>NC_140711.1:27765000-30257500 GCF_050655825.1 Lonchura striata
CACTCTCATTTGGATAAGAGGGACCTGCAATCCCTTGATTGTTGGCCAGTGCTGTGATGGAGGGGGGATTTTCCCAGGTGGATGGATCATCCCAGGGTGGGATGTGCTGGAGGAGTCCCCTGAGCAGGTACTGACCTTCTCACAGCCACCTTGCTGGGACACAGGAGGGTGAATTTCAGAAATGAGCTGGTTTTGTCACGGCTGTGAACATGGCTGGGGTTGCACCTGTGTGGCTCCAAGTCTTTATTTTTTATTTTTTTAGTACTGGATGATTACTGATGTTAATCTACATTTTTAATATATATTATAGGCATATTAAAATTTTTATATATCGGGTTTAAATATCCAGGGCATTAAATTTAGGTGCAGCCTGAGCTGTATCCCCTGCCTGGCATAGAAGGGCTCAGCCTGCTCATTATCACTGGAGTTTTTAGGTGTTCAAGTTACACAGCTCACCCAATTCAGCTGTGAAAGGCAGATATAAAGTTGGCTGAGGAGGCTCAGGAGTTTTTGGCTGGTGTCTGTAGTGGAGGTTAAAGCTCTTTTCCTACCTCTCAAGTAAGTAGGTAATTTTGCCCATTTTATTTCATCTAAGTACTTAAACTAAGTTCTCGTGCAAAAGTTTTAAACTTCCTCTAGTCCTGGTTTATAAAATGTGGTAACTTTAATTGAGGAACAATCTTTCAGCTTCTCACTCTATATTTTATGCACCTGTAAAAAAGCTTTCCTCTTTTCTCTTAATGTTAAAATGGTAACTGGCCTCTTGTGTCCTGCCCCTGTGCTGGTTTCTGGCTGCACAGGGCTTCTCTGAAACCAGCCAGCAAAACAGGCAGGTAGAAATTTTAATGGCAATTTTTCCTTTGAATTGATTTAAAGATGTCTTTAGACTTCTTAGAATTTTTATTTTTTTTTTTTTAATTAAGAAGTGAATCCTAAAGTGATCTCAAATGCAAGTCTTAATCTGAGTGGCTGTGGCTCTAGAGGAAAGTCTATATTTGAATTTGATGCTCCTGCCTGATGATTTTTCGAGAGGGCTCTGTACTGCAGCAGGATACAGCAGGAGGGAGAAATTCCCTGACAGCTCTCTGGGCACTGCTCTGCTGTTCCTGCTGTGTTCCCAGTGATCTTCCCCATGACTGGAGTGGCACAATTAATACACTTAGTGGGGGGAGTGGGAGTTGTGCCTGTGTAATTGTGAGCAGAGTTTTCTTAAGGGGACTTCTGATACTTTATCATACCAAAGCACCCATGGAACAAATCATTAGATCAAAAATTGTGGGCTTAAAATGTTGATTGCTTGTTGTGGATACTTTGGCTTTTCCCACCTTCCACAAACATCCTGACTTTCTCATTTGGTAGGAGTGATCAATATGAGGCTAGAGATTTAGTGCTCAACGTCTCTTGTTAGTTATTTTCACTTCGTTCCTTTCAGTACCTCCTGATTATATGTTTAAATAGTGGAAAACCTGATTAGGTAAATAAATAACAGCAATTCAGTGAAGACCAGAGACACAAATCTATGGCTATGAAAATTTTTATCTTGTTTTACCATATTGTTAAATTTCTTCAGCAGTTACTATAATGGGAACCTGAATTGCTCCATGTTGATCTCCTGAAGTATCAGTAATACTTATAAATATAAAATGTATCTGGGGGGGACTTGGTGGAGAAATGATGGCTTGTCCCAAAAGCAGCAGCTGCCAAACACTTTTTGTGCCTTCACCCACACACGGGTGGAGGACCTGGAGGCCAGGCAGGACTGGAGTGAAATGAAATACCAGCTGCTCAGAGTCCCTGTGATTAGATCCTGCCTTCCAACAAGCTAAAACTCACCTGGAGTGATTGTTCTTTTAATGTCCCTCTCAAATATCACGTAGAGGATTTATATCTAGTGTTGTGTGGGATTTTTGGCTAAATACATGAGTGTTTAAATGACCTGCTTTGATGGAAGAGACACTGGAAGTAGTCGCTCCTAGGTAGCAATCCAGAGTTGCTTTATTTCTAAAGTGCTGATTTAACATATTGGCTGCTAAACAACTGTTTTAGGTTGGAAAAACACTTGCAGAAATTCTCAGCTGTGCTGCTCCGAAACGGAGGATCCTGTGTTGAGGAATTTGTGGGGTTTGGTGTCACACACAGCAGGTCTGAGTGTGCTGTTGGTGAATGGTGTGAGATTTGCCCCCACACCCAAATGTCAGTGGAGTGAGATGTCAGCTTGGTGCATGGAGGGGGCATTGGTGCTGCAGGAGTAGCAGGTTTCTAATAGGAGATATTTCTCTCTGCAAGCTGCTAATAAAATGCTCTGGTTGTCAATAAGGGAGAATTGACTCATAATTTTTAGTGTTCTCGTACAATACCTGTTGCTGGCTGTTGTTTTACTCAGAATTCAGACATAGTTTCCTCCCTGCTTTGCAGCTTCAGATAAAGCATTGGGTTCAAGGGAAGTGCTTGTGATGATTGTGTGGCACTACTGATCAGTTTTATTTTTTTATTGAAAGGTGGCACTTTTTGTCCCTAGCTGATAAGAGATATTCAGACCCTGTGGTGGGGTCTCATCTGTGGTTTAGGTGCATGTGTTCATGCTGCCTTACATACCTGGAGTGCTTTAGGGAAAGGGACAATCAAGAATAACCCATTTTTGGTTTTGAGTGCATACTCCACTTATTTTAAAAATCTGTTCAAAAATCTTCTCTAATAGAATATTACTTCTTAATGAATAGACCCCCTTGTTATGGGACAGCTTAGTGCTGTTAACAGTCTTCTCTCATTTGGCTTTATTAGGTGCTATCTCCCATGGCTATCTGTAAAGCCAATTAGTGGAGAAAATAGCAGCCATATTAATCTCCCAGAGCAGTGCAAGAAAAAGAGTCACAGTATCATAGAGAAATTATTCTAAGTGTGAAAAATTACCCACTTCGTCTATTTCATTTTTCTCAAACTCCAAAATTAATGACTTTCTGGGGAAAAAAAAAGATATATTTATCTCTGTTTAAAGGGAGAGATTTGATGAATGCTAAAGAGAAACCAATAGAGCTTTAATAAAAATGTATATGTCCATAATCCTATAAAATCCTATGAATCCTATTCCAGGGTGTTAAACTGCTGATTTGTATCTCTGTGTCAAATATAATTACAGGCAAACAGGAGCTGTGTTATAATATCTATTAATCAAGACTATAATTAGGATTTTAAGAAGCTGCTTGCTCGAGTTGGGAAATGCAGCAAGGAAGTGCCAAAGCTGCTGAGCCTTTCTTTGGCTTTGGCACCATGGGCAGGAGATTTGGGGGTTCTGTTCCCCACAAGAACGGGCTCTGCTGAGGTCAAGAGGGTGCTCAACCTATATCATATATTTGGGGATGTGAATGAGAAAAGTGGTCACTGGTCGCACACATTCAGCTGTTCATGCCAAGTCAGTAAAAAGTATTGATTGATTTTGGGGGGTTTCATGGCATTTAGGCGAGTCCCCTTTGGCAGACCTGACCAAGGGGTATCTTGGCTCAGTCTGGGTTCCCAGCATGGGCACTGAGGAGCTGTGCACCAACTGCTGTAAATATTTTTGAGCACTTATGAGCCTTCTGACCTCTCCAAGTGCCAATCAGACAAAATGGGGTTTGGAGAAAGGATGGGATTTATGGGCTTTGCTGTTGGCAAAAGCAAAGGAACTGATAAAGGTAGGCTCAGACAGCCAAACCTACTGGTAAATCACTTAATGATTCAATATTTCAACATATTTGGATTTTTTTGGCCATCAAAACCTTAAATATGTTTTTTTTTTCTTTTAAAAAGGCTGTTTAATGCTCCTGAGTTTGGTAAATTTGGATCATCCTCTTTTTCTGCTTTCTCTTATTTTTTTTTTTCCCCACTTGTTTGCTCTCCAGGCATATCTACCTCAACTTCTACCAGGCCTAGTCATAACAAGCTGAACACAGTGTGAATGTTCCCAGCCTCATTTTAACTAAATTAACTACATTTACAACCTCAGTGTCAGAGCTCTGAACAATGAAAGCTTGCCACCGAACACATGAAACAAAAATGAAATTAGCCAGCGGTAGGAAACTACAAACAGCTGAGGCATTCAATTGTTAGCCATTTGAAGGATTAACTTCTAAATCATGTAGAGCTCCCTTGGTAGTTTAACTAGTTGGGCACTCAGGGGTATATAAAAACACACTTTAAAGTAGAAATGTATTTCTTTACCTATAAAAGAGAGATTTACTGGCAAGTTGTGATATTATTAACGCTGGAATTTTCTGCCATTGCCTGTAGTAGTTAATCACACTTTCTGCTGCTTCCTGCATGCACTTTTCTTTTGGGCTCCCAATGAAAGACAGTGCAGATGAACTTGGTGTTGGGAGACAGATGACACTATTACTTAGAAATACACTTAACCAACTTAAGCTGGTAAAACCTGCCTCCTGCATGCACTTCCTGCATATGAATAACTTCCTTCTGTGGATATTTATCCATTCGATGTATAAAGTACTCCTCTGGTGTTAAATATTTGCACCAGGTTGTTATTATACCAATAATTATGGAGAATTCTCTGTATATTCTCACTCTATGAAAGATAGGATAAGCCAGGAGGGTTTTTTTTTTAATAGAATGATTTGATAAAATATTTTCTTAGTTAATGCATTGCTAAAGGCTTAATCAGAAGGAGAAAAAAGGGAACTCTACTAATTATAGTCATATTTTTATTTGAATTCAGTCTTTTCTCTGTCACTTAAGAACACTGTCATGGACCTATGGAGCTTCATAAGGGAAACGTTCTCCAACTCTTTTCTTAATGTGTCTTTCAAACAAGACCCTGAAGTCTTCAGACAAGTGTTTATTCAATCAAAATCCTACAGATTGCACAATTAAGATTGATGAATTTTATAGCGGTTCTTTTTCTTTTTAAATGAATAGCACTAAACAGAGGTGACTTCCTCTCCTAACACAGATTTGATCATGAAACCACTGAATTTATTTATAATATAAATATATTATAAGAGAGCATTTTTCAGTAGAAGTCCAAACGAGGCGTTCATTTGGAGGGGAAAAATAAATAACAGCAGGAACATAAACACAAAGCTGAAATAAAGGGGGAAAATGTAGAATCACAAAGAAAACCTAAACAAATAAAGTGCAAACAGAGAGTGACAAGCGCACTCAGCCCCTGGATTGGTTATGGATGAGTCGACAAGTATATGATGAAATTAATGACCCTCTGTCAACTTTTTAGATCTCACTTTTAAAGAGAATGGACCAAAAATCAATAGCCCCCAAACCACTAGTACTCCAGTGAACCAGTTTATCATTTATCTTACTGCTGGCACTCATATAGAAAGTGCAGCCAAGCACAGCATAGGACTTTCATTGGTAGTCATCATTACAAGCAATGTTTGAGCACTCCAGTTAAAGGTCAAAGGTGTGCAGTACAGCTCCTCTGAGAAGTACCTGTTTGAAATTACCAATATCTGTGTATGGCTTATCCATGCTCTACACTATTATTCTATTTTTTTCCCCACCCCCATGTGCATTTCCCTGTTCTGAGTTTTACCTGCTGGCTGAAGCAGAGGCAGTGGGGCTGCAGCCCAGCACAGCAGTGCCTCCACACCCAGGGTCAGGGCTGAGCTGATGTTTCCATTATTCTTTCTGATTCTGTGGCATCAAGCTGAAATCACTGATGTATGAGATAACACCTCAGATGAAATTATTTTTCAAATTCTCTGCCCCCGCAAAAAGTTTTGGGATCATATTCAATATCTTGGATTGAAATGTTTTGCTTAAAAAGTCCAAAGTAGACTCTGCTGTTTAAATTCTATGTACTGTAAATGGTTTTCTTGTAGCTAATAATACATTTGGTGGGCTAACAAGATCAGCTGAAAAAAGTTAAAATCTATGGGGGTGGAAGGTGTTAAAGATGATAATATTGTCATTACTGGTAAGCCTGCAGTGAGGTCAGGGTGAGCTGCACCAGTTGCTCCACATATGTAGTAACTGTTGTCTTGAAATGCACGTGGTCTGAAGGGAAAAATTGGGATAAAATAAGGGAATGAAAATGATCCCCTTTACATGGGTGGGAAACTGAGGCACCAAGCAGGCAAGAGGCTGTTTTAAAAAATCAGCTGATTTAGGAGCTATCTGTTCCTGTGGGAAAACTAACGGAGCAGAGAGTGAACCCAGGTTTTCTGATCCACCTTGCAGTGTGCTGGCATTTGATGTTCAAACCCCATCAGAGGGGATGGGGTTGGCACCTCTCCTGGTGCCTGTGCCCAGCTGTGTGTCTGGGGGTGCAGCTTGAAGTTTTGCTTGTGTAACAGCTCTGTGTGTGCTCTGGGGGATCCTCCTGGGCTCATCCCAGTGTGTGCAGGCAGGGAGGTGCTGGGCACACTGGGCCGAGCGTGCAAACAGGGCTGCACTGACCCCAACTCTCAGCCTGTTTGTGCCAAATGCAGGGTCAAAAAGTCTGCTTTTACAGAGCCAAGGCACTCTAGAAATGTTGGCACAGCTGCAGGGGGATAAAATATTTCCTGCCACAGCAGTGAGGTGTGTTAATGATCCTACAGCAGAGAGGTTTTCCTTGGGTATCTGCAGGCAGGGGATGCTGCTCTGGTCTGCAGGAGGGGAATGTGTGCAGCCACACTTCATAGAGGTCAGTGGGACAGCACAGTGCTGATGTGAGAGCTGGAGTCCCCAAAATACACCCTCTGTTTAATGGGTGTAAGGTTGTGTCCCAGGTTCCAGTGAGGCAGACAGAGGTTTTGAAGGACTTGGGAAGAAATTGTGACTACAGGAGAGGTTTTGCCTCAGTAGAGACATCAGTTACAGACAAGAAGGGTGTAGAGCTCCCACTTGTGTGTGTGTGTCCTTGATCCCACTGTGGTGGTTGCAGGCTGGGGAATTGGTTGCTGCAGGGAGTAATATTAAAATAAAAATTCAAGCCAGACCTGTAAACAAAATATTCCAATATATTAAAAATGTTTAGGGAAAAGACTACCTCTAGACATAAAGTAAGACATAGGTGAGATGAAATTTAAGGCCAAGAGCATCCATATGACAGCACTTGGAGAGCATCTGTTGCGTCTTCAGCATTGCCATGTGGATGCACAAGGGTCCCAGCTCCTGCTTTTGCAGGTGTGGGATGCCCCTCCACTGCTGACCAGCATTGAGGGTTTTTGTGGACAGCCCTGAAGGGGAGGAGCAGGATGTCACTGGAGGGAGTGGGACTGACAGTGTGAGCCATGGCTGAATTCCTGTGAGGTGTGCACACAGCAAAGCTCAGGCTCCTTGGAATCTACCTGAGTTCTGCTGGGCCTTTGCAGAATTAGAGGATTCTTCTGAGTGAGGAAATGCACCTGGTGCTGGGCAGGGTTTTGAGTGAAGGGGCTGAAGCTGAAAGTGGAGCACCAGCACTGGTGTGATAGGCAACCAGAAACTTGAAGTTGGCACCTCAGAAGATAAAAGGTTTGCTTTAGTTTTATGCCTAGAATTAAATTTTTTTTTGTGGATAAATGTTAGGAGGCTCCACAGAGGAAAAGGAGTTTGCTGGTCACTGGGGTTTAGTTCAACACAACTGAGATACTGCCATGGCTGTGCAAGTGAGGGCTGGATCTGCTGTGACTCTGTCTCAGAGCTGCAGAATCAGCTATCAGTAGATAAAACTAACATCAATGCCTACAAGCAAACAAGCAATCTCTTCAATAGTCAGCTGACCTTTTTATTTTTTTTTCCCCAACATATTAAACCCATATTTTATCCATAAGAGTGAATAGGGACAATTACTGGAGTCACACCTGTCATATCCTGTTTGCTTGTACAGTAAGTGCCTGATAGCAGAACAGGGAGCTCACACTGTGTGTTCCTCTCAAACAGAAAAGGCAAGTTGCTTCAAGTAGAACAATCCTTGTACTAATTGCAGCTATTTCAAGTCTGCTGCTCCAGGCTGGTTTCCCTGAAGAAACATGCTAATATGTTAAGACTTGTAATACGTTAAGACATTTAATATTTATCCTTTTTAGTTGTTCTTTTTTGTTTTGCAACTAGACCAGAGACTTTTCAGTGGAAGAAACTAGGAAAGTCTTGTTTACTTTGACATGAAATCATTCTGTGCTCAAGGTGACAATAGCTTAGCTCCAGGGGATATTTGATAAGGTGTGTGTGGGAGAAAGGGATGATCATGGATAGAAGTTGGATCCTGGGTTCCTGCAGAAGTGCTTGACCCAGGTCGTTACCACATCTCTCCTTACAGAGGGACAGGCACCACTGCACTTGGATTTAGTGCCAGATGCATCTGCATTTCAAGGCTTTTGATTTTAGTTCATGGGGAGAAGGGGTGTTTTCCATCCCTGCCTCTGGGAGTGGTACCAGCACCAAATGATTGTGTTTACTAATTTGTGGTTTTATGATCCTTGTTTCTAATTCTAAAGCAAATGTTAAAATCTAGGTCAGGACAACGAGCAGAGCTTACAGCTGCTCTTTGGAGCACATAAATCCCTGCTGGGGGCAGATTGTCCTTTGCTCCTCTGCTCACAGGGTGTGGGTGGTGAGTTGTGGTCTTGTGGGGTCCACAGGGGTCCCTGTTGGCATCCCTCCCCTTCCATAGGAAAGCAGCTACCTGCACTGAGATGGCAGGTAATTAATTGGTGTTTCATAGGAGCTTGTAATTAATTAATGTCTGGATGCCTAAAGGGTGTGGCATGGCAAAAGAAAAAAAGGGAAAAGACTCCCCATGCATTCACTCAGAAGGGCTATGGATATGTCTGTGCATATTAACTAGATATATTTCCCTTTAAAATTGAGTATTGGACATGTAGTGCACATTGTGACTTAAAAGCTTCAGCTGACCTGCATTTTTGAGAGTTGTATTCATTCTGGAACTGTACCACAATTCATCATATTAAACGTAATTTGTTGGAAGCCTTGCCCTGGAATATGGGCTTGGTCTCTAAGGAAGTGCTTCATTTCTGTATTCCTTACCAATAACAGCACACGGCACTGTCTTTTTATTACTCTGTGGCTAGCACCATTCCTATAGTGCATTTCTCCATCAGGGCTGGAGAGACCCCCATCCTGCTGAAAAATTTAGATGGCTACAGCAGTAATCAGAAATACCAATAAAGTGTCCCTGGTTCTAGGTGGTGATGTGGGATGGAGGGAGAAAAAGATATAAAAATGAATCATGAGGTGAGACAGCATTGCTCTGGCAACTGCTTCAAAACCTGAGTGCAGTGAGACCATATAAAGGCTTGAGAATATTCCTATGATCCTAAAGAGACCTGCAAAGACATTGCAAACTCATCAGGCAGCCAGTGCTGCAAGGGGGGAAATGCTGCTTGGAGTCATTCATCCCCAAACAGCAGATGCGCCTTAACCTAGAAATAGGTAAAATGGCTTCCAAGTGAGGCGAGTTTCTTTGGATAAACCTGCTTTAAAAACAGCCAGACATTTAATGCAGGAAGCTGCTGAAGGTGTAAAGAATGGCTAAGTAAGTGAGTGGGACACCATTAATCTTGGTTTGTTTCAGCACTACATCTTTAGCTGTTGAAGAAAAAAACCCTTGCTCCTAGCTCATAACCTGAGTGTTAAAACTGATGTCCTCCCCATTAGGGCCTGTAAGCTCATTAGCACATGGCAATTTATCCTCTTTTATTTCTTCTCAATTATCCTATCATCCATTGTATCTGGATCTGATTACCCTTTCCTAGAGTCAAACATTATCTTGTAAATCATTTGCTTTAAGTCTAAGCCTGCCATTGCATTGCCCAGGATTTGCTTAGGCAGGTAATAAATCAATTAGCATTAAACTTGTGGCATCATCAATTTTCTTTCCTTGAGACTGAAAAAAGGAGTACCTGAACTTTGCAAAGCTGTATCAAATTTCCTTATGCCTTCCACATTGAGGTTTCTTCCTTGTTCCCCTCCTCTCCCCGATACCCCAAATCAATAGCAATATACTTTGTACCGAACTGGAGACAAAAGAAGTGAAGGAAACTGCTGTGAACCCAGGTGGAAAGTCTATGGAAAGAGCCTTGGTGACTTGAGATCCTTTACATCAAGCCCTTGGTGAGACCCCTGTAGCCAAGGGACTGCTGGGCTCTGCTATTTGAAAAATGTAAAAACCCAAACAGTGATGATGACCTAACACGACAAGCCTGTGACCTCAGGAATGTGAAATTATGATATTCCTGCCCTTCCCACAGTGGGAAGGATGTGCAAGTGCTCTGCCAGCCCCAGGACTGCCTGTGCTGGTTATCTCCAGTGTTTCCCTCGGGTGCAGGCAGTCCTGGGCTGGCAGAGGGATGGGCTGTGCTCTTGTTACTTCTTCCTGATGGAATTGTGTGGCCAAAGTGTCTCTGCCCAAAGCAATGCTTTGGCACAAGTGCTGCTCAGAACTGGTGTGGACATCAGGAGCACAACTGGCTTTCATTTGCTCCTACATGTTCCTCCTCTGGACTTGCTCCCATGGCTTCTTGGCAGATCCCCAGGATCTGATCTGACAGTTACAGCAACATTTATTAGCTGTAGCCTGGGCAAATGATGCAAAGGGAAGTGTTTCTCACACCCTTTGCATATAACCTACAAGGAGATTGCTGAATCAGCTCTCTTGTGCTTGGATTTGGATGTGGGCAGACCCTACAGTGCTGTGCCCCTTTTTATCACACCAGACCTTCATAATGGGAGAGGAAAAAATGATAGCAATGTGGATTTGCCATGCTCCAACCACAAACTGTGTGTGAGACCTGTGCTGAGACCTGCAAGGTGGAATACTTGAGATTAGCTTTGTCCAGTTTTCTTACTTATTATAAGACACATATTCAGACACAAAGAATTGACTTAAAACGCATACAAAAAACCCCAGACTTGTTTAGTCATGGATTTGCATACCTGGGCTTTGAGTGCTAATTCAGCTGGTTCTTGCTGTGCTTTGTTTTGGTTGCTTCACAATCATTTCCACGATTTCTTGTTTAAAAAGTGTAGTAGGAAATGACATGCATTTTGGGGATTTAGAGTTTGTGCTCTGCTCCTCCCTGTCCCACATTGCCTTTTGCCAGCACCTGGAGAAGTTGCCTGCATCTCCCTTCTTTATGTTGCATGTCTCATGTTGCTTTCTCCAAATAATGGTAACTTTTTTTTTTTTTTTTTTTTTTTTGCATTAAATCATGTATAAATGGACCAGTGCAATTCCTGCAACTCCTTCAAATGTTTTATGCTTGGAATCTTTTCCAAATCCACCAGTTGCACAATTTTTTTTTCTGATTCTGAAAACAAACAGGATCTTTGATCATCTGGACTGTCACAAATCGAGGTGTTGTAGCATCTGAGCTACAGAATGGAATTGTAACAAAAAAAATTGTGGGAGACTTGTCTAGGATGAGTGATAAGGTATTTTACAGATATTGTTTAAATAGGGAAGCTGAGACAATTGGCAATGAAATTACAAGGTCATGCAGAAACTCTTTGGTAGAGATAAGAACAAAGAAACCCCAGTTCTCAGTCCTGTGGTGTAACAGCCAAGACTACTTATTTGTATCTCATACTCTTTATTTATATGCTCCCTATATAAAGCATCCAAGAATAAAAGATGCAGAAGTTATCATGATGAACGTTAGGATCTGAAATGTGAACTTTTTGAAAGTTTTTGTTAAAATCTCTGGGGAATGCCAGATATCCCATTTCCTGGGACTCTTAAAGGTCGTTTGTTGAACAGTTTCTTCTAAGCATATATGACAAATTATTCCCTTGGCACAATAAACAGGACTCCAGCCCTTTAATTATAATATAGCACTCAATATCTTTAGACATTTCAACATTTCCTGTGTATCCTACACATTTCATTACAAGGAAAGGTTGAACAGAATTAAAAGGGTGACATTATCCAAAGATTGATAGTTTACCTGTCCAAAAGGGAAGGTTGTAGTACAAGAGAGCACAAAGGAAAGAAGGATCCAAACCAAGTTTTGATTGCAGAGGAGACTCGGATAAGAGAGTTTTTATTATCTGCAGCTTTTAGCCTTATTTACCATCAGGCTATCTTGCCACAAGCATGCTTTTTAGTTCTGACAGCTCTGAATTATGACCATTGTGGGATCCTATCTCATTAACTGAAATGGGAGAATAAAACATCAAACAATCATAAAAATAATTTGGCACTGTGAAACCACTTAGGAGCAGCTGTCAAACAGGTTGGAAGATAAAGTTCTAAATAAAAAGAATAGAAAGCACTGCAATGTCCTGCCATATGCTTCCTCTGCATTATAGACTCCTTAATAATATGAAGTGCCTGTGTTTATGCAGAATAGGCCAGACACTCCATATATGATATTGATTATGCCTTAACCCCAATTTAGTAAAGACATACTCCTCCTTTTCCTAATCAGATATTGCCGAAGCAGTTTTCTGAAAACGTCCCTAATGCCAAGACATATTTTATCTCCGAAGGCTGTGGCAGGAGATAGGGCTTTGTCTTGCCTGTTGTCATGGCTTGGAGCCCAGTTTTAGGACAGCAAGGCCCCTGTGGGGCTCTTCTCCAGCGGTTTTCATCCAGCAATTCAAAAACATACATCTTTATCAAGCTGTTGTTGTCAGACAACATTAGATAATTAATAGGCCATTTGTCAGCCTGCACAAAACATGTTAAAATCCCAAACGCAATCAGGATAAATATAGTTGCCCGCTCTCTGAAGGCTTTTTGTTCTGACATGCAGGCGTTGCAGGCAGATATTTACTATTAAACAAGACTCATTATTAATCACATCTAATGTTAATTAATTAACCGCCTCTGTGCATTGAGGGGGCTCTGTGACTTTCAATTGTTTTAAGGCGTTAATTGGTAACTTAGCAGTTTGCATGGAAGCTGTTTCTTGTTCTGCTCACATCAACTTTTTCAGCTTAATAGAACAACAGTGTTCATTAAAAAAAAGAGACTAAAAAGGGGTATTTTTAGCAGCATAAATTAATACTGTGATAAGCCTACACCTGAGCTTTGTAGGGAAGGTGCAGTGGTTTTGTTCAGACACCAGCTACCTTTGGTGGTGCTCAGTTAGGGCAGGTGTGCAGGTACGAGGCTCTCCAGGGCTGGTGGTCCATCAGGTGGGCTATGGATGACATTGTACCACAGGTCCACGGTCCAAGCAGAGCTGCTGGCAGGTGCTGTCCACCTGGAAACACCACAACAGCCTTTTTGAGCTACCTGACTCAGAGCTGCTGAGGAGCAGTAATTAGAGAGATGTCTTTGGAAACCCTGATGCCTCTATAGTTTGGTCCTAATTCTCCTTAACCCTACACTTGGCTGATCACTGAGCAGTGAGAATGAGTGTCACTTCTTCTGGTGAAGTGTCCCCAAAGCTGGTGCATCCTCTTAGGCAGGTATGTTTACCTGAGGAAAGGAGCTGTTGAGAAGCAGAATTTTTCCACTTAAAGATGTCTTCCTTCTCTTACTCTCAATGCTGTTTATTCCTCATGAAAGGAGAAGAGAAGCAGGGCTCTCCACAGGGGTTGGACCAGCAATTCACCTTGTGGTAGCTGGCAAGGTGACACAACACTTGAGCAGCTGCTTGGGCTGCAGAATTCCTGGTGAACCAAACCACAGGGCCACGGCCTTACAGGGTGCAGGGTTTGGCCAAAGATGACCATCAAGGTGTATGGGCCACTTGATAGCACTAAAAACAAGTGACACTTTTTTTTTTCTGCATGTTTTTGCAAAGTTTATATCCCATTCTGCATTCTGAGTGTGCCTTCAGTATTGTGGTGACTCAGCCTAGTGTAAGAAGAATTAAACTGTGTAACTATAAAGCCATTGTTTAGAAAAAGAAGGGGTGAGGGAGGACATTGCTTAATTACCTGTTCCTAGAAATTCTGCTCCTGCAAAACTTCCATGGAAATCAGCAGGAGGCCAGCATTTAGAGTGCTCACCATATTAATCCCAAACATAACTTGTGAAAACTGCCTTTGCTTCACTTTCCCATTAGATAACTTGGGGGCATAAGTGTCTGGGCTACAAAAACTATAAATCTTTTTAAATAGTTGCTGATTTCATCACCCACTAAATAAAGATGACATTTTTGTGAAATATTTTGTATTCAGACCGTCTGTCCAGCCATGCTTTGCACTCCCTCCTCTTTGCTGTGTCAATATTTGCATTACCAACCCTATTTTGGAGGGTTTCTAACTTTGATTTCACGTTTATTTTGGCGAAGAATGTGGAACACAGCTCCTTGCTCTGAGAGAGAATTGGTTTTAAGGGAGGATGATGATGATGGATTTTGACTTGGAGAGGTGCTGGTCTCCTTGAGGGAAATGGGTTGGGAGGGGTTGGTGCAGCCTGGCTGTGAGTGTTGTCCCCAGCCCAGTGGCACTGAGATAAACGTGGTCCATGTGCTTCTCCATTGCCATGGAGCATCACCTCCCTGCCCAGTCTACAGGCAGGGGCAGGGGGAAGGGCTCATGCAGGGGAGATGAGTTTTTCTTAGTTTTTCTTTTCTTTGTGGTTGAGAACTGCATTGTGCCTCAATTCAATTGAACTTCTAGTTAAAACTTCCCAAAATAATTAGAGAAATTGACTTTTTGGGGCCCTGGGTGTAAATATAGTCTTTCTTTAAGAGTGTGCCTATAATCTTGTGGTTTAGCTGTTTATTTACATAAACGCCAAAAAAAAAAAAATCTTACATTTACCTGTGCAAATATATTCTTATACATTTGTATGTTTATAACCACATATGTGGATATTTTAAATTTCACTGCCTCCATAATGTGTGTATCAAGCATTTCCTTCCACAGAGATGCTTAAACAGCTCTCACACATGGGAACTGCAGAGCTTGGATTGTTTTATTCCTGCTGGAGTGCTGACATCAACTTGTATGAGAAGGGGACTTAGCCCAGAGTGAAAAATGTCCTTTAGCTAACAAAGCCTGGTGCTCAGATTAAATTTAAACCAGTGTTAGCATTACTGAGGAAGCATCATTGGCTAAAGCTGTGTTGAGTGAAGCTGCAGTTTATTCTCTCATCATAAGCCCAAGAATCTGCTTCGGTAAAATACATGCCACAGGCACTTATCCTGAGAGTAAAAAGCTGTTGTTGTTGGGAAAGTTTGGTTTTTGGAATTGTGGCCCCAAGTACAGGCTCTTTGTGTGCCTCACCCCTCGCTCCTTCTTTTATCCAGGCTTGAACTTCAAGAAGATGCTCAGGTTGTCCGTGTCACCTAGCAGGGCTGTGGCTTGACAAAACAAAGTACTGATCCTGAAAGCCTGACCATGCCATCATGAATTGCCTGCTGCCATGGGCTTGCTCTGGGCTTCCTGGGATAGTTCATTCATCTTGCCTGTGGCCCCTGGGGCTGCAGCACTGCCCACAGCATGCCTGGCTGGCAATGGAAACCATAGCTGCATCCTTCTCTTGGTGGTACACGCTCAAAAATCTAAAATATTATGTATTTCCAACAGGGGCTTCAGAAGATGCAGGATTAAGTGGTTAAGTAGGCTTAGGCTTGTGTTTCAAGCAAGGTGCTTGCTTGAGGGATAATATTTATATTGGCTTTGTGCTGGCAAATATACAATCAAGACAACCAGAAACTTTTGCTTTGAGGCTGTAACACTGATTGGAGGAAGGGAGGGATATTTAATTCCCCAGCTAGCAGAAGAAGCTTCCCTCAGCCACTCTGAGCTGTGAAATGCTGTTTCAGGCATTTCAGGCAGAGAAACCCCTTTAAAACCATGGAAATATTTTTCAATAGTAGCATTCCACTGTCTCTCTTCTGTAACACCAGAGCAGCAAAATTCCACAGGAGAGGATGAAAAGCATGGCAGTGTCTATGGAGAATGCTGGAGTCTGGCATCACTTTGCATTTTCCCCACTTGGTCTGGACTGAAGGCCTGCAAATCTTCTCAGTCAGGATTATGACTATGCCATCAAAATTACAAAAAATGTGCTTAGCCCAAGAGGCAATTTTACTGAATTATGTAATGATTGCCCAGCAGTATCTGAGGCTGACCAACAAGGTTATATCCTCAACTTCCTCATGGACTTTTAAGCAAGTTTGTCTGGGGTTGGATAAGAAGAAATTTAAGACTACTTCCATTCTAAAAGTGCAAAGCCATTTCAAAGCAAGAAATAATTCTAAAGAGAATTTGTATATGCTTGATTGATTATCTTATTTTAATCCATATTAAAGCTTTAAGTCTTTAGGTGTGGCTCTTTAGTTCTAACATCTCATAAATTATGGCTATAATGAAGCAGTCATTTATCCAGGGCTGATGATAAATGGCTTGCCCTAGGAGGAACTAAAGAATAGGCAAGTAGATCATTTTCATATTTGGTGAAAACAATATTAAGTACCCAGACCTCAGTGATTGCCCTAATAAATGAATAATCTGAGGTGAGGGGCTTGGCAGTCAGCGTAAAAAATAACCTGAGCTTTGGCTGTCATTTGTCAGGCTTTGCTATGACAGCATGCATTATGGGTAAATGAGCAATCAGCAGGAACTATGTTATGGCTGGGGTGTTTTTGAGAAATTTATCATATGCATTGCTTGGTACCTTTAAGACCTTAAGGCTTAATGGCTATAGTGCATGACTGCAAGCGAATACAGTTCTTATTTACCATCCTATGCTTCATTTGCACTGGATCCCCTTTTTTCCATGTATTAGGGGATCAAACCTCTGTTAGTTTTGTTTCCCAGACTCTCACTAGCACAGGATATTCCAGCCTGCTCCATGTTACTTCTAAGGCACGATGATATTTAAGGGGTTTTGAGGATACTCTGCTCAGCATAGTGGAGATGTCAATTTATATTTAATGAGCTAAGGCAGTAACACATGGATCGGATGTGTAGGAACAAAACCCAGGGGAAATGCAGGGAAACACAACAAAGCACTCCTCCAAGCACCTGAAGTACAGTGGGAAATTAGGTGCTGTTACCTCTTAATTAGCCATGAAAAATTCAGGTACAGAGTGGGGACCACAACGAAGGGTGTTAGCAGGTGTCTTGGCCCAATATAAACCTATTTTTCCAGACTGCTCCCCATGGGATTGCAGCACCAGTGGTGTGCTCCATGATGTAGTGCCTGATGGACTTGAGGTAACATTCATGAAATGTGCTCCAATTGTTCCTTTCTGCTGCTGAGATTTAGCACTTTTATCTGACAACTCTTCCCCAGGTCACTTCAGCTGTAACTTACTGGAAGGGGAGACACAAAAGCAGTGAAACTCCTATTTTATATCTCTTGTGTAATGATTTAATGGAAAAATAAAGAGAAATGT
The DNA here is from genome assembly GCF_050655825.1 of Lonchura striata. Classification (NCBI taxonomy): domain Eukaryota; kingdom Metazoa; phylum Chordata; class Aves; order Passeriformes; family Estrildidae; genus Lonchura; species Lonchura striata. The sequence continues at coordinate 27,782,241 of NC_140711.1, forward strand.
AATGATGGAGCAGATCTGGGGGACCCAGGTGTGCTGAGGCACTGGGAGCAGTGGGGCTGAGGCTGCACGTGTGGAAGGGGAGTCCCAAGCAGTGGCCACTTCTGGAAATGTTGACATAAATGATATCATCAAGTGGGCACAGATATTGAAATCCAGGGCCTGGATTTCTGTGAGACTTCTTGGTTGTGACCAAAATGGATAGGAATTTCTTTCTGCCTAAACAAACACAGATTAGCAGGAAAAGTATTTGGGTGAAGGAATGAGCAATGAAATGTGCTCTTTTGAGAGACTGAGGCTTGTGAAACAAAGCTTGTCCTGGCACCACACCTGCCTCTTCATGGGATGCATGTTATATCAGATCACTTTTCTCTTCATTTTCTCCAGGTTTTTGAAAGAAGAAATGATGCAGGGAAATGATAATTTTTTAATATCTGGAAAGGAAAACCAAACAAGCCAGGCCATGATGTTTTCCACTAGTAGAAAATACTTTCAGGATGAAGCTTTTAGGGGAGTTCTTAACTACAACTTTGTTTTCTGCTCCTAAGGCCTCATCCTGTGAGGTGTTGAGGACATTACAAGCAACAAGAGTTTGAGAACAAGCAACACTCTTTGAGAAATGTGAGCTCAAATGAGCATCTTTCAGGGGTGCACAGGGGAAGAGTTTTGCAGTATACCCCAGGACAAAATTCACATTCTCCTCTCTGCCCCGCTCAAAGTTTGCCCTTCTGCTGATGTGCTGTCTTCTCAGCAAAAAACCTTTGTTTTTTTATGGCTTTTAATTTTTTTTTTTACTATCATAGAAGAAAGGAATGTTAGAAAATGCTCTGATCTTGCTTTTCTTAAAATTTAAATGCTAGTCTGCCACAGCTTTCAATATCTCTTTACCTGCTGCCACTTATACCTTTCACTTCTCATTAAGGAAACGAACCCAGAAGATTAAAGCACTCCCAATTTAGCTTTCTAAATGGGAAGTGAAAGTTAAAAGCAGACCAGCTGAGAAAAAGCGCCACTGAGATCTGCAGCTGGGCTGATGCTATTAGAAAAAAGAGGCCACTTCTTGCTTCTGATCTGTCATTTGAGGAAGCTTGTTTATGTATGGGTCTGACACCAGATGAATATGTAGTGCCCTTTCTCATCGAGATGAAAGTTCTACTCTAGACTGATCAGATATCACATCACTAAATACTAAGAGTTTTATGAAAAGTAAGGCAGCACTCCTGTGTAAGAACAAGTTCATCTTTGTGGAGTCCAGCATGGGATTGGAGCAAGACACTTTAAACCCTCTTGATCGAATTCTGTGAGACTGAATTTGTCTAATTTGTAGGCTCAGAGGGTGGAGGGAAAGGAGGGCAGAGAAAGATGGAAGGTTCCTTGTGTTCCTCCAACTGATTTTTAATTTCTGGCTCTTGTGCTCGTTACAGATGTTGCCCTGCACCTCTGTATCCATTCAAAGTTGGTGAAGCAAATGAGAACCCTCCAAGAGCTTTGGGTCAGATCCTCAGGGAACACACCTTGGAAGCAGCATTAGAGCACAGTGGGCAGGAAGGAGCTCTGTGCTGCCCATGAGGCACTGGGAGCACAGCACAGGGTACCAGGAGCTCAGCTGCTCCAACACATCTCTCTGTAGTGCAAACAGATGGAGAAATACCAGGTTATTTAATTTCTGCCTACAGACTGTAATATTTGAAGAAAACACACTACAGTGGAGTGTTTCTCATGAGAGTCTCAGCTACACCTCTATGTACAGTTTTTGTTTTGGCATCTTACTGCCCATAAAAAAGAGACAACTTTACTGTAGACACAACTCACTAAGCCACTGCCAATAGGAAGAGGTTGGAACTGAGGATGGCTAAAGTAGTTATTGGGAAGACTGGAAATATCTGTTAATAGAAATATTAATATATTTGGCTTTTGTGGTTTAAGCTCTGTGTCTGGACATCTGATTCACCTTGCTGAATCTGAGCTGGTGTCAGCAAATGAAAGGCTTCACTTTTTCTTGAATTTATTTAGTAGTACAGTTTCAAATTGAAAATGCAGAAGCAGAGTTTAGTGCCTTATGTTCTCCACAGGGGATGTGGATGCTATGTCTTTAGTTTGAACTATATTGTGAGTTAAGTGATCTCTGTTTATCCTACAGTATGTTAGGAGTATCAGTTTGCTCTATATATATTGGTTTTAAATAACTCCTGGCAAAGAAAAGGAAGGTCTGAATATACCATGTATTGTTTATTGCTTAATTGTTTATAGTAACTGTAAATAATAACAAAGTAATCTGACTACAGAACCTGTCCTAGTAAAATCTAGGAACAGTGGTATGGCAGAATTTCTCAATTTGAAGGGACTCTCTCTTTGACAGTTCTCCTAAGGTAGGTTATTTTGGAGAAAACATATGTTTCCATTTTCTCTCCCTCGGCTTCCCTTTTAGTCCCCAGGCTCCACTAGGGTCACAGCAACATTAAGGCTTTTGTCACTGTGATTAATAGCTCTTTAGATCATCTTTAATTCACTCACTAATGACTGAGGGTCTTTCTGCTCTCCAAGTAATCGCGTGATGTATGAGCCGATAGTACACCTTGTGGCAGAGGTGAAAATCATTCAGGCAATGCAAATATTGTCACGGGGACAAATGTTTTCCCTGTTAATAAAAATTAATGAATTCTACCCAGGAGCTAGTTAAAGAAGCTCTGGTAAGAGAGATCCAAACACAAACAAGTTCTTGCTGCTTGGAACCATATATTGAGTCTTTCTAGATATGTGAGGATAATAATTATTAGTATTTCTGCATCTGCATAATAGATGAGAAAGTGGCAGGTTGATTTAATTACACAAATGCATTGCATTGCATGTAGATCTGTCTTTCAGCTGTGTCCACATGCTGGTCTTCACTTGAGAGGTGTTGTTTTGGTGCTTTGCCTGGGTTGTATAATGGATTTCAATGCTTTGGAGTCAATTTATTTAAAGTAAGCTCCAGTTCCAGGCTGAATGCTTCCTCCCAGCCAAGAACCACCTTGGTCAGGATGTCATACCTGTAAAAAGATGCAAAGAAGTTTGCTTTTTTTATAAGTCCCTGTTACACATCATAAAAGGTTGATGAAATAGGCTGTAAATTAATCATCTGGAAGAGGGGGAAATGCTTCCAGTGTCTTATTTATTGCACGTGTATGAGTAACAATAAGAATTCTGTGTCACTCAGCCAGGTCACCTTCTGGGGTGGGTATTCCCATCCCTCAGTCAGGGCCCAGCTTTTGTTGTGCTGAGCTGTTGGAAAGGGGTTTCTTATGTACTGGTGTAGCACAAGCCATGGTTAATGCTGTTGTCTTTTTGTTTCATTTTGGTAGCCACCAATTCTTTCTTCTGATGACAAAAAGCTATTGTCTCAGTGGAATAAATATTTCTGAATTACTTCCCAGTCCCAACCTTATCATTTACATCTTAGAACAAGAAAACAGTAAACTTTTAAAAGACATAATTTTACCTCTTCACAGTGCTTATCTACAAAGGAACATATTACTGAGGGGGGGAAAGAGCTCTAGTTGTTACTATTATTTCTGGTAGACACCCAAGGAGAGTAGCTAATTTGTTCTTCATTAATGCCAAGGACAAATAAAAAAGCAAGGACTGAATTATGCATTTATTTCCATTGTGCCTGTAACATGGGCTTCCACTCCCCATCATCCTCCAAAAGAATTCCCAAACCTTTGCTGTGCATTTCATGTGATACCATAGGGTGCAATAATGTGGTTTTAAAAGAAGATGAATTTAGTGGTGAATCTTAATTGAAGGCAGAAAATTACATGCAGCCCCCCTGCTGAAGGAAGGATGGACAGTTGGCTGCAATCAGAAGGATTTTTTTGATATAGCTCAACAACAACCTTTTAGTATTAGTTCACAGAGGCCTCAGCAAAAACCTCAGAGTCAAATTTATCTGGAATTTGAACACTTTTTTAAACCTGGGCATGACAACCATCCTTTGAATTACACCAGCTTTCTCTTTGTCATGAGCTGAGGCAGTCTTAGACTTGAGGGTAACTGGAGATGAAATTCCCAGCCTGTACAGCCCTGTGCAAAATGAAAGGTATATGGAACTGACCTTTCAATTATTAGCACATGAGTGTATGTACCCAGGTTCCCCTTTTGACAACTAAATGCCACAGGGCCCAGGCTCAGCCCCTTGGGGCTTAGGGCATTTTCAAGTGATTCACTGAGGTTTGGATGTATCCCTTACAAAGGTTTTGCACTTGCACAAAACCCAAAGCACTTGGATTTGAAATTAATAGATTTTTATGTGAAAACTTCTTTTTTTATTTATGGTAGAACATATAAATATTCAATGAAAAGGATTTTTAATTTTTCTGTCAGAAGAAGTGTTTGACCCTTGTCTGAAAATGCTGTGATAAATGATATTGTCTTATATATAATATCAATAAAATATTAAAAGACCTGCTATGCTGCATCTGCTAAAATGTATAAAGCAGGATTCAAAAATGCATTACCATGCTAGAGACAGAATCAATTTTATTCCAGCAGAATAACTCTGTGGAAAATTAAGGAGGATTCTCCAGCATGTTTCTGGAGATGTAACCATGAATTATTTGGTGAAATCAAAATCTGGATTTCCCAGCTCACGTCTAACTTCAGGAAACCAGACTATATTGATTAAAGTTGTTTAATAAAAGAATTGGGAAGGGTTTTGTGCTGCTCTCCAGTGATAAATTGCCACAATCTTTTCTTTTATTATCACCCTGCTAGTCCTCTGCTGCTCAGCCTTGAATTAGGCACCTAAATAAGATCCAGATTTGCCAAAGTGCTCGGGAGTCAGGAGTTTCCACTGGGAGACATTTTTTCCCTGAACTTCCAGAAGAATTAGGTAATGGAGACGGCCCGTTCAGTGTCACAGAGGGAACCAGTCTGTTTGGCAGCCTTGACCTAAAAGGTTTCAATTTTCTGGGCGTTGTTGCTTCTGCAGTTTCAGGCGTGTGTACAGGAGAGTGGGGCTCTCTCTACATCACCCTCTGCTTCTGGTAATGGCTGGGGTGAGAGGAGACAGCAATCCTCTCTCTTAAAACACCTGAACTCCTGCTGTCACCTCAGGTGGCTGAATACCAACCACTCCCCTTGGCGCTGAATTTCAAGCAGGTAGAACAGCCATTGCTGGAATTACATTATTCAAGTTTTACTGGAGCATAATCTGCCTTTTGAAAAAAAATTATGTGTTTTCAGTGGAAAGTTCTGACTGTGTCAAAGGTTGGATATGAATACATTATATATGCACACAGCAATTATTAGTATGGGAAGGGTATTACATTTGGTCAGCATTTTGTCCAGCCATGAAGCATTAGCTCCTTGTGATGAACCAAGTCACCCAAAAGATCCTCAGTGCACACCTGTCAGGTTTGAATGTTTGAGTTTCTTTCTGATTTTTACATTCTTTGGCTTAGTTTCTCATATTCCATTTCTTCTAGTCCAGCTCTCTCCTGTGCAGGGAAATAAAAGTTTTCCACAATGCAGAGGAAAGGAGGATAAAACCAGGCTCAGTGCAAAGTGACTTCACTTGCTTTCCAATTGGTTAGAGGTGGGAAAAGCCAAGGAGGGAAACCAGTAGGTCTTTTCCAATCTCTGTCTCTTCTTTTCCATTAGACTTGATGAGCTGAAGCCCAACAGTCATCCATGCCTGGGATTCTGTGGGTTAAAAGCCACCAAAAAATGGAATCCGAATCAATAGGTGGCAAATGGGTGTAAAAGAAGGAGGCCTGAGAATCTCATGAAAACAATTGAAAAAAGGAATGTAATCAGTTGCAGTAGAATCCGAGCCCTGTACATTGTATAGGATGTGAAGGATTTATATTGGATGATTGTCTAATCTTCCATGTAAGTGGAACTTCTTTGGCCTTATTTTGAACCTGGGGTAATAAAGAAGGAAGTGAAAGCAAAGGTAAACTTAAAGTATTGTTTTACTCTAAATGCTTTCAGTAAAGGGCCTTGTTATCTAATGATTGGTACTGGATGGCTGGTATAAATCGTGCTGTTTGTTCCCTGCACTCATGGCGAGGGAGAGCAGAGGCAAAAGGAAATCAATTGGAACTAGCAGGTAACAAATGACCAGTCTTAGGCAAGCATAGCAGATGGGGAAAATAGAGTTGTGGGCATACATTATTGGGAAATGCAGCAGTGACTTTCCCCGTTATTTAAGAAATGCAGCAAATAATGAATATTTTTGATGGAGAGAGCCGCTCGGATAATTAAGAATGTGCAGGTGTTTGAATATTGAGTCATATTTTCAATGTGTTCTTAGATGGAGTTCTTGCCCTTAATACTGAATTACCAAAAGGAAAACCAGAAAGTGTGGTGGCAGCTTTTCTGGAGAGAGGCAAGCCCACTTCATGCCAGCTGCCCAGAAGAATGCTGATGGAGCCAGCCTGGCAATGCACTGTCCAGAGGCAATTCTGGAGTTGCCAGGACTTTGGGAAATATTTTGGCTCTGCTGTGCCAGAATGAGCCCTGCAGAGTGACTACAATATTGTCAGATCTGAATTAAGATGAGGCTGAGTTCCAATAGCTTTCTCTTTGGGGATTTCTCTCTTTCCTCGTAGGTCTTTACTGTTCAAAAATATTTATTTTTCTGGAACACAAAAAACCCTGTGAAGTTCAAGAGCAAGCTCTTCTACAGTGTCAGGGTTTTTCTGGAGATAGAAGCAGGGAAAGGACCAACTGGGGAACAATTCTTTCTGCTAGGTGGGATCTTTGGCTGTGGGAATGTGGGAACCAGGGCTGGATCAGAGTGTGGGCAATAGTGAGTTTTTATCCCCCTTATTTGCCATGTACACCCAAACCACCAATTTTACACCCCTGGTGTAAGCAATATTTTAGAAACCTGGAGCTGGGTGTAGGGAAGAAAAGGGTTCTATGTGTGAGCAAGCACTGGGACACACAGAGATGGGAATCTTCACCCTTCATGGTTTTAAAGGCCACCCAGACCACGTTGTGAAGGACTCTGTGTTTGCCCTGCATGGAGGGCACAAGTCAAAGTCCCCTCTAGATGGCCTGGGTCAGGACTTGGCCTCCTCCTGTGCTCACCAGGCTTGTTTGAGAGCCGGGTCTGAGTTATTAGTCCTTCACACGTGGCTCTGTGTATGCAGGGAATGGGGACAGCTTTCTTTTAAAAAGTTTTTTCAAAGCATCTTAACAATATTCTCTGTATGTTTCCACAGCGTATTAGTTCTGCAAGCAAATCCAAAAGTACTGCAGGGGGGATACCCTAACACCTTGAAAAGTATCAGTTAAAAACTGCTGAAAGCATTAAAAATAAATGAATCATAGGGTGAGAGCTAGCATGACGGGTAAACAGGCAGGGCATAAAATGCCTCTGGAATCTGTGGGATATTTGCAGGTACAAGGGGGCTTCTAAGTCAAGGTTCGTTTACAATGTCTGGTTCCTCTCTCCAGGAAAGATTTCTAATAGATTCAAGGAGGCTCCAAGCTTTTAGAGAGTCTTGGGAGAAGAAAGGCAGCTCTGTAAGGAAAGAGGTTTGGTTTGTTTATGGAGAAAACTCCCCAGTCACGTTCCATATTGTGTCCTGCTTGGAAGAACAACTGAAGGCTTTCACCCTGTGCAGGAGAAGGTGTTTCTGTGCAGTGGCCACAGCTATTGTACAGCAACACCACCTCCAGGGCATGGGAGCCTACCTGGAGATGGGCTGTGGGCTCCTAGGAAGCTGTGCTCCATCAGGAAAACATTTATGTTTTACAATTTGATGTTGGTTGGGTTTTTAAAATTTTTTTTACTGCCCAGGATCTGTTCCAACCTGCGGCTGCAGCACTGTCTGAATGGTGGAGCCTTGCCAAAAGTGAGCAGTGTCAAATACTCTGTTTTACCATAACAAGTGCAGAGGTGAATGAGCACTGTCAAGAAAGCACCGTGAATACTCTTTTCCGTTATTAACTGAATTTATTATTTTGCTGGTAAGAGTTACCAGCAGAAGGTGAACATTAATTTCACATCTGCATGAGCCTGGACTGGAAATGTTTGGGGGCTCGTTGGGTCGGGGCATAGAAGCAAGCTCTGACTGCTCGTTGCTAAACAAAACAGCTAAAATCACAAATATTTCCAGTCAGTCGTGACTTTAAAAATATCCAGAAGCGTATTTGGATTTGGGAGCATGTAAAAGAATATCATAATCTGCTCAGGCTATTATGTGAAACAGAAAGAGGTTGAATGAATCATTACCTGCTTTTATTCACCCAGATTGTGCAAATCTAACACCACGGGCTTGTGAGTCTTGGTGGTGTACAAGATGCTTGGCTCTTCTGGATGCACAGCAGCACCAGTAATAGCTGGGATGTTGAATAAATGAATGTGTTTTTATCTATACTTCAGCAGTTCTGAGAATCTCCTTTCTAGTCACAGAAATTGTAGTAGGTGTTTCAGTGCTTGGATTTTTCAGCCAAATCCAAAGCTTTAAGGAAATCACTACCATGGCGTGCTCTATGTACACAGGAATGTTTCACTCAATTTTTTCATCAAGAGGAAAACTTGTTGTTCATCCCTGAAGGATTCAATGGAGATAAAGCCCATCCAGTTCATCTATTCAAACCTCCAAATTTTGAGGGTTGAAGAGGTTTAAGGAATTCTTCAGCAGTTTGGAATTAAAGTCAGTAAAACTAGTTCTGACACATCTCTAGGACAATTCTGTACGTGTTCTCCACCCTCCCTAAAAGTTGTCTTGTCCTGCTCTGAATCCACCCCTGGCAGGGGAACAGAAATTATGAGGCTCAGAGGTGCCAATGAAAATTGACCTAATTGCTGATGAAAGGCAAAGGGAGCAGGCACAACTGCTTAATTTAGAAAAAAATAAATATTGTTTTAGGTTATTAGTGCTCTAAAGTTGGGTTGTGGAGGTTTGACATGGCAGTGTCCTCTCAGCTGGGAGAGAGGACTCTTCCCTCTTAGTTTGTGGGCAGCATTGCTCTGGGGGTGTTCTGCCATCAGAAATGGTGTTTTTTTAAATGGAGAAACAGGTTTGCAGCCTAGTTGCCTTAATTTATGAACTTGAATATTCAGAGTGTGGAGATGATTTCACTGAACTGCCTTTTTTTTTTTTTTAATTACAAAAGCAAATAGAAATATTCAAATCAGATCACACTAATTAGCAGAGCTAATTATGTTTTCCCAAGCATCTCTCTTCTTACCTCTTCTCCAATTAAAAAAAAAATCATTTGCTCATGATGTAAAACAGGGGAAAGGGGATTGCCATGACAATTAGCAGTAATTAATGAGGAGCTTTGAATTGCTTCGTGTTAACCTCAGCATCTATTAGTAGAAAAGGGTTGGATTTGCCCTCTGAGGGATGTGGGTAGGCACAAACTCCTCCTCTCCCAGAAGGGGAGCAAAGACACAGGGAATACAGCAAGGAGTTAAAATGGCTTTACCCATTCTTAGTGTGTGATAGAAATAGTCACGTGCACCTGCTGCAGATTCACATCTGTACACTTCCAACAAATAAAATGATACTGTTAAATGTTTTAATTGAAAGAAATTTTTGCTTCTTTAGGACATATTTAGCTTGACTTGAATGAGTGCATGATCATTGCAGCTGGCTGTAAGATGTTACTTATTTTGTACAGAAGCTTCTTAGGTTTCAGAGTTTGGGTTTTGTTTTGTTGTTGTTGTTTGGTTGGTGTTTTTTTTTGTTTGTTTGTTTTTTTTTTTCCCATACTGGAATGAAAATAAATTGCTGGAAACTTTTTATGGATGGGAACTATATTCTAAAATAGCTTTTTAAAATATTAGTAATATCAAGTTTCTTCCAAGAAAGGCCTTTGTAATGAAAGGTTCCTTTCTCCCTGAGACACACAGATCTATATTTATATGATATACCTGCATTCAGAACTAAAAAGAAACATTGCTGAAAATATCTTCAGTTATGATTAATCTTCAAAAATATTTAGGTTAAATAAAAGTATTGAAAGCATTATGTCAAACTCCTGTATTTGCATTTTACATCTTTTGCCCATACTTCTTGTCCTCTACATGCATGGGACACATGAAATTTGTATGACACAGGCCTGGTAATACTACAACAGAGAGCACAGATGACATCTTGCCCTGTCTAATCGATCAGTATTTTGTCTTTAACAGTAGAGAGATCAGAATTTAATTGATGTTCTTTGGATTGGTCCATAAAATACTTCCAAGTGGTTTCTACAGCTGAAGATCTGGTGTGGCCAGTAGATAATATTCACATCTAGGGATGTTTTCCTTTGGAAATATTTAGATTTGAAGCTGTGAGCCCCATCACCAGCTCCTTCCTGGAGAAGTGATGTGTGGAAGAGTTGAGAAACAGATCCATCTTCTGCACTGCTGCTTCCCTGTAATTGCTTCCTGAAAGCAACTTGTCCTGGGTGTGATTTCTGCAGCAAAGTGAGAAGAAGTCACATTAACCCACTGAAAGGGGAGATGCTGCTTTCAATTCTCCTCTTGCCCCTGCTTTCTCTCCTGATTTATAGATTCACTCTATACTTGCTCCTGACACAACTTGGTGTTGTCTCTGTCACAGTGGCTGGGATATTTCTCTTCCTGAGGCTCCTGGGTCTTAGACTTGCACCGTCTCTAATTGAACAGCTGATGATTGATAATTGAATACAAGAATAGGCTAAAAAGCTTGGCTGGTGCAGCAGAGGAAAATGAAGGCTGATAGAGGTTATGTCTGATACTGAAGGTGACAAACAATCCCAGCAAACCATTTAAGCTAAAGGACAGTGCTGGAACAAGTACAAATGGGCAATAAAGTGGCCATGAATATTCTGAGGCCAGAAATGAGCTTTCTAGTTAGAAGAGGGTAAAAAGGAGGACCTGTCCACGGGAGTGATGGAGTGAGGACTCCACACTGACAGAGCTGTGTGAAAGGTGCCTCCAAACACCATGTTGGTGCCCCCGTGTCCTGGTGGAGCAGGTCACCACGAGGCCACTGCTTTTGGTGGGTGTATAGTAGGATGTATGGATTTCCTGGTCTGGTGTCCATGTTTGTAACCCCTTTTGTTACAAATCATAGGAATCTGCCCATTTTTTTGGATTTCATATCCTTGAAAAGGAATACTGCAAAGGATGAAGGCAAGGCAAAAGACAGTAAAGGCTAATTTTAACATCTTCCCTCTCATTTCTGGTGCTGCCAGACTTTTTGCATCTCAGGATGAACAAGGCAGGCTGAGGGGTAGGAAGCTTGACCTCCTGTGAGATTGAGATATGTTGAGAGATGGTGGGGTAGAATAAATGTGGAGACCCTTTGTCCCAAGGAATTTCATTGCTGAGCATGGCATTGCTTTGCTCCTGTGATATATGACCTATTTCACTGTATTCTCTGCTGAGTTGGGGAAATAATCTTAGAGAGGTGCTTTGTGGGAAGGTCTGGCATTTTGTCTCAAGCTGTGATGCCAGAGTTTTGTGCTTGATGGTGCTCAGGTCTCAGCGTAATAAGTTTGCTTTCAAGAACTGGCGTTTTCAAAAACATTTGTTAGCTTCATTTTTCTTCCACTGACCTGAGAAGCAAACCCCTGAGAGTGGAGTTAGGCAAGGTGGCACACTTGTGAGAAGCCTTTTCCATGCATTTTGAGGGAAGGCAAAGCTTTTGTCCCAGGGCTCTGGATCAATTCTTGCTTTGCCTCTGTGTTGCCTTGCATTGCTCAGCATTGTTGTGTTGCTTTCTGCCCCTGCTTCTAAAATAGTTTGTTACTGGACTTGGAAAGAGCTTTGCAGTATTTAATCTCATCAGAGAAAACTTCCTCATCCCATTATTTGGGCAATTTTGGGGTGGGGGAGTGGTTGTTTTCATTTGGGTTTCATGATTTATACTTCATTTTTACGGTGTGTTTTTTCAGGAGGAGGATTTTTCATTGCTTGCCTTTGTAGTGATTGTTTTGTACTTTCTTGGGACAAACCCGGCTCTTTTGAAGGTCTGTGTGCTTACGTGCAAAATATTGGCAGAATTCTGAGGCTGAGGAATGCAGTGGAAACCATAGTGCATCCTGTGCTTTGATTTCTGCAGATCTCCTTGTGCTGGTCATGGTTATGAAGCTGAGTTTCTTGCTTCTAGCACTTATCTACGTTAACTTCTGCAATCATCTTTATTCCTATTAAGTTTCTCAATGCACATTGTAAGCTGATTCAGGTCTAGTCTGGATTGGGTTAAATTATCCCTGAATCAGGGCTGTAAATGCTACTGATGGTTCCTAATAATCTGGGAAAATGACAGAAACTTTGTTGGCTTGGTTGTGTACTTTGAGGCAGCTGTGTGGATTTCTGCATTCCTGCCATGTGCAGGGTGGGTGCTCTGCACCTCAGGGAGCCAGGCCAGTGGGAGAAAAGGAAATAGATTTACCCATACATTTATTAAACAGGTTCTGGACATGTTCTCTTCAGGGAGCAGTGTGACAAAGATGTCTTTTTGGGCTGTATGCTCTGTTTGTCTCCTTGAGCTTGTGTGTTTAACTCCCTAAGAATAATATGGCTTTACTCACATGAATAAAAATTAGATTTAAATGACAAACCTCTTTTCAATAGGCATGAAGAATTTATGGTTTGATCTTGCTTCCCCTGCTACCAATGATGATCTGCACCACCCTTCTTGATATGTTTGTCAGTGGAGTACACAGTAGCTCAACTAGTCTGGAGTTGTATTTCATGTGTAGCTTGTTGGGATTAGAGAAAAGAAGGATGGTAATATTCAGAGTTGCATGGATTTCATCTGAGCTGGTTTGGATCTTTAGACATAAAATTTGAAAGCAGCCATACTGCTAAAATAAAGGAAAATGTACCATTTCCTCTTGTAGTTTTGGAAGAGTTTCAGGGAATGCTTAATTTTGTGTTTGGGTTTTTTTTTTGTTTGTTTGTTTTGTTTGTTGCTGCTCTGGGTAGATCAGGTTAATTGGTCCAAACTCATTTTTATATTTATTTTTACAGTTGCTTCTCTTCCAAGCATTAACCTGGGAGTTTGCACCTTGTTTGTTTTCCAGTTGCACGGACAACTTCACTTTTTTTTTGTGTTATGATCAGGGGCAGCGGAAGGGGAAAAGATTAAAAATAATCTTGTTCCACTCAAAATAATATGAACTTTGAGCTCTGTGATTTCTGTACTGTATCATCAGGTGGCTCTTTTACACTTTGAGAAACAGCATTTGAAAAAACCAATATCCAGCAGGAACCCTTCTGGGGGTTATACTTTGAGTTTTGTCATCCTTCATCCTTGCTTTCCCATGGTTTTCTTCCCTAGCAATATGTCAATGTGCAAATTTTGGCAAAAGCACAATTATGCACTCAAAACTCATGAGTTAAACTCCCCCCAAAGAGATACTTTTTAAGGAAATCCTACAGTGTTGAACAGTGAGCATTTTTGTGTACAGCAAACTCCTCCCGCCATGTGGGTACCTCAGGAATTTTTTTTCTCCCCCAGTCCCATCAGACTCTGACAAGTTTAAACTTCTTCCTTTTATTCATCTCACGGGTCTGTGGACCTCTGACACCGATGGTGGGAACAGGACACTGGGATTTCTGAATTCCAACAGGGGCACCTCAGTCTCCTCTTCTGCAATGAGAGCCTTCAATGATACATCTCTTGTTGCTGACACACAGTGGCTGATTTTGGCTTTTCAGGCAACCTCCAGGTTGGGTGCTAGTTATTTAGGGTGTACATCACATGCAATGACCTTTTGGTGCATTTTTTTTTTCCCAGGAAATAAGCTGTGACATATCTGTAAGCATCTATTCTCTCCCTTGCTATCCCACATCCCTCTGATCATTGTGTAAACACTGGTCCTTGGGATGCTCCAGCATCACAGGCCTCCTAATTTGTAGCATTTGTATTTTTTTGTAAATACTCTCTTTGTGGCTATAAAATAGCAAGCAGATGTCCATCAGAATATGTGCATTTTAGGCACTCTTTTGTTTGACAGAACTTTGAAGAGCGGATATGTGTTCCCTACTAGCTTTTATTTTTGAATCATTTATTTTAAGAAATCAGAAGTTAAAAAAAAAAAAACCTAAAAATGTTTAAATATAGATTTTCACCAAAATTATAATTTGTATTACCAATCATTGTGTTAGTCATTCTCTGTCCCTTATTCATTTTGGAGTCATATAGTTGGACAGTCACCCCTTAAACACACGTGTACATGTGCTGGGTGAACAGCAAGTGCACCACTGCTCCCTAAAATGCTCACCCTGAATAAAATCTGGCTATTTTATATCAGATGGCCTTTTGGCTACTCATTTCAGTAGCTATGGACAAAATCCTTCTAGGCTGGCTGAAATCCAATGCCTTGATTTTTGCTCAGAGCTCTGCTATTGTCTGAGCTGAAACCTCTTTTGCTCGAGCATCTGAGTCTGGATAGAACTTCTTGTATATTCTAATGACCTTTAAACGAAATTTTCCAAATTACTTTCTCATCTTCAAAACTAATTTTTTGACTGTTACTAAATGACACCATAGAAAATCTGCTCTAAAACAGGGTAGAATCACAGAGGGGAGCTCTTATCAATATATTTCCTCAGTGAGAGATTTATGTGGCATTTCTGGAATCAATAGGAGACTTTTCATTGATTTCAAGAGGAATACCTTGCTTTAAAAGAGGAATCAGACAAACCCCCTCCTCCCTGTATATTTGATCTATGACACAGGATGTGCAGTTTTCTCTGGCGCTTCCCAAGTTCATAATTTGTATTTCATCCTTGTGCCACTTTCTTAATTTATTGGCAGCCAGAAGCACTTCATGAGGATTATAGAGTTTTTCCTACCTTTTGGTGGTTATAACATGTATTTTAAAGCAGTGTTTACTTATTTTTAGTTAGGGGCCATGTGGGTGGGTTTGGTACCTGCCACCAGAGCAAAATCAGATTTTTAAGAGACTAGAATCCATCAAAACTCTGCCAGCACTTCTATGGGTGGGGGGATATTTGGTTAAATAGATGTTTATCTGGGAAAGTCATCATCTGGCTAGCAGCATACTGAATGTTTCTAAGCAGCTAACTTATGTATACTAAACAAATTTGGTTTGGCTGCAGCTAGAGCTGCCCTGTGGAAATTCTCAACATACATTTGTTTGATTGAGCTGTCATTTTCAGTTGATCTGCTGATGATCTGTGTCACTTTGTTTAAATGTCCTGGAGTTTTTTTTTTTTTTTTTAATACAGTGCAAAACCAGTCTGCTTTCTGTGATGGATTAAATTGAGGTGAAATTTGAGAGTTACTCCTGTTTTTGATTTCTGTGCCCTGAGACAGGTGGGCTGGAATGACAAAGAACTTCACACACAAACACATTAAAACTAAAATGGAGTGGATGCCCTTATGATTTAAAACATCCGTAGATGTGTCAACTACCAAATGCTCCCGTTCAAAGTAGTTGCTGGGATTTGCACTTTAAGCAACAAATGGTATTTTATTGGTCTCTCTCACCTAAAATACCTAGACTAAAGCTCACTGAGCCCTTTTCCTCCTGCAAAATCCCCTCGGAGTGCGTAAGTGTTGGGATTTTGGCCTCTGGTGAGACAACAGGAGGTTAATCCTGAGATGAAGTCCCTGGTGAGCAGCAGGGGATGGAAGTGGGCTCTCCAGCCTGGTGAGAGTCTGTCATCCCAGTCTGGGAACTGGGCAGCATCTCTGGTGGTCTCAGCCCTGAAGATGTCCTTTCTGCAGGCACTTTCTAAGAGACCAAAGCTCCTTTCAGTCCCTGCAGAACTTGGTTCAGGTTCTTTATATTTTTGGAAGTATTACTCAAGTTTTGGTCCATCGGTTATGCTCCCACAGGCTTGGTGAACAAGAGAGATTCTGGTGCTTGCACTGATTCTGGGGAGGAGTGGTGTTGGCTTCAACAAAAGTGGGAAGATGAGGTGTGAGGGGCGGCACAGCCAGCTCTGAGTTCCTTGGGGAGGAATCCCACAGCCAGGCTCCTCCTGGTGCTTGGCCCTGAATTTCCCCTCCTCCAGCTGAGCTTTCCACAGCCCACAGCCCTCACTACAATGCAACTTCCCTCCATAGCCAAGGTGGGCTTTTTGTGCAAGGCTCACTGCATTTCAGTCTTTGCTTTAGAGCCCTTGGAAGGTTCAGTTTGTTCATCTCCAGCTTTTCCCGTATGGGTTGTGGGTCTGTACATGAACTGCAGCTCTGTGAGGAGAGACCAAGGGCTGCCAAGTCCAGATAAATTGCTCATTTTCCAAACATGCCACTGCTTTGTTTTGTGACCACGGGTTGGTTCTGCTCACCTCCACGGCTGCGGTCGGTGAGATGGAGACATGGATGTGCTCTGAGAGCTCTTCCAACACCTTCTCAGGACAGTGCTTGGATTTTTTTTTCCTCTGATGCCCTTGGAGTTATTCAAGGCCCTACAAAGCTTGCTGAACTGAGGTTCACCAGTGTGGAGAATTTCAGCTAAATACCAGTTTGGTGCTTGCTTTGCAGAGTGCTCCATAGGAACGGCTGCTTTTATTTGACTTGAGTTTCTAATGAGCTTTCCAGGGAAAACGTTGAAATGCAGTTTGTCCCTTCCATTTCCTTACCCTAGAAGTGTCTTCTGTGGGCAGCAAATTGTATCACTGCAACTCTCTCTTTCCTGGTAGAGACACTGGTGCTGCAGGGAGGGGTTCTCCTGTATGACCACTTATATCTTTGTGAAGTGTTATGGTATACCCTGAAATTTCAGAGCATTTTTGGATCTAATTTGGACAGAAGGAATTCAAGTCACTTTCAGAACAATTTCAGGAAAAGCCACATTATTTTCCTGACACAAAAAACCCTCAGCTTCTCAAGCCATTTTTGCTCAAGGACTCCACCACTTCTATGATTTAGGACGTGTCTCTGTGTTTATATATATATTATATTACATATACATGTTGTATATATACATCCTTGTCATTATAAACAGTACTTAAATCCATGTCCGTAAACATAAATAGATATAAAGTTAAGTACTCTTTATAACAGAGGATTAGTCCACAGTGACATACTAGGTAGAAATCAAGTATATAACAACCTCCTGTTAGTTTGAGTCCTGTGGGATCCTTGGGGATGGAGAGCACTGCCTGGGCCAAGGTCTCTAATGGCATGGCATCCAATTACATGAAGGCTGAATTTACTCCATTAAGAACTATGTATTTATTTAAGCTGTCATATATCAGCCTGCACATGAAAACAATAGAGCTTGTGAAGATTGCCAGTTTGGAAAGGGGGAGGAAAAAAAAAGAGATTATTTTTCAAATTTTCTTCCAAGTTATTGGGATGAACCAGAAGCTTTCAGAGTGCTGATTTATTGCTCTCTGTTAGCAGCTCCCCAGGACCCCTCTGATTCTCCAAGATCAACAGCTTCAGAGAAAGCAATACAAGGTGTATGGAACAAAGGGGGAAATAAATTACATTAGCAGTTAACTTTCTTTACAGTTAATATATATTAATAAATATCTACAAAACATTTGAGGCTTTGACCAGGAAGCCATGCAAAATAAACTGTAGTCCCACTCTTCTCTTTTCCCTTTTTTTAAAAAGTCAAAATAGATCTAACTGATGTTAACTGTTTCACAGCGGGGGACTCGTTCTGGTTTCACACTGGTGTCACTGTTGATTTTGGAGGGGGGATGTGATCAGAATAAGGACTGTCACTCCTCCCTCCCTCCAACAGGCTGCTGGTGCTAGGGGGACACTTGGCATTTCCATACTGTCCTGCTTTGCATCTTCAAAGCACTGGGGAGAGATGAGCTGTTCACCGTGGAGCTCATCTGAGGCAAATGAGATAATCTGATCCCGTGGAAGAAATGGGAAACCCAAGAGGGAATAGGGGAATTTGTTACTGGATAAGTTTGCAAAAGCAACTGAGTGTGCAGTGTCAGAGCTACCCACTCCCAGTATGAGCAAAGACCCTGTGGTTTGATGGACCAGGGAGGTGAGAGCCCAGGGGATCCTTCCTGTTAGTCCTGCCTGTGCTGAAATATCTTCTTGATCTTTTTCTGACTAGCTGGGCTTGGAAAACTCTGGGCTTTGCCAGCCAAAAACTCCCCAGTGGTTTCTGAGTCTGTGGAGCTTTGGCTTGCATGGAGCTCTCCAAACATGAAACATGGGCAGGCTCTTGGTCCTTGAGAGCTCCAGAAGAAGTTTCCCTTGCGAGTTCAGCAATGCAGATGGATGTAATCCATTTTGCTCATTTTCCTCCAAAGAAAAGGGAAAAGGGGTGAACAGAGTGAGGAGCTGCTCTGTGTCCAAGTGAAGGGAGTGGCAAAGAGCTTTTGGCTGAGGTGGAAAATGTGTTAAAGAGAGAACAGGCACCTCCCAGCATCGTCTGTGGACCACCAGCATGGGAGAGGGGCAAGAGTGGAAAGCTCTTAGGTAGTGTTAAAAACCTCCAGGCACTGAACCGCAGAGAATTCATCCTTCAGAGACATGTAGGTAAAAGCACAGCCAGACAAACACCCTTGGAGGTGTTTCCAAATTACAC
Organism: Lonchura striata; assembly: GCF_050655825.1. Classification (NCBI taxonomy): domain Eukaryota; kingdom Metazoa; phylum Chordata; class Aves; order Passeriformes; family Estrildidae; genus Lonchura; species Lonchura striata. Next base: position 27,800,706 of record NC_140711.1, read on the forward strand.
GAGGAACAATTTTATAGTAAAGAGGTGAGAACATCCTAGATTTGCCAGATTTCTGCAAACACTTTTCCTTTTAAAATGAGTCTCCTGATTGCTCAGCAAAACTCAGAGCTCTAATATTTGGGGTTTGGAATTTTTTTTCCTTTAATTTCTCTGAATGTTTTTCATGATTTTTTTTGGTAATAACATGGGAAAGAAAATGAAACATCTCTGAGAAAAGGAAGGGAAGGGGAAGAAATGGGGGGTGGAGAGTAGAGGAAATGAAGGATTTTCAGGGGAAAGTAATCTCTGTTTTGAAAGCACCTTTCTGCAGCAGAGGATGCAGAGAGGGCATGGGGAGGGAGCTGTGGCACTGAGGCAGTGCAGCATCTTAAGCTGAGCTAAAGCACATGAAGCCTGTGATGATGAAGGATCTGGGCCTCCATTTTATCTTTGTGTAGATGTCTTGGCTGCAAACCCCTGGTGTTTCCCCTTGTCCACTTATACAAAGGCCAAGAAAAATAATTGCTACAGATTCTTGTAGCTCCTCACACTCATGTATGCCATACTTCTTAGAAAAATAAACTATCTTAGAAAGGTAACTGAGAATTTAGCTGTACTTAATGGGTTTAATTCCATTTTGCCTCCATCCTTGTTTAAAGTCATCCTACAATGGAGTTTGGGGCTTGCTGTAGGACAGCAAGTAGGTTTTTTTTCCCAGTTGTGCTTGGATGCCTGCAGTAAATGGTGTCAGTTCCATGGGCAAACCTTATCTGTGTCATCACTGAAATGAACATTTTGGTAAACTCAGACAAAAGTCCCACTGACATTAAGATAAATCCTGTTCCTTGGGACAGGCCAATCTTCTGAAATGGAGAAGGAAACCCAAATATGTTTTATCAACCTTGACTATTTTGTTGAGATTAAAAGTTAATTAATGTTTATTTAGAATATGTGGCTGGCACAGGTAGCATTATGTCAGAAAAATTGTGGAATTGATTTGAGGAATGAGCAGGGTTTGGAACAAATTGGTGGTGGAGATAATGTAGATAAATCAAGTTCCAAATGCTTTTTTTTTTTTTTGAAAAAAAATGAAACAAAGGTTATTGCTCTCTGAAAATGTGTAGTGACATATCAGTGAGAAGAACTTGTCAAAGTGTGCCACCAAGGCCATAGGCATCTTGGAGACAAGCAGGAAAAAATTTCATTCAAGTTTTACAGTACTCCCACCCAAAACAGCTCTGTCATACAGGAATAAATGTCTATGCACATGTGATAAAACTGTCCCAAAGGTTCTTTTTTAGTAAAAATTAAAAACTATAGTGGATATAAACATATACTGATGTCCCAGAATGCTGCAGAATACACCTGACATGAAATAAAGTTGCTCTTGAGATTCATGATTTTCCAATCAGCTAAGTACATCCTGCATGTTACTGAGTGACCTTCTGCTGAGGATTTGCTTGCAGGAAAAATTGTGGCCTTGTATCTCCTCGGAAACAAATGCTGGAAGCCAGTCTTGCCAGACCTTGAGTTTCTGAAGTGGACAGTATTGTAGGATTAATTACCCGATACTTTTCCTGATTAGTGTATTTGTTATGAGTACTTCTGTTAGTGCTTCAAGGACTTAACTACAGTGTATCACAGTGTCACTCGAGTATAATTAATGCTCTTTCACTGTAATTGCATAATTAAAAAGCTGTCTGGCTGCTGGTGCGAAACTCTGCTCTACAGCAGCTCGGTTTTCCAAAAGCAGCTCCACAAAAGTCCATCCCTCCCTGGAATACTTGGGCATAGCTCAGAAGCAGCTACATCCTGATCTGATAATCTCTCAGCTCTTGCTGTGTTATCCCCAGCACTTTGGGAATGTCCTGTGTAAGGCCAGGGATTGGACTTGGTGATCCTTGCAGGTCCTTCCAACTGAGGATATTCTGAACTGCCTTCTCCCCACTGGTCTCTGTTCCCTACTCTTTCCAGTGGAGTGCAGTCCCTTTGGGATTCAGGCAGTGCAGGTCCCCTCCCCAGTGTCTTCCCCAGCATATTTTTGCCCTGGTGGTGTGAGAGAGATGATGTGGTCCTTAGCTGCCACTGGTTCATTCTTGTTTAGCTCTTGGTGCTTAGAGTGAGAATTGCTCAGCTCAAAGCAAATGGACGGGTGTTTGCAGGCTTGTGCTGAAGTGCCTGCTGGCAGGAAGGGGTTAAATTCCTTTTTATTCATAATGTGCTTTTGAAACAAAACTTCATGACCTGGCTTTTTTTCCCCTTTCCTTTTTTACTTTTTTTTTCAAGTGATTACACTTTGCCGCATTATAAGGGAGCAAATGCATTTGTGTCTCAGGACCGTACTCTACCAGATACTGACATGTTCAACATCTCCTGTGGCTTACCAAACACATCAGGGATGTGGACCTCCCTCTGTTTTCTCATTATGCCAAATAATGAAATGTGGAAATAATTCTAATCCTTTCTTCTGGTTGTGCTGTACCTCTGAAAATATGATAAACTCAATCCAATTAAAAGTCATTACCTCTACAAGGCTCAGTCTCTATCTATAACCTTTGTTTTATAATTCACTCTGTTATCTGTCTTCATTATAATTTGGTAGAATAGTCATCTTTTATTACTGCTTTCTGTTGGAAAGAGGCATGTGATTTCCAGCACTGCTTTGTGACACATCTCTGTTTAAAACAGTAGAGGTCTACTAATGAGTAAAAAGAAGTTCAGTTACACTGATTTATTCTATCGAGATAGTTTCATTTGTGTTGATTGTAATCCTGTAGATATAAGTAATTGTTTAGATTTTAAAATGTTCTTTTATGGCAATAGTTTTTCACTGTGTCAGTGACTGTTGAAGTGCATTACCTTTTCTATCTTACCCCAGCTGATACAGATTTAGTTAAATTTTGTTCCTAATTCGTATTTTCTGTGTATAAGTGGCTGGTCTCACTAATTCACGTTTAACCTTCTTGTCCTTAGTTTTGTCCTGAGCTGGTTGACTTCTTGTGCCATGTCAGTGTGAGAATATATGTCATGTTTACCATTACGGCAATCAAACAATGAACAAAAGCTGGTTCCCCTAATCCATTTTTCCTGCCTTAGCAGTGACCAATACTCGGGGCTAAAAATTTCAAGACAGATATTTTTTCCCCCTTGGGTCTACTCCATATAGAGAGTCATGAAGGATATTAGTGAGTGTTAGCTGCTGCAGCTCCCCTCAGTTGAAATATCTTACCAAGATACAAATTTAAGCTATTAGTTAGAGTTTCAGCACGCTTTAGGCTGCCTCCCAGCCCCTGTGGATCTCTCCAGACTCCTTGCTAGCTGCAGATCTGGCTCTCAGTATATCAAATCCTACAGCTGGCATTTCCCTCTTCTCTTACCCCCCACTCTGTGTAACCCAGGAAAGGTTTTGAAAGTCAAATATATATTTATTCCATTGAGGAAACTTTATCAACCAGCACCAAAGTTTATTGGCACTAGCTAGTGATATAATGGGTAGTTTAAACCCTGCTAACTGCGAATAATTTTTCAGCCGTGTTTATGATTGCAGTAGGCTCTAACAGACCAGAAGTACAGATAACATAAATATTTCTACCAGAGATGATTGTACTGGAACTATAAATAAAAATTAGACTTAACTTGTAAATAAATTCACTGCGTGCCAGCCAACATTTATAAACCTTTGTTGCTGCATGTAGTACAGTAATTTATATGGAAAAGTGCACAGGAACACAAGCAGCCAAATTTTACTTTTCAGTTATGCAGGTGCAACTTCCCCCCCACATCAAGGAGAACAGCTCCTGTGCAAATGAAAGTAGAATTTGACCCACAGTCTCTCAGTGCTGGACCCTAATTAAAAGTCAGCGTCTGGTCCCCATCAGATGCTTTTGACTGTGTTGCTCAATTAGACATGAATGACACTAGACAGAGCACCAAATGCTACTAGTTATTGTAGGGGCTGATGTTGAGAATTGCCAGAGACTGCAGGCAGGTCCCTACACAGTTACTATATTATAACTTTGCTCGTCTAGTACCAACACTTGGCAATGGTGAAATTATACTCTCTTAAAGACCTGATGCTCCAGAGTGTGCTCAGCTTCGTCACTTGCCTGTGCACACATTTCTCCTGAGTGCTTGGTGCTCATCAGGAACTCCTTTCTGCTGCCAGTATGAGCCTCTAGTTTCAGGGTTGTTTTCTGCAGACAGTATGATTTGAGAAGCAAAAGCTGTTTCCCACACGAGGAGGGTTTTTAATGTGAATTATCTCCTCTGTTTTTACTGATGTGCACCTTGCCATGAGGCACAGACTGAAGCCACCTGGTGTCCTTGGCATGGGGCGTTCCAGAGGTGACCCTGGCTGAGCTGCCTTTGCATTTCATGCAGATACTGCTGCCCACAGTGCAGCACCACGAGAAGCTGGTGATTTATGTACTTCAGCCCCAAAGCCGTGCTCAGGCTGCCTCGAGCTGCCTTTTTCTCCTGCCTTTGTCCATGCAGCTTTTCCTACAACTCCCTCTTCTGCCAGCACGCAGAAGGGTTTGTGGCTGAAGGCTGAGGTGTGGAAGCTTTGCTGGGAGAATGCCCTCTGTGATCAGCAGTGTCCTGAGCATGAAGGGAAGGCTGAAATCTGGGCACCACATTTCCCTCTCATTTTGTTACATTAGTGTCAATCCGAAGAAATTTGAGTAATTTTGGTTAACTCCAGGACAGACGCTGATCTTTTTTATTCCTCGGTGGAAGTCTAAAGTAATTACTTTAGATTTCACTGTTGTGTAAGAGAAATCAGAATCTGGCCTTCGGGGCCACCACACGGTGCTTTGGTCCCCCTTGCTCTCCTTGCATGAGTGTGGTTTTTGGGGTTGGACCTTTTGAGTGAGTTTTGAACAGCTTTGGTTTTCTTATGCTTGTGTTAGGGTCAAGTAATACAAATATGCAAAATCCCCATGTGTTTGAAGGCTAATGGCTGTGAAAGTATTTTTCCTTGGTAATTGAAGTAATGATGTAGAACAGCTTCAAGTGCTGTGTTTATCTCTAAACGTACTTGTAATCTCTTTTGTTGTACAATGGAACTTGCCATTTGTAAGAGTGTTTCTCTCCCATGTTTTAAGATTTCTACCTAACAGGGAATTACTAGCTCTAGTCTGGTTAGAATCTAATCTCACTTGATTAGGTCTGCCCAATGCTTTTCACAATGGGGTCGTGCCTGGGGGTACAATACAAATGTGTTACAATACAAATAATAAATAACCATCAATAGGTCCAGAACAGTTCTGTGAAAAGGGAGCAGCACAAACCAGTTTCAGGTACGTTGACTGATAAAGTGTTCAAGTACAGTAATGTAGCCCTTGGCTGGAGTCCTTCCTGTGCCTGGAGATAGTAACCCAATCTCTAAATGTTTCTAAAGTTAAGGATCCCTCTTTACGTCTCCTCTGGCCCCCTCTGAGCTATGCCTGCCTCCTGTGGACAGTCAGATGGCTCCCATTTTGCTCACCACTGGCTAAGAACTCCTTTTGAAGCTAATGGGCTTTCTTTTAATTTTCTGCTTTTCTTTACCTCCTGTGTTCTAGACTGGTGTGGGTATATTTTGTAATCAATCAATCTCTGCCTGTAACAGTTTTTTTTTTTCTTTAATACTTGTTCAAACAAATTCAGATAAAGGTGTCCATTTGTATGCAACAGGAAATGCCTGTCTCCTTTTCAGATATCCCTGTAAATACTTCAGGCTGATTTCCTCTGCAGTGAATGGTGACACTAGGTCAAACAAATATAAATGCTCACTGCTCTCTTTCAAGGATTTAGGAGTTTGTGGTACATTCAGGTCCACCCTCACCTCCTGCAGGAGAAGGGATTAATTTACCTGGTCCTACCATCCAAAAGCCTTCATTAATGCATCCTTGCTGAAGGCTTGTGCAAGGCATAGTCCATACAGGTAGGGGAGCTCAAAGCTCCTGGCATGTGATGGAATTCTCCCATCAAATACAGTTGTGTCCTCATGGTGTCTAATCTTTGGGACTAGGGGTCATCTCACCTTTGAGGAGATGAAGGCATGAAGCTGTGTGGCTCTTCTCATTACAAAGAGACATTCTGACATATATCTCAGCTCTTGCTTTATCCTGCTCAGAAGTTGATGGCATTCTGAATTAGGCTCTCTAGATGCCTTTGCTTTCAGCCTGCCTCTTTCCTTTGGAGTAATCCAGTTTATTATTAAATCACTGGTGGCCACATGCATAAATCCAAGTGCAGAGAACTGCATTTATGTTCTAGAGTGTTTATCAGTCAGTAGTCACTTTGGGAATGTATCTCCTTAGGCACAAATAACCCAAGGAGAGGAAGAACAGAATTCCTTTGAATGTTTGCTTGTTACGACTGGCTTTGGCCATGGAGATCTGGGTGCAGACTTGATCCCTGTAAGACTTTGTGAGAAATTTGAGCTTAAGCCTGCCCTGAAACACAAAGAAGTGCACCAGGCCAGCGTGTCTGCTCCGTGAGGGACCAGCATTTCAGCTGCAGCCAGGCACAGCCCCGCCGAGCACGAGGCCTCTGAGAGCAGCACTGCCTCGGACACCACCACCTCTTACCTAATTGCTCTTGGAGAGGAAAACTGGGCTGAACTAAGAAGCATCCTCATGGAAGGAAGTCCTCTCCTCCTCCCAGCCATGCACAGAAGGCCTCGCAGACTGGAGCTGCTGCAGCAGCTTTGGCACTTCTCTCTCCCGTCCTCATCAGGCACATCCCCAGCCACGTGGGCTCTTTCCTGCTGGTGGGCAGGTTGTGAAAGCGCAAATGCAGGTGTCCACCCTGGCCTTTTGTAGCAATTAACCTTTACTCTTGGGTTTCCTTTGAAGCTTGCTCATGTTTTTATTGTAAAATAGTGGTGAAGAATTTCATGGAGACTAATATCTAAGCTTCCACACAACCTAATCTCATCTGTTCCCTTATCAGTGGCCTCAGTTTTTATTTCATCCCGTTTATGGTGGGGATAATTATTGGAGTTTAAAGAGGCCATCTTGAATTTCAAAACTGGAGTGCTATCTTTGTGAACAATTTGCAGTTCACTGTGAAAATGATGCTTATCAGCACAGTTCCTGTCTAATTCTAACCTTACAAAGTTCTTCTATCAGTCAATATTCTATGGTTTTTGCTGGAAGTCCCTCTCATTCATGTGGGTGTAAATTTTAAGAAAAATAGTTATACACACTTTGAAAGCTGAGACCAGAACCTTGGTTCATGTACATTGATTTAATAGAGCTGCTTCTATCATTAACGTCACAAATATGTCTTAATGGTCTTCACATCTCTTGGTCAGTCATAATTCAACTCTGTGTCTATTTTGAGACTTAAAAATATATTTTTTTGCTAGAATACATCGCTGTTTCAGGCAAAGGACAATTTCAGTAATCCATTTTACCCACACTTTGAGCTTTGGGGCATAGAGGAGTGTTATATTTTCCAGAGCTTCCAAGCTGAAAGCCCGTGTTTAACGACGACATCGGGTGTGGCTGCTGGAAATCAAAGGAGGCACAATAGACCCAGCAAACGGACTTGTCTCCCTGCCAGGCTTTCAGAGGCCAATTTATCAGCTGCAGGTTTGACCCTATATGGCTAAAAACAAGCGTAGCCAGGATGACTGAGATAAGTATAACTGAGGCCTTTGAGTCTGCGAGAGAGAAATTAAACTGGACTGTCCCTGGGGAAGATGAAACATCTGTAAAGCTGTGCTTGCTGAATGTTTAAGGCTCAGCTTGTGCTGGCTTGTGGGCAGGCACTGCTGGCAAGTGGAGCTGAGGAAGGTGGCCCTTTGGGACAGGCACACAGCAGGTCATTGCTTGCTGTGACTTAAAATACTTGGCTGAGATTCTCTGTTATTTTGTGAAGGAGAGTTGACTGTGGGACACAGAGAGCCTTGGTTTTATGGGATACTGCTTGGCAGGACAGGGGCAACAGCAGTGACTGTATGAGATGGGCTTTTTAAGGAGTTTGAGTGTCAGGCACCCAGCTGTCATGGAAAATCAGTGGGATTTAGATGCCTGAAGTTTTTACCCCCGGAGCCCCCCTTCAAGTGAGCCATGTGCTTATCATCATCCAGATCACTTTCCTTGTGTGATTTCTCTTCCTGCACCCCATGTGTATACATGGGTTAGGGTTTCTTTTTTTTTTTTACCCATTTCAAAAACAGCTGAAGTCTTTTAGGCAGGACTGCAATCTAAACAGTTGGAGGAAGACATCTGAATGGGAGCACGCCTCCCCAGGGTGGATGCAGCATTGCTGCTGGCCTGCAAAGTCAGGGAGCACGTGCAAGATTTGGGGGATGCTCAGGAGGTGTGGATGGACCTCTGTCACCTGTCCCACCATGCTGGAGCAAAGCTGTGTCTGGGGGTAGCAGCAGTGCCATGGTGTAACAGAGGTGGCTGCTGAAGAGGCTGTCTCAGTACAGGGCAAAGTGAGTGGTGGCATCCAGGTAGAGATGTGTCTTGATCCTTTCCATGCCCTCTTTCCTGTCCTTTGGAGTCCCAGATAAGTGGTGCTGGGGACAGGTATGGCATGGGCTCACCGAGAGCAAGCTCTCTGCACCAGCACTTTCACGAGCCCTTGAGCATCATTGCCAAAGTCAGCTATGACTGACTTTTCTGAACCACAAGCAATGGGAAATCGCTCTCTGTGTCCCTCTCAGCTAAATGGTGGAGTCAGTCAAGATTTTCTACTTCTCAGAATGCTGGGTATTAGGAAAGTGACAAACTGATCAATATTGGGTTCAATTCTTAAAGTGCAGGCAGAGTCTGCCAAACCGGAGGCTGAGGGGACGGGTAGCTGAACTTTCCTGTGACATGTATGAGGTCATAGCCAGTGCCACATAAAAGAAAGAAAAACAGTTCATGGCTGTGAATAAATTGCTCACAGATGAAGAATCCAGTTTGCCAGTCCTGTGATGGGAGCAATCTATTCCAATGATTTGTTATGTCCCAGTGTTTGTCTTTGGCAGTACCAGAAGCATGAAAGTACAGATATAAAACCGTGAGATAATGTGTAACAAAGATGTGAGAGACAATGGGCTATGACCAGTTTCCAGTGGAAAAGGCATACGGTGCTAATCTACCATGGATAGTTTCTTAAATGAGCAAGAAATTGAAAGAACATTTTAAAGTTTCCTGTTTCTTCACTGAAACAGAGTCATTCTGAAAGCCAAGCCCAGTGTAACGCTTTCATTTCTGGGCCAACCATATTATGCAAATATTCTCAAGCTCAGGTTTTAAATACCTGATCTCTTAGTTTCAGTCCTTGGAGAACAGTATTCTCACCTCCTATTTAGGTTTGAATTAAGTGGAATGAGTTCTTGTGTGTATAAAACCCCAAGAACGTGAATAAGTTAAATGAATATAAACAGTAAAGAAGGCTTTTTTGGCTAGTTTTGCTGTTATGACCCTTTTGCATGTATAGTTGAGTTAAGCACTGTATTGCTGGTGCATAAAGCCCTTGCTGAAGCAAATCTGAGCTTCTGACTAAAAGGAATTTATAATCAGTCTTACATTTTAGGCTGTCAAAAATAGTGAGTTTTTCTTTTTTTTTTCTTTTTTTTTTTTTGTTTGCTGGCTAAGCCCCAGAGATGAAGGCTTTTTTTTTTTTTTTTTTTTTTTTTTAATGCGTTTTGGATCTGCCCCAGTGTTTTTTTGCAACTGTAAGAGGAGAAGGTTCATGTTCTCTATAAGGTGCTGTTTGGATCCTGAACTTATTTTAGACCATTGCATTTCTTGGAGGTCAATGGTAAGACACTGATTTACATCAGCTGAAGCTCTTGCCAAGAGTTGTGCGGTAGGCTGGATCCTTTCTCCGAAGACTAATTGGAGGCCATCAAACTTAATTTTGGCTACTTTAGGTTCAGTCTGTCTCTCTGCAAGACCAGTGAAGCTTTCCTGCTTTTCACTTCTCTTAGATTTCAGTTGTAACATGTAATGCTGGCTTTCAATTGTAATTTCAAAATGTGTGCGGGGTGCAGTGTTGTATCCAGACCCGACTGGACAATGGGGTGTGCCTGCCTTTACATCTGTGTGCAATTCCCTTGCCTGTGCTCAGTGATGCAAACCACTTTTGATGTCAGGAATATGGAGAAAACACTGTGTTACCCCCAGGCCTACACTAGAGAAAAGGCTCAGCTCCATCCAGGCTGAGGCTCTGCTGCAGGATCAGTGATTGGTGACGTTTCCCAAATTGTCCCTTCCATTCCACGCGCAGGCTGAAAGGGTTTCGTGTGCAAAACTTGTCAGGGTGTTTCAAATTCTACTGTTTGTCTTTCTTTTCCAGGTGATGAATGTTTGTATGAGAGCTTTCCAGAACTTCCCTTGGGGGAAGTGCCAGAAGCTGATGGAGAGGCTGCAAATGTCCAGTGTCCAACATCCATCAGCATCCAAGAGCCGTCTTCTCCAGCGACCTCCAGCGAAGCTTTCACACCCAAGGAGAGCTCTCCTTACAAGGCTCCAATATACATTCCTGATGACATTCCCATTCCTTCAGAGTTTGAGCTCAGAGAATCCAACATTCCTGGAGCAGGATTAGGGATATGGACCAAAAGGAAGATTGAAGCAGGGGAAAAATTTGGCCCTTTTGTAGGAGAGCAGCGGCCACACCTGAAAGACCCTAGTTACGGCTGGGAGGTAAGTTGCTGTACATTCTTTTGGTCTGTTGAATTCTTGTCTATCTATAAACACAGAAATATTTGCAGAATTTGAGTCTTATCCTGCAACAGCCAAAGTATATTTATGTGCATAAAGTACTTAGCGAGCTTTTGGGGTTTTCTGGATGGAGACGAGTGTAAATTGAGAAAGAAAATAAGTCAGAAATTTATATTGCTCTTCATGCTTGAAATCTGCCTGGGTGGGTGTTGGCAGGTGATGCTTCTTTTGAGGATAATGAGGAAAAAGTGTTGTTGGAACATTTCTATACCTTTAATCAAGTTTTGGATAGTCCTACATTATGTCTCTGGCTGAGGGGTTTGCAAAATCACTGCATTATAGGATTGAAATGAAACTGGGTGCTGCATTCAGGGTTCTGAATTGCCACTTTCTGTCAACAAGATTAAAATAGCCCTTAAATTTGTGTTGTATGGCTAAACTTGCTATTGAACAATGTGCTACTAGGGGGCTTCAAAAGCTGGGGGGATTGATCCTGCTTCCACTTGACATAATGGGAATTCTGCCACTCATTTGGTGATGTAAGTTTGGATGCTAGTGCAATACCCAGCACACATGGGAATGGTGTGGTTCATGTAACTTCTGCAGATGCTTTGTGGAATCCTTTCCCTGAAGGAGCTCATGGACTCCTTTGGTGAGTACAGGTGATGGATATTGCTTTCCCTGCCTTCAGGGACAACATTTTCCTCACTGTGGTATCACTGAGGACCTGTCTGAGCTCCTGGTCCATGGTCAGCTCAGGGATTCAAACATCAAGTGGTTCTACTGTTGTGTTATGATGTAACAAATGTTCCTGCATGGTTTTATTCATTGTTTTAACAATGTGCTGTAGGAACAGAGCGCAATCTCTGCTTTCCATCTGTACGTTTCCTTTGGTTTCTGATAAGGGGAGCCATGCAGGGTTTGCATGGCTCTCCAGGGGCATGCCTGACCTCTGGAGAGATGGGAGTTCATTTTCCCAGGAAAAATGGAGTTTCATTGCGGAGCAGAGCAGATATGGTGGAAAATGGAAGCTTGATTTGCTCTTAACTATCCATAAACACTCAGGGAGTTCATTGCAAACTTTCCATCCAGCTGTTTAAACTCTTGTGAGACCTGTGACAATGTGACAGAATCGTGTCAGGAGAAATCATAGACTTGGCAGCACTCTATTGAGTTAACAGACTGTGATGCAATATAATTGCTAGTGAGAAATCTTTATTATTTGAAAAAGGCACCAGGAAACCATAAAATCTGACCTTTAACCATACCACAATTAAGCTCAAATATTGATAACAGAAATTAAAGCAAAACTGTTGATACATGGCTGTACTTGCAGGTTTAACATTATTCCAAAATTAGGGTATTTTAGACTGGACACTCAAGTGCTGTAGGACAGGATAATCCCACTAGGACTGAGGGAAACCATCTTGCTTTTTACACCCTTAGATGCTGCCAGTATTCTACAATATTAGAGACTGGTTTTCCTGCTTGAAATATTTCAGATTTTGGGGTCTGTGATATTCAGGCAAGAAATTAATATCTAGATAGTGCTGGAAGCCCAGCTGGCAGCCTGAATCCCTTTCAAGCTTCAGGACTCGTGCCATTTGAATAGTGTTATTTATTTGGGACAGCTGGGGCAGCTATTGAAAAGTGTTGGAGCAAAATCACACAAAATCAACAGTCAAGTCCCTCTGCAATTTGGTCACTCACGCAGAAGTATCCTGTGATGCTTAGAAGAACTTGAAACTGAATATTTTTCCAACAAGTGGGTTAAATACATATACTGTAGTTGAAGAGAGACAAAGAAATTCTGGTTACCAGAGTTTACACAGTGAGTAAAAGGCACACAGTGATGGCTGGAACTAGAGGAGGGATGTGGATCCATCTGATAGCACCTGGTAGTGCTGGAGAGGATTTCAGTGATGCTCATTCCACCCCAGATGCTTATCATCACACTCCTCAGGAATCCACCTCTTCCTGGGGCTTGTGCTTTGGATATTAAAGAGGGAAAGAAGCTGATTCTGGTGTGTGGGCTCAGGCAGTGCTAAAGGCAGTGTGGGATGGTGAGGAAAATTATCATTTACTGAGGTATAAGTACGGTCTTTAAGCTTTTCTGGTGCTGTTGTTTTCTGATTAAATGGGCACTTTTGGGAAACAAGGTGTATGTCCAGACAGGGGCCAACAAGTCAGTTAACAAATGAGAATTCATTCTGCTGTTGCTGATAATCAAGGTGAAATTTCATTTCAATCTTAAATGGAGGAAGGATAGAACCAAAGTTTCTGTGTGGTACTGGATGTAGGTTTTAAGTGATTTTGCAGCATGCAAGGTTTTAAAATCTTTCCACTTGTTTGATGAGTGAATTGTATTGATGCAGATTGTGACACGATGATATCTCGTGTTTGGTTTACTGTAATTCCTGGGGCAGTTCATGGTGCTATAGCAGCCAGCTGGTGACTTCAAAAGGAAGGATGTCCCTCCTTCTGCTCATGTTGCTCCTGGTCCCATAGGCCAAAGAAAGTGTTTTGCTGCATCCAGGCATACTCATTTCTTCATTTCTTCATACTCATTTCTTGTCTGCAGTGCTTCCAGAAATGCATAGTGGGGTAGCACTATTGCTACTATTTGTGTACTTACCTCTTGAGTAATTTCCGCTGTGACTGCAGAGAGGATAATTAAGTTATTGAAAAAAATCAATCTTTTCATTTAATCTGAGTTTAAGCTGGAACAGTAAATGTACAAAGGTGTTTAGCTTTCACAATCTTTTTTTTTTGAGGAAAACAAACATTAAAAGAGTTTTGTTTGGAAAGATGGACATCTTCCTCAGCCTTTTTCTGATGCTGCACATATTATCAATTTTGTTATGAAATATTTGCTCCATTTTTGCAACTGTTTAGTATTGCTAGGTAGTCTAAAATCTTACACTAGAAAATTTTAACTGAAACCCCTACATTCACCTTGGAGAGAAGAGTTTACGGTTACACACAAATTTGGACTGTAACTATATTTTTGGAAAGGACATTTTTTTTCCCTTGCAAAAGCTTGTCATAATTTTGGGTGTTTCCAGCTGTGGGATACTTCTGACTTCCAGTTTTTGTTACTGATATCCATCTGAATTGATTCTGGGATTAGCCTGGGAGAGAAACTGAAGCTGAGGGGACTGCTGCTGTTAAATTCTGCAGCCAGGCAGTTGATGATAAATAAAAATTTTCTGCAGGAGACTGAGGAATTTCATGGAGCCTGTTCCTACATTCCCCTATAGCAAAACTCCCTATGGGATCAACACAGAGTTCTATCAGAGCAAGTCCAAGAAAACAATGTCTATTGTGTCCATTTATGCAGTTCAGCCATAAAACACACTCTGGAACAAAAAGAATTTGTTGTGATATAGTCATGCTTGGGTCATGATTAGAGTGCTGTAGATCAGTTTAAATGAAAAGCCATAAATTTGAATTTTATCTCATTTTGTGGGGCTGGAGTTGAGCATTATCTAATCAGGTATTGGTTAGCTAAAGCACAAATCGAACAGGGGGTCACCGGACAAGGGGAAAGGTCGAGCTTTTTTGCAGTTTGTCACGGGGGTTTTAGTATTTGCCGGCAGCCCGAATATCCGAGGGGGTCGGGAGGCTGTTGCTCGGTGCTTGTTTGAAAAGGGAAAATTGACTGCTGCTTAATCAACAAAGAAAACAAGCTTTTAAGGGATGGCAGTAATTTTTTTTTAAACAAAAAGCAAGGGAACACAAATTTAGTGATTTCATCGTGGTTCATGCCCTGCTATGAAAAACAACTGGGAGAGTATTTCAAAGCAAGGCTTTGAGTAGGTCGCCAAAGCACACGCACCTACCTTGGACCAGAGGACGCCCAATATCCAAATTCAGGTCTTTTGCTGCTCTAGCAAACTCAAAGTCTCATTCATAAGGACAAATTCTCCACAGCTCTTTTGATCCCAAACTTTTATTTCTTTACTAGGAGGGCAAAACCAGGAGCAATAAACTCTAATAAATCAAACCTGTCACAGAAGTAAAAAAATATTTTAGAGCTTTATAAAGCAGCATATAATCTGTTTATAGAGCAGAGTATATTTTCCTGTCATGCCAGTGAGGCTGAAAAACAACTCATATTTGGTAGAGTATGCTTGAGCTGATGCTATTACTTCTAAATGGAAATTAGGAGGCCATTTGGCTATTTATTTATGTCTCCTCTAACATTTTTCATGTGAGTCCTTTGAGAAAGCTGCACAGCTTCCTAAAAATTGTTCTGGAGTACAAGCTTGCCACTGGTTGGTAAGGACTGGAATAGTCACAGTTTGAATCTTTAATTCTGGGCTCTTTTGCTTTCTTTTGGCAGTTTTAAAAATTAAATTTATTCAAGATTCTGGCGTTTAGGTGTACCATAAATTGTTATGAAAACTAAATAGCATGTTAAAAAAAAGTATAGGCTTTTAGAGGTGAAATCTAATCTATATGCTCCCAAATCTGGGTTGTAGCACCTAAACCAATAGCTTGGTTTTCTTAGCATCCAAAAACTTCTACTGTAATCAGTGGCAGTTACCAACCAATTCCTACGTACAGATGTTAGCCCCTGGTTTTGGGTCCTTCTATGGGAAAATCTGTGCCAAAATGTTGAAAGCAGCATTTGTTTGTTTGTTTTGTTTTTAATAAAAACAGAGCAAAAAGTCTTGTCTTCTAAATAACTTCACATGGAATTCACACATCTTAAAACTTGAGTTAAGCTATTCTTAATAAACAGTGACAGTGCTGAGGGAAATAACTCCCTTGTAGCCAGGAAAATCACTCTGGGAGAGAGCAGTAGATAATGTTTTTTTTTTTTTTTCAAAAAGAAAAATAGAAGGAACAAAGACTTCATCACTTGTGAATATTTTTCTTTGGGATATGGAGTGTGTCTTAGTGTTAAACAATAAACCCCTTGATTTTCTGCTGTTGTTTGACACTTTCACACTGCCACTGGTCTGTGATTTTTACAGACCAAATCTTGGCTTTTTCTTGAATTGTTTTCAACAGCATTAACATGCAAAACAGCACCACACTCAGCCAGGTGGTTGGAAAGCAGGGAAGTATAATACAGATTCCTTGCCTAGGTTTTCTCCTTTCATATGGATTGCAGCAGTACAGAGACTCCAGGGATTTTCACAAAATTATTATTGAAGCAAAACCAGAAACAAGGACGTGGGCTATTCTGTTATTTGGAATTAAAAAGGAATGATTTGTTTTACAGTGGGAAGTGGGGCTGCTTTTTGATCAGTACAGGACCAGTGTAGCCTTGCAGAGTGTGTTCTCCCCCAGATCAACAGATCATCCACTCCTGGCAGCTGCAGGTGGGGGTGACATCCTTACCTTGCCTTCAGCGCATAGGTGATGCTTTATCCCATTTAGAGCTCAGCTTTGCAAGGCATAGAGCACTCTGGCTCGGGTCCAATAAAGCACTTAGGCACGAGCTTATCATCAACAGGATTACCCAGGTGTTTGGGCTCAGCACGTGCTCAGCTGCCGCGTTGAGCTCTCTGTAAGGGACGCGGTGTTCGGCGCGCGTGGGATGGACTGCACGCCGTGTGTCCTGCCTGGGCTGCGTGTGCACGAGGGGGCTTGAGACAACCCCTCCAGAGCTGGGTACAAAAAGGACATTGCTGCGAGTGTTACCAGTCTCAATTCTTCTGTTGTTTGCATCTGGGTCTTGTGGTGAGGCTGTGCCCCAGTCAAGGCTGCAGCAACAGTCCCTGCAGCGAGGCAGGCGGATGCTGCTTCATGAGCAGAGCCTTGCCCTCACAGTGGATGTCAGCACCATGCTCCAGCCAGCTCCCTGGGCTTATCACCAGCTTTCTCCCTGCCTGGAGAACACGCAGTTTATAATTGCAAATGAGCAAATATTAGGTCCTTGAATAGCACGATGCGAGCAGGTGGACTTGTCATTCAGTTTGAATTAAATGTATTGACAGCAAAGGGGAGCTGTTGGTCCTTTGGGTTTTTCTGTGTGGGTGGAAGATGCTGAGGACAAGGGGGATCATTCAACATTAGTGCATGTTGTTTTTCTTTAATATTCCCTCCTCTTCCACCCTTCAATTCCTCTAATTCTTTGATTAATATGATTAAGCAGAGTCTTGCATGAGGTTGGTGGGATGTGGTGCTTTGTTTTTTTTTGGGCAAAGACCACGACCTTCATTGGTCAGGCAAAGCTGCTTCTCACTGGGAGGGGAGCACCGGATCTGCAAAGCTCCCTCCTCAGCTGGCCAGGGGAGCTGCTCTCAGGATACCTTCAGATTGATATCACAAAAGGGAGTTTAGGGGCTGCAGTGGTTTTTGGAAGGGAGGTGCCACTCTGGCAGCTCTGGCACTGGGGCTGTGCTCGGGGGCTGGTGAGGCTCTGAGCCAACTCAAGGTCAGCGTGGCACCAGCCTCAGGAAGAGGCTTTCAGCCAGTGCAGGAGGCTGAGCAGCTGTTGGTGTGGCACAGCTGGAAAATCTCACAAAAGCTTTTCTTCCAATGAAACCTGGAATGGGATGTGTGGAATTGACTCTTTCTCCACCCACAGTGGATGCTCCACCGTGTCCTTGACCTTGAGGGCAGGAAATTGCACATTTCATGGCAGAGTCTAAAGCCACAGAAACCTCTCTGTAGGTCTGTGTGTGTATTGCCCACAAAGCCACTGAGGTTTTAATTTAATCAGGAGGAGCATTAACTCCTGAGGGAAGCAGAGTGAAACCATAAGGGTCAAGTGGACTTAGAAGTAGGAAGGGGAGAAGGAAGTTTTGTTACCTTCTTCAGAGCAGAACTGAGAGGATGTTTTAGGAATTTGTATTTCTCTTCAGAGCAAAGAGATTTTTATT
Organism: Lonchura striata; assembly: GCF_050655825.1. NCBI lineage: Eukaryota > Metazoa > Chordata > Aves > Passeriformes > Estrildidae > Lonchura > Lonchura striata. The sequence continues at coordinate 27,818,185 of NC_140711.1, forward strand.
TATTTAAACACCACCAAGGTTGGTTCTGAGTCCAGTAACATTCTGCCCAAGCAGACAAAGGCTGCCACTGGAGTAGATTTGAGATTATCAAATTACAAAGAAAAATATATGAGATATGCCAGACACCCCTTTAAAAGACAAAACTGGTAAATTAAATTTAGCCATTAAAAAACACACAATCAGAAAGAGAAATTTAAAAAATATTAAACTGAAGAAAATAATAATTGCCTGTAATAGAACTGACAAATAATAATAATTCTTCCCATTAAATAAATACCTTATAAAAATTTTATTATGAAATGCCACATTATGCAAGCCAGGATTCAAAGATGAGTTCTTTGCATTAAGTACAGTAGATGCCATTAAGGAAAACAGTCAATATGTCACTAAGCCATGGCCTGTAAAATTAAATTGATTTGGTAAATGTAAGTAAGATAGATCTGTTTGCTTTCATCATCAATTTTGAGTGGGTGAACAGGTGATGTCACCAACCTGGGAGCGATAAAGATGCAGGACCATCTGGAAAGCTTTGTGATGGATGGGCAACTGCTTTTGGATAGTGACAGTGCTGTGGTACTTTGTCACTTGGGATGCAGTACTTAATAACTTTTCAATACCATCATAATAAATTTCACTGCCTTATTAATATAGAAATGGTGAGTTATTACTCTGATGGCTATTGTAAATAACAAGAGATGCAGCTGTCAGAAGCTGATTGTTTGGGCATGTTTCTTTAAGCAACACAGTTGACTTGGGATAATCAACGTATGTCTATATCAGCAAAGTTTATTGCTCTTGTCAAAAGAAAAAGCAGCATTATTCAAAAATTATATGAAGTCCATAATAAACAAGTTTAATATATTATCAGACTTTTCCTATAAGTTTCCTAACATGGGACAATAAATCACTTTTAATAATGCCTTTCTGTGTACAATAATACTCTTATGCTGTAATAATGTCCTTTCCTAACTATTCACCAAACAGAACTTCTGAAAAAACAGAAAGGCATCTCACACCCATCAGAACACTTACAAAATTAAATCTCCCTATTTCATTAAAAGGCTTCTTCTGATATAAAGCTGATGGGCTCTAGCTGTGTCTTTCTTTTTTTCTGTTTTAATTGAACAGATGTAGTTAAAAGTAATCTACCACAAAGAAATACAGACAAAATTATAACCATGTGTCCCTAAACACTGGCAGGAAAGAGCATCTGTGGGTGTTTTATGAAAGCCCAGCACTGCTCCGTGACATTGCTGCTAATGTCATCGGGCTGAGGACTGGGGAGAAACAAAATGCATAGATAGCTGTTAGCAGAAGATGAATTACCAGATCAATCATTTAGCACCATTCAGGGTATTACACCATTGTTCCCCGGGAAGATAATTAAATCAATGATGTCTTTCTTACTTGTGTAAAGAGCCACGAACTTGTAAAGAATATCCAAACCTCCTCAAACATATTATTGCTGGATTTTTTTTTTTTTTTTTTTTTGTTTAAACCCTACTGACTTTGCCTTTCAGGCTCTAGCTTTGTCCCTCTTTTCAATTAAATGTCTCTCCACCATTTCTATGACTGCTGAAAAGAGAGCCAGCAGTCTATTAACAGGCAATAAAGTTCAGGAAGCCTAAGACTAGTTTCTTGGGTCAGAGGTGAAAATTGCATACTAAATGAAACAAAGGTGTGTCTTGATGGCTCAACAAGCAGTGGAGAGACGAGCATACATGTGGGCAGGAGGAGAGGGTCGTCATTAAACAGAAGCAAATGAACACAGGAGTTGGGGGTTGGCAAGATGCTTATTAACCCAGATGAACACATGCTCTTCAGAGGACACAGCACTGAGGTTTGATGTTTAACAATAGCATTGCAATCTGGGCATTTGGTCTAGTCAAGACATCACAAAACTTGAAAAGCAAAATAAAAAGCCAGTATTTGGTTTGCAAGAGCCTGCAGATTAGGATATGTCTGTCAGATACATAAAAAAAGGTATACTTATTTGGAAATAAAACCAGAAAACAGTAATTGGCTAATAGGGTATTTCTACCCCAGAGAGTATGGAGCTTTATTGTCGTGACAGCCCTCATGTTTCTTGGCTGAATGGTAGGTGGCATGCACAGGAGTGAGGACAGAGGCTGTCATAATCCTGCCTGACTTTATGTGATCGTGCTAACTTTGGTGCATACAATACCCATTAATTTGGGAAAGAAATCCAAATGTTAAGTGGCCCTCCCTTTTAAAGCACAGACCTCGTGTTTAGTGTGGAAAGACGTAAAAGAGCCCACAAAAAGCATAACATTTCATCAGGTGAAGCCTACGGCGTAAGGGGGCTCTGGTGTATAGTGGGTTTCCCAAAGTGTTGTTCTTGGTCTTAACTTGATGAAGTGTATTGGCAACAAGCACAGAGTGGGCTGTGCTGGAGACCTGGTGTGGAGCTGCTCAGGGTTTCCAAAAGGAACCTTCAGCACCCTCCTATCTTCTTGAAACAGCCTGGTGTGGCCAGATGGGCTTTCCAAAAATGCAGCTATTTGTTATGCGGGTGTTTTACTAAAAAATAAATCTGGATGTTAATGTTTTCAAAGAGGTTTGCGGTCGAGGTATTTAAAAACTGTGGTAGTAATGTTGGTTTTGTGCAAAAAAGGTAATGCTCTCCTGGAGGGGAAAATGGAAGTCTAGGGATGGGAAAGCTTCAGCATTACTGCATTTACAGAAAATATTCTATAATGGTAAATTGTAAGTATTGATCTAGTGATAGCCTTCAAATAAGGCAAAATTTGCATGTGCACACAGAAAAAGTGATTTTTCTTTCTAGTCCTAACTTGGCATCTACCTGTTTGGAATATGTACATGTGTGGGCAGACAAATGAGCAGCTAACAAGGAGGAGAGAAAACAATTTTTCTGTCTTTAATGCTAAAGCCAGAAGTGACCCTACCAAACCTCTGTGCCTGCAGAGCAAAATGGTGTTGATGACCAGGGTGAGAATCAATGTGCTCAGTGCCTTGCCTGTGAAACACACTTCCTCTCTTGCACAGACAACACTATTTTACCATTTCCCTCCTGTATAAGACTGTGTGAAGAGGCTTTTTTTATTATTTGTTTGTAGATCTGTGGTCTCAAATTGCATTTCCATCTACCTGCTGACCCTGGGCTGTGCACCTCTCTTTACTTCCTTCTCCCTTGTTCTCCTCCTCTCATAACTGGTGCTGGTGTTCTCCACATTGTCCCAAAACCTTGGAGTCAGCAGGAATCCTTGTTCAGCCTTGTGAAAAACTTCCTTATTTTCAGCTTCTTCCAGTCTTTTGTGAGTCCCAACTATCCCTGCTCTTTATATCTGGCCCTCATCTTCCTCAATTTATTTTTCAGCAGGTCAATGCCATAATTGCCTCCAGCACTGGCCGAGCACATGGTTTGCTAACCAGGATTGCTTTTTAGTGGCTGCATATATTTTAGTTTTCTACTGCATCTCTTCCTTTCTCGGCTCTCCTCATGTCAAGATTTTGGTGTCCCTCAGTTAATTTCAGCTTGGGGCATTCCCCCTGTTGTGGACACAGTTTGCTCATTCCTTCCCTCAAACTTTTCCCTCTGCTTGAAATATCACCAGTTCCACCCTTGGCAAAGCTCAATCCCTACCAGTGTGGACCCTCATTATGCCTTTTCAAAAGCTGATTTTTCTCAAGTCATCTCACCAATTTGATGGCTGGCATTGTTGCAAAAAAGGCAACATCTCAACTTCCCTCATTAAAGCCTTTTTCCCCTCACACTAATGCAAATAGAGATGAATAAAACATGTTTTGGGCAGATTTCACAATAGTTTAAATAATTATTTGAAGATTATGACTTTAACGGAAGTTTCTGTGTGTAAAGAAACCCTCGTGGTAGGTATTTAGCTCAGGGAGAGGGACTTGTTTGTCATTTGCATTCAAATACTTTTGTGCTTCTGGAGCAATTTTAAGAGTGGACTATCTGATCCCACCACCCATGACAACAATGCAGAAGTAGGAAATGAAAATTCTGGTTTTCAGCCCCAGCATTCCTGAATAAAATTTAGCTGATTGCAACAGTATCATTTTTGGGTGTGTGATTTTTAGTGGGTTTGAGTTTGAATGGGTTTAGAATAGGTGCTTGAGCAGCTTTTGTCCCCATGCTAATTCCCCCGCAGCAGTGGGAGTCAGGAGGAGTGAAATGATGACCTGAAATAGCAGATGGCTCCAAACAGAGCTGGATTAATGTGAAATGGGGCCCTGGTCCCATCCAGCCAGCCTGGAGGCGCCCGTGCCCTGTCCCATCCAGCATCCGCAGCATCGCCGAGCCCCTGGTCCTTCTGCAGCACAGAAATCCCAAAAAGTGCTCTCCAGCAGCCCTGACAGCATGATGAGCCCTGTGCCATGCTGAGCAAAAAACAGCAGAGGGATTAAAACCCAATTTGCCCATATTCTCATGGGCTTTGTAGAATTTTTTTGTGTGTAACTTGCACATTTGATGTGTTTGGAAAGGCTCAGTAGTACCCTTCCTCCTCCTGTGATATTGCCAGGCTCGCTCTGTATTGCTGAAGAAGAATAAAAAAACCCCAGCCTTAGTGTTGGGAATTATAAATAATTTGATGCAACAGGTTTAAGTTACCATTTTTGTGGTGAAAAGAAAAGCTTAGCATGATCCAGATTTTCCTTGGTTTCCTCCCATTCTGCTTAGAAGCAGAGGTATTCACATTTCTTTGTCTAACAGTTTTATAATGTCTTAAGAGATTAACAGTGAGCATGAATGAGGGGCTGAGGATTAGACGACAAAAAGCCCGAGCCGTCCACTACCTTGTTTGCACATTTTACATTTTTCAGCATTGCCGAGCGAGTATAGAAACTAAGGAAAGATAATAAGGACCAGAGTCCCAAAAGTGTTTAGTGATTCAAAAAAATTCAGATGCCATGTCAGAACTGACAGAATGATGGAGCATTATGTGGCAGGACCCACTTTTTTGTCTTAGGGTAAGCTCTCACCCTGAGTGAATGCAGATGTTATCACAGGATCCCAGACAGACAGTCAGTGAAATGTGACAGGCTGTCAGCAAAGTTACACTATGTTGAGTTTGCTAAAATATCCCAAAGCTTCCTACGTGGCCGTTTTTTATTATTATAATATATATATTTATTATATATGCAAAACATATATATTTATTTAATATATATTTTATATAAAATATATTTAAAGATATGTTTATGCATAGACATATTTAAATATATATTTAATTTATCTTATTCTATACATAATTATGTAAATTATATATATATATATATATATATATATATATATATATATATATGAAAAACTCTTAGCTCAGTCAGTTGGGAGATTAAAAAAAATAAAGGATGAAATAGAAATTATTACAGTGACCAATCCAATCAGGGATCCTTTGAATCGTTTAGACGTGGCTGTAAAAGTTTTTTTAGGAGTAGGGGGAAAATGATTATCTGAAATATTTGGAAGGTTATGTTGGCATCAGTGAGATTTATAGAGGCAAAGCACAGGGTAAGGCTGTTAACCACATGTCAGAGTGTGTCAGTCATTCCCCGAATGATTTGGGTATTTACCCCTGTGAAATGCTTAGGCAAATCGGTAATAGCAGCCAGCAGAAGTAAACCTTGCCCGTGCTCAGTTTGGTTTTCTCTTTAGCAGGGTATCAGCTTCAAAACAGGGGAGTTATAAGCAATTATAATTCCTTTACTGGTTTTTGGGGGCTTTTTTTAACCTCAAAATTAGATGCAAACAAGCTGGTAAAATTGCAAACTGAATAGTAAAAAGGATGTCAAGTGAACTGATTAAAACATGCTCCGAAAAATAAAAATATATGTCAGGGCAAATCAATGCAAATGATCTGAATTCAGATGCTCTGAAGTCATAATGAGGCTGAGAAAATGACTTTTGTTTTGAATTTTGGGTCTGCAAGAGATATTTGATTTGTAAATATTGTAACAAGATATAAGCTTTAAAAATTTTGCGTAGAAAAAGAAGGGCTCCCTTCTCCATAATCCAAAATTATTATTTAGCTTTCAAGGAATATGTAGAGAGGTAATGTTATTTATATGCCAATATACTTGCAGGACTGTGCTTGCTGTTTTCTGCTTTTAATACTTCATTATGTAGAAATATAAATATAATCTGGGAAAGTCAAATATTTTTACAGATGCAATTGATTTTCCCTTTTGAATTAGAACAGACTCAGAGTCAAGCTTTTACATAATTAGAGGACAGCCTAAAAAACTGATGTTTTCAATTTATTTCACAGCTTTATTTTAAAGGTGTATTTCCTTTTACGGGTTAGCAGATTTTGATTTGAAAATGCTAAAGTAAATTGCATATCTCTTTTGTAAGTAATTATATATATCATTCAGAGAAACCCCTTAATAGTCTGTATTCTTGTCTTATTACTGTTAGCTTAAGCCTCAATTTAATGAGAAGGCTGTTTATAGTGGCACGAACTAATATATTTTGCTAGAGTAGGAGTTGCAGTATGTTTGTTCTCCTGGAAGCAGAGCAGAATAATGCATGTGATTTATAATCAATTTAGGTCTGCTTTGGAATAAGATGATCTTGCATTATTTGTTTCCATACACTGAAAATATTAATTTACTTCTGGAGGCAGGGGAGAAAGGCAAACGTAGGCAGCCACAATTTAGTGCAATTTGTGTTACAACAAAATGTATTACCAGCCAACACAACAACCTTCCGGACTGGGAAAAATGGGATGCAAAGATACTTAGGAGATAACATCTCACATAGTGTTTTTACAAAAAAAAAAAAAAAAAACAAACTCCCAACAAACCCTCCAAGTAAACAATCCGGGTAAATTATGCATATGGAGGAAATGATTGAGAATATGTTTAGCTGGTAATCGCACTCATGCCCAAGTTTTAAATTTCATCTGTCTGCTCAGATCTATTGTGATCCATTAAGTGGCTTCCTTTTTTTCTGACAAATTGAATGCTGCAACTGCAAGGAGCTCTTTTGTTCTTTTAATTCAGTCAGCATGGAAATGATTTTCTCATTTCAGGCCCTTTTCTGTCCTCTCTTCATTGTGTCAATAAAATAGAGTTGTGCAGAGCTGCTCTAATCAGCTTAGAGTGCTAATTCATTGCACTGGGATGCTATCTGGGTCCGGCTACAGGTGGGCACTATAAGGGGTCAGTCTCCAGGGGAGTCTAATTGTGTCTCTCTTGGGTCTTGTTTGCAGAATAACTCAAATCTCAAACCCTGGCTTAAGAAAGGAAGAAAAAATGCACAAACACAGGCGTGCAGGGGCACAAAACATTCCTAGATGCACCATACGGTCTCACAGTTGTTTCTGTTTTGACACTGGGGAAAGGAATGCTTTGGTTCAGAGGTGAAAGATTAATAAGAAACTTTGTAGATCAATTTTAAAATTTACGTGGGAATGTGGTCATTTTCAGATATAGGTGTGCAAAAGGGAAAGAAATGGTGCTGGTGAGAGGTTTGGAGGGAGTCTCGCCTGTAAATTTCTGAGGCGTTCAAAACGCTGACGAAACCAAGAAAATATTGAAATAACAAATCCCTGCTGCATGTGCCACTTTTGAGCAAGCTTTCCGCCAGGCACGAGGGCAGGTTGAGTCCCAGCGTGGAGGAGCTGTGCTGAGAGCAGGAGGTGATGCTGTCTGCTGGGCACTTGGGGTCTTGTGTTGGGTTATGTCAGAGAACAGATGGGAAATGGCCAAGAGAGGAATGGGAACCTCATGTTTGTATTCTGCCCCAGGATTGTGCAGCTTGGCCTCGGAACTGTCCCTAGCACAAGACAAGCAGGCTGCAGGCTTTGTTGGTTTGGTTTGGGTTTTTTTAATAGATGTTTTTGTGTTTACCACCAACCACAGGGAAAAAAAAAAATCCCAAACCCTGAGAAAAGAGGTACTGATGGGGAGAAGGGGAGGGAATTCCCAGCGAATCTCCTGTTTCTTGCCACCTTGTCCCAGGGTGGCAATGTGGGAGCATCTGCCCTGGGCTGTGTCATTGTCCCTGTCAGCTCTGCATCCCTAGGGCAGCTCTGGCATCTCTTTCATCAAGCACTGAGCAGAAACTGCCCAAATTTCCCAGACAGACATGCTAGATGCTGCCAAATATCTTCCTGAAGCGAGGCCAGCAACCCCAGCACAACTCTGCTCCCAGCACTTGCTGTTCAAACCAACAGAGGCTTCCTAAGCAGAAATTTCTCAGTGTCTCAAGGATGGCAGAGCAGCCCTGGCACATGCCCTGGCACAGCTTGTGGCAGAGCAGCCAGTGACTCTGTGGAAAGAAAAATGCAGTAAAAGTGCTAAAGAAAACTGAACAAATCATAAATTTCCTTAATAGTGTAGCAAGAGGTGAAAGGCTGTTTATTTGGACAGCATTTTGCTTTTGAATTAGCATTAAGATTTTCCCACAGAATGCATTTCCCTTGCCCATAATTGCTCATCAAAAAAAAAAAAAAAAAAAAAAAAAAAAAAAAGTGGGCACTTTTTGGAATTACTTAAAAAATTTCAGTTCTGAATAAAAAATCCTGTGCTCCTCCCAGGCTCCTTTTGCTTTTGTGGGACTGAGGTGCTCGGTGGTTTGTGTGCAGGAGGAGTGGACAGGTCATGGCTGTGGCACGTGGCCGTAGGGCAGGGGCAGATCCTCTCCTGGAGCATGGTGGGTTTGGGGAATGGGGATGTGACAAAGTCTCCCTAAAGCTGGTGGAAGGTGGTGCTTTTTCCACAGAGAAGCCAGTACTGGCTCAGAAATGCAAAATGGGCTCTGCAGGGCATCAAAGCCTCGTCCTTGGCTACTTCCATGCCTGAAGTCCTCCTCCTTTCCAAACTCAGCCTGAGTTTGGGCAGGATTGTTCCCCATGGGTGGATTTCCTATGGGAGCTGCTGTTCTTTGTGGTTTTGTGACGGGGCCGGCACCATGAAAATTAATTAACATACCTGAAGACACCCCTGAGCAGGAAATCATAGTGCTGCTCTGTGATTCAGGGGTGAATAGGATCTCTCCATTATCAAAAACTCCATCAGGGAAGAGGAAATTAAGTTCCTAATTAGACAGTGTCCAAAGGAAGAAGTGAGGCATTGAAGAGATGAGGAAAATTGAGAGGTAGCTGATGCCTGTATCAGGCTAATGATAGAAAAGGAAATAGTAGAGCTTGAAAGGTCGCTGACCTTATTAGGCTTGGAGAAAAGTAGTAGATCTTCAAAAGCTTTCACCTATGATAGGTTGACAATGTGTGAAGTTCTCAAGATGGTCAGAGGAAAGACAGCCCAGAAAGAGCATGGGAACAAATTAGGTAGATTACAGTGAGCTGCAGAGATACAGCATGAAAAACATATTTAGAAAAGAAGGGAATTCAAAGGAGAAACAGCCAGAAATATTTCATTTCTTGGTGAGATCTATTTTCACTTGGAGTACAGGATTTTCTTTCCCATTTAGTAGTTTTATTTTTTTTACCATCAATTAGACTTGGTAATGATCCCTCACTGGGTTTAACATTTCCCTAATGAAGTATTTGCTTTCTGCTAAACTGAAAAATTCCAGTGGTAGCCAACTCTGAATATTAACTTCAGTGAGATGAAGATAGTGTTGCTAATAATAACTTCAACATTAGTTTTTGAATACAAGAACATTTAGTGAAAGCACTGTAGATCCCTTAGTGGCAAGAGACTTTTACCTTGGAATACCAAACCTGGCCAGCTGCAGGAATTTTAAAGGCTGTTACAGGCTATTTTCTCAGTAGGTAAAAACTCCCTGGCTCTTTAAATGAGATATTACAAGAAACAAGTCTATAGCAAGTCAAATGAAATGCCCCCAAAGCCTGCCTCCTCCCAGCCTCTCTTCCTGCAGCAGTTTTGTGCTGTCCGTAGGTGATTTCTCGGAGCCAGCAAGGCCTGATTAAAATCCTCCCTGCTGGTTCATGTACAAACATGGCTTTGAGTTTAGAGGTAAAGTTGCTTCTCTGTCTTTCTGGTAAATGCTCAAGTTTTCTTGTTTCGACTGTTGGTAGGAAAGGGGAAGAAGGAATGCAAAGAGGAGGAAATTAAAAATACACCACTGCACATTTTTCATGCAACAGGACCAGTCCGTTTACAATGTAACATAACAGCAGTTTTTCAATCAAAATAAATGAGGACAAATTCTCTGCTGGTAAAAGTAGATGCAGTGCCATGACTTTCCTTTAACGTAAGCAGGGTATGATCCACTCCAATATAATAAACCCAATGTAAAGACAGGCCATGAAAAAAATTAAATTTTTCTTTTTTTTCTTTTTTTTTTTTTTTTTTTTAATGCTCTGTGAATAACAGGGCTGTTTTTTAAGTAAACCCTGTTGTATTGTGAAATTAAAAAACCCCTTGCAGACAAATGCTGCCATGTGGCATTTCACAACTAAAGCAAAGATGCTTCCTGAATTGAAGGCTGACACTTTTATCGTCAGAAGGAAAAACACTGAGTGCACTTCCTATCTTTTTCTGGAGCTTGTGGTCCCTCTCTGAAGCAGAACCACCACGCAGAACTCCAGCCTGGGGGCTGGAAGTGCTGCTGGAGGGGCCAGGAGAGCAGCACATCCCTGCTTCCCTCGGAGGGCTCTGTGGAGCAGATTCCGGGTGCGGAGGTCCCGGAGATGGGGAAGGGCTGCCACCCCTGATTAGATGTGCTCTGTAATAGTATCGTCCTGTTTTCACTCACCACGGCAGAACGTTTCTACTGGGCTAACAAGGCATGGGGTAATGAGAAACATGCCAAGTCGAAGGGAAAGAGGAGTCGAACCTTCGTACAGGAAACAAATGTGATCAATTACCCCAAGTGCAGAGCTCACAGATACCTTATCTTAAGGCTCCTTAAAATAAGAACTTGATTGTTTCCAAATGCGTCGAAGAAGTCAGTGATAGAAACACATTAATGCGAGAGACACAGGAAATTTTATTACCTCCAAAAATTGTCATTATTATTTGCTTCTAAAGATATGGAGGAATCAACACAACTGTCTAACACATGATCATGGCAATAAATCTACAGCTCCCCATGCATGTGCAGCCTGTATGTAGAAGTAGATTGTCAGCATTATTTTATTGCAGTCATAAAATGATATTTCAAAAAGCTACCAGTATTTATCACAATATAAAAATCCTCTTTTGTAATCCTTTCCCTTTCCCATTCCATCCCATTCCATTCTCTTTGTCAGTTCTCCACCGTCTGTAGGCACCTACTGAACTTAGATCATTAGCCAAAATTTCTGACAATCAGAGTGTTTTCTGAAGATGCATTAGGAGCAGGGAGAAATGTGCAATGGCCAGTCCATACTGAGGTATGGCTTTAACCTGAAAATATGTGACTCTTTCCAAGGTTTATAATGTAAATCTGGAATAATTGGGACAAGAATATATTGTTTTTCATTGACTTGCTGCTGTCAGCAGGGAATCACCCATGGATGAATCAGCAGGAGAAGGAAAGCCACTGCAGAAAATCTAACAGGCTCCTCCCATGCATGCAATTCCCTTTGGCATCAGCAGCAGTTGTGTGCAAGGTTTTGTGGAGTATATGACCTAAAAATCACAATTCCATTGGAGTAACTCTCTGAGATGGACATGATACCTTGTGTGGATGCATTTACAAAGACTGAGACCATGACTCCAGAACAAGGCAATTTTGCCACTGGTTTTAACAGGAATAGCACCAGCTTCTTGGGTTTCTACCCACAATGGTGTACTCCTTAGGAAAGCAGCTCAAAAGCTCAGGGCTGATGCATCAGTAAAAAAAAAAAAAAAATACAGTTTTGGTGGGTTTTGTCAGAAAGAGTCCAGACTGGATTTCAAAGGTATCTGCTCACTTACAAATCCACATCTGATCGCCTTTGTATAATGTGTACTGAAATGGGGGCTGGAGCATTTAAATTTTGCTGGACATCTTTTGACAATGGCATTGCTCTGTGAAGGGGGTTATTGCATCATTCAGGGACTTGTTTCCTTTAAGACATGTTGACTCTCTCCTCATGTTTGACATGGAAAAAATGAGTTGTTTAACATTCATGCACATTTACTAATTGCAAAAGAATGAAGTGTTTATCAAAAAATAGTTTATTTGCAGCTAAACCTTTCAGACGTGCTTGTTGCAGTGATGCATGAGGTGGGCATTTCAGGGGACAACACTAAAATTTAAGAAAAAAAAATCAGGCATTTACCTGGAATTAAATTCAATACCAACCTGTTATGGTTTATTAAAGTTCTGCACTTTAGCCTGGAGACATTTGCCAGTGCAAAAGTAATGGCTGCTTTAACATCCGTGTACAAAAGTGGAATTTAAGAGATTAACTTGCATTTGACCTACTTCAGCTCTCCTGGTAATGAGGGGTGCAGAGGCACAGAATTAATTTCTCTCAATTTGTGGCTCTCAGGGGTGCTGCTAAGTTTGAGAGTGCTTGAATTTTAAGAGTCTCCTGGTGTGTTGAGAAGGTTTTGTTACTGCACAGAGTTCTGTCAGCAGCAGGGACTGAAGTGCCAGTTTTATCTATTTGATTAATAGCCTGATTGAGTTCTAGTGTATCTTTGAAAGAAAAAAACATATTTTCTCTCCCACTCGAAGGGCATTTTTTCCCCACATGCCCTGATTCTTTTTCACCTCCCAGTAACAGCTTGAAACAGAAAATGGACTGAGAAATGTCTGCTGGGCCTAACTTTGTCTGCAGCTCTCACACCAGACTTGTCTCACCTTTCCAATAATCTGGGCTTTAGTCGAGATCTGCTGAACCTTTGTTGTGTGTGATATTAATAGACTGCTTCTAGCAGGATGTATAACCCTGGGTGATATTATTTGGACTGATGTGATTTTAAAAGCCAGCAAATGACTGTGCAATTATTACTCCAGAGCTGTGTCTTTACCACAGCATTAATGCACCTAAAGAGATTTTCGGCAAAGCAATTTATTCTCTCATGAAATTGGCTGTAACTACTGAATGTACAACGTGCTCTTTTCTCCCTAGGTTTGAAAGGTCTGGCTTAGTTCCTTATCCATACACTTCATCCCTCCTCTTCCTTTCCAAATAAGTTCTGTTCAGTGGAAGATTTCTTTCTGCAGGATCGGTTCTGACAGGATATGGTTTATTCCCAGCTCACTGCAGTTTATAAAGGAAATAAATAGAGGAAGCAATAAGGTGTGTAGGTACCAAATTGTATCAAATATATGTATGGTATAGGATGACAGAAATGAAAGATTTCTAAAGTTTTTAAAATATTTTTTATTGATTTATCACATAGGTATATTGGTGTTGAGGGTTCATCTTTCCTCAAATTTTTTCAAGAAAAGCTACTTCTGCTTCTCTGAGATCTCCAGTAAAACCATGGCTCAGGGGAGTCTGGGGGGAGTATGTGTCCATGTGAAAATTTACCAAGAAGCCCAATATTAGGAATCTTCCACTTAACAGCAAAAATCCATATTAACAGTGGTGAAATAAAACATTTGTGTCTCCTAACATCATATACCAACAGATGTGCCAGAGCCCATATCAACACGTGCAGTGCCCTTCTCCCGGAATGAAGCTGTATTGTGTAACGTGGCCCTATCAATTTAATAGAGACTAATTGTCCCCAGCTTCTTTTGTGGAAGTTCACAAAGCCTTTGCCAGGTTTCGGTGTCAGATCCTCCTCCCCAAAATCTGTGAAACGCAGCTTTCCTCTGGATCTGTGATCTGTCAGCAAACTGCTTCTAGTGGCTTCTTTTCAGCAAACCTGGACTGACCAGTGCTTCTTCCATAAGGAAATGGCTGATATTTTTATTTCCAGGCTTAGAAATCTTAGACATTTGCTGAATTCAGGAGGTTTTATAAGCAGATCTCTTCTGTGAGGTTTCCTATACTGGGAGGCACACAGACATACCTCAGTGCAACTAGTTTTGATTGTGTGAGCACTTTCAGAAAGTCATGAAGGATTTTCTTGCTTTTTCAAGAGGCAAATAAAATTTGAGCATTTTGAAGTTTCACTTTTAAAACCTAGACCAGTGCTTCTAGGATAAGTTTTCAAGAACACCTATTTCATCTCTGCAGAAGCATACCTCCTTATGATGAGCTTTCTTGCTTTTGTGAAAATTTTTAAAGGCTATGTATTAAGGTTTTGTTAAAAAAAAAAAAAAAGAAACCAAACAACGAAAAGCCTAGAAAAATTTTGATTTTAAATGTTTCTTAATCTTCTTTAATCCTGTGGAAAGCTTTAGTTATTGCCATACATGCTTCAGTGAAAAGCAGCAGCAGCACCAGTGCCCAACCCACTGTACAGAGTTAATGTCCTGCAATTTTTCCCTGCTCCTGAGAGTCAGAGGGAGTTTCCAGCTCCACTTTTCCTAGCAGCTGCCAGCGTTGTCAGCACTGATCTGTCAGAAAGGATTTTTCCTGGCAAAACTTTGAAGCTCCTTTCTGACATCCCCAACAAACTAATTGTTGTCTCCTGCCTCCGAGAGCCCTCTGAAGTCCCAACGAGTTAGTGTCTTCTCAAGAGATGAGAAAGGGGACTCACAAAATCAATTTATCAGGCTATTACGCATTGTCATCAGCCAAAACAAAAACCTGCTAAAGACAGGAGAAAAAGAAGGAGAAACGGGTCTCTGAGAAAAGGTTACAGAACATCCATCTTCTCTCCTCTTCCAATTGTTTCCTTTCTTTACCCATTTTCATACCCATTTCCCTCCACTAAAAGACACTTTATGACAAGCATTGTAATCTCTTTAGACCAGGGGGAACCTCTTCTTTAGGACCAAATCTTTGCAAGGCATGAGTGACAGCGGGAAGGGGTCCAATTGCCACTGAAGACACTCAGGCAATAAATCATCCACCCTGGCATCAAGTGGCTGGACTCGTCCACGCTTCCCGATGGCCACCAGCGCCTGGCGGTGACAAAACAGCCATTGTCAGCACCCAGCAGCCACATTCCCTCCTTCTCCCAGCTGAGCTTTTAACTTCACCTAAGGCATAAGAAACAGATTATCAAGTTGGGAAAGAAAAAAAAGGGGAAAGTCTGCCACGGGTGGGAGAGGGGACGCGTGAAAACGATGGTATGGCCGCGTGCTTCTGCAAGCTCAGACAACAGTAGAGACTGGAAAGGTGCCATCAGGGTTTTATTGGTAATTACTAAACTGTCTTTTGAAATCCTCCAGTCCAGACAGTGATTTTGCTGGCGTGTTTTAAAGACTTTGCATTTCCAGGTGACCTCTGGTGCTGTGGTTACTCTTTAATCGAGGCAAAGTAGTGCTGGGAGGTGTGCGCTGTTCTGAGCACAACAGCTCTTCACCAAACAGAACAATCTTAAGGAGGAAATACTCGATGGAAAAATAAGTGCTTGTCACCCAGATACAAAGATTGGAGCGTGTTTTGGATTCCTTCAGGCCAAACCCAAAGGTCTTTGCATTGTCCAGTTATCACACCAAATACCATCACAAGTTTTTTATCATTCGCAACTAAATTGCCATAAGGAGAGCTAAAAAACTGTGCCAGGTCTGTTCCACTGAGGGGCTTGTGCACTGCTGTTGCATAAAAGACATTTAAAGATAAGTTGTAATCAGATCAGAGTTATATATTAACTGATGAATTATGGTAAAGAGGGGAATAAAAGACTGTAGTGGGATGAGTCTTTAAATCTGAAGCCCTTCAGAAGGTCACCAAAGGATAAGAGTGGCAGAATATTTATCACTGCTGCATTTTTATCCTTATTGATTTCCCCCTCAGTGTCATTAGGATGTTTTCTTTAGAGAAATGTGCTGGACAACACTAACCATTTATTAATTATTGTTGATGCTGGGAAAAAATGACCCGTTCTCTGAAGGTTGCCTCTCAGCTTGGTGCACTTGCTAAATGTAATGCAAGAGAGCAACTTGACTCTGGAAATTTGAATAATGAATTAGTTAACATGCCATTGACCCCCCTAATCTGTTGTGGCAAGTGGGAACCTATGTGTGTTTGTTTCTCAGTGTGCTGCTGTTCTGTGTGTCCCAGTTCTCAATTACAAGATCTATTTTTGGGGTATGAGAATGCAATAGATATTAAAAAAAATAAATGTCTAGAGCTCTGTATTCAGGCAGACATGACTTTCATTATCATAAGAAATATAGAGATTATATCATCCTTCCAAATATCGACTAGCCTGGGGGTGAATAGTTTTTGTTGAGTGAGTGAGTGAAACATCATTAGTTTTTTCATGATCACCATGGGAAAAGCTGACAAGAAGATTTTTCTGTTGGCTGTTATATTTTCGTGACAATTTTGTAAGGCTGTGTTATACAGTTCTGCACATAATGAAACTTCTTTGTAGTTTAGTAACAAGGAAAAATATTATTCCTTTTCTTTTTAACTGTAAATTGATTAGGCTGCTCTGAACCTGGCAAAAGTAACCAGCACACTCTGTTTTAACATTCTGAATTATTTAATGAAAAGCCTTTAAGGTCTTTGGATTCACAGTCAAATTGCTACAGAGAGTAAATGAGATGAAGGCTTTTCTAGGCTCCATGACAAGTCTATCCCATTTCATCATCTTAACTAAAAAATAATCCTATCTAACCTGAAATCCACAGCAGCTGTAAGTAGAAAATAAATCCAAACCGCAGCTCAGACTTGTAACCTAACAGCCATCATAAATAATCAGAATCTATTTGAAGGTGGAAGATGGGACATTAGAAGCTATTTACACTACTAGAGTGATGCCATTGATCAGTAAGAGCAACCCGTAGATAAGACTCATATGATGTCATGGTTATTTATGATGGGAACTGACAGTAAAGCTACTATGGAACTTTCTTCCCGACAGCTTCATTCATTTCTGTTGGTGATGCATTTCACTGTTAGAGAAGCAATCAATAGCAAAATTGCGGTGATAAAAGTTATTACTGGTTAAATATGTGAAAAATGTGCCTGTGTGTGTATACGTATGTAATGCCAGCTATGAGAACATTAAAAAATTAGGTCAGTGGAATTTATTTAATATTTTTTAGTACCAATGTGCAGTGGAGCCATTTTGTGTTCTTTGATGGTGCCCAGGTACCACAGGACAATTTATTTTCTAATCTTATCAAACTTATTGTGACCATGAGAAATGCAGCATTGCAAAGATTTAATATAACATTATAGGTTCTCTGCAGTTTGCCTTATGGCTCACAGCGTGTTGGTGCAATTCCAAGAGGAGAAAAAGACCTCAGTGTCAGACTTGGGATCCTGCTCTTTGTGTCCAGCATTACCTGTTTGTATCCAGAAATTAAGAGGGTTTTTGTAGCAAGTAAAGGTCCAGTGTGCATGCATGAAAATGCCAATTTTATTGCCTGTTTAACCAAAGAAAAAGGCAAGAAAGGATTCTTTTCTTCTAAATGCTTTTGGTAGGAGATGGATAATGAAATAAAGGTGGGATCAAGGCCAAGTTAATTTTCCCTAATGAAGAAATGCTAAAATATACATATGTCTTCATAATTACTCTTATAGAGGGTATAATTTATAAAATTCTTCACTAAATTTCTTTTCCTATCCATAGATAAAATCTAAGATCTAATATTCCATGATATGAATCACTAACTTCAGAGAGACTGTCTTATCTTTTAAACAATCCAGGCTCTATTTTGTATAGCTCCTTTATGTACATGATTGTATGTACCCAGCAGGTCAAAGGCAGTCCTTCCCCAGACCATTGTTGGCCTGGAACAATAAATATTAGACTTAACTTAAATGGGTCAGAGTTCATTCCCATCCACTGCCCATCTCTATGGCAAAACCGTCTGGTCAGTCATTTAATTGAGACAGAAATAGTCAATGTCAACAAACTGCTGAGGAAATTAAATGTATGTTTGATGGAGCTCCTTCTAAGCCACGACAAACTGACCTCTGATGTTATACACGTGTCTCTCTACAATGTATAGAAAACAGTGGGGTTTTGTGAGCTTTACACTCTGTACCTTGGAATGTGGTTATCTAGTTAACTAGTGATGTACCTCTTGGTGGGATTTCTCTTTTTTATTTTCTTTTATGTGATGAAGAAATATGGCCCTTATCAATATTTCATACATTTTAGAGGCAATACTACCTCTATGACTTCACACTGTTCTCCCCAGATTGCACTCAGGAAATGTTATGACAAGACTTTTGTGAAAGGATGGGTTCCTGCAGCTGGCTGGGAGCAGGGAGGGTTGCACTGGGATTCCAGCTGCTCCCTGGTGGCTGCTGATTGTCCCCTACAGGGGAACAGCAAACTGCTCAAACGAGGGGGGACAGCCGGGTGGGTCACACACTCTGTGTAGGAAACAGGGCAAGCCTTCATTTCGTGAGAGCTTAAGGCTGGTGCTGTGTTAAAACCATCCCAGGGAAAAGTGATTTGGGATGGCACAAAATGTTTTCCAGTGGCACTTTGCATAAAATGTCACGACTGGGAGAATTGCCTAGAATTTGGAATTCTTTCTTTGGAAAATGAGGATAGAGCTTTGCTTTTTTACAGCATCTTCCAGCTGATGTTTCCAAGGCACTTCACAGATATTGTATTTCCCAGCATCAAAGTTTGGTGCAGTAGCATTTGCAGCATTTAAATGTAGAACAGTGAAAGAAACAGAATGTAGGGAGATTAAAATGACCAGTTTCAAACTTGCTACCTAGGGGTGTGAGGTTTATAAACTCTATTTTTCTGTGTCTTGAGCAGGCAGCCCAATTCTCAGTGCTGCTCAGCAGCCTCCTTTGACTGCAGAAATTATGGGGTGGATAAGTTTGCCCCTTTTGTTTTCAGTGTTTCAGAATGTGCTCGACTCCAGCTGTGTTAGGTATTTTTTGGGTTATTTATGCCCAACAACAGTCATATGTTAATGACCCATCTGTGCTTTGAAGCCAACATGTCTCTGAGGTGAACTGGATGAAGAAGGAGGCTGCTTTTGGGATGTTATAATGTTAAATATGTGTCAGACAGAAACACAGGATACACCTTCATCCAGGGGCTGTTGTCACTTGTGAGGGTGGCAGATGCACTGGTCTGCAAAGAAATTACAAAACCTGCAGCACCAGCGGATCTCAGGCTCCAAATTTTACTCTTGCATCTAAGCTGTACTAATTATTATTCAATTTTTACTCGAATTTTCTCTAGTCACTAACAACAGTACTGTTGAGTACAACCAATTCAGTAGAAAATTACTCCAGTCATGTTATTCCAAGTGGATTGGAGTAGAGAGGAATTACCTATGTATTAAAGCAAAAAAGAAAAAACAAACACAAAAAAGCTTTTTTGTATTTGTATCAAAGCTGGGTTTAGTTTGTGCAAGCTCATCCTTCCTAGCTGAACAGTAAAATTCTCCACTGACTTGGATAATCAACTTCTTTGGAAACAAATGAGCTGCTCCTGTGTGATTATAAACACATTTTACAACAGGTTTAAGATAAAAACGCCCTATCCCTCATCTCCTGTGCATGCTATAGCACAAGTCCCTTGAGCTCAAGTTTTCAGAAGTTGCCACCAAGTTCTTCCACGTGATGTTTTTCAGCAGAGCTGAGTATCCGACTCCTGCAGGGACTGTAACCCAGAGCAGCCGGGGTCACGCTGCTGGCTGGAGAAATAAATCCCACTGAAGGAGGCTACATCTGAAAATGTGGCTCTTGTACACGTGTTTTTTCATCTGTAATCAAAGGATGCACTGGGGGCTTGGGGTTTTTGTGTGATTGACTGAATTATTAATGTAAAAATTGATTGAAATGTAAGTTCTTAGAGAGAACATGCCGTGTAAGGAGGGGGTCTTTTCCTCCTTTTGAAGACAAATGTGTCAGAGATCACTTCAGTTTATATGAATGCTTTTTGCATCATTTGGAATGCTCCAAATTTCTAGTGAGGGTGAGTTTAGCATGCTGGGGCTGAGCTTGGGAGTTGCTGCAGGCACGAGCCCTGCTGAATGAGGGGCACACCTTACACAGCAACACCAGGTCCTGGATCCACGATTCTCTATCCACATGTGAGCTGTTCCACTCCATTCATGAAAAACATTGTCTTTAAAAGGCAGGAAAACTCTGAAAAACTTAATATAAAAGAAAAAAATTGCATTTGTTAGCATTTATTAATAGACTACCTTGTCTATTTTATTGTAGCATATAGGTTGTGGCCTCTGAGCTCACATCATCATTATTCTTGGGAAAGAAAGTTAAAATCTCTCTAAACTACTTAGTCCCAGTCTGAGTAAGGGCTTCCCTGGCATCTTCTATTTATTTTTTTTTTCTGTTTAGTTTGCTCTCAGGTTTTTTTTTTTTTGCTTTCTTAACACCAATCTGTATAGGAGAACTCCCAATATGACACTGATAAGATGCAAACACAGATTTCTGCAGCTCAGGGAATTTGACCCAGAAGCCAATATTATCTGTGGATGCCTCTGCTGCTCCTGCAGTCAGGAATTTGCCCCTGCAAATTGCTGCTGACAAATGCAGTTGCCCAGGGTGCCCTATTTGCACACACACGTGCATTTATCCAGATGTCTGAAACACTTTTTTCTTCTAACCGTGTGTCAATGAATTATGATGATGTATTTTGACATACTGAGGAAGGGTAATTTTTTTCTTCTATTAAACAATTGGGAGCAATGAAAGTGAAAGGTAAATGCTGGACAAAATAGCTTGAGGAGCCTGGCTGTGAGCTGGTCTTTGCTCAGAAAGGTGCTCTGAAGGCAGGAGGAGCTGGAGTACAGAAATTCCTCCCAGGGGCTGCAGGAGCCCCAGCATCACCCAGCATCCTCCAGACACCACCAGAGCACCTCCCCTTCTGCAGGAGCTGCTGCACTGCCTGGAGGCTGACTGAGAGCCAGAGAAGGTGATAATTAATGAGGAGGGGTTGGCTGTAATTAATGAGGAGGGGTTGTTGGATGCAATGTACCTGTTTGCTGCTTTGTCTCCCTGAGCCTTGGCTGCTGCTGGTGGTCAGTCAGTGAGTGCAGCTTGCCAAATGCTGCATCTGTGTTCGAGCTCAGGAAAATGAGAGCTTTAAGGAACTTGGAGCAATTTTAAATTCTGCTGATTCTACTCTTGGGACAAGACACTAATTCTGATACCTCACAGCATTTCCCTTTCCCCTCTGCATTGAGCTGCAATAATCTTTTCAAAGTTTGCTGTTTTTCACAAGACTACATTTCCAACACTTTATTTTCCTTAATTTTACCTTCCTCAGTTGTGCTAAATTGCTGAAATTTAGAGATTATGAAGAATGCAAAAATCTTCCTGTGCAGGAGATGCAACCATAAGGAAAAAATTGGGTTACACTGGAGTCCTACCAACCTTGATTGTGTCCTTTTTAGATGCATAAAGCCATCTCTGCAGTTTGTGTAAATTACATACACAATATGGGCATGTGAGTGCATTAAATATGCTCTCATAGCTTTGCCTGTCATATCATAAAAGCAGCGATAAAATACTGAGAGTATATTATACTTATTAATGTACATTTACAATATACAATCATTAATCACAAAATACTAATAATGGACTTTTGTTTTTTTTTTTTTTTTTATCATGTTGAGGCAAAACTTGCCAGCCCTGACTGTTATGGTTGACTTTACAACCACCTGCCTGTCAGCTCTAAACATGGTGCAGGGAATATTTCACAGGGAAAATGCGAGGTCCCTAAAACATCTGGTTGTAAACCTGCAGTAGGGTGTGAAGCAATAATAAAGCTTGTGATGAATGAGTCACGTGGAGCTTCCTTCACCAAAAAAAGCTGTTGCATTTCAGGCTTATTCTTCTCTCATAAAAGACTTTCAGGACCTGGACAATAGCTGGAGCTTTCCCCTTATTCTCAGGGGTGAATGGCAGCATGGGCAGGGCACAGCTCTGCACTGGGGCACAGGAGATGTCCTGCTTTCCCAGAGCTGTGGGATGAGTGTCCCCAACCCCATGCTCAGCCCAGGGTCCCTCTCATGGCTCCAGGTGAGACTGGGACTTGTCCAGGAGCAGAAATTCCTCCTCCAGCTCCTCCCATACCTGCCTGCTCTATGCATCTGCTAAAGGCTTCCTCCTGGAAGAGGACACAGACCTGCCCTACAACTCAATGGTTGCCCCACAGCCAAATTTGCCTTTTTTTCATCCTCAAGGGTGACCACAGTGCTGGAAGGAGGATGAGGATTGCCTCTTTTTGAGGATTTTCCCCTGGCTGCCACCCAGCCCCTCTGGCCCTGGTGGGACCAGTCCCCAGAGCTGGGGGCTGTGGATTTGCCTCTGGTGTTGTTAAGCTGCTGATGAGCTGCCTTATTAATTCTGCTTCCATTTCTCTCCAACTGGCCTTTGATTCATGGGGTTTTTATCTGTTTGAGAGTCAGATTCTGTGAAAACACCTCGAGGATCCCATTTTACAGCCAAGTGGAGAGTTTTCCCATAGCCATGTGTTTCCTATGTAAATGTATGTGGTGACCTTGGAGCCATCTAAATCCCTGTGCACATCTCACTTGCTCACTGGTGCTTTTTCTTTTTCTTTTTTTTTTTTTTCTTTTTTTTTTGATGAATCAGAAGTAAAATCAAAAGCCTCTTTGAGGATTACTGAAAAGGAATTCCACATGTGTTAGTGTGTGTGCACAGCCCATTTATTTCAGAGCCCAATCTCACTAAAATCAAATGAATATAATCTGAACATGCTTTTAAAAGATTAAAACCCCAAAAGATGAAACTGGAAAACCTTTTGAGATTTTATAAGAGACAAACAATTTATGTGGTCCATCATGTGCATTTTCAGACCTGTGATTTTTAGAGCAGATTTTTAGAATAACAGGACAGAACTGGAGTTTCATCATGTAGTGTAGACTTCAGCAAGACACAGCAGTCCAAACAATTTTAAAAATATGTTTTCAATGCCATTTTTCTAGAAGGAAAACAATCTCTTCTTTCCAAAGTCATCTGTCAACAGGCCTTCAACTTTTTTTCCTGTTTCTGGGACGGTGCACTGCATCCCTAATCTTCAATACTGTCTGGATCTTGGAGCTTTGATTCCACCAATCTTCATTTGAAAGAGGCGTTTTGGACCCAAAATCACTTGGAAAGTCCAGAAATTATCTTGTAGATTCAAATTCTGCTCAGGTCTTGTGTAAATATTACACAGAGAGCAGCTGGAAAGACACTCTCACTTCTTTTATTAGAGGAATGGACCCTGCCTCTCATCATGCTCCCTGTCCTTATCTTAACAACTCCCCAATAAATTTAAAAATTGAGGAAAGTGCTTTAGTGACAGACTTAAAGACTGACTTTTCTGTCCTTAGAACAGATACAAATCAAGGTCACGACCCTGTGCTCTTCCAAAGGTGCTTAAAATTTGGTTTTCTCTTGCTTGCTTTAAATCTTTTCTCTCAGGGGTTGCCTTCATTCAGTGCAGATGTGCCACTGAATGGGACTGCCAGAGTTAGCAATATTTCACCCAAGGATGGGATCCATAATTTCCTATTTATATTGTAAATTATTTGTAGACATTAAAGTCCACAATTTCAGACTGTACTATGTAGTGTGTGTGTACTGTGTATTTTGCCTGTACAACAAGGGAAGCATTCAAGTTCTATATCTGCCTCTCTTTTTTTGTGTATTTAGGCAAGCACAGTGATTTTTACATCCCAGTATCAATAACATGGCAGTGGAAACAGAAAATGTGCAAACCATAGCACAGCACTCACTTCACCCCAAAAGATGTAGCTATTTCTTTGTGCTTTTTTTTTTTTTTTACAACCTAAATACACAGGTAACATATATTTCCCAAACCTTTTTGCCTGTAGCTGGAAGTGCTCTCATTCATGCTGGTGGATTTCCCCATTCCCCTGTGGTGGATGAGTGAACCAAGCTCTGCAGAAGGACTGGCTGTGGCAGCATCCTTGCAAAGCTACCTGGGGCTCTTTGGAGAAGTCTTTAGGGCCTTTTCCAGGCTCTGTCCTTCTGGTTTGCAGGCTCATTAGCTTTCATGGCTTGATTTCAGTGGTGTGTCTACATGACATTTATTTGCTTTATGAATTGAGGTTTTAATTCACTTATTTTGCTTTTAGCCAGTGAGTGGATCCATGTTGTAAAGTTTTAAGACTTGCTCTTGAAACACTATCTTCTTGGCTAATAAACTGAGATGATGACAAGATCTGTGGTGAATATTCAAATAAATGTGATTACTTCATTTCATGTCAACAGAGGAGGTGAAAAGTGCAGCTCAACTGGCTGGGTAAGATTGGAAGGAGGGGCTGGGAAAAAGCAAGAGACAACAAAGAGATAGTTTGTAAGATTTAGTGGCTTTTTTTCAGCAGGGGTGTTGAGAAGTCAGCGTTGCAGAGTTCAGCAGGGTCACAGAAAGTGCAGAAACTTTCTTATATTCATTGAGAAAAGCTTAATACATGCTTCCAAAATTCAAACAATAGGAAAAAAGCAGATGGGCAGATGATGTGCTGCTTCCACCTAGTTTAAACAGGCCGAGACTTGCATTGAATACACATTATCATTTTTATATCAGAAGGTAGAAAGTCCACTGTCTTTCACAAACTTTAACTGTGATAAAAGGCTCTCTCAGGAAATCATAAAAGACTATTAGACCAGTGATGGTGTTTCCTGGCTTGAAGATTGACTAACCCAGAAAAGCAGACTTATCTAAACGAATTTTTTGACCTTCATGTTTGTAAATAATAAAATAATAATTTCCAAATGCAGATTGGGCAGAAGGTGGTTGGGTTTACTTGCACACAGGCAATCAGCCTTGCAGCAGATACTTGAATTTGCTCATCTGGCAAGGAGAATGCAGCCACCTCCAGGAAGGTGATGTTCCTGGGAAAGGTGCACCAGTGTTTGCATTAGCTGCAGATACGATAAAATGATCTCCAGCCAAAGAGGAGATGCTGTTAATGGGGAGTAATAAGATGTGGTTTACACAGATAAAACCCTTGTCTCAGATGGGAATGACAATGTAGGTCTGTTCCACTAACCTTTGTCTCGACTCCAGGACGTCCTTGGGAGTGTCCCTATCACGCTTCCACCTGCTGACTCACTCTGGGTCATAATCTTGCTCAACACTTGGGGGAAAAAATATTCTCTGCAAGTAACAGTACTTGTGGTGTTGCTACATATGTGAGACCATCCCAGCATGATGGAAATTTCTGTGGATACCAATGTCCCTGCATGTTGAGAGAGATGGGTCACGTACTCTGCCAGACAACTGGGTGGTCACTACCCCATCAGTCCTTGTAAATCTGTTGGATATTGAGGTAGAAGTGGTTAAAGCATTTTAGGCATTTTCTACCAACGGTCTCCTGTCCCAAACTCGGGCAGTAGAAATATTCTCCATGATATCAGAGCAGTACATCTAGCTGTGACAAGAAAAAAAACATTCATTTTCGAAAAACAGCATGATATCTCTAGAAAATAGCACAGCCAGTTCAACAGGTCCGTATTGCTAATGGAAAATTTCATGCTTCTCCCCAGTAATTTTGCATAGAGAGATGCAGCTGAATCAGGGACTTATTGGTCCCTCAGCATATCCTCTTGATTTATTTCTGGAGGGAATCATCACTGTGGAATTGCAGGGGGTTGTGAGGCTGAAAAGGGAGGTTGATCCAAGGTCCCTCCTTCCTGCAGGTCCCTGTAGCTGTCAGATTTTCTGTGCATGTGTGTGCTCTGTAGTCTTCCAGTCTAAACTTAATTCTTGCCTATCTTACTGGGTGCTGCATTCCTGAAATCATTAATATTTCTACCAAGCTCTGAATTTTTCAGGAAGTCCCACTCTTAGTTTCTCTGATCTCCCATTGTAGCTATGTGCATAGCCTCACCTTCCAAACCTTGACCTTACACCATTTCTTCCAGACATATGATGCAAAGGTTTTTAAAAGAGTTGTCCAACCTGCAAATCAGTTGATGAAGTCTGTTATCAAATTTTTTTTTGGAAAAATGTTTCTCTGGCTTCAGGTTACACATGGAAGGTGTTACCTTGGAAAAAGGCATTGTGATAAAGTCATAAGCAGAAGAATAGAGAAGGTTACTGTTAATAAAAGTCATGAATAGCTGGCTACAGTGGTTGGTGACCAACATAATGAATTCTCTTCTTCCTCACCTGGGGCAGAGCTAATTTGTGATATCAGCGCTGCTGTGTTGTGCCATTACTCCCTTGGGATCTATGAATGCCCTGGAGAGGGGCACAGCACAGAGGTGCTTAGCCAGTGCTTAGACATTAAACAGAAAATAGTCTGTTCTGCTGGCAGGTGACAGAGGAATTACCCTTAAAAGTACTTTTGCACCGTAGTGATTATGTTTTAGAATTGCAAAGTGCATGTACAGAAGGGATGATATTAAGTAGATTGAGAAAAAAAGGGAAGAAAACATCATAGCCCAGAAACCAGAAAGCTGCCTGGAGCAGAAGGAGGGCTTGTAGTGTCAAGTGAGAGCTCCTCCTGGAAATAAGAGCAGTGTTTGGGTCAAAATCTTCCAAACAACTCTGGTGGTTCAGGCTAACAACTTCTTTTTCCAGTCTGTTCATTCTGCTTAAGGAAGGAGAGGGACTGATCAAAAAGACACTAAACACCACAGAGGGAGTTGCTTTGCTTTGTCTTTTTCTCCTAAAGCAACTGTTACCTTTTCTCTTGTTAAACAGAATTTATATCAACTCATGTTAAGATGAGAAGTAGATAGTCTGTTGTTAATATTGACTTTCAGACTGAAACGTAAGAACTTTTATTTTTATTTATGCTTTTTAAATTTAATCTTTGATTTTTATTACCATTTTACCTCTAAAAATAAGATTTCCTTAGGATCTTGTGGTTTTGATCGGAGTGCATCTGTTTCCTTCAAATCCTCATTGCTGAAGCCTCTCGGGGGACTTTTATGAATGGGAAACTTGTCCAGGCAATGAATAAGCTCCAAAGATTCACTCTGGTTTCTTTTTGGGCAGACCACTAAGAGTATGGAGACCTACCTGAAATAACTTGCAGAGTCTGCAAAATTGCATTGCAAATTTGAGTAGCTGAGAAAAAGAATAAATTAATTTGCATCTGAGTTTTTTCAAAGGAACAGGAAAAACCTCTCTCAGTTAAACTCCTCCCTTTGATTTTCCTGGTGTTTCAGGATTTCTTTGCACCTGTATCTCAGGCCCCTGTTCAGCGCTATTATAGTGAAGACAAGCAACAGGCTTTCTCCTGAGATTTTGGCACTTCCTGGCCCTGTCAGAAATTATTATAAAACTTTTTTTTTATAGCTTTCTGTCACTTTTCGTCCAAATCCAGGCTGGAGCTGGAGGTGCAAAGCCACTTCCTCCTGTGGCTGGACTGACACAAAACCACAGCTGAGCAGATCAAAAAGCTGCTGAAGGGCATCACTGGAACAGGCTGTCCAGGGAAGGAGTTGCATCACCATCCCTGGAGGGATATAAAAGATGTGTAGATGTGGCACTTGGGGACGTGGTTTAGTGCTGGGTTAATGGTTGGACTCGCTGACCTTAGAAGGCTTTTCCAGTCTTAGCAATTCTCTGATCCTTTCTGCTGGGAGCAGCTGTCTTTGCAGGTTGTTCCCAAGCTGTTCTTAAAAAGATTGTGTGAGCTTTGCTTTGGCCCAATATAAAGTTTAGTTGACTAGTTAACACTACAGCTTTGCAACAGAATAGTAATAATGATTCTATGACAATAGTGAGAACTCAGTTAATTGAGTCACTCTGGACTGTAGGATCAAATCTAAAATTCCACTTTTCACTTACTACCCAATCTTCAAATTTCTCATGAGCCCAGCACAGTGGTTGAGCTCTGCTGTCTAAACCTGAGTGTTTAGGCTGCTTTAACATAATCCCTCTTGCTTTTGAATTTGAAAAATCAAAAGGGAGGTTTGAAATGCTGTTCCTTGCTCTAAGACAACAATTCCAGGCAAGTTTTTATTCTGGCTAATGTACAGAACAAATGCTTTTGAAGTCTTGTTTTACCCATTTACAAACAAGCAAAATGAACTATTGTTTTAACAGTATTGAGTAATTCTGAACACAAGGCGATTATTTCTGCAGTTTATTTTTTCACCACGTGGATGTTAAGGGTTAACAGTTCCCCTGCATTTAACTGACAGTGGTAATATTCTCCTTAGTCCAAAGCGGAAGAAGAAGGGAGTTGCTTGTTGTTATAAAAGCAGGGAATTTCTGGATCTTAGTAAAATAAACCAGGACTTTGTTTCTTGAGGTAATTATTCTCTGGAGAGAGAATAGGAAAGATGGAGGCAATTAGGAATGACCTTGCATCACTGGATTGTTGAGAACTTCTGGATCAGTGGCTGATATTTTCATAACTCCATTTAAGCAAAGCTTTTTTTAAGCTGCTCTTGCCACCTCTAGAGAAAACAGAGCATTCACAGGCTGGTCTGGAGCCTGCTGGCATTAGGGCTCTCACCATGTGCTTGGGTGGGGCAAAGTGGAGCACCAGGAGCTTGGGATGAGCGCAGGAACGGCTCTCAGGGGCCACAGCTGCCCCACAGGGAGAGGGAGATGAGCTCCTGTTTAGTCCTACCCTACATGGGACATCTTTTTTTTGGGTGCTTATTCCTCCCCAAGCTCTGCTAAGGCAAAGGTGTGCAGGCTGTTGTGTCCCTTGTGTGGCCAAGGTCATCCTGTTTTACTGGAACAGCCAGGAGAAATAAACCTGGGAAGGAAAAACAAACCTGGGAACACTTTTCTGTAACCTCCACCTAACCCCTTTTAAGTAGAGATTTGCCTTCTGGTGGGTATTTTTTTTTTTTTTTTTGTCCTTCTGAAAACTGTCTTTTGAGTGTTATCATTTAAGAAGCGTGTTTAACTTTTATGTGTGAAGTTGGCAATGAATTACTATAAAGCAAATAAAACTGTCCTAGCAGCTGAAAGTGGTGATATAGCAGATAGCATTCACACCCTCATCTTTGTATTCCCTTCCTTCAAGGATATCAGTAGGCAAACAAGGCTGAGTCTCTAATATGTTTAATAAAGGAGCAATTTCTTAAGTTTCCTGACCCAGCTGTGGCAAAGGTAAAGCACTCGTCCCACTGCTGTGCTCCAGGCTCATTCCCTGGGGGTGGTGGGATGCAGCAACTCCTGCCCCCAAGAGCCAAGTTTTGGACCAGTGATTTGGGAACTCTTTTCTGACTGATGAATGAAATCTCCAGAATGACCAGCAAGTTGTAGCCCAGTAGCATGAGCAGCTTCAGCAGCATGAACACACCTTTCTCCAGCGTGTTTCCCAACTACTGTCACTTTTGTAATGTGATATTTTCAGGTTCCAGGGGAGCCACATGAAATCTGTGTCCCTGGATGGCAGATG
Source organism: Lonchura striata (assembly GCF_050655825.1). Taxonomy (NCBI): domain Eukaryota; kingdom Metazoa; phylum Chordata; class Aves; order Passeriformes; family Estrildidae; genus Lonchura; species Lonchura striata. The sequence continues at coordinate 27,847,412 of NC_140711.1, forward strand.
CGTGTAAGGACCTATCTCTGTATCACATACCACAGCAGAGGAGGTTACTGGGCAAAAAGGCATGCAAATTTTTTTCATAGCTTTCATGTTGTTTGGTTTGTTTGATGTTCTTCTAGCTCTGGCAGACTGCAGCAAATGGTTTTCTCTCACAGAGGCCACCACCTTTCGAATGATATAAAGGAGTTGCTCTGTTCTCCTGAGTTGTTTTTCTGCTATATATTTACTTAACAATCTCATTTTCTGAAGAGTTGTTGAAAGAACAGGAGTTTGTAAATTATACAACACTAAGCAGTGGATACTGTCCATGGCTTTGAGCCCAGACACTGTCAAATGCTTCTCCTCATTCTGGCTGGTTTGAGAAAATCATTGCAAATTACAGAAGTATCAACATTTTTTATTATTAGTTAAATATTTTTTCTTTGTTTTTGCTTAGTATATTCTTTCTTCCCTGGCTATCAGTGATCAGGAGGGGTTGGAACTGGGTTGTTGCACATATGGAAGTGAACATCTGTGGTCTCAATTATTGAAAAATTAGAAAGTTTAAAAATAAAAAGAAAATGAATGTTAGATTTCCAAGCTCACTCTCTTGCTATTTGTTTTCTTTCTGCATTAGAAGTAAAAATGCCTTTTGTCATAATAATAATAATTCTCTGCACTGTTATCCCGGCATCTCAAATTACTGGATACACATAAAAGTGTTATGTTTTCTAACACGCTCACAAAATTAAGTCTTATCCCCTCTTGCCTCTTCCCAGATGGGCAAACCTCACTAGAGAAAAGAATGTACTTAATGGCATGCAGACACTGTCAGAGAAGCTGCAGGGAAAGGCAGCACCCTGCCCTTCCAGCTAGCGCAGGACGGGTTCTTCCCTGCCAGCCCTGGCTGGGAGCTCTGGGTGCTCGGTGGTGGCTCTGCCGTGGGGCTGGGGACAGGGTCTGGCCCTGCCAGGGGCTGAGCTGGCACGGGGACGTGGCTGGGGCTGTGTGTGTGCCACATTTCCCTGCTGTGGTTCCCCAGCCTGGCCAGCCCCACGGGCTCAGCCCCAGCCGGTGCCTTCTGGAGCATCTTCGGGAATCGCTTTGGACATCTCGTTATGAACCACAGCTAGATCCTGTTCCTGCGAGTGGAAATGAGCCCATGGAAATCAGCCTGTGCTTCAGGAGTTGTGCTGGGCTCACAGGGAGCAGCAGCCAGCCCAGGCTGTTTGCTCAGGGCTGCACGAGCCGTGTTTGGGGCACGGGCGCCGTTGTTTTATCCTCATCCACATCCTGGGCTATCAGCTTGTGCACCTCTGCATTGCCATTTATGAGAATTAGTGGTGTTTCCTTCTGTTTAGCTAAACAGTTTATCCATCTGAGATGGAAGGCTTCTCTGCTTTCCACTTGGTTTGCAGATATAGAAATTAAAATTTCCATTATTGCGCTTTTTGCTGCAGACTCTTCTGAACTGAAGCCATTGTGTACAATATATCCCCAGCTCTTCTTTCATTGGATAATGTTAGAATAATGCATCATCTTCCTGACAAAGATTTTTAAAGTTTTTTCTTTTTTACTTTTTTGATGCAAAGCTGGGAAATTTCCTTCCACTAAGTGTAAATTTCCTTCCACTAACTAAATGTAATATCCCTCTGTCGGAGCTTGCTGTGGCACTGAGCACACGTCTCTGCCTACACCATTTAATTATGTAATGATCCTTTCCACAAAACCACTCCAAGTAAAGAGCAGGAATAATGCATACATCAGTGGCAGTGAGAGTACTCATTGATAAGGAGATTTGATTTTGTAGAATAAATAAGTAATTTATTGTGCTTATAGTTGCTACTTTTATAGATCATAAATTAGTTCACATTCTGGCAGGAAAAAATCCTTACCAGCTAGTTGCTTATTTATAAATTTTATTGAAACAGAGTATTTTTAGGTAAAGCCTTCAAGCACGTGCCTGTAAAACCTGCTCCAGACACTGAGTTATGCACTGAGCCCCAGCCCACACTCATTGTTCCCACTGACTTGCTCTGCCACGGGCACAATTTCCCCCCAGAAAATAAAAATTAATACATTAAATCTCTTCCTTCTATCTGGCTATCTGGGTACTGAGCTGGCCTGGTGATACTGGCTCCGGGTCAGTGCCTGTGAGTCACCTGTGAGCTGGTGACACCAGTCTTGTGTCTTTTCCCCCTGGCAGTGTTACCCACTCACCTGCAAACTGCCCAAAATCTGCATTTTCTCCCCTGGAAACTCCAACAGGCACAGATCCACTCAGTGCACAATGGGGACCCAGTTAAGTTTTGGGTGTGGGAATGATGAGCAGCCCCTGGTCCAGGGCTGGGGAGAAACAGGGGTGAATTCAAAGCTCTGATTAATGCCTCGGGCTGGGGCCTGATTAACCTGGCCCTGATTAATGACATCCTGTGTGTGCCTGAGTCACACAGCTCTGTGCCTCACCTCCTTGGGCTGCTGAGGATAAACACCTGCCCAGCTGGGCCACTCTGTGATCACCAAGGCTTGGGAGAAATGGCTCGGAGATCCTCGGGAGGAAGTGATCCCACAGATGTGAGGTGTCTTTACTGGTAACAATAAAAGGGTTTTATCATTTCCTCCTGCCGAGTTCAACACGGGCAGAGCACAAAGTCACACTGGTCTTTTTCTAATGAGTAAGTGGTGCAATTTATAATGGCCCCATAAAGATAGTCTTCCTCATCCACATTAAAGTATTTTGCAAAGTAATCATAACCATAATTACAACTGATTCCACTTTGCTATCAGATGGTGATAAAGTAACCTTCAGTCTCACTTTCTGCTTTTTGATGCAATTGCACATAGCATTCTGAACATTAAGCTCAGATTTCTGTGCATTTTCCAGCTCAGACCTCAAAACTCTGCAGCTCTAATATCCTCTTTACTTTGTACAAAGTGTCCCCCGTCCTGTACGTGGTGTGCAGGGAGGAGATGGTATAATTTGGTTTAAGTCATATTTGGAATTTTGTTTAGTTAATCACATTTAGTTGTGAATGCAGACTGGTGTTTCAAGGGGATTACTTTTGTACCTGCTGTTATGAAAGTCAGCAGAATAATATTGTTCTTGGCTACTGTCCTGATTAAGCCAGACATTTTAATGTGTGTTCTGATAGGTCATTTGATGGATAGTCACCTGTACCCTGTGATCAGCTCCGAGCTGGCCGCCGGGGCTGAACTTTAGCAGCTAGGTGTCATAATTTCCCATCTTTTGCTTGATTAATGTTTCCTTTTGATATCTAAAGGGAAAGTGTCTGGAGAGATCTTTCTTCATTTACTATCCAGTCTGCATTAGTGGGAAAGAATTGCTGAGGCTTTTCAGTGGAAAGATCTCATGAAAAATAGTGTGGAGAATCTCTGTGTGTTGGTAGCTTTCTTTCCTCCTGGCTTGTAGAAAAGGAGCCTTGCATGGTTTGTGTGCTCAGAGCAGCTCTAGCATGTACCTTGCCCTTCTGTGTACATTCAGATAAAAGTTCCTGTGCCTGAAACACCACATGGTGATGCCTGAGCCACTGCAGGTCCTGGAAGGGGCTTGGAATGATCCTCTGGGAATTAATGGGGAGAAATAGAATACCTACAGGAGAGTTTAAAAATTCATAGAAAGGGCAACTGTCATCTTTTATCTTCTTCAGGATTGTTTTTCATACTTTAAGGCAATCCTAATATTTTCCATGGACTTCTGCTAGGCAACTCCTCCTTCCTGATTCCACTGCTATTGGATTCCAGAGAATTTTTCCATTTTTCCATCTCAGACCCTGGGAAAGCAATGTAACATCCTCAGGGCACTTTGCCTTAGACCAGTGGATGCTGATCCCACTACTTTCAGCAGTGTTCAGACAGTTCTCTGTTCCCCTTACCTTAAATAATTCCTTAATTTCACATTGCAATAAAAATGTTTCATAGTCACGAGTTCTCACTGATCACCACTCAGTGGCACAGATCTCTGCAAATAAAGCAGGTGTTTGGGCACCCATATTAAAGCCAAACAAGAAATGCAGATCTCAGGTAGTTGTTGAGGTTTTCATCCATGTCCACCAGTGATGAAACAAGTGGAATAATATCAACAGGAAGCAGTATGGGTATTAAAAAAAAAAAGCTAATTCTAGCTTAAAGTATGTATACAAGTCCATTGAACTTTAAACAGTTTGGCTGGAGGCTTTGAATTCAGATCTCTGAGATAGAGCTAAAATCTGGAGTCTGAAGTGTTGGGTCATTAAAATGAGGGGGGGAAAGAGGCCTCTTGTAACAGGTGAGCTGAAACAAGAACAAAGAGTCTATAAAAAGAGCCAGGTGAAGCACTGAGGAGATAAGGAATGATCTTCCTGTGCACTCATTGCCATAACTGAAAAGATAATTTTTTTTTTTAATAGGTAGGGCAAGAAATTATACTAAAGGCTCTTCTAAAAGTGCAGTGCTAAAAATTTCTTCCTAACCCTGGGAGAATCCTCTCCTGCTGTTCAGTAGGCTTGGCTTGAGGCTTGAATTACTCTTGTAAATCCTTTTAATTTGTTCAAGAGTTTATAGCTCTGTCATAAACATTGCTCCCAAGCTGCTGTTCACCCAGTAAGATCCTTTACAATATTCCTTACAAAAGCTGCCAGTATTTTCTTCCTTTGTGAGGATTTGAGTATTTTCACCTGTTTGCACCGTGGAGCTGATGCAGAGATCTGGAGCTAGCCCTGCTCTGTGCCACACCTGGATGTGATGGCTTGAGCCCTGATTGCACAAGGCTGGGCTGAGTTTCCAGAGCCAAGGTGTTCGGTGCTGCAGGTAAGAAAATGCCTGGTTTTAATTAAGAAATACAGCCTTTGGGACAGAAATACTTGGATGTGTGTGAGCAGAGGGCTTTCCAAAGGTGCTTTCATCGACAGAATGCTGCCCTTTAACCCTGAGGAGAATTTTAGCTGCCATTAGTTCCCACCTTGGAGAATGAGGTCCCATCAGAGCACGTGGCTGGCGACAAGGGCTTTGTGGGCACACAGCAGAGCTGGGTCTCGCAGCATCCAGGAGGAAGAAGGGAAGAAATTCAGGGAGGCAGTTGCTGGGAGGGGAGGCAGTGCCAAAAAACCGTTGCAACTTTATTGGCAGCAGAGCAGGACTGTTTGGGAAGGGGGATGGAAGGCTCCGTGTGATTCATGGCGCTTGAACGCAGTTGTCTGTTCATCTTGGTCGCGTTATCTGTGCCTTCATCTGGCTGTGAGAAGAGGTGTGCTGCAGGGTACAGGGGCAGGCCGTGTGCCACCGTCCTTGAGCTGTCTCATATCCCTCTCGGTGAGATCTTGTGACAATTCGTATTACCGTGAGTCATTGTTTCTTTAAAGCTCATTACTGGCAAGGGCTCCTAGCGAGACACCGAAGTGGCGTTGTGTTATCTGTGCTTAACAGGGCTATTCATGTCTGTCACCACTGAAGTGTCATCCAGCAGAAATGTAATTCTGGGTTTCGGGTGCTGAGTCGCAGAGGTATGTTCAGCCTTTGTGTCCAGCCAGGCTGAAACTCAGCACTGTCAAGTGGTGTCTCAGCTTACCATGTCGATATTAAAAGGTTTTGGTTACACTCTAATACGTCTGTGTAATTGTGTCAGGGCCAGGAAGGATTGAGGAATGTTCCTCAGAAATCAGTTCTCAGGCCATATGAGCACCAAATCTTTGCTTAACTAAATCCCCTATGGTCAACCCTGCTGCTTCTTTGTTTGAAGTTTTATTCCACAGCTCTGTATTACTGGAAAAATGAGTGTCACAATGCCTGGCCTCCCTTCCACCATGGGTATGATGGGAGACGAGGTTTGTCAACGTGGCATCATCATAGAGATTCAGTCAAAACCACTCCTCAGTGCTTGCTGGAGCACAGCATCTCCTTTACCCAATTCCTAACTTTCCCCCAGCTTCTTTCTTTCCCCCAGCATTTCCCAGCACCCAGTTACTCTAAAACAAATTACTCATGGGTTATTGTGTTACAATTCTCCACCTGAATTAGGATTTTCTTAGGCTCCATCCATCAAGCATTTGATTCCTCTAGAGTACAGACAGAATAAAATTAGTCTGCCACTGCAGAGGAGGGAGTGACCTGCACATTTCTCTTCTAAACACGATCATTTAAATAGATCCACACGCCTCCATGCCTCCAGCCAAGGGTCCCACGAAGGGACCATGGGCACTAGAGAGGCACCAGCTTCCCAGAATGACCTCTGCAGAAGGTCTTGCTCAGAGCAAGGAACAGTTGGGCAGCTGCAGCATGGGAAAGTTTCTGGGTTCTTGCCTCTCTTTTAATAAACTATAAACTATTTTCACACCTCTGCCCAGACTTCTTTCACACTTCTGCTTACATATTTCTCTGCTTTTTACCATTGCCTCTGACACATGCCTCTGGAAACACCTTGGACTGGTCGTAATTCTAGAACGCGGATACTTATCAACATAACATTTATTTTTCTTTGCAATCTTCTTTGAATCCAGCGAACATTTTCTTTTATTTTTCTTTATTTTCTTTTTTTTTAGAGGTCTGGTGTGTGGCTAAAGACAATAGACTTGCCCAAATATTTGTTGTCAGAAAAGATATTTCTGGCATTGACTGCCTTTTCTCATGTTCACAAAACAGAATTAGGAAAAAAAGCAAGTAGATAACATACATTAGTACAGCAGTAACCTTTGCATTTAGCCTTTTTTTTTTTTTTTTTTTTTCAAATATAGGTATTTTTCCTTCTAAAACAATTAATGGTAAGGCTTTTTTTTTTTTTTTTTTTTTTTTTTGTCACCAGTAAAGTGATACTTTTCTACCAGAAACTTGGGGCCTTTTGCTAAACCCTTGAGGCAATTGTTCTGGCAGATTTGGAGGTTTTCTTGGTTTCATATAGGGTTAGGATATCGAAGTGCCATCAACAATAACTTCCTTGTTCTTCTGTAATTTTCCTTTGGCGTGTGTTTGATACCAGCAGGCTTGTCCATTCCCATCTGCTCTGTATTGGTTTTATGCAAATTCTCTCTCATCCCTCTACAAGTCCTTTCAAGTTAAAATATTGCTTCCTCATGCCCGCTTATATTACTTGTAATTCCTGCACAGTGACCTGCTAGCCACCCATATATTGGGCACAAAAGGCATAATCTGTGTGAATCAGATATCTCTTATCTCATCCCTGTTTGCATTATACATTCCCCTCACAATACACTTTTTCCACAATGCTCATCCATTTAATGCCCAAATACCTGAGGTCTCTTATTTCTGTCCAACATGCTCCTTGCATTACTCATGGGCAGCTGATGAGCAGGGAGATAAAAGGACTTTCTGTAGGTGGTACAAGGATCTGTGTCTTGGTCAGGAGAGAAAACAGGCTGTTTGAGTCCCAGCTCTGTGATTTCAGTGGGTTTAACAGGAAAACTCTCTCTCTCAGTACAGCTGCTCCCTGCAGCAGCCCTGCTCAGAAGCCAGCCCATCACTGGCAGTGGGAGCAGGTGACCTTTTCTGTATGAGGTTCTCCTACAGAATTCCTAAAGCATATATATTTTTTATAAGTTTCTTTTTGTGGTAAGAATATCTCCTAGGGCTTGCTTCAGATTTCAATAGTATAATGCTGAAAAAGCCTTGAAAAAGTTTAGGTGGCCTTGAAAGATTGTGTTAGAAATTGTGATATTCTGGCCTGCACACTGTGTAACTGTGGAGACACCAAAGGGAGAGCAGGGTTTGCTGTCAGATTAATTTACTGAATGTTGCTCTTGGTTGGTCTCAGATTTGCAAAATCTGTTCTCTTATTAAATTTGATGAACAAGTGCAAATACCAGAGGTAGAAATAACTTATTTTAATTATAAAGTTTTGTTAATCACTTGGTTGTATTTGTTACAGGATAGGAGAAAAAAAATTAATCTGTGGCATAAAATATGAACTATGTAAAGGCCTGTAGCATATAATTTCTTCCACTTAAATTTTTGAAGAAATATTCTTGTCATATTTTGTTACATTGATTTTTTTTTTGTTGGATTGTTTTATAAATTGATTGCTTGTAAGAACATTACTGTTGATGTCAAAAGAAAAGCCATGGTCAGTCTAGATTTGGTATCAACACTACTAATGCTTAAATTACCAGAAAAAGGAAAAGATAGGAATTTATTTAACTACTTTGGTGCCCAACAAAAGACAGTCTGCTTCTATGTCAAATACACTGTGTGCTCTTTAGCACCCTCACTGTACATAAATGTAGTTTTAGACTTCAAAGAAAGACCACTACACCTGAAAACCAGAAATATGCTGTTAACCATGAGGTCTTTTCCAGAATTTATTTCCACTTTTGGTTATTATCAAGAGATATGGATGTACACAGAAGCCTGCCCCAAATGTTATTAATGGATATAGATTTTCTAAAGTGAATGGCTCTGATTCTTTCTCTAGTAATGGTGGGAATTTGAAGTCTTCTCACAAAGCAGAAGCACAAAAATCATGATATTAAGAAAAATATCAGATGCAAAATTTGATAATGGTTCCTTCTGAACTTATTCTCTGGCCTTTAGGAATTCCAGCACTGTAATATAGAAATAAATAAGGCAAGGATGATTCTGATTTAATATTTTTGTCCTGTCTGAGTTCTGTAACAGAGTTGGAGACTTGACCTCACTTCTCAGCTACCTCTGTGCAGATGGAGCATTCAGTAAATATACTCAAGATATATGGACAGCAATTAAAACACCCTCTAAGAATGTAAGAGCCTAATGGTCTAATTTTTCAATTATGTCAATGTCTGTGGGAATTGAGGCTGTGCTTATTATCTTCCAGGAGGCACCTTTCAGACTGTGGGAGACAGGAATCTGGGTTTGCAGGAAGCACAGACTCCGCTCCAGAGACAGCACTTTAGTGTGAGTGCTGTAATGTGCCCTGTCCCTCAAGAAAGGCAGCACTGATAATGCTCACAGCACTTGCAAATTCACCTCTGGTGCCTCTCAGCTGCCAGCTGCTAGATCAGAAGGTTTTGGCCCTTTTTTTTCAACAAAAGGTAGCATCTGGATTAACCAGCCTAAATTTGTGAGAGTCCACATGAGTGTAACATGGAGGGTGGTTTTAGAGACTGCAGAAGGCAAAGCCATATCCGAGAGATTCTCCACTTTGCTACCCACCAGACCCAAGCTGCTGGTCAGCTGCAGTCCATCCCAGCCCTCTGTGTCCTCTCAGGACTGCAGATTCCCTGCAAACCTCCCTCCATCCCCTGCAGGGTGTTAGCTTGGGGCAGCACCAGCAGAGTGGAAACCAGTCTGGTGCATGTTTTGGTCAGTGGGCAAAGCCCAGTGTCACTGATTGGCACATGTGGTCCTTACAATCTCTGAGGGACAGAAACTTTTGTCTTGTCCTCATATAGCCTGACTTTTCCAAGGCTGAATGTTTCCACAAAAGCTGGTGATAGAGGATTAGTGTCAAAGGGGTGTTCAGATGTTCAGGGCTGATAAAAAGTTGGTTTGCCAGCGTTCATAGCCCTCGAGTCCATGTTCAAATTAAAAAAGAGACCAGTAACATTAAAATAGTTGAGGCACAAAAAGAAAAAGGAAAAACCTCCTCAGTTATCTATGATAACACTATTGTTTTCATTTTTTATTATCTTGCTTGTTGCACGCCAATGAGAAGCAACCACAGATCGTCAATAAGGTTTTTAATTGCAAAGATTTCCTGTGACGTGAGTGTTAATGAATGTCAAGGCAATAACACAAAAGACATTACTTGTTTAATGATTGATAGAACAAGAAAAGCACGAGGTCTTTTGCTGGATAAATGACTACTGTTCTGTGTTCCTTTACATTAGCAGTATCAACACTTAGATCACATGGCAGGAGATAATGGTCCAGGAGATAAAGCACAGAATCACAGTCTGTTATACAATAACAGACACAGTAATGATAATTAATGTGCATTTCTTTGGCAATTCTCATAGTTGTCAGCGCCGAGCCATTGGAACCAGAGCTGTTGACTGAAATGAGAGCAGGATGGGGCACTTGGTTGGTCCCAGAGTTTTTGATTTTTGCTCTGCTCCAAAGATGTCAGACCTTAAATGTTTTCCTTGTCAGATGGTTTAAGTGAACATTCACATATATACTAGATTTTGTGTGTTCTAATAGAAATACACCTTAAATGCCCAGGTCTAAGTGACTGGAAAAAAGAGAGTTAAAACACAGAGTGTGATGGGACACTTGAAATAAACTCTTGGGCTCAGGAAGCATCAACATCATGACACCCACTGAATGCTCACTAATAAATACATAAGATGGGCACTTTCACAGACAATAAAAAATAAGGAAAATCCTGGAAGGATGGACAAAATCCAGTTTATCTGAGCAACATTTCACAGCGTGGGCAACAGGCCCTCACATGGCTTTGGGTACAAGCTCCATGGAAAAGTTGTACAGCTTTGGTTTGGTTTATATGGTTTCTGACACACCAGGTTTCATGGGACAATACACACTTGGCAACTTTTGACCAGTTTGCACCACAAGGGTTTGAGAGCTGCTGGAGCTCTGCCGAGTGAGCAACTGTCTCCAAATATGTGCTAAATCCGAGAAAGTCTTCGTGGTGAAAATTAGTTCATGGTTTGGCAAAATGTTTGGGGAGTCAGAAAAATATTTGGATGGAACCTGAATGGTTTAATTATTGGCCTTGAACCACAGGTTAATAGAGCTGCACATGGCCTTTGGTTTCAGAATGTGGTACTGGATAATGTTTCCTCGTTTTTGAGAGCTGTGTTGGTTTGCAGCTACCAGCGATGGCGTGGAGCTGCTGCTTGAAAGCTGCACTGGTAAAATTGTACATGTTTCATCCAAAACAAGAATGTTATCCAAATTAACAATATAATTTACAATGTTTTAATTTTTTTTTTTTTAACTAGATCATCTCAGCTTACTCCAGGTTAAAAATTGCCAAAGTTATAAAAATCCCTTTGTTACTGTTGCAAGTAGGATCACGTTTGTCAGCTTTGAAGTAAATCGTGCAAGTGTTTTTTGTCCTCTGAAAGCCCACCAAAGCTGTGTTTGAGCTTTGCTCAAGTAAACTATGCACAGCCTTGTGCCATTTGTCTTCTTTTAGAAAAAGCAGCTTCCAAAGAGTCTGTCAATAACCAGCCTGACCTACAAGCCTGCGTTTCCAGGTGTCCCTGCCCTGGTGTGGGTCTGGAGAAGTGTCAGAGGCTCTTGGACAACCTGAAGGGGATATAGGGAGTCCTGAATGGGCTGGGTTCAGATTTTATTCCTCTGGCGTGCAGGACCTTTTCCATTATCCTGCTAAGCTGGTTTTGGACAACGCTACAGCATTAAAGCTTTCCCAATCCTGGCTATGCATCCTTCTCTCCATCCCCTGTGAGTTTTGAATTTTCAGACCTCAGTCCCACTTTGGAAGTGACTGAACTGTGTCAGGAGCTGCTTGTGTTGAAGGCAGGAAGCAGAATAACAATTTCAAGAGGTCTGGGGTGTTTTTTCAATGGTAGGCTTCTTTAGCTGTGATGCCAGGGAGAGCAGCAGAGCATGGAAATTGTTAGAGGGTGTCTCTCGGGGGCCCAGGCTGGGCTCTGTCCTGCTGCCTGGTGCCCAGCCAGGCTTCCCCGTGTCCTTGTTGACCTTCCAAGAGAGCCTCAGAGAGGCTGCTTGCATCCTCTCTGATGTGAGAGTCATTAATGTGAGCCAGTCTGTGCATTTTGTTTGAACAAGTTAGTAGTCACTTAAAAAATTCTGGTAGTGTTTTCAAGCGACTCTGCAGTCTAAATGTGTGCAGCAGGAAGTATCTACCTGGGAGGTGTGCACTCAGAAAGAACCTGGAAAAAGAGCAATGTAAAATAAATTACTGTAAAAAAAAAAAATTGGCTTTAGACTGTCCCATCAAAATGACTTGATTCAGACTTTGGTTTGGCTGTTCTGCTATGAAGTACTGCAGAGGTAACCCCTTAAAACATGGGTGCAAAAAATGCTTAGGGGAACTAAAAGAGACTCTGTACCCCTACAAAAGCCCTGCAGAAGATATTCTGAATTTCAGTTTTCCAAATTACCTTCTAGTCAATTTAAACCCACCACATTTTGATCTCCATCCTGCAGACCAAGTAGTTTTTACTTCTCTGTTTCACTCGCAGCCTCAGGACGGGTGATCGGCGGGTAAGGGAACTTCTACCTGTCACTTCCAATTTTAGGGTCAGGACCTTGATTCAAGAAATCACTTAAACATGTGCCTGTCTTGCAGCAAAGGTTTCCTTGTGTGGCAGTGTCCTCCCAAAGGATGCCCTGCTCTGTGTCCTCAAGTACCAAACACTTGAAATTGGGCCAACACGGGGAAGTTGCTTCTTCCATTTCACTGTGGGAGGACCAGACCCCTGAGAACCCAGAGACTCAACCCCTTTGACTTCCCACTGCCCTTCCCAGGGAATAAAGGTTGGGAGAGCAGAGCACCCTCCAGGCGTTTCTGTTGCCCCCTGGCCGGAACAGCACCCGCCGCTTTCCTTGTGGGAGCATGTGGAGGCATTAATGAAATGCACAAAGCAAAGAGGCTCATCCATATAAATGGGTGATTTAAATAATGAGGAAGGAGGAAGGATGTGGTTCAGTGTCAGTACTGATTAATTAGGGCATAAAATAAATAACCCTCCTAACAACATTGGCTGCTTCCACTGTAACTTACTCTATTAGCGGGTGATGGAGTTAATACAAGTGACAGTGTAATTACAGGTTAGTTAACTGCTCTGTTATGATGTTTTCCTAATTTTAGGGGATGGATATTTACATGCTCACATTTTCCAATTGCAAAGAAACCCACAGCAAAGGGCTGATAAAAGTTGGTTGCTAATCTTGCAGTGTCACCGCTCGTCAGGCAGAGTTTGTCTGCTCCCCCCTTTGTGAAAGTCAACCATGCCAGTGCCAAAAGCCTGGAATAATTCCCCCGTGTGCTTGTTTGATGTCACAGCTGAGGTCAGGGCTGGGCGTTGTGCTCTTGCGAGTACGTACGGTTATCTAACGTGTGGCCGCACAATGAAATGATGAACAGATGTGAACAGTGAGTTTTTAACATCTTAGCTCCTTTGTGTGGAAGTTTTATTGAAATGTTTTGCCTGTTAACTCTGTGAGTGTCAGGCAAAAGCAAGAGAATATATATACCAGGATTTACAGGGTTTTGGAGTGGATTTTTAAACCCAGCATTGCTGCACAGCAAACAACTGCTGAGGTGACAAGCCATTTACATTTAATACTTTCATGGCTGCTGGCCAATGCTTCCGCAGCTTGCGGTATGGATCACAAATTTCTCACAGAAAGAGAACAAATGCAAAGTTAGGTCTTCTAAATGATAATGCATTACAACCCAAACTTCCCATTAACAGAGGCCTTCAAACATGGCATCAAATCCTTAGTTTGTTTAATGACTCTGTGAAAGTCCTGAAGCTATTCTGAAATATTGTTAGCTGTTGGTCAGTGCTTCTTATTGTTGTCCTGTAGGATGAGAGAAAGGGGGATGAGGAAATCAGACAATTTTCCCATGTCTTGATGGTGCTACAGTGGTATTGATATGATATTCTTACAGTCTCTTTAGGTCAATACAGCTGCAAATTAGATCTGTAAATGGAAGTTTGTACAGATTTAACTACAAGTGATGCTGCCAAAGCCACATGCAATATCTTATTTTGCAGGGCTTGTATAAGGTCCAGTATTGAGAAAATTAGTCTTCTTCCCAGGTTATTGTGATATTGTTTTTCTAAGTATTTTTTTTTCTGTGTTATCTGAAATACATTGCAACCTCACAGTGCCTCAGTTTCTCTGCTTTTGAGTTACCTTGACACTTCCAAAATGCTCTAGGATTTGGGGTGAAACATCCAAATGCTACACATTATCATTGCAAGAGCATCAAAGTTTGATTCTTCATGTTTCTATTTCAGTGCAAGTTATATCATTATACTTTTTTTGCAGCAAGTCACTTTTTTATATGTTATAGCAAGTCACTTTGAATTCAAATATAAAATGAGGCCATCCATCATGTTAGCAATTTAATTACCTTGGTATATATTTTTTCGGGGAAAAAACCAAACCCCAAACACAACAAACCACCTCTATTATTTGTTGTGTGTGTATATCTTATTACAGATTCATTGCCTGAGGACAGGCAGGGCTGTCAGCAGGGCAGTCCTGTGGTTAGAAATGCCAAGATGGGGAGCAGATAAGACATGAAGTCCTTGTGCCTCCTGTTTGGGTCTGCTCTGCTCCGTGTTTGCTTGGGGCCTTACCTGTTAGATTCCCTGTAATCTTTGTTGCAACACTGAAATGACGCCTTGTAAAGCAATGAAGCGTGACAGGGATTTTGAAAGGGTCGAATGAGGCAGAAATGTGATATTTTCTGTCTTCTGTGGGCCCAGGAAATAGGAGTCCAGCTGCTGAGCTGGGGTTGGACATTTGCCGCTTTCGTGGCAAGAAAGTTGTGAGATTTATTGTTTGGTGCTTACAGAAGAGACAAAGTAAGCAATGCCCGTGATTTATATAATTGTTTAACCATCTGGTTTCACAGCAACTGAAGGTTAGGCATTAAGGGAACTGGGAAACTACAAATGGCAAGGCAGGGTGGGGGACAAGGGCCTTTATTTATTAAAATTTTGCTTTTAAAATTCTAGTGTTCTTCAGTGATAGAGACAAATTTAATTATTTGCTCTTTTTTTTCCTTTTATAAAGAGTTGGATCATTTCATGGCTGATAGAATGTGGAGCAATAAAAGTTGATATAATAAGTACAGTGAAATGACATGTTTTATGGCATGAATGGATCCAGGAGTTGGGGTGGGAAAGGAGATGCCACTGCCCTGCCCACATCTCATGGCACACAAGCTTCCTCTGTATCTTTAGCTAGGGCAGATATGGGCCATCAATTTCAACAATGTATGTGATATTAAGAAAGACTCTGGTCACACTAAAGCAGCCCTGGGATAGGCTATTTTTGGCATTGAGCCGTTTTTGTAATTTTTAACACATTTTCCACAACAAAAACTGGTGGATCTTGTTGCTGCAGAGAAATTACATTTTTTCTTTAAGTGTTTGAGTGGGAGCTGATCTTGTCACAGGTAAATAAAGGACTTGGAAAAGTCATTGAGTAAATCCTCAAAGCTAATGATAAATAACTTTTTCTCTGAAAGAGGAAAGACTAAGATATCCCAGTTAGACCCCTCAAAACAAACAAGCACCAGCATCTTTTGTAGGTCTTGAAGGAAACAGGGAAAACACACATGTGAGATGACTTGAAGTGGAAGAAATAGAAGGATAATATTTAAAAAGGACACAACTCAATCACTTTAATTCTTTTGGGAAATCCACCCTGTGGTATAGATGAGACCAGATACCCTTTCATTCCCTCTGTTGTCCAACATCCATCTTCATTAGGAGTTTTGCCCTCCCAGGGTCCAAAGATCTCAGACTTTTGATTAGTTTCAGCTGGGCTTGAGTATCAAACCTTAAAAACAGTTATTTTGTCTGCACATGTTACTTTTCCAATAAGCAAAGGCACATCCTACAAATAAAATCTTCAGGGAGGTTTAAAACTGGCCTGCAACAGCAAGAAAAGAGAAACAAGCTGGCTTGCTTTAGGAAAGACTACACAGGTACTGACCCCAGAAAATTTGTCAAGTCAACACCTAATGATGGCTTAGCTGCTGGGCTTGGCTAGGCAATATTTAGATCAGGCTCTGTTTTCTTACACCTTGGGGTTTCACATATGGAGCCCGGATGAAGAGAAACAGAAGCGCCGTGTGAGCATTTCTCCCCGGGAGCCGGCTGGAGCTGCTCTGCTGAATTTTCTCCATAAACTCTTTAAACTGCCAGGTCCCTGAGGAAGGCTCAGGTGAGCGTCCCACATCTGCTATCTGCTGTTAAAAACCAATCCTCCAGGAGCTTGTAAAGCACCACTGGGGAAGGAAAAGATGCTTTCCAGAGGTAGGATGCCCATCAAAGGCAGCAGAGGAACTCTGGAGTGTAGGAAGGGTGGGCAGAGCGGTCCCAGCAGTGGGATGGGCACTCTTAGTCCAGAGCACTGGGAACAGCTGATAAATAGCTGCTTCCCAAGAAGAAAGATGTGGCCTTGAGGCAAAACCAGTGTCCAGCCTGGAGCAGTTGGCGATTCTTTTGCTCGAATAAAGGAAATGGTTTTCTGTCAGGAAATATGGATTCATTAAACCCAAGAGGCTTTCCTGAGAATCTTCTCCTTGCATTGAGGTTTGCCTTTTGGAAATGTGTCTCAGGGTTGGGTGTGGTGGTTCTAGGCACAGAAAATATGACTATCCTGGTTGGTAAGTGTGTCTGCAATGTGTCAGCGCCCAGCTGAGCTGGTGTCACTGTTCCATGAGCCATTTCTGCTCAGTCAGGTGTTTGATCCAGAGCAAGCCCAGTTTGCTCCAGTTAAACCCAGCTCTTGCATAGCCCAACACATGTCCTGACCACCAACTCTCTACTTGTGGTCTTGGTCTCATCTGGGAGAGAGATTAGAAATAATAGGAAATTCCAAAAATTCACTGACAAATAAAATGAGCATGGAAGTTTTTCCTTTTCAGCCACCTGAGTTGCTGAAGGCATGAAAAGACAAGGTGGTGCCATTCCCCTTTTGGTTCATGAGAAACAAAATGTGCTATTTATCACTTGTGCTATTTATCACTTGTCTTCTGAAAGAAGGTGACTATGCAGATACCAAGGAACATCTGGTGTCTTCATCCACCTGATGGTGATATTGTTTCACTGTAGGCAAAACCATTGAGAAATCTTCCAATAGAACACCAGTGTTTTGTGGGAGAGTGTCTATATTTCCACACTTTCGATGGGAAAGTTGAAGTGACTTATTTAAAAATTAACATTTGTGTTCAGTTTTCCCATTTTGTTTCTCCAGTGTCAGCATATTTCTTTTTTTTGATATATATATATAAAAGAATAATTTGTTTATATTAAATACAATTTTGTAATACATTTTGTCTCTTAACATTTTTCAGGTTTTAAAATAAAAATTAGAAGTGAACAGACTTAACCTAAGGAAGTTTAAATATTGAATGAAATATTGACATATGTGTTTAAGTGTCTCTTAATCCAGGAAGTTTTTCTGAGTATTGGTTTCAAGGGCAGCATTGGCCCTTTGGTTTTCAGTTCCAATTTATAGGTTTTTTCCTTTGAATTTGAAATTTACCATTTCTATGCAGCTCTGGCAATTCTATAAGCTGGGATTTACAGGATATGAAAGAGTTTCACAGGCAGCTGAAACTCACAGAAATATTGTGGTAAAGTTAAGAAATGAACCTAAATTTATCTTAATCCCAGTCCAGTGATTTAGACAGAGGGATTTTAGCATTTCTTTTCCTTGTGATCCCAGATAGTGCCAAGAGCTGGATGGGGGCTTTTCCTGAGTGTAAGGATAGATGCTCATGAACACCGAAAGGTGTTCCTGATGTTGCTTTAATAAAACATGAGTTCTGAGCCGTGCTCCCTGCCAGGCTGAGGGGGTGGACTCAGGTTTTCTGGGAGGCTGGGTTGGGAAAGCCGCTCTGGCTGGATGCGGTCCAGGGAGGAACTCCACTCAGAGCACAGCCAAGGCTGGAGAACTCCTTCCACGTCCTCTAAAGTCAGAGCAGGCCAGAGCTGGAGTGCTCCACTGACCTAAATGGGAAATGTGATTTTGGGGAGGTTCCTCAGCTGTCTGAAGGGGCTCTTGAGAGGCCCTAGATGTGCGGAGCTGCCTGGAGAGGGTCTTGGTCAACAAAGGGGGTAAACCCCTACAGCAAACCTGCTGGCTAATGGGCACATTCCTCATCCCCCTGGAACTGTGCTATTTCTGGGTGTATTTGAGCCAAATCCAGGATTTTCAGCTGCTTTCAAGGGTGTCTGGGTAAAATACAATAGCCTGAGCAGTGCTGTCACATGGGATAGCTGCTTCTGCCCTTTTGTCTTGTGAGTGTACTATTAAATCTGATTCAATGCAAGCCAGTATTTGAGTTGGCTATTTGTGTATCCAGTAGTAGCTTTTAAACTGGGCTGATTGTCAGCATCTCTGTCTGAATGGAATATCCCAGTATTAAAATGGGGCAATTTTGATATTGAGCAAAACTTGTGGATGCAGTTACAAGGACTGTCATTTTTTAAATTACGCCCTTTGGAGTGCAGTGAGGAAGGGAGGCTCTGTCATTTATTTTTATTTTGGATAATGACAAAGAGAAAGAAACATGCTGCTTGTTTCTTATTAAACTGACAACTCACAAGTTTAGCATTTGAATCAGGCAAATTTGTACAGTGTGTTTTTAAAACCAAGGAAGTATTAATCTTACCCCATTTATGCAGTGATCCAAAAATGAATATAGCATTTGTAGCCAAAAATTAAGGCAGGCTTTTCCAGCTCTGAGTTGTGACTCTGTTTCATATTCAGTATCAGAAAAACATAGCATCCCATTATTTTGTACAGATTAAAAAAAATAAGAAAAAGAAAGTTAAAGGAGAACGAGCAAGTTGCATGTCTGTGTTTTCCTTTCCCATGCAAAAAGCAGGGAGACACACTGGGCCGAAATCTCATCAGCGAGAACGCCAGGTACCGTTGTTAACAAAATGACAACAATTTGATATTTAGATCTTATAAAAACGACTTTAGAAAAGAGTCTGGGTCAGAGTGGGAAGTCTCCTAATAGGTCTGAAGCAAACGTGTTCCTGATTACACCCCATTTAGAAGGTGGAATGCAGCGAGTGCTGCTTCCCCCGAGGAAGCCCCAGCGCACGCGATGCGCCGTCTGCAGCCAGCCCAGCAGACGATGCCAGACCCGCTGACCCTGGGGATTCTGCAGCGTATTTTCAAAGATAATGTGTCTTTTGGGCTTTAGTGGCAGGGAGGGGAAGAGGGACTTCATTGCATGGATTTTGAAAGGGTCTGGAATAAGATCAGTTAATTGTGTGCTTTGTTCTCAGATGCATTTGCTCATCTCTAATAAGATATTAAAAACTCAGAAGTGTCTTGAGCTCTGCTGTATTTTGGCATGCTCATTTGTTCCACGGCTGCCTTGTGCACATCCAAGCAATGATCCTGTTCCAAGT
This sequence comes from Lonchura striata, assembly GCF_050655825.1. Taxonomy (NCBI): domain Eukaryota; kingdom Metazoa; phylum Chordata; class Aves; order Passeriformes; family Estrildidae; genus Lonchura; species Lonchura striata. The sequence continues at coordinate 27,866,449 of NC_140711.1, forward strand.
GGTTTCTGGTGAGGCAGAGCTGTATGATTCCTTTGAATCATAACATAAGTCTGGTATGAGTCTTGTCGTGATGTGTCCCTGCCTGTGGAATATGAGAAATTTGTTCATTATTTTTCATCAGACAGTCCCATGGAAAATAAAGTTCACATGGCAAAACTGCAGAAGCAGAGTGAGGTGAAGGTATTGCAGGGACTTTTGTACATGCTGTCCCTGTTGGTCTCTATGGCCAGGGAGAGAAATGCATCACTGGCTGGTGATTAACCATCCCTGGAGGTGGCTGGGAAAACTGCACATGCTGGCTCCGAGGCAGGACCAAGGCAAGGAAGGCTTGGGCATCTTATCAGAAATCACACCACTAATGCCATCAGCATTTCTTGGGAAGGCTGGGTTATAACTCAGCTTTATAACTGGGAATTTGTACCTATGCCAGCCATCCCGGGGGGTGCAGATTTTAAATGCACACACATTTCATTCTGCATGACAACACCTTGAAAATGTAGGTTAGTTAAGACAGACCATCGTCAATTAAGTTTATTGGATGATGTCAGTGATGTAGGTGATATATATATACATAATCATGGATTTAGAAAAAGGCCCACTCATCTCTGGATCTGCAAACAGTTTGTCAATAACAAGAGAAGATTTACAGTGACAGTCAGTGTGATTTTGCAATATGCAAAATGGACTTAATTATCATTATGAGAGATCACCGCAGGAAGAGTAGGGATTTTGATCTATGTTTTTGTTCTTAGTTTTGAAAAAACACCATCTGCCAATAGCAGAATTATTTTCAAAGGATATCCTAGAAAATTATTTCCTATGGATGTACTAGAAAAAGAGCCATGCTCTGCCCTTCAGCTGGAGCTGGTGGCCCCTAGAAAGGTGCACACAGAAGCAGCCATGCCTGGTTCATTGGACTTTAATTATAATCAGACACCAGGTAGTTTAATTTTCCCTGGTGCTATTTTTTGCCAGTGGTAGATGATGCTAACAGCTGGCACTGAATTTTCATAGCATTTTATTTAATTGCAAGCTGTGAGGAGAGACAACAAAGAGTAAAGGAATGAAGACTTCAGACACTGTCCCAAATTATGTGGATGTGCTGGCTTTGGTAATTCAGTTTTGAATTTCTGAAGGAAATAATTAAATTGTTATCTTCACATTCTGAAAATTATTCTTCTTAGATCTCAGTGTGTAATTCCTTCTGCTTTGGACTACAAAAGTACTTGTGACTTTTTCACCTCGGGTGTCTTCAGCTCAAATTAAAGCCAAAAAGATTGCACTGGAATTCTTGTCTTCCACAGCCTTCTGATGGGACCAAAAATCACACTGGCTTTCAAAAAGAATATGATTCAAACTCCTTCCAAACTCATACAAGATTAAATAGATTTCAGTTTATGGCCAAAATATGTATTAAATATTATAAGGGCAATGTAATAAATTTAGTTAATGATATTTGTAATTGGGGCAATGTATTGCAAAATGACATTTGTAATTGTTAGACTATTTATATAATTATTACTAACAGCTAAAATATTTAAAAGCAAGAGCCCCAGTGCAGGATTTGCAGTGCAAGCCATTGGGTACTGAGAGATGTCTCATCCACTTTCACACTTAGAAATAAGGCATTATCTCACTCAACTGGAGTGGTTGGAGTGCAGGATTTAGCCCTTCAGTTTTCTCTTTTTCATTCCTTCTGTTTTTCCCCTTGGCAGGGTGGGGGAAGGCAATCTTGGCGTGTTGGGGATTGTCTAAAGGCTCAGGCATTGCACTGAAGTGTGCTCTCTAGGACTGATTTCATATTTGATCAGTCTCTCAAGATGGGGTTCAAATCCAATATTGATGCATTTTTTTTCACGGGACTGTAAATTGTTTGACAATTCCTGGGAGTGACTCTTGTAAGGGCTTAACCCCCTATTTGCTTATACAAAGTAAACAGTTGCAATAACAACTTCAGTAATTTCCAAATCCCTATTCCTTAGTTTATTAGGTTAATACAAACTGAGCACTGCCCCATTCTCTTGCAGGCTTTGCTGGATTTGTGTGTTGGATTTTGAAGCATTGTCCATGGTTTTAGTAAGCCTGACCATCTTCCCTTCAGTGTGTTACAATTCCTTTATTATTTGTTTTAATGTCCTCTCCCTCATCTTGGCTTACTCAAGTCTGTGCTTGGATCTGGCTAATGGTAATTGATCCAAATGAAATTAAATTGGAGAAAAGCCATTGCTTATGAAGAAAGATCTGTGTGACTTCAGCTGGACCGATGGGTTCTCAAGTCCTTGATTTTTCTTGCAAACATTTCTTCTATAATGTCATCCAAATTTACCAAACCAGACCTTAAATTATCTCCTCTGCTTCTGATCCAAAGACTTTTTGAGTTTATTTTTGTTTTTCCTGTTCTTTTGCTCCTTGCCTGGCAGTCATGTTCCAGCTATAGCCTTGTTCAGGGGGCAAAGGTGCCTAATATTACACGTACTGCATGCTTCTTCCATTGGAGCAGCTGTAATTTGCATTGATAATTCTTATTTTTGCACAAAATAATTTGTATTCTTGCAGAGGGTTTTTTTTTTTCAATACTGATGAAGAAAGGAGCTTCAGCAACTCAGATGCATGTTTTGACAAATGTTTTCTTACAAAGTGATCTGTGGTTCAGAAATAGGTTATCCTTGTGGGTCAAGAGCTGTTGCTTTAACTAGTGCTCATGCCTTGTATTCATGAGAGGCTGTAATTGATTCCCATCTCTTTTATGGAATAGTCCTATTTTCTCACTGAATAGATACTTCTGGTTCTTTTAAAGGCAGCATTCATCTCAATCAGCTCACTGTTGCTTTTTCACTACTGTCACCCAAGGAGGAGCCCCCTCAACCTCCTCCTCCCCACTTCAAATCATAGCATTCAAATACTAATTTTCTTGTCTGGGCAGATCTAGACTCATTGAAGAGCTACTCCCCAACAGCAGGGAAAATACCAAAGGTTTTGAGATTTAAGATAAAATACTAAAAGTTGGCACCTGTGTTTTGAAGTGTCTTTGAAACAGGTGCAATTTTTGGGGAGGAAGCTGAAGGATTTCCAGAGGCTGTACCTAATAATATGGACCCGAGGCTGCAGCCTCAGAGCTTAACACTGTAAAACTTCAGAATCAAAGGGTTAATAGAAAAAGTTAAGTGCAAATTGGGTAAAATAAGAGAAAATCAATGTTTGTAACCTGCCATGAAGAGGGCATTCAATCTCTTTGTTCTCTTTTTTCATTTTGGAAATCTATAGGTACCTGGGCTTCATGGCCACAGGATCCACAGTTAATAAAGCTGCATGTAGGTTATAAAAATCTTGAGTTCACATCAAGGAGGTGTGGGTTTTTGAGATACTCATTGCAGTATCTCTAAATACTGCAAAAAATAAGTAGCTTGGCTTTGGTTATTTGTTTTTACTGTTTTCTACCAAAGAAGAAATTAAATGTTCCTCTGGCCATCCCTCTCCAGTCATCTACTTTTTGGCACCTTCTTTGAAACTTATGGGACAATTTGTTTCATAAAAATTTTCATAGATACAGGCACAATGTGTTATTAAAACTAGCTGTTTTTAACAGAGAATGAGAAGGTCTTAAGATTTCTGCTTTATTGCATCATGACGTGTAACTCCATAGTGGGGAAGGTCAGGAGCAATAGGAATGAGAAACCAGAACCCTGAAAAGTATTTGCCAGGAAACCTGAGGTCCCACAGAAAGTGCTGCCTGTTGAAGGCAGCTGTCTAGGCTGAGGTTTGCAAACTTTTTGCACAAATCTAAGCTCAATTTCCAGTAAAACCTGTCTTGATTTATCAATTCAAATCAAAGCCAGGTGGGATTTCATGTGCTTGCAGGTGAGATCCACTGGCCTCTCAAGGGTTTTGCTCCCTGAGCTGAGGCAATGGAACCCTCTGCCAGCTAATGCTGATTTTTATTTCTGTGTGCTCCTGCAAATTGACACTGGCTCAGTTTATATGAGGACAAGGTTTTGGTGTTGGCTGGAGAGCAAATTTCACCAGAGCAATGTTGTGTGACAGCTGAGCTGGTGTTCTTCCACACTGCAGGGCCTCAGACCCAAAGCTGCTGTGGTACCCAGGGCTGGTGTTATAGCCCAGAGTGAAATAATCTGTGAAAGAGCCTTAAATCTGATATAACTGCAATTAAATTCTTCCATAATGGGCATGCCATAATCCCATCATAATTGCCAGCATGGGTTAACAGCACTGTTCTTATGGCATATAAACAGCAGAAAATGCATGCTCCAATGGATTTTCCTTTCTTCCCTTCATATTGGCCTGATAAAGTAATAGGCAATTAGGAATAGTTGGAAATTCCTTTGGAATTTACCATTTAATTAAGATACTCGTATTAAATAGCCCCAGGCCACCAGCATGTGCCCCAAATCCTCAGGCTATCACTGCCTCCTGTCCCAAGCTCCTCTATTTCCTTGGAGCTTGGCTGGAAGTTTGGACACTGGAGGCCCTGAGCTCTGTTTTTAAGACTTTTTCAAGGGGCTTGTGTTATTTTGTGGTAGTGGTTTTAGTGCAGAGATAAACAAGTTGGTCACACACTCCTGTGTTAAAACAAACTGATGCCCTGTGCTGTTCACTTTATCACCAGGGAGGAAGGGTGGAGAGGTGTTGGGAATGGTTAGGGAGGAGAGAGAGGTTGAAGACTCAGGTGACTTGAATTTCCAGTGAAAATACTTTGACTTGCTGGGTCCAATTTTATCTTCTGAATAGATTAATCTATGAAGGACTCAATTTAAATGTAATTTTTCTTATACCTCTTGCTGATGTCATTAAAACATACATTCCTAAGGACAGGCAGGATCATTAAAGAGCGGAGTTAAAATATTCATTTGCCCATGAATGGCACATAAAGACATTAAGCCTTTGATGCCTTTATGCTTCTCAACAGAGAAACAGGGATTAAAGTAGATTTCCCAAATAAACCAATAAATAATCTCAGTAATGCCTCCAAACTAGTGTGCTCAGTTAAACTGTTAACCCTCATGAGGAAGGTTGATGTTCCAGCAGAAGCCGTGTTGAGGTAAACACTTTTAAAAGATTTATATAAGAAATGCAATCAATAAATGCCAGGAAAAACCACCTCAGTTTTCCTGCAGTGGGACAGCTGCTGTGGACTTCAGACCTCCCTGGCTGCTGGCGTTGGGGATCCACCTGTACCAGACTGTTTGCCCGTGGTTTTACAAGCTTGGCTGTCACAAACCTTCCACACACTTCAAAAGGCACAGCTTACCTTGGTACTCTTTGTCCCAGAAAGGGATTACAAAGTGACTTTAGCAAGTTCATGCTATTCCTGGTGTGCTGTCTTAGAGCTGCTCAGACACAACTGAGAGCTGGGTAATTGTTTTATGGGTTACTTAGCAAATCCAGACGTATTTATTTAGCATTAAGGCCTCGATAAGTGAGAACTACTGAGGTGGTACCAGAGTTCTATGCATCTCCTCAGTTCAGTGCTTTGTCACATAATGTCTGGTAGAATAAGAATGATCTTGGACATGATATTGTATCTTTAAACTAGCGTCCTGCATCAGCCATTGAATTCCTTAAAATAATCAGTTGGGGTCAGATAACTGCTTTAATAAATGCTCTTGAAATGCCAGTTGGTCTGTAAAGAGCACTAAATGATATGACAGAAAATGCAGCAGCTCAGTTGAGAGATGGTGTCTGTCTGTTCTCAGCATTTGTTTGGCAGATAATGCCAGAAAATTGGATGTGCCTTTTGTAGACTTTGATAATCCATAAATCTATTGATCAAGGTGTTCCATCATTAACCTTTAATCTTTTAGAAGCAAGTTGGCTGGAATCTATTTACTTTAACTAGCTTGTTCACTGATAATGCATGATTTTTAAATTTCCCTTTGTGCATTCCTTAGCTAAAGAAAAACACAGCTGTGTGTGAGACAAATTCTATTTATTTTCTCGTTAAGAAAAGTACAAGAAGATAGCATCATTTGAAAGCTAATAATAAAGAACTACTAAAGAACGCCCTTCATCTGTTTGCTCTGCCACTTTACGAAGGCTTTTCAAACAATCTTTTCAGCTGTATTAATAAGGAAAGATATCTTAAAAGTCAAAGGAAGACAGAGTTAATGCATTTATAGAAGTACCATTTCAGATAACATTTTACCTGAGTGTTTAGATTAGTTAAATATTAGAAAGTTAGAGATAATAGCATTGCTTGTATTCATAAATGTGGAAAGTTGCATTTTCAGGGCAGTGAAGTGTAAGGCATATCAAAGGTTTATCATCCTGGAATGTGTGGGGAGCTGTGTTCCCATCCACACCAGGAGGCTGCTTCCAAAACCCCACTGAAGAACGGGAATGCTTTGGTTTAGATTTGTAAATCCATTTCTTTCCCTCCGCTTTTCTATTAATAGTTAAATATTGGGAATTAGGAAAATTACTTGGCACTAGTTAACTACCTGCCTGCACCTAGTAAACAACCCTGTCACACACGACCCTGTCCCTCCAGCCACGGGGGTGTGTGTTTGGCAGGGAGGATGGAGGGGACATGGCCTGCACCCACAGGGGCACAGAGGGGCACAAAGAGCTCCTCTGGCATTGCCATCCCCTCTCTGCTCATCCAAACCCGAGCAGGAGCCCATAGCCTTGCAGGGCTGACCAGTGGAAACAGCCCACGTGCAAACTTCTTCCACAGGGGTGCAGCAATCCCAGCCACTCTTTTTCGTCTCGTTACCATCCTCACAGTCAAATCTTCTAATATATGTGTTGAAATGATCTGCCAATAATGGACCTGCCTAAAATATGATGTTGTTTTGGTGGAATGTGGTTTAAACTGCCATCTGCTGGCTTGTACTTTTCAGGGCCAATATTAAAAACAATGTTCCCTCTTACAGTAACCCTCATTCATATGAAAATAAAGCAGGCTGAGTAATGCCTTTCCTCCTGCAATGCACAGCTGAAAATTGCACCGAGGAATACAAATGTTGCCGCGTGCAAAGGCAAATCCCAGTGCTTGTAGGTAGATTCCTCAGGGATGTTTTTGTTCAATTTACACCTAGAAGAGAAGTTTTAGTTGCAAATGCACATGTGCAACTTCCCCCAAAGTAAATGAGATGTGCACATACACATGGTGAGTTCAGATAGTTGCTTACGGGTTTCTACGCCTATAAAAGCAGCTTCCTGGAATATTACCTGGGACTTCTGCCAGAGCAGGAACCAAAGATGGCCTAACTCATTCTATTCAAAGTTACATAATGAAGTTTTGCTTTTTTTTCTCCCCTTTCCTAGACTGTGAGAGAAAACGCCAACTATTCCGCTCGAAATTTGGCAGCTTCTTGCGAAGGAGGAGTTTAATACCTGTATAGCTGCTTTGAATTATTTTCCCACTAGTTTTCTTTTAAAGCCTTTGAAATATCAGGGTGTCACTGTTACTTGTGGCTCAGAGGCATTGGCAATATCCCTGGAGGACATGAGTAGTGATGGGGTGATGTGCAGGACCATGACGTGAGCTCCGGCTGACTGTCCCTGCTGGGAATGGAACAGGATGCTTGGCTGGAGGGTGGAGGGATCCAGTGGCAGAGGATGTTACTGCCTTGTGTCTCTCTGCTTGCCAGAAATTAAAAAAAATTAAATAAATCTATAAGCAGAGAGAGAAAAGGGAGAAATTTGGCGTTTCTCATTGAAAAGCAACAGAACTTGTCCTGCAGGTTTAGGAAATATTGTGTATCTTTGAGAGAAATAGCAAGGAGAAGGATGAGCATTGGGCTAAAAGGCAGGATGGGCCAGATCTCCAAACACCAGCAAGAACCTAATTTGCAGAGTCTTCCAGCAAGCCCCAGAAACCTTGCCATGTTTATTGGAGAACCATAAAATGGTTTGGGTTGGAAGGGCCTTTAACGATCATCTTGGTCCAGCCCCCTGCCAAGGCAGGGACAGCTTCCACTAGAGGAGGTTGCTCAGAACTCCATCCAGCCTGAACATTTCTGGGGGCATTCACAACTTTTCTGAGTAACCTGTGCCAGGGCCTCAGTGCCCTCACAGAGAAGTTTTTTCTTTTCATGGTGGCAAAGTGAACTCGCAGCACCGTGGGGCAGCACAGGTGCATCTGCAGCCTGGGTGATGTTTGACCCCGCTCCCACAGCATGTGCAGGCCTGTCCCACACCCCAACACACCAGCACGTGGCACATGGAAACCTCCAAAACCACAAGAAAACCCTACAGGTCCAGCACTGCTGGCTTCTCTTGTTGGCTGACACAGCCAGGGCAATCCAGGAGGGGATTATAAACCACCTTTCACCTGGGGGATCTCAAGGTGCTTTGCAAACATTGAGTCATTAATTCCCCCAAGTGCCCCTTTGAAGCTGGCAGGTACTGGGGGAGCAGAAGAGGGAGCAGAGGCAGCTGTGCAGTGGCTGGGGCAGAGGAATGCAGTGACGACATCGATGACATGACTAATTTATTTAGCAAACTGAGTTTAGCATGGTAATGAGGATGTATTTGCCATCATCCCATCACTCATCGGATTTATGAGGCTCTTTGGGCAATGAGCGCTGCTGTGACTAAGTTTAGTTTGATTTGTTTAATTAATTCATCTAATTCATTTTGACTGAAGAACACCCTGTAAGATTGTTTTGCAGATTAGAGGGACTCCAGTGCTATAAGTGTGTATGTGTATCTACCCATGTGCATCTATTTATCTACAGAGAGACACGTGGCCTATGACTATAAAGTGCATTAAGGTTTTATATTTTACTTTAAATCAAATTACTACATAAACTTCTTGCTTTTGGCTCCATAAATATTAGTGTACATGGTCTAATCTAGACTGTTTCAAGTTGAAGTACAGGGGTTTTGGTAGCATTCCTGTTCTTTTTTTGGGTATAATTCACCATCTATAGTGCTCAGCAAAGCAAAACACTCAGGTTTTATGTCCCTTGTGGAGGAAATGACAATGTTTTTCCTGGTACCAGAAAGACAGTGTGGCAGAGTTGTGGCATCACTGTGTAGCTGAGGCCAAAGGAATCTCTGGAGCCCTCAGGTTCCAAGGACTGGGAGTTGCTCTGGGATCTGCTTTGAAAGCATTTTTCTGCCTTGTCCCTTTTAAAAGTAAATTTTAAAAATTTGCATGTTATTTATTATTGGATTCATCCTCAGCAAAGGGGAGAGAAAATGAAAGCAAAGTCCTGGTGAAAAAGTATCACTTTGACTTCTCTCTGATGTCAGATATTTAAACAGAGACAAGAAGAAAAAAATCCACTTGCACTCTCATGTGCTGGTTTAAATCAATCACTTGCTTAATACAACTTTTGGGTTTGTCTTCTCAGCAACCATCCTCCATCTACAATGTTGAAACATGTTACCTCTTCCAAATCAGACAGATATAACTGGGAAACTGCCAAAAACTCGTGCCAAGGCCTCTCTGCAGCCCATGGATTCACCTGGCCACTGCCTGTGGCAGCAGTGCAGATGAATGATGCTGGTTTTATAGGAAAATCTGTTCATGGGAACTCAAAAAGCAGACTGTGGTCAGGCTGACACTCAGCACAGAGCATTGGTAGTTCCTTTAAAATCAGATTTGTGCCCTGCTTGTAGCCTTTAGCCGAGGCAGCATATGGAGCCTGATGAAGAAATCAGTCTCCAAGCCATGCAGGATGCTCCAGCAGGCAGCCAGCAGCAAGGAGTTGGAGGTATAATTTTCACAGATTTAACCAAGAGCAATGACACTATTTGCAACCAAGGGACACAGCCAAAAATTATTTGCCAGAGTGCCAATGTGCATTCCCTAGTGGGTAATTGGAAAATGAGAACAACCTGTCAAAGATTAGCCCAATTTCTAAAGCAAGCACAAGACAGTCTGATTTTGTTTATGCAAAAGAGGCGTCTAATTACAACTCAGATTTGGGTTTCAGAGCCAGTTATTTGGAGCTTTTGAGTTGTGTGTACACACTCATTATCAGTGTGGGGTTACAGAGCATGGCAAATTCCAGCCATGGTGGGTTTAACTCCACCAGAGCCCAGCACAGCTTCTCCCAGGCTGGTGTCTGTCTCCCCTGACATCAGCACCAGCTTTACAGAAAGCAGCTGCTAATGCTCCTAGGTTTGAGGGCTTCGGTAAAACCGGTTTTCATTACCATGTTTATTTTATGGGATACATAGTATATTCTGATGAGGGCTTCTGGTAGTAAATCTTCAGGATTTGGTTTGGCTTTTTTCTTTGTCTGCTGTGATAAGGCGCTGGGAGAAAGTGTTTCCCTGGAGATTGCGGTGGGATGAGGAAAGAGGAGATAGCTCAGGGACAGGGGGCAGAGCAGGGGTTGGTCATCAGCAGTGTTTGCAACTCAAATGTGAGCCTTCCTGAGATGTTAACAGGGATTTACATCCACAAACCCACACTGGCAGATGAGTTGTGTGCTTAAGAGCCGAGTCAAAATTCAGTCCTGCCTTGGAAATACTCCCATGCCTGCTGTGAGTATCCCATGTGCCCGTGGGTGACACGAGCTCCCTGTGATGGGCTCTTGGCTTCACATGGTTTTCAGTGGCTGATGGCAACGCATCACTTCCAGTAGCAGGCCAGCAGTGAAGGAGGATGCTTTTATGACCTACAGAATGGAAATGTGTTATTTTTCTGTTATTTGACACTCTCCTGTACATTTAGGATGGCAATGGTTGAAGGGTGAATGTCTCTTGGGTGTCTAAAGGGGAATCCTTCAATTTACTGGTGATACACTTGGGTTTTTACCTAGTGTTTTTCAGGGTGTAGCTGCACAGAGGGATTTCACACCTGCTGACAGATGTGTTTTCACTAAGCCATTCTGGTTTTCTCCTCAAACCCTCGTGGAAAGCAAAAAAGGGCTGACGGAGTGGCCATGGGGAACATATCCCTTGCTATGAAGGGACTGACGCCATCATCAGCAGGGTGATGGCAGTAGGCATTCCTAATGCTCCAAATCCTTCCAGGTTCCCAAAATTGTGTGTAAAAAGCAGCTTTTTCTGTAGAATACTTCAGTTTTGTTGATGTTTTATCACAAGGTGACTCAAGCCCTCAGCAAAGAGAGGTTCTGGGGATGCCAGGTGGATGCTGCTTCTCACAAGCAATTTGAGAAGTTACTAAATCATGTCACAAGCCTAAAAAATGTTGTGAAGAGAAATTGGGGTAACCCTTGCTTGTTGTGAGAACATAGAAATTAGTCTCATTTTCACAGCAGTGCGAGACCATGTTATAAGAAAATTAGTGGAGGGATTTTCTGCTGCTGTATAAACCTTGGGTTCCTCCTTATCTTAATGCATGGTCCAAAACCCTTGGAAAGATTGTGAATGTAGGTGACTGTCCTGGGCAGCAATTTGTGAGGGAATCAGAGCTTTCCATCACAGTGACAGCCCTGGGAGGGCAGCAATGCCCAAGCTTTTGGAAGGTGATAGTTTGGAAACACAGGACGACTTTCCCCATCATTGGAGGTGGCCATGTCTAAGTGGTCTCTGTCTGGAAAAAGGGGGAAATATAAGAGAGGAAGAGGTGAATACAAGTTTTCTGTCTCTCACCTTAGTTATTGTTATTAAAGGCACCTAAGGTAGGGTGTAATTTTGCCTCTCAGAAGCTCATCCAGTACTGGGGGTCTCTCCCTTCACACCAATGCCCTCTGATCATATCAAAGTCCAGTGCAAAGTGATGTGAGATTCCCCCATTGCAGGGCAGACTTTGCAGTGTGACAGCAAGAAAAATTATTTGCTTTTACTGCATTATCTACTTCTGCTGTGGCATTGGTGGCCAAGCTGTGACACCCTCAGCTTGCCAAAGGAACTTTGCTCTGCCCCTTTCAGGGCACCCCCTGCCCACAGCTCAGCCCATGAGGGTGGGAGGACAGGGGATGTCCCATTGCCCCAGCTGTGGGTGGTGGAGGTTCCTGTGCCAGCATCCCTGTGCTGGGCTGAGGCAGCCAGGCTGCTCCTTGCCAGGCTAAACCTATCATCTCCATGAAACATCTCCTCCTGCCAGAGCCAGCCCAGGCTCTGCAATCTATGTGCTTGTCACCAGAGCTTTCCACATAACAATACGATGCATTGCAACTGCGTTATAAGAACCATAAAAAATCCTGGCACACATAACGCATTCACTTCATATAAATATTTCCAAAAAAATTCAGTGATTGAAGACTCAAATCATATCGCAGTACAGTCTTGTTTATTCCATATCATTATTTTTATTGCAGGATGACTTATACATAACCTTGAATTTCAAGTTCAGTAGAACAGACAAAGTATTTGTTTAGAGGGCAGGACGATTAAAAGCATTTTTTTTCCCTGTTTGAATTGGATAAAATTGTAATATATCCTTTACGTCACAGTAGCACCCTAGTGGTTATCATATTGCATGAGTTACATGAGTTTTCAGTGAACATTATACAGTATATACTACTTTCAGTAAATAGACCAGTCATGCTCATAGTTACATGGAAAACTCCAGGAAATTTGTGATGACATTCCCTGCAGGTTAGTAATTCTACCCATTATTTATACTGGTTTGATTTGAGCTTTAAAATTATCTGGTGAAATTAGATAAGGCTCAGCATTCTGCAAAACCTTTATTTCAGACAACTCCAAAAATAGTTTAGGCTAAATATTTGGGATTTACTGAATTTTAAGATCAAGTGAGTTCTCTTTATACCTTTGATACATCAGATAAAAAAAAAAAAAATCCCCCCAGGCTCTTTGAGTAACATAATTGCAAAATTTATGTTGATTTTTTTTTTTAACATCCTTGTGCATCCTTAAAAATGAGTTTAGAGCAGAATTTATTTTCCAAGTGGGTTGGGAAAGTTCTTCCATGGGACCAAATCCTTCCTAATCCCTCACTGTGTGCTCTGTGCCTCTCCAGCATAACATACAGCAACATTTGTGCTACAGCCCATCCTCAGTGAGCCACCACCTGCCCCAAGCAACCATTACAAATGGTATTAAATAACCCCTGCTCCAGCATGACCAGAGACCACCCAGCACTATTGCAGCAACTTCCCAGCCTCAGGTTTTACTGCCCACATGGAGCTCCTGGGGGACCCACCTGTGGCACCCACAGGCATCACCCAAAATTGTCCCAGGTCAGAGTTTGTGCACAGGATACAGGCACTTTCCATTATTTGGTGAATCCACCAGAGATTTTGCACGAGGTAACAGTTAAGGAACACTGTGCACTTAACACATGTCTGAGCATGTCCATCCTGATTTTGCAGAGCTCTTAAGTGTCTGCTCAAATTGATGCATATACTTAAGCTTATTCCTGTAGAGTTAAGCATGAAAAGTATGTATTTAACCTTAAACATATGCTTAAATGCTTTGCTGAATGAAGACCATAAGGCCTAATCCAGTGATCATTTAAACCAGTATCCCATTATTTCGGTGGCTGCCGTGTACATCTGTTCACTGAATGAACACTGGAGACAGATGAAGGAAAAGGAGCAGATATATCAGTGTATAGTTGATATGGACTCCTTTATATACAAAACCCTTACAATTTGAAATAATCCTCTAAAGACATTTTTAAATGGACAGGCCGTGTCAATTTTTTTCTTTCCTATGTTGCTAATATTCCTGCACTTTTAATCAGTTTTTCTGGTGTTTAACTCTACGTGGCCTTTGTGTTCCTACACACAGCATCCCAGCTCTCTTTAATAAAAAAGCCTGTCTTGCTATGGAAGAAACTATTTGTTAGCCCTGCAGATGTCTCATGGTGTGTGGTTTACTGACAACTCTGGCTGAAGCAGGTGACTTTCCAACTGGAAAAAAAAAGGAGAAGAAAACCCTTATGGCCACTTTTGCCTCCACGCAAAGCTGAGCTCCTCCACCTGCCTGGGAGCAGTGCATGTGGGGATCTCAGTTTGCCAGGGCAATCCTTGAGTCACATTTGCTGTGACCTGTGGATTTTTTACTGGACAATCTCAGTTATTCCTTACTGAGGCTGCCTTAGGCTTCCCCATCCCTGCTGCCCTGAGCCTGGGGAGTGGTCCTGTGCCCCGAAGTGTCTCTGCACATCCCTGCCAGCCCCTCGTGCAAGCCCAGGCATGTGCAGCCCCTGCACATGGATCCCCTCATCAGCACCAGCAGAAAGGCACAAGAAAAGGCTCAACTCCTGTCCAGCTGCAAACCCACCCACCCATCCATCCCATAGCTCAGGTAACACCAGTAGCAGGTCCCAGTGAGAATGATTTAGGGATTAGGTGAGGCTGGAGTGACCCTCCCTTAGAGATACTATTTTGGTTTCCAGTGATCCAAGACAGAGGTGATACCTTTCATTACAGCCCTGGGTGGACTTTAGGTCCATTAATTTGCCTAATTGTGCCTCCTGGCTGATTTCTACTCAAGCTTCCCGTTGTGACCTAGAGCACCCGAGAGCTGCAATTCCTAATGCTGATGATGTATTTGCTGTGGGCAGTGCCAGGTCTGTCACTGTGCCACCACACACCAGCAACCAGGGCAGTGGCACTTATCCCCTTCTAAACCTTCTCTTCTCCTCCCATGCAGAGGGTAAAGCAGCCTCAAGGGACCTCAACCATCTTGCAAAATAAATTTGCTTGTAGATGTGCCCCTTTCTCAAGTGCTTTGGCACTTACAGATAAAAGGAAGCTGCTGTGTGTTATTGTTTGTTGATTGAGCTGATTGGTCAATACTCAGCTACCAACACCCTGTGATTCACAGAACTTGGCTGCAAGAGGTAGAGTAAGGGAAAAAAAAAAACCTTTTTTGGCTTTTTTTCCTTCTCTTTAATTGTCACCAACAGCTGAATGCCTAACTGAGGGGTATTGGCAAAATCTCCCTGATTCATCCAAAATAGCCAGAAGGGGATCATATTTATGTATGTTTGCAATTTAAATAAATTTTAAAAAATTCCTCTGCAATTTATAACTTATATTCTAATACTATAGAATATAGGACAAGAATATACAGCTTTGTATAAGTAGAAGCTCCTGTTAATTTTCAAACCTCCCAGAGCCTTTCCTTTGCTAAAGAGAGATAAACCATGTTTTGTTTAGCTTGACAAAGTCGTTCACTCCCAGACTGGGAAGCTGCACGCCAGCTTTCAGCCTGAAGTGGCTTTTTGTGGCTGAGCTGGAAACCCTTTAAAAAGGTTTGTAATGGAAATGCTGACAAACAGCACGAAAAGTGGCACTAAGCGAGCTATGATATTTCCAGCTTTCTAGGAAGTTCATAGACAGCAAGTGGTGAGTTAGGCTGCCTGGAAATAGACTTTTAGGAATCCTGGTTCTCTTTTTCCTCTGGTGCCTGAACAGAATTTCAAGTTCAGTCGTCGGAGCTGGAGTAGGAGCTGTGGTCCTGCCCCAGCGTGGGGTCTGGTCCCATCCCCAGCTTGCTGCAATCACTCCAAGACGTGTCACTGCTCCAGTTCACTCACCAGACCTGTAAATCAGGTTCATATTTCTGTGTCTCTCACAGGACTACCTGTTCTAGCATTTACACTGACTCTCTAAAATGTCCCAATGGTGTTTAATTTACTCTTTCCTGGCAAGAAGCATCATCGTGCTCATTTTCCATGATTGAATACTGTCTTTTTGTTGGATGTATTTTAGCCTGTGACATGCTTGTTGGTTATTTTATATAGGGATTATCACTGAGTACAACCTTTTATAAACCAAAAAGAGCCTCTTGGTGAATAACAGTGTTAATCTACGTAGACATGTAACTAAATTCTTAGAGGGGAGAATAGAAGGTTGAACAGTATGGAAATTGCTGGCTAGGATGTGCACAGTGGGATGGTTTTACTGCCACTAAAATCAATATTAGGTCTCACAGGTTTTACTGGGGAGAGATGTGAATTTTTAAAATGTCCTATTAAGAGCCCAATCCTGCCACCCTTGCTCACATGTGAAATCCTGTTGGTATCAGGGAGTCTATTTGCCTGATTAAGAACTAATTCTGTGAATAAGGATTTGCAGGAAGTGGCCTTATCTCCTCTGCATACCACAGATCCTGCTCTCTAAAAGTGTTTGCTGTGAGCGCTTATCGTTTATGTAAGAGCCCTTCAATGGACATTTATATAATGGGGTAAATATTTAAAAAGTTGTGCAGTGCTTTAGCTATGCAGGGCTAGAGGACATGAGTGCTCCTGGCTGGAGCATCAGGCACCTTCTCCCCAAGTGCCAGGAATTATTAAAGGAAAACCTGTGATTGCAGCAAGGTTTGGGAAATGCAGTGCTGTGCAAGAGGGGTCAAGATATTAGTGGTTTTTAAGTGGGATTCACTAGGACATAAAATCCACCTCTGCTGAAAACACGAGTAAAGCCAACTCAGAAATCATGTTGTTGCTTCACAGTAAAAGGTTTGTTGTAACTTGGCTTTCTGGCGAGCTGTCAAGTGAAACTTCAGCCACATAAATAATGGTATTTCAAAAGGAAATGAAGAGGGCAAAATGTTTGGAGGAGATGGCAAACCCTGACTAATGTGTCTTTCCCTGAGATATAGATACAACATTATTTACAACCATTACTGGAAAAACACATGCAGTGGCCGAGAGCTTTGTTGGTTTTTTTAATTGAATAAGCTCTTTTGCATTGTTTGTTCATCACCATAAGAATACTACAGTCACCAATTAATGAAAACCAAGTGATGCCTCGGAAGAATTTTTAAATGAACCTTATCCACTGCCTATGGTGACTCACTCAAAGTGAAGGGAAAAAAAAATAAATAAAATAAAATTAAGGTGAACTAGCCACTGTTACTAAGAGTCAATTGACAGAAGGCATGGGTCATTAATTTTGTGTCCTTTGTTTTGTCAGTTTGTTTTCGTGAGGCCTGGTAGAGAAAGTAAAACCAGTCAAGCTGAAAATTGTCTGCTCTGTAGCTTATTTCCCCTCCCAGCATGCCCTGACCCAGGGGAGCAGCTGCGGGGCCGTGGCCCTCCCGGCCCACATCCCCATGGCAGGAGGGGTTTGTTAGCAGAATGTTAATTCTGCCCCAGCTCAGCTTTAATCATGTACAGGTTCTGGACGTTGGGAGGAATGAAATGTTCCCCCACACGCTGTAACTTCAGTGAGGGAAAAAGACCCCGCGGTGCTTTTGGCCTTAGAGTAAACTCTGACCGAAAGTCAGAAGGGAAAAAAAAGCCGTGACCAAAGGCATAAAGAAATGTATTGCTAATTTCCAAACATTCTCACAATATTCTCCAACCTTCTTCTCCTCTGCTTGTGCATCCTTCCCACCTCCATCTCCGGAGTGCCCATGTGGGGCCAGGATGCTGCAGGTGAGGGCTTTGGTGCCCCAGCTCATGGGTGGGATCTCTTCTTTCACCAATACCCCAGAAAAGCCCTGTGAGGCTGGAGTCTTTTATTTTTACATAAACCTGAATATCTTCACTGAATAATCATGGCAAGGCCAGTTTTATACAGATAGGAATGCTTAACTCTCTGATTGTGGTGGGCTCAGAGGTCCTACAGCTGACACAGACCTCGCTCCTGCACGGTCCATCCACATCCTTAAAACACAAGAAAACTTGGCGGCATTCAAAGAAAGCAAACATGACACATTTGCAACCAAATCCCATAAAATTAGCAGTGAAAACACTTTTCTTTCCCTGCCAGAGATGCAGGAGGTGATAGGTAGACATTGGATACACGAGGCAGATGCTCGTTGTTTTGCTTTTCCACACCAAGCGCACCCACGTGAGACCCAGCAGCCCTCCAGCACGACCACTCATTTCCTTGGCCGCCCACATAATCTCTCCCCAAGATGTAAAAGATAAATGTGAACCTTTGGTACATGATTATGCCAAATTAACATGTTCCCCCGTGCCTGTAAGGTTTAGGTGGATAATTGGATTCCTCTTCATTTTCGGTTTGAAACAATCTTTTCTGTCATTAGGCTGGTTGCCAGAAGTGGGTGTTTGTGGCTGGGTGTTATTGCAAGGGCTGAGGGCCAGTGTGCTCATAAACAGAGAAGTGACATAATGTCTTTGGTATAATGAGACAGCTTAATGCAAAGCACTGCAGGAATTAGGGGGCAAGCTTTAAGAATGGAAATGAAACGTATGGAAAATGTACCGTTAATGCTCTGTGAAAAAGACACTAGAAAAAAACCCCACCTATTTGATTAAACACTCTTGGAACGAATTGTATTAAGAAAAATTATTGCTTTAGCTCCATTATCTTAACGTTCATTGGAAATAAATTTCGATTAATTGAGTAGCCTTTAAACCAACAGTTAAAATTGATTTTGACACGTGCCAAAACCTCACAGTTTTTGGCATTATCTCCTAGATGCTGAATGTTGGTAGGAATGCAATAAAAATGTCTTTCTTCCTGTTGAGAGATGGCTAAATTTATTTTTTGTTGTATAAATTAGCATTGGTGTTGCTTAATATTTGTTTTTAAGAGACCAAAGCAGTTTGCTGAATCACTTTCATGGTTCATTAAAGCAAAAGCTGCAGCTTCTGTTCTGACTGCCCAGATAACATTTTCAGATAAACACAATTTCCTGGAGTTTCTGCTTTTTTTGTTTTTTTTTTTTGTTTTGTTTTGTTTTGTTTTCTCCTAGGTCAAGCCCACAACCTTTACCTTATGAAACAGATTACGCTTTCCCAATATTGTATGTTAAGTGTGTGTTGTTGCTTGTTATCTATAAATCAGATGCAGAGTCTTAATGCCCAAGAATGTTCCGTTAACTCTAAAGAAAAACGTTCACTTTTATATAGGAAAAAAAGTCTTGGCAGACAAGTTGGAAGTACCAGATGGAATAGGTTGTGCCACACGGATTATAAGAGTTCTCCCCCTCCTCTCTTCTTATTGATGTCTTAAATTGAACATGTTCCATCTGTCTGCTCTCAATAATGAATAGTAACTTTTTTTTTTTTATTGTAAAGGTAACAAATTCCATATAGAATAAATTAATTCAAGCATGTAATGAAATATGCTAGGAGTGTATGTGTTGGAATTATGTGTAGAAATCTAATATAGTTCATAAACTGCAGCAGGTAAGACTGGTGGCAGAATTGACAGCTACTCAAGGAAGGGCAGGTGAAAATTGCTGTTAGAAATGATGCCAGGAGAAGTTTGCAGCGAGAACCTCAGGATCTCACAGGATGATAAATTTGGTTGTGCCCCCAGAGTTTATTCGATTTAACAGGGCTTGGATAAGGGGCTTTCAGTCTTGTCAGGTCCTCTTCCAGCATGAAGGGTCTGTGAGTAGGTAGAAATGTGGTGTTTTACCTGTGTCGAGGCCCCTTGGTGCTGCTGGAAGGAAACAGAACAGTGTCCATTAGGCTCCAGGTCCCCCTGCGTCTCCTTAAGAGGTTGAACATTGCTCTGTTAGACCAAAAGCATTTTTAATTTCTCCTCACTGGAAAAAATCCAAAGGATATAAACTTAAAGCAAACTCAAGTGCTTTGTACACTGAAGCAAAAACAAAGTAACCTTTTAATGCAGTGATGAGCTGTTTGGTTTCAGACTGATATGTTTGGTTTGAGATAAATCCCTGCTCCTGCTTGGGACTGAATTTTACTTTCTCTTCTTTACAATGTAGTGGCTTGAGATAAAGACACTGTGCCTTTTTTGCATATGTTTCTATAAATAGAGAATGAAATACAGAGCTTTAAATACTAAAACAGGCACACTTTTCTGTTAAAAGTTGATTTTATTTTCATCTGAACACACAAGTACATGTATTTTTGCTCTTGTATCAATGAATTTTAAAAGGTTGGCTCTTTAAACTTTTGGGAACAGTTGGTTTTGATTTTGGATGTAATAATCTTTTCTTTCTGTGACAGGGGTTTTTATCTGGAATTGGAAATTACTCTTTCTTTACTTACAGATAATTGATGCAGACTGAACTTGTTAAAGTCAAAACAAACAACTCAGTTCTTTATTACATGCTTATGTGCTTAGTCACTGACTTTATATTAGATTCTGCAAATGGTACAATTTATGCAGTGACATGTCAGAGACTTAATGTTGTAATTTTCCTGTTCCTAATGGAGAATTAAGAACCTGGAGAAGCTTGGAGGTTCACATGCGCAGAATCCCTACTGCTCGGGTGCAGAGGTCTCGCAAAAATTTAGTAAGTGAGAAGGAGAACAAAGATCCTTAGTCGGGGGGGAGAAAAAAATTGGATAGCCTGTGGCTGAGAAGCTGATTGGGACAGGTAGGCACAGTGGGGCGCGGGATAATGAGGCACATGGCAAATGTGATGCACAGATGTGAAGCCAACTGTAGCTTTGGTTCCAGGAGCCGCGCATGCCACAGCGCTGCGCCTCGGGGCTATGTCTACACCAGAACATTTGGAGCAGTAAACGACGGGCAACATTAGGTTCAAATTAATCTATTACTCCAGAGCTGTGAAATGTTGGTTGCTTGTTGCGGAATTACATTGCCTCTGGGTGAAATGTTTTAGGGAGATTTTAATGCATGCTCATGGCTTGCAGAGCAGATTAAGGGGAGAAAGGGAAATTAGAAGGGTTAGGAGGGCTGTTGAGGTGCACATTTCTGGTTAAAGTATATGAAAAGAGTATTACATATTTCACAAACAGGCCTGCTCTCCTGTTGGCCACCTGCTGGGACTGAAATATCCTATGCCATAATGAAGGCAGGTTTGCAGAAGCCTTGTAAATAACTTAGAAAGCAGATAAAGGCAATGTTGGCCTTTCCGGAAAATTTGGGAACACAGCAAATTTCTTCTATCCTGCTCCAGGATCCCAAAAACTCTGACTGAGACAATGCCAAACTTCAGCTCTTAGCTATTTACCACTTCAGTTTTGACCACGATGCTAAATGACAGGTAGTCTCCTAAAGTTTCACAATACGTTATTAGGATAAAGTAATCAGATCCAAGCTGTTCTCCCCTGGTACCTAAATGGTCCTGGCAGGCCCTTTTAAACAGATCCATGGTCCAAAAGGACGTGTATTCCAAGTTGTAGCATAAGATATTCTAAATCCTCATCAATTAAATAAGCTTTATTAAATCGGCACAAACTGGAACTATCTATAAAGAATATATTCTTTTACTATATTGTTGCTTTTCTTATAAAAAAACACTTAATTGAAATGCCTAAGAGCTGCCTGGCACAAAAGTCAATAAAAAGCCTAGAATAGAGTTTATAGGGGTTGTCTATGTACATAATTAAATCCTTCAGGCACTTTAAAACTCTGCGAAATAAATGGTTATGCAAGAATGGCCTGCTGAGAGAAGAAATGCTTGTATCAGCTTTAAGCAGCTGCTCTCTGCTCGGTGTTTCTGTGCTGGAATGAGAAAGCTATTAGAAGAGGGGACGACTGCAAGCCCCATACAAATCATCTTTGTTACTGACACTTCAGGGAGTGCTTTATGGTGGCTGTCAGGCCCAACACAGAACTTGGGCCGTGCCTGCAAAAGTCAACCGGCGTTATTTGAAAAGGAGACGGTCGTGACAAAACCAACATCTCTGCCCAAATAGTGTTGGGGGCCAGGATGGAGGGAGCTGAGGCAGGAGTTAATGCTGGCTGCAGCCAGGCACTGCAGGGTGAGCGTGCGGCTGAGGCCTGGGTCTGATGGAATAACAGAGGTTAATTGCTTGCAATGGTCTATTGCTGTAATAGGAGTAAAAGAGGAGGACTGTACTTAGATTTGATTTCAGTGTTCTTTAGGGAATACAGATCGAGGGGGTGGGATAGTTATTAGGGGCAAAGGAAGTGGTGCTAAAAAAAGAAGAGTTTAATGAATGTAACCAATAGAAAAATTGTAGGTTTGTTTCTCCCTCTGGCCCTCAAAGTTATGATAAATGATAGCACAAGGAAAAGATAACCTACCATGAGAGTAGGATCACCAAGGCCAAATACTAAAACTCCCAGCTGACTGCCCCATACACTGCAGCCTCTGTTCGTGTTTATTTTTTCTGCTCACTCTTGGTTTCGTCAATCAGTATGATAGACGATAACTCCTGACTAGAGCAGCCTGTGTCCTGCTCTCTCACGGTGGGTAGCATGTTGTGGTTGGCGCCGTGCAGTCGGAGGATCACCCGCATCAGAAGCATCAGGGGATGAGGTAGGGAGCAGTCTTCCAGCAGCCCCGCTCCTGGGAGAATAGCAGGCAGCGGTGTTATCAGCATGCAGCCACGCTGCCAAGAAAATGACCACACATTAGTAGCTTTGTTTGGGTAGAGTCTAGGGGGGATGTCGCTCGCAAAAAAAAAAAAAATTGAGACGCTCTCTTTCTGTTAAATCATCCCGGTTGTGAGTGTTAAAAGATAGCTTGTTCAAAAAGAAACCATACGCGGCTGGCCCGAGGCGAGGCCACGACAAGGCTGCGGGAGCAGCTCGGAATTTGTAGCGCTGCAGTCGGGGGCAGACACACACCCGCCTGTCTCTGGAAAGCAACAGGTTTTCCTCTTGCTTCTGCACCAAACCCTCTGCCCTGCCCCAGGGCAGCCTTGCCTCCCTTCCATCTCCGTGCCCTTCCCAATGCCTCGCCTTGCTTTTGCTTTGCCCCTGCCTTGCCTTTCCTATGCCTTTCCAGGGAACCAGCAAGAAAAGAAAATAGCCTTTGCTGGCCGCTGACATGTGAAGAGCTGCTTGTTAAGCCAACAGCTCATCAGATGGCTGGAATTTCCTGCACCCGCTCTGCGGATGGCTGGCGTTATTTATCTCCTCTCTCAGCATCAATATTTGCCATGTGTGTTGTTGGTGAAGGTTTTGCTCCCATTTTTGCTAATAAGGGAAAAGAAACTGTGTTTACTGTCGCTGAAACCTCAGCTCTTTTGGGGGGTTTGGGTAGGGCCTCTGGGCCCATTTTATTTTCGAGCTGAGCACCCCCTGCCTCCCCTCAGTGAAGGAAGTAGCCAATGTGAAATTCTTTTGATATCTTGTGATGTAGCAGTGGTCAAACATTTCCTGTTCAACATTTTTTCCAGTGTATTTGTGGTTCTTTTCCCAGGAACAAATGTTTCAGGATTCTGGTGGACTGGGCTTTACCAGACACTTTGGGCAAGGCTGACAAACACATCCACCTTGGGGCAGGGCAGCTGATGTGACTGCAGTCACTTGAAGCATCCAAATAGGCTTTTTAGGAAATAACCCCTGTGTGTGCATTCCCACTCGGTGTAAATTTCTTAAATGAAACACATCTTTCCTCATTCTCACCAGTTTCTCCCTAATAAGTGCTGGTTTGTGTTGAGGTGAAATTTAACACTAGAATATTAGTTTTATTCCAGCTAATTATGTTACTGCTCATGAACCCTTGGATTTAGGGTTGGTCTGTTTCTAGTTATCCTGCCAAGTTTTTTACTTGACGGAGGGGGTCTGTTTCATACTACTTGGCCTCCCAACCTTTGTAACCCCTGGTTTCCTCTCTTTTCTGAATCACAAGTTTATGTTCTCCCCTTCTGTGAAAAGATTGAAAGCTTGCTCAAGCACAAACTGACCGAAAAGCAGTAGTAATTTTTAGTAGACTTTTTCTTAGCAAAACATTTTTGCTGAAAAATAAGGTAAATGCAGTTACAACTGCTGATAGAAAGGAATCCAACTATTAATAAAAAGCAGAGAGGGATTTTGAAACAGGGCTTCCACTGTTACAATGGAGACATTTTCTATTACTTTATTTAGTGCAACACCTGTGGCTGCTCACATTGCTCGTGGCTGAAACAGTCCAGGTCTACACAGAAAAAAATATTGCGGTTTCATTAACTTATTTGTACTTTATGTCAGTGTTGTAGTGAGGGCTGGGCTTGCAGGGACCGGGTTTGGGAGGGGGAAGGGGGCCAGGAGCAGAGCCATGTGTGGTGGATAGGACCTGGAAAACAAGGATCCTGTGGAGGATACGTGGATGATCCCAAATCCCACATGCCATGAGTGGGTGATCACACGTGTGACCTACAGCTGGAGCTCTAATCAGAGAGGAAAGTGGAGCTGAAAGCATAGCAGATGGTAAAAAACCTGCTAGCTATCTGTGCACTCAGTTTGTCCCAGGAAATATCCTTGAGTGATTAAACTTCCCTGGCTGAATCACTTTGTGCTCCTGCTTGCTATAAAAGAGATGCTCATTGTTTTCCGAGTCAGATATTGCTGCTTAAATTGAATCAAGAATATGTGATCTGGGTTTTGGCTGCTCCCTGTGTTCACAGACCTCTCCTCCTCCTCCTGCCACCCCTGGTGCCTCAAGGAGTCCTCTGCCTTCCTCTGCAATTGGTGTCCACCTTGCTCCTAAGGACAGTCAAGTCACCTCAGTGGGCTGTAAGCAAATGGATGTGTTTGCTAAATTTCATAGTTATGTTTGACAATCGCCATTCCCATTAGGTTTTAGTCACTGACTTGCCAATATTTATCCAGACTGTAGCTTTGTGCACTGTGTCTGAAAGCTGTCATTGTCCATTCCACATCAAAAACTGCTGCAGAGGATCTGAATGGATCATCTTCAGAGTCAGGCTCTAAAAGCTGTGTGGGAATGTTTATGTAACACAAACTGATTCTTTCATTTAAATACTGGGAGCAAGAGGAATTCAGGTGTGCATCATAGGTGTTAGGCTCTAATTGCTCTGAGCACAGGAGGACCAGCCAGTGGTGCTTTATTTGAGTTTGGATGAAAGTGGGTTTTGAGCATATTCAGGAAGTTTTAAAAAGGCAAACAAGATTCAGGTGCTTACAGTCTTTAAATGGGCCTCATTGGACTCTTCTCTTGGTTTCCATAAAAGTTAACTACTGAGATTTATCTTGGAAATAGAACTATGTGACTAACAAAATAATTTACTTTCTGCTTGATAAATATATCGACAGTAAAACACCACTGATGTGGTCATTGAAATTAGGGGCAGGAAATGGGATTCCAGTCTTTTGACACTGCAGTGAAAGAGCTTCTGAATCCAAAGCGTGGGAAAAAGCTGCTTTGTCTCTTACTGTTTCTGTAGGCAAGATGATTTTTAACAAACAGGTTTAATCACAAGAAAACAACATAGACTTACTTGAGATAAATTAAAGCATGTCAAAAATTATATATATCCAGTACTAAACTCAATTAATTGTCTTGACCAACATAATTCAGTGATACGCGCTTCTTTTAGCTCATATTTCAATATGAGGTTTATTAGCTTTTTATAGCCCTGCTCAATTTAAACCAGAACGTGCTGGGTCTTTCCCAGCCCTGGCTCCTCTGGGTCCAATTCTGTTTTTCTTCTTCAAGATCTGATTCTGCTCCCATTGTATTCAACGACAAAACCCCCAGTAAAGTCAGGAAACCAGCAGCCTTTATTCCCACTGAGGCCGGTGGGAAGCAGAGCTGGGTAGGAATTGCCAGGTTCTTCTGTTTTCTTAAACTAAACAATCCAGGCTCCTTTGGTTCCCTCTCCCAGACCAAGTAACCCTATTGTAAACCTGTTCCAGGCTGGATTTAATTCTCCGTGGGTGACTCAGTCGCACGCGGTGTCCCTGAGAACACAGCAGAGTGTTGTGTAACACAGTGAATAATCCCTTGGCTTAATTCATGGAGATATGCTTTGGTCCTTATCAAGGTGTGCCTCCTTGATACCACACAGTCACCTCTAATCACCGCTCCACGAGCCTTTCTCCCTCCTTGAAGGGTGCAGGATGAGTTTCGGTGTTGTAACAGATCACTTGCTATTTCTGTTATTAAATGTCAAACATCTTATGCCCTTTTTGTTTACGCAGCCCTCCTCTCTGATAAAATCACTAATGAAAGGATTTAACAAGCGCAGAGGGAAAATTGCCCTATAGAAAATTCCATTAATAATCTTCCTTCAATCCATACCTCTCGCCTTTTCCTTCCAACAACAAGTTCTTGACGTTTCCAGACAAGCTGGAAGATAACGGAAAATCATGCCACAGAAATGCTGGAATAAATGTAAGTGTTGCCTAGTCTTCAGCATGGATTTGCAGATCCAAGTGTGCAGTAAGACTGTAATGCAGGATTTTATAAGAGATGGGACCTGCTAGACCTGACAGTCTTCCTAAGGAAACAAAAGAGCCTAGAGGTTTCCCCAAAGAGGCTAGTGAAGATGAGCTTGCCTTACTGGAAGTGCAACATATATGCTTTATTACTTTGCTAAATGTTTTTCTGAAAGTCACACGAAACACCTACAAGTGAGGTGCACTTCTTTGATGTTTGATATGAAACGCAAAATTTCACCTTAAAATTCAAAATACTTTAGTATAAGCGAAGGAACACAAAGTTTTGACCATTCTGTCTGTCCAGTGGCTTCCTCTGCATGGTCTTTCTTCCCATGAATTTAAAATAGTTTGCTTCCAAAATGTAAAATCATGGTGAATTCAAGTAAAGTGACAGCGTGCGCTGGTTCATTACATTATGTGTCAGAGCAAATCAGAGGTCCCCAGCTGGTTTTTATTAGAGAATTCCTCTGTGATGGCTTGGCAGATTGGCACTGCTCCTGTCTGTCTCCCATGTCACCTTGCTTCCTACTCATGTACAATTACACTCTACATGTGAGCTGCTTTGGCCACTTGCTTCATTTTAGGTCCTTGCAATGTCAAAGAGAAGTTGCTTTGCTTTCAAGGCACCTGACACTGATGCATCCTTAAATTAGAGCCTTCTCCCAATCTCTGTCTTTCCCTCTACCAATAAAAAAAAAGAGGACAAAACACGTAGTTTGAGGTTTGTTTTGTGTTAGCAATGTTTTAAGTTGTGCCTGCAATATTCATGTTATATATTTGAGGATTGCTGAAAAGACTTGGACTGTGCAACAAAACAAATGACTGGACGATTAGAATACCTGCACACTTTGAGGTTATTTGATGTCCTGGGGTGAATTTATGCCCTGAACCAGGGCAAATACATATGAAGATGTGCTGGAAGTTTCTCTGAAGACCTCATCCTTCTATAAAGCTATCACTGACCCTGAAACTTTACCTTTACTGTTGCTTTGTATAGGAGGATGACTTTTTTTGCAGTAAGTTGATAATTTCATTCAGCTGTAATCTTTGCTGCTGTTTCTGCCATCCTCTGTGCATGCCCTGCTCTAGTTTTGGTACAGACAGAGCTGTCCCCAGCTGAGAGCACCATCTCAGCCATCTGATTTACCAAAAATTTCCTTATCGTGCACTGTCACACCGCACTGATGGTTGAACGTCACTTTGCGTTTGAAGCCTTTAGGATTAGCATTGGCAAGAAGGGGGAGAATGGCTCAGGGGAGGTTTGTGGTAAGAATTCAACACCTACAGTGAGAGGCTTCTATTCATTTTGGTGGTTTTATTTGGTAAGACCCACCCAGGGCTTTGGAAGTCATGATATTTGCAGGGGTTAGTGGATGAGGCTCATCCCTACAGAGCTGGAGGCTGTGCAATCCCACATTCCTTTCCACTGCACTAATGTAGAGCCATGGCAGTGTGTGATGCACTTCCCACTGATGAGATGCCAGTCCTGGCTGGAACAAAGGGACATACCCAGGGGTGATGCTGGGGCTGGGCTCCTGCTCCCCAGCCCCTTGGGCTTCATTCGGCGGCAGTGTCTCGCGGAGGCTTTGTTTATTTGTTCCACGATTACGTGTATGAGCTTCCAGAATTTATGAGATCAGAGGTCAAGTGAAAGGTCACAGTTCACAGGTCAAGTGAGAGGCTAAAATTTGTGAAACCAAGGAAATGACAGGACAGTGCCAAGTGAAAGGTCAAAAGTCAAGTGAAAGGTTCAGCGTGGATGAAAGTGAGCAGCCTGAGCGCCGGGCAGACCACACACCCAAGAGGATCCATAATGACATCCTCAGCATCCAAATGTGGCCTAAGTTTAATTCCCTGGTATAAACCAGGGCAGGAGATGGGCTGAGCAGGCATCACTCAGATCAGGCTCCAGCACTGGCTCTGGTAGTGCCATTTGAGGGTATCTGAGGTTGATTCCATCTTAGGGCTCCAATGGATATTGACAACAATAAATTTGGAGCTGATCTCACAAAATTTTCATCAGGATGGGACAAGTCAGAATTAGATTCTTGTTCTTGCCAGTAGTTCCAGATTTATTTCTGCAGGATGAGTCAGCATTGGTTTGTCCTCCCCATTTCTTTCACTGGATTTACATGCAAAATCAGTTTTCTGTGTATGTAGACCAGATCAATCAAGATCACTGTTCCACATTTAAACCCTGTTGCATCAGAGAACAATAATTTCCATTAGCTTCTCATTTCAGCATGCTTCTCTAACAGCAGCTTGAGTCAGCAGGGCACACTCTCACTGAAAACTCCTGGTTTGTCCATTAGGGATCTGTAATTGCATGTGCAAAAGTGTCTTATCTGCTTTTTGTTTTTTACTATAAAGCAGAAAAAAATTGAATGCTGGTCAAGACATCAGTTTCTCTAAAATAGTTTCTTTTAGCCTTACTGCTGTTCTGAGATGACTTTTGTCCTGATAAGTATAAATGAGTGAAGAAATCCTCATGAGCTGAGAAAAAGAAAAAAATACAAGGAAAAATTATGTCACCCTTCCTTTCTTCCAGTTGTCCCTTTGTTCAGAAAGAAGTCAAACCAAAGAGTTTTTTAATGCAGAACATTAACTAATTAGTGCAACACAATTAATATTGGCACACCTTCTAATAGTGTGGAGGATCATTGCACAAATTAGGCTTCATATTAAAAAAATTGAGAGGCCTTCTTTCCCTTCCTAAACTGCTTTCTTGCTTCATGATAAACCCTGGTCCCCAGTGACACTATTCCTGGAATTTGCCTTCCATTTGTCTTCTGTTAAATTGCACCCCTGAGAAGGGGACTCATCTCCTGGTCAGAAAAAGAGAGGAAAACAGCAATTTGGACAGTAGGGGAATGCAAATCAGTGCTTTAGTTCCTTGAGTAGATAGTCCTCAAAATGCTTTATCTTGCCCACACCAGTTGCATCCTTTCTAGATTAAATTTCAGCCTCCCAGTGTTTGTCCAGCTTTCCACCCCCTTCAGAAAAAGTGGGATGTGGAGTGAAACATTGTGTGCTTGATAAGGGAGATGCAGATCTTAATGCCAAGACACGTCTACTCACAGGATTCCTAGGAAATGGGCATTTATGCTGAGTAACAGCAACTGCAGAGAGGCTGGATGACCTTTGAAAATCCCTTCCAACCCATGCCGTTCCATGATTCTATGAAAAAGAGATTAAAAACTGCAAAAGGCCACTAGCTGGTCTTTAATTTAAACCCAGCTCCAGAGAAGGACTTAAATGCTGCAGTGCTGGGGTCTTCAGCATCTAATCATTAAACATCTGGCTCCAGCAATAGCTTTGCAGTAGCTGTGTAGGAGTGATCCACTCCTCTGAACAGTGTCCCACCAACCCCAGACCCTCCCAGATATTCCCAGTTGGGATCTGCAAATCCAACTTGCTCTACCCATCCACATTCACCATCAGGGCCCACAGTGATATGTTGAATCCCTCTCCTCTGCCTCCCAAAGTGAAAGGATTAAGTTGCTTTAAAACCCTTTGATTGTATTAATTTCATGTTTCTTCCATGGGGAACTCAGTCATCTGCTGTCTGGAGTTCTCCCACTCCAAATTACACGGAATGTTATGTATTCTTAGGAGTCTTGTCATGTTGGGAACTAGAGTGAATCATGACGCTGCTCTCATTTGCTGCACATTTGTTATCTGCCTTGCACGGTTCCCAGCAGTGTGGGGACAGTTTGTTGAGTGGCATGTTAATACCATTTATTTTTTTAAGCCTAACTAGGGGTATAAAATTCCTCGTCAAAATTCTGTCACGTTCTCTGGGCACTGGTAAATGAGTATCTCCTTACAACTGTTTTCTTTTTAGCAGAGAAGCCTAAGCTCGTGTATACACGTAGGAGTGTTCAGTGTTCTCTGGGAAATGGGGCTGACAAAGAAACCTCTGAAGTCATCTAAGGCCAAATTCTTTCCACAGAAATCTGTATGTAGGGGACCCACTGAACTTGCACATGTATATCTGAGGGCAGATTTTGACCCAAGGTAAGCAAACAGCTACAACCAATGAGTTGTTTACTTTTCCTAAGGTTTTGCCTTTCCTGGTTATTAATATTGCTCTCATAAATTTTTTTGAGCTACACTTTCAAAACTCAAGACCCCAGGCCCCAGAGGATGAAATACAGCAGCCCAATTACACACAACCAGAGTCAGGCTCTAAAAGTCAGGAGTTTTTGAAAGACATGGACAATATTTAGAGAGCTGGTTAATATTAATTCCTTTGGGAACTATAAGTCTGGCCATTAATAGGCTTAGAGTGATAAAAATGGCAATATGGTGTGCAGGTATAGATGATATTGTCAAAAAGAGGCAATTAGCAGCACAGAAAGCACATGCACATATGGTGAGCAGGTTGAAATGAGAAATACTGCCAGCAACATGATAACAGAGCTAATGGCAAAGAAAGAATGAAACAGTAGCACAATTTGTTTCTGCACTAAACAGAGTGAAGATTTTTTTCACCCAAACAGATTTTCTTTCTCATTCTCTCTGGCTGTTGCTAAGGTCCCAAGTCAAGACATCAGACAAATGCTTCTTTTCTACCTTCCTACACGTATTTGACTGAGACTAGAGAATGTGGTTATTTGCCAGAGGAGCTCTCAGAAATTGGGGTTGAAAGCCACGATCTGAGTCTCTCTGGAGTCAGTGGAAATACTGGAAATGACATCCCAATCTGAAGCATCCCCCCCACTCATGTCTAACTCGTGAAGTGTTTTAAATTGGCTAAATATTATGTTCCCTACCAACTCTTCTAATCTTGGCAGAGGAGTATTTGAGGCCAGACTCGCAGACTGACGGGCTCTGAGATAATGATTTCAGCGTGTGTCCAGCAGGTACTCAAGGACTGCAGGATGCTATGCACAGTGCCTGCTCAGATGTTACAGATAATCGACTGACTTATCTCCCAAGTGCATCCAATACATCCTACAGCTTCATCTTTATCTCATTATGCTCTTTTAGGGTTAAAAATGAGGAGTTTACAGGGCAGCTAAAATGCTCCCTGTATCCTTGGGTGGGGACAGTTATCATAAACACAGCCCTGCCAGCCTTTGAGCTGAGTGAGAGCTTTTGCATTTTGGCTTTGGAAAGGTACACACCTGTCACTCTAAAATGGAGCAGATGGGTTATAATCTTATCTGCTCACCCTAGATTTGTTGTCAGAAGGAAGTGAGGTAAGGGCAAGTGGTAAATGCAGAGAGGTTTATCTGTGCTGTGGGCCATGCTTTTCCCTCAATGCACTGACTAAAGAAATTGGTGAAGGGGAACATTTTGACTTCCCCTGAACAATTGTGTTCTTAATTCTTATCTTCTGTTGTTGAATAAATAATTGATATTATAGGAGGAAAAGGCCCTGAAAGCAAACTGGCCCATTTTACAATTTCTTGTCATTTGATTACTTTTCTTATTCTCACTAGTGTGCTTTGGCCTGTTCACTCCACTGACTAAAACCTCAGCATTTGTGAAATATTTTGGCAAGACCACTGCCTAAGATAGTGCCATTCTCTTCCTTTGTACAAACCTCGTGAGAAAAACCCGTGCACCCTGTGCCACTGCTGGTAAATAATGTCTTTTTATTAGTAAGAACTGCTGCTCTGTCCTACTGCATTACTCATTCTCTTCTTCCTACTAATTATTAAGAGTTTATTGCACAGACAATACAGTTGGAATGGCATTGATACAATATAAGTAGTCTATAGCAGATATTTACTCTTCCTGCTCTGCCTCTGGAATTATCTGATTGTGCATATGGTGTGTGAGAACTACTCATGCTTTCCTTGCGAATTTGTCTTCTAAAAATTGCACATAACTTTAGAGATCCAGGTCTGATTATAGGGTCAGCAAAGGAAAAGGTAATCACTCAAGCTTCAGTGGGTCTAATCACTCCCTGTGGAGTGATAATTATTGTCCTTCACCACACTTAGAGTGCAGGCAGTGTCTGCTCTGTCACATAGCTTTACTTGCTTCCTGCCCTCTATTAGAATATTAAATCCTCCAACTGGCAAAGCATTTTGACTCTCTCTGGGTTAAAAAAAAAATTGAGAAAAATGCTGTCCATTGGAGCAGAGCACTGGGTTATTCGCGCAATAAAACGTGACACCTTATATATCACACACTGAGAGAAGCATCAGGAAAGTTTCCAGCATGAAAACTACTGAAAGCTATGTCAAATATGGGCATTTATCATTTGTATATAGAAAACAGGAAATTATTTGGCCCATCTCATCCCAGATGGAATGTGGAAGACAAATCCAGGACGGCAGAGCATAATTATTTACAACTCAGCAAATGAAAACCTGCACACCACTACTGAAAGCAGGCCAGGAAATAGCTAAAATATCAAAATGATCTGAAAAGGAACAGAAGGTGCCAAAAGGTTGAGAGCTTGTTAAAAATTGATCTGAACTCACAGGCTTCATAAAAAAAATCGAGAAAGAATTGGAATAAGTTTGGGAGAGTTAGAGGAAAATATAAACCCCTTTCCCATCTTGGCAATTGGAAAAGACTGGATTAAGCTGAAATTTGTATTTCCTTATGTACTGGAAGTATTAGATGTCCCATTAGTATGTTTTATTTCTAATTCCAGCTGCACAAAAATGCTTGTATTACCCTACAAGATGGGAATACTTGCACATTGGAGGTGATGATGCTCAGATCCCAAGAATCTGCCATCTCTTAGGTTTGGGGCTAATCTAAGGGTCACTGGAGTCAAAAGGAGTCTTTCACAGGGATTTGGATCAAACTCTTTTATTCTATGTTTACATAATTACAAAGCCCTTATGGCAGGAGCAGTTCAGTAATGGGAGAGCACAAGCCAAGGTCTTCACAAGTTTTTTCTACTGACTATTTAGAGGAGATCTATCCCTCTCCAGTCCCAGCTATACTTTTGGCATTTTGTTCCATCCTACAATATTTAGGTTGTCTGATTTCTCCAGATCCTGCGGAATCAGTCTTCCAGCAGTTAAACCTGGCTCCCAAAAAAAGCGCTGGTTGTGGTTTGCTTGTAGCATTCTTTGGAAAGGGAGCAAATAGCAAAGCTGAGCTGGTGTATTACAAAAATGTCAATTATGCTTTCCAAAAATCTCACAGCTGAGAAGCAGTCTTGACATGGTGCGATGGGAGAGGTCTCACCTCACTAAGATGTAAATAAGGTTGCTGAGATGAGCAGATGTGGAGTAATCCTGGAGATTTTCATGCTTGAGTTAGGAACTGAAAACCTATGAAAAGGTTCAGGGTGGGATTCACTTTTGAAAAAAAGGCAATGAAAGCTGTTAGAAAGTGCACCAAAAGTTTTAAAAACAGATGCCTTAAGTTGGGCTCCTATGCCTGTGCTTATAGTTCTGAAATAGTTCTGATTCAAAAGCGTGTTGGCACTGGGAATCAACATGTCCAGTTAAGAACCATTCCCACTACATTTTAATGAAAAACTAGAACTTAGAAGCTGGATGATGTCTTTCACAAAGAGGCATCCTTAAAAGAAAAACTTACTCAGCAGAGCAACTGCTGGAGCTGCAAAATGACCTTAGGAATCCACATACTGCAAGTAAATATTTATTGCCGTTAAATCGTTGGCCCCGAAAGCGAGCGCTCGTATTCTGGCGAAACCGTGTGGAAACTGAGTTCATGCACATGTTGTCAGCCATGGGCCCTGCACCACATCATCAATCTGAGATAAGTATTTGGGAGGAAGAGGCTGGGTGTGTGGGGAGGCTGCGCGCTCAGCTCCGCGGCGTGAAGGGGAAGATCGTGTAATAGCAGAGAAATAGAGTGGGTGTCGTGAAAAACAAGCCACAGAGCTCCTGCAGCAGGGAAATGTGTAGTAAAGTTTCTCTTCTTTTTCTACCCACCATGAAAGAGCTGCTGCAATAAAGATATTTCTTGTTTTTTTTGGTACAAATATCTGTTTTCATGGCACCCACTGTTACACTTCAATGAGCATGTCCTCCTCTGAAGGGCCAGAGCAACATCTCCAAAAACTTCAGCTATTTCTTCACCACCTTTTCCCTCATTTTTCACACACTTACGAGATATTATCTTAGTCCTGTCATTAATTGACAAGCTTCACGTTGGTATTACAGATGTCTTTAAAAGTGTAATAGAGTTTTTGAAGTAATTTCATCTGACTCTGAGACTGATGATTGCCACCTCTTAATGAGCAGCTGGAATAACACTTACCACTGTCAAAATCAGTGAGTGCAAGATTTAAAAAATAAAAAAAGGAAAGGTAGGGAAGAATTTGACTAAGATTACCTTGAACTTTTGGAGCTTCTTTATAATTTCTAGGAATTTGACTCAAAATCAATTAAATCAGAAGCTGCAGTTTTGTCAATGCAAACAAAAATATCCCTGAAGTACTAAATTTACCCTTGTTTGGAGTTAAAGCATTTTGTTATGTTATCTAGAAAAAAAAAGCCATTTTAGTAGATGATTATGTAGAACATACGTTTACTGTTTAAGGGGTTTAAAGATGGTGGCTTTGGGCTGCAGTCTGAGGAAAATGGAAGAGGACAGTCTTGTCCTACCCCATATGTAACAATAGTAATATATTTAGGAATTGCAGCTTATGTTACATGGAAGTGTTAGGGCTGAAGCCAAGTCAAGCACTCCAGTCACAATAAAGATCTGTGCACATGGGCAGCACTTTCTGTTTGCAGTTCAAACCTCTTTGATGTTTATGGTAGACTCATCTGAGTGAATGAATGTAACAATATTAAATGAAAAGCTGAGATTTCCTGCACTACTACTGCTGCTTTTTCATTTCTGGCTGGTGTTGTGATCATGTACTAATTTCCATGGATATCTGTTCTCTATCGTTAGTAAGTCTTTCTGTGTTTTAATACCCATTTCCCACTAATTCCTCATCAAAAGGAATATTTTTAAAACTGTATTTCTTGACAAAAATAATTATTATTTGCTCATACAAAACCTATTAAGGATTTATTACATGACAGACCACTGCTAGGAGAAGAAAGGGATTTTTCCTGAGCTACCACAGCAGAAGTATTTGCACAATTGTTCCTAATCTGTTGGTGTGTAAACTGCCATTTGCTGCGGCTCTTTCCTCCATCAGCCTGAATTATTAACTCTGCCTGTTGGCCAAGGCAAACACTATTCCAAATATCTCTGGAGGCCTAATTCAGGCTTTTCTAACTTGTCCATTTTGGAGTTGAGACTTTTAAATAGTTTAATCTAACACAAAATAAAAGGAGTGAAAGGGTTTGCCCTCAGTTCGGTGAGAATTGAGTCTGGCCCTAACCCCATACAATAATTATTTCCTAGTTTTTCTTAACAGAGACCTTGCTGGTTGCCCCCCATGATCAATATTTGCAGCAAGGAAGGAGCTCAGGGTTGAAAAGTTGCAATCTGAGACGATGTGTTCATTGCCATTGTGATTGGTTAGGGATAAAAACTGGTGGAATACAAAACCCTTTTGAGTCTTAACTACAGTGCTGAACGCTATAATTATTTTAAAAAATTTTAAAAAAATACATATCCTGACTCTGCTTAGAAGCCTGTTTGCTATAATTCACCCCTGTGTTAATAGCCTCCTAATATATATGAATGTATGCTAAAATGGGTTTTAAACTACTAGATTTATGGCTTGGCAGACTGGTAAATGCACAATTATAGTTCATAATAGGTAGGTATCTGCTGTCCATTGATTTTTCTCCTGTTCTATTTCCTTCCAGAGTGATGTCATTAAACATTGCAGGGATGACTAATATTCCCAAGGAATGACATTCACGTGCCAGAATGCCACATGTTGGTGTTCCAGTACAGGCTCTGGCATCTTCCCCCATAAGATGCCAAAAACACCCCGAGAGTTTTTGCTGCAGCAAAGCCTCAGCCTGGCCAGATCTGGGGTGGATTGGCAGCACAGAGGCAATTCAGCTAGGGGAAAAAAAAAAGAGATGAAACCACAAAAGCTGTTTAGGAGCTCTGGATATCTTTCTAATCAGATCGCTGGGAGTGCGTTTGGACTTGTATCTATTCATTCTGCGGTGACGGAAGTAAAGGAACTATCCAGTGAGCTATCTGGTTTTCCCAGAATTGTTTGTACTGCTGACCTTTATATCTACTCATTTATCCTAATTGTTTTTAGCTGTTTGAGGAAGAATCTCGGATGAGAAAAGCAACTCAGTATGTATCAGAGATCCTATCTGCTGCAACTTTTGTTTTAATTTAAAGCAGACCCAGCATCATTTTGTGCGTTGGTTGCATAGTACCAAAAGCAGGAATTTGTTGTGGGATTTTTTAATAAAATCACAAGCCCAAGACAGAGGTCCCTGGACAGAGGAGTGTGAGCTGTGGGTGGGGTTGCTCAGATGTCTCTTGCCCAAATGCATTTCCTGATGTTCCCTGGCTGGAATAACTTTTGATGTGGTACTTTGTTGTGGGAGAGTGGGGAGCACCATTTCAGGGAGGTGGCCCAGCTGGCTCTGTCAGCTTTTCCTGAGTCCAAGACAGGGGAAATGCACTGCCAGACTGTTATAGCGGGAAATCTGGCTCTTGATATCCACAAAACTCCCTCTCCACGTGGAATTTCCCAGATTAAATAAGGATATTGAGTTTTCTCTGTATGCCTTGTATGAAATTGAAGTTGGGCATGCTTTACTTCTTCCGAGGGATGTATTAAATCTATAATAGCTGTGTTTTCCTTCCTCCTTCCATCCAATCCCTATCTCTTGGAAGGGAGTGGGAGGCTCGTGACATACACAAAGTGTTTGCTGACGGCTCCTAGAAAAGAATCTGGGTTATCCAATAAACATGCCCCAAACTTTCAACTCATAGGGAGCTTAGGTTCAAACAGTAGCTCTGACTACTGCATGGCGGTTATGGAGCGAAATAGAGTGATATGCAAAAGCTCACACTGAGTATATCACTTTGCTTCAGAATTCCTGCATTTGCTGCTAATGCAAGGAATAGCCTTTGAACTCTAATCTGGTGTCTCCGGAGTAGTTCATAACCAAAGGCACTTCTTTCATCGTAACAGGGTGACAGTGATCCAGACTTGCAGAGCATTTGGTACAGTCCCAAAGCGAGATAAAGCAGATAATACGGTGGGCTTTGCATTTCTGGGCATACCAGCCCTTCACAGAGACGTTGCAGGGATCCTGCCTCGCAACTTCCTCCTGACACAAAGAGCTATTGCTGTCATTGTCTTGCATGAAGAAATGTGAATATCATTGTCTCGTAAACAAGAAAAAACAAAGCACGGCATTTTTCCCTCAGTTTGTGACACAATTATTTCTTCAGCTTTTTTGAAGGCAGAGCAGGGCCAGAGAGAAAAGTGTATGTTTTAGCACTGCTGCAAAGCTATCATCTGTGAGGAATATTTTACCTGTTACCCAGTCATTACTGTCACCAGGGGTGGTCATTAAGATATTTATCTTAACTGCCTAAGATCTAGGCAAGTATATTTCTAATACTTTGTTGTAAAAATCATAAGATAAGATGACCTTTTTCTTCTTTCCATAAGAAATGCAGTTCCATCTCCATTTGTAAACCATTTGTTTGCCTTGGTTCAGGTAGAAGAGGTTTCATCTTTCTCTTGGCCAGGGCTGGGCTGTCCCCTGGAGCTGTTGGCTTCCAGAGCCCAGGGTCTGCAGAGCTCCAGAGAAGCTGCTTTGCTGCACCCGGGCCCTGTGCTCACTCAGCCTAGGGAAAATACTGAGATTTTTCCTCATCCCTTTAAAGGGGTGCATCCTTTTTTCTTTCATTAAAAAAATATTGCAACCTCGCTGTTTAGTTGAGTAAGACAAAATTCTTCCATAATAATATTAATTTTTTATTCAGTTTTTATGGTCCCTCAACTTGATTATGAAGACAATAATGTAATTTGAAAAACCTTCCTTTTTTATTTTAGCTTCAGCAGAGCTACTAAACGTGGGTGTAGATAAATGACCACAGGAAAACTTCACAAAATTACTGTTTACACATAATCTGACAATGAGCCATAATTTGATTGCTAAAAAAATCATTTTGTGTACCTCTGCCCCTATTCTGCTGGATAATGAAAATTTATATCTATGTTTCAGACATCTGGGGAGGATGTGACAGCTTTGGGGCTGAATGAAAGATTATGCCACAGTGACCCCTGTCAGCATTTCCTCATGGACTGGTTACCCGAAACCTAGCAGCATTTAGGTTACTTCTTTTTCCTTTTACTCTTCCTTTTCTCATCTCTTTTTCTTTTTGTCCTATTTTTAAGATAATTTCCTTTTTCTCCTTTTCTTTATTTTTCTCTCTCTTTCCCCCCCACCCTGCTTTCTTCTCTTACTTTTTCTCCTTGTCTTTATTGTTCTTTTTTCTCGTTCTCTGTCTTTTCCTTATTTTTATTTATTTACTTTATTTTTTCTTTTCCTGTCCTTTTTTTTCCACAAGAACAGTAATTTCATTTTGGAAAGTTAATAACACTGTAAATCTAATAGGCCATTTTAATGCCATCATGTGCGTATTAAAAGTCATGTGGCTGGTAAGGATCTCATATGGAGTGTCCTGGAGTTGTCTTGCATAGGAATGACAAGTCTCTTACATCGCTGTAGGAACTGGGTATGTTTTCAATTACTTCCTAGGACAGATCTGCTTTGAAATTAATTTGAAGTCTTTGCATATGGTTGTGTTTGCCACCTCTCTCAGATTATCCTTAGTAAACGCTTGTGTATCAAATTCACCTTTGATTCTCTCTAGAGATAATCTGTGCTGTTTAATTTATTTTTGCCTCAGGACTAGGAACAAACATTTCTTTGTGAGGTGCACAAATGGATCAGAAAAAGAGGATTTTCACAAAGTCTGTGTATTGCTCTGTCTGTGTCAGCACAGGCTCCTTGTGCTCTATTTGCTGTCCCCAGATCAATGCCCATCCCATGTGTCATTATGTGAACACCCCTTAAAGACCCCAGTGCTGCCCAGTTGCACTGGTGGAGACATTTAAGGACTTCTGGGTTGCACATGGGCTCTGAAGACAGGAGGGAAATCACACAGACAGGTGGATAGGTGAGAAACAAGTAGAAAAATGGCAGGTAGAGGGTGCTGAGAGCATCCTGTGGAGAGAGAGGAGATCTGAATATCTGTTGGCATCTGCTGTGAGTCCTCATTTGGTGGAGATAATTGTAGACCCAGGTTTGCTCTTGCATGCACAAAATATATCCAGATGTTTCCAAGAACTGGCAGGTTTTAATGAGGGATTTGGATGCCACGGCTCACCTTCAAAACTTGTATTTCCCTCTTCCTGGTGACAAAATATTGAGAATGTAGAGGTCTTAGATGTGTTGGGTTCATTTGATTCACAGATTTGTTCGAAAGTGGGGGCTTTTCTTCATAAATGTCTATTTTGTTAAATCACTCTCTGTGCCGTAAAAGATTTCCACTAAGCCCCACCAAAATTTGTTTACTTTGGGAGGAGATTCTCCCAAAGCATCAGGATGATATAGAGTTCAAAAATGTGAATGACGTGGTAATGAAGAGAATTCCCTCATGCCTCGTACATTTGGGCATTTCAAAGAGCAGTGACTGTATCACTTCCCATGGATGCAGCTCCAGGAAATGAATAATGCTGAGGAATGGTCAGAGATGAGCCTGCCTTCACCCACCTCCTTCCCTCCTGTGCTTCTCCCCTTCCACCTTGCACTCGTTATTCTAAAATGTGTTTTTCTGTGGGAAAGAGAAGTTTGGAGCCTGGGGAGTGGGGTGGTTTCTGAGGCCCTCTGAGCATTCCCACTCCTCCCTCTCTCTCTGCTGTTCCCTATTTAAGTGGCTGGGTGCACAATGGAGGCACTGCAGGTCCAAAGGAGGGTTAACTCCAGATCTCAAACACTCCTGACCCAGGGACTCATGTATCACCTTTCCCTAACAGACCTACCTAACCTATTTTGGAGTTTATTCAGCAGACCTGCTGTTTGAAAGAGACAATTTATCTGTAACATGCAAAATCTTCCCTCGGTCGCTCACAACCTGCTGTGACCCCAAAGGGAGTCCCACGGGCTGGTGCCACCACGTGCAGAGTGAGTTCATCCATCAGGGAAGCCAGAGTGAATGTCCTGCTGCCCACACAGCTCAAGGTGCCTCCTGAAAGGCTGGTTTTGGGTTCAGCCAGCTTCAAGGAGTGGCAAAGGTCCTCATGCCGTGCTTATCAGGCCTCCAGCGGAGTGTCCCACGGCTCCCGGGGGACCATGCAGACGGATTTCCTTTCCAGAAAAAACAAAGAGCGGAGACATGGGATGTGTCCTGTGTCTCCCTGATATACCGCAGGATCACCCACATCAGACACAGCCAAATAGCTCCTCAGCAAGACACACATGCTCCAAAATAAGAGACCTGATGGTTTTTGTGGAAGAAGGGACAGCTCTGCCTTTGCTGGCAGGCTCTGGGCTGGTTTTGGCTCAGCAGCACTGTAACGATGCCACCTCTTCTGTTTGCTGTCCTCACATCCCCTGAGCAGCTCTTGGTATCTGCTTTTCATGTTCACTCCGCATCACTC
Source organism: Lonchura striata (assembly GCF_050655825.1). Classification (NCBI taxonomy): domain Eukaryota; kingdom Metazoa; phylum Chordata; class Aves; order Passeriformes; family Estrildidae; genus Lonchura; species Lonchura striata. The sequence goes on from NC_140711.1 coordinate 27,906,817, forward strand.
GCTTGGAGGCTGCTGCTTCTACCTCCAAAAGGTACAAAAATTACAATGTGTGCTCTCAAAATGAACATGTACATCATGGTGTTGCTTTGCCTTGAACCTACCCCTATCTACCTTGATCCTGCCCATAACTGGTCCTGAAGAGGCACATATTGCATGGTTGTGGTGGTTCTGCAGTGCAAACATTGCAAATGCTCCAGTCTTTTTTGTGGGGTATCATGTTTAAACCTTGATCTGATGTTTTTTTCTACCAAGTACACAATAGCTGTACTTTTCCAGCAGTGAGGGCAATGGAATCTCTTCACTTAGGCTTCCTGAAATCTTTGTAGTGGGTAAAAGTTCTCAGAGAAAGGACAAGTGTCAGCAGTAATCGCTACCTCCCTTCATTCCACACCTGTCACCTGAAAAATTAGCAGTATCTATCATAAAACCAATGTATTCAATTGCTTACTTGTCGTTTTCTTTTAAAGCTTTTATTTCTACAATCTCTGTCAGAATGAATATCCCTCACTTTCACATTCACAGCCTGTGGTATCAAATTTCCTTTTAGCATGACTTAAAATATTCACACTATCAGGTCCATAAGCATTACATCCACATTTTTTTGGAAGGAAAAAATATCCAAGTTATAAACCATAGAAAAATAGGGCTTGTAATGAAAATGCTGACAGCACATTAACTGTCACTGGGCACTGCTATAAACAAGTGTTATGTTCATGTGCAGGAGAGAAAATCCATGCAGGGCTGGGCTTTACCAACTTTGGGGACCAGCAGTGCACAGTAACACAACATATTTATTTGTTTTCCATGAAAAGACACAGCACTGCAGCACTGCATGGCAATATGTTGCTAATTACCTTGTGCTCCACTGGAATGGTGACTGGCTCTCTGGATGCCTCAATTTCCAAACTGGAATTTGGAAAGCCATCTGAAAATGAGAGAAAACAAACAAACAAACAGACATGTAATTGCTCTCCTAAACTGTGGAACAATTGTTCTGTAAGCAGCGATCCATTCCCCTCTTTCATTTCTAAAGCAGCTCTGACAATGTGTGTTGCACCAGGAACCTGGCATATTAGGCATTACTAAATGTTTTAACTCTGCCTGTAAATTTGAATCTGTCATTTGAAACTTTTCTCATTGCTAATTTTATGATTAAGAAGGGAGTTTCTGCGCCTTTGCCAAGAGCTTGCGCCTGAGAATTCCTGGGGTGCCCTGAAAGCTCTTGAAGTCAGCCCCTTCCAAGGTCAGAGCTAACCCCCTAAAAATCCCTCAGTTTTTTGGTAAATCTCGTGCATCCACCCTCCTGTGGTGGCCAGCAGAAGGTGGGGTTGATGTTGGGCTGAGAGCAGATGTGAGGTTCCCCCAGTCCTGCAGCTGGTTTCACAGCTGGAGCTCTGTGGGATATTCCCAGTGCAGCCAGTACCATCTCCTGGCTGAATACTTCAGGGAAAACATCTCCTGTTGGGAAAGGTGGTGGTTGCCTTTTTGTGTGAGCCTGGCCTGGAGAGCAAAGCCATTTACAAACAGGTCATTTCCATTTTGGATTGTCACAGCTGGCAGGAGGAGGAGGAATTTTAGGGAATCAAACAGCCACTCAGAGGAAAAGCTCATATTAAACAACACAAGGTGCACGGGGCAGTTGAGTAATTCTGTATTTACATGAACATTGCAGCAAATGCCCTGTAACAACAACTTTTTTTTTTTTTTTTTTAAGCTCTTTAGGTTTTGTGTTATGAGAAAATATGAAGCATAAATCACATGGAGCTACTCCTGGCCTTAAGCCTTCAGGATGCATTTGTTTGAAATCAAGAGCCAAATTCCCTGGATCAGAGTAAACTGTTAGGTGCCAACTGGGGCAAAATGCCAGCCTTTGAACTCCTGCACATTATGGCTGATGTGATCCATATGCAGGACTTGAGTCGTGCTCCAAAGTGGTTTCTTTTAATTGATTTAGCAAATTAACAATATTAGGCCTTCTGTAGGATAGAAAGTACATTACTCACTGTGCCCTTATATTACCCTGAAAGGAAATCTATTGTTCTTTTGTAATGAAATGGTATCACAAGGAAAAAAAAAGGTAGCAGTAGCAGGTAAAAGGAATCACATTCAGCTGTCAAGCATGTTTAATGAGGAATTTTAATTATGAGGCTGGAAATCAATGGGCATAACTTTAGCAATGAAGTCTTACAGGGAAACTAAATTGCTTTCTATCTTGCAAAGTTTACTGAAGCATCTTGAGCGGCTGCCAACCATCATTGTTCTGAGAAAAGGAACTTGAGGAAATTGCAAGTCACACTGTAGCGTTTATTGAAGGCATATTCAACAACAACAAAAAGGGAGGATTTCCATGGATTCATGTTTAATGGGTTCTTCCTAACTGATTCATCTCTGCCCCTATGATTCTTTAGAGCCCTTGGTTTCATGTACTGTAAAAAACCTGTTCTTAGGAGAGCACTGAGGTAAGGTTGCACTGAAAACTGATAGTTTATGATTCACAGAAGATAAAGATCATCTCACTTGTTCCTTATTCCTGGAGAACGTGGGCTGTGAGGAACATCATGGCATAAATTCTCCATGCACTGGCGACCTAAACCTCCAAACCCAGAGCTAAGATAAAAAAATAGCACTCAGGTCTCTGTAGTGTTTCCTAATCAGAAGCTGTGGTGTTGTCCTCAGGATGCTCCTGTGAAGTCCTTTTGGTGTTTCCAGGGCAATTGGAACTGCTGTAGTTCTGTAACTGCACTGTGATTTGTTTAAGCTGAGCACACCACATAGGGCCAAAATCTGGGGCTACTGAAAAAAGCATCTCATCATCACCTGTGAGGCTGGGCTCAACTTCACAGCACAAAAACAAGCTCAACCCTGCCTCCAGCTCCTTCTGGAGAAACTGTAGGGCAGAATTAAGCCAAAATGCTTTAGAGTACCACAAGAGGTGGTTTTGGAAAGCCACGTTTCCGTCTCTGTTTTAGGCATTCTTGGTTCCTCATTAAGCACTGAGAGCTGCAGTTTCTCAGCACTGAGTCCTGTAGCTGTTTGCTTCTCCTGCTTTTTGGGGGGTGCTGCATTTCTCCCCTCTGTGGTTTAAATCAAGGCACATCTCTGACTGCCCCACTGTCCCTTGGAGCCCTCCCACCAGTGGGCACCAAGTGTTTTAGTGTCCTTGCTTGGGAATTGATGGCCTGAGTTAATATTTGGATATTGCAGCAGAGTGTGTTCAACAGACCCTTAATGCAGGAAGGGGAGAAGTACTTTTGAAACCAATCTAGTTGCCATTCCATAGGAAATCCAAGTCATAGATCACAGTTATTGGTATTTTAAAAGTGGCAGTGCCTGTTAAAGGCTGGCTATTCCCTAGAATATAGAGATATTTGGGGCTGCAGTGGAGACACATTGGCGGCAGAGTGGAAGCTCTGAGCTCACCTGCCAATGCTCTGCCTGGCTTAACTCCTATCAGTCGCTCACTTTCATGAGTCTGAAATTCATGCAGCCCCAAAAGAAAGATAAATAAGAACAAGTCACTTTTCACCCTCCAGACACAGGCTGAGGAAACTATTTCAAATAAAATATATCATCTCAAGCAGGGGAAGATGAAATCGTTTTCTACTGAAGTTGTTTTCCCAGTTGACAGAACAAATTACTGAATCTCCTCTACTGGACATCTGAAGTATCTTTTCTAAAATCATAATTACATTCAACTCTTTGGCAAAAATACTGAATTCTGTGTTTGTGATATTTAGTGATGCCTAAAAATCCTCATGGTGAAAGACAAAAGTAGTGTGTGAGCTTCAGAGGAATATTTTTGTCTGTTCCCTGGAGAATATGGGGACCTTGTCCCTCTCATCATCACCAAAACCATCACTTCCAGCAGTCTTCCAATGAACTAATTTCCCAAATGAATTTGTTGATTTAGCCTTGGTGTCCATAGCAGGGGACTAATTTTATTAAGGACCACAGCATAACATGCAGTTCAAACAACAGAAGGGTTCCTGGGCAGTTCAAAGCTTTCCTCTACCCCTTTTACTTTAAGGTAATTTAGGGTCGTGTGTTTATGGTACACGTATTTGGCTCTCTCTATCTCTTGCGGGAGCCACTCATCTTGACTGCCAGTATATTTTTGATAAAATCGAGGTGGAGATGAAGCAGACTATATTCCACAAGAAATCTCACCCACTGTATCTATAAATTCTCTCTCTCATCTCCTGTGAGTGTTGAATGAGCCTTCAGGTGTCCGCTGCTATTTCTCTTATGGTGCTCCAAGAGGCCACACGAGATGGAGTGGGGGCTGCAAAGCCCAGGAAATTTTACTATGGTCAAAAATAAAGTAAATCCTGCTCACCTCTCCCGTGCCTTCACCCTTCAAAGGCAAGTGTATTTTTTCATCACTGATGCATTTTATACTCCCATATTTATAGTGAATATAGGCATTCATGTCGCTTCAAAGAAAAGATCTTTCCTTTGAAAATGTTGAGATAGGTCGTTTTCAAGTATATGTGTGGTTTTTTTGGTCATATTGGGCGGCAAACCATTGATGTGTACATAGCAGAAATTCAAGCAGGACTCAAACATCTACATGTGGAGGAGCTGGGGACCAACTGAGGAAAGGAAAAGAGGAAAATTCTACTCTTACACTCCTGATGGAGGTGTAAGAGTAGAATTGTTCTTTAAACATATTTTCAATTGCTGAAGGAATGTTTGTTGCTAAATATTCACATGCCAAGTGATGTGTAAGTCTGTAAGTTCATTTTAATGTCAGCTGTGGGGCCTGTTACTACATTTTTCCTGCATCATTCCAGTCTCCTGTGCACAGCCAGGGGCTGCTGTGGAAATACCATGGTCAGTATGGTTCATGTAACAGCCAAATACCAAGTCATTGGACTAAGGACTGGTTTTCCTAAGGGTTTTATAACTTTGTTGTCTTTTCACAGCATTTTTCAACCTCTCCGTTGCTTGTACTCCCATAGAAATACATATTTTGTATGGATAGACCTTTATTTCCCAGTGTAGTCACTTGTTGATGAGTCTGTTCTGTGTCTGTTCCGCCCTTCTTGACAATTTTTGCTGAAATCCACAAAATCCATTCCAGCCCGTGCCATCGACCAAAATCCTCATCAATTTTTCAATGAATTTCTAATGCTATCAGAGGGTTAATATATGAGATGATCCCAGTGTTGTGTCAGAGGGAAACCTTTTGAGCAGAGGATGGATGTACAGTGCGGAGCGGCGTATAAATCATTTTCAAATTAGTATTCTCTGCATCTGGAGAAGAGTACATTTGTGTGCCTGCATAAATTGCCTATGAACACATTTCAAAACCCTACGCTTAATCTTAGCAATGAACATTTCAAAAAGTAAATTAATATCTTCAAGGCGAAGAAATACAGTATATTAAGCAGAAGCCCACTGGAAACTGTATAGTTAAGAATCTGTCAGCCTTTCCATTATAAGCTCTGTTTTTTGAGGGGTTTATAACTCAGTTATAAAATTTCACACTGGGCTAAAGGTTGGCACGTATCGCCTCAGTTTGGCAGGGTGACATTTTATTAGCTCTGAAGGCGTTTTGGATCCCACGTCAATGGGATATTATTTTAAACCACAGAAATGAAGTTTAAATAACTTGGGGTATGGCTGGGCTGCAGGAAGGTGAGACGAGCAGGATTGAGGCCCAAAGTGATGCTGTTGACTCGCAGAGAGGTGACACCTGGGGTGCCAGGGCTGAGGTTGGGATCGCACATCAGCCCCAAAGTCAAATTTATTTTCTTTTGTCCCTTCCCCTTAATGTGCCTTTAATTCACATATTTATAGTTAAATGTATATTGTGCTGAGGTTACAGGTCTAGTTGGTGGTTTATAAATTAGGTTAATTAACATTACAATAGTACTTTCTGAGTGTGGGAGTCTGTTTGTGGGTGGATATGTGTGTGTGCAGACAAGAGTGCTCCTTGGAAACAGAAACAGGATTAAAGTGTCTGCAGGAATTGTAAATTTATTGTGTAAATAGCTTTATGATTTGTTGTGTGTTTGGATTAATGCAATATATATCCATTTTAAACATTGATCTTTAAGCGAGCAATGTAATAAATCTGAATATTCCTTCAAATTACTGTTTACACTGGCTGTGCTATAGATTAAAAGAGACAGTTGCCTTTATAAATTTAGTTGTAGGGTACACGGGTGTGTATAAATACTTCTGTTTCCAATTATACCGAACAATGATGATAAACTGTTGTGAGTTGTCTGGACAATTGTACACAGCCTGAGTCATGAGAGGGATGATGCTGGGCAGTGACCGATGCACACATGGCACAGGGGGCTGGGGGGAGCTATTGTTTGGGCCAGGAAACCTGTAAATAGGCACCTAGAATAAATTCTATGAATGTATTGAAATGAAGGCACAGTTCCTTCCCAGCTGTAATGCTTCTAAAAGGGGCAAATGTGTCAACTCATGAAAATATGGAAACATGGTTGTTTTTTTGTTTACAGGATTTTAATGGCTTGTAGAAGGTGTTCAGGAAAATGGATTAGGTATCCTTGGCATGGGGTTGCTTTTGGTTTTCCATATCCAAGGCTGCTGATGATGCTGGTTTTCAGGCTCTGTATTGTTGATCAGACTTAATTCGGCAGTTGGGTAGCACTTCAAAAGGGATAGTGGTTATCACTGTGACCCCTTAAAAATGTATTTGCACCAAACACTGTGGCTTTAAACATGGAGTTGAGACGAGACAGAATTCATACATGTGGAAGTGCATTTAAGGAAATAAATACGTGGACTTAGTTTTAATTTTGGTCTTCAGAGAGAAATTCTGTGGTCCCCCGAAGCTCTCTGAAGAGAAAAATGGCTCTCAGGCAGTGGCCAAGGTGGTCTGTTCTCAAGGGCCAAGTCTCTTCCCAGGCAGGTTCTTCCCTGCCTGATTCACTGGGCAGCTGTGCCACAGCTGGGGGATGTGGCTACCTGGTTTGTCCTGGTTTGGATCAATACCAAATATATCAATACCTGGTTTGGATCAGTACCATTTAGAGTGGTACAACTGAGAACCATTTAGGCTTGCTGCAGATGTCCTACAGTGACATCTTAAGTGCTCAAAGTCAGTTTCCAAGTGATCCACATAAAAACCAAATCCCTAAAAAATTCTTCCTTCTTCAGACAAAGCAGGGAAGACTTTTGTGTCGTCTATAAGAAAAAAAAAATTGCTTTCTGAAGAGTTTGGTTTTCCCCAACCCGGGAGAGGTGTGGTTGGGTTCTCTTACACCAAATTCATGCCTCGTATGAGAGCTGGAGAAGAACTGACCCATCTGGCAGCACCTGGGCAGGGGATGCCCTTGTCATACTGATGGGTTCCATTGATGAGAGCTGGCCAGACATTAATCAAATGATGCAGTTTTAAAACTCAGGAAGGGGTGATCACAATTTGGCCCTCTTCCTTCTTTTTCTTTCTTTGTTATCCCTCCTCTTTCACATTATTATTTCTAAGAGCAACAACAACAAAAAAGACTGATCATGATAAATTATAGGAAGCTGGCAGCAGTGGTAATTAAGAGGTAATTATCAATAAACAATTTAACCACAAAAACTTGGATCCCACCTACCAGTTGTCAACAATAAAGTCATGGAAGCTCCACAGGCCACTGGACAAACAGTCCACAGGGAGCAGGGCTGGTGCTGTTAGTGCAAATAAACAACTCTGTGCCGGGAGGCCAAACAAAAGCACAGCACAGAGTGACCGCGGGGCAGCGGGGAAGAAAAGGCTCCCTCGGCAGAAAGAAACAACAAAAAACCCAACAGTAGTTACAGTTTGAGGAGTCAGCCTCAAACTGCTCGCAGTTTATTGCAGTCCCAAATAAGTATCCCATAAACAGCAGTCAAAGCCCAATGTTTGGTGTCTTAAAAAAAATCTCCTTGAAAGTGGGAAAAGAAAAGGCATTCTGGGGGAAGTAAGAGCTAGAGGGAGAGAAAATGTTGTTATGTCAACTGGTTGACTACAACAGATGTCTGATTGTGTGGTGTCCAACTTGAATCTCTGTTTTTGTGATACTGAGGTGGGAGGAGATGCAATGAGGCATGTACCAAAAGAGTCCCTCAGACGTGCATGCAGATGTGCTCGGCCAAACATCCTTCCAGCCACTCCCTTGGAAATCAGGAGAGGTTTTTTAGGTGACTTCCAATGCAACAAAGCCATCCCCTTCTTCATGTGCAAGTAGGGTTACTTTTTTCTCTTTTTGTAAGTTAAATATGACCACAAGCAGCTTGGAGGAATGACAGCCCTAGTTCGCACCACTCTTTGCTAATGATCTTCATCTTGCATTCCTACATTGGGATTAAGGCCAATTTTCTGTTCAAGGGAGTCAGTTAAGGACAGCAGAATGAATTGAGACTATATTGAACATGGAGTAAGTTTTTTGTGAGTGACTATAGCATCACAAACTAATGTAATGAAATTTAAGCGCTTGGATTTGGGGGTTTTTCAAAATCTTTGGAAGAAATGCGCTACTTACATGTTATGTTAAACAATTGACATGAGCCAATCTATAAATTTGCACTCAATAGGACATATCCTGGAATTCATGCATTTAGAGAGTGATGATGGGTTAATGTGGAACCTTTGTTGCTTCCACTCCATGAAAACCCCCAGTCTCAGCACATTTCATCTGTGCTGGCAAGCTCCCTATCATACCTACCCCACAGACCTGCTGCACAGCCACTTCTGAGCCTGCCTTAGATGCTGCAATGTGTCTGCCTGGTTTTCCTTTAGATTGTCCAGTGCCTGCTGTTCTTTCCTCAGGTTCTTCAGTCACAGCTGCATTTTCTGAGATTTTCTTAGATTTTCTTAATTCCAATTTTTTTTGGACAATCCTAGATCTTCTAACAAACCCTCATGCTGTGTCCCCCAGTAACTTAAAAGTAATTAAGCAAAAAGTAACGATTTTGGACATCTATCATTTAATTTGAAATTACATATGGATTTAATGGAGGGGGAGGAAATAGTGCTTTGAGAGATTAGTTCTTAAATTTTGATTTAAGAACTGAGTTATTAGCTGAAATAATATGAAGCGGGGCTGCTTTTTTGACCTTTCTAAAGTCTAGCCTAGTCAATTATTACAGCAGAGCAGGGAACCAGAGAACAGCTTTGAATCAGTCAGACCCAAACTGATTTAAGTTTGCATGGGGTTGAATAAGACATTAGTTAAAAATAACTAATGTATTCTTTGACCTCCATAATGAGAAAGGACATTTACAGGTTTTTCACAGTATATCTGATCCTGTTTATTTCATTTTGTGATTTAAAGATGGACTGGATGTTCTTATAGGGGTCTAGATAATGCAGTTTGTTTTTTTTTTTTAAGTTTCCTGCTCCAAGTATTCTTTCAGTTGTGCATTTTGTCCATCAATTTATGTCATGGTTATATTTCAAGGCAAGTTTGCATGAGAAAGACAACCACACTGCTGGAAGGAGCAGGATCACTAGGGCTTCTACCTCCCTACAACCTGCCTTAAGAGAAAAGCCCAAGTTAGTGCTGATAAATCTGATTTATCATTGTTTTCCAGATGGAATTAGGCAGGAACTAGAGCTAGGAAACTCCTTCCCTCTGAGACCTTAAATAGCTTGCCCTTCTCCTGTCTCTGAGCACCTCTGTGTTGAGGTGAGAGGGGAACCTAACTCACAACCCTGCAAGCTGGGGAGGCAGTCCCTGTACAATAGGGAGAAAAATTTTTGCAAAGTACTGGTTAAAAAGGGGGAAAAAATAAGTAAAAAAAAAAAAAAAAGAACAAAGGCGTGGAGACAAATGTGTGGAGAAAGGAGAAGGAAGGAAGAGGGAAAGAAAGGGGAAAGGAACATTGATGGCAAAGTTTTCCACGAGTTGAAAAGGTCCCAACTTTGGTTATGTCTCCAGGCCTCAGCTCTTCCTGAGAACAAGAAGAGAAAACAAAAGTTGTTTCCATTTTTCAGTGTAGATCTCACTCATTTCTGCACCCAAGTAATTCTCACTTTGCTGCTGGTTTGGCCCTTCGGTGTGCAAAGGCTTGGCAGCCCTGATTTATGCATCTGCCTTTTTCTGCCGTATAACCTGAGAAGATGCCTTTATAACTGGTTCCTTTGGTGCCGTAAAGGAAACATTAGTATGTCAAGTTTCCAGAGAGTTTAAAATAGGCCAGCTGGCTGCTCGGAGTGCACAGCTTGAAACGGTCACTTCCATTTTCGGCTGAGCAGCGCTGCCGTCAGGAGGAGCATTGATTAAATTGACCACAGTCCAAGGCTGGTAGAGAGCATAACACGAAGTGACTTCTCCCCAGAGCAAGCAGAAGATTTGTGATGTACACAGGGATAGAGTATGATCTTTTTTACCCTCTCTGTACTGCAGTGTTTACTTTAAAATACTGTTTTTTCATAACAAAAGAAGGCTGAGCTTTTACCATAAAATTTGCCAAACAATTTAGGTTATATTTCATTGCTTGCACCCAGCTTCACACATAAATGTTTAGCAGTATAGATAGCCTGTGTCCTCCTGAGCTTTCAGTAATACAGTTTTCAGGAATAAAGGCTCCTCATATGAGAAAGGTTTTGTGAGATTAACAAGTACCATAGAATGCTGGAATATTTTGGGTTGGAAAGGACCTTAAAGATTATCTAATCCCTGTAAGCAAGGACAACTTCCACTATACCAGGTTGCTCAGAGCCCCATCCAACCTGACCCTGAACAATTCCAGGCTTTGTTTCACTGAGGACAAAGTTCCCACACTTATTTCTATTTAGTCAAAATGCTTCCATGTTATTTTCTTTCCTTATCTCCAGTGAATCCTTTCAAAGGATGTAACCCAGACAATGAAAATGAATGGGTAAGGAATTTATCTGCAAAATCTCTTGGTCCCATTGCCTGTGTGCTGCATCTTAGAGCAGCAAGACCCCAAATCAGCAAGGTTTTAGACCCCTCAGGTCCCATTGAAAATCCCTGAGGAATGCAGGGTTCTTATCACCTTAAAAAAATTAGAAACATGTTTTAAAGAAAGGAATACTGTCAGTGTAACAATACCAAAGGAAGTAGAGGGAAATATATGGGGTAAATACCCTTCCACGTGCTTCAGGAGCATCCCTGTGGATGGAGGACACCCACCAAGAGCTGGAGCTCCCTGAGGATCCTTTCTCTTGGGGGTAAAAGGTGCTCCCAGGGTTTCCTCCAGCCCTGCAGCAGAACAAAACTGCTGAGTGAGAGGGGATAGTGGCAACCCTGGCTAATGAGCACGTCTTCATGATTTCGCCTTACTTTGCACCTGAAACACTATTTGTTATTTCTAGTTATCCCCCAAATCCAACTAAATCACTGTGTTTCTTCCTGGTCTCTCTTTGCACATTGGCTCTTGTTTGGGTTTTATTTTTATTTTCAGTTAGTTTGTAAGGCTCTCCCACAGGCTGGAAACAAGGGGGTGCTTTGGAAGCACAACATCTTAGCACTTAACTGTGGATAGATCAGTAATCTTTTATAATCAGAAATAGGTATAATTGTGTGTCTCTGCCAAAGGAGCTTAACTGTCAAAGGATTAAGCCACATCCTGATCAATGCAAGTGCCTTCCTAGAAAACAGGCAGGGAAAGATTTCCTGTAGTTAGCAGCAATGAGGGAGAGGAACTTTAAAAACAACTTTCTATTTGATAACTACAGAAATCTAGCTAAGTCTTAGGGATTTAGCCAGGGAACATATTGGTTCCAGCAGACTATGGTAAAGTTAATTAAGGATGATTAATGGAGCATTTTCCTTCCAATGATATCTGTGACAGAACAAAGCTGTCTGAGGCTTGTCAAGCAGAATTTGAGTTGAATGAGTATTTATGTGATCAAATCTGAAGGGCTGCCTCTTGACAGAGCAAGGATTCATCAATCAATTGCGCTGGCTTGCAGTGGTGGGAAATTGGTCTATCAGCATAGCTCTGCTCCCATCCCCCATTTTTTCATTCAATCATCCCTCAGGCTACAATGCATCTTTAGCTTTTACCTCTGACCACCTTAAGGGCTATCAGAGAAAAGTAAAAGCAAGAGCTAAAACATCTATTATAGTGGTTATTTCTCAGCTGTACTCATACAATTGATTTCTTTTAAGTAAAGGCCCAGGCACTGTAAAGCGATACAAGCCTGTTCAATGAATTAATTGGTTTTAATAGAAGTTTAGCTTTGAGCCTGAAGAATATATAGTGCTCTCTTGCTAGAAAGTCTCCTATTAGGGAAACCACCTGCACAAAAGGCCCCAGTCCTCTTCTAATCCCACTGCCCTCATCATAATCACTTCATTTAAAAAGGCAAGATCCTTAATTTAAAAGAAAGGGGCACCACATGTACTCCAGTTTCTGTGCATTTCATCGTGCATCAGTTCCTGGGAGGGGAAGACTGCTTGCCTGCACTTGGCTTTGGGTTGCCCTTGCAGCTTTTGGAGGCCTGGGATGCAAAACTGGATGCCAGGATTTGGGCAGAGGAATGATACCATTGTGGATATACCAATATCTCTGTTTAATGAATGCCTCAGTTGCTTTCACTGCTGTAGGGATTGAATGGAACTAACCACAAATGATGTAAAATAATGCACATCTCATGAAAAACTCAGAGGAAGATAAGTCTTAGCCCTACTCTGAATAAAATCAGGGCAGGCATTCTATTTATGATAGGAGGCAGAGGTTTAGTTGCATTTTCTAACGCAGCTCATAGACGGTTTTTTGTTTAACTGCTGTGTGCTCAAGCTTTGTTCTTCTGGGCACTCACCAAGCAAAATACACACAAAAAAAGTGGTATTTAAAACTGAAACACCAGATTGTCATCTCCATCATCAGCCTCATAAAATGCCATCATTAGACATCTGACCTACATTAGCCATCTACTGTTCAGTAATTTAAATTGACCATCAGTTCAAAAAGAGCAGTGTCTCCTGGGGGCAATTCACCCATTTTCTAGACATCTAGGGAGGATGATGAGGGTTGCATTCAAGAAGTCTGATCTCTCTCTAAGGGGAACTTGGACTTCATACCCACCTTTGAAATGTGTAAAGCTTCCAGTAAAAATAAAATCCCCGAGAGTGGATTACTTTCTTTGGTGCAGTTGTAAGCTCAGTGGCATGTATCCCTCGTTGGATTTGCACACTAATCTTTCTTCTTAAGTTACTGGTAGAAGTAAGGTTTCTAGGACTTTTATGAATTGGAAAATTGAAGTTCTGCCTGGTAATAATTTTGAGGTTTGATACCTGCCCCAGCTAGGCCAGCTATAAATAAAGGATGTTAAAGACAAGACTTCACTTTTTCTCCCAGACTTGTGCTCTTTGCACAAAGAAAAACTCCAGTGTGCCTTGACCTGTGGAAAAATGGCTCAATCATGAGCTGTCTTTACTTTTTCATACAGGTTTCCATCTAGGACTACTCTCCTGAGTACCAATACCTTCCCTGTGAATACAAACTTTACACAAATCCAAAGAGGTCTCTAAATGCAAATATGGCCTTTAGACCTTATTAGTTTTCCCAATATGATTATTGTTGAGAGCGTTTCTTTCCATCGGTAGAGAATACTATTTCATATGTGCAAGCAAGCTTGGAAACCAAATGTCTAAATATTTAACCAACGTTATTTCAAAGAATTTCATTATTTATCTTCTTATATGATTTATACTATCACATTCTCTGTCTGTAGTTGTGGTTTATCATAAGCAACCCATCTGCTGTAACAGCCAAATTGGAACATTCATATAAGATGCGTTCCGATATCATAAACATGACAAAAGATAGATTACATTTAGTCTTTCTCCATGTTTAACCAGTTTAATTTGTTTCCTATGCAGAAGAGGCTCTAAATTTACTTAATATATGTTAGCACTTAGGAACACAGTTAGGAACATGACTAGGGTCTTAACCTATTCGTAAATAAATGGGAAGCTTCCTGTCTGAGTAAAAGAAAGAGAGAGAATTTATGTCAAACAATCAGGAATTTAATACATAGTGCTCTATTAGGATGTCCAGTTTGTGTACATACTCTTAAGGCATGATTACGAATAACTTCACTTCTTATAAACAATGTGACTGAAGAAATTACTCACAGATACAACAAAAAGGGAAAGAAAGGTAGGAAGTTTTAGCTGCAGCCAATAAAGGAATTACTTTCCCTGAAAAGGTTAAAAACTCAGGCATTTATTTTTGTTGCCATAATATTTGTCTTTGCAGGTTTAGCTTTCTTAAGAATCCCAAAGAAGATGCTGCGTCGGGAAAGATTTTAGTGACCTGGGTTCAAAGTCATATCATAGATCCAACATTTTCTCCGACAGCTTTGGTTTTAAAGTAACCCTAATGCTGGACCAAATCTGTGAAGTGAAGTGACTGTCCATATTTATATCACTACTCTGAAGAGAGCTTTTAGTGATTACAAGGTTGATCCAGCAAGTTGTTGAATGCCTTCAACTTCTGTCGGCTTCAGAGGAAGCCGAGGGTGCTCGGTGCCCGGGCGAGAGCGCTCAGCACCCTCAGGACCTGGCCCAATGGGGCTTTTCACATCGAAAGGTCAAGTAGAGGGCTTTGCATTTCAAGCTATAGAGTCACTCATTTTTCTCCCTTAAGGTGAAAACCATGTGATTGGAGAGCGTGTGATTAACTGTTAAGGAAACAATGTCCATAATGATATATAAAAATGTTGCTTTCAAAAGTTGTGGTTGGATTTCTTCGGAGGTGTTAAATATATGGTGGTCCAACACCATGCAATTCATGAATGCTAAGAATAAATATAAGCTTATTTCTGTGATGGTGATTTACTACGGAGCAATTTTGAGCAAATATATTCACATTATAGGATATGAATACAAATCAAACATAACTGAGCTGGTCTTTATGAGAATGAAGTGTCAGTACGTTTGAAAATATGTGTAACACCAAACTTTAATCATTTTACCAGCACGTTAATATTCCAATTGATTATTCTGTGTTCCTCCTGAATGTTTAAGGTTTTGCTACTGATTTGTCTGCTGCAAGCATTCCACACCTTCCAGGGCTATCTGGCACTTAGGCTCTCCCAGTCTGGGATACCACTGGTCTGATTCAGTTTGATAAAAGAGTTTATCCTGTTGCAAAATCCTTGCCTCCAAAGAACATTAACACAATAGAGTATAGAGAAAGGGAAAAATAATGGTGGAACTAACAAGCTCCATGTGGGCCTTCAGCAGCATCAGATTGGCTTTCATTGCACCTCTTCTCCAGGAAACGTGATTTTCCTGGAATGCAGATCCCAAGGTGAGACTCCATCTTCATGTCTGTGCATGATGTATTTTATACAATCTCAGCACCAGGAAAAGTAGTGGGGTTCTTATTGCAGTGACATTACATTTGCTCAGGTAGGAAGGTGGCACTGGGCTTGCTTGCATTACTAGAGTTCATTACCCTCCTATATGTACAAAATTTAAGGAATCGCTTTTTTCACTCTTTACCCAAACATTTTTGGGGCCTCACCACAAGGACAGAAAAAGCCAGGAGACCTAGGTGGGGAATAAAGGGCACAAAGATGTTTTCTGCTTTAGGATCTTTCAATCCAAGAGAACATTAATGGATGCATATAAGAGAGGAGGAAACCCAGAACTTGTCATCTTGACAGCAGCTGCAGCATACCAGGAGATTAATCCTTATGAATTCAAAGAGGAATTTGAAGGAGAGTTGGGAGGAAACTGGTGAAATAACTTTGGGGGTGTTTGCAGGGAAAGCCTCTGTCTGGAGGGCAGGGCTGGAGAAAATGCAGCATTTCAAGGGTTGCCTCTGCAGTCTGTAATTGAAAGGGGAGTTGGCATTGTGTCCCTACATGGGTATGGCACACACCAAAGTGCCCTGAAAGTGAAGCTTTTACTTGAGGGGATGCATAGGAGAATGAGGTGATAAAAGAGTTCATAGATAGAAGAGAGACATTACAGGGAAAAGTAGTGAAATAAGGAAAGAGCAGCAATATTTGTCTGTGATTGTGATAGTTCTGGTCAAAATACAGCTACTGAGGCTTTTAAAAAACACTGTACAGCCAAAAAAACATTGTATTGGTAATTAAAATTACAGTGACAGTGCTAAAAACAGCTATGGCCTACAGAACCTTTTAAAAGATGGACAGATCAACAGAAATGAAGCAGAAAGAAAGGAGGAACTATCTGGGAAGGCAGGAGTAAATCATGACCACAAACCCCTAGCTGTCTGGGGCTGTTTATCCTAGCCTTGCTCTGCTTCCCTGGCTGATAACACAGCCCACCATACACCCGGGCATTGTTCTGACACTGAAAGATGAAGCGGATTTTTACAAGCCGTAACCCTCCACCACGCTTTCCCTCGCAACACCTACTGCCTCACTCTGCTCCCTTGATCCCACTTTCCTTCCCCCAAAACCAGTGTGTTTATTGGGACCAGCGCAATGGAAATTCCACTTACTGTTTATATCTTAGGTTTCTCTTCCCTTCCTATATTTCCCTGGGAATTGGGGCAGTATAGATTCTTGTTCCACACCCATGGCTTTGTCTTTGCCTTTTTTTCCTGAATAATTTTCCCCAACTGCATTCTCGTGGAGCAGCTGTTTGTGTTTAAAAACCACCTGCACAAGTAGTTCTGTTTTCAGTGGAAGAAAATGTTGCTTGTAAAAGGAAAAAGCCCTAAGGTGTTGGAGTTTGCTGGAAGTTTTAATTCGATGCGTATATTTTCCTACTGATTGATGACTGTTCGAAGTGCAACTTTAGCCCTTGATAACTAATGAAACTGGGTGGTACTAACAGTCACTGTCTGGCACAGTGATGTGTAGTTAAACTGAGATCCTGTGAGGAAGGAGATTAGGTTTTGACCCATCAGGAAAACCCTAGATCCCTAATTTTAGCAGAGGAGAGAGTAAGAGATGGTGAAAGAGGAGCAGCATCTTCACAGAGAGTGAAACTGCTGTGCAAAAAGCTGAACTCTTGCATGGTTGGACAAGGACACAAGACCTCATAAGAAAGGAGGATGGGCACCAGGGGAAAATCTCACCTTCATTTAAAGCTCGTGGGAATTTTGGGGACTTTTTCTCAAGGGCTCCTGAAGTATAATGGGGAGCGATAACATTATTTCCCAGCCATGGCTAATCTCGAGGAGTTGAGGCTTATGTTACACTTGTGTATTGTGCTGGGTGTTTGTGAAGCCATCAAGTACAGCCAGAAGTGGTCCTGAGCCCAGCCCAGCCCCGGGAAAGCCCTGTTTGCTCTCTCCAGGGGCCCTCCTTGGCCTTTCTCTTGCTGCTCCTAACGCCCTCCCACCTCTTACTCCTCTTCTATTCTCCTTGCTATGGCATGATTTTACTTTAATTTCTTTCCAAGTGGTGTTAATTCTTTAATTTCCAAAGAACCAGCTGGACTGAGTACCTGAATCCTCTCCAGTTTCCCAAAAAGCTCCTGTGTGCTTGGTGCTGCCTCTGCTTGGCAGCATGTGATGCTCAAAGGAGTAACCACTTCAGGCCAACAGTAAATGGCAGCAAATTCTGGCTTTCAGCCCTAGTTGAGGCCATTAGATGATGATTTCTTGCAGCAAAGCTGGCACCAAACCTCTGCTGACCAGGGCTACAGTAGAAGGTCATTTATGTGTTCCATCCCAGATGATGGAAACGGTAGCAGTGAGGGTTGTAGCAAGCTAAGAAATAAATTGTACCAAGGTTTGAAGAACTTTACACCATTAATAACAGACATCTAGGTATATTAATATATATTTTCAGGTGTATTTAGGTCTTAATGACTATACTTGTTTATTTTGCCATCAATCCCATCCAAACTGAAGAAATTGCCAGAAGCCAGGCTGTGTCCCAGAAAAAAAAGACTTCTGGAACATAAAAAACTGATTCCTACCTCCACTGCCTCCCAGTCTTCCCTTCTCCCTACCTGCTGTCCATAGGCAGCAGTGAGTGTCCTCCAGCTGGGGTTTGGGTGGGATGGTGGAGCCTTCTTCATGCCAGCCAGACTCCTTTGCAGTAAACTGGGGAAATTGGAGAGCTCTTGGCATACCATGGCTTGTAAAGGTCTTGTAAATGGCTCGTGCAAAAAAAAATTTCCAAATGGAAACAGCACTGTGCCTTAAGTTTAAAGTAGCTTTGATAGGAAAGAGTGGTAAATATAAGCCTTTCCACCTCTGTGGGTATATTGTAAATGCCAGACAGTGGAAAACCAGTAAAGGAAAAAGCATCTGAGAGCAAAGACAGCACTTGGGAAGTTAGACTCGTTTTTTGGCTGTGTGTGAGCTGAACCCAGCAGGCATTTCAGACACAACTGGTTTTAGCATAAAGGCTACTGATGGGTGGATGCTGCTCTTGCCATACAAATCCCATGGTGTTTTAGGATTTTCTTTTCTCACTCAGTGCATTTTAGGCCTTAGAAACTGAGGAAGAATTTGGTGGAAAGCATCCTGCTGGGTTCTGGTCACTGTGACAATATGGAAAACTCCACAAACTATTTTGGCATGAGGGTGGCATGTTTGGGATGTGTGAGAGAGAAGGGAGAGCAAGGCAGATGAGAAGATGACACCTGATGGCCAAACAACAAAGGGATCCCCAGCAGAGGAATTCTGACTGTGATCACTGTCCTCAGGGGAGGTGGCATCTGCCTCCTGACATGGCCACTTGTATTTATCTAAAATCACAGAACTGTAAAACCGGAGCTCAATATTTGCAGGGTAAAGAAGTGACTTCACTGGGAAGGGTTCCTCAACAGAGCTGAAAGAAAAGGGGTCAAATCCATCACTGCTTCTTACTCAGCCTTCATGTGGGTTATCTTTCTGTCAGTTTTCTGCTAATCTCAGTGCATCAGAGCTTTGTTTGTGTAGATGCCAATGCCTAAATAGGTCTGAAAAGAATTTCAAACATTATATTAATTTATAAATATCACTGCTTGCAATCATGTAGCCAAGACAAGCAGTTCTGTAAAACCTGCATGACTAAAATTTAAACAGGTTGCAAGAAACCACAGCAGTGTGGCTGGTTTGCTAAAGGAGTGTTATTTGCTGAAGAAATCACCATGTAATGCTTAATAACAACAGCAGAGAGTGTGGTTGCATGCATTTCATGAAAGAAGTGGAGAAAGTGCCCTAGAGAACCTTTTTGTTGCTATTTTGGAGCACAAATTCAGTTTGTGAGTGCTTGCAAAATATCTGTTGTCATCTGCTCATGCAGAACTTCTCTGCGACACCTCTGCAGGCAGGTGCTTTAAGTGTATATATAAATTCATCTTCGTAGTGGCCACTGGTGCCACAACAAATGTCATTCCAAACAAACTCTCTGCTACAGGCTCTGTTGGAAATCATCATTTAACACATCATTTAGAGTACATCAGAGTGAATCTCACACAACCTGACCGTAATAATTCCCTTCCCAAATTAACTCTTTTTTTTAACATTTTGACATTAGGAATAGGGGCAAAGTCCTTTAAACACGTGGCTATTTCGGTTTGGTATTGAGCATTGGGAAATGAGGGTTTATAGTGCAATGGCTAATTATTATTTGTCATGTGAATTTCACAAAGTAAATCACAGTGTGTATACAAAAATTACACAGACAGACAGCCTGTTTGCTTGCTCATTTGTTAAAATTCAGCTTGCTGTGCCCAAGAGGGCTGCCCAGGAGTAATCCTCTCTGCTCTCCCAGCCTGTGCAGGAGAATTCTAGAAGATAGGATCTCAACCCTTTTGCCAACTTTCCCCCTGTGGTCAGTGAGGATGCATAACTTTCTTTTTATGAACACTATTAAATTCAGTGGCTCCTTTCAGCTGATTGAATTCATGCATTGCAAGTGGCCGTGCAGTTCCACGTAGCTGGTCAGGCGTTGCACACAGAGCCGGTGTATTTTTGGAAAGGTTCCATGCCTTACCAGGAAAGTAAAGAGAAGCTTCTTGAGAGACAACTCTCCCACCTTTCATCTTGATTCATAGTGCACATTATGGTTTTGGATAATATTTTTGATCAGGTAGGATGAGCTGTGACTCTCCTTTGTTTCCAGTCTCCATGCTTCCCGTCCAGTTTCAAGCTGGCTGTTTTCTAACTTGTCTTGGGCTCTTGCCCACTCCACACAGCTCTCTAAGGTGTAAAACAAGAGAGCAATTACTCTTTGTAGCACCTACTATCCATCTAACCTACATTTTCACTCTTATTTTGGAGTCAATGTTGCCTTAGATATAAATCAGTGCTCTGGGTTCAGCGTGTTCCTGTTCCAGCACTTCTGAAAGGGCGTGAACAGTTACATATTTATTCAGACTTGTGCCTTATAAAGTACATGGCTGCAGAGACAAATTCTTCTTGATTGTTTGTTTTACGGTGCTGTTAAAAAGGGTGACTCTGGCTAATGCCAGCTGATGAGTTCAACTGTAAAATTATGGTAACGTGACAGAAGAAACAGCAAGAAGAAAACGCAAAATTCAGAATGCTGAGCCAGGAGAACATAACTGCCACCATCCTCCAGCCTGACCTCTTCCATGGGATTTTAATAATTTTATAAATCCATTTTCCAACCCCACCTTTCCCTGTGACTTTCCCATTGTATGCAGTGTGTGCAAATATCTGTTTTATAACATGTTTATCACAAAGCACGGCGGGCTGTACACCAAGTAATGTTCTTTCTCTGACGGCTAAACAAACACTTGTATTGTTGCCCTCTCTGTCCAAAAGGCAGTCAGAGCTCTTCTATTGCCCTCAGTGGAGTCAGGATTTCATGATAGGAATATTTCACACCTCGCTCTTCACTTTGGGCGTGTTTCTGGTGACTTTACAGCAGATCTCTCTGTATGATCCTGGTTGTTTTCTTTGATCAAGCTGGCATCCTCAATATTGGCACATTCCCAGCTGTGTAAGCAGTGTCTTCCCCCCTCCCCACAGTACTCCTGGGGGTCCCTGGCATGGTGGCCAGTTATCATTCTGAGCCTCTTTGTGCCCCAACCATGAGCGTCTCACACGGCGCTTTGGGGCAGGTGAGCAAGGCTGGTATCAGACCAGCTCTGCAGCCTCCTGGGGACTGCCCAGGAACAGCTAAATATATTTTTCCTAGTACATGACTTCACCACACCAGCAGTGAGATACCATCTTGCCCTTTGTGTTCGGGCTGGATGACATATTCTCCTTCCCCAAGCGGCCCCGTCCCGGCTGGCAGGGAGGAGCGGCACTGCCCTCAGCCACTGCCCGGCAGCTTGCCCAGATCTCCCTGATAAGGAGCAGGGAGCTGGGAAACACCAGCCTGGGTTTCTGTTTTGGTGCTCAAGCTGTTCTTAATGCCATGTTCTTGATTTGAGCTTGGAGAGGAATATTTTTGAGCACTGCTTATGGAATAGCACTTGGCCTTGCTTTCCTTCCCTGGGAGCGTTGGGTAACAGGCATTCATGTCAATACTCACTTTTTATTTGTTCTGCTCATTATTAAATGTGAGCAAACATGCGGGTCTGTGGAGGTGTGTGGATGTATCCATGTGCTTTTCCCCCCACAGGCTGCTGCTGTAATTAGTTCTGCCTGGGAAGAGCGGCAGGAGGAAGGGTGAGCAGCTGGGTGCTGACACGACCTTCCCAGCCCCGCGCTCGGAAAGGGCCTGAGGTCACTCGTGTCCTTCCGAATGCAGCTCACATCACCAGCTGATTTGCAAAGAGCTTAATTTGGAAAGAACCTCACTTTGGGTATTTGCAGGGTTTTCATTTTAGGGCTTTCACCCCAAGGGCTGCAGTGAGGTCAGGTCTAACAGCTGGATTTGCATCTGCAGGGCTGGGTCTTCCCAACAGCAGGTTGGGCCTCCCATGTGCAACCTGGATGTGAAGTTCCTCTCATCTGAAGGCTACATTGGTTGCTGAAATACTACATTTGCACAGAAAATATCACTGAATTCAGTATATATATAGAGCTGGCATCTTATAACTTGCACATTTTGCAAGGTCAGTCACTTATTGATTGTAACTCCAAGCTCCCCAAAGACTCACCATACCTGGCACAATATTTTTATAGATGTTGAAAATTAATGGAATTAAACAAATCAGATGCTATCTGAAGCAGTGATATACCCCAGAAAAGAAAGGGCACAAAATTCCCCAAAGCATAAATCATTATTAATTATTAATTTTTACCAAATGCATGTGGCAGGAATATGACTAGCACCAGTACAGAGGCACCATTAAAAAGGAGGAGCATCATTTTAGGGTTGGACCAAGTAATTTATTTTCTGGGAAGCCTTTAGCAGAATCTACCCATTTGTGGGGTTTAAAGAGTTTGGTTCACTTATTTACCTTGGATTTTCATGTTCACTTTCATCCCCTTTTGTACTTCCTTGGACAAAATCCAAGCAGGCAAAGTAACTAGAGGAAAGCTGTTCTCACCATAGGGAAATAATGTATTATGCTAATTCCAATTAAAGGAAATATCTTAAACTGCAAATACAGCCTTCAAGAGAGAAATGAAAAGTGTGGAAATTAACATTCTTGCCAGATTTTCAGCTCAGTTCTGCATACTCAGGGGGTTTGGGTCAGGCTCAGATAAGCATCCAAAATTTGGGGATGTTTATCCAAATGTTATTTCTGAACCTTCTAAGTTCACTCCTGACTAATCATAATGGAGTTAGTGGTAGCAGGATATGAATGTACAACATTTAGCTTAGAAATTGGCAGCTCTTCATCGTTTCACAGCTAGGAGCCTTTGACCAAATACCAACTGTGCTAACCAAAACAAAATAAAATAATGCCTTTACTTGGTCTCCAGCCATACCTACAGCCCTATAAGATCTTCCAAGCAGGGCTGGGGCAAGGCAGGCTTGGCTGGGGGACCTCCATGGAAAATACTGATGTTACTGGAAGCATCCCCTGTGATTCAGGAGGTGGCACTTTCCCCAGGCCAGTGTTGAACCCATGTAATGGTTACATGTAGGGAGTTTTCCTTTCAGATTTGGGAAGTTTCAGAGGGCTGAGACTTAAAGATCTTTTCTTGAAGGCTCATCCGTTAACTCCATGTTCACCTGAAATGCCAAGGCAATCACCAGCCCCACTACACCACCAGTGAGGTCCTGGCAGGATGTGGTTCTCCCACTTCACTGGTTGCTGCTCCATCCCCGGGCTGTTTGCTTGTTCAGTCATGAGTGACACAAGCTCCCTGTGGAGTTTACTGTTAGAAGTGTTTGGAATATCATTAAGAAGCAGGTCTTTTTCTCTGGTTTTGCCATCACACCCTTGGTCTTAAACACAGGGGAGGGGAGCTGCATCCTGCTGCACCTTCCAACTTACCTTGTATCTTTTACCATAATTAGAAAGCCATAATATCAGCTGAGGAGGTGCTGTAGATCTATCCTGCATGGATATCATCCTTCAAAACACCATCAGGCTGCTTCCAAGTCATTCACCCATCATTTTCCCCCCATACATTTGATTTTAGTCAAAGGGTTTCACCCTAAGTAGTTGTATTTGAACACTGAAATTCATGCCAAGAATAAATCCATCCAAGTGCAATTTCTCCCCTAGTGAAAAAACACCAAAATGCTCATTGAAGTTATCTCAATGAATGAATTTGACCACATTAATTTGGATTGCAGGTACATAGTCTAGCCCTTAAAATCCCTTCTGATTTGCTCAGAGTTACCTCTGAATCACAGACAGTAAATCTGCAGGGTTATAATAGAAGACATTTGATATTGATATAGAAATAATAGATTTTGAAAGTTCTAGTTTAAAGGAAGAAAAGTCTGTCACTGAGAGAAATAACAGATGTCATAAAACATGGTAAGAAATGTTCAAAATATATTTGAATATAGTCTTTAAGATATAGGATTTTTTAAAAGTCCAATGATTCCTCATTCAAGATATATTGTGAAATACATTTTATAAAACTTTGCTGGTGTTCTTGCTATTTCCCTTGCATCTTCCTCCTGAAACCAGCAGAAATAATCCCTCACTTAACAAGCAGCATAGATGCACTACTGTGGAAGACTTTGACAGTTTAAACTAAGCACCTGTTTCCATCTAATGTAGGTTTGGCAGGACGCTGTGTTTGGTGTAGCTCATGCCACTCAGATGTCAATTTTTCCTTCATTAGGCCAATAAATTAGTGAACTACACCATGCTCTAAAACTCACATCAATCTCCCATCACATTCACTCTTTTTTTTTGTTGATTGTGGTTGCCTTCTCCTTCCAAGGGAAATGAGCAACTTGAAGTGGGTGCTTGGGTTAGGAAGTGAATTTTGTGTGTGTGTTTGTGCTATAATATCAATGATCACAGCATCTGCATCAGGAGCATTTTAGCATCCAGGATGAAAGTTTGTGGGGGGATCACTGCCCAATAAATTCAGTACTTACCACTATCGATGTCATCAAGATGTAGCCAAGGCTATTTAGAAGGAACAGAGAAAATGTCAATAATCTGAATTTCCTGGTGCTTGTAGAAACAGCTCTTGCGAGTCATCGTTGTAGCTGGTTTTGGTTTTAGAAAAAGCAGAAACAGCAGAAAAACTGTTCCAAATGGTCGTGAGGACGTGATAGGCTTCTGTAATTTCAGGGAGAAAAATCGGAAAATCATGTAACATATGACTGTTGATAGCTGCAAGAGGAACAAATGCTTTCCATCCTGAAACACTTCGTACCATCAGTGTTTCAACAGCTCCTATTTAGACACTAAAAAGAAGGCATTTTTTATTATGATTTCTTGGGCTCTGATCAGCAATGTAGAAAAAAGCAAGCAGGAGCATATTGTTGCTTATCTTTCCTTCTTGTTTCCTTTTACTCTTAAGTTCTCGGAAGGTCGTAAAATAGAGAAATAAAAAAGCCACTGAAGTGTAGTTTTGTTAACTTTATCTTCTGAACATTAAACATTGTTTCAAATTTCTTACGGTACATAAAATGTTTTGCCTTGCTGTATCATGTGTACAGAACTTCAAAAAGTAAATGCCACAGCTCAGAAAACGTAATGGATGTGTAATAACAGCTCTTTAGATCTCCTGTTTTTAGCATAGCATCTTTGTGTTCCCAAAGGTGCTTTTAACATGATATCTAAAGCTAGTTCTGAAGCCATTTATTTTTGCATGGTGATAGGTCTTATTTTGTAATTAGCCCATGCTTCTATCTTGCTGGAGTGTGAGCTCCCCTCAAATGTTTAGTCCTCATCAATCCTTTTTTTTTGTTTCCCTTCCAAAGGCATCCCCCCTAACAACTCCCATTTCGCGGATGCAGTATATCCCAGCTGCCTTCAGCACCTTCTACGAAAACATTTGGGAACAGTGGCACTGGAACTGAGCTCAGTTCTTTCTGCTGGGCATTTTCGACATAAAGAAGTTTCTCCCGCTTGCCTTAAATTCCTTCAGCCCGTGAATTTCAGCAGATGGTTTTTAACCACACTTGCCCCACATCCTGCCAGCGCCGGCCACCGCGGCGCTGCGCAAGGGCTGCCAGCAGCAGGAGACCTGGGCTGCCCCACTGAGCTGCAGTTTGGGCAGGCATGAGCTGCTAAATCAGGGTTCAGTCTGCGTGGGGCATCTCTGGTGTGTCCAGAGGTAATTTGCTGTGGTGCGAGCGCAGTGGGAATGGTGGCATCGCTGGCGCTCGTTAATCTGCTGCCATTTGCATATATGCAATGCAGTGAGGTTAGCAGGGTTTCCCCATGCCCTGTCAGCAGCAGCAGTGGGGTTGGTTTCCTCCAGGGTGCCAAACAGGTTGCTGTTAATCAGTCACTGTTGGGATTTTTGTGCCAGCTCCTCTGCTCAGTCTGCAGCAGAGAGGGGCTTCGGGTACCAGCACGGGTCCAAAAAAGCTCCAGGGGTAAAAAGAACAAATTTTAATATTCAGTGCAAAGTTTCATCCCCCTCATGTCTTCATAAGCCATCGCAAAGGGAGGTTTGAAGGCATGAATGATGCCTTAAGTTTTAGATTTCATGGCCACTGGGTAAGAGATGTGGCTGCATTCAGCCCCTTGAGGTGGCAAAGCCTCCAGGGGAAGTTGGGGAGTGGCTCCACATCCAGCAGGGGCAGTTAGCAAAGGAGGTTTATGAACCTTACCCTCATGCAATAACAACCCTGTGTCAGCTCTTTGCATACAAAATTCCTTGGAATGTGACCAAGTGAGTGCCCACTGACCCTGGGTGCAGGGGAAAAGGGATGGTTGTGGTGGGACCCTCCTCAAGTGGCCTGGAAGTGTCAGGAAGCTTGGAAGCAAAGGCATGGAGAAAAGCTTGATAAATAAGATGATGTGAAACTGAATCATTGCATAGAGATGAATCAAAATTATAAAATCAATAGGTATTGATCTGTATATATCACACAAATAACTGTGCCTGAAGAGGTGCCCAGATTTAACATGCTGATTATATGGCAGTCAGTGGGAATAACTTGAGATCTGAAGAGCTATTACGTTTTAGTTGTTCAGTGCTGCAGCTGAAGCTGACAATATCGTAGCTGAAGTCTCTTTTAAATTTTTTCCTGCTTGAAGTTCTTGGTAACAAGTATATTTAATCAACAAACCAGAAGTGAAGAACAGATTTTTGGCTTACAAAATACTCTTGAGCCATCTAAAGCCGGAGTCCAAACACTAAAAATTCTTCTAAAAATATACATCTTTCATTTTAACTTCCATTTGCTTTTACTACTGGCCTCACTCATGCAAGCCAAGGTCACTGCAATTCAGATGTGTCTGCTGGACACTTGGCTACTGACTGGAATTGCAAAAAATCACCTGGAACAGCATCATTTGTGGTCACCACACTTCGTGTGGCTGGTTGGAAATCAGATCAACAAGGTCTTTGTTATAAACCCCATTTCTATGTTATTTTTTGTACCCCATAAACTGGTGGAGGTGCGCTCTTTCAAAAGGAAAAGGATTCAGTTTTTTCTTTTCATAGAAGTATTTCCCACAGCAAACTTGATCTAAACCTACTGTTTTCCATTTGAGACAAAATTCATGGATTAATTTAGAGAATTAAAAAATTAAGTAGTTGTGAAGTGCTAATGAGCACTCATAACTCCCACTTGCATCTTTTATAGCAACATTAAATGCACCACAAGCTCTAGGGAAAATTGTGGTCATTCATATCCTGACAGATATTCTTGCTTTATCACCCAAGCTGACAGACATCCTTCGTGCAACACACAACTTTACTTCTGTTCACAGTGCCTGGCAGGACAGCTTCTAGCTGCCATTTATTTCTGGAGGGCTCTCAAATATAGCACTACAATGCTGTTCTCCAACCCTCGGGTCCTGGAGCTGAAGGCAATGGGAGGATCCAGGACTGATTTTTTTTCTGGAGCTGGAACAGCTCCTCCATCTACAGCCCTGGGACACGCCAGGATTTGTGTGAGTCTCCTGTCTGACCCCAAAAGCAACAGGAACCTTGTGTGGAAATGGGATTCTGTCTGGGCTTGATCAACACTTCTGGCCACCAGTTCAGGTAGCCAATGCTCTCAGGTCAGTGCTGTGCTCAGGACTTGGAGCTGCTGGTGTTTCCCTGGGGAATATGTGACAACCCTCACTATGACTCCCCAGAAAAGCCCCCAGAGATGACCACCTTCCTCAGCCAAAACACCCTGCAACAGCTCCTTAACCCAGTGGATCTCCTGGATTGTCCCTTGTGAGCATTCCAGCACAGGGAAGCATAAGGAAAGAAATAATCTTTAGTGCTGTATTTACTACACTGGATTCTCAGCAAGACAGCTCATGCAGCCTCTGAAATCCTTCCTGGTGGAAAAAGACATCTGTTCTTAACACGTTGCCTCATTTTGCTTCTATGGACCCAAGAAACTGTGACTGAGCACGGGCCCATTCCCTGCTGCTTTTTGCAGCACTTAGTGAGGTTTAGGAGCACACAGTGGAGTGGTTGGGGCAGTTTCTTCCCCTCTCCCTGGTGGGGATCATGATCCATCTTATGCTCAGCACTTGCATGATTGCTGGGGGACTCCTAGCAACAAGACTTGACATCATGAACTCCGTTTCACATTTCTGCCACAAAAGTCAAAGGCAGAGTTTGACGTATCCTCCCCAAAACTGCTTCTATAGGAGGAGCCTTCATTTATAGCACCAATCAGCACAATGTGCTTACGTTTAAAGAGGTGTTCCAAAGTATCAACTGCTCATTTCCAAGGCTATAATATTTTCCTAGCTAAAAAAGGAGAGATAAAGTAGAATTCCTGCTACAGATGAGCCATATTAAAGTTTGCAGACCTGTTTTAACTGGCAGTGACCAAGCAGACTCCCACTATTTATCCATGAGGAGCTGTAAGCACGAGCAGGCAGAGAGTAGTTTCTGTTCATTGCAGTCAAAGAAAAGGAATAAAAAACAACTTTTCAATGAATGAAAATTATGTGAAAATATTTCATGAGAATCTGCCACTGATTTTCTCCATGAACAGAACTCTGTATTCCATCTGTAAAAATAAAATGGTAATCTTCCCATCTGGCACACTTTTTATCCCATCCATGCCAACTGTCAGATTTCAGGACAGCCTCATGTTTATTATTTTTTTATCCACAAATGGTCCCAGTTTCCACTGGACCTCTAAGTGCTCCTGTAATGCTAATAATACTAATGCTCATAATTCTGCTAGTAGCAAATTCAGCTCAACATTTTAGGCTTAAATAAATTATATGGAAAAAAAACCAGTTATATTCCATCCTCCTTCAAATTGTGCAGGTAGTTTTGCATCTGAAAAACTCAGCTTGAGGATTGATATGTATCTTATATGTTGTATCTTGGGAATATTTTTTCTATGAATCTCACAAAAAAATCTGCAGTATGGCTTGTGGATAAAAAAAAAAAAGAAAAACCAGGAAAAATTGCCTGAAGCTATACCACTCACCTCTCTCCTCCTTCACATGCATGCCCAACTGCTGTTTTTTTTTTCCTTTCCCCTCTTTGTTTTATCAGTATGGTGCTAAATTACCAAGTTTGAAATTTCTTCAGCAAATAAGGGATGCATGCCAGAACACAAGTGCCCCGAGGGATCTGAGTCTTAGGGGAAAAAGCCCTTAATCTCCAAGTTTATAGGTAGCAGCACTTTCCTGAAATTGGAAAATGTTCAACTCATTTATGAAAGAAATCTGCCACAAGGATACGCTGATGTTCACAGCTATTTCATTAATAACCCATTGTGATCCATGGGTTATAGGACAGGTTTATTTGGACACCTGCATCAAATATATTCTCCCCCTTCCCTGCCCTGAATTTTCCCGATGAGCAAGATCTTTTTTAGAGCAAACCAGGTAGCTCTCAGGGTAAGATTTTTCCCAATGCATCAGGCACCTTTGCCCATGTGTGACTAATTTATGTGGAGCAGCACTTTTGCACACCCAGGTGGGCTGCTGTGCAACACGGGGCCAGTTAAGCATTTACTGCTCAGGAGTCTGAGCAGAGCCAGGCTGGGGGACACGAAGGGCTCTGCTCACCCAGCCTGGGACCCTGAGCCACTCACAGGGCACTACCTCCCCAACACTTCATGGCTTAACCCCAGGGAGATTGCCCGAGTATAGGATAAGGATCAGCTTTGCGTGTTCCTCCACCAGCTGAATAAATTAACATTCCTGAATTTCAGTCCCTGGATTTATCTACCAAGCATGACTTGAATCGTTGATGGGGATTTTAGTGTATTTATAGTTTCATCACAAGCCCATAACAAAAAATTCTCCCTTTCCTACCCACATGTAAATAATGTTTAACTCTACCATCAGGGTTTAGCAAGGCAGATGTTTTGGAGGCACGGTGGACCCTCAGCCTGCCTGTAGCAGGGCATTTCTCTACTTTGCAGGCAAGTGCTTTGCAATAGGAGGAGGATTAATCATCGCTATTAGAGCCCTCGCTTTCCTCCACAGCCTTCTCTTCCCGGGGATGATGAGTTAATTCAGCTGGAACAACGTTAGTTCATCAAGTTTTGTGGTTTATCTGAAAATCGAATGGCAGTAATTTCATATGGCAACTGACTTAATGCCCATTTAGTTCAGGTTTTAGACAACTCCGGTCGATGATCGCAATGGGATTAATACAAAACGTAGGAGGGATGAAACTGTAACATTGGTGCTTCCAGGCAGTTTTCCTTCCCTGCTGTAGAGCTGGCTGTGCTGGCTGTGTGCACGTGTGTTTCTGTGTGTAGGACGTGTATCCACTTCTTCTGAGCCTCCCCCAGAACCATCCACACATGTGACACTTAAAACAGCAAATGCAAACCTGAAAATTTTAACATGAGTGTTTGACTTTTTATTGGGTGATAAATTGCTTCTTACTCTTATAAAGTCCACAGGTGTTTATGCCCACTCTCGCACGCCTAGTTAAAACTTTGGCTACAACAGGAATGCTTTGAAAATAGCCAGTCACTCCTAAAATTGATTATTAAAATAGAATTACCTGTTATGCATCACGTTAATTCTTGTTGTGTAAAGTTCTGTTGTTTAACCCCTTCAGTCTCCTTTAACCTGGCATTTTCTTTGCTTCCATATTTTCTTCTTCATCCTTTTGGCTTGCAAATTCTGCTTTCAGATCATGAATAGGTCCTAAACCCAAATGGTGCTGCAGGAACTGTTCCCACACAACCTCCTTGAGTGGCTCTTCATGTGCCATGAGGGCTCTGGGACTGGAAGAAGTCTTCCAAAGGAGGCCCTCAAATTATTTGTCAAATGAGAAGGCTTGAAAATTAAAAAACTGGAAGAAATGGAGGGTTAATTGAGTCTTGTTGAATTCTTATGCACACAAAGGAATTCTGAAAAATATTGTGCTTCCTACCTCCTGAATGTTATGCCTTCTCAGGGAGTATTTTTTAGGGATCTTCCATTTTTAGGGCAGCTTCTGCTAAAAGTTGTGTTTTCAGGCAGAGAAGTAGCAGCTACATTGGGGGCAGCTCTGGCCACCCCCGTGGATCCTCTGTTGGCTTCACTGGTCCCACTGCTCCATCTCCAGATGAGCATATTATGGGAAACTGGAGCGGGTGTGAACCTGAGGGATTTATTCAGCTGTATTTCAACAGGGATGAATGAGAGAGTGATAAAAAACCCCAAACAAATGCTTTTTTGGTCATGTTGGTAGGATTTGGAGGGCTGTGCTCAAGGTCTTTTACTCTCTGGGTTGTTAAGAAAGAAAGGAGCCTTCCAGGCTGCCCAGCACACGGGGAAATACAGAACAAGGGCATCTCCAGTGGAATTTCCCAGATTCTCCAGGATTCTGGCTTCTTTTCAAAACATGAGAAAGGTGAAGCAAAGGAAAACACAGCTTCTGAGTGGACAGGAGGCCAACAGCCACATCAGTCAGCCTTGCCTTGCCCTGCCCTGGCTCTCGTAGGTGCTAAGACAAGCTGGCTAATGTGCATTTCTCCCCAGATTTTTACCAAACTCGTGCCAGACTCATCCAGCAGGGGCTGTCTCACCCTGTGGGTGCAGTGACCTCGAGTGTGAAAATGGCCCTGGCTGGATTTGAGGGCTTCCAGACCCTTCTGTGATGGAAGTAATGAGCACTCCAAAGGAAAGCAGCAACAATCCTCAGCATCCAGCGCCGCAGCACGTGCCTTGGCAGGGAGAACTAGGGAAAGGTTTGGAGGAGGAAAGCATTGCAAGGAGTGTGCTCACAGCAGGGATGTGGACCAGCAGCACTGCATCCCTCAGCATCAAATTTGGGGTGTGCTGTGCGGGCTGTGGTTTTTTTGCAGTAAGGCAAACATTTTGTCCTGCCACAAGGAAGGGTGTCTGCAGGACTTCCTTCCCAAGGCAGGAGTAAAATCAGCCAGGCAGCCAGATACCAGCCACTGACACATTTTTACATCTGCCTGATTGATGAAGTAGGTAAATCTGCTGCGATTTCCCTTCTCCTGGTTTGCAGCAACACCCAATATCCAAAAGTTTCAGGCTCAAAACGCAGTGGCACGGCTGGGTTTTCTGCCAAAAAACTCCTCCCCATCAGGCAGCCCCTGCTCGAGGCGTGTGGGTACCAGTGCTGTGATGGCACCAGCACCCACCCTCACCTTTGGAATGTGACAGAGATGCTGGCACAACGGGGTACAGGACACGAGGGCACTGCTCTGCTGGGATCACTCACACCAGAGTGAGAATGCAGGGTTGGGCTGTCAAGCTCATGTTGGGATATGAAGGAACGTGCTCTTTTAACGGGAGAGAAGAAGTGGAGCCTTTCTGCTCAGTACTTGGGTAGCTGGCTCATGCCAGTAGCAGCTCTGTGCTGTCACAGACCCTAAGGGGGGGGTGCAGCAGCGCTTGTGGGAGCGTGGGGATGGCTGCACCCACACCTGGACCCCAACACTACCAGGCACACTCAGGTGTCCCTACCGTGCATCCCTCCTGCGTGGGCTCCGTGCATTCCCGATGGATCGTGCTGTGATCCCGTGCTCAGCAGTGGGGAGAGCAGACCAGCACACGCTCTGCCTCTGTGCAGGGCTGGGGCTGCGTGTGCTCCCCGAGCACAGCTCCGTCCCCACAGCCACAGCAGAGGTCCTTCAACTTTTTTATTGCCTGCACATGCACTGCTGTAACTTTTTTGCAAGGATACGGGGTCGTTTATTTTTTTTCCCCCGAAGGCAGTAGGGTACTTTTGAGGGGGGCGGGGGTGAAATCTGTGTTTTTCTGCACGCCCCTTATTTCACATTGGTAAATGCCCCGCTCTGCCTGGCTATGGTGGGGTGGGGAGGGCAGCTGTGGGGTCCCTGACTCAGCTGGAGGTTCCAAAACGGGACCCCCTCCACGGCAGGGTGAACCCCTGGAGCCCTGCACTGCCCTGGGGAAGGGGGTGCAGGGCACAGCACTGATCCCCCTGCATCCCACAGCCGGGCCGGGGGGAGGAAACCCACCCTGCAGCAGTGCCGGCAAAGCCAGTCTGACCCGAGCAAATGAAAATAATCAAAAGTAATTAGAAGCGTGCTGGACTGCTCCTCAGAGATCTGTGCGAGAGAATAAACATGCCGGAGCCCTCCGAGCCACTGCAAAGGCCCATGTCTGAGCTGTTAGGTGCCCTGACCTTGTCCACATAAAGACGTGATTTATGAAGTGCAGGGCACAGCAGCAGGGCTTCTGTCTTCTCCAGGAGAACCAAATTACTGAGGTGGAGATTAACATGCTTTCAGTTGGGCCCATTTCCAGACCAAGGGAAATTTCTTATTTACATTTTTTTACCTTTAATTTTCTCCTCCTCTCCCTCAATTGAAAACTGCCTTTTGGCTGGGAGGGATGAGCCAGGCAGCGTGTGAGGGCAGGAGGGGCAGCAGGGGCAGGGCACCGACGTGGAGGGCACTGCAATGCCCATTCCACTCCTCATCAAGTGCTGCAAATTATCTGATTCTTTCTCCTTAAATTAGCAGCAACGCTTGTGTTTTCACCTGTTTTTATTTTTCTTTTCAAGTTGATATTCACAGCGCGGGAGGGGAGGAACTGACATGCAGAAACTGTGTTGCCTTCTGTTCTTGTTGTTTCCCAGGTCTGTCCTGGAGCATTTGGATACGTTAGGAAGCTGTTGTTTTCTGGTGTTTGTTTCGCTTTGCTTTTCCTTTCTCTCTCCACGTTAATGCGCTCACCCAGTGTTTCAAACGCTCATCACAGCGTTAGCCAGGATGCTCGGTGTTGTGTTTAGTCACCTCGAGATATGTAACATTAAACCCCTCTCAAAAAGGTGGTTGTGAAGCGGCTTGTCTACAAACAAAAGGATAATATTAAGCGTAATATTAACTTTTATGGTATTTAAAAAATCACCAGCGACTTGTCTGATTTTCCCCCATTGTCCTCGGCAGCGTTTGGCCCCAGGAAGCCCATTAAACGTGGACAGTGCCGTTATTTCATCTGGCTGTGGCCGAGCTGCTTTGCTTTGCTTTAATGATGTGCTGGAATGCACGATGCCCATAGGGTCTCCATTAGAAGAACTTTTACTTCTGGGACGACCATGAAGTTAAAGGCTTAAAAGAGGCATCAGTTTACAGCCTGGTGGGAATTACTAGCAGACTGGAGTACTAACTCCTGACTGCTCCACTAATAGAGCGACTTGTTTTAAATAAACAATTGCCAACGGGACCCTGTGGAAATATTTGGGCCTCTTGAAGCGCCCACCGAACCGTCTGAGGGGAGAGGGGAAAGGCGGCAAGAGACGTTTAAAAGATTTTCGCTTGAAAGAAGAAACACATCGCCGTGTGTTGATGTGTGTATCCACATCCCCGGATCGGGATGCTGGAGGTCCCGACCGGCGGCGGGGCCAGGCTGGACCCCCCCGCTCCTCCTAGCCCCGGCTCGGGGGTATGAGCCTTCCTCCCCCTCTTCTTCCTCCTCCTCTTGTGGCCGAGCTGGGTTAGAGCCGAACCGCTGGGAGCGCTGCAGGAAGGGAGACTATTAAAAAAAGGGGTTTTATCCCCCCCAAATAAAGAAAATAAGCGAGGGGAGCGGCGGCCGCGCGGTGTCCCGGCGGCGAGCGCCACCCGGCGGCGGCGGCGGGCGGGCCGCGGTGCGGGCCGGGCCCGCCGCGCTCCGCCGGTACCGGAGCCGCTTTTGTTTATCCACCGCCGCTTCCTCCCTTTGTGCCGCGGCCCACGGGGAGGCAAGGGGGGGCTCCGGCTCCCCCATCGGGGGCTCTGATCAGGCCGATGGGCTCGAGCAATCAGTTTCCCAGATTACTTGTATTTAATACACAATGCATCATAAAGCAAATCCCTCATCCTGACAGGGAGAAAATAGAACAGCTCATAGCGCGAGCCGGGCCAATTTATGGCTAAATTAAAAAAAAAAAAAAAAAAAAGAAAAAAAAGGAAAAAAAAAAAAAAAAAAGGAAAAGAGAGAGAGAGAGGGAGGAAAAATAAGAAGGAAAAAAAACACCAACAATGGGGAGCGGAGGGAGGGCAGGAACCCGCGGCCCCGCACACCGGCCGGGCTCCGGTTCCCAGGCCCGGGCGCTCTGGGAATCTCCCACCGGGTTTTTTGAGGTTATTGACAAAGGATTTTTTTTTTTCCCGTCCTACCTACCACCACTGCGTTTTGTTGTGTTTTTTTTTTTTTTTTTTTTTCCCCAATCTCTCTCCCCTCGGACAATAGCCATTATCTGAGCTAACAGGTCAATGTCACAGATAACGGGCCGCTGAGACGAATCCATCAGCATCTCCTGTCACCCGGCTTCTCGCCCTACCCCCCGCTCTACTTCCCTGGCCCCGCTTGGTCCCCCCAGGGAAGAAAAATTCACTTTCAGCCTGAAAAATAGATCTGCACTTAAAAAAAAAAAAAAAAAAAAAGAAAAAAGAAAAAAAAATGTGGGTGGCACTTCTGTATGGTGCAATGAAAGATACAGCTCAGCCCTCTTATTTTTTCCTTTTCCACTGCCCTCTTCCCAAAGCACATATACGAGGATCTCTCCGTAGTGAGCCCGCGCTGTTCCAAACTTGGCGGACGCTTGCGGCTTTGCGGCACGGTTGGATTTCGGGTCCATTTAAGCCGGGAGAGCCCCGAGCCGGGGGAGCTGCGCTGCCCCGCGGGAGGGAGCGGGCCCGGCCCCGCCGCCCCCGCCGGCAGGTAGAGCCCGGCCTCCCGCCGCTCCATTCATGGGATTCGTTACCAAAGAAATAAAGGGAGGAAAAAAAAAAAAAAAAGTTAAAAATCGTTTAGGAAGCGGCGGCAAGCGGGGTGGTAGTTCCGCGGCACCAAACGGGGTCGTGGCGAAATTAGCCGGGGGACAAAAAAATAAAAAAAGAAAGAAGAAGAAGAAGTTGCATTTCATTAAAAATCGTTAATAATAACCCGAGTGACGCGATGACGGGAACAATTCGGGTAACGCGCCGGCTCCCGGAGCAGCCGTCGGGGCGAGCGCGGCGCGGCTCCCGCTCGCCGCAGCCTCCGCTGCGGGGCGGCCGCGGCGGCGCTCGGGGCTGCGGGCACCGGGGCGAGCGGCGGCGGCCAAGAAATAGTGGCGAGCGGCGAGGGCCCGAGCAGAGCGCACCGCCGGGCCCGGCCGGGGGATGCGGCCGGGGGCTGCCGGTGAGCCCCCGCGGCGGGGCCGCTCCTCCGCGACCTGGCGGTGACCCCCGGCCGCGGGGCCGCTGTCGCTTTAAGCGCGCCGGGAGCGCCGCCGCCGCCGCCGCCCCGACCGGGGGGGCCGGGCAGGAGGGGGGAAGGCGGCCGGAGCGGCCGGGGCTGCCCCGCTTTAAAGAGACAGTGCCCGAAAGGGGAGCGGCGGGAGGGCACGGCCCGACGGGGTGGGCGGGGAGGGGGGGCGGAGAGGGCCGCGCCGGGCCGGGCCGGGCCGGGCCGGGCGCTGCCCGGGGGTGCGGCGGGGAAGCAGCGCCGCGGGCAGGCTGCGGGCGTGGGGAGGGGGAGAGCCGCCCGCCCGTCCGCCCTCCCACGCGCACTCACTTTTCTCCCATCCCCGGCGGAGAAGTGAAAGAAGTTTGTTTTGTTGAGCGGTGCGCTGTGGGGTTTGTTGTTGTTTTTCTTTTTCCTTTTTTTTTTCTTTTTTTTTTTTTTTCGTTTCTTCCCCCTTTTCCCTTCCCTGAAGAGGCTTGTGCGGGTTTTG
The DNA here is from genome assembly GCF_050655825.1 of Lonchura striata. Lineage (NCBI taxonomy): Eukaryota > Metazoa > Chordata > Aves > Passeriformes > Estrildidae > Lonchura > Lonchura striata. The sequence goes on from NC_140711.1 coordinate 27,943,246, forward strand.
GGTGTTTTTTTTTTTTTCGTTTTTTTTTTTCCCCTTCCTCCCCTTACCCCGATAACTTTTTTCGCACACGCCGCCCCAAAGCCAGCCGATAAGACCAGGAGGGGCCGAACGGGGACGGTGATGACGAGCCGGCAGGAACCCGCCGAGCCCCGCCGCCGCTGAGCCCTCCGGGGCCAGCAGCCCCCGCCCGGGCCCCGCCGCCCCCCGCACACGCTGGAGCGCCCCGCGCCGCGCCCGCCGCTCCCCGGACCCCGACGGCCGCGGCCTCCGCACGCGTTTAACGCCGAGATGTTGCTCCCAGCCGCCTGAAGGATATTTGTCCCTCTCCCCCCTCCCTGCCCCCGCGGGCTCCCGGCGACACAAGGTAAGAGCGGCGAGCGCGGCGGCGGCGCTGCCGCGGCCCCGCGGGACGGGGCCGCTTTGCCCCGTCGGTGCCGCCGGCCCCGGGGCAGACCCCGGACGCCGGGGAGTGCGGGGTGTGAGCCCCCCTTCCCTCCTTGGGGGTTTGTCTGAAAGGGAAAATTAAAGGTCCCGCTCCCAAGAGCAGCCGGAGGTGCGGGCGGCGGGGCAGCGTGCGCGCCCGCGGGGACCGGGCTCGCCTGGCGCGGCCGCGGGGCTCTCCGGGGCTCGGGGGCCTCCGGGCTGGGGTGGAGGTTTTCCAGCTCCCGCGGGGACAGCGCGTTCCGCGGGGCTCGGGCGGCACCGCCGCGGCTCAGCGACCTCCGCGGGCTCCCGGTGTCCCGGGGCGGCAGCGCCGGCTCCGGCCGCGGCTCCGGGCGCTCCCCGGCGGGGCGCAGCCGCCCGCGCCCTCCGCTTTCGTTTGGGGCGTTCAAGGTTGTTCCCTTGATTTTGCTGCTCAAATGGGGCGGCTGCTGCCGGTGCCGAGGCGAAGTTACAATTTAGCACTCAGCTCCCTGGGAAGCCGTGGGAAGTTTGGGATAGGCCGATGGTGAGGCTTGCGAGTAATGATATTCAGTCCGCTGTAATGATTAGTAATTTGTCATAATATTAGAATAGAACATCGTCTTTAGCTTGTCCACGAGAAGTCTCATTATATTTGTTTATTGTCTGCATAATTGGAACCATTTATTGGTGTGTATTGAATACTGCCATGGTTTGCATGAGTGTTTATATTGTTTTTCATTTATTCTCTTTATTTTGACATAAGGAGTTCTGTTATTTGCTTGGATTAAGGGGAGGGATTTAAGTGTTGCACAGGACTGTTTGGGAAGTGTAATATTAAAACACGATAAATAACTCTGCCTACCAGGTAAAGTTTGGTTCAGAGCAACAAATATAAAAATTCTAAATGAGTGTTGCAATCAGCGTAAATACTGAAACAAAACAGAAACCCTAAATGAAGCCAACGCCATCTGTTTTAATATATTTTGTTATATTCTTGTCAGATTCTTATTTAATTAAAATAATAATTTCAGATACAGTCATTGATGAATGCATAGAAAATCAGGTGCCTCTTAAATTAACATAGTGTTTCATTGCAATAATTAGACAACATTTCAGTTACTTGTAAATATTTGTCAAGGCATTTTTCAGAACATTTGTTGCCTTTTTATGATTATGTATGTATTCTGGCAGCTCCTAAAAAAAATCTCAGCAGGGAAACATTTCTGAATAAACACACCAATATTATTATTATTATTATTAATGTTATTATTATTGTTGTTGTTGTTATTATCTGCTTCTTTATTTGGAAACCTGTGATTTATCTTTTTATTAGCATACTCAACCAGCAACAGAAAGATTTACTCTTTCACATTCTTCTTTTTAGATCTTGGATGAGTTTTGCAATGTGAAGTTCTGCATAGATGCCAGTCAACCAGATGTAGGAAACTGGCTCAAATATATCAAGTTTGCTGGATGCTACAATCAGCACAACCTTGTTGCATGTCAAATAAGTGATCAGGTACGTGGTGTTCACTTTCTGGACTTACTTTTTAAAGGAACTTTCAGGTGTCAATGGAAAAAAAAATAACAGCAATTCACAACAGCTTTTGGCCTGTTTGCTCTTAGGATAAAAGATAAGGCACAGCTGGAAATGCAGAATGGAATAATTTTGATTATAGGCGGTAGAAAATATGAATTTTCAGTTTTCCATGTTGTTCAATTCATATATGATTTTCTTTGGTCTTATATCTGATAAAATTGAGGACTGCTTTCTAAGAGATACAGAGGCATGCTGATTTTGAATTGGGAACATTTTCTGGCTCCTGTTGCAGTCCATTTGGATTGCTGTGGTAAATCGTGGACTTGGTTGGATGCTGTAACATGAATTTAATGCAAAGAGGGGAGGACACAAAAGCAATAATGTTACCAGTGTACTTGGATGTGTGGGGCTTTGGGTTTGAATGCACATGTGCATGGATATTATTGTGCCTTTCTACACTTTGCTGCAACTCGTAGCACTTACGTGCTGAATCAGGGTCTTCAGTGGTTTTCTTTTTCTTTTCATTTATTGCACTTAAATCCACTCTTTGTTGGGCTGAAACATTATTTATCCTTGTGTGTTGGAAAAAACGCTGGGATAGGCAGAGGAAGAATGTAGTAAAGCAGTAAAGCATTTTGTTTTCAATTATGCTGATGAGTTATTAGGTGTTTCCTAAATCAGAGTTTGCTTTTGTCTGTAGATAACACAGGCCATTATGAAATATTTTAATGGGTAAAGTTAGGCTGAGGAAGCCTTGCTTCTTTAAAGTAAAATACCTAAAACAGCAAAGCAACAGCTGATTGTGAATTCTTGTTTCCAATTTAAACTTCGCTACCTGCAATGTAGGATTTGATTCATTTAATCAGTGTTTCATTTTTCATCACTTAATTAACTGCATCAGGTGAATGTTAAAGATTATCTTTAGCTGATTTAATTGCCTTGACAGTATTGAAAGAAGAATCACAACCAGACACAAAGCTTCAATTAGAAATCATTCTTTCTAATCAAATTCCTTACGTATAGGAAATGAATGTGAGGGAGCCTGCTATTTCCAGCTCAGTGCTACGTATTTCACTCATGCAAGATAGCTGATTAAAACTGGGTTAAATAACTTTCTCAGAAACTATGAGAGAAGATCGTTTTCGTTTCCAACTTTTACAGTTCAGCCCTGAGCACATGTAGCATAGAACGAGCCAGCGGACCGAGAGATAATTTCTTTTTTATACAGCAGCTGGTTTAACTAAAGAAACCATAAAGGTTATTAGTAAAAGCAAATTAAGTTTTCCAAGCTGAAATATGCTTTGTGCTGAAAAACGATAAATTCTCTCCATGCAGAGCGTTTATGGAACAGTGATAGGAAAAGGAAACTATGTAGATTAATTGAAACAGTAAATTCAAGTTTTTTACATTGAGCAGGAGCTGGTGTAAGTAGGAAAGATCAGAAGTGAAATCACATGCATTGGTCAGAGCAGCTCACTGTCTTTGGGTCGGTGTTGGGGATCTGCAGCTGAGAGCGCAGGCGAGGCTGAGCCATCAGCATCTCCCTCTGAGCGCACACCCGCGCTTTGACGTTTTTGGAAGGAAAGTTATGGTGCTTTTAACTTTCTCTTTTTTTTTTAGTGTTTACATTTCTGACATTTGGTAATGGTGGCTGTACTGCTGCCAATAATTCCCTTCATTCACTGGAGACTTGTTATTTATTTTGCACAGTATCGTGCTGTTCATAATTCCGTAGTTTTATAGTGTTTTGTTGCTGAGATTTACAAATTAAGATTTGGTTGTCTCTCAAGTAGCTTGTTGTGATCTGGGTGCTGTCAGCAAGAGATTGTTGTTCATTTGGCCCTCTGGAAACGCTGCACATTTCCCCACAAAATCGTCCGCGTACTCCAACGTTTTATGACCAGAGCCTAAAAAGTTAATGCTAAAAATGTGCTCTCGAATCTTAAAGCAAGAAAGTCTTTCTAACAGCTCCTCCTTCTGCTTTCTTCTGGCACAAGCTCACCAGAGGTAATATAAAATATAATGGGAAGGCAAACTGGGAAATGGACGTTACATGGCCAAACGTGTGCGTGTACAAGGAGTGACAAATGCAAGTCAGGGCTGAGTGTGCACATCGAGACTGTGTGGGGCTGCCTGGGGTCACTCAGCCTCCGTAGCTCCTGGAAAATAAAAGGGGGGATAAAAGAAAAAGAAGGGAATAAAAAGGGGAAATAAAAATAAGGTGAAGCTGAGGATGCGTGTCCGTGGTTGTGGCTAGAGCTGGAGGGCAGAGACGATGCAGCCCAGCTGGTGCAGGAGACCCCAGCCCAGCTGGAGCCACAGCCAGTGCTGGGTGCAGGCGTGGGGGGACACCCCAATTCTTCCTGCCTCCCCCTGGGACACAAAGCAGCTCAGCAGCCCTGGTAGCACGGGGAGACCCCAGTCTCTGCTCGCTCCGAGCCACAGACACTGGATCAGCAGTAATTGTTCACCTCTAATTGCTTCAACTCATCTGTAAAATTCACAAGCAAACATTGGGCTGTACCTGAGAAGGTAAAAGATCCTTCCAGTGTTCCCAGCCTCATGCTGCCCACAAGTTTCTACTACTAAATTCAAGCTTGACTGATAGGTATGGCTCCCAGACTGCTCGAGGCAGGATTGAGATGAACTCAGGGTGCTGTGTAATCTGGTCTTTCTGCTGTGTTTTACCTACTATATTTAACAAAAAGGAGGAAAGAAAAAACATTTTTTTGTCATTTTCTCTCCTAGAGTTTTTTCAGAGACATACCATCCCACTCCCTGACTCACGGCTGAGCTTAGGTTTCATCACTTAGGATCAACTTTACAAAAGGCCTGGGCTCTTTCTTATGACTGTATAAATGAGCTTTGCTGAGATGAACAGCTTGATAATGGTGGGATGCAGTCAAAACATGCACGCTGGATGCAACTCATGTTTCATTTGATTGCAGCTGGAGTAGGGCTTAAAAGCTGCATTTTTTCACTTTTTTTTTTTTTAATTTCAAATGAATCCATGTAGGATTTCTCTTTGCTGTCTTACTATTATCTGCTGTCATGCCCAATCTAACCTGAACATACGTAATTTTAGCTGTATATCAATAATGAAATTCCACAAACAGAGCCCTCAGTTTTTTCTTTCCCCTAAAGAGACTACAGTGTGTGCAGAGCTGCAGAGAGTCTTGTCACTGTTCTTGCCCTGGAATGTGTTTTTTTCAGCTCAGAGTCAGTTTAGGATTCTAGAGCAGTTTCTGCTAACTTGGACGACTTCTTTCTGTTATCGTTAAATATCTGTTAGTTCAACTTTTTAATGACTTCAGAATGACTGGCTCTCTTAGGCTTTCTGGCAGTGCTGTCAGCCCAGCAAAAGCACTGTTTTTAAAGATCTATGTTAATGAAAGTGCAGTTGCAAATCAAGCAGTGGCATGGCAGCGTCTGTCACACATTCCAGGCTGAGATCACGGTCACCTTCAAACTACAAAATATTTTTTTTAAGCTTTTTTTATTTTTAGAAAGATTGTTGGTAGGTGTTGAAGTTAAAACCCCAGAATATTGCTTGCAGAGTTCTGACAGTGATACAGACACATAGGCTGTGAAACTGCCCTGGGCTTCCAGGTCTCTTTCCCCCCAGCAAAGCAGCTCCTGAAGAGTCCCCTTGGTTTATGCACGGAAAACTCAGAGTGACTCAAGATCACTTTACTGAGGTTTTAGATTGCTGTGCGTGCTGAAATAGGTTTTTGGTGGGTTTTTGTGTGTGTGTTTTGTTTCCTTGCCTTATGCTCAAGTACGTGCCACTGCAAAGGGAGCAAAACCAGTAGTATCACACTCTTAACAATGTGCCCAATGTCAGTAATATAAACTTACAGGAGTGAACCTACTGCTGTAGGTTTCACCAGATCTGATCCCACCTTACATGTTTTACAAACTTTTTTAATCTGCAGGCAGAGCTTCATGTTTCAGGTTTTATGGCCGCGGCCCCCTGTCCATGGTGGGCAGGGGCTCCTTGCACAGCCACCTGCAAAAGTTGCATATTTAAGGAATAGTTTTGAGGCTTTGTTGTCAGAGAGTGAAATTAATGTTTTGGCTCTTGTGGGTCAGGAGGGCACACACACACTGAGCTCATACGGGGCCCTGCTCTGCCGTGATTCTTCCTATGAGTTGTTGGTCATTAAGCAAATAAAGCTTAATCCAACTCCCACTAAAAATCTGTCTCCAGTGGAGCAGGGATGTTTTGGCTTGGGGCTGGTGGAACGAAGAGCTGCTCAGGGGTGATTTTCCACTTGCTGCAGTCAGAGCTGAGGCTGTGGGTGAAATTCCTGGCTTTATGACTGCCTGTGTTATCTGGAATTTGATGCACTGGTGGTGTTACTGCTCTCAGCATTGGACTGTCCTGATATGACCTAAAGTAAGCTGTTTAGAACCAAACCTAGAAACTTGTTGCCATTTCTGAAAAGTGATGAGGTTTTTCTTGATGATTCATGTTTCATAAAAGTGATAAGGCATTGGAGAATGGTTGCAGGAGAGGGGTCATGGATCAATGGAACAGTTATTCATTGATACCTCTGTCTAAGACCCCAGAATCAGAATCAGCCTGTGTCTGGCCTGGGAACAGGGAAATAGGCTCTGTGTCTAGGCCTGGGAAACTGTACAAGGTCTGTCTAGGCCTGGGAAATAGTACAAGGTCGGAATGAGATAATAAGGATGAGCATATCCTTGGAGATACGCTTGTGCAAGAATAGGCTGCATGACAAGATGTGCCCAGAGAAGATGGGATGTACCACGACAACCTGACTAGAGATGAGAAACTTGGCTTAATTGTAAATGCACGTAGGCTAAACAGAACAATGACCTTTGTAAATTGACCAATGAGAGCTGTTGCAAAAACCTCCAAATCATTCTGTTTTATTGGAACAAAGATTCTTTGTGGCTCTTCTCCAGTGACCTGTAATACATGCTTCTGACTTTTTTGAATTAACAGTGCAAGTGCATCTATACATGGCTGAATAGAATTACAAGGTTGTATAGGTCCAAACACCCATTCTAATACCTTTATATCCTCCTTCTTTCCCCCTCTGTCTTTTAATTGCTGAGTGAGAGCACCTAACAGGTGTTTTGGCTGAGACAGAATAGGAATGTCTATGGGTAAGTCAGGATCTCTGTGATCCACAGCTCTCTGTGCAACAGCAGTAGCAACATCCAGCACAATTGTGCGTTGTTTGTCAGCTAAGTGAATTGGTGTAGCAGGATTTGTGCCTTTCAGCAGTGGTCGCAGTTCATCAAGATCAGCATTAGAAATACCAACAACAGGACAAAGCCATTCTATATCTCCCATAAATCATTGCATGCCATGTAAGGTTTTTAGCTCCAGCTGCAAATCAACTTTCTGTGGCCGAATATGCATGTCAGAAATCACCCAGCCTAAATATTTCCAGGGAGCAGAGCGCTGTACTTTCTCTGGAGCAGCACACAAGTTGTTACTCAGTAACTTTGCAAGAATGAAAGCTTCCTGCTGAGCAGTGAACGAGCTTTCTTGTGCCAACAGAATATCATCCATGTAGTGATATATCACCGTGTTAGGAAAAGCAGCTCCAACAGGTAACAGAGCAGCATCTACAAAAAGTTGACACAGCACAGGACTGTTGTGTTTTCCCTGAGTCATCCACTCATATCTGCTTGCTGGTGCCTCACGATTTAAAGAGGGTAAGGTAAATGCCAATCTTTTGGTATCCTTTGGATGAAGGCAAATTGTGAAGAAACAGCCTTTTAAATCAATTAAAAGGAGATTCCAACCCTCAGGCAGCATAGCTGGATTTGGGAGACCTGGCTGTAAGGCCCCCATTGCTTCCATCTGGGCATTGACTGCATGTAAATCATGCAGCAAACAAAATTTTCCTGATTTTTTTCTTAATAACAAATACTGGAGTATTCCAGGGGCTAGTAGAAGGTTTAATGTGACCTTGCTGTAACTGTTCAGTAACAAGGGAATGAGCTTGTTGTAGGCTTTCTCTCTTTAGCGGCCACTGCTCGATCCAGACTGGATCATCAGATTTCCAGGTTAGGGGGATCGGGAAAGCCCAAGTAGTGACCGCTATTAAAAATGATCATTGTCACAAGGCGAGCCTCTAATTGCATGAGAATGTCACAGCCAGTTAATGCATCGACCTTGGGTGGTAGTGACATAACAGTAAGAAATTGTACACAGGTGTGACTATCCAGTGATAAACAAATTTTATCCCCGCTCCGACAGACTGAAGCTGCACCTCCAATTCCCTCCAGGCCAGCAACCATAGGGGAAAGCAGCCAGGAAGCAGGCCAACAGTCCTTGCTGATAATGGTGATGTCAGCTCCGGTATCCAAAAGTGCAGAAAGCTGCAGTCTTTGTTGGCCATTCTCCAAAAGAACAGGAGCTTTTGGTCTTTCCTCCACAGGCAAACACAGCAAAGCCATACCCCCCATAGATCCAAAGCCATCAGGTCCCCTCTGCTGGTGCATGATGCACGAGGCAGCTTCTGTCAGCTGTAATGTAGGAACCAACTGAGCAATTTTACTCCCAGCAGGAATAATATGGAAAAATGTCATAGCAACAATAAGGATTTCACCTGTAAAGTCAGCATCAATTACTCCAGGTAAAATAAAAAGTCCTTTTAATCCAGCAGATGAACGTCCTAAAAGAAGAGCACCACAAGGTTTTTCTTTGTACATTACTGGTCCTTTAATCCCAGTAGGAATCCTTGTTGGCTTCATGTCAGTCAGGGTAATGTCTATTGTTGTTGTCAGGTCCAAGCTGAGACTCCTGCTTGTGGCTGGCTGGAGGGAGCTGGCTAGCTGCAGTTGTCTGGGGGATGCCACACAGGAGCTGCTGTTGGGGTCATCACGTCGCAGCTCTTCTCGCTCCGCTTCGTGTTTCCCAATCATCTGCAGGCTTCCATGGAATGAGAATCCATGGAGCACTTGTTGCACCAAACTGTCCCTTCTCTGCAGTTGTGTGAAAATGTCCTACTTTCCCACAGAGGAAGCATTTGAGATGAGATTGTTGCTTAGGTTTATTTATTGGTTGTAGTGGAGTTAAGGCAGCAAAGGCTTGTATCTGGGCTTGCACTATATCTTCCCCTACATCCCTAAGTGCCTCAGCTAACATTGCCTGTGAACCTGTAGGAATCCTAGACATCCTCTCTAGCATTTCCTCTACTGTTGCATCAATGCTCATTGAAGTAATAACATTTCTAGTAGTAGCATTGCAATTTTCTAGGAAACACTGTCGTAATAGAGCTCCCTTCATAAAATCCTGAACATTAGCCTGATTAATGGCCTCAGTTATTCTATCAACAGAGGAGGCAAAAGACTCCTCTCTTCCTTGCTTAATAGACATGTAAGAAGGAGACACTGGTGCTGTTCTAACCCTGGTAATTTCTCAGCTCCTACTCGTGCCTGCATCTCAGTTGTGGCAAACTGCCCAGTACCCATCATTTGCTCAACTGTTATTCCATGCAAAGGATCATTTTGCTGTCGTGGGATGGCAGCAAAACGATCACTCAATTGAAGCCAGTGAGCTTGCCACAGCATCAACTGAGATGTGTCATAATCATTCTCATAATACCCTTAACATCTTCAGGAAGAAGCAAACCTGAGCCCCATATGTAGTTAAGCATTTGTTTAGCAGGCTCACCATGAAGCCCACAATCATTAACTGTTGCTCATAATTATTAAAGTAATTTCCAATCTACAGGAATATAATTAGCTGTCAGACCTCCTCCTGCATTTGGTGTATAGGAAACAGGAAAGGCCTGCAAATCTATAGCAGAGCATAAATCATAATCTTTATTATTTATTCTTCTTTTTGAATACTTAACCAATTTATTCTCTGAATTGCTGACAATTTTTTAGGATGTCCTTGCTTAGAAGGAACCCCAGCAGCTTTTAATATTTCTTTGTGATGATTTTGAGCAGTCTCCTCCTCTAGCAGTTCTCCTTCACTCTCTGGGTGTCCCTGATAGTTTGTCATTGACTGTTCACTCATGGGAAGGGAATCTGTGAATAGAACTAAAAGCAGGATTAAAAGCAAAGGGAGTTTTAGAGGGAGTTTCATGGGGAGCAGTGGGTTGTTTATCACAGGATGAATTTGCATCTCAGTTATATAACCCACTGGTGGACTAGGATTATAATCTACTCCTAAGGCATGCATCCCTGGTTTATTACTAATTCCCTCTTTATCTAGAGCAACAGTGGCTACAGCAGCAACTTTTTTCTCTGCCTGATATCTTTGCAAACAATTTTTGACTGAACGCCAAGGTTTCTTTAGCTTTCGGGCAGTCTTATCATCATCAATAAATTTAAGCCAAAGCACTTCTCCTGACTCACACCACTGGTCTACCTCAAAGAGATCCCCCGAGGTTTTGAACAAACCCCAAGCCTCACTGTACGTGTACAATGCCAGAGGATCTTTATTAAGATCTCGGCTATATCTCGTTTCTTTAAGAAACTAATAAAGATCTGGAGGGCCACTTCGCTTTCCATTGGGCAGAAAGATTAATCTACCTGAATTGATTAATCTATCCCTGTTTAGTGCAGCCTTTTGTACCTTGCAAGCCGGTGATCCTCCTCCGGACATTGAGTCGAGCTTTTCTCCAACTCAGGCATGAGACAACTCCTCATGCCAGCATCGAGTCAATCTTCGGCCTGCCAATCGCTGAATATCGGCACTGCTCCAGAATCACTGCCTTAGGGCAAGGACTTGAGGCCCCACGTTGGGCGCCAAAAATGAAGCCGCAGGTGGAGGGAAGATAAGCACAATCAGTATGATTGATAAGCAAGCCTCATTTATTCAAAAATCCTGTCCATTTATAGAGGGTTTGCTACAAGCAAAGTCAACAACAGCTCTCATTGGTCAATTTACAGAGGTCATTGTTCTGTTTAGCCTACGTGCATTTACAATTAAGCCAAGTTTCTCATCTCTAGTCAGGTTGTCGTGGTACATCCCATCTTCTCTGGGCGCATCTTGTCATGCAGCCTATTCTTGTACAAAGATATCTCCAAGGATAGGCTCATCCTTATTATCTCATTCCGACCTTGTACTATTTCCCAGACCTAGACACAGATCCAATTTTCCAAGCTCTGTTCCCAGGCCAGACACCGGCTGATTCTGATTCTGGGGTCTTTGACAGAGGTATCAATGAATAACTGTTCCATGGATCCATGACCCCTCTCCTGAAACTATTCTCCAACAATAAGGGATTTTCTGTGATGAGGGCTGTCGAGTCCTACTCATCCACGTGTTAAAGCGTAGAGAATTATGGGCAACCATGGAGCCCATAAGGACAAGACTGCACCTTGCTTGATATTGGTGTGGCTCATTTGGGTTCATGGGTATTAGATTGGTTAGATAGCTCAGAACAGGCGGGTGACAGAAGCTGGGGTATGGTGTCAGTGGATAGTGACCTCAGGGAAGAGGTTCTGCAGGACCAGAGCAGCCTGCTTGAACCAAGGATTTCACAGAAGCTAAAATTCACTGACAGTGGAAGAACACCTGAGTGATGGTGGGGAGGGAGGTGGCCTGCAGCCCTCCAAGATGCCAAAAAGGATGTCCTGCAGAGAGGTATCCTGCAGTTCCCTTCTTGTTTTTGGGAGCAGTAGGTGCTTTCCTTCACAAGGTGTAAAAATGGGGATTCCTGGGGCATCCTTCCACCAGTCCTTCCTGCATAGAGATTTTGGGGCATTTTGGAAATGAAGAAGGAAAGGATTCACAGCCCTGGTGATGAGGCACTGTGGTGCTCCCCTGCAGGAAGAAGGGGAGGGTTATTTCTCCCCACTGGGCTCCCCTTGTGCCCCTGCAGCTCCTTGCATGCAGAGACTTGCTGACTTTTGCCTCTGAATTTTTGCTGAAGTTTTCTTTGGGCCCAGTACAGCTCTCAGGCAGGACTCCTCTACCTTGGCCCTTGAAAAAACTCCAGTTTGTTTCAATTTGTCATTTGCCTAAGTATAGGAAAAAGAACCTGGCTCAAGTTTCATCACACAGCTCTCCAGCTGCACAATTTGTTCATCACAGGAGCTAAAATTGAAGCTGTACCATTTGGACCTTTTTATTTCTTGTTTTTTTTCCCTTCAAACTCCTAATTAGAGCTTGTTGTGAAGTTGTGTGTCTGTTCATCCTTCTGATTTATTTGTCAGGTGTAATTCCTGATTTTGATGGAACTCCTTGGACATAACGCTCATTAGTAGTTTTGGATATTTAATTTGTTTGGCTTTTCAAGCAAATTCCAGTCTTGCTCCAAAGCAGTGTGGAGGTGGATGCTAGCTGGCAGCATGCATGCTGCCTCTTGGGGCACATTCCCCAAGGGGGTTGGGAGATGAGGCTGCCTTGCTCAGGGTGGGTGTACCCATGGAATGTGCACCCATGCAATTGGTGCTGGTGGGGCTCACCATGGAGCAATCCACTTTTAGGATCTTCTGCTCCATCCCACCATCCCAAGCTGGGTCCTCCTGTTTGCACCAGTGCAGGACAGGATCCATGGGTGCTTCCCCTGTGAGTTCAGCACATGGTTTGGGGGTTAAAAGACAAATGGCATCGACTTGGAGTGGCATCTCTAGCCTGCCCTAAAATCTGAATTTCCCAGGCATCTCTGGAGCATGTGCAATTTTTTCCCAAGCTGTAGGCAGGAATAAAGGGTTCAGTTGGATGCACCAGAACACAGCTCCTCTTTGGGGCACCACAAACGTGTGCGTGGCAGTTCCCGCCTTCGCTCACACTCAGTGACTGAGTTGCTGCTTTTCCCCCCAAAACCTTAACTTCAGTTAACCCTCCTGGTTCTGGGGACTGCTGATGGGAGCAGAGGGGGGTCCAGGCAGGGCCGGTGTGGGGCTGGCAGAGGCAGGGGGATGGCTGGGGTGCTTCAAAGCACACGGGCTCAGCGGCCGAGCGTGGCCCCAGCCGAGCTCGCGGGGAGCGCGTTTCGCTATTATTTCAATTATTACAACTTCCTGAATAGGTCGAAGGTCGTTCATAATTCACGCTTCTGTCATCTTTACACATGCCAAATGCAGTCTATTAAGCATAAATAAAATTTCAAGTGCCTGACCAGGAAAAGTAAACTGGGATTCATAACAATGAGGCCTTATTCATCCATTTAAAAGTGAATTGTGTGTGTTCCTTTTTTTTTTTTTTTTTTTTTTTTCCCCCTCCCCTTTCCCTTTATGGATTTGCAGTTTGGGAGCTTTTATTTCTGCTCGGTAGCACAGATCTCTGACCTGCAGTGTGGGCAGGCACAGAGCACTGATGAGCCAGGCCTCCCCCAGCTTCTCCCCACCTCAGACCCCCTGAACTTTGAAAGTGTTTCCAGACCTGAATCCGATTTTGCTCTTCCTACATAAACTGTAGTCACACACCGTTGATCCCAGGGCATGTGAAATGAGCATCTGGACTTTGCTTTTATTTTCTCCCCCACCCCTCCTCTGGTGGTTCCTCTCCTGTGCAGAAGCTCTTCCTATAGTTGCTCTCAAGCAGACCAGTGCAGGTGAACCCAAAAAGTTGGTTAATGGGACAGGCTCAGTCAGCTGGAAAAATGATAGCCAGAAAATTGAAGCCTTTCATTAATTACAGTAGAGTCAGGACTATGCACCAGAAATCTTCAAGCTTAGCAAATTGAAAAATCCAGTTATTTTATGATAGCATTTTCTAAAACAAAATATGCTGCCCAGGGTAGAGGTGCTGTTCTTGCAAAACCCCAAGGGATACCTGTGGAGCTGGGGGGAATTTGTGAGGTTTCCCATCTGGGGGTTGCAGGACTTCCCTCTTCCCTGCCTGCCCTCAGTCATCTGCTGCTGCCTCAACATTTGGATCATGTGGTTCATTTCAACAGTTGGCTTCTCACTTTGTGCCATACAGGGTAATTCCAGGAGGTTTTTGGTGGGAGGAGTGAGAAAAAAAAGCTATTCATGTGAAGTAATAAGGACAGCTCTTAAAATCAGAATAAATTTACCTGTATGATCCTTTTGATTTAAAATTCAATATGTTTTATTTTAGATTCTCACTGCAATGCAAATTGATGTATAAAGGGTTAGTGCAAGTGAATTATCTCTGTATATACAGAAATTTTTAAATTTTTTTTTAATAATAATTAAAGTTAGTACTCTAGTGATGTGAAAATGCTGGAGCTGGAAATCTGTCACTCAGCCTTTGTTTTGGAGAATATTAGGTCTGAGATGCAAAGTAAACATTACTCAGCTTAAAAAATGGAGGTTTTTGAAACACTCATCTTGTTTCCCTGCTGAGGGACAGAGAGGTTGGTCAGGCAGTTTCTGTTAGGTAGGTGGATCATCTCTGGATGTTTAAATACCAATGCAGACAAGCCAGCTGGCTGCAGAGTCTGCTCCTGCTCAGGGATGTGTCCTGCAGCTGCAGCAAAGATGCTGCATCGTCCTGGGCTGCCCCAAGAGCACAGCGCCTGTGAACAAGACCCTCTTTATGCCCCAGTCCATGTGTCCTCCCTCTGTGAGGCGAGGTGAAAAGGTCTGTCCAGGCACCTTTGATGGCACAGGGAAAATACCGGAGAAGGCTCTGCCATGGTTTTCGTTCGCTCCTTGGTGTGGGTGCAAAACCAACCCAGGAACAACAGCGGCGTTCACGTGACTGGGAAACAAAGCTGACAAAAGAAGCAAGTCCTGGGCAGAGCAGAAGCTTTGGCATGGTCCCTCTGGGATGGTGGAAGTCCTTCTGAGTCCTGGCTGCTGTGTGCTGCTCCTTCTGTGTCCTGTCCTTCTGCTTCCACCCCAAGATGGAGGTCTCCAGAAGTCTTTTCAGTCAGTGTGCACATGTCATTATTCCACGCATTATTGTCACCCCAAACCAGCCAGCAACTGGGCCTATCTTCCACAGATCCAACTGCAGCTTACCTTTCAGATATGCAGAAGCCATTACACTTCTGGAATTGAAAATCCACTTTTCAACACCTTCATCGTAACAAATGGAAAACCAAGCATTGCTTGCAGCAAATATTCACTGGATGTGGCATTGTCCCCAGGTTTATTTGCAGGAGGTAAAAGCTGGCTCCATTTACATGTGTTTTGGCCTTTGGTGGGATGAGCTGTGTTGCCTCAGTGCAGCCCCAGCACGCTGAAGCCCACCAAGAAGCCTTGTATCCTTTGGCACTGGCAGCAGCTTTTGGATCCACAGGAGGTTGTGGTACCAGATACTTGCCTGGCTGCATGAAGGGATATGCACAGGACACTGCCAGGCTCTCTTGGCCTCCAAAACGCTCAGTGGAGTTTGAAATCCCCTCACAAGAGATACAAATGGGGAGCCCAAGCAGCCCAGGCTGGGGGTTTGATGGTGGTGCTGTGCATGAGAGGGAGGGTGGATCACACTGCCTGTAAACTCCTTCTCCTGGTTTTTATGGGGGAAATTGGCCACAAGCAGGGGGTTGTGGCACTGGTACCTTGTGCCTGATGTGTTTTGCCAGCACTTCTGTCACCTGGTGAGGGGTGAGCCCTGGGGTGTGGGATGAGCTGCCCCAGCAGCCTCCACTGCCACCCCCTGCACTGTTCCCTGGAGTGGCTTTTGGGACAAACTGCAGGGAGAAACCCTCCGAACCTGAGGAAATGCATCCAAATTCGCTGTTTTGAGGCTTGTGCCGGCAGAAAGGACGGGGCTGTACGGCCACCTCCTGGAGGAGCCCGGTATGTGCTGGTGGCGATGCTCTGCGTGAGCCTGGCAGGGAAAGCACCACCCTGGGTGACACCCTCGTGGGACCGGGCAGCGCAGGTGCCCACGGACCTCCAGACACCTGCCCCTACCTGTGACAAGCTCACCTGTGGGACTTTGAACACTGGAGATGATTTGCTGCCTCTCTCCCCGTGCACTGCAATGAGTGTTGAGTCAAGAGTTTGGAAGCAAACCCTTTAAAAATACATTAGTGTGAGAAAAAAAGCAAAGGCATCATTTTTTAGCGTAGGAAACATAGCTGTCGTGTGGTTTTGTTTAACAAGGCCCGAGGAAGTTACTAATATTTATTTGAGCTGCTTCATGGAGCTTTTTAGTGCTCTTCATGTTTCCTGCTGAGACAGAAAGCAGCCAGATGGATTTTGGGAATTTCCTTTCAGCAGTCTCGTGGTGCTGGCATGTGCTTCCTCTGGTGCACAGACCCAAGGGAGGGTGTCCCCTTTTCTCTCCCCCACAGCCTCCTGCCACCCCAAAGGGCTCCTTCCCACAACCCAGCATCACCTGTATGAAGGGACAAGGTGTCACCAGCCAGGGCCACACCAGCAGCTTTGGATGCTCATGGTATTTCTTCATCCAGGACTGATTTTTCCCTTGGTTTCCATTTGAAGCTAAGGAATAGCCAGGTGCACAAGCTTCTCTCCTTACATCTTTTTGGACTGTGTAGATGGTTGGAATGGGGGGCTGGATGGCGGTGGTTTAACCAGCAGCATCTCCTCATGTCTGCTTTAGAATTATAGGAACATTAAGGTTGGAAAAGACATCCAAGATAATCCAGTACAAGAATTAAAGTTACTTTAGTACTTTTTCCCAGTGCAACAGGAGTTCCTTCTCTTACCAGGATCACTCAGAGATGTGTTCTATGGCTGCTCTGTACTTTGGTTTGGTATAACTCAGCAGACAAGTTGTTGGTGATATCTTCAGCCATCACAAAGCTCATTTTGCAGCGGAGGCTGTTGAAAACAGTCCTTTTTATCCTCACAGAGCCCAAAACACAACGGCTTTGGGGCTGGAAGGAGCAGACTTGCCATGGTCAATCAGCTTCTCTCCAGCAGCACATGATGAGTGGGCAGGCTCTGGCCCCAAGGTCTTCCCCACTCACCAGCAGGAATTGGTGCTTCTTTGCCTGTTGTGGTACTTACCTTGCTTTTTCTTTCTTTATTTTTTTTTTCCCAGATATTCTACAGAGTGGTAGCAGATATTGAACCAGGAGAGGAGCTCTTACTGTTCATGAAGAGTGAAGATTATTCACATGAAACAATGGCTCCGGACATCCACGGTCAGCCTCTTCCTACTGTTTTATCTGACAGAAAGTATCACTGAAATTAACCCAGAATTCAGGAAGACTTTTTCTTGTGTTGAAATCTGGGATGGCTTCACTGCAGCCAGAGAGGAGAGCTGGACTGTGGTTGCATTTGTCCATCTTCTGCCCTTCTGTTCCTGATTGAAACTTGATGGTTTTTTGGGGTTGCAAAAGAAGTACAACAGTCCATGTCCTTATCTCAAGACTGTGCTGCTCCTGCAGGACATGCATGGGCCCTGGTTATAGGTTATTTTTTGTCATTTAGCCAAACAACTGTGACCTTGAGAAGAGGAAATCTGAGATTATCAGTATTGCTGTCACTTCTGAGGACATCTCAGCCATTCTTACTCATCATACTTGTCTTTTACTCATCCCACACACAGATTCTTTGTCTGAAACTCCTGAGTTGTTGCTCAGATTTGTCCCCCAGTCTCCATCTAAAATCTCCTTTAGCTGTGCTGCCTGTTGGGCAGTGGGTTATCAGCCACAGTGGGAACTGGGTGTGGGCTATCTGTTTAATGCCCAGCATGTTGGCAGTTTGTGCCCCGAGGGACATTGTACAAATTTTCAGGGGTTCAGGGACAATGCGCAGGGCAGGAATTATCAAGATCTCCACTTTCTTGCAACTACTTGTACATTTAAAGTAGTATTCCTTGTTCTTTTAAGAAAAAACTAGGGGTTACACATTCATTCCCATTTGGTTTTGTGTTTGAATTTTTTCCCACAGTGGTGACTTTGTTTAGTTACTGCTGAAGGTGTCCCCTGTCCAGCACCTCTTCTCCCTGCCCAGTCCCATGGTCAAGTAGCTATTGTGTAAATGACACCAGAGGAAATCTCTGCAGTCACATGCAGGATCATGTCCCACAGGGCTAATTTAGAAGCAGACTGAGCCAAAGTGTTGCTCGTGGACAGCCAAGAGCAGAGCCCCATGACACTTTCTCTGGATCAGCTCAACTGTCGAGTAGCAACCAAGAACATTTGTTGGGGATTCCAGCCAGTGCCTTTCTGACTCAGAGCCTCAGGGCATTTATATCTGGAACCAAACCAGGGTGTCTGGCTCCTTGTATGGACCAACACTAGGAAACAGCAGAAAAAAAAAAAAACAAAACAAAACAAACATTGTGGAATGCTCTTCTTCAAGTTTGTTTTTTGGGGATTTTCTTCAGTTAATCTATTATTTTGCAGGAATTACTAATTAAGGGAATGCAATACTCAATCCAAAGTAACACTTTGCTGATATTCTACACTTTCCAGCAAGAAATTATGACCAATTTTTTTGAATTTAAAGCAAATAATTTAACTTCATGTGTCTCTGGCTTACTTTGAACAGGGCTGAGTGCTGCAGACTGTGATGAAAATGAAAAGGCTTTTAAAAACTCTAAACAGCCTTTTGATTATTTTAGATGCTGGTGTTTGTGTCTGAGTCAGTCCCATTTCATTGAGAAATGCAGAGACTGGCAGCCTCTGCTGGATATTCATGTTAGACCCTGTATAATTCCATTTAGGATGGTATTTTAAACTTTTGTCCTAAGCTGGTGCTAGGGATTCCTTTTGGATGTCACCCAGGCAGTTAACGTGGAATCAAAGCATTATTATAAAGCATTCTTAGGAATCCTTCTTTCTTTTGGGGTTCTTCTCATTTTTTTTATTGAGGAGCAATTCATTAACCACACCATCCTCCAACTTCTGATGGGGGGGTGGTTAAAGATGAGTGAAAACTGAGGTGGTGTCCCTGTGCCCGACCCCTGTGTGTTGCAGAGGAGCGCCAGTACCGCTGCGAGGACTGTGACCAGCTCTTTGAGTCCAAGGCTGAGCTGGTGGACCACCAGAAGTTCCCCTGCAGCACACCTCACTCTGCCTTCTCCATGGTGGAGGAGGACTTCCAGAAGAAGCTGGAGAACGAGAATGACCTTCAGGACGTGCATGAAATCCAGGAGTGTAAAGAGTGTGACCAGGTCTTCCCAGACTTACAAAGGTAGGAGAAGGTGCTTAAAACATGATTGAATGGGGCAGATTCTGTGATGGCTTCAGCTGGATCCTGCAGGGCATCAGAACCTGATACTTTCACCTCCTGCAGAAACCAAGGGTGAAGATGAGCAGGATTTTTATTCCACCTGGTGGTTTATGGTATAAAAAGCAATAGAGTCTAAAGAAATTAGAAATTTGCTCCTTGTGCTTGAAGTCCTTAGTGAGGACCTTATTTTACGAGCTGTCCCTTTGGATAATTGTTCCTGGATGCTCCAGGTGCTGGTTCTGCAGATGGAGACCTCTCTCCTAAAACGGAGATGTTCCTTCACTCCTCTCCATGGAGCACTTACCCCAGAATCACATGGGGTGTCTCAGATCAGTGGATGATCCTTGCCCTTGGACAAAACTGATGACACTGAAATTGAAACATGGTGTGCCAAACATCCCTGCCCAGCACAGGTCACCCTGCTGAGCAGGAATTTGTGCAGGCACAAGGTTTTGTTCTTTGGCTGATGCTGGGCAGTGTGTGGCTCCATGTATCTGATTTTTAGTCTGAGGGATTGATTCCAAGGGGCTGATGGAGAAAGATCAAGTCAGAAGAATTGCCTGGGTGGGGCAGGACTCTGGTCTGTGAGGTTTTTGCATGTTGGGAGTTATTCAGTGTTAAAGTTCTTTTCTCCCTGTGAATGAGAGGATGATATCTAACATATGGGAATCATTGAGGAAATGTAAATTTAGCTTAAAATATTAAATATTGAAGAGAAAAAGCAGAAAACAAAGAACAAGTCATCATAAATAGATGGGCAATACTGTGAGAAAGAGTGAAAAATGAGGGTGAATGCAGCAGTTCTGTGAACTTCTGAATTATTGAAAGGCTCATACACCACACAGACAGTTCACTGCAAAAAGTGCCAAAGTGTGCTATATCCAGATTATATGAAGCAAAGGGCCCAAATGAGCCGTGCTTGAGGGTGTGAGTAATTACATGGAGAAAGAGCTGAGCAGGAAGATGGGGGTGTTGGGCCCAGGAGTGCCCAGTGCTGACGGCCAGTCTGGGAGCTGGTGCCACAGCCAGGGACAAGAATCTCTCTAGGACTTATGGCATATTTGTTTACGTGATGGAAAGTCAATTGTTATACAAGTATTAGGAGGTAAAGCCAGAATTATTTTCTCCTGCACCCCCCAAAAGAAGAAGAGGGGTACAAGTAAGAGTATCTGCAAAGTGAAAGCATTTCCATTGCCTGTGGCTGAGAATGCAGGTTGCTTTTTGGGCTGCTCAACCCAAACAAGGCTGTAATTCCAGCAGGTTTGGTTCACTGATTCAGCAGAGATCAGTGGGAACTTCATGTGAAAACAGTTTGGGCATCCCAGGCTAAAATTTCCTCTTTCCAGTGGGTTTTCTGTGAATCCACTCTTGCATTATGTAATGACCTTTCCTCAAGCAGTGGTGTGAGTTATGACTCTGTATGTGACCAAGCAATACAGCTGTTTAAAAATGCATATTTGCTACAAATGAATGATAAAAATTCAGAGACAAAAATTAAAGATGTGCAACAGAATTTAGGTGAACTTTGAATATCCTAATAAATAGACTGAATAAAACACTAAGAAATGACTAAACAACTACACAATTGCACACAGTTAATCATCAACAATAACTTCAGTTGTGGTGTACCTTATCTAGAGGCTTCTTAAACTCGTCCTGTCCTACTCCAGAGGAGTTATTCCTCATCTATTCCTGCTGTAAGAAAAATTGACTCCCATCAAAGGAGTGGATTTACAGCAGGTGGTGGCATCCAAGGTGTGTTTAGAGGGAAAGTCATAAGGCAGAAATAATTCAGACTGCAGGGAAGAATTACCAGAGTGAAATACTGAGAGTTGTATGAAATAATCTCCTTGGGGAGCGATGGCAGCAGCATCTCCTGGAGCATTTGCAAGTGGCTGGCAAAACATGAGAGGATGTGTTATTCTGGTGGGGAGAGGGAGGTTCTGCCTTCTGGCTGGGGTGAGCCTGGAACTCACAGGACTCATTTCTGTCAGGACTGGGCCTTTGGGGCTTTTAATTTTTTTTTCTTTTGGCTGTAACAGTGTGCTCTGCTCTCTCCTCTTCCTATAAACCCACATCTCACTGAGCCCTGTTCCTGTTTCCACAGCCTGGAGAAGCACATGCTGTCACACAGCGAGGAGAGGGAGTACAAGTGTGACCAGTGCCCCAAAGCTTTTAACTGGAAGTCCAACTTGATACGTCACCAAATGTCCCACGACAGCGGGAAGCACTATGAGTGTGAGAACTGTGCCAAGGTACAGTGAATTTTTAGGCTGCCTGGCACTTCTTGTGCTGCTGGATGCAGGGGAGCCTGGAAGTGGGGGTGCCCCAGACTGGGATGCAGGAGGGCATAGGGCTTCTGCTGTGCTCCAGATGGTTTCTCAAGGGTTTTCACATCTACTTTGAAAATATGTTCTTTTTCTTTCCCTTTTGATTTGGAAATGGCTGTGGAGTCTGAAATGGGCACTGATGCATGATGCTGAGCATTCTTGAGCTCAGGGCTTGGCTTCTTGAAAGGGTTGGTGGGGTGTAAGGTCAAGGAGGGGAAAGAACCCCCAGGGAAACACAAGGCAGAGGACTCCCTAGGCTGTGTGTCAGCTGCTGGGACCAGAACCTTCAGGACACTACTGCAATATAAATCAAAAATAAGCAATAGCAATGCACTCCAGCTGCACTGAGTACAACTCTCATCTCTAAAGCATCTCCATCACTTCCCAGCACTGGGCTTGCTGTGGGGATTATTTGTATAGTATGTGGTACTCTGCATTTGCTTTTTATCGGATTTCCAAAGCTTGGCCCTTTTTCATGAGGACCTAATTGGGTTTAGGTAGATTTGCTGCAATATTGGGAATTTCACATTGAGCTGACACTTTTAAGGTGTAACCAAGCCCTGGTTTCTAGCTCTGAATTGTGTACAGGATTACTTGTTGCACACACTCAGGTATCAGTATAAAGTATTTCTATTGCAGTAACATTTGAGGTTTTGAGCAGACACATTTTCACTCATTTCCCATGAAATCCGTGACCTCAAATGTGCAATTTCAAACAGCAAAGTCAAATGTTTCTGCTGCAAAGGGGGTTAACAGACCCACACAATACTTGCGTGATCCTGGGAAACTGAGGCCCCTTCCTGCAGGCACAGCTCCCATTGCTGGCCATTAGCAAGGATTTTAACTTTAGAATGCTCCCAAAAATAGCTCCAAGGTTTGAATTTTAAAAGACTCTTGTAATAACTGCCTTCTTCCACAGTCAAGTTTCTTGGTTAATCAGTACTCATTTCCTAGCAGGTTTTCACGGACCCCAGCAACCTTCAGAGGCACATTCGTTCCCAGCATGTGGGGGCTCGTGCTCACGCTTGTCCAGAGTGTGGCAAAACCTTTGCCACTTCTTCGGGCCTCAAACAGCATAAACACATCCACAGCAGTGTCAAACCTTTTATATGTAAGTCTTCTACGAAACGTCTTTGATTCAGTGTTGTTTCTCCTGCCGCGAAGCAGCGCGGTCTGGAAGCAGGAGGTTGTGTTCTGCTCCCTTTGAATTCCCCACACAAGGGCTGGGAGTTACTGAATGAGTTCTGGGGGATTTGTGGTCCAATGCAAGGAGTTATTTTCATGTGGTTTTCCTTTTCAGACAGACACTGTGTGCTGTGTAAATGTACCTGTTGTCACGGGGATGGTTTTCTACACACAGATGCAAAGTGAGGAGTGGGATTTAGCCAGAAGGGGCCATGCCATGTTTGGTGGCTGCACCCTCATTGCTCTGCACCGTGCTGAGCTGGCTGCTCCTCCTGCTGTGGGAGCAGATTTTGGGCTGCAGAGCATCCACAGCAGATGCCATGACTTTTGTTGGATTTGGAAAACAAATCTCAGAGATTTGTGAGATTCATCTTGCTACCTTCTTCAAGGCTCCTCTGCATGCCCCAAGTTTAAGGACCGAGTTGAGCTGTAAGTTCTTCACTAACAGCTTCTCCAGCAATAAAACTGGCCTTGGATCTGAGCCTGGCTCTGTACTGGGCTTAAATGGGCACCTTGCATTTGCTGCTGAGCCAGACCCTGTTTGGGAAGAGTGCAGGTTGCTTTCCCTCCCTTTCACTGGGGAAGCAGAGGCAGAAAATATTTTAAAGTATTGTTGGTAGTGCAGAAAATATTTTAAAGTATTGTTGGTTATGCTGTTCTCCACCACAGCCTTTTCAGGCACCTGCTGTGACTTGAAAGGTACCTTGACCATCTCCCCTACTTGTCTGCTAAACCTTTCAATCTTTCGCTGCTCTCAACAATAATTTACTGAAACATCTGCACCACACCTGTGAAAAGCATTGGCCACAAACTAATATATTTCCTCAAGAGGAGGAGTATTGACTTAAACAACTCATTTGTGCAAAATCTGTAATCTGCCATTGGATTAGTAATACTTTTGTTTTGGATTCCTTCAATGAGAAATGTATAATAGATCCAATATTAAATATTACTAATAATTTCTAAAGCTGATTGCAGATTAAATGATTAAACTTTATTAAGAAACTAACCTCTGGTTAGGTAGGGACTCCTCAGGTAGGCCTATTGCAATGTCCTGCATAGAAATCTCTAAGTGGAAGCTCTCATGGATGAAATAATCTCTCAAATGCTTTTTTGTTGCTGTTTTTCCTGATAAATCAAAACAACAACTGGTATTCACATGTAGTGCAAGGGATGAAACCCCATGGAGCGACCCACGGATAACAGCCATGTAATTGCAGAACAAAAAGGTTTGGAGACCACGTGTTTGGTCAGCTTTGCTGAGCTGTGAGAATGAGGTAGGGTCACCTAGAGCAGATATCTGCTTTCCACCAGAAGGCCACACACCATGATTTACTCGTACCACTCTGTTTATGGCAACTGTCTCTTATTACAGTGTGCCGCCCGAGCTTGAGTGAAAACTCACCAGCACTAAGGTAATTACTCACTGCCTTCGCAAAATCTCCAGCCTCCCCAAATAGAAACCACATGCCATAATGGACTGAACAGATTCTAAATAGTACTTACAGTAATTTTTTTAATAAGCAGAAAATATGCAAACTTAACTGCTGGCTAATTTGGGATTCAGAGACAATCACCGTACAGAGTGCGTAGGCACGAGATTAATTTTGTGCAATATTTGGGGGTTTGTGTTAAACCTGGAGTCCGTAGAACAGTAAAAGCTGCAAGGAGGGGAGCTTCTCATACAAGTTAGTTCCTTAAAAGCATGGCAGTGAGATTTAAAGGCTGTAATAAGGTGTAACAGCAGAAATCAAACCCAGCTTCTGTTGCTTTCATACATGGAAACAATTAAAGTCGATAACCACCCCCCATCTACTAAAGTTTAAGTCTCATGATGAAAAGGAGGCAGATCTTACAACACAAATTTATCTGAGGAGTCCTGGCTCTTGGGAATACCCATGGAGGTGTCACAGTCAGTTTAGACACAGTTTGGACTCCAGAGTCCCTGTGGCATTGGGTGTGCCCGTCACTGATGCTGTGACACCCAGGCTGCAGGTGACAGTCCCCAAGAGGAAGAGTACCCCAGGGTGCAAGGGCTGCCACCTGGGCACAAAATTTCTTTGCCAGCCCTAAAAATGAAATAGAATGTTGAATGCAAGAGGCATCTTGAGCAAGCAGCGCCTCACTGAATAGCTTAAAATAATTTCAGTGCTCGAAAAGACAAATTGTTGGTACGGCCATTAATTGTTTGCTGAGATTATAATAATAAATATTTATGTATTTTACTGTGTTGCCATTATCAATTGAACTTAGTTTGAAAACTGAAATAAAACGCATTTAGTCAAATTATTAATTTGCATCTCCCTTAATAGCCTGTAAGGATATCTTAAAATTTTAAGTGCATATTTTTGCTTTTCTTCAGAGTAGAATATTTCTTGATCTATAATAAAATATATATATACATAGAGAGAGATATTCTGGATAATATAATAATATTCTTGAACAAGAATATATTCTTGTTGACAATGGAATATATTAATGGAGAATAATAGTTTAGTAATGTACCACTGTTCTTTATGGGAGAACTTTCCAGATTTTAGGAAGACCTAATCTGTGCCAATAACCCTCTTTTCAGTCCTTTGCCACTCCAGCCAACCTGATCAAGGCCTTATCTTTAATAAAGCCATGTGAATAAGAAGCAGGACCTCAGTAGAAGATATAAAGTTCATAAAACATGATTTCTTTTAAATTCTACAATAGCCTATCCTTGGAAATGCATGCATTTGAGATATTTATTTTTCTGGAAAAATGCATATGGTCTATCCTGCTTTAGACATGGGAGAGGAGTAGATTCATAATATCCAGCTTGTGTGAACCTATGGATGCAACACTCGAGTCACCATTTGGGTCAGCTTAATTTTGGTTTCTGTGATCAGTGTGGTGGGAGCTGGGGGAAATTACTGTAAACGGTGAGGGGCCTGATTCTGCACCCTGGAGTGTGGAACAGAAATCTTATGCCTGGAATTAGGTTAAAAATAGGAGAAAATTGCAGAAAAAATCAAAGCAAAAATGAATGATAAATAATTCTATGTTAAATAAAAAATCTATGTTATATAGGCAAATGAATTATTTTTAAAGGGACAAAAGCTACTTAACAAGAGAAAACCAAACATTTTCAAGAAACTAGAATAATCTCCTTTCATCCTTCTTGTCTCTCTTATTTCTATCTCTTCCATTTTTTTTCCCCTGTCTATTTTTCGCTTGATTTTTGATTTTCTCTCTCTTCTTTCTTGCCTTTCCTTGTGAATGAAGATTTCCAGCAGGAACAGTAACTGATACACAGAAACAAACCTCCTTCCTGAATTACCACACTGCAAACTTCCTGTGTTTGGGCCCGATTCTGCACCGTTTACCCCACGAATTGTCCCGGGGATGTCAGCGTGGGATGTGAACAGGGGAAAAACGGGTGGATGGGGCAGGATCAGGCCTGGGAACAATGGGAGCATTGTTGGTGAGATAGGGAGCAGGCTGCTGAAGAGGTAAACAGTCAGGAGATGACAACAAGTGGTGGAGTTTCTCAAGGGCAGGGATTTGGAGGAGCAGGAAGGTTAGCGCGGGCCCCGGTGCGAGTGGAAGTTAGAGGACGTGATTGCAGTTCATGGGAACCAAGAGTGCAGGATGGGATACATTCAATTCAGTTTCCTCCGCAGGCTTAAAATAGAGCCATTGTAAATTATGTCAGACTGTCTCAAATCATGAAAATGATTGTTAAAAAGGCCTCGGAATACACAATGCGCATTGTTGTGTGGCTTTGATGTGTGAAAGATGAGAGTTTATGATAGAACAGAAATTAAATAGAAAATAAAGCGGCCACACGCTTTCTTCAGGCTGGGAAAAAAAAAGAAAAAAAGGGATTTGTTGCAGGGATAACAGTGTTTGCTGATAGTGGTTGTTTTCAAACAAATCTGGAGCTGATACTGTTAGAAGCAAGGTAGTGCAGAGGTACAAACAAATTTTGGCATAATGAAAAGTACAAGGCACAGCACAGCCTTGGGATGCTCCTGCTCATCCAAGAGATGCCAAGAAGGGGCATAAAAAGTCACTGGGGAGCTAAGCATTGCCCTCTTCCAAACCCTGCTTCTACTTACAGACTCTTAACTCGGTTGCTGCCCCCGTTTGCTCCCTAAGGTCTGTAGCAGCCAGAAAACCAGGAGCCTGCAAAATCCTGTTTGCCTCAGTGACGTGATTGTCTCTCTAGTGTCTCACTCTGCACCACTGGGACCATTTCCAGCCTCCTGCCACTGTGGAAGGTTGCTGGGAGCTGAGCTCCAGCGTGCAGAGTGTCACAGGCTAGATCAGGACCTGACCTCAAGGCAGATCTGCTCCCCTGTGTGCTCCCAGACCTTCTCCCAAATGCTGCATTTGTGAGACTGAAATCATTCTCATCCCAGAGGAATGAAAGGAAATTCATCAGGCTCTTACTGAGCGTCAGACGTGCAAATAAAGAGGGTTTCGTTCTTAAAGGAAATTGTTGTTGAAATATAATCTATCTTGTCATGTGCAAGAGGCAAATAAACAATATTAAGACTAGGAAAGTTAAGATGTGGAATTTAGAGTTACAGGCACCTGTGAGCACTGTATGCATTGCATGAATAGAAATGCATTGGACATATGAGAGTACTGAGGTTTTCCAGGTTCCAGCCTGTGCTTCCATGAGATTAAATTTTTCATTGTAAGTGGAAAAAAAAAAAAAGTTTGTTGCATTTATACTTGGAAATAGGAAATACCTGGTTGTCTCCTCCTTCACCTCTTTCCTATTCTTGCAGAGTGAAAGCTCTGTGAGGCAGCTTCATCTCTGTCTGGTCCTGCAAATATTTATTTTAATGATTAATTCCACATGGGAATAGTGACATAAATGGATGCCATTTGAAGACACCTGTGCTCTCACACAGGAGCACTGTGGGTTCACGTGGGGTCACAGCACATGGGGGGCTGTGGGGGCTAATGCAACGTGGAATAATGGTATTGAACATGCAGCACTGTGCAGTGCAAAGAGCAAATGAGGAGAGTGTGTCTTTTAGTGATTCCAGACCTTTTCTGCTTGGTTGGAGTGGGTTTGGTTGCTGTCTTCTGACATTTGTCTGCTCGGATCCTTGCTTTGGACAGCACAGTTGCTTTTATACATTTGTGCACCTAGACCTCGCTTCCTCATTGACATTTGGCGGGTAAAAAATGGTATTATTTGCACAACTTTGAGGGTGGGGGCAATTACCACAAAGCCTGAGATGTGTTGTTGTTGTTGTTTACATACAGGTGAGGTCTGCCATAAATCCTATACTCAGTTTTCAAACCTTTGTCGTCATAAGCGCATGCATGCTGATTGCAGAACCCAAATCAAGTGCAAAGACTGTGGACAAATGTTCAGCACTACGTCTTCCTTAAATAAACACAGGAGATTTTGTGAGGGCAAGAACCATTTTGCAGCAGGAGGATTTTTTGGCCAAGGCATTTCTCTTCCTGGAACCCCAGCTATGGATAAAACGTCCATGGTTAATATGAATCATGCAAATCCGGGCCTTGCTGACTATTTTGGAGCCAATAGGCATCCTGCTGGTCTTACCTTTCCAACAGCTCCTGGATTTTCTTTTAGCTTCCCCGGTCTGTTTCCTTCAGGCTTGTACCACAGGCCACCTTTGCTACCTACTAGTTCTCCTGTTAAAGGACTTCCGAGCGCAGATCAGACAAACAAAAGCCAAAGTCCCCTCATGACAAATCCTCAGATACTGCCAGCCACCCAGGATATTTTGAAGGCACTAAATAAACAACCATCAGTAGGGGAGAATAAGCCAGTGGAGCTTCAACCAGAAGGGTCCTCTGAAGAGAGGCCACATGAGAAACTCAGTGACCAGTCAGAGAGTAGTGACCTTGACCTTGACGATGTCAGTACCCCCAGTGGCAGTGACCTGGAAACCACCTCGGGCTCTGATCTGGAAAGTGACATTGAAAGTGAGAAAGAGAAATTTAAAGAAAATGGTAAGATGTTCAAAGACAAAGTAAGCTCTCTGCAGAGCCTGGCGTCAATAAATAATAAGAAAGACCACAGCAATCATTCCATTTTCTCACCATCCTTAGAGGAGCAGACTGCGGTGTCAGGAGCGGTGAATGATTCTATAAAGGCTATTGCTTCTATTGCTGAAAAGTACTTTGGTTCAACAGGACTTGTGGGGCTGCAAGACAAAAAAGTCGGAGCCTTACCTTACCCTTCCATGTTTCCCCTCCCGTTTTTTCCAGCATTCTCTCAATCAATGTATCCATTTCCTGATAGAGACTTGAGACCGTTACCCTTGAAAGTGGAGCCCCAATCACCCAGTGAAATTAAGAAGATCCCAAAGGGAAGCTCTGAGTCTCCCTTTGACCTCACCATAAAACGTAAGGAGGAGAAGCCACTTACTCCCATCCCCTCAAAGCCAGCAGCCCCCTCTGCATCCAGCCAGGACCAGCCTCTGGATCTCAGCATGGGCAGCCGAAGCCGAGCCAGCAGCACGAGGCAAGCTGAGCCTCGGAAAAACCACGTCTTTGGAGAGAAGAAAGGAGGAGACCTCGAGCAGAGGAAAGCTTCAGAGTCCTCTTTGCAGCACGCCAGGCCCACCCCGTTCTTTATGGATCCCATATACAGGTAAAGGACTCTCTGCTGCCTTGAGCATCCTTCGGTGCAGGCAGCCAGGGCTGCCAGGGCTGCCACCCTGTCCCCCTCCCAGTGTCCCTGGAGGTGCCATTGCAGTGCCAGGGCATGGGGGCCCAGGCCACATGCTGATCTGTACATGCCTCCTTCACATCCCAGCTGCTCCAAGTGAGCCATGGGACTGGCAGTGCTGCAATTAGCAAGCCCTCATTGCCATGAGTTATTAGTTATTACTTCAACCTGCATAGCTTTTCATGCAGGGGTTGAATATATTCTCTGAGTTTGCATCAGTATTGAATGCTTGTTTATTTGATCTGTATTTGATGTCACTGGTTTGCCTGAAGTTCATTTTCTTCCAAAACTCTGCCTCCTCTGGCTTCCCCTGGAGTACCCCTTGTACTCCACTTTTCCAGCTCCTCTTGCATTCGAGAGGAGTTTCTCACAACAAAGAAACACAGTGGCCCTAAGATGTGTTAAAAGTATGGGAATTGAGAATGATTTCTGCCCTTTGTTACCATTATTTGAGTACTGGGTTGATTTCTTTGGGCATTTTGTTCATAGAAATGAAGGCACAGCATCCTTGTGTGCACAAAGGCTCAGCAGTGGGCTCCTTAGAATCATCACAGAAAATCTTGGGTTGGAAGGGGCCTTAAAGCTCGCCTCATTCCACCCCGCTGCCGTGGACACCTTCCACTCCACCAGGCTGTGCAGATCCCCCTCCATGGCCACCTTTTGAAATCAGTGGGAGCATTGTTGGCTTTAAAAGATGCACGCTGTCAGTGAGCTGAGATTTTAAAAAACAGTGGTAAAATCCAGACCCTCTGGTGTTTGCCAACAGAACTGAGATGGATTTCACTGGGATGTGAATTTCACCTGCATCCTGTGTGTGCCAGCCCCCCTTTGCCCTTTCTGCACTTATATCTCTAACACGTTAAAGTCATGCATCTAAATTAGTTTAGAGAAATATTAGCTATAAAAATATTCATCTGTAATATAAATGGCTGATTTTACAGCCTCTTGTTATTAAAAAAAGGATACTGCCATGTAAATTATGTTAATTTATTACTTTATCTAAAAAAGAAATGCTGTGGGCAAAGTTTGTGGAGAGTGCTGGTGCATAAGACAAGAAGTCTGCATTATGAAGAAACAGGATATGATGCTATTTAGTGAGATGGTTTTATTCATGCCAGATTGATATCTGTGTTAGACCATAAGTTTTCTTTGCGTCATAGTCACTTAAAATGCCTGAAGCAGCGGAAATACTGATCCATGTTTTATGGCCCTGCATTACCAACTAATTAACTTGCATTGCAAACTCCCCTGCCCATGGCAGAGGGGTTGGAACAAGATGATCTTTAGGGTCCCTTCCAACCCTAACCATTCTGTGAGCCTACATTTCTATGATTTTAATGAAATCTGTGCAAATTCTGGCAGCACAGCATGAGGCCAGTTATTACTGAGCCTTCCTTTGCCATGAGTTACCTCTACACATGAACAGCACGATTCATCCATGCAACCATCCCCATCAGTAGCAGAAAAAGCAAAATCCTCAAATTTCCATGCTGTTTCTGAATTGTCCACGCTGGGATTTGCTGCCATGAGTGAATTGCAGGATTTGTTGCTGGCACCCTCGAGTCAGTGTGTTCCTACAAGCCCACCTTTCTTGCCCTGCTTGACCTTGGCTGTGCACAGGGGAGGTTGCCAGGGTGGTGGCTGTGGTGTCATGTGTGGACAGATGGCAAGGAACCCATTGCTCAAGGCTCTGTTGCCTTGAATTCCTCTCCTCTTAGTGCTGAGCGTACTCAGTTGCCTAATTTCTGTATAAAAGTGCTTGGTAGTTAGTCATTGGTTCCTATTATAAACATTATCAACCTTTTGAAATGGGATTATTCCCTATTTAAATGGTATAATCTACTTTAAAGGTGATTCCCAGCCCCACCCTGGCAGTAATGAGCCGTGTGTGGGAATCAAGATTTGAGGGTCCTCCCTTATCTTTTACTGTTATATCCTAGGAACAAATTGCTTGACATGTAATTGCCTGTTTTAAACCTGAGTAACTGTATGATTATTAATATCTGAGACTGATTCATCACAAGCAAATCTAATTTTAACATTTACAGAGTAGAAAAAAGAAAGCTAACTGACCCACTGGAAGCTTTAAAAGAGAAATACTTGAGACCTTCCCCGGGATTCTTGTTTCATCCACAAGTAAGTATTTTGGGAATTTTGATGTTGTAAACAACCCTGTTGATGCTTCAAAGCAGGTGCAGAGAAATGAATGCAGTCTTAGTCATTTTTGGATTTCCTAAAACACACAGTTTTTGCTGGACCATTGTGATGGAAAAGCATAAGCATTGTTCTGAGCTTCTTGATGTTTTGCAGATGAAACAACATGTTTTGATTGTAGAGGAAGCCAGATTCGAACTGAGTGTGTCTTTTAGAACCATTTTCCTCCAAAACCATAATGTAGCTACCAACATTTGCAGCCACTCGTGTCTTCAGCTCCCTCCTGTGCTCTGAGCAAGCAGATTCACAGTAAGGCCAGAAAAGCTGAACAGCCCGCTTTAAAAGGGATTTTATTTTGTTTAAGGGCTCTGATAAAAGAGAGAAAAGTTTCCACCTGTTGTTTGCAAGCCTCATGGTGCAAACGCTGCACGGTTTCTTTGGTAGCTGCTGTGGGCTGCAGGGTGGGTAGCATCCCTGCTCCTCCAGTCCTGAAGAGAGACTTTATGAGGGCTGCTCGCTTGGTCACACACCACAATCCTGCATGAAAAACATTTAGGAGGGTGTCCCAAAACAGTTTAACAACTGTGATGTGTATGTGGCACAGGAAGAGGATCTGTGTGCAAACTACACGTTGCATTTCTTCGCCGGCACTGCGTCCTCGTTTTGTCTTCCTCCTCCTTGCTCAAGGAGATTTTGCTAAAAATCTTGGTTCAATCTTACACTTGCAATAAAATCCTCTGTGATATTTACAAATTTGGACTCCTTGCAGACTGTGGGCTGTTTCATCTTAGCAATGATACCTTCTACACATCCTGTATTTTAAGCACACGACCATGAGCTGCTGTCTCTAGTTCAGGTTCCTCTGAATTCCTGAGCAAAACAGCCCAATTACCACTTGGGTTTTTTTTCCCAATGAAGTCCTAAGTTATTATGTCCTAACTTGCATGGAATATGTTCTGAAACATGGCATTTCTGTAGAAATGGGAGGACCAGCTGAAAGCATATATGGTTGCAGATGCACAACACCCCTTTCCAATTTCAATGTTTGAACAAAGCATTGGATTGTGTATGAAAGTATTTAGTAGTATTTACATGCCATAAGTATTTATGGCATTATGTAAGTATTTATAAGCATTAAATAAGAATTTAAGATGTATTAAAATCGTTGAGAATTTATGTGCAAGGTTTAATAGCAGCTTAACACCTCCTGCTCAGTTACCTTAAATAAGGTAAATCTGTCCAATTGGCAAAAAAAGTGAAAATTCCCCTCTAGTAGCAGACAGTGCTAATGCACAAAGGATCTCAATCTGCTTTTTGTCCCTGCTGTGAAACATGCTGGTTCCTCCACATCAAGTCAATGATTCTGTTAGAGCAGCTAAGGAGCTGTAAATTATGAGTAAATTATTTAAATGAGGGCATTTTAGATAGTGCATTGATGGACAAAGCAGGATTATTCTGCTTAGTGCTCTCTAGCTGTTCAGAAGCTGTAACTCAGAGTGGTTCAGTGATGTTGGAACTGGGGATTCTGAAGGTGTTGCTGCAGGTTGGACAGATGTCAGTGGTAGGTGGGGTGGTCAGTGGGTGGGAAAGGGGCTGCTGGGGTAAAATTCACTGTTTGGAATTTGGTTGTGGTGGGCAGGAAATTAGTTGGATATTCTTTTGTGGAGTTGGATATTCTTTTCTGTATTCTTTTATGGAGTTGGATGTTTTTTTGTGTGACTTGAGTTACCTGGGGAACTGGGAGTCAGGTCGGGATAAAATGGAGACTTTGGGCATTTCCCTGTTAATGGGAATGCTGTCAGGCTTCCACCCTCTGTGTTTTGTCCCAGGATGTTGTTGAATCTCATGTTGGTGCCCGAGGAAGGTCCCAGTGCTGTCACCAAGGGTGGCAGTGTGAGGAGGAGGTGTCAGGTGCCACCTCCCCGTGGCAGAGCCAGCCCAGGTGGGCAGAGCCAGCCCAGGTGGGGCAGGAGGGAGGGCTGGCTCTGCAGAACCCCCTCCTCCACATTTCTCACTGTGCAATGGAATAAAAAGTCTGTGGCAAAGCCTGGCTTTGGTTCTGTCACTGACCTGAGTGAGAGGGATGATGTCTGTAACCTGGCGTGAGCTGGATCGGTGCAGAGGTCAGGAGTGTAACGGGCACTAAGGAACGTTGTAGAAGAAAACCAAACCACCAGCACACATCCTGTCAAAAAAGTAAATGTCATAATGCTTTCTTGCAAACTTTAATGGAACAGAAAGGAGCCTCCTGTTTGCAAAGGCAGAATCTGGCTTGGTATTTATAGAGGGCTGGGGAACGGCTTCCAGAAAAGCTGTTTTTCCTTTATAGTCCTGTTCACCCTTGTAAAAGTACAGGTGGGAAGTGCTCCACAAGTTTTCATTTTCTGCTGGCAGGATTTAAAATATTTACAAACTTATTGTTCATGTCCTAAAAGCCTGTGGTTTTGTTGTTGAATTTATTCCTGAAAATTGCCATCTCAGGGACCAAGAATTTATTATTTCTTAACTAGATAATATGACAGCAAACAGATGGATATTTCAAATAGGTTTTTGAAATAGAACTTACAGACATAACCCTGAAGTCTGTATCCTGTCCCTGGCGGGGTAAAATTCCTCCCTGTGCCCAAAGGCTATGAAAATGAGATTATTTAGTGGCATTCCACAGTAATTTGCCATTACAAAGATTGTAATTTTTAGGGAGAGAACACTCTGTCCAATAAATCATTCATAACAACATTTTAATCAGTATCTTTAAATAAAATCTTAGTAAGTACATTGATTGCAATAAGGATTCCAATGCAGGAATAATGTGTTGTTTTTGTTTCAATTTTGCTCCCAGTTCCAATTTCCTGATCAAAGAATTTGGGTAAGTTCATTGCTTATATTTTTAATTTAATCACTGTGAAATAAATTGCATAAGAAAAATATAATATGAAAGATAACTTACCTCTCAATCATGGAGCATGCCACTCTTTCCTACAGGGTCTTACAGCTGAGCAGATAAATATGCTCTTATGAAAAACTGGCTTTATTTTTATGTACCTGATCCTGCTGGTTTTGTTTGGTGAAGACAATGGGAGCTTTACCTGAGAGAGGGTTGCAGAATGCAGTCTTTTGTTTATATATGACTGAAATTGTTCCAAGCCATTTTCCTTCAGAGATTGCAGTGAAATTTTCAGGCTGAAATCTTGTTAGATAGCAATAGTTAATAAATATTTAATCTGCATTAAAATACAGAGTCTCAGAGGTTTTTATGTTTTTCTCTCACTTGACTTCGGTGGTAGTCACTTGAATAGTCACTTTAATAGGTTTGAAATTTTGAGCCTAATTGCTCATTGCAGTGCTTAAAGCAGAAGTAAAACACCTATTTATTTTCTGTGTTTAGGTCAAATTTGTCCTCTGTGTATACTTACATCATCCTCCTTACATGAACATGAATTGTGCTATGGGATAAATTTGGGCTTTCTCCTCTATTTTTATAAAACCTTGTTTTTAATACATCTGAATTGTTCATGAGAAAGGAAGAAAATAAAAAGAACCACAGCAACTGCTTTTGCAGATGCAACTCCAAAAACGCCGTGTTCTGATCTCGCGCTGCTGGCTCCTCAGCTGCAGCGCCGAACCCAAAAATGCTCGTCCCAGATTTTCCCAACCTTTGGGCTTTGGAGGAGAGAGCTGGAGCCAGGAGGCAGGGCTGGGCTCCTGACTCACTGCTGCTCCTCGCTCTCGCTGCTCCTGGACTCGTTTCACCAGGCAGAGCCAGAATTCTGCAGGGCGAGCGCTGAGATCTCCTCGTGCTCCTCTGCTGTGTGTCCCTGCACGGGGCTGCTGCAGGAGCTCTGCCCCTGGGCTCTGAGCCCTGCCCTCTGCTCCGTGCCCTCCCTGGCACACGTCCAGAGCAGTGCTGGACCTTTGCTTTGTGGGAGTTTAATCCCACTTTCTTCTGGGAAGAGCTGTGTTGTGCAGCTGCAGAGATGCTCTGGGAGCCTGGGTTGGAAAGAGCTGAGCAGGCACCAAAGGACTCCTGAGGGTACCCAGAGGTGCTGCAGGAGTTCAGCAAGCAGGAGGTGGGGTTAGATTTGTCAAAGGGAGGAGGTGGTTCCCAAATATTTTCTTTGGGAAATTCGTTGTAGGACATGAAGGGGCCATAGCACGATTTGTGACTTGGCCCAGGCACCCTTAATCCTCTGCTCTGAGAAAAGTGGCTCTGCTTCAGCAGGTTTGGGAAGTGGAAAAACCCAGTGAAGTCTGTTTCTTCTGTCTGATTTCCTCGACTTTGGCTTAGTCCTCAAATTTCCATCATTCTGCTCCTTTTGTGAGCGTACGTCTCCTGGCCATGCTCACGGTTTGAGCAGCTCCAGCAGCAATAGGTGTTTAAAACAAGCAGTGACTGAGCAGGATGCTGATTCATGGATGAAGCTCCATTTTGAGAGATTTGGTTATGTCACACAAGCCTTTCCATCTCAATCCCCAGTTGCATGTGCCACATATTTCAACATTATTTGAGATTGGTTTTTCATTCTTTGGCAGGAGCCCTGTGGTGCAAATCAATGGGCATCTCTTTTGAATGGATCAGGATTAATTTGATCTGTTTATGCCATTTTGGTCCCATCAGGAGAAGGTTGCTCTAAGGAGGTTCTGTAATTTTAGGCAGACAGCATTTGTTTAGGATGAACCATTGTAAATAATTAAAACAATTGTATAAATAAATGGAAAGGAATTTGGTGGATGCCTTAAAGATTTTGTTTTACTGGGCAGAGTTTTAGGGCATGATCCATTCTGTTAACTGAGCTTAATCCCCACCAACTGGATTCATACAAATCCAGTTATTCTGGAGCCATACTGCAGATCAGAAGGAGTTTCTTGCTACTGCTTCATAAAGTTCAGCCACATGTGATAGGTCTCTTGAACGTGAATATAACTCAGCCAAGTTCCAGGGCTGGCTGTCCGAATACATGCAGTTTCAAGACAGCACGATTCACAAATTGCAGATTTTAGAGGCAACATTATAACTTCAGCTGGGGGAGGGAGAAATCCTGAGCTTTAGCAGTTGGATTTTGCAGAGTTCCCCAAATAACAGTAGTAAAAATAGAAAGCAAACACTTGAACAGATTTTTTTTCCCATGAGGTCCGGCCATAAAATCAGTTGTTTTTGTGATAGTAGCAATGAAGCAGTCACGTTTGTCAAACAGGAGGTCAAGTAATTCATGACATTATCTGTGAGATTATTTCATATCATCAGGTTATTCTTAAAAAGCAGCAACAGCAGACCTTCACTTTATTTATGCCACTTTTTCTAGGGTTGGTTAATAAATTTTAAGACAAATGCTTAAGGCCCCTGCTGATGATATCTTGCCCGCTGAAATGTTTATAAATACTTGTTTTAGCCGATTATGGTAATGTCTGCATTTTTGAGTTGGAGCTGGGGAATTGTGACTGCACATTAGTTTGCGTCAGTCGGAGGTTAATAGCCTCTCAGGGAGGTGGGGGAAAGCTGCTTCCTTTTCCAGACATCTGGACACAGATAGAATCAACAACTCTTATATATATAAATCAAAAGTTACTGTTCTATATAAAACACTGTCATTCACCGATCGCAGATTAGGAGCGCACGTGACTTGTCCGTAAGGCAATAGCTGGATGCAAAATATGTAATAGGATCTTCTGCCTCTCCTGCCTCCTCAGAGAGCTTTCTCCATGGGCATGGCAATTCCACTGATTCAATCCTTTGGGCCAGGCAGTGCTTCCCCCACCGTGCCCCATTCGGGGATAGCCACAGCCCTTGGGTGTTGGGCTATGGTGCAGAACCCCCTGAAAGCACAGCTGGTGGCTTTAGCCACACACCCGCCTCCCTGGTGGTCCCAGGGACCATCCCTGGAGAGGGGAAGTCACCATGAGCAGCCACCCAACCCCCAGGACAGGCAACACCTCTGTCCAGGAGTTTGGTGGATTGAGTAGCATCTCCATGGCCAACACAACTCCTGTGGAGGAAGGTCTTGCTTTGCCATCGGTACTAACAGTGTTTGGAAGGAAGAGCAGCTGCTTCAGTTGTGTTTCAGCTGTGGAAGAGGGAGGTTCATTGTGGAAGAAGGAAAGTCATCTCCTGGGTTAACATTTAGTCATTAAAAAAAGAGAGGGGGGAGGGGAAGAGCAAAATAGTGATTTTTACAATCATTGAAGATTATCAGTGGGTCCACCTTGGAGTGTCACTGGGCTCTGAACTGTGGCATATGTCTGTAAATTCCATAGGAAGAAGGGTGAGCAGGCAGAGAGTTTGTGACTGCGAGTATCCAAATCCAGGACTATGAAGATTCTGCAGAAGATTCAGAGAAAGCTGAGTCACTAGGATTAAAACAGCCATAAAAGTTAATGTCAGTAAATACCCCTAAAAACATGGAGAAAGTGTGACTTTTAACTTGTGTCATTGAGGAAAAAGATCTTGAAGTTGATAGTCTTATGGAAATATCACCTGAGTGCTTAGCAGAAAGGAGTTGAAAACATCATTATGGCTTCAGGTCTTGAATACAGCTGATATTCCTCTCAAAAAGGCCGTAGCAGAATTAGAAAAGGCACAGAAATATGCAACAATGATGATCACAGGTAGGGAACAGCTTCCATTCAAAAAGAAGCTAAGCAGATTTTGATTTTTTCAGCTGGGAAAAAAATGCCTGAGGGAGCTGTGCCCCAGCTCTGTGAGCCCATGAATGGTGAGCAGAACCTGAATGAGGCATGGTTATTCATTAGTGATAACAATACCAAAAAACAAAAACAAAAACAAAAAACCACAAAAATATCAGGCAAAAGGCTAAGAAGGAACAAAAGCCAGTATCTTTTCATATGCACCTAATTAAATTGGTGAACTCTCCTTGACAGAAATAGAAATGGGTTTGGGAAGGTTTACCAGGTGAATGGAAGCAGCAGCCGATGGCTGTTCAATGTTGTAACAGAGCTGAAGCTCCAGTAAATGCTCCTGCACCTCCCTGTGCTGGTGTGTGGCAGTGGGGACATTTGTCCCTTGCCCACCCTCCTGTGTGTCCCCTGGAGCCCCTGCTTGGCACCAAGTACCACCTCCCAAAAGCTCACGTGGCAGGTTTAGCATTCCTGCTTGGTTTTGGTGTTTGAATGCGTCCTCAGTGCAAAACCCCTGGGTCTCTTACTGCTCAGCTGGTGCTTTGCAAGCAGACTGGTGAGCAGGGGCTGTCTGCCTGCACTGAAGGTGATGGACAGCATGTTTTGGATCAGGGCTGCAGGATTTCATGAGCTGTAAAATGCCCCCACAGCCCAGATTTGCATCTTGAGCACCACACACTCCAGGACTGCTTAAGAAACTGCCCCAATTTTGGTTCTTGGGACCCTAACTGCAGCAGATAGTACCAGCTATAATTGTCCTGATAGCAGTGGAGTGACAGTGCCTTGGATCAGCAAAGCTGTGGGGCCAAACACTTCCCGTTGGTGCAGTTCTTGAAAAACATAAATCATACCAGGTCACCACAGAAGTCAGGCTTTAAAAAAAACCCTAAACAGCAAAACAGCAAGCACAATAGTCATTCCAATGGTGAGAAACATATTTATAGAAAGCAAGTAATGCTTTAAAATAATTGGAAGTGCTCGTGTTTCCTCTGGATGAGGGATTTGAGATTAGGTGCTGATTTCATACCTATTTTGGGACTGATGTAATCCTGGAGGCAGTGTTGGAGGTAGAGCTGATCTGCATTGCTGTGCATGAAACAAGAGTCTCTCTCAGTTTCTACTCTGCAAAATCCTGGAAATAAGAACTAAAACAAAAATCAGCATGACTAAGGCATTTTAAATATAAAGGGGAGAATAGTTTCTTTAATATATTACTGACAGGCACCATGTGCATGAGAAATTGTGATCCAAAAATGATTTAAACCCACTAGATAATGAAATGGACTTGAATATTAAATATACATAAATAAAACATTTATTATACTTCTCAGTACCCTTATTATTCTTCACCATAAATATGTGATATCATAACCCATGCACTGTCTTGTCATTGCTAATAAGCCCTTAGGCCAAAGGGCATTTTTCATTCAAACCATTTATTTTCAGCAGTTGTAAAATAGATGAGTGAATTTTTTTGTGGGGAGCAATTAGAAGGAATTAAAGGCAGCGGAACAACTATTTTAAAAGCTTTAGAAATCAATTCCAACTAAAGGAGAATATGAAGTCATATAAAAAGAAATATATGGTAATGTTGAGGTGTATGGGTTGATAATGACATCTCAGTGCTGAGATAGAATTACCTCCTCTCGCAGCAGCATCATCATTACATATCTCATGCCTGTGATCAGTACATGTCAAAATCCTTCATATTGACAAATGTGCTGTCCACTTGCATCTGTGGAGAATGTTTTAGCAGCTGAGTGATTATGAATCAAACCCCAGAGCTTACAGCCCTTGCTGCCTCGCAATGCTTTCACATTTGTTGCCTGACAAGTAAATGTATCTTGACTTGCCTCTGAGATTTTTTATTTTTTTTCACTGTGTTTGATGAAAGACATTTGGCAAATTGGCAGTGGTACCCTGTACGTTGCAATTTGTACTCGGCATTAGGAATCTGAGCATGAAATGAGAGGGCAGGCTACAGGCTAAAGGGAAAAAAACAACCCAGCCCAAAGGCAGAGGTAACCAGCATGGAAATAGTCATGCCAGGAGACAACCGTGTAATTCTGCCAATGAAAATAAAAATAAATAAACCTGCAAAAAAACCCAGTTATTCCAATTAAAATTTCAATTTTCCAACAATCAGAGGAGCCTTTTATGGATTTTGAAGAACAGTCTGTGGAGGTGTTCCAGCTGAGAAGGGTTCAACATCTTGTCTTTCATATAATTTCCTTCTTTGTTACAAGCAAGATCTTGCACAGGGCTCATGCTGTGGATTTTGTGCTCTGCAGGTTGGCTTGGCTCTTTTTTTTTTTTTTTTTTTTTTCATTTGTTTGTGGTGTTATGGAGAGGTAGATGGTTATTCTCACCTGTCAGGAGGCTCAGCAGCAGTCTTGAACTCTTCAAATGGCAATGTTTGAGGTTTTGGAGGAGCTTTCCATGGTCAGTTCCAGGCAGCTTAAAGGCAACTGTTCTCCAGAAATTATTTAATCTCCACTCCCTGCAAATTACAGACAGCTAATCAAGAGTGGAGCCATCCCAAAGCACAAAGGAGTTACAAGCAACTAAAGGTAGAGCAAGAATATTAAGACATGGAAAAACAGCATAGACATCTAACAGACAATATGAATACAGAGCACCAAACCCACCAAAGCTTCATTTCTTCTGTCTTTATCTAAATAGAGTCTTTGGCTATGATGGGCTAAAACACTGGACTGGATGGTTGGATGTGGCTGGGGCATTGATGGAGCCTCTTTGGATCTGGATTATTGTAGACCTTTGTTGAGCTAGAATGTTCATAAGGTTTCCTCTGCAATAAGTATCTTCTGTGAGTCCTTAACAAAAAATAAAATTAGAAATTCAGTTATTATTTTTGTTCATTTGGTAATAAATATTCAATGATTTTTGTAGATGGGATGCATAGACTTGTAGGCATACTACCACAGAGCATGACTGCAAAATCTGTAATTTTATAGAAGCTGAGAGTTAAAAATAAGAAGAAATTAACACTGGCTGATAATTACCCTCACGACCTATAATTTTCAAGACTGCATCTCTACCCTGGCGTTTTTTCCCTTTCCTTCTTTCCCTTGTCAGTTGATGTTCTCTGCATCCCAGGTTCCCAGTGGGG
Organism: Lonchura striata; assembly: GCF_050655825.1. Classification (NCBI taxonomy): domain Eukaryota; kingdom Metazoa; phylum Chordata; class Aves; order Passeriformes; family Estrildidae; genus Lonchura; species Lonchura striata. Next base: position 27,984,333 of record NC_140711.1, read on the forward strand.
GCCGAAACCCGAGGGGATTATTTACCGTGGTGGGCTCTGTGCTCTCTCCTGCTGCAGGTGTCAGCTATAGAGAACATGGCCGAGAAGCTGGAGAGCTTCAGCGCCCTGAAGCCGGAGGCCAGCGAGCTGATCCAGTCGGTGCCATCCATGTTCAACTTCCGCGCGCCGCCCAGCGCGCTCCCCGAGACGCTGCTGCGCAAGGGCAAGGAGCGCTACACCTGCAGGTAGCCCCGAGGCTCCCCTCTGCCATCCCACAGCTGGGCCCAGCATGGACAGCCTTTCCCTCTGGGGTTCCTGGCCTGGATCAGGAATGGTGCGGCCAGCAGGAGCAGGGAGGTCATTCTCTGCCCCTGTGCTGGGCTCTGGGCCCTCAGTTTGGGAAGGATGTTGAGATGCTTGAGCTTGTCCAGAGGAGGCAACGAGGCTGGAGCACAAGTCCTGTGAGGAACAACTGAGACAGCTGGGGGTGCTCAGCCTGGAGAAAAGGAGACTCAGGGGTGACCTTACCACTCTACAACTCCCTCAAAGGTGGCTGTGCTCAGCTGGGGTTGGGCTCTGTCTCCAGGAACCGACAGAACCAGAGGACACAGCCCCACCAAGGGAAATTTAGGTTGGATATTAGGAATAAGTTTTTTACAGAAAGAGTGATAAAGCTCTGGAATGGCTGCCCGGGGAGGTGGTGGTTAAACACACCATCCCTGGGTGTGTTTAAAACAAGCCTGGATGTGGCACTGGGTGTCAGGGTTTACTTGAGGTGTTGGGGCTGGGTTGGACTCGATGATCTTGAAGGTCTCTTCTAACCCAGGGATTCTGTGATTCTGTTTAATAAATTATTGGTGTTATGAAACAAAGAGCTCTCCCTTGATGCCTTGGAGTGGCTGCCTAGAACAGAGACTGGATAAGATTAAGAGAATAAAAGTAGGTATTTATTAAAGGCCTTCAGTTGCTACACCTTGGGCTGTCAGAAGCTTCCCAGAAGCTACACCCAAGGGGTCAAAAGTTTTTCAGACAATTATAAGTTTGGTCCATTTACATACCAGAGGTTAATCCTCCAATTACAGTTTCAGGTAATGAAGTAATTTACTCCAACTTTGCCTCTCCCAATTCACTGTTGTTTACACTTCTCCTTGAGTTTCAGGCCCAGAGATTCATCGTTTTGTCTGACCAAATGTGAAGACAGTAGTTAAAAGTCTATATGGAGTTTGAGAGTTATACACTAAAGCACTACAGGATTTGAAAAATATAAAAGCAAAATCCTAAGGCATCACCCTGTATACAGTGGTTTTGATAAATGAGGTGGAAATTGTTATATAAACAATTCTTTTTTTCCCAAATTTTCTCATCACTTTCATATATAAAAGTGTGCTTTCATAATTGATTTGTTTGATCATAAACTACAGACGTGTTTTCTCTCTGGCTTCTGGTTTTAATATCCAAAGGGATCAGTGATAAAATACATGAATTACTAGGACTTGTGTGTATGGACTTAAAAAAAAAAAACCCACAATGAAGATAGTCATTGAATGTGCACCCAAAATGAATGGGAGCTTTGTCCAGAAGAGTGGAATTAGCTGTGTGGGTATTTTGAAGGCTTATACATCACGTTGTGAAAAAATAAATGGGATGTTAAAAGTGAAGGGATGCAATCTTCAAAGTCATTGCTTGGAGCAGCCACCACCCTCATTCACTTAAGAGAGTGCTGTGTGTACTCTGCCCCCACGCAAAAATGGGCTCAATGTCCTCAACAGAATGGGCCAATTATAAACTGAATGTTAATATGCTACTTGAATGAAGGGGGAGAACTCATGATAATTTTATTTTTTTTGCCATTATTTTTCCTGTGACATATTATTGAGTTTGGAGAATGGTTTTTAAATTGCACTGCTTAGGTCTCTATATCATCTCCAGAATGTGCAGGCGTTTGACACTGGCATATCGGTTTATCTGATCTTTTTGAAAACATGTCACCTTCTTTCAAGACATGTTGTTATAGAAACATACCTTGATGGATTAGGTCTTTGAGTCTTGTCTGCTCTGATCCTATTCAATGCACGGAATGGTGTCACATTTGCTGACACGTAGAATTGGTTGAAAGATTGGAAATTTGCTTACACAGAGGCAGAAATCCAAGGCTTTAATAACAGATTCTCTTGATTCCAAATCTGAATGAGGCTGATAATCATCCAGTGGGCTTGGAACCTTGGGGTGATCTTTAAAAGAGATTTTTCCTATAACCCTTGCTTCTGCACAAGCGAAGCTGGTTGGTGCCAGCCGTTCCAGTCCCACTCCTGTGTGTTTGGATTCCTTACATTTGCTGAATGCTTCTACTGAGATGTTGTTGCACCAAAGCCATGCCAATAGGGCCATACCATGATGATTCCATTTGGGCTGTGCATCCAGTGCAGCTCAAACTGGGACAAAGCCACTGAAGGTTGTCTTGTCTTATCATTTTCTTATCACAGATACTGTGGCAAGATTTTCCCAAGATCTGCAAACCTGACCCGTCACCTGAGGACGCACACTGGAGAGCAGCCCTATAGGTACCACACCCCTCACCCTGCCTGTGCTGTGCCCAAGCTTTAGAGTCCCTTCCAATGCAGAGAAAATAAAGCCAGGGAATTCAACATCCTTGCTTGAACCAGCTCCAGCCCTTCCTCCTTAGCTTTGGACCCACAATTTGTTCTCAGAGTTTTGTGCTGATCCTCAGGGTTGGAGCTGCAGAAAAAGGGAGAGTTTTGGTCTTAGTGAAGTTATTTTGGCTGGGGCAGCTTCCCAACACGATCCCTGAGTCCTGTCTTTGCTGGCAGGGTGGCTGGCACTGCTGAACCAGTGTGATTGAAGTGCTGTTCAGTAGGGCTCATGGACATATTTTCCCTTGCAAAAATGTTTTTTACTGGAGTTCCACAGTGTTATTTGCAGCCTAAATTTGGGTGATTTGTCAGTCATCTGATTTCTGAAAGATCCTGGTTGCAAAGGCATTACTGTATTTATTTGTTTCCTGCCTAATCTGGATCCTTTCTGAGGTCTGCTTAACCAAAACCCATGTGGGTACTCTCCTGTTGATAAGAATATGTGTGTAATACTGAATCCAGGATGGTCACATGCAGAAATGTGTATAAAGCTTCACCTTATTGAAAATGAAAGGCTAATTTGAACTGGAAAGAGGCCAGTTCATGTTCCAGTAAAACAAATGCACAGATTTCTGCATTTTATGAGCTGTAAAGAGCAGAGTAAGCTCATTGTTTGTGAGGAAATAATATGTTTTTTGCATTTAGTCTCTTTGGGAAATGAGATTCACATCTAATTTTATTGAAGGAAGGTCTTGATGCATGTTATACCCGTCCACTGCATAAAAGCCACAAGCAATTAGTAGCATAATGGGTGATTTCAGCACTAAAAAAAATTTTACATCATTGACAAGTGTAAGAGAGGCACGGGAGAAGTAAAAGATTGAAAAAACTAAAGTGGTGAAGACTCTTGGCTAGTTGCCAGCCAGAGAATTTGGAATAGTTATAGTATGACTTAGTAATGGCTTAAAGAGCAATACAGTAAAGGCTTTAGGGACTCCAAATCACTACAGAGTATGAAAATTGATGCCTCTGGTACCAGAGTGATAGACTAAACTACTCACATTGGCACAGTATTAAAGGTTGGGATTGTTTATTGCTGGTTTTTGCAAGATAACCGAATTTCCTCTGGGATTAGCAATCAAGCAAGCTAATTCCTCAAGAAAAGATTTAATCACACAGTATAATTTAGAATAGGAAAAGAAATAGCCCTTTTTACCTTATTTGAGCATTAGAAGAGATCTGTTTCATGTTTTTTCCAAAAGTGTTTAATTGTATTGTATTGGCAGCACATGAAACAATAAAGTTATTGCTCTACTGTTTTCAAACTTCCCAATTTTGCATGCAACAGTTTTAAAAACATGGGACTCAATTACCATAGCTAATTTGATGCCATTAGCTCAAAAATATTATGCTCATTCCTAGAGGCAGTATTTAAAATATAAAGTCTAATGTGAATTAAAGCTGAAAACCCCATCATAGAAGTTATGTCTCCATTCTAAGAGCAGAGCTCTCTAGTTAGCCAAAATTTGTCTTTATGTCAGGGAGGATTGAGCCTCAGTAGGGAGCAAGGAACTGTGGTTGGGTGCTGAGGCTGAGCCCAGAAGGCTCTTAATGTATTTTAGGACAAATCTTACATTTCCAACAACTAACAAGCTCTTTCCTACCCACTTGTTTTGTTGTTTTTTTAGATGCAAATACTGTGACAGATCCTTTAGCATATCCTCTAACCTGCAGAGACATGTGCGTAACATCCACAATAAAGAGAAGCCATTCAAGTGTCACTTGTGTGACAGGTGTTTTGGTCAACAAACCAATCTTGACAGACATCTAAAAAAGCACGAGAACGGGAACATGTCTGGTATGTTCTGTCTTTTCCCTCCTGTCTCTTCCCTCCCCAGCCCGCCCCACATCCCATGTGCAGGGACTGCCCCTTCCCTGTCAGCCCTTCCCTGTCCACAGGCACAAGCTGCTCCAACGGGTTGGGGGGTAGCAAAATATGTGAGTGCCTAAGCTCTGCTGACATTTAAAGTGCTTTGAAAATCCCAGCATAAACTCTCCCCTTGTATAACTTAAGACCAGTGGATGATGCCTTTTCTTTTGGTTTTAATTAAGCCAACCCATAAGGTTTTGAGAGCAGACTGGGAAAATTGGTTTAATCCCATCTCTGCAATCATTTGGCTCTCAATAGGAGTCCTAGATTTAAAGTCTCAGGGGGCATTCTAAAAGATTTTCCTGGCACCTTCTGAAATATTCCCACTGTCAGGAGCTGAAAAGCGCTGGCTATTATGGAGCTAATGGTGCCTCTCAAGCCCCAAAACAAATTGGTCACTGCACAGAAGCAGCACAGGCAGTGGCAGGAGGGGATGTCATTGGGCTGGTTTGGGTGTCTGCAGGATTGAATGAAAACCCTCTCTGCAATCCTTTCAGTCTGCATTTGGCCTCAATGGAGATAACCAGTGAATGCAGAGCTGTCCCTTCCCCAGTGCTCAGGGAAAGGCATCTGACGCTGGTCTCTCACTGCTAATGAACTGCGGTGGCTTTGTCAATGGCTGCGCCATATTTTGAACAAATCTGCATAATTGATAGATAAAAATTAGGTTCCATTTGCTCATTGAAGGACAGTTATCAGTGGACAGTCTTGGAATTACAAGGAGCCAGGAGGGAGATACTGAAATAGGGACATGGCAAAAGCGATGATAAATCATGGAAATGGTTTACCCAGCATGCAACCAAGTCATTTTGGCTGGAAATCACATTTGCCAATGAATAATGGCTAATTACTGGTTTTGTGGGCAAAAGCTGATAGTTCACACTGACCAACTTTTGGCTCTCACCCGAATCAACCAGAGTTTCAATTTCATTTTGATTTAAATGATTAAATATAGAAAATGTAAAGGAGCAGCAACAGACATTGTATGTTTTGCTTTAAGGTACTGCAACATCCTCACCTCACTCAGAACTGGAAAGCACAGGGGCAATCCTAGATGACAAGGAAGACTCCTACTTCACAGAAATTAGGAATTTTATTGGAAATAGCAACCACAACAATCAATCCCCCCGAAACTCAGAGGAGAGGTGAGTTGTGTCTGATCTGCCTTCAGAAGGTGCCCACCACTCCTTTTCCAGGTCTGCAGACCTGGTTGTTCACATTTGATGATGTCTGGAGCCAGAGTTATTTTAGAATCTGGTTGCTTCTGTGGCCACCTTGGTGTCTCAGGAAGAGAAATGTGTTGATTCCCTCCCCACTGTGTACAAAGATGTTCCAAGTGGCATATGCTGGACAAGAGATTCCATCTGTGAACACATTTCTGCTTGTTTCTGGAGCTCCCAGTTTCAGGCTCCCACCATTGATTTAAATCTGCTGAAAAATTCCTTCTCTTTACATTCACAGCAGAACAGGTGAATTCTACATCCTGTGGCTAAATGCATGGAGCCTTAGGATTTAAGTGCAATTTAAACGTGTAATTAATAAAGTAGACCAGGCTAAATTCTTGGATCAAATGAAAGATCGTAGCTGAAAGTCCTTTCCTGTAAGTAACTCAATCCCAAGAAAGATGCTGAGTAGCCAAAAGCCCGTGAGGCTGCGGGTGGGCGTTGGGAGTCCACGGTGCCCCAGCATGTGAGAGAGCTTTTCTACTGAGATTTATTAAGTATATGGGTGTTCGAATTCTTCTGAACTAACAGAGAGAGACCACTTCCAAATATTTTCAGTTAATAAAAGTACAGCTAAGCAGAAAAGGCTGTGGGACGGAGCCCCAAATATTTCTTTGGGTTTGGTGTTGCATTATGCATTATTTTCCCTTTTGAGTTGGCATTACATTATTAACGTCAAAAAATTCTTACTGTTGGTGACAAACTTTGCTGTCTCCTCAATTTCTAGATGCCTTTGTGAAGGGATAAAAAGGGTGGACACAACACAATCTCCATTATAGTATTGGATTAAGTGATTACATGCATATTCAAATTTCATTGATTGGCAATGAGGGCTTGGGATTTTTTTCCTTGCACATCTGGTCTCAACATGTCTTCTGACAGGAAGTCAGCAAAGTGGAAAGGTTGCTGGGTTGTGCAGTGTTTCCTTTCTAAATTTGGCACTTCAGACTGCTCTTGACGGATATTTTATCCCTGGCAAATTGCTGCATTTGAAAGCATAATTAGAGAATCTGTTTTCTTAATCACATGGCTTTTGTTACTTTGGTTGTAGTCCATCTCCCTTTCATTTCTAGCAGCCTCAATTGAGCATAACAAGCAAGTTGGCAGCCCAAACTGAGCTCAATAATTTCTTACTTCTGCCTATTTAAATAAAAGATGATAAAGAGATATTTCTCTGATGATCTTAGAGGGAGGTGGCTGCTTCAGCTCTCCCTGTTCTGCACAACCTCAGATTTTTTTGATACTGTTTTAAAGACAGACTGTTCCCTAGAGCTTTTTTCAATGCAATACTAAATTCATGGCAGTCAGCTGGAATTTGCTCGGAAAATACATGAAACTCTAATATGTTCAGGACGTTATTGTGGCAGAGACCAGCTTTGCTCCTCAGAAAGTCAAATATTAAACACCAACAAGGCTGTGAGGGCTCATCTTATCTTGCTCCAGCATTGGGTCTATCCCATATTGTCCCGCACAGTTTGAAGCACGCGGAGTCTGGAGCAAACTGCGTGTGGACAATAAGGTTTCCATTTTTGTAACTGTATTCCTGGAAGAGTTAAGGACCTTTTGCACAATGAGAACAATAGATGAATCAAGGCCTCTGTGCTGCATGACGTGGTGGGGGCAGATGCAGTGGTAGCATGAATTTTGGGGGGGCTCCCCTGGGTGCAGCTCATTCACATCCCTGTGCCTCTGGCTGGGTGTTCGTTGAGGCCGCGGTGCCGAATTTCTTCAGTTCTCATTTGATGTGATGGACACAGTGCAGCACCAGGTGCTCTGAATCCTACAGGTTTGAGACCATTACCAAACGAGCCCCTACTTCAGCGTGGGTATTATGTCCTTGATAAAAATCCTGTAGGAAGTAGTTAAGAGAAGTCATTGTCTGAGAGCAAAGGGCAGCGTAATAACAGTTTGTAGACCAAATGGTTTTCCATGTGTGTATTGCTGTAATTACTCATTTAATAAGAATAAATGCGATTAAATTGCCATATGACCTTTCTTTTCATTGCTTTTCACCCTTCAAATAATTCAATAACCTAGTTCAGCATGGAGGTGATATTGCAGACCACTCTTCAGGTCTCTAGCTGAAGTCCTTTAGGTTCCCATGTATGAAATCCATACATTCAGTGAAGCAATATGGCTTCCAGAAGGGTGGTAGTGGGCAAAATTAATTATGCATGTAATTTTGACTGTAAAACTCTGAATGCAATATTAGATGTCATTTTTTGTTTAAAATGCCAGATCTGATTTTCAGAATTTCTTGGCCCCTACGGCTTCTGTTAAAAGTCAGTGAGTTGTTTTGCCCAGACTATGTATGATTGGAAACTCGAGCTGAAATAATGCACGAGAAAATTTGGAATGGTTATCTGAACATGCCTCTGTTAGAACAGTAGTTTTAGCAGGATAACAGGAAAATCCCATGCTGATGGTGCTGTAACATCCTGCTGATTTCTGAGTGGAATTTTCTCCAATGCTGCCTGAATGTCTGAAGCTAAGCAAGATATAAAATACAGAAATCACTTTATTCTGCTGGGACAGATGCTTTTCAGATCTGCCTCCAAGAGGAGCTTTCATATCTGATCTGTGTTTATAGCTTGCATTTGTTTTGGTACTTTCAGAATGAATGGCAGCCACTTTAAGGATGAAAAAGCCATGGTAGCCAGCCAGAACTCGGATCTGCTGGATGACGAGGAGGCAGAAGATGAAGTAATGATGGATGAAGAGGATGAAGAGAGCGAAATGGCAGGGAAAGCAGTCAAAGAGCCCGTGCCGAGTGACATGCATGAGGGCACTCCCGAGGAGGATTACGAGGAAACGAGTACTTTGGACATGAACTGCAAAGCTTCCCCTGGCAGGTTGGTTCCTTCCGAGTATTGGTGTGCCCAAGAGGTGGAATAAAAACAATAAACCATACAAGAGTGCCAGCACCAAACCGGCTGCCGTGGGAACCAGCCCGGAGCAGCCGCTTCCCATTCACAATAGCAACGTGCCTCTGTGTTTGGGTCAGCACCAGCCCTGCTCTCAGCCTCTTCATGCAGTCTGGAGCCCTTGTTAGCAAAATTGACTGTGCTTGGGGAGCTATTGTGAGGTTCTGGGTGAGACAGGAAGCAGGGTGAGACAGTTCCATGGGAGAGACGTTATCTGCTCCGTGAACCGTCCTGGATCTCTCATAATGGCCTTGTGAAAGAAAGGCTGTGGGGACACCATGAGAGAGACAAACTCTCCCTCCCCCACTCAACTGCCCTTTCTTTAGAGCAGAAAAGGGAATTCCTTTTACTTCAGGATCACCATTCCATGAGGCAGAGTGGTTTATGAACGTGAAAATGGGGGAAGTTGCTTAGATGTGTAAATCTGAGAAGATGAGGGAACACAGAGAGGATCATTTAATTGACATTTAAAACATCCATGGTGTTTTTGTAGGTATAAAGAAGAGGAGTATAGTAAGACTGGACTTTCAGCTTTGGACCACATAAGGCACTTCACAGATAGCCTCAAAATGAGGAAAATGGAAGAAAATCAATACAGTGAAGCTGAATTGGCAGCTTTCAATGCTTCCCAGCTGCCAGACGACCTCAAGCAACCGTTGTACAGGAAATCCAAATCCCAGGTAAAAGCTTAACTCAGTTAAAATATCACTGTCACCAAATACCCACAGGATTAAGCTGTTAGTGTGTGGCAGGCAGGGTTGTTCCAGCTTTGTCAGACAGGGCTGTGCTCCATGTCCACAAACCTCAGGCTCACCCAACATCCCACTGCACCCCAGAGACTTGGCAGGGTGCTCTGGTCCCTGAGAACAGAGGATTTCCATACTTTTTTCTTACTTTTTTTTACTATTTTTTGTTCTGCCTGCTGCCTCCAGAAATGCCATGGTAAGAACTAGTCCCACTCTGCTGACACTGCTGCTGCAGAGTTTAGCTGCAGCCTCACAGGGATGTGACTTGATCTTCTCTCTGGCTTGGCTTTTTGGTATTTTTTTTATAGCCTGATGGATGGTACCACCTCTCTAGGTCCTCAGCATGTTTTACAAACAGCAATAACTGAAATGGTATCCTTGTGCTATTTTTTGCCATTTTCTAAACATTAACTAATTAAAATGGGTTTTTTTAGCCCCTTTGAAAGATTCCTGTTTTAAAAACTGCAGAGTATGCATGTAGGAAAGGTCAGCAAAGGAGACTGTTACATTTGGTGAAATACAGGACGAGACAAGGGATAATGTGATTCCTCAGCCTCTTGAAAAGAGCCTCTGGTGCCAAGAATCTGAAGGCAAAGGAGACTCTGGGACCTTGTCGACTATCAAAGGTCTCTCTGAGCTTTGTGAAACCAGATGAAAGCTGAAATTATTATTACTATTAGTGAGTCAAAAGTGTCAGTGAAAGGGTTGACAGTGGTTTTACCTAAAGCATTTTGTTGGGGTGTTTTTTTGAGCTGAGCTGAGCCCAGTGGCTGTAGCCTGAGTGCTGCCCTGGCCGCGCACGGGTGGCGCGGGTCCAAGCTCAGATCCCCACCACGGGAGTGTGACCTCCTTGTCCTTCTTCTGTCCCCCATCCAGGCCTATGCCATGATGCTCTCCCTCTCCGACAAGGACTCCCTTCATTCTGCATCCCACAGTTCTCCCAACATGTGGCACAGTATGGCGAGAGCCGCCGCGGAATCCAGCGCCATCCAGTCCATCAGCCACGTATGACAGTGCGGAGTCGTTCCGAGGATGGGACCAAGTCCAAACCAGTAGCATGGCTCTTTCATATATGACTATTTAAAAGACTGCTGAGCAGAATGCCTTATAAATCTACAGGGTCACTCATTTAAAGTCCGGTGACCTTAAACGGAATAATTTTAAAGAAAAAAGAAAGAAACTATTTATTCTCAATATTTTGTTTTGCACAGCAAAGGCAGCTGCTGATTTCTGGAGGATCAATGCGACTTTAAAAAATAAAAAATAAATTGTTTCAGTGGATTATGTGAACGGGGCCGGGGAAAAGTGTCTTCCAGTTCACCCGGCTTTGAGGGGCAGGGGCAGAAGGGTTAAGACTGCATTGATACACACATGGGCACTCCTTTAAAGAAGGAACTGAATTGATTTTCTTTTTGTATAAGATAGTTTGACACAGGATTTGGAACAGTTGCTTTTATGTACAAATCTCTTCATTAAAGCTTTATGCATTTTAGCCCTTCAAAGAAAGAAAATAGTTCTATCAAATGAGCACTATCATCGTAAATGTAGAAAGAAGTAACAGGGAATATTTTGTTCTCTCCGTAATTCTTTTACCTTCTCAACTGCATTGTTTAAAAAAAAAGGAAAAATGAGGAGAAAAAAAAATGACAGAAAAAGAAAGAACTCTGAGAAACAATACATAAGTGGCTTGTGTATATTGTAAACTATGAATGTTCACTTCTCCAAGAAGCTAAATCATCCAGATAATTCCGTGAAAGCACCGCGTTCATCGACAGCACCACTAGTTCGAATCATTTTAAGAAGATTTTTAATTTTCGACAATCATGTCACTATTTTGTTGTGTTGTTTCCTTTCCCCCCTACCCTCCTAATTTCTCCTTTGTGTTGTGTGTACCGTGTATTTATTTGTTGGCAAACGATTGTTTGTTGATTACAATAGCACTGTTCCTGTAACAAACAGCACTGCTCCAGTCCCCCACTGCGTTACGATGTAAGGCACCCATGTACTTCCAAAAAAGTGAGGTGAACTGATCTGTGTATATGGGAGTGCAAAACAGTGTTTGAAATTTTCTTACATTCCTCTTCTATTTTTTTTTTGCCTTTTAATGAACTAAATAACTAATAGATGCGACTTAGTTTTGTTCTTTTTTTTTTTTTTGTAATACGGTAAATTGATTCAATTGTATAAACAGTTATAATTTCTTCATGAAAGCATGATTCTTCTGATTAAAAAAACTGTACCCAATATTTTATGCTGGTTGTCTGCGAGCTTGTGTGATGTTATGTTCATGTTAATCCTATTTGTAATATGAAGTGTTCCAAATTTATGTTTTAAAGAAAATAAATAAATAACGGAAGGTATTCAGTTATTTTTGGGGTTTTTTTTGGCCTTTAGTGAGGGACCAGATTTATTTTTCCTTTTGTTTATAATCTCATTTTGAAATAATCGGCAAGTTGAGGTACTATCTTTAAATGCTTTGTACAATGTAACTGTTACGCATTTCAGTACATTACTATGGGAGGATCAACTTAAAAAAAAATAATAAAGGACTACAAAACTGAAGGGATCTATTTCCTTTTTGTCTTGGTTTTGTCTGAGTTGGGGCAAAAAAAAGGAGCATTTCCTCTGCAGCAAAGATGGATCTGTGGGGTCATGAGGGAAACCCGAGGATGGGGCACTGGGGGGTGTCTTGGACTTGGCCATGAAATGTGGGACACGAGCCAGAGCCTCTCAATAGACTGACTGTTGGAGGGGTTTAGCTAAGTCCTTTAAGCTTCAAAACACTACCTTGGAAAAAAGGGATATTTGGGTCATTTCACAAAAGAGGTTGGTGCAGTGTCACCTTCAAAGGTGCTTGTGGAGCCCTGAGTTTGAGGTTTGCCTTGCCTGCTGCTTGTGAGGACAGTGTGGGGCAGCAGTGGAATATTCACTCGCCAGAAGTATTCATAGCGAAATATTGACTCACCAGAGTGATCAAAATCCATGGTTGAGATGCTAAATGAACCTCCAACTGCATAAAATGAGCCTTCTAGAGTCTAAATGGGGAGAAAAAAGACAGCATTTTAATTTGTGTTGCCTTTGAAATCAGATCCACATCCCTGCTTCTGGGCAACCTGTGGAGGAGGGATGTCAGGAAAAGCCAGCATTTTCCCAGGGAATGCCCATCTTGCTGATCTTCTCATCAGCAGAGATGGAAGGGCTGAGATGCTCCTCTCTCTGCCCAAAGACCTTTCATAGCTCATAAAATATTTAAGTTATAATTCAGAATAACCTGTAAGTGTCATTCTTGTCTTCAGCCCATGTATGGGCTTGTTTGGTTTGCTCCCTCAGCACAAGCTGGTGGCAAGCTGAGAACCTACACTGGAATGGTTTTCATGCAGGAAGCCTAAACCCCACCAGAAAAAAAAGGTAAATAGATGAAAAAAAAAAAAAATTCTGTGCACATATTCCTGTACTGCACTGGTCTAAGGAAATGGCCACGTACATGCAGATAATTGCATAAATAGGCTATTATTTTTAGTGCAGTTAAAGTCGCTGTGAAACTTGGTTTTAGGTTTCTGCCAAATGCAGAGAACAAATAGATTAATCAAGTCAAGTTTTATCTGCAAACAACTTTCCAGATCGTTTTCCCCTTTAATTTGATGCATTGACAGTTCTTATCAGCTCTGCTCTCACCTGCCCTAGATGAAAGAGGGTGGGACAGTGTCCCCTGGGTTTAATGTTCTGGGTTACAGTAGCACACGTACCATAGACCTGTCAGGACAAATACTCCTTGAGCTGAGCTCAGGGTTAGGTAACCTGCCCATGACCAGGTCTGGTGGCCATTAGGGAGAGACTGGCACCAATCCCTGGGCTGATCTTCCCATTAGTTGTCTGGAACTTGGTATTTTCTTGTCACAGTGTCCCAGCCATGGGCACTGCCCATGGGGTTTGATGGGCAGAGGGAACAAAATGTATTTCTGTAATATCAACAAATCCTTCAACTCCGTGTAGATCCCTTCCCATGCCCTTGATTTTCACTGCCTTGTCTCAGTACTGGAGTTGCTCACCCAGAGGAATAGTTGAAAAGCAAACCCAGATTTGATTACTCATCTCATCCCCCAGTAAACAAAGAAAACTGGATAATTTCTGTCTTTGTGTCATAGCCTCCCCAGTGGACCACACAGGTGCAATTGTCCAGATGCTGAGTGAGGGTTGATGTTTCTGGCTTTCTACTACAGTGATTTAATTTTTTCTAAGGGAAAAAAAAAAGTCAATACTTTTCAAAAATCCCTTCAGCTTATTTCAGCATCATCTTACTGTTCACCCCACACTTTTCTGTACTTTTCTGTAAGTCAACAAATCATTCCCATGTGATCCAGCAGCCTTCCTAGGTGGAGGAGCTGCACATTACCCTCTCAATTCCCATCTACAGAACTGAACGAAGCCCCAGCATGACAAGATGATTAATCAATATTTCACCCTGGCCCAGCTCCTCAATACCCCTGTGGGTCTCAGTCACCATTCCCGTGTCAGCTGCTGTTTCCAGTGGGTACATTTGTGGAGTAATGGGAGGGGAAGTTATTATAAAAGCATTTTCAGGGCTGCTTTTGCTCAGCTATTCAGTTTGGCCCGTTGCTCCATGCATGTTTTGAACTTTAAGACATTCTGTCAGGTCTCTCACATGTGGAGATCACTGTGAGCTCCTGGATGGCTCCACCGTGCTCCCCAGCTATATTTAGTCCCAGTTGTGGTTTTGTTGCTCACTTGTAGAGTGGTGTGGAAAAGTCAGTTTTAAAGATGCTTCCAGTAATGATTTAAACAAAACAAAGGTATCCAGCAGCAAACAGAAACCCCTTTTTCCATGTCAAAGCCCATGTTCCCTGCCAGGACTCCAGTTAGCAGGAAAATGTTTTCTGCAGCCTGGCCAAAACCAGCCTTTCTCCCGTCCATTGACTGGCTCTGTAGGTCTGTGAGTACACCTAGCCTGGGGCTGGCAAGAGCCAAATTAATTCAACTTCTGTTTCTGTACAGAAAATTGTGCCAGCTTTAGGAAAGGCTCAACTCAAGTTCAGAGTAATTTAGGGAAGTCTGGGGAGATGGTGAACATCAACTAAAAAGTAAAAAAGAAAAAGTACTGTGTACATCTTCTTTTCCATTATTTTCTTTCCTCTGGTTCAGACTTACTTGCTGCTAGAGGAAAACAATTTTCAGCAAAATTATACCAGAATTTAGATTTTAACAAGACTAACATTGAGATAATCCCTGGAAAGAGGCGCCCCACTGCCACACAGTGATCCAGGAATTCACAGAATATTTTGCCAGCCTTTATCCCACAACCATTGTCTAAACTTTGCTTGGGACTGGTTGCCCCCCTAGGTATGAGCACAAACCAGAATGAACACAGATCCTTTGCCTGATGGAAGTAAAACCTGCTTTCTTTGGTCCAAGAGGGTGCACATTTTAAAGGCAATTGAAGCTATTTTTATCTATAAATCCATTTGGGGAAGTTTCGGGAACCTTTTATTATGAAAGGTGCTGTAGAAATATGAAAGTATAGTGGTACAATGAACTTTAGCAGTCTAAGCGGGGGGTCTGAGAGAAGGCACCTCCAGCAGGCACTTGCCTTTCCCCTGCTTTATTTTAATACTAATTAATTCCAGAAAAGCTGAAGAAATTTGATGAAATGCTACACTTCTAAGAAAAAGTTTTGCCCGAGAGTCTTCAAGCAGGCCTCCCAGCTTGGGAGGGTCTAGTGGGAGAAGAGGGTTAGTGGTGATTTTGATGCTTAAATTATCAGTAATTAAGAAGTTGATTTTCAGGGATTGAAGAAAATTTTAAACAGCTGCTTCTTGTGGGCCTTTTACTCCTCATTTTCATTAGCATGTGTTAAGGCAGTCTGGAAAATATATTTAGATCCATATTATGCTATGTCAAGACCTCAGCATCTGTACCTTGGGGCAGATACATGTGAGATAGCCGAGGGTGGATGTGCCAGCACGCACATGTGGAAGCGTTCAATTTGTAATATGATTACAGCCCCAACACAAAGCCCACTTGATACCTGTGGCAGGCTTGTTTCATGGTAAGCTCAGAAAATTCTCCAAGATCATGTCATGTTTCACATCAGCAGCCAACTCAAACCAGAGGAGTAGCGCTTTAATTCCTGGGGAATCTCTTTCAACAGGCGCGTGTCAGGCCCAATTAAGGTCCAGGCTAATTGGGGTGAGGTATGCAGCGGTGTAACGTGGTCCTGCAGCAAAGCAGCCCCTTTGTCCAGGCCACACCAGCCCGTCTGCCTTCCCGAGGGTGGCCACTGGAGGAACTCCTGCTAGCTAAACTCCTGGAAAAGTTCACAAGTGGAGGGAGAGATTTCAGCATGGATAAGAGAGATCAGGGTGCTCAGCAGCAGCTCACTGTGGGGTCTCCTGCATTAAAGCTGCCATCAAAAGAGAGAAAGGTGGTGAGTTGCCTTCTCCACACACAAAGTGCAAACCTGACCTCAGCATCCTCCAAGGATCCTCTCTCATCTCATCCACACATCTTTTTCCTCTCCCAAAATAAAAAAAGGTTTTTTGACACCTGAAGTGCTGATACATTAGGAAAAAAAAAAATAAAATTCATGCATGAGCTGAGATGTTGAAATTAATTTAAACATTCAACCTCTCCTGAATTTCAGAGGGATTTAAATGAAAATCTCAATAGACTCAGTATCAGGTCATCCATAACCAAATGAAAGTAAAACATTGGAGGACAAAACCTAATGGTCTAATTCAAAACTGATTCCTACAAATATTTGAATGATTTTGATCTTCCTTATTAAAGAACCAAGTGTTTTGCTGTGCCCAGCTGTTTCATAGAGTCATACAATGGTTTGGACTAGAGGAGACCTTTAAAGGCCATCCACTTCCAATCCCTGTGCCATGGGCTGGGCCACCTCCCACAACTTGGCCTTGGGCAGCCACAGTTTTTCTGGGCAACCAGAGGGCCTCACCACCCACATTGTAAAAAAATTCTTCTTTATGTCTACTCTAAATAGATCTTCTTTTAGTTTAAAACCATCACTCCTTGTCCAGTTGAACAAGCCTCATTAGAGTCTGTCCCCTGCACACCTGTTGGGCACCAGTCTGGTGGGTCTTCTCTTGAATTCATCTGAGCATGGCCAGGAATATTTTCTAGCACCCAGCCTCAGGCTCAGTCTTAAGAGAGGAAAATCTTTGCCACTCTCAGACTAATGAGAGGTCCTAATGCGTTGACATGTCTACCCTTCCTCAGGAGGAACTCCCAGAGGTGTGACTGGCACTCCCAGTCAGCTGCAACCACACTGGTGTAATAAAATTTGGTTTAGAAGGGTCCACAGCCCCTCTGCTCTGTGCAGCCACAAGCCACAAAACACTTTGCAATCCACCATAATGAAGGAGAGACCTTTATTACATTTAGACTTGATTCCCTGGTACTCCCTGGAAGCAGTTCTACTGTTTTTATTACTTAAGAGTTATTAAAACCTTAACCACTGCATGGAGCAACTCACTCCAGCTTTACACTCATCCATAAAATCTTTGAATGGGAGAGCAAGAACTACTTTTTGGACCTAACACCCTGTCAGCTGAGGAGTGCTAGGGTCAGGTCTGAATTTGTCCCTGCCCTGGCTGGGCACAGAGACCAGGCTGAGAGGTGCTGAAGGGCAGGAGCACGGCTTGTAGTTGAGTTTTCCCCCATGCTTTTCTCTGCTGCCTGTAAGGATGGACAGGGAGTGGGATGCCAGTGACCTCTCCTTCCCCTTGTGCCAGCCATAAGCCAAGCTCTGAACATGCCACCCTCTGTTAGCTTAGGAAACAGCAAAGTTGGACAGAAGGACACTGTGTGAAGAACAAAGTAGAGCAGAAGCAGGCACTGGAGTAAATCCCACCCAAAAAAAACCCCAACAAAAATCTTGAACCACCAAAAACTTGTCATGGTGCCAGGAGAAAGGAAGCAGGAGTGGGTAACCAGCAGGATGGCACAGGGGCATTGATCAGCTCAGTCATCTCTCCAAAAAATCCTTCTGAAGCACAAGTGCAAGACCAAAACAAGCTGATGTGCTGTAAGGGAAAGGGCAGCAGCCAGAACCTGCTATAAGGGAACTCCCTGAGTTGCTCTTTATACTGCCCAGATATTGGTGGGGTGTAACACAGAAGTCAGCTCAAAACCTTTCATTATTTTCAGGGGGTTTTATTATAGAGTTGAAAAATCTGACTTTCTAATCTCGCTGCTATTCCAAAGTATAACTTACTCCTCCTCCACTCTGCCACTGAATTTTTAATATTTCCTCCTTGGAAAATGTCAGGAGTCTCAGCAGGGTGTGGGTTTCTGCTCTAATACAGCTCTGCCAGGGGTGAGCGAGGCTGAGGTGCCTTGGGGCAACACTTTGCCCTTGGAAAATAAATTCTAGCTACTGTCCCCACAGAACAACAAGGGAAGAAACCCAAAAAGAAGCATTTTCCCAAAACCTGAGGAACCAGCCTCGTAAATTATCCATTTGTAATGTTTCTTCATCTCAGCTGAAACAATGATCCCAGTACATTCTCTTTTAAACTTTGTATCCCAGTCCAAGTGGCCACCTACTTTGTTGTCCAAATTTCTCGTGCAGTTTGAATCTTACAATGTGTAATCTCAGTAGGGTTATCAGTTATGTCATGCATTATACAGCCTCCAATCAGCGTAGTGGGAAACAACATTTTCATTTAATACCAGGAGAAACAGTGGAAGTCAGCGATTGATACCAACACAATGATGGGAAAAAGTGTCCAGAGGTGCTACTCACATAATCTCACTTTACAACATCTTGAAAATTCAATAGAAAGGACTTTGCTAACAATACCAGAATGACATACCACTGATTATTGTTCCTAAAGCTCTTAACAATAAGAAAGCTCTCTAAATATATCTCAACAAAAAACATATAACAGTTTGTTTCTTCTTTTTTTTTTTTTTTCTTTGCAAAGCACACAGTATTAGTCAACAATTGTTGTGTGGCGTGAGCCCATTAGAGCTGTTGGCTGGTAATGTTCTGGGAAATGAGCTCTTGAAAGATCTTTTTTTCTTTTTAAAACATGCCTAACAATTGTATCTTAAAACAATCCTGGATCAGCAAACTGCAAGGACCCACTCTAACTTATTTTCTTAAGGATGACAAAAGAACGAATTCCGCTTGCTTTTTAGTCACTGGCTTCTCACTGCCGTGAGAAGTAAATTTTAGCTCAGAGCAGAAATGATCATAAAGTGACTTTTAGAAATGCAGTTAAATTGAACCTTAAATACACTATAGTATTTCCCTCAGAAAGAAACTGGAAATATTCACTCCTAAAGGCACATATTGACTTCTAAATCCACACATTAGGGGATGAACTAGAAACCCCTTAGGAGTCAGTGTCTACTACAGAAGAGCCTGGAAAGTAATTAATTGCTCAGCATCTTCCAAGAGCAGTACCCACCTTTGGAGCCATTCTTGCTGACCCCAAAGCACAGAAATGAAGACAGATATGGGAATAAAACCTTTCTCTTGCATTGCAGCATCGAGCCCATTGCTATGTTTCATCACTGTGTCACTGTACAAAGCTTTCAGGGTGTACGGTGTTCCAGAAACTTGTTAGTGAAGATTAAATCATAATTTATATTCCTTTTATATGGTTTACATTTCAAAACCAAACTGAACCCTTACATGTCTTGCAGATCATCACTGCATTTATAGCCCCGAAAGGCCAATGAAAGATCCCTAAAAATCATTAACTGAAATAAACATTGAATCACATTACAGAGTCAACAACAAAGAATTTTTGAATTAAATAAACGTGTCGTGCTTGAGGATACTGAATGAAATATCCACTGGAATTTCTTTTATTGCATGCCCTTAGTCTCTCTGTTTGTTATTGAAGTAGTTAATAAGCAATTCCTAAAACTGATCCAGAAGGTGTCTTTATCAGCCTGACTGTCAGCCCATGCCATCCAATATGTTTTCCACCAGCCTTTTGCAACTCCAGCTTGATTTCACCTTAAACACTCTTTGGAATGATTATTTTTGTTCACTGAACTTAGACATCAGTTGCAGAGATTCAGTTAAGATTTGTTTGTGGTCGATATAAACAACATTTACTGGCTACAACATATCTCAGGAGGACAAATTTCAACTTCTGAAAATATTTTATAATGATCAAATGAAGGGAATTGAGAAAATTTTGTGAAAATTTAACTTGAGCACTGGCTGCTTGGCTCTGCTTTTTTTCTGGTGCCATCTGTTATTGCCTGTCAGTAACCCCAAATTTATTTAGAGGAATAGATACATTATGTACTTCACTTGGAGGATTTTTTTCACTTCCCCACCAAACACTATGGGTGTCCTTCAAAGAACCTTCTACTACATTACATAGCACCTGGTTTTTGAACCAGCTATCTGATCTCTCTCAGCTGAGCATATTCACATTATTAAGTACTAAATATTGTGTGTATTAAGTATCAAGCAAGATTTTGTTTTCTTACCATTTCTCTGATATTTAAATGTAGAGTTAATTAGTGGTATTCCTACAACAAGGTAACTTAAATGAAGCCTCTGCTGAATTAGGTTGACTCTCCCTAAGGCAGAGCTGGAAATATCCCTGGAATTAAAGTAGTTTCAAACTCATTTTGCTGTTTTACACTCTCCCCTGATTTTATGTACTTACAATACTCATATATTGCATATAATAGGTACTTACATGTAAGTATTGCATTTAATTGCATATACATTAATGTAATTTGGAGAAAGTGCTCACCTAAGGGACAGAGGCAGCCACAATGGCTGTGAATGAGGAGGTGACTTCAAACTGCCCTGGCTGAAAGGTGAGGGGGTTCACCCACCTGTCCTGGGTGGGCTGGGTGTGTTCTGTGCCAGGGCTGGTGCAGGTCAGTGGTGGCAGAGCTGCTGCTTCGTGGTGCTGCTGCTTGGTTTTGAAGGAAACTGCTTGAGTGGCTGGAGCCAGAGCGTCTCTGCGAGGGGCTGCCAAAGGAAAATAAAACCACACATGGCTGTACTGGTGGCTAATTACTTTGTTGGTTTTTAACTTTACTTTTTTGTTTATTGTTAGGGTTTAGTTTTATTTATTTATTTATTTATTTTGTAATTCTCCAACTTGACAGTACCTGAGAGTGGGCTGATGCTGCAGAGGCTCCTCACTGGGAGCTCAGTGCCTTTGAGGATGTGGGGCAAAGGACTGAAATCCCTTTGAAAACTCCTCAGCCCAAGGCCCACTGTCCCTCCTCCTTCTCCTCTTCTTCCTTCTGCCAAGAGAAAATCCTGGGAGCAAAGTATCTCCCCAGGTGGTGGAGCCCCAGCTCAGACACCCCACAGCTGAGCCCAAAGAGCCAAAGCCCCTTTGCTGAGGGTCCTCACGGTGCCATGCAGGGCACTGACCCCAACCAGGCCATGTCTGGAGGTGTGCAAGGCTCTGGCAGTGGGATGGGATTGAGCCTTGGACATCCCAGCTCTGGGCTGGGCACGTTGCCCCGGGCTCTGTTACATGCCTGTGAAAATATGTACCCCAGTAACCACACAAGTAAACATGTGCCTTGTGAACTACATGATTCATGTGGGATCTGAGGTTTCAGGGGATTTCTGCATTTTTAAAATACTATCCGTGTTTGAAAGTATTGTCCAGGAACATTCATAATTTTCTTTTATATTATTTGTTTTCCTCTCTTGATAGCTCACCCCAAACCTCACAGTAAAAACTGGCATCACCTCTTTGAAAAAAAAAAGGTTTGAGTTTATAACCAGGAGTTTAATATATTCTGGGAGTGCAGCAGTTCTTCACAGGAGCATCAAGAATAGATGGCCTCGATGATTTTAGAGGTCTTTTCCTACCTAAATGATTCTATGATTAAATAGAATGTGCCCTGGCAGGGACAGCAGCAGGGAAGAGACTCCCACAGACCCCCTCCCTCCCTGTGCCTGCTTGTCCACACAACATTTCTTGCCTCTATCATTGTATCTACCATGTGAGAAATAAAGTGTGGAATACTTATTTCAGCTGCGTCTCACGGAGCAGGCGCTTTGATCAGCCAATGCCTGAGTTTATTCCTCAGCACGCAGGAAAATGGACAACTTCACTTGCAGACTTTTAGGTGCAGGGCTGCCACCGTGAAAGGGCAGCCGGAGTTGCCAGCAGTCATTAGGCAGCCTTTGGCTTTGAACAGGAATATCCTAAACCAGGGGACTCCAAACTCCCCCATCCCCTGCAGCCTTTGGCTTTGAACAGGAATATCCTAAACCAGGGGACTCCAAACTCCCCCATCCCCTGCAGCCTTTGGCTTTCAACAAGAATATCCTAAACCAGGGGACTCCAAACTCCCCCATCCCCTGCAGCCTTTGGCTTTGAACAGGAATATCCCAAACCAGGGGACCCCAAACTCCCCCATCCCCTGCAGCCTTTGGCTTTGAACAGTAATATCCTAAACCAGGGGACCCCAAACTCCATCCCTTGCTCCGGGTCAGCATCCGCAGCCTCCAGCCCATCCGTGCGCCACCAACCCGCGGCCAAGCCTCGCCGCGGGTTTAGTTAACCCCGGCTCGACTCAGATTTCGTCCGAAGAGGGCGAGGCGAGGAGGGAAGTGCGGGCAGGGCTTTTTCCCGGGCGCTGCGGCTCCGCGGCTCCAGCCCCGGTTGCCGGCTGCTCTCTCGTGGCTGCGCGGGGAAGCGCTGCCGGTGCCCCGCTCGCACCGCGCTGCTCCGAAACCCATCCGGGCAAAGCGCCCCTCGCCAGCTGCAAACCAGGCTGGGTGTCTGCAAAGTCCCCTGGAAGAGGACTTTTTGCAGCCCAGTACCTCAGCGCCGGGCTAGCGCAGCTCCTTTCTGTGAAGCAAATTCAGGTTTTTTTTTTTTTACCTAATTTTGGCCTGTTTGAGAAGACAAGAAACATCCAGCAGATAAACCAAGGCAGAGGTACCAATTTTGACCTCCTTATGCTGGCAGTGTCGCTCTGTTAGCTGGTAGGTACTGTTAGGATTTTGGAATTCAGCTATACCTTTTTATTTTTTTTTTTTAATATATGTTAGTCTGTGGAGCGGAACACACGAGCCAGACCTGAGCAGTGCGGAAAGGCTGTCTTGATTCATTGCACTCATATGATTTTGGCTGCAGTAAATTCACTCTCCTGCTACAGCATGCAATTTGAGGGTTTATTGAATGCTGGCACAACCAGAGGGGAATCATCAAAGTGGGGATAATTGCAGGGCTCTCGTTGCTTCCGCTGTCATTGCTTTACCAGCTATTGTCTCGCTGCTCGGGAGAGCATGGCTAAAGACCTCTCAAAAAAAATAAAATAGTAAAAAAAAGTTAATTTTATCCCCTCTTCTATTTATTTTCCTTGTGGTAGGACTTACTCTTATATGGGATTCTTTATAGTCTCCACAAAGTTTTCTGTTTCTTCTCCTATTTCACTATCCCTTTATTCAGCGTTGTCTCTGAAAAACTTTATACAAGATCCTGTCCTTTTTGTATTCTTAGCACCCAAAATCTTGGCCTCTTTCTCTTTGAGGTGGAAACCTAACACGTCTTCTCCAGCAGCAGGAGTTTGGCAAGTGGAATCCCTGGAGAAGCTTTCTGTTCACCTCAGCAAGCACCAGACTGGCCGGGAGAGCATCTTGTCCCCACAGCCTTCCCCTGCTATTTGTCTTCCCTGCTCTCCCTCCACTTCAATTCCCCTAAAAATTGCCTGGAGATCATTGGCCAGTTCAGCAAAGACAACTGCTCCATCACAGCCGAAATCTGAGCTCGCACATATGGTTGAAGTTAAGCTAAGGTCTTCTTCCCAGAAATGCTTTGTGAAGTTCTTCTCCAGGCAAGTCTTTTCCAGTAAGATAGTGTCTCCTCGCCTGCTATTTTGCTTAGTCTCACTTTCTTTTATCTTCCTTGTCGAACTTAAATGTCGCCATTCACTGCTAGCAGATGTGGTTTGGGATTCCTACATTCTTTTATGCCTTTATTTCAGTGCTTTCATCACATCTTCTCTTTCAGCTAGGTGAATCAAAGGCCTTTCCATAGTCCAGTCAATGCGAGCTATACATGATGGCTTGTTTTATTTGGCAATCTTCTCCAGAATGTGATTCATTGTCTGCAGGTGATTCATAGTTAGGAAATTACTTCTGAACCCTGCCAGTGCTTGTGGTTGATTAAAGTTCAGAAGTCCCTGTAGTCTGTTCACCAGCGCTTTTTTGTCAACTCAAATATTTGTGCTCAGTAAAGAACAGTAAAAAGTGGATGTGCTACTGACATGAGCAATTTACTTGAATGTTTGCATCTTTAGAAAGTTCTACCAAAATATCTAGAACTGGCATGAAACTGTTTCACAATGTCTGACTAAATGAATCACGTTTTACAAATAAATATCTGTCAAATCGCTCAATTACTCGAGATCCAGTCATTAAGCAATAAAATAAAGCAGTAAATAGGAGACATCTGCTGCAAAGTGCTACAGAAACATAAGCATCTTTCTCAAGTTACCTTCTTTGCATTTTGGTATAATGATTCACCAAACATGTCTTACCCAGGGCAATCAAACATCAGAGAATTGTCCACCCCAAAACAATATTGGCATGGCATGGTACCTTACCCAAATACATCTTGATGGAGGCTACCTAGGAACTCATCAGCTGAAGTGATCACCATTATTGGGTGAGCTCAGACAGTTCAGGGTGCTGAAAACTTGAAAGAAAAATAGCACTGGAAGTCATTGCTTCTGATCTTGAATTGATTTTTTAAAAGATGTAAATGCTGCCTTTCTTTTGAAAGATAATATTTCCCATAATGGCCAAGAGAGAACCCAACTTTCTCTTCACATCAAAGGTGCTTTATGTCAGAGGTGCTTATAGGAATAATATTAAAACTCAAGACATGGAAGGTCAAGGGGCTTGAAAACAGACTCTCAAAGGACCTCCTGCTCAAATCCATTAGAGCAGGAACTGAATCTCAAAGGTTGGCTACTTCTAGGGAGCTGCAGCCAGACAAAAGTGGGGATAACAGCTCGTGTCAGTCAGGCACATCCACATCTGAGCTGCCACTTTCCCCAGAAGGATGAGGGGCTCTTTGGCAGCATCATCCTAGAGTGTTGACACAGAAAATGGTATTTCCAAGAACACAAATCAATTCAAGTACCTTTTGGAAAGGCACTCAGATAACAACAAATTTATGGACTCGTAGCCTCTTCACTTTGCTTTCGGGCAGCTCAGGCTCGTTGCTTCATCAAGAGTGTCAGTTTGCAGAGCAGTGCTTGATCTGCAGTTCTTTGAGAAAGAAAATATTTTTAAAACTTATCTTGATAGTTATAGAATTTCATATGAAAGATACATTTTTCCTGCCAAAAGATTCCTACAATTCTCAAGGAGCACTTCAAAACTGGTAGAGCTGGACTGACATTGCATATTTTACTGGTAATGGAGCATAGTAAAAACAGAAATGGAAAGAATAATCAAGTACGCAAAGCTACATTATCACAGAAGTATCAGCTCTTTCAGACTTTTTCCTGGATAACATTTCAGCACCAGCAGCTCTACCTACAATTTGGCTCATAGGTTATGTTTAAAATTGAAATTGTGTGTATTAAACCCATGCATAGGCAGATTTCTGCGTTTAATTCAAAATTCTTCTCTAAACAAGCTGTAACTTCTCCATGCTTCAGGTCACAACAGTTTCTCTGTACATATCTCCAGATGAAGATGGTTTTTGCCAAAATTGAGGTTTTAAATATCTATTTAGTGACTTTAGTTACTTTTCACAGTTCTCACAAACATAAGAATCTCCAGCAAGTGCAGTGTCTTTTAAAACTTCTCCCACTGTGCTTGTTCAGACTAATATTTCTGCTGAGTTCAATTCTTCACAGGGGAATTTACTTTGGAGAAGAAATGGTTAAAAAAATTCCCCCAGGATTTGACCGAGTATAAGTGTCAGCAACTTAATAAGAACATTGGGACATTGTGAAGTTTAAAATTGGATTAAAAAAATATAAATATGTAAAACAGGCGGTTAAGACTTCAGTTTTCCATCTCATCCAAGAAACTGGGTCTAGTATAATTTAAATAAAGTTGTTTTACAAGTAGGAGATGAATGCTTGACTTGGAAGACATAGAAATGCTCCTGCTCAGGGGAGGTTTTCCAGAAGCCATCAGCTGCCACATGCACTTGCAGGTCCCACTGGCTCAGCAATGCTCCAGGTTAGATTTGCCTCCTGAGATCAGCCAACAGAAAAGCTCCTCTTTTATAAAAAACTACAAGCAATGACAATGAATTTGGCATTTTCATCATCAACGGTGCTCAGCTTTGAATTCTTGCCTCATTTAGCCAAAGATATTTGGCTTGGTCGCTGGTCCTCTTTGACAGTTTAGATACCCGTGCACTTCGACTTCATGCAAACATGTGCTTTTTATTTTAGGTTATGCAAAACGATGTCAAAATGGTAGGGAAAATATATCCTCCTGCATCCCACGATAAAAAGGATGGCAGTCGACTGAAATTCATGTCCAATCTTCCATAACAAGTGCATGCACATCTAGCTGATAAATGTGTTTATTTCCAGCGTTCCTCTATGGTTCAGATGTCAAGAGAAGGACAAACTCCACCATGAGGAGCAGAAGAACTTCCAGGAGGAGCCACGCCTCTGGCTGATCTATTCCTGGACAATATTATAAATTAACTTGAAAATGTCCAAAACAACAAATCTGTCTTTCAAGCAGAACTCAAACAACAAAGAACACAAAGCAATGAAACACAGAACTAGTTTGGTTTTGCTCCTTTTCCTGAAAGAAAATTCAGTGCTTTTATAAAACTCCAGTGCTCCCAGTTATGATGCAGAGACTCAACACACATGGGGGACAGAGAGGAGGTGGAACAGTGCCTTTCTGAAATAAACCCCCTGACTGAGTGTCATGCTCGATTCCACTCAAGGAGAAATGCTGATGGATCCAGTGTCCACATGCATTCCTGGCTGTCCAGCCACCAGAAAATGGTGGGGAGGGAGGCTATAACAGCATCAGGAGTTGGCTGTTCCCATGGGAGGTTTTCAGGACATATAAAACAAATTTAAACAAACAATGATCACCAAGCACTAACATGGTGAGAGCCCTTCTTGAAAGCCTGAAGAGGCTCCTTGGAAACAACAACTCTTCGGAAGAATTTACAAATGCTGCCCCATCTGTAAACACAAGAAACATCCTTAATATAAACAGCGTCCCTTGCTCTGAAAGTGTGAGGAGAAATGAACAGGAAGCAGGGCAGCAGAAGGAGGAATAAATCAGTGACAGACTTTTATGAAATAAGACATCTTGGTCCTTGCGCTAATACACGCACACCAAAATCGCTTATTAAGTCCACATGGATGCAGAGAGCTCTTTGGAAAACACAGCCTAAAGAGATGAGGAACATGAAAGGAGCATCCAGAAACAGATGGGACAGGAGGTCTTCAATAAACCTGAACATAGATGGGGATCTCACATAGCAGCAGCTAAACTGCCTCGTGCTGTGAGCCCATCAAGTTTCATAAGCTTGACAGCACTGGACTGACTCTGAACATGGGGATGAGAATTTGCAGAGGATAAATCCAGCCAGTTATGTGGGGCTGATGAGCTGTGTGGTTCAGCTGTGAGGATGTTTCCTCCAGGAGAATGCAAGGTCTCCTTGTAGCTCATTGCTGGAATCAACAGCTTCTCAGTGGGATTTGCCAATGTATCTTGCCTGGTCTATGGTTAATTAAAGGATCATACAATTCCCTTTCTTGTTCTGTGCCCGTGCCAGAAATTCTTGTTCTAAGCCTGGATCTGGATTTCACTTTGAAATAAAATGTTTAAAGGATCCCCAGTGTCTGGTAGTATTCCATAGTTATTATTTGTGTTATAGGAAGAACAACAGATCCAAAAATGAGATGAGAGCCAATATGGTCATCTCTGTACCAATACAGTGCAATTCTTCTTATCTTGGAGAACTTACAAAAATAGGGAGAAATGGGCATAAATCCAAACACAGGTAATTAGCATTGCAAGAGAATAAACTCTTGATTCCTTGGTATCCCCCATTCTGTCCTGTCCATCTACCCATTCATCCTAGACCTCTTGGCACCTCCTCATGACTGCTTGAAAATTGTTTTTTTTCAAGAGCTGCTGTGGTACTGATGAATAGAAGTATTTCCTGGGATAGAGAAGAATGAGTGCAGACAGAAGATGCCCCCAGGTGAGATCAGATTTCCCATTAAAATCTTTGTGTGTCTTCAGTCCTGACATGACACCAAGAGCCACCAATTCAATGTGACACAGCAGATAAAACAAATCTATAGTTATCTCTAATATGTAACAGTAACTGGAACATAATTACCTGAATCATATTCACCCTCACTCTGAGGCTGAAGATTCACAATCCATCACTTTACCGACCTCCACCGAGGGTTTGAAAAAAGGCACTTTTGAAGAAAAGTTGAATTTTACAAGAACACTCTATTAGACTACGGATTAAGACAGGAAATTAGTACCTAGGGTCAAATCCTTCTGGTACTATTTACATTGGAAAGGGGCTCCCTGATTTATATCTCTATAAATATTATCTGCTCACCAGGTGCCAGCTGGGGGCAGGGCTGGACTGTGGAGGGTGTAAGTCAGGACAGGACATGGAGCATCCTCTGCATCTGATGAACTCCCTGGGGATGTGGGTGGAGGTGCAGGCTGCAAGATAAGATCCTTAATTGTGGGCACCAAGGAATTCAGGGCAGAAATACGAGCCCAGAAATGAGCATCACATGCACAGAAGGTGGGGCACATGTATACACACTTAAATAGATTTTCTCTCCCATTCAGGTCCACAGCGCACATGAATTAAGGGATATCCCAGTAATTTGCAGGTATTCCTTTAAGCAGAATCAGCAGTCAGCTGCCTGACTTGGGCAGAAGAAAGGCAAGACATTATCAGACATTATCAGACATTATCAGCCCTTACCATGAGGTCCTGACTCACAAACTGCATTGGTCCTGCTTTTCCAACCCTTTCTGTGCCATGAAGTCAGTCCCTTGGGATGAACAAGGGATGTGCATGGTGCTAGGCATCTCCTCCTTCTCCAAAAGCTCTTCAAGACCCACCTCATCATCCCATGTCTTTTTGGGACACAAAGTGATGTCAGTGGTTACATATACTGCTTTTTGCCATGATTTTGGGCAGTCCGGACCCATCTGGAAGGGAAGAGGTGATGATAAAGCAAATTTCCCACAAATTTCCCCAGAGCTGAAGTCCTGACATGAGGAAATCTCTGAAGAGCTGGAGCTTTAAGGATTCAGTGAAGTGCCTTGGGTAAGTGAGACTCTGCAGCGCCCTGCCACTTGCAGGAGGCATTGGCAGGATGAACAGAAATTGCTTGCTCTACACTTCTGAAAAGGTCTGTGCTGGCTAAGTTCAAGAATATTTTTAACAAAAGATGGCACTACAGAAATATTTCAATTGGGAATTCTGTATCACTAAATATGGAGTTATTTTTCAAGTCTGACTATGAGCAGGATTTATGGCAAGGTTGTGCCTTCAACTATTGCTACCACAACTGCTGGTCCTGCCCAGTCATTAAACAGTGGGTTTTTGGAAGCACTAAGAGCCTTCCACAGTAAATAAATGTAAGTATCCTCAATTTACGATTGGAGAAACAAAAATAGAAAGCAAAGACTTTAGATCTTCCTGAGATCCCAGTCTGTGAAATGTCCCTGCTGGAAAACCACAATGCTTAGGAAAAAAGTGATACAGGATCTGAGAAAGCTTCAACTGTTTTATAGAAACATTTACACACATCAAAACATTTCATCCCAGGCCACTGCCACTGCAGGTAGCTGCTAATTAAGATCTGCTGTGCTGTGGCTACTGTCTCTAAAACTCTGGCTAGCATATGTTTTATTTCTCTTCTTTTTTATGTTTCTATGTTGTTTGTTTAGCTTATGAGCTTGTCTGATGATATTTTCAAAATTCCAATTTATGTTTGAAGATTAAGGTTAATAAGCTTGTACAATATATAAAAAGATTATAATTTATTATTCAAGAAGTTTCCTGACAAGATGTCTACAAGAAACATGACCCAAACCACACCGCCTTGTAATAATACCTCTTAAAAATTCCTGACCTCCCACTAAACACTCCTGCAGACTTCCCTGCCTCAGTCCTTGCTGAATATCTCATATATGTCCCCTGTAACATTACACAGGAGGAAATGAAACGGGAAAGTCATCAGCTCAGACTGACAAACGAGGGCAATTATCTACCACTAGGTTATTTTCTCCTAGTATTGACAAAAAACATTTTTTCTGGCAGTGAAGGGCTGGAGGCTCATGGAAACCCTTTCATATCCCCTGTGACACTTCTTAAAAATGGGCCACTGAGAATATGGTGCACTGGAAAAAGAGAGAGGGTGTGGGTTGTGCTTCGAGGGTGAAGGAGTACAGGTGTGAGGAACAGAGGTGTGAGAAGCCCAGGTGTGGGAAGCCAAAGCAAACCCATGAAGAACACGGTCACTCTGCGGTCAGCCCCTTCTGACAGGGGTTTGGAGCTCACAAAATCACGCTCAGGCTCAGCCCAGGGGTGGTGCTGCCTTTGCTTGGCCCCAGAATTATTTCCCAGCCACCAGCCGGTGACACTCCAGCCTGAGGGTGGTGTGTCCTGTCCCAGTGGTTTCCATGTGCCCACTGACCTGGCTCTCTCCTTTCCCTGCACTGCATCACAAGGATGGACACCTTTTTGTCATCACCACTGTCCCTTGTGTCCCCACAACTGCAGGTGACAACCAGGCTGGGCACGGGCTTGGTAATCTATTGACACAGCTCTTTGACAATTTGTGATTTGCATAATTACAGATTTCATATTTGCTAAAAGTAGCTTGCTTTTCTAGCTGGAGAATGCTTTTTTTTCCCTAATTTTGTTTTTCTGTATGTTTTTATACTCCTTGTGATAGGGTTTTGGAGCACTATTATAAAAGAGTTCTGTGTGAGCTTGGTCTACATGCCAACAGCTACTCACCACCACTAATAGGTAAAACTACTCAGGGATTTTAAAGCTTTTAACAAGACCTTGTCTAGACTGGTATTTAGTGGCAATACAATTAAATCATATTGCAGAAGAAAAAAAGAAAAAGAGATTAAATTATTTTAATTGCCTTTCGAAACCAGTTCTTCCCTGTAGAGGTCAGACCTTGATTTAAATTGCTGAATGTCAGGTGTTGGTGCACTGATGGAGCAGCAGTGTGAAGGTGAAAGGATCTTGTGTTTGTAAACCAGGCTAAAGCCTGGCCTATAACACAGCTATATTTGCAATAAAACTGTTCTTATTTTTTTCCTTGCTACAGACTTTGTCAAAGGAGTCCCTCAGCGTGGGGCTGTCACTCAGGATCCATGTGAAATATCCAGGATGCAGATATTGAGCATAAATTTTCCTGGGATGCATGGATGGGTTTCCATGGGCATCACCTCTCTGTTTTGTGCCACCCTGCCCTGTAGACCCTCAGTGAGGAGTGAACACCAACCATGTCCAGAGTGGGCAAGGGCTATATTTATTTATTTATCTATCCATATTAATTTCTCCCGTATTATCCCATTTATTGTTTCTCCACCACGCTTATTTGGATGGCATTGATTTGCTCCTTGGGCTTTCCCAGCCCTCCCTCCACATCAGATGCATCTCCACTGCTGATAATCTTTCCCCAGACAATTAAACCTTCATTTGTTGCTTCCTTGCAACTACAGATTTTAAAACTATACACTTCTTTTTTTTTTTTTTTTTTCCTGTTAGGTTAGGATTGCTTCCAACTTCCAATCCCCAATTTAGATTACACGCTCAGAAACTAACTCCAAACATTTACTGCGTTTGAAGGTCACAGTGCTATTGATTGATTTCCAGTTATAATGTATGTTGTCCTAACATGAGTTAAAAACATTCTGGGCTAAATCCAAAAATGCTGGGATCAAAGCATCTGGACTTGTTGCTTTCATGTTTGGCACATAAAGGGGCTGGCAGTCACCAATGTGGTCTTGGCTGGGCTATAGTTGTTTTCATTCTCTGATGTGAAACAGTTGGGAATCACAGACCCTCCAACAGTTATAGTGGACTAAATAAAAATTGGCTTAAAAACCTGCCAAGCATTTGAAAGTGCCAGTCTCCAGAGTTTTTCACAACTTATTGGCTATGGCATGTTTTTCTTTTCATTTCTCTTGTGTTTTTTTTTCTTCCTCTCTCTCTCTCTCTCTCTTTTTAAGAAAGAATTTTCTGCAAAATTAGACTTTCAGTTGGGTATTTGAAATAGGTAAAGTCTTCATCTCATCAGGCACAATTTATCATCTTTGATCTGACTTCACTCATTCCTTTGGCCGCTCCATCTGATTTTATAATTAAAAAAAATACATTTTTGCTATTGAACTTATCACATAAGAAAATAAACAAGGGCCAATTTCTTGGCTAGCCCATCTTAAAGATATCCCAGCACTGCATCTGCATGTCAGCTTTTCACTTTCAAATTCACTTTAAACAGATTATTCCTAAAGTTTTTTCATTAGTCTCCTCTAAAAGTCTTCTATTTATATTTGCTGTTTATAAAAACGCATCCAGAGGCCATTGTGCAACACGCTGCACAGAGTCAAAAGCCATCAAGCCCTTGAGACAAACAATGGAAACACTTTACAGATGGGAGCTGTTGTACAGATGGAGGATGGGGGAAGGAGGGACATGGAGGTTGGGAAGAGGAAGAATTATGGATGTTGGCCATGCTTGCGAAAGAAGCCAGTGGCAGAGCCAGCCACTTAACCCACATTCCCATCCAATTGCTTCCCTACTAATTAATTTTCCTCTCTTATCCTTTTAAGAAGGCACATTATAACTTTTACCCCCTTCTCTCGCGTTTCTAAAAAAATAAAGTGCTGGCAGTGGAAAAATCAAATTCTTCACCAATGTTATGCATTTTTTCAGTCACTTTGGCTAATTTCTAGGAACTGTGTTAGCCTTGGGAGGGATGCTTTGGATCAGGCATGGGGGTGAGGGCAGCACCAGGAAGGTCACTGCTGCCAAAGCTAAAGAGCTGCTCCCGTTATTTCCAGACAGACAATGGCACCTCGCTGCACACTGGGTTGAGGTTTATGCTCAGACAAGTTTTAGTGCAGTCTATCGGTCAGAGGGAGCAGTGCTGCTCCTCCTGCTTCCCACCCTTGACAGCTAATCCACAGGAAAAGGGAATTTATTGTGGCCCCATCAGTGGTTCAGCCCTGCACTACACCTCGGCCTCCAAGATTGATGCCGTCAATGTTCTTTGCCCATCCCTCCGTGCCTTCAGCAAACCTCTCCCAAGGGACCACGAGCTGCAAATCCCCTTTCTGCTGCCCAGACTGAGCTGAGATTCCTTGGATTCAGGCAAATGATATCAGAGCAAAAAATGGGAGGAGGAGAAGGACTATATGATCCTTCACCTCTGCATGAGAAGCAGGGTCTTCTCTGACTGATTTTTAAACAGACCATTTTCAACATCTCCAAGAGGCTTCCAATCAGTTCTGGGACAGTAAAACTTGGATTGAAGAGAGGCTAAAACCAGCTAAAAGTAATGTTTTAGAGACAATCAGGACATGAGGGATGAAGTGTTAAAGCAAAGAGATGATTTCAGTTCTGGCACCTTTGGCAAGGCTGAATATCTCTTCAGGACTCATAGTAACAAAAAAAATGAATGTTCCACTAAGAAAACCAACACTCAGCATAAAACACATATTTACCATTAATATATAGTCTAGAGCCATCAAAAAGTAAGATTACCTTATAGTAAAATGAATATAAATTTGGCTTGCTAAAGAATTTTGAGGGCATTTTTGTGTTCAGGTGAAACATTATCAATTGCTGCTGTGTGGGGCTGTATTTATACAGTTTGCTTTCCGTATTGCCATTAGAAAAACCCGTGCACATTCTTTCCATGTAAAATCATTTTGTAAAATAACTTAGTCCAACAGTTACACCTAGTCTGAGTATCAAAGATTTTTTTTCTATTTTTAATGTTTTGATTATAAGTGAGTAAATGAGCATATGTGCAATTATATTTTGGGTGCAATAGCTTCAGCCGCCACATTTTGGCATTTTATTTTATTAGCTAAAAGCTCACATATGGTTTCCATGTTTCCAATCTGGCTTTAAGGATGCAATGGCTGAATTAAGCAATGTTTCTCCTCACTCCAATTCCCTTAGATATACTTAAAAAGTCCATTCAGATTATAAAAAAAGTAAATTACAGTTTATAATATTCAGAAGGTGGCCCATGGTAGTGAATAATACAGTGCTATCTTGTAAGTCCCCTTGCACCCTGCAGAAACTGTTAAAGGCCAAGTTTCATAGCTTAAAATATTAAATCAGTCTGTGATCCTGTGGGGCAGAGTCATGCCTGAATCCCAGCAGATTTCTTTTATTAACAACAATGCCATTATATCAGCATGAGAACCCCCAGATAATGGGTCACCCCACACGGCCACTGGGATTTGCAGGTCCTCCAGCACCTCCTCACCCTGGACCTGGAGGATTTGGGGAGGATTTTGAGAGTCTCTGTTCGATACAGTCTGACAAAATCTAGATAAATGACCCGGAGGAAAGAGCTCAGATTCACTTGATGAGTAGCTGTGAGAGAGGTCAATAGGAATTTTTGGGTCTGGGAGAGGAGCACAGCTCCAGAGGGGTTTGGAAAGGGCAAGAACAGCTCTGTATCCCACAGGGTTTGTGGCAGAGGTGCTGTGGCTCAGACATCAGGCAGTGCTTCCCAACCACAGACACCGGAATCCCTAAATGCAAAGAGGGAAGTCAGGGAGTCCCTTGGGAAGAGGTTTGCAATAACTGCAGGCAAACACACGTCAGGGATGGTCTTGGCCTCAGTGCAGCAGCTTGGCTGAGTGACCTCCCAGGTCCCAGCCAACCCCACATTTCTGTGAACTCATCAAAACACGTCCAACACATCTGGGAGCATGGGAACTCTCCGGGACTTCTCTGCTGAAGTGGTGAAAAAGAAAATCACATCCAGGATATCCCTCTTCTATCCCAGAATCCTGGAGTGGTTTGAATTGCAGGGGGGCCTTTAAAGACCATCCCATTCCAACCCCTCACCATAGTCAGGGACACCTTCCACTACCCCAGATTGCTCCAAGCCCTGTCCAGCCTGGCCTTGAACATTCCCAGATATGAGGTAGCCACAGCTTCTCTGGGCAGCCTGTGCCAGTGCCTCACCAACCATCCTAATACAGATTTCCCTAGATCTTCAAGTTTACATCTAAATCCATCCAAATCCAACCATCCTAATACAGACTTTCTTCTCCAGATCGTTAAGTTTCCATCTAAAAACATCCAAATCCAGCAAAACACGCAAGTTTGAACATAACCCATATCCATAGGTACACTTAAGCATGGGATTAAACAGTTTTCTGAATGGGGTCCCTATGTTGCTAAGGATTGGCTGTTAGTCTTGGCTCTTTTTTTCAGCTAAATTGAGATGGGAAAAGGTTTCCACGCTAGGATGAAGCCAAGGGCTTTTTCTCTCCATTTCTCTCTCTTTTTTTCCACCTTTTCTTCTCCAATAGAACAAGATAGATGCCCGACAACTTTTTGTATCTTACTAATATCCTGGAATTTGGGCCTTTGGGTGTGGGAAATTCAGGACTAAATCACTGCTCAGACACGTTCAGAACACTGTAATCCCAGTTCTCACATCCATGAGCTCTCCTGACCACTGGGATGTTTGAAGCAGCAGAGTTCTTATTCTTTGAGTAAATCACAGAGCAAGAAGGGGAGAAAATGTAAGGCATGGTCTAAATCCATCTGATTTTTCACAGGGTCTCGGTGGTGACAAATAATTTTCTAAAGATTTGTTTTAACTGAAGTGTCCTAATCAACTCTAAACATTTGACTGACATTTTAAAGGGCGACCATTATTTTTTTCAGTTCTTTGGAGACATCAAACGACCACAACTTTGCCTGAAGTCACGGAGAAGGAGGTGACCTCAGCTTTTCTGAAAATCAGCTGTACATATACCGTGTTTGTGAACAGAACTGCTGTCTGCAATCACCTTTAAAAATGTCAACCTTGGATGTTCTCCCTTTTGAGTACCAGTAAAATGAATTAATCAAAACATTGGGAGCTTGGAGAACAAGTGGATATTGTGTTGGGAATTCCACACAGTGCCTGGACATGGACACACAATCTGCAAGATCAAGAGATGCTTCAGCCCTTCTGCCGACACTTGAAAAAAAAAAACATTATAAGGTTTAAGGAGGAAAGCAAATTAATGGAAACATCCGCTTAAAAGGACCGTTTCCAATCACTGGTACTCCATTCATTACAGGCCTGAGTGGTTCCAGAGACAACAGAAAACTATGCATTGTTGCAATGCCAAGAACAAGAGGAGCAATATGGATGTTGTGTTGCTTCTCACTCATGGCAATCTGAATCTTTTCATGCCCTTCCCATCAGCCAGAAAATTACTGCCACTGTCTCCCTCGTGACCAAATGGGAGACAGGGCTGGCGTTTCGGGGCCCTTCCAGCCAGACACAGGTGGGTTGGGGTGCTGGCACTGGGGATGTGTTGCTTGCACAGCCCCAGCAGCAATATAAGGCAGGAGTTCTGCCTGATGCATCGTCGAGCTAAAAACCTTTTACGGGAGGCAAAGCTCTTTATGGGAGGTAAAAGCACAACAGTCGCTTAATTACAATACCTCAAAGTCTCAGAGAACCACATGGCTGAAGTTTTCCCAGGGCCACTGTGATAACTTGTTAAAATTTGGTCAATGCAATTTAATCTTTGCTCCACCAGCCATTTCCCCAGCATCCCTGCAGTGTGGCAGTGACATTATGGCATGGACTCTTCCAGCATGGTGAGGATTTGAAAATGTCACCATATGTTACAGATATCTCAAGAGCACATGGAAAAACTTCATCTCGAGGCCTGGCAAAGCACACACAGTAACACTTTTTCAGCTTTTTCAGGGCTATTTCAGAAAGCGAAGCAGCATTCTTTCAGCAGAGCTTGCTTCCAATCCACGTCTAACAGAGGGGAGGGTGCACCATTTCTGATTAGTCCTAAGGAATCTGTACTCAAAATACTCACCAGGTAAAGCAGAAATAACTCTGCAATATCCAATATTACCTGTTTGAGGTCAACAGGCCATAACCAGGAGCAGGACATCAGCTGCCACAGCCCAGTGCAAAGTCCATCACAGTCTACCGGAGTCACCAACTTCTGTTGAGCTTGATGAAGCCAGAATGGGTTAAGAAATGGGCATGTGTGGTGAAATTGTGCAACTTGTATTGTTTTGGCACTACGTATATTCTAAACAAACAATCTTGGCTGAGTTAGACTTTTTTTTTTTTTTAATCTTTCCTTTTAGGCCTCTTGTAATTTAATCTTACCCCAAATGTATGGAAATAATACCTACCCACTTTATGCCAATCAGTGAGGATTAGTCTTTGCAAAGACTGTTTCTTCCGTGCTATTTTGCATCTTGGTGCAGTTTTCTAGATCTCTTAAATGCAAAAATAAACAAACATCCATACATCTGGGAGCTGATTTCCAAGAGGAGCCCAGCGCCAGCTTTTTTTCCTGTTCTGAGTGCTCAGCACCCACAGCGGGGCCAGTTCAGCTAAACCAGGGCCAGGTTTCCATAGGAACACGGCGATCTGGAGGCTCCCATCGTGACAAATATGCGCAGATTCATCGTTTAACTCATCCTCCCACCCAGGAACGATAAAATGACTCAGTGCTGCAGCAGCAACAACATCAGCTATCGATAACAGCAGCAGCGACCCCGTTATGGACACATAAACAGCTGGGAGGAATGTTGGCCCTGCAGGGAGATTGCTCAAGTCCCCAGTGCAGACCTGAGTGTTTGCTTATGTTCCTGCTTGGCAAGATACGACACTGAGGAGATACTGGTCAGTGCTTGGGGAAGAGAATTATTTCTGCCATGTCACTGATTCCTAAGAAAACCATGCAGAAGGGAGATACAGTGTTGGTAACTGCTCTTCCTTGCTGATTTACTGGGCCTGATTTATGAGGTGCAGCTCTGGACAGGATGCTGCCAGTTGAGGCTGTGTGCTGGATGTCAGCTGCAGGATTTAGGGATGACCCATGTCCTGCAGGGAAATGGCTCTGCACTGGGCAGGAGATGGTCTGAGCAGGTGTTTTCCATCTCCAGCTTCTGTGGTGAGTCGAGTTATTCAGTCTGACAACTGCCAAGTGCATATTTAATCGGGCAGGAGAGAGAAGTTGGGTCAGCAAAGCAGGGAAGCTTTGCCCTTGTTCATACAAACAGCCTGATGAATTTCTTTCTGCTATGGTCCCTCCTTATTTTGCTTTTCCTCTCCACAAACATTTGAATGAACCAAATTCATGGAAAAGCAACTCCATGGTCTCATGCAAAAGAGTCACTTGAAATCATTTCTGCACACAAAAGTATTCAGGCTTGTAATCAGGGGACCATAACCTCATGTGCCAGAGAAGCCACATGATGTTGAGCTTCTGACCCTATAACTGAATATGCACAGAATCAGAGAATCATTTGGGCTGGAAAACTCTCTAAGACGATCAAGTCCAACCATTAACCCAGCACTGCCAAGCCCACCACAAGCCATGCCCCTAAACACCAAATTTACATGTTATTTGAACAATTCCAGGTGTGGTGATTCCACCACCGCCCTGCTCAGCCTCTTGCAATGCCTGATCACCCTTCCAGAGGAGACGTTTTCCCTAATATCCAACCAAAACTTCTCCTGGCCACAACTTGAAGCCATTTCCTCTTCCCATATCACTTATTACCTGGAAGAAAATACCACTCCCCACCTGGGCTCAACCTCCTGTCAGGGAGTTGTAGAAATAAGGTCCCCCTGATCCTCCTTTTCTCCATACTAAACAACCCATGCAGGCAGATTCAGCTATCAAACACAGGAGTGGTGAAGAGTCACACCAAAAAAAAAAAAAAAAGATTTCTTGATAAATTAGTCAGAAAAACAATTTAGAGAATTACAATTGCATAGATCATCTTCCTTGCAAGAAATCATACAGCATGTTGGGAACAATTTTCAATGGGTGTGACTGCTTTGCATCTCACGTCTTTTTTTCATAAGAGTGTTTTCCACAACATTATAAAAAAACCCCAAACATCCAAACCCCCACAGTTATTTCCTCACTGTTTGTAACACTCTGCAACTTTAAAAATTCTTCCTCCCCAGTGCAAACATACTTCCTCAGAGTGCCAGCAGCAGAGCCCCACTAAGATGCTTAAGAGGAGGTCAAGAGAAAAGCCATTTACCAGGGGAATCTCTCTCAGCCCTTAACACATTTTTATTGCTACCTATGCACACAGTGTTCTCTCAGAGGCTAGATGAATAAATATGCCTCTTTTGAGCAAACATTTATAATGCTATTTGAACATGGGGGAAAACCAGTTTCAGCTTAAAAATGATACTCACACCATGTTTACATTTTTTTTTCCCAAGCTGCAGTTAAAATGAAGCTGTCCAGACAGACATTCAGCATGAGGCTCAGGAAAGCATGTTTCTTTTGGCCCCTTTCACTACAGAATTTCACCTAAAAATGAAATACAAAAGACTGGGGTTTTGGGGGGAGAAATACAAAAGAAAGATTTGTTTGTAGATGAATTACTCAGTGGAAATTCATCCAAGAACATCAGTGTAATTGCTCATTAATAAGAGAGTTGGAAGATACTTAAAAATGTTTATTTTCCTTTGAACTTTCTGCAGCCTAAGAGTTCCCGAGCTGGAGATGTACTTTTGCATGGACTTCACTTGGAATGAGAGGCTGCCCCTTTCCTCCTCCTCCACCCTCCAAAACCCAGCAGATAATGCTCTGATCTGCTTTGGGGCACTCTGAGCTCAGCCCTCGGTGGCAGATCTTCCCCTGGGCAAGGAACTTTCTCATTTTCACCTCTTTGCCACCAAATTTTAAAATCCCAGGGCTGGGGAGCAGCTCTCATTTTATCAGATGATGGAGGAATGAGCTGGACCTCTGGACACTGTCCCAGGAGCATTCCTGATGCCAGCTTTAAGAGGACTCCTCACACACTGAAAGTTAAGGAGCTCTGAAGGGCTTTCCTGGCTGGACTGGAGGAGAGCAATTAGCCCCTGTAAGGATCCCTGTTCTCCGAGCTGTGAGAAACTTCAAATCCCACTGACTTCACTGGCACTTCAGGGCACTCAGCACCTCCCAAGATTAATTCCTCAAGCAGGGAGAGGTCTAGAAACATATATATTAGAGCACTTTACGTCTTCAGCTGCAGTAGGGCTCTTTCTGGTGAGCTTGACAAAGGACAGATTATATAT
This sequence comes from Lonchura striata, assembly GCF_050655825.1. NCBI lineage: Eukaryota > Metazoa > Chordata > Aves > Passeriformes > Estrildidae > Lonchura > Lonchura striata. The sequence continues at coordinate 28,024,056 of NC_140711.1, forward strand.
TATGCCATGCCATAAACTTCAGCAATCTAAGAATTCTGAAAATACCCCGTTCTATTACTCTCCTCGCTTTGACATGAAATATTAAACACCGCTTACCAAAGTGATGTTATTGAACACAGATGTCCACTATCACATTCAAATTGTTCAAGTCAATCTAGGTTTATATATTTTCTTTACTTAAGCGTTTGTATAAACCCAAGTGTGCCCTGACAGTAATGATTTCACAATATACTATATTCAATTAAGGAGACAAATATGCATTTACATTTTTACTGAACTTGTTTCACACACACACACACACACACACACACAAAACACTCACAGGCTCCAGCTCCAACTTATTTTTGACATTTGGTGGAAAATAAAGGAATAGAAAGGGTGCCACCTACTGAGTTGCTCAAACATTTTTGGAGGCCAAAAAATAATTGTGCAAATTACCAATATGCTCATTCCAGTTAAAAATAAACAAACCTTCAAACTATATTTGTAAGCCTGTGGGAAGATAGCCATAAGGAGTGCTCTGGTTATCAAATCACTCAGTGACTGGAGCTCTTACCAGGGTGTAGGAGACTCCAGTCCAGCTCTCCCTTGGCTCCCTGCAGGTTTGAATCCACCTATTCCTCTGGAAAAACCAAGCAAAATTAATCACTCTGTGTCATTGCAGTCCATGAACATCTTTTGCAAGCAGTGGATGTCCCAACATGTGAGAATGCAGCATCCAACAGGAACTGCTCCATGGGAGCCACATCAATGATCAAACTGACAGGAGTTGGGAAGATGTGTTGCCAAGTAGCTCCTAAACTCTATCAGGCAGATGAAACTTAGGCAGATATCTAAATTTACAAGCTGAAAAGGTGAACCAAGGTTCAAGAACAAAGACAGGCTCTCAGTACCACTTCAAAAGCCAACATCACCTTCTGACATCCATCAAGGCACAGCCTAGTCTTTAAGATCCTGCAGAGAGAGGCTGCAGTTTCCTCACCTGGGGAGGATAAACTATCAAAATAAGCTGCAATGTTGCCTTGATATCAGACAGAACAGCTACAATTTGTGGGGTTTTGTCAGTTGTAAAGGTCAGCCTCATCAGCTTTGGCATCCACATGGGGAAGGCAAGCAAGAGCTCTGTAAATACACTTTGAGGCAGGAAGATCACACCTGTGGTAAATCATGACTTTGTATCTGGTACGAAGCCAGTGACCAAGCAACACCTTCGTGGGGATGGGGAATTACAAACAATCCCTCCTGACTGGCCCCCAACGCTGCTCTCCTTCATTCCCCAGAGCAGCCTCTGTGCAGGAAACTGGGATGTGACTGCCATGAGTAATTTGGGGTTTAGCTTTCTTCCATAAAAGACAAAAATAATGTTGATTTTCTTTGGAAAAGTTGTAGTTATGGCTGACAGAGCCCCAGCTTTTATTCATCTTGACTGCAGTCAGAGTCATCCCCAGACCTGCAGATGTGCAGCTGTATCTTGGTCTTGGCACATGCAGACAGACCAGAGGTTTCCACAGTTATTGTGTATTTAATATGTGCCAGTTTCTTGTGTTGGGGACTGGTGCAGCAATTAAATACTTGGGAAAATAATTGTGAAACATTAACAGGTCCTTATTGTTAACAGGTACTTCTGGCAGAGATTCCTTCAGGGCAACTTGGACAAGGCACTCTGGTGGAGCTGGCAATGGAATTTTTCCTCAGAGGGACCTTCAAGCCCTCTTGTGTGGGGCTTTGTTTTGCTGGCAGCAGAGGCAAGAAGAACAGCAGTTTTCAACACCCTCCTTCATGCCCACTCAAAGTAAAACATTAATTTATTGGTCATGATGCTTTTCCCATCTCCCCTGCCTTGGAACGTGATGCTGCAGCACCATTTATGCACTTGAGTTAACAAGAGCTGCAGATCCATCCCTTCTCAGCTCCTCAAGGGTCCTGGGGATTTCTGCTTGCACAAACCCTCACTGGGACATGTATCAAAATGGATTTCTACTGCTGAAATCATTCTGTCCCAAGTGCTTACAGGCATTTTTGGGATGTTTCTCAAAGGACAAAGCCCTGCCTCTCTAGAAGACCCTTGCGTGGTGGTTGGGGCTCTCCACATATTTTTTAAAAAGGCAAAAAAAGCCAAGGCTTTTTTTTTTTTTTAAGCTAGAAATCAAAAATAAGAGAAAATACACAGCAAATTCAAATACTTTTGCACCAAATCACACATCTTGTTGCCCCTTGTAGAGAGCACATTATCAGAGCACTCACACTGAACTACCAAATCAATCCTCAAAACTTCCCAAGGGAAGGAAACCCCCAGCTAACACCCGACAGCAAAAGAGTTTGCACCAAGAAATCAAACCCATCCAGCCCCTACCAATGCTCTTTTCAAATACAAAGATTTCCAGGTGCTTGACATCCACATTACTTTTTAAGTAATAAAACTTGAGGAGAGGATTCCCGTTGGATCAGAGGGGAGACTTTGCTACAACAATAGCTGTGCTGGCAAACTGACTCCTTTCAACACATTCTTGAGTTTGTATTTTAAGTGGTTTTGCCACACTGGCAGCCAAAAATAACTATTTTCTGATCAAATTCACTGGTTCTTGTAAAATGTTTTAACACGCTAACTATGACCGTGAGCAGTTCTAATAGTCTTTCAAGCTGCCTGTTCAGACCTCTTACTTTTGAAAGGGTGAAGGGCTCCACAAAAGGCTCCAGCAGAGTGATGCCATCCATGGCTGCTGCTCCTGCAGCATTCCCACCCCTCATTACCCAGGGATACAGCCCATATTTAATGTGATGCTATTTGCAGCTTTGTATTTCATGCCTACCCTTAATGTAAAGTAATAATTAAGAGCAGCCTTCCCCTGTGCCTGGTAGTGCAAGGCCAAAATCCACAACAGCTACAACAGCTGAAATGTCAGGGAAAAAGGAACAAAAGCAAATGGACAGGCAGGAATTACCCCACAGTCTCTACTTGCACCAATCTTGCTCTTTGATGATGACGAACAGCAAGAAATCCTAATGTGGTTCTTGGAGGAGAAATAAATCATTTAGAAACTGGATTTCTGGTTGAAAAAAAGCCTCCTCCAGCTGCAAAAATCAGAATTTTCATTAAGTCACTTTGTAAGTAATTTATGGCAGTTTAAGACTTACCAAGTAACAAAGAAATGACAGGCTGGTTTGGATGGGAGCATGGGGCATTCCTACCCCAAAAAAGGCTCCACTTACCCAGCCACCATGAGCCCAGTTCACAGTGCTGCTCCCACTGGGAAGCCTCCATGGCCACCTCCAGAGCAGGGGACAGAGCTGAGACAAGCCCTGAATTTCTGGATGAACCAAGGGCTTGTAGGCAGAAAGAAAACCCAAAGCACAGAACCCACTTCAAATGGCAAAGCTGCAACTTTTGGACCACTTTTGGTGGGAGGTCAGTGAGGTCACCCGAACAGGTGGATCTCAGTTACTATGGACCAACATAATGGTCTTGAATAACAGACCTTAATTAATTAATTGATTGATTAATTAATTAATTACCATTAAGCTCTTGGAATCACTAGAGGGAGAAGTGAGCACATGCCTTAAATCAGCATGTTACATCTGGATGGGAAAAAACACCCAGCAGACGATGGCATGAAGCATTTAAGTATTAACTATAATATCTACACCACATGCAGCTTCTCAAGATGTTTTGCTGTCGTCAGCTTAGTAAAAGATAAAGATTTATTGGGCTATTACTGAAAAGGAAGCTAGATACTGCCAAATGGCACGGACAGTTAGATGACTACTTGCTGACATCTTTATTCATATATAAAACAACACAACTGACTTGTGTTTTTTTTTAACTACCATGCTTGAAGGAATCAACAAAGAAGTGCCTTATCACACAGCACTTTAATGACATTTTTAAACCATTCATGGGGTTTGGATGGTTGTTTTTATTGTGTGCATACAGAATATTCTATGAGCACCCCATGAACTTCTAGTACTGACTACAAGAAGAGATAAGCAGTGCTGGCTGCAGATTGGGATGATGATTTCTGAAGGTGCTGAGGGACAATCCCATGGAACAGTGCTCCCTGGACACAGCCACAAGGTCATTCTGGTTCCACAGATCCCAGACATCAGAAAAAAAATCTTTACTGTGAGGGTGATGAGGCACTGGCAAAGGGTGCCCAGAGAAGTTGTGGCTGCCCCATATTTAGCTGGAAATAAATGATCTTTAAGGTCCCTTCCAACCCAAACCATTCCATGATTTATGCACATTTCAAGTGCTGCAGAGGCACGGCTTTCTAAAGGTTTAAATCACAGATCAATGCTAAATCTGCAGAGGTTGAGAATATTCTAGTTTTTGTTCAGCTTTAAACAGCAATCTGAGAGGTTAAAATCAACATGATATGTTGATAGCATCAACATCTTCTTGGAGCAGTAGGAATATGGCTTCTAAAAAAGAAATTACTGGAAAAATTGCAAGGATTATAGAATTATTTTTAGAACATATGTCAAAAAGATGACAAACCAAATGAACTTAATTATTCTGTTCTTTGTTGAAAACTGCAGGAAGAGTGAAGTAAATCAGGCAAGACAGAACCCTGCAGTATTACACAACTCCATTCTAAATGTTTGCCCTGAAATTTCCAAAGGAATCCAAGCTTGCTCTCCCAGAAAGCAGCAAGCCAGAGCTGTCCACTTTTCCTCTTGCCAGCTTGATCTACTGTTCCCCCTTTGTTACACATTTTGAATTCAATTTAGCCTGCTACTCCCAATTAACCAACACACTCTTACTGCACTATTTGGCATTAAGCAGGCACACAGGTTCCTTCAGCTCCTGCCAATGTGAGAAGACAATACCCTGAAGGTGAACCAGGCAATTTGTTGGCAGAACTGGGCTCTGGGCAGTGCCTGAGCAGGCTGATGGAGGCTGCAGGTGTGTGGTTTCAAACGCCTTCAAAGTGCTCTGTGCCCAAGCCTTCCCAAAATGTCACACTTCACAAGCATCCTCCCCCAGCAAGGTTCATGCTGTGTTTTGAATATTTCTAACACTCTGGAGTGCCAGAAAGCTCCATTTGTCAGGCTCAGTCACTGGCCAGCCTGCCCTGGTCAGGGATCATACACAAACCCACTTGGGCACAGGCCATTATTTATTCTGTACAAACTACCAAAGCAGGTGTGATTTCAGCCTGTTTGCTCTGAATGTGAATTAGTTCAGTAGAATAAAGTCTCATCCACAACGTAAGCCTGTTGCTTCAAAACTAGCAATAAGGGAAAAACAAGACCAAGTTTTAATGACATGTTTATATATATATAAAAAAAAAATCAGCATCCTTTCACTACAACATGTCTACAACAAAAAGTACAGTACAAATCTGAGATATACCCCACACATTTCTTGAAGAGGGATTACAAATTCACAGAGACATAACATTGCTATGCAAGTGCTTATTAAGAGCAATAAAAAGAACAGAACAAACAATTTATGCTCTACAAGGCTGAGATTTGGTGTTTACTGCTGGAAATTGCTTTACACAGTGTCAGAATTTAAAGCTGTGACCCTGCAAAAGAATTACTGTGCACAATTGCAGCCCATGCATGAAGCTGCTCAGGTCAACCTGAAGGAAAAGTCCTTCAAAAACTGGTGGCTGAGAAGGTTACTAGCCTAAATATAGAAATATTAACACAAGAATGGGAGGATAGAAGTTTCTTGGTCCATCAGCACTCTGAAAGATTGTTCCTAAGATTTACTTTGCTCTGATAAGAAGCTAAATTCTAACAGAGTCACTGTTTGATCTGCACAGTGAAGCCACGATGGCTCCCAAATGTGTCTTTGCCTCTTCTGGGAAGGACATGAAGGTTTTATTTCCATGTTTGTCCCGTTGGCAACTCCTGACACTATGCTGGTTATTACTTACACAAACAGAAACCTGCAGCCAATCAAAATAATATGGTTGGCAAGGAATCTGGGCAAACTTTAATAGCTATGGTTCTTCAACATAAAAAGGATAAAAGTAGAATAATAATTTTTGGCAGGGCAAGCGGGGAATTTTTAAAATTCTGATTGTTTTCCTATGAGGATAGTGTTAGTGAAATCTAACTTAAAACATGTTGTCCTGGCTTCATGAATTCACAGAAAGTGAGGTTCTGCTGGGCCCACTGAGTTACACTCAGCTCCTTCCCACTCCAGATGAAGTTATCTGGAACACACAAGGTAAGAGAGGGGGACTTGGCACGGGAGCTGCATGGCTGAAATAATCCCAGTGTCTTTCTGAAAGGAGCTATCTGCACGTGCAAGTGTGCCACAGAGGAATACACAGAGCTCTCCCTTCCAGGAAGTGTGATTAACTTCAGCCCCCTGGGAGCCAGCAAAGGCCTTCACCAAGAGGAAGATGGACATCAATTTAACTATAAACCCCATTGTCACTGAATCAATTTAACTATGAACCCCATTGTCATTGAATCAATTTAACTATGAACCCCATTTTCACTGAATCAATTTAACTATGAACCCCATTTTCACTGAATCAATTTAACTATAAATCCCATTTTCACTGAATTTTTAACTTCCATTTTCAACAAGCCCCAGTGCAGTGCTCAGCACTACATTAGCCTGACACTCTTGCACTGGAATCTGATGAAGGAAATAAGCAGAGTTCTGCTAATTTAGTAGCAACTACACTCGCCACTAAATTAATCTCTGGGAAAGCTGATTTAGTCAGTTTTCCATTAAAAAAAATCCATCCTGTCTAATAATGATTACTTTGTAGGCAAAGAATCAGGTATATGTGTTGAACTGTAGTAAGAGCAAAATAACAATAATAACAATAATATCAGAAAAAGAGTAAACTTCTTAATTAGTTGTTAATAAAGTTCTGGCTCTTCTAAGAAACAAAATTTTGTAAACATTTTCTCTACCTTATGAAAAAAGTAAGAACCAAGATCGGACATTCCAACTACCCAAATCAAAATTCCTCTTTTAAGATTTTTATGAAATCTTTAATTCTGATTTTTACCTGTATATGACTGCATTTTGCTTTGGAACAAAAATTCATGCAGAGCCACAAATCAGAATGGTCTGTTTGATGGAACTGAAGTGAACTTCTTTTCCCAAGGTAATAACATAAAGCCAAGAAGCATTTTGAATAAAAAAGCCTATTGCATATGGAGTGGTTTGTATGAATTGGCATTTTTTGATTTTAAAAAAGTTTGCTGAAATATTTCCCAAAGCAGATCTACTTGGGCCCTTAATTCATTGGCATAGGCTCAGTATCAGTCACTTAAAATATGTGTTTCATCATGTACCTAAAGTCGTGACATCCTTTAAAAACACGTCATACAAAAATCTTTTATTTCCTTATACTGCATATTTACAATTCTATCATCAAGATACTGTAGAAAATGTAAACAAGTATACATGAGTGTAAATAATATGGCTTGAGAAAGGTTTCCCCTTGGATTAGCTGCTCAAATCACACATCAATCTACAAAAATAAGAAAAAAACAGTACATTTGATACATTCTGCTGTCTAACAGAAGTGTAATGGGTTTTATGCTGCTGAGTAACCACGCCAGTCTCTGGGCAGCTGGGATGAACTGGAATGTCTGAGGAACTGGAATGTGGCCAGTGGATGGGGGGGTCTTCAGAAGAGAAGAGCAAGGCTGCAGCAACTACCCCATGGGGGCTCTGGGGGAGAGGAAGCCAAAGGTTCCTCAGAGATCCACAATTAAAGGATGAGAAGCAGTGGAACAAAGATGAAGCTGAAGAAATTCTGATGAGAAACCAGGGGAAAAAAAAATGAAGAAAATGAAATCTCCACTAGAACAGGTTAAAAGAGGTGGTGGGATCTCCATCCTTGGAGATGTTCTAAACAAGGTGGGAGGAATCTCTGAAATTTGACTTGAATGATGAATCTCTGAGACATTTGACTCTGGAGCTGACCAGGCTTTAAAGGGAAGCTCAGACCTCCAGAGGTTTTCTACAGCTTTATTCACTTGATGATTCTACAAAAAAATCTTAAGTGCAGTGTGACACCTGCACTACTGTTGTAGTTTGGCTCTGCAGGAAATACAGAGCTAAGACCAAAATATGTCAACTGTTCAACTTCAATTGCTCTTCTCCAGCAGCTGCTAAGACTATATCTCATTGTCTCACAGGAGATTTACCTTGCAAGTTCCTGTCCAGCTGAAACTGCCCGAAATTCACATAACTGTAGGATCAGACTCAGGCCATCACACCTCCAAAAGAACATTTAAAATATCACTTCCTTGCTGAGAGTCACACACTTCTGGGACTGTTATTTTGCCACATTTACATTGAATGAACTTTCCAGTGACATTCATTGAGCTCTACAGAAGAAATTAAAAGGGATCAGAATCAGCCCCAGTGATTTTCTGGCTGAAATCACAGTTATTTAATGAATTTTGATGCATTCACAAATACCTTTACTTTCAATACCTACGAAGTGATGAATAATTGTGACCTCACCTTCCCATCCAACCTCCTGGATCCTACGTCACCAACTCATCACCTACCCAACCACAACAACAAACTTCTCCAAAAATCCCAAATTACCATCAATTAATGTCATTTTTTTTTCTCTTACAAAACAAAATCCTGCTCTTTCAGAGCTGCAGTTTGCTCTGGTGGTGAATGGAGCGTCAGCACAAGAGCTGGAACTGCCCATGCTCTGTGTCTACCACAGTCCTGATGCCTCTTCTTAGAGTGGACTTTTGATACAGTCAGAATCAAATGGTTACTACACAGATTTTGTAACTCCCAACCTAAAGCGAGGTTTAAAGAGGCACTGAAAACTTTTAGTCTGGTTATCTCAGAATATTAAAATACAGAACATAAATTTCTTTATAATGACATAGTTCTATATCAAAGGCAAAACCTGTCTAAAAAGACAAAATAGCACCAAATGTCTCCGTTCTATGAGGTGGCCACCAGCAGCTGTTGAATGGTATCAGGAGATGCTGTGAGATGACTTGATAAAAAAACCAAATTGCTCAATAAAAGCACAAACCCCAAAGATAGTATCTTTAAGCATCTCTCCTTGGTTACTATCTGCTTTCTCCATTCAAGATAAAACCTCTTCTGCATTAACAGTTACTCTTTGATGAGAAGTGCTGCACAACCCACTAAGTGAGAAATTTATCTGGTAAGATGTGAGAACACAGAATTCCAGGAGAGCCTGGAAGATGACGCCATGCTCTTTGGAAGACAGATTCAGACAGAGACCTTCCAATCAGTCAAACCACACTAGAAATACAGAAGATGCTCTTAAATAAATTAACAATATATTGAGGACTCTTGTCGGATTGTAGTGGATTCTTCTTCAGCTGCAAGTTCAAAATTAGACTGCATGCTTCTCCAGAACACACCACTTTATTCAAAGAGGAATTAACTTGATGAATCCCTCTAGTTTCTGTGCAATATGATTTTGCAATGAATCTGAAGAGAAATAATCTGTGGAATACTCAGACTTGGTGCTGGTTGTCAAGTGGGTTTAGAAAGTCCCTGATAGGGAGCGTGGCTCATTCCATGGTGATGTGTTACACGCTGCTTATCCTGATACTCTTTGGAGCTGGTCTGATTAAAAACATGTCCAGGCTTTCAAGCAATGTATTATATTAATACCAGAAAGAATGTCCAGAGTAGATTAATGGAGGGGCAAGAGGCTAGGAATGAGCACATGAAACAGATTCAACTCTTTAAAAGGATCCAGCTACTAAATGGCCTCTGTAGTCTTCCATAAGAAGTGTGAATACTTCAGTACAATTCAAGCTGAATTGAATAACTGTTTTCATATCCAAATTCAAATACCGTCTGTGCATATAAAACAGTTCATTTATTAGTCCAAATGTTACTGTTGTAGAGCTCTTGGAAAAATACTCCCTCTTTCTTGGGCTTGTTCTTCATAAAAAGGAAGCTTTGGAGGGCCACCTAGAGAATTAAGTAGAAACACGGTTTCAGGTCCATATAATCTAATACTGAAATATTATATAGATTATACAATTTACACTTAAATAATTCAATAAATGGTAGTCTTGAAAAGAAGGTAGAGGAGGGAGTTACACAGAGGCAGAGAACAGGGAAAACTATAAAACACTTCCAAATCAGAAGGTTCCCAAAGTTTTCCCTAAACTAAAGGAGGAATTGTGATTACACTACAACTGAGAGGAAACTCCCTCCGTACTCTATTTCATTGAGAAGAGAAATTATCCAAACGATCTCATGGGTCGACCCTCCCGTCCAAACCGCCCACCAGCATGGGCCAGAGGTGTTTTATCCCAGCAGGAAATGCTGGTTACCTTCTCTGCAGGTCGGGCCCATCCCGGAGCCGGGGCAGGCGCAGCTCCCGTTGCGGGGATCGCAGCGGGATCTGCCGGCGCACTGGCACCGCAGGGAGCAGCCGGGGCCGTACCTGTCCGCCCTGCACCCTGCAAGGACAGGAGGGTTTGGGACAGGGTGAGCACCCCTGGCAGCCTCCCCCTTCGGGGGGATCAGGAAGCTGCTCAGACACCTACATCTGTTCACGTTCAGACGCCACATTTGGGAGAGACAGCGCGGCAGCCGTCGAGTTTCATCTGCCACATGATCTGCACGACTTCAGCCCAGCTGTCCTCAAGAGGTTCCCAGAATGGAAATCATTACTAAAAACAAGGGTTGACAGCCCAACAGAGAACATCTTGGGATCTGCTCAGGAAAGTTGCTGTCAGCATCCTGGATCCACACTTTCTCCTGCCCCTGTCTCTCCTGCATGGCTGGGCTGTCAGTACGTGCTGGCCAAGAGCCTTCCCTCACAAAGTGTGACACTGAGAATTAATCCATTTATAGATACTCATGTCTTGCTCTGATTGCACAATTCTGCTGCATCCTGGCAAATTAAACTCACAGCAAAAAAAAAAAAAAAAAAAAAAAAAATCTCACTTCCAAATGCAAATACATTTCATACTTAGGCTGGTAAATCTTCACTTCAACTTTTTATGCATCAGAGGACACGCAGGAAAGGAAAGTGAGCAGCAGGGTCACAAGGCAGGGTGTGAAATACACAGCAAACAATGGCCCTCTTTCCCCCACCTGAAAAACCCTGTAACCAGGGAATTTGCCTTCTCCCACGAGCACCCTCAGGTAAATGAAGTCCTGCTGAGCCCTGCATCAGCTGCAGCCCCAGCACGTGGGAGAACTCGCCCCGTGCGCTCCGAGCTTGGCCTTTTCAATTAGGAAATGTTATGAGAAAAGGTCTCCCCAAACACCTCTGGACCTGATTTTAATTTATGTAATACCACATTTTCATGTTAATAACAATGTGTATTTAAGACATCTGTTTGAAAGTCTGCAATGTTAATTTATTACAGAAAAAGAACGCCCATAAAAGTCTGTTATATTCTCTCTCTCTCTTTTTTTTTTTTTTTTTAATTAACATTTTGCCTGTTTAATGGGTGCTTTACCAGAGTTCAAATTAAAATCAGGCCTTTTATCTTTATGGCTGCTGCACAGTCACAGCTGCTCACAGTTATATCACAGATGAACTGAGCCTAATTGAAAATAAAAATGCAAATAAAACCTACCCCATAACAGCTTTTCATGGATGGGGGCTACCCTAGCTGATTTAAAAAAAAATAAAAATGACTCGCAGAGATTGTGAGGAAGAAAACCTCAATTCCCATTTTTGGTGCTGAACTTCCCCCTTGCGTTCCACTTCTGCCTAAAATTTTACTGGAAAGGCCCAGGGACACCCAGTGGTGTGTGGGCACTGAGGGTGGCTCATGTTCCCACTGGAACAGTGCTCCAGACTGGGAGCTTCATTTCCTGACCACAGGACACTGCACAGAGGGAATCAGATACTTTTCCATTTTAGTTTTGCAAGTTGCACTAATGCTTAAGCTCACAGCAATTTGTATTAATAACAGCTTGCTTAAATCTATTTCTGCCCCATCCTAGAACAAAAGGAGAAATAATTTTCCCCCTCTGCTCCAGGAGCTCAGGGGGATTTTGGTTCCTGGTGAAGCTCCACGGTAGCACATGGATGTTCACTCCTTTTATCTTGTTTGTCACAGCACTGGGATTACAAATGCTTTCCTACACTCAGTTAAACCACTGCAATTCCTTTTACTCCACTGATTACACTAAAACTGCTCCATCATAATCACAGAATAGGATAGGATAGCTATGGGTTAGAAACCCATGTGTCTCCAACCACAGGCATGGGACACTTTTCACCAGACCAGGTTGCTCCAAGCCCTGTCCAGCCTGGCCCTGAGCTCTGATCAGAGTCACAGCTGTGACCAGAGAATCTGCCATTGCTGCCCCTCAACCCCACCAGGGTACAGCAGCGGGGCTGGTTTTACCTATAGGAAAAATTCCTCACCTATTTTTATATCCTTGTTACAGAAGAATTCTGCTCCTGTGGGCCAACACACAGCCCAAGTGCCTGTGCTGCAAAGGAGGGAATTACATCTGGGTTAAAAGTTCCTGCTGAAGGCCAGGGCCAAGCACAGCTGCTGCAGCTCCACTGCCCTCACCTCTGGGGACTCCATCCTGCTTCCAGGGAAAGCAAATCCAGAGCTGGACATACTTTTACACTGGTCTGAAAAGGCTCACAAATGTCAGTGTGATAAAACACACAGCAACTGGAGCCCTTGGTGCCCAACTGCACCCTCTGGAGTCTTCTTAACTACATTTGCAAAACTTCTTGGCCTATCTTCCCCAGCTTGTGTTCTCCAAAACTCAAGGCAAATGACATTTTACAGCTGACCCATGAACAGTGTTCCTATCAGGATATCAATTTAAATATTGATTAAATCAAGAGGTACAAGCCTGCTGATAAAGGTGTTAATAATCACAAACAGCAATTTTCTACAAACAATGTGTTCTTGAACACCAACTAATGTCCTTTTACAGTTATTCCAAAACCAACAGGTCAGAGTGGTATAACAATACACAGTCCAGCCCTTAAAAATATTGCCCTTACCAATGTCACACTTGTCTCCAGTCTTCCCAGGTGGGCAAAGGCACTTCCCAGTCTCTGGATCACAAGGAGCATCCCCACAGTCACACTGATGCTGGCAGCCCTCACCAAACCAGCCCCTGGCACAGCCTGACAGCAAGAGAACCCTTTAGATGCACATCTGAGTGGCAAGATGTAACATGAAACCCAGAGTTTTCCCAGGATGTCTCAGGGGAAAGCTCATAAATGAAATCAGTGTAAATGCCAAGCTTAATGAAGAAATCAAACACAGCAGAATGGGCACAATATTTAAATGAGCTCTCCTTCTGTTGGGGTTGTCTAATCTAACTTCTCAAAGGTATCTGTAAATCTGTCCCAGAAATGTGGCTGGCACTTATTTCTATTTTTAATTAGAACTCTCTAGAAGACCCCTCCATAACACTCAACAGGTTTGACATGCAGCTATTTAATAATCTTATTTGGAGTTTTAGAAGCAAATTTAGAATCAGTAAAAGGGACTTATTTTTAATAAATGGCATGTGGAACTCATTGCTGCAAGACATCACGGAGACCAGGACTTTCACTGTATTAATTGGAACCAGATTAGTTAATTTATAAGGGAATGGGAACACCCAGCTGTATAACAGGAAATCTGTCCCAAATTCAGTGTTTCAGGATTTTCATTAAGCTCAAAATATGGAAGAAGTGGCTCCCAACAAATATTTCAGTAATTATATGAGGTTTTTTGAGTTCTGCTTTTGGCTTTTTTTTTTTGGTGTTTGGGTTTTTTTCTTGGGTTTTTTTTTTTTTGTTTGTTTTCTTTTCCTTTGTCTTTTTTCTTTCCCAGTACCTTTTTCACAGTGGACACCATGATAACCCAAAGGACAAAGGCACTGTCCTGTCACTGCATCACAGCTCGCTCCATTTTTACAGGCACAGGCCTGAAGACAGCCCAGTCCATAAAATCCCAGGGGGCACCCTGAAAAATTAAAATGAAGAAGGTTCATGGAGAAAATCATACACACCATAAAAATCCTCCGTGTTCTCTGTGACATTCCCTGGCAGCCAACAAAAAATGATATTTATCCTTAAGTCTGCTAATTCCATGGACTTTTAAACTTCCATCACCCAGCACCAGAAACTTGCAAGATCTAGAAGGAGCTGGATGATCTGGGACATCCCCAAAATTTTAACGGAACTAATGAGGTGTTTCTTGACTCCTCTGAAGCCCCAAACCCGTGACAATGACCCCGAGTGCCTCCGCTTACCGTGCTCACAGGAGTGGCCGTAGAAGCCCTCGGGGCAGCTGCAGCAGCCTGTGAACCTGTCACAGGTGCCATCGTGCTGGCACGGGCAGTCCAAGGAGCAGCCAGCCCCATACTTGCCTGGGAGGCACTCTGCTGGCAGGACATGGACAGAAAAACAGACAAACCATCAAGCAAACAATCACTGCCCTCACCCACGCTGCCCTCAGATTGCGTTGCCAAGAGATGATACCCAGGGAATAATTTGCAGACCAAAGAGTATTTGTTATGAAGGCACAAAATTTCTGCACAACTATGATGCTTTTGCATACTTTGGTGAGAAATCTTTTATGTTATTTCTTCAGTTTTAACAGTCTGCCTTTTTCAATTTCTTTCACAGACTCGATGCTGAACCCACACCATGTGTTGTAAAGCCTTGTGGTGAATGGCATAAATTAGATTTTCTTTTTTCTTTCTTTATCTACAGCAATATTTTCTTTTAGGCACTTAAAAAGTGTGAAAGAAAACATGAAGCTCTTCCTCCTCTGTGTTATCACACTATTCAAATTCCTAATAAAACCAGGAGGATCTTTTTCACACATAGCAACAGTCTGTCCATGTATAATGAACTATCTGCTTTTACAGAACTAAACACATCTCAAATTACTGAAAGCCAAGTCATGCAGAAGGGACTGTGCCAATATAATTAACCTCAGCATCATCTCTGAATAAGTTAACTTCCCACTGCTGGGATAATTTGAATCTGGGCAGACGAACTTAAACGAGCGTGGCCGTCCAAATAATCAGATGGAGAACCCTGCAAATGCCAGACAGGATCTTCCAGGAACATCATATCTAATCTCTATTCAAAGGATGCCTGATTAGCTGTCTTTGATTTCCAGTCACAACACACTCCAACCCACACTGCTGTGGAGATCAAGACTCAATTTTCCAATAATTTCATTCCCTGTGTCAAAAGATAAATCGTGAAACTCTCTCTAGTGGTACAACACACAGTTCCTTACACAATGTGTGCATGTTTGCCCCCTGTGCTCCACTCCAGAGATGTTTTATCTATGAGATACACTCACAATCCACTACTCCATGTGGGGACATCTGCACGATTTAATGATGACATTTGTCCTGAAAGTGTACTTAGAATTATTTACTTGCATTTCATACCAGTAAACTTGTGGTTTCCTAACATTCAAGTCCGTAACTATACAGATATCTCTTACCTACAGAGAGAAATAGGAACACAGAAATACAGAATGGTTTTTGGGAGATGGACAGGACAGTTGTGGGAAGACTGGGCTGACAGGAGAGATTCTGGAGTGGGATATGAGCTTATTCAGTTAGTGTGCTTTGTCTTGCTCAAGGGACAGGTGTCATGGAGAAATAAGGGTGAGAGAGCAGGACAATCTCAATTGCTTTGGACAGATGTTGTCAGAACATCTGGGAAGTCTACACATGGGAGGCTCAACTCCAGTCCAGAGTCAAATAAAAGAGAACACAGCCACTGAGGAGGAAGACAGAGGCTTCTCCTGCTCTGAGGATCACATGGAAGAAGACAAAACCCAAAATTCCTATGGACAAAGAACACAAAAGTTGGACTGGAGAAGAAGAAGAAATAAGAAGTGTGTAAGGGAATTCATGAGCAGTACTCAGGAGAAAACTGTTTTGAAAAAAGACCTGAAGCTCTAACTAGGGACAGTTCTGAAACTGTCCTTGTCTGTGTGTGTCTGGGGACACTGCAAAGCCCCTCTTGAGTGCACAAATCCACTGCCATCGAAGCAGGAAATCACCTTCCTCACAGGATTTTCCTGTCCAGCCGAGCCCGCAGGTGCAGTTGCCATCCACGTGGTCACAGATGCCACCATTCTGACAGGTACACCTCAGGTGGCAGTTGGGGCCATACTGTCCCTGGGGACACACTACAGAGAATTAACAAAGTTTGAAAAAACCCCAAAATTAGCACCCCAAGGAAAGGATGAAGGTGACAGGGAATAAATACAAACACATGCTCCCCACATGTATCCCAAGTGATTAGGGTCTCCCTGGGGTGGTGGGACACTACTCCATGATTATTATTAGTTTCACCCAAACACTGTGTCCTGACAAATCCCCACAGCTTCCTGGAGAAGCCAGTGGCCTGGCACCGAGGGTGGCAGGGAGGTGTGGGCAGGATTAGGCTGGGTGATGGAGCGGGGAGGGACAGAGGCTGAGCGCCCCAGACCTCAGCCTTATCAGCAAAGGCCCTGGGCAAGGTGGCTGTGAACAATGCCTGGCACTGAGTTTATTTGCTGTATTTTAAGTGTGTCACCCACTGGCGAGGTGACCTGGGTCCTGCTTGGTTACCTTGCTGGCAGGCAGGGCCCGTGTGGCCGGGGGCACAGGAGCACTCGCCAGTCCGTGGGTCACACTGGCCTTTGCCACAGGCACAGAGCTGGGCACAGTCCTTCCCATACCGGCTCTCAGGGCAGGCTGAGGGAACACAGGATTTGTTAAACACCCAGAGGATCCAATGGCAGTTTTCATTTTTAACACAGCCAAAGTCTTAGGGGAAGAGCTGGCTTTGTTTTGATTCCCCCCTAACGCACTTCAAAGTATCAACCATGAAGCCAAACCCACCCAAAGACATGACTGCTTTTCCTTGTGAGACTACTTGTGATTATAAATATAACCCATGATTTCACATGGAATATTTACTGTCTTTCCCATCAGAAGAGTGAATGTATGACTGAAATATCAGCTGCTCATCCTTCCAGCTTAAAACATCTTTCCCTCAATATTGATGCTGCCCAACAATGAAGAGCAAAGCTATGGGCAACCAAACATTCAAACATTGCCTTTCTGTGAATAAACTGAAGAGAACTTCACAGAGACCAGAGTTTTGGAAGCAGCACAGAAATCCAGCCACACCATTTAGCTCTGAAACAGAGAAGTAACAGTACGGTTGCCATGGAGTCTTTACCAGTTTTGCCATGACAAAACTTGATTTTTTTCCCATTTATTGAAAATAATGGCACCATAGTGTGAAGCAAAATATTGAGATAATTTCTCAACCTCAAAATTTTGGACAGGAAGAAGGAATTTGAGCAATTCATGCTGAGCTGGCTCTAGAAATAATCTTGGGCAAGCAGGTTGCAATCCTGGGGTAAGTGTCCTTGCTTCTATGCATGCAGCAGCGAGGGAAAATATTTTGCAAGAGATTTTTTTACAAAGCTGGAATCCTGATTTACAATTCAAGGAAGAGGTAGCTGAGATCTGTCTGTTTTTCTTCAGACAAGCTCTTATGCAAATGATTCTCTCTGCTGTGTTTTGACAGAAGCAGAACATGAATGTTGGCTTACTTTTGCTGCAGTTGGCTCCGATGAATCCGGGAGCGCAATCACAAGCTCCCGACGCGGGGTCACAGTGGCCTCCGTTCATGCATTTACAGGGATTTTGGCAGTTTGAACCATAAGTACCTTCTGGACACCCTGTTTAAGAAATAAAAATAGCCAGCAATTAGGTTAGGTTGCTACTGGGCCTGTTGCATTTCATGTCTTAAGCACTTTGTTGCTTTCAAAGTTTGATTTTCATTTTCTAATGTTATTCACTTCCAGTGGGCCAGTAGTAGGCACTGAGGAGCAGATGGCTCCTCTGGACAACATGCCCTTGGGACAGCAATGATTGCAGAGTCAAATGCTGGGGAGCTGGACTGAGTGCTGCTGCTCCTGGCTCTGTGCTCTCCCATTCCCCTTATGTGACAGCAGCAAGAAAAACAAGCCTCGTTCTACAGAGATTTTCCTCTTGGGATTTCTGCTCCAAATGAATGTATTCCCTCTTTCCCTCTACACAGGAGAGATGGGGTCATTCTCCCTCTTCCTTTGGGCAGCAGCCACCTGGTTTGTCCAGGTCAGTGAGAAGCTGTGAGCCATTTCTGCCTCTTTTAGCAGCTGTTTCATGGATCTAGGGTGGGTCACGTCTTCTTAAAACGTGTAACTTGGAGAAAGTTTGTTTCCTTTATAATCTATTCCTTCCCTGCAAACTGGAGCTGGCATTGTTAGTGGTTGCCCTGAGAGGCTGTGGATTCTCCATCCCTGGAAATGTCCAAGGCCAGGTTGGAGCCACCTGAGATAGTGGAACTTCCCTTCCCACCCTGTGCATGGAAGACCATGAAAATGTGCACATGACAGCAACACAGAATTTCAGAAGACACCTCCTCAGAAGATAGATATGGGAGGAATATTATTTAAATGCAAAGACAGAAAATTCTCTGAGGAAAAAAAAAAGCATCTGCATTTTGTAAGACTGGATGGATTACTGAGGCAGTGTTACATGGCAACACTGGAGAGGTTTTCCACGTAGTAATGAGGATTTCTGATTTCTTTTTGGGATAGCTAATGTTCCAGGAGAATCGAACAAAGGATCAGAAAGATGTAAATGCATTTGCCATGCTTAGTTAACATCTTCTGGATGATCTTTCGTGATGGAGGTTGGAACCGAGGGGAAGAGCTGGGCAGAGCTGCTGAGCATGGGCACCATTGAACCCCCAGTGTGCCAGCTCTGAGCTCCAGAGATGCACGTTATTCTCCTAATTTCCCAGAAGGAGTAGCTGGTGCTCGAGCAGCATGATCATCATCCAACAGTTCCACTTGTGCTACTGCCTCCAAATGACATTTCTTTGCTCACCCTTCTTTCTCTTGTCTGGCAGAAGGAAAGTCCATGGCTACTTTAGAAACCTGGTTGAAAATATATTTGCTCACGTCTCCAAGCAACAGATCCCTTGCAATCTGTGCATAAATAACTTCATGTATTCTGTCTCTCCTAAAGGCACGAAAGCAGGGCCTGAGTGGCTGGAGAAATCTCTGGCTTTTCTGAACGATTCAATAGTGAGGGAGAGCTTATGGGAAAGCTTTGAAGGGGTGCCTTTGAAAATAAAACTGAACGTTGGCTTCTGCTCAAACCAGGATAGCAGGTCATCAGGACTAAGCAGATACACTTTTATAACATGCAGATACTCTCCCCAGCCCTTCTCAAACACAGATTCTTCTCAATGAACACTCTGTCATCAGTGCTTCCATCTGCCAGGATTCAAAATCTGTTTCACGTGCAAGCCCTGGCATCAAGGAGTGAGCCCTGCAACACCCCCTTCATTCCCACCAAGACTTGAAGTCAAGGACTCATTCAGATTCAATGATTTGGTGAGTTTCTCTTTTCCTCTTTCTTTTCCTTTTGGTAATCTGGATTTTCTCCTTTTAAAAAAAAAAAAAATTCGCCTTTTTAAAAAATATTTTAAAAAATTCCCAGACTCCAAAAGATGCTGCTTCTCCCTGGCAAGGCTTTCAGAGCTATTCCTTAGCTCAAGACTAGCTGTAGTTGCTCCATTACTGAACGGGATGCAGTAATTCCCTCCTTTCCCATTTGCAGTATTTTCTGTATTTTGGCTCGAGAAGGAGCAGCACAAGCTGGGCATGTTCAGCTGATGCACTGTGCACATGCTCCATAACAAGGCCACCTCATCTGTTAGTACTTTGCAGAAGAATTTTGATGCAGGTAACGAGGGCAATTTGCACCATGTCCCACCATTTCAGTAGGCTCTGCCTTTGCACAGAGGGCTTTTCTTGCACCACCAGTTATCTCATAAAGACATTTTCTAATTTAACAGTTTCCCGTGCCTCTGACTTACGTTTTTTTTTGTGAACAAAAGAGTGGCAGCCAGATTTCCACCTCATTTCCTGATTTTCCTTCTGCTTTGAGTGGATTTGTCATGACCAAGAGCTCCTAAATCTTTCCATAGCAATTGCACACACTGAGGCTTTTCTGACCAATGCTATTAAATCACATTGTCAAATAATCCCTTCTGACACATCCTGTCACCTACAGCTTGAAGGTGAAGCTGTTGAGATCTTTCTGGCTCTGGCTACTCCCAACCCAGTCAATGTCACAGAAACATACCGTGCTTTTTTTTAAAAAAAATATAATTTCACCACCACTTACTGCTTTTTACTCCTTTTAACAAGTAGATCTGCCCATCCACCACATTATGGACAAGTGATGGGAACCTTATTGCTAGTTTGTCTGCTTCCTCTACACCATGCCAAGAGACTTTTTCAGCTCCTCACTCCAAAATTTGTGAACATGAAAGCCCCGTTGCTCTTGGCTCCTGGAAATTTGACTTCCCAGCCAGCTACACCTTTTATAGATACTTTCTTGAATCTTTTTTTCATAAATACAGCAACAGTTGCCAGAAACTGTTTCCAGCAGCATCCAACCACATGTTGACTGGAGCAGAGCCCGTTTGGGAGCGGCTCCCTGTGCTGGTTTAATATTCTGTCGGGAGCTTCTTCGCCCTGGAGCAGCCCCAGCCTTCCCTGCAGGCAGAGCAGCAGGAACTTGGAGTATTCCCACCAAAGTCAAGAGAGCCATCCTTGCTTTTCAGCCAGCCACTTCAGAATCAGGCCCACAATGTCTCCCTCCACTGACCTGAACTTAACGCACAATTAATTGTTTTCCTTCTATTTTTTGTGTCTGTCTACAAGTGGCACAGGGGACAATAGGAACAACACCAACATAGATGAGTGTTTTTCTGTGAACTTCCATAATTTCATTATTTCTCCAATAAATATCTAACAAACCCGTGTTAAAGAATTTGCTGTACATTTTTGGAATCTCAGAGTACAAAACACCATGAAATCTCAAATCTCGTGTGCTTTAGGTTTAATCCTAGCTACACAGAAATCCATGGCAAAAATCCCCCCTGAATGCAACAAAACTAATTTTCTTTTACAATGAGTCTTTTTGTCTTTTTATATCTTTACCATCAGAACTTCAGTGTAATTGTTTAAGCTTTAAATTTTAAAATTCCGAAATGAAACCTGAAATATCTAAGTAAGTTTGAGGACATTTACTGTAATGAGAGGTTTTAGTGCTATACAGACACAGGCATTGAATACTGAGAAATTGCTACAGAAAGGTAATAGACTGACCATGATTAAGTCTTTTAAAATGCTCCTGTTAAATAGTTGATCTCCACTACTGCTCTCCTACAACATTTATTACAATCTAATGTATAATGGATCCAGATGGCTCCAGCCCCAGTGCTGAAGGCCAGATTTCGATCTCACTTACAGCAAAAACCGATGCACAGAGGAGGACAGAATCAATCCTTTCTATTTTATTTATAATTTATATTTTAAAGAATAACTTGTGATTACATGATGGCAATACAAAGACCCATCTCCAAAGCGAGTCTTTCTCCTATTTCTGCTCAAGGAATAAAACAGTAGTTTAACCCTTACTGGGGCTGTGCATGTGACAGCTGGCTTTTGTATCCAAACTGTCACCCCAAAAGGTAATTAAGCCAAAAAGAGCTGTGCTGGATTCCCAAGAAAGGAAAATCAGCACTCGCCAAAGAGAGAAAAAAACTGAGCAAGAAAGACAACAGCTTTTTATTTTTTCTTCCCTTTTTTTTTCCTCTAAATGGTACTATTACAAGCCGTGGAGTAAAACCAAAATTAAAGTTGTAAATAAAAAGGTAATTAACTGTCTCCTTTATTGGCTGCTTTGGTATATGTTTCTTATCAGTTGCCACATTCCACCAAAAACAACTTTACAGATGTCCTAAAATACCGGCATGAGCCATGTGGATCTGGGAATATTTTTTATGATGGAGCATTGGGCCAATTGGCATTTTGTCCTCTACACTAGTCACCATTTTTCAATCCAGAGTAACAGTTGGTTTAATTTGATTGTTCCTCAGAAGGCTCTGTAACTGAAAGGACTTTATGAATCACTTGGATTTATTGCCAATTTCAGCTTGTTGTTTTCTCATAACCATTTGTCCTTACTTGAGCACGCAGAGATTTCGGGAAGTATTTTGGACTTGGTATTTGGAAATGAGAGAGCTGCACAAAATCCAGGTGTAGCTGAGAGAGGCAATGCAGAGAATGATCTTTACATTCTTTAACGTGGCATGAGGTTGGAAAGAATTTAGCAGGTAAATCTGGTGGGTTTAAAAATTAATTTGAAGGATTGAATTAATTACATTTTTGAGCTAACATTATCAATGAATTTTTTTAGATTTTTTTTATTAAAAAAAATTAAATTAAGTATTTGCAATAGTACTACTTTACTTTAGTATAAATTAACCCACCCTACGCTTACTTCTTACACTGTAACTTATTTGTAATACTATAACTTTTATAGTATAATTAGCCTCTATTTCTCTCACCACTGTAATGACACAGAAGAACCCAAAGTTCCAGCAGATGCTCTCTGTCAGAAAGGCAGCAAACCCTAAAAATACTCACGGAGGTGGCAGTGGGCCCCATGGTAGCCTGGGCTGCAGGAGCAGTGGCCGGTGACAGGGTGACATTCCTGATTCTCAGCAGAGCACTGGCACACTCCTTGACAGTCCTGCCCATATGTGCCCACTGGACAAGCTTTGGGAAGAAGAAATGCAAACCAATAAATTAAATTTGTCTTGGTAATTACAGCGCTCAAACAAAGAGCGGGCTGAAATTTATTAAATAAAATCCCTGCCTACGGAATGACGCTCTCCTCCGGGATTTTGGATTTATTACATTTACTTGGGGGTTACTTGAATGCTTGATTTTGTTTTGTTCAGTCAATTTGTGCCCAACTGTCAAGGGCCAGATACAATTTTCTTGTCACTAGAAAAAAAATCATAGGGAAATGTCAGGTGAAATTGACTAAAATAACAGTATAATTCCCAAGGGACCAGGCGTGTGGATAGAGACATTCTACCTTTTGCAGAGAGTTTAGACTTGCAAAGCTGCTGAAACATCAACAGGTTTCATTCTGCCTGCTGACAGCCACATTGCCTACAGGTTTTGGACCTTCCACATTTAATTTTTACATCTTATTTCCATCTAGCTGCCCTGGTTGTGGGTCAGCATTTAGAGTCCTCTGGTGGAGGATAATGGACACCGATGTCAGTTCTTTCAATTCTTATTTATTGCTGGTTCTCCTTTGGCTAAAACAGGGCTCAGGCAAAGTTTTGTAGGGAGGAACAAAATCAGGGTGTTGCAGCTGGGGTCAGAGCAGGAGCCTGCTTCCAAAGACTTCTCTGCGGGACCAAACTCCATGCTAAGAAGAGCCAGAAAATATCCTTTCCATGAGCTCTGGGAGCAGGAATAGATAGCCTAGCACAGGGACAAGGCCAACAGAAGCTGGCTGTGGGCAGGGCAGAGCTCCACTGGCACATCCTCAGCCAATTTGGGTCCAGTTCAGCCCCCGGCTGCCCAACAGCTGCAAACACAGAGAGGCCAAACCCCAGCAGCCCAAACTGCGCTGGCACAGAGCTCAGAGCTGGCCAAACCACCTTGGGCAAGGACCAACCACCCCTTGGCCATCTTCCCACCCGCCAGCTTGCCGTCTTCCCCCTCTCCAGGCACCGCACCGCCACGTCCTGAGTCCATAAATCCCTTTCTGAGCGCGCTGAGCAGGGAAGCTGTGGCGAGGAACTCACTCTTGTGGCAGCTGTGGCCGGCGAGTCCCGGGGGGCATCGGCAGGCGCCCGTCAGGCGGTGGCAGGGCCGCGTGGCGGGGCAGCGGCAGCGGTGCGCGCACCCCGCGCCGTAGCGGCCGGGCGGGCAGGCTGCGGGACAGAACGGTCAGCGACGGGATAACGGGACACGGGCACCTGCCACAACCCTGCCCACCCACACACCCGGGGCCCCGCGCTCGCCGCCCCGCAGAACGCGGCCTTGCACCTGGAGAACACTTCCAGAGCGCCTTCCAGAATGGTGGAACTGGGTTTATGAGTGTGCAATTTGAATAGAAGGGTGTGGTATCGCTGGGTGGAAAGCCCAGAGCTTAAAGGTTTGAGATATAAAGTTTTAGAATACAGGAATATGTATAGTGTAGAATATATTTAGAATACAGTATATATAGAATATATATTTTTATATATCTATATATAGATATACCTATTTCTATAGATATATCTAATTTATGTATTTTTATATAGATTTTTATATTTATATTATTTACATATTTATATATATTTATTATATATATATATTATATATAAATAATAATATATATTAACATATATTAATATATAATACCATTTTTATTATATCTATATCTATTTTTATATCTGTATCGATCTATATCTATGTCACATCTATCTATATCTATCTATATACCTATATAAAATTTTTATATTTATATCTATTAAATAATAATATATATAATCTATATATTTAGAATACAGTAATATACATAAGCAAGATAGAGGTTTTATATCCATATCTATCTATATCTATCTATATAGAATCAATCTATTTTTATATCTTTATATATCTATATCTATATCTAGATCTAGATCTGTTATATAATGATATATATAATCTATATATTTAGAATATAGTAATATACATAAATCAAGATAGTTTTCTATCCATATTTATCTATATCTATCTATATATCTATATAGAATAAATCTATTTATATCTATATCTATA
The DNA here is from genome assembly GCF_050655825.1 of Lonchura striata. Classification (NCBI taxonomy): domain Eukaryota; kingdom Metazoa; phylum Chordata; class Aves; order Passeriformes; family Estrildidae; genus Lonchura; species Lonchura striata. Next base: position 28,048,701 of record NC_140711.1, read on the forward strand.
TCTATATCTATATCTATATCTATATCTATATCTATATCTATAACTATATCCATTATATAACAATATATATATAATCTATATATTTAGAATATAGTAATACACATAAAGCAAGATAGAGGTTTTAGGGTGGAAACCAGTCCTTCTTCTTCACTTTCTACTTCATGGGTTTTGGGCAGTATTATGTAATTAGATAAAAAAGTGCACATTACAAATCACAAGTGGTTAGTTATTAAGCTAAAAATAAAAATAAGTATCATTTCTTAATTAAGACAGTCTATCCTTAAAAAACCTTACCAAAAAAAAAAAATACAACTCCACTTTTAACTTATTAAAATAAAATCCTATAAACCTCACGGTTTGTAAAACTATAATATAAATAAAACCTCACAGATACCTAAATCCAAACAAGAAACACCATCTCACACACTTAACCCCACCCAACCTTAACCAAAAACCCCCCCAAAATCCCCACCCGCTCCACGCGAGCACCGCCTGCAGAAGGAGGGTGCGAGAATGCCCAGCGCGGGCCGAGAGCTCTGGGCTTGGGGGGCCACGGTCCCCGGCCCGAGCTGCTGCCCCACTCGGGTGTGTCCCAGCCACTCACGTTTGTCACAGTGCCTCCCTCGCCAGCCGCTCTGGCAGCGGCACGCGCCGGTCTGGGGGTGGCAGGACCAGCCGTGGGCGCAGTCACACCGCTCCTCGCAGCGCCGGCCGAAAAATCCCGGGGGGCAGGCTGGGGGCGAGCAGAGAGAGCAACGCCAAACACAAATCAGACACAGCCGCTCCACTTCACGTGGAAGTCGGTATGGGAACCTGAAAGTCAAACGTTCCAAATGCGGAACCTGCTGCAGCAATGTGCTGGCAAGGCTTAGGCCACAGTCTGCTCCAGCCAGGCTGCTTCTAGCTGTTCTTATCGGCACCCTCAGGGATTCCTCAGGGTCACTAAGATGTAAATTGTGCTAAATCGAGGAAGAAGAGGCTGAGAAACAGAACACCAAAACTGCAAGAACTAGATAACAGAGCGCTGTGAAGCACCTGGACTGGAACCAATCACATACTCTGAGAATTGCATGCAGAATGCATGGACAAGATAGAAGCACCAATCAAGAAGTGGGCAATTAGCATGGGCAGTAGTTTGTAGAATGTATGTGGCAAGCACATTTCTCTCCCTCTCAGGATTTTTTCATAGAGGTGCACAGAGAGAAATTAAAGAGAAAACAATTTCTCTTTCTGCTCCTTGTTTTTCCCATGTGGAATGTGTTTGGAGAATTGTTTCCCTGGAGTGAGTGCTTGGTTGGATTGTGGTGAGGATTGTTTGAGCCTGGTGGCAAATCCAACCTACCTGGGGCTGGACTCTTGAGAGAGGGTCACGAGTTGTGTTAGAGTCAGAGAAAGTAGTATGTAGTTTTAATATCCTCCTTTTAAATAGTATATTAATGTATTTTAGCATAGTTATAATAAAGAAATAATTCAGCCTTCTGAATTGAGTCAGACATTGTCATTTCTTCCCATTGGGTTCGCCTGCATTTACAATATAAGTAGGGTAAAATGTCAACAATGAATGGCTTCTCCTTAATCATATTGGTTAGTGGTACAGGAGTCCTGCTTCCCACAACCTGCTGCCTGGGGAGCAGCCTCCGCTGGCCCCCAGCCAGGATCCTCCCTGCCTGGGCTCCTGCTCAGGAGGATATTTAGCAGGCTGCGTGGCCAGAAAATATCAGTGAAGATATTAAAAATATTAGAAGCATTTAACGCTGGCTGCTAGTGAGTCTGCACAGGAAAGCCTGCAAAGACTGAGTCACAGCCTGGAGTGAAAATCCAAAGAGGTCCAAGGAGAGGGTGATGCTGTTTGCTGTGACACAATATGCACACAGGGACAGCTGTTTGAGCAGTGGGGACTGTGCCCATGAACTGCTTCCACTTCCCAGGTCCCTGCAAAGTGACCAAAGGGAAAAGGAGCTGGGCAGGTTGTTCTGGTGGATGAGGCTTTGTGAGTCCTCAGCACCCCAGGAGACCTCAGAAAGCTGCCTGGGACTTGCTAAAAGCACAGCACCATAGTGGCTGAGCTGAAATCATGTTTTGAGTCACCTGTGTATGAGATTTAGTCCCTGTTTCAGGGATTCAAATGGCTCTGAGCATGCCAAAGAGCTGTGTCGAGTCTGGGTCGTGTGCCACATCTGAACTATCTGAACCATCACAGTCCAGTTTGCTGAGCTCCCCTCAATGACCCACGGAGACCCAGCAGCAGGGGGCAGATCTGGCAAATTCTCTTTAAAACTCCCTCCCTTTCCTGTGCTCTTCCTTGTGTGTGAAAGGTAGAGAAATACCTTCATTTTCTTAAGCAGGCAGGGAACAGGGGTAGGAGGAGATAAAATGATTTGGACAAGGGCATGGCTGGGCAGAGAGCTGCCTGTGGGCCTGAGATGGGGTGAGAGTGCATAAATCCTGTCTGGCCTGCAGAATACTGGAAATCTAAGACAGAAAAGAGAAAACTGGCAGGAATGGCTGATGGTTCAAATGAAGGATTTGCAGAAGGAGCTGCCCTTACCAACATCACAGCGGTCCCCGGTCCAGCCAGCGTGGCAGAGGCACTTCCCTGAGGGCTGGTCACACACCCCGTGGTGGCAGCTGCAGTTCTGCTCACAGCCCTCTCCAAACTGCCCGTCCCCACACTCTGAAACGGGATGGGGGAGGCTGATGGGGAGCCAGGCTGGAGCAACCCCAGCAGAAACTCCCTCATGCCTCTGCAATATGATGAGCCACCCAAACTGGGCCTAAAAACCTTCAGTGAAGGAAATTTTGAAGCCTCCTTTGGCAAAATTCCATAGAAATGCACCATTTTCTTCTTTTAGCACTTTTCTTTGTCCTTAAATGGACCTCACTACCTATCTTCCCTGTTCCCAGCTTTTCTCTGCCCAACAAGTTTCCAGCACCATGGATATGTTCAAGTACCAATATCATGTCTCCCCACAACATTCTCATTTCTCACTAAATAACCCCAGATTTTTTAACTCCTCCCTGTCGCCCTGATTTTTTAAGATTTTCTAAAGCTTTCTAAGTTTACGTTTCGTTGGAGAACTTTCTCACACAACTTTCTGTAAACAACCTATTGTTTTGCATTCCTTCATAGAGGTGGAGAAACTTGATGTACTAGTAGTTTGTCCAATGTCATTGGAGAGGTGGCATCTTCACCCTCCAATCCACTGTTACCTTTAAAAAAGTATAAATGCTGGACTCAGAAAATAAACTCTCTCTTTTTCACCTTGCAATAGCAGCAACTTACATCATATTTTCACGTGTCCTACAACAACACCTCCCCGCCTGGTGTTTTCCACCCTTTTTCCTCCGGCTCATCTCAAACTGGCACAACTGAGCTCCCTTCCAGAGTGCCTGAACGAGGTGCTGGAGGCTGGAGGGGGTGGTGGGACTCACCCAGCTCACAGGCTGTCCCCGTCCAGCCCTGGGGACACTGGCACTGGCCGCTGGCAGGGTCACAGGTGGCCTGGCCGTGGCAGAGGCAGCGCTGCTGGCAGTTTGCTCCATACCACCCGCGGGGACAGGCTGCCAAGGGGAAACCTTCCATCAGGAAGTGCAGGAGGGTAGGAATGTAAAAGGTAAAAGACTTTAGGAAAGTGCAAAAAGTCCCCAGAAAGTAGACATAAAGCTGAGAAAGGCTGGGAAATTTCAAAACCTTCTCATGGGAAGCCAGGAAAGTAAGAACCAAGTGAATACATTTCTATTTATCATAAGGAACAAGAAAGAACAAGAACTTATTGGTAGTTCGAGATGTGAAAAATCCTAGAGATATACTTTGCAAAGACAGAGAAAGTTTTCAATCTTATATAAAGAATTATTGTGTATTGTTTGAGGTTCATAGAAGTCCTTTTGTTTATGTTAAACCCACGTGGGTCCTTTTCTTATTGGTTAGAGTATAACGACTTTACACCTTTTCTTTTATGCTGTTGGTTCTAAGAATATGTAGAAAAAGGCTTTGCATAAGCTGCCATCTTGTCTCTGATCTGGATTTGCATGGATGTTGTTATTTTCTCTGTGTCTCTTGCTTTTTACTCGTATGACACAGTCAGATAAGAAATCCTGAGTCTGTAACCAGTCCGGGTCCCAGAGACACAGATCGGTCTGGCAGACAGGAGAAGGACACAGGGCCAACACCCCCTGTCCCACCTTACAGCCCTTCTGCCCTGGGAGATGCTGTGGGAGGTACAACCAAGCAGAATTGGGGATGCAACCACTAAGGAATTACTCTGATCATTGTAAAGCTGGTCTTGGAACAAAGAAGGTGATGAAGTGAATTAGTGGCTCACCAAATAACCTTGAGACTTTCTGTTTATACCTACAAAACCCATTTTTTTGTCCCTTCCAGCTTTCTCAACACTGGGGAGTGCAGTTCTTGATATCCCTGTTCTCAGAATTTCTTTGTACGCTCCTCTTAAAATCACAGTTCCTTCTCTAACTGATCCTGCTGCACACATCTGGCTGATGACATTTCACCATTTACCTAATTTTATTTAGGGAGGTCTATTAATTCCTACCACAACCAGTTTCTATGGATAGAGCCTAACTTTTTGGAAAAAAAACCACACACCTCTGCCATGTGCCGGAGTGATACCTCTTTAAGATGGAAAGAGGGGCAAGCTGTCACTTTGGAAAAGCACAGGCACCAGAGGATGGCTCCCCAAGCCTCACACAATCATTCTACCTTATCGCTTCAAAGATAAAAGAAATCCCCAAACATGTATTTAAATAGAAAAGGTGTGTCTGAAATAGCTTTTGTAACTTTCATTTTGGTTTTGTATTTGTGGCTTTTAAACAAAACAAAAAAAAGGTACATGTCATCAAGAACAGTTGGGTGCCTTCCCAATTTTTAAATCCTTCAGGAAAGCTGTCTTTATATTAAGTTTTAAAAGGGGAATGTGCTAAATTTGAATATCACTCTACCCCTGCCAGCTTTCATCCCTTTTCCCTAACAATCCCCTTGGGATGCTGAAGGGCAGAGTCAGAGAGGAGGTGCTGACTCCAAATCCCAGCTCACCCAGGAGCACCCACAGCAGCATTCCCAGCTCCATGGCAGTGCTGCCACCCCAGGGACCTCGTGGGGGAGGCACAGAACAAGGAGGTTCTGCAAGGGGGATGGACAGACTTTTCCCACTGCCTGGGCTGCATGGATTAGGATGTGCAATGCAAGCCACAGTGCAGCCTTTCTTTGCCAGCCTCTTCTTAGGGCTCTGTGGAGCTGGGCTTAAGCCTCTTGTACGGCTCTGATTGCCAAGGCTGGAAGGCTCAATGCCTTTCACATGTTCTGGATTTAGGCTCTGTCTGGAACAGCACAAGGTAATGCCAAGGATCAGTCTGGTGCATGGGACAGTAAAGCAGCCCATAGAAAAGAAACAGAGCTTCATTTCAGCGTCATAACTGGGAGTTTTATGGACCTTTTCTCCCTTCATCAGCCTTCAAAATCAGCTCTCTTCCCAGTTTATGGCTGTTTCCCCCCTCTGCCTCGTGCACACTGGGATCCTACAGCACAGTGCCACGGATTAATTTAATGGACCAACTCACGTCACTGCAGATCCAAACCCAGAGACAACTCAGGGCAACGAGCTGAGAGCTAAAATACCAGCGGGCTTTCCCCAGAAAAGGGTTTTATTTTTCCCTGCTTTAATCCACAGGTAGGGGGTTGAATTTCCAACTGTACCTTCTTGGCAGGTGGCTCCTTTCCAGCCCGGGCTGCAGAGGCACGCCCCGGTGACGTGGTGACACAGAGCTCCGTTGTGACAGTGACAAGTGTTCCTGCAGCCCGGCCCGTAGCTGCTCCCCTGGCAGGCTGCAACGACAGAATTCCATAAAACCCCATCAGGAAGTGTCCAAGGAACAGGGAAATCAGGTTGGAGCTGTGCTCCGATGACGCTTTTCACATCATAAGGGTGCCTAAGTCCACATAAAATCATAGAATATTAAAAGTTCTTCAAGATCATCAGGCCACTATTTGGCCAAATAACATGATCCTTAAACCAAATCACAAAGTGCTGTGTCTACTTGTTTTTTGAACATTTCAAGGAATGATGACTTCACCATCCCTGGAAATACATATATATATATCTAAAACCCCATATATTAACCATGTCTAACTCTAGAAACAATAATAGAATCATTTAGGTTTGTAAAGAATTTTAACATCATCATGTTCAACTGTTAACTCAGCACTGCTAAGTCCACATTAGCAGCCAACACATAAACTGAAAAAGGCATTAAAAAAAAAATAATTCTTCAAATTAAGATCACACAAAGTGCAATTGCTCTGCAACACTCGCAGTTTAGAGATAATGTGTCTTATGAAAGCCTAACCTAATAATGTGGGTTAAAAATATGTCTCACAGCCCATTCTGCAGAGGTTTCTATGGAGGAGCTGGTTCACTGGGGGTGATGGATCAGCTGCCATCCCCTGCTCTGCAGAATGTCTTTGTGCTAAACTAATGGCCCAGCAGAACCAGCAGCCTGACAGCCCCGGTATTTATTTGCATCCTGGTAAGAGAACTGACAACTTCATTGTTTTCAGTGTTCATTTTGCACAGCTGGGTGCCTCTGCTCACCCAGACTCTCATTCTTTGGTCGGAGAGGGGTGATATTTTCAGTGAGTTTGGTTAAGTTGCTGGCTCCCAGGTGAAAACTCAGCGCAGTCATCTGGCAAGCAAACGCTCTGCTTTCAGTGCTGCTGCCCGTGAAAAATGGCAGTGATAAAATTCCTGCAGTCTCCACTGCTCTGGAGATTTGGACAGCTTTGAATGGTGGAGAACAGACAGTTCTGCTCCCCTGTTTTCTTCAGGTATCACCCAAAATAATACAAAGGGGGTTGATGGAGCTGCATCGCCTCCTTGCACAGTTTTTGCTCTGCACTGCAGGAGCTCCTGTCAGAGCCTCTCATCCCTGCAGCACCTCTGGCTTGCACTGGAGAGGCAAAGAAAGCCTGGATCCCTGATCCAGGAGAGTGTCTTGCACTTGCTGAATGTGACATCTTCCAGGTTTCACAGCCAAATAGTGAATTTTCACTCAAACTTCTCTGCCTTGCAGGGTGTCAGTGAACATGGTGCAGTGCTGTGGGAGAGCAAGTCCCTGGGGATAGAAGGGAGGTGTGAAACCACCTTGATCTTGGAAGGGAACTTGGTTGACAGTCTCTGACCCATTTTCAGCCCTTTTTTCCCCATCTGAGAAAGGCTTCCAGCTTCCCAGCCTGGTTCTCAGACACCATTTCTCCCAGGACTTCTTTTCTACATTGCTTGTTCTTGTCATCACTTGGAGCCCATCCATGTTGAAACCACAAGAAAGAGCAGGAGCTCAATCCCATCACAGCTAAAAGTTTGTTCTGCAAATGAAGCTTGGTTGCCAAGTGAAAAGTTCAGCACATCTACAGAGCTCTGGCTCGGGTTTTGGGAGCAGAACTAAATATTTCCACAATACAGACCAGAACTATAGCACAACCAAGCCAAAGGAAAAACCAGCTCATCACCAGATCTCCTGACTGGTTACCAGTGGTTTGAGGGAGGTTTATGTGAGGAGTGTATGTGCAAAGCTCTTGTTACACTTACCAAAAAGACAATAGGGCGTTTCAGTGAAAATTCTGATAAGAATGCAAAAAATTGTGGAGAAGAAAATTTTGACTATTCTACTGGGTAGACACAAATGTTGCTTTGCTTCCTGGTGGGATAATCTTGATTTTCAAAGTACTTTTTTGAAGATTTAGGGAAAAAAGTGATATACTGAAACTATTTGGTGGAGTTCCACAACTGAATGTACACATACCCCTGGGCCTTTCCTTTCTTCATGATGAGAGAAGAGAGATAACTTAATCCAAAAGTTTAAATTAATAGATTTCTTCCTGGTTCAAAATTTTCCTCTTGGTATCTTTCCTCTGCAAGAGGAGGATTTATTTGTTTGCAGTCTTTAAAATACCTTTTTGCATGCAGAGTAAGGAACACAAGAAACTGGAGACTTTTCTTCCAGACTAGAAGTCAACAAAATTCAAAAGTGCCCAAGAGCACAGGAAAGTGATGGGCTCTAATGCTCTACATGGTGTCCAGGAGCTTTGATTTCAAGTGACTTCTGTGGATTATTCTCCACAAAATGAAGCTTTAGCTTTAAAAGGACAGGGAATCTGCAAATTCAAGTGCTCACACACCATGAAATGTCAAACCCCTCTTATCAGTGCCTCTGGCTGAGCAAATTTTTCTGTAGTCATTTATTTTTCAAACCAGTGTGGTCTCTTTTTTACCACAAGAAGCCACTTCCCAACAGCTCCAGAAAGAGGCATGTATAGTACTGACAGAATTAAGGCAAGATTCAGAGGTTGAAGTGTGTACATCTGCTACAGACCATATGCAGTATGAGATTTTTGGAGGGTTTGGTTGGGTTTTTTTAAGTTTGCAAACTTTGGATGAATTTGCAGTGAATCAGAATGGTTTGGGTTGGAAGGGGCCCTAAAGATCATCAATTTCCAACACCTCTGTCATGATCAGGGATGCCCTGTCATGATCAGGTTGCTCCTTCCATCCAACCTGGCCTTGAACACTTCCAGGGATGGAGTATCCAAATGGGAAAGTTACATCTCTATCACAAAGAAATGCCAAATGTCAGGTCCTCACTTCTGTATCACTGAGGTATCACTGCACTCAGTGAAACAGTTCATTAAAACAACACAACAACAACAACAAAAACCAAAATCTAAACAAACAAACAGACAAAAAAGAGAGAGAATAGGCAACATACTTTTCCTAAGCCTCTTTCTTGGAAACCTAAAATACCTCAGGTGGACACTCAAAAAAATCCCCAAATAAAATCTCCAAGCACAAACTGAAGCTGAGGCAGAGCTTGCTTGGCAGATTTCAGCCCAGATTAACATAATTTCATTTTCAAACAACTGAAATCCACGGTCTGGTAATGGAAAGCATTAGGCAGCTTCAACAAAAGGCATCACTGTCCCTACTGCCTGTAATTAGATAGCAGAGTATAAAACTCACTGCATGGCTGGCTTAGGATCAATTCAAATCCCATGATGCCAAAATTATTCCTCAATATCCTCCAGCACATTGCCTGCAATCTGATTACTTCCACACGAGTGCTGTCCTTCCAGCTGTTGGAGCTGCTGGGTCCCAGGAACAGGCAAGGTGAATATTAAACACCCTGGGAGGATGGGAAGGGCTGAGCTCTCTCCCATCCAGAGCTGCCGTGGTCTGAGCAGCTCTGGAGCAGCGTGGATGAGGCCCAGGTGTAAAATCAAAATGTAGATCCCTCACTTAGCCAAGGGGAAAGGAGGAGACACCCTGCACTGAGAGCCGACCTCTCTCTCTCACTCATGGAGGCCTCGGGGGCTTTGGCACCTTCACCAGCAGGAGGAATAAATCAGCCCAGCACAAAGTTCTAATGGCTCTGGCTCAAGACAATAAATAGGATTTTTTTCCCTAATGTGAGTAAAGCAGGGCACCAGAGGCCATAGAGAAGGAGCTGCAACTCTTAATTGAATTTCATGAAATGTGCAGCAATCCCTAATGCTAAGGACTGGGGAAGGGGCAAGGTGACACATTGCCAGTGCTGGACAGGAGAAACAGGCTGTGAACAAGGACCAAATACTGAACATGCTCAGCAGCAGCTCTTCTGACCTGTGGCATGGGAAGGTGGCTCTGCTCTGCCTCTGTTGTGTGCTCACTCCACTCATCTACACTCAAAAGCTGTGCCACCACCGGCATCTCCAGGTGGTGGGAGGTGGAGAGCCAAGTGCTCCTGTGGGAGGGCACGAGGAGGGAAAACACTGCAGTGGTGGGATGTGAGGAAAAGTGTCAAAAATGGGGGAGATTCAGCAGAACTGACCCACCTGCAAACAAAAGAGCAGGGGATTGTGCAGGAGAAACCTTCTCAGAAGATGGGCTGTGTTGAATGGTGATGGAAAATATTATGAAGAGTGAGCACTGCCCTCAAACAGGGCTGACGATAAAAGTGTATGGCTGAAGAACAGCATTGCCTCAGTACAAGCCATATTGCTCTCTATTTTCTAAATTAAACCACTTTTCTACTGCAGAAAGCCATGACCTATGGACTAAAGAAGTGTTCCCTCACAGAGCTGTGAAGCTGCCCTGCAGCCCAGCTCTACACCCCAGTCCTGCAGACAGCACTCATATTTTCAAAAGGAAGTTTAGACCATGACATCATCCTAAAGGAAAACAAGGAAGCTGAGAAGGTAAAACCTGAAAACCTTAAAAAAGCCCACTTATTTGCTAAACTTTGCAAATAGGCTCAGTGATTTCCATATGTAATGCCATGCAGCTAAAGAAAATGACCTAATTTCCCATGAAATGGAATGAAAAAATTCTCAGAATAGCCAATTTTATATATGTATACATACAAGCACTTTGTTAGCTTAAAAACTATGGGATAATCCACACTTGTGAACATCTGGGAAGCTGAAATTTATTTTTAAAACAAATAACTTTCCTAATAACTATTTTAAAAACTATTTTGTCATGCTCAAATAACAAAATAGCCCCAGCTCTCATTTTTCCAATTTGCACATTTGTAATCTGACACTTCACAATTGATAATTAGATGAGATACACCAGAAACAGATACACAACATTTAATCTCTTAATGTCACACAAAAATAAAAAGCAGGGAGCTGTCATATGGCAGGAGACAGCTCTGCTATTTAAAAACTGATGCTTATCATGTTTGACGAGTTACAGAAAGAAAAAACATTGAAGAGAGGTGGTGATTTTACACAGCCACCAAAAATTGCTCCCTTTTTTGGCATATTTGGGAAGGGAAGGTGATCTATGTGGAAGTGTGGCCTGGCAGGGCATTGCCCCATTCCCAGAGGAGGTTTGTTTTGTAAATGCAGGTGAACCCAATGGGAAGAAATGACAATGTCTGACTCAATTCAGAAGGCTGAATTATTTCTTTATTATAACTATGCTAAAATACATTAATATACTATATAAAAGGAGGATACTAAAACTACATACTACTTTCTCTGACTCTAACTCACAACTTGTGACCGTCTCTGAGAGTCCAGCCCCAGGTGGGTTGGATTGACCACCAGGCTCAAACAATCCTCACCAGAATCCAACCAAGAATCACCCCAGGGAAACAATTCTCCAAACACATTCCACATGGGAAAAAGAAGGAGCAGGAATAGAAATTGTTTTCTCTTTCATTTCTTTCTGTGCAACTCTATGAAAAATCCTGAGAGGGAGAGAAATGTGCTTGCCACAGGGGTGGGAGCAGGGAGTACCAAGGAGGTTTGGGTGGGAGCAGGGAGTACCAGGGCAGGTTTGGGTGGGAGCAGGGTGTACCAAGGAGGTTTGGATGGGAGCAGGGTGTACCAGGGCAGGTTTGGGTGGGAGCAGGGTGTACCAGGGCAGGTTTGGGTGGGAGCAGGGTGTACCAGGGCAGGTTTGGGTGGGAGCAGGGTGTACCAAGGAGGTTTGGGTGGGAGCAGGGTGTACCAGGGCAGGTTTGGGTGGGAGCAGGGAGTACCAGGGCAGGTTTGGGTGGGAGCAGGGAGTACCAAGGAGGTTTGGGTGGGAGCAGGGTGTACGTACGCTGCTCGCAGCTCTCCCCCAGCCAGCCTGGCAGACAGTGGCACAGGCCCAGAACGTGGTCACAGCCAGCAGCATTCTTGCACTTGCACACCTGGTGGCAGTCAATCCCAAAGAATCCGTCTGGACAAGCTGGAAATGCAAAACATTCCTTTTTTAGCACACTTCTTTTTTTTTGCATAAACTCTGTCTCGTCTTTTCACAGATGCTTAAGAACTGAAGTCCCATCAAGGGTTAAGCCTGCCCAGCTCTGCTACAGTGCATCTTGGAAAAATGTGACCCTTTTACACAAGCAACAGATTTCTGCACAGGAAAATAGGGCTGAGAATATTGAAAAGCTATAAAACAAGTGAGAGAATGGAGCTGGGCTGACACAAGCTGTTCCTTGTGCCTCTGTAATGGACAGAGGAAATAATTCAATGTAACACAGGACTCCAGGGCCATCCCTGCTGACCTCCCTCCCTCTGGAAATGCAAAACTTCTGCTCCCATTTACTGTCCTGACACTTTTCTAAAGATTCTTTAACAGTGAACCTAAAGCCACAGTGGTGCAGATAAGTGGTGGAATGAAAAACTGGCAAAGCAAATGAGCAGAGAAAACCAAGACAAATTAAACATAGCAAAACAACCCCAGGGAGCTGAAGAAGCTCTGCACCTACATCTGGAACTGAACCTGGACTAAGGAAGAGCAACCCCATGGATTCAGTTTTTATCTGTACCAGGGCTGACAGCAGTGAAAATAAGGATCAGTGCTTGTCAGTGGACCATATCACACCCCAAATGCTGCACTACAAAAACACTAAGGCTGCTATGCAGAGTTTAAAAATGTATTCTCCATGTAGCCTTAATTTAACCTCTGTATGTGTGTTTAGATTGTCTAAGTGCGTATATTATGTCACACAGTACAGGCTATTATGTTGCACTAAGTTATAACAAATCTATAGATACACAACTGTGCATCATTCTTGCCACAGAATCCCTGAAACAATCTCAGGAGTGATGGTGCTCGCAAAATAAGCAGTAATTCAGTAAAATAAGCAGTAAATTCAGTAAAATAAGCAGTAGTTCAGTAAAACTTATCTCTTTGTCCTCCTTGCTCAATATAAACTTTTATTTAAAATCCAATCCTCACACTTCTACCATGAAATCAGAGTGACTGGATTCCCAAGAGAACTTAAAATGACTGCCACCATCAACACTGACCAACAACCCTCCACACTAATTCACAGCTCTCTACCAGGACAGACTAACACTGGTGTCACTGAAAGGGACCTTAAAGATCATCTGCCACTAGACCAGGCTGCTCCAGGCCCCATCCAACCTGGCCTTGAGCATTCCCAGTGAGTTCTCTGTGTGCATCTTCCACTCTTGGACTCTTCTGCCCCTTTTCTTGCCCAGGGCTTCTTCATGCCCAGGCTTTTTGTCCAAGTCAATGATACTGCCTCTTTCACAGATGCAAATTCAGTTCTCCAGCCACTGCTGGCTGCTCTGGCTACAAGTGGAGGGAATTCTCTATCTGTAGCTTTAGGAAAACCTGGACCATCATCCAGCAACAGTGCAAACCACTGAACATCTGCTGTGGCTGCTCTGCTGCTCAGCTTGTGACTACACATGGTTGTTTCATCCACTCAAAATCAAAAAGCTGCTCTTCCCTTTGTCCTGTCCAGGCTGCAGCTTCTTCCCTGGCACACGAGAGGTTTGCTGCCCTTCCCAGGTTTGTGCTGCCTCAGGAGAACAGAGAAAGGGCTTCATGGCAATGGAGCATCAGCAGCCTCTGCTCAGTGCTCAGCAGAAGAGAGGAGCTAACAACGTGCAACAAGAGCCACCAGGGTGAGGTTTAATGAGGGTTATTCTGTTATTCCCCATTCCCTCTGCTTCAGCAGCAGACATGGATGGGCTCCTCCTGCTGAACCCTCAGTGACTTCAAAGGCTGACCAAGTTCTTCTGAACCCTCAGTGACTTCAAAGGCTGACCAAGTTCTTCTTTAACACAGGGGCTGCACAGCCTTGTCAGCTATTCCTCGACATGCACTTAGTGCTCACTTTCCCCTTTTATCTCAGCAAAGCAGCAATCCTGCTGGGCTCTCCTAGGGTAATGATTAACCTCTGAAACTCCAAGGGAAGGGTCCAGTCTGTCCATCCTCTGGCAGGGCTGATCCCACAGCAGTTCAGATGCAAGAGCCAAGTTTGGTGTTCCACCAGGGTGATGTGATATGTTGTTGTTATTAATGCATCAATTAATAAATATATTGTAGAAATGCTCTGAGACTCCTTCTGCCTTCAGTTAGTGCACTAATTGTCTGGTATTTTGGGATGTTTGGACAGATGAATCAATGACCTGGATAATTCTTCTGTTGGCCTGATCCCAAAACTGGAGACAAGCTTTGGGTCATTCAGCATATACCAGGAGCCCGTGGCTCAGGTTTCCTGCATGGCAGATTCTTACATTTAGTTAGAGTAAGCATTGATATATTTATCTATTTATCACAATAACGACTGGTTTTGGGGTTGGGATTCTTTTGGTTGGGTTTTTTTTTTTTGCCTCGCCTCTTTATCTGGAATTGCATTATAACCCCAGCCCTGCAGCAGTGGGTGAACACAGAAGCACTTTTTCTGGAGAAGATTTCAGGTTGTCTGTGCTGAGAAAGGACTTACACAGGCACCTTGTGATCCCTGCCCCTGCAGAGCCCAGGAATGCAGAGACACTGACTGCTGCTTCAGGTCAGGAGCAGCCAGAACTCCCTGTGTCCCTCTGGCACCTTCTGCCCAAGCACACAACATTCTCCACTCACACATGGAAGCTAGCTGGTGGCACTGCTAGCAGCATCCACCAGAAAATATTCATTTTCCTTTGGTACTGCGAGACCTTGTGAAGAAACATACATTATTTCATCAGTGTTCTGCTTGTATCGCTTGCTGCTTTCAAGAAAATTCAAAGGAAGCCTTTCCTAGATTGCTCTCACAGACTGAAATAATTTCTTTGTAGATTATTTTGTTTTCAGCCTTATTTGCAATCATTACCTACTCTGCAACTGAAGCAGTTTTGCTGCTTTTGAAACTCCTTTGAAAGAGTCACAAGGTTCATTTTCACAAAACACTGAGCAGGGCTGAAAGATGGAGCAGGCATGTACCACCTTCAGAAACGTCTAATTTTCTTTCAGAGAGTGTCTTGATAGCTTTATTCTTCCCCATCATTATTATATGTGACCACAGCACGAGTGCAGAGGCAGCAGCACCACTGAGAGGTAGCAGATGAAGAGCAGCTGATCAAAGGTGACTCAGGGCAGAGCAGAACTGAGATGCTGATGGACAGACAAAAGTACTTTGAAGAGTGTGAGGTCTTTTGTCAGCATCCTGTGGCTCAGGGCACTGAAGTTCAGTCAGCTCCTGAATAATTCACAGCAAAGGTCTCATGAAACAGCAGCCCTGGAGCAAAAGTCTCTTGCTAGGAGTGAGCTGGGAAACTGTCCTGTGCTTCTGCGTGATGAAGATGATGATGATGGTGTGGCTTTGGCTGTTATCTGTGTTACTGAGAGATGATATAAATAGAGACTCAGCAAGGACTAAGATTACGTTAATAATTCCAACAAATATTGATGAGAGATTTGGAAATTTGTGGCAAATAAGCTTGGAAATGGTCACTGAAGTGGTGTTTTGCAGCAGCCTTAATTCATATTGAGGGCAGAAAATTAATGAAAATAAACAACAGCTTCCCAGCAAAATGGGAAGAAACTTTCCCCAAATGAAAACCAAAAATTTGAAGGCAAATTTTGGGATTTCTGCAGTCTCAGATCCTGTGCTGCCACAATGCAAAATACCAAAAGCAACCACTGCAGGTCCAAACACCCTGGCTGTGCAGGGGTAAAATTAATTATTAATATCAACCAAAATCACATTTTGTAAGGGATTGTCTTCTCCCAGGACCTCAGACTTAGAAGGGTGCAAAAGTCTCAGTCTCAGCATCTCTGTGATGATGGAGAAGCCCTTCCCAGCCACGGGCTGAGGCATCAGCAGCACGTTTGAAGTCCAAGGCAGCCAGGGCTCGATGTGAATTTCTGCCTGCAAGGCACAGAGCCTGGCCAACGTGGGTGGATTGCCAAGAGGACAGCAAAAAGCACATCCCTGCCAGAAGGAAACCCTGCCAGTCTCCCAGGCACTCGGAACAGAAGCGCTGCAGCTCCTCCCAGAGAAGGTGCCAAGAAGGTTCTACCAAGGGCAAGCCACCCACATGTTCTCCTCCCTCGGCGTCTTTTGGAAGCTGCCAAACTGTTCTGGTTGAAACTTCCTAAGTTAAGAGGTAACCCGGGTCAGCTGAGAGCAAACACTCTGCCTTCCTGAGAGAAAACACATGGAAAACGGTGTTTTATGGAGCCCTGAATTTCACTCTCCCCTCCACAATCTTCTTTCAGGAATTAAAAAAAAAAAGACAAAAATGTCCAACGTGACTGATTTGGAAGCTGAGATTTGTTTTTTTTTTTCCACCAACAGAATCCCCCAGTCCTATCCATATTCCTCATACCTATTCTGGCAAATGATGTTTAGCCTCTTTGTTCCCATGATAATTCCTGCTGAGATGAAGAGATTTACGCAACACAGACGGCTGCCTCATTTTTTTTTTTTTACAATAAAAATACAATAATTAAAAAATAGATTTAGTAGATTTAGGCAAACAGATTTCAGCTAAATTATATTAAAAAGGGACATAGTGGAGATACCATGAATTGCGAGGTGCAATTTGCAGCAGAACCTTGGAAAGAATTTTTATTTTGTATCATAGTCCCTGATAAGCATGAGAGGGAAAGAATAACAAGGAATGTCAACTCCAGCCTGTGGGTGCCTTGCCATATTCCTGGTCAGGCTGTGGAGCATCTTCCTTCCCATGAGAGGGCAGCAGCTGCCTGCAAGTGCTGTCACTTCCCTCCATCCTCGCTGCTCAAACTGGCTGATTAAGCTGCTTTCCATGCAAAACAGTTGTGACTTTGGTTCAAATACCATAATCTGAAGAATCTTCCATCACCTACACTTAACTTTCACAGTGTCTGAATGTCCCTGTGTTGTTTCTCTTGTATTTTTTTATACAAAAAACCTGCAAAATGATGCAGCATGACAGCAACCTCCTGTGATAATGCCACAGACTGACTCACCATAATGTAGCTAAATAATCCAGTCCAACACTTTACCAAATGACTAAGTGATAGAATAGAATTGGATTTATTTAAGTTAGAAGTGAATCTGTTCTTAAAGAGTTCCACAGGGATGATGTACACATCCATGTTTTTCTCAAAATCACTTCAGGGAGGCACTGGAAACAAGCAAGCAAAAGGCTGAACAAGCTTCTCCTTGCTCAGTGCTCAAATAGGGGGACTCTGCTTGAAAAGAGTCTTCATAAAGACTCACAGAGCAGAAGCCTTAAGCATATATCTAATTTTATCCACGTGAAAACACGTGCCCAGCCTTTGGCACCCAGCAGGATGCTCTGCTGAGTTAGGAGAGGGAAGTTCACATTTCAGTATCGGCTTCCAACAAAGTTCAGTGGTTCATTTAGATCCAGTGCTGTCAGTTGTAAAACCTGCTCTCTGAACAAAAACCAAAACAAATTCTCCCTGAATCCTGAAGGGGCCAGGGGGAGCAGCAGTACCTCTTTCACAAAAGGTTCCTGTCCAGCCCGCCGTGCAGGTGCAGGCTCCGCTGACGTGGTCGCAGGCAGCTCCATGCTGGCACTGGCAGCTGGACTCACAGCCCGGGCCAAAGCTCCCCTCGGGGCACCCTGCAGCACAGGAATCACAGCCAGGTGATGGGTTAATGCCAGAGCACATCAGGGATCAATGCGGAATTTATACATGCATGGGAAGTCTGACTATTTCCAAAATAATCAAGGTGTAAAGGTAACGGCTTAAAATTAAGACTTGAGTGTTTCCCTTGAGGTTCAGGTAAGTTGGGTTACATTTAAGATCTTATTTTAGAAAAATTCTAGAGTGTTGAAAGACCAAATTCTGCGCAGAAAGTGAACACCTTCTATTGCAGAGCCTGAGACTTCACAGGTTCTGCATGATGACGCTTTGCCCACTGGTCTGGAGTTGCTTATGTGCACATCTCCTCTGGGACTTCATCAACTGGGAGGGGAGAAGCTCCCCTGTTTTCCTGCAAATCCTCTTTCCTAAGAAAGCTGGATAAAATATGAAATGTGTTGCTTGCCTTCACAAAGCTCCAAATTGAATGCTGCACGCTTTACTTTCATGCTCTGCTTTGAAAGGTTCAAGTGAAAACATCACATCTGGGGGACAGATTAACAATTACATTTCCACAGCAGTTAATGTGAGGAGTTTTAAAAGATTTGCACGGTACTTGCTATCAGCAGAAAGAAAACATTTGAGAATGAAAATAATTTTTTCCAGGATTATAGGAAAATCAATTAAGACCAGGGCCAGTTGCCTAATTCACATTGGATATTTTGGACAGGCTGAAACACAGAGATAGACTTGGCTAAATACAATATTACAGGGCCTCTACTCATGTTTGAAGGTCTTGTGAACATCCCTCTGAATGAGTTATGGAGATTATTGCCAGATCTCTTCTACAAGTCTGTGATTTTAGCATTTACAGCAACAAAGTGATTTTCAGGCGATCTGGAAGGAATCAGAGAGAACAGAAAACAAGAATCCTCAAAGACAGCTCTGTGTCTGGAACAGGGGGGTGGGTTTGGTGTTGTTTGTTTGGTGCCATGGGTGGGCAGTGATTGGAGCTGGCAGGAATTCAGGTGCTCCTGCAGCTCAGTGACTCTGCCAACTGTGTGTCTTACAGAGGAGCTGGGATGGGAGATGAGAGAAGAGCAAGGTACCGTAAGTACTTCTTAGCTTTCAAAAAGTCAAAAAATGGGACTTTGTTTAAAACATGTTAGAATCTCTTTTTTTGCACTTACAGGTGAAATCCCTCCCTCTTCCCAAAGCTGCACATCACTGTTTAACAAATAAATACATAAAGGTGCACCTGTGCCTTAAAAGCTTGATCCTTCTCCATGTTTCCCTTTCAGCTGAAATTTCAGTCAGAGAATCTGTGCAAGGGAAATGGTGCTGCAGTGCAGCAGGAGGTGTGGGGTTCAGCACAGCTCCCTTCAGGCCCACAGTGTTTAGCCCAGAGCTGAAGCTTCTCAAGGTGATGGCAAAGGGTCAGAGCACTTCACAAATGATTTCACAGTCCACAGCACAGAGAATCTGCCCCTGCTCCAGCAGGCACAGGCTGCTGTGATGCGTGTCAGGATCCAGCCACCCCGACAGAGAACCTGAGCTCCTGACAGGGGAAGGAGCCCAGCCTGCAGGGAGAAGGAAGAGATGCCTGGAGAGCAGAGGAAATATCCAGGGATAGTGAGGATTTCATCTCCAAGCTAGCATAAAATTATGTGAAGAGCTATGGTTTTGCACACACACACATATATATATATATATATGTGCTATTTTAAACATACATATACACACACACACACAAAGGAGTAAAAAGCAGACTAAAGTGAACAGAAAGAACTTTAGGGACTATCAGATGTTTTGTCAGTGGCAATGGCTTCACTGATTCCCTTCCCAGTGAGGCTTGCAAGCAGCTATTTGGCCACTCTCTCTCTGCAGAGATGCTATTTTGAGAGAGATCAAGAGTGAAGGAGAAGCAGAGCTGGCAGCTCCTTCTCTGGGAGCTGGCCCTCCCCACACACTGTCCTTCCATTCCCTCTGTGCCAACAGCAACAAGGGCTGCCAGATCAACTTTCCAGGCTTCCTTGTCTTAGGTCACGGGTCCAGATTAATTGTTTTGACATTTCTGTGTGACACCAGCAGTTAATCCTGCCCACGCTACTGAGACTCTGGTAGCTACATCTGTGCTATTGTAAGATTGTTAGACTAGTAGATAGAATGTTTGTTTTATTTAACAACATCAATATAATCAATAATAATAGTAATAGCAGCTTAACTATGCAACTTACTGACACAAGATGAAGTGGATTCCAAATGCTTGCATGAAATGAAAAAGAAAATAGGCACATTAATTGGAAAAAAATTTAACAGTATTAAATATAGAGATATTGCTTTTGTCTCATGAAAGTCCTGAATGAGAAATTGATGGCACCTGGGGAGAAATATGAGGAATTGACTATGAGCCTGTTTTCATATGCTTGAAGCATCTGCTACTGACCTCAGTTAGAGGTGAATGTTAAGGTGAGGGCCATGGGCCTCTGATAAGACCATTGCACATTTTTGTTGTTAATAAATACAGGACTCCAAAAATTCCTAGATTTCCTTCTGTTATGTACATATGAAGTATTTCTATATGCCTGACCTGAAATAGTGATTTTCAAAGGGTAAGTGCTGCCCTAAAACTGAATAAATAAAACCAATACGGAAACTCTTACGCCACAACCCAAATATACATCAATCCTATCCCTCTGATGAGATCCTAACATTAAAAATAGCTGCTGGATCCAAAACAAAGCTGAAAATACCTTTTTCTGGAAGTCCAATTGGGGAAAGCGTCTAACCCTGGCGAAACGCGAGAGCGCGGCGCGGGGCAGAGCGGGGGCGAACAGCCTGGGAGCGTTCCCGCGGGGAACGACCGGGACAACACAGCCCCCAGGGAGCTGGGATTTGGGAGCTCCGTGTGCTGGGGAGGCAGGCACTTCCTGAGCTGGCAGTGCTGCCCGGTGAGTCCCGGCTGGCAGGAGCAGGCGCCCGTGGCGGGGTCGCCGCCGCGGCAGGCGCAGGAGTTGGCGCAGCCCTGGCCCCAGCGGCCGCTGCTGCAGGCTGCCGAGGGAAACGGGGTCACGTCCAGCACCACCCCCAAACCCTGCTGCACCTCCACGTGAGAGAACACAGAGTACATAAAATAACACGGGGTTAAACTCCCAGCTGCAGCACAGGCGCTAATTGTGGAAATGAAGAGCATTTTTGCTGGCAGGACACAGGCAGATATTACCCTATCCACATAAAACTAATAATTCATAAGCTGGGCCAAGGGACATTTAGGTTAGATGTTAGGAAAAAGTTTTTTGCTGAAAGAGTGTGTCCTGGTTTAGGGCAAACTTGGGAGAGAACCTTCAAAGGAGTTCCTCTAGAAAGCAGACTTGAGTGGCACATTCAAGTGGCTGAAGAGCGATAAAGATATTAGTCTTATCTTTATCCAGAGTGATAAAGTTCTGGAATCATCTGCCCAGGGAGATGGTGGAATCACCACCCCTGAGTGTGTTTAAAAAAAGACTGGATGTGGCACTCAGTGCCAGGGTTTAGTTGAGGTGGTGTTAAGGCACGGGCTGGACTCGATGATCTTAAAGGTCTCTTCCAACCTAGTGATGCTGTGAATCCACACCCATCAGTCACAAATCTATAATTTAATGGAAATAAAATATCAGCTATTGACTCACTCAACGAAAATCTGCATAACCAGAATTAGTTAATGGGTTTAACCAGGCAGATTTGGGAGCACCTTCCATGCTTTCCCCAAAATACTGGGAAATGCAGCATGGACACAAACGCATCTCACAATGTTTGTTAAAGGAACTTACTGCTTTCATCCTAAAATCACATAGCACTGTCACAATTACACCAACGTACCACAGCATGTCCCCTCTTTCGAGTAAACGATGAAGATGAAAGTGCCAATTAGGGCAACAGAAACCTGATTTTGGAGTTGGGAATCTGTTTAATCTGGTCTGCAATAGCTGGAAGAGCTGCTGTACCAAGATACCGCTGCAAAACAATTTTTCTCAGATCTTATCCTGAGTAGAAATAAAAGCTTTCCTTTGTCGTGGTCTCTCAATTCTCTAGACAGCCCAGAGAGTCGCCAAAAGCCATCTCAGTGGTTCTACACACTACCAACTGGCTTGATTTTTAAAATATGCATATGGGTGGGCACTTCAGATTTTCCCAGCATTTTCTTCAGCACAGAGCCTGAGAAGTCAGGTGCAAAACTTGCTGCTATCAACACTGCCAATTAAATGATTTTATGTGTATAACACCAAGTTTAGAAAGAGGTTTGTCTTCTATTGGCTTTTTGCAAGAGGCATCACAATGAATCAAGCAGAAGAGATGTGTCACAGGAAAAGGGAGAATAGCATCACATTTATATGGTGCCATCCAAAAAGGGCAAATCTACTCTCACACAGCCACCAATATGGAGAACGATGCTAAAGTCAACAGAAGGATGCTCTGCTCTTCCAGAGAACAGAATTTTTCACAGCATTTATATTCCTAAGTTAAAAAGTGACCTTTAGACACACGACTCTACATGCCACTCACTTGTTGAATAAATCTCCCCCAAACAAAATGAGAAATGGAGAATTAATCTCAAAACTAATCTGCACTGAAAATGAAAAACAAAACTGTCTGTCAGTCAAAATGCTGACGGGACAGATGGTATTGGGCAAAGGGATCCATAGTGTTGAAATAAGAGCTTATATCAATACTTTGCGCTTCATCAGCCATCTATTTCAACGCTTTGAACCTGGATAATGAAGGATTATAACCACCCAGGCTGTGCAAACCCACAAACACACCGTTTCAGAAGCAGTAAGATTAGCAAAACTATATTAAAAAACTGTAATAAACTAAGAGCAAACAGAGCAAACGTGCAGTCCCCAGAGGTTCTGGGTGCCCTGACTTACGGTGTTTGCAGTCGTGGCCAGTCCAGCCCGGGGGACAGGAGCACTCTCCAGTGACGTGGTGACACTGAGCACTGCTGCCACAGCTGCACAGCCACAGGCAGCCCTGTCCGTAGTGCCTGTCGGGGCAGGCTGCAAACAGAGACAGGCTCTGACTTCACCCAGCTGACAGCCCGGCCACACAATCATCTTCCCAAACACAGAGCAGCAGCTCACCCCCTAAAACAGGCTGAATCCAGGGATCAAAACGGCAACACAGAAGTATCTGGGATCTACTCACACCCTGGGTGTCTGGGGCTGAGTCTTGGAACGTGGGAATGCCTGAGTACAGGACTGGAGGAGGAAAACCTTCCTCAAAAGCCATTTTATGACTAACAAGAATTAAAAATGTGCCACCACCGTGGTCTTGCGCAAAGCAGAGCTGTCCTGAGAGCCTCTGTGCAGCTCAACAGCCTCGCTCAGGCAGCCTTTTAACACCCAGAGGCAGAAGAGCAGCACAGAACAGTTCCTTGAATGTATTCCCATGATCCCTGGCTGCAGGGATAGCACTGATACTGCCCCCTCATCTCCAGTATTATTTAATCCTAAGTGATCTACACCAAGGAGTGCTGCTGCAAATGTAACTCAAGAATGATGCCACGTGGGCCAGCTGGTCACACCTCTTGCCAAACAGCCAGGATTACACCACCAGCAGCGTGGCTGTTAAACATTGCATTTCCAAGTACAGCTTGCCATAAATTAGGTCTAATGATAACATCCATTTGGGATGCAGCTTAGCTGATCACATGCATTTATCTGCAACCTCCCTCCCACAAATAATGTCAAACCCAAGCTGGGGAATTCCTGGAGATGAAGGGCACTTCATCTCAGAGGAGCGTGTTTTATCTCACAAAAGAGTAAGAAGGCAGAAATCACACCATAACCTGACTTTCTTTTCATGGGGAGGGCTGAGGCAAGGACTCACTGGCAGAGCAGGATGGCCCAATGTAGCCAGGGGGACAGTCACAGGCTCCAGTTTCCCTGTTGCACTGTCCCCCGTTGGCGCAGGGCTCGCAGGAGTTCTGGCAGTCTGGTCCCCACTGGCCATCTGGGCAATCTGGAGAAAAAGCACATGAGGTGTAACCAGTACCATTTTCTGTTTCAGGACAGTTGTAGATTTCTGCTGTTACTCCGAAGAATTTAAAAATAACAGTAAAACTGAGCTGGATTGTTATATTATCTCTACAGCCCTACATCCCTATCAGCCCAGTCATTAAACTGCAGCACAAAAGAAAGCTGAAGAGAGACCAAAGGCTCTCTCCCAATTTCCATCACAGTTTGTCTGTTTATTGGTTTGGGAAACAGCCAAATTCTACTTCACGTCACATCTTCCAACGTCAGGCACTCCCTACCTTGGTCCAGCACCTCACACACCTTGCTCACAGGCAGCACCAGTCTTCCCAGCTGGGCAAACACACTGCCCTGTCCTCGGATCACACAGGGCTCCTCCACAGCTGCACCTCTGCCTGCAGCCCATCCCAAAGCTGCCAGGCTGACAAGCTGGACAAAAAACCCCAAAGTCATGGTTAGGAGCATTTTGAAGACAATAGGAGGAATCACGGCCACCAATTTTAAACTGAGCTGAGCTGGTAGAAGTGATCAGTGTTAGCAGTAGTGTCTGAGAAACCGGTGGTCTGAAATTAATTTTGCAGCAGTGCCCTGCAAAATCTATGCCTGTAGCTTTAAAAGCAACTATTGTTACCTGGACAAATGTTAGTTTGGGTAACTGGCCTCAGCCTTGTGCCTCGACCTTTGCAGGGAGAGAGGGAGAAAGAGAGACAGCATTTGCCAGGCTCCAAATATCAGCCTGGTTTCAGTGGGGAACTGCCAACTCCTATACACAACAAATGTACCTGTTTATCTTCAACTTCTATATTTGAATCTAAGTTTCCTGAATAAGCTTTTCCATCCCAAGTGTATCTCCCAGGGAAATATGCAGTGAGTACCTACACAAATGGCATTTTTCTCCATGAAACCCAGCTGGACATGGATGTTTGCAGGCTCCTGTCTCAGGATCACACAGAACATCAGGAGGGCAGCTGCATCTCAGTTTGCAGCCAGCCCCATAAAACCCTGGGGTGCACTCTGAAAATAGAAGCAAATACAGAACATGTATAAGAAAAAGGAAAAATTAAGAGAACTGAACTAAAATGAGAAAATAATTTGGAAGAAACTTGCAGAGAATATATTACAATGTACATTTTAGAGGTGTTAAAAAGTGTAAATAATAAATGTTTACATTTCAAAGAGGTTACTGCTTAAATGTAACCCAGAAACAGAGTGGCAGAATGCTTAAAGATTTATTCAATTAGAATACTTGAGGATGTATTCAATTAAATACATTATGGAATTCTCCTCTTTGATGTCTAAGTTCTGCTGCTCTTTGCCTTGTGCACAGCCAGGGCTGGGCAAGGCATGCTCCCTGTCAGAACTCAGCCCATCAACAAGAATTATAAAAATATTAAATACTGTCATTATTGTTGTCCACCAAACCCACCAGAATTACTGCCATAAATCCAACACAGTCCTGCCTGGCCAGAGAAAATGTGAAGGGAGAATCTTTATTGTGTTCTCCACTGCTGTCTGGAAAGGGCTACTGAGACATGCAAACATGAATGCGGGATACAATTCTCTTTGAACTACCCCCAAAAACTACAAAGAGTAAGTTGAATTCAAAGAGCTGCAAATCTGAAGGAAAAGTTGCATTACTGAACCTGCTTACAAATCACCCTACTGCCATAAAACACAGATTTTGCCACTTATTTACTGACTGTGTCAAAAAAGCACAGAAATGAAAACTCAAACCATCTTCATTACTTAATGTTGTATTAGGATTTAGGTTCTGGATTTTTGTTGTCATTTGACCATGTTAAAACTCCTCCAATTCCTAAGCTCACCTTCAGTGTCCCTGCAACCCTAGCAGGGTTAAAACTCCACAAAATCATTCCTAGGATACGAATATATGAGTAGCAGCAGCCAGAGAAAGCAGATGGGTGGAAGAAGGAGAAGTTAGTGGGTCAGAGGAAGAAGCAGATGTGGGGAAGCCAGCTGGGGGTGGTACCTTTGTGGCACTTTTTGCCGTGGTATCCAGGCTGGCAGGTGCAGGAGCCGTTCCTGGGGCTGCACTCCAGCGTGTGCTCCTTCACACACTGACACTCCTCCGAGCAGCCCGCGCCGAACGCCCACCGCGGACAGGCTGCAGCCACAAGAAAAGGAAGCATCAGCTCTGGAATTATGCAGGAGCTGGCTGGAATTGCACACTGCTGCAGGATGCAACTGCTGCAAGAGGCAAAACCTCTGTCTGGCTTTCAGGAGTACGCCCCTGCTCCACAGCAGCACCTGTGCATGCATGGGTGGGTGGAAGAAGGGTTTACATGATCCCTGGGCTGGGCCTTCATTTTGTGTCAAGCAATACGTGGTGAATGCAAGAACCAGAAACATTTCAAAGCAAACTCAGTTGATTTTCCGAATGAAAAAAAAAAAAAATGGGTGCACTCCAAGACAAAAACTTCCATAATCAAACCCAAAACAAAATAAAACTAAAGATTTTTGATCTTGCACAGATTTTATAAACAAAACGTCTAAGTACAAAGAAACTCGATAATCTATTTTGCAAAATTTTTGTTTCAATTCTTTTTATTCCATCTAATGTCTGATCCTCATCCTGTCCCAGCCAGCCCTGCTCCCCAGATACCACTCCAACTCATCAGCAGTCACCAACCAGCTCCAACCAGATTCCAACCTCAACAATAACCCTAATGTTTACTTGTCCACCCCACCTATAATCCTCAGCTTTGAGCATCAGGAAATCTCAGTCCTCACAGCAAAGATTAATCACTAGAGTAAAAGATTAATGAGGCATCTGGGGCTTCCTGGCACATCTCAAAAGTCCTGTCCTCCTGCTACTCCCAAACTATTGCAGAATCCAAAGTCTTGATCATTTTATCACAGAATGTTTTGGATTGGAAGGTAATAAATCCCATCTCCTTCCATCCCCTGCCATGTCCAGGGACACCTTCCACAGTCCCAGGCTGCTCCAAGCCCTGTCCAACCTGGCCTTGGACACTTGCAGGGATCCAGGGTCAGGCACAGCTTCTCTGGGCACCCTGTGCCAGGGCCTGCCCACCTTCACAGCAAAGAACATTTTTCTAACAGCTAAGCTAAACCTCCACTGGTTTAGTAAATCCATTCCTTGTCCTAGCACTGCCTGACTGTGCACGAAGTCACTCTCCTTCCTTTCTGCCAGCCCCCTTTAAGTGATGGGGAATCTTTTACAGCACACATTGAGCAGACCCCAAAAACCCCGGGGACTTACTGAGGTGGCAGAAGCGGCCGTAGAGCCCAGGGTCACACAGGCAGGCTCCATACAGTCTGTGGCAGTGGCCATTGTTGGCACAGTTGCATGGTTTGTTACAGTTCTTCCCAAAGAAACCTTTTGGGCAACCTTTGGAGTGCACAAACACAGGAAGCATCAGCGCCTGCAGGTCAAACCCGGATCCCAGAGCGGTTTGTGGCCGAGCTCTGCGCAGCCTCGCCAGCAATGGCTTTTCTCACCCTCTGTTCTGCTCAGTATTTAAAACAAAGGAACACGGGGGCAGAGCTGGAGCCGTACCGTCCTCGCAGAGCTGGCCCTGCACGCCGGGCGGGCAGCGGCACTGCCCCGTGCCGGGGTCACACCGGCCTCCGTTGCGGCAGCCGCAGACTCCAGCACAGCCTCTGCCGAACGTGCCGGGGGGACAGGCTGAGGAGAGAGCAGTGAGTCAGCACAGCCAGAAACACTTCCCCTCCTGTGGGAGTCCAGGGCTTCCCTCTGGCTGCCCTGGCAGGGGTCAGGAACCCCCCTGGACAGAGCCCCCAGAGACACTGTCTGGGATCTCTGTCCATGGAAAAGGGTTTTCAATCTTACAGGGTGAATTACAAGCTCTCAGGGTTTGATATAAGTAATAATTAAGTGTGGTGTGGGCGCAAAAGTAATACCAGGGAGTTTCTGGTATTTAATGTTTGTAACATCCCACTGAGGGCAGAGCCCCACACGCTGCCCTGCAGGACAGAGCTGGGCAGGGCAGCAGAACATGTGAGAGATAAACAGAATAAACAACCTTGAAACCAGCACAGACCAATTATGGCTTCTTCTTTGACAATGGGGCAGAAAAACAGAGACTTTCTACAATCTCAGAATCATCAATACCTCAGATTCCAACACCCTCTGCTGAACAGCCAGCAAAACACGGCTCTGGTCATTGAGAAGGGCAGCAAGGCTGAGGAAGGGTCTGGGACACAAGTCTTGTGAGGGAGCTGGGGGTGTTCAGCCTGGAAAACTCATGGGAGACCTCATTGCTCCCTACAACTGAGAGGAACTCTGAGAGGAGCGTGCAGCCAGGTGGGGATTGATCTCTCCCAGGCAACCAGCAACAGGGCAAGAGGACACAGCCTTAAGCTGCACCAGGGGAGGTTCAGGTAGGACATCAGGAGGAATTTCCTCAGAGAAAGTGTGATCGGGCATTGGAATGGGCTGCCTGGTGGAGTCACCATCCCTGGAGGTGTTTAAGAAGAGACTGGATGTGGCACTCAGTGCCATGGGCTTGTTGAGAAGGTGGTGCTGGGTCATAGGTTGGACTCGATCTCAAAGGTCGTTTCCAGCCTTATTGTTTCTTGTGATTCTGTGAAAACTGAGCAAGGAAAGAGTCCTTTTATTTGACCAGGCTCTAAATGAAGTCATATTCTTCTGTAAAGTACATCCACCTGATGTTTACTAGGACATCTCAAAGGACACTGAATTAACCAAGCTTTGGGAAGCACTGTCACGTATCCAACCCTCCCCCTGCACATGCTCCCCTCCCCACAAAGCGCGGGCTCAGAAACCATTGCCTGTCAAGTCCAAAGCTTAAACATCAGAGCACAGCTTTGAATGCTCAGAGATAAATATTTTAAACATTCTTCTTTTCTCTCCCAAACGCTATTATAAAAATAATATCTTGTTTTTCAAATGTAGTTTCTGAAACTCCCCAGGTAATCATGGCAGCAATGGATCCACAACAGCAAAAACAAACTGTGAGATGCAGCCTTGCTCTGCTGTTTGCAGCCTGAGTGAATACAGTTGCTGGAGTCATCTGACTTCACTGACGTTTTATCAATGTACATTAAGAAAGTTGACATTTCACATCAATTTCCATTTGGCTTCTTTGGAGCATTATTAGAGAAATTTAGTTCTAGTTTTCTCCACTGTTTTAGCTTAGCCTAAACCTGCTTGCCCTAAAAACATGAATTGTGCTGTATATTAAAAAATGCAAGAGAAAAGAGTGAAAGCAATCACATATAACTAATTCATACAGAGAGATATTGTATTTATCACTGTCCCTGCTGACTTCATCAGACAGCAGGTTTATCTCAGTAACACAGTCCTATTCAAATTCTTTAAATTCCAGAGGTGAATTCCATTAGACTACATGCATGGAGGTCTAGTGCAAATACACATCACAAATGTTGTTATTCATGAAATGAACTAAAGAATTTGGATGCTGCCTTGAAATTTTTATAATCTATCCTGAACTACCAGCACACCAGGGACAAAAGTAAGAATATCCTCACTTGATAGCTTGAACTGTCTTAGACAGACTGGAAATTATCCTTTTAATCTTCCCTATTCTATTCTCTTAGCTGCCCCCAGTGTTTACAAACCAAAGCCAACATCAGTCTCCCAAAATAACCACAGGCAGACTGCTGGTTTCAATCACTTGCTTGATTTCTCTACATTTCTGTCCATGTGATGATGTCTCCTAAACAATCTTGATGGCAATTAACCTGAAGAGTGCTGTCTAGTGATGTCAAGTAATAAATTTTCATCGACTTTTTGTCTCATCAGTGACAGCAAAGACTTTCTGAGAATGATGGGCCATCATGTCACACACCACAAAATGGAGAGACCCATCTCAAACAGGAAATCTGCTGTATGATGTCTCAGACAAGCAGCAGACAAGTTTTGCCAAACTGCAGATGAAGAACAGCACATCAAGAAATCACCACTCTCTTTCCTATGGGTTTTGACACATACTTCTGAATCAGAAAGATCTTCTGCCAGGAAACAGGAGCAAGGAGAGTGAAAACCTGTTATAAAGGGCACTGACTTGGCAACGGAGTTCTGAAAAATAGCATTTCCAATGTGAAAAATTAACTGCTCCGAGAAAGTAATGCTAATAATAAAAAGAATGATAACTAAAAAGAAATGGAAAACATAAGAAAAAAATTTAAAAGGCAATGTCTTGGGGTGCTACAATGGAAAACCTCAAGTTTAGCATACATGTCCACTGAGAGTGTCACACCAACTTCTGGGACAAGACTTCTGGAAGTCACCAAGGTAGGCTGTGGAACGAAGCATGGCCAAGAAACTTCAGATATTTAGGACAAGGATGATTCTGTCCTGACCTTCACTGGAGTGCAGGGACCTCTGTGTACTGTGGCACCACTTACACTCCTACCTAATGTGCCCCAGCAGAGTAAATTCGATTCTGACACAGCTGCGCTCCTTCAGGAGCTTCTCAGATGAGAAGTAGAAGGGGTTCCTCCATCCCCCAGCTGCAGAGTCCCCTCCCAGCCCCTGTACTCACTCTCGTTGCAGATGACGCCAGCCCAGCCGGGCGGGCAGACGCAGCCGCTGCGCTCGCTGTTGCAGCGGCCCCCGTGCAGACAATCCTCACAGCTCAGGCTGCAGTCCTGGCCAAACGTGTCACCCAGGCACACTGGCAGCAAAAAAACCACACGGGGCTGAGTGAGCAGCCAGGCAAAAACTCCTCCACGAGCTCTTACCTACGGCCGGGCTGCGAACGCCGCCGGTTTGGCACAAAAGCAAAATGGGCATTCCCGAATTCCCCTCTTCATGTTTCTAAGCAAAAGGAAAGCTGGGTGTTCAGCTGGAATTTGCTCCCCTAAATGCTGTCATTCTCCAGCCAACAGCACTTCCAGCTACCTTTTAAAAGCAAGAGTTTTGCCTTCGGAAAAGGTGAATTTGCACCCAATGCTTGATAACATCGTATATAGCTGTAAGAATTTATTGGGACTTTCCTTCTCTCCTTGCTCCTTCTCTCTTCCCTGTTCTTTTATTGCAGTAAGTGGATGTAGTGCTACTTAAACATAGTGCAGTGGTATTTTCAACCACACAGTTTGAGTGCTCTAGGAAAACAAAGCAAAATACACATTTATCATGTCTCTTCTCTTCATGGATATGAAGAGTTTTATATAGGAAACCTGATATGAAAATGCATTTGTTCCCTCTCCTTTCCCACACTCCTTTTATCCCTTGCACCCTCATGTTCTCTTTGTTGGGTATATTGAGACAGGCATGCAAAATAAAGTGACTGACTGGTAAAATACTTCAGTGGCATTGAAGATCCCATCCACAGAGTTTAGAGCCTTCAAGGCTTTTTGGCTGTGGCTGGAGGCTTTTTGGAAGGGGATTTTTAACAGCACCTGAAAGTGAGCTGGCAGCTGATTTCAGCCTTAATTTCAGTAAGTTACAGGCTGGTTGCATTTCACCAACAGTTTTCTGTGTGAGGCCAGATTTCCTCTAGGTTTGAGCACCCAACTGTTCTCTTTTTTTGTAGCTGAACAAATGCCCAAACTTTCAGGGACATTCAGAATCCCACTGCTCCCACTTGGAAAAGGGTACAAATTTATACTTCAGGAGAAGAATACAAACCGCCATTAAAATCATCATGCTTCCACCTTAAAAAGTCATTCAAGTTATAGAAAATACTTAATTACTTGCACCAGCTTACTGTTAAAGCAGGCTTTTTTATAATACAGATAGCAGCACACAGCCATGTCTGAAAACACAAGGAATAAATTACTATTCAGGAGGTAAAAGAACTTACTAAACCATTTAAAGTTCCTTTTCTCCATCACCTTTTCATACAAACCACTGCATGCTGCAAAGCCTGAACTCTAGAAAAAGTGCAGCTGCTCAGCTGTGACTGATAATACCCAAATTTCTGTAGCTAAATATAAATAAAACATGCAAAAAGTGGCCAATAAATATTTGATTGTGGTTTCTAGGCCTGATAATTTTGCCTGTGGTTATCTCATTTATCAGTTTCCCAGCTGGTTACCGGTGTCGTTGAGTCCGGCTCTACACTGTGTGATTTGGGAGGGTCCTAGCAGTTTTGTTCTTAAAAATAAGGTGATTTTTTATTAAAGTCAAGACCAGCTCCTGATTTTTGCCCATAGGGCACAGTCCTCAGATGGGTAATTGTAGAGTTTATATAAAAATCATGGACACACATAGGAAAAAAACAGAAATCCTCCCTGGTGATTCACCAGCACTCAGCACAAAGCAAATAGAGGGTTTCACCTCATAAAACTCTTAAAATTGTGAAGTTTCCACCTTTGGGTGGAAAGACTGAATCATGCAAAGCCCAGGTGGGTGCAAAGCTGTTCTGCACCCACTCCTGTGACTGTGGGTGCTCCTGTGCTGTGTGCCACCATGTGAGCTGAGCAATACATGGATGGGTTGGTGCTTTCCCCAGAGAGTCAAGGCAAGCCTCAATCTTCAGGGGATTGTTTTTAACACAGACAAAATGCAAATATCTTAAACAAAAAGCCTCCAGTTGTTTTGAAAGGGTTTGTAAACAGGGACCCATGCTCCCAGCTCTAGGAGGAAGGGAGTGTTTCCCCAGGGTTTAGTGCCCTGCAGGAAGCCATGGCATCCTCTCACCCCTGGCATGATGAGCTCTCCCTGGGTGCTGCCCCTGGGGCTGTGAGCATCCTGCTTTCCAAGCAGCCTCCCAGCCACTGCTTGCTGTGCTGCTCACTCTTCCCCTGCCTCCCTCCCAAAGCATCCAGGCAGCCTCCTGGCTCCTCCAACAGGTCCCATTTGGGATGGAACATGGACACAGGCAGGATGCAGGAGTGCAGGATTAACGCTCACCCCTCCTCCCGACGCTGAGCCCTGGCAGCCCAGCCCCAAATCCTCTCCCTGGGATGATTCCCCCCTGGTTTCTGTGCTGGCCCAGGGCCCTGCTGCTCACTCACCGACCCTGTGCACCAGGGTGAGCTCTCCTCGGGGGTCTCCATCCTCGGCCAGGGCCCCGAGGGCGAAGCGGAGCAGCTGGGGGGGCCCTCGGAACTGCAGCCCCGGGGCCCCAGCCAGCCCTGCTGCCTCCTCTGCATCCGCCTCCTCCTCACCTAGGGCTGGACAAACACAGCCATCAGCACCCCAGCCTGCCTCCACAGCCTCTCAGCTGCATCTTTTCTTACTACTACGATACCATTAGATGTTCCACTGACCCCTCTTCCCAGCAGTCCCAGCCCAGGCATTTTCTCATCCGGACTTACAGAGTTTTACAGATGCCCTCCCCACCCCATCTTTCCCTTTTCTTTCTTCTGGAAAAAACTCTGCTCCTGGAGAATCAAAATTAAATGAGGAGATTCATTTTCCTCACTTGAAGTTTGAGATTATTTTTAGTTAATGAAGGTCATTACTCTTGCTCGTTTTGGAGATGACAAATAGAAAGTGAGGCTGGCTGAGCAATTTATTTTCAGAAACATTAAAACCTGGGCCTTAAAATGACGGGAAATCAGTTGGCTTTCTTTTTGGTGTTGGTTAGAATATCAAACTCTGGCTTAAGGTTTAGCAGTTGCTAAACTTGGTCATAAAACTGAGTTGCTCTGCTAAACTCTGGACTGGTTACACTGGCAGAAATCCAGGATAACGTCACTGACTAATGGAAAAGTTGCCATGGTTGATCAAAGGAGAATCTGGCTACCCTCGTTTTTTTCCCACAGGATGTTAAACTTCATCAAATAGTGCAAGAGAAGTGTCAAAATAGTATTTATTTCTAAACCAGGAGCTTTAAGTTTTCAAACACGTCCAGGGGATTTAAGTGTTCATCTGCCATTAATCTTTGGCAAAACCCATTACTGGAGGATGAATGTGGATCCACGCACTACACGTAGCCCTACCCTGGCCATGTTCAAAAACGGCTCAAGCTGGGCTCCCAAATTCCCAGGATCTGTGAAAATCCCCGTTCCAAAATCACTTTTTAAATCGGTGGGAAGTGTTTAATGACCCTCAAGTTTTGAGAAGAACTCACCCACGCAGGCCCATCTGCTATCCCCAAGCCTGTAACCCTCCTTACAGGCACACTCGTAGGACCCCAGGGAATTCACACAGAAATGGTCACAGTTGCCATTATCCAGACGACATTCATCCACATCTAGAAAATCCAGACATAAATGGTGATTAGGAGCAAGTACTTCTGCTTGGAGAGCCCATGCTGTGCCCAGCTGCATCTGACAAATTATTCTATACATAAGAAAACACAATTTTTCTTATGTGTTTTGGGGCTCTCCGCTTCTCTCTGGTATTGGAGGCATGAAAACATTTCAGGGCAACAGGGAGCAGATTATTTCACTGAAGTTTTTGTCTCGAGTGAAAACAGATGCTTTAAGCTGTTAAGCTCAGTTGATCCTTCAGTTATTTTGAGGGCTCTTTTTTTGTGGAAGGAGTGTTTTAACACACATCAATATAAAGTGTCCATGGAGAGAGGAGGGAAAGTTTCTCTCTGCTGGCTCCTCTCCCACATCCCCACTCCCCCACGCTGGATGCTGGGTTATTCCTGTATCCCAGCTTCACAAGGAGGAAATTGCACATTTGTGAAACCTTATCAGCAAAGCTGGCATAGGGTCAGTGACTCTCATTAGAGCAGTGCCCACAAAGCCCTGCAAAGGGCTTTGACAGCATTTCTTCTGCCTTGGGCTGTGATTAGTTAGTTCAAGCCACTGGTACCAGAAGGCTTTTGACAAGGGCGTGGAATGATGCAGGACAAGTGGGAATGGCTTTACACTAACAGAGGGAAGGTTTAGACTGGATATTAGGAGGGAATTCTTGACTCTGAGGGTGGTGAAGCTCTGGCTGCTCAAAGAAGCTGTGGCTGCTCCATCCCTGGACAGGGTTTGAAGCAGCCTGGGACAGTGGGAGGTGTCCCTGCCCACAGCAGGGGTGGAATGAGATGATCTTTGGGAGCCTTGCAGCCCATCCCATCCCATCCCATCCCATCCCATCCCATCCCATCCCATCCCGCTCACCGTCGCAGGCGCAGCCGTCGGCGCTGAGCTGGAACCCCGCCTTGCAGGCGCACTCGTAGCCCCCCGCGTAGTTGATGCAGAACTGGGAGCAGCAGGACTCTCCAGTCTCACACTCGTCCACATCTGCAAGGAAAGAGCAGCACGTCCAGCCCTTGAGACACCCCCAGCTGCTGCCACAGCTCTGCTGAGAGCTTTTGTGCTGCTTTGCACCTTCTTTCAACCACATAAACACTGGCTGAATCCTGAATCCTGACAGCAGCTGCCTTCTATCTTCTCCCAGAGCAGCCAGGACCCTCCACGTCCTGGGAGAGGCATCTCCTCTACAAGTCTGAGCTGCCATGAGGGGATTTACAAACACCAGCTGGTCTTGCGGGTGATCAAGGATAGGACCCAAGGGAATGGCTGGAGGTGTGTCAGGGAGTTTTAGGTTGGATATCAGAAAAGGTTCTTCCCCCAGAAGGTGCTGGGCACTGCCCTGAGGCTGCCAGAGCTCCAGGAGGTTTGGACAATGCTCCCAGGGATGCACAGGATGGGATTTGGTGTGTCTGTGCAGGGCCAGGGATGGGACTCAACAATCCTTGTGTGTCCTTCCAACTCAGAATATTCTATGGTTCTACAAAAAGAGACAACAAGGACTCACCAGCCCTCAAAACCATTCTGTATAACAGCAACCTACATCTGACCATTTAGACTTTACATTCAACCTCATTCAGTGCAAACCAACGATGCTCTGATCCAACCAGGCACTTGCTGGACAGCAGCAGCTTGGAAGGTTCAACTGTAGTTTTTGGTAACTCATTTCCTGTTGCCTCCTCCTGCTCTGTGCCCGCTCAGAAATTGGTATAATTGACACCACTGTTCTGGTGATTAGATAGGAGAGCTGAGCTGTTATCTGTGCACTGCAGGCTCCTGGCTGCTGTCAGGCTGCTGAGGAGGTCAGTGGCCATCCAAGGGCCACCTTGTCAATGCTGAGTCTGCAAAATGCT
Organism: Lonchura striata; assembly: GCF_050655825.1. Taxonomy (NCBI): domain Eukaryota; kingdom Metazoa; phylum Chordata; class Aves; order Passeriformes; family Estrildidae; genus Lonchura; species Lonchura striata. The sequence goes on from NC_140711.1 coordinate 28,084,032, forward strand.
TCTGAACATGGCCTGGCTGAGCAGCTGCAGATGGGAAAGGTCAGTGTCTCAATTAACCTTGGAAGGAGCACCAGCTTTATGAGGAAACACGGACAGGAGAAAGAAAATGTAATTAATCAATCCAGGTGAGGAGGTCAGTGTGAAAATGATTAATGCAGGTTATTTGAAGGCAGTGTTTTCCAGAAATGTCACAAGCTGAGCTCCTCTGCAGTGCCATCAGGTGATGCCTTGCTCTGGGTTCCAGAAACAGCCCCTTGTTTGTGCAGGAATGCAAAATCTGCATCCAACAAAAAGGAGATTTTTGCTGTTAAGAGCAACTTTTCATGTCTTCAGCCTTCCTCTGCGTTCTCCCCCTTCCCTTGCTGTGTCTGGAGTATCTGCTTCCCTCTGAGCTCCCCAGCAGCAGGTCACTGAGCTGGGGTGTGGGCAGGAGGCTGCTTTGCCTCCTGTCAGCTCTACAGACAAGACTGTGTAACCCACCCACCCCTGAGAGGCTCTGGATCCAAATCTGCCTCCCAAACCTTTTCTGGTTTTGCTTTTTAAGCTCCATCATCACCCACCCTTGCAGCCCTCAGTGCTTCCCTCCTCCTCCTCTCTCCTGCACTTGGCTTTTTTTCCTTGCAAGACTCCTTTTGTCTGTAATGCCTCTTACACTCATCAGTGCTCCCACTCTCTACCTCTTCTCATCATCTCTTATCTCACTACACTGCTTTGTGGTGCCTGTTCCTTTTTCCATTCTCCCTCTCTTCCTGGCTATTCTTAAAAATTGTAATGGCACAGTGACAGCAAGCCCAAAGCAGAATGAGATACATTTTGCATGACAAAAGCCATAAACAAAACAAAAACAGAAAACACACACATAAAAAAAAAAACCTTGTAGTAGAATCACTTAAAACATGAATGACTTTTTAAGCTCTTGTCTCAAAATAAACCCAAATCTAACTCTGCTGCTTTCACCTCCCGAGTGAGACTTCTCACAGGCAGAAGTGCAACAACCTCATCACTGAGCAGATCTGATGAAAACACAGCAGGCTCTGGAGCACCAAGTGGAGTTTGGGCATGAAGGACTTGGGAATGGCTGTGCTGCTGCTCCCACCACCAGCTGAGAAGGGGAGGGAAACAAAGTCAGCTCTGTGATGCTTGGGCTGCCCAGGGTGAGACACAGCCCTGGTACCAGGCGATGCACCAGTGCCACTGGTGCATCAGGGACCCATCCCAAGCCGGAGCAGCGCGGTGTTAATCAACACCTGCAGAAGGAGTGGAGGCACGCGTTTCCCTGAGCGACAGCTCTCCTGCGGGCTCCCCGGGCCCTTCCAGCCTGCTCCCTGCTCCCAGCACGGTTACCTGGGCAGGTTTTGGCGTCCCCGGCCAGGCGGTGGCCGTGGCGGCAGGAGCAGCGCGGCCCCGCCGCCGTGTGCTCGCAGCCGTGCTCGCAGCCGCCGTTCCCGTCCCGGCAGCTGTCCACGATTTCCATCTCGATGCCTTGCAGAGGAAGAAATCAGAAAGGGTGTTAAAAGGATCAGCCTGCTGGAAAGCAGCAGCCATGGGGGCTGTAGCAGGGAGTGTAAGCAGCTCACAGCCCCTCCCCAGCGGAGCAGGCTTTGGAGTCACTGAGCTCCAGGTGCTCGTGTCAGAACAGAGAATTCAGCCAGGTAAAGCTGGTTCAGTGATCAGCAGCCACCTCCTTCCCAGGTTTCCTCAGGTTTATGCTTTGTCTGGACACAGTGGAGGAACAGAAGCACCTGAGGAGCCCTGGTGGTGCCCCTCAACCCAGCCTGACACAATTCCCAAAGAGCAGCTCTGAGTTTTGCACGGCAACGGCAAAGAGCTGGGTTCTGAAACATCCCCCAAACACAAAGGCACTGAAACTTCCTCAGCAGAGCCCTGCTGGTGGAATGGACACCCAACCACAATGCAAAACAATCCCCAGGTTTTGGTTCTTGGGTGTCCCTCCCAGGGGGACACAGCAGCTCCTCTGCTGAGCCTTTGTCCCCTGCAGCTCAGGCAGGGTGGCACAGTGCCACTGCCAGCCCCCTTTGCCCTGACAGACTCCCATGCCCTCCTCATGTGGCTGCACTGGACAGTCCTCAGAACACCCTGGCCATTTCCAGTGAGAGCCCTCACATGGAAAAGGGAACACCTGGCCACCTCTCTCCCACCCAGCTACTTCATCAGATGGTTTCTCCAGGAAAAAAAGAAACCATAGAAGTTCTCATATAAAGTTTTTCATGAAGGATTAGCCAGCTTTTGTTAAAGAGCTATTTAGAGAGAAAATAATCTCTCCTGCTATGTAGAGAAACTGAGAAACTCCCTTCCTAAAGGAGTCACTGTACCCCCAGAAACACCCCAGCTCAGAGTGGTGGCCATCAGATCTGGCACAGAATTTCCCCAGACACATATGTGTTGGTGGGCTCTGGTCCTACCCCTCTCTGTGCTCCCAGGGAGCAACCTGCTTGCCAACAAGAAATGTAATTCCAGCTGGAGGAGAGTATAAATTAAGAGAATAAATATCACTACATCTCATGCATAGTGTGATTATTTGCACCAGGGAGAAGAAATCGTGTCTCCTGTCCAGTGTGTTAAGCTTGGATTTAGTAAACCTAGCAATTAAATGCAGAATCTGACTTCATACACAATCTTCATCATTTACTTTGTCTCAGCTCTTCATCAGTAAAACTGAAATACCAGCTCTTCCCCAGTCACTGGGGAAATGAAAGAATAAACAAGGACTGTAAATTGCTCAAACACTGGGATAATCCTGATCATAAATATATGCAGAATGTTTTTATTTTTATTGTTTGCTCTGCAATATTGTACATGAGGCAGAGAGAATCACCATCCCCTGAGATCTGCTGAACATCCAGAAATATTATTATCAGAAAAGCACAATGAAATCTAAGTGGTCTAAACCTCTTTTTTATGCCTATGAGAGAAGATTTCATATCTATATATTAATCACATTTCCTCTGCCATTGCACCACTCACAGTTCCCCATCACCTATGAAATAACTCTCCAGGATGTCTCTCACATAATTGGGTTTTGTTTTTAATGTATGTTAATGCTTTGAAACTGGATTTCATTCTTAATAACTATTTCTTACACACACATTCTTAAATAAAGCACTCATTCTCTGGCATGCAGCGTATTTTCCTAAGGAAGCTCTGCTGAAAGCTCTTGCACAGTATTATTAGATTGAATGATCTTTGCCCACCTCTTTGCTAAAACAGGTCATGCTTTTGTCTGCATTCCAGGCAGCTTATGTTAGGTCCATAATAACCCCAAGTCTTCCACATCACCTCCTTTATTAATCTAAATTTGCCCTCGAGGGCAGGCCAGGGATCACCTATCAGCTAACAACACTGGGAGCCAGTCCCCCTCTCCAGAAAAGCTGTGTTGATTAAGAAACCCTGCTCGCAAGAGGTAAGCAAAGACAACAGGGCTCGCTTTAGATTGGGATGTTTGAGTGTTTCAACTGTTTTATCATCCCAAATCTTCCTTTTTTAGTTGCCTTTTGGTTTTTTTTTTTTTTTTTTTTTTTTAAAGCATCCTCTTAATAGTGTCAGCAATCTCAGAAGAAACATAAGCAAACCCAGATAGGCAAAGACAAGAACAGAACATTGTGCTGGTTTTCTCTTGCAGAAGGGAGGAAGAGGAGGAGGAGGAGGAGGAGGAGGAGGAGGAGGAGGAGGAGGAGGAGGAGGGCAGGGATGAACGCATTTCACAGAACAGCAGCAATCTGGTAACTCTGCAGCAGAATTCAGCAGACTCTGAAGATAAACCAACGGGGCTATTTGCTCTTTGAAAGGCAGTAATTAAGGTCTGTGAACACAGGCTTAAGAGCTCCTCACCCTGCAAACCCAGCAGAGGAAGGAAACAGTACGAAGCCTGATCTTTTGCATACATTTACTCTGCTGGGGATGCTAATCCCAGAGAAGCAGAAGCGAGGCCTGGCAGGGAGCAGGGCTGGGCAGGGATGGGCAGGGCTGGAAAGGGATGGGCAGGGATGGGCAGGGATGGGCAGGGATGGGCTGGGATGGGCTGGGCAGGGCTGGGCAGGGCTGGGAAGGGCTGGGCAGGGCTGGGAAGGGCTGGGCTGGGCTGGGCAGGGTCACTTACGGTAGCAGCGCCGCCCGTCCGCGCCCAGCTCGAAGCCGGGGCTGCAGGCACAGCTGAAGGAGCCCGGGGTGTTCACACAGCGATGGGCACACCTGGCCCTGCCCTCGGCACACTCATCCACGTCTGCAAGCACAGAGAAAAGTCCTTCAGCTGGATGCTGAAATGAAAAATAATGCTGGTCCACGTGGACGTGGCTGCGTTTCCAAGTGTCTGCTGGAAGGATTATCCTACACAGGACAGCACCCGATGAGCCCAGGAACATTGTACTCACAGTATTCTCCAGAACAATCTTTTTCTGAGCACCATTGACCTTGACCTTCTCAGTGTGAACATTTACAGTATCAAACACTGTATTTGCAGTATCAGCCAAAGCTACTTATTTATTATTCCTGTAAAAAGAGCCACGGCAAAAGAAGACCTCATGTGAAGAACTCGGAAGAAACTTCCAAAACTCTGAAATTATCACCATGCCATCCAAGCCATTATAGTTAAATTAATGGAACAGAAAACAGCTGATTATTTTCTGAATGTCGGATGATCTGGATGAAGTGGTGGTTGGGTTTCAGCAGGGACCATGGAGACAGATCAGCCCTGTCCCTGCAGCTGCTTTACAGCAGTGCAGTGGGGAGGCACCTGCTGCAACCACAGCAGCCCCACCAGCCCTGTGAGGAAAGGAAAAGCTGCAGAGCTTCAGGTGGGGAGGCTGCTCTTCCCCCAGGCTGCTCCTCAGCTTCACACTTGCTGTATTCTGGAGTTAAATGTCCCCAGAGGTGCCCAGCTTCCTAAAATCTCAGCAGAACATAAAAGTACTTTTAAGGAGTTAGTTAAAACTTTTAATTAGTTTAAAAACAAACAAACAAACAAACCCACAAAAATTTACACTAAATACAGCTGCACAGAACACCGACCTCTATGCAAAGACTGGTATCACACATGGCAAACTCCTGATGCATCTCCTGTCCCTTCCCATTTTGAATCTTTCTGGAAAAATGCACATTATTTATTGCACCGATGCTGGGTCAGTGTCTGGAAAATGGCAGGGAGCAATCTGATGTGCAGCTCTTCACCTTTCATCCCAGCAAACCACACTTTCTAACAGTTTTGCCCCTCCACACGTGCTGTGCCCAGTGCTGAGCTCGTGGCCCCTGCACTTGAGCACAAGGAGCTTGATGGATGCAATCAGGCTCCTTGCAAAGAGAGGCCCCAGGCACTGCAAACACCACACACTGGCTCATGAAAATTTCAGGACAAATGACAGCTTCTCTGAAGCAGCCATGGGAGCAGCTGCTGCTTAGAATAAAATGGGTTATTCCTCCTTTTTCTCTAATTGTCGTTTTGTGAGTACGCTGTGCTGGCCAAAGTTGTAAATACTCTTTTCTCTTCTTCTTTTTAAATAGAAAAATAAGAAGTTGAACCACAGCCACCATCCTGCACAGGTCTCTTCCTGTCCTACAGCTAATAGCTGAAGTACGACACTTCAGCTGCCCTCTCTCTCCTCCCAGCTCGGTTTCCAGAGAGTCAAACAACAGCTTGAATTTTGCAAAAGGCATTGAGTAAATTCTAGGAGAAAAAAACAATAATTGTATATCCATGTTAAGACATGCTGCTTAATGATTCAAAAGATTGTCGCCATGAGGTTGGGGAGAAAATTTGTTCCAATATATAACACTGCAAGTTAACTCAGTGACTCAGTTTATACATAAATCAACAGAAATGTCAATGTGCATCTGAGATAAAACAAACAACAGGCTGACCCTACTGCTAAACCCACTGTTGTTTCCATCCACTCATTATCAGTTCATTACTTGAAAACAGTTTTTATTTTCAGCAATTACTCATGAGTAAGAAAGAATCACTATGATGTGACACTCTACTCACAGAAGGGCTTACAGGCAACTGAGTAAAATACTCAGGGTAGGAAGTAAATATTTTGAAAGGCACCCAGCACCCTTTATATGAGACAATAATTGGCAAGATTTTGGCCAAGTTTTCAAAAGAGGAGTGTAAAATTAGTGCATATATATACATATACACACACAACCTGATCCTGACTTGACTTAAAAATCTGTGCACCATGAAGTCCACAAATGCTTTTTATTTCAGAAAATTGCTAAACTACCTTCCAAGAGTTTCACTGAAAGGGAGAAGAAGGTATTTTGATCCCTAGCTCCCCCAAACTTCAGGTCAGAAATGCTACAGATTCTTTTGACAGCTCCAGACTAAACACAGGCCTTTAGAATTCAACTTTTTAAGCTCCTCTCTTTGGAAATCTTACACATCATGATTTCTTCCTTCACAGTAGTTTCTCCATTAATATGGAGACAGTTCTCCAGCTAAAAAGCCCTTTGAATTCTAAATAGGTTTTCAGTGACCTGGTTCAGAGTTTTACTTGAACCAGTTTTCCAGGAGCTGTATCTGGGACATTATTTTAAAGGGACCCTACAAGAATAACACCAGAGCATTTGCAAATCCACTTGCTAGAAATCATGACTTAGGAGATGACACAGAAATCTTCATCACTAAAAAAACCTTCAAGACTATGGGCTGATGTGAACATCACAGAGAGGAAGGCTGTTTCAAAATGCACACATATATTTGTCTAATATATTCCTTTCCACTCACAGCTCAGTAAGCCAGAGCACTGATTAATAACATTCTTCACAATAAAGAGTGCAGAGTTTCTTACCTAAACAGGACTTTTTGTCTGCAGCAAGAGAATGCCCTGGATGACACCCGCATTTTGCAATTCCTCTCTCATTCTGACAGATTTGTGAGCATCCTCCATTCCCACTTGTGCAGGGGTCTATCACTGAAACCAATTAGAGCACACTGTCAACTGAAAGGTCACTTTTTGCCTGAAAATGGTCTTACCTGCCATTGTTGCAGCTAATGACGAAGTAGCTGTAAGAGATTAGACTGGGAAAAAAATGTGAAAGCATCTGGTGAGTAAAGCTGCTGTTTTTCTGGATGGTTTTTGTTGCTGGACAACATTTTTCACAGAGCAGCAACAAGGCTTTAAACAGCAGGAAACCGAGCTTGTATTACATTGGAAGTAGGACAAAAAAGTACATTTTATTGTTATTTTGCTGTATCTGAACAGATTTCAAGAGTTCTCTAAACAACAGCAATTAGCACTCCAGTATGTGTGAATCCATAAACACACACAATGATGGAGTTCACCACAAAACAATGAATATTTAAAAGGCTTGAGAGGAAATAAACACTGAAGAGCCCCCAAAGACATCTTTCAGTCTATAAACATATGCCATTCATGTTGTACATCAAGGCTTTTTCCTCTTCTGGAACAATAACATACCTTTTCAAGGATAAGCTGCCCTAAGTGGCAAGTACTTAGGAAAACTTTTATGAAGTGCCTACAGAAGCCTCCATCTCAAAGATTTCACTGTGTTGTATGGGTTTATTTCTGGAACATGTACCTGCTGGAAGGACACTGCCCAAATAGAGACTTGGCACACCCCAAAACAGACCCACCACGACCGTTCAGACAGGTCTGACTTGGGTTAAGATCTGACATTCTGCACCAGGCTGAGGCTTTGTTTTGGAGCATTCATTACACCAAAATTCTGATGAATAACATACACAGGTAAACACTGAGAACACCTTGAAAATGTGTCCTCTACAGTTCTGCTTAGCTTCAAATAAAATGTCTAAAAAGCTATACTTGTTTCCCTACAATTCCAGCTCTGATTCAGTTTTAGCATTTCACTAATTACTGCCTGATTTGAGACAGATGACCAATATTCCTCACTTGCCCTGCTCTGTACAAGCCAGCTTCTCTCAGAGCCCCAGAGGAAAGCCACCATCAGTTCAACAACACTGGAGTCAGGGTTTGAGGAACCCTGGGAAGGGCTGAAGGAGATTTGCTCTTCCACTGGCTATGCAAGAGAAGGGAACAGGAGAGAAAAACCTCCACTTCATGTGGATTTAAATATGGGGCAAGGCTTTTTTTGGTCAGTTTTCTGTGCAGCCAAGTGGCATTTTGTGCCACCATCTAGTAAAGGAGGAAGCAGCCACAGAAGATCCTCAAACTGCCTGATGTCACCTCCTGCCATCCACACAACACACAAACCGTTCCAGTCTGCAGGGCCGAGTTCGACTTGACAGTCTTAAAAAAAAAATAATAAAAAAAAATAGAATATAAGCACAGTTAGGGATGTAGAACTGAAATTGGACTTCTGACACGATAGGTTGCAAATAGGTTTCCAAGGAACAGCAGCACCTCATTGTGCATGACACTTCCAAGGCTGACAACTTGGCTCTGCAGCTCGACAATTTGCGGTCTACAAAGGATTTAGCTCCAAGCAAGAACTCACTCCTTGCTGATATGAAATATTGAGTTATTTGCCCATTCCTTTTCTATTTGGGTAAATTAAATGAAATCACTATCAAACAGCATCTGTTAAACCTGCATATTATGAAGGTTTTCAGAGCAGCTAAAGCTTTAACTTGAGAATGATTACAGCATGGAGTAAAGCTTGTAATGCTCTGTGACATGACAACAGGCAAACAACAAATTACATGGTAGATGTTAGTAAAACATAGTAATTCAAATAAAGGTAGCAGCCTTGGAAGTCCTTGACTGAGGTAAGTTTGTAAAGGAAAGATGTTCAGGACATAAGGCAATCAGCGACTGACTTGCTTTCCAGCGATATGTGTGTTCCTGTTAGCAGCAGGTTTCAGGAAAAGCCAAAAATAACTCATTAGTGTTCTTTTTTCACACATTTGCCTCTTACTGGTTCATTTAATAACTTTACTAGATAACAGACTCCATCCTGCAAAGCTCTACTCCAAGCTGTTAAAGACTATGGTGAAAAATTTACTGGCATGGTTTCATTTCCCAGGTGCCTCAGGGCACAGAATCCCAGAATGGTTTGGGTTGGAAATGACCTTAAAGCTCATCCAGCCCCATTCCCTGCCATGGGCAGGGGCTCCTTTCACTGTGCCAGCTTGCTCCAAACCCCATCCAGCCTGGCCTTGGACACTTCCAGGGATGGGGCAGACCTTCCAATCCTTCACTTCAAGGCTGCAAACAACAGGGTCTCCAGTCCTATCTGCCACAACCTCTAGAGCACCTAAAGAAAAGAGGTTTGAGCCTTATCAAATTAATTTTCTTGTTCACAGCAACCATGACTTCACACTGGAGAAAATATGAAGTGGTAAAGAGCAAAACTGCCAGGCTGGAGTGTTTCTCTAAGGCTCTGCAGGGCTGTGGGTGCAGTATTAATTCACAAGGAGTTCACAGGGATGAATCCACACCTGCAGAGCACCCACACCTGCTGTGGCACACACTCTCATGACACTGTGGTTTCTCCTTCCAAACCATGACTCCAGCAGCCAAGCTTTGGTTGGAAAACAATAAAACCAGCCAGACTCACCTCCTTCCACCTCTTCTACTCAAAATATCTCTGAACTGACAACCCAAATGCATCCATGACCACTTCACTCTCATTTGTTCCTGTAAAAATCTCATCCATGGGCTTACCTAGCACTTTTCTCTCCCAGGCATTCATTCACTTAGGTATTTATTGGGGGGAAAGCATCCTACTCAATCCTCATTTTGCAAGCTGAGCTCTGCTTACAAGGCAGATCCTCCTTCCCCCAGGCACAACTGCTCTCCTGGGGAGGGCTGCACTTATTTAATTTGGTTCTAACACCCTGGGGTGAGCAGGCACCCAGGGAATGCTCACCTGCCCCTCTCCAGAGATTAATAACTACAGGCTGGTGACAAACCACTGCTTTTGGTGAGTGGCTAACTCTCTTCAGCCCCACCATGTGAGGAGGTGAACAGCAAAAACCTCCCCTTTTAGGGGGTCCCAGCTGAAAGACAGCATGGAAGTGGTCCATGGGAGCTCCAGGAGAACTCCCACCCCACTGAGCATCACTCAGACCCCTCTGACCCACCCACCTCAAAGTCCCATGCAGGCTCTGCACAGCCAGCTGGCCAAACGCATCTCGAGATGTTTGCAAAAGGGATGGGGAACAGCAGAATAATCTCTCTGACATCCCCTTCTCCCCAAACCTCCCATTTTTTGGCTCTTTCTGATATTCTCAGGGAAAAAACCTGAGAGACAGAGAGGCCAGGAGGCTGTGGGTGCTCCCTGAGTGCAGTCCCCACTGAGGGCAGCATCTGGGGAGGCCCAAAAACGAAGGGGAAGGGTTCTCTGCAGCCAGCAGGAGCTGGGAGCCATCTGAACAGCAGGATTTACTGACACTTCATCCACAGCGTATCAAATCTCCAAGCAGAAGAGGAGCCATATGGAAATGGTTTTGTGACAGGAATTTCAGCTCAATAAATCCATAAATTTGGCCTTATCTTTCTCTGGCATGTTTGAGGGTGTGTGTGTGTGCTTGTGTTGGGGAATGGAGGGGGGAGGGTTGCCTTCAAAACTGATGAATATGTTAAGATATACAGGAAAAGAAAAGCAACAATCAAACCCAAAGGTAGCATTGCTGTTCTGCTTGAGAGAGGGCTTAGAAACCTGAAGGGGAGGATGAATGAATCAGCCCGTGATAAGCCAAAAGGAGATAAAGAGAAGACTTTTTGTAGAATAAAATATGTAATGCAGGCCAACTCTATTTACAACTTGATGATCAATAAAATGTTAGAATTAAATCACTATGAAGTTCCTAACCTATGTCATCACCATCATTGTGCAAGGAACAGCCAGGGATCTAGGAGGCCAAAATCTTACTCAAAGTTGTGATTCAAAGTGAACTTCACACCTCAAACACGTGTTATTTTAAAATCCTGTCAATAAGCAATTCCTAAAGCTGCTTTTGGCCCGCAGGGGGAAATAGCAATGAACACAATGACCCCAAAACACCATCCTGGGGTCTTTTAAATTGCTTTTACTGCATGTCTTCAGGCAGGTAGCACAGGACTCACCTTCACAGGATTTGGCATCTGTCTTCAGCTGGTAGCCTGGCTGGCACTGGCACTTGTAGTGGTCCTCACTGAGCTGCACACAGTCCTGCTCACAGCCCCCGTTGTTAATGCTGCAGGAATTGACAGCTGGAGCCAAGGAAGCAGCAAGGGAATGCACGTCAGCAACCTGGGAGAGCTTATTGCCTATTTTAAATACATAAACGACAGCAAAAGCAGGCAAACCTGGCTGGACAGCTTTCAGAAATGCACCTGTCCCCTCCCCTGTGCTCACGGAGCCTGGCTGACAGTGTCCCACACCACTGAAATCCTGATTCCAGGGAGAGGCAGCTGAGATCTAAGGGCTGTAATGCTGACTGAAGCACAGCACCCTTTGATCTGACAGCACCAAAGCACTGCCAATCCACCGAGGCAAGGAGGGGAAAAAAGAACAGCCCTGCTGGCACTTGCCCATTGATTATCTTTTTCTCTCCTTGCTTTCATTGATTAAAAATAGTAATTGTCTTTCAGGCTGATTTCCTCAGCCTCTTAAATAAAAAAAAAAATTCAAATAACAGAAGCCACAAGCTATGCAGAACAGAGGGTCCTCTGTGCATCTTTAAAGATGCTGCTTCTTTCACCCAAGCAAATTAATATTCTTTTTTGTTCAACATATACCCCTGGCCTCTGGAGAAACATTTCTCCTCCTGACAAAACATGTCAACACACACCCACACCTATTCACACGCTGCATGTAAAAATAAGAGTGATGGTTTGATCCTGCTATTGTGCTGTGCTGAGGGAAGTGTGTGTGCGTGGCTGCAGTGAGATGGATTTCCACAGCACCATGTAGCATGGAGAGATTTAAATGAGATATTAGGAAGAAATTCTTGACTCTGAGGGTGGGCAGGCCCTGGCACAGGTTGCCCAGAGAAGCTGTGGCTGCCCCATCCCTGCAAGTGTCCAAAGTTGGATGGGGTTTGGAACAACCTGGGGTAGTGGAAGGTTAAGGGTGTTTTAAGGTCCCTTCCAACCCAATGAAGCCAGGAAACAGCTTTGATATTTATTTTTTTCATATTCATTTTAGCAATATTCATATTTCTTCATTTATCTGTAACAGACATTAGTAAATGTTAGCTGCAAAACCCGCTGCAGGATTCCTTTCACCCCATGCCACCAATTAGCAAACACCGAGTTTGTGCAGTCAAGTATGTGTTAAAAAGGTGAAAAGAAAAGCAAATTTCTACATTCTCCTGGCTGCACACACAGCAGGAGGCAGGAGGCACCTCAGTGCCCAGAAACCTGACCCTGGCTTCTGATGTGCACCTGTGCCCAGAGCCCTCTGCCCTCCACACACAGAACCTGAGCAGCTCCTGTCTGCACAGGAGACAGCACACCCACACACCCTGAGCTTCCAGCTCCCTGCACATTCCTAGCCAAAGACCTGTTTTTCAGCAAGAATATTCAAATAAGATGAAAACATTTCAGAAGACGAAAAACATCTTAAATCCAAGTGACAGCATATACATGTGGGCTTTTAAAAGTGCCATTTTCTCCCTCTGTTTCTGGGCACAAGCCAGTTTGGATGCAAGGGGAGATGAGCAGCAGCCTGTCACCATGAGGGTTTGGGAAGATCTGAAGGTGGGAGGGGACAGGTGTGAAATCCTGTGCTGGAGGGACCCTGCATCCCAAATTTGGTGTGGCTGTGCCCAGAGGTTGCTCTGGAGCAGGCAGGGCAGGTTTGTCCCAGCTGCTGCCGAGGCACCAGGCTGGATCCATGAGAGGAGGTGCCAGACTGAAGGAGAAGAGCCTCCAGGGACAGGACAGGATTGTGCTGGTGGCTGCCAGGTGCCAGCAGCACGTCTGAGCAGGGAGAGACTTGGCACCTCATGGGTCTGACTCCAGCTGGCACAAAGGGCCTGTGGCTGCAGGGCTGAGCACCTCCACAGGCAGAAATATGGCCTGACATTCCCTTTGTAAGATTTACTCCTGGGATTTGGTAGAAACCCAGCCCTGATGTGGATTCCAGACAGACTGGGGATGATGCCAAGAGAAGGAGGGGGCATCCAGGAAGGGGGAAAGAGGTGGGAGACACCAGGTGAGAAACACAAGGATCAGAGAATCACAGAATGGTTTGGGTTCATCTTCAAGACCATCTCATTCCAGCCCCTGCCATGGGCAGGGACACCTTTCACCATCCCAGGCTGCTCCAAGCCCTGTCCAGCCTTGCCTTGGACACTTCCAGGGATCCAGGGGCATCCACAGCTGCTCTGGGCACCTGTGCCAGGGCTCAGCACCCTCACAGAGAACAGTTCCTTCCCCATATCCCATCTAACCCGGCCCTCTGTCAATTCAAAGCCTTTCTGCCTTGTCCTGTCACAAGTAAAAACTCCCTCTCCAGCTCTCTTGTAGGCCCCCAATCTCGTAACAGTTAAGAAATACACATTTCTCAACCCTTTTTTTTATAATAAAGGTGGTAATTTCACCAAGAGCTGGGTCTGAAGCCATAGTTAAGACATGCATAGCAACCATGGGGTTAGACAATACAATCTCCTCCAACCTATATTTTCCATCACCTTAAATCCAACCTTGGCAGTGACCAGAAATGTAACTTCAGACATACAGGGCTTATATTTATGTTGGGAAACACAGATTATAGAGTTGTAGAGATATTTTCTTTGTTACTTTCTCAATATATAAGAGCCTTAGTGTGCTAAAATCTCCATAAAAACCTGCATCTCTACAGCTTCTCCACATAAAGCAGACATCAAAGGTAACAGCTGGCACCAGAGATGAATCAGGGTCTAATGGCTGTGCCCTGTTTTCTCTCCTAGGAGTTCAAACAGGAATAAATTCCACTGAAGTCAATGAATCCACAACAGTCCAAACCCACAGCCTGATACTACAATAAACATGTTCTTTCTGAGTTTCAGCTTTTCAGATACCAGCTGGTTAAACTCCAGTGTAGTCAAATTCATCGCATTAACATAACCAAGGCATTACAAACAAAACAAACAAAAAAGTTGGACAGCGTTGCAGTGAGTATTTGGTCTGGCACGTGTATTTATAAATTAATTCAATGCTGAGCAAAATCTGTAGGACCAAAAAGCTGAAGGAAGAAAAGGAGCATGAAAGGAGATGGGATTTTATCATGGCACAAAGTACTGGATAACATCAAAGGATTCAGGAATTAAGTAGTTTATTTTCACACACTGGTCATCACTGAGCAAGGCAGCCCACTCTGGAGATTTTTGGGTCTGAGCAGAGAATGGGTAGAGTGCAGAAGTTTCCAATGAGAGCAGGAAGAATGACAAAAGCAGATCTCCTCTCTCCAGTATTTTAAGGCTCACAGTGGCAGAGGAGGGATGGACCACCAACTAGTCAGGATCCCAAACAAAATACCCTGTGAAGAGGTGGCAGGAGTAGCAGATTTACTGGAAAACTTGTGACAAAAGTTCAGTAATACCCCATGAATCACATGAGGAAGTATCTTATCCCAGGTTTTTGAGTCCTCAGATGTAGGCTGAATATCTTCTAAGATGATAGATCCACTTCCTTATGTATGGGAGATTTCCTAGCCATCCAGGCTGCAAAATCTGCTTCCCCTCAAATGATTTTGGCACTTTTGTTCCCACAAACACAGGATTGCCAAAAAAGAAAAGGAGGACGTGGAAAGAATGAACCTAACAGCAATCTGGGCCGGGCTCCTCTGAAAAGCCTGTCTAGAGGGACTCTTGTTTCTTATTGCTGCAGCTGAGATAATCACCTTCCATAAACAGCTCAGTGCCAGAATGTGGTCCCTTTTCATTCTCAGCATGCAGGAGAGATCCTCACATATTCTGAAGCATCCATGGAAGAAATACCACTGCTAATCCAAGCCTGTTTGAAATGCTGGGTGTTCTGCTTAGCTGCACCAGGTCAAAGGAGAGGGGCATTGCTGGTTTGCTTCTCAGCAGATGAGTGATGAAAGCTGGAGGTACAACCTGGTGCTGCACAAGGGGCAAACTCTCCATCTCCAACAAGTAGCTACTGCCCAAATCCTGATCCTAGGCACCCCTGATTTATATGAAATGCTTCTCCCTGCCCTCATCAATTAGTAACTGTCTTGTTCTCCAGTGCATGAGAGCTTATTATACCCATTTGTTTTGGTGTCTTGTCTAAACAGCTGGAACAGGACTCAATATCCTCCCTCAGTATCGTGTACATCCATTATCATGATAGCAGAGCTCTCTGAAACTCCTGCCTCCCATCCTAGGACTTCTTTTTGTTTCTCCTTGATAACTTCTGAGATACTGCAAACAAAGCTGTACAACTGTATGAAGTATTTTGAACAACTTATTGAGAATATTTGCATTTATGAAACGAAAACTTGTTCTCTGGTGTTGTTCACAGCTCAGAGAAGCTAAACTGAGCTTTCCAATTATCTGAGGCAAGAGAAATTCTAATTATTTTGTGTCCACAGAAAACTTTACATATTACACAAGTAAATTCATTTAATTGCCATTAACATCTACTTTTTGCCTTTATCACACAGTTCTCTTTCTCTTTTTCCCCCCAAAGTGCCTTTAGTCCCCTTTTTCTATAAAAATCCCTCTTCACTACAAATGAGACTATTCAGAGGGAGTAATGCAGCTCAAACAACACATCTTTCACTTCTGGGTCTTCCCTGGTCAGATCTGATCTGAGCAAAATTAATTTATTTTTTAATTCATAGAAAACCACAATTGCTTCTAGTTAACTATGAACCACTCTGCTTTTATATTATTTTTTTTCCCTCACACACTATAGTGTTTCCTTATCCAGTCCTTCACCAACTAAGATAATCAAGAAAAGACTGAGACTTCATCACATTTTTAATTGCGGTTAATTACCAAAACACTGAAAGTCTCTGTAGGTGATAAACCCAAAAAACCTGAAAGGTTAAGTTTTAAAATAAAAAAAATCCATTATTCCCACAGCTTGAGCAGTGGTACCTCCTGTGTCCTGGCTGCATCAGAGAATGTAGTGCTGTGACAATACCAGGAATGACTGATGACATCTCTGGCTGAAGTTAAGCACAACCAAGGGACTTTGTGCAGGAACTGAGACAATGCCCAAACTGTGAGTGAACTTCCTCTGCAGATGTGGTCTGACTGCACTTGACTGTTCTTCCCATATTACCTCAAATCAGGTTTAAAAATTTAAACAAAAGGTGCCCTTTTCTTCTTCCCAGATGATAGAACATTTTAATCCTTTCTGCAGAATTCAAAAATTTGACTTTTGTACTGATTTAAACGCAACACAAGAACTGTGTATTTCATATTATTGTTTTTAACAGCACAAAGAATCAACTCTGGTATGCCTTGTTTCAGGCTTTAGAGTCCAACCTAAGAAACACAGGGTTTATTTCTAACGGCAGAGCTGCTAATCCCCTCCACACAAACAGGCAGTGTGTCATGGTTGAGCTCCGTGGTGCTCTCACTGACATGAGCACACCCTGTAAATCACGATCACTTACCCTGGAAACAACCTCTGACATCACCAAGTCCCAGGGCAGCAGCGCTGGGGATGTGCCACAAAGAAAAAGCACTCAGCATGAAAAAAAAAATGTCATTTGAAACGAAGACCCCCTAAACTCTTTAATGCCTCCTGCAAAAGAATTTTCATGAGACAGCAACAACAACAACAACAAAAATAAACAAACAAACAAAAAAAAAAAAAAAAAATTGAACCAGAATGGGTAATGGATTGGAAGATGGAAGAGATTGGATTTCAGACTGGAAGAGTCCAGAAGCCTTTGCAGTTAGAGCAAACCCCTGCTGGAGGGTGTGAGGGATTCCTTACCGAGGCAGGTGCGCCCGTCGGCGTGGAGCCGAAATCCCGGCTGGCACTGGCACTGGAAGGAGCCCGGGGTGTTGGCACAGCCCTGCTGGCAGCCTCCGTTCAGCACCTCACACTCATCCTCGTCTGCAGAAGGAAGGGACACGGTGAGGAAGGATTGCACACACAGACCCAGGTTCTCCTGCAGGGCTCATCCAGAACGCAGCCAGGGCGCTCGCGATGGGTTGTTGTTCGCTGCTTCGTTTTGGCAGCAAAGAAAAGTGGGATTTGATGGTATTTTTCCAAGTTCCTGCAGGCACTGCTTCTGTAGTCTGTGCTTCTGAAGTCCTTGTTAATTAGAGTGATTTGTGACATGGCTCCTTTATTCAGGCCAAGAGAAAAATATAGGGGAAGAATTAGGGTTAGATAACACATCTGAGCCTGTAGGAACTGCTGGTCAGACCTGTGGATTTTATAAAAACTTGCTCTACAAAGATTTCCTTTTGCATCAAGCCTTGAATCCTATTTGTTCTTGGGGGTACAAGCAGGTACAGCTGACATGACTGGCAAACAGACACATTCTCCATCACCATTACATTTTCAACCATGGAAAGCACAGAGAGCTTAAAGAGAAAGTGTTAGAAGAGAATTTGTGCTGCATTTTCTGTGCCTTTTGCCATACAAGCCTAGAAGCACAGAATGGTTTGGGCTGGATGGGACCCTAAAGCTCCTCTCATTCCAACCCCCTGGGCATGTGCAGGGACAACTTCCACTAGACCAGGTTGCTCCAAGCTTCATCCAGCCTGGCCCTGGGCACTTCAGGCACTTCCCAGAAAAAGGATGTGAGCTCCTGCTGATGATACCTTTTCCAAAGGTAAGCCAGCATCGTTCCATATTTCAGGTAAATTTTGGAGGATTACAATCGGTCAAATGAAGAGGGAAACAAGCATTAAACCAGCTTGAGAACACTGCTGTAAAGCTCCAGCTGAAAATGATGGACAATGATGGACAAAGATCAAGAAGAATTTAAATAAACAGGTGAAGGTCTAAGACAGAATCATAAAACTGAATTTCCAGAAGTACCACATAAGCAGTTTTTGCACCTCTTCAGCAACACTGGGCTACTGTAAATAGCATTTGATTGACATGTTGACACCATTACCGTAAAAATCAACACAGGGGTCATTGGAAATAAGGGTCAATTAGTCCATTCCCTGAAAAAATATTCACCTAGCAGATACTTGCCTAGATTTTTTCTGTCCTTTCCCTAGCAGACCCCAGGGACAGCAACTCCACCTCCCACCATCTCCCCCAGGGGCGATGCTTGTCCCAAATTATCCAAATGCCAAAGATATTTTCTTCCTCAAATCAAGCCTCCCTCCTGCAACAGACATCTCTAAAGAACCCCCCTTTCAACACTGAAGCCTCCTGCAGATTTAATTGCTCTTTAGATCATGCTCTGAAATTATCTAATGGCAGGCAAGTCCACAATTGCTCCTGTGGAGGAAGCAAGTCCACAGTGAAGGAATTTTCCCCCCACATTGCACTTGAGGAACAAGGGGTCTGGCTTTCATATCTTTGCTGTGGTTGTATCTGTTTTGCATTTAACTTTCATGGTTTACTTTTTTTTATTCATGCTTTTATGTTTATTCCATTTTAGAAAATCTAATCAAAATCAACTGAAAGAGGAAGTTTTAAAGAAGACTTGGAAATGCACAACATCCCACTCCTGAGGAAATGTATTTGTGAAGTTAAATTTTAATACTTCACATATGAATTTCCCTCACCTAAAATGAAGTCCTGGTGTTGACTGGTGTTTAAATTCAGATCATTTGTTAAACATGCACCACTTTTTGATCCTTCTGCTGTATTTGTTGTTTTATTAGACTGTATACTACATACATGTCCTACTGCCTGGAGACATCTGGAATATGCTTCTTTTTTAAACAGAAATTTTGCCTTTTAAAATGCAAACAGTAAACAGGACATGTTATTCACCTTGTTGAATTCCATGCTGCTAAGAACCAGACTGCTGAAAAATGCCAGGATGAAATCAAACCCAGGGAACCCTTTCTATGGAGTGTCAGAGAAATAAAATAAGCAGAAAGACTCAGAAAAAATAGAACATGGAAGCAGCTGAACCACATAGTGCAGCACGTTCTAGTATTTATACCTCAATAAACTCAAACATTGGGAGCTTCAATATTTTAATTTTATAGGCTACGATCAGCTGGAGAATTTCTCTCATATACCAAACGCAGTTTTAAGTTTGGATATTGGCACTTACAAAGGAGAAAAAAATAGTCCAGCTAATAAAAACGAGCTGGGAGTTAGTGATATTTGTTAGCTTCCATTTGGAGATTTAAAGGAGTGACTTGGTTTATGGGGGAGCTCTGCACCAGCAGCAGCTCTTCCCTCAGCAGCATTTCCCCCGTGCTGGCACATCCCAGAGGGCAATAAAGCAGTGACTGTGCTGAAAGGCAACACAATTCAAGGCAAAATAAAAGATCCTAAACCACTTGTGCACATGAGCTAAACCCAGCCCCAGCCTGAGCCTCCCTGCAGCAAGCAAAGGCGAGACCCAGGAGCTGAAAATGCAGCTCCACGACGCCACATCCACAGCAAATCTGATGACAGATGATCCCTTCCAGCCCCAGACTTCCTCTGCAAGATCAATATTTTAAGGATTATATGCTGAAAGATTCCTTCACATCCGACAGATAAAATCAAGAGAAATGCAAGGCGCAGTCGCCTTTCCACGTCTCCTCCATCTCAAGGCCAGGAAACAGCTTCGCCCCCAGTTACAGCAAAAAAATTCCCTAATTATTTTGTCTGGGGAGCAGTCTGCAAAGCAGACACTGATCTAAATGCCTGAACTGCGTTTGGAAGTTTTAAAAGCCTAAACTATTTGGACTTTCACATTTAAATTGCTGTACTAGTAAAGGACACACATAGCAGCAAAGCAACAACTTCTGCTGTTGTAGGTACACAAGTGGTGATTTTTTTTTTTCCCACTTGGGAATAGCTATAGAAAGAGGAAATTATTCTAGAATAACAGATGTATAAAAAAATATTTAAAAGCATTCTTGAAATATAAAGCCCTTCCACAGCAATTCTAGAGCATCACAGGATTATGGGAGATTGTATCTGTACCTGTGATTAAATTTGGATTAGTTTCTGGAGCAGATCATACTGGAACACCTTCCTGCTCGAATTTCTATAGTTACAACCCAGGATGCTTATCTGAATAACCTGAATTTCAAGGCACTTATGGTCTGCTTATCACAAGTCAGACTGTGATGAAAGAAACTGCATCCCCACAAGACAGAGGGAGAGCAATTCCTGGAGACAAGAAGGAAAATGAGAGCTGTGTGCTGTCCCCAGGCTGTCTTGCCAAGGAGATGACACTGCTGGGTGAACAAAGCAGAGGTGCTGTGTGGATGTTCTCCTTCTCACCTTCAGAACATTTCAGAGATGCTTTACAGGGGGGTTCCCCACTTCTGTACCTTCCTGTGTCCTTGTTTAATCACCTTTCATCAGCAATTACCTAATACTCAGTCATACAAACCATCTGGGTGTTCCCAAGATGTAAAATATTTTAACCACATCTTCTTTAGCTCTTCATGCCCCTGAGGGCTGTGCACTTGGTCTGACCTTTCCTCCATCCCAACACCTCTAGTTCCAAACACAATAAAAGAGGATGTGATGTACAAATGCCCAATCCACTGCCAGCACCGTGCCCTTTCCAAGGGCAGATCCTACAGGTGGAGTTCCAGGTTGTGAAATCCTCCACACCTCTGACTGAGGGCCCTGCTAATTACCAAGGAGGCTGATCCCTAATTGATTTGATTGACCACATTGATAAAAGTCCATTTGCCCTGCCCAGCCTGTTTCAGTGCAGAGCTGTGTGGCTGCTTGTTTGGAATTCAGGATCGTCACATTAGCAGCTTTTTTCATATCATTATTAAAATGCTCAGGAACAGCTATGATCAATCAGTTCCTCAAAAATACAGAGAGCAGTAATAAATATGGATAATTAGTCAACCTGCATTCATGGTTTTTTAAAAGGAAGAAAAAAAAGCAAGATCCTGCCAGATCAGTTCTCTACCAACAGAAAGCTTTGCTTTTTAGACCACTAAGAAATGCAAACAAGATACAGAACTGAACTCCAAAAAAAAAAAAAAAAAAAAGAAATAAAAACAAGATAATAAGCCTCCATTTTGAGAATCATGAATGGAGGAGAGATGATGTGCCAAAGGTATCCCAGGGATGACATTCTCACTGAGGAGGACACTGCCAGAAGCTCTGTGTGACACAGGGTGACAGCAAGGTTTGCCTATCAAGGAGCTTCCCCCAGCCAGTGGCATTTCTTGAGGGTGACAAATGAACAACCTTTCCCTCCCTTGACTATTAAAATTTGCAGACTGAGAACTGTCCAGAGTCAGTATTTTCTGAGAGATAAGCAGACAAAAAACTTCCTCTTCCTAATGCCCAGATACTGATGGAGAAAGAAACCAGAACTGGACAGTCCCAACCTCACCATTTACAAGAGATTTTGTCCTGGAAGGGGTCGTAAAGCATTGGAGCAGGATGGAGTCACCATGCCTGGACGTGGTTTAATGGTGAACACACTGGTGGTGCTGGGCTGACTGCTGGACTTGATCTTGAAGGTCTTTTCCAACCTCAGTGGTCATATGATTTCAAGGTTTTATTTAATTATTAATTAGTTTTCGGCAAAATCTCTTCACTTTGTCAAGCAGAGAGCAACATGGAGAGGCAGAGACCAAAGAGTTGTGAGCATCAGCCACCCCACAAGCACCAGAATATGGTGTTTTTCCATATGGATGGCGTGGTTTCTGCCCAGCTGGCAGAATGTGAGAACCCATTCTGGGTCCTTGCTGGCACCTGCACACCCAAACCCCCACCTCCCCATCTGTGGATTTGGCCCAAATGACTTTCATGAAGGCATAATTACACCCTTTTTATTAAATGCCTAAGAAATACAACATAAAACAGGAACGAATGACACATAAACATTTCCTCTTTCCAGCCACCACAATCCCCCAGCTTGCTGCAGAAAGGATGAGACCAGCAGAAGCAGGGAAACACAAACCCCTACTTGTATTTACTTAGGGAATGGCTTATGCTGATGGTTTTAAATTCAGGTTATAATTAAAAATAATTACAATGATTATTTATTTTAAAAATCCAGACCAGAAAAGAGAAACTAAAGAAATGGTCTAGTCTTTGCATCATTACCTTAAAATTCACTAAAATCAGGGTTTGACCCCTCTTTACACAGGGAGCTCTGTAGACCCCTGGTCCCCAAAAAATATTGTGAGGATCAGCCAGGAATGATGGTGACAGAGAAAGAGGGAAGACTGGATCTTAAGTAAAGTACCACAACAAGAAACCTTAGGAGGCTCTATTTAAAATTATCACAAGTGGATAAACTGTTCAACTCCAACACAGATTTGGAAATAAGTTCCAACAATCTGGCTCACCCCTCCCTGGCCCCAACCAGCTCCCCCAGACTCTTCAGCTGCAGATCATTTTGTACATCTGATAAGAAAACTGATTGTTTGCTATTTAATGTGATATTTTAAATCAACAAAGATGCACGACAGTTCTTTGCCTTCTGTTATTTGTAACTACACTGTTACTACTCTCTTTTCTATATTCCAAAGGCTGTTTAAACCTCACAAAAGTTATGAAGTGAAAATATCATATGGTCTTTCCCCACTAATTACATGGTGGATTTTACACATTATTTAGTGTGTTTTTCAATTAAATAAATTATGTACTCATGGGAAGGAAGGGAAACAGGCTTGGTTCCCAGACATTCTTAAGCCGATCACAAAAGTCAGAACATATTCTATAAAGTAAAACTTAAAATAAGCCCCTGTTACTGTAAGTCTGTAAATTTATAACAGATTCAACTCACAGCTTCCTTTAAATCACAGAACTGCTCAAGTCTCAAGCGCAGAAATGTCCAAAATTTGACAACCAGTGTGAATCCCCTCACAAATGCACTCGCTACAGAGCATGACATAATTTGCTCTTGCAGCAGAAGTTTTGAAAAGGATCTCTCTTCTTTTACTAACACTAAAATGATTTTCAGGGTCTGAAAATTTGATTGGAAGGAGTTTGAAACTCCTGGTGCTATAAAAATATTTGGCCATCTTTTCCACAATGAAAGGAGTTTTACATTGGTATTAACTCTAGGAAGGAAAATAGAGGTTTGAAGTCTGGTCCAAAACAAAGCCTAAAATTAAAATAAACAAACAAACAAACAAAAAAAGAAATCAGTTCATAGTAACAAAAAACTTATTTCTTTTTCACTGAACCAAGCTGAGCAGCAAAGATTGAGAAGAGCAGTTTTGGGTGGCTGGGAAGTTTTGAACTGCAAAACTCCTGGTCTGGGGCTTTTTTTTAGTGCTCCACAAAACACCACAAATATGCTACAAGCTCCTTTGAGTGGTTTCTTAGAACCTGGTGTTAAAACACCTCCACGAAACAGCTTTCAGCATAGATAAATGTGCTCCTGCAGAGCCAGCTGGGTCATTTTGAACTGTTAGTGCTCCCAGGCTTTTATTTTTGCTCCTCAGCTATTTGTTCTGCCCTTTGCTGGCCCCTGCCATGGATTAGAGGAGCATCATTGTCTGCTCCAGCCCCGACCTGCAGCTTCCTCACGTTCCTCACCCCCCCAGGTGTCCCAGGCAAGGCTGCTCCAACAGGATTAACTCATGCAATGGCTCCTGCAAACCAAGAGGAGCACCTCATGGCTGCTAAGAGACTGGTTAAAAGGCAAGGTTAATGATTCCTCACCCAATTTAGCCCCTGCAAACCGATTTCACAATGGAGGAGGACCCTTTGTGGCAAGCACATTTCTCTCCTTCTCAAAATTCTTCATAGAGAAATGAAAGAGAAAACAATTTCTATTTCTGCTCTTTGTTTTTCCTAGGTGGAATGTGTTTGGAGAATTATTTACCTGGAGTGAGTGCTTAATTAAATTCTAGTAAAGATTGTTTAAGCCTAATAGCTAATCTAATCTACCTGTGTCAAGACCCTCGAAAGAAGGTCACAAGTTGTGTTAGAGTTATAGTCAAAGAAAGTAGTATGTAACTTTAATATCCTCCTTTTATATAGTATATTAATATATTTTAGCATAGTTATAATAAAGAAATAACTCAGCCTTCTGAATTGAGTCAGATATTGTCATTTCTTCCCATTGGGTTCACCTGCATTTACAATAACCCTTGCTGGAGCAGCCAGTTTTCTACTACATTCCTTCAGCCAGGATTAAGGACAAAGCCACTTCTACCAGCAGCCATCCTGCAGGCACAGAAAGAGGCTTTACAAGTGATCTGATTATTTACCTGCCCTTGAGAATGGGGAAGGGAAGGTAAATAATGGCATTAGACCACCACAGCTTCTTGTACCAGGTTCACTGTCTGTCAGTCTGTCCTCCAGATCTCCTCCTGGAGCTTTGGTCCATTGTGGAGAGGAATCTTCTACCCTGCAGCTGGCACCTTGCCCTACACCTCAGATGCCTTCCCAGGTAGTTTTAAGGACTTCCAGCTTTGCCTAGGCCAGGTTTCACTTCTCTCCTTCTGGCTTCTCTCTCTCTACACAGAAAACTCCAAAGGATGGAAACCACAGAGCTGTGAAACGCTGAACAGCAGAGTCATCAGTGGGACCTTGTGTTAGGTAATAAATATTTATGTTCAGATCTGAAAGCGGATGCATCTCCTGATGCCTGTTTTCAAGGGAAAAGGACAGAGGCATCTCCAAAGTATGGCATTTCTGACAGATCCATGGAGCAGGAATGACAGGAGCTGCTTTTGGGGAGAAGCCTTCTGTGAGCACTGCAAGGGACAATCCACCCTATCAAGTCTAAGAGACCTGGATTTCATTTCCTGGTCTGTCACTGGCCTTACTGGGGAGTAGAGATGAATAAATTGTCATGAGATACCATGCAACCCTTTTAGTGGGGGCCACAGGTGACTGGAAAGAACAACAGTGACCTGATACAGATCCTGGTAATTTGAATTCATGGAATTTGAACTTGGTATGGCAGAGCCTCTTCCTTTCCCTTTTTCCTTTCCTTTCCTTTCCTTTCCTTTCCTTTCCTTTCCTTTCCTTTCCTTTCCTTTCCTTTCCTTTCCTTTCCTTTCCTTTCCTTTCCTTTCCTTTCCTTTCCTTTCCTTTCCTTTCCTTTCCTTTCCTTTCCTTTCCTTTCCTTTCCTTTCCTTTCCTTTCCTTTCCTTTCCTTTCCTTTCCTTCTTTCCCCTTTCATTTTTCCTTTCCTTTCAAGGTAAGACTGCCAGCCACTCACAGTGGTGACTTGTTGCTCCCAATGCCTGGCCCTGCCACCACTGTTCATTTCTCAGCTGTCCCCCAGAAGATCTCCTGGACAGAGTGATGAGAAAAGAGAAAATTGGCCAATATTTGCACTGCCCACTTCTGCTTACTCTCCATGCCTGACATGCCACTCTCTCATGAGATATTTAACAGTGGTTTAGCTCAATAAACATCCAAAAGCCCCCTCATCCACAGCTCTAAATGCAAACCATATGCTGCAGATGAAAACCCTGAAGATTATAATTAGAACTGTCCATTCAATTTAAACAAAGTCAAGAGTGAAAACTATTTCAAATTCAATAAACAGGCCATTTCAAAGTGTAGACACTGTGGAGGACAAGCTTAACAACTTAATTGACAGGTAAAGCTTCATTTCTAATCCTCATTTTGATATCATCTGTAGCCTCAGGAGTCAAAACACATCACTGCTCAGTGCTCAAAATATGCAGAGAAAATGAAAATGTCAGCTGAATGAAAAAAAAGGAAAAGCATCTGTTTGATAGCTGTGTAAGCCTGTGATATGTAAACTGCTTTGGAGTCAAGCAGCCCTAATTAGAGTTTCAAGGAATTCTTCATTAAATATACAGAGACATATATACATACATACATATATATATATATATATACACACACACATATACACACACACTTTAAGCAATTATTGAAACCAGACAATTTGCAAGAAAACCAGGTTATAGAGTTAAAAGAATGAACATGACAATTTCACAGGCAGACCTCAGACAACACTGTGATGTTTTCACACAGCTGTGTAGAAATACATTTTTCCATCTTTTCACAAAGCAGTTCGGTATGTTTTTCTCCACTCTAAGTATTTAAAACAAAAAAAAAAGAATGATCATTTTTAGGATCTTGGTGTAGTACACAGCATCTCAGCAAAGAAAAGCCAAAAAGGAAGAGTTGATAGGGTTACCAGCCCCTACAGTGGGGTTAGACTAATAGGTATTTTGGCAACTGCACCCTCTAAACGGCCCCAGCTCCCATCAACATGAAACCCACACATATGGACAGAAACTCTCAGTCAAGAACTGTGCCAGGATAAGTGAATGGCCACATGAAATAACCAGGGAGTACAAGCTGAAGAATGACAAACCAGATGAAAGGGTAACTTAGGCTCCTAAATAAACCAAACCCAGCCTCATTCATACCACTGCTTCCAGCAGAAAAGAGGCAAACGTACCAGCTGTAAACAGGGAAGTTGGGAGGGAACCTTTTAAAGACAAATAACAAAATTTTAGGTGATTTCTGCTTAGGACAAAGACTTTGAGATCACCAGTATCATCAGCTACTGCAATGCTCCTGCAAGATTTTCTGATGTGGGGCGGAACAGCAGAGAGAATATTTGTTATAGGTCTCTCAATTTTTAAATACAGCTCCTCAGCACAATCCAGTTGGGCCCTGCTGTGAGGTGGGAGGGTGGCAAAGGAGGAGAGGATCTCTACAAGGGGCTGCACTTAATAAGTGACAGAAAGATACAGCCCAGACTCCTTGTGAGGACTCAGTTCGGAGCTGCATTCAGGAGGTTTATATGTTGGGCCATCAGCAGCTTCTCTCGGCAGGATATGGCAGTTTGCAAGAGTAGCTGTGGAATAAAAAGAGAAATGCCTGATGTGATGAGAACACCTGGATTTTGCTAGCAGCAATATTAATGCACACTTGCTGAGATCTGTGTCTGCTACAGCAGAATGCAGAGAAATGTGTTTTCCACACACAGCAGGTAAAACATGCACAAGAAAATTACAATCATGCAAACACCTTCATAACGTGGTGTTTCCAGCTTGCAGGACGTGTGCTGTGCTGGCTGGAAATACAGATGTGATTTGTGACAGGGAGGGCACAGGCTCCATTCAGCCACCAAGCTCCACCTCTGCCCCTCTAAAGCTGAGCCCACAGCACAACCTCCAGTCCCTGTGTCACAGCTGGCTCCTGGCACTGCTCTACAGCCATCATTCATGGGTGCCTCTTCAGGTGCCACCACAAGCGCTGATCCCCCACTGGAGCCATCCCAGCTCCAGGACAATCTAGGGCATAAATGCCAGACAGCCAAAGACAGCATTTTACACAGGTTTTCTTGCTCTGCTTCCCTTATGACATAAATCACGTGTGACTCTGCAGAGATTCCAGCAGGAGAAGAGAGAAGTGACATGAACACACCCCAAACCTATCCATGCCAACTTCCAGAGCTGGATCCTAATCATCCATCACAGAATGGTTTGGGTGGGAAGGGACCTTGAAGAACTACCAGTTCTAATTCCCTTGCCACGGGCAGGGACACCTTCCTCTAGCCCAGGCTGCTCCAAGACCTGTCCAACTTTGAACTCTTCCAGGTACAGGCCACCAATTCTCTGGTGAACTTGTGTCAGTGCATCACAATCCTCACAGGGAAGAATTTCTTCTCAGCATCTGATCTAAACCTGCCCACTGTCAGCTTGAAGACACTTCCCTCTCTCTTATCACTCCATGCTTTTGTTGCAAGTCCCTCTCCAGCTCTCTTGGAGCCCCTTTAGGCATTGGAAGGGCTCTGAGTTCTCCCCGGACACTTCTCATCTCCAGCCTGAACCACCCCAACACTCTCACCCTGTCTTTGTATGAATAATGCCACCAGGCACGGAAGAATTTATTTTCCTTCCTTTTTTCTTCCTCTTCCCCAGATTAAAATCCACATCAAATGAACCAGTTGATTGCTCCACTTTTATTAGCTGTTTCTGAACTCCTTGGCTGACACTGAATCCCTTTTGGGACAGGAACTGTTCACAAGGTTCTCAGGTGGGCTTTTCACAGAGCCAGCGTGCAACAACAGCAGGTTCACTTCAAGTTGTTCTTCTAATATATCCCAGCTAAAGCCCTCAGGTACTCCTGTAATTGAAGTCTGAGTAATCCAATATGATGTTGATCAAACTACTGATCTTTTAATAACGCAGTGTAGCTCTCCCAGCAGTTGCTATCTCGCTGACAGTCATGTCTGGATCGCTTCCTTTGGGCCAAGGCTTTGAACAGAGAAGCTGACGGGTTTCTGTTTGCTTTAGATTTTATCACAAATTGTTTTAAAGCTTTTTTAAGGTTGTATCAGATGGCTCATAAAATCCACAGGCGTTTCAATAATAATAAAAATTAAAAAAAAAAAGGTTGTTCTATTAGGTGTCCAGGTGAAGAACAGTATTAAATGCTCCCAAAGAGGAACACAAACACCACTCAGGAGCTGTGCTCTTTCCTGTCCCCGTACCTGCCGTCAGTTCTTGTTTACACAGCCTGTAGGCAAAGCTACAGAGAAAGCTGTAGCCACGCTGCACAATACCCTCCTCTGAAAGGCAAATGTGCACATTTTTCCTCTCACAACTTCCATTTAAAGTGGGAATTTAAGGTTTTTCTAAACCTCGCCTCTCCACACAAGAATAATTCAGCTGCAATTTGCATTTTCGATGTGCTCGAAATGAACACCAAGATGACTCATGTGCTGTTTATAAGATGCCTGTATTTGCTGGTAAATACCTTGCTACAAACAAGCTATAATTTAAGTATTCAGAAGTCTTGCTTCTGCATAAAATTACTACCAAGTGTAATTTTGGAGACCATGACCAGTGCTTCAATTTCAGGCTTGCAAAGCTCTTCCTACACAATGATTCTTAAAAGTACGAGTGGATTTTCTTCTCTGATAACAGCAATCATTGTATCTCTGTAATTGCAGAAAAGATTACCTGGCTTTTAATTCACATTAGTCAGCTCCAACAATACTGTGCTTCTTTCCTTTCCTTCAAAATAAACTAATTATTGTCAATCAGCCTACTGGAATGTTAACATTCTCTATAACCTGCCTTTCAGATGTAGTCATAAATGCAAAAAACTAGCTAATATAAACTAATCAGAGCTCTAGAAATATCTCAAAACATATTTGTGCTGCAGTCTATCATTTTTTGTCACATTATTTCCAAATATTATCTTTCATCTGGACAATAACAGCCTTTTCATATAGTTCTATAATGCTTTTCATCTAACTATTCATAGCTCCTCGGTTAATTAAAAGCATTAAGTCCCTGAGTAATACGGCAAACACTGCAATATTTCTGAACTTTAAATGTTCCCACTATCAAAAGCTGATCAATACAGCTTTATGCATCAAGTGGTGTGGACAAAGAAAACTCTCCAGGTCAGTTTTTTGGGGTTTTTTTTGCCCACGCCCAACTTTGTTGTGAGCACGAAGTCACAACAGCAATACCTGGAGTCACTCATAGGGGAACCACAGAGGGGGTGACAATCGCTGTCCCTACACATCCCACGACCTGAAGGACATTCTGTCAGAACTCAAAATGTCCCTCAGACATTTTTGGATGTTCCGGGCCCAGCTCAGAAGCATTTGAGACCCTGGCAGGCAGCTGGAAACAGCTGTGATTTTGGGTTTGAGCCATGGAATGATTTACCAGCCTTGCAGGAAGAACAAGAAGTCACAGAAGTTTAGATATTAGAGTAGAAGTAGTCACAAAGTAGAGGGAAGAATTTTTGAGTGCTGTACAGGGGGGTTTTACTTTTGTACATGGGGGTCAGAAGTTTTAAGATGGATTTGGGATTTGGGCCTGCCCTGTCCTCCCTCTTTCTCCTTCCTTACCTCCATGTTCTTGTGATGTTGGCACTCACAGATTGGTTTAGAGTAGAAAAGCACCATTTAATATAGGTAATAGGCATTGGGGAAAAACTGTAAACATGTAACATGTAATGTACCATATAAAAGATAGAAAATCACCATTTAATATAGGTAATGGGCATTGGGGAAAAACTGTAAACATGTAACATGTAATGTACCATATAAAAGATAGAAAATCACCATTTAATATAGGTAATAGGCATTGGGGAAAACTGTAACCATGTAACACATAATTTACCATATAAAAGATAGAAAACCATTTAATATAGGTAATGGGTATTGGGGAAAACTATAAACATGTAACATGTAATGTACCATATAAAAGATAGAAAATCACCATTTAATATAGGTAATAGGCATTGGGGACAAACTGTAACCATGTCACACGTAATGTACCATATAAAAGAGAGCAGCAGCCCTGGTGGGAGAGAAGAAGCAGTCGGGGTCAGAGAGGATGTCAGGGTGTGTGTGTGCCTCTGCCTGAGCTCTGAGCAAACCACAGCAGCTCAAGGAGAAAAACTTTTAGATAACTTGCAATAAACTGCCTTTGTCAAAACCCCAGCCTGGTTCAGGGGTTCCGTGTGGTGGAAAAATCTCTCCTCCAACCCGTGCTTCCAAAGAAAATCTCTGCAGCCTCTTGTAGTTCAGTCTCAAGGCAGTTTATTGCAAGTTATCTAAAAGATTGTCTTCTCTGGCTACTGCGATTTGGTCAGTAAAAACCCCTCTGCACAGGTGTTAAAACCCCCCTGTACAATACTAAAAAATTCTCCCCTCTACTTTGTAACTACTTCTACTCTAATATCTAACCTTTTGTGACTGCTTGTTCCACCTTCAAAGTCGGTAACTCATTCCATGGCTCAAACCCAAAATCACAGCTGTTTCCAGCTGTCCACCAGGGTCTCAAATGCCTCCAACCAGGGCCTGGAACCTCCAAAAATGTCTGAGGGACATTTTGAGTTCCAATATGCCTTGAGACAAACAACAGAAGACTTCTGAGCTTTTCTTTGAAAGCACAGGTTGGAGGAGAGATTTTTCCACCACTTGGAGCCACCCCCGAACTAGGGTGAGCTCTGGCAACATTCCTCCCCAAGGATGATGGCAAGTTGAGGTCCCTGCTCCATGTTTGCTTCCAGCTGGTGGAGCTGGAGGAAGAGGAGGTAGCTGGAAGGCTGGGGAGCAATCCCTGTGCCGGGTCTGTGATCAGCTGTGGCGCACGGGGAGCCGCGAGCGCCGTACGGCAGCGCCGTGGAGATGGGGCTCTGCGTGTGCTGTGACACCCAGAAACGAGCCTTCCCCTTCAGATCAGGGACCAATAATTCACCTGATAACTGGAATGCAAAGGGAAAAGGTGCCAGTTTTCCCCGGGGTACGAGCAGTGCTGTGCTTTCTGAGACGCTGGGAATGTGCGACACGGTGACAAGCTGCACTGCACCTAACCCTGTGGAGTCCTGACAAAAACTGAGAATTAAACTGCCAGGCCCACGGTTTGTTTATGCAAAAGGCTGTTATTAAAATGTTGCAGCTGAATTAAGCGTTCAAAGGCAAAAATCTAGGCACCAAAAAACAAGCTCCGTAGAGAAAAACAGATTTACCAAGATTATCTGGAAATAATCATTGAATCCTTGAAATATAAGTAGGCCCAGTCTTCCCCAAAAGTCAAGGGCTTTTGGGTAGGACTTTTTTAACTGTTGCTTTGGAGCCTTGGATTAGGATAACAATACCCTTGACCCAACTGGTGCGCATAAAACTCCTACTTAAAAAGTGACTGCAAACTGACTCAGCCTGTTCTCAGCCCCGATGGATGGGAACACGTACCAGGATAAACGAGCTGAGCCTCCAGTGGCAGCGCTCACTTTGGAGGGAGCTGTCATAACTGTGAGCCTGTCTACCCCGAGGGATGGCAGATGTGAGAATCTGGGTGGTTCAGCTCGCAGCCGCCTTTGTTCGGTGTGGGAGGGAGGAGCGGGGAGCCTTCAGCAACAGCCAAGCAGGAATTAGGAACAAACTAAAGCAGGGCAATTAAAATTCAGCAATAAATCAATTATCAGAGCATCAGATGCTCTTCTCGACACAGAAATGCTGTGAAACAGGTGGGAAGTGTCTCTTCTGGCCTGAGTAAAGTGTCCCTTCCCTGACTGAAGAGAAACAGACACAAAATTTGGGATTTGCTGAGTTTAGTATTCGATGTATTTGAATAAGATTGAGAAGGTTTGTGTACCTGGGTGGTTCTTGCTGGGGAGGGCTCAGAGAAAGCAACATTGCCCAGACCAAGCCTCTGCCAGCCTGGAACGAGCCCCTGAAATTCAGCTCAGGCTCCTGCCTGCTTGGGCTAGCCAGGAATCAGCATAAAGTAATTTTAAAACTCCAATCAGCTGAAGTCAGTGTTACCCTTACTACAACCGTGTTGTCATTTTTGCTACTAATTTGGAGGGCTTTTTTTGCTGCAGAACTACCAGGAATAGACAAATGCAGACAGATGACACAATTTGCCTGGGAGAGTGTAACAGCTCCATGCAGCTATTGATCCCAGGGAGAGCACGAGGGAGGTCAGAGGAACCTCCAGCCATCGTTTTTTCTCAGAGAAATGCTTGAAATTGAGAATTCCGAAAGAATGACTTGGGAGTAGAAATAAAATTGGATTCCCCATCAGGTTTGCAAATGTAAAACATCTCCAGCAGTTTCTGCCCGGAGCTTCTCTGCAGCCATGCACAAAAACCACACAGTCCTGCCTAAATCCAGCAGTCTCCAGAAAACCACAGAAGTCTGACTGCCAAACAGTGTTTATAATGCACAATTAATCCTTAATCTCACTTAATACAGTTCCCTCTATAAGAGAAGTAGGGGAACTCTTTTTTTTTTTTTTTTTTTTTTGTTATTACCAACTGGGATCTGAAATCAAAAGCAGTTATTAAGCTTTTTACTCATGACTAAAAATAATGATTTGACAGGTAGGAGCAATCATAATTAATACTTAAATGCAAAAACAGATATTGCTTCTTGTTGAATTCACTTTAAATATAAGATATTTACCAGTATTCTGGATGTATAAACTAAGAGAGAAGAAAATGCTTACTCTCCACCTGCCCTGGCGGATTACTGTGAGTTTTTTATACTTTGAAACATAAATACTTGAAATTATCTGACTTAGCTCTAAAACCTCAAACTAAAGTCCCAGGATACCCGAGAGCCACTAAAAACACATTTGGAAAAATCAGAAATTAGGCCTTACCTTCTCTCCTCTCATAAGTCTTTTTCTTTTGCCTATTCTTTTCTCTTCTTTTTAGAATTGCTGTAAAATTCCAATATCCTGAAATGCCTCAGTTATCAAGATGTTCCACCCATGGTCTGATAAGGTGAAGAGGTGGAATTGTCTATTCCCCTCACTCTAGGAGGCAAATATTAGGTGGAGAGAGTAATTCACTTACAAATAATTAGATAATTGTGAAAAAAATCCTGCAACTGCATTTATTTCCTTGTCTCAAGACAAGGTCTTGAAATAGAGGAAGATGAAGAGGGTTGGGTGGCTTCACCTCATCTAAGAGTGACTTCACTTGAGTGCTGTAAGATTTGAGCTCAGCTGGTCTGGTACTTGCTACATCTGGAATAAGAACTGGTACTGTTTGATATTTGTAAAATATATTCTCCTTGTTCTCCTTCTGCTGAAGTGTTCCTGGCAATAAGTACCTCAGTGTCATGGCCTGCCAACAATGTGTGTGGAATCAAGTACAACTGTTAGAGTGAAGATCATGCAAAAGCATCCTGAATGCTTCCAGTAGACTATTTTCTCCTGTTCTAATAAAAAATAAATAAATATAATTAAAAATGCCTTGGCATTTCCCTCCAAGTGCATGGTATTCTGTCCTTCAGTTTTTAATCACAGGACATGGCAGACACCTGTACATTGATTTGCTGGGCAGGGAAAACAGCCCAAATGCAGAATTAGCATTTGTTCTCTCCAATAAAACCAGAATTAGACAAGAGTAAGTTGTGTTTCAGACCTTATTAACTTAATAAATGCTGTCACCATATTAATAAACACTTTCTTGCTCTCAGACATGTCCCTTTTAGCCCACCATTAACTCTTCCAAGGCAACAAACAGTGTTTGCAGAGTTCCCCCCTGCCCTGGGACCAGGCTCCAGCAGTGACCCCTCCATTTCTCCATTTCTGGGGTGACCAGTGGTGGCCCTGGCACAGTCACACTCTGGCTCTGGGGGCAGCTGCTCCCAAAGTCCCCCTGGCAAAGGTCTGGAAAGCTGCCAGAGCTCCGAGGTTTGACTGAAACCCCCAGGGAGGGGGCTACAGCCATTGCAATATCACTCTAATTAACCAAACAGGAGCTCTGTCTCATCAACAGTTAATCACAGGACTTCACTTGTCTCTAAGTTCCTGCAGTTGCCTTGACAGATGAGAGCACAATAATATAAATAAGAAATGACAGTTTACCAAAGAAGGTTAACATAAGGCCACGACCTTTTTCTACTTGACTTCTGCAGCTTATTCATGTGTGAAAACACGCTTTTGTAGCTGTAGCTTCAGCATCCCTTACAGATCTGGACTTGTGCCAACAACTGAGCTTTAAAATTACCATTTAAAATACCATTTTAAATGGTATTTATGCTCAGAAAATACCATTTCTGCATTTTGCGATGCTCGAGTAGAACTGCTTCGCATCAGAATAAAATATGAAATGAGGATATCTCTGCATTTCACAGCCTGTCTCCCTGACACAGTGGTGCCTCTGCTCCACAAACAAGGAGGCATTGGGCACACACCCATCTCCTCTCCCTTCCTCAGACCAGGTCACACCTTTCTGAGCAAACCCACAGCCCCTGCCCGGGCTGCCTCAGGAACAGCACACGGATGCACAGGGCACAGCATCAGCCTGACAGTCCTACACTGGTAAATGTCAAATATTAATTTGTCACATTATTTGTGCAGCGATTTAAAGCCAAATCCTGTCTCATCATTCACTTCCATCAGGCACACGAGGAGCGGGAGGGAAGCAGGAGCTTTCTGTCACAATCTGAAATGCCTGCGCCAGGAGCTGCCAGGAAATATTTCTCTGTCAGAGAAGCAAACTGAAGTTGTGAGCATGAAGGCTGGAGAGTGAAAGCTGCAGTACAACATGGAGATAATTAGTTTTGAAAGGCTAATCAGGTCACTGCTCTGGCTGGCATTTCTATAGAGATGCACAAGCCTCCAGCTCACCACAGCTTGCCTCTCCATACGAGTATTCCTCACCAAAATGAAGTAAGACCTTACAAACTGCTTAACTCTGAATGACATTTCCTGCCATAAGAACCCCCAAAGAGCCACAAAAGATCCCTACAAATAACCAGGAAATATCCCTACAGCCCTTGGAATGAGGACAGACCCCACAGCATGGCTCTGTGCTGCCCAATCTCCTTCCCCATGTGGGTCCAACCAGCCACAGAATCACTCAAGAAGGAGGTTTAATCAAAGCTGCTTGCAACAACTATTTTAAGATGATCCCACTTATTTTGTGCTGTTTTCTGGTGCATATTCATGGAGCCTTGTGTCTTGCACACACCTCTGACACCCAAGAAGGTGGAGAAGTTGAGCACTATCAGCTCTCTCAAGCTGTGAAATTAGGCCTTTGTGTCTCCAAAAAAAATTGCCCTCAAACCTCCAGCAATGCTTGATTAAAACAGCATTGCACTTCAGTACGCTGTTTGTTAGTGAATTTTTATCCACTTTCCCTTCCTTAGCATTAAGCAGCTACAAATGGCTAAAAAAATATTTAAAAAACCCCAACAGTTCTTTCCTGACAGAAAGAACTTTCCCTTTTGTCAGAAGGACGCTCTACTTTGTTTCTGAAAAACACGATCAATCTTTCCAGTAATAATGACTCGCTGAATAAGATCTGTGCTACTTCCATGCTGCTTTTCTAACAATACACCTTATTTGTACCTTGGCTTATAAAAAAACCCCATACACTGATCGATCATTGCAGGCACCAGTGAAATAAAACCAACCACGAGACAAATAATGGGAGCAGAACAATAGTGAACATCTATTTAATGCCTGAGTTTAGACTAAGGGGTAACATAAAGCACAATGATGCTATAAAGGCAGAAAGAATGGAACAATCCAGAACAACAATAAACTTTATTCCTCCAAAACCA
Organism: Lonchura striata; assembly: GCF_050655825.1. Lineage (NCBI taxonomy): Eukaryota > Metazoa > Chordata > Aves > Passeriformes > Estrildidae > Lonchura > Lonchura striata. The sequence continues at coordinate 28,119,996 of NC_140711.1, forward strand.
CTGGTTAACCTGAATGAGGAGCTGTTTTACTCTTGTCTGCAAAAATGACTCCTTTGAGCAATGCAGAGGCATTAATAAAACCACAGTTCACGCCCTGGAAGGATTTCAGCAGCACTCACAGTTTTGTTTGAGAGCTCACTTTCCCCTCAAGTAGTAACCAGCCACTAAGTTACTCATATTGTAACACCTGATGGCCAGAAGTTGGCTGAAGTTGGCCTCCTTGCAGGTCAGTACAGCCAAATTCTGCCATTGTCACCTCTGCAGAAGTTCAGGTGTATTTAGTGACACTATCACATTCACTCTGTTGTATGACTTGCTTCCAGTTCATTGTATTTTTCCATTTTTGCCTGAAGATTAAAAAAAAAAAAAAATGGCCTTAAAACAGCTAATAATATATTCCCCTGCAACTCCTGGTCAGATAGAACATAGTACAAAAATCAAATACCTTAAGCTCTGTTTGAGATTTTAAAGACTGTCCAAAAGCTTGAATTTAAAGTGTATTGTAAGAACTGAATTGTGCAGAAGGAACACTAATTTGACTAACTTATTAAAATAAAACTAGTGTAAAAGAAAAATTGCTCTTGCATGCTAAGGATTATGATGAGTAGGACTCCTGCTTTCAAAAACCTGGGGGTGTGGTGAACTTTTATGCACTGAAAGCAGCAAGTAGTCATCAAAACACAGACCTGTGCACTGGCCCATGGGCATCTTGCCAGTCAGTCTCCCAAAGAGGCAAGAGAGGTGAAGTAGCAGGGATCTGTGAATCATAAATGATATACCCTGGGTTGAGCTCTCCAAAGGCCAAAATGAAAACATGGAGGACCATAATTAAATATTTCAATCAAAATAACATAACTATCTACAGCTTATATTCACTGTCAAGGTGGATCTCAACTGACAGGCTGTCATAAAAAATAATTCTATTGTCTTTTAGTGAAAAAAGCAGTGCAGCCAAATGAATTTTTAAGTTAGGATAAATCATATGACCACAGACAAGAAATACAGTGCTTTATACAAACCTTTAAAAGTAGCTGGAAATGGTAAAATGAAATCTTGGAAGAAGGGAATTTGTGAGACACTGTGCAATGGGAAAAGTCAGAGAACACAGTTTCTTTTGAGAAGATATTAATACAGGTCATGAAAAGCTACCCTGAGATGAAAAAAAAATCATCACTGATGCATTCACTGCAGCACTGAAAAGCAGGGGAGGTCCAATCCAGGCCCACAGCAGAGCACACCAGGTGATGTGGCAGCACATCCCTGTTACCTGGGTCAGAGAAGAGCTCAGGAAGAAGGAACTGCCCGGGCCTGCAGCACAGCACACCCTGGGTACCTCACACCTGACTTTCTGCAACCCCTGATGCTGCACAAAATGTAGTGACTGTAGGTCAACACATCACCTGGACTTGTTTACACCCACTCTGCTTGCCAGTGAGCCTTTAGGAAGTCTGACCATAATTCATTATGTGTTCTAACATAAGTTTTTGCATAAGAACGAATTTTACCCTCTAATGCACTAACTAGACTTAAATTTCCCTTAGGAAAAAGACAAATGGGTTTACATAGCATGTGGTTTTAAATCCTTTTTTATTCAGTTAATCTCTAGCTGTGGAATTGTGATTGAAATATGAAAATGTATGTGTATTTTCTGATAAGAACCATTTTGCTTAAGAGACAGATGAAATATTATCAAGTGTATACACTTTCTTCAAGTTTTTCAACTGATGACGGAAATCCCATAATCAGAACATGGCACAGCCAATCCAGGTTAAGTGATAACATTTTTTTCAACAAAACAAAACAAAACCCCAACCCTTTGAAGTGTTCTTACAGTTACATCTTCATAATCCAGACATGAGAAGATCTGCGCTCTCGACAACTCTGAGCACACGCTCTCCAGCCGGCTCCACATAAAAGCCACCATTTCCTTCCCCTTCCTAAGTCTGATTCCTTCCTAGCAGTGAGACAAGGCACAAAGGATTACCTGCACAGGATTTTCCATCTTCCCCCAGCCTCTGGCCAGCTGGGCACTTGCAGTGGTAGCTGCCGATGGTGTTGCAGCAGCGGTCGTGGCAGCCGCCGTTCCCCGTGCTGCACTCGTTGACATCTGCCAGGAGGAAGCACAAGCAACCAGTGAAGACAGGGCACCGACCACAGCACCTGAAGATCTGGGGGCAGTCGTGTCTGACTGATGTGAAAAAGTGAGAAAGTTTCTGAGATGACCAGCTCGGGACCCTGAAGCAACCCCCGGATCAGCGACTCCCGGCCACGCTGCTGAGCCCCTCCGCTCAGCCAGGCTGTGCCAGGGGAGGTTTAGATTTGGTACCACAAAGCATTTCTTTATTGGAAGGATTGCCTAGCACTGGAAAAGGGTGCCCAGGGAAGTGGTGGAGTCACCATCCCTAGAGGGATTTAAAAGACAGATATCATAGAATCATTACTGTTGGAAAATACCTCTAAGATCCTCAAACCCAACCATTAGTGGATGTGGCACATGGGAACATGATTTAGTGCAGGGGCTTGGCAGTGCTGGGTTAATGGTTGGACTCAATGGTCTTAAAGGTCTTTTCAACCTGAAATATTCTGTAATTTCAAGAGTTGCAGGGGTGGGATTTTCCTCCTCCTTTTCTAAACAGATGAGTGCAGAGCCTACCTGACACCAGCTTCAGGCTCTACCCAGCTCACCAACTTCCACCTCTGGAACAACCTCTACACAGTTATTTCCAGCAGCCTCACTTGGGTATTAGGTTGCTTCTAGAAGCAGTGGCAGAGATAAGAAACCTCTGAAAGATGGTAGGATTTTAAATCAATTATGGTCCTGCTTTCTGTCAGGTGCTGTTATCTACACACATGACTTATTCACCTTGTGAGCTGGTGTTTTCCTGCATGCAAAATAGAACTTTACACATTACAAATGAAGAGCATTAAAGGACTAAATGAAAAAAAAAATGTAAATAGACAGCTAGTGGCAGAGAAATAAATCAATAGCAAAGACCTTCCCTTACATACCTACTTAAACATCCTACATATGAAATTTCAAGGAAATATGATAGAAACCACCAGGCCAGCAGTGCTGCTCTGCTGAGCAGGAGCAGAAACAACAAACAGTATGGAGGTGATTTCCAAAATAGAAAATTTGTTCAAAGAGGATGGTAAACGTAACAAGCCCAGCAGGTATTTGCTGCACTGATTCCATGCACAGTGAGCTTGGGAAATTCCTTCTCACTCACTTTGCTCTCTGAAGTGTTCATGTCCCACATACACCCAAGCCCAGCAGTGCAAGGGTAAGCAGGAATGGACCTGTGTGAGAATAATGGGCTCTGGGGAGCTTGGCTTTAATTTTTGGGCAAATGTCTTGATCTGCCTTGGTGGCAGAGACGGGGCTGAGGGACATGCCACCTCCTCAAAGCCCAGGCTGAGGGTGCTGGTGACAAATTTGATATGCCTTTGGCACTGGGAGAGAGCTCACATTGCTCTCAGGTGAGACAGCAGGAAAGCCAGGAGGAGGAGGATTGAGCAGCAGAAGATAAGCATCATCATGACTGTAAAAACCACAGGCAGTTACTTCGTATTAGTGGCACTCCTCATCCCAAAGGGAGGAATGAGGCTTTAAAAAAAACCATTTAATTAGTTTGCAAAGAAAAAATAATCAAAAAAAGAATTTCACATTCATGCAAGAGAGGTGAGAGCCTTTCGACTGCAACCCTTCGGTGTTAAAGGGTTTCACTAAGATTGACCAAGGTTTGTTAGTTCTTTGATGAGCTCAAGTCTCACTTGACTGGTTCATTTCTGATCCTGGCGAAAAGCCACAGGTTAAAAGAAATTTTTGAGGAGGTTTCAGACTATTAAAAAGCTAAAGGAAAAGTGTATCATGAAACACCAACTTTTGCTGAAGTGTAGCTGAAAAGGCACAAACCCTCTAAAACCACCTCATTTCTCTACAGCTTTAGATTCAATGCAATGACCGACAAAATGATAATTTCTTTGTCCTCAGCGATACTGGAAAAACACTGGCAGGCTATAAAGAAATAAAACAAAATTCAGTTATCCCAGAGCTACACAACAAACCAATTCCTAACTCGCTTGAAGCCAACGAGGCTCTTCTCCACTTCACGGGAACGCGATTCAAACAGAAACTTTTCCAGCAGAAAAACACTCCCCTCCCCTCCTCCTCTCCAAAAACAAACGGCACCAAAATAACAACGCGCGTCTGCTCGCTTCTCCTCGGCGAGAGATGGGGAGAACATATGACAGGAGGCAGATTTTGGACGTGTTCCTCCAAGCTCTGGGAGGAGGCACGCGAGCGCTCGGCGCCGCGCGGCCGCTTCCGAGGGGTTTGCTCGCTGCGCCTCGTGGTGACAAACAGCAGCGAGCCACAAAACAACCCAGCTCCGCAGCTTCCACTTCTGTTCATACTGACAGGATGAAAACTAATAAAATCTCCTTGCTCTTTTCATTATTTAAACGAAATTGAGGGAAGAACTGCTTTATTTTTTTAGCGCCCACAGTGCTACGTGACCTCCTGGTGTAAAATATTGACTGGGTGAGGTGGTCTAGGATATACAGCCCGATTTATTAACACCAGTGTCTATATTTTGAACCAAATTATTGGAAGAAAACCTTTCTAGCTGAGGAGCTCATTATTATCCCCTTGATTTCACCAGGGTATAATCCATTCGGAAGTGTATAGTGCTGTTGCATGCTAATACATAGGAAGCTTCTCCTTTGATTTCAGAGTGTTCCTGTTAGCAATTAAAAATATTTTCCTTCCTTGTTCAGCATAAAATGCTGTGGTCCAGCTATTGGTGCTGCATGACTGAAAACCTCATTTCCTCCTCCTTCTAAGCCTACCTTCTTAATGCTCTGTCCAGGATTTCCTTGTCTCTGCCTTAATATTTGTTTTCATCTTCTGATGACATATTTTCATGCCCTTTCTTCGCTGCTTTTTACACCAGAAACCCACCACTTCTTCTGCTATATTCAGAAAACTTGACTTTCCATCTCCATGTGTCTTTAAAACAAACACCTTCTTTAAAACTGATCATTACAAAATAAACTGTGATTTAGTTTCTGAGTTAAGACACTAAGAAAAGCTTTTTTGATACAGCTTTATTAGAGAGCAATCACATTAGAAGGAATATACTGAGTAGGAATAAATCTCACCAGTTTTAGCCCTAATATGATGAAAATTTGCTCTCTAAGCATCTGCATCCTTTGCTCTCCTGTCTCCTGTTCAAGACCTTCCCCACTGCCTGCTCCCTGCCAAGCTGTTTTCTGCAACTCCATAATAAAGGTCAGATGTTGCCTCAGCCCAAAGAAGCACAAAAATAAATGATCAGAATGTGAAGTAATAAAGAATGTGGTTTACATTTGTAAAAGGCCGGGTCATAGAGCTTTTACAAGCCACAATCAGCTGTTCCATATTCCTAGAAGAGAGTAGTCAGGATTTTAAAATCCAATTACAGTTTTGCCATTGGAAAAAAAAAGAAAAGAAGGAAAATCAAAACAAACTCAACAAAAACAATCCTGTCAAATGATAAATTTCTGTCTGCTTTCCATATTCAATGTCACTCAAGGTCGCAAATATATTTTGCCTTTTGAATAGTGAGCAAAATGACAGAAAATTTCTGACACGTAACAAGTCTGCCACGTTAGGTCTGACAAAAGTTCAATGTTATCAGGCCTATCAATCTATCTGTAATGACATGCTGTAGGCACTTCAAAAAAAAAAAAAGTGATGTTTGCTACAGCACTCTTTCACATTTATTTATAGAGCCAATGTTGCAACACAAAAACATTATCCATGGGACATACTGGATGTGAGCCTTCAATCTTGCCATGGGAAAAATAATTGAAAACACCTTGCATCTAGATTAACTTGATATTAACTTTATATATGATCTGTCTAGTGTATATGTGTGGGAAAAAAATACACAATGTATTTTGAATCCATTGCTGACATGTGCCCATGTCCCACACTCCCCGCACTCATGGTATAATAGACAGAACTATGTGAAAAGGTGTCTTTTCTCCAAAAAGCTTATAAAATACTTGATATGGATGGGAACATCCCTTTTTTTTTCATGAAGCTAATCACCTTTGCCCAATTAACCCTGCCTAGAAGCTACATACTAAATGGAGAAGGACAATTCCAATCCCTTCATTTCTCTGTTCTTGTTAATGCTATTCCATCTGAAAATGTCACACATGCTCAGCTCCAGGGAAAACAGCCCTTCATCAAGTTTTTATGAAAATGTAAGCAATTTCAGATTTCTACAAAGAAATGAAGGTTTTATGTAAAAGCAGACAGTGGACAAAGTGGTTTTCATTGGTAATTCCAGCTTGAAATCTAGCAGCAGTGACCTGCTCTATCACTAGCTCTCAAAAGTAGAAAGCAGATGAAGAGAAATCAGTGTGAAAAGCAGAAATATGTGCTGGCATTTGGGCAGAAGTCTCTCCACTGAGCTGCTGGTGAGGGCTGCAGCTCTGCAGGGCTGCACCTGGAGCTCAGTTCAGCATCTCTGGAAGCCAGTGAGGGACTAAACCTGCCCTGGGCACAGGACTGGCCAGAGATGGGCAAGGAGGAAGCACCTGCAATGAGCAGGGGCTCAGCTCTGCAGCAGGAAAACCATGAAGTGAAAGACCATCTAATTTTGGCAAGTTTTTATGTTTAGATCCATGGAACACAGCAGTTAACTCACTGCCTACAGGTTAAGGTAGTTTTATTTTCCCCATACGACAAGTTGAATGCCATATTCATTAATATAAAGACTAATTTTTAAGATAACAAAAGGAATCTCATAACTGCCACACAGCGTTTAAAACCCATTTTCCAAGATTTCTGTATTTATCTGCTGTATAAGAGCAATAACTTTACTTATTGAAGGCAGCCACATGCAAATTTGCCATGTGGGTGCCCAGTTTTGGGGCTAACCTGTGCTGTGACCCTTGAGCCACCAACTCCAGCATGTGTCACAGCTCCCTGGACTTGAAATAAATCACTGAAGTGGAATAAAATCTGTAAAATCATTGCCATTGTTATGGCAATCCTGCCTGAACAAAGCCCACCAGCACAGAGTGAGGAGGTGATTTTGATTAGTTTAAAAGCGTTAGGGTAACACACCCTGCTTCAATCAGGGGTCACAGCAACCACAAAATATTTATTTACAGGGAAGACAACATCCCATTAATAACACTTGGGACCTTCTCCTGGGGACTATGATGAAGATGGGTGGATTTCAGGAATCTAAATATTAAATATCTTTAAGAAAGCAGTTTGATTCCTCTCTCTAACAGGCACTGGCAGCTTCTATTGACTTTTATAGCAATTTAGAGATGTAAATTTCTAACTCAGAAAACACAAATGCTGTTGGGCAAAATAAACCAAACCCTCACCCTCATAATGGTTAGGATCAAAGTCTAAATATAGTTTACCATGTGCACCTCAAATGCTCCTATATGCATACTTTAGTATATCAGAGAGCCTGGCACACAAATGTGTAGAACTGCAACTACCTTACAATTAGCTTTTATAAGGAGGTATGATAGGCAAGTGTCTGCAAATCACAATGCCCATTTGACAACTTCTCATACATTGATCTAAATAACTTGATTCAAGCTGAAGATCCAAAAAAAAAAAAAAAAAAGAAAAAAGTACCTCCTTAAGTTTTACACACTGTTTTTGTTTTTTTTTAATTACAGCTTGGATGGTCTGCAACCAAAACCATATGTCTAAATAAATCCTGAAACCCGAGAAAGTTGATTTGAACTTTAAAGGCCTCACTCACTGCTACAATGCAATGTAGCTCACATGAGCACATGTGTACATATATCAACATTACATATACGTATCATAAAATGAACAAATTCACTGGACAGGCTGCCAGGCACAGCACTTGCACCCCAAAGACTGCACGTGTCTTTTGGCTCCCTGCAGAAAGCTCTGCAGCAGTTGTCTCTGAGCAGTAATTGTCTCTAAAACAGGAATTACATACATCACTTCCAGCAGTAACCATAAATTACCCACCTGAATAGCAAACAAAGCTGCTCGTTCTGATAGTCAGCGCAGCCCTGCCCGGGTATTGATTAAGCACTCTCAATGCTTTATTAGGTTTTCTTCCCTCACAAAGTCAATACCAGGATGAATATTTCTTCTTGGGCTGTTATGAAGTATCGTAAATCTGAGTCATTATTAACAAGTGCCTGATTAGTGGAGCAAACTTATCAGAGAGTTTGGCACAGGCTCCTGGAGCCTCACCCCCCAGCAAACACCCATCACTGCCACTGCTGGCAGCTGTGGTCCTTGTGCTTCCACAAGTTATCACCTCCTTTTTCCAATTTTTTAAATTTTTTAATTAAAGAAATTACTGCTGCACTCATTGCTCCTTATCCCCGTGTCACATTCCCATATGCAGAGAGCATCCATCACATAATGAGTCTGTGCATGGCCCCTGTTCCCCAGGGATGGGGGTCTTTGCCATGGTTTGCTTTCTTTTCTTACTGTGGCACTAAAACATTTCATTTAATTCAGCTTTGATGCAAAACCAAAAGCAAACAAAGCTCCTTGTTAAACATACTTAGCCAGCATTCATTTCTCCTTATTAAAATCATCATCTGAAGGGAAAAAAACACATTCATCAATCATTTGCACTTGGTCGCATTAAGAACAACTCCTTTGAAGTCAGAATAAAATCCTGTAGGGGGAAAATACAGGCTCAAAGTTTGAGTAGGTGAAATCAGAAGCTCTTAAAAGCCCAAGATGCTGCTGTGTTAGGCTGGACCTGTAGCTTATCTCGTGCCATTATGGGGAACACTGTACCTGCTGCAGGTACAGCGATGGCCCCTCCCAGCCCAAGCTCTCCTACACCACAGACCAGACTCAGTTCTGAAACTACCACTTAAAAATCTTTTTAAAATCTCTGTCCCTGGTCATGGCAATCCTCCATAACCATATGCATACCTGCCCACTTTTTAAAATTTTTCTTCTTTTTTATTCCTAATGTTCTGCACATTGAAGACATTTTGCAACAACTTCCAAAGCCAAACTGTTACATAAAAAAAACCCCACCAGCTTTGATTTCTTTTGGTCTCTCTTTAAAATTCTCTGCCAAGCAGGAACTATTTCCTAGAAGTGAAATGCAGGACCTAGAACATGCCCAAAGTTTTCCTCTGTTCACTGACTAGAACTAAACTGAGAGGTGGAGCTAGGAGAAGGTCTATCAAAGTACAATGAAACCCTGCAATGGTGCTCCTTTTTAAACTATGTTTTCCCAGCCAAGGTATGAATAATGCAACCAAAAGCCCAGAACATCTGAATAAAGTGGCAGCAGCCTAGTGGATGCTAATTGGCAGCAATTGGCGCTGATTGTGGAGTGCGGCTGGAGCTGTGATTACAAACAGAGCTGATGCAGCCAGCCCAAACCTCAAGTACTGCTGCTGCAATTAAAGATATTTTATCAAATTAGACAAGTGTTTGCCTTTCCCTGCTATGATGGTTATGAGCAAAACATAAAAGAAAGCGTGGCTGGCTGTACGGCACCTTCCCCGCTCCGCCGAGGCGAGTTCCTTTCTGCTTTGAGTTTTTATGCCACGAAATGGAACCCTTTTAGAAAGAATTCAGGGCTCTGCAGTGGAATCCTTAAAAGCCCTTGCTTTTGTGTAGAAGTGCTTTTGCCCTAAAAATGCAGTCTTTTTACAGTGTACCTGACTTCCAGCACCGACAAGTGCTGGTTATGCACACACAAACACGGAAAGGCTTTGAACTTTCCAAGTCTGATTTCACAATGTAAGCCCTTAGTATTTTTGCAGGCAGGTGAACACTCCTCAAACATCATTTCCAAGGCAGTGACTGCCAGTGAGGCTTCAGGACTCTTAGCAGCTGGATTGATGTTCTGAGTGCTAAACCCCAAGCACAAGCTCCACAGTTGACTCCAACCAAGCCAAGTCCTGGAGCCCAAAGGAGAGTTCACAAAATGCACCTTGAACTCCAGACATCCTTGCACCTTGCTGCCTTCTGCTTTCCTCAGGGAGGAAGTCACTAAACCACCTGGTCATGAACTAAGGCTGGCTCTTTGCTAGTATTTTCTGTTATCACCAACTCTGCTCTCTTGCTTCTGGATCTCAAGAAAATTAACATGAACTTCTGCCTTTTCTCCAGTTTCCTGTAAACATCTATAAAGCAGGTCAGCAGAACTGAATTGAAAAATATACAGAAAAAAACCCCAAAGTGCTGGGTCATTTCTGAAAGCTTAGCATTTACAGTGATTTTTACAGCTCTCTGTGAGAACAACAACAACAACAAAAATCAAGGCTATGCAAATGTATGGAAGTTTTCAGGCCAGGACAGCTGGAGAGTGACAGCCAGTATCACATAAAAGTGTGAATAACCTGAAGATACCCATGGGTTAGCCAGTGTCAACATCTTCAGGACCAAACACAAGCTCAGAGACCACAGCACTGACATCAAAAAGGAACAGCAAGGAAGCAAAGGCAGCACTTTGTGTACCCTGCTCAACCTGTACTTTTAAGGGATTTATGATGTCAGGGGCTATGAAGAGCACGGCACTGATCCAACAGAGCAATAACAAAACCAGAGATAAAGATAGATGTGCACGATGGTGCTGCCTTTGAAGCTCCCCAGGATGAAAGGTGAATGAACAATTTCAAACAGAAATAAATGCTTGTTCCAGGTAAAACCTGTAAGGATGGATCAGATTCTACCAATTTAGTGGTGGCATACCACGTGCAACGTGGGGTGTTGAGAAGCTCTGCTGTAATATTACTCGAAAATCTGTGTACAGCAGCAATCTGAGTTTGTGACAGCAGGAGTGTGAGAGGATGAGCTCGAGCCAGCAGGATGCAGGAACAGGCAACTGAGGGCTGCAGGAACAGCTTATCTGGAAATCAGCTTCCCAGCATTCAGGGAAAGGACACAAATCACAGCTTTAGCTTCTAGCTGCAGAAAAGACAACAAAGAAAAGTCCTGTTGGAAGTGGAGAATAAAGTGTTTAGTCTAGCTTTGTCCCTGTCTTTACTCTGTCCTCAGAAGAGGAGAACGTCTCCTTTTGTCTACACAAAATGTGGAATAAATGTCTCAAATCCAGAGTGTCCTTGAATCCACTGCAACACGGTGGGAAAGGGATACCTGAAGCACCCCACAACCAATTTTGGTACTTCAAACCACAGCAGGGCACCTCTCCCCTGGCCCAAAGCAGTCCCTGATGCTGCAGTGGCCAGGACTGCAGGTGAAGGGTGATGGTGCTGCCACCAGGGAACCCCCAAAACAGAAATGTCCAACCTCTCTCCTGCCCACAGTCCCCCGTGCCGGACCAAAGCCCCAAGCCCAGAAGTTGCTGCTTAACCTACAAACAGGCTGAGTGTTACAATAGGATGGTCTGAGCAAGCTGACAAATTAGGCAGCTTAAATTTGAGGGCATTCCTATTGTAGTAAGCCAGTTCCTTACAAACTGTGCTTTTTCATAATATAATTAACCCCAGCACTATGCATGTGAGCAAATGAGTTCATTTTTCACATGAATAATGGAAGCCTTTTTTTTTTTCTTTTTTCTCTTTTCTTTTCCCAAACCATTACGAGCAGAAATGAATATAAAAAAATTCTCAGCAGAAAAAGGACGATGTGTGCTGGCTTCTAGTTTAGAATAGGAATTCATTATGGAGATTTAAATGGAAGCTCCTATTTTCTTTCCTTATTTTTCTTAATAGTTGTCCTTGCCAGTCTAATCCAAAACTTTGCTCATCATCATCAGATCTAGCCTGGGGTTAGATCAAACAGCCTCAGCTATGGCCTGAAAAGGGTTGAACTTCTCTTCCTTCCCATATCCTTCTGAATATTCTCTCCCATCTTTTGTTTTCCATTTCTAGAAGATCTTTCTACAAGTTCTGTGGGCAGAATTACTCACTGCCCTGACAAAAATCCTGTGCTAACTTTAAATGTAAACTCACTCCACTTCCTACTACAGAAAATAACATTTCTGTCATCATTCCCCACGTGGCTGAAACACAGCCACACAACCAGGTCACTGGTTTACAAGAGACACAAATGGGAAGTGGTTATTCAGTTTACAGCAGAGCAAACTGTAAGAACTGGCAGAAGTGCAAGGCACAGTCACTGTGCCTTCCAGGAACTGATCTTGTGTGTCAAGGGCAGAGCAACCCATGGGAAGGAAAAAAGAAGATTAAATCCTCATTAGTTTAATTTGTAAAGAAACCCAAGGGATGTCATTATTCCCAGAGACTCCATTGCCTGATTTATCTTATGAATTCTTCCAACTTCTCTGACATCAACAGGTGCTCGTTAACTATTGCTTACTGTGATTGCTGCTGACTCTCCCTGCTGAAAGGGAGTCCCTTGAAAAGGCAAAATATGGCATCTAGTACTGAACAGGAGATAAATATTGCACAGGTCTGAATCCTGCTCATCAGAAACGGCAGCCAGGTGAGCATCCTTTAGCTGAAAGGGAATTCCCACTAAGGAATTCAACCAAGGCACTTAAACTTGAATATGGAGCTACATGGAGCTTGAAAAAAGAGGGATGTACAAACCATTAACTCCCATGCAGATTTCACCAGTGACAAGCTCGAAGCACAGAACTGAAGAAACAAGATTTTCTCTTTCCAGATAAATTAACAACGAGGAGCAGAGCACAGCTGGGATTCCCCAGGGCCTTTCCCAGCAGAACAGAACAGCACAGAACCTTCCTCTAAAACAGACAAATCAGGCCCAGCGTGGTGGGGCAAGGCAGACACTCTGCAGAAGGAACTTTTTGGCAGCCAGTCCTCTCAGCAGCTGAACATGGGACCTTCCCTGCTCCGCTCACACATGTGCTCACCACGTGAGCACAGGGAGCAGGCTCAGCCTCACACCCCAGGAATTCTGCTTATAAAAATATGGGACCCCAAGGTTTTTCCAAAGGATCAGTGTCAAAGGTGATCGCCGGCAGAAATTAGAGGGCTGAAATTGTTAATCCTGCATGGCTGAAATTAATTCGGACCAGAGCAGGAAGAGTCAGTCTCATATAACCCAAACTTCATGTTCTGGTTCCCAGCACAAACTAAATTTGCCTTTTAAATCTCTCTGGATGTCAGGCATCTGGTCTTGATGGAAAGTCATACCCTATTTTTTTCAGGGGGTATAACCAAAGAGAAATTTGCATTTATGTTTTCAGGGAGACATCAGCGTCTTGTCAGCTTAAATAATTTAAAACTTCAAAGTTACTACATTACTTGGTCTTTTTATATATGATAATTTTACACCTTAAAACATGCGTTCCTCTACCTCTCTCCCTGCAAACAGCTGACATATATTTCCATGTTCCTTGCTATTAACAAAGTGTGTACCATGGTAAAATATTAACATCACACCACACTCCTATAAGATTGTTTGGTTTAGGATAACAAACTCTGGTTTTTTGAGCCACAGTAAGGTCAAAGTATTAAATTTAATCTCTTTAAACAGAATGTGCATTAGAAATAAACTCAAAGTTTTAGAGATCTATTGAAAATGTTCAAAAAATTAAAAACAGACAGCAAAGGGCAAACACAACAAGGAGAGAAAAATTGAAATAGGGCCAGAAGGCTGTGTAAAAATAAATACATATCCAGCACACACTTGTGTGCAGCACGCCTAAACGTAGGCAAAGACAAGTATATTCCATAGACACGTGTATTGTTTGGAGTCTGAGTCCTGTTTTCAGAAGAGTGAGGAAGTAAATCAATAAATATGTTTACCTTGATCTTTAGCTCACTCTTACAGACCACTCAGAGCATCTCATTTAACCAAAGCTCTTCAAACCCAGCGCTGCCAGCTCTTCAGCTGGTGGAAAAACAGTCGTACAACGCACGTCAGAGGATCCAAGGCTGAACAGCCCGGGCTGGGCACATCGCAGCCTGGCCTGAGCACTGATTAAAGCCAAAACCTTTCCAGCCATGTGAATAAAACACCCCCAAACCTGAGCAGCAAGGCAGGGCTGCCGCAGCGCCGCGGGTCGATGCTGGTTCGCAGCTCAGGTTTCCACGTTCAGAATTTCACCCTTCAGTTCCAATCAAAAAAGAAATTCCTCACATTCAACCCAGGCTAATTACTTCTTTGCATGGAAGAGGCAGCCAAATTCCCCGTGACGCACAAAGGGGAAGTGTGATCTACGAGGGAAGCACATCCACCACAACGTTATGGATGGTTCTGGAGATGCGGCCAGAACCAGACGTCGCTCCCACATCGCTGTTGCCAACAGTTACCACCTAATGCTGCCTGAGAGGCTGCAGTGATTTCGTGTTCAAAGGGAAAGGCAAAGCCTCTGCTGTCTCAGATCCCACATTACTGCTGGCAGCGGGGAGCTCTAACACCTGGAGGATGCTCCTGGAGGAGGCAGCGATCGCCTTCCCCACGTGGGACGCAGCCGCTGCCTGCGCATCCCCGAGGTACCCAAAAAACAACACACCACCCCAAAACCCTGAGAGCTGGCCTGAAGGAACGAATGCAGCAAAACCATCAACTATTCCTCAGTTACAGGATACTTCAGTTATTAATTTCACTTTTTCTGCCCATTCTGCACTGCCTTTTTGGCCCACATAGGAGTGTAAAATGATTAATTTTACTAGATACTTATACCTCCTAATTTTACTAAATACTTGTGTCTCTTCCCCAGGATTACCTGCATTATGAACATTAACAAACAGTGAAAAGAGCAGATAGTGTGTGACCATTTCTCCATATTTATTTTTTTTAATACAGAAAAGGTGTCAACAGTGGCCAGCACAGGTAATGCTAAAACCTGGTTATTACTAGGCCAAAAGACCAGAGGCTCAGAGATGGGAGAGGAGAAAAATTAATAGTTTAACTTAATGGGCAAACTTCTACAGAACATAAAGCTAAGAAGGATAACTTGTTAGTATTAGACAACCCAAAATTATTAATGGAAATTTTTAGGATTCTTGAGCATGCAGCCACACCATAGACTTCTGAAATGTACATTTTAAAACATGGCTCCTTTTCCTTTACATCTTTCTCTTTTTACGGATTACTTTCTGAAATTCCTGTTGTGCATTATCAAAGGAACCAAGAGAGAGCTTTTCCAGGAAGAAATCACTTGGTTTGGGAGAAGACTAACAAATCTCCTCAAGCCAAGATTTAGGCTGTGTTCCAAACTGCTCCCCTAAGCCTGCAAACCCAGAGAGGCAACACTCCCCTGCAAAACAGATCTCAACTTACAACAATCTGCTTCATCTTCAGGTGAAAGTTCTTCACAAGGTGAAAAATACTATTAAACATTTTGTTTCCTTATTTCTTCCTTCTCCCTCACCTCGACAGTCCCACACTTCCAATTAAATTAAAAACTGGACCAGTGCAGTTTTGTGGGGTTTTCCCCTCCAATGTTAAATATAATTATAAAATGGGGGGAATAGAATTACAAATTCCACCAAGGTCATTAATGTACAAAATGCAAATTGTCTCCCATTTGTCAAAGACCCTGGGGAAGTCTAGAGATAATTGAAATGATAGATGAACAGAGGAGACTAACTGCTAATGGTCTGTATATCAATGAATCAATGTCACATTTATGAAGGGCTTTGGGAAATTATTCTAAATACTTCATCTACAACAGCTGAAGTTTAGCCTACTTTTTCTTTTTAATACTGAAAAATTAATGAAAAAGTTCAGTTTATAGTTACACAAGTGTAAACCTGGGGTAATTTAAGGTGGATGGCAAGAAATTGAAGTGCTCCTTATGTCTGTGCCAGATGTGACCAAAATTCTCAGGTACCAGGGATTATGGGATAAAAAAAGCAATATGTATTTCAGAGATAAATATAGGACCAGCCTCGCCCTCAAAGCATTTAAACTCAGCTATTCACCTCTGTAACTCAATTTCTTCAGAATAAGAATACACTAAAAAAATCATGGAGTACACATACCACAGATCTCTGTGCTTTCCTATTTTCCTGACATTTTCAATTACAAAGTGAAGTGCTCAGATCAGGGCCTGTTTCCAGATGCATTTATGGGGCACTGGCAAAATGGGAATAACAAATGGAGAGAGGAAAACCCAAAATATTTCCTTTTCAAACAAAAGGTGAAGCAAATCCTGCAGGTAACTTTGGTACAGTTTCACAGAAAATCATATTTCGACTTCAAAAGAGGAAAAGCTACAACCAGTAAGTCCCTCTGCAGAGCATTCTCCCAGTTGTGTGCTGGCCAGGCTACATTAGTAAGGGACAGGGAAGAGGAGATGTAAATAAAAAGAACATTTCAACATTAATATGTCACTTTGGTTGAATCTGTAAATAGTTTGGGGAGCTTGGTCAGTTTAGACTGTTTCTTCTGTGATTATGATGATTATTATTATTATTACATTTAATATTCTTTTTTTTCTGCTTTTCTCCCCACACACCAGAATGGTCTGGATGAAAGTAAACCAGAAGGATGACTGCACGTTTCTTTTGTGAAAAAAATCTTTTTCTAGATAAATAAACCATCACACCCATTTGAGAGGCAGTTGACACTGCAACAGGTACCACCACCACAAAATCACACACATTAAACCCATTTCCATCTTGATTTCACTGTACAAAATCGCAGGAAGGGGATGGGGAGAGGAGGTGGGTTTACTTCTCTGTGGGAATGAGAAAGATTTGTTTCATCCAGAAATAGCACCACGATTGCCTGGCTCGTGGAGACATGAACTGATCCAGAAAGACACCTGATTTCCCCAGAATCTGAATGAAATGGTCCTGTCTGAAACCCAGAACTGCTTCTCCTGGCACATAAATCAAACAAGGGAACAAGGCTCTCAGGAAAACAAAATTGAGGGGAAACTTTGCTGCTGTCTGAGAAAAGGTAACAAGTACACACTGCAGGTAAAATGATCAGACTACATTTTCTGTTCATTACAACCACAAATATTCATAAAAAGAATCAAGATGTGCCATCAAGCTGCTGAGAAAACAAGGAGGGATATCCACGTGTTGGAACCTACCTTCTCAATTATAAAATATCACTAAGGATGATGGAGATCTGGAGCAGCTTCCCTTACAATAAACCTTGAGGCAAAATTGGTCAGAAATGTGAAGTCCACGTGAAAAAGGAACCCCCAAGACCAATCTGCTGAGTCACTGACATTAATCAGCACTGGCCATACTGATTGTCTTTTTTAATAAAGATCTGTGAAGAAATACTCAAAAAAATCTCCAGAGGAAGGGGATAATGGGGTAAATAAAATTTGCTCTGGGGTAAAACAAACTTTGCAGTGCCTATTGTGAGGAAGGGAGGGGGGAAGGAAAACTAGCAGCACAAATAAAAGAAGGTGTCTTGCAAACTACAGGAAAGTTTTGTGGAGATTGCCCATTTTGGATGTTTCAGTTGGTTGGCAAAACCTGAAAACACACAAAGCCAGTGCCTGCTTGATGGTGATTTGTTAATATTCTGTCTTTTCTCCCCCACTGCCCTGTCAGTCTTGCTCAGTGCAAGCTCAGACCAACCACTCTAAACCCAGCAGTGTAACAGCCCACCTCAGCCAAAGGAGCAAATATTTGTCTCCTTTTATCAGTTGTTAGATATTTACCAGTTGGAGGGGAGCAGGAGGGTTCCCTCTCCAAGGTCTCAGAGCTGCCCTGCCCTTCCACAGGTCCCCTGTCCTCCCCAAATCCTTCCCCTGAGGAGGAGGCACAGAGAGGAGAAAGAAAAGAGGAAAAGCTACCCCAAAGAAATAAAGCTGAGCTTCACAGAGCTCCATAACTGACACTGAAGGTGGATCTCAAGGGCTTCCTCTGAGCATCTCAATTTTGCAGCTTTCCATCCGTGCTGGACTCCCACCTGGGGTTTCCTGGAGATGCTGAAGGAGCAAAGCCCTGGCCTTTTTGGGTTTTCTGGTGCCAGGTAACCCAAAAGGGCTGTCAGTAATTTCACCCCACAGGTGAAGTGCAGCCCCTCTCTGCTGCTGTCACAGTTTCCCAAGTAGCCAATTAACAGAACACTCAATTCCTCCGTTTGCTGAAGCACATTTGTTCTGCTAGATCTTAATTTTTTGAATGAGTGAAATACAAGTTAGGACAATTTACATGAGTTAATGATACAGTGCAAGTTAACTGATGGGTTATTCTGGCTTTTGGCAGGGAACAATCTGCACGCAGCCTTTTTTTCAGGGCCATAATTATTTGCAATACTAGAGTCTCAGCACACTCTTCCCTTTTTTATTTTTTCTGTTTTACAGATGTGTCACTCTCACAGTACTAAGTGAAAACAGATTACCTGCCACTGATCACCCAACACATCCTCAGAGGAAGGTGGGGGAAACGTCTCTCCAGTGACAAGTTTTGATTTGTGGATTAAATTCTCCTCTTAATTGAGCCATGCTTCTTCTGCTAACAAATTCCTGTGGAAACCCCAGGATAAATTTACCTCTTTGCAGAGTAACTTTTCCTCACGTCACACCCTCCCCTTTCCTTCTCCTTATTTCATTAAGATTTTGAGCTATACATACAAACCCTTCATCTCAAACACTCATTATGGAAATACTGCAAACCCAGAAGATGTCACAGTCGTTTCTTTTACAGCTTTTCTTTTTGTAGGCGACATTCATATTGCAGAATAATTTAGACAGTAATTTAATCACAGGGTTTAGAGGTCCAGCAAATGTTACATTTACATAATGTCAGTCTTTCAGCAGATAATTTGGTCCTTTGCATGTGTTAAAAGACGACATTGCTTGTTAAGTTCATGTTAGTACGTTTAACCCAGCAGATGAATGGCTGGCTCCTTAATCTGCCATATATTTCTAATTTTCCTAAGGATGATTAGAAAATTTTATTTAGAGTAAATTCATGAGCACAGTCATTCTACTGGAGTGACAAATCAAAAAGATTATTAAATCTCAGTGTCTAGAAATCTCCATAAAATGGTCATAAAGTCCTTGTAACACAGAAAGTGCCATTTTTTTCCTTATATAAGTACTTCACTGGTCAATGTATTGCTTCTGCCTCCTTTGAGTACGTGACTGAAGTTATTGAAATGTGCCTCATTAGTTTTATAATATTCTCCTAAGGACATATGGGTACTTTGTAGTTTGGAAATGTAGTGTCTTTGTCTTGGCAAATGCTGTTAAAGAGAATGAAACAGGTTATAAGAAATGTGATTTTGTTTCAGTGTACCAATGCTACTATCCTGGACATCCAAAAGATAAAATAAAAGGTGGCAAATCATCATTACCCAAAGAGAAGTAGCATGTCTGTACAAGTGATTTTCCAAAAGTACAACTGTGTGTTTAAACTTAGAAGAATAATAACCTAGGCAAACATCTCAGGAGCCTTAACACTGAATACTTATGTTTAATACTGAATTTCTACCTTTTTATTTTGAAGTTACACATTGTATCCTCACTACTTAACATGTAAATTGAAATCTCCCTTTTAATTTAAGATTGTACAATATTTACAGCAGGAAAAACCCTGTTGCATCATCTGGCCAGCCCATGCCACTGTAGGATATTCCCTTATTTTCCACTGCCTCACTTGTCTGGTTTTAAATCTACTGTAGGTAGCCACAGACCAAATCAATGAGCCAAAAACCACACCAAGAGCTGGGAGCACAGTTTGATCACTCAGTTGTAACTTGCACCCTTTAAAATAGAAATGTGTTTACCTAGAGGACACATTCATACACCTCCTATCAATGAACCAGGTACCAGACATCCCCCGTGAGGGGCTGGGAGCAGCTGCAGAGCAAGGCAGCAGACCAGAGTGAGAGGAGACACTCTTTATTCTCCTTAATTCACTCAACTGGCAATTGTCACCAGCCTGACTTCTCCAGCACACAGAAACCCTTCCTCCTGCCTTAAGGTCCTGAAAGGATCACATTTCATTCCCCCCGAAAAAAAATTCATTTATTCCCATCATGCACTTCATGCCAAATCAGTTTTCAGTCTGTATCCTTTATCAGTTATTTTTTTACTTATTAAAGGAGTTGAATGGGAATTTCCATTCATTATTTGTTTTTAAAATTAAATCCAAACAGTTTTTCTCTTATGGCAAGTTTGGGCTGAGGACTCCATGAAAATAAGGAAACCAAGCTTCTTCCAGATGTAAGACAACTGTGTATCCTCTCAGCAATGAAAAAATTGAATTGTTTAATTTGAATTAATACTTAGATGATAAAGCTTGAAAACAATCAGAATTAAATCAGATAAAGATTTAATTACCACTAAGGTTAAAAAAAGGATTATTTGCTATTGCCACTGAAACAGAACAAGTTCCAAATTTAGAGTTGACACAACTGACACGGGCAACTCAGCATGCACTGATAATTTTGTCATCAAAGTGATAAAATTCTAAGCTCAAGGCACTTTCTTTGATTATTCTTTAACACAGTTTGCAGTATGGCTGGATGATCCATCCCCAAATGTATTTCCTTACTCAGCTGCTGAGTTCCTAAGGCAGTTTAAGGAAATACCTGACCCACACGAGGCTGGATCTCCTCGAGAAGGTCCCACCAGGTGACCCCTTTGTCAATGAGACTGGCACAGGTACAACAATTTGTGGATACATTGGAGAAAACGTGCATGATCTGAAACTATGCCAAAAATCAATGTGAGTATTGATGTACAATGAGATCTTTAATGGAAAAATCCTTACAGTTCTTTACATCAGCCAAATAATTAAATTTAAAAGAACTAAATGTTTTCCTAATTAAGCAGCATGAAGTGCCAAATACTGATCTATTTTAATCTCCAACATGTTTCTATCATTTTTCTCCTTGCAGTCCCTGATGTTCCCATATTAAAAAAAAAAAAAATTTAAAAAAAAGCTGTCTTACAAATCCAAACTAAACCTCCAAGAAAGCACAGAAAAGTTATAGAAGTCACTCTAAAATGTTCTCATTAGCACTTCTTTAGGTTAGAATGAGAATGAAAAAATGAGCTCTGTGAGGGCTGAGTGTCACAGCTATTTGCTGAGGCTATTATAATCATATCAGTGGCTTATTGAATTTCATAACCATGGTTCTACATCCTTCACTGACATCTACCAGAGAGCTTGACTCAAAATAAAACTCCAAGTCAGAATGAAGACATAGACAGAATATGCTTACACACTGAAGAAAATAAAATCTCCAAAGGTCAGATTTATTTTATGGTTAAATAGGGACACACATAAAGCTCTAATTCCTACCTTAACCTAAGTGAAGCCACAAAAGAGTGGAATGGGAGTACATATTGTGTATGCACTCCCTGCTGTGCATCACCACAGCACAATACAACCTGAGAGAGAACATTTCACTGCTTTTATCCTGAACCTCCATCCAGTGCCAGAAATGAGGCTTTAATTCCATTTCTGGTACTGAACTGCCACAAAACTCAGTGGGAATCAACGCCAGCACCACCAGCATCAAACCTGGAGTGGGCAACAACCACCCACTGGTGTCAGGCACAGGGAGGGCCTCCCTGAGAACTCAAAATTATGAGTAAGTGGAAGCTGGCACGAATCAACCTTGCATGATGCTAACCCAGCTCATCCTCCCCAGACTGCACCACTGAGTCATGCAGTGCAGAGGGAAGCAGTGCCTTCATGATATATAGGTTTTCCTTACACGCAGGTTACACATTTAATTTGCTCTTTACTGAAGCCTCCAAGCTTGGCAGCAGAGGGAGACTGCATGATTGCCAAAATGATTGGGGAGAATTAGGACTAGACAGTGCAGTAATGACAAAAGGCTTGGGAGAGATCCCACAGATGTTTCCTGATGCTGAGCAGAAACTGCAATGCTAACCCAGCTAGCAAACAATAAACTGACTAATACAAGTCAACAACCAAGGCAAAAGTGGAATATTCAGTGACTCAGTGTGCAAACCACCTCACCTGCTTGCGCTGGTGCCGTGGCAAAGTCTGGGAGGTGCCAGTCTCCAAAGGGCAAGGAGGCAAACAAGGTCTGTGACTTTATTAACCTAAATCTTCAGGGAGCTCCCAGTGACCTCTCACACAGTGTAGAACCACGATTCATTCTTTTAATCATTTCTCTCTGGTAAAAAGCTGTGTCAGTGTTTCCCTCCCTCCTCCTCTTCACTCCTCTGAGTAAGACCGAGGGATGCAGGTGTGTGTGGGTGAGTTATCACTGCCACCACCCCCCTGCTTTCTAAGGACACTTCCAGTCCCCCAGGGAAGTGCTTGCACAGGCAGCACGAAGCCAGAGTCATTCAGCTCCTCCTTGGTACCAGCTGAGTGTGGAGACAAGGAGCAGCTCCCTGCATTTCCCACCAGAAGGGAGACAGCCATACCTCCAGAAGAAACCCTCACAAAGACCACGCTGCCTTCAGAAGGCACATCCAGAGCATTCCTGCTGCCCTCTGGCCTTGCCACCACCTGAAAGGCAGGTCTGATAAATCCCTCCAAGTCCTCCACACGCAGCCCCTGTGCCAAATCCCAAATGAATCCTGTTTACATGCAGCACAAACACTTCACAGGGTTCTTCTTGGGGGGAACGAGCCCATCTGCTCTTGTGTTGGCTGACCAGGAATGGTTCTACCTTTGAGGCACAGCTGCTAATTTCCAGGGGAATTGCCTGTCCATTTGAATGCCCAGTGAAGAGTGGAGCCAAACATGAGCTCTCATCATCAGAATTTTTTATACAAGGCTCCAGCCCCAGGCACACTCAGATGAGGACATGACAATGGACTTTTATGGCACTTGCAACTTTTGGGCCAAGTCCTCGGCAGGCAGAGCTCCAAAGACTCCAGAGTTACATCACGAGAGAATATGTCAATTGTCTGGCCAAGAGCATAAAAAACCTTCTTGTTATTGTTGTTAGAAACCAAATGACAAGCAATTCATTACTGCACTGCAATTCAGTGCAATTTATTGGTTGATTTGCTGCGAGGGATTTTAGCTACATACTAATACACATACTATAAAAAGAATGCAAATTCAGTAATGCAAGTCTAAATGAATGAGACATAACATTTTCTCACAGTTTGCAAGAAATTAACCTTTAACGTCTTTTCTATGCTTTGGGAACAGCACTTGGCCAAAAGCTCTTACAGTAATAAAGCAGTGACCCATAGCAAAGAATAAATGTCAGAGTGAAATGATAACAGCAAGCCTATTTGCCAGAAAGTGGTAATTTATAAGATTTTAATTTGAGATCATCATGGGGGGGTCAGCCTTATCAAATAATTCAAAATGTAGGTCACAATTATAGCCCGCAAACTGTGGTTCTGCTCTGAAATGTGACTGCAAAAATGGCATGTTTATTATTTCTAAATGATTTTTTTTTATCAGATGCATTGAGTTTACAAGTAAAATGCTAATGGGACAGGCTTGCTTTTTGCTTTCTCCGTTTTTTACATTTGTGTAGCTCACTGATTTCAGTGCTTATTTCTGATTTACATTCCCTTAAAAGGAAAATCAAACCCATCAGTTTCCCACCTTCCTGCTTGAAAGCCACAGAGCCAAATTACGTCCTTGTTGTTCCCTGTGTCACCAAAAGCTTTCAACAAATTTACACTTTTCTGGGCTAACTAGAATGCAAAGCCCTCCCAATTCTGTAAGTAATAAGGAAAAAAAAAATTCAATCCACCTCTCACTTCAGGCAGATTCTTTGGGTGGTGTCCATCCCATCGATGGAGTGCTCCATCAAAATCAGAGTTCACCCCACAGCTTTCTCTGCAGCACTGTCCTTGGCCTTGCTGGCTCCTCAGTCTAACAGCAGAAGGAGAAAAGGCTTTTAACAGGTTTTTCAATCACCCTGCCCAAATCAGGAACTGTGAAATGCTAACACCTGTCTGGAGCAGAGCACCCGGCGTGGCTGGAATCCAGCCTTTGCTTCAAAGTGAGCCAGACTAGGAGACGGTCCAGGAAGAAGGAAAGAACCATCAAACACATTTCCTACCTTTTCTCAGAGCGTTTTCCAGCCCTGTGTTCTCCAGCTCCAGGTGGATCCTTGATGCAATGCAGTGTAATTGTTCATTACTCCCAGCCCTTCCTCAGAGATGCTCCTGGGGCATTTCTCAGCCCATTTCCAGAGAAACTGAATTCTTTCTAATGAACCAGCAGAATGAATTGAGAAAAAGTGAGTGAGGCCTGGCTAAAGAGAAGTGTGTTTGCTCCACCAGTGCCTGGATGGAGACAGGAATGTTTCTTATGTGCAGGAGGAACCTTACTGCACACACAGGGAGTCAATATTGTTACTGCTAAACAAGTTCTGTTAATCCTCATGTGCTTTGAGAATTTGTGCCTTGGCTTCTTCTTCCTTGGAACTACAATGAAACTTATTAAGGCTGAGAAAGCCCTTATTCCTCTCTTTGGCAAAACAAGCTGTAAACATGGAGAACAAAACCCACCCAGAACAAGCTTAGAGTCAATTAGAGTTTGACTTAATAGGATTTAACACAATGCAGGTGAGATGACATGAAACATCTCCATAGTCTTCATTCAAAACAGGGCCATACTCTAGTTTTATCACATCTCTGATTTTATTTAATAATTTTATTCTATAACTAAATTTCTGCAGTAATTCTGTCTTTTGACATCCTTCTTCTGCCGCAGCTTTCTGTAAGCCAGCACGTGCATTCACAAAACTCAACACTGACATGCCAATGGATGATCAAAAGTCTGCATTTGCCTGTCATGGGCTAAAAAACAAACCCAACCACAAGAACAGAGATTGCTGGGCTCAAAATTTCAACAAGAAATTCCATTGTTCCAAAATCCACCTCACCTTTTCCAAGGTATATTGCCAAGAGAGGGAATAACTGGCCAGTTACACAGACTGAAGAGCTGGTGGCATTGTCTGGGGGTGCCAACAGAACCCAGGCAAGCATAACATTAAATATAATACCTTTAATTATAAAACAAGGTAGGAGAAATGCAACAAATTATTTCTTACAGACAATTTGTTGCTTAATGGCCTGAAGCAACTCCAAGGGCTGTAAAAGCTGATATGACAGTCCTTAACCACAGTAACAATCTATACACTGGGATTAATGCCATCATAAAGTTTAAGCAATGGTTTATAACTCCAAACATTGGCAGAAGCAACCAATTTTCTGTCTCTTGGAAAGCAAGAGTATCTTACATTAAGAAAATCATAATTCAAAAGCAAGGAGGGGGAGAAAAGAAAAACCCCTGCCCTCCAAATGAATAGATTTCACTTATTAAAGTAGGTGTGGTGTGTTGAAAAAGACCTAATGATGAGTCAGGAAACAGGACTGAGAGAACCTTGCTGCTGCTTTCTCCCAGGCTCTTCAGGCAGCATTTTAGGGCTGATGCACAAGGCTCAGCAGACAGCTTATTTTATGAAAAATAAGCTGCTTTCAGGAGGAAAATGCCTGGCAGTGCATGCTTGGTCACAAATGCACACGAAATGACTGGAGATCTTCCAGAAGCAGCCGATAATTTGTCTCTGATAGTGTGCCAACAAAACCAGCCTAAAAACCACATCCTCTTTAATGGTACCTCGCTCTTCAAAGCTTCAATGGACAGTCCAAAGCTCTTGGAAAGAAAGGGTGAAAACTTGAAGGGTGACAGGGAGAGTCAAAGCAAACCCAAAATCTGTCCTAAGAAATGCTGTGCCCTGGTCAGAGCTTTTAAGAAACCCCACGGGCTCCAAATCGCACCACAGCAAATCACCTCATTCCATCTCCAACATTCAACTTCTGATCCAGACTGGGGAAAAACTCAGTGATCATTTCCCTCCTCGAGTCATCCACTGCATTTGAATTTCCAGATGGGTCTAGAGCAGCTGTAAGTTCCAGGCTGGGTTCCTATCACAGCAGCTTTGTCACAAAGCATCAACAGCAGGTTAATTGATATCAGAGGTATGTTTTAAGACTCATGTGCACTAAGAACTCCAAGATGAAAGCACAATATGTTTCAGTGGGCACAGCTGAGTAGTTTGTATTTTGCTTGCACTGGAGGACAGTGTTGAGGGACTTGGCAGAGTGGCACCATTTGATTTATCCCTGCTGCCTCCTTGGACAGTGCCAGCACTGGGGCTTCTCTGTTCTGCTGGGTTAAAAAAAAAAAAAAACACCAAAAACCCAAACCAGAAAGACCAAACAGCATTTTTTTCCCTCTTTGCTACTGTAAGTTAAAAAAAAACCATGAAACAACAAATCCCACATTTTAAGTTTTAAGCTTTCAGAAAATACGTTGGTTTTTTGGCACTTCAACACCTTGTATATTATCTCGCCACTTTCTTCTCTCTAAGTGGTTACATTACTCTTGCAAACTAGCAAAGGGTGTGGAAATATTTATTATCATCTACATTTTCTGTAGAGATCATCAAAGGACAGTGAAAAGTATCTGTGTGCCGAGTGGGGGAAGGAGAAACGCAATTACTCCTGCTTGATCTGTTTATTCCACAAGTTGGACACAAGTCATTGCCGTGACATTTTCATTTTCCTGGATACACGACTGGGCTCTAATCTCATTTGTGCTGGTGTAAGCACAGGAGGATCAGCAAGCTTCCCCCCATTTACATTTTGGGAAGTAACAGCAGGAATCAGGCCCCCCTAACCCTTGATCATTAATTCTGATTCACCTCCTGCATGTAACAGTAGCTGTCAAAAAGATTTTGGAAAACTGTCAATCTCTGGTAAGAGATAAAATCTTGATTAATAAAAATAATTTAAAGCTGAGTTTGTTCATTGGAAAGAGAGGTCATTGGCACTGTGGTGTCAAGAAGCCAATATTTTACAAACACATGGTATTCTTAAGGGAAATCAAAGCAAAGTCTGTACAGAGCCTCCTGCCAAGTGAGCTAACAACTCCATTTAACAAAACAAAATCATCCCAATGCTTAGAAGAACTCTATCCTTAACAAATAAAAATCAAAGCAAAATGCAGACCAAAGTGAAATTACTTCCACGATCAAATCAGAAGCTAAGGGCCAAGCTGTGCTGTTGGGGGAAGGGGAGGGAGATGGAGTTTTGCCTTTAACAAGCAAGAAGACGAATGGAAATGATCAGCAGTGAAAATTCAGTTATCTGGGCTTCTGTTCTGCTGGCCCATTATTTGCAGTGAGGCCACTGAACAGATTTGAGTTTGCAGCTCTGCCACAGTGAGGAAGGCCAGAGATAGAGTCCAGAGGAGCTGGGATCAGCTCAGCCTGGCTGCCCTTTGAGCTGCACCCATCACCAGGTGAGCACCTCCTCCCAGCCCAGCTGTTTGGGCAGCACTGCCCAGCTTGCTCAGCAATAACCAGGTTATTTCACCTGCAAACCACCTGGCCTTGGGCACTGCCACTCCTGACCCCTCTGAGAAACCAAACCACCCCACTGAGGGCGTTCCTGTGCTGGGCTGGTGCTGTTTTTGGGGATAAAAATCTCCTTTCCACCTCTGAGCGGTCATGCTATTATAGCAGCACAGTGCACTGATAAAGGGGGGAATTATCCCACCAGTTAGAAGTACAACACTTTTTAGCCTTTAGCTGGTGATAAATTTCCAGGGTACACAGAGATTTTTTTGCTCCAAATTTTAATTTGGATGAACCACCCCCAGATGCAACACAGATCAGTGAGAGGCACCTCCAGCTAAGCTCAGAGAGCAGCTCCAGCGCTCAGAAATTCTCAGATCAAAACCCAAAATACGTCTGCATCAGGTTTTCCTTATTGCAGCTACAAGAGGCTATGCCTAAGAAGGGAGAAATAAAAGTCAAGCTTCATCCTGTGCCTCTCTGAAGGGCGCTCCTGCGGGTAGGAGTGTGTGTCTATGTTGCAGATAACTAACTAGCTACATGACAATATGCATTGGAGATGAAACCAAAGCAAATGCCAGCATGATATATTGTGTCAGTAACATCAAAGGAGACGGGGAGGGGAAGTGAGTGTGAAAATCAAACAGAGTACTTGGGAAAGAAAGCTAATTTTGAGTTTGATGTGCACGAGTGACACTCATTAAAAATTGACGAGTGCATGTGAAAGGATGCCACCTGGGATTATGCAACTGCTAATTAACATTTAACACCATTTTCTAACCTTATAAAATATTCTTAGCCTGCTGAAGGCTTCTTCATAACAAGCACAATGGAGGGAAAAAAAAAAAAAATCCAGCACCTAGCAACAGCAAATGGAATGGGAAAACTTTATGAACTTTATAAAGCAACACAGAAGGCACGAAGGGCTTAAAGGGAGAGTGACAAGGCAGCACAGGGGAAATACCTGTGCCTGTACCCTGCTCCCTGTCCTGCACCAAAGGGAAAGGAGCACAGGGATGTGGCACTGGGGGCTGAATGTGTGTCCTGGTGCACTGATGCTCCTGCCCATAGGATTCACTGGATTTCCATAGAATTGTCACTTTTTGGGTTGGAAAAGACCTCCCAGTTCATCAAATCCAACCTTTAAACCCAGCACTGCCACACCCACCTCTAAACCATGTCCCTACGTGCCAGGTCCATACACCTTTTAAACACCTTCAGCACATATTAATATTAAATTAATATAAAATCCAGCATGTTTTAAATGTTTTCCAGCACAGCACCCAATTTCACCCTACATGACACCCTCCTACTTACTGTAAGCCACAACTGAGAGTATTAAGTGAGGTCTCCCACCCTTGGAATTTAGCATGAGCCTTGCAGTAGCTGCTGATTTTCCCCCCAAAAATCCTTCTCCTGGATTCCTGCCACTAGCCAGCAGGGAAATCCCGGGTTTTAGTCTTTTTTAGTCTTTTTCATAATAGTGGTCAGGGGAAATATGGACTCCAAAGCACGAGCATCTGTTCTAGCTGTAAGTTCACATGGATTGGGGGTCCCAAAATAGCAATATTTTTAGAAGCTGAGTAGGAAGTTCTCTAGAGAAAAAGGGAGGATAATTAAAAAGAACAGGAGAAAGCAAGAGAAAGTGAAGGGGAGGCAGATAAGGTGACAAGACCTGAGCCTGGTGGAACAGATCATTGCAGCGAGGGAGGAGAAAGGGGCAGATTTGCTGATTCAGAACAAACCCCGAGGAACCTGGGAACACTCACTCCAGAGCATCTCAAAAAACCTAAGCCCAAAGCAACGAAATTAATAGGTTACATTTGGGTTTGGCTGTTTCAGCCGCGTGTTTACATTGTGTTGTTTTGCAGTTTAAACAAAGAAAGGGAGCCCAGAGGGACAAACCCAAACAGACCTTGCCTTTCCAGGGCCCAGCGTGGGGCATCCCAGCAGATCTCCCTGCTGCAGTGACAATATGGTTCTTTGCAGTAATGAGACATTTTTATAAACCCAGGAGCCTTCCAATTTTACACACGTATCCCAGAAATAAAGTGCTTTTTAAAAGATAAACAGCTAAAGCTGTCTGTGTACAGTGAAACTTTATGATATAAAAGAGATGGCCCTAACTGCACAATACTGACATATTTAAGTAGATTTTAATTAATACAATGGTATTCATACAGCATGCCCAGGAGGACTCCTGTGTCTTTTTTCACATGCTTCCAGATGAACTTGCTAATTGAATGGTTAAATGCTTTCCAAAGAGGCAAGACATCCCCTTTTCGCTGGGAAAAGGGAATGGGATTAATTCTTACAAATCATACTGCAGCACAGTCAAAATCTTTCAAAAGACAGTAATACCTCTGCCACTTTTAGATGTGTCCCAGATGAACCAAGCTTAGATTCCACAGATACCAAGAGCTGTTGATGAAATATCGTTTATCCACACCCAAAAGATGTGAGGTGTTGCCTTGCTGCAGTGAACTCTGGTCCTTCCATCCTGGGTGGGGATAACAAGAACAGCACACACTCAGGGAGGGCTGTCAGACAAAAAAACCCCAAAAAAAAACCAATGACAAAAACCAAACAAAAACAAAAAAAAAAAAAAAAAAAAAAAAAAAAACAAAAAAAAAAAACCAAAAAAAAAAAAAAAACAGAACACAACAGGGAAGCCCAAGATGGTCGGGGCACAAGCGCCAGCAGAGGCTGCCTCAGAAGACAGTGCTGAAGCAAAGCAGGGAACTGGAGGAAAATTGATTTTTAAGTAGAAAAAGAGTAGTTTCCCCTTGCTGGATTTGAAGCAGTGAACTTTCAGATGCTCAGCTTGGACAGTGCAAGCTCTCCCTGCTGCTCCTGCCCCGTGGCTGCTGTGGGGCAGTGCCAGGTTTGGGAACAGCTCTGGGGTCACCAAAGCTGCACCCAGAGCAGAACCCTGCTCAGCCCAAAGTGAAACCTCTGAAGAGAAATAGAGAGATGTCAACAGACAAAAGAATAATGAAAACTCTGTAATATAACATTTCCCTTCCTTATGAGCCCTCTCCATCACCAACATCCATTCACACTTCTGAGCATGCCTGACCTCCTGATTTCATCTACAAATCCCAGATATTACACTGGCTCTCTCCTTTCAAATTGTAAAATCTGCCCTGATAAAATGGAGAGAATGAAGTTTAGATTTCTTTTTTTAAGGATTATCATTCATCATTACCATTGTTTCAAAACTTTTTTATGTATGGCTTTTTCTGAAATGGCCCCTGTTTAAAACGTGGGACTATATTTTCACATAAAGAGATATTTATTTTCCAGAAAACCCAGAAAGATAAAGCTCACTGATTGCCATGAACTGTCATCTTTGCAGGAAAAAAAAAAAAAAAAAAAGATAAAAAAAGATCAAACACTTGAAAATCTATCCAAAGCTTCCAACCCTTAAGCTAATAAAAGAAAAACAGTAAATCAGCTTTCAAAATATACTACCCAAAATTTTGTATTTCTAGAAAAGCATGTATCTGAAAATTATTACCAAGTATGAGGTAAGCAAAAAGTCAATACCCTGTGTTACATGCCAGAAGGAAATAGGGCAATTAAAAAAAAAAAAAAAAAAAAGGAAGAGTCTGGAAAAGCCTGTTCAGAGGATTGGGGAGCAGATAATTTTGATTGCCAGTACGCAAATGAGGAAGGATGTGGATAAATGGCATGCAGAGATGTGATTTTATTTCATTATTTTTTAAAACTCTCGCTGGAGTCTTCCAATTTTTGAGCTTTCCATTTCTATAGTAAAGTATCAATTTAAGGCTTTCCTCATTTCTCTATTTTCTAAGTGTTTGAGCTTGGAAAGCCACTGATAGTGAATTTTGGAGCATATTTAGAGCAGGTAGCTTGTTTTGTTTGAGATTATTGTCAACAACATATAAGGGATGCTTTTATTTGTCCATCCTTCCTTGAGTTATATTTTTCTGTCTGTACCCAGAGGCAAAACCGAACCCCAAAGACATGGAGTGGATTTTCCCTAGCAAAGGGCTGATTCCATGGTCCACTACATTTGTCTCCTGTTTCAAGGGACTCAAAACCCAAGATATATTGGAATAATTAGTGCAGAGGCACCTGCACAGGCAAACACAATCAGATCCACAACCAGCAGAAATATTAACAAGGATAAGAACCACAATCACTGGGAAAAAGAACTCTTTTCAATACCAGGCATCACAGACTCCTTCTGCTTCCTGCCAGCTTTTCCTTTGGTTTATTTGGAGCTGATGACACCACAATAGTTTGCTAGAAATTTCCATTCTAATTTGCCAGATAGGAATGTGAGTAAATCTTTAGCTGTGCTGAATGAAAACCTAAACAGTTTTTCCAACAAACTTCAGAAATTAAGATTGGGTACTGGAAGGATAAGACAATCAGTCATTACTATAGGATATATTTTTGATGAGTTTCTTGTATAAAACTGGCATTCTCAAAAGGAGATCTAACTGAATTTTCTTCAAGAAAATTTAGAGAAAAGTAGGTGCAGCATAAAAAAGAACATAATCCCCTTCCACATCCTAAAATTACAGTAATACAAATTCATCACATTTTGATTTTAGTAAGTTACATAAAACGGAGAAGGAAACAAAGAAGCTGCAGCCAATGATACCAAGGTGCTTTCCACAAAAAATTGTAGCATCTATGAAGCCTCAGGATAGGATAAACTTTATTTGGTTTCCAATCACTGTGCCTTAAAATCTCCCTTTAAATTTACAACTCATACGACAAGAAGGATGGCGAGATTTCAAACCCTCCCCACCAACAAAAGGAAAGCTGGTATCTCCCAGTGCAGAAGGCTCCCACCACTCTCCATCCAACCTCTCCTCATCCCAGGCTTTGCAGGAAGAGGGGAGGAGCAGAATTCCTGTCCTGTGTTTTGTGGGAGCATCGGGACCCGGCGGAGACGAGCGCCCACAGCCCCTGAAACCAAGTATGGGTCGCCTTAGAGTTTGCTCACCAGGTCTTACCCACCCTTGATTTCTGGAGCCATGGGGCTGCTTGGGCAGAATCTGCACCTCGAGACATTAATTTTGAAGTCTGGGACCGAGACATTAATTTTGAAGAAGGGAAGTTAAGATGATAGTTAAATTAAAAGTTACTGAGTTAGTGGAAGTAGATAAATAGGCTTTGCTGTTGTTAACAACAGCCAGATCTTAGATAAGAGATCCAGGATCTATGAACTCATTGCTTGTCAGCTTTATGTTTGGGTAGCTGTGCTTATCATGAAAAACAGAAAGTGATAAACAGATCTCAGGGACACAAAGTAGTTGCAAACTTCTCATATTTGAGGAATCCATGGAACACAGGAAAACTACAAGGATTCATATGCCACATATGCATTGAAAAAGTAGAAAGGTCAGAATGAGGAAGACTTATTTTTCTTTTTCTTTTGGAGACCCCCTCCCCAAAATGGACCCTCGACTCATTTCAGGGAACAGAATAGCCTTAATTGCCTTTTTGCCAATTAACACACAAGCAGAGGAAGTGACAGGGATATGAATATTCATATTTTGTGTATTCAAGACTTTTGTAATAACAGAGCTTTGTAAGACCTGTGATTTTTACACTGTGCATTAGGGAATTATCCCACGTGCTGCCTGGCCGTCACAATAAACACACACTTTTTAATTTTAAACTGTTGGAGAGTTTTTTTGCATCTCAGTTGGATATTGATATTACATCAATATTCATATTTTAGTAAATCAGGACCAGCGTGAGATGAGGATGATGAGGGTGACATCTGTCTGCACCCAGCCTCACAGACCCCTTACAAAACAAAGGGGTTTTGGCCAAGAAACACACGTGCCTGATTTTGTGACTGATATTTCCTGCACAGCATTCCTCTTACATCATCTGTACTGTCTCCCTTGCACTTTACTGGGACTAATAAACATTCCACACTTACTTTGCAATGCATTTTCTCCCTGCAAGACAACCTACTTGCTATTAGCATGTAAACTGCACACTTGCCAGTCAGGCTAACCTCATCAATCTGTCCAAGGCAGAAGAGCTTGTACCCTCTTACAAGATTTCTGGGACTGCACTTTTTAGTTATTCATCCAGTTATTTGAAAGGAAAAAAAGAAAAAAAAAAACTTACAAGATTTCATCTCTAGACTTCAAAAATAGGACATATTAATGGGAAGAAAAAGGATCACTCGAGTTATTTTTATATTCAAATTTAAATTTTTTCCCCCAGAGGAATCCATTTTTGTGTTTCCCAGAAGAATATAGTTCAGTTCCATCCCTGCTTTGAATTAGGAAAGCAGAATGAAGGAATTAAGATTTTTAAAATAACTATCAAAACCATGCCTTGGATTTCTGTGTTTGTGCTCTTGCTCAGTAATGGCTCACCACTCACCCCCTGAGGAGCAGAATAAATTAAGCATGTACCATATTAACAAGCCTCCTATTCTGGGGCTGACTCCAACATCCCTGCATTGTGTGTGGAAGATGAGCTCCTCCAGGCCTTGGAGAACAGGATTTTAACCTCACCCTGCTGCCCTGCCCTCAGGAAAGGCTGGGAAGGGTCCCCAGTGTCCCCTTGATGGTCACAGCCTGACCTGGGCCAGCATCCTGGCTGGCCATGACTGGGAAATGTCCTGCCTGGCCAATGGCTGGGAAATCAGCACATCAGGAGGAAAAGCAAGAATTATAAAAGCATAAAACAGCCTGAGTTGGAAGGGACCTTAAAGCCCATCCCCTGCCATAGGCAGGGACACCTTCCATTATCCCAGGGTGCTCCAAGCCCTGTCCAACCCAGCCTTGGACACTTCCAGGGCAGCCACAGCTTCTCTGGGCACCTGTGCCAGGGCCTCACCAACCTCTCAGGCAGCAATTTCTTCCCAATATCCTATTTATTCCTGCCCTCCTTCATTTTGAAGCCATTCCCTGTCACACCAAGCCCTTGTAAATAATTTCTCTCCATCTCTACTGTACTCCCTTCAGGTACTGGAAGGCCACAATTGGGTCAGTCCAAACAATTGGGTCACTCCCTCTGAAGCTTTTCTTTTCCAGGCACCCCAATTCTCCCAGCCTTTCACTGTATTCCATCCTTCTAAACTCTGCTTGTATTCTTTTGAGATTTCCCAAGACAAAACTTGCATCTGGGCCACACAATTCAAGCATTGCAGATGGGAACAGAATTAGTCTGATTTTTCAAAACTTATTTGTACTCTTTTTGGGGGTTCCACACACTGTAAAACTGAGTTCCTTCATTTTGTGTTGCTTGAAAAAGTAATTTTTCACTTTCTCTAAAAAAAGGACACATGGGCAATTTTGTTTTGCACTAAGAAGAGAAAGGCAGAGAAAGATTATGAGCTTCGTTCAAGACTGTAAAGGAAAAACACCAAAATAATAAAAAGACCTTTTTAAATTTCACCCCTGATATTTCAGAACCAAGTTCTGAATTCCTCTGGAGGATTTGTGAA
This sequence comes from Lonchura striata, assembly GCF_050655825.1. Taxonomy (NCBI): domain Eukaryota; kingdom Metazoa; phylum Chordata; class Aves; order Passeriformes; family Estrildidae; genus Lonchura; species Lonchura striata. The sequence continues at coordinate 28,154,645 of NC_140711.1, forward strand.
GGAAGAATTTCAATATGTTCCCTCTGCCAGAATTAACATGAGACTTCATTAGACAGAAGTGAAGCTGAAACCTGAAAGATTAGACCTGTAAGTGCAGAAACACTGGGCATTTCAGGGACTCCTTTCTTCAGCAGAGCTGCTCCCTTGCAAAGCTTTTCCAGATGATACTCCAGAAATGGGGCACTGCTCAGAATGTGAACAAAAGCTTTCACCAGCAGGAGCGGGGGAAAGCAGCCACATTATTTCATTCTGAAGAGTGGTGTTGTACAGCAATTACTTTGCATAAAATCTCCCATAATGAATTAAGAACCCCGAGTTAGTGCAGCAGCCAGGCTGACGGAGCAGGCAATCCATCAGAGAAATGATTCATAAATTAAACCATCCCCAACTAAGGCCTTCACATATCACCATGTAATAGCTCCTAAGGAGTCATTATGGGTATTCTGTCAATAATGCATAAACTTCATGACCCTTTTAACTCCCACCTCTCCTCAGATCCCAACAGTAATGGCCCATCACTCCTCCCCCCACCCCTGATTCCTGGGTGCTGTTCTCCCACCCCATGAAGTCAATGAAAGTGCTGCCATTGATCTTCAGCAACACAAACTCGCCTTCCATCTTAACTCTAACAAACAAATTCAAACTCAGCGCTGCCAGGGCTGGAAATGCATGCAGAGGATAGGGAAAAACCAAGGGAATGAAGGATTAAATACCAAATTTTCTCATGCTGCCACAGCTCTGTGCAAGCCATCCTTGGAGTGTTACACAACACGCAGAGAGATGGGCTCCTTCAGTTTAACTGGCACCAATTTCATTGATCCCCCTCAATTTCCTGCCTTCACATCACACTCTCACATGCAGCTTCACTGACAGGTATTAAAAAAGCCATGAGAAAACACCTCATATGTGAGAATCCAGAGCTTCCCTCTGGCTGCCCTGGCAGGTCTGGGACCCTGGCAGGGGTCAGGAACCCCCCTGGACAGAGCCCCCAGAGACACTGTCTGTGATCTCTGTCCATGGAAAAGAGTTTTCAATCTTACAGCATGAATTACAAGCTCTGAGTGTTTGATATCAGTAATAATTAAGTGTGGCATGGGTGCAAAAGTAAAATTTTAGGATTCTAGATGAGGGGTCCAAAGGGGACAAGATGGAGGAAATTGGGTGTGCCTTGTCCTTTTTCTCCTTCTTCATGCCCTCCATGTCTCACTGTGGTGTTGGCATTTTTCTGTTGGTTCAGGCTGGGGACACACTGTCCAACGTAGGTGACAGATATTGGCACGTTCTTGTAAATGCAGCCCAGGGAGTTTCTGGTATTTAATGTTTGTCACATCCCACTGAGGGCAGAGCCCCACACGCTGCCCTGCAGGGCAGAGCTGGGCAGGGCAGCAGAACATGTGAGAGATAAACAGAATAAACAACCTTGAAAACCAAGAATTATGACTTCTTCTTTGACAGTGGGGCTGACAGACAGAGACTTTCTACAATCTGGGAATCATCAATACCTCAGATTCTGACACTCATACAACGCTGCCTACGAGACTTGGTGGCTGTTCTGCAATATCCCACCACAGCTCCACCTTCACCAGATCAAAACCACGGACCAAACATCAGCACTGCCCAGGTGAGCCCTGCTGGAAGGCACCTCCTGGAGCATCAGGGTCCTCAGAAGCACCTCAGCAGTGATGCCAAGGAGAGGTGCTCTTCAAGTGAAGCGTTTTATATCAAGAAGTAAGCAAAAGCATCATTTGAAATCTGAAATATACTGGCTAGGGAATGAAATAAGAGAATGTGAGTCTGGCATTTTGCAGCCCTTGTTTGAAGCCACTGGTTTGCACATAGTTCTTTCAGTAGAATATACCAGTAGAATTTCAGTAGAAATACCATGGCCACATTCACATATGTGTATTAATATTAAACCATATATAATAGATTATACTTTATTAGTTTAAGGGCTTTAGCAGAAGGAACCTCTTCTTTCTCTCAAACTCCTGAGTAAGTTAAGCAACCTGTTTTTTTACATGCAAGAAACTATCCTGTAACTTCATATGAAACAACACAAAAGCAACACTCCAAATACCACAGGGATTTTGCTCAGAAGGAAGATTTATAAAAAGAAAATAAGAAATCCCTTTTTAGCACAATGTATATACAAGAGAAATTATACCACCCATAAAATCTCTCAGTTTATAGATCCATTTGGAATGAATGAAAACTAAAATTCTGGGGTTAGATGAGGATGCCCTTTGGTGTGAAGCACAGGGGTTGGTCTGTGCAACCTGCAGCTGCAGACACCTGAAAAGCAGAGTAAAACACAGCCTGGCTCATTACTGCAGCTCCTGCAAGTCATTGCTATTCTCCTTCCACCTTGCAGGGTTCACTGGCAGATCAGTCCCATCAATTACTGCTCTGTGCTACCAGGCTCTGATATTACCTCAAGGAAAGCTCTGCACATCCAAATTCAAAGGCTGCCAAGGTGCAGTCGTGACTTAAACATCATCATTTCGTTTTCACACGCAACAAGGAAACCTATCATTGTGAAAATGGGTAATCAGCCAAATAATCTTGCTTTCACTTCATTTACAGGTCTGCAGCTTGCAGTTTTAAAAACACAGTGAAAGTGTTGGGGTGTTCTAGCAGTAAATATTATTCACAGTATACTGGAATTTTCCAGGTAACAGAAAGAAAACAATGAGAGTGAGATGATGAATACCAACAGCAAGGAACCACACATCCCGGGTTTCTTTCCAGTATTGCTCTTCAGGATGGTTCAGATACTTCTCTTTCAGGGATTTTATGCATGGTAAGCAGTAAAAGTAACCAGAAATATTTTCATTGCCCCAGCCTTCTGGACCCACCAGGATAAATCACCTCTTAGAATAGTAGTACCAAATACTTCATGTCAGTTCAAACCTCTGGATGCCTAAACCCATCCTTTACTTCACCAGTAATTACTTTTTTAGAAAAAAAAAGAAATATTACGTGCTTGACAACTTAAGCCAGCAGTGACACATTAATCTTTCTCTTCAGGTAGTGTCTCAGACTGAGCATTGCTCCCAGCAGCAAAACCCTGACTTGGGGAGGGGTGAGACATCCCCACACTGGGGAAGGTCACACTCATCCTCACCCTGCTTCTCTCTAAGAGCTGTTAGATTTGGAAGAGTTAGTAATTTTTTTTTCCCCTAAAAAATAACCCAGATTGAAGTTTTATTTTCGGGGGTTTTTTTTATGTGTTGTTTCCATAACTGACACCAGGAGCCTTGAACTCTCCCACAGCTCCCAACTGTGTCTGTGCCCAGGCTGACCCTGATGCTCGCCCTCTTTAGCACCAGCACAAAAACATTTTTCTCAGGGTATCCAATAACTTAAAACCCATCATTTCCACTGGTAAGAATCTTGAATTGATCAACTCCTTGCGTTCTCAGTGAAAACAAACCAGGGTTTCTGTGGCTGTGCGGGTGCCAAGCAGAAGCTGCCACTGAAGCACAGGAGGCACAAACGGGACAGTCACACACTGACACGGTGCCAGCTGTGCCCGTGCCAGGGACACGTCCCCAAGCGCTGCCAGCACCAGGGAGAGAGCCTGGCAAAGGCAGCCAGGAGGATTTACAGGAGCTGAGCCTCCTCCAGGGTCAGGAGACTTTGTGCACTCCCCGAGATGCTGCTTTTACACCTGACACAGCTGCACAGGCACTGCAGGCCCTCATCAAGGTACACCTGCAATTCTTTAGCATAATAAGTGGTGGGAGAAGCAGCCAAGAAGATGCCTGTGCTGCATGGGGGAGAAGTGCTGAGGGGGGAGGTTTTGTTGTTGTTGTTCTCCTTGGGTTATTTATTAAATATGGAATTCAGAATATGGGATAATATATAATAATATAATATTAGATATTACAGATATAATACATTATATATATTATAATGATATAGTATCATATTCTATTTATTATATAATTATAATTAATAATTTTAATTATATTATAATTAAATATAAATATATTCTATATATTATACTATATTACATTGTATTATATTATATTATATTGTATTATTATATTATATTATATTATTATATTATATTATAGTATAGTATATTATAGTATAGTATATTATAGTATAGTATATTATAGTATATTTTAGTATATTTTAGTATAGTACCTTTTAGTATATTATAGTATATTATATTATGGTATAGTATATTTTAGTATATTATAGTATATTTTAGTATATTTTAGTATATTTTATAGTATATTTTTATAGTATATTATAGTATATTATATTTATCATACTATATTTATCATATTACATTTATATAATCCTGGCTGCTCTGTCCCTGCACTGAGCAGTAACTGTTCAGGTTTAATGGTGGCACTGGTGAGGCTGAACATGAGAATTGCCCCTGTGCATGGGTTTGTATGAGGAAAATCAGCTTCACACAGCCAAGATCTATAATTTCAAGTGCATTTGGTGAAACATGACATCCACAATTCAGCTGCAGACTTAGATCCAAGGGGCTGTTGTGGATCTGGAACCCAAGAAAACCAAAGTGCTTTGGGCACAACCACCTGACCCCTTTGTGGGCTTCTTGGAAGAAAGAAATAACTCTCCCAGAATAAGAATTCTCCTTCCACTGAGTATTTTATGTACCCACACGCACAACAAACCTTACTTGATCTCTCTGCAGCATTTGCAGTACTTCTTATTCAGATGAGAACACAAATGCAATCCACTGGCTTCACGTCTTTGCTTCCTGCAGATTGGCTTTTTTATACCCTTACCTGGCCTAGTTTCATTTATTAGGAACATATAAAAAATTATTGCCTTCTATAACTCTTCCTCAACAATGCCTCCAGCCTGAAGGCTTCATGAAGTTATAAGCAAAGATTTATATGTAATAAATAATTGAAAATGAAAAATATCCGTCTTCAACAAAAGTAATATATTTCTGGTAACAATGACTTTTCTAGTGAAGGGGAAGATAAAAGTCTATTTAACAGGTATTCTGATACCATAAACTAGAATACAATATTTGCATGTTCAAATATATTACAGAAAAATATGCTAATTCAAATCTGACATTAAGAAATTACTTTCTATTGCAAATTGGAATTCCAAATGAAACAATAAGCTGCACTAGACTTAGCTACACAGTCCACTTGGCAAAGAGAATCCACCTATAACATTAATAAAAAACATAAAACAAAAAGCACCAAAAAAACCCAAAAAATGCACATTACTGTTAAAACCAGAAAGAAATACTAGAATGAGATTTCCTGCCCTTGTAGCACATACCTTCTCCCAAATACCCACTCATAAATTTCCCACAGGAGTCTCACATCCACACCCCATCACTCAGTGCATAAAATGGTTCACAGCTCTTGTACAGAGAACCTGCTAAGTGGATTAAAGCTTATTTTTCATGTGTGACTTCATGATTTACTGTGTTTGGACAAGATTCTTCCTTGACTGAACTTGACCTAATCCATTTATGATTTAAAGGGGATTTTATGTATACAAACACACGAACAGATAGTAAAGTACTGAGGTTCATTATACAAGAAAACAACTCTGAGATTCAAACTCCAAAGAGGGTTCTAAAACCTACTGTCACATGTGATTTTTGTGTTTTTATTTCAAATGAGAATAAAACCATTTTTACTGTTGACTTTGACTCCACAGCTCAGGATCAGATTCCACTAGTTTTAGATGGTTTGAACTATTTCTATATCTTAAGTCACAGAACCTAAAGTGTACATAAAACCGTCCAAACAGAATTTATACTTTCAAATAACAGACCAAGCATGGAAGCCAAAATGGGAATGGCACATTCCCAACAATAGGAATGAAATAATATTGAAATAATATAATATAAAAACCTCAAAGGAATTTTTCATCTAAACTGCAGTGTTAAAAATCTGTGCTATGGTTTTACTATAAAATGTTTCAGTATATTATAATGACAGAAAAACTTTCTAGAAAAAGTTGTTTCCATTCTCAATACACAGAAGGAAAAGAATTGTGTAAAACAAAGGTTCTAAGATGGCTACAGGAGGATAATTCCAGTCTTAGAAACAATTAGTTAACAACCTTATTGCTGCTGAAGAGGAGGTTACCACTTGTGCTCCTGTCACATCGTGAGAATAAACTGTAAATTCTGAATCCCAGCTGGTTCCTGGGATGTGGAACTTGCTGGGAAAGCTGATCCTCTGCCCTCCTCTCACTGCAGAGTTCTCAGAGAACCACTTTAGAAATTCAGTGAAACTAATCCCCGCTCTGTGAACACCAACAGGCACCTACCACTAACTCCAATTTGCGCAGAGGCTGAGAGAATCCCACATCTCAGGGGGAAAATCTGCCACAAGCCATGCCCATCCAGCTGGAGCTCATTTCAGCCACCTGGGCTCATCCCTTGGTCCATTTAAGCAGGGAGATGGAGTTTGGAGCTGGGCAGGACATCGGCCAACGTGGGAAACCCTCTCACAGCTGGGAGGAGGCTCAGTGAGCTGCTGCAGGAAAGGAGACTCCAAGAGTGGTCACTTGATTATGGAACAGGAAAGGGAAGAGAATGAAATGAAAACACAACAGTAGTCTGAAAATAAAAATATGTAAGGACTGGCCCACAGCAGCAGAAAATTGGAGCTGGTTACCCAAAATCCTGGCCTTTGGTATTCACCTAGCAGCCCTGGATGGTGCTGGAATTAGTAAATAATAGAGCCACTAGCAACACCCTACTGCTTTTCTGCCAGATTTTTCTGTCTCCCCAGAATTTTAAGAAGTGATACAGCAGCCCTAAATTCCCCCCAAATGGGCACTTCCACTTCCATGGTCCTGAAAATGCCATTGCATCCCACCTCAGCACACCTCTAGGAATACATCAAAAGAATCAGGTTTTAATTCCAGACTTAGTTTTCCTTTCTAGCCTTGTGTACTGCTGACCAGGCTCTGCACAGAATTCAGATTTGCAGATTGCATTTGAAAAAGGAAAGATAAAAACACAAAACCTGCCACATTTTTCCCTACAATGGTACATTTCTGCAGCAAAGGAATGCACTTCCCTCCTACTAGTACTTTTTTGAATGGTCCAGGAGATTATCCCATTCCCAGGAGATCTTCAGGTTTATCTTGATCAGTTTATTTGCTTCCTAGCAATTTCATTTTGAATCTAAAAGCATTATCAATTTTCTTTTTTATGCTGAATATGTTAGTAGCCTTGAAAGATCCTGCTAGCAGAGCTTTCCCAAGGATGGGTGGATTTGCTTAGCCCAGAGAAAAGCTCCATTTCCTGGAGCTAGTCAGCAAACAGAACCTATTACAGCTTCTTCCATCAGCAGGTTGGACCACAAAATACCTGCAGGAAGTAGATCTGCAAGTCAGATGGAGTCATCACTACCTACTTACTCTGAGGAGAGTGCCTGGCTTTAATACCTTCATAATCACAATTTACTATTGAGAAGCTGCCCCAAGCTATTGCCACTTTATGGTGGACACCCACGATGCACAATAATGGCTTGTACTGTGATAAAATAGATTTACTGTCAATATAAATATACTTACTGCAGCAGCTTTTCTTAAATCTTTATTTATAAGGCACACCAGATAGCCCAATGAGGGAAAGGAAGTATTTCTATATACCAGACTTTTCACTTCATTTCCTAGAAAGATTACAGAACATCATGGACACAAGGATCAGACCAAAGGTTACGTATTCTAATTTCAGAGAAAATAAAACACTGTGAAGAAAAGTAACTCTACTGATATCCATGCAAATATTAGTCTATATACCCAGGTTTTACTCTAAAATGAACCCCAGACTTCAAAAAGGAATGGAGTTGAGTTGGTGGACCCTCTGGAGATATTTATCTCATAAAAGACTTTCAAATTATCCTCCCACCCCCTTAAGATATTATCTTCATAATGTACTAAAAAAAAAAAAAATCCTGGCCTTTGGTATTCACCTAGCAGTCCTAGATGGTGCTGAAATTAATAAATAATAGAGACACTAGCAACACCCTATTGATTTTCTGCCGGATTTGTCTGTCTCCTCAGAATTTTAAGAAGTGTTTAAACAGATATATCCATTATGTGTTGGAAGGAATTTTAAAACTCCCCAGTAGGGCTGTAGTTGATGACATATTGACAGTATCTCAGCCTGAAATAATTTTGGACATTCTGCCTGTGTTGTCTGCAGATGCAGAGCCAAAAACACCCAGCTGAAGGGCAAAGTGAAGGTCAAATGCCTGAAGCACTCAGAGAAAGCAGCTACACTTGAACACTGTTGCTTCAACCCTCGGACATCAGCTTGTGAAGACAGAAGCAATTCCTGTTATCAGCTGTACAAATAAAATTATTAAAGCATCAGACTGTTTTTCCATCGAAAAGAGCGCCCCAAGGACTGAGATTTTAACTCTGCTGCGAAAGAACTGAGGAGTTCTTATCTTCATTTGCTAATATAAACAGAATACCTTCACTAATTCCCCAAAGCAGCTCCAGCTCCTTTGCAGAGCTTTCCTCCAAGTTCCTTCCTCGTGCTCCGCTTCTACCGCAGCCCAATGTAAGGAAGCATTTAATGCATTAAAACTGGAAGGCTTCAGATTTTCCATTTGAAATGTAGGGCACCAGAACACTGTTACCTTGCTAATAAAATGGGATGATGTGGTTTCAGAGCCATTAACCAATCCCTTGGAAACTTTTTTTTACATTTTAACGCACGAGTTAAATGGAAGAGCATTTAAGAATTTTGGTACTACTTTGACAGGAGACTAAAACAAGAACGTGTTAATCAGCTGTGTAAATGCTCCTTTTTGCACTGATCCTATTTGCTTCTCCTTTGCTGGAGCAGGAATGTTCTCCTCATTATGGTCCTGATTAAGAAGTTTGATGTGCTGACCTTGAATATCAAATTAAGCTCCACGCTGCAAGCAAAGCATCCTATCTTCTCTAGTGGCTTATAAATTCATTAGACACTTTACACAGAGTTTTAAAATTTGCTGACACTAAATTCACTCAATACGGAACAGAACTGTTAAGATTTATGAGGCAAATCTGCAGTTAAGTGAAACATGCAATCTCCAGGTGATTTCTACCAGGAATCCTTTCCATCTAGGCCCTTGCCTTGTTTTTTAAACAATGCCCTATTGAATTTCAGGCTGTTAATTATCTTCTCCTTTTCCAGCCAAGTGATCAATAGCAGAGGACAGACAGCTGCTGGCACGAGCCCGAGCCAGGAAGGCGACAGCGCAGAATTCGGCGTTTGCCCGGTGCCGTGGCTCCAGACACTCGTGTTGCACACCCCTCCAAAGTTCAAAAGGAATAACTTCTGTGCAGAACCTTGCTTGCTGCTGTGTGGAGTGAAAATAATTTATCTCAGGTGCCATGTTTCTGAAGCAGCTGGATCAGAATTTTAAATCTTTTTGCCATCTATACTCCCCAAGGGCACGAGAAGTGAATCAAGGCTGGTTTTTTACTTTCATGGATTCCAGGCTTTGACAGGAGTTCACAGCAGAAAAAAAAAAAAAAAAAAAAAAAAGAGAGAAAAAAAAAAAGTAACTTCTGAACACCAGGCAAGCCCTGTATGCCTGGTCTTTGCTTAACAGACTTTATTTTCATTTTGTCAGAATATGTTTTGTTTGCATTTAAAAAGGGGCATTTGATACCAAATATGAGTGCTTAACTAGAAAGCAGCTCCACCAACAACACCAGCCTGACACACAGGATAAGCCTCACGAAAGAAAGTTAATTCAGTCATTTGTGAAGATTTAAAGGGGATGTCAGGATGTAAAACCTGCTCACAACAGGAAGGAGAGATGGTGAGAGGGAGACACGGGGCAAAATTAATCCTTAGAATAATATTCTCACAAGACTAATTTATCCGATATAAGGAAGGGTTTGTGTCGCAAACCTTTGCGCTGACAAGAGTTAACTAAGCAGACACACCGCAGAGAAAGGGTCAAGATGAGGACACAGAGGCACCTAAAATACCCAGCAGCCTTCCTAAATCCCCAGCTGAAGTTATTCTCTCTCATCTCGCACATGGTGTGCGACACAAGAGTCTCAAGCCGTATGGCACCGAGGATGCTGATGTGCTCTTCTGCTGCCGTCCTGGCCAGGAACCCAGAGCAGCAGCAGCTGCCACAGGGATGTCTCTTCTTTCACATTGATCATTTTGTAAATAGAGAGGAGCAGCGCAGCTGTACAACTCCCAGCTCCAGGGTGGAGCCAGCACAACTCACACCAAGACTTTCTTAGAAGTCTGGTGTCAGTCTGCAAATTAGTTTGGATGAGAGGATCCAAATTCCAAGTGGCAGACAGGATGCTTAACAACCTGATGAGGCCTGAAGCACAAAAATAATCTTTTTTTTTCTGGTGTAGAATTACACTTACAACCAATTCTGCCTCAAATAAATTTATCAAAATGGAACACAAATACAAGCAAAAATTTGCTACGCTGATAGAAACCACATACAAATAACTGGGATGGAAATTTTTATCTGGAGTGTGACTCAAAGTGGCCTGATGAAGGAGTGGCATCAACAGAACTTGATATCAGTGCTCAGTTGACTTCTCTGCTCTCAGAGCTGTTGGAGGGGAAGCAGATATATCTAATATCAACCTTAACTGCTGGAGCTGCAATTCCAACCAGAATGCCAAGGTGGAAACAGGGGTCATACCTTGACCTTGTAAACAAAGAAAATAGAGAGCATAATTACAGACCCCACAAAACAAACACACAAACATGAAGGGACAGCAAAAGGACTTTATCCCATAGTCCAGCTGGCATTTCTGGGATTTATAACAGAAATTAAGGTTGATAAGAAGTGTCATACAGATAATGACATCAGAATGGAGCGTGACCTTCACCAACCCAAGGAAAAAAGAACTTACATAAAACAGCCAGTTAAAAGATGAGGTGAGAAATGAGATGAAACCAGCAGCCATTTCTGCTTCCTCTTGAACCAGAAAGAGAAAATTAGGGGAAAGAATGGCACTGAAGCCTGTATGGGGTGAGGGGAAAATGTGACCTAAGGTCTTCTACCACAGCTAATCTCTCCTGTTTCCATAGACAAATGTGACTGGATTTAAGATACAACAAAGTGAGATAGTGCCAAGGAGTGTTTCATTAATGCCACAAATCTGCTTTCTGAAAACCAGAACTGATGTACTGTGGTTTAGCCACAGGTAAATAGACAAAACACAGCATGAAAAGTCATACCTCGTGTCCATAAATGTTGTGCAAAAGAATCCAGAGTTTTGCCTGCATTTTTAAAAATATTTTACATTTCACCTACAGCAGAATGTCCTTTAAATGAAATGTCACAGCAACTAAAATAACATCTTCAAACATAATTTCATCCTTGTTCTCCTTCACTTTTTCCTCTTTCCTTTTTAATACTGTAGTTGCTCACATCTGATATTCCTGTTAATCATCACAGCATTTTACTTGCTTTTGCCATGAAAGGTTCTTGAGGCTTCCCTCCAACCTGATATCCTGTGATTCACCTCTCCTATTGCTGCCTTTCCCAGATTTAACTGATTCTATCTCCAGAAAAAAAAAAGCAAGGACTTGACACAATAAGTCCAAGATCTAGAAATATTTTGTGCTCTGAACTGTGTGTTTTACTAAACACATATGAAAATGCAAAATTTCCATCTCGACAGTCAAAGTTCAGTCTTTGGTTCAAATGAGTGTTGCCTGCACATGGGTCATAAAAGAAAAGCATTAATAGTGGTTTAGTCCCTCGGTTCTTCATTTCTTTGCAGTTACATCTGGTACTGAACCAGGAACTGCAAACCCAACAGGAGAAATTTAAGAAAAAACTAGAAATCTGCGTCCACTGCCAGATGGTCTACCAGCAACAGCAATGAAAAAAATATTTGATGACAGTAAGATCTGAAAGGAAGACACAAATACTAGAGCATAAGGTTTATAAAGTAATTGCTTAACAAATTTATAGAGGGATTAATAAGACATATCTGCTCACTCTAGCTGGAAATTCTGTCAGCGACCCAGGAGTTTCTCCCAGTCCTAGGTTTATGTTATTTCATGAGAACCTCTTAATCTCCTATCAGTGTTCTCCTGTGAGGCAAGGAAACAGAAATCTTTCCACTTGAGCAGGAAAGGGGCAGTTTGAGAGCCCTGCCTGGGGAGGAGAATTCAGCTGCCCTTGGCACCATCACACCTCCCTCATTTCAGTCTCGCCCGTGCTGCCCCAAGTCTCCTTGCTGAAACACTTCATTCATTGCTTTACCCACAGTCAAGTCTCAAATTCCACACCTCCCCTGGCTGCTGCCAGGCACCTGCATGTCGTCCTGATTCTTAGGATTTTCTAAAGCCTTCTGAGTTTACGTTCTGTTAGAGAACTTTCTCACACAACTTTCTGTAAACAACATATTGTTTTACATTCCTTCATAGGGGTGGAGAAACTTGATGTACTAGTGGTTTGTCCAATGTCTTTGGAGAGGTGGCACCTTCACTCTCCAATCCACTGCCACCTTTGGAAAAATATAAAAGTTGGAGTCAGAAAATAAACCTGCTTCTTTACCTTGCAAATAGCAGGTGGCCCGTGTTGTGCTTTCACGTGTCCCATAGCAGCACCTGCACTCTCTCTGCATTCAGAGCTCACCCCACGTGTCAGAAGCCCCAAAAACACTTTGTTCTTTCACGTCCTCCCAGGCCCTACAATCTCATCTCTATTACTATTTACTTTAGCAAATACCAGCTGCCTGTTCTTCCCTTCTGCCACTTAGCACATTTTCAGCCCCCTCCACCCTCCAGGAGGGATGCTGAGCTGCTCTCTAACATGATCCCACCACACCAGCCATCTTCCCCTAAGTGGTTTCATCTTCTCTCTGATGAAATAATTACCAATTCCACCTTCTCCGAGATCAGTGAATCTCAGTCAGCCCTCATTAGTGTAACTCTCTTATCACAGCACACAATATGACTATCAAAATTACTTCCTGAATCCTTCCTATTCTTATTAACAAGTTAGAAACAGCTCCTGGATGGAAGAGTTTTAAATACTGAGATGTAATTTACAGTTTACTGCATAAACCTCAGAACAACTTACACGAACTTAAGTACATCAAGCTCTGTGCTCAAATTAAGCTGCTCCTCTTCCACCCCAAAGGATGACAACGTGTTTAAAGAACCAGCAGAGTGGCTTAAACTAAACTTCAGTTCCAAGTTCCTTCTAAGGCAATCAATCAGGAACTAAAAACCTCAGAAAAATTAGCTGCAAAATTATCTTAGTCCTCCAGGTGCTACAGATTCATAACCACCTTCCTGTTTGGCAGCCTGATTCCAGAGGTGAGCCTCACATCCAGGAAATTCATCTCCTGCCGTGAGGAATGCTGAAGCACAGCAGCCCGGTCCTGGTGCCGGGGGACAGACACCCCTCAGCTGTGACAGGCACTTGGCCCAATTTCACTGCCAGGTGAACCCACGTTTGCTGGGAAAAGGTTAAAAACCGCCCTTTAGTCCAGAACAAATGCTCAGACTATTTTTTTTTTTTTTAATTAAACAGTCCTACAAGGCAATGCCATCTTTCCATGATCTCCTGGCTGCCCATGTCAGAGATCCTGTGCAGGTTAATGAGAGCCAGGAGTGCAACATTCACATTTCTGCACAGCTCAGCCCCAGCTGCCTTCCAGGGCAGACCCCTAAAAAGCCACCAAAACTCAGTTTTGACCAGAAATAAACCTGTCTTAATCCCTAGTTCACTTTAATCTAAGGACTAGATTTCAAGGTGCCTAGACACACTTTAAATGCAACAAATATGATAATGGCTTTTTTTTTTTTTTTCTCCTGGAGGAAAGATAAATCTGATAAAGAGGAAAAAAATCAATTTTTTGTCATGCAGCAACTTGAAGTTAATTTAACAGTGTTTCAGGATGACTGCACATGGATTCTCAGACTGTCAACTACACAAGTTACAATCCCTTTACACCTTGGGATCTGCCCATTGTTTTAGTCTCCCAAAATTAGTTTGGAAGCCTTCCTTGCACACAGCTTCTTTTCTCTGTTTGCCATAATTTTACCTGAAAAATGAGCCTATAAATGCTTCTAAGTATGATCAGTGTTTCTGATAAAATTAGAAGGTGCTTTGTGGTATGCTGGTTATGGTTTTAATTTGCTTTAATGACCTAAACTTCTATTTCCTAGCAATTAATTAATTCAGCAACAGGATTTTATAGTTCTCCTGGAGGAAAGAGGATTCCTGGAAGGTTCTCTGCAGAAGACAGAGATGTCTACATGCACCTTTTGTGCTGTTTCAGTGCATCTTCAGCTCCTTTTATCTCCACCTCAGCCCTGTGTTTTATTCAGAATGATGAGTAATGCAAACCTCAGTCATCATTTCTGCCTTTCTCTTTTTTGGACTTATGCACAATGCCTTTAGGAGCTGAGGTACCGCCAAAAAAAAAAAAAAAAAAAAAAAGAACTTGAAAGAAACTGGTCCCACCTATGCAATAAAAAGAGTTTATGTTTGAGGATATTAATTTCTTCTTACATTAGTGACAAAAGGATAGAAGGAAAAATCTGCCAGCAACCATCAACAGAGAGCTGGGAGAAGATTCTAATTTGAATCCTCTAGGGAAATTTAGGCAGAGAAATTAAACATCCCAGTCTTAGCTGGTTATCACATCATTAAAGGGCAATGAGAACCAAGTTTTGGATTTAAAACCTACCACTATCCTTTTACATCCAGGGCTAGGCCTTTGCTCAATGCAGGAAGACACAATCTCTGCTCACACTACATTAGAAAGCAATTTCTGCTTTATCCTGGGTTTAAAGAAAGACTTAAAGGCCTGGCAACAACAGCACATGTAATAGGACAAGGGGAAAGCCACCTCCATGCAGCAGAAATACCAAAAGATTGGTCAGCAAAGATTTTTCCCAGTCTTCTTTAACTTCCTACTCCACAGTGCTGAGAACTTCCAAGCACTTGAGAATCTCTCAGAAGAGAGATTTCAGGACTGCTGGAATTGTACTTTTATCAGGATGATCCTTTCAGACCTGTCAACAGCCCCCTCACATATTTCTCAAAGCCTAAAGTTTTTTGGAATTTGCTCTCAGATTAACTGGGGAGGTTTATGGCCCTTCCCTAGGAAATGCTGCTTAATTTACTTCAGAATATGCAAACAGGTCCGAAACCTGAGAGACAGCATCCACAAAAATGGATGGTTTTACTTTTGGGACATCAAAAAAATCAAGCTATGTTTTAAAGCTTAACTCCTGAAAGAATTCAGATTTTTAAAATCTTTATAGTCTTGTTGAGAGGTTTCCACCTAAGTCACTCCATAGCGAGGTGTGAGTGGTTTTACACATCAGCACCACTTTAGAGCCTTTTATCACAAAATCCTCCCTTTTCAGGGGGCAGTGTAAAAGGTGTTGCTCCCAAACTTTTACATTTTTTTCTGTCCTGCAGCCCAGGCTCAGTGCACTGGTGTAACACCATCAGGGGCTGAGGAGATGCTCAGGAGCCACTGCAGAGCTGTACCTGGGGACCAGAGGCTGGGCAGGAGGATTAGCCACAGCCTACTGAGCTAATTGAGCACGTTTCACTTCTCCTGGCACTTAAGAGCCAGAGATTCCGAGTGTGCTGGTGAATAAAAGAACATCTGCCTGATAACATCCATTTCATGTGAGTTACAAGTTTCAGAGAGCAATTACACACCATTTTTGTTTCTAATCCAAATCAGATGTTTAAACCATTTTGTGATTGCACAATTATCTTGTTTTATGAGGCAACCCAAACATCGTTTAACAAGATTTGAATGCCACTGTGTATTTTCAATTTATTAACAAAAATACAGAAGCCAAGCCCCCAAACATGACAGGGAGAGGCAATGGGAAAAGGATAACAAGGCAGTGGTGAAAACAACCCTGCTTGGAAAACACCACAGCACGCCTCAACAGGAGCAGAGATGATCCCAGCTCTCCTGCTTTGTTTTTGTAGGATTATTAAGCAGGCAGGAGCTGCTGAGGAAGCAGAGGCAGCTCATTCCTGCCAGCTTTCCCATAGCTGTCACCTGGGGATGACACAGAGAGGGCCAGAAGAGCTTTCCCCACAGCACGACACAAATCCAAACACCGAGAGAAGCTGCTGCACTTAAAACTCCCCTGGATTTTTGGCCCATACTGGGATTTTGGTCTGCACGTCTGGTCAAGCTACGCAGCAAATTGTGAGTACATAAGGTTGGAATCAGTGATTTTTGGATGTCTTTTCCAACCTTAATGATTCTGTGAATGCTTTCTCACCGAGAGACAGAAGATTAGAGATAAACACATCATCCTCCTAATTTGTGTACTCAGAGACCTCCCATGACCTGCTCCAGCACAGAGCCAGGGAAGGAGTGCAGCAGGACTGGGTTCCACAAGTTACTCAGGGATCTGTAGCACAGCCCAGAGTTTTCTCATTCGGACTTTATCCAAATGTAAAATTGGGAAGGAGAATAAGCCAGATGCTGCCTTGGAGAGAAGAGAGGCTGAGTAGACAAACATAATTCTGTTACTCGGGAATTAACTCCCACAAAAACATATTTCTGCCACATTGAAATTGTAATATTCGGCTTCCAAATCTACAAAACTCATTCCAAGATCATTCAGTACAAATTACACCCTTACCAAAAAAAAAAAAAAAAAAAAAAGATCTTTGATTTATCACGTCTCATTTATATAACCTCCATTTACAGTCAAAAGCTAATTTAGTGTTTTCTAACAGAAGATTTCCAATGTTACTGTACTGAATTAAGCAGCAACACTGAAAAGTCCAGGCCAACTCTCAATCCTGAGCAGGGCCAACAACCAAGACTTTAAAATCTCACATGCACCTCCCAGTTTTCTCGGCAGGAGCACAAACACGCTCCACGCAGGAATGACCAGTCGTGACCTTCACCTGCAGAATGACAGGGACTCCAAACTTCACTTTTTAAGGTGAAGCTCATCACATCCTTTTAGGCTTTGGCAAGCTATTTTAAGAACGAGGCTTTTCTTAAGAGGTCATGGAATACATCATCCTTGCTGTGCAAGTTGCACTCTCAGCATCCAACTGCTTGGTGCAGCTTTTATTCTTCCGCCCCTGCTTGGACCTGTCTTTCCTTCTCATGATATATTCCCAAAGGCTGGCAGAGCAAAACTCTGAAAAACTCCACCAAACCAGACTATCCTGCAGTGAAAGAGAAGGAGAAGCCAGGAGCAGGAATGGTGCACTGTAAAAAACTTGGAAATGCAGGAGGATCACCCCAAAATCTGGCTACATTCTGCCTAATTGCTTGACAGCACAAGGAGGGAGCCAAGCAGGGCTGCAGCCTGAAAATTGTGGCAGAAAATGAGGGCTGCAGATATAAGGCATTTAGAGAACAATGAAAACCACAAATCCCATAGATAATTATGACCAAAAATAGGAGCGCACTAATTTTTCTACCAGTAATACTGTTAGTAAAGAATCATTACTCTATTCTCTCTTATGGGAAAAAAATGCTTATGGAAGCAGACTAATGTAATCATTCCTCTACATTTAGGAGGTCTGAGGTCCAAGGAACACAGAAAGCAGTGAAATATGTGCTGCTCTTATTTTTGTTTTACCACTGAGTAATTTTCATGAGCAGCATACTCAGACATCATCTCCCTTCTGTAATGTTTAAAAGATGTACAGCACAGAAAATAACCCACCATCAGCACAGGCACGGACCAGAGGACTGAGAGGTCTCCCAGAGCTCTAACTTTTTAACACTCTGATTTTCTGGACTTTCAGTAGAGCTTATATAAGTCTATATAATTTGCAAACACATTTCCTCCTGAGTCATCTTTTATTTACCTTTTTTCTCCTCGCCGACTTACAGAACCAGCTTTGTGACTAAACAATTTTGGTAAGCCTTGCAATCAACAGGATTAAACAGTGTGTGCTGGGTGAACTACAGACAGAATACATTTGTCAGATCCCCAGTGCCCTGACTTTAATCAGGGGTAATAAAGCCAGCAGTACTGCTAATCCAATCAGCAAGACCAATGAAAAAATAAATTTGTTACTGCAGTTCAAAAACTGCCCTTTCACTGTGCAAAGCAAAAGTGGAATGAAAATCTCTCCCTCTCTCACTCCAAAGGTCCCTAATGAACAGAAGAGGGAGGAGGCAGAGGAGTTGCATATCAAAGCCCAGTTGTCCCTTGAAATCCAACTTTAATTATTAATACATGTGATGTGCTGAGCAAAGACAACATGTTTGAGGTCTTGCAAGCTTACACTGCAGAATGTAGTGGCTGCAAAGCCGCATCACTCAAAGCCAAGGAGACTGCCTTTTCATGAAATTTCTCCCAATGAATTGTTGACCTGAATATACTATTTTTCTACTGTGTGCTAAAAAAAAGATAAATTTCAACACTTAAGATACTCCTTCTCCCAGGAAATTGTTTTCTGTGAACAGCTGCTTCTCTAATTCTGTTTGCAGAGGGACAAGGTGCAGCTCAGAGCACTGGAAGCCACAGAAGAGTTGCAAGGACTGAGCAGGTCAGGATGATTAATGAGCACTTGCTGACTCTGCTGGCTCAGACTGATGCCAGGAGCTTCTCCAGCTCACCTTCAGCAGATCCCTGTGGCAGCACTGCTTGGAAGCAAAGCAAAAACTAAGGAGTGGGAGAATTACAGCTCCACCTGCTCTCCACTGCTCCAGGAATTACCATGGGATCACAGAACGGCTGGGGTTGGGAGGGATCTGAAGGATCATCTCATTCCAGCCCCCTGCCACAGGCACACCTTCCTCTAGCTCAGGCTGGTAGGTGTCACTATTTTGGGATGGGATATGATGAATATTTCAGTTACTCACTGAAATGTTTGTGCCAATCACTTATTACACACAAATCCACAGGCTGAGGGCAGAAGCATTTCCCTCCTGGTGGGAACAGACTCCCAGCTTTTACAGGATTCTGTGCAGATCCCTTTCCTTCTTAATGGCAAGGCACCAGCTTCCCAGACACACCTCAATGAGGACAAGGACTGCAATAATAACCCTTTCATATGTCACAACTTCATGGCAGGTATTTTCAGAGAGAACCATGCTGGAGGAGCAGCATGGAACTCACCTCCCTTGTGTCCTGCGCTCCTCATCCTGAGCTGCCCACACCTGCTGCCTTTGAAATCTGAACTAAAACATTACTGTGGCTTTTGCGTGACCAGAAAGAAAATCCAGTTAATGCCAGTCTCTGTCAAAGGGGGAACTTCCCTCAGAGCTGCTCCTGTTTTTATGGCCCCAACAGCCTTAACTTTCTTTGGCTGATTTACTTCCATGGACAACAGCCCCTTGTCATTCTGGCCAAAACTGAGATGTTGGAATATACTTGTAGGGACATTTGTATTATTGAGCTTGGTCTTCTTCCTCATCAGACCTCATATCTTCAAGCTTTTCAGGAAATGAATTGGGTGTTTGTCTGCCAGCATCACCTTCATTTGTTTGTGAGGGTTCCACAGATATGGGAACTCCCTTGGTCTCTCCATCAATTTTTAAAATTATAGACTCTAAGAATGTGGCTGAGAATGGACAATTCTTAAAATAATTTTTTGAACTTTAATAAAATTTCTTTCCAAGGAACAAGTTTTGGGTTTTTTTTAAATAAATTTTTGAAAATACATGCCAAAAGTAACATGGGTAAAAAAACAAATCCCCAGCACACAACACTAAATGCTCTGCAGTTGTGGTAAGAGCCATCCTCTAGACCAGATTTTGAAGGTCTAGTAATTGTTATAAATCAGTAATGAATGCATAGAAATGGGAAGATGAGTTGGCATTAATGACAAAATGGCAATGACTTTTGGAGGGTTTTTTTATTGGAATTTACATTCTTACCTATATAATTGTTACTTTAGCTGGAGAGGTTGTTCCAGACAACAAAGCAGCTGTTGTAAAACAACCACTGCTAATACTTTAATTATAGCCACATCATCATTAACTTGTGCTCTCTCAATCTGCTGCCTCCACCTGTTACTGTTAAGTTTATATTTATCTTATTATTGTATCTGGGAAATAAATTATCTTCCTGTTATGTAGCTTTACAGTGCTCAGTGAAACAGGAGCCTGAACGTGATCAGGACCTTCATACACTACCAAAAGAGGAGAAGAATATTTTTTACTCTCTCTTTCAGCTTTCTCTAAGGCTACTGGCATGTGATGTAAAGACTGAAGAACTCCAGCCTGCAGGTTAATGCACTTTCACAAGGAGAGAAGCAAAGAAGTTCATAAACACTTCATAAAGCCCACAGGCGCTGATGAAAAGCAGAATATACATCAAATATAAAACGTTTTTCAAGATGCCAACCTCTTAGCAGGTAGGCACTGCCTATTTGAACAGATTTTTTTTTTGCACTGATGATGGTTTAATGAAGTAACTTTTGCTAGGTGTTCAAAGAAAAATCACTGTCTCTTCATTCTGCCTTATTATCAGAGCCTGTTGATCACTGAAGTGGAAGCTCTTTTGGTCCTCTGAGTCACAGCAGGAAGCCAACACACAGCCATGAGTTGATTGAAAGTCTGAAACACAGACTTTGGAGCAGCTCCTCAACAAAGGTATAGTTTTAGAAACAGTGACAGACTGTCTAGAGCTGGAGAAAAAAAACTGTCACACATGACAACCCCAGCACAAGTCCCTGACACCTCACCTGTGAGCTCACTCATAAAACCAGGGAAAAATCGAGAAAACTTTCCAAAACTCTCTCTAGACAACAAAATTACTTCAAATTTTCCCCAGACAATAAAAAGACTTCAATTAATCTCTATTCTGATAGACTGTTTCTGGGCATATTTGTAAATGGCCTAGGGAACTATAATTAAGCAGTTAACTTGATGAACAGCTGCACTTTTTTGAAAGCAGTCATTAAAAGTAAGGACAGAGTTACCTGCCTCATTGTTTAACAAGATCTATTAGAATAAAAACACGAAATAGTAACCCTGGAGGAAAAATAAATCTTCATAAAATATTAGATGGTTGAGCTTGGTTTCCCCACAGAGTTTCTTTCCAGGCTCCATATTTCTTTGGAAAGAAGGCAGCATCTCATTACTGCTCCTGCTCTTTTCAAAGAACAATGCTTGTCATTTAGCTGAAGTGAAGACATTCCAAGGAAGTGGCTGACCTCTAAATCCTCCTTGGATATAAAAATTCAGAAAAGACATGCATGGGTCTGAGTTTCCTCGAATTTTCAATGAAAACAATATTACCAATGTCACAGAGTCACAACAGAGGTCTGAAATGTCATAAAACAGTTCACCTTAAATGGTTTTCTAATGCTAATTTATAATTACTGAAAATTTTATTCATTTATAAAAACTATACATGAATAAGCACAAAAGTTTTTCATGCTATCAGGGTTCAACACAAGTAACCCAACAATCTAGGATGCTTCAGTTTTGGAAAAAAGCTGCAACAGACAAAAATATTTTCATTTCTTTGCAGCCAATAGTTCTATCAAGCTGCTATAGAACAGATAAAAGTATCTGAAGCTATAGCTCACCCTTATTAAACTTCATGAAAAATTCCTATTTATTTCTAATATATTCTATTGTTTTTATTTTTTGTATGACCTTGGTTAGGGGTTAATGGGAAGACTCTACTGATTTCCACTCACAATGGTGCCAGAATGTTCCTACAGGGGACATCAAAACCTGGTGCAAGAGAAGCACCATCACTGTTATTTTAAAATATCATCATCACTGTTATTTTAAAATATCAGTTCGCCTTATTTAACAGAGTCAACTTTGGTGGCTTCCAAAGTCTCTTCTCTGTTCAAACACAAAAAGAAATTAATTCAGTAAAAGAAAAATAAGCAGTCAAGAGGTCAACTTTTCATTGCAGGGACAATTAGAGCCTGATCTATTCCCAAAGTAGCAATGGAAAGACTTAAGAGCATTTGGCTCACTGAAGACAGAAGGAGTAAAGAAGCCCTGACCTGGATGCACATTGCAGGTTTCTTTCAATTTATGGTGTCATTAATCTGGAGGGGGAGGAACTGTATTTCAGCTTTTAGCTTTGGACAGGTTTGGTTTAAGGTCTCATTTATGCCCCACTGCACTTGACTCCAACCAAAGCACTGAACACTTGATTATTTACCACTGCCACGGCACCAGTAAATGAAAAACTACTTTTCTGGAACTGAGAAAAACAACTTGCCCAGAGAGGGTGTGGAGTGTTGCTCCTATAGGACTCGTGAAAGCACAATGTGAGCCACCTGCTATTTGCAAGGTAAAGAAGACAGTTTATTTCTCTGACTCCAACTTTTATATTTTCCAAAGGTGACAGTGGATTGGAGGGTGAAGGTGCCACCTCTCCAAAGACATTGGACAAATTACAAGTACATTAAGTTTCTCCAACCCTATGAAGTAATGCAAAACAATATGTTGTTTATAGAAAATTGTGTGAAAAAGTTTTCTAATGGAATGTAAACTCAGAAGGCTTTAGAAAATCTTAAGAATCAGGGCGACAGAGTGTCCCTGGCTGTAGATATTCCAGAGCCATGCAGACACAATCCTGGGCTCTGGGCAGGGACCCGTGACCCACCTGGTCCCTTCCAACCTGACCCATTCTAGGACTTAACTTTGAAGGCTGTGAACAACATTTTACAACCCCAAAGTCTCCTTTTCAAAGCTGTCAAGCTCACACACCCCAAATGAGTTGCCAGATGGCTTTGGTGCCAGCATTTCTGAAAAGCCAAGCTCCAGGAGCTACCTGCCCTTCAGAAAAGGGAGAAAGTTACCATCAAAACAGGTACTCCTTGCTGGCAAGGGTTAAACCATGCATAGATCAGCACCTAGGAGCCATAAAAATAACTTCAGATAGGGAAATTTGGCTTAATTATTGCTGTTTCCACCAAGTCATACATCCACAACCGCTGAACAACAACGTGCCTCAGTTTTCCATATTTATGACCCAGTTTATACAACACAGCTGCCACGTGCTTACAGAGGGGATGGTCAGGGTCTGTCATTTAAAAATTAGTGTATTGATGCCTGCACCTCAGCCCTGAGAGAGGAGAGGCAGAAAAAACCAATTTGGCAGCCAGCCCTGCAGTTCTGGTGCCTCTGCGGCACTTTGGATCAGCCAAGGAGCTGCAGCAGATGAAGCTGCATTCTGCACCTCCTTCATCCTGCAGCTTTTGTGGGAACAGCAAAAAAAAAAAAAAAAATCCTCGAAGCTCTAACCTTGTGTGAGCATGAAAGGTTAAACAGGCAAAAATCAGGCCACATAATGAGAGACTGAACGGAGGGAAAAGAAACCGTCCTGGCTGAAGGATTCTTTGCTTCTGGAGCAGATAACCAGGCAAAGATCACACAGCCTGCCCCCAGAAGATAAAGTTTCTGGTGCCTGCTCAATGCAAAAGCTTCTGCTTGTTCAGCACAGTATTTTTTGTTGTATTTGTTTCCCTTAGACCTTGGTGATCTTTCCTGCATTCAATTGCTTGGCTCCATTTCTCATCACACTGTGCGCTACAAAAGCAACTATTCAGGACTTGGAGGTGCTGAAACTCCTTATCTTGAATTTTAAGGACAGATTACACTAACCTCACTCACAGTGAGCAGTATTTTGTACAAAGTGTATGCGTCACCAAAGTCCCCAAGAACACCAAAGCTACAGAATATGGCACTACAGGAACAGAGATATCACACAGGATGGAAATGTTTCCTTGGTACCTCATGCTGCCTGATAAATATACCAATGAACTACAAAATTTAATGCATACTAGAAGTTTCTGACATTTATTAACAAAAAAAAACTTTGCATTAATAAAATCCATACTTGCACCAGAAGAATAGGGCAAGCTGCATTTGTAAAAATCTGCTCAAATTAACTACTCTTACAATGTTTCTCTCTGACTGGATTGAAAGATCTTGTAATAATCTGAGCAAACCCAAAGGGGAGGGTAGACCTTTCCTGCTTTGGAATAGATTCAGATGCCAAACCACAGGGATTGCTTTGGCTCTAGAAATCGTCTTCTGAATTTCCGTTCCTGGCAAGAAACACAAGAAGTAAACCAGTAGTAAAAAGGAAATACGATGTCATTTCCAAGAAAACAAAACTGCAGGACCTCGTCTGTTAAACTTTAGAAAAGTGGGGATGAGCAGAGTAAGCATTTGTGGGCACAGAGAGGCTTCCCAGAGCCTGCTCTCACAGATGGAGCCGGGCTGGAGACCGGCAGCCCTGCCAAGGTCAGGCTGGCAGCAGGGCTGGACGGCAGGGCCACAGCCCAGCCAAGCGCTCCAGGAACCAGCTGCCAAGTAAAACTCACACCCTGACCTACAAATTGTGCCCATCAGTGGTCTGCAGGTGAAAAACAAGCACAGAATTCTGCAGTGCAGCTCCCCTGCTCAGGCGTCGTTCGAGTCTCGGACGCGCCGTTTCTCCATTGCCCCGCACTGAGTCACAGGCTGAGCAGTTTATGAGGCTCAAGATGAATTTTGAAGCCTGTGCAGTGCCCCAGAAATCCCATCAGTTCCCTCACAGATGTTCCTCTGGGCCCTTATCTGCCCCACAGTGCAAACAAAGCAAAGGCTTCAGCTGAGTGGGGCGAGCCAAGAGAGAGCCAGGATTCCTGGCACCCCCAGAAAAGCAGCGACAGAAAAGCTCTGGAGGCCACCTTTTAACTCAAACCATCTGTGAAGGTGTATACTTTGCCACAGCATTTTCTCCCTGCACTGTATTTTTTGGTTTCCAGCTTCACGAATTATCTCAACAAAAATTAGTGTACATGGCCCAACCAAGACGTTGCTTTTTTCCCCCCTCATTAATTAATCTCATGGATCAGCTACCACAGCTTATCTGCTCCAGAGATGAACCTTTTTCATTAAATCCTTGAGAAGGTTAACATTAGTATTCCTTAAAATCATTTTTTAAAAAGTTATTTTCTTCAAACCTTGGGCTGGGATTAGTTTATCATTTGTGCTTTTCAGTATATTCTAAGAAGGATTGTAGAAAATTTCACAATAACAAATTTTCTATTTCCCCTGAAGTATCATTAGTTGAATGCCACATTCTCATGGCTTTACACATGCCATTAATTTCAATCACTTGTTATTTCTTTGTATGAAGCAAGTAATGATGAGAAGTGAGTAAAATTAAAGACCAAAGGAAAGTACAAAAAGACACAACCTGACTTTATTTTAATCAGCCTGTACAAAACCAGCAAAAATATGGTTTCATTTAGAGGTCTCAGCTGTAAGAACTTGTACAAAAGCAAGCAAGGTGCCTACATAGCACAGCAAATTGCCATTTCCAGCACTTCCCACACACTTTGTGCTGTTAGCTCAGGTACCAGGAGCAGAGTGGCTAAATTAGCTAAAAAAAAAAATAGCAACAGAGTCTGGGGGAAATTCCAAGTTAGCACAGCTGAGAGCACACAGCAGTGAGAAATTGTCCCCATCCTGAATTAGCTCAAACAAACCAGAAAGGAGCAGTAGGAGGTGAAAAAAAAACAACACAGCAAAGCCAAAAGAACTCTCCAACACAGAGCAGAAAGCAATCCTAGAGCCACACCAGGTTTCTGACTGCCCCAGAGATCTGCCACACCACAGAGCAGAATTCTGCAAGGTTACCAGCGAGCTACATCAGCTTCAGGTGTGGGGATTTGTGGCAAGCACATTTCTCACCCTCTCAGGATTATTCATAGAGGTGCACAGAGAGAAATTAAATAGAAAACAATTTCTGTTTCTGCTCCTTGTTTTTCCCATGTGGAATGTGTTTGAAGAATTGTTTCCCTGGGGTGGTTGCTTGGTTGGATTCTGGTGAGGATTGTTTGAGCCTGGTGGCCAATCCAATCCAATCCAACCCAAGACAATCCAATCCAATCCAACCCAATCCAGTCCAATCCAACCCACCTGGGGCTGGACTCTCAGAGAGGGTCATGAGTTGTGAGTTAGATATGGTAGTTAGAAAAGTAGGTTTGTAGTTTTAGTATCTCCTGTAAATAGTATATTAATGTATTATAGCATAGTTATAATGAATAAATAATTCAGCCTACTGAATTGAGTCAGACATCGTCACTTCTTCTCATTGGCTTCACCTGCATTTACAATAGTGATTTTTATATTTCTGCACTCTGCCAGAGGGGCTTTGTGCAGGCACCTTCTGCTGAGCAGCACAAGGGATGGGGATTCTTCTTTCAGGTGCAAGAACTGCTCCTTCAAACGCTGCTCTCCCCCCATTTCCAAAACACCAGAGGTTCTGGCTGGCAGGATTAGCAAGGGCTCTTCCAGCAGCCAGGAAACCCCTCCTGGAGCTGCCCCTCTCTGCATCCTCCCTGGCAGTGCCTGGGAGCAGGCACAGCCCTGCTCCTTCTGCCCACAGGGCAGGACGTTCTGCTCCCACTGCCAAAATCACCCATTATCTGTCACCAAAGGACACCAATACCTGAGCTGAGTGAACACAGAAGTGCTTTCCTGAACAGAGAATGTATATTCACTGCATATCCACCATCTTTGTGGAGAAATAACTTATAGACCACAGATGCTGCCCTAAAATAACCAAGCATTAACACAGTGAAATAAGGACAAAACAATACTGAGCAATGGTCTAATACAGTTTTTACCTATCATAAACAAGAAATTAAGGCCTTTGATATAGAAGAAACGCTTTTATAGACTTGAATCCATTTAAAATGGATTTTGTTTAGAGTCACTTCCAACTCCTGCAGCTTTCTTACGAGCCTCAGGATTTCATTTTTAAACAAGGAACCCTTTGTATTCTGTCACACATCCACAGTAGTAAAAGCCAGATGTGAACTGCAGAGTCTCATTAAAAGCATCGTTGCAAAGAGGTGATGGAAGGAAGCTCAGAGGACCAAGCAGGGAGGTCTGAGATTCCAGTAATGGTTGAAGAATACATTTTCAGAGAATAAAGCTGTTTAATGTGAAGCAGCCTTTGAACTTTGGAATCTGTGCAGTGCTGAGAGCACCGCTGCTTGTCACAGAGTGGCAAGAAATAAAGATAACCAGTATTTGTTAGGTTTGTTTTACTCTACATATGCTGAACGTAACGCTGGTTCCCAGTCAAATAAATCCTGTACTCCCACCACTGTTTCCAAAGCTAAATGGCTTTTACCCAGATTACAGCTAATACCTCACCAGACAGAAAATAACCCAAATTTACACAAATTGCAACTGATGTGGGAGCAAAGGCAACTTTGCTTGCAAACATTTCCACAGGGACAGCAGCACTGAAGCACACCTGGTGGTCCAATAACTTGGAAGGATCCAGAGCTGATGTTCCACATGGTTCTGCTTCTCCTCTCACAACAATCATGCTTACAAGGAATATAAAATAAAATGTGGAACCAGCAGAGTCAGGGCTTTAAACACCCCTGGGATTTGTGCTGTGACCATTCTGAATGTTGCTGATGGGGCTCTCTTGGTGGTAATTAGGAGGATGCACTCACTCTGAAGGATGATGGTAAGGCCTTTGTGAGCATTTTCTTGATTCAAGTGCTTAAAATAAACTCAAGGCAACACTTAGGACAGAAACATACCCAGGTTAAATTAACACAGTAAATTCAGCATTCAGGTTAAGTCTTCAAACTTTGTGCCCGTAACAGTCAAGTTATTTCAGTAAAATAACTGAATTTTGAATTTTTTTTTAATTTTTTTGAAAATCTGCTTCTCTTCACATGAAAACTCAAGCATCCCTGTTTCCCTGGATAGTCATTTTAGTTAAAATGAAGCCACATCTCCCCCCCTGCCTCTCTTGGACGCATAAAGAAGATATTGCACTGGAGAGAAACGGAGCAGATTTAGCAGTTAAAACTTATTTCCTCTTTTCAGAACGATGTAAGTGAATTTAATCCAGAAAAACTGTATCATTAATATGTGCTTACAGGCATTTCCTTCAGCTTTCAAGTTTGTAGAACAGTGTGAGTTATCATATCAAAACCTTAAGCACCAGACAGGGAAAATGGGAGCTGCATTATGATTAAACATTAAGATAAGGCGAGTAAAAAAGTTTTATTTTCACATATGTAAGTTCATTTTTCTTCAAAAAAATAAGTGCTAACTTTACCCGCCTTTTCAGCACCACTGCATGACTCTCCTTGTATTAGCTCTACTAAACATGATTAAAGGGGATGAAGTCCTCTTTGTAACTAACAGAAAAAAAAAAAGATATCAGTGATGAAATATTTCCATCTGGTAAACAAAGTGCCAGGGAAATATCAGAACCACCGTCAGCACTGGCAGCAGCAGCAAGGCAGAGATTTCCATCCAACCTTTGCCTTTGCTCCAGCTATCTGAAGTACTTAACATTTTATTCCACTTTAGCAGAGGCTGCTTGAAAGGAAAAATAATTCAGCACTGTCTACGCAGAGAAAGAACAAAACTCTACCTTATTATAGCAATGCATCTTATTTTTTTTTTCATTAAAATTACCGTTTCCTAAGTTTCAGATATAAAAACTGTCCTGCAAGTACCACTACCAGGAGTGACAGAGACAAAAAAAAAAATTACAGGTATTTAACTAGTGATTCAAATCCAAGGATGATAGTATGCAAATTTTAAACTGAAAATCCTTGTGGGTTTTTTTGTGAGGAGTTATCTAGATGATCTTTTTTAAGAAAAAAAAAAAGCAGTTTACTGGCAGCTGTGTATCAGGCACGGCATCGTTATTGTTGTTTTTTTATCTCCAGCTTGCAGAGGCAAAGTATATTAATAAACATCCCCCTTGTCTCTGCCACAGCTTCCAGTTTGCATTAATGTTGTGATAGCTGGATTGAAAATCCTGCCCAGGGAAGGGATTCCTGACCCAAATGGCTGCACAAATTCCTCCTCTGGGACTCGCCCCACTGCACTTCTGCAGCACCTGATAAAACAGGGACACATCCTTGGGAATGCAGAGCCAGGGAATGCTGCTGACAGAGACACATTTCCTCCCCCTGCACATGAAAGGGAAAGCTCCTGGTGCAGGGGGCAGGATCACAGGGCAGAATAACAAAACACTCAGCTGCTCATTTCACCTGAGCCAGAGAAAAGGTGCATTTGTTTCTGAGCAAACAGCGTGGCAGACATGCAATCAAAAGGTTGTAATTAGCTACTAATTATAGCAGCCAGGATCCAGTCATGGTGTAGTCACTCAACAACCCAGATCTCCATTTCAAACAAAAGTTCCTGTAGAAAAAATATTTCTGGGGGGAAAAAAAAATAGAGAATTGGCACTTTCCAGTGTCAAGCATCAGCAATTAAAAGCAATTATAACCAGAGGATTTGCTTGCCTGCATAATCATATTCACTCCAATCTGTCTGCTGGCTGTACAAAGGGAGGGTCAGGCAGGAGACAAACACAGAGCTGCACAGGTCAACTCAATTTATTTGGAAGTCTCAGTGGACTTCCAAAATAAGGGATCCTTATGGAGAGGGAGTGTGTCAGCCACACAGGTCTGAACCTAAACATGTTTCAGCTTCAGAAAAGAAGATACAAAAGAAGTCCACGATGAAGCACAGAACATTAATAGTTCTGGTCACTGTCAGGCATTTGATTCATTTCAAACTGACAAGGTGGGGGGGAAAATTGAGAGCAAAATAACTGTTAGCAACTAAATAATTAATTATTAAAAGCAGAAAAATAATGTGAGGACAGACCCTACTGCAGATAACAAGAGAGAGCATACACTTGACAGTCAGGAAAACTAAGAACCATCCAGTCCCTGGGGTAACTTTTCCACTTAAATGAACTGCTTGAGAATTGGTTCATCAGCTCCATCTGTATTTTCCTAGTTCCCCTATGGTTTTGCTCCAAACAGCAGCTAGTTTAATGCTTGCTCTTACCTGGACATAAAATTCTAAATCTGCTTTTCCACAGAAACTCAAATTCCAGGTATTCCATTTATTTCTTTGCATCCACTTTTGAATGGACAGGCTAATTAAATTGTTTTGATGCTTTAATGAGACTCCAACTCCTCTGAGGGTTTAGCTGCAGTGGGGAGAGCAGGGCTGCCATATTTTCTGTCTAGGTATTATTTGGAGAGAACAAAAGCTACTGCTACACCTTCTTTTGCCTACCAAGCACCTCCTTGCCATCCTGGGAGGTGATCTCCAACTCTGCACATCACTTTTTTCAGGGGTTTTTTTTTGAGTCCAAGCATTGTAATTTCCCTTGCTTATATCCATAAAGACTTGGGAAACCCCCAATCTGGGTAAGGGGCATTTGCAGCCAGATCTCAGCACTCTTTCACTCTTTCTTCTGCTGCTCCTTCATCTCTGCGACACCCAAGTATTTATTTTCTTGCCTTTCCTTCCTTCCAAGGTCCCCAGCAGCTCTGTCCCATCAATCAAGGTGTCAGGCCACATTACCCATATGATAAAAATAAAAGCAAACAGCTCTCCTTGCATATTGTCTTACATTGTCTCTCACCTTGCAGGACCAGGGACTCCACTCTCCCTGAACAATCAAAAACCTCTGGAACAACTTCATCACTATGAAGCTCTGCTAAGATTAATTTGTGTATATGACAAAAAGCCACAACCATACCAAATAAATAGCTTAAATTCTCACTGGTTTTCTACCTGTCTACAGTCTTTTACATTTAAGGTGCAATTCTGAGCAGAGATAAGCAAAATTTGTTTTTATTTTCATCAGTCTCAGGACCTCACCCATAACTGAACTCCGTGATGATGTTTAAGTTAAACACCATAAAAAAATAAAATACTTTTTACCCCTACAAGTTAAACAAGAAATAAATCTACAAAATCACATCTTTCAGAGTTTGATGACTCCTGTATTTTGTCACTTTTTTCCCCAAATCACAAGGAACATCCTTCTCTTTCTCCTTCTGGTCCCCACCCAACCTTTGTGATTTGGCAATTCTTTGCATATTTATACACAAGTACTGTATTTTTTAGTGAAATATTCAAGCCTTTTCAATATCACAATGAGGGACAATGCACTTATTTATGCTAAAATGGTTTTAATACCAAAATGTTCTGTTCTTGCAATGTTTTTAACTGTGGAGTACACAGAGTGTGCTGGGCAGGCACTATGCATTAATCCAACTGCCAGAAAAAGAAATAATTTCTCATTGCAAGCATCTGCTAAAAGCACACTAGAGGCCTTGAAACCATGACTAGTGCTCTTACTATTTGCAAAAAAAAATGAGTACAAATACGCACTAATTTGATTTCCCTGACCCTGTTTGCCCAATAGGAACCATCTGCTTCTGTTCATTGCTTCCTATGCACCCTGATCCAAGATCACAAATCCAGCAGCAATCATCCCTTCTTTGTCTGCAGTGTCTTTGCATTAACTCAAAGCAGAAGATGAAATAAAGAATGTTAAAATGAGCTTTAACAATCTATAAAATTCTTCCATTACGCAGTTTATGGCGAGTGATTATCGCTACACTTTGGATTCCCATAATGAGTTACTTTCTTAATAACCTCCTGAGGGCATCATAGAACAGAGTCAATGGCTGAAAATTACAGGGCAAACACGAGACAGCTCCACGTCAGTGTTTTATATTCAACAGAGGTGCAACTGGGCTGAGCTGGGCTCTGCGTCCTGAGCTGATTTCCATAACGAGCCTCAACGAACTAAGAGAAGAATCAGCAGAGTTCCTCTCAACTCCACTCAGCAACACCCGTGTGTTCTTGTCCTCTGAAAGCAGAGATCTGAGACATTCAAGTGACATCAGCCAGAGCTGGTGTGGAACACCAGATCTGCACGAGGAGGAGGAGCTGTGAAAGCCCCATGCTCTGGCCAGCATCTGCACCATTACTCACCCGGACAGCTGGAATGGAAACAAGGAGCACATGAATCATCCCGGCTGCTCTCTAGGAACACACGGGGCTGCTCTGCACAGGCCATAATAATAACATTTGTTATTCCACAATGGACTTTTAGATTAACTGTCTTATCTGGTTTTACGATGCTGCGCTCGGCGCATTTCGGCAGAAGGTAAATCACTTCAGCAGCCCTCCACCAAGAAAGGCACCGTAGATCTTCCAGGAAATAAATATTGATCAAGCCTCTGTCATAATTACAGGCTCTTCAGAACATTCCATTTGCACCAAGGAAGTTTTGCCATTATTGGGGAGGCCTGTGCAACTGCAGTGAGATCTACTATCTCAAAAATTAAACTGGAAAAATAACTTTAACTGGAAGTCAGGTTCATATAAGCACCAATATGACCAATATTTATTAGAGCCCTAAATCAAGTCCTTCTGTAAATGATAACCAGTGAACAGATGTAGCATTATTAAGTCAAACCACAAACAAGAAGATGCTGCAATATGCATAAATTCTTTGAGCACTTAGCTTAATGTAATTTTTCTGGGGAGATTACAGGTGGCAATGCAACAAATAAAACCTAGGAAACAGTTTTCTACATCCTGGCTTTTTTTTACTTCCAAGGATGGAAGTCACAGAGGTACAACCTTTGGAAAAAAGTAATATATGTATATTATGCACAAGGTTAGCAGAGTTTCTGAAGCTCTTTCTGTGACTACACTTTCTCATTCTCGTTAGCTATGTAACAGTTGTCAAACACCTCATTACAAGATAAGCTCAGTTTTATTTCAGAAACCGAGGAACAGACGAATTAACTGACAGCCCCAAGAACAAATTGGTTGTAAGAAATGGGCTCAGAAGCTGCTTTTTATAATCCCATGAAATACGTATCTCGAAAAAGCATCATTAATGAATTTTCTCAGAAGCAATCTTTGAAAAATCCTAAGAGGTGAGCAATACAAAAATCTAAAAATAAAAATAAGTGGGCATAAACCTGCAAGATCTTCAGTTATTTCTGAATCTCCAGATACAAGAGAAGCGGAAAAATAACATAAAAAGGGAAAACATTACAAGAACAGTTAAACTGATAAATGTGTTCATATCTTAAAGGAGTTAATAATTTACAGAATGTTAGAAATAATTACTTGTTCAAGCAAGCTACCCACTGGACAAATTTTTAGAGCCATCAGGGATTTTTTAATTCAGTGTATCGGCTCAATTCTGATTCAAAAAGAAATACATTTTACTCTGAAAATAAATTGTAGACACGATGCTCTCTTTGAAATCCAGCACGAGCCCCCATTCAGCTGCAAGAAACGCTTTGGGGGAGAAGCTGTGTTTCAAATTTATTAATGATTCCTCAAGTTGTTATAGAAACGCAAGTGCAGCAAGGCAATGTCTAGAGACACGAGCCCCTTTCATGTTCCCTGTCAGAGGAGCTGGTTGCTGAGGTTACCTAACAATGGAGGAACTTGTACATCCAATTCCCTCTTTACAAAGGCCCCACAAACCCAGGGCTTGCCACACAACAATGCTGGCTGAAGCAACCACTGGGCTTATTTACAGTGTGCAGATTTAGAAAACACTGCTCTGGGGTTTCTGCAAATACCTGGTGGCCACTGGAGCCAGATTCAGCTCTTCAAATAAGGCATCAAAAGGCTTTTCCCAGGGAAGTAGAACAGGACATTTCTAATACAACAGGCTTCAACTCCACCAACTGCTTCAGAACCTCCAGCAGGTGCTAAATTCGTTTTTAATTTCTGCAGGACGGTTGGGTGCTCAGTGAGATCTCAAAGGCTTTCACACACTCCAAGAGCTTCAGTCAGGACTTGCAGCTCCTCTCAAGAACAGCTCCAGGAGCCTACACCTGCCCAAGGAGGGGAAGGGAAAAGCACTGACCTCTTCTCTTTGGGGACCCAAGGGAATGTCTGGAGCTGTGTCAGGGCATGTTTGGGGTGGATATCAGAAAAATTTCATCCCCCAGAGGGTGCTGGGCACTACTCAGGCTCCCCAGGGAATGGGCACAGCCCCGAGAGGTTTGGAAAATATTCCCAGGGATGCCCAGAGTGGGATTGTTGGGATGTCTGTGCAGGGCCATGAGCTGCACTGGATGACCCCTGGGGGTCCCATAAATTGTTCAATCTAAAGAAATAAAGTTTCTTGTTGTTAGTACAAATTGCAACTAAGAGCATCTGAACACCTTGCAAGTGAGCAGGGATGAAACATTGAGTAGAGAGGAGAAGGCAAAGGAAAAAAAGAAAAGAGAAAGGTTTTGTTTTCAGATTTCAAATGGAAATCTCAGTTTAATTACAGTCAATGAGTGCTCTTCTATCAATTTTAAGAGAGCCATGACTTCACCCCCCAACAATTATTACGTGTAACCAACTACTACATCTTTTTTTTTCCTTTAAGCAAGGAGAGAAATAGTAAAATGAAAAACCTTTGAGTCTGGCAAATCCCGGAACAGCAGCTGAATATAAATGAGGAGATAAATGATGAAAAGTGTGTAAAAGCAATTCTTCAATGGGTTGGAATAAAACAAAAGTTTGCGTTCTCACTCCACGTGCCCAAAATGGTTTTTGCATTACTGGAATTAGAAAACCATGGCTGGGTATGGGGAGGTGTCTCAAGGGTGACTGAACAACCTCCATGGATTTGGTAAGAAACTCCTACAGCACATCTGTGAGGTGAACACTCACACGTGTGTGTTACACACAACCACATTTACTACAAAGAGACAATGCATAAATAAACAGTGTCAAACAAAGCACTTCTTGAAAATTCACCATTTTTTAAGTTCCTGCAATAAGATCTCTAGACAGCACTCTTTGGAAAAAATAAAAGCTTCAACTTACACTGTGTTTTTTTTACCTTTGGCCTCTCTGCTACTTGAGCCACGACCACACGAGTTCTGCGTGGGATGGTTTCAGAGCTGGGATTTATTGAGACTGCAAAGTGTTCCTGCACCTACCTGGCCTTTCCTTGAGGCAGGCACAGGCTGTGGGGCCACGCTGCCATGGCCAGCTTGCATCCAACACCCTTCCAGACACATCCAGAAACTCCTCCCTGCTGGCAGAGCTCTCCTGGGTCCCAGCCCAACACACACAAACCAGTACTGGTCCCAGTATAGAGGCACTGGAAGGACCCTGCACCTATGCAGGCAAAGGGACTGGCCTTATCTACAACTCCCTTATTCCAAGTGTTCAATTCTGCATACAATGGAAGAGGCAAGTGAATTTTAAAATTAAGAAAAACACGCCTAGTAGATGTTCTTGGTAGATTTTCACAAAGAAAATGAGGTTTTTCTTTGTCAGCCTTCCAGCTACACGCTTTCTACTCATGATGTGTCCACTCCTCAACACAACCCTCCTGCTACAAGTCACAGTGCCTAAAAACCCCAGTTCAACACTAAGGAATGCAATTTTCTGTTCAGAGCTCTAAAAGATTATAATAAAAGGCTATTTTTCAAAGAAGTGGCATAAAGAACACTCAGTAATTCCAAGTGTGTGACTTGTGTATCATTTCTGTGTATCATTTAGATGATTAAAACAGTAATGGCACATATGGCTAGAACTGGCAGGCTTCACTTAATGAAAATACTGAAAAATTAAATGCCTTATTTTCATTATGCTGTTCAGAGGGTGTTGTTGCCTCTTCTCCTGGCAAAACACCGTCTGAAATCCGGATTCACCCACAAATCATTTCTTGCTGACACCTGAACCATGGGCCAGAAGGGAAATTCATCCCAAGCCCTTCCTACCCATTCTCCAATCTTCTAATGAAAAGATCTTGGGGGCTCTGAGAACAGCTTTTTATTTTCTTTAATGGTTATAGTTCAATAAAGCTGACATAATCCAGAATGGCTTGAAATGAATAAATCTGCTGGATAAGATCCACAGATCTTACAGTCTGCTCCAATAAGAAAAAAATTGGTTTCACTCAAATGAAAAAATTGATTATGAACCTGTCTTGAGAATGGCTCCTTAGCAGTAGACAGCATGCCTTTAACAACTGCAGTCCCATCCTCAGAGATGACTGATGATCTGAGAGTCCAGTGTGCCTCACTGGACTTTATTTAAACTTATCACAGCTACAGAATTGCTCTGGAGTTCTCATGGAACTCCATCTCCAAATGTTCATCAGTAGGTTTTCACCAGGCTGAGGCTCCCAGTGCCTTTTGCTGCAGACAGGCAGGGATTTGGGGGATGCAGGTGTGCCAGAGCATCCTTAAAAATGAGTTTTAAATGGTACCAGACCTGCTCAAGCAGAAAGCTGAGCCAGTGGGAGGTACCTGATCCCCAGGGGACTCTGGTAACAGGGTACCTGTCCTTGTTCCACAACACAGGGGCTACTGCTCGACGTAGCACCAGCACAGGAGGACTAAAAGCTCCTTCTCTTAAGAAAATTTCTGCCACAAAACCTTTTTCAGACTGCTTTTCAAACTCTCCACTTTCAATTACATAAAGAGACTTCAGACTGGGGCCAGTCAAGCTGCTCCCGATTTACAGTGATGGCAATAGAGGGAAATTTAGCAGGAGAGTTCACAGAAAGTTAATTGGCTGAACTTACAGGCAGAGAGACTTTCTGCATTAGACCATTATAGAAAATATAGAATTAAGAAGAAAATGATCCCCTGAAATTGTGGGAACAATTTAGTCCACAAGACAACAGAAGGGGAGACAACAGCAAGTGCTCAGCTCCAGCACTGGCTGAGTCAATTCCCAGTTCATCTCCAAAGCTAAAAGCAAAACTGACTGCCAGAGGAAAAAGAATAATGTATATTTTATAGATTCTCTCTCCATCCTTCCAATGGTCTGTCCTCATTTCCAGCCACCACTGCCAGGTCCTGCAGGTTTCCATGCCTGAGAGGGAGCCTGGGGAAGGGAGAAGGGTCTGCAGGGCAGAGTGAAGGGGACCAGGAGCTCCAGCTGTCACAGCAGAGTCTTGCTCTGTATCACAGTGCAATATTCACAATAAAGTGGGGCAGGACAGCTTTAGGCAATAACTTCTCCTGTACCTCTTCCCTCTTTCAGGACCTGCTGCCATTTCCAGTGCTAGGACCTCGGAATCTGGATAAAATCACACTCTCAAATTCTCACACAGCACATTGAGGGCAAGTGTTTGAAATTCCCACTAAAGTGAACCAGATGTTGGAATGCAGCAGTGGAACTAGGAGTCGCATCACAGATCTTTAAGAATTATTTAAAAGTCTTTGGAAGACACGACATTTCTAGAATTAGGCCAACTTATAATAAGATGAACATTTTTAACATTAATACAGAACAGAGCTGAAGGCTCAGCTCTCGTTTCTATCGACTGTAACACATTTTTCCTGAAAAGGGGTGATGAGAGAAGATGTGTTTTCTTTCAGTGCCAGACACGCACATGGACCTGACACTGAAGGAAGTGTTTCACAGTATTCCCCAGTGACTGCAGCTATGATACAGAAACTGATCCTTTAAGAGCATTTAGTCATAACACTGGTACTTTTTGAATAAATCAAATCAAAGTGGCCGCAGCATTAGATAAGACATTGAATAATTTTGCTCAGGATCACATTTACTAGGGCTGGGAAGAGCCTACTCCACTCTTACTACATTTTCTTTAACTTTTAAAAGGATTGGAGTTTAGAGGGAAGGTGGCTTTTTCTATTTTCTTTTTTTTTTTTTCTTTTTCTTTTTAAAAAGTGATGCTGTAATTCAAATCCTGGTAACCTTGGAAACAGCCTCTCTCCTCAAATATGTCTGTGTCAATTAAAGTAATTGGGACACTCCAGCTAATGGTGCCGAGATTTCAATATCCAGGCTAGTGCCCAAGCATTAGTCCTAAAGGACTTTCAGCTGAGACACAGATCCTCAGAAAAAAAGCATGTCTTGGAAAGGTTCTGCTTTTCTTGTGAGCATTTGTAAGGAGGACGGCTGGGAAGAAGCTACCCTTAAAAAATGCCTTTGTGTGTATTCACAATGCCCAGATTATTCAGTGACAGTAAACTTGGGGTTTGTTTGTATGTGTATGCCAACAAAATTTCTAAGCAAAGCAGGAGAACAGCATTAATACCTTTAAGATTGACTAAAAAACTCTATACATTTACAGAATTAAGCTTTTTTCCTCACCCTTTGATAGCATGTGAACACAAACATGGACACACACCCCTCAAAATTACATATTCATTAGGAGGCAACCTCCATGCACCCCAGATTTATGAACAAAGAAACAATACTGACTATTCTAAAGTGACTTAGGCTAGCCTGAAAACTGGAATAAACCAGGATTCCCACCTTGTAACACTGGTGGCTGGGAAAAAGAAAATCAACAAACTGTTCAGAATTTCTGACAGCAGCTCGCTCCTTTTTCAGTGAAACCAGAAAAGCTTATTTAAGAAAAGGAATAGCCTCTAATGTGTTTTGAAAACCACAGACATCAATCAATCACTCAGTTCAATGACAGACATCACCACCTTTCTGCAGATATACTTTAGCAAAACCCTTTTTTTGAGAGATCTTGAGGCCCACCCCCCTTCCACAAAAGAAACATTAAAAGAAGTATTTCTTCTACAGAGGATACTCACTGTGAAAATACTGGCATGCAGCATGGATAATTAAAATTAACTTTTAAAGTCTTCTGGAGATAAACAGCTTTTCAAGGTATTCTAAAGATATTTATTTTTGTATATTAAATTGTTGTATAGCAGAAAGTGATTTGTAGTAAATGTTTTTTGTTGTTATGCAAATGGTAAAGTGCCTAAGCCACATCTAAAATCTGTCCCTTCCATCCCTATCAACAGCAGAGAAGCAGAAGGAATTACATAGCCTTTGGGAAAAATAATCTAAATAATGATGGTTCTAAATTATTATGACTGGATATTTTTGTTGTCACGCATAATATGGGCAAAGAGAATAAAATAAGAAAGTCCAAGCTTTGAGCAGTCTTTTCCCATATGAAAGATTGACTGTAATTCTTTTTCTAAAGCACAGATGATCCAGGCCTTCCAGGCTAGAAGACCAAAACTGAACTGGGTGTTCAGACCCAGGCTGAGGTTCCTAAGTGATCCTCTGATATTAATAATGGAAAAGAAAGGGAAAAAAGGCAGGCAGAAGAGTGCAGTAGCTGAGTCAGGACCCACACACACATCACTGCCAGCAAAGGCATCAAAGATCAGAAAAGTCCCAGCCCAGAACTGTTGTTTCAGTCCCTCTGGGATGTGGAGTTATTTATATAAGAAATCTGTAATACAATATGGAATAGCTCCATCAACAAGATGTGAAGTGGGACGGGTCCAAGTCTGCAGCAGAGCAGCTGCCAAGCTGGACTTGGACAGCCCAGCTTTAGAAGGCCATTCTTCAGTTTAAAGACTACAATAAGCAAAATCCCAAAATATTATGCCTGTAAAACACTTTGGAAATATGCTGTAATAGTCACTGAAACCAGCACAGATAATAATGCAAGTTTCAACTTGTTACAGTTTGAGTATGGAAAACACATTCTAGTCGCTGAAAACCCAGACAGGAAGGGGTTTTGTAACAATTTACTTTTACAAAGTAAAAATTTGTAGTTTCGCTCTTGAGATGGGTCCAATTGTCCTCCCACTGAAGGAAGCTGAGTTTGAATTCACATCAGCAGCAGCAGAATTAGGCTATAAAGCTACAACTGCATATAAACAGCTGTCAGACGATCACATTGCAGAATAAACACAAACCCAAAATTAATTCAGAATAATTATTTATACAGGCTTAAGTGAGATCAGCGCTGTGGATTTTTTTCATTTGGTGGAGATAAAGATTATCTTTGTTTTATTACCTTCTTTTACGTGAGTAGATGCTGAATACTGTATCTTGCTGTAAAACATTTCATATTTTAGCCTAAATATTTATACTGAGTTTCATTCTGAGGCAAAGGAGTTTAAACTTGGTGTTCTATTTTACTAGTTTTGCATTAGAATAGAAATAGTCATGTTCTCAGCAGAGGAGATTTTAATGCTGTACTAAACCCATCTTGCTGACCATCTCTGAGAAGAGGCCCAACACAGTGGATTGTGCCAATCAGATCTTCCAGAAACACCAGCAGAATTAAATTTACAATAAAGGCTATTGAGACCCTTCCAAGAAAAACAAGCTTGTTTAGTTTTTAGATCATTCAACAAAGCATCTCACAGAAAACACGAGCTGGAATCCAGCTCTGGTGAGACACGGAGGAGGCACATGCTCGTGCAGAGCAAAGCTGCTCAGAGAGCAGCTGGAGATGCCTGGTCTGCAGCAACCCTGAGAGCCCATCTGGAGGGGTTGTGGACCCCAAATCCCCAGGGTTTCCTTCACTCACAGCACTGGGGTGGTTTTGGGATGCAGAGCTGGCACAGAGCTGTGTGACTGCAGGGCTCCTCGTCCCAGAGAGGGCTCACCACAGTGAGCACTGCAGGTTTATCCAGCACCTGCCACAGCAGGGCTCTGCTAAGCTTAGAGGTGTTCTCTACCTGAAGCAGAATAAGGGAGGTCTTCAGCTCCATAACTCTTGAATTTTGTTGCTCTGTTCCAAATCAGGGCGAGATGAAGACAAAACATCTCTCTGATGTAGAAAACAAGCTCAGAACAGAAATCGTGAAGCTCAGCCTGTTCTACACCACAGCACATCTTCTCTCATGCTATTTGCAAAGGCATCTGCAACCTCAGCCTTCTCTGTCTCTAATATTCAGTGTTTTGCTCACTTCAGACTAAGTGCAGGATGATGAAAACTCACGGAGCACGATGGTGCCAAAAGAAAAGCTGCACCACCATTAATTGCTACACGAGTACATCAGATCTGTCACCAGCAGTGACATGCCAGGCATAACAAGCATCTCTGAAGTCAAACTCCCCATTTCTCGCTGCCACAGAACAGAGGATGCTGATGACAGATGGGCAGAGTTAAGCAAGAGGACCGGCCAAAATCTTCTAGCTGCATTTCACTGCCAAGACCAGAACCTCAGTTTATAGCAGACACCACTAACTTTCAGGCATCAGACAGGAAAAAAAATATATCTATAAAAAAATAATGATATAAATAATAGGAATTAAAAATGAAACAATCATCTATTCTTCTGGCACCTATTCCTACGTTTCTCCTCTGGCTCCAGGACTATTCCCTCTGCCTGCATAGTCCTAGATCCACGTAATTGCAGAACTGCCACTCCACATCATTTAACTCTGCTATCCACTGAAGTCAGAACTCCTCTCCTCTCTTCTGACTGTTCTTTATCCTCTCCACCTGAACTAGATGTACTTTAATTCTGCCATGCTGACTGGAACCAGCCTGGAGTCCCTGGACAGAGAGGTTCAGTCATGCCTGGTGTGTGTGAGGTCTCCCACCACTTCTAGCAGGAGGTGATCATTTCTCATTTACTCCATGGTGACAGAACATCTTTTATCAATAATGAAGCTTCCAAACCTGCTGAAGGTGTGTGCAGTTAGGAGGGACCCTGCCAGACAGAGCCACTGCATATAAAGTGGTATTTTAACACTTTGCCCCTGCTCTCTCCCACATTCTGCTGGGACAGTTTGTTTCAGGTTCACCCAGCTTAGCCTGAACCTGCATTGTTTCACATTTAAACCTCCCAGTGATTTCAGTATGAGCTGCAAGTACCTAAGTCAGGAAGGTCCTCTATTTTAGTGTGGTTAATGGTGCATCAAGTCTTCTGCTGCCTCATATCCCTCCCTCAAAGTCAGCAGGGCTGAAAAGAGCCTAAGTCAGGGTAATTTCAGCCAAAGTCCCTTCAAGTATCTGCAACATTCACATTTTCCTGCCTATGAGTTATAACAGCAAGTCACGAAGCACTGTCATTTATATAAACTTGCATTTTAAACTTAAATCTATTCTCAAGGAAATTAAGACAATAATTTACTTAAGTATGAGAAAGAATGAGATCATTACAAGTACACTACATCAAAAATAGCAAGAAACTTTTCAAACCTCTTTTTATATTGGCAACTTTTGCAGACTTACTTCACTATTCATTAGTATCTGGTCAAAGTGAAAACAATCAATACAAATTTCTACCAAAAGAAAAACATAACAGCACAATGTCATATTGTGTGCATTAAATCAATAGCCCACCTCAGTTTTAATGTAGTTGCTGCAATACTTTAAAGAGAATTTTGAAATGAGTGGTTTTTAAACCACAGAATCTCACTTCATTGTGAACTGAATAGGCTTTTGGTGAGTGTTTCTCCATACAGATGAAATTTTCTAGAAGGGCTTCAAAAGGCTTTGCAATTACTAAGATAAATAAACCATGCACATTCCTAACTTCACAGATGGGTAGGATGACAAAAAGTCTGAAAGCTGCTTGCCCCAGACACAGGGCAAACTGGACAGTGTCCAGGCAGAAAGGGACCTGGGGGTGCTGGTGACAGCAGGTTGGATATGAGCCAGCAGTGTGCCTCAGTGGCCAAGAAGGCCAATGGCTCCTGGCCTGGATCAGGAATGGTGTGGCCAGCAGGAGCAGGGAGGTCATTCTTCCCCTGTACTCGGTGCTGGTGAGGGCACACCTTGAGTTCTGTGTCCAGTTTTGAGCCCCCCAGTTCAGGAAGGACATTGAGATGCTTGAGTGTGTCCAGAGGAGGCAACGAGGGTGGTGAGGGGCTGGGAACACAAACCCTGTGAGGAACGTTTGAGGGAGTTGGGGGTGTTTAGCCTGGAGAAGAAGAGGCTCAGAGGTGACCTCATTGCTCTCCACAGCTCCTGAAGGGAGGTTGTAGACAGGTGGGGGTCAGTCTCTTCCACCGTGAACTGGCAGAACAAGAGGACACAGCCTCAAGCTACGTCAGGGAAGGTTTAGGTTGGATATTAGGAAAAAAAATTTCACTGAAAGAATAATAAAATATTGGAATTCTCTTCCCAGGGAGGTGGTGGAATCACCATCTCTGGATATGCTTAAAGAAAGACTGGACATGGCACTTGGTGCTATAGTCTAGTTGTGGTGTTAGGGCATAGGTTGGACTTGATGATCTCAGAGGTCTCTTCCAACCTCATGATTCTGTGATTCTGTGAGTTAATCAAAGGACGGACCCATGGCAGTGGGGTTAAGAGTTCATCTCCTCTGGAAATGAGCCTGCTGCAGAGTTCAAACCTGGCCAAACACACACCTGCCACACCAAACCTTCAGAGACAGCCTGGGAGAGGCCAACACAAGCAGCTCCTGCTGGGCTGGCAAGAGCAGCCATGGGGCAAGTGCTCTGTGGCTGTACAACCTAAAGCCATCACTTCCACCCCAAGGGCTGGGGATGATCTTTAAGACCTGCAGCAAGGCAACAAGTCCCTCCTGGCTTGGGAAGCAGACCAGGAGCTTCCCAGTGCTCTGCAGAAGTTCTGCACCAACACCACTGGCACTCCAATGTGGTAAAACACAAGAGATGCTTCCCAGGAGATGGCAACAGCCTTGTCTGAGGGACTGTCACACACAGCCACGCTCACAGCCCACATCCTGCAGCATTTAACACAGGAGAGGGAGAAAAAACACTGCAGGGGATGAAACACGAGCCTGAACTGCACTGGCAGGAAGGCAACTGGAGGAAAGGGCTGGGTGAAGCAGGAGCTCTCTGTCCCTCAAGTGGGATGACAACACAGCAGCACGAGAGGAACCTCCAGTCAGTCACTCTGCCCTCACACAGCAAGGCCAGATGTATTTTCTTTTCCCCAGGACTGTGAACACTAAGACACGGCCACTGATGTGGTTTCTGGACCAGCACAACCCCTCAGCTTGAGTGCAGCAAAGCTTTGTGAGTCCCCAATTAATTTAGCCCACAGACATCAGAGCATCACTAGGAAGAGACTGGCACATCTCTGCCAGTTATGCAGGCAAGAGATCTGCACCATCACTGGTTAAAAATCTCACAGGTTTGCTGTTAGCACTGAACAAGGTTAATAATGACCACACAAAACCTTTGAAATGGTGACAGAAATATGGGCCTCCCAAGAGAGCAGGAAATACAGCCTGCTTAAAACCCCCAAGGCAGGAAATTTGATACGGGACAGGAATAAGCCTAATAAAATAAATCAGGTGATAGTTACTGAGTGTCAGGGTGAGGGGCAAACAAAACTCACAGCATTACACACAGAGATGCACAGAAAAATGAACTGCAGGGCAGATCTGTCAGGGGTGTAGGTGCAGGGTGACACACACTGGGATGAACTACATTTCAGCCCCATTCTGCTCCTGAATCCCAAGGCACACTGCTACCCAGAGAGCATATCTGAAATCTATTTTGATATTTATAAAAAAGAATGTGCTGTTGCTATACACACTTTCATCTCAATGCATTGATATGTCTATTAAAAATAAAAGAGATACTGGCATTGAATTTGCAATTTTGAAAGCTTATGTAAATGAACATTTATGAAGAGGCCATGAGAGCAAAGTATCAATTAATAAGAGGAACTTGCATTAAGAGAATAGTCCTGGTTCAAAAAATGCTGGTTAGCCAAGGCCATGTCAGAGCAGATTTAACCTCACTCAGCTCTTCTCCCATGCATTCTCCCCCACCCCAGCCTGTGCATCTCCCTTTTCTAAATGTTCTGGTACACCTGAAACTTCACAAATATGGTGTCTGGATATTTTGGGAAGTCTTTTTTCTTTAGACAGTCTTCCTTATTTTAAGACTCAAAGAAACAAAATAATTTCATTTCTGAGATGCAGTAACAACTCTGG
The DNA here is from genome assembly GCF_050655825.1 of Lonchura striata. Lineage (NCBI taxonomy): Eukaryota > Metazoa > Chordata > Aves > Passeriformes > Estrildidae > Lonchura > Lonchura striata. The sequence continues at coordinate 28,199,050 of NC_140711.1, forward strand.
AGTGCTGAGCTCACAAATTACCTGACCAGGCTTTTACAACAACATGCTTGTAGCACACCACCTTTTTGGGGTTCTTTTTTTGTTTTGTTGGGTTTTTTTTTTTAATAAAGACAGCACCCTTACATTACAAATGCTTATCTAAGGATCCACAGGAATTTTGAGACAAATGAGACAAGGCAGGTACCATCAAACCTCCATTTGAACTGCTCTGAATGGATAAGTATAACTTCCTGTGATATTTTAATGAGTTATGCTACTCTCCATACACTTCTCTGAATTGCTGGTTAGCTTTATCCTTCACCTCCAGCAAGCTGTCCACAGTCCATGAGAGGAAAGATGGCATTTCAGGTTTTGGTGAACCTATTTGCCATCCCATTTCCATGCAGAATGAGACAAAAGCAAGAGAATGTTTTCAGCAAAACTGAATTAGTCTCCCAACCCAAAAATCCTGAAATATTTATTCACAGATACAGTTGTTCATCAGCTCTGAAACTCCTGGCTTTATTATGTGCCTGTCAGGATGAATGATAATGCCAAGAGGCTGGCAAGATAATGAACAACTGCCAGGATAAATGGATCCTCACACAAAGCTCTCTGCAATACAAAGATGATGACGAGAGCCACGCTCAGAGCTACACCTACAGCTTCTCCTTTCCCATTTTTCCCCATGTGTTGTGCAATTTTCCTCTGTCTCGAGTTTACTTGGCTGGAACAAAGGTGGAACGTGAAACAAATTGTGGCACAATTCTCTAGAGATGTGAAGCACAACACTGCTGCAATCAATGTATAATTGCCTAGTCATGCCATGGATGAATTTGCTCTCCATGCAAAGAATTTAGCAAGCATTGTAATATATTCACTTATTTCACAGTTATTAAGTCTGCCCTCTGATGAACATCTCTCCCTTATCTACTGTGTTAGCACATTCTCCCTCCTGTTGCTTCCCACACCACATAAAACTACTCAAGAAAGATTATTACAAGTGCAGATTGGGTGTGAAAATAACCCCAACTTCAGTTCCCAGATCTGCTAATACAGAACCACCTTCCAGAGCATGAAAGAAGATTTTAACCACAAAACACAGAAATCAGGGAAGAGAAGATTTAAGTGAACTCCCCACTTCTTTGCACAAGGATCCAGAGAGGATTCACTGCAGATTCAGCTTGGAAAACATCACTTACAGAAACAAACCCTATTTACAGCAGCAGCACATCAAGGATATTCAGTTAAACAAGACTTACACACAATTTCAAGACTATTTTCCATAGGATACCAAGATCCAAAATGAGAAAATACTCTGAAAGTTTAACATCATATTGAGGTGTTTTTCTTTCCCAACCCCAAAAAAGCTATGTTTACAGTTTCTAGATTATTTACAATATAAATGCAGCACACAGATCTGGAGGCCCCAGTAAGAGTTGCAAAGGGTCAGTGGGGAAGGATAAAAGTCACACTGCAAGTGCACCTCAGACTGGAGCAGGTGCAGGAAGAAGAGATGGATGGACAAGTGAACATCTAGCCATAAAAACTTCCATGGAATGATGTGGGAACTCAAAATGTCCCTCAGACATTTTTGGATGTTCCTGGCCCAGCTCAGAAGCATTTGAGACCCTGGCAGGCAGCTGCAAACAGCTGTGATTCTGGGTTTGAGCCATGGGATGATTTACCAACCTTGCAGGAAGAACAAGAAGTCACAAAAGTTTAGATATTAGAGTAGAAGTAGTCACAAAGTAGAGGGAAGAATTTTTGAGTGCTGTACAGGGGGGTTTTGGTTTTGTACATGGGGGTCAGAAATTTTAAGATGGATTTGGGATTTGGGCCTGCCCTGTCCTCCCTCTTTCTTCTTCCTCACCTCCATGTTCTTGGTGATGTTGGCACTCACAGGTTGGTTTAGAGTAGAAAATCACCATTTAATATAGGTAATAGGCATTGGGGAAAACTGTAACCATGTAACACGTAATGTACCATATAAAAGATAGAAAATCACCATTTAATATAGGTAATAGGCATTGGGGAAAACTGTAACCATGTCACACGTAATGTACCATATAAAAGAGAGCAGCAGCCCTGGGCGGGGAGAGAAGAAGCAGTCGGGGTCAGAGAGGATGTCAGGGTGTGTGTGTGCCTCTGCCTGAGCTCTGAGCAAACCACAGCAGCTCCAGAAGAAAATCTTTTAGATAACTTGCAATAAACTGCCTTGAGACCCAACAACAGAGACTGCTGAGCCTTTCTTTGGAAGCTCAGGTTGGAGGAGAGACTTTTCCACCACATGGAGCCACCCCCGGGGCCCAGCGTGGTCTCCAGCAGAATGGGTTATTTCTCCCCTCACGTTGCATCATGTTAACACTAACAGGATTTCCAGCACTCATATGTGAAGGAAACCACGTCAGACATGCAGCAGATCAGCACTGCCTTCCCTGCCTCCTGTCTGAGCTCCCAAACAGTGAAATTACAGAGAAAAAACAGATTCAGGTCAGCAACCCTGCACACAAAAGCCACCCTTGCAGCATGGATAACAGCCAGAAAAGCAATTGCCTGAGAATTCTTGGTGAAGCAAAAGCAATTAGATTTTACAAAAAAGGAAACTGTAAGAAATAAGTTTTCTTTAAAAGGATAGCACAGACACCAATTCCCCCACTTCAGTACCACCATGAGAATCTCTTAAATGTCTGAAAAACAGGAGCAGCCACTTTTATTCCAGGTGGTCACAAAATAGATTTGGCCTTTTCAACTTCTGGTGTACTTAAAAGAGATTATTAGAAAGTACCTGAAGAAGCAGAAAACAATTTTGAAATAACTGGATCTAAAGTTTAAGTCACAACTTGAGCTTTGGAAAGTAGCAAGGATGGAAAAAAAAATGAAGAGGGAAAAGGAAAAAGAATGATAAAGACACTCAAAAGAAATAAGAATCACAGGGCCAGTGTCTCCAGGGACCACTTCATCCACAGCTGCCTCTTCTTCCACAGGAGATGCAACAAAGCAGAAATTAAATATCTGCCTAGACAAATAACAGCTGCATTTCCTTTAAGCAGAGCAAGCCAGTGCTTTCATTATCATTGGGGGTAAAAAGGAAGCACCTATGAAAGACTCAATTTTCAAACAGTCAAATCTGAAATGTACTCAACCTTCACAGCTTTTTATGTCACCAACAAAACCTATCTGGAATGGGACCCATTTTCAGAGGTAGAAAAAACACAAAAGGGTTTCCAGCACTCCAAATCATTACTCACCTCAAAATTGAAGAGAGCATGGGAAGTCATTTTAGGAAGCAACTGACCAATGATGCTGGAAAAATCATTTAGACCAAGTTCTTGCTCCAGCCTGACTTGGAAAATATTTTAATTTGCCTGTGGAAGTTCTAGCTATTAGTTTTAGTTTTACAAGGCTCAAATTCACATTAGAATTTTTGATTTTCCATTCATAAAAGCTGAAATATATCAGCAACAAAATAATTAAAACATAATCCCAGTAGTCACATACTTCACCATTTCAGTGTGGTAGTCTGTTACTGACATATCATTGAATAAAATGACAAATAAAGTGAATTTTCAAGTATCTTTAGCACATGTTTAACCTTCTCCCATCCTTCCCTGTTCCAGACAAGCTTTCTTAAGATTCCTACAGAAATACAAAAAAAGTCCAGTAAATTGCATTTCCCTCCTAACTTGTTGAGGTCAATCACACAACCAGTGCTTAGATTAGATAATCTACAACTTTTATTTGTGAGCAGTCTCACATTTTTGGGTGGAAGCAGGAGTAAAAGCCCACAAGCCTGACATATCTGAGCAAGAGCCAGCGAGACAAAAAACAAACCTCATCCTGCAACCTCCCCGGGGAAATCTTTATTCATTTTAATACTTGTTCAGTCAGCTGTCTCAGTGAATGACAAGGTTTTATCTCTAATGTGAATGGCTTCGAAGGCTACTTGCATTATCCATTCTTCAGCAGCTGCTGCTGAAACCACAGGGTTGCAAACTTATAATTAAATCCAGCTGCCACTACTGAGAGCTCAGTTCTATCGAAGTGAGCAGCAATGCCTCGTGGTTGCTGGCAAGATTCTGCCTCCCTTTCTAGACAATGTAATTAACTCTTCTGCCCCTTTTAGATGAAATAAACATCAGCACTGAAAATGCTGTTAAATGACTGTAAAACAGTATTTATGCTGAAGAATTCCGCTGCAGTCATTACACCTGAGAAAACAAATTTCCAGGTGGATGATGGCTGACAACAAATAGCTGCTTCCTTCAGAGCACTGAGAGGACACCCAAGGAGACACAAGGCACAGGATGGAGGGAGTTTGCTGTAGAAAAAGTGACAGATATACATTAACACATCTACTCTTAAGCCTTAAAACACAGCCTCTGACAAACAGCACATACCCAGACCCAGCTTGAGAGAATTGCAGAGCAGGGCTGGAAAGGAACCAGGACAGGCACCACAGGCTTTCCTTTGATGCTAAAATAATTTTTGAAGGCCATTGTTCCTGGTTTAAAATAGATTTAGAGGTACCAGACCAGAGAAGTTGTAGATCCCCCTTCCTGAGAGCGTTCAAGGGCAGGGCTTGGAGCAACCTGGCCCAGTGGAACGTGGCATGGCAGGGGGCTGAAAAAAAAAATGTTCTCTAAGGTCCCTTCCAAACCTATGGCCCAGTGCTGGCTGAACAGTTAAACCCACACATTTCTAGAGGAATCCCTTTTCTCCTTTTCCAGTGCCAATCCGTTCATATCCACACTGACAGAACAAGAGGACACAGTCTCAGCTATGTCAGGGAAGGTACAGACTGGATATTAGGAAAATAAAATTTCACCAAAAGAATAATAAAGTAATGGAATTGTTTTCCCAGGGAGGTGGTGGAATCACCATCTCTGGATGTGTTTAAAAACAGACTGGACTTGGCACTTGGTGCTATAGTCTAGTTGTGGTGTTAGGGCATGGGTTGGACTTGATGATCTTAGAGGTCTCTTCCAACCTCGTTATTCTGGGATTCTGTGAGTCAAAGTGCTCAGGTCAGCAAAACTAATTAGCCACCCAAATGTGACTTTGCCAGCCAGAGCCCTGCTCAAGGCAGCTCCACTCATCCCTCCCTCAAGAAACACTGCAGTGACAGTGCCTCAAGAACACCCCATGGCAGCAACCAGCAGTGACACACTGCACCATGCCACTGAAGGAGAAAACAGCAGCCAGGCTTTGTTTGTGAAGGGTTCTCCTGCTATTTGGACACACCAGTCCAAAGATTTTTGAGGGTGGGAGAAGTGCAGCAGAAGTGTTTGACCTCTGACTAAAGGGGAGAGCTCTCTGCAGACAGGACAGCAGAAACCATCTCCAACTGAACTCTGAAAAGTTACCAAAAGACAACAAAAATATTCATAAAGACATAACAGTCTGCTGGATATTCTGCCAAATCAGTTAAAATTCCATGTTGTCTAGAGCTTTATTAATATAGGGGTTGCATCCAAAGCTACACAAGCACTGCAGGAACTGGGTGCTGGCAGAGCTTAGCCTTGGTACCTTGGGCTAATTAAATCCATCTGCATTACCTGACCAAATTCACTGTGATCCAGCTCAAATCCCTGAAGCAAGCTGGAAGCCCAAATAAATCTGCCCACAGCCACACAGAGGCCATGCAGGTGTCATGAAACAGAATCCAGATGTTTCTAGAGACTCCAAGTCTGCTCATTCACCTTTTGTTAGCAGGGGCGGGGGGAAAATGTACCTGCACAGCACCTCTCCCATCCCTCAGTTTGCTGGGACTTGCAACCACATCTCCTCACCCACCAGCAAAAAAAGTCAGCAGCCAGCCAGCAGCTCTTCCCCTGTGATTTTCTCCTTTTACCTTCTGCAGCAAACACAGAATAAACAGCTTTTTGTGGCAAAGACAACAGGGGTGAATTCCTCTCTCTCCAGTGCTTATTCTGAGGTTCATTTCCTTCTGACATATTTGTTTGCAGCTCCAGCTCTGCTGCCTGTCTAGCTGTGGAGCCCAGGCAGTGCATCCTTCCAGCAGGATGGGCTGATGATTATATCCTGTCACACCTAGCACAGAGCCAGGCAGGATTTTTCAATCAGCCTTTCCTAGCGCTCCCGTTTCAGAGCAGCACAGCTTTTATTCCTCTCAGCTCTTTAGTGGCTGCTTTAAGGGGTTTTTTTCATCTGGAGAGGCTCGTGTCTTACTGCTGATGAAAGGTGTTTCTGTGGGCAATGCTGGCAAAGAGCAGGTGGGTGTGAGGAGGGGAGCAAAGAAGAAAGAATGGAAAGTTTGGAGGAAGCCACGCTTTCAGGGTATTTTGAATCCTGCTTAAGGGCCTTGCTCACAACTGGAATTAATCTCTGAATCAGCTGTTATCTATCACCAGAACAGATAATGTCATTTTTATCTCAACCACAACTTTTTTCACTGAGATTACAGATAGCTTGGACCTCCTGCAGTGATCTGTGCACTGCATTTGTCTCCTGCACATCTCTGCCCAAGAGAACACCCAGCTCACCTTTCTCATGGGTTTCTAATCAGCTCCAGACTTGTGACACTTCATACTCAGGTCCAATGTTACCTTCCCACTGATTTGTAGCTATAGAGGTCTGCAATTTAAATATACAAATCCCACGATGTTTTAAGTGTCAGGACACCTGTCAGCTGTCACCAGAGCACAGGAGACAGGTTACAGAAAGGTGTGTCACCATGAGACCAAACCCTGGCAGGAGATGACTGTTCTGACAGATCTACATGATGGGGATGACATTGTGGATTAGAAACAGATTATTTTTCTTAATACTCAAAGTCATTGGGTTTTTTTCCCTCTTTAAAACATTTAAAAATCTAATGTAAAATTTATAGGTTTCATTTACGTTTAGAGGTTAAAAAAAATCAAAATCAAGAAAAAAATCAGAAGTGTCTTTTTATTTCTCAGATTTTGAAGGCAATCATGTCACTGGAGGGCTGAAGGACTAACTCTCCAGTGAGGCCAGAATCAGCCAAAAGGCTGCAATTGAAGACTTTACTGCATCTAATTTTTCACTAAATTTGATAAACTACTTAAAAACTGAAAGAAAAAGCCATCAGGTTGAACACAAGATCAAGCACTGCTTGCTGGCCACAACCAACCTGCCAGGCACAAAGGGAAAGAAGACATTTAAGCATCTGAAATCACCTGAAAGTGCCTCCCACTGCTTTGTGTTTGCTTTGTGCCTCACACAGGACAGACAGAAAGGGAGTGCCACCATCCACTCTCCACTTCTGATGAGCTGAAACACTCCAACACACCCTGCTAGCTCTGCATGCTGCTCAAAACACACTCATGTTGTCAAATCCCACTCCTTGAGAGGGTTTTGGAACCCCTAAGCACAAAGCACTGATATTACCTTGATAAGTGCTAAGAAAGGCTCATTAGCAAGTCCCTAATGCAGAACAAGTGAGTGCAGCACATTCCCAGCCCAAGGATGCTCTCAGGAGCTCACTGGGGCTCTCAGTGCTGCAGGAAGACACCAAAGCATCTCCCCCTTCCCCTGAGCTGCCAGCCAGGGCTCCTCTGTCACAGGAAGGGCATGGCAGCCAAAAACCAGGCACAGGACTGATGGATCACTGCTGCTGGGAGCCAAAAAGGAGCAGAGGAAGAACAAAACACAGTCCCACTAGGAGAGAGGGTGATCACAAGGTTTTCCTGCCAGAGGACAGGTACTTGGCTACCCTGAGCAGCCTCATCAGTCACCTCTGCTGCCCTTGCTGTGACATTTTACTAATGAGACCGAGTCATTCGGGGCAGGAGAAGGACTGTGCTAAAACAGAAAAAGAAACCAACCTGGTATCTTTAAGGTATTACATGCACTAAACTAGAGCAATCTGAGCACAGATTATCTTTTGTGCCATCCTCTTCCACTTTCCCTATGGGCTAATGGCAGATTTTCAAGTTTAAAAGGTTGTTTTGGGTCAAACTTCAGGGCAGTCATAGACAAAAAATGAAAACAAAATGCCAAAAACCCTGGCACAATGAGGGCCCAGCTATCAGAATTTATTTACCCTCACAAATATTTAAACATGTTATAGTTTCAGTGGGAAGCAAAGATCCATGAAACCTGAAGACATCTCAATGGGCAACACATCCATGGGAGCGTTCAGCTCGCCATTTGCTATTTTAAATAAGGAAAATTTGTAGCATTGGTTCATGGATTTACACTGCCCTGTAAGGCTGGTGTAGGTCTTCAGCCTCAAAGAAGAAAACTTAGAGAGCAGGATGGCAGACAGGACATTAATCAGGAGTTGTATGAAACAGCTCTTTGCAGGAAGAAACATTTCCTAGAGGAAAATGAAAAAAAATATTTTTACAGTGAAAGAAAATAATATTTTTATTTACAAGAAAATGTATCAGAATTCCTGCCATTTTAATCAATGATTTCAAGAAAAAAAAAAAAATCACCTTTGTTTTAAGCAGTTTATAGTGCAAACTCCGATCTACCTGCTCTAGGAGGTGCTGGTATTTTTGTTTACCATAATCTTTATATAGTTCAATATCTTAATAGTGTGTGACCAGAGTGAAGGCAGAGATTGACAGCTAGTCAATGAACTGATGAATATCTCCCTCATAAGCATTTCATTTAGCTACCCATGCACTGCATTCTGCCTTTATACACATATTCCAATGCTATTATCTCACACTTAATTAGTTGGGTCTCAAAGCACCTGACGAAGGAATGAGCCACCATTATCAACATTGCATGTACAACAAAGCCCAGGCAGAGTGGGGTAATTTGCTAAAAGTTACTGCACTAAATATCCCAGGTCAGTGGCAGGTGGGAAAGCAATCTCTCACCAGGTGAGCACTGCAGCCAGCAGAGCACACTGCCTCTCCAGGTGTGTGCTTGGGAGGCTCTGATGCAGCCTTTAATCATCTCCACCAGGCACTGCAAAAGAGCTTAAAATTCCACTTGTGTGGCAGCAAACAGTAGTGTGAAAATTAATCTGTTGACACTTTGTTAAACACTGGACTGTGGTATTCAGCTTTCTTTGGAGAGGACAAGCATCATGCCACCACGAGATGACTTTGCTGACAAGTCTTCCCTGGTCATTCCTGTTTTTTAAACACCTTCCAATTACACCCATTGTCTCATGTACTTATTGTTTCATAATTATGGGAGCCTCTTGCAAAACATTACTCATGCTCGGATTTTGTATCAGTCAAGAAGTTATAAAGTCTGTTCAGTTCCCACTCGTTTTATACTTCATGTTTTAAAACCCATCAGGAGGCACTCAGTAAAACCAGCAACAACTTGAGATTTGATGAGAAAACACTTAAGGGTCAAAACTAACCCCTCATTTTCCATTGAGCAATTCTATGTAAATAAACACACCCTTGTTTGTAGAATTTAGAATGTTTTCACTGGCTGCATGTCCATGTAAAAGTACCAGGGCTGAATTAAAGAAGGAAAATTAATTTCATTCAGTTCCATGTCCAGCTCAGGTGTCCACCAGGCCTTGAACAAGACTGCCAGGACAACTATTGAATACCAATGACACCAGCACTGCAGCAGAATTCATTCTTGGTACTGCCTTTTACCTTCTCTCTTTTTTGGTACAGGTTTTCCCTCCCTTTCACTGGGACAAACAGGGATCACAACTTCCAAACAAGTTAAAAAAAATGGAAAGAAATCCAGCTTGCAAGTTCACACTGTAATTGATATAAGTCTATTATTACAAGACAAATTGCAGCAGACAGTGCAAGAGACAGCTCAATCTGTTACCCAGTCCCTGCAATGGCTGTATGAAGAACTCGACCATTTCACTCATAAATCTTCCTCCTAAGTTTGCATTGCTGCTTGTGTGGGTAAAATAATAAAACCACGGAGTGAGGTGTACAAGGGGGCAGTAACAGATTTCTAAACAATTCCATTCAGTTTGTTACAGGAGCCCTGGCAGCATCTCATCAGGACTCTGTTGTGTCCCAGGCTGCAAAAACACCCCCATGGTGTTTTTTTTTTAATTTTAAATTTTAAAAATTGCTGCCATGGCAATTGTGCATGATCTCTGCTGGGATGGCTGTGAGGCACCGAGCTGCCATCAGCCATTCTGGGGGACACACCACAAACTTTCTGCAGGACAAAACTTCATTTCCAGGACACTGTCCTGCTCCCTGACTCAATGGCAGATATAAACTCCACAAAAGGAATGAATAGAAGATTCCTGAGATGTATGTTCCCATTTACTTCTTAGAGTAATTGAATTTAGTAATACTTTTATAGAAATTTCTTGTCTGTTGTCTGTATTTCACCCAGCAAGGAGATCAAGAGAGCTGCTGCACAAGTGAAACTTTAGAATCAGCTGCCAACACTGATGACAGAAACAGAGAAGAAAATCAAAAAGGTTGGAGAGAGGGAGATATAAAATGGGATACACGAAGCAATTTTGCTCAAATGAGTTCAAGTGCAGCTATGAAACGCCTGTGGTTCCTCCTCTGTCAGGAGACTGACAGGAATCCACAATACCAGAAGTGACAGAAGCCAAGATTACAAATGTGGGAAATGGACTTATAGAAAATTCTCAAAGCCTGACAAAAAACTCACATAGTATACAACTATATACAAACCTTAAAATAAAAAATACTAACTTAAAAATTTCATTAAACAAAAATTATTTTTAAAAAACTAAACTAAAAGCAAGTTTCAAAAAATCACCTTACAAATAAAACTAAATACTTTAAAAATTAAAATTATAAAAAATACATTATAATAAAACCCATAAAAATAATTTTGGTTAAAATAAATTAATATTTAATATTTAAATTTAAAAACCTTTATGACATAATAGAACTAAAACTAATAAACCAAAATACTTATAATGTATTATATTTAAAAATTAGATGCTGGTAGAAGAAATCCCCTTTTTCTTTTGGGTTCCCTTCCTTCCTTTGGAAGGAAACCAGTCAAATTTGCAGTAAGGTCACACAGACAAGTAGGGAGGAGAGGACAGGCTAGGCTTAATGATCATTTAAACCCAGAATTTATTGATTAATGCAGCCACACTAAATCCAAGCTCCTTTAAGAGCAACATTCCAACATCAGCCAGGAAAACTAGAGGCTATGGCTGTTAGTCCCACGGGACATTTCTCCTTCCTTTTGCCTCCACAAATGTGATATAAACCTCAGAAGAATCTGACTGGAGGCACCTGCAACAGTTAAGAGCCCTCACACTCTAAATTACCTTGCTTTTGTTAGACAGGTGAATGGTCCATAACATTCTTCCTGAAAGAAGGTTTTTCCCTTCAGAATTCAATTTATAAACTTACTCCTGCCAGGCTGCGATAGCAGCTGCTGTACAAACCTGGAAATGATGACTACTGGAATTCCATTCAAAGCTCAGGAATCAATAGAAAGCAGACAAACGAGCAGAGATAAAAGTTCCACCCAAGTGCAAAGAGCAAGGACTGCAGGATACCTCTCATTGTTTTTGCAGGGGCTGCAGTCACCAGCCTGTGAAACAGAGCCTGCACAATCTCATTTTCAGCTTGAAAATCTGACCCGTGCCAGCCACACAACCTGCCTGCTGGGAATGCCTCAGTTCCACTGGTATTTCCAAGCAAAAACACTCTCAAAAGGCAATTTATTACGGCAAGGGCAATTCATAATTCACTGAGATATAGTCCATTTGGTAATAACTTATTATAAGGCCTCCTTGGAGATTGTCATCCTGCTTGCCTTGAAGCAGCAGCTCACAACCAGCCAACTCTGGTTCACCCCAACTCACCCACGTAAACTTGTTTTTGTGGGCAGTAAAGAAATACCCAAACACAGCTCAGCAGCACCAGCTCCATTGCAAACAGCTCTGCATTTTATTTCCTGTTCCAGTCCTCCTCCCTCATCCTGCCTGACAGACAAGCCAGGTGAGGACACGAGCATATTAGAATTTAAAAGGGAAAAAACGAAGCACTTAAAAATCTGCCTTCCTTTGAACAAAGCACAATATGCTTCAGTTGAAAAGGAAATTATCATTTGCCTAATACAAAAGAAACTCTTTGTCCCAATCACAGCCTACTCTGAAGGAATGACTTTCTTCCCTCCCTTAAGAAGCCGAATGGATGCAGTGCTGTAATTTTGGAGAGCTTTACAACAGTGTGGTAAATTACAAGACAACCCATTGTGGGTTTATCAAATTGTGAGCCAGTGTGTGAGACAAAAAAGATTCTCATTGAGAGTAGGTGATAGAGTCTAAGTCACACAGAATTCAGCCTATAGCATGCTAGAACACAGTGAAATGAAAGATTGGTGCATATATTGTTCCAGGAATACTATGAAATATTTGATAGTGAGCTATAAAACCTTCCTACTTTGAGATGCACTAAAAAAAAAATCCACATAAACACAGTGGTTCATTTGCTGCATTCTTCACCTCTGCCCACCTGCTTTGACTCAGAATTTCCTCTCACAAAGGTAAAAGCAAGGCTGAGAAATTCAGTGAGAGCACCACAGGAACATTCAAGTTGAGAAGCAATAGGCAGATACTGGACACCGTTGCTGATATTCAGTGATATTATCCACCATAGACACTCACTCATCTGATACCAAATTAAATTTTCATTTTGCTTTGTTAAAATTCAATACAAAAAAAAAAAAAATATATAAAATCCTGGAAAACCCGAGAATGATCAAATAACCACTTAGAAGTATAGCAAAGGCACTTTTAAATCACTCTCATTTAAACAATTATTGATGAATTATTGCAATTTATCCGACCACCAGATGCCCTTGAGACCATTCCCACTGCACTCACCATACTGGCAGCGAGGCCCCTGGAATCCTGCAGGACACTGGCACACCTGGGGTCCCTCTTCAGAGCATTTCCCTCCATTGAAGCAAGTGCCAGCAGTGCAGAGCACTAGAGCACACAAACAGAATGGGACAGGCTATTTCAGCTGATTTTGTGCCAAGGATCCTCCAGAACTGCCTTTCTGACAGAGTCCTCTTGCAACATGAGTTCCCAAATAAAAAAATCCCAGATTTTTAGTGAAGTGCAAAGGCTGGACTGCAGCAGGACTTGATATCATGGGTGTAGCTACCTTGTTGAGATGAAGGAATGTAATAAAAGTAAGATTTAGATATTGCAGTTTAACTTGAAGGTGCTTCAGAGACAGAAGACAGGACTCAAAGCACTGAATCCAAAATAAAATAAGAAAAACTGCCAGACAGCAATGGAGGAGTGGTTAAAAACCACTGATGCACTGGGAGATATTACATATGTGCAGGGGAATTGCAATTCTTCCTTTCCTCTAACACAGAACAGTTTTATTTACTTAAATTCCACATGTTTGAGCCAAACTTGCAAAGAGTATGAAATACAAAAGAGAAATTCAACCACTTTGGTGCCTTCAAGAATTCAAAGCAAATCTCCACTGCTCTTTCAGGAAGAAAATTTCATTTTGCCACTGGTGCTCACATACCTTAAACTCCTTTACACCAGAGATTAAAACACAGATTGTAAACATATTTTTGACTTCTTACAACTAAACAGGTGCACACTAAATATGTAGATTCAGGCTGAAACTAACAGGAATACCTCTCAGGCTTGTTTTTGTTTTTTAACTATAAAGAGACAACCATAAAAGCAAGCTCTCTGAATGCAGCCCTGAAGTCAGTATAAAGATTAAAAAATAAATAAGAACAGATGCTAACTTTCATACAGAAAACACAATTACTGACTAAGCAGTAACAAAACTAAACACTGAGTAGGCTGCCATCTTCTACTGATGTGTTGTTAACAGTGGCTGAAGTTCTGCCTTATCATTTAAATTAAATTCCGTCTTTTAGGAAAACAGCCAATCACGATTAGAAATTAGTGATAGAAATGGATTCTCATCAGATGGAGAATTACAGGGTAGAAATAAAACTGCCTCAATGGCACCAGCAGAAGGGAAAATGCCAAAACCAGCCAGACTCCACAGCGAGTGCTACACCCATGAAACAAGCACCTCACAGCAGATTTCTCTGCATATTTTGGGTAACAGCAATAAATTTGGTTGGCCTGTCAAAGCCAGGTTGGCACAAAAATATTGCAACAACTCCAATTAGAGTTTAGACTGTTAATCCAAATCGTGTGGATTAAAACTGGAGCTATTTGCTGCTTTTGCATGAGCGCTTTTGTATTTTTAAAGGACGTTTACTCCCCCGTCAATGGGGAAATGCCCATTATAAATCAGAAGAAACAAAATCCTTGTATCTAGAAGGGGGAATTTGGTAGGAAGGCAAGGCCTGAGGATGTCACCTCGTGGTTTGTCACAGTTTTATCCCAACTCACAGTGCAGACAGCCGGGTTCATCGTCCTGCTGGGCCCAGCCAGGGCAGCACTTATAGACAGTCTGCTGCTCCATCCTGTACACCTGCTTGTAAACCGTGTAGTAGCCAGACCTGTGGGGAGAGGGAGGTTAAGAGAGCAATCACAACTCCCATCCCACTCACTCCCACCTCACCAGGAGCACACTGCACTCCTGTGTCATATGGATGAGATGCTCTTTCAGCCTCCATCGGGAGTTCTTGTTAAAAATGGACCAAATATAGCAAACCTGATAACACTCAATAGCTCTGATATGCCATGTCCACACATTGTTTTGAAGAATTTGTATTTAGCTAGTCAAAGGTGAGTATATATATTTTTTTTTTTTCAGTCAGTTTTGGGTTTAGCTGTTGGGGGAGTCAGATCTCCCATCAGTTCTAAGCATGTGACAGAAACAGAAAGAAGTTCAATTTTTCAAAGTCAACGACTTGACAGCTGGGCTTCACCTGAACAAGAACAAGACAGGAACACTTTCTGATAGTGTAAAATTCTGAATCTAAAGCCAGCCACGAAGCTCACGAGCAACCCAAAACACATTAAAAAGTCATATTTTCTACTCAGTAATAACAGATTTCAAGTCAAATCTCAGGAGGACACTATGTCCATAACCACATATTTCAGATGAAACAGCTGACAACTTCTCTCACCAAAAAAAAAAAAAGTTAAAGAACTTGCACAAAGATTAGCAACAAAACCCATTTATAACAATAGGTAATATATTACCTTCTCTCATAGCTCACACACCACCTCCTCTTTGTGCAGCCTTGCTTCCACATCTTGACCATCCGACTGAAGGACTGAACACAGGGCTCCTGGTGTCCCACCAGAGCCAGCTCCAGCACTGGGCACACATTGGGCCTGGGGAGGGGGAAAGAAAAGGTAATTTTTATTTCCAACACCAAATTTAGACATCTAAAGAAACACACGTGAAACTCTGCTGTGTGTAACAGTCTGAACCAGAATTTTTACTGGTGTTTGAACACTCTGCAGCTCCAAGCATGAGAAGGCAGCACGTGAGCAATGCACTGAAATTCAGGCTGCACACAAAGCCAGTGAAAGATTTACCACAGATTCAAGGGCAGATAAGATTTATCTAAACTATTGCTAGGGAAATTGTATATTCTGTAAGAGCCCCCCTTGCTATCAGTCCCCTCAGGGAAACACAAAATTGGTAAGAGGAAGTATCCTTGTTCTCTGCTGATTATTCCTAAAATAACCAGACCAAAATAAAAGCGCTGCTTTGGAGGATGATATGTAATCTTCATCCTGCTACCTAGCCAGAGTTACAAAAATAGCAGGCTTGCAGGAGGTATGGAGGGTCAAAAAAAAAGGTTACATGCTGATGGTTTTGCAGAGATTTTGTCTGCCTTATCCCAATTTCCTTGCCCTGATATAAATCAGGAAATTCTGCATGACAGAAAACAACGGCATCAAACATTCAGAGTCTAAATAAAACCATAAAGAATGAGGGGTTTTGTCATCTTTGAAGGCAGGAACCTGTTGTGACATGAATGAAATTAACTCACTGATTTTTTTTTTTTTTTTTTTTTTTGAGTAGTTTATAGATCCTTAGTGCAACAATTTAATCACCAGTTCCCCAGGACAGCCTGGTGAGGTTTTGCCAGCATGAGCCTCAATAATTCAAACATGGGGGGGAACAGGGACCTTCCATGCCCACCCTGGCAACAACACCATTCAGCAGACGAGTCCTTCCCCAAATTTCAGCCTGAACCCTCTCCAAGCTAGAGAGTGACCAAGCAACAGCCTGCCACACGTGTTTCCTCTGGCACATGTAGGAACATGACCCTGTGCTAGAAAACCTGGGGTGGCACTAATAAGAGAGCAGCTCTAGCCCAAAAGCTGCCTGGCAGCTGGTCATCATCACTTACACTGGATATTGTTAATATCTCACTCAGGATTTATGGTGTTTTTTAACTCCTCTGAAGCCTGAACACCACACAAGGTAGCCTTGCTAAGGAGAGAACATCTTCCATCCACAGGTCTTCAAGTGGTTTACAAATATCATTAAATTAAGCCTGCCCAGAGCAAGAAAACACTGTAATCACAATGAGTTTTCCTGCTGAGCTGAACACTTGGAAGAAGCCCTGCCTGGGTCAAATCCCACAGGATTTGACTGGACAATAATCCCAGTGCTGTGCAGAATGCAGAATGAGAACAGCACATCCAGGCAGGTCTCCCAACACCACCACAGCTGCCAAGGGAACATCTGGGACACCACCTGAGGGTAAAGAGGGCCTTTGCCCAACAAGGACACTCCAGGAGGAGGATCAGAGCAGATATAAATCAAACAGCCCTCAGGAAGGAACTCAGGCAGCCCATGTAAAGCAAGGCAGGAGAAGAAAGCCCAGAGCTGTAAACTCTGACTGTCCTGTAACACCATGGCAAAAAAAGGTAAAGAATCCATTTGTACTGGAGCACCTGACCTTGGCAAAGTTACTTTCCTGAACTAAAACACCTGGTTCTCCTAGGCTTTAGAGCAATTAGAGCAATCATCTGCATCATCCTAAACCACACTGCCAGTGGACATCCTTCCATGTTCTTCCTCCTCCTCTGCTGCACAGCCCATATTCAATATTGCTCCGTATTTCCAGTCCTCAGGTCTGCCCTGGGTGCCAACACCTCGGAGCAGAGCAGGAGATGGTCACAGCCCAGTTCCAGATTGCCTTAAATTCCTCAAGCAACAGCCTTTCCCCACATTCCCAACGTCATCTTCATTATTTAGCAATCCTCCCCGTGTGTCCCAGCTTCCCCTTCCCTCCAGAATTACCTCCCCATGTAACATATTGAGCTGAAGCTCAGAGCCATTGTTCCCAAGCCATTCTTAGCACAAAGTCTGCCATTTGTTTCCCATCCAAAGAAGATCTTTGTGTGCCCAAAATCTTGCCTGTTTTTCCTCCTCTCCATTACGTCAGTGGGTCTAATAAAACCCTTGCCTTACTTAGCAACCATGCCTCACTTAGCAGGCTTTTTAAAATGACTCTCCCTCCAGTGAATAGAACATCATGTTCTGATAATTCATGCATATCTCCTTTTATTAGAATTGTCTAAAACTTTCCAGATAAAGGTACATTCATATGCATCGCTCTTCCATAAATAAAAGAGAGGAGCTGACAATTGTTGTAATGACACACTGAGCCCATCCCACAAGATCCTCCTCATGTGATATTGCCATGTTTCCAGGAATAGCAGTATTGACTTCTAGGATATGGTTAATGGGAACAAATGATGCTCACAGAACAAAACAAGCCAGCAGCAGAGTCATATGTTTATGAAGATTTATTCAAAGTAAGCCATTCCTCCTTGATGCCCTTGGGATAATTTAAAGGCAGATATCAAAACTGCTGGAACACTATAATTAAATCGCAGCAATTGCATAACATGTAATCCTGTGCTGGCAAAGCTGGGAATCAAACATGCCCTCTCCAACAATTCAGCATCCTCACAGTTTTGAGCCATCTGACTCACTCGATGCCTCTGAACCTCAGAGCAGCTCCTGGAACAAGGCTCCAGCTAGGGAAGGCACAATTCAGCACTGTGGGGCTCTGCTCATTAGGAGCCATCCAGGACTAAGCTGAAGCCCCAAGTGGATGCAGCAGTGTATTAGAGAGCAGCTCCTATTTTAGTGCCATGCCCTTTGCATCCAGACGATGTTTCTTAACGAGGGTTTAAGTGTTAAAGCAAGCAAAAGCCTCAAAGGCATATTATGGGCCACGATCTGATTGATGCACCAGTCCCTTTAAACCTTTTTGCACTGGTGCTCTGTGCTAGCCAGGGCTAACACCAAGGCTATTATTAGCTTGTCAGTCTGACTCAGGCAAGGCAGAAAGCTCTCTTAATATTTGCATTAGGAGACTGCCCTTTAAACAAAGACACCCTACACACTGCCAGCTCAAGACTTGAGATTCTAATGAACAGATAATTAGTCCAACAAGGAGCAAGAGCAGCCTGGGCTAATCACATGGCTGTGGTGCCTATGAACCACTGCACAACGGGAAAAGTTCAGAGAAAATGAAAAGCATCTCCAGACGGGATGTAATTCGTTCCTGTGTTTGGAATTTTAAAAAGAAAAGGAACAGATCTACCACAAAAATCACAGAATGGGTTGAGTTGGAAAGGACCTTAGAGATCACTCAGTTCCAACCCCCTGCCACAGACAGGAACACCTTCCACTATCCCAGGTTGCTCCAAGCCCTGTCCAACCTGGCCTTGGACACTTCCATTCATAAAGACCCATCTCTGTGATAGGGATATTCTATTTTCTGCCCAACACCTGGAATGCCAAAGTAAATCTCCCATTCTACCCTTCTACTTTTTCCCAGCTCAATACAAGAAGTTGAAGGTAGGTGGATTTAACAGTAGTGAGAGAGCAAACACACATCAAGATATCCCTAAAGATTTCTTTCAACAGCACAAACTTTAAATCAAAACATTAACGAATACAAATCTGGCTGTCTGATTTCAGGTCTTTCCACAGAGACTGCCTGAATGACACCACCT
This sequence comes from Lonchura striata, assembly GCF_050655825.1. Taxonomy (NCBI): domain Eukaryota; kingdom Metazoa; phylum Chordata; class Aves; order Passeriformes; family Estrildidae; genus Lonchura; species Lonchura striata. The sequence continues at coordinate 28,217,876 of NC_140711.1, forward strand.
TCTACACTAAGTCAGGCAGCTGTTAACATCTCCCTAAAAACGAGATGTTGCAGCCTGCATTGCCTCAGCTGACGAATTTGCAGGCTGAACGCTATTGATCTTCCCATAAATCAGTCAATAGATGAAACCTGTCATGAGGAGCAACTTGCTGGAATCCTGTATTTTCAAAACACTAATTGGTTGCTGGTCCTTCCCCTTATGCTGTTATTAAAAGTTTGGAAAACCACAGTCTGCTTACTCAGTTTTTAGTTTGAAAAGATCAAATAAAGAGTTTTCTTAAGGGAGCCAAGATTACAGTCAGGGCTAAATTCTCCACTGCTGTGATGATATCTGGTTTTGCACTAGAGATAGACTGATGTTGATCTGAAAATAGCTGTACACTGCTACAAAGGATTTGGTTAGGAGCTTTCAGGTTAACTGTCTGAATCCCCTCACACCTCCAACATCACCATTGTTTTATAAAAAGGACCTCTGGAAAGATGAGGTGGCACCTTTCAGAAACATGTGGCACTGTAGAGGAGGAACAGCCAGCAGCATGTTGTTGTATGCAAGAGATTTTGAGTCAAAGTTTTTAATCCATATGATCTCAATTGGAAAGGAGAAAAAAACCCAAAATTTATTTGAACACAGGAAAAGAAAAGTCAAATCAGGAAATAGACCACAGAAACAAAAGGTCTAAAGAACAAGTTACATGTATTTGCTTATATACATAAATTTTATCTCCAGAGACATATTGCTTAATAATTCACAAAGGCCAGAAAGACAGAAAAGGCTTTTATTTTTTCCAACTGCCAAGCTCCCCTTTCTACCCTTAATCTATTTTAAGGCTCATTTCCCTGATCAAATTAATCAGCACTACCAGAGACAATTAGGACATCCTGCTCCCTTGACCACGAATCAATCCCTGCTCTCTCCTGATGCTGTATCAATATTTGTGATGTTCACAGCCCCTGTGGGACATGGACTGTAAGCACCAGGCTCGTTTAGATTAGGTCTCATTATCACTGCTGTCCTCTGGCCCCGAGGATGAAGGTCCAGCACACAAGGCTCCCCCATCCCACAGGTTACTAATGCACTGCTGTGTCTCACTCACATCCTCCCTCTGATTAGATGGAGCAGCTAAATAACACGAGAGTTCCTCCAGCCTTTGTGCCCTGCATCTAGATGAAGAGCAAATCAATAGGAGATGATTAATTACACGCTCAGCTATTATAACAACAATAAGATTTTTAGTTCTTGCTGCTATCAAAGTGCAGCGCCTGTCGTTTACCTTCCACTTAACCATCCTCCTCCCTCCCCCAGGACTGAATAATCTATTTTGGTTGGCAAGAAAAGCAGAAGATAAACATGCACATCCAGATCATTTAACCATGATTGGCCAAGCCACCTTTTTTTTTTTTTTTTTTTTTTCATTTTGAAATCAGGGAGTGATTTTTTTTCTTGTAGTGTCATGTAAATGCAATCCCCAGCAACATCCAGTTTTATAGTTCTGTCTCCTACATCCAGGAGAGCACCAGGCCTGCAAACCAAGCAGCTTTACAAACTTAAGGACCAACCAGTGTCCCAAGGATCTCTCTCTTAATTGGAAAACCATATGGGATGTCACATAAAGGAGGCTAAGAAATAGTTGGGATGTATTCATTGCTAAGACAAAGCAGAGAAGGGTCCAAAATCCAGGCTAAATTGAGGATGTAGAAGTGTGAAATCGGGGAGGAAAGCTTTAGGTGTAATTTCACATTAACTACACCCACTGCCACTTTCACTCCCCTGCAGAGGGGTGTGTAACACTCCAGTAAATTCCCAATAAATCTGCCAGGTGCACACACCTGAGCTTCCTTCAGCAGGGAGGCACAAAGGGACCTGATGTTAAAATATTAACATAAAAATCACTCCAAGTGTCACACCACTTTGTCATAAGGAGAGAAAGCTCGCTCTGGTTTACAGCAAGTGCCACACTGTTTGACAATTAAATGAGTTAGAAGGCACTGAAATCCTCAGTTCTATTTCAGCAACCATATCCAGGAATTGTTAACTGCTTTTTTGGTGTCTGCCAGATTTCAGCAGTTTCAAGGCAGAACTTTTTTAAAGCTTACTTTTAAAATAACATGAAATATATAACTTCCAGTCAAACTGAAACAAATATGACTACATCCAAAGCAGGCAATATATGTAAGAAAAATCCCTGCATGCCAACATTTTAGGTGTTAAAATGTTCCAAGTCTTTTACTCCTCTATAAATCATTAGCTTGATACCAATGATACCAATGTACATTTTTGAGGGGTTTTGTTTGGTTTGGGGTTTTTGTTTGTTTGCTTTAACAGTAAGAAAACTTGGTTAAGCTAAATATTTAATTAATTTTAACCACAGAAAAACTAACATGCATTAGTGGATTAGTGTTCAGCAGTGGCAAAGTAGAAGAGGGGAAAAAAATCTCAATCTTTATATATTTTGGATTAAGAAGCTTATGCTGAGGTTCTAACTAACCCACAGTTCCTAGTGTTACTCTACAGAGAGAGATGGACAGGCTTTGACTCACAACTGTAAAATATAAGCAATATAACAATGAGAGGAGCTCAGTGTTATATTTACATTGTCATTTACAGCTGTATTTTTCACTATGGTGTACTGGTCAGCACCAGCAATTACAAACAAAAGGGCAACCACTGAGGGTTGAGGTGAATAAAAACTCATTTCCTTTAGAGGAACATTCCAACCTGAGAAGACCAGGCCCAAAATATCCAATTTTTCATAATTTATGGGGATTTCTTTATTAAAAGAACAGCACAGAGCATCCTATAAAGCCTCTTTTCAGGCACATCCTGGGACGTTATGCTAAATTTTCAACATTGAATTAGGTCATGTACATAAAAACATGGTCTGGGCATGGCATTCTCTTCTGAACAAGATTTTGTGTCAAGCTCTACCCTGACTTGCAAAGGGAATACGGCAAGGTGTTCTTAGTACAGAACACAAAAAAAAAGTGTCAGCACTCTGACTTGAACAACATTCTCCTTTCCACACACAAATAAATATTCATCCACAGGCCAAAGGCACTGCAGTGCAGCCACATCACCTCACACCAAAGGCAGAAATATCAAGTTCCCCTCAGGAACAATTAATGATTAGTTTTAAAGCAAGGCTAGAAACTGGAATCCAAAGCACAAACTACATATGTTCAGTACATCATTTTAAAATGCTTTGATTTCGCAGTAATGAAAGGAAATTTCTTTCTGCTCAGAAATAAATTAAAAGCAATAGATTTGAGAGGGAATGTAAGCAATAACAGGCTTGAATTTCAGAGGAAGGAAATCTATTAACTGTGTTCAAAGAGAGAAGGTATTTAATTGGTGAATAACACAAGTCTGCAATATGGACTGTTAACCCTCTGGGAGCCAAAGTGTCAGTTCCATCAAAGTTCTGCTAAAAAGTCACCTCGAGACCAGATCTGCCACCACAGAAAATCTCAGCCCTCCTCACCAGGGGGTTTCTTCAAATTTATTAAAAATATTCCACAGTCTGTCATATCCAGATCATGGCATGCCTACAACAAGGAAAAATAGGCAATGCTGGATATAAACAATACAGGAGGGATGTCAAAGCAAAAACCAGGCAATTTTCCCAAGAAATACTGGAAAAACACATTTCAAGCACATTAAACTATTGCATAAATAATTAAACTATAGCAACACTCCATAACAATTACACCTAAAGAAACCTGACAAGCTTTTTCCTCTTAGAGTGTATTTTTGGGCAGCAATGTGAGAAGTCAAATCCCATTAAAAGTGAAGGGGTGTCCCCCTTCACGTTCTTATCTTAAATGTGCAGATCTAAGAATCATACAGAACTTGTAAGCTACTGTGATTATGAGCAGGAAATTTCTAAGCCTCTTGTGAGATTTAGAACCATTTTATGATGCCTCTGATACAAACCCAGGAATTTCTAAAACTGGAAAATAGTTACAGTTCAAGTTCATCTTTGATAAATATAACAACTTCAGGCTATCAGATTTTATTATCCTGTCTTACAGCTATTTCAGAGTTTAGGAGAAAGTCCTGATCTCATTTTTCTCCTGAAGAGCAGGAAAACGTCATAAATCAGGAAAAGTACAGTACCACCACGACACTCATTCATTATCTTTAAGTCTCCTGACAGTGAATATGCTGGGGCAGAAGGAGAGGAAAAGAGCACTTTGCCATCTGTTAAAAGACTAAATTCAAAATTAATATTCCTCTAGGAGCTGTGACACAGAAGCCTGAAGTGCCAAGTCTGGAGCAGTGGGATTCGGTGCTGCAGTGCTGACCAGCATGAGCTCTATCTGCTGGCAGCATCCCGTAGTGCACGGGCTAAAAAGAGAATTCTTGTTCAGTGTGATGTTCACATTCACAAAGATCAGAAACATCTTCAGCTGCAAATTCAAGGACTGGGGAAATGAGGGGATGAACCCACCAGGAATTTTGTGCCAAGGCATTTACACCATGCTTACTAAAATCCCATTATCCAAGCCTCAAAGGCTGGAGTGGCTGCTGCTCAGGAGGAGTTGAGGGTTTGCTGCAAACCCATGGAGTCTGAGCAGACAGGAATGGGAAGAAAGGCTTGAGGTTTCAGCTGAAAACAAGTTAGCTGAAAACAAAATTCAGTAGCCTAAAGCAAAAATTTGTCAATTACTCTCAGTTGCCAGCATCACTTCAACCCAGGTTTAAAGAGAAATACTTAATCCTACTTGATGTACAAATTTAATACAAAATTAAACTATGGTACAAATTTGAATATGCCACTAGCAAACCAGGTCCTTATTTTCACTACAAAAACTTGCAAATTTATTTAACTACAAAACCTCCAAGTGTAAGATAACCCATCCAAAGAAGAGGAAGGAGATTCCACTACATTATTCAGCTCAGCTCAAGAAAGTAAACATACTTTAAACCCTTATTTAATGCTAGGAAGACAAGCTTTCCTCACACCTACAAATTGACATCACTGGAGGTGAAAATAAAGTATATTGGCTGAACAGCCAATACATTGAGACAATTTCTCACCAAGAAATGATTACACAATCTACTTTTCACATCATTTCGACAGTATTATAACATAATTCCAGGCTCCAAGTTTAAGTTGTATCTCCATATACTTTATGGAAGCATTTCTTGTTTTGTTTTCTACGCTGCATTCCAAATATTCAAACTGACATGCAATTTGTTCCGCTGCAACAATCACAACTCAGAGGCATCTCCTCATATGGAAACGCTTTGCACAACAGCAGTTAATTCTTGAAATGTATTCCATAAAAAAAAAAAAAAAAAAGTGGACTTTGCCTTTTTTAATTATGCCTTAAAAGGAATTTTAATTTACTTTAATTTAGTGTCCACAGCCACATCTGTTTGCAGTGGTGCAAAACCAGCCCTGTGTCACTGCACCCAACAGCTGGAACAGCTGAAGGCCAGGTTTACTTGAGGTTTGCAAATGCAGATAACATGTGCATGCTAGATTTTGCATTTGGGAACGTGATTTATCAGGAGGAGCAGAAGAAAGCCGATAGTGCCCCAAAGAATTGAAGAAGCTGGAAAACAGTAACTCAGCCAGGAATCCAGCCCTGCATCCAGGTGTTCCTTGGAATGCGACCAGATTGCTCGTGGATAAAGTGAAAATATGCAGCTACAACATGTGAGCAGGAAAGAGTAAAACTACTAAGCAAAGTAGTTTTATTGCAAGATTGAGACTGGATCCTCTAAAAGCAGAGCAGCCCCTTCAGGTGTCATCCTGGACCTGCAAAAGCACAGAGCGAGGCAAGGGGCTTCATGCTGGCAGGAACAAAACTCATCTCCTGCCTTTTGCAAAGAAGTCCTCACCCACCTCACCTGGGAGCAGAAGAATCCATTCTTGAGCCCTGTCCCAGCCCTGACTCTGAAAGGTGAAATTTATTGCACAAAGGGGGTTCCCAGCACATCTCTCGTAGCTCCACTGCCTCTCCTCCATCCTACACCCCCAGCTATGAGCAGACATCTGTACTGCTCCAACTCCCAGGGGAATGTTTGTCTAGGAGAGGATTTACCACTTCTGACAGCAGCTCAAGTCCTCTTTTAGATCCCTTTTCTGCACTGTCCCACAACTATCCCTGATTTCCGTGAAGCCCAATGCTAGATAACCACACATCACACTTGCATTGGTTTACACACGCCAGTTTTGGGCTAGGGAGCTCACTATGAAGTGTTAAAAATGTGCTTTTTATCATGAGACATGATTAATTCCTCATTTAAAGGCCCAAATATGCTTTACAATGAAAATGGCTTGTCTGTTCTCTGGTCATTCCAGAGTTCTCTGAAGTTCTGTTAGAGGATCATCAAGGGCTAATTGTATGGAAAAGCGGTTGATAGAAGTATCTCATCATTCTCTAATCTGTTCTATATTAAACCTCCTCAGGGGGGCTTGGAAGCAGAACACCAACATCCACACAGATCCCTCCCATTTCTAGCTAGGAGCAAATGCTCAAGTTAGCAACAGAACAAAAACAATTATGAAGAATATCCTGTATAGCCTCAGCCACATAAGATCTCAATCAAAACAACAGCAAAGAACACACTCAGCATGGTGCGTTCCAAGGGATACATTTGCTGTTCTGATTCCATTGCCTGCAGATGACCAACATCAAAAGAACAAACCAGAATTGTTAGGAAAAGGTTGATTCATTAAAAAAAAATCCTCCTGGACATGTCACTGTTGCTTGGTGAAAGCTGGTCTCACTCCTAAAGGGTGTAAGCATTTCTGCTTACACCAAAGATAAATAGCAGGAAAGTTTGGGACAACACTTATACTTGCCCCAGGTTGGGAAAAGCAGGAAGAATGGCAGTAATTTCAGGAATATGACTCTTGGGAAAAGCACTCAAGGCTCTGACACAGGGCTGGCGGTTTGGGTGGCTGTTCCTGGTTGCTGCTGGCTGCTCCCAGTGACTTCCAGCCCAGCAGCAACATCCCCACACAGCATCATCTCCAGAAGGGAATGGTTCCTCTGTTCTTTCAGTGACACAATCTTTAAAAAGATAAAACAAACAAAAATTGTTTGGAGGCAATTCACAGTTAACAGCACCTCCAGCTTCAAAAGTGCAGAATCATAGCTATTACTGATGTCAAATGCAAACGGATTAATGTAGGCCAATGCTATTCCTCCTCCTGATAGAGTAATTGCTCAGAAAGAGAGCACAAAGCATGCCTGAAAGAAACACAGAGCACTTTTAACAAAGGAAAATGTTTTACCACAGAATGAGCTTAACTTCTCTAAGCACTGTGATGGATACTTTGTGCTCCAGCAAAATGGAGTAATATAAACCACCTTAAAAGCACTTCTGATAAATGCTGTGTAAATATGTATTGCATAGAAAGCCAGTGAGCAATAAGCTTGGAAATTTCAATTTTCAGACAGAATAAACTTAACTGCAAGCAAATTGAACACATTAAATATGAAAGAGAGGGATGAAGTTCATGAAGATAAAACCGAGGCAGATAGGAGAGACTAGAAACTGGGGTATACACAGATATTTGAAAAGGCTGTCAGGTTGCTTTGGGAGGGGGGCACATTCCTTAAAACACAAGACGAGAAAGGTACACAAGGAAAAGCAAAGGCATACAGCAAGCAGTTTCCAGCAACATTCAATTTCAACACGCAAAAACTTTAACCACAGATCCCGTGCATGCGGGCAGCTACCCTCTCCTAGAAACCGAGCAGAGAGCCAGGTCCGGACACGAACCTTTACAACAAAGGGCGTTTGCGGCTCATGCCGAGCAGAACCCCTCGGATAAAGTTGCCCGCACACGTGCGGCCCCGAGCTCTTTGTGCGCTCCGGGCCGGATGATGCTCCGCGCTGCATCCCTGCCCTTCCCGCACGCATCCCCAGCTGCTTCCCCCATCTTTGCCCTCCTGCCCTCCCCAGCTTGATGGCGAAGGCAGGAGCAGCCCCAGAGCTGCCTTCACCTCTCACGGCAAAGCCCGGGTCTCCCTCCTCGCGGGAGCCCCGCAATCCCACCCGGGAGAGCTCCGCGGGCCGGCGCTGGGGACGCGCCGAGTTCCGGCGCAAACACCCAAACTTTCCCCGCCGGCCCGAGGGGCACAGGCGGCGTGTCCCGGCCGAGCCCCGCACACTCACATACCCCGCACAATCACGCACACACTCACACTCACTCACAATGCCCCGCACACTCACACACACACACACACACCGCACACTCACATACCCCGCACAATCACGCACACACTCACATACCCCGCACACTCACACTCACAATGACCCGTACACTCACAATGCCCCGCACACTCACACTCACTCACAATGACCCGCACACTCACAATGCCCCGCACACTCACACTCACTCACAATGACCCGCACACTCACACACACACCCCCCGCACACTCACACCCCCCGCACACTCACACCCCCCGCACACTCACAATCACTCACAATGGCCCGCACACTCACACTCACTCACACTGCCCCGCACACTCACACTGCCCCGCACACTCACACTCACTCACAGTGCCTCGCACACTCACACTCACTCACAATGCCCCGCACACTCACACTGCCCCGCACACTCACACTGCCCCGCACACTCACACTCACTCACGATGCCCCGCACACTCACAATGCCCCGCACACTCACACTCACTCACACTGCCCCGCACACTCACATGCCCCGCTGCAGCCGCGGCTCGGCGGCCAGAGCGCAGCCCAGCAGCACGGCCAGCAGCGCCGGCCCGGCTCGCATGGCGCTGCCGGGGAGGGAGGACGGAGCGCCGGCTGGAGCAGCAGCAACACCCGCGGCGGTAGCAGCAGCAGCAGCAGCATCAAGAGCAGCAACCCCGGCCCCCAAATCATTTAAAGCGGCGGCACAGCCGCGCCACGGGCGGGGCGGCCCCGGCCCGGCCCCATCCCCGCCCCGCCCGCAGCGCGGAGCGCGGAGCCCGCCCGGCCGAGCCGCGCTCGGCAGCGCTGCCGTGCTCCTGCTGCACAGGGAGCAGCTCCGGGAGCCGTGCCCGCCCGGCCCTCGGCAGCGCCGCTGTGTCCCTCCTGCACAGGGAGCTCCGCTGCCCCGCATCCCTCGGGGAGCATCTCCGGGAGCATCTCCGGGAGCGTTCCGGGAGCTCCCCTCGGGCGCACCGCTGTGTCCCTCCTGCACAGGGAGCTCCGCTGCCCCGCATCCCTCGGGGAGCAGCTCCGGGAGCGTTCCGGGAGCTCCCCTCGGGCGCACCGCTGTGTCCCTCCTGCACAGGGAGCTCCCCTGCCCCGCATCCCCGCGGGGAGCAGCTCCCGGAGGGGATGGGCAGGGGATGCTCTCCGTGTCGGTGCGCAGGGATGCGCAGCCCCCAGCCGCCCTGCTCTGCCGGCACCCCGGCAGCGTTCTGCTGCGCTGGCAGACACTTGGCTGCTCTTTATTTCCTCTGGTCTTGGCTGCTCTTTATTTCCTCCGGTCCTTCTTTGTTCTGTACAGGATGCCCAGTGCAATCGTACCTGAGCATTTCTGGGAGGCAACCGTGAAAATAAACGCATTTAACATCTTGAGCGAGGCGTAACACCGCTACTGCTGAGAGTTAGTGACAGCAAGAACATAAAACTGGGAACTGAGGAGTGGTTTTTCAATCCCAGGGCTGCCTGCCGTCCTCTAGACCATCCTCTCATCTTTACGATCTCTCCAGACCTTTACTGCTGTCAAAACACAACTCTTTCCCCTTTACTGCTCAGAGAAGCGAGACCAACTGACCTGGAAAGGGAACTGTGCATAGTAGCAAATAAAAAAAAAGAGAAAAACACACCTCAAGCGTTTTATGATCTAATGCAGGTCCCCGGGTCCATTACAGCACGGTTTCCTCTCTCCAGAGAGCTGTGACTAACCAGGCATTGGGCTGTGAACAGCAGATGGGCCCTGAGCCAGCCGGTGCTAAAATCTGATTCCTTCCCACTCCGATGGAATGGCTTGGGCTGCCCCTGCTCTAAGGGAGCTCCTCCTGCCCAGATTCGTGACAGACACAGCTGGATGGGTGCACAGCATCCTCACCAGCCAGGAGTCAGCCTCTGTTCTACAGAGCATTCATTTTTCTCCCTTTCAGCCCTGAAACACGATACACCCAGTACTCATTTTCCACACACTTTACAAGTGGTTTCCTGTATGGTTTTTATTTTCCAAGGCCTTTGCTGAAGTAGGTAAACATTTACCATTCATAACAAGAAAACTGCTTTTATATTATCCATTGCTTTGAAACTTGTATGGACATGATCCCTTGGAGATTTTATCAACTGATTTCCTTTTCATGGGGAAGAAAATAAAGCTGTTATCTGGCCTTAGAGCAGAATAATTGTACCCTACATCTCAAATGAATGGCTGAGTCTTTCTTGTGTCTGGAGTAGTTTTAACTCCCCAGGACCTTGTGTTGAGCTAATCTCATTACCTCCCACAGAGCACATAGTTTTTAATAATTTTATTTCTTAAACCCCAGAAAATCTTTCTTCATAAAATAATAGATGTTCATTATGTCAAGGCTGAGTGTTCATTATGTCTTGTGATGTCATCCCAACCTAGATTATTTTCAGGATCACACCATGGCAAAATAGCAAAAGATCTCATTCCTCAGTTGTTGGGAATTTTTCCAGAAGAGGTAAGTTAGTCTTTAAAAAATACTTTAATTTTTTCCATCTTAAGGAACTTAAACTATTCAACGTTGCTCTTCAAAGCTGTGTGTGATCACTACAAATTATACACAACATTTATTATACCCAGTTGTTAAGAATAATGGACTGGCAGCATGCAAACTGGGAGGTTCTGAAATGCAGAGTGAAGGCCACTTAATAGATGAGACCTTTGCCTGGGGGCCACACAGCAAAATGCAGCTGCAGCCAAAGTCTGGAGTGAAAAATCCCTGATTTCTGGGCAGGAGGCTTCAGCTGCTGTGACCTTGACATTGTCCTGAGCTCCAAAGCCACCCCAGTCAGTGCAATGTGCTCTTCTCACAAATGTGATGTGCTCCCCTCTGCTGTGTTTCATTTGAGACTATCCTGCAGAGCTGTTGACTTTAATGGGATGATTCCCATGGGTAGAGTTGCAGCATTGGTGGAAGCAGTTTCAAAGCCTCCTGGGATAATTGATCTGCTGGGATCCCAAGTCAGTTAAACCTTCAGACCTGACACAGAGGTAGAAGCTGACTCATTTATTCCAGTTCTTACCCTGGCCTCTGGTAAAAAGAGCACTGGGAGCAGCATTAGTGACTTCTTTATATTCCACATCCTTGCTATGACCAAGCAGGCACCTTCCTGCTCTCCTGAAATTTATTTGCTCCAAGTTCTGCCTCTTTGACCTCAGCATCTACAAACAACACCCTGGCCACTACCAAAGCAGTCACTGGACATGTTGTCCAGAGCTCCCCTCCTGGGAGGGGAAAGGAGTAAATTAAATTGCATCTTGCTCAGCTAAAGCAGCTTTTGAACTGAGCAGGTGAAGTGCCAATTCCCCTTGGTGGCTTTGTGCAGTTATAATGGGATGCAGTTGCCTAGAGTACAAGTGGTTAGGGAAAAAAAACCAGCTCGTGCCCTCCATATAGTACTGAAGGACTTTCTGAGGGATGGAAATTGCATTATTCTCCTCTCCTGTTGATCAGAAAATTGTTCTGTCAGATTCCAGTGCAATCCAAATCCAGCACATTATTTACAACACTGCCCAGATCACAAATTCTGTAAAAGATTTGGTATCTCTCACAATGTTCCATCCCATCCTCTCCACTTTAAAGCATATTTTCCCCCTCATTAGCATTTTAATTTTGATGTGTAATTTCCTACAAACAGGCTGTGACAGTTGTTGTGTATCCCCAAGCATGAACGAGTGTTGCCCAAAACTTTGAGTCAGTGTCACTGCATCCTGTTCTATTTTCATTTTTCTGTCTAATTCTCAGTATCTCCATTGCCAGTCTTTTTAAATTGTAGCTAGTTACAGGATTTAACAGTCCAATCTGATATAAAGAAATTTTCGTGCAGAGATTGTAATTAGGAAGGCTGAGCTCTGTTCTGTTATTAGCAGAATTGTGATTTTTGGAGTGGTGGGTTAATTGCTAATAACCATATGCAATGCTTCTGTCAAGATGTTTCCCATTACAGTAATTAACTTAGCAGCTGGGGTAACAGACATTTACCATTTGTCTTCACAGTATCCCTGATTTAGGGTTGTTCCAAAACCCTTTTTGGACTCTGTTTGTTCAATTCCCAGGTGTAAGATGAAAAAGAGGGGAAGCTGAGGAGGGGAGATCTGGGAAGAACAACTTGCAGGGATACTACCTGTTTCGGATAGAAAGTGTCCATCAGTGGATTCTCAGGAATTCTGGATTTTTCTTCACTAATCTTAGCCTTGGACCATCATTTTCACCAGCACTGACTGAATAGAGAGGAGCCTAAAACAGAGAATGTTTTCAGAAATGATTACTCAGCTGCTTAAATTAACTTGATCATTATTGAGGATTTATTAAATGAAAAGTGCAGAATGTTTCATTGCCTGTTCATATCCTTAAACCTCATAATCCCTATGGTAGGGGGGTTTTTTTCCTTCATGTTTTGTAGTCAACTATACAGATATAAACATTTTTTGTTAATTACTTCCTTTCTGTGCTGTCTCACTGGAGCTCCTTCCTTCACAGAGCTGTGCCAGAATTGCAGTTATATTATTAAGTATATGGCCAACCTGAAAACCAAGAAGAAAATAAAGTTGTTCTCTGAAGGCAGATCACATGACAGAGCAGTAGCAGTTTCATTGATTTAATTCATCAACAGAATATATTGAAATAATTCATTTTGTTTATGAGATAATTTTAAAGACTTTTAAGACCATGATGCCAGATTCTTTTTTTTTAAGTTTTTTCTAGCCAGAACAAATTCTGTACAATGCTACATTAAAGGTTTGTTAATACCCGTAGAGATGTAAAGCAGCACGCCAAGGGCACGGGAAACTTTCTCTGATGCAAGGAATTGGCTTTGCTCCACTGCAAGGAATTGGGGAACGCTAATTCACAGCAGCTGAGGATCTAGCTCATGCTGTTAATCATAATTATGGACTTATTTTGGGAGGTACATTTTCTAAAGTAGTTGGGGGAGACGAGAAAATTAAGTTAGAATTATTTTCTTCCACAGGAGGTAAAAGCAGTACATAAATAAATACTTGGTGTTGCAGTAGATCTTTAAAACCTACAATAGTTTCTGGCACTGCAGCGTCCTGTGATATTTTTTCCTCCAGCACATAATAGTAAGTTTCTGATAATAGTGCTCACAGACAGCTTTGATTATAACCACTTGTCAGGGAAGGGATAACTAGGAAAATAACACCATATTCAACTGTAAAAAAATGCTGCCTGCAGTACGTTAACACAGTGATAATTTCTGCTAATAGCAGCCTCCGAACCCCATCCATTAGCTTTGAATCGAAATCCCTGCTTCATCTCTGTCCTTCCGAGCAGTCCTGCTGCCCTCTGACCCTCTCTGCCTTTCCTCGGGAGCAGCAGAGTCATCCACAGGCACCAAGAGTAAGGATAAAATCTGTGTTGGAGCAAATTGTGTGTTGAACCTGCTGGGGACAGGGACAGGGACGCTGCTCCTGGTGCCTTGGGCAGTGCCAGCCCCGGGCATGGCGAGTGTCAAACACCACCCTAGGTCAGGGGTGGCTCCATGTGGTGAAAAAAACTTCTCCTCCAACCCGAGCTTCCAAAGAAAGGCTCAGCAGTCTCTGTTGTTGGGTCTCAAGGCAGTTTATTGCAAGTTATCTAAAAGATTTTCTTCTGGAGCTTCTGTGGTTTGCTCACAGCTCAGGCAGAGGCACACACACACCCTGACATCCTCTCTGACCCCGACTGCTTCTTCTCTCCCCGCCAGGGCTGCTGCTCTCTTTTATATGGTACATTACATGTGACATGGTTACAGTTTTCCCCAATGCCTATTACCTATATTAAATGGTGCTTTTCTATCTTTTATATGGCACATTATGTGTTACATGTTCACAGTTTTCCCCAATGCCTATTACCTATATTAAATGCTTTTCTATCTTTTATATGGTACATTAAGTGTTACATATTTACAGTTTTTCCCCAATGCCTATTTCCTATATTAAATGGTGCCTTTCTACTCTAAACCAATCTGTGAGTGCCAACATCACCAAGAACAGGGAGGTGAGGAAGGAGAAAGAGGGAGGACAGGGCAGGCCCAAATCCATCTTAAACTTCTGACCCCCATGTACAAAACCAAAACCCCCCTGTACAGCACTCAAAAATTCTTCCCTCTACTTTGTGACTACTTCTACTCTAATATCTAAACTTCTGTGACTTCTTGTTCTTCCTGCAAGGCTGGTAAATCATTCCATGGCTCAAACCCAAAATCACAGCTGTTTGCAGCTGCCTGCCAGGGTCTCAAATGCTTCTGACCTGGGCCAGGAACATCCAAAAATGTCTGAGGGACATTTTGAGTTCCAACAGGTGAGGGGCAGGGAATGTTTGTTCAGGAGGTTTGCATTCTGTGGGGATTTTCTGCCAGCATCCTGCTCCTTCCCTGGCCACCTCCTCCCCGCCAACACGAGTCACCAGCTGCAGTCTCCCTGTGTCACAGGAATTTGGGTTTTCATTCCTGTTCCTTAGGAGGAGAGGGCGAGAGGGGTTGGAAGGGAGGGAAAATAGAGAAGGTCTGAACAATTCAACCCCCGAGCAGCAGAATCAGAGATCACAGAGCTGTTAGGGTTGGAAAAGGACCATCAAAATCCACTGTCAGCCACCACTGCACTCACCCTAAACCACATCCTCAAGTGCCACCTCCTCAGGCTTTTTGGACACTTCCAGGGACAGTGACCCCACCACTGCCCTGGGAAGTTTGTTCCAATGCTGACAACCACAAAGAAATTTTCCCTAATATCAACTGCAAACCTCCCCTGGCAAAACTTAGGACCTTTTCCTCTTGCCCTGTCACTGGGACATGCCTGACCCCCCTCCCTACACCCAGGTAGGTTCAGAGGGCAGTAAGGGGGCCCCTCACCCCACAGAATCTCTACAAACAGCAAAAATGTTCAAACAAAGTATTTCTTTCTGACATAATTAGGAGAAGCCCATTGATATTCAAGTCAGGAGGATATTTCTGTAGGGACCTATTACATCTGATTGGGAAAATACAATGTTACCCACATCCACAATTACTTCTATAAAGACCACTGATCTCATTCCTGAGCTTTTCTCTTTAGCATTAGTTAACCAAAACTCTGGTAAGAACAGGCTCTTGACAATATAATCCTAAAATAAGTGTTATGTTGGCAGGCAATAGCAACTGGGAGTACTTTCATCTATTTCTGGATTTGGGATAAGGACACTCCAATGAGTGGCTTAATCTGGGGTACTTGTGTACATTGAAATGAAAATCACACATTAGGGGGCAAGTCACATCTTCTCTGACCTACACAGGTGAGAGCCAAATGTTACTCTAAATTTAACACAGCTATTCCAGCCTCATCTCAACACAAAGGAAAGAATTAGGGTTTAGAAACTTCAGCGCAGTCCATTTTTTTGGCAGAGCAGTGTATTACAAAATATTTTCTAGGAGGAACTATTTTATTTGGGTTTTACTTTTTTTTTTCACAGTGATCTTCTTTTGGCCATGCTGATACCCACCTGAAAAACCTGCAAGCAGCTGAACAAGCAACTCGTTCAAAAATTTAGCAGAGTATCTTCATGTTTGTGCATTCAGAGAAATCAAATCTGGGATATTCATGCTAGAAGTGTCTAAAGGCTCATCAAGTCAGGAGATACCAAGAGCCCTTGGAGACTTGGCCAATCTGATTATCAAATATTCCTGATCCATCCAGAGGACAGGAAATTTCAGAGAGTTATCTTCTAAGAAAATTGAAGTAAATAAATGAAAAACAAAACAAAAACAAACAACAACAACAACAAAATCCCCAACAAACCCCAAACCAATAAAATATGTGATAAAAGAGGTTTGCTGCCCCTGATGAATTTTTCAGTTGGTTCACAGCACAGTTCAGTGAGTGCCAGGGCAACACTAAAGGGATGAAGTCAATCACACAAACCAGGCAGTAACAACACTCCAGCAACCTCAGCCTGTTAAACTCCAGCCTCAACCAGCCCTGATACTTCAATCATTCTAATTTATCCTCCGGGGTAGGCAGCCCCCTCAAAATTTGCTTTTTAGATGTTCAAGCTGGTAACTCTCATCTACATCACTGAAAAGGCAGTCACAAAATAAATCAAAGTAAAAGAGGGCTCAGAAGTGGGATTCTCCTCAGGGTTTCCCTCCCTCTGGGGTTGCTGGTGGAGCTCAGATGTGAGCTGCCTCCTTTGTCTAACAGTGCTGAGCACATCGCCGGCTCTTAAAATACTCACATTCAAAGGAATAAATGCTTTGTTTGTTTGCTTCCAATTAGGAGCTAATGAAATCCCAGGAAAACACTTCCAGGTGGTTTGTCACAGAACTGAAACTCGGCGCTGTGTTCTGGGTGTAGCTTCCCTCTCTGTTCTGCTGACACAACCAGACCACACTTCATCCTCCCAAAGACATCAGAGCCTCACTTTACTGGTTTTTCCTCCAAATTACCTGCCTGGCTACTGTCACCATTGATCTTTTAAGTCCTTGGCTGAGTAATCAGTCAGAAAGCTAATTAATGTAGTGGCTTGGAGGGAAGGATGAAATGAAAAAGATTTTCCCCCCTTATTCTTGATGTTTTTATTGCCTTTGAAAGGTGCTTTATCTGTAACATAAAGGAGCATTTGTCTGCGCTTTTTCCTCCTGTCAGTTCACCTACTGTAAATCTATTTCTCAACTATTAACAGAAACCAGGAGAATTCCATGGAAATGGTGATACTGAAATCTAAAGGAAAAAAAGAAATCTAAGATTTTATATTTGTTTTTCCCCTATTGACACTCACAGACTGCAGGGTGTGTTTGGAGTGAGTAGCAACTGCAAGACCTAACCCACGTTTTTAGATGGTTTTAGAACTAAACAGGTGTTTTAATATTAAGATAACTTTGTTGTATTTTTTAGGAAAAGCAGGGTTTTTTCCTTTCCTTCCTTCCTGCTGGGTCTGCTCTCCGCAGACAAGAATGACCTGTGTGACCTGCAACCCCAAAAATTTATCCAGATTCAATTCTAACCAAAATGGGTCAAGCTCAGGTGCCTGGACATGTGGTTTGAACACCACCACTCAGTTTGAATTTAGTCTGAGACCAAGGATATGAGAAAAGGGAATTTCAGAACAGTTTGGGTTGGAAGGGACCTTAAAGATGATCCAGTTCCACACCTTCCACTATCCCAAGCCCCATCCAACCTGGCCTTGAGCACTTCCAGGGATGGGGCAGCCACAGCCTCTCTGGAATGCCCCATGCTAAAACATATTCCAAAAGTACTCATCAGGCTCCATGGTTCAAAAGAAAAAGAAATATTCAAATGCTAAGGATCAAGTTCTCCTAAAAGAATAAATTTAAAAGTTAGCAGTACACAGATGCTGTTTTCCTCATCCTGGATATCTAAGCACAGAGTATTCTTGTCACTGTAATAACTCTGATATGTGAAAAGGTATTTAATTTCCTTTATTCTCAAGGAATTCTACATGCCCTGGAAGAGCTCTTTTAATCCACAGAGTTAACCCCATACTGCCATGCACACAGAGGTTGGATATTTACATATTCTACAGCAGGATTTAAACACTGCTGTCCACGGGGAGCTGATGAACCGAAAATGGTTTAATAAGCTTTCTCTTCAAATTCTTCAGGGAGGCAGATATTAGCATCAGCAGTATTTGTTGCTAAATGCAAATAAAATCACGGTGCATGTGGGAATTGTGCTGCCCATGCTCCAGGAAGCAGCGAGCCCAGGGCTTCAGCAAGCAAGTGGCAATTAAATATTTCACACATGCCTGCGTGGCTCTTTAGCCACAGCACCGTGGCCACATCCAGCAACAATTAATGGGGTTGGGGTGGAATCCCCAGCTCGTAATTCTGTGATTAACTCGTGGAGAAACACATTTCCTACAAAGGCTGACACAGGAAGGGTCTGAGAAACCCACGTTGCTGTAAAGAACTATACAAAAAGAAATATAGCAGTCCAAAAAGCAGCCTGCCCTCCAAGAAAATCAGCATTGCCTGGGCTGAGTGCTGCAAGCTGAGCATGTTTTATTAATTCCAGTATCAAGACAACAATAAATTAAGCACCTAGATATACAGGGGGAAAAGGCAATGTCAGCAGTTCAAGGCTTTTTAGACTTGACCTCCTAATTTGTGCAAAAATCAAAAATATTTCTGAAGTTTTCTATAATTAAAGATTAATATAAATGCTGTAGAGTTCTGAAAAGTTTATGAAGCTAAACCTTGCCACTAACTTAACATTTTTCTTCTATTATTGACTTTTTAGATGCAAACTCTGATCTATACAGACTTCAGCAAAGCATTTCTTAGATGTGGAAAATTCCTTGTTTAACCTTGAGTGGTTCTCTGTGCAGGAAAAGCCAAGGAGGATATAATGGTGAGTTGTGTCAAAAGAGGAATTATTCTGTTATGGCAAGCTCATTAATGAGCTTCCAGTGATGATTCTCAAGGGAAAAAATAGCAATATTTTTGCCCCTGGCACAAGAGATAGAACCAGCCTCATGGAGTTTGCTGTGGAAAAGAATGATGAGGATGAGAATCTCCTGCTGGAGAAACAAGATTACTTTGAGGCTGAAGTCTGTGGACACCATGGATGGAATCTAAAGCCATGAAAAGCTGGATGACACACTTGGAGACTAAGAATAATTTCTCCTACTGGAGGGGTCTTCTGAGCTACCTCATCCAAATTTGACTATTCAGGAGCTGAAGAAGAGAATTCAACACCAAGCAGATGTGGAACAGGACTATTGGTATGAACCAAACAGCAGGAAAAGAGAAGGAATTTGATAATTTGATCCGTTTAGAGCAAAACTAAGACTTGTTTAAACTAGCAGTGATGCCCTGTGCAGGCTGAGCTGGAGCAGAGGCTGGGCAGAGTCCCAGAACAAAGCAGGGATTTATTCAAGGATCTCCTCCATGGATGCACCTTGGGCAGCACCAGAGCCCAGCCAGGGCTGCACCCAAATGACCCAAAATGGTCCCAAAATGCACGAGCGCTCCCGGGGCTCTCCCTGGGATCAGTTCTGCTCCATTGGCACCTTGGAGTTCATTGTCCCATTCCAGCTCCAGCCCATCAGTCCCACCCTGCTTGTTTTTCTCTCTCCAGCCCACGCTGTTTGTGCTCCTGGGCTGAGATTTGGATAATTTTTTGTCCTTGGTGCCCAGCTGGAGCAGGAATTGTTTTGTCTCCCTGCTCTGTGAGGAGAGGTCACCAACACTTCATGTGAAGCTCAGAACTGCACACTAAAGTAGCACAGAATCTGAAAAGTAGAAAAGCTAAATCTGAGGCAGCAGCAGGATGAAGGCGAGGGAGGAAAAGGGGATGGCTCTGTGAGTGCTCTCCTAAAGCACTCTGTGAAAGGGACACCCAGGAAGGCTGGCACAGGAAAAGCCAAGGCTGGCACCAGAACAAGCCAGCCCCAAGCAGCCACAGGGATGCAGTGAGTGAGCACAGTGAGCAGTGAGTGCCTGGGATAGCCCAGTGCAAGCAGTAGCAGCAAAATGAAGAAGTAGCATGGGGGAAATTTTTAAATTCATTAAAAGCATTCTAAAATATGTTTTTATGTGATAACGGGGAACTGTGTTTGGAGGCCAGGCAGTGCCTCTCAAACCCGCGCTCCTTGCTGGGTTGTAGATGTTTAATTTTGAATCCTATCACCATAACCAAAGTGTACTGCAGCCTCAGGTAAAAGAACAACACTGATCTTCTTCTGATAACTCCTGTGCTCAGAATGGGGCTATGCCTCAAATCCTGCAGGAAATAGCTTTGGAGGAGGCCAATTTAACTAACTTCCAGTGAATACCTGAATTAACAATTAAGACTTTTGCTCCTTGAAATGGGAATAATCCTTTTGGTTTGTGTCTGGGTGCAAGAGAATCCTGCACCTTGCTTGGGGATGTTCAGCCTTGTGCAAATCTAAATAAGAACCAAAAAATAGACAACTAACCCAAACATTACAGCATGTCGTGGTGTTTCCTCTAGGCAGAGAAATGTGTTTGTCACATAGATCACAGAAGAATGCCCAGAAGCTGGATAAATCAAAGGCCAGCTGCAATTTGCATGCACCCATATCATGATAGCAAGGGTGACTTAGCAAAGGTGCCAAGGCACTCCAAACCTGCTGGCTGAGCTTGTTTGCAGTGTTCCTGACATTGGGAAATTATCAGGCTTTATAATTTAGTTAGAATAAAAAAATAATACGTGCCAACTTTCTTTTCAGTGTAGCAGCACCTCCTTTTTGAACCATATATTTACTGCTCAAGGTTATCACTGCAGGGCTGTCAGAGGCTTCTATCACATCTGTATCACAGCAGCAAGCTGCCTCCTAAATTTTCTTTATCCTCAGCAATGATGCATGCAGGAAAAACGGCTGTGGATTGATCAGCAGTTACAAAGTTGATTTTTGTGGACCTAAACAGCTGCAGAACATTTTGTGCAACAGCATTTCCCCCACTTTGGTACTGAGGAAAATACGACAGAGACATTTAATTTCATAAAGCTGGTATGGCAGACAACACTCATTTAACATCAATTAGTGATAATAACTGATAATTTGGGTCAGGGCAATATAAAATTGGCAGGCAGAGCTTGGTGTGGGCATGCCATGGATAAAGGGGATGCCCTGTGGGTAAAGGGAGCTGAGGTGCTCCTCCCCTGTCACGTCACTCTGTGTGTGTTGAACAGCAGCAGGACACTGTTCCTGTTATTAGGAATTTTATCCATCTGCTAAAACCCACTTTGAAAGCATTTCTCTTTGTGCACATTATATTCAGTGAAAATGGGATTTGCTTCCTGACTGCTTGGGATGTATTTTGGCTGTTGCAGCCAAAATCTTTAAATTTAAGGTGTTTTTTTGTATTTTGTCTGTTTTAGTGTTGAGCACAGCAGTGATACTGTTCAGATATGCATTATTTACTGATAAACCATTCTGTCCTTCTTGAGGTTTGGTTTTACTTACTGAAAGCTCAGCAAATGCAGCGTGGGAACCAGAATCTGATAACTTAGGAATGAAAAGTTTATGGGAATTGGGTTTGTTTGCTTGCTCCCAAAGCTAGGTGACCTGAAATGAGCCATAAGAAGAGCTGTAAAGTTGTAAAAAAAAGACAACTTCAGGCTGTTTAGCCCCTAAAGTAGAGCTGCAGTATCTAAACTTGGAGCAGAGGAGAAATGGATCTAAATTATCCCCTAGGAAAACATAAGGGACAAAGATGTGTCCTAAATCTCACTTTCCTCTAGCCTTAAACACTGGGCTGTGAACAAATTCCTGTCTGTTTGGGCAGTCTGGGATCACCCTGCTCTTTATGTAGAGTGATCACTGATAATTCAGCAATCTTTAGATGAGGAGTCAAGGCCAAGTTACCTCTTTTTCAGCTCAATGTCTTCTTCTGCTCCTGCTCTGAGCACCTGTCTTGGCTTCCTCTTCCTCTCAGCATTTTTCCAGAAATTTGCAATTTCTCGTCCCAATTTCTCCTTTGTCAGGTGCCTCCAAAGGTGAAGACTGGCAGAAGCACAGGAGACACTGAAGGAAGATATTTCCTTTTGAACTGTTGGGCAAGAATAGAGACCTGTGTCCTCCAGCATAATTCCTGCTGAGGATAAATACTGGCTCCATGACAGAGGGGTGGCAGCAAGGGGCAGGCAAAGCCCTGCTCAGGCAGAGGCAGCTCTGAACACAGGCTGGAACAGGTTGTTAAAAGCATCAGGGAAACATCACCATCAAAATCACAGCCATTGTGAGCTTTGGGCTGGCAATTCTCACTGCTCTGCCAGCATTAAAGCACTTGTATTTCACCTCCATGTCTTAGGGCACTGGGGGGGTTGTGCTTTAATTTCAAATTTCCCTTTAAGTTCTCTCTGCCTTGCCAAGGTGGCCTAAGGACAAATCCATTAATCTGAGCGATGAGCAGGTCTGTTTACATTGTGGGAGTTATGTAAGCAGGTAGAGCACATCAATAATTAAAGGCTCTGTGGGTAAAGTAGAGATGTGGCCATTTCCTTCCACCTTCTCAGGGTTTCTGTGCCAGCCCCACAGAACTTATGCTTTTCTTCTGAATAATGGGAAGGGGTGGTGGTTTAAGGGATGGCAGCTCCAAGCCTTCCACCTGCAGAGGTTGTGTGAGCCTCTCTCATTTCTCACAGAAACGAGCTGGAGGAATTACCAATGGAAAACAGGGATTAGAAAGGGAAGAGGATCAAGCTCCCTGGTTCTGTTTTGATGGCAGTATGTACAAGGTGTAATAAAATCAATAGTTTCTCTCACTGAAAGGGTTTTTTCTATCTCCAGCAATGACAAGAGGATAGTGGGCACAGAGCTCTATTAGCTGTTCCTTAAGAATCAATCACACTTAAAAGCAATAGTCAAAATGACAGCAACTGCACAATAGATGAATAATTTTTCACACAAATAGCCCAAATTTCAGGGAAGTGACACGTTTTTAAAGAGATAGTAGATAAAATATCTGCTTCTCTTAAAGCCAAGAAAATACTAACCATTTATTACTAAAGACACTGAAACAAAAATGTTCAGATCCTTAAGGGGAGAAAGCCAAAATATCAATTCACCTGAGCAAGAGCACGAGATAATGACCAAGGTTCACTCGATTCAATTTTAAATGTCACATCAGGAAGTACAAAATTCCTGAAGCTGCACTCAGGAAGAAAATCCTCGTGGCTGTGTCACTTCTGCTGTCAGACGAGGGCTTTGCCTCACCCACAGGACAACAGCCCCAGCCTCAGGGGCTGGCATCAGGCTGTGCCAGGTTTAGGTTGGGTATCAGGAAAAGTTTCTGCTCCCAGAGGATGCCCAGGCTCCCCACGAAGTGGGCCCTGGTGGCTCCAGGAGTTTTTGGAAAACACTCCCAGGGATGCCAGGGTGGGATTGTTGGGGTGTCTGTGCAGGGCCAGGATCCTTGTGAGTCTCTTCCTGCTCAGGATATTCTGTGATTTTATAATTTGCTGCTGATGATCCAGCACAGAGCCTTTGTCTCACACCAGATGAGAACCAGCTGTGTTAAATCTCCATTTTATATCTACATCCAGCATCAAGATGTAATTGGCAATTACAAAGTCACATTAAACATTATGTAATGAGCTATTTAAATACATCAGAACTGCATAAAACACCAGGAAAAAAAATTATATCAGGCAAAAGCCATATTCATGCATAAATAATGAGGGGGATATACAGCAGCCAGCTTGTTCTGATGTATCACATTGAAATTTCCACGTGGCCCCAGCAGTGTGGAGGAGCAAATGGAAGCCAGAGCAAAGAAGGGAGCTGTGCCTGGAGAATTTTTCCTTGTTGACTCTCCTTGTTGTGAGCTTCTTGTGGCTCGACAGCAAGCATGAAAGCACCATCAAGGCCAAAAAAACCCTGGTTAACATCTTCCCCCTCCTGCCTGGGGTGCAGCTTTGAGATGCTGGAGAGGAGGAACACTGTCACTCAGTTTGAGGCAAAACCAGGCAAAAGCTGAGTGCTGGAGCTGCAGGCAGGATGACTTTGTAAATGTGGACAGCAGACTGTACTCTGTCTTTTCATGCTGTCGTGTTTCTTTGTTGATGTCTCTGTTTTAAGATCTTTTTTGCTCCATGCATCACCAATTGCCTTTTGTTTTCTCACAGCAGGAAAGGCTCTGTTAATCCATATGTCATGACAAAAAATCCAGCCTTCTCTTTGATAGGAACCAAGCATGACAGCAATCTATTGAAAAGGTGTTTTGGACTATCATTTCTTCCAAGCTAATTTATTGACTGGATGGCTTTCAAAAATAATAGGTCTGTTTCCCAAGATAATGAGCTGAGATGTGACTCACAAAGTCCGTGTGAGCACACAGACAGCCTAATTATGAGAAATAAACTAATAATAAACCATCAGTCTCTAGAAATCACTGGCTGTTGTAATATACAAGTCCAAACATCAGAGAACACGAATGTTTCCACCTGCTCCCTTCTGCAGTGGTTTTGTTTTATAATCCCTAGATATGTAAAATAAATTTCTTACCATTAAGCCCTAGACAGATGAGGATTCTGAGAAAGATCTGATCTTTGGAGCTGGGAGGGTGACAGCTTTGCTGAGCAAACTCCAGCTCTAGAATGTGGTTATGAGGGGAAAATGCTGCTCAAATGGATATTTAGTCAGAACCCACATATTTATAAATCAGAGCTGGCAAAGTGAATCATCCATGCAAATAAAAGCCCTTTAACACACCCCATTGACCACGTTTTTTTCCCCCAGTATATTTCACTTTAAGTACAGATCACAGTGTAACTACATAAAGAATGTTTCTTTCCTGTAGCATTTGTGGAACAATTTAAACCATTTTAAACAAATAGTTTCTGTCACTCATTTTCCCATTTCCTGGACAGATGATGGACAGGACACAGCCACATTTTGCCTGCAGAAAAGGCATATTAAAGAAATGTGGCATGCTTAGGAAACATGAATTATTCTCATTCAGTGAATCTCCTGCTCTAACAAACAGGATGCCCACAATCTTCTCTTCCAGAATAAGGGACCGTGCCCAGCCTGTGCTGAAGCTCTAAGAAGGCTGTCACTACCTGCTCCTGCCAATTTTCAACTCGTGGAGCCCAGAGGGAAAATCTCACCTTGCAAAGAGCTTTTCTGACATGTTTACAGCATACCAAAAAAAAAAAAGGGTATTCAAAGAAACTTTCCCCATGTTCTCCTCCCCTCGGGTGTAAAAGCAGCAGGGTTTTTTATGATTACTGACTACCTGTGCTCACTGTGGAGTAATCAGCTGTAAAACCAGTTGAACAGTGGAAAATTCTGTGTTTATCACTCTTTCAAGGCTGCCACTTTTAAGTCTGACCCTGAATCATCCCGGCCTCCACTTTGCTGGTGAAACATCTCTGCCTCATGCTACCAAGGAGAGAAATTGCTGCCTTAAAATGCTTTGACCTTGTCCAGCACATTCCTCGTGCCACAAGTGACTCTCTTCTCATTGCTGTGTTGGTTTGAAAAGCCAGGTGTCTGATGCCAGGGATGGGCGAAATGACTCGCACGATTTCAGAAGGCAAAATGAGCCTTTATTCAAAAGCACTTCTCTCTTTTATAGAGAACATTGTGATCATTAATTCCATTGGTCTTAAAGTAAAAACATTTCACCTGATTGGTGAAATCATTGCACTTAGGTCAGTGGTGGTAGAACATATCTATAAACAATGGGAATGGAAAGCAAGATAATGGATGGTTTACATTCCTCTCGGACTTCTTTTTAGGCTTAGCCTGGTAGAAATTTTTTTCTTTTTCTCTCTGACTGAACTGAGGATATCTACAAGATGTCTGCTTAAGGAAGGCAGGAGCCTCCCCTGAAATGCAAAATGTAAACCACCTCCCTCTGAATTATTATAAATTTTGAAATTAAAACGCTCTCAGGCAAAGGTATGGGAATAGGAATAACAGTTCTTCACCAGGAAAACTAAAAATACAAAAGCAATAGTACAAACAGAAAAATAAAAAACACAAACACTGACAGTCAGAGCAGCCCTGTCCCCTGTGGGTCAGGGAGGTGGCTCAGCCCCATCCCAGGGGGGCTCAGCCCTCCTGCAGTGCCAGCTGTGCTTCTGCTGGAGCAGGATCTGCACAAGGGGGGAGTTTTCCTCTGGAGCTCCAGGGCTGGGGGAGATGGGCCTGGGCTCCTCTGGGAATGCAGGGGAAGAAAGCTGCTCCTCTGGGAATGCAGTGGGAAGGAAGCTGCTCCTCTGGGAATGCAGGGGGAAGAAAGCTGCTCCTCTGGGAATGCAGGGGGAAGGAAGCTGCTCCTCTGGGAATGCAGGGGGAAGGAAGCTGCTCCTCTGGGAATGCAGGGGGAAGAAAGCTGCTCCTCTGGGAATGCAGGGGGCAAAGGCTGCTGTGCTGTTCCCAGGTCAGATTGGATCCAGGTTGGAATGCTTGGCTCCTCCCCTGGGCAGAGCATCTCCCTATAGGATGATGGAATTTTCTCAGCCAAGCAGGGACACTCACTGGTCATGAACAGAAGATAATTAATAATTAATGGTCCATGAACAGCAGAGATCATCTGGCGGGAGGATTGGCCGTGGGAGAGATAAAGAAAAGTGCCCCATGAACAGCAGAGAACTGCCCCAGCCCTGACAGATGGAAATAGAATTCACACATATTTTACAGCCCAGGTCAATTGCCAATCAAGCAGAGCCCACATGCTCAGAGATGACAAGCCAAAGCTGCCTAAATTGCATTCCAGGAGCATTTGTAATTCCCCCTAAGGACTTGGAGCTCCCCTCTAGCAGGGTGAACTCCAGGCTGCTGGGGATGCTCTGCGTCTGGCTCACGTTTCCCTGAGTTGTGATGGGATTTCTCCAAGAACACTTCAGCCTGCTGTGCTTACATCAACACTGAACTGATGCTCAGACAGGCTTTCCACAAATCTGGTTTGTTTGGGGGATGAACAAACAGGGGAGCTAAGCTGGAGCCACAGAGTCATCATTATTTTCTAATTTTGTTTTGTCTTTAGCACAACAGCTGTCCATTGAAAAGAAAAACATGTTCCCAATGCTTTTAAGCTTGCCAGGATTTTCCCTCCACAAGTATCTCCAACAAAAACTGTTCCTGAGAAAAGCGAATGACCCAAAGCCCCATTTGGAGCTGCCCTGAAGAATCCCATTTACACAGATTTCCACTTTCCTCTCCTTTTAGGCCTCCAGTCTGAGCAGTTCCCAGTGATTGTGGGGCTGTGCAGTGGTAAAAAGCTCACTTAGCAGAGATGAACAGATGCATTTTGAGTTGTGAAATAAAACCTGGCCCTTAAGGGGTGAAATTCTGAGACATGAACAATCCTGTGACGCCACAGCAACCCTGTTAGGATAAGTTTGAAACCAATTTGCCATCAATATTTTTGTACATGCCCAAGTATACAAACTCAGTACCAGGTAGGCATTTCTAACAAGTGCAGGTGAGACAGACACCTGTTGGTTTCCATATAAGCTTTGCAAAACCCCCTCTTGTGCCAGGAGAAAAATAATGAGCCTACATGAGGCAAAAAGCTTCACTTCCAGTGCAGACTTTGGGCTGTGTGAATGAAAACTGCACTGAAAATAAACAACTCACCAGCACTCTGAAAACAGCAGGTCAAGGAAAAGCAGGACGAGAGCTGCAGAGGGGGAAAGAAGAAAATGAAAATGTTTTGTAAGCCCCCAGTTTCCATCAGCCAGGTACAAACACTTTATTCTCGTTTCCAATGAAACTCTGTGGATTGTTTCAAGGTAATAAACATCCACTGCTGATCATCACACTTGGCACTTTTGAGTGTTCATCCTGCAGATCTCTTTACAAACACTTTACAAACCTCCAGCAAAGGCTGCCTGAAAATTCTGGAAAAATATTCCTGAATGTTATCAACAATTCATAGACAGAAAGAAAAAAAAAATCAATTTTTAAAAATCACAACAAATATTTTTCCATTATATTAATGTCCAGGGATATCCACTGAAACAAAATGAGTTGTAAAAATTACACAGTGGGAGATGAAATTTTTATAGTTTAAATAAACCACACATTGGAAGAAGAAAATTACCATCCCTCATTCCCAGGGAGGGAAAAGGCAGCTTGGGACATGTCCAAAGTAAAGCAGAGATGGGATGCTCAGAGCAGTTATGCCGAGGGCCACACCAGCTTCATGGGAAGCTTAGGTGAGCCTTATCACAGTTTTATCTTTTGTGACACAATGAGATGTCTGAACTCAGTGAAGAGACCGCCACAAACGGGGCAAGGATTTTTTTTTCCCCCCTCATTTTCTATTTTCCATTTCTTTTTTGTCTCTGAGATAAAACTGGTGAGTAAAAAGACCCCTTTGAATTAAAACATGACAGGTACTCCCAGCTAACTTTTCCTTGAACAGATTGAAGAGGGCAGAAGAGTGGAGGAAGAGCATCAGTGCAGTATTTACTGCTTTGTGGAGGAGGAAACGCTGCTTCCTTCAGCTCTTTAGGGCCTGCAAAATTCCAGCTGTTCCTCAAACAGCTGGGATGGCACAGGAGCAGGGGGTGTGTGGAGGGAGGAACAGGAAACCAGCAGCAGCCCAGGGCAGATACAAACACCCGAGGAGCACAACCCATCCAGCTGCAGGTCTGAAGGAATTCTGTGGCACAAAAACCGAGGAAGCCAGGGCTAGGAGGATGAGAGCAAAAGAACTTCTCACCAAGATCCTTCAGACCAGGGGCCAGCACTTCCACAGCCCCCCAGAAAACAAATGTGCTGGTTTAGGGAAGTCTACAACCACAATTTGAGTGTTTTTTTTTTTTCCCATCAAGTTTAATATTTGGAGTTTAGTTCAATCTCTGTCGTCACCTTCTGGGGAATTTTCATTTTATTAAGTCTGAAATCGAAACCGAAGTGGTTTTACCTTCCCAGGGCTTCATTTGGCCGGACAAAAAGGAGACAAAAATGGAACCAAAGCTGTCCGTGCTCAGAATGGCCGGGAGATACAGAAATACTCGGAAAAGTGGGAATGCTCGGGAGATGCGGGAATGGCCGGGATGTGCGG
The DNA here is from genome assembly GCF_050655825.1 of Lonchura striata. NCBI lineage: Eukaryota > Metazoa > Chordata > Aves > Passeriformes > Estrildidae > Lonchura > Lonchura striata. The sequence continues at coordinate 28,246,545 of NC_140711.1, forward strand.
GAATTCCCAGGAGATGCAGGAATGGCTGGGAGATGAGGGAATGCTCGGAAAAGTGGGAATGGCCAGGATATGCGGGAATGGCCGGGAGGTGCGGGAATGCCTGGACAAGTGGGAATGCTCGGGAGATTGGGGAATCTTCGGGATATGCAAGAATGGCTGGGAAAAGCGGGGATTCCCAGGAGATGCAGGAATGGCAGGGAGATGGGGGAATGGCCGGGAGGTGCGGGAATACTCGGAAAAGTGGGAATGCTCGGGAGATGCGGGAATGGCCGGGAGATGCGAGGATGCCGGGACAAGCAGGAATGGCCGGGATGTGCGAGAATGCCCGAGAGGTGCGGGAATTCCCAGGAGGTGCAGGAATGGCAGGGAGGTGCGGGAATGCCCGGACAAGTGGGAATGCTCGGGAGATGCGGGAATAGCCCGGAAAAGCAGGAATTGCTGGGATGTGCGGGAATGGCCGGAAAAGTGCGACTGGCCGGGATATGCGGAATTCCCGGGATGTCCCCCAGCATCAGGGATCTGGTGTCACCTGGCGGTCGCATCCCGAAAAGGCACCGGGCACGGCAGGAAAGAGCCCGGCCCCACCTTCCCGGCTGCTCTGGGGCTGGAATTCGGGGCTGGAGGGCGCCCGTGGGATTCCCGTTCCCCGCAGGAGCAGCATCCCAGTGCTGGCCCCGCGCTAGGTCTGAAATGTTGCCGGAATCTGAGCTATTGATGATTCCGAGATTGTAAAAGTCTCTGTCTGTCAGCCCCCTGCCAAAGCAGAAGCCATAATTGGTCTGTGCTGGTTTCCAGGTTGTTTATTCTGTTGATCTCTCACATGTTCTGCTGCCCTGCCCAGCTCTGTCCTGCAGGGCAGCGTGTGGGGCTCTGCCCTCAGTGGGATGTGACAAACATTCAATACCAGAAACTCCCTGGGCTGCATTTACAAGAACGTGCCAATATCTGTCACCTATGTTGGACAGTGTGTCCCCAGCCTGAACCAACAGAAAAATGCCAACACCACAGTGAGACATGGAGGGCATGAAGAAGGAGAAAAAGGACAAGGCACACCCAATTTCCTCCAGCTTGTCCCCTTAGGACCCCTCATCTAGAATCCTAAAATTTTACTTTTGCACCCGTGCCACACTTAATTATTACTGATATCAAACCCTCAGAGCTTGTAATTCATCCTGTAAGACTGAAAACCCTTTTCCATGGACAGAGATCACAGCCAGTGTCTCTGGGGGCTCTGTCCAGGGGGGTCCCAGACCAGAGGGAAGCTCTGGATTCCCACAAAATGTCACTGCCTCAGCAGCCACATAGACCAAAGCTCCCCGGGTTACCCAGCACGGGCTGGTGCTGCTGAGGAATATCAGGGTGTAAACAGGAGAGAAATAGAAATAATTCAGGGATAAAGATCATCAAACAAGGGGAGAAGAAAGAAGAGGAAAGAAAAAATCTGAAACCGAATGCCTGAATGGTGGAGAAGAGAAAAACTATGTAAAACACCCCTTTGTGTCAGAGAGAAGCACCAGGTGGACTGCAGAAGTGTCTTCCAGGCATGGATCATAAAGCCATGGAATCTTTAAGGTTTAAAAGACCTCTGAGATCATCAAGTCCAGTGCCAGCCCCACATCACCACCGTGCTCACCATTAAACCCCGTCCCCAGGTGCCACATCCACAGAGTCTCCAAACATTTCCAGGGATGGTGACTCCACCACTGCTCTGGGCAGCCTGCTCCATGGCCTGACAACCTTTGCCATGAAGAAATTTTCCCTAATATCGAGTTTAAACCTCCCCTCGTGCAACTTGAGGCTGTTTCCTCTCGTCCTGTCACTTGCTGGAAGGAAGACCAGCCTCACTTGGCTCCAGCCTCTGTGTTTGCTGAGAAATTCAGGTGCCAGTGCCATCCCTAGACTGCGATAAAAATAATCTAATGGATAAAAATAATATAAAATGAACATTGGGGCCACACCTGAATAGTTTCAGGAGCAACCACCCCATCCTGACAGTGCCCATATCCACAGAAAGTAGAACTCTGCTGTGCAAATTGTGAGCCAGAACACCTCAGCATTTTCCCACCAGGCTGCACTTGCAAGAAATATTTCTGAAATATTTGTGTCACTGGATGTTCTTGTTACAAGGTGTTAAATTTGGCTAACAAATATACTGCTCCTTTTTCATGTAGAACGCGGCTGCACTTCAGTCAGCATTTCCCCCCTCATTAAAAAGTAAAACGAAACCTCATCAGCACAAGGTGATTTGCATACAGAGGCTTCCCTGCCACGTCTAAAACATGAAGTCATATTTCATTGAAAAACCCCCAAAAAACAATTATGTATTCACTCCAAATAACTTAATTGTTATTCAGCATGTGAGAGGTTACTAAGAACCCCAGAAGGATTTGCTGGATTTTTTTTCTGCAAATACTGTCACAAATGTGCTCCAGTAGTTTACTTTTGCAGTGCTTAAAGATGAAGTTAAAGGTCACACATCCCTCAATCCACATGGAGGTTCCTAAAAAAGCTTGGAGAAGCTTCTTGCTGATGAATAGGAATCAGAAACCTAAAATGTGGCAAAAGGTAGGTGGCTTTTGTCCAGAAGGCAGCTGCATTCTAGGAGGAAGTTAAAAAAAAAATAAAAAAATATGACACACCAGGGACCTTGGAGTGAGGAATTTTTGGTGTGTTGCCCTACTTTTAAAGAGATTATTAATGAGCTGGGGATCATCAATCAGCCTCTTTGCCTCTTCCTTTTGTTTCTCTCCTTGTTTCTCTCATCATCCTCTTCAGTGGTATCAGCATTGTTGGCCACTTCTGGAAGGGCTCTAGGGAAGGAGAGACAGCAGTAAAAAGCTCTTTAATGCACATTTTACCCTGTATTTTCTAATCCCTTTTCAACTACAGAGTCCTGATCTCAGGGGTAAATATGGTCTCAAAGTAAAGTCCACATAAACTTCAAGGCAAAAGGAATTTATAAGATATTGGACAGAGAAATAGCATGATCAAAGTAAGACATAAAAAAAAAAAAAAATTTCCAGACTCAATCTTTAGGTGCAAAGGAAAATAACTTATATTGGCAGGAGCACAGTCCTGGTTGGTTGTTTCAGTAAAAGCAGCTCATTATGTGAAGGCAGAAACCCTTCCCCAACCTAAAAGAAATGGAGATTTACAGTGCAGCCCCCACCTGGCTTGGGATGACAACAAGACTTTTCTACAAGGTATCCAAAACAGTCAGAACCCCAGGGTCTGGAATATTTTAGTCTTAGAACCATAGAAAAGAATCACAGAATGGTTTGATTTGGAAGGGCTTAAAGACCCTGTTCCACCCTCTGCCATGGGCAGGGACACCTTCCACCATTCCAGGGTGCTCCAAACCCCATCCAGCCCTGCCTTGGGCACTTCCAGGGATCCAGGGGCAGCCCCAGATTCTTTCTGTGCCCAGAAAGTGGCTCAGGGGCACCAGGAAGGGAAAGCCCCAAAGAGCCTCTTGTAGCCAAGCCCCTGAGGTGTTCATGGAAACCTAGGATGGTTTGTGTTGGAAGGGACCTTAAAGATCACCCAGTGCCACCCCTGCCATGGCAGGGACACCTTCCACTGTCCCAGGGTGCTCCAAACCCCATCCAACCCCCCTTGGGCACTTCCAGGGATCCAGGGGCAACCCCAGCTTCTTTCTGTGCCCAGAAAATGTGGAGAATCCCTGGCTGAACTCTCCCTGCTCTGTAAATTCCACGTGTCACCTCTGAGGGAGGTGTTATCCATCCCCACAGGGGATGTTGGTGTGGAAAGCAGCTCAGATCACAAAATCCTGACTGCTGGGGCTGAGCACAGAGCCTCCTCTGCTGGGCTGTTTTTAAAGGCAGGGTCCCAGGCAATGTTTCCTGTAGTCAAGGAGAATCTGTGTTGAAAGGAATTTAAATGGTGTCCCAACAAAGCACTGTGGCATGGAAACAGGATAGAAAGCTTGGATGCACGTTCTGGATCTGGTTCATAATGAGAGGGTTTGGGGCCCAGGCAGTACTGAAGAGATTTCCAGGGATTTCAAGAGCTATGGCCAGATCTCCTGGGCAAAGTTTGCTGTTATAAGGGACTGCTCTACCCAGGCTGAACTGCACAGTTTTGTGAGTGAAAAAAAACCCCAAGGATGATCATTAATTGAGCTTTGCACTCTGCAGTTTTTTATGTTCACATGCAGGAGCTGTGAGCAGTGGTAACAGCTTTGGCACCTTAAAGGATGTTTGTTTTTGCCAGAGGAATTCCTGCACTGACTGAGAGTGTTGGGCATCAGCCACTTACAGGTTTGTCACAGAATCCCAGAATGGTTTGGGCTGGAAGAAACCTTAAAGCCCATCCAGCTCCAGCCCTGCCTGGGCAGGGACACCTCCCACTGCCCCAGGCTGCTCCAAACCCCATCCAGCCTGGATTTGGACAATTCCAGGGATCCAGGGCAGCCCTCAACCCAAATGAGGTTGATGTAAAGCATCCTCTGAGGTTAATATGAAGTGTAAACCAACTCTTGCTCTTCTGGAACTGCTGTTTTCCCAAGTAGGGACACTCAGGAGTGTCACCCAGCCTCTGAGAACCCTGAAGTTTTCAGCTGGGTGTTGCATTCACATGAATATATCAAATATCATGTTATATCTGCATAGGCTTTGGAGTGAGCTCTAAAAAGCACATTGCTAACAGTGTGAGGCTTGTTAAAGTCAGGGGTTTAGCTCTTCCCTTCAAATAAGGGAAGGAACCTGTTTCAAGAAGAATGTTCTAGATACTGTAATTCCTACGGGGAAAAAATGGAAATTTATCTTCCATTTAAAAACACTTTGCTTCAGATGAGGCCATGTGCCTTTGGTATTTATAGAGAAATACTGGCAAATTTGGTTAGAGGTGACAAAGGGGATGGGTAATCCTGACTGATCCTGACGCTTCATGCCTTGAGAAAATAATATAAAAACTACTTCTTGAACAAGTTTCAAAATTTACACTGAAAAATGTGAAGAGAGCTCTAAAAGGACAGTGGACACTGAGCTGAGGCGAGGGAAAAGACAGCAAGTGATATCTTGAACCTGATATATCACCAAATACCACAGTGATGAATGCTGTAAAAAATTCAGGGATTTAGGATGGACACATCAAAGTGGAATAAGAAGTTTCCAACCTCATCTACTCTGTGCTTACTCTCATCTATTAACCAAGCCCCATTTATGTGTCCCAAAGTAGAGACAACCTTCTTTTCTCAAAACACCCTGCAAAAGTGGAAAAGGGAGAGTCTGACTTCAAAAGCTCTCCAACACTCTAGCAGTAGATCAAGTGTATTTTAATTAGAAAAAGGTTCAGGCTGCAGAATACAGGTCTGGCTCTGGACCCAAACTGCTCTGAAATGCAGCCTGGCTGTCATCTTTCAGCTGGGGCCTCTTACTTTTACTGTGGAAATAAAAATGAAAAAAATCCTCCACTGTAGCATTGGTAGGAGTCCAAATTGACAATAAAGTTGCTGGAGTTTCTTGGGATTTACCCTAACAGGAAGTTTTATCGCTGCACATCAGCGTTAGTCATGCCTCAGGTTATGAGTCAAGTCAAAACAAAGCAATCACCTCTTAAATTGTGAAGGGAAAAGAAAGTAAAAGTGAAATTTGGAGTATGCTGTAGGCAATAACCTGATGTTGGCTTTAACAGAAGGAGGGTGTCACCCAGAAAATGGTCTGTAGGAATTCCAGTCTTTGTTTTATTTTGCACATAATACACATTAAATAGCAATTCTGAGAAGTGCAACCCTTAGGTGAACATAGTTCTTACTTGATTTGGTTAGGATTTGCACTATTAATCAACCATTCTTAAAGGTAAGAGGTCAGCAATTATTTTACCTTTAGATTTGGAGATTTCTGCCATCTGAAACTGGAGAAAAATCATCAGCTCTTCCTAACAGTAGGTTTCTTCTACATGTGCTACATGAACCCGAAAGCTCTATTGCTTTGCTGCAGCAGCTTTCTCTATTCTTTCAGTCTCCTTAGAGATAAAACAAGTTAATTTTAAGCAACTGGGATGTTTACCTGGGCCACTGCAGAAAACTCACCATAATAAACTCCTATTTTATCGAAACGTGGCAAATTCCCTCTCCTCGTTGCTGGCATTTGAATGTTAAAATATCCAATAATGCATTTTGATTTCCAATTGTTTTGGTTATTTCACCCCTTGGAATACCACAGCTCTAGTCCAGATGTATTTTAATCTTCCTTACTGCCCCTGCCAAATTTCTGTTTCCCATTTGCTGAGTGCTCTCATCATGAGCAATATGTCTATGTCACTTCCTCCCTGTATGTTCAGGCTTTTCCTTGACTCATGCAATCTGGAAGAAGCTAAGCCCAAAGGAAAATTGAAACCCTTTAGGGTTGCTATTTTTAAATGCAAGAACTTCCATGGGGCTGTTTGAAAAGGAGATCCCTTTTGAAGATAATAAACAACATGCAAGAAATACCATTCACAGTTCCTCTTCAAAGCCTCGTGTCCCAGCCCTGGAGCAGGTCAGCAAAAATGACACTCCAAAAAGCATAAAATATCCAAAGAGAAGCCACGGAGAATCAGGTTTCCACAGCCTGATGCTGTGGGTTTTGAATTATTTGCTGAAACAAGTGACTGTCCCCACTGATTGTGGATGCCCCATCCCTGGAAGTGTTCCAGGCCAGGTTGGAGGGGGCTTGGAGCAGGCTGGGATAGTGGAAGGTGCAGGGGAAGGTAGAAGGTGGGACTGGATGGGCTTTAAGGTCCTTTCCAACCCAAACTGTTCAGGGATTCTGGATCTGCATCACCAGGCTTCTGGGGTCTCTTCCTCTCTCCCTCTCCTCAAGGATTGGCCTGAGCTCCTGCAAACCCATCTTTGATCCCTACGGGTGCAAGGCCAGCTGCCCATGAAACAAATCCTCCTCTTTCCACGTGAAATGGGCAGGGAGGGAAGGTCCCTTTGAGCCCGGAGACAGGAGATGCAAAGGTGTCCCAGGGGCAGCACAGGGATCAGGAGATCATTCCATTCCTTTTTGTTTCTCCTGAACTCTGTGAATTGTCATCCCCTTTTAAATAAGTCCCTGCTGGCAGTCACACACTGCAGTTCTGAGCCCCCTGGACACAAGCTGATCTCACATTTAAAGCAGAGGGAGAGGCAAGCAGCAAGAACGTGCTCAGAGTGCACCAGGCTTCTCTGCTATCAAACAGCAAGAGCCAGCCAGGGTGGGCAAATGTTGGAATCCAGGACATCCCTCTGGCTGCCCTGGCTGGCTCCAGACCCTGGCAGGGGGGTTCAAGACCCTGGCATGAAGTAAAAAACACCTGTGAGTTCGATTTTAGCCTGTGGAAAAAGCTGTCATTTTTGTATGAGTGTTTGAGTAGTGTGGTAGTTGGAGTAACACAGGGTGGAAAAGTAGAATTTTGGGATTTTTAGAATGTGGTTCAAGGGGATACAAGATGGAGGAATTTGGGTGTGTCCTAAATTTCTCCTTCTTCTTGCCCTCCATGTCTTGCTGTGATGGCGACACTTTTCTATTGGTTCAAGGCAGAGATTCACAGTCTAACACAGATGATAGGAATTGGTGAAGGAATTGTTAACATACACATGTATCTTTGAGTATATAATGTGGGAGCCACTCGAGGCTCTCAGCAGACTGCCATGGCCTTTCTGGACAGAGCTCAGCAGGTCAGAGAAAGAAAGTTTAGATAAGAAGAAATAAACAACCTTGAAAGCACAGTCAGAAGCATCCCAGGCTCCTTCTTTGGCTGTGTTGGGCTAAGGGAAGCAAAGACTGTCCACGATCTCTTGGGGTCACCCTGACCTAGGAACGCTGAGAGAAAATCGACGGGCAAACACTTTGGGGTTCTGCCAGCACCTAAATGAATTCCAGCTGAGAATCCTTGTGGCATTCAGAGGTGCCAAGGTGCCAAGCAGTGTGCTGGGATCCCACTGCAGGCTGGAATCAGGAGTAAAACCCCTGCTGCTGCTCAATGCCCCAATCCCACTCACATCCCTGTTTCACTACCACTTTTCTGTTGCTTTTGCCTAAATAAATACTTCCAGCAGAAGTTTATCTTTGAAAATCTTGTGGTTTATAGTTTACTATGAAAAGTAATGGTAGATGGTTTTTTTTTCTGTGCTAGCAGTATGAATTAAGTATTTTTCCATGTTAGGGGCCAATTGATGGTACTTTTCCCCCTGGCTGACTCTCCTCTACCTGGACACTTACTTCCATGAAACTTTCAGGAATATCATAACTGAGATCTGCTTGACTTAAACAATGAATTACAAGGTTTGAAAGTGAACAACACACAATCACAATGCCCTTGTCTGATTGTAACATCATTTCCTAAGGAAATGAAGGGTTTTTTTCAATCAAACAAGAAAAGGCATGCCCTGAGCTGGACTTCGTGGCTCTCAGGGACTGTTCATCATCATGGCCAAAGCAGAGGAATGTCTGATAGTGTAGGTGAGCAGATTTTGCTCTCAAGGCTCATTATTTACAAGGCAGTTACTCTGTGCAGAGCTTCTTACCAGCAGCTGTAGCACTTCTTTATTCACAATGTAAATGTGCTGTGTAAATGCCTGTAAAACTTTATGAGCTCCATTGCCTCCAAGCACTTCAGCCCAGGTATGGTTAATAAATCCTGCATGTGCACTGTCTCGACCCTCTCCCCAACCTTTCCAGGGCAAAATTCCACAGGCAAAGAGCTCCCCTGCACTCTCTGAGCAGTGTTAGGGGTTTTTTTGTTACCTGACTCTAAAAGACACAGTCCCCTTGTAAGGAGCTGTACCAGACATTTAATTAACTTTACTTTTTCCATCCAGCACCTGTAGCCTCCACCTCACACACTCCCAGCCTTACTTAATGACGCTGCTGAGCGCCCATACCATCATCAATGATTTCTTTATTTCTCTAAGAGATTTTTTTAGGGTGAAAAGCAGCAGCCTGGCTCTCCTCGATCTTCTGGAGAATTCCCACTAGGTGGCACCGATATCCAACATTCCCTCTCCACCCTGCGTGTGGATGCCCCTTGCTTTGCTCCAGGTCTTCTTTCCCCCTCCCTTTTCTTTTTTTTTTTTTTTTTTTTTTTTTATGCAGCATTTTCAAACTCTGAGCTCATCGGGTTTAATAACTACAAAAACAAACAGCTCACGGGATTTTTTTTCCCCCTCTCCTTACAGTGCTAGATGGTTCCAAGCCAAAAGCCAAGTTATGTTTTTTCACAGGCAAAAAAAGGATCAATTTCCAGTGTGGTTTCTACAGTTGGTTCAGGAGCCATTAACTATTTCTTTTAGGACCTTCATCATTCGAGTCCTTAGAAGTTTTTTACTTTGTCATCCTCACTCATGTGCATCACAAACCTGACCTCTGCAGGAACACCCCGATCCCAGAGAGACCAGGGAGCTGGGAAACACGGACAGCTGTGAGGAAAACTCATGTAGCAGTGACTGAGAGCTGCCAGCAGCCATTCATCTTCCAGGAAATAAAAAAATGCCTCAAATGAGGCTTTGGTAGCAAATAAAACACAATTGTTCTTTCAACAGGAAATAGTCAAGGGTAATTCTCACTAATAGGACTGAAGTAATTTTGGATATCTTTCAGAAGAGATTGAGATTTTTCAGCAGGTCTTTCTCAAATTCAGCCCTTTTCTCCACTCCTTCCTACTCTTATACATTCCCAAACAAATATGTAGAATTCCTTTGGACTGGAACTAATTTTAGATGGTAATGTAGCAGCAAAGCCTTCCAAGACTAACAATTAGGAAAGACAGTTTTGGAAAAAAAGCCTGCACACATTTTCCTGGTAAATAGCAAGAAGCTAGAAGTCAATAACTCAAATTAAATTAAAACTATTATTTGGGGATAACCTTGTAATTGACTGGATAAACAGCTTCTGTTTCTGAGTCTGCCAAGCCATGATAATATCATTAACAGAGATAACAGTCACATGAAAATCAATGTGGATATGGCTGTTGAAGTCCTGAGTTCATTTTAAGCTCATTTGAAATTCTTCATCTACATTTCTTCAGATTTTAAACATTAATTCCTGAGTGGTTGTTTTACTCTCCTCAAATTAACTTGACAAAGTAAGAGTTTCCAAACTCCATTTGAAAGTCTCTGTTTCAGATCCTTAAAAAGTCACAAGGACATCCCAGACATAAACATCAAGGAATGCACACTAGTTCATCACTCACTATCTTACAGTGCAATAAATAATGTAAACAATTATGAAGATGGGATTTCTGGAAGTCCAGGCAGCTTTACAGCTGTGGAATATCAGACCCTGGCTTTTATTCAGGTACTAGAAAAACAAAAGACTGTGAAAAAGAAGTGGATAAGTATGACAGGAATGGAAAAAGCAGGGGATGGAATAATTCAAAATTCACTGACCTATTTACTCCTGCATCTGCCACAGCCTCTGGACAGCCCAATGGGAAATGCACCAGGAAAAAGTAATCACTGGAGATTATCCTGTGTATGAGAGAGAAACAATGTCTGCAGTCAGCCTTCCCAAGCTCAACAATTTCCTCTATCTCATAAAAAGCAGGACAGAGAATTCCCCAACACTCCAGGCACAGAGAGCCCACCAGGCTCCTGTTCCTCACACCTGCCTGGTGCTCCCCCAGGAAACAGGGATCTTTCCTCCCATTTGGGATTTTTCCTCCCATTTGGGATTTTCCTCTCTCATTTGAGATTTTTCCTGCCATTTGGGATTTTTCCCTCCCGTTCCCACCTGGCTGCAGGCACAGCCCCAGGGCTGTGATGTGCAGTTGTTCATCCTGGGGCAGCCCGAGTTGTTGTCTGCATTTCACCCACTGGTTCAGAAGGATCTACAGCAACAAAAAACCACACAGAAGCAGAATACAAACAGATCCCTGTGAAAATGCACAAAATGTGCCTCTAGATCAGTGCCCAAAGGCTCAAATATCCTGCCCCTTAATTGCAGGAGTATCTAGATTATCATTAGCACTCAATCATTATTATTTTTCTTTTTTGTTCCTCAGGAACAGGGGTTTCCAATTGCATATTTCTCTCTGAATTTATTATCAGGTGGATCACCTGACCACTGTTTAAAGTCAATTCACTGTTTAAAAGACATGGGATCCTACTCTTTATTTTAAGTGTTTACTACTGTTTTTATGGAAGCTGTCATGTTAAGAACAATGGAGCATGTAATGACATGAGGAGGGGTTTTTTCTCTGGGGATTGCAGCAAAAGGCTGATCAAATTTCAGTGTTTCTTAGAAGTTATTCTGCCTTGAAAGGCAACTAATGGCTCCAGCAGGGGATGCACTGAATTTCAGCTGCGGTGACTGCATGGCAGTGACACAAAGTCATGTGTGGCCATTCCAAGTGCATCCCGCATGTAAATGCAGCAAAGTGAATTTGTAGCTCCGTGGCAAATACAGCTCCACCACTTCCAAGTCCTGCTACGACAGCTGTACATTTGAATCCATCTACTTACCTGCATGAATTATTCACAAAGGATAATGGTTTTGAGCCAGTAAAACGACAAGACTGTTTTAAGTCAGGAAACAAGATAAAGTCCCAGTGTAGCCTCCTCAGTCATGTCCATCAGGAACCACATTTCTCACATTTCTCAGTAGGGAATTGTTTAAATTACTCCTTGTACCCCCACAAAATTTTCTCACCAATGTTTCATCCCCATTCCTACCACAAATAACGAAGGATTTACAAAAAGATGTCTTTATGTGCATCCATGAAGTAAAAGTCAATCATTGTCTCCTACTCCACATGCAGAACTGGGAGCACCAGAAGATAAATGTCAAAGCTCTGACACCTTGGAGTGTCCAGTTTGGGATGCCTTATGTTTGATTATTTTTTCCCCCAGAATATTAAATAGCACAGAAGTTTCTATATTAAAACACAGCCCTGCTGTTCTCACCTCCAATCTGGACATCAGCAAACAGAGTTCAACTGATTACTCAAGCTGGACCCTCAGACACAGCTCAGCTATAAAAATCTGGGCTTCCCCCAATGTCACAAACTATGACCTCAAGCAGAGGTAAATTCAATTTTCCCAGGAGCATCCACCTCTTCAAGTCCAATCTTTTTATTCCTGCAGCTCCCGATTGCTAAGAGATGACACTGCATGTTAAAACAATCTTTGTATGTCTCAGTAAGCTTTAGCCACTGGGCAAAAAGGTTAAACATCTGCAGCTGGAATGTACTTTGTAGCTGCAGAGGTAACAACAGATGCCTTGCCAGGACATTCCTTTACTTCTGGCAGCCAAAGAAATGTTCTGTGACTTGTGTGGGACAACCTGCACTGTGCATTTCCATTGCTTGGGATCTCTGATCCATTGACCGGGAAGGTTTAAATAAAATAAAAATAAATAAAAGACCTGCTGCCTGTTTAGCTGCTGTGCTCATTACACCATTCTGGAAAAATTCAAAGCTGTTCAATGATAATTTTTATTAGAGATGTAATAATTGTGGCATGAAAAAAAAAAGTGACAGAAAATACAAGAAAATGATCTTATGAGGAGGAAAATAAACAAAGGAAACAAGCAAACCAAAAACCATAGTTCTGTGGTGTCCAAATTACAGAGAGGTGCACTTCCCACATCTTGTGGTTGATGATGAGAACCTGTGTCCAAAAGAAATTGGATTTTTTTGACCTCTCTCCCCTGATCAGGTTCTCAGTTACCCAGGTCTGAGTACACGGAGAGGAACTTACAGGGTGATAATTTATACATTTCTCCCAACCTAGAGGAACTTTGCTCAAGATTCCTTGGTTGGATGTGATGGAGCTGGCCAGTCTGTGGCCAAGGGCTGGTGCTGAGCAGCACAGACTGCACAAGCCTCCCGTGGCCAGGAAATGCAGCCAGAGCTGATAATAAATGTGATAATAGCTGTGAATTCCTGCCACGAACCCCCTCTGCATCCTCCCAGCTCCCCACGCTGCAAACCACCATCCCTCATCCCTCTGATTAGATCAGTGACGCAGCCAGAGATTAGGCCAAGTTACAGTTCTCTCCTAGCAACTAATTTAATGCTTTTTAATAGATTACAGCCTCTTTTAGGTCCAAACCTTTCTATTTTGGGAGTTCCAATTCAAATTTGCCTAATAGCTTTGCATAATAGTCTCTTGCTCCCAATAAATTCCTCATTTCAGCTTTAATTGGTTTGTTCATGGAGAATCACAATTTACACGAGCAGAAGAGATCTTTCACTAGCAGCTACTGAATATAAGTAATACTTGATTAAACAAAATGAGATAGTCATTTGCTCTTTTTTCCCCCTAGCATTTGTTAATGATATTGCCAATTTCTACTTGCAGTTAAAGTATATTTACACCATAATCAATTAAATGTATTTAGAATAGATATTAAATAACACTGTGGGTTTGGTGTCCTTTTAAATTTACATTTTATAATTTTAAACACTTTAAAATGTCAGCCAACTGTTCTCCAGTGCAAAGTAATCAAAACTGAAGACACAGATTGATTTTATGAGTGGTGATATAAGCAACAAGTGGAAACACACACAAAAAAAATAAATAATTTGAAGAGCTGTAATGCTGAAGCATAAATCACCCCCAGTGATTTGAAAGTCTCAGTCCAGAAATAAAGAATTATCTCATTTTACTCAGCAGAGCTCAGCCTGAAGAGCCTGGAAATGGAAAAAGCACAGGACAGCTCAGGAGGAGTTTGGTAGAGGGAGGGGAGCTGGAGCTCGGGTGATACTAAGGAACTTCTTGGAAATATTTTTGTGAAAGAAATGGATACTCTAAACCAGCATGAAAATACCTCAACTTGAAACACTCATGTTTGGAAGAAAATATTTTAAATGTAGCTTTGAGTACCCTAGGAGGCTTCCTAAAGACAAGGTGTTTGGTTTTTTTTTTTTTTTTTAAATCATCACAGTTTCAAAGCTATTACAGTTCCTTCCTGGGTGTCTAACCCATAATTTCAAACACTTTGGTCCTCAAGTAAGAGCAAGGGATTCCATTAAATGAAAATATATCAAACAGATATTTGAAATACATGTAGAAATCATATTAGCTTGTGGTACTGACTGCTATTAATTACTGGAATATGCAGAATATTTGAATAAGAATTTTGTAAGCTTCTTTGATGTTTTTCTATTAAGGCCAGAATAATGCCTATGCAAAAGACAGATTTATGAGTTAAGTATATTTAGGAAAAAATAACTTTGGCATATTAATTTGATTTTTTTTTGCTCATTCTTCTAGTTTAGCTTGAGAGTTGGTTGGGTTTTGTTTGTCCTGTAATAAAAATACACTAGGAGAGGGAGCTGTATTTAGGCTAAGTCTGAATTTATGCCGATGAAGTATACGTGACACATTTTTCAGCACCAGAGGGGGATTTGGGAACACTGAATTAGGACGGCACATTTTTGGGAGCCTGACCTGAGATGCACCAGTGGCCTGGGCTGGGCTCTGGGGCCAGAAAAGGGCAAGGACAGTGAAGGCTGTGACAAACAACACCCAAAACAAAGTGCAGCCAACAAGCCATGAAAAAATAGATTAATATGGTGAGTAGGTTTAGATGGGATATTGGGGGGGAATTCCACCCTGTGAGGGTGGGGAGGAGCTGGGATGGAATTCCCAGAGCAGCTGTGGCTGCCCCTGGATCCCTGGCAGTGCCCAAGGCCAGGCTGGACAGGGCTGGGAGCACCTGGGACAGTGGGAGGTGTTCCTGCCATGGCAGGGGTGGCACTGGGTGATCTTTAAGGTCCCTTTGAACCCAAACCATCCTGGGATTCCATGAACACCTCAGGGTTGGCTACCAGAGGCTCTTTGGGGCTTTGCCTTCCCGGTGCCCGGGAGACCCAGACGGTCCCGGCGGTGCCACTGGGGCACCTGCGTGATGCCCCCGCTGTCATCTCCCCTGTCACAGCCCCTGTGTCACCCCCTGTGTCACAGCCCCTGTGTCACCCCCTGTGTCACAGTCCCTGTGTCACAGCCCCACGGTCACAGCCCCGCTCATCACTGCACAAGCCCCGTTCCCGAGGTGGCCCCGCACCGGGGGATGAGGGCATGTGGGGATGAATGGTTGAGGAGATGAGGGAATGAGGGGATGCAGTGATGCTGGGCCGAGGGGATGAGGGGATGCGGGGCTGAGGGGATGAGTGAAAGGATGCAGGGCTGAGGGGATGCGGTGATGTAGGGCTGAGGGGCTGAGTGTTTGAGGGGATGCGGGATGAGGGAACGCGGGGCTGAGGGGATGCGGGGATGCAGGGCTGAGTGGGATGAATGTTTGAGGGCATGAGGGGACATGGTGATGCGGGGCTGCGGGGATGTGGAGATGCGGAGGTGCGGAGCTGAGGGGATGCGGGGCTGAGGGGACGCGGGGCTGAGGGGATGCGAGGCTGAGGGGCTGAGTGGTTGAGGGGCTGAGGGGATGCGGGGATGTGGAGATGCGGGGATGTGGAGATGCGGGGATGAAGGGCTGAAGGGATGCAGGGCTGCGGGGATGAGGGGACGCGGAGATGTGGGGATGAGGGGATCCGGAGCTGAGCGACGTGGGGCTGAGGGGATGCGGGGCTGAGGGGATGCGGGGCTGAGGGGATGCGGAGATGCGGGGCTGAGGGGATGCGGGACTGAGGGGATGCGGGACTGAGGGGATGCGGGGCTGAGGGGATGCGGGGCTGAGGGGATGCGGGGCTGAGGGGCCGCGGGGATGCGGGGCTGAGGGGATGCGGGGATGCGGGGCTGAGGGGATGTGGAGATGCGGGGCTGAGGGGATGCAGGGCTGAGGGGATGCGGGGATGCGGGGCTGAGGGGATGCAGGGCTGAGGGGATGCGGGGATGCGGGGCTGAGGGGATGCGGGACTGAGGGGACGCGGAGATGCGGGGCTGAGGGGATGCAGGGCTGAGGGGATGCGGGGATGCGGGGCTGAGGGGACGCGGAGATGCGGGGCTGAGGGGATGCGGGGATGCGGGGCTGAGGGGCTGAGGGGACGCGGGGCTGAGGGGATGCGGGGCTGAGGGGATGCGGGACTGAGGGGACGCGGGGCTGAGGGGACGCGGGGATGCGGGGCTGAGGGGATGCGGAGCTGAGGGGATGCGGGGCTGAGGGGACGCGGTGATGCGGGGCTGTGGAGATGCGGAGGTGCGGAGCTGAGGGGGTGCGGAGCTGAGGGGATGCGGGGCTGAGGGGATGCGGGGCTGAGGGGATGCGGGGCTGAGGGGATGTGGAGATGCGGGGCTGAGGGCTCGCAGAGCCGCAGCCGGAGGCCGGCGGGGCGGGCGCCAGGCGCGGCCGCTGCGGACGGACGCGGCGGGCACCCAATGCGCTCGGGAGGGAGGGCAGAGCCCCGCGGCCCGGCCCAATGAGGCCGCGCCCGGAGCGGGACTTCCTTCGGGGATCCCGCGGCGGGGGAGCCGCGGTCCCGCCGAGCGGGGACACGTCAGTGCGGGGCCGGGAGCCGCCTTCGTTCCCCGCAGCCTCCCGCGGCCGCGGGGCCCGGCGCACGGCCGCAGGGACGCGGAGCATCCCCGGCATGGGCCCCGCTGCTGCCCGCACCGCCCCGGGCGCCGCCGCCGTGCCCCGGGGCTGAAACGCTGGGCCGGCCCCGCCTCCGCCCTCCCTCCTTCCCTTCCTCCTCCTCCTCCTCCTCCTCCTCCTCCTCTGCTCCTCCCGGGGCCTCCGATGCCGCCGCCTCCCGCCCGCTGCTGAGCCGTGACGGGCGGGGGCCCTGGGGACCCCGCCGGGGACATGGGCAACGGGATGTGCTCCCGGAAACAGAAGCGGATTTTCCAGACGCTGCTGCTGCTGACCGTGGTGTTCGGGTTCCTGTACGGGGCGATGCTCTACTACGAGCTGCAGGGCCAGCTGAGGAAGGCTGAGGCCACGGCGCTCAAGTACCAGCAGCATCAGGAGTCGCTCTCGGCTCAGTTACAAGGTACTTCCCTCGGCAGCAGCCTTCCCACGGCTGGCAGAGCACCCTCCTCCTCCTCCTCCGGCTGTCCAGCCTCTCTCAAAGTTTTGCTCCCTCTCCCCCTTCTCCTCCAGTCTGTGCGGTTGTTGGGTCTCTCTCCCCGCGTTGGAACCGCAGCCCCACCGAGGTCAGGGTGAGGTGTTGTGGTTTCCTAAAGAGCTCTCCTGCCCTCCCTGTAGCGATTCTTATTCCCAAAGGACCGCACATCACTTGGCGATTCCTTGGGAAAGGCAGGCGTGCAGTGCTGACTGTGTCCAGTCTGGGATTTTTGTGGGCTTCCCCCACAAAAACCCCCTTGTCTTGCAGGGTTTTATGTTGAGCATCCATCTGCAGCTCCTGGGCAGCATAAATAGCTCCAGGGTGGAGGAGAGGAGTATTCTAATAAAGTGGTTTTAAAGGGTGATTTAAAAGTAAAGTTCAAGTAAGTTACTTTGGTAGGGCGGTTCTGTTACTTTTGGAATAACTTTGAATTCCTTGGCTTAAAGGTGCCACATAAATACAGATGCTTGGTTTAAGGATGCAGCAGATGTGAGTCCTATAGTTGAAGATGAAAAGTTGTCTATGTCTGACATTTGCATGCCAAGAAATCAGAAGCAAAGGAGCAGGGATGTACCTGACACATCAATGGTCTGGAAAGACCTCAGCACCTCTCTGATTGTCAAGTGCAAGGTTATCAGGTCAGCACAAAGCCCAGAGCCAGCTTTCAAGTTTCCTTTCTCAAAATAGCATCAAAGAAGAATCAGAGGGATCTGCTGTAGCAGCACAAAACTTCAGGGTGATCCTCAGTCATCCTTTTCCCTGTGGAAGCTTCCATCAAAGCATGCCTGGCAGCACACAGTTTGTGTGCAGAGAGCACAGAGTTGGGTTTCTGCTGTTGGATTCTGACAGTCATTTCTTCCTTTAGCGTGTTCAGTCACCAGCTGACACCACCCTCACTTAGTACTTCAATTTCAGGCCATTTCCAGGTAATACCAGGGAGCTCTTTGCTAGAAACCTTCATTTTAGTCACAGAAAAGGTGTAAAGGTTTAGTTGGGAAGGGAGTGTGTGGCAGATGGCTAAAGGGCTACTCTTGCTGGGCTGTGCATTTGCCAACAGAAGACACAGGAGCATCTTGTTCTCAAGCTAAAATTTGACAAGTTGGCTTTTTCTGTTGCTCTGGCTTTGCCAAAGAGGAGTGAGCAACAGACTTTGTCCTGCCACACAGGGAGAGTCTCTGGATCTGGACTGTTGGGTTGAACTTCCCGTGCTTGAAACATGATTTTCAGTAGCCACCATCTATCCAAGCATGTTCATGGAAGCAGCAGGCAATTGTGGGAGCTGCATTTTCTCTAATTCTCTTGCTTGTTTCAGTGTATCAATGGGAAAAGTGAGATATGGACCAGGATCTGGTAACATTAATAGATTTGATGATCCATGCAATAAACTCACATGGCTCTGGGATCCATGCCAGTGTATCAAGCCCATTAAGCAGGAGAATTTATCTATGCCAAATACAGTAGCAGTAAACCCTGTTTTAAAAAAATAACCACTGGCCATTAAGTCACAGAATACAAGGAAGAATAAAATGTAACAATAAAAAAATTGGTTCTTTAAGTTTTCCTGTGCTCTGGAGTAGCTGTTAGACTGAAGAGAGGGTGAGAGCCCAGAGAAATACTAAATGCAGCAGAGCCCCTAGCTGCCTAATGGCCCACTAAAGAAAGAGAAGTTATATTCCTGAGGACTCCAGAGGATCTGGGAAATAAACTTTTCTTTCCTGTCTTTCTGCAATGGCCTCCCCTGCACAATCACCTGGATTTTTGCTGCAAGAGTTTGCTAGTGAGGAGAGCACAGAGAGTTCAGAGCCTGTACCCATCTCACCTGGAGAGCCACAGGCTGACTGGTGAGATCCACCACCAAACCCATTCCTGAACCTGTCCTATTTAACTCTTTGTTATGGAACAACAGGAGGGAATTTTCTTTAAGCAAAGACTTGGAAACAACATGAAATGCTGACAGCAAGTCCAGTTTGCAGGTGCAGTATTTGACTGCACTTTGAACTTTTGATTTTAAGTGACTGGGATTTGAAATCAACAATGTTCCTGTTGCCAAATTAAAAAAAAAAAAATCCCCCCTCTATGAATATCTGAGCTATATCTCTTGGCTGTCCAAAGATTATTCTTTGAGTTTATTGCTTTATGAGAACAATAAAATTAAAGTATTGCATTGGTAAGGTAATGCAGCTTATCTTTTCCATGCAGCATAACCAGTTTCTCTATAGATCCTGGAACAGAGATAACTTTGGGGCCTGAAATATGATGGAAGCACTCTGAAATCTTTTAAAAAGAAACTAGTTAAAGGGCAAAGTTAAAGGAAAAGAGGGTGCAATCACAGGGATTGATTTCTTGGTATTCACAGCTCTCCTGGGTGACTGAATAAGACTTTAAAGCTGAGCAGAAAAGAATTCCTTGGACTTCTGTTTCCTGAACAACCATTTCATCAGGAGGCTTTTATAGGTTTAAATGTAAACTACAAAAATAAAAAGGCAACTTCTAAAAGTGGTGTTTTTGGGAATGCTGAGGCTGTACTGTGGCAGGCTGGCTGTGTCCCTGGAAGTCTGACTGGGGTGAATCTCTTGGAGGGCACTAAAATATCACCTGTTCTGACTTTTGGTAGGATTTTGTTGTGACTCCTGGAGCCTACAAAGGCATTTGCTTTCCTGATTGCACACAGAGGAGCTTGGGAGCTCCCCTGTCAGGGCTTGTGAGTGAAACTTGAGTCAATTTGGGAAATACCTGAGGTTCATGGACACAGTGGCAGTTTAGGACCTGAAAGCCTTTGGTCTGCCCAAAATTTGAATCAAGATCCTCAACTGTAGCTCAGAGTGCAGCTCCCTTCACTTCCTGCTGTCCCCTCGACTATTTTTCATGTTTTTTTGAGGGTTTCTTCATCTATTTAGGTAATAACAACCTCCTTTTTGGTACTTGCCAGTTCTTCATGCCCGAATGAGCTGTTCTTTCTGTTTTTCCATGAAAAGCCAGCTGTCTTAGATTTTTATCTTTTTCATTGCCTTGTTTTGCACAAACACCTGGAGGAGGCTCAATCTCCTGGGAATACGTGGGAAAATATCAAGGCAGAATGCACGGATCACTGGGAAATGGGGCAGGAAGAGTCTCAGAATCATTTAACACACACACCTGATCTGAAGAGAGCTGCACACGGCCGTGGGTTTGGGGAGTTCTGCTCTCCCTGGTGTTCACAGCTTCAGCCACCGTGCTGAGAAGTGTTTGTGCGCCCTGGAGTGAGCCCAGGGTACAAAGGGAAGGGTGGCAGACCTGGGAAACACAGTAGCTGGGTTAGAAAAACTGGGATCTTAAATTCACCCCCTTTAGAGGATCAGATTGCAGAAGATCTTTGTAGAAGAGTGTCAAACTTTGGTATTTTTCTCTAACAAAGTTCTGCTGGGCATGGAAAAAGCAGGGCTGCTTTTGTAATCCACAAAGGGGATACCAGGGGCAAAATTCAGAGATGACATTAATTTTTTTGACTGCTGAGCAAACCTGAATTTATAGTTGTTTTTAAGATCTTTCATAGGGAAGCTGATCTTCCCAGTAAGCTGATTATTTTAAAGTCTCATTCTCTGAGCACTATATGCATCTGAAGCATGGAGATAATCTTACTTAGTATTTCTTAAAGTGATAAAAGCAAAACTTGATGCTCTTTGCCTCCTTTAAAACTGTGACAAACTAAAGTCTTGGAATTATTGGCCAAACAGGAGCAAGCTTCAGTTGCTGGAACAGAACCACACAGAGAGCTGCAGGTGAGCCTGATTGAACCTGTGGCTGCTGCAGGATTGAAAGGATCTACAGACATCTTTTTAGCCCTTGCAGCTTCTGTCTTCTCAACCTCTGGGTGTTAAGTAACCCTTGTGTACTATTTTAATCTGTTTAATCTGTTTTAATCCCTCATCCTAATAACAGCCTACAGTTAGTGCCTCTTACTACCTTAATTTTTTCTGCTCTTCCTGTCAGAGTGTGATCTTGTGCAATCTCTGTGCAGGCTGAGAGACTGTCCTGTGATCTTGGCAGCCAGCCCAGCAGGACTCTGGGCTTGAGAGTTTCCCCTGCTGTGGCCAAGGTGTGGATTTCCTCAAAGGTTTCTGATCCAGGGCTAGAAAGCACCAGTTGTAAAGGAAATGTAGATTGCTCCGAGCCTGTTGTGCCAGTTGTCCTGAAGGAAGGCTCCTGCTGGGGGTTGGTCACATCTATGGTAGCTTCATGAGTGTGGAATTGCACAGTGCTCTGCAGCACTAGATCACAGTTCTGTGTCCTATTAAATAAAATATTAACCTTAGTGGTTAATATTTATCATACCTGCATGCAGATTGCACAGATGCTCTGACATCACACAGTTCTGGGTGTACTTCACTGCCTTAAACTTGTACCTTGAATTGGCAGGACTGGGAAGAACCAGAATTCTTTCTAATGGCTTATTTTTCACATGCATCAGACAATTAGAGCTGCAGCTACTGCAGCTCCTGTGTGTTTGGTTGCTATTCCTAATAACAGAATCCTGAATTTCTGTCATTCCTGTGACTTCCAGGTTGCACATAACACTGCACCACTTTGATAGTGTTTTGTTGCTGCCTGAGAGATCCCTGGTAGCACTGTAAGAGGAGAGGTTGGTTCTGTGTGTGCTTCTCCTGAAATGGCAACTGCAGCATCCCAAAATCTGCTACCTGGCTTCCCAAAATGGAAAGCTTTGGTTTGTAACCTTCTCTGAGCACCTGGCTCCATTTTTGTTACCTCCATTCACATTTTTGTTACCTCCATTCACATTTTTGTTTTACCTCCCTTCACATTTTCAATTGATATTCAATATTCGAAATACTTTAAAAAGCTTGAGGTACTTGAAATTGTGCAGAATCTTATGGAAGAGGTATATGGTGTAATGTATATTTATATATATATATATATATATATATATATATATATATGCACTTGTTTGCACATATAAGTATGTATAAACTAGATATAGATGCGTCTGTTTTGCAGCCCAAGATTTTGGGTTATCTGGAATTATCTAGCTTTTACTCATAACCCAAGTACGGAGAAAGTGCTGGAGCTCTGTTCAGATCAGTGAACTCAGGGAAATTTGTTTCCAGGTCCATAGCAGAATTTCCACATCCAGCAGCTGAATTCTGACTTGAAATCTAAACTGAGCATGGCCAAGTTCTCTTTCCTTGTGGCCACACCAGCTCCAGGTTAAATTTCCAGCAGAGCTGCAGCATTCCCTCTGCACCCCAGCTGGAGCTGAGGCTCACAGGCAGCCTGCAGGAATACTGAGCAGAATGAGCTGATGGGCTGGGTTTGTTCCCTGGGCTTTGGTGCTCCCCTTCCTCGGTTTGACCCAAGTCTTGGTAGCCAACGTGATGCAAAATAGCTCCAAACATTTGTTACTGATGGTGATTAAAGCCTCCTAAAGCTTGGCAGTGGTGGAGCTGAGTGCACACTTCAGAGCTGGGGCAGCAGGAGGGAGGCAGGATGGGTTGATGGTGGTGAGTTTGCATTCTGGCCTTCTTGGACACTCATATTCCTGCCTGACTGAATTCCTGAGCCATAAAAATGATGTTCCAAGCACATGTGAGCGCCCATTATAACATCTCTGATGTGCTGGGGAGGATATTGCCAGCAATTTGTGGCTAACAGAGTTCACTTTGCTCCTTTTGGAATGGGATCCTTGCAGGGAAAAAGTCATTTAATCTGCCCTGCTGAAAGTCAGGTGCTGCTTGGAGGTTTGATGGTAATGAAAGCTAAATAAATCAGATTACTGGAAAAAATGAGCTCTGCAGAACAAGTAATTAAATCTGAATCCTTCACTGGGTGATTTTTCTTGGGATCTTCAGGATTCAGGGGTGTGAATTTCTAGTCATGTCAGAGCCTGAGGTGAGCACTTGAGGAATTCAACCTGTTTGATGCAGTCCTCGTTTAAGGAAGGGTCTTGTGAGCTGGATGCACTTCTGATCTTTTTGTGGTCACTTGGCCCAGCCCAAACCCCCTGAGATTTTCTGCTACATATTTTTAATTAATCAATAGCAGAAACTGCAATTTCTCCACCTCGTCCTCTGCATTTGCCCCCTCCCCTAAAGTACCTGTAATTAGCTATCTTGTTTTCCTGAGGTGTCTCTGATCCCAGAGTTTGGCAGTAATTTCCAGGGCTTAATTACAGACATGATGAGAAGGATGGCCTGCCTGAGCTCCTGGAGGGCAGAGTGATGAACCTGCTCCCACCCACACCACCACACTCAACTAAGCCATTTTCAGTCAAAAAATGAATCACTAACTCAAATTCCTGATTTCTGGATGCAGTTTGTGCATCTACAGATTGGACTTTTTTTATTCAAGCTGTTTTTTACTAGTTTCTGAATACAGATATTTATGTACATCTTGACGCCATGTAGGTACAATCACTAAACCTTCATAAAATTGGAAAAAAGTGTAAAACACTTTTTGAGAGAAAGAACGGGCCCTTGTTTCCTGGAGCTGAGGGTTGAGCAGACACAGAGATTCAGAGGTGATGTGAGAAGAAAACTCTTGTCTCTGCAGTTTTTATCAATGTTTATGTGTTTTTCTGCTAATTTTAGTCTTAAAATCTACCCAGGTTTTGTTTGAACTGTTTGCATTTATCATCACTCAAAAAAAACCCCAAATCCTTTATCCTCCTTTATCATCTACTGGTGTATAGAAAACAGCAATGCTGATCCCACCCATGGTACCAGGGGTTGGAAGAAACCTTTTGTAGAGTGCAGTGGAAATCATTTCTGGAAACATGATCTCCTTCCTGATAAAAGTCAGGTCTGAAGCCTATCTGTGAGGGATTAAATATTTAATCACATTTAATACCCCTTCTCCAACTTATTTTTAGCAGTAGCTAGTACAGTTTACTCTTTGAACATGAGAAATCCTTCCTTCTGTCCCAACTTACCTTACATCTGTTGTTTCCTAGAGGTGTTGTTGGCTTCTAAGAAAGGCAGTGTATGAGGCAGGCTGCAGTAAAAGGATTTTATTAAGTGTAGATATTTGCTCTAGTTTAAAAATTAATTTTCCTGTCATCCTTGCAGTTGAATAAAGGCCACAGTGATCTCTTAGAAGTACAAGTGTCTGTTTCTGGGGTGCATTAATGTGCCAAATTCTCCAGCATTTCCCATTTTTCAGAACTGCAGGGAAGGCAAAACTAGAATTGCTTACTGGAACTTTTTAGTTTGAGCTTCTTCCTGGAATACTGAATAAGAGGAACAGGTTTATTTTGATTGATAGCTCATTTTTGGTGTAGGATCTCTGAAAACACATGTTATGCTTTCTCTTAAAAAATCCCTGAATGTAAAGATTCATAGATTAAATATGAACTTTTCAAATTAATACTACTCTGAGCAAAATAAATAGAGAATTCAGCTAAAGCAGGGGTCATTTTTAAAAGCACAAGTGCCAGTGTGTGGTGTGGTTTTCCAGGAGGAATTTGACATGACTGGCTGTAATTAGACAAAGCCATTACTTGATCATGTGAGTAAATTGCAAAGTGTAGGAGTTTGTTTGGAAGTCAAGGTAATTCTCAAAGTCCACACAGTGCCAGCTGTGGTTTGCAGAGAGCAAAATGACAGCAGTCCATCCCTGCCTGGATGTTCCACCAGGAAGCCTCACACACACACAGTTTTACCCTACTTTGGTCTCTATTTCTGTCCTTTTTGGTGGCAATTCAAACCAGAAATCTGACTTCAAGGACATAAATTATTAAATGGCTTCAATATTTTGTTCAGTATATTGTGGCTTGGAGCTGCCTGGTCTAGAGGAAGTGAAATGTCCCTGCCCATGGCAGGGGGCTGGAACAAGCTGAGCTTTAAGGTCCCTTCCAAACCAAACCATTCTATGATAAATAGATTTTTTTTTTTTTTTGTACATAATAAATATTGTTTCCTTACTCTGTGCTTGAAACAGAGATTTCCTAGTATTTATTGTGGGAATATTTCAATTTTTCCCAAGATCTTTGCAGTGTGACCAGACTATCCATTTATTGCTAAACCCCGGGTTGAGTGTCTGGAATAGATGGGGCTCAGGCTGTGATACTGAGGCCAGCATGGCTTGTACCATTGGGGAATCCTGCTGCTGCAGTTTGATAATCTGTTTCTGATAAGATTATCAGTAGTGAAATCAGTGGATCTTATCTGAAAGCAGATTCACTGATTGAAAACAGGGCTGGAAGCTTGGGGAGCAGTTCTTTTTATATTAATAATATCTTCTCCCAGCATGAAATATGTCAGAGGAGTCATGAAATGTCATCTGTGGTCAAAATTTTAATTATTGTCATTAGATTAGAGAATTTGTCCTACACCCCATATTGAAGGGATTCCTCTTTGACTGGTGGGAATGCTTTACTCTCAGCAGAAAAGCTTTTTCCATGGGCTCACATTCTAGATGGTTCTATTTGCAGGGACAAGAATGGAGAATTAACTCTTTTTATAGCAAGTCCGTGTTCTGCAGACCTTCACAGTGTCACTAGAGAGGTGCCAGGGTGTTTACCCCATGCTGCTGGTTCAGTTCAACTCTGCCACAGTGTGAGGGAAAACAACTCTGAGTGTTGCCAAGACTACTGAAATCTGCTGGTTTTAAGTGAAAGATATTACTGTAAACTCAGAGAAAGATTTCAGAATTGTGAAACAAGCAGTCATGTTGAAATTAGTTAAATTTCTTCTATCATGTGTCTTTAGATCCCTATGTAATCTTGATTTTCAAGGGAGCTGGGGCATTTTAGACTCTGGATCATCCTTCTGACAGGCCAATTGATTGAAGTAAAGTGGCACAAAATTGATAATTCTGATAATGTAAACAAGGAAATGCTTTCATTTAAATGTACAATAATGGCTTACTTTGCTTACTAATAGCTTTGTTGTTTAGAGGGGCAGATCAAAGATAAGAGAAGGAACCTTGACTGTTAAATAATCTCCATTTCATCACCTCCCTGCCTCCTGTGTTGTAATTAACGTTCAGCACTGGTGGAAGTGGTGCAATCTGGGAACTGCAGGGCATTCCACACCTCCCTTCTCCCTCACTTCCTTTTCTTTATGGGGAAAAAAACCTTGAGGATTTGATTTTATTGGGGTGTATTTCAGGAGTTTCAGTGTGTTCTTGTTGGAGGTGAAAGGTCTTTTATTGATCTGTGAGGTTACCAGTTGAGTTTCTGGGCTCTGTGAGTTTGTGGGTCTTTGTTCATTTGTGTAGGTTACATTCTGTAGGTAATTTCAAGAATTAAGCTAACACCTGCAGTAATTCCAGCTTTGGAATTGTGCCTATTAGCCATTAAATGACAACATTTCACACCCTTTTTGCCATTCTGTTAAAAAATAAATAGAAAATTATTTGTGGGAAGATCAGTGCAAAATTAAAAGCTTACCCTAGGAAAAATGATTTGTGCATTCCAGCCGTGGGGCTTTGTCAGATTCCTTATATAAATTCCACCCCCTACTGGGGTGGATTTGTCTATAAAAACTGTTTTTCAGTGTATTTATTTCTTTCAGATTCTTGCTCAGACATCTTATTTCCAGGCTGGCAGTGAAGAAGGAGAAATTCCTTTTGTGGTAACAAGCCCTTTGTCTGGGCTCTTCCTAAATTTCCTAACTGGTGGAAATAATTGAAATTTATGGCAGATTAACTCCAGTATGTACTTAAAAATCTGACCTTCAACCTACTCCCCAGAGGAACAAGTGAGAAAACATGGGAGCTGTGCTTTGTTAATAATTATTTTTAATCAACACCTTTAGTACATTGCACTTTATGGACTTTTATCAGAGGGGAGCGTGCTAGACCAGCCAGTACCTGAGCTCAGAGCTGAGGGAGGAGGTTTCTCCTTGCCCTTTTTAGTCACCTGAGGGGCTGTTTTAGGACTTCTCCAGCTTTGTGCCAGGAATCCTTTTTTTCAAGGATATTTTTCAAGGATTTTTTCAAGGATTCCTGCTCAGCAGGTAGAGGAGATGTTGGAGAATGGTTGTTAGAACAAGGCCATGATTCTATGGAATACCTGTTCCAAAAAACCCCTGTTTAAGACCCCAGAATCAGGCTTTGTCTGTCCTAAGAAACAAAGCTTGAGAACCAGTCTCTGTTTCTAGGCCTGAGAAACTCCATAGTGGTACAAAGTCTGGAAATGAGATAATAAGAACAGGCATAGCCTTAAAAATATACTCAACAAAGATGAAATGTCCTTAGAAGACATAACTTAGAGATGAGAACTTAGCTTAGAGAATTTAGCTACCACTGTAACTGCACGTAAGAGAAGTAAAACAAAAACCTTTGTAAATTAACCAATCAGAACTTACTGCTAAAACTGTGCTTGTAGAATACCCTATATAAACTAAGGTAATTTTAAATAAAGTCAGAGCTTGCTTCTCAATCGTATTAATTGAGTACTTGTTTTCCCCACCGCCCTCATCAAGGAGAGGCTGCACTGCCTGTGCAGGGTGAAACCCAGAGCTCAGCAGGGATGCTCTGAGAGGTCCCTAAACCCAAAATCCTGCCTTTTCTGCCCCTTTTTCCTTCCCCTGTGATGGGTTTGCTGTGCAGGGCTGCCCCTCACAAACACACTTGTTAAAGCAGCAGCAGGAGCTGTGGAAGGTGCACTTGCAGATGGAGGAGTGGAATGGAAAATGTTCCCTCCAAACCCGTTTGTGGTTTCGTGTGTCTGCCAAAATCCCTGTTCCACCCTGCTTGCATGGGAGGGGAAGCCCATTATGGATTTTCATTGCTCTCCTGAGCTGCTCTGCTGCCACTGTTCCTTTTGCACAATAATTCAGCATTCACCACCTTCAGGGCTGAAATAAAACCATCACTGTAGTGCTGTATAGTGCTGCCTTTTTTTTTTTTTTTTTTTTTTCTCTCCTTCTCCAAGCCTGCTGGTGACTTTTTGAATATTCATTGCCTGCTTGTTCTCTTCCAGAGGGTGTTGAAACATTGGCTCATCTTGACTGATGCCCTTGACTTTAGAAGATAAATAACAAAGTGGAGATAGGTGCCAGGGATTGATTAGCAATCCAGCTTCAGAGCTAAAACATCTACTCTTGTAGATAAGGCTGCAGGATGCACCTTGGTGGAATTAAGAACATGCTTTAGGGTGCAAGAGGAGTTTTCTGTAGCTGCCAAGATGCTAATCTTTATTTGATGCTTCTTGTTGAAGGCTTGCATTCATCAATGGTTTATTCTCAGAAAATGAGTTTCCTGGTTTTGATGGAAAAATCACTCATTGTTTTATTAGAAATAAATAACTCATTAAAAGAATGCAAACTGTAATTTGGGCAGTGAAAGATACTTGTGTTAATCTGAGCTTAAACACATGTAATTGTACATTTCCATGAGTTTTAATTGATAGCTTTGCTGCAAACTTGGCTGTTTCAGATAATGAGAGGTGAGGAAGGGGTAAATAGGGAGTGATGTGCCACATCCCAAACTCCATGTCCAAAGCACAGGCCGAATGAAATCCTGCTTTACTGGCAGCCAGATGGGGGGACTTTGTGCCAGAGGATGTTGGATGTCCTAAACACACCTGGATACAACAAACAAAGTCATAAATGTAAACCCCATTTTGGGATGGTGTCTGCAAGTGGGCAGCTTGGACAGTCCTTGGAATCATTTTTGCTGGGAGGCAGTACAGAGGAATACTGTATTCCCAGTTTTTGGAGGAATTTAGGGTGGCTCCCAGGTTCTCCATGCCTCAGCTCAGGCAGCAGTGCCCTGCTGCACCTCCAGGAGCTGTCCTGCCCCTGGGCATCTCCCTTCCCTCCTTGGGACACTTTGTGTGCTGCCAGGAATTCCTCTGGCAGCCAAGCTCTCCTGTCTTATTTCCTTGTCTCTGTGCAAACAAGGCAGGGGAGGATGGAAATGTAGAAAATGTCCCTGCATTCCTGAGAAGCAAGGAGGCTTTGGTAGCTCCAGCACAGCTGCCTGCCTCCACAAACAAATCCCCCACCTGGTTATCACATTCTGTGTTAGCAATGCAAATAAGCCAGGATTTGGGATCGATAAAGGGTGCAAAAAGGGAAAAAGTTACTCTCACAAGGGTTACAAACAACAGCCCTTTATCCCATGACCTCATTCCATTTGTACTTTCCTGGTGCATTCTGTGCCAACACTCCCTGGGTGTGTTGGGTGGATGGTGAGGTTTGTGTGTGTTACTTTTGAAATGAATTGTGTGCAAAATTTCTCTTTTCAGTTGTGTATGAGCACCGGTCAAGATTAGAAAAGTCACTGCAAAAGGAAAGGCTGGAACACAAGAAAGCAAAGGAAGGTAAAAATTTACTTCTTACTTCGACATTTAACTTGATTATAGTAGAAAGTAATTTCAAGTGGTTTTTCTTCAATTTTAAATCAGTTGGGTAATATATAAGCAGTATATACACTTGGCAGAGCTGTGCTGCTCTTTCTAGTAGTTCTTATTATGTAATCTTTTTTAACCAGATCTTTTTAAAAGCAGTCATCTCTTTAATACTATTTGCAGATGACTGCAATATGAAGTAATAATCACAGAGACTATGTTTGTATCCATGTACATAAAAAACCCAACACGTATTTGGGGTATGGGCACGTGCAAATCCTGTCCTGGCATGCCAAAAATTCAAAACATGTACCAAAACCCTGGGATCTCTTCCTGCATTCCATCAGCTGGGAATTAAACTTGGAACCAATACTTTTACGTGTGCTTTAGGGTGAGCACATGTTACACACCTTTTCCTGATTAAAACTAAATTCTAGGTGTGTGTGAGGCAAACACAAATTGCATTTCTTACACCTCTGTGGAAGTTCAGCAGGATTCAATCCTCTGAGTTTCCTCAGCCTCTAAATTCACTGCAGTTTTCAGGGTAGAGCCTCTGCTATTCCTAAATCTGAGGACTCAGCTGCTGAATTAAAAATTCGACTTTAACAAAGCTGACAAGGTGAGGAAGGATTCTGAGTGTGCAGCTCTCGGTGGGTTTCTGGTGCCATCTAGTGTGGAATGGTCCTGCTGCTACCCGAGGGGGAGACACCTCTGCAAACTCTGGGGAGAGAGAGGTCGAGAAATAAATGAGGAAATGTTTTATTATTTCCAGGAATACACAGTTTATAAATGCCCTTCTCCTTCTGAACGATGCTCTTGGGCCTCCGCTGACAGAGTTCATGTGTCAGATTTAATTACTCAGCTGTAGATTTGAGCCTGAACTCTGCATCTCTCACAATGAAACCTTGAAACCTTGAAGTGAAAATATTTTATGAAACTTTTTAAAGTTTGTGCAAATTCTCCATAGATTTCTTTTTTTTTTTTAAAGATTCTTTGAAAATTGTTTCTGCGTAAATATTCAGCTCTTGAAGAGAATTTATGTACTCAACAGTCAAGTTATTCAAGCACAGATTCTCATCTTCCTGCTGTTTTTTTTTTTCATCATACTTTCCCTTTTATGTTGCAGATTTTCTTGTTTATAAACTAGAAGCACAGGAAACACTAAATAAAGGAAGGGTAAGTCATCATGCCTAGTAGAAATTTTTAATAGCTGCTGCTATTTGTGTTGCAAGGAAAAGGAAATACTTTGCAATTATGACTGTTCAAAGGAAGAGATCTTGCAAAAATACTAATTGAAAGAGCTCTCACTTATCCCAGTTCCACTCTGCATTCATAAGTGCTCTCCAATTCCTAATTATTTGAGCTATAGTGGGAGATACTAATACTTCTCCAGAAAATTAATTTAGAAAATAATCCCTTGTTTATATTATGGTAGTTCAAACGTAATGTTGTTTTATTTAAGGGGAAAGGGGAATAAGAAGGTGTTAGAAATCTTTTTATATTTTAGCCCCCAGGGAAAATAACAGTGACAGCTTTCTAACACATGGGCTTTGAACTGGAAAGCATAAAGACATCAAGAAACTTTGTTTTATATACCAAGTGCCAGAAGGAAAGCTCTGTCTGGCAGAGGACCCAGAAACCTGTAGAGAACTCTTTATAAAGCAAGTAAATTAGGATTTTATGGCTATTTCATGTTGAAGCTGGGGAGCAGTTTGGGAGCTGAGGAGCAGGAGTTAAAATTGGTTTGTCACTGCAGTAGGTGCAGAGTGTGGGAGCTTGCTCTGCTCCAAAGCCAGGGGAGAGGTGGATTTGTGCCCTGGGGAGCTCCAAAGCCAGGGGAGAGGTGGATTTGTGCCCTGGGGAGCTCCAGAATCAGGGGAGAGGTGGATTTGTGCCCTGGGGAGCTCCAAAGCCAGGGGAGAGGTGGATTTGAGCCCTGGGGAGTGCATCCCTTGGCTGGTGACTCCCAAAAGCTGTGTGTGCAGAGCTCAGGGGTGTCAGGGGGTTTCACACCAGTGCTTTTGTGCCCTGGGGAGCTCCAAAGCCAGGGGAGAGGTGGATTTGAGCCCTGGGGAGTGCATCCCTTGGCTGGTGACTCCCAAAAGCTGTGTGTGCAGAGCTCAGGGGTGTCAGGGGGTTTCACACCAGTGCTTTTGTGCCCTGGGGAGCTCCAAAGCCAGGGGAGAGGTGGATTTGAGCCCTGGGGAGTGCATCCCTTGGCTGGTGACTCCCAAAAGCTGTGTGTGCAGAGCTCAGGGGTGTCAGGGGGTTTCACACCAGTGCTTTTGTTTTGCAGCAAGACTCCAACAGCAGATACAGTGCCCTGAGTGTGCAGCACCAGATGCTGAAGGTGGGTAAAGGGACAGCAGAGCACCTGTGCAGCTGGTTGTGCTGGGGGGACACTGCTGGCTTCTGGCATCACTGCAGAGCTCCAGGGTGTGCACGGTGCCTTCCTCTGACTTTTAAAAGATGGCTTCCTGCATTTTTTCTTTGTTAGGCTTTCCAGTGGGTAATTTAATGTTATCAGATGCAATTACTTGTAGGGGATGCTGACTTACCAGCCCTGATGCAGTTTGGCACGAAGGGATTTTCTGAGACACATTCAGCAGCTCCCAGGGGGACAGTGCAGCTCTGGGGTGAGGTGACACAGCCCTGGAATGGGAGCCTGCTCATCACAGAGATCATTTTGTGTTTGGAAGGAGCTGCAATGTGCATGCTTTGAATAATAACCTTCCTGTTATGAATGCTTCCTATTCATCTGCACTTACTAAACAAATTGCCAAAGACAATATTAGCCAGATCTGCAGATCCAGAGCTGTTCCAGTGTCCCAACTTGGTATTTGCAGAGTCAACACGAAGAACTGAAGAAACAGCACGCTGACCTTGAGGAGGATCACCGAAAACAAGGAGAAGAGTTTAGCAGGACATTCAGTGATCACAAGGAGAGATACCTACAGCTGCAGCAGGAAAAGGAGCAGGAGATCTCCAAGCTGAAGGGTAAATTTAAACTTTAACCTGTGTCTGGCTGCCCACATTAAATTGGGTGTTTGGCTTTGTGTGGTGTGAGAGAGACATTTTCTCTGTTCTCACTCACAGGTCGTTCGTGCATCTTCTGCCTCCTTACAAGTTCCATTTCCTTGATGATTTTCTGAGGCCTTTCTCTGAAATCTGTTCATATGTGCTCTGTGTTTCTGTCTGGGTTACAGAAATAGCAAAAAATCCAGCACTTAAAAGCTTGTCCAGTGTCAGAGGTTGTTGAGTCAGTCTTTACTTTTTAATTCTAAGACTGGTATAAGCCTGGGAAAAAAGGTTTGCCTCTTCTGAAAGGCAATCTAAGAATATTTGCCATCTCTCTCTAAGGAGAGATGTAATTGTGCCTCTTTCTGAAGTAACTTTATTTACATTTTATACCTCCTTTTTCCCTGTATGTGTCTGCTCCTCTGGAGCACCTGTACACTTGGGTGATGAATTCAGTTACTCCTCTTGGTATCCAGTTTCCTGCTGGAGATCCTGGGCAGTTTTCAGGCCTCTTCCATCCTCATTACACAATTCCATGAAAGAAAAGGATGAGGCTGTGTCCATCAGAGCTTTCTCTGCCACCTGTCCCAACGCAGGGGTTGGTTCTGGAGCTGTTTGAAGCTTTGTCTGCACTGCAGGCAGAGGTTGTTTGTTGGCTCCACATCAACATCGTGTAAAAAAGTGGGAATAGAAGCCTCTGTCCCTGATCCCAGAACCTTTTGGAGCCATCTGGGCATCCCTTCCAAAGGAATAGCTGGGTCCTGTGACAGAAAACTCTCACTCACCAGGTGTGATGTGGGGAAGGAGGGGAGGGTGCCTTCCTCTCTGCCCTTCCAGGATTCACATTTCCAGAGGGAATTTTGCCATCTGCAGCACCCAGCAAGAGCGGTGATGCAGAATTCCAGGTGCAGGCTGGGTGCACTGACAGAAAATTTCACCAAATGTTATGATTTTCTGCTTGAAAATGGAAAGCTTTTAATAGGGCTGGGGAGAGAGGTAAGAAAAACAAACCTTAAAATTATTCTACCTAATTTTTACTACAGCACTCATGTGGGATTTTATGTGGATTGTGCTATAGTCTTAATTTTAGTGCTTAGCCTGGTGTTACAAATCCAGCCAAGTTTAAACTCTGTATTTCTTCTCATTTCTTTTCCACAGAATCCCTGTATAACTTACGAGAGGAGAACAGGCAGCTGAGAAAAGCTCACCAAGACATTCACACCCAGCTGCAGGATGTCAAGGTAGGCCTTGCTCTGAGGAGAACTTTCAAGATCATGAGGAAATAAATTTCCCAAGTTTTTCCAAGCCCAAAGCAGGCTGTGGACTTAGAGTTTCTGTTATGTGGGAAAAAGGAGAGGAATAGACTGGACTGGATTTGTCTTTGGCCACCTGCACTTTAAGTATATACCCATAAAAAAATAAAAGGTGTTTAGTATAGAAATCAGGATTTGGTTTTACAAGTTAAAGAATGGGTTTTGGCAAAACTCAGTGCTCACTGTTTTCCATCTCTGTTTTTTTTTAAATGTTCATCAACATCTACCCCTGCTTTTAATTTTATTTTGGTTACACAAATCCTGGCCTCCAAATTGCCTTCCCTGGTGTGCTTGCTTCCTCTGTCTATTTAATATGCATTCCATGTGAAATAAATAGTTCCAGCTAAGGATTTTCTTTTCAAAAGAAATTGAATTATCTTCCTAGTTCAAACTTCCCCCCAGCCTCCCTAACGGATCTTTAGGATGAACTTAATGTGAAACGTGTGATGTTCTTCTTTTTGTGTAGCAACAGCATAAGAACTTACTGTCCCAGCACAACGAGCTTGTGGTGACATTGGAAGACCACAAGAGTGCACTAGCTGCTGCTCAGGTCAGAAGGAAAGCAGCTCCTGCTGGCTCTCAGCTTCCCAAATCTGTCTCCAAACCTCTCCTGGCTGCAGGGCGCTGCATGTGCCTTTGGCATGGGGGCCAGCAGTGCATGGCACACAGTGGCTGCTCCCCAGAGGGCTCAGGGGCAGAGCAGCCTGGGGCCAGCCCAGCAGTGCATGTCTTCTGAGAAAAGAGTCTCTGCTTCCCTGGGAGCTGGCAGTGCCTTTCTGTCTCTGTCCTCTCTGGTGGAGCTGCTGTCAGCATCCTGCACTCTGACCTTCACACTTCTCTCTGACACCTGGGTGCTGCTGTAAAATCTCTTATTGTCTGTGGCTGGGGAAGTTGTGAGGCTTTCAGGGAATTCCAGAGTGGTCTGGCAAAAGCTCATTCAGTGCCACCCCTGCCATGATGAACCTTCCACCATCCCAGGGTGCTCCAAGCCCCATCCATCCTGGCCTTGGACACTTCAGGGATCCAGGGGCAGCCACAGCTGCTGCGGGCAACACACATCAGTGCAGCAGCAGCAGAACAGAGATGGAGATGTGTATGGAGGTATGAAAACTCCAGGTGCAACTCAGATTAGTTTTTAGAAGAGCCAGCAGCATTAAGTTCCTTAAATGTCATTTTCAAGTGAGCTATCCATGAAGCACAAACTGCTGCAGGCTCAGTCAGCTGTGCCAGTACAAGCTGTGGAGGCCACAGGGAACCTGGAAGTGGGAGTGATGTTGGAGCAGAGGAAGACTTTTGGTGAAAGATCACAGGGAAAGGCAGTGAGGCAGTGTGAAGTTATTTTTATTCCTGACTGATTTTCTTCATTTAGGCATTTTCACAGTCCACAAAATCATTAGCAGCATTAAAAGCATTGAATTTTTTTTCCCAGTTCTGCTTGTTGTGGCTGTCAATATGTGTAAGATACTCCGAAAACAGGGAGAGATCAGGAAGGTCCCTCGTAGAGTGAATATCTGAAGAATCATAATCTGCAGTACTAACCCACACTGGCAGCTAATTTTGAGCTCTTCTCCCACTGGCCACGTGTGATGTTTGCTGAGAACATCTGAAATTCCACAAGGCCACGTGGAGGGGCTGATTTGAGGTTCACCAAGCCCAAAGGGAAGCTCCCCCCTCTCCTGGCTTTGATTCAGCTCTTTAATTAGAAATCCTGTGTCACACAAAGCCTCTCAGTCTGCAGCCAGGCTGTGACATTTGTCCCGTGGGGACCCTCCAGGGAAGGGCCTTGCACATGCCTTGAGAACAGAGGGTATTTCACACTTTCGTGTTGTTTCTCCTGTAAACCAGCTGCAGAAAGTCCCCAAGGGATTCTTTCCCAGCTCCATAAATGATCCTTCTATTTCTGGGTGTATTCTAGACATTGCACACCAGTAGTCAATACTGCACTAACCTGAACCTTTAAAGTGTTTTGGTCTTTGTGCTTTTTCCCAGCCAGGCAGATTAATTATAAATTTTAATCAACCCTGTTTTCTGCCAGTATCAGCACCTTTTAAGCTGGGGCCTTGACTCAGAATGTTCAGTTTAGTGACTGTGCAGTGGGACAGAGTACTTGAATTC
Source organism: Lonchura striata (assembly GCF_050655825.1). Lineage (NCBI taxonomy): Eukaryota > Metazoa > Chordata > Aves > Passeriformes > Estrildidae > Lonchura > Lonchura striata. Next base: position 28,282,230 of record NC_140711.1, read on the forward strand.
TGATCTGGATGGGCACTCTTTAAATACCATGGAATGGTTTGGGTTAGAAGGGACCTTAAAGCTCATCTAACTCCCTTGCCATGGGCAGGGACACCTTCCACTATCCCAGGCTGCTCCGAGCCCCATTCAGCCTGGCCTTGGACACTTCCAGGGATGGGGAGTCCACAACCTCCCTGGGCAGCCTGTGCCAGGACCTCACTGCCCTTATAGTAAAGAATTTATCATTAATATCAAATCTAAGCTTAGTTTTATGTCCAATAAATACTCCTTTTTCCTCTGAGGTTTGTCCTCTCCAGCAGCTGGTCAGGGAGCAGAAGCATCCCCCTGGACTGACAGGAGTAATCACTGTGCACTCTGCTTTCTCTTTAGGCCATTCTGTTCTAGGGATCCATAGGCTTTTGGAGGATCTTAAACACACCCACACCTCCCCTGCAGCAGCAGGGAAACTCTCTGGTGTGGCACCTGTTGTGTGTGCAGCTGGTCAGCCTTTATACACCCTGCCCACCCCAAAAAATCCTCTTTAATTGGAAATCTTCCTGCTTCAGAGACAGGAATTGGGGTACCAACCTTGCTGGATTTTCTTTAAAGCTTCCTGATGCTGTCCAAAGTTAAACAGCAGATCAAATTCCAACATTATACTGTTGCATTTCAGGAAGCCTTTAGAAATTTACATTTTCCTTCTTTTCTTTTTTCCTTCTGCTCTTCCACTGTGCCTTTCTTTGCCTCAGTTCTATATGTCGGCTGTTGTCTTGTCTAACACCTGTCTAAATGTTGAGCACTTGGCATTTTCACAACATGTAGATGTACTTTAAAACTTCTGTTTCTGAAAGAGCTGCACTTATTTCTACCAGCAAAGGAGAACTTGTGCTGCTCTTAACTTCCCTCACTTTAGTCTGCCAGGAAAGCTTCATCATCCCCTTCTGACACTTCTCCAGCTTGGCATGAATAAAACAACTCCTCTTCTTTGTCCCACAGAGATGTTTTTAATACACTTTAGTATGCATGTGCACTTTGCAAAGATCCTGATGGATCAGTGTCATCTAATGTTTGGAGGAAAAAATGATATTTTAAAAGCTCCCATCCCTTCTCCTCCAGTTTTCTTCCGCGTGTCCTGGCAGCAACTTCACTCCAAGGTGACTATGTTTGATTAAGAAATTAATTTGGACACGCTGTAATTTAACATGTTGGCTTTAGACTCAGGTGGAGGAATACAAACAGCTGAAGGACACGCTCAAAAAAATCCCAAGTTTCCAAGACGTGGAGAAGGTGGAAGGAGGGAATGAGCAGCAGCCCGAGGAGCGGGGCCCGGCGCCCCCCAGCCGCCCCCCGCAGCCCCCCGCAGCTGGGGCTGAGCAGCAGCAGGAGGTAAAAGGCTCCAGACAGCCCAGCAATGGTTCTGATCCAGCAGAATGTGCTGCAGCTCTCTGAGCAGAGGGTGTTTGACTGTGCACCTCAGTCACTGCGGTGAGGAATGGTTTAATTGTTGAGTGGTAAGAAAATCCGTTCATTTTTTCACATGACTAGTCCAGTTTTAAGTGTATTTATTCCAGCTGTTTTAAGAAGTCACTCAAAATCTAAAATGAAATCTAAAATTTTAGCTATCTCAAGTGTTACAGAAAGAAGTTCTGAAGAGATTTTTATTTTATAAGGTTCCAGTGGCACACTGAAGTCAGTGTATTTAAAACTGGCACACCAAGGTTCAAGCAATCTAGAAGTTAAGAAAAACCAGTTGTGATTTTGTTTTGCAAGAATTTTTTGGCCTGCAGAACCTACAAGAAATAAAAATCACAGAGTCATTTAGGTTGGAAAAGAACTTTTAAAAATCTTAGAGTCCAGCTGTGAACCCAGTTCTGCCAAAGCCAGGAGTAAACTGTGTCTCTAAAACACAAAGCTGGCTTTGTAAAATTATTACAGTTTTTAATTTTTCAACTAAATTGTAAGCGTTTTTCATTTTTCAACTAAAATGAAGCTTAACTTTGTGGTGGGACTGTACAACACCCTGTGTAGCTGTACAGCCACAAAGCAGGTAATGACCCCATTTGGCAGGAGGAGCTTGTTCCAAACCAGGCATTTGGCCCTCCTGACAACAGCTCTGGGCTGGCATAAAGGAACCACGTCTCTCCTTGGCTCTCTTGACACTGAAATCCATAAATGTGTTGCACACACATAATCCTGTGTCTGTTCTGCAGAATGAGAAGCCAAGGGGGAGAGAAGAAATGAATAGCCAGGAGCAGGTCCACGTGCAGGGAAGGGCTGACGAGGGCCAGAATGCCAAGGAGCTGAACATCCAGGAGCAGCAGGAGGCTGGAGAGGACGAGGAGCAACGGGCAGAGCAGATGGAAGAAGAACGCAAAAAGGAGCTTGAAGAGGAAGAAATGGAGCAGGCAGGGCAGCCTGAGCACCTCGAGGAGGAGCAGGACCAGGCCCCAGAAGAGCACGAATGGAAAAAGCAGGAACAAAAGGAAGAAGAAACCAACATGTTGGGTGATCACCTGCACTCAGAGGTAGGGAGCTCTTTTCTAATTGATTAAATCTCCTGTTTAAATGGAGGCTTCTCTTTTCACTGCTGGCTTTGTATTGCAGTCAGCTATTTCTAGGCAAAATAAAGTTTTTATAGAGAGTTTGGGATTCAGAGCACTCGCTGGTTTTTAGATAAAATTACTGTCGTGTTTATAGAAAATTTGGGATTCAAAGCACTTGGGTGCAACAGGATTCAGGCTCAACTTGAGCACACTTGTACTGCAGTGCTGGCCAGATCTTAATGAACATTAATTCTGCTGATAAAAAGCAACAGATGGAGGAAAAAAAAAAAAAAAAAGAGCAGCAGACTGAATCCTGTCTCCCACTGCAAACCTGAGGCCCGTGGTAGGTGATGGAGAACTCAGCAGGTGAGAGGGAGGCTGGGATGGAGAACTGCTCTGCCTTGGCAACTTGATGTATCTCAGAAAACTGCAGAGTGTTTCCTTGTCAGAGGTACCTGCCTCCTGCAAACACACTGCCAGCTCATAATCACTGTTGTTTGACAGGGAATTTTAACTGCCAGACAAACATGACTAAAATAGCCAGGGGGAAATCAGTGTGCAGCTCTAAATAAAACCAGCAAATCCTGGATTTACATCCTAGATTGGATCTGTAGTAGAAAATGTATTTCACTGGTCTCACTGTAGGCTGTGTAAACACTTTCTCTCCTGGCAGATCAATTGTGTCACTCTGGTGTAATGAGGAGCTGTTGCTGAAGAGGTGCAGAGGGTCAGAGCAGCAGCAGTGGGTTAAGCTGTGAAGCTGGAGTTAGTCTAAGTTATTGCTGAATATAAAAAGATGTGCAGTGTCTCACTTAAGGCTAAAAGCAGCTCCCCCTGAGATTACCACTTAAATCAATGGAAACTTTTTGCTGTCTTATCAGTCAGCAAAACCTCCTTTTACTGTGTAATATGTTGGGAGGTTTTATTATTATTTATAGGAGAAACATGGCTTTCCTTAGCCCACAGTCTCCTCTTCCTCCCCTGTGTGCTCCACAAACACCCCAACACTTCCTGTCTATGTTCCAAAGAATGTTTTAACTTCAAGCAGGGACACAAAACTTAAAAATAACTTTGCTGTAATTTCATGGAGCTTGCTTTTCCCCTCTGGACAGCTTTGTCTCTGCTTGTTTCTGATCACTGTGGGGATGATTAATCTGTGACTAACACCTTTCTGTGCCAGGTAACACCAACAAAGAGGCAGAAAGCAGCGTATGAGCAGCAGCTGGAGCAGCAGCACCTTGGAGCCCAGAGAGCAGAGGAGGCCAGGCAGCTGAGGCAGCAGCAGGAATCCCTGCACCAGCAGAGGCTGCGAGGGCAGCTCCTGAGGCAGCAGCAGCTCCAGGAGAGAGAGCTCCAGCTGCAGAGACAGGCAGAGCAAGGGGAGAAACTCTTCAAAAACCGCCTCAGGTGCAACTCTCCCTCTTTGCCATTGTTGGAACTTGTGGTATTGATGATTTCGAAATTGTAGAAAGTCTTTGTTTATTTGCCCCATTGCCAAAGAAGAAGTTATAATTTGTCTGTGTTGGTTTTTAAGTTTGGTTATTTTTGCTGATTTATAACATGCTCTGCTGCCCTGTCGTAGGTTTGTCTTGTAGGGCAGCGTGTGGGGCTCTGCCCTCAGTGGGATGTTACAAACATTAAATACCAGAAACTCCCTGTGCTGTATTTACAATAATGTGCCAATATCTGTCACCTACGTTGAATAGTGTGTCCCTAGCCTAAACTAATAGAAAAATGCCAACACTACAGTGAAATATGGAGGGCATGAAGAAGGACAAGACACACTTAATTTCTTCTATTTTGTCCTCTTTGAACCCCTAATCTAGAAACTTAAAATTTTACTTTTGCACCCGTGCCACACTTAATTATTACTTATATCAAATACTCAGAGCTTGTAATTCATCTTGTAAGTTTGAAAACTCTTTTTCCATGGACAGAGATCACAGACAGTGTCTCTCAGGGCTTTGTATAGGGGGGTTCCTGACCCCCTGCCAGGGACCCAGACTTTCCAGGGCAGTCAGAGGGAAGCTCTGCATTCCCACATCCATGTTTGTCGTGCTCTGGGTTTATGTTGTCAGCTTTGTTCTGCTCCCTTGTCCCTGAGGGCAGATTTCCAGGGGGTTCTATTGGCTCATTCCTTGATGAGCTGGAGGCTTGTTCCCTAAAATTCAGAGTCCTGACTTTGCTCCTTGCCTGACCCATATCCTTTAGGACTGCAGACTCCACATACAGAGACACACAACACCAAGTCAGTGTAGCTGCACAAGGAAGTCTCTGTTCTGTCAAGCATTTTTCAGGGAAGGTGATGTGAGAAAATGTCAGATAATAGAGCATGAAACTGGGGCCTGCTCTGGCAGCTGCTGAGAGAGGCAGAGCTGCAGGTGGGGGGTTTGTTTATTGAAGCAGAAAACACACTTTTGAATCTGAAATGATGCTTGGCTTTTAATGTTCTCAGCCAACAGGCTCATTATGATAACATGGACCAGGACATTGTACAAGGGGAGGAAGAGCAAGATATTCAGGAAGAGGAAGGAGGTAAGAGAGAATTTCTGTCCCTGCCATGCTCACAGGCTCCCTGTGCACTGCCTTTCATGGGAGACTTTAATATTCATTTCATATCCAGATTGGATTCAAGTGAAACATAAACTTGCAATTCAAAACCAGAAGCTCAAATAACCATGGCTGAAGTGACTGAGTAAAATAGAGGAATTACTAAAGATCCTGAAAGGAAAAGTGTCCTTTTGACTGAGATGTTACCAGGCTCTGTGGATCTTGGTTATGCCCCTGGCTCTGCCTATGGGTTTGTTAGATCTCTTTAAATTACAGAATCATGGAATTGTTTGGGTTGGAAGGCATTCATCTCATTCCACAGCCCTGCCATGGACAGGGACACCTTCCACTAGCCCAGGCTGTTCAATGCCCTATCCAGCCTGGACTGATCTTTTAATTTCTGTTTCCTATTAGGAGTAAATCAATTCTGTGAGCATTATCTGTTTTTGTAGAGTCTGCCCACTGCTAAAAGCACATGTGGAACTTTGTCTTTAGGAGACTCTTAAAAGGATAACTAAAAACTGCTGTAAAACAATAATCACCTAAAAATTTCCTCAGCTTATGAACACGACAAGCAGCACCAGGATGAAGGTGAAGATGATGATCAGAATAATGCAAATGAACAGCAAGAAGCAGAACATCAGGCAGAAAATCAGCAGGCTGATGAATCAGTAAGTATGAGGGTTGCAGTGTGAGAACCCACAGGTCTCGTCTGCCATAATTGCACCTTATAGAAGTGAGATAAGCAGAGGTCTGCTAGGAAGACAGTCTTGACAGTTGAAAACAACGTCTAGAATCTATTTAAAGATGTCCTTACTCATTTGGGAAGAAATAAAAGGAAAAAGCTCCCTTGTGGGAAGCAAGGTGTTTATTTCCACATGACTTTGATCTGTGCTTTCAGTGGAATAAAAGAGTTGGTCTTAGCTGGGACTTGAACAGGTGCATTTGGCTTCAAAAAATACCAGCAGTGTTCAGTCAGAATGAGAGGGGATGGGGTTTTTAATGCTGTCATTAATCAAAGGCCAGCTCAAGAGCCTCTGTAGCCAGCTGGAGTCAGTACAGAGGTGTGAGGTCCTGAAAGAGGATGTAGGTCAGCACTGAACTGAGCCCTGATATCGACTGCACAGAGATCTGGGGCAGGAGAATCACCCTGTGCCTTCCCCCAGACTCCAGCTTCCCTGGAGCTGTCAGCATCAAGTGCATCTTCCTTACTTCCCTCCCATTCAGCAAATTAAGATGTACAGTGAATATTTCTAAGGGATCTTTAACTTGTTGTCTGTAAAGATATAAAACTGCTTTTATTGAATGATAAGCCGAAAAAGCTCCTTTTCTGCATGGCAGAGGTGAAAAGTGTTTTGTTTTCTTCTAGACATAGCCAAGGTCAACAGAGCAGGACAGGCTGATACTGAATGATGCCATCAGCTCTGTGGAGCTGTGAGCATTCAGCTCTTATCTTTGCTCACGGGGCCTTATCAGGCACTGTCAGCTGGTCAGTAAACACAAGCTGTGCAGCAGCCCCTGGGACAGAAGGGCTCAGATTCTTTGGGTTTCAGCAGACAGGTACCTGCACCTCTGCCCCTGCTCATGCTGAGGTAGCTCAGTGAGCCCCGAGCCTGCAGAGATTCCAGCTGCTGCCAGTGGGGATGGAGCTGGCTCTGACAGCCCCTGCTGCTGTTCTTTCAAGGGAAATGCAGATGGACCATGGGCCAAAAGTATTTAACACTCACTCCTGTCAATTGCAGAAGGCAGCCATGGAAGATGTGAATCCTGCTGATGACCCCAATAATCAGGGAGAAGATGAATTTGAAGAAGCTGAGCAAGAGAGAGAAGAAAACCTGCCTGAGGAAAATGAAAGGCACAAGGAAACGGGTCAGAAACAAGGACATCCAGGAATGGAGGAGCACTTGGTGGTGGGTAAAGGCAAAAGAGGCACCCCTAGGGCTCCTTCAGGAGGTCAAAGCTGCACATTTCAGCTGTGTTGGAGCTGTAAACTCCTCCAGACAGAGAGAGTCTGAATTTTTATGGCATTGGTCTTCAGCTGGGTGAATATTCCATTGTCTTCCTGCTTAGTATGGAAAGTCTTGCTTTATTCTGTGAAGTGATTTTTCTTATATTCATCCTGCTATTTTTTAATTGAGGGCAACTTTAAATCACAGAGCTGGGCTCTCACTACTGCTAATGAATGCACTAAAACTTCTCCTGCCATTATTGTTACTTCAGCTTTTCAGAGAGCTTTAGTTCCAGAACAAGAAGCTTTAATCTTCAGCCCTCTGGTTATTAGGCAAGCTCATAGATCTGAATTTTTATGTGATCTTTGTGCAGATGGCAGGAAATCCTGACCAGCAGGAGGATAATGTGGATGAACAATACCAGGAAGAGGGAGAAGAGGAGGTAAGAACACAGACCCCAGGCAGGTGTAGGCTCAGGCAGCAGGGCACAACTCCATTAACACTCTTTTGTGTCTTTTGGAAGTGCAGGATGAACCCAAATCACTTTGTCTGACTTTAGAAACCTGTGAGGTCTTTGCCATTGCTCTGCTGTCCCCTTCTGGATACACTCTGGGTAACTCATGCTCCTGTGCTGCACTCCATTAGTCTTCCATGCCACACAGCATTAATTGTGCAATAATTGAAAAGATTAAGCCTTTCACAACATAAGGAAAATTTCCCGGAAACCTCAAGGTCAGAGAAAACCTCATTAATCTCTAATCACACACTGCACTTCTGAGCAAACTGCTTCCTTGGCCACTTACTTACTCCTTAGCTGTGACTTTGATTTATCTGTGCTCCTCCTGAGCAATCCAAGCTGCAGTTCCTGGAGCTGCTCAGGAAGCTGACAGCACATGGAGCTGGAGCAGAGAGGGAGGGAAGGGGCTTTTCCCTTCATCTCATGCTCATTGTGCAGGCACCTCCCTGAGCCACCCCACAGCCCCTCAGTAATACCTGATCAATTCCTATTTCTGATTCCCACAAAACCCCTTTCAAAAAAAAGAAAAAAAAAAAACCAAAAAAAAAAAAAACCACCCTGGAATTGGCTGCTGTCAATCCCTCATGGGATGCACTTAGCACTCACCAGTGCTAAATGCAGGCCACTGGGAGCTGGGCAGAGCTTTGGCAGCTGCTCTCTGGTTTCCAGGAGCCATTTACACACATCTCAGAAAGGATGTGCCCACTGAGCTGACTGGGAGCAGGGAAAGGGGCAGCAAGGATTGAGTGAGCAATTAAGAGAGAAAAGAGATGCTGCAGTGGGGATCAGTTTCAAATATTACTCATTGCTGTTCAGAGCTTCCCCAAAGTAACCCTGGTGTGATGGATTTCTCTGAGCCAGCTCACAGGACACTCTTTGGAGCAGACAAGCACAGCAGCACTTCCCAAAAGGAAATCAAGTTTACTTCAAAACATTCCTCTTTCAGATTTGCACCTAACATGGGAAGTGGGGCATGGAATGGAGGGAGGGTGCTGGCAGAGCAAAAGGGAACGAGAGATCCAAAAGCTGAACATCAGGGACACAGACTCACCATGACCTGCTCTCTCCAAGGAGAGCATTGGAAGAGATTGTCTGTGAGAATTGTGTTTAAAAGCTAGATGCTCTCAGAGGAAGTGAGTTTCCTGACTGTTGGGTGGTTATGGTTCTTTTTATCCTCCTTTAACCTCTCTCTACTCTCTTTTCCCTTCTTTGGAATCTTCATTCTGTAAAAATATCGTATCATGTCATTCTGTAAAAAAGTATGTGAACATGTGCCCAGTTGTGCCACAGGCCACTCTTTGGAAGGCAATTAAACCATACAGAACATTTCTTGTGCTTTGCAGGTGCAGGAGGACCTGACTGAAGAGAAGAAACGAGAGCTGGAGCACAATGCTGAGGAGCCCTATGGGGAAAATGAGGAAAATGTGAGTTCTGTGCAAGCCCAGGGCTCAGGGACAGGACCAAGCCCTGACCACACCTGGTCATGGCACAGGGATGTGAGATAATAACTGTTCTAGCTTGCTTTGGGTCACAGAGCTGAACATTTCATGCTGTCCCAACTTCCTTTAGCTCACCCTTCCATCTTTGTGTCAGTTCTTCCTCCCTGGAGGCTTTGGAAAACCTCTCTTTTCTGTTTCTGCCCATCAGCTCTCACAACTCCAGCTGAAAACCATTTCACTGTCCTAAAATAAGCCATAAAGAAACTGGCACTGCATCTGTTCTAAGTTTGTTTTGTTTTCCCCAATCAGGCAGATGAAAAGAATAACAGAGGGACAGACCAAGAGCAAGAAATGCAGGAAGACCACAACCAGAAAGAAATTCATGAAGAAAATTATGAGGAGGAAGAGGAGGAGGAGGAGGAGGAAGGCAGAGCTGTTGCAGCAAAAACTCGCAGACGAGGGGAGATGTAGTTCCTCCCTTAATTTTTCTTTTTCCAGTACACAAATTCCTCTTGTGGATTTTTTGTTTTGGTTGTTTGTTTTTTTTTTTCTTTTTTTTTTGTAAACCAAGATTTTTAGGGTATTTAATTTCAAGAGAAAAGCTTGTGTTTTCCACTTTTTACTTTTCTATTAGGTGCTGTCCTGTGTTTATATGAATACAGTATTTTGATACTCTAGGTTAGGATTTCTTTTCTATCAAGGCTGTACATAACCAGACATCCTCTGTGTTGGATTTTTTTGTAACTCTGGGCACGGTTTATAGAGGCCATTTTGGGTACACCTTCACCTTGTCCAGGCCTGACAGAACGTTTGGTGTCAGGTCAGGTGCACTCACCACTGAAGGATTATTCCTAGTGCCTAAATCCAGGTGACTTCAGTCACTCCAGCTCGTTGTCTTCCATGGATTTATTCTGACCAAGGGCTGCTTATTCCTTGTAACCTCACAAAGCCAAGCACAGGCCATGCCCTTTGCAGGACCAGGCCTTTTCTAGGTGCAGAACAGTTATAAAATATGCAAATTTTACAAGCCTTCAGAATGCAGCCAAGTTAGCAGCTGTTAATTTTGGCAGCTGCTTAGATACGGTTCAATTATGCATTTATTTTAATGAGCATTTCCAGGTACTTCAATTACAAGCAGTACCTGGCTGCTCATGCAAATGGGGCTGTGCTGAGAGGAGCTGGGAGCTGAAAACCAATTTAGACTTGGAGCTCCATTATGCCAAATCAAAACACTACAGCTGTCACAGGAAGGAAGATTTACAGCAGCAGCAATTTCCTTGTCCTAGTTAATACATAAAATATTTGACCAGAACCAGAATGATGTTGCCTCAGTGCCATGTTTCCTGGAGGGTGTGGTAGCTGAGCTGATACGGTTGGTGCAAGATGTTGAACTTTAAGGCCTTTAACTTCTTTTTCCTTATTTATTTACAAAAATCTGCTGGAAGGATTTCTGTGTGCCCCAGGGTGAGACTCAGACTCGAGCCAAAGCCCACAGAATTTGTTTAGCAAACATCTCCAGCACTGCATGCTGAAACCTGGGGATGGGTGGGGGGGAGGAAATGACACAAAAATTGTGCCTTGGTGTGGGCTACCCTGAACATAATCCCAGTGCATGAATTATACAATATTTGTATTGGTACAGATACTAGTTATTTAATATATGTTAAAGGAGAACGGGAATCTGGATTTCCCAGGCTATGCCCCATTGCTGGAAATGAGGCACAGGGGAGCTCCCCATCAAAGGCTGTGTTAATATATAAAGGGAGAGGGAGTGGGGGATTTTTCCCTTTTTTTTTTTTTAATAATGATGCATAGCAATGTTTTTAGTTCAATTTTTTATATGAATGTAATTTAATTCATTTTTCTACTAACTTGATTATATTATGTTTTATAGTTGGTTTCTGTTCATTGCAATTTTCCTAATTGTCCCAGATCCAGTGCTTATGTTTCATAGGAAAATTTTTGTCAGTGAGTATTTTGGGTTTTCTAGTTACCATAAATCAGATTTACCTTATGTATAAAAAAAAAAAAAAGTTTACATGAGACTGTAAAATGTATAATATGTACATAATCTTCAGAATACAATTATTTTGGTAAATTGGCCTGTATTTTTAATGTAATGGTTGCAGTATTTAATTATTTGAGGCATAATAAAACTTGACTGCAGTCAATAAACTAGAATGTAGTTACTGATCTTTCACATGATGGGTTTGTGGCAGTTTTCCTCATGATGTGTTTGGATTTCATTTTAATACAGGAAGCAGGGGAATTTCCAGGGATTTTCAGCTGCATTTTCGGGGAAGCAATTTCAGAGAAGTGGAATATTTTTGTTAATGATATTCCCACCTCTGTGCCTGACAAGGGTCAGAGTGCCAGGCCCAGGGGGACCGTGGGGGAGCTGAGCTGGTCCTCATTGCCACAGGATCCCTGGAATTCAGGGAATGCCAAATGCTTGGCTGAATCAATAATTTAATGAGTTTCTGTGAGCTAGAAACAAGTGGAACTGGGCCACAGCCCCAGCCCTGGGGCAGAGGATGAGCAGCACAGGGGCTGCTCAGTTTTCCAGCTCAGAGCAGGATCCCAGCGTGATGCTCTGCTTGAGGGGCTACCAGAGGGGATGGTGGAATTTTAAGGGAAAAGTTCCATCACTTTGGGATTTGGCAGCAGCAGAGCAGCCATCAGCAGGGCTGGCAGGGACTCATCAAAATACTGGAGCCAGTTCAGGGAGCAGGGGGAGAGCACTGGGAAAGCTCTGCTGGTTGATGGAAGGAAAATCCATGCTACAGATAGAGGAGAGTCCTGGTGGTTTGGCTGAGAACACCCACAGGGAAACACCAGTGAGGCAGGAGCCCTCAGCCTCCCACTGAAACACTAAACAAAACCCCACCATAAAATTCTGACCAGAAATAGCGTGTCTGGGCATTGAGTTAATTAGTCATTGCAGCAATTAATTTAAAGGCTGAGATGAATTTCTGATCACAAAACATCTTTGCAATGCAGAGCCTCTCTGGTTTGTCCAGCCCCAGCTTGGACACCATGAGAGAATCCTCACCACAAGGTCAGTCAAGAGGAGGGCAAGAGCTGTTCTAGCCATGAACACAAGAAAAAATAACCCAGTGCAAAAAGTGAAGCCAGAGGAATTAATTCTGTAGGGCAGGGGCTGCTCCAGGGTGTGGCAGCAGCTCTCTGGCCACAGAAACAACTTCCCCAGGCATCGCCTGAGACAGGCTGGGAGAAGATCAGAGAAAGGAAGGAGAAACAATTCTTACCTTGACTTGCTGCACCTGGTGGTGTGAACGTGTGGAATGTTACCAGAGTCCAGGAATCCCTCTGGCTGCCCTGGCTGTCCCCAGACCCTGGCACCAAGTCACAAACACCTCTGGCTTCCATTTTAGCCCATGGAAAAAACTGCCAACTCTGTGTGAGGAATTACAAACCACAAGGGTTTGAGTAGTGTGGTAGTTGGATTAACATAGGGTGGAAAAGTAGAAATTTGGGGTTTTTTAGACTATAATTCAGGGAGACAAGATGGAGGTATTTGGGTATGTCCTGGCCGCCTTTTCTTTCTTCTTTCCCTTCATGTCTTGCTGTGATGGTGACACTTTTCTATTGGTTTAAGGTAGAGGTTCACAGTCTAACATAGGTGATAGGACTTGGTAAAGAAATTATAAACATATGATACATAGTTTTGAGTATATAATGTGGGAGCTGCCCAAGGCTCACAGCAGAATGCCATGGCCTTTCTGGATGGACCTCAGCAGGTGAGAGAAAGAATGTTATAGAGAAGAAGAAATACACAACCTTGAAAACTCAATCGGACACATTCCAGGCTCCTTCTTTGTCTGCACGGGCTGGGAAAAGGACTGGGAAAAGGACTTTCACACTGTTGGGGTCCCGACAAGCTGACCCTGACAGAATATGTTATACAGATTTGTTTACCAAAGGGTGGCTTAATTAACCAATGGTGATGGTGTTTTAATTAGAAGACCAAGTAGGTCAAGCTGTAGCAAGCTAGTCTATAAAAGAGCAGTGGGTTTCTTAATAAAGATACAGATTACTTAAATAAACTTAATAAAAATACAGATCTCAGCCTTCTGAAATTCATGGAGTCTGTGCTAATTATTACCAGGCCAGGGGCCCGTGGCAATGACCCCAGAGCTCTGCGAATATCTGTATCCCACTGACCTCCTTCCCTGAGGTGCACGAGCATTATGTGGCACAGAAGAGCCAACTGCACTCCTTTCCAAATGCTCTAGGAAACAAAGGCAAATTGGAAATGGAACTGGTTCCCCTCCCTGCTTTATGCCATGCCAGATGGCCACGTTAATGCATCGATTTGGTTGTAAAAGGAAGGGATGCGGTGCAATAATGAAAAATGTTGAGATGCTTCCAACCTCAAAATCAATATTTTGATGAGTTTTAAAATAAATTTGTTGAAAATAATGCTGTGATTTGAAGGAAGTCTTTGTGGAAGTGTTAAAATTCGCAGTGACAGATCTGCAAAGCCTCAATCCATGTTGTTCCTGAAGAGACATTGAGATTTATTCTGGAGAAAGTTTAAAATTAGAAAACTGGAAGAAGTTTCAAAGCTGGGAAGTTGCTCAGAATGGAGTTTTTAGCTGATGTTTTTGTTCAGAGCTTCAGGAACCCAACCAGATCTCCAAAGCTCAAGCCCTTGAGCTCCTGTGGATGATTTGGGGGCTGTGTTGCAAAGCAAGGGGGACTCAGTGCAAGGATGAGGAAAGATCAGGCCATAACTTCCATCCTGCTTCACTTCCCACACGGATTTGGCTGTTCTGTAATGAGCAAATCTCCAGGTTGCTCTGCACGGTGGTTCCACGCTGTCAGACAGCCCCCTCAGGGCTTGTCCTCACAGCAAACATCATTAAATTTGCAATTTACCTCAGGGCCTGCTGCATTCCCCATCCAAAGCTTCCTGTCAGATTGCCTCCAAGACACCTCTGGCCTGGCACTGCCTGGATGCAGCACAGAGCCCAGTTCCAGCCTTCCTGCCCCTCTTTTATTCCTCCCACTTGGCTTTTCCTGCACCCAGCAGCTGTTCAGTGTTCCATGAGTGGCACTGACACCTTCACCCCTCATCCTTGGCACTAAAAACTGCTTTATTTGGCCTCCTGCACTGAAGCCTTGGCAGTAACACCCCCATTTAGTTAACCCCTGCCCTGCATCACAGGAATTACCATCAGTGTCCTGAGGAGAGAAGGGAAGGGGCCATTTCCATCTTGCAAAGGTTTCCCAGCTCAAGCTATTAAACCTTACAGTGTGCAAAAAGAAGAGGAGATTATTTGACATTCCTCTGTATCTTAGGAAACTGCTGAAGATTCATGAATATTTCAAAGAGTCCTGGCTTTCCAGAAAGGTGCCTTAAATCTCTCTGGTGTGCAACAGATGTGGTGTTTTTCATTCCAGCTACAGCAGCACTGATTGAGCTCTAGGACGACTTGCTGGTATTTTAAGCAGCAGAGGACAAAATAATTAAATAAAAATCAATTTTTTTTCCCTTCCAGGGCAATCCCATAACTGCCAATTCTGTTGGTGAATAACCTGGTCTGTGATTTCTTATCTCACATCACCTTTCCCTGTTCCCAGCAGCTGGGAAAGTGAAGCAGGATGGAAGTTATGGCCTGATCTTTCCTCATCCTTGCACTGAGTCCCCTTGCTTTGCAACACAGCCCCCAAATCATCCACAGGAGCTCAGGGGTTTGGGCTTTGGTGATGTCCTGGTTGGGTTCCTGAAGCTCTGAACAAAAACATCAGCTAAAAACTCCATTCTGAGCATCTTCCCAGCTTTTCTACAGGTGCCTCCTGCAGGAAGCAGCATCCACCTTGGGTAAAAGCACAGAGACAGCTTCCAGATTTGTTCCCTTGCCTCCATAAAGCTGCATTTTTCTTTCTGACCATGTTTTCTTGGGATAATTGTTCCCAGACCCAAAGGAGATGGCCCCAGGTCAGATTCAGGGGAGCTCAGCATTCCCCTGCCTGTTTGTGCTGACTGATCCCTCAGCCACACGTTGAAGAAGGAGAAGAAGGTCAGGACACGTTGAAATCCCTCCATCTTGACCCCCTGAATCACATTCTAAAACCCCCCAAAATTCTACTTTTTCACCCTATGTTAATCCAACTCCCACACTACTCAAACCCTTGTGGTTTGTAATTCCTCACACAGAGTTGGCAGTTTTTTCCATGGGCTAAAATGGAAGCCAGAGGTGTTTGTGACTTGGTGCCAGGGTCTGGGGACAGCCAGGGCAGCCAGAGGGATGTCCTGGACTCCAACAAATTTCCCCCATTCCCCAGAGGATTTGGGTCCATCTGGGTATCACCTCCTGCAGGTGGATTGCTGGCTCACCCCTGGTGTCCAAACCACTGAAATGTGCTCGGGAAGGGACAGCTCCTTCCTTCCTCACCCTCCCCAGCCGGAGCAGCGCTGGCAGCCCAGTAATGCAATACCTAATAAGAGGATTAAGCAGAGAGGAATTCTGGTTAATATTGCATTAGCAGATCCCTTCCCGGCCCAGCTCCCTCACAGGATACAATGTCCACGCTTGTAAGGGAAGCTTATTGACATCTGATCGGTCAATAAATCTGTTCTTGTTTTTTAATGACCCCAAGAGCTGTTTCCACACGCTCACATCATCTTACCAACAATTTACCCTCATTAATTAATTATTTCCTTTAGGACCTTTTAAACCCCACGACCTGCTTTAGCTCCTTTGCAGCAATTCTCATTTGATTGTAAATCAAGGCTCAGGGTTAAACCTCACCAGCCCAAACAGAGCTGTGCAAAACCAGAACAGAGAGGCAGAGACACCAGGCTGCTCCTGGGCACGAAAACAGCAAGAAAAACCTTCTCAAAGCATCCAGGAGTCAGGTCAGGGGGATGGAGCGTGGCTGGGACAATTTGTTCAGCCTGGAAAAGAGTTTGGGGTGACCCAGCTGTGACCTTCCAGCACCCGAGGGGAGCTGCAGGGACCCTTTGGGAGGGACTGGACCAGGGGAATGGCTTCAAACCGACAGAGAGTAAAGTTAGGGGGGATTTTGGGAGGAAATTCTTCCCTGTGAGAGAGGTGAGACCCTGGCACAGGGTGCCCAGAGCAGCTGTGGCTGCCCCTGGATCCCTGGAAGTGCCCAAGGCCAGGCTGGACAGGGCTTGGAGCACCTGGGATGGTGGAAGATGTTGGAACTGGATGATTTTTAAGGTCTCTTCCAAGCCAAACCATTTTGGGATTCTACAGCTTAGAAGAAGTGGGTTGGAGTCCTCTGTTGCTAAATCCTGCACGTGACATTTGCAATAATTTTCCCCTCTGTGCCTGATTTTTCTGCCTGTATAAACAGGGAGGACAGTCCTCTGTTATCATACAAGGACTTGATCAATAAGAATGCATTAAAGATTCATATATAGGTGTATTAAAGCATCCATGCTATGCTAATGTCTCCCATTTAAATCCTATAAAAAGCTCAGTGGGCTCTTGACTGAGCCATTAAGTGAACGATGGGCAAATTGGAAATGTCCAAGGAAAAAAAAAGGAGCAGAATTACACTGTGCTATGAAACACCAGGCAGCTCCCATAAAAATCAATGGCACTGCATAGCAGTAAATTGCAGGGGAGATGAGCTTTATTTCATGGCTCATAAGTGAGCATGAATCTCTAACAACCTGTCAGCCCTGACAGCTGTGCCTCTGCAAGGAACTGGATTTTTGGGAGCTGTCTCCATCCCTTGGAGCTGCTCCTGTGGGCAGCACTCCTGTCCAAGAGGGAGAACCAGCCAGGGGAAGGGATCTCCCCAAGGTTTCAGTGCACTCTGAGGTGGCAGAAAGCCTCTCAAGCCTGCCAGGGCTCATCCCCCTGGGATCTGCAGCACTGTGCAAACACTCCTTTCAATTCTTGTGTTGGTTTCTGTGTGTTCTGCTCTCTTTTAAATGGTGGGTTTGTTTCGGTGTGCTCCGTTCCACCTCCTTATTCCCTAATAGTATTAGGGAATCTGCATCTTAGGGAGGGACAGAAAGGAAAAGAAGCCAAAAATGACACAAAAACCTGTGACCAGGCTGCAGAAGGGAGCAGGAGAAGGGTTCCCACGTGCCTTGAAACGTTGTCCTGCTCCAGGCCTGACCAGAGCAGGAAGGTGCAGGGTTTGTGGCATTGGGAAATTGCCCACACGTGGCAAATCAGCCTGGCAGCAGCTGAGGTGCTGCAAAACTCATCAGGGAGGAGCAGAGCCAGGTTTCAGAGGGGGATTTTGGGGAGGTGGAGGTGTGCTGTGCCTGCTGAAGGGGGTGGCTGGGTCTGAGGGCACTGCAGGTTAAAATGCAGGATGTTCTGCAGCTTTGCTGCTCCCTGGCAGGACCTTCCCCTGGCCTGGTGTGCCAGAAATGCAGCAAGTGCCAATAAATGATCTCCTTTCTCCACAGAAATTGTTTTGATGCCAGCTCCAGCATCTCCAAGAGAAGCCAGCAGGGGATCTGCACAAATCAGCACCTTGTGGCCTTACCTGGAGATAAAGGTCTATGGGAACAACAGATAAAAATCAAATAAGTGACATAAATCCCTGAGGTCACAGAAATAAAACCCTCAGTTTTAACCATTGCCCCGTACTTCATCACACACCCTTTTATCTAACAGTGAAAAGCAGGAGCTGCCAAAACACTGAGCCTAAAAAACTTTATTTTCCCTCAAGCCCAGTTCTTCACCTTATCCTCTCCCCAGACCCTGCTCTTGCCTTCAGGTCCCCCTTCCTTCCTCCAAGCTGCCAATCTCCTCTCACAACCCACGCCAGGGAGGCACTTCCAGCTCTCTCAGCCCCATCTTTCAACTATTTTCCTTTTCCACAGTGTTTCAGTTCCCCTGATGATTTCTTATTACCACCCAAAAGGCATTGGAATCTGTTTTCCCAACCCATCCAGAACAATAAATTATCAGGAATTAAATTAGCTACCAAAGGGCTAATAGACTTGTTCCTTCAGGGGCTAAATTAGCTATAGCAAACTTTATCTGGAAGGGGGAGGGTTTTAAAATGTATTCTTCCCACAGGTTTTTGTCCTTATTATACACTCTGAAGCTTATCTACAGCAGCCACTCAAGGGACCACAAAATTCAGCTGCTCAGCACAGATGGCCTTGCACTAAAGGTCAAAGAAAAGAACATGAAAAATGTGGAAATACTTTAAAACCATTCCTGCAGGCAGTGGCTGCTGGCTGGAGTTGCCTTTGTGGAGAGGTTTCACTGCCTTTGAAATGCTTCCTCAGTGTTGCTCCTGCAATTTCATTGTGCAGGAATTTTGTTCTTGTTGTTTGGCTTTGTATTTGAAGCAGGATTTGTGTCATCTCTGAAGAAAGCAAAATATATTTGCTTAATTGTGAAAGGATTAAGAGCCAAAACATTGTGTGTGGTGTTAAAGCAGCATAGGCTCTCCATCACACAATAAAAACTTAGCAAAAAAAAGCCCTCAAGAACTGATTATGAGAGCAATTTTCCTCTGTATAGAACAACCTGATCCCACCAGCAGCTGAGGGGATGAAAAAGCTGTGCAGGACATTATTCCTGTAAAATGGGAAAAATGCTGGGTAAATAAATACCTGCTGAGTAAAGCCCTTTTCTGTTCATGAGCTGGCACCTGAGCAAAGCAGATTCTGCCATTCCTGGGACACTGCAGCCCAAACTCTGCTCCCAAAGCCCAGCCCTGCACTCCACAGGCACTTCCAGCACATCCAGGGGGACAGAGGGGTTGTGGGGCAGGTCCTGGTGGAAATCCACTGATGCCTTGTGCAGGCTGAGCTGGAGCAGAGCTGGGCAGGGTCACAGAACAAAGCAGGGATTTATTCAAGGATCTCCTCCATGGATCCACCTTGGGCAGCACCAGAGCCCAGCCAGGGCTGCACCCAAATGACCCAAAATGGTCCCAAAATGCACGAGCGCTCCCGGGGCTCTCCCTGGGATCAGTTCTGCTCCATTGGCACCTTGGAGTTCATTGTCCCATTCCAGCTCCAGCCCATCAGTCCCACCCTGCTTGTTTTTCTCTCTCCAGCCCACGCTGTTTGTGCTCCTGGGCTGAGGTTTGGATCATTTGTCCTTGGTGCCCAGCTGGAGCAGGAATTGTTTTGTCTCTGCTCTGTGAGGAGAGCTCACCATCCCCTCATGTGAAGCTCAGAACTGCACACTAAAGCAGCTCAGAATGTGAAAAATATAAAAACTAAACCTGAGGCACCAATCCTTGAGCATTGCTGAGCTGCAGCAGTTTGTGGGGCAATTTGGGCACCTTTGGGTGCAGCATCCTCCCTTACCTGGCTGAGGCTGGTCCAGGGGCCTCCAGAAGGATCCGTTCCAACCCAACCTGTCCAAGGTGATGTCCATCCTTTCCATCCATAAAGTAGCACCAGAGTTACCCCCACCTGACCACCAGAATAATTTCCAGCAATTAAACACACCTGGGAGAAGAGCTCAGCCCCAGCTGCCTTTGGCAACAAGGAGTGGCAGCTCCTGGGGCTCCCTGGGAGCACCCTCCCACACCTGGCAGTGAAAATATCTATTTGGCCCCACCTGAAGGTGAAATTATAGGTGGGAAATTTGAATTTTTAGCATTCTTAGCAAGAAATGGTGAAACAGTGCCCAGCAGAAACAGCCTGGCAGGGATATGTGAGCTCTGAGTGTGCTCAGACCCACAGAGGGTTTTGGGAGACTGCACAGAACCAGCACATTGTGACTCTAAAAGAGACCTTTAACGTGAATCTAGGCAATTTGAAGGAGCTCCATAATAAGGGGATGTTATCCTTTTAGAAATCCTATGTATTGGAATTCTTTGAGGCCTGCAGGAAGCACCGGAGAATAATTTGCACAACCCAAAAAATTAGCACAGAGAGGAAAAAAGGCACTTCAAAGCCAAGACTTAATGCCAGCTCCCTCAGGTGGGCTCGTTCAGGCATGCTGGGTACAACTTTCAGCAAAAAATCAACAACCAAGAGACCCAGAATGGCTTAAGGAAGAAAGAGTGGCAAATTGCAGCTGGTTATTATTGTCCAAAAGTTCAGTGTTTCTCTGTGAAATCTGTGTTTCTTTTGGCTGTAGTTCATTCCACTGAATAAAACACGGGTTTTTTTCCTAATTCATTTGAACTGCTGGCAGCTGCACTTCAGTTCATTGGCCAGGGTTTTGTGGCTGCTCTGCTCTCTCCAGTTCTCATTGTTGGATAGTTCAGGTCATGTTATTTTCCCCCGAGACAATATTAATGGCAGTGACATTCCCAGTGCTCAGACAGACATCTATCAAACAGATATTCTGTGAATATCTTCTCTTCCAATCAGTGGGGTTTGCTCAAGCAGTGCAATGAAGGAAAGGAGACTCTGGGGAATAGCTGGAATTGGTTCTGAGGGAGCTGCAGAGCCCCGTGGGTCAGCATCAGCCTTGATCCAGCAGAGTTCCTTCATCTCTAGGGAAGGATGAGCTGAGGATATCTGGGCAGTGATTCCTCCTCTCTGGAATTGCACCCTGGCTCTCCTGCAAGCAGCCCCAGGGTGAATTACAGGATGCTCCTCCAAGTAAATAAGGAAAGCAGTTTGTATGAAAGAAAGAGATGAATTACAAAATTAAAACACCATCAGGAGGCTGGAGGAGGAGGACAGAAATCAGCTCAGTCCTGAGGGAGCTCCACAGTCCTTGCAGAAAGGAGACATTTGGGTACCACGGATCAGGAGCACAGGAATTTCCATCAGCTATTCCCGGGGGCACAGCTCTCCTCAGGCACACAGCTTCACCTTTCCCCACAGGATTCACTCACTCCACAGTTTGTGTTAAAAAAAAAACAAAAAAGGGACAGGGATTGGCTGGGAGCACAGCAGCAGCTCCTGGGACGTTTTGGTGGCAGCAGAGGGAACAAGATGTGCCACTCCCAGGGCAGCAAAGGCACCCCTGACCCCAGCCCAGCACCGGGGAAAACCCAGCACAATGTCCATGCTGGAAGTGCTCCTGGAGAGTGGATAAAGGCAAGGAGAATGTCAGCCTTCAGCAATGCAGAGTTTCTCAAAGAACTTGGTGAGCAGCTGCTTTTCAACAGCCAAGTCACATTCAGTAACTAATAGCCCAATGTTTGTGGCCTATAAAAAGTCAGTAATAATCAGCTGCCCTTGTTCTGCATCTCTCCTGCAAGGAAAGGATGAGAAAATTGTGTTTGTCCAGGCTGGAAAAGAAAGGCTTTGGGGTGGCAGTAGCTGGAGGGAGCTACAAGATGATGCAGAGGGACTTTGGGCAAGTCTGGAGTGACAGGACAAGGAGGGCAGGATTCCAGATTAAAGAGCAGGTTTAGATCAGGTGTTGGGAGGAAGGGAAGGTGGTGAGGCCTTGGCACAGGTTGCCAGAGAAGCCATGGTGATGCCTCAGGTTTAGCTTTTCTATTTTTCAGATTCTGTGCTGCTTTAGTGTGCAATTCTGAGCTTCACATTATGGGATGCTGAGCTCTCCTCACAGAGCAGGGAGACAAAACAATTCCTGCTCCAGCTGGGCACCAAGGACAAATGATCCAAACCTCAGCCCAGGAGCACAAACAGCGTGGGCTGGAGAGAGAAAAACAAGCAGGGTGGGACTGATGGGCTGGAGCTGGAATGGGACAATGAACTCCAAGGTGCCAATGGAGCAGAACTGATCCCAGGGAGAGCCCCGGGAGCGCTCGTGCATTTTGGGACCATTTTGGGTCATTTGGGTGCAGCCCTGGCTGGGCTCTGGTGCTGCCCAAGGTGGATCCATGGAGGAGATCCTTGAATAAATCCCTGCTTTGTTCTGGGACCCTGCCCAGCCTCTGCTCCAGCCCAGCCTGCACAAGGCATCAGTGGATTTCCCATCCCTAAAATTTTTCCAGGCCAAGTTGGGTGCAGTGACCTGGGACAGTGGGAGGTCATGGCTGAGGGGTGGAACTGGATGATCTTTAAGATCTGTTCCAACCCAGGCCATTCCTTTATTTTATGATTCCGTATCCCCCAGAGAATGTGGGGAAAGCTGTGCAGGGCTTTGCAGAGCCACACAGCTGTGCTGGAACTTGGACAACCTTGGACATGATTCCTCCGGCACACTGCTCCCTCCCGAGCTCAGCAGGGCTGCATCCAGCACCAAAACTGCTTCTGACACCCAGGCATGGCACTGAATCAACATGTGAAGGTCCAGAATTAAAGGCAGAATTAAGGAATTGTGGCCTCTTCAATAACTGTCAGATGTCTGTGGTGTAAATGAACCCAGCTAGAATAAATGGGTTTACATCTGCAGAGGATTTCACTGTGGATTTATTCTGGCACGTCCCAGCTGACAAGTATTAGGCGCCAAATATAATAATTAGGCACTCTGATACTGTGAGATTTTTGGTTCAGAGTGCTAGAGTGTGATACTGTCACAATAAAAAACTTGGGATATTTTTCCTCATTTTTATGGCACAGGACACAACAAGCACTTTGAGCACTCCCCTCTGTAGAACTGACATTGTATTTTTCTCCTCAGGCATTCATCTACCCTTTGGAGCTTCAGCTCTGATTTTATGGTTGTATTTGCTGCAATGCTTAAAGGAAGACAATGAAATAAAACAAAATAGCAGAGGAGAGCAAACTGTTGATACTTCCAGTGAGAGCCAGTGGTAAAATGTTGAATTGAGCATACCAAAAATGCAGCAGGGCTGAACAACTTGTTCTTTGCCTTTTAGATCCCAAATACCCACCAAGCTGAACACGTGCCCTTCTTTAGACATCAATCCTCACCAGGAACTCTGCCCTTGAAAGATAAACAGGGATGGCTTGTACAGACAGGATGATGTTTGACTGATTTGTTTAATCCCACAGAACTTGCTCCACCACCCATTTCCTTTTGTCCTCACAGCACCAGACATCCCAAATGCTCTGGTGGCCCTGAAGGAGCTGCAGGCAGCTGGAGTCTCGGGGTCTGGGTGCTGGGATGACCCCAGGAGTGTAAAATCCTCAATTCCCAGCTCCTGTGGCCAAAGAAGGAGTCTGGATGTGTAGGATCAGCTTCTCAAGGTTGTTTATTTTCCCTTATCTAGAACATTCTCTCTCTGACCTGCTGAGCTCTGTCCAGCAGCTCAGCCATGGCATTCTGTCTGCCCTCAGGGCAGTGTTTGCATTTTATACCAAAAACTGCCTGTGCCATGTTTACAATAATGTGCCAATATCTGTCATTTATGCTGGACAGTGTGTCTCTACCTTAAACCAACAGAAAAGTGTCACCAGCACAGCAAGACATGGAGGGCAAGGAGAAGGAGAAGAAGGTCGGGACATGCCCAAATCCCTCCATCTTGACCCCCCCCTTATTTTAAAGCCCTAAAATTCTACTTTTCCACCCTGTGTTAATTCAAATATCACACTACTCAAACCCTTGTGGTTTGTAATTCCTCACACAACGGTGGCAGCTTTTTCTACGGGCTCAAATGGAGGCCAGAGGTGCTTTTGACTTGGTGCCAGGGTCTCTGAGCCCCTGCAGGGTCTGGGGACAGCCAGGGCAGCCAGAGGGATGTGCTGGGATCCCACACTGCAGCAGCCAGAGACAGCCTGGGATGGGTTTGGGGCTTGTGGGAGGCACCAGCCCAACCTGGGGAAGGGATTTGCAGCCACAGGAGGGACTGAGCTGGAACAGAAAAACAGCAGGACAAGAGCTGGGAGAGCACAGCTCAAAGGTGTGGAATGCTGAGAGCCAAGGGCAGGCTGGGAGCCCTGAGAAGAGGTGCAGATGCTTGTTTGGGTGTCCTTGGGCTCAGAAAAATGGAGAGTTGTACATTTCATGTAGAAAATTAAAGTGTATCAAAGAAACTCTGACTTCATCATCCACATCTTTTAATGGGAGCATACTTAAGCTGGTTCAGTGCTCAGGTTGTAAAGAATAATTATAGAAACCTACTAGGAAAACAATAGACTTTGTGGAGAATAGGAATGGGAAATAGGTTATCACATAGTAAAAATAAAACAACCAGTATGAAACAGAATCAGAAACAAAAAGCCTTGGCTAGGAATTCATTCCCCAAGGCTGACTGGACCATTTCCTGCAGCCTGACTAATCATGAACCTTTGGGCATTCCCAGTTTATTACTGTCCAAGCTTCTCTCATCCCTGTTTTGGTTAGCACATTTATTTTTAAGGCTGTTTTTATCCAAAGCATTTGTTGTTAATGACCTTCTTTCCTTACCTTCGGGGCTTTCAGTTGCATAATGTAGTGTGTACCTGGCAATTCCAAAACAAATCTCTCTGGAATGAGAGATAACAAATTAAAAATGAGTGATCTGGGATCTCTTAAGAGCTTATTTCCACCATGCTTCCTGCCATGTGCCTCTGCACGTCCCATACATGTATCCAAATGGATCAAACTGTCAGTCAGCATATTCAATAAATTCATTTTTCCTTTTGGTGTTGATAGCAAGGAAATAATCAGAAATAAAGCTGAAAATGCTTTATTGAATAGCAAAAATTAAGTGGTGATGATTGAAAGCTGCTTTACACAGACCAGGAGGTATTTGATTTTAAACAGCCAGGAAGGAAAGGGTGAAACAAATGAATACAGTCTGATATATTCAGCTATAGGTTCTCTGGGGAAGGGGAGAATATTCTACTTCTCCAGGGTTAACAGGGTTAACTGTGCCCTGCTTGGTGACCTGATCCCTGTCTTGTGAGGGATGTCACAGAATTCACAGAATCACAGAATTCACAGAATCACAGAATTCACAGAATGACCAGGTTGGAAGAGACCTTCAGGATCATCGAGTCCAACCCAGCCCCAACAGCTCAACTCAACCCTGGCACCCAGAGCCACATCCAGGCTTTGTTAAACACACCCAGGGATGGGGACTCCACCTGGGCAGCCATTCCAGAACTTTATCACTCCTTCAGTAAAAAAATTTCTCCAAATACCCAACCTGTATTTCCCTTGGTGCAGCTCGAGGCTGTGTCCTCTGGTTCTGTTGGTTCCTGGAGACAGAGCCCAGCCCCAACTGAGCACAGGCACCTTTCAGGAGCTGTACAGAGTGATGAGGTTCTCCCTTCCACCCCTGCAGCAGAATGGAGATGTGCTCCTGCAGCTCTGGAATCCCGGGAAGTTGTGCTGGTGTGGATCCAGCGTGGGCAGGAATTGGGTCCTCACTCGTGCTGGGTCAGGGGGAAAAAACAACACCAAATCCCCCCTGCCCTGGGTCGGACAGAAGGCTCACAAAGTCTGCATCTGTACCCAAACTCTGAGATAAGAAATGCTGATTTAGAAATGCTGATTTGGAACAGTGTTGGAATCTGAGGTATTGATGATTCTGGGATTGTAAAAGTCTCTGTCTGTCAGCCCCCTGCCAAAGCAGAAGCCATAATTGGTCTGTGCTGGTTTCCAGGTTGTTTATTCTGTTTATCTCTCACATGTTCTGCTGCCCTGCCCAGCTCTGTCCTGCAGGGCAGCGTGTGGGGCTCTGCCCTCAGTGGGATGTGACAAACATTAAATACCAGAAACTCCCTGGGCTGCATTTACAAGAACGTGCCAATATCTGTCACTTACGTTGGACAGTGTGTCCCCAGCCTGAACCCACAGAAAAATGCCAACACCACAGTGAGACATGGAGGGCATGAAGAAGGAGAAAAAGGACAAGGCACACCCAATTTCCTCCAGCTTGTCCCCTTCGGACCCCTTATCTAGAATCCTAAAATTTTACTTTTGCACCCATGCCACACTTAATTATTACTGATATCAAACACTCTGAGCTTGTAATTGATCCTGTAAGATTGAAAACTCTTTTGCATGGCCAGAGATCACAGCCAGTGTCTCTGGGGGCTCTGTCCAGGGGGTTCCTGACCCCTGCCAGGGTCCCAGACCTGCCAGGGCAGCCAGAGGGAAGCCCTGGACTCCCACAGAACAGGACAGACATTGCTGAGAAGGAAATGGAGCTAGAAACAAGTTTCAAAGGATGGCTTTGCAAATAGGACTGAATACTTTGGAGAAACAGAACCATGAAAGATGAATTGTAGCAGGATCCAGGAAGGGTAATTTTAGATTATTGTCTTTAAGGCATTTATAGCATGGTGTGGCTAAAGCTGATAGGCCAAGAAACACTTACAGTGTATTGTAATTAGGAAATAATTAGCTTCTGATTGTGCTGGTGTGAATTATAGCATCTGTATTGTCTCACCCTTCACGTGAGCCTGAAAGTGGAATAGAAGTTTTTAAAACGCCTCTCAGCTGCCCCATCTCTGGGTCAAAAACCAGGCAAATCTGACAAATCAGTACTCCTGGTGCCCAGACACAGCACTCAAATGGCACAGACAGGAGCCAGGGCAGGAAAGGGGCAGGAGGGATGCCCTTGGGGCCATGGGAAGTGCCAGGTGGCCCCTGGGCTGTGGCTGCCAGAGCCAGGCATGGGGCACTCCCCCCAGGACCGACCCCACTGCCACATCCCATCCCACGGCACATCCCAGAGGTGTGCCAGGCAAGCTGCAACAGCCTGAGAGCTGACAGGGACCTCAAGAAGTCTCTTGTGATGTCCTTTGAACTGCTCTGTGCTCCAGGCATTCACTGACAAGTTATTTAACCCATGGCAGGGTGGGAATTTGGGGGGGATGATTTGCATTAAAGTTCTTGCTGGTGAATTCCTGAGCTGGTCAGCTCTGCTTTGCCTCTGGTGCACTCTCCCAGCCCCTGAAGCCCAGGAAGGCACAAAAATAACTCATTTCTCATGGAAGCCCACTCCTTGCTGTACTCACACCCAGTCAGGGCTGCAATGAACAGTCCTGGGGAAGGATTTTGGCTCCCAGCTTTTATTTCCTGAGTGGCTGAAATAATCTGGACCAGGAGGAACACAGGGTGTTTGTCCTCCGTGTTCTGCAAGGTGAGGTGTATGTGAGCAGATGGTTTTTGAAAAGCTCATCAATGCTTGATGGTTTCTTCTCTGGTACAACTTGCTTCCATGGCCCATGAACTGTAATAATTAGAGATCTTTTAAACCCTGCTCTAAAACTCCTAGGATCCATAATGAATTATTAAATGAAAAATCTGCTTTTCTTTCTGTTCATTTAGTTAATCTGGGTTTTTTATTTGATATTGCTCAAATTTTTCTATTCAAACTTTTCTAATTTCTATGTACTGAGAGATTTAGACATAATAAGTGAGGAGACAGCTAAACGAGACAGTTTTGGGCTCATCAGCCCTGGACCTGTCCTAGGATGTTAGAGCAAGACTTTGGGAACACTTTGCTAAATGTTCATGAAATGTCAGGTTCAGAGGGATCTGTATAAGTAATTGGAAATTGATTTCATGACACTTTGATACTGAGCTCACCAGTGGCAGCTGTTGCTTTACATTTCAGTGTGGATGGAAGAAATTCTTCCCTGGGAGGGTGGCAGGCCCTGGCACAGTTTCCCAGAGCAGCTGTGGCTGCCCCTGGATCCCTGGCAGTGCCCAGGGCCAGGCTGGGCAGGGCTGGGAGCAGCCCATGGCAGGGGGTTGATTTAGATGGGCTTTTCTGTCCCTTCCAACCTAAACCATTCTGTGCTTCTGTGAGCTCCTTTTAAATTTCCTCACAGCAAAACGACTCAAACATCAGCAGCACGTCCTTGCTCCTGGATGCACTTAAATAAAATCAGCCAGGCTCCCCAGAATTACCTCATATTTCCCTGGGATCCCAGAGCCTTAAAGTAATGAAATGAAAAATTATGAGAGCAGAACCAACTTCCTGTTTGGAAAGAATAAATCGGTGTCTGTGCCTTTGTCTCATGACTGACCCAGCGCTCAGGTGCAAAGAGCAGGGGGAGGATCTGGAGCAGCTCCTAAATCCATCTGCAAGAGGTGCCTGGGAACTTCACCAGGAGCTGGGAACTGAAACCTCTGCCCACGGGACTGCAGCGATTTCCCATCCTTGCCTCGCTTTGTGATGCTGAATTCTGGGAAGAGAGCCTGCTCCTGGAGTGCTTCGTGCTGTGATTCCAGCACTGCTGCTCTGAGTGCTCCTTGGGGGCTGAGATTTTGGGAAAAGCCTCTTTGCCTGTCCTATTCCCAGCCTCAGCCCCACAGCAGTGTCCTGCTCCTGCCTGGGCCAGGGAAGGCTCAGTGAGGTGCTCAGTAGGTGGTCAGCAAGGCAGGTCCTTCAGGCTCTGTTTTCCCTCTGCTCCAGCTCCCTGCCTCATTTCCAGGTGTTTTCTCACACATATCCTCAGGTATATATTCAGAAAAGAATATATTCAATTTGTGTTGAACCTTCCCCTCCCAGACACAGCAGGGGTTCTTCATAATGACAATGTGTTATAGGGTACCTGGATTCATTTCTAGACTGAGAAACACTGTCCTCAGCCCACAGAAGCTTTCATGTTTTCTGTTCTTACCCCTGTCGTGGAAAAAGAATTTTTCTGGAAGGAAGAGGTCCATTTGGATATTGACCAACTGAAGGTGGACACGCCTCTGAGAACACAGATCGTGTCTCACTGTGGTTTGTTGGAGTTGGGTGGTGGGAGGAGGAATGCTTTGCAAGGTTTTCATTTTGATCTTTGTGTGCTTTTTTTTTTCCTTTTTCCTTTCTTTCTTTCTTTTGTAGTAGTAGCTTAATAAAGTTTTTTTTCTGTTATTAAGCTTGGGCCTGCTTTGCTCTGTTCTGGATTCCGTTTCACAGCATTCAATGGAGAGATTACATTTTCATGGGGACGCTGGCATTGTGCCAGTGTCAAACCATGACACCCCCCTGCACAAACATTCCTGTTCTCTGGGCAGTTTGCCACGCACACACACAATGTTCTGCTTCCCTGTGTTGCTGTTTCTGTGTAAACCACGCCATCTCCCTCGGAACCTGTAAAAGCTCTTTGCTGTGTGCTGCTGAATTTG
The DNA here is from genome assembly GCF_050655825.1 of Lonchura striata. Lineage (NCBI taxonomy): Eukaryota > Metazoa > Chordata > Aves > Passeriformes > Estrildidae > Lonchura > Lonchura striata. The sequence goes on from NC_140711.1 coordinate 28,311,033, forward strand.
CTGTGTTTATGGAGGGCCAGATCCAGCCCTGTGAGCAGGTAAATACTGCTCTGCTTCTCCAAATTCCGAGATTTCCTGAAGGTGACCATCAGGCTGACACCTCTTGCAGCGCTCCCCTGCCTTTTCCTGTCACAGCTGCAGAAAATCCTCTGAGCCAGCTCCTGTAACACATTTAAAATCCCATTTTTTCGTTCGTGCAGTATTTTGATCACCTGTTTTGGCTGCTGAGCTGTGGGAGAGGCACGGGCAGCCCTTAGGGAGAGGCTGGAAACTCTCCAAGCTGGTGATTTCTCTGCCTGGGTGCAGTGCAGATGCTGAGCAGAGCTGCTGGGACATTGCTGCTGCCAAGCCATGGCACTGCAGAGCCCAGGGCTGAGCTCTCCCTGCTCCTCCCTGCAGCTGAGCCACCTGCCCCTGCAGCCAGCACACAATTCATTGGCTGCCCCTGCAATTAGGCAATTCTCTTAATTGCCTTCATTTCCAGGCCTCTCTCCTTCTGCCCCTGCACTGCTGGTGGCACAGATATTTGTGTGCTGGTTGGGGAAAAATAACCCTGAAGGGTTGGGCAGCAAAGCAATCAAAGGCAGGGACAGAGACCTCTCTGAGATAATTGCATCCAGATTTCCAAATCTCCTGTCAGCTCCCACAGGTCTCCCCCTCCTGTGGCTTTGCTTTGAGGATCCTCTATGAGCAACAGGACATCCCCAAACAATGCCAGCAGCGAGAGAAAAATCTCCTTTCCTTTTCATGATTTCCCTCCCCAGTGCTCTCTGGCCACACCAAACTCCAAAGCAAGATATTTTTTAATTATTAGGCTCAAAGTGATTGGGGTGGCTCAGCTTCTGCCATGTACAAAGCTCGTTAAAGAGCACTTGGACATTGGTGGGGCTTTTTATTCAGCTGTGGGATTTGTTTTCCTTTTCTTTGGGTGTCCATCCCCTGTGTCATTTCTCACAATGAGCCTGGGGTCTGAGCTTGGCTGTGCTCTAATGAAATGCAGTGGGAGTCAATAATTGTGAGTTGCTGTTGACACAGAGTTGTTAAATGAGAAAATCACACGCTGTTTTTAATACACCAAACTCATGATATCCAGTATAACATTATGTCTTATTTACATACCATACCCATACTTACTTGGTATCACAAGTGCAGTCAAAAATGTTTTATTTCTGTTTCAATATCTCTTTGACCAGTAAAAAAAAAAAAAAAAACAAAAAAGAAACTTCCATAACCAGGATTTACAGTCTCTTTTAAGCAAGGTGGTTGTAGCACAATTGTGATCCTACAAAAATACTGTGCTAGAGTAGAGTACACATTCTGTAAAAAAACTTGACATCAGGGGGTGAGCAGTCCTCTGGCAGTTTTGGGATGCCATCCAGTATTTTCAGGTTTGGCAAATTGGAGAACACACTTAAAGAGAGACAAAAGAAAAATAGAAATTGAGAAAAATAATATTGGGAAATGTTGAGGACAAAACAGACACTGATAAAAAAGAAACAGTGGATTCAAATGTATCTAAAATAGATTTGGGTTGTTGGAAATCTTGATTTGTCATTTGTTGCAGAATTTCTCTGATAAAGAGCTAATTAAAACTCTAAGATTTTGCTTTATTGCACCACTTTTATATCCTCAGACTCAATAGAACACCTCAAGAACCTGTCTTCCAACAATGACAATGAACATAATACCACAGTTATACCAAATAGTACCAATATTTAATTGCCCCAAGAACTGGGAGATTGAGAGCAGAAACACAATTAGGAACTGTTAAAAGGTGATTTCTGCTTTTGTTCTCCTGGACTTGTAGATATGCAAATAAAAGGCGAAATCCATCATTTAAAATGTGCTTTTCCCTTTCCATGCTGATATCTGCCTCCCTGCCTTCATCAGCACCACACTGCTAAAGGGATGCCCACAACACTAAAGGAAAAACATACTGGAAACTCAGAAAGGTTTCAATTAAACTCTTCTTTTAAACTTTTATTTTTTCCCTCTCCCAGGAAGGATGGGAGGAGATGTGTCCCATTTCAGACACACCCTGCAAGGTTTGTCTCCACAATATCAGCACCTGGCTGTGTTTGTAGTGGGGCAAAACATGCAGCATGCAGATTTGCTAAGAGTGAGGCTTAGAATAGATGATATTCTCCTGAATTTTCTTGGATTGTAATGCCTTGGGTTGGAGTTTCCATTTCCAGTATTTGAGGCTGCTCTGTTAAATCTCCAGCCCATCCCAAAGGCTGCAGCACAAATTGCACTGAGGGGCTGCTCAAGGCAGAGCAGCTTCCACAGGGACAGGGGGAATCCAGGAAAATCAAATGAAGGGAGCTTCATTTTCTCCTGCTTTTGCTCCCATTTTTCAAGGCATCCTCCTGATTCCATCTCTGACATGTAATGCAATTCAGGCCCCGTGCAGAACCCACCAAGGATGCAATGAGACTGAAGAGAGTTTGAGTAATAGGTAGTTTCTATTAATAAAAGGGAATCTAATTTATCTGCCCTGCTCGCTGTCTCTAAACTTGATCCATGGGCTTAGTTCAGTTCCAGAACTGCCAGTCATGCCATTAAGAAGCATCATAGGCACTTTCTGAATATTTGGGGGCTTTTATCACATAAAAGCTCACTAACCCATGCTCCTGAAGCATTTCAGAGCATTAAAACTACAGGGAAATGAAAAGCTTCTTTAGAAAGCTTTTTGGATTTCAGATCCCATGCCTTTGAAACTCTGACAAACATTTTTTTTGTGTTTATCAGTTTTGTTAGCCACGGGAGTGCTGGACTTACAGCTGTCTGTATCTTTCCTGGAACTCACAGGGATTCCTCTTGAGGACCAGGGATTCAAGTGGAGTGTGTCTGAAGTCTGAAATCCCACTCAGGGTCGTGATGTTATTTTCAGCGAGAGATAAGTGCTGAATCTGAGGGATCTTTGGCAGCTGTTTGAAGGATGTAAAGTGGTTTTTATTTACATTTAGCTCTCTGCATCTGTAAAGTACAAAGTGTATGCCATCACTATCACATCTGGGACAGAATCCCTACAACAGGGATGGGTTTTTTACACTGGTTTCACATTTTGGGCTGCTTTTGCCTGGTTCATGGACTGCCAGATCAGACCCACACACTTTATATTCCCTTAATTCTTTATATTGTACAACAGATGCATCATTATTTCTGTTCTCAGTACTACAACTCTCCATACATCTAAATACACAACAGCAGAGTAGCAACAGATGGATGGTAAAGGAAATTTATAGTTGTCATGGTCACACTTGGCCTCTCTGCTTGGGTTGTGTTCACAGAGATTCCTTCTGGGTAAAACAGCTTCCCCTTTTGGCACAGATCACTCTCAAGCTGGCTGGGCTCATTAATTATTCCCCAGGAATAAATAATAAAGGGGACATGGTCTGATCTCCTCCCTGGGGATTTTCAGCCTGGGGATGAACTCAGAGCAGCAATAAACTGATGGATGCTCAATCCAACACCCCCAAGAGCAGCTCTCAAGAGCCTGCTCCAGCTGCCACTTCAGTAAAATGTTGGTTTCTGGGATATTACATAAAATAGATCACATAAAAACAGCAGCAGGACACTTTGTCTACCTTGGCAACCTTATGGCACTGAGGTCTGTCAAAGAATTGTCCACCAACCAAAGCTTTTCCACCCGAATTAACCTTCGGAGGATTCTTTTGAAGTTTTCCACCTGATAAAGATCACCCAGGTCCTGGAAGGAAAGGTTCAACTCCTGGAAAGGAAAAAAATAAGACAAATCACTTTTTTTTTTTCCCACCCTTCCTTTCTAATAGCTATATAATTCAATATAGAATTAGTCAGAGGTAGTTAAAATGAGAATACATTTTATGCTGCTGCTCTTATAACAATTGGGGGTACCAAGTGCCAAATCCACCTCAGAATCATAGTGATGGACCCCTTAATTCTTTGAAAGGAAGAAAGAAACCATTCTCAAGCACTAATTTTAGTGTCCATCTCCTCCTTCCTCTGTGAGTGGGTTACCAGTGTAGGTGAGTGAGCAGGGCTGAGTGATTGTGGCTTCTTGATTTGGCCTGTAAACTCAGCTGACACCAAAATTCTGTGCAGCAGCCAGATATAAACATTCACAGAGTCCTCACAGAATGGTCTGGGTTGGCAGGGAATTCAAAATTCATCCAATTCCACCCCACTGCCATAGCCAGGGACGCCTTCCTTACAACAGGTTTAAATCTATTAAATGCAGTGAGCAGCCAGCACATGATTATTTGGTTTCTTTACAACTACAGTTCAAAGTGTTAATGAGAAAGTTTTACAGCACAGTTTTCCCAGTTCTCTTGCAGCCTCTTTTCCCATTTCTCTGGGTCAGTTACTTGTTTTCTTCTTTTCAGAGTATGTTCTTCTTTTCTGAAAAACAGCTCTTCTTCTGAGGGCCCTGGTCAGAGAAAAAGATTTACAGCTGGGGATGTGATACAGAACTGGCACTTAGTCACTTGCTGGAAGAATATATATATATATATATATTGCTGGGAAGGTTCTGTAATGAAGAAATATATATAATATTACAGGTGTGTTACTTTAAAGGCTTCTGAGATTTAAATTAATGGGAAGACTTTTCTATCATTTCCAGGCCCGTAATTCAGCCAGCAATCTACAGATTTTGTGCATGGTTGGTAAATGACAGATCTGCTCCAGATCAGAATGAAAACTATTTCTGAAGGGTTGTTCATAAGGATCTGAGTGCTAAAATCCTTCTTATTCCTTGCCATGCTGTGAGCTAGCCTTTGATTTTCCCCAAAAAGGAAAATGTTTGCAGCTTCCAGAGCAGCGCCAAGGACCAACAGCCCCACTCCAAACCTCATTTGTATTGAGACAGACACACATTGGAGACTTTAAGTCTTAAAGAAAAGTTTAGAGCTATGAACATCTTCAAATTCCTGATTAAAGCAAGGACTGGCTGGAAATTTTCCACTGTTTACTCCCAAACATGCAAATACTGGATTTTAAAACCCATCTGTTCTTGTGTGTGTCTGTAGATTGCAATTGAGCCAATTTAGTCTTAAAATATAATAAATGTGCCACTGTTTGCAGGACTGGGTTGGTTTGGCTGTTTGGCATGTGGCTACTGTGTTCTGAACAGCCAAATGTTAATGAACTTCTCAGAGAAGTAATCAGCAGCACATTAATACTAAAAATTTTCAATTTCCAGTTCAGGCAGTTGCTTTTCATTTTGGAAATCACAAAGGATAATTCGCTAATGATTAAAAATAAAGCAAGCGTGGGCACTGTGAGCTGAAATCCTGCCCCTTTTCAAAGGAATGGCAAACTCCACGATTTCAGCTCATCACTTTTAAGGGTGCCCTCTTTGCCTCCGTGGAGATAGGGCTGAAATGTCAAAGTGTCTTTTTGATCTTTACCTTCCCTGACTCGGGGACAGAGGAGCTGATTTCCTCGAACACCGTGTTCCTCTATGTCACACCACCCAAGGTACTTGAAGGAGTCAGAAGGAAGCTTAAAAGAAAGGCAAAATAAAGATATAAAAGAATCAGTAGAAGCTCTCGAGGGGTTGGCACTGCATTTTCTCTTATTTCTGGCCTTATTACAGCAGAAATCCCCCCAGTCAGAGCCATATGCAGGAGCTGGTAAATGCTGTGGGAATTCACAGCTCCAATATTGGAGAGAGCCTGCTCAGGGCTCATTATCCCCCTGCCCATGGCAGCAGTTTGGTGCTCAAACTGCTCAAATCCCCTGCCACAGCTGACCCCAAAAAGCAGAACCTTATTTAAATTCCACCCCAGTTTTGGAGGATAAAAGGAGGGAAACAAAATCCACTTCAAAGCTGAGGAAGAGATTTGCACCTTAGCTCCTCCGTGTCACTGTCTCCTCTTTACAAACCTGCAAGCAGACTGGGAAACCCAACACTTACTGGGAAACCCAACACTTACACTTACTGGGAAACCCAACACTTACTGGGAAAGGGAGCCTGGGGTCCCAGTTCTGCCCGAGGGCTCCTCTGTTTTGGGGTAAAACCAGTGGAGTATCGTGTGCATCCCTCAGGATGGAGCAGCAGGAGGAATAAGACTTTAAGAATTTCTGATTGCTTGTAGTCAGACCTGAGGAACTGGAGAGGAGATGTTAAGCCAGCGTAGATTCTGCCCAGAGAAATGCAAATTTTATTTGGTTTGTTTAATAATTACAGAAAATACAGAATAGCTCAGGTTAGGATTTGCCAGCAGGCAACAAACACATCCTGAGGCCAAAGCATGGGCAGCCCCTCACCTGAGCTGCATTTCCTGACACACAGGAGCTTTTCACAGCTGTGACAAACACCAGAAAGAGGAATTTACTGGCAGCTTGTTAAAAAACATGAGTCTTGGAGGAAATTGAGAGCTGATCACATTCAACAGCATGATGTGCTTGCTCCCTTCTACCCAGGAGAGCCCTGCTTTTCTGGATCTGGATTGGATGAAAAGATACCTCAGTTATTTATTTTATTCCATTGTACATGTGGTTCAACTCATTATTTTACTAATATTAGTATATTTATTTCAGTCTCTTGGATATGTTCTAGGGGATTCTCAGAGGTCTGGAGAAAAGCTGAATTTTGTTCAATAGAGTCTGCAAATCACAGAATAATTATTGCTGGAAAAGCCCTCCAAGGTGACCAAGTCCAACCTCCAGCCTGAAGCTGTGTGTTCATGTGCCCTTTTAGTCCCTAGACTATAAACACTACCAAAAGTCACATTTTATACACCCCAAATGGGGAAATTTGTCCAATTTTGCTTCAGAGGGATTGAAGAATTTGCAGACTGGCAGCTGCAAATTAGGAATTTACCACAGAACACTTGAAAACAATGATTTCATTCACTCGGGGTGTGCATCCAGCACTGTAATTTGATGTTTACTCTACAGGCTCGGGGAGCTCTTGCCAGGGAGCCTCAGCATCATAAAACCACTGGAGTCAGGAGCAGAAATAAATAAATAAAACAGAATAAAAATGCAGCTTTCAAATGGTTTGGAGAGGAGGGCAAGGAAGATTTCACACTTGGAGTTAGAGGGGAGGCAGAGCTCTCCTCCCTCCTGCTTTATGGGGGGTTTTAATGGGGTCACACCGGCCCCAGTGAATGGTGGGTGACTCCCAGGAAGCTCTGTCAGCTCAACATTTTGGAAAAGAACACTCCTGAGAAACTTTCTGAGGTCACCTCGAGGCAAGCAGCCCCTGTGGGGTGTGTGTTAGAGAGCAGCAGGAGTTCACACACAGCAGCCCTGTGGAAGGAGGATTTACGTTGGGTAAATGGTAAAAAAACCCACAGAAAATAATAAAATAAAATAAAAAAAGCTGGGAATTCTTGTTTAGCTCTGTCTTGCTGCTTGTTCTGCTTTTACCTCCTTGTATGGTAAATGAGATCAGGCCAAAGAAAAATGGTAGCAATTCTTTTGTGTTGAAGAAAATGATCTGTGATTTTTGCTCAGTTTGGAAGCGATCTTTTAGGAGGTATTCAAATGATTATTTATAACTGCAAGACTTTTCAAAACCTACCTTCCTCTCAGCTAGATACTACCTCCTCTGCTGAGACAGGAATATACACTCCCAGTCCCTGGAAATGTGGGATAAAACATCTCAGCCGAACCATTGAACATGATATCTGTTCTGATCTCCTGGCAGGAAACCCACTCACAAAATTCTGCATCGGCGATGGCAAGTAAAACATCAAGTTCCAGAAAATATAAATATGTGATGGGGACAGCTTCCCCAGTCAGGTGGGTAGTGAGATTTCCACGGGAAGGAGTGACAGAAAGAGACATTTTTCATCTCAAAGCTGCCTGGGTTTAACAAGCACCAGCTGGACCCCCACATCATGTCCCAGGAGGTTTTTTCTGGGGGAGCAAGTGCCACACAGCTCTTCTCCCCCTTGCTTTGTTTGCCTTCCTATTTTGCTGCAGAATTGATGCAAAAGGAGCGGCAGTGAAGGAGGCAGGATGCAATTCCAGGCAATTACAGATCTCACAATACATGAAAGGAACAAAATTTCCTGCCTTGATTGTGAGGCCCTTCGGCTGGATATGAATCTCCAATGACACCTCTGGGAGCAGCACACTAGATTATGTCAAGCATTAAGGGAAAAAAAATTAGATTCATGATGTCTGTCCAGGCTGAGTCATTTCCTCTCACTTCGCCTGCAGTGAGAAATTGGTGGTTATCATAAATCATGGACCTAAATTCTTATGAGAGAAGAATTAATTTCACTAATGGAAACCCTCTGTGGCAATGCATTCCTCCATTCTCCCTCTTTCTGGGGGGTGTGGGGGAGTATTTATGACTTTTTCAAGCAGAGGTATTTAACTATATTTTAAGAATTCCATAATAGAGGTTTGGAAAGGAAACTTCAAAAGGTAATGGGGAGGGAAAAAAAAAATCTTGTGTGTGACCAGCTCCTAATTTCTGAGGCTGGCCCTTAGTCCAGCTCCTATCATGGCTATAACTTTGCAGCTCACACCAAATCCAGGTACATTTTTTTTTTTTTTCTTTTTCATCTCAGTAACTAACAAAACCCCACAAAACTGTACCAAACAATTCTTTGTAGGCACCTTGAAGTCTGGAGTGCTCTATGTGAGCTGACAAGAGGGAGCACAGACTGGGGGGGTAACTGGAAGCACTCCTGGCTCACCCCTTGTATTTTACATTATTTTTCTCAGTGGAAGCCCCAGTGAAGAATTCAGTGCCTGAAGTGCTTTGCAAACTGTCAGGAATGAGAACAGAAATGAGAACAGAACAGCTCCTGCCTTTTTCAGAACACGACTGAGGAGATATCAGGCTGTACCTTGGAAAATCCTGCCCTGCTGAGCTCCCTGATCAAAGTCAGGATGGCAGCGGGGCTGGGGGATGTTCTGCTCTCACTGACACCTTGGCCAGGTTTCCAGAGAACCCAGGCTGCTCCACGTTCCCTGTCTGCACTCAAGCACATCTGAGTCCAGCTGCTTTTCAGTGCAGGACACATTAAAAGCCCACGAAAAGACTTTGAAGAGCTAAAGCTGAGCTGCTTCTGAAACTACACCAGTGAAAGGTATGGACTGAGAAGCAGAGTGAGAAGTCCCTCCTGTGTGTATTTTAGATATTTGGCTGTTAAAAAAGGAGTGTCAGTCAAATCCTTTCTCCTGATGGAGCAGCAGCCTCGACAAACAAACATCTGAGGCTGCAGCACAGTTCAGCTCTGCTGCACAGAGAATGGGGAGCTCAGCTAAAGAGGAGTAAGGACAGAGAAAACTCTTGCATTTGGGATTTGAAAGGCTTTTTGTCCCAGCTTTTTGAGCAGTTTTGGGGGCTGATCTAGCTCTCACAGCCTCATCCCCAGCTGCTCTTCAGGAACCAGCATCCTCCAGCAGGCTGAGCTTTCACCAAGCCATGCTGCTTTCCCCTTAAATCTGAAATGCCCTGGATAAAAGGTTTGGGAACAAGCAGTAGGGCTATTTATAACTCTTCACATATCCAGAGTCAGAATTCCTGTGGTGCTTGCTACATCCCACCAAATCACAGCCCATATCTGATGGAAAGGGCCCTGCTCCTGTGGTTGATCTCAATGAGGTCTGGTCAGGCTCTTATTTAGCAGCAAAGTGCTCTCAGATCATTCAGTCCTGATGCTGTGGAAGTGAAAAATGTGGACTATTCTAAAGGAAGGAAACAAATCAAATGTGTTTTAAGATCCTTTTGAAGGAACAGAAAAAAAAGTCCAAACTAGAGAAAATAAGAAAAGAGCAATAAATCCTCCCAAAGCAAAGAGTTTCTATCACTGGGTGAGAGCTGCTGATTTTGCAGGCTCTAAGAAAGCTGGTTCTGGATCTGCCCAAGCTGCCTGTACACATAAGTGCTTACTCCCACCCAATTATTTAACACCCAATTATTTATTATTATTCTCCAAACACCCAATAATTTATTATTATTATCCAAACACCCAGTGATTTATGTTGTCCCAGTCAATGGCAAATGCCAAAGCCATCAATGAACTGCAGGGGTAACTTACCAGCACAGTTTGTGAAAGCATTTACGAGATGGCAAACTCAGAATTCAGGCTGTGCTTCATTTCAAATGTACACAATTTACTGCTCCAGAGCAGCTCTGCTTGTATGCAAACATTTATTATGAGAACTCTCTGAACTTCGGAGAGTAGAAGATATGGACATAGTGTTTGCATGCTCTATTACCTTTCAATTATTTTTATAGGAGTTTTAGGAGGCATTATGCAACATTTCGAAGCAGTTCTGAGCATAATTCAGTGACAAAACACACCTGTAAGTTATGGCTACAAAGCATCCTTGCTGATAGCTGTAGCATCAATTATCTCACTTTATGCTTCATAAAATTGCCACCCCCCCAAGACATAATTAACTTAATTAGGTCCTATCACCATAATGATACACTCTTAGCATATTAACTAACATTTTCCTCATGGATCCAGCCTGCACCTATGTCGTTATTGGACACCAAATGAGTACACAGAAATTTGGTAAGTTTAAAAGAGAAAAGGACCCAGTTTTATTCAAACATCTGGTATTTATAGAATTCTGAAGGTGACCATGGATTGGAGGATGGAATTACCACCTCCAACCACACTGGTCCAAAGATCAATCAATCATTTCTCCCTGCCCACAGAGAAATATGTAAACTATTCTATTTATCCATGAAATTGTGTGGGAATTCTGACTCTCAAATATGTAAATATTTGAAGTTTTATGAGAATTTAAAAACTTTCAAAAGAACTATAAAATAAAATTTAACACTTTTAAAAATCGAAGCAACACACCTATACAAAGCCCACACCTCAATCCACGTCCCTTCCATTTTCGCACAACACATTCTCGCAACAAACTCGACATTTTTTGTTGGGAGAGCTTTTTCCTTCCAGCAATCAGGCAGTGCCACCAAGACAAACAGCTCTGTTGGAATTCCTGTTTTCCCTGCACAGCACTCTCCTTCAGCAACACAGGCTGGCACATTTTTAAAAAGACACTCAATCCTGTAACTCTATCTTTGTTGTCAAAGCATGTCAAGCAATGACTACAGGTTCGTGTCTCCTTGCACCCTCCTACCTTTCAGACATGTCTGGCTGCTGCATAAAATCCTCACATCTTGCTCAGGGCTATTTGTCTACAGGCAGAGCTTATCTTCCACCTCTGGCCCTGCACAGGGAGGGAGTTCCAGAGGCTCTGGAGAGGGGAACCTGTCGGGATCCTGGTGCTGGCTGGATGGATTCGCTGTCTCCAAGGGAACGCTGTCACCTTAGGAGCTTTTGTTACCAACCTCTTAAGCACACCAAACAAATTCCTGGGCTGATCCAGCTGGTATCAGTGAACTGTTTTTCCAGAAGGTGCCTAAAGATAGGTTGGTGATACCTGTAGCAAGATACGTGATCATCCAGCTGAATCTCTGCTCGCTCCGCTTCACTTTCACCAATTCCTTTCCCGGTTTTGCCCACTTGAAGTTCGTATTTTTGTTGCCTAAAAGATCTCCTGCTTTATTAATGGCTTGTTAAATGCCTTATTGATGTATCTGTTGGATGAAAATACTTAAAGAGGCTCAGGTTTTATGTAATGTTCAGGAAAGTTCTTCACGAGCACCTCTTTGCACGGTTGGGTGTTCTTGCCTCACTTGAAGGTGCTCAGACATTTTAGGAAATCTCCCAGGCTTCCTTCTTCAGGTTTGAAGAGAATGAAAACAACAGAGATTCTTCTCTTGGTGGGAACCAACAGGCCAGGTTTGTGTCTGTTTTTATGCTACATTTTTCCTAAAACATTCAAGCTGTAGGCACCGATTATCAGCCCAGTGAATTATTCCCTTCAAAACGCATTTGATTTTTGTTTGCTCACCCCGACAAAGTGCAGGTGCTGGCAGGGTTCCAGGGTGGAATTGCAGCAGCCCAGAATGGCTCTGGGCACTGGGTAGTCCCTGCTGTTGTTCACAGATGGTTTTTAAACTCCAACAGGGGTGATGGGACCCAGGTTTTAGGGGAAGGTTACAATGGAGCTGGAAATTGTGCCCTGTTGATCTGTGACTGCCAAACTGCAGGCACAGCCCCTTCCTCACTTGAGCTCCTGGGCTCTGTCCTAAAAATAAAAAGGATAAATAGATTAAAATCAATGTGGAAAAAGTACACAATCCCCTCTGCCCTGGGATATTCAATTGGAAATGCCATATAGTCAAAACCTCTGTGGTTTATACTTCTACCTTTCAGCTTCTTGACAGAAAAATTACTCCTTATCCTTGTTTCCTTTCACATTTCTCTTTTCTCTTTTAGGTCATTGCAAAGGCTGATCATTATAAGGTCTTCCTGTACAGAAAGTTCTGTGCTTTCCCCAATGGGTGCTGAAGGCTCCAAAACCTTCTCTTAGAAATTCTGCTGTCAAATTTCACCATGCCAGCAAAGCAGAAGGGAATAATGGCAATTAGAGAATTTCAGCTCCATGCACAGGCATTCCGTGGCTCCAAATGTTGAATTGACAGATCGTTAGTGAAATTTAACAAAGCAGTCATTCCACACAGGTTTCATTAAAACTTTATGTGCTGAGAACTGAGTTTATTATGGGGTGATGAGGACAGGGTATTAAGAGATTCATCAGGTCACTTGAGCGAATCATTCCTCTGTCTGCTAAGGATAAAGAAATTAATATCTAAATCAAAACAAAATTGTAATTTGGGGCCTTTCTACTTACTGTTTTTCCCCCTGTCTATAAAATGAAAGGTATTGGTCCCCATCACAGCCTAATGGGCTTCAGATCTTTTATGGCAAATGCATTCCTCATAAAGCCCATGAAAAATTATCTCTGTGCTATTTCAGAGGAACAACATATTTTACATGGTGTCGGCCTTTCCATTATAAACACTATTTTTCAGATCTTTACAGCCTGCCCATAAAAATCTGCTTCTGACAAGAAATTCAGCAGTGTGAATCTGCTCTGCAAGAAAGAAATCTTTTTTTTCCCACTTTATCTAATTTTGACCAGTAGTTTTGTCTTTGAATTGGGTAAACACAGGGTGGGCATCGGTCTCAACCCTGTGTCTCTCACATCTTTTTTTGTCCTGTTGGATTCTTCTCTGCATGTTCATTAAATTTGTAGGAACTGGGCAGAATTCAGCTCATCCTGAGGTCTGATTAATGACAAAAACAATCCCAATTATTCTTACTGCTGTGAGAGGCTCTGTTGTTCTGGGCACCAGAGAAAGTCAGGAAAACAGAATTTGCTCCAGAGGTTTTGCGCTTTAATTAAACAGAGCAGACAGACAAAGAGTAGGAAGAAAGGAAATAATATTATCCCTCCTCCTTTTATACAGAAATAACTGAGATGCTCAGACCATGAAATCCTGGCACTGTGGGAGCAGAAATGCTGTTCCTGTGCCCAGGGTCAGCATTCACACAGGATTCCCAGCCACTGACTGGATGAACAGTCTGGTTCTAAAGTCTGCATTTACTGCCTGACTTTCTGAGCTGACATTTTGTTCATCGTCATTAAAGAATACTTAAAAGTAATTTCTCTTTTATAACACTTTTCTGATTCAGGGATAAATCAGTTTGTTGACATAATTTTATGTTCTTTATGTAAAACCCTTTTTTTTTTTTGGGTGCTAACTTGATGCAAATTGGTGATATCAAACCATTAAGGTTGATACCACCAGTAAAATCAGACCAAAACACATAACAACACTTCAGCACCAGCAGAAAGTTAACTTTTATTGATCTTACCTGGTTTGGACATATCCAGGAATCCAGGGCATTCATGTTGGATGAGTCAGCCAGAAAGAGGGAATTTCTTGGGGTGTTTCAGTGGTGTGCTGTGCGTGGCCCTGGAAAAGGAGCACACTTTAGTGCCCAAATGCTCTCAGCTGGCTGAGGCAGAGGCACCTCACTCAAACGAACTGGTTATTTTGCTGAGTTACCCAGGCAACACTTTCCTTTCTGTGCTGCCCATCCAGGATTCCAGGAAAGGATCTGGAGAGCATTCCCAAGGAAAAGCCAAGGACAACAGAATAAAGCCTTGGACAGGAGGAGAGCAGAGTTAGTGAAACATTTCCTCAGGGTCACCAGACTAAAAGGAATCAACAGCTAGCTGCATAAATAATTGAAGTGAAAACTATATATGTCTGCTTTTCTGAGGTGTTGCAAACCCATGGATTCCAAGAGGGTTGGAGGGGCTGTAACCAAGCAACAGGGACTGAAATTTGTTCTCTCTTCTGGAAAAACAATGGGCTTGCAAGTCATAATGACAATGCCTGGCACTGAAGAGCGAGCCCTTCCTTGATTTAATAGTCTTTGGATGAAGTTATAAGAAAAGATGATCATTAAATGAGGAAAGCATTTCTATTTGGTTTAGGAGAGGCCTATTCCAGTATCAAATCTACCTTTTTCTAAAAAAAAAAAATGAAGGTCAACAATTTCTGGATGAATCTGATGCTGAGGAAAGACTGCAAATAAGTAACATTTCAAGATTTTCTTTCTCAAAACTTTATTTTCAAAAGAAATAATGGACATAACTCACTGCCTCTTCATTTTCCTGTATGAAAGAGAAATCATAATTGTATCCCAAGTGGAGTCAGTGGCACGCAACACTCCTGGCTGATGATTTCTCCCATTATTTATCTCACTGAAATGAGGTATATTTTCCCTTTTTCCTTAAAACATGGCTTTTGTATTGAATTAAGTCGTTGCGTCCCAAACCCACATAAGATCCTCGTAGCCCTCAGGAGCAGAGGAATTCATCTGGAGCAGAACCAAACCCAAAGTGTGAATGTGGAAAGCCCCAGAGGGACCTGCCAGGTCTCTCCAAAGAGAATGAAGCTCACACAGGTCTGGGGCTCACTGGAGCTCAGGGACAAAGTTCCACCCATTTCCAGGAGCCTCCTGCCACTCTCCACTCCCCCAGCTGCCATTCCTGTCTAACCCTCAGCATTTAAAACATCCTACCCAAAGCTGCCAGAACAAACACATCTGATGGAACCACCCAGGGCCAGTCTCATTTCCTCCACCCACATCTTTGTCATGGATGTCATGTTTCATCTTTTCACCAGTTAATTGTTAATAATTCCCCATGGAGTACAAGATTCATTAAGTGCTTCCTAATTTATCAAACGTAAGTCTCATCAGGTAATTTTAATCACATGAAAATCATTTTAAATTCATTTTGATAGACAATTTCCTCTTGCAGCCTATGCCTCCTTTCCCCCTGTGTCATGGGAAGCAGCATCTCTGGTTATTCTCCTCTAACTTCCACCATTGCAGATGCCATTGCACTTCCATCCTATTCTTGTATTTATTTGAAACTGCTGCCAGCTGCTAAAGAGTTATGTTTCCTTTTATTTTTTTTTAATTGATTACCTGAAATGTATTGAAAAAATTGGTTTATTTCATCCATCAAACCCCTGCCTTCCAGAAAATCAGATCTTGCAAATGTGGGAATACTTGGGAGCCACCAGAGCACTTCTTTATTAAAGTGGCCTTGCCAGGTTGTCACAGATGAGATATTTGAGACAAATAGACAAAATCTCTTTAAGTATGGGATGGGAAAATTATTGTATTGCTGGGCCAAGGTGGTAAAGAGTACCCAACTCCACAGGAGCTTAGAAAGGAGGGAAAGGACAGGAAAACATGGAAAAACAATGCAGTTGAATGACAAACATAACTTAGTTGTTTAAAATTAAAAGCTCCCTGTCCCCATTCCGATTAAAGAAGGAACTGAGAACCCTGAATGTGTATTTAGAGGTAGAACTTGTTCCTGACATCTCCCATTTTTTTATCCCTATTATTTCCCTTAGTCTTATTGCCAAAAAAAATTTAAGTTTGAATGAATGCCTGGTTATTCACTGCCTGCGAGGATAACAAAGATTTTCTCTAGCTGAAAGCAGCAAGCAGGGCCTCCTGTGATCATGGGGAAAAGAGGAGAGGAGCATGATGAGAAGAATCAAGTGTTTTTATTGAAGGTGTTGTGTTCATGCAGCTTTTGTCAGGAAATCCAACTAATTTACTCCCACCTGCTTTCATTTTGAGCAAATGGCAGCCTTGTGCTACATAAAAAAAGAACGAGCCTTGCTTCTCTCCAGTGCTCCTGTCCTGGGCAGGAGACAGGCACGCTGTAGCTGTCCCCAGCTGCTGCATTTAGAGTTAGGAGCTGGCACAGCCTGCCAAAAGAAATTAAATGTCATGGAAAAGTGTTCCTGCTCAAAGTCAGGGACAGAATTTGCTGTATTACATCCTTGTGTCCTGAGGGCTGCACCAGCCCAGCACACCCAGCACTGCTGGGGGAGCTGAGACATTCCTGGGTGATTTTCTGTTGGAAATGCAGTTGAACCCAGTGGGAAGGATTGGTGATGTCTGACTCCGGTTCAGAAGGCTGAATGATTCCTTTATTATAACTATACTATAATACATTAATACACTATTTAAAGGAGATACTAAAACTACAAACCTACTTCTTCTAACTACCAAATCTAACTCACAACTCATGAACCTCTCTGAGCCCAGCCCCAGGTGGGTTGGACTGGCCACCAGGCTCAAACAATCCTCACCAGAATCCAACCAAGCATCACCCCAGGTAAACAATTCTCCAAACACATTCCACATGGGAAAAACAAGGAGCAGAAATAGAAATTGTTTTCGAAGCAGCTTTTCTGTGAGGGAAAATAAAAAGGATTAAACCCCATACACTTCACATCCATCCTGATCTTTGGGCTTCAAAGAGGCTCCGAGCCCACTGCTGGCCTGGAGGGCTGTGAAGGTGCTGTTAAACTGCTTTGTGTCACCATTTTCTCCAGTCCCAGGTCACTGAACCAGTCTCAACCATTAACCACACCATCTTCCAGCTGTTTCACTTTGCTGCCAGCTCCATGCTGTATTCCCAGCTGGGAAATCAGAATTTTCTCTTTGCCTTGCACTGGGAGAAGAAGAGAGCCCTGTCTTCATTTATTAAATGACTGAGTGGCCAGGTGTTCTTTTCTTGATTAGGGCAGTTTAATATTTCTGCTGATACCTGTGCTTCAAAGTCTCCTTTCAGCCCTCATATTTTGTGCAGTTGAGTTGTGAAAGACCAGCAGCTGAGCTTCAGTCATGTTCCTCCTCATTTTTCATGCTGCCTTCGCCGCTTTGGAGAGCTGCTGAATACAAAATGAAGCTGCAAGAGCCTGTTTGCTCCACAGCCAGCAAGGCATGAAGCCCTTTTCTCTCCAGCTGTGGAGAACAGCCAGAGCACTGCTAACAGAGGCACTGGGGATGGGACTCAAGGGGTGACATTTCCTACCCAGCTCGGTGGCACCAGATGATGAATGCTCGCAGCAAAACGCGGGGCTGGATTAAATAAACAAAATTAAATCTACTTCTGTGATTATAGGAGTCGTGTTACATCTCTGAGGGAGCATCAGCTGCTGCTCCCAAGTGCTGCAGATTTGTCAGCTTGTTTAGAAATGCTCTGTTTGCTCGCTGGATTTTCCTGCCACATAAATCTGCTGGCACTTTGGCCTGGGCAGCCCAGGGGGTGATTTGGCCAGAGGCTGATTTGGCCAGCAGGTTGATGTTCTGCATCAGCCTTAATCTTGTTTTACAGTCAGCAATTTACAGCATCATATTGTTCCCATTTTCAGCATTAGAGAGACATCATGGGAGTGTAGGGAGCAGGGACCTTAGCCCAGAGCCAGAGCAGAGGGGATTCTCCCACTCCTGGTTGTCGCATTCCTGGATACTCCCATTCCTGGGTTCTCCCATTCCTGGATTCTCCCTCTCCTGGGTTCTCCCATTCCTGGATTCTCCTATTCTTGGGTTCTCCCACTCCTGGATTCTCCCTCTCCTGGGTTTTCCCACTCCTGGGTTCTCCCATTCCTGGATTCTCCCTCTCCTGGGTTCTCTCATTCTTAGGTTTTCCTACTCCTGGATTCTCCTACTCCTGGATTCTCTCATTCCTGGGTTCTCCCACTCCTGGATTCTCCCTCTCCTGGATTCTCCCTCTCCTGGATTCTCCCTCTCCTTTATTCTCCCTCTCCTGGATTCTCTCGCTCCTGGGTTCTCCCTCTCCTGGATTCTCCCACTCCTGGGTTCTCCCATTCCTGGGTTCTCCCATTCCACCACCAGGACGTCAGTCCCCTCCCTGTTCCAGGGCTCCCTTGGGAGCAGCCGAAGGGGCAGAGCAGAGCTCTGGCACTGCCCCAGCTGCCCCCCACAGCCCCTTCCCTCTGCAGTGCCCTGCCAGGGAAGGAAAGGCAGGCAGGCAAAGCCCTGGATTGTGCCAAATCCCAGCCAGGGGCTGGGAGGACACGAGGGGAGCCATCCTCACTGCTGAGCCAGCACCTCCCTTGGGCTCCCAGATGTGCCCAGCTGGGAAAGGAGCATCTCCCTTTCCCCACTGAGGCGAAATTTTACCAGCAAGGTGCAGGTTAAGCTCTGAGATGGAGAGCAGGAATAAACACTGGTTTTATCAGCTCTGCCAGCTGTGTGGGGTAGGAGTGAGCCGTGGCTGCTGTGTCTGTGCACGTTCAGATAGTGTTACAGCAGCTGAAGTCACCATTGCCATGACACACAAAAGCACAGGGCTGTCACAGATACCCCTCTGTTTATCAGATGGTGTCTTCAGATGTCTGTGCTGAATGTGAACACACTTGCAAAATTAATACTCCCCGAGCTCTAGTGAAAAAAAAAGGGCTTTGTACAGAAACCCTAAAAAATAAGCCAGGCTTTGCAGCACTGAGGGAGATAGAAATGTAAAACAACCTTTCCACTTGAAAACCTTTCTCTGTGGAGCCGTCAGGGTGCATTTCCTGGGCAAACAGCAAAGACTTTGATCAGCCTTGCTCCTGAATGCTGCTCAGATTATCACGCTTGCCATGAAGGGTGGAAAGCAGGCTGCCAGCTGGTTAATGGCCCTTCTGAAAAATAGCCTTCTATGTTGCTTTTGGGAAGCCACTTCTCATGGAACTATCAAAACACAATCCCTGTACTCTTGTCACCCATAGGAGGAAGCATATTTTAAGCAAGTGTTATCAAGGCTAAGAGAGCCTGAATTAACTTGTGCTCAAGACGCTTAGTGCACTGCCAATAAATCTACCAGAAAGTTGTTCTATCTGCAAAGTAATATCAAAGCAACTCCACCAGGAGAGCTCTGCCCGCTCCTCTTCAGGGCCCTCAGTGCTGCCAGTGCCCGGGGAGCTTTGCCACTGCCCCAGTGTTAAACCCTGTGAAAAATGCAGATTTTATGATTGGCTTTTCGCAAATACGACAATGAATATTATATGTGTAATGTTAGAAAGTGATGCTGTATGAATTCTCTTAAGTAGTGTGTTAAATGTAGTTTTCGGTTCCAACATAATGTTAAAATAGAGACTATGGATGTGGGGGAAGTTTGTTTTTTATAAGGCATGAGATACTCGCTTCAAGGAACACCTAAATCTTCCAAAGGAGAGGAATTTATGGCTTCTTATCAGAAGAAACTAATTTCTTCAGGCCTTGCTCTACTCGAAGATGCCAGGGGATTAAAGGAAAGAGCTGACATACAAAAGACAGAGTTTCTTGTTTAGAATAGAATGTATGAATAACCATGAAGGATTTATGAATATGCAACAAGTGTATTGGTTTAAGGTTATTCCTTTGTACACAAGGGATGCTTTTCCTGACTTAGTGTCCGAGAGCATCCAGACATCCGTAATCCTTTGCTTTTTATTGTCTTGTAATTGTCCTAACTCTAAACTTTATTACTCTAATTGTATTATTATTTTAAAAACCATTTTATTATTATTAAAATTTTAAAATTTTAAAAACCAAGTGATTGGCGTTTTTCACAACCCTTCCACCCCTTTGTCCCTCCAGGGTGCTCTGCCTCCATCTGTCTACTCCCATTAACTTGCTGCCTTCCCTGTGCAGTGGCTGCAGGCAGAGGAATTTGCTGCCATCAGTTTCCAGAGGCCAGAATTCCTCATTTAACTCGGGGCACTGAAAGAGAGGAACCCAGCTAAGGCAATGACTGAGAAAGGGAGGGGGGAAAGAACATTTTTATTCCCTTGCAGGCATCCTGCACCAAGGAAAAGCCCTCCAGCCTCTAAAGCAAGAGGCACAGAGTGGCGTCATTATTTTGAATTAGCTCATGGTTTCATGCATTAACAGCTTAGGCTTTGCTTGCTTTTAATGGCAAAATAATAACAGGATTTGTGGTTCCCATAATACCTTCACATTTAATGAGTGCATGTGTACACAGGCAAAATGCAATTTTCTAAATTCTACATCTTGCTTGTGTACAGTCTTCACCATTTTTTTCTGTAGAAACACTGTGATTAGAAGCCCATTTCATATTTTCATGTAAGTGTCCTAAAGCAACTTTTGCAAATTGGGCAAAATTGGGCAAATCGGACAAAATTTTTCTAGTCACAAAAACTCCCAGGTGTGTCAGTTCCCAGGCAGTTCTTTGAACTCAGGTTCAGGGCATGGCCTGAGAGAAACCTGCACAGGGCCCAGAGCTGCCTGAAGTAGTGGCAATCTTCTGATGATGGAGCACAAAGGGATTTGGAACAGGCTGCAGATGACAATGTAGTTTTATCTGGTGATGCTCTTTGCTCTGACACGACAAGATTGTCTGCTTGATTGAAGCATTTAAGGTTATGGAAGCAGACATTCCCTCATTCCTGTCCAGAGCTCACTGCATCTCCCCCTCAGGAGGATGTGCCTGGATGTGCTCACCAGAGCTGGTGACATCCCTGCCCTGCTGTAAGGCTGACACAAGGCTGTTCTCGTGGCTCCAAACTCTCTGTCCCACGTGTGCTCAGCTTAAAAAACTCAGGAATTAAGAGCTCACCTCTATACACTTTTATCTATAAGTGTTTGCACATTAAATGTGGAGAAAAGAAAAGAATTAAATCACTTCCAGTCAGCCTGGTCACCTTGCTCCCCATGGAACTGCAGCAGTAGGACTGGCTCTGAGATACCAGGATGCTTCACAAATGATTTCTGATCAAAAAATCCAAAGTGAGCTTATAAACTGGAGCACACTGTCTCTGAATTTCCTTTTGTATAGACCAAGGAGAAAACCCTGTGAAGGAAAAATCAATGCAGACAGATGAAAACCAGGCAGCAGCAGCAGAACTGGCCTCTTTTACCTCTCTGGATTTTGCTGAGGGCTTTAATAGAATCACAGAATCTCCGAATGGTTTGGGTTGGAACAGACCTTGAAGCTGAGCTCGTTCCAGGTGTCCTGCCAAAAGCAGCTCAGCTGATGAACACATCCTGGGTTTGGAGCTGGCAGGAGAGCTTCACACACTCCTGCTGGAAAATACAGGCTGCCACTGCACAAGGAGGACATTTCCCAGCAGAGACAAAGAATTTTGAAACCAGTATTTGTCTTGTAATAAACTCCAGAAATGTTATTATTCCTTATTTATTATTATTGTTATTATTGTTGTTAAGCTTTGCTGACTTTTTGGCTGCTGCCTTTAGAAACGTGTGTTTACAAATCACACTGACAGTGACAAAAGCCCCAAATAAAGAGACTTTTTGTGCCACACTGCTGGTGACCAGTGAGACTTGGCATTGCCCAGAGTATGATCCTTATAGGTTTCAGGGCATCTTCCTGATATTTTTAATTTCTTATCAAGTTTTAATGTATTTCACTAGCTCTGTTCAGGCAAAATTATCACCTGCAAGGATTCCAGCTTTGGTCCAAAACATGACTTTTACCAAAGAGTAAAGAGAGTGAAAATCTGTGACTGGCTCCAAACTCTTTTGGTAGCAGTAGAATACTTGAAGGAAAGGTTGAAGCTCATCTTTTTCCACAGGCAATTCCAATCCCTTAATGAGAACATTAAAAACATGATTTGGACACAACCCAGATTTCCTCTGTATATTTCCCTCCCTCCCTTAAAAGCATTTCCACACAAACACAGAATCGTTGTTCTGTAGGAATTTTCCCTCAGCTTGCCCAAAAAGATCACTCTTCCTCAGGCAGGATGTGTGTTTATGAGAGCCAGTAAAACACTTTGTTATCAGCAAGCCTGGCTCATATCTGAGACATCATTCCCATTGTGCTGCAAAGATAAAAACCAGGCAATGGGCTCAATTCCTCAGCTGCAGGAACAATTCCAATTCTTTCTTCTCTTTCCTCAGCCAGCTCCTAGCAAACCCAGAATTTTACAATCAATATCTGGGCTCACACATTTATTTGTTTCACCTTTCTCCACGAGCTGCTGTTGGAGTTTGCTTTTAGGTTAGGGGTGGCTCTGTGTGGTGGAAATTTTTTGTTTTAGTAACTCGTGCTTTAAAAAAAAAAGCTTAGAAGTATTTTGTTGTTTGGTTTAAAGGCAGTTTATTGTAAGTTATTTAAAATATTGTCTTTTTGGGCTGCTGCGGTTTGCTTAGTAGTTTAGGCAAAGGCACATACATACTCTTGACATTTTTTTTTGATTTTTGTTTTCTTTTCTCTCTTCGCCTAGGGCTGGAGATATTTTTTATATGGTATATTATGTGTTAAATGTTTATAGTTGTTTTTAATGCTTATTACTTATAATAAATGGTGGTTTTTTACTTTAAATTGTGAGTGCTAATATTACTAAGAATATGGAGGTAAGGAAGAAGAAAGAGGGAGGACAGGATAGGTTTAAATTTCTCTATTTTAAAATTTTTGACTCCTATGTACAAAACTAAAAATCTTCTGCATAGGACTTAAAACTTTTTTGTATAGTACTTAAAATTTCTTTTTTTTTTTACTTTTTGACTATTTTTACTATAATATCTAAATTTTTGTCACTTTTTGTTTTTCTTGTAAGGTTGGTAAATCATTCTATGGTTTAAATTTAAAATTACAGCTGTTTTCAGCTGCCTGCCAGGGTTTCAAATGCTTCTGAGTTGGACTCAGAACATTTAAAATGTCTGAGGGATATTTTGGGTTCTGAGGAGCTGCCTGCCAGGGTGCCCAGCTGAGCCTGGCATCCTTCACAGCCCCAGCCCGGCTGCTGCACTCTGCTGCTGCCTGCAAACTGCAATTCCTGCTGCATTGTGTTGTGTAGGAGATATAATCCCTGCCATCTCTAGTATGATATAGGTGATATCAAATATTTGTTGGGGTATACACGTTTGTATTAGTGTGGGAATCCAGGGCATCCCTCTGGCTGCCCTGGGACCCTGGCAGGGCTCAGGAACCCCCTGGACAGAGCCCCAGAGACACTGGCTGTGATCTCTGGCTATGCAAAAGAGTTTTCAATCTCACAGGATGAATTACCAGCTCTGAGTGTTTGATATCAGTAATAATTAAGTGTGGCACGGGTGCAAAAGTAAAATTTTAGGATTCTAGATGAGGGGTCCAAAGAGGACAAGATGGAGGAAATTGGGTGTGCCTTGTCCTTTTTCTCCTTCTTCATGCCCTCCATGTCTCACTGTGGTGTTGGCATTTTTCTGTTGGTTCAGGCTGGGGACACACTGTCCAACGTAGGTGACAGATATTGGCACGTTCTTGTAAATCCAGCCCAGGGAGTTTCTGGTATTTAATGTTTGTCACATCCCACTGAGGACAGAGCCCCACACGCTGCCCTGCAGGACAGAGCTGGGCAGGGCAGCAGAACATGTGAGAGATCAACAGAATAAACAACCTGGAAACCAGCACAGACCAATTCTGGCTTCTGCTTTGGCAGGGGGCTGACAGACAGAGACTTTTACAATCTCGGAATTATCAATAGCTCAGATTCTGACGTATTAGGAATCCCCCCCCACCCTCACAGGTGAAACCTGGTGTATGTTGAAACCAAATTTACATGTAAAAGAACGTGGCTCTCTGGAGATGGCTGTAGATGGGGGATGCCCAGGCCTGATCATCATAAATTGCATCAAGGGATTCACCAACTCCTGACATTGAATTGTTCTACCTCGTCGCCAAGAAAAGAAATCTCATCAAACTATGGGACTCAATAGCAGAAAGCACTGATTGTCGAAATCCTGGCCTGGGGTGGAATTTTCCCTATAAAAACCATTTATACTAGAATGGTGGTGTGGGCACAGAGGAAAACCTCTGCTGAGGCTGACTTCTTGTTGCACACCCAGCACTGACCCCGGGCTCGGCTCTGTTCTTTCCTTGTGGCTGGCTAGATAGAATTTGAATTGCAAAATAATTATTTTACTTTTTCATTTCAATTCGGCCGGACAAATTTTCATTTATAACAATTGCAATCCCTCACTTCTGCCCAGCTGCTCGCTCAGCTTGCCTCATGCCCACAGCAGCTGGCCCATGAATTTGGCTTCTAATTAGCGCTGCAAAAGGAGGAAAATCTTCCCTGGATGCTGCTGGAAGGCAGCGCTGCATGGAAGGAATGTCATTTGAGAAGCCCTTGTGGAAGGGGCCGCAGCCACGGGGTGATGATGAGTTTCAGAGTATCACCCATGAGCATTGAGGATGGTTTCTCATGTGGAACTTCTTCCTTTCACAGCTCCCAGCCAGCCCAGCTGGAAGCCCCAGAAGCTGCTGAGGCAGCTACCAGAGGTGCCAGCGAGCAGCGGAGCCTTTCTCTGTCTGTCTGTCTGTCTGTCTGTGTGGAGCCTGATCCAAACCCTGGGGAAATCCTGGGAGTTTTCTGAGCTAAATTAACCCACAGCTCCTCCCCAGCTGTGCCAGGGGATGCAGAGCAGCTCAGGAGGGAAGGCAGCTCCTCGCTGCTGTCACCTAGGCACTGCTTTCCATCTCTTTCCAATCCATGTTTCCCACTCCTGTTTCCCACTGCACGGACAAAAAGAAGCATTTCCCAATAAAACGGATGGGAACAACTCAAGAATGAGCTGGTAAACACCATTTGTTATTCCAGGAATAATACTGCCTCCTCTCCAGGCAGGGAGAAGCTCTGACAGTGGTGGGACCTCACCGTGCCAGGGAATCTGCTCCTGCAGGAATTCCAGGGATGTGGAAGGCAGAGAGGGAAGGGGGGAATTTAAGAGACAATCAAAAGAGAACAGCACATCAATGAGTCAATCCCAGTTATCTCCCTCTTGCAGAAAAGAAATTCTGGGTCCTGTGGCAGCAGTGGCTCTCAGAAATAACCCCAGCACAGCTCTGGGGCTGTTCATGGGGACAGGTTAAAGAACAACCCATTCCTGTGTTGCCCTGATTTTTTAAAGTGTTAAGTTTTCTTTTATAGTGCTTTTGAAAGTTGTAACGTTCTTTTAAAAGTTTTCTATGCCTTCTGATGTTCACATATTTCTACTGGAGCTCTTACTGTTCATGTAAATGATTGTTTTGCATTCTTCTTTGTGGGAGGAGAGAATTGATGGACTGTTGGTTTGACCAGTGTGGTTGGAGAGGTGGCAATTTCATCCTCCAATCCACTGTCACTTTTGGAATTCTATATATTGGGAGGTCAGAAATAAAATTGGCTCTTTTTCTCTCTTGAACTCACCAAGCTTCTGTGCACTCATTTCGTGTCCAACAGCGACATTCCTGCCATCTCGCCCCACGCCGAGCACATAAAGCACCACACAGGACCAAAACTCCCCTGGGAGCAATGAACTCCCTCCAGCAATCCCTGATCAAGGATCAGAGTGAGGATTGCAGATATCTGGGGGTTTGTTCCCCCCAGCTGTGATTATTAATCCCAGGAACGTGGGGCTAATGATGCTCCAAACTCAGCATCTCTCATTAACTGTGCTGAGATCCACCTGTGCTTCAGCTCTGCTCAGGATATCCAGCTTTGCAACACTCCCACAGGATTCCTGTCAAAAGGAAAGTCCTTCTCAGCTCCTTAGGATAGAGTGACATCTTGTGGTTTCTTCTTCTGTCCACCACTGACAAATAAAAATTAGCCAAAAGAGCCTTCACTAAGTTTGGGTTTGTCTCTGGTGTAACATCTAGATCTTGTTTCTTTGAGGAATCTCATATCCTTGATTCCCATACACTGATACAAAAGTTCACTTCTGGCTTGTGGAAAGAGAATGAAAATTCGTGCTCAAACAGCAACAAACCCATTCTAATTCACACAAATTGGAAAATTTTGGCTGAATACAGACTCTACAAAAACCTTCAGGTGCTCAAGGTCACACACAAGTGGGATCCTAGCAGCCAAATAAATCCATTTTCAGTAACAGCACTGCTGCTGAAGGGATTCTTGGGGAAAACCTTTCCAGGAGCAGCTCTGGAAAGCATTCCCACCTGGAATGGGACCTGTGTGCAAGGAAGAGGAGAGGATCCCATCAGGTAATTGCACCCCAGCACTGCCACACCGTGGGTCACTCCTTTGGCACAATTACAGAAGTGACAGTGATTTGTTTTCTGATAGAGCCTCCAGCACAAAACACTTTTCAATTGAAGGCTGCACACCTAAACTCATAGATGAGCTACAGCTGACAAATTCCCCCTACCAAAGAAAAGATGTTAAAAAAAAGCCAAAATTATTTTCCTAGTTTTGTAATGGAAAAGCAGTGGCATCTTTGAAGGTAACATCATAGAAAATCTGGAGTAAAAACCATCATGGAACAGCATCCATATACCTATGAACTGGCAACAATATTAAAGTTATTATTACTACTGAAAACTATGGAAATAATTCATGTTGTTGCAAACCAGGACATTCTCAATTTTCAAGAAACAGAAAAAAGGTTATTTTGCATCTGTAAAGCCTGGGAGAGCAGCAAGTGAAAGCACAAGTGTTTGCATTTCTGTTCCTGCTGGTTCTCCTATGTGCCCATTTGGGCAATCCTGGGAATTTGATTTGGAATTTGTCATTCTGCATCATTCCATTGTACTTCTGCTTAATCCAGCTGCAGGGGCATTCAGTGCATTTGCCTGATATCCTCTATAAACACTTCTGCCTGGCAGCTGTCCTTCCAAAATTCAAAGCTCCAGCTTAAATCTGTTTTCAGCCCTTGCTTTATTAAGGAATATATATGTTGCAAGGAACTGACAGTAAGAAAAGGCAAAATTGGTCAGGAAGAACTTTTGATGGACTGAAAATAAACATGACTGAAGGCTTCTCACGTCCTTCTCAGTCAGAGTGAACACCACAAAAATAGCCTGAAAAAAATGTTAAAAAGCTTAAAAACCAGTTTCTCCTAAGATAACCCACAGGAGATCCTCAGCATA
Organism: Lonchura striata; assembly: GCF_050655825.1. NCBI lineage: Eukaryota > Metazoa > Chordata > Aves > Passeriformes > Estrildidae > Lonchura > Lonchura striata. The sequence continues at coordinate 28,338,069 of NC_140711.1, forward strand.
TGGTGATGCTTACAGACATGAGGGGATGTCCACGGAGTTATTTAAATGTGAAGAACCAGCCCTTGTGTAACCCACACCAGAGCTCATTTTACCTGCAGTGAGGCAGTTCTTGTCTTGGTAAAATTAGCCCCTGTTCCTTCTGAGCAGCACTCCCCTTTCCCTCCACAGCATAACACTTTCAGCTGCACAAAGCAAAAATTACCATTTTCATCTAAATTTGAATACAAAAGCTGTGTTACCAAGTCCAGACTATAATACAGCAAGGTAACAAGCACCAGCAACACACTTGGGAAGCCCATTTGTGAAACCATTCGAGGAGGCAGGGCTGGAAATGTGTTCAAAATTTCCTTTTTCCAAGGGAGCATTCCCAGCCTGCACAGAGAACATCCCTCACGTCCTGGTCTGACCTGCAGGAGCTCCACCAGCAGCAGAGGAAGACTGAACAACGTGTCAGATTTTGGAAGTTCTCCTTGCATGAATAACTTTGGGAGCTCTGCTGTTCTGAAGTGACTGATTGCCAGGGAAGCCTGTAACTGCACTTCAGCCAAAATCCATTTGTTCCCATAGAATTCCAAAGAGAAAACTCCTATTGACTGAGAAAAAACCCATTTATTATCCAAAGGTTTGTATTTGTGATCTGTTTCAAAAGAGCTCCTCCCTCCTTTTCTCCTATTCTCTCTCACCTTTTTAATAACCTCTGTTCTTTTTGTGTTTTGCACAATGAGGAAGGAAATAATTATATGTCTCTCTGCTGACAGTGGGTACTGCTCCCCCTCTTCCAAATGGAAACAGCAACTAATTCCCCTGCTAATATTTCCTTCTGCTAGGTGTCATTCTCCTCTCTGTCAGCCTGTTCTCAAGAAAAAATTAGGAAATGAAAAAGATGATGTTGTTCCTTTAGATATTTATTTATTAATTGAACATTTTTAGACACTTAATTTTAAGTTGGTGTGGTTTTTTTTTTTGTTTTTCTTTTTGAGAAAGAACATTCTAGAGCCCTGAAATGAGATATTGAAGAGTAGAACTGCTGTGGGGGGAGAAAAAATATGTCCACACAAATGCCATTACTAGTGAACTCCTTTACTTCAGTCACACACAGAGCTTTCTACACTGACAGGTCTCAAATATTCATGCGATCGGGTTTTATTGGCATCAACACTTAGGGGGTCAGTGGCAGTCACATGCAGGAGCATCCAGAAAAGCAGCACTTGAGAATCACGTGGGAGAGTTCACACAAAGTCTACCACAGGCAAGAATCAAATCCACTGGGCTCACTTAGCTCCATTTTCTCTGCTCTAGCAGTGCATCATCACAGGCTGTGATGTCCCTGCTCTGCCAGGGACAGGATGAGATCACAGTGTCCACATGTGCTTCTTCAGCTCTGGAAATGCCCACCAAGCTTTGCCATTTGCATTATTCAGAGCTGCACACATTCTGCTCCTGTCTCATTGATCAACTCAGTCTTTGGACTGTAAAAAAATTACAAATAATGGATTTGCAGTTTTCTGCTTTACAACCCACTAGAACAAGAAACAATTGTTGACATGTACACGACTTTATTTTAAGGACACAGCAATCACAATGACAGAAACAGAACCATTACTTTAATACTGTAAGCTTTCCTCTGGGAACTGACTTGCACACAGTTAGATCCGAAAGCGTTTTGAAACAGTATCTTGGGGGAAAACACAGCAAACCTTAAATATATTAACTTCAAACTTTATGTGCTTATCTCCTCCTTTTGGTAGCTGGTGGCAGTTAAAGCTTTTCAAAGTCGTGGCCACTGGAATTCATTGCCTCGGGGTGCATTACCCTTCCCATGAATAACACCGTACCTGTGGAGAAAGTGGGAAAGGAGGGAGGGAGGGAAAGGTGTCAAAAATAGGAGGAGCTGAGGATTTAACATGATGAATACCAACCAAAACCTCTACAGCAGTGCTGGGTGATTGTTACAGGAATAAATGTCTCAGAAAATGGAACAGGAAATGGCTCAGGAGCTCTGTTTGAAGACAACAATCAAACCTGAGCACTTGGGATTGTCTGGAGAGGAAGGGCAACCAACAGGATTTTTTTCAAAAGGTTTCCAGCCCCAGATTTCTGGATTAGTAACAAGCTTTGAGGCTTTAGCTACAGTTGTTGACAGCTTTTCTTTCCACATGCAACAAGGGTTCTGCAATTTTAAGAACTGTCCCAAAGCGACCAAGTTCCACTCTGTCCTGATTTGAACTTTTCTTTTTGGGAAGATTTTTGGATGTGGAGTAGCAATAAAGGCCAGATAGCCTTCTCTAGATATATTTTCTATCTAATGGGTCTATAACTGTAATAATATTTAATTTTAAAACCCTAGGAGTTGGCACCCTGCTTTGCTTGCAGCTGGGATGGAGTTTGTGGCAATGAAGTCCCACAGGTGACTCTCCCTAACCAGACCCATAAAAACCCTGTGGATGCACAGCAATGTTTCATCAGCCAGTCACATCCACATCATTACAGCAAATTACAAACTCCAGACTCAGGAATTACTTAATCCTTGCCCCTTTTGCTGGTGAGTGCTGCTCTCATCCCTCACCTGCTACAGAGCACTTGAAGAGCACAACAGAATTATTAGAATTATTCCCAGCTGTAATGTCCCTCCATTATGCAAATCATTTGGTACTGGGAACATATTTCACTGGGATGACTGCAGCCAAGCTCTCAGGGGGACTGCAGTGATTATGGATACTCCGGGCAGTATCACTGTTCTCACAACAGAAATGGCGAATTTTTCTCTTCTGTGAGTGTTTTTCAGGATTGTATCAGATGCTGGTGTTTTATCTGGAGAAAGATCCAGGGCCATGGAAAAGGTGAGTCTTTAATATTGGGTATTTTAAAACAAACTGAGGAAATGCTTAATACAAGCCCAGTCCATTGGTCAAAACATGCAATTTTCCTTTGATTGCTTGAGGATGTGCTGTAAAAAAACCCAGAGAAGTCTGCAATATTCTCACCTGTTCTTCTATTTCTGACCAAAAAGAAGAAGGGATGGTCCACTATGACCTGGGGATAGAGCACTGCCATTCTGCTGATGGCAATCATTCCTAGAGGAAACAGAACACAGGCAACTTGTCAAACTGCTCTGCCCCTTCTGCTCTTCAGCAGAGACCTCTGTGCAGCCCCTCAAGTCCCACACTCAGCACCAAAACCAGCAGGGAAATACTGAAAAGGAGAGAGACCTGCAGAGTAATTGCCTGCTCTGGCTTTAAGAATGATTAACAATGCAGAGTGCTGCAATTTCCCAGGCTGAGGGAGCAGCATATAAATTTTAAGGTCCAGAACCTTCAGAGGAGTTGTGAGTCCTGCTCAGCCACAGAGGGAAGTGCACTGCATTAACCAGCACTGCTGACCTGTTTTACACAGTGCAGAGGGAAAGGGAACTCTTAATAACCAGGGGATGTGCAAAAATTAAATGGGCTGATCCTACAGCTTTTGGCTGGTGTTTTTAAATATTGCAGAGCTGAAAGTAAAATTAACTGTGAATTGGGCAGAATTGGGCCCTTTGTTATTTTTATTTGGAGGTGCATGGATTTCTCCAGGATGCTATTACTAATTCCTGGTGTTTCATTTACTTCTGAATTTTCACTCCACTGTTCATAAAGACTGGAAAATGACCATAGAGACAGTTGGGCACAATTCAACCCAGACCTGGCAAGCAATTCTTCCTTTCCTCAAAGACTGGCAAATAGAGGCAATCAGAAATCACCTAATGACACAGATGGGCAACAAATAGAACTTATTTTCATGTGACAATCTGGAAACCGAGCACCAGCCCCCAGCTTTAAGAGGGGGCAGCTCTGGTTGTGCATTCAGCACTTCCCATCTTGTGTTTCAAGACACGAGCTTATTAAAATGCAGCTGCCAAAACCACCTCTCCTGGATCAAATGCCTCTGACTATCTCAATTAGCAGGTGAAAAATGATGAATGCTCAAGCTCCATGAAGAAAACACAAATTGCAGTCTGTACTCTCCTGACAATCAGAAAATAAAGGAGAGGTTTTTCACAATATGCTCAAAAGTCTTGGTAAAACATGTTACAAAAATGTCAACACTTCTGATTTGCAGAATTCTCTTCTGCAAGCTGCACACTTGCTATGCTGTGTCTCCATGCTGCTATTTAGCTTTCCTGGCTGTACAGCAAATCAGTTGTAAAAAATTAATTAGCACAGAATACCGAGACATTTGATTTAATTCTGCTTTTCAGTCAGGTACCTGAGGCAGCAGCAGCTTCTGATCCTTCCTCATTAACTTCTAGAAATGCCTTGTGCAATGCCTTTGCAAGGTAAAGTTCCTTGTTATCTGCAGAGGAAAGGAGAACATATTTCAAGTGGCTCAACAATAAGATTGAAGCATTTAAAGAACCCACCCCAAACAATGCCAAAAACCCAACACCATTATCCAGCTTCTACACCAGGCAAGGAAGGAGAAGAGCTTTCTGCCATTAAAACACCTTCTGCCAAGACCTTTTAACAGCACCATTTACCTCACTCAGATTTGTAGTGCTCTCCTACACCGTGGATATTAAAATAGCTCAGGACTGCCCAGAGCCCAGTACAGCAGAGAGGGTCAAAACAGCCTTTGGACACAAGATTTTAAATACAATTAGTGGGAAAAAAAAAGATTATAGGCAAATACTAGACATAAAAAAATCTATTTCTGCACTAGGAACAACACAGGCTTCCTCCAGGAAAATGAGGTCTTTTCTTCTTCTATTATATTTACAAGAAGCTGAAGAGAAATATTTATTGCAAGAACGACCACAGAGCTAGTTTTTTTCAATCTTGTTTCTTTTCCATCCTTCTCTGTCAGTATTTTAATTTCAGTGCCAGCCTGCTCCTGCTGAAGTCAGTGAATGTCTCACTGGTTTTTGTGGGATGCTGAAGGATCTGCTCTATTGGAATACTCAGCAGCTGTAATACCAAAGCAAGCCAAAGGCAGGAGGAGAAGCAGCAGCTGGAAAAGCCTTTCCCCAGCAGAGCTCATTTGCTGCTCTGTACACTCAGCACTGAATTAAACCTCCCAGCAGAGCTGCTGCACTTCAACCACACCAACAAAAGCCCCAAATCATCCCCCCAGGGACTGTGTGCACTAAAACATAGACAAAGCTGCTAAAACTGGTACCAGGTCTAGACTTAGAGCTGGGATTGAGTTTCCACCCTGCTCCTTTAAACCATGGGAACTGCAGCACCCACTTGTCTTTAACATTAAGCAAAAATCTTAAATCCAAATACATTTTTACATTCAATAAAACATAATGAGTGGGGAAACACCCACTTAGCCTAATCATGTATTTCAATCTCTTTATTACTGCAGCACTGAAGCCTGATCCTGTGCCCTGTAATGTTCACAGAAATATGCCACGTTTTTTGCTCCCAGTGCTTTATTTTGCATAGTTTGGTGATGCTTATGGAACTCCAAGGTGTATTCCTGATGGGAAATGGCACCTCAGAAGATTGGTCTCCACCTGGTGGGCTCAGAGCCCCTAATTCAGGGAGCACAAACACTGCTAACATTTGCAATCAGGTATAAAAAGTTGCCTACTTGTGAATGCTTTCAGAATCTGAGTGTTAAAACCAACATTTTAAGTTGGCAGGAGCACAAGAAGTGCCACTGCAGATGAGACCAGTACACCCAGTTAGGCCAGCCCACTGCACCAGCTATGGAATTGCTGCTTCACAAGAAGGTAAAAAAAGCCCTGAAAATGAAAACTGCAGCACATTTGTAAGAGAAAAACATCCTCTCAGCCAGCATCTGCCTTATACCCTAACCCAAGTTTTTATACACAGAGTGCCTTTATTCAGTGCAGTATAGAAAGTTCTGATTGCTCTGGAGCAATTTCATTTTTTTCAGCCCTGCCAATCTCAAGGAACACCCAGCAAAGATCCCTGTGGTTAAGTTTTACATGAAAGAAGCACTTTCTATTTGTTTTCCATCTGTTACCTTGCACTTCATTGGATATCTTTGTCCTTGGATGATGAAAAGAGCAATTCCACATCCCAAATTACCTTCTCTAGATTCTTCTCTTTATATTGCTACTATCACATCCTTCATTCATCTCTCCCTGCAGTGAACGAATCTATTTTCCTATGAAAGCATAATGTTGTCCCTGAGAGTTCAGGCAGCCTTTCCTTTGCTCCAGGATGTGCCTGTCCCATCCCTGGCTGCAGTGCTCCCACCTCACACCCAAATATTGAGGATTATCCCCCTTCCCCCATGGCTTTCACAGGGGACAAGGTGGGGCTCTCCTGAGCATCTCCCATCTCTTCATTTCTCTCCAGGAGCTTCTCTGAATGTGGATTTCTGTAAGAACCAACCTGACTTGGTTGTGAGCATCTCAGGGAAGTCCCCTGGGGATTTGGTGCCAAAGTTTCAGCTTTGTGCAGGATGGCTGACCCATGGGGAGTGGGAGGGAGCTGGAGCTGCCCCCTAATGAACACGACTCTGCTGGCACCACACTTCATTTGTCACTATCTCCATATGTCTTCAAACTCCCACTCAGCTGCCAACTGGCTGCTCTGCAAATCTCATTTTTTAAAAAATAACATGTGGGTTTATTGGCTCTTCTTGCTTAGGTTGTCCCAGAAAAATTATATGGATGTCAGTCAAGACTTCCAAGAGTTATTTACTGGACTGATGCTCTTCTAACTACTTCATATTGTGGAAGGAGATCACTGAGATCCCTTCATTGCTCACTGTCACCCAGGTCACCTTGCCTTAAAAGCAGCTGCTTTTAAGGCTCTGTAGAACAGCCAGAAATATTATAACCATTTAAAGGGGAGGTTTAATATTGAAATTAGTTCAGTGCTAAGTCTTCAGTGGTGTTAAAACACTCAAGCAACAAATTTATGTGATGTGATAGAGTCACAGTGATAACATCTCAAATAGCAGAGATGATTTTGGACACCGGATGGAATCAGATGCAAGTAAATAATGTCAAAGTCTTTTCTGAAAGTGAGAGTCAGAATGCAGCAGAGCTGACAGCCCAGCAGGAATGTCCTCCTACTCACCTGTGGCAATTGTCAAAGAAGCTCATTTCTGCCAGGGAGTAACATTTGCAAAGTGCATTAACACCTTCCCTTTGGCTGCTCAGAACCCAGACATTCCAGAAGGCAAAGCTGGTCCTTCTGGGTCCATTTGCAGCTTGAGGGGAAGCAGCAAAAAAAAATCTGAATATTGAAAAATAATCCTGCAATTTAGTTTATATCCACTAAAGCCACAGAGAATTTTGCTGAGCTCACCAATCTGCCTGCAGCTGATGACAGGATTTGGGCTGCTGCTGAAATTGCAGGAGACTTTCCCCAGCAGCAATGCCAGAGCAACAGGCAGAGGAGGAGAGGATTTTTAAATGGACCAAATTTCTTAAAAATCCCTTTAGATTTGATTTACATCTTCCTAAATTAAGTGTCACTTAAAGATTTTGTTGAAATATCTGCATGTAAGAGCTCATGAAGTGCCAGATTTTCCAGAGGGCTGACCCTGAGATGAACATAAACTTCCATTTCCTGATGTTCCATTCAGGTGTCTGTAAAAGTCAGCTTTATTTCCCTTCATGTCTTATTTTCCCTTCCTCCATCCATATTTTACATGATGAAAATTAGAAAGAAGGAAAGTATTCTGTATGTTAACCACTTAAAACTTCATTTAGACAGCATCAACTGTGGGGTTTTTAAAGACATTACTTCAAAATCATTTTTTCCTTCTTAATTTACAAATAACCTTTTCATGCCCAGGTGGAACAACCTATTTTCAGTGAAAAGCAGGAAAGCTACAGTAAAACTCATGAATTTTCTCTATACACTGCTCTATACTTAAATAACAAGTAAATCTTTAAATGGCAGAGGAGTTAATTCAGTCATGCAGAACATGGTGTTTTGATTTTGTACAGTACAATTGTCAGAAATACAAAATTTTAAATAAATCATTAGTCACATGGATTAAGACACAAGCAGGTGATTCTTTTGCCAACCTCTTGATAAGTAGATGTCCTTGATATATAAATGAATTTTACATGGAACTAAATAAAAGCCAGGTGCTGCCTTTGTGGTTCCCTGTGCATTCTCTATTCTCCTTGGAGCTTTTCCTCAAGTAAATAATTTCCTATAAATAGACCAGAATTTAGAGGGAAGCTGACTTTTCTTTGAGCTGGCAGAGAAATTGAAGGTATTTTTCTTCAGAAAAAAACGCTATTTCTTTGGAAAAGGGTTTTTCATTTATTTCAACTCTTTTCATATTAGCTAAAGCCAGTTTTCCCTCAGTTTCACTGGAAAAGTGAAGGTGGCAAACATGATAGACTATAAAGAATATTTCAAACTTAGCAAAAATGAAAGGCTCTGAAGATCACAAACCTTTCTCTGTGAATGAGGGAGGAAGTTTGGCTTTATTGCCAGTGCTTTGACTGGGGCACCCAGGTGTGACTGTCCCAGGTCAGACAGTGGAGAACAGGGACTTCCCACCTGCCTGAATGCTGCTAAAAAACCCCAAAATCATACAGGTGCCACTTCAGTACAGAGCAGCTGTGGCTGCCCCATCCCTGGCAGTGCCCAAGCCAGGCTGGACAGGGCTGGGAGCAGCCTGGCACAGTGGAAGGTGTCCCTGCCCTACAGGGGGGGGAATGAGATGTTCTTTAAGGTCTCTACCAACCCAAACTATGTTGTGACTCCATGAACAGCTTTAGGAGGTATTAAAAGCATAAATATCTCACTTCCACGTGGATTTTTCAAGATACTGGATATTTTAACTGCTGTTCAATGCAGGTGGCATTTGTGAGCAAATTGCTTTTATCTCCAAACTCTTCCTTCCCGTGCTGCTTCCAGGTATCTGGGGAGAGGAATTAATTGTGCAAGAGATCAATGCTCCTCATGCTGGGAACAAACAGCATTGGAGACACAAAGTGACTCCCCTGGGGTGTGAATCCCACCTGCCACTGCAGCCATGCACTGCTCCAGGGTGCAGCTGCCTCTTGCAGGGGAATCACACTTTGTCTCCATTTCTAATGAGACCCAGTTCTGGAACACTCAGAGTGAACTCTCCCAGGTGAAAAATGTATTTCCTCATCTACCTTGAGAGACAAGACAAGAAGTTCTTACCAGACATGGCAGTGAGGTCAGCACTGCTGCTGAACAGCTCTGTAATTCCCAGACCTCTCCAGACATCCTTCAGATCAATTTCCTGTTCTACTGTGAACCTGGAGGATGGAAAAGAACATTACAAAAAGCCAGTTGTAAGCACTACTTACAGTTATTAGAAGATTAAATTTTCTAGGTGAAAACACCAAGATAAATGATGCAAAGTGGGAGATCTGGTGCTAGTGACACCTTCCAAAAATGCTTATAAACAAATGAGTTTACTCACAGCTGGATTTTTCCTAATACAGAAGCAATCAAAAATATGCTAATGGTATGTGCAGCCCCCTGCCCATAAAACTGCAGAGCAAAATTATGCAGCAGCTAATGGAAATGCTTACTTTTTACACAAGAGGTTTTCTCTAAAACCTGAATTTAATTGTGCAGATACCAGAACAGAATATCAAATGAGGCAGAGGACAGCAGAACTTCCCAGAGAGCTGCTGGCAAAGGAGTAAGAAAGATACTCCATTTTCACTTTGATAATAGAAGAAAGACCAGCTATGAATATGAATATGAAGCATTGCTGATTCAGCTTCTAATTAGTGTGGTGGCACAATTGTAATTGGGTTTTGATTGTGAGTAAAGAGCAGGGAAAACAAATAGCTGTTGGTGTAAAAGCTCTGAGTGTAACCTGGCAAACGCCCTGTTTTAGGCTGGGTTTGTGTGCTGGAAGGACAAACTCAGATCTGTCCTGAGGGCAACATTTTGGGCAACCTGGCATAGTAGAAAACAAGCAAACGCTTGTTCCATTTACAGACTGATTTTCAAACATTGTAAAAGCTGTGCCTGGTGTCAGTAGAAGAAAAAAAAAAAAAAAAGACCTTTATGCATGGCCAGACTGAGACTGGACAGCTGGAGAAACACAGAAATATGGCAGAAAAATATGAGTATGGCAGCTCTGAGCAGAAAATATGAGATGGCCACAGGCTGACACAGGAGAGTGACTATCATCCTTGTTAGGGGTGAGTTCTGGGTGCTCTGGAGAATGAGCAATGAATTCTCAGTGATTTACAACGTGCTGGCTGTAGCTGTCCAACACAAGCATGGTCTGTAGGAGGCTGCCCTGGTTTGTTCTGGTTTCTGCAGCCACTGAGTCAGACACAGCCACAGCTCAGTCCTTGGAGATGGGGCACAGAAGTGCTAGAACCACAGAAATGTGCTTCTGGGCAATGTCCTTTTTTGGGATTGAACTCCCCAGCTCCATGGAAGAACAATATGTTCTTTTCTAGTGAAAGTCTGGCCCAGAGCTGTGGGCAGGGCACAGCTGATGAAGAGCTGAGATGTCCAACACCTTGGCATGCACCAGCCTTGGCAGCCTGAAAAAGAATCATCTGGACATCAAATAGAACTGGATGAGAGTCAAGTGGATCTTCCTCACTTACACAGACCTGAAAAAAATCCAGTACATAATCTACTTTCATAATGAACTTAGAAATGCTGCTAGAAGCCAAAAATCTGGGGTGGAATGGATATCACCCAGAATTATCATTATCCAGAGAATAATTTTAGGACTTAAAATAGGATCTGGAGATAGCTCAGCACTGATAAATCACTGGTGGCATCAGCAGTGTTCATGCACTCTGTCCAGACCAATACCAAGGCAAGCATGGAATAAAAACACAGGAACTGATTCTTGTGGTTTTATTGCCTTGCAAGTTCTCAAAAGAACCAGAAGAGACCAACAAAACTTCAAGTACTGAAGAAGCTTCTCATGGTGTTCTGCACCAGTTACTGTGGTAACAAGTCTACAAGTTGCTCATTCAATCGAATTTCCCTGACCTTCAGGCTCCAAAACTAAAACCACTTTTACTCTCACAACACACCTGTAAAACATGTCCACAACTACTTTAGACACTTTGGTAAAAACCCTAAAAAAGATGAATTGAGACTTGATTCCCAATGTACAGTCCAGTCCAGAGGTCCTGTCTGTCCACATTAAAGATTTCCACAGAAAATAAACTCAGAAATATTTCCTTCTACATTATGTTTACATTGAAATGTTTTGAAAAGCACTTCCAACTATACCTACATTACAGAGAATGCAAATGAACGTTAAAATGCATTTTATAAAAGTTTCAGAGCTGCCTGTTTCCCTTTGTGTTTTTTATTTCACCCCAGTATTAAATGCATCAAGCTTTCAACACGATTTGGGTGGAAGCCAGCAGTGTCAAATTCATAAGAAAGCAGGAGGTAAAATCGGCACGGAAGGCAAACTTTGAGGTAAAAAGTAAGAAAAATAACTGCAAAAAAAGCATCTTTTTCCAAGTGCAGAGAAACAGAGTAAGACAGAAATGGAAATCAGGTGGGTTTAAGTCTCTGGCCCATTAGCCAGCAAAGACACATCTGCTCAGAGATGGAACTGACCCAGAAAGCAGCTGTGGCACAGGATGCTCCTGCACACTGAGCAAGGGGGACGTTCAGGGGAAGATAAACCTGGCAAGGCTCACTGAGCATGGAGCTGAGCAAAGGGAGAGCAAACAGATGGGTTAGAGAGGCAAGGAATGCCTGGGGGAAGGAGAGCAGAGCCACTGGAGATGGAGGCTCCATCCCTGCCTGGAAGCTCTGCAAGGGCAAACCCCGAGCAGCTGGATGAGCGAGGGGCTGCCCAGCATCTACAGAGGTGAGTTCCTGCTTTTTGTGACCAACAGAACACACCAAAAATACCACATCAGCTGTACAGATATCAAATGATCCCTTTATGAAAATAAACCTAATTATTTCCCTTCTTGGAGTTTTGTCTCGTGGTAAAACCCCACTCCAAAGAGATCTCCCCTCTTTCCTCACATGCTCTGAAAAGCAGGGAGATCAATTATTAATGAGATTTCCAATATTTTAGCTGACAACAGGACCAGACTTTTCTCAAAAGTAACAGGGCAGCTTCCACAGGCTGAAATTTAATTTCAGGCTCTCCAATTCGACATAAACATTCAGCAGGAGTTACCCCTCAGTCAGATTTGAATTTCTGTGCACTCCTTACAGACTTACAGTGAGGATGATATTCAAAATCAAAGCTGACAACCTAGAGCACAGAACTGACATTCCAGCTCATTTCCCAGACTCTGGGAATGATGAGCTCCACCACACTACCCCTGACACTTGGTTATTTGCACTGTTTGCTGCATATCATGAACCAGATAGTCATTTTTGATTTCCCCCACCATCTTTTAGATGCTTCTGATGCTAAAAATACTCTGAAAAACTTTAAGTTTCTCAGAGATTTAAGTACTTCAGATTTAAGTACTTCAGTATCAAAAATCATGGAATAGTAGCAAGTGAGAGCTTTAAAAACCACAAAGGGATATCTGAGAAACAGACACTGAAGAGAAGATTAGGTAGAGAAACCAGCAAGTCTCTGGAGATTTCAGAAGAGAATCAGGACATTTTAATGAAATTTAAAACTTGCACAAGCATTAGAATAAAATGATGCATTTATGTCACTGACATTCTGTAGTTAAGCACTAACATTCCATGTCAGGCCATCTTTCTTCTATTTTACAGCCTTATAAGAAAGAAAACAAGATGTGTTCATCTTCTATGGTGTCATGCAACCCTTAAAACACTAAATTTTCTGTGATTTTCAGGTGCTCAAGAGCCAAGGAGGATAAAGGTACAGGGTCTACTCATCCAGGAGAAGGCAACTGCAGCCTGCAGTGATTCATCCAAAATGCCATCATTTCAAAAATTCCTGAGGGCTCTGAGTGAGCCAAAGCAAGACAATTCCAGGTTTTCAGATTGGTTCTGAGGGATGAAATCCTGCAGAAGGACAGGCAAACAGAGGAAGGGCTGCAATGCCTGACATCAATATTCCTGCTTGTGATGCCCTGTGCAGGCTGAGCTGGAGCAGAGCTGGGCAGAGTCCCAGAACAAAGCAGGGATTTATTCAAGGATCTCCTCCATGGATCCACCCTGGGCAGCACCAGAGCCCAGCCAGGGCTGCACCCAAATGACCCAAAATGGTCCCAAAATGCACGAGCGCTCCCGGGGCTCTCCCTGGGATCAGTTCTACTCCATTGGCACCTTGGAGTTCATTGTCCCATTCCAGCTCCAGCCCATCAGTCCCACCCTGCTTGTTTTTCTCTCTCCAGCCCACGCTGTTTGTGCTCCTGGGCTGAGGTTTGGATCATTTGTCCTTGGTGCCCAGCTGGAGCAGGAATTGTTTTGTGTCCTGCTCTGTGAGGAGAGCTCAGCATCCCCTAATGTGAAACCCAGACCCACACACTAAAGCAGCACAGAAACTGAAAAATATAAAAGCTAAACCTGAGGCATCACGTGGAGAACAGGCCCTGGGGACTGAGGCACTGTTGGCACCCTGGCTCCAGTGCCAGCTCCTATCAGTTCCAGCATCCTGGCTGGAATTTCAGCCAGCTTGTCCCCAGGTGCCAGGAGCAGCCTCCAGGATTTAATACCCTGAAAACAAACAAGCAAGAGAGCAGAAAAACCCCAGTAACAACAAAACCTGGCAAAAACCCCCCAAAAAACAGCAACAACAACAAAAAAAAAAAAAACTAAAAAAACCACAGCCCATTCAGCTGCTCTGGGCAGGGGAAGCAGAGCAGGTTGTGGGTTTTTCTCTGGGAAGATCCTTCCTTTCAGGGCTGAATGTGCAGGAGTTGGGTGGGAATGTGTTCCAGTGGAGTTTTGTGCCTCTTCTGTGGTTGGATCTCAAGGACAACCAGCACTGGCCCATTCCTCAGCAAAAGGGGACTTGAGACAGCAGGTTAAGAAGTAAAACCAGAAGGCTCAAGGATTCTTTTTCTTCATTTTGGTTTGGATTTATATTGGGTTTTGTGGGGCGGTTTTAGTGCTTGCTGTTTTTTCTTTTAAAGAAAACAAGCCTCAGCTAACACCACTTATCATTTTGGCACCATCTGAAGATTTTAAAGCTATTTTAAATACACAGAAAAAGCAAGAAGGTTGTAACAGAGATTTGGGCACACTGGAACAATCCTAAAGAGGGGATCTGCAAACTGTAGCACCACTATTAGGTACCAGTTCCTCCCATGCTCTTCAAGTAATTTATGTTGAAGAGACAGCTTTGTAAATTAGATTCATGGTCTGTTTCACTCCTATGCAAAAAAGTGGATTAAAATGTTGATCATTTTAGTCTGGGTTAAGCTGGAAACAATGATTTGGAAATGAAAATGAGAAAGTATAATTTAACCATTCTATACAAATCTCTCCTTTGCCATTAAGAGGAATAATACACAATTTCATTTGCACACAGATAATGCAGGCAGAAATTGCAAAGTTGTGATTAACTCTGCTTTGGCAAGTCATTCAGTGCCATTACAAATGTATAAGTTTAAAAAATGTTCACTTTATAATTGGATAGCATCTCTCAAGATATAAAAATTTAATTTTATTCCAGTGCTGCTTTCTATTTCTCAGTGGACAGAGCCTGGAGGCCACATTTCATAACATGCCTTTCTGAGTCACAGCATCAAATATTTATGAAATGTTTATTTAGAGCATTGACAAAATCCTGTAGATCACCTCTGAATCCCTAATGGAAACCCAACACCTTGGGAGCATGCAATTAACTCCTGGACTTTTTGTAAGAGACTGCAGAATTCCTACACAATTCCAAGCTCAGGACAGTTATCTTTTGTAATCTGAAGATACTGAAGGTGATCAGCATGTGTTTCTACCTGGTTTGCCTCTGTATGGCTGAATTTGCAAGTGTTCATCCCATTCTTTGAGGTGCTTGGATAAGAACCAAGCAGCCTGAAGGCAGAATAAATAAAGACATTTTATGATCACACAAACCCCAGGCCTCAAATTCTCATGTGAAAACCTGGCTCAAGAGAACCCTGGAGTCTCTGCAAACAAAACCCCAAATCCCCAATAAAAACCGAATCCAAGCTATAATTAAATAATAAATCAAACATATTAATTATGTTTTCAATGCCATTCATGTGCTTAGATACTCAAGATACTTCAATATGGAAACTGGTTTTTACAGATTTTCTCCCTAATCAATGGAGGATCTCCATAATCTGCTGTGGATCTCCCACTCCAGGAATTTTTGGAGAGAAGATGCCCAACTTCAGCACCTGGTGCACAGGTTGCTGTCCCAGGTACAGAAGGATGGAAGAATCCTCAGATTTCTCATTCACAGCTAGGCTTGCCCAGGCCTGCAGGAAAAGCGGCCTAAGAGAAAAATCCCCTCTCATGTGTCCTAGTGGACTTTGAGGCCGCTGGGACCTGAAGCTCCAAGAGAAAACAAACAAGAAACAAATCCCAGAGCAGAGTGCAGCAGGTTCAGTCTGTACTAAACCTGCAGTGCAGCTCTTTGCTGCTCTTCCTGCTTCTTCAAAGGAACTGGGGCTGAAATAAGAGAGAAACTCCTACTATGGGGACTGAAAAACAGCCCCAAAATGCTGCTGAACCCTCAGCACTCTGCCTTTAAGCTCTACAGAGAAGTGGAGTCCATCTCAATTTGGGATCAGGGCATGCTGACAGCACCAGTCCATCTCAACCTAATTGATCCTGGCTGGCCGTGTTTATTGTGCTCAGCTCCTGGACAGTGCTCTCTGCTCTGGAGAGGGAGCTGATGGACTGCAGGAACAAGCTCAGACCTCCAGACACCTGAAATCAAATAACTGTTTTCATGATTTAAGGATTCAGTTGAGTTTATTTTTTCTGCAGCCACGTACCCACTGCATAGTGCCACAAAAATAGGAGAAGTGGAAGTGATTCCTTTCAGAGATGGGCTCTGTTCTTACATAGACACTGCCATGAAATCATCATGAATCACTTGAAGGACAGTGTGGTCCAGCTGTACATTATTAGTGACATTTAGTAGTAAATAACTCTGCTACCAAGCCAGGCAGGGCACAGGCATGAGAAATCTAAAAGTGGATGAAGCAGGATTCCAGGAAAGAGCCTAATGGTGTATGTGGGCAAATCTGAGCACACAGCCCGTGTCTGCAAATGGACTGACAAATTTCAGCCCTTCTGGTACTGATGTCTTGTTATTCTTTGCTGCTCTGAGGAGAAAAAGCAGCACTTCTTACAGCTGGTAAAAAAACCAACTCAAAATTGACTGGAATTACCCCTCAACACTCAACCATTTGTATCTGCACAGACACACACACACCACTAGAACTCCTGAAAATAGCAGCACACAGAAACCTAATTAGCACCTAAATGAAACATTTGGTAGTTCAGACTTCCAATATTTCTGTGGCTCCTGCCTAAATGGAATTTATCCATAATGAGTCCTGCACTACTCTGAGCATCATTCTGGGTGGATGTGCTTCTGAAAGGGATGGAGCTGCTGAAATAACCCTCACTCTGCACTGCACCCCCAGGCCCTGCTGCCAAACCACCCTCCTGTGGCTGCTGCATCACTCCAGGCTTGAGCAGGACAGTCCAAGTGTTCCCTACCCTGCTCCTCCATCACTGGGGATGCAATTCCCCCTTCCAGTGACACGGAGGCACGCTCTCACCTTGGCAAATACACTTCCACTTTTTGCTTCTTCACAGAATTAGCCCATTCATTAATCAAGGAGGCCTTGACCAGTGGCTCCAATGTGGCCAGGGGAACCTCCTGCCTGGAAAGGACAATCATCATGCTGATCTCATCCCCCTCATAGGGGATTTCCAGGACCTGGTAGATCCCTCCTGCTTCGTTGGAGCCATCACTGAACTCTCCTAGAGGAGGCAAACAACAGAAACCCTGTTAGAACAATTTTCTTTTGTCTTTATTGTATTTACTAGTTACTGGAACTAAAAATGACCCTCTTCATTCTATATAAAATTGGTTTCTTCATCACAGAATTTCAGGCTTAAATTTGATTTCTTACAGAATACAAGCTCAAGCAATCACACTGTACATAATCACAGTTCTGGGACACAACTTTCAGTGGTTAGGCAGAGAAGAGCTAAAATTTAAGACTTTCAGGGAAATGGGCAGAGTTTTTTATTCAGGAAAGAGGATTTTTCAGTGATGAGATTGAGCAAAATGCTGCCAGACATTTTAGAATCCACTTGGAGCTCAAGCTCCAACTAAAAGTGATCATTAGTTCTGCTGTTCAAAGAACCTCTATTATACCAGTCCAACAGTAAAGAGCAAACATTCATTTGAATGTTTAGCACAGCACAAGAAAAATATTTTTGTGATAAGCAGGACTAGCTCAAGAATTGCAAAGAACTTAAATCCAATGGACAAACATTCTGAAATCCATCCTGTGGCATCAAGCAAGTCATTATAAGTGTTGCTACCAGTTATACTATACACACTAGGGATAAAAAAACCACATGCTGAATTCCTCCTTTGGGCAAACAGCACATTAAAAATTCTAGGTGGAAGAATAGACAACAATACAAATAGATATTGCTGCAACAAACCCATTAAGTGAAGATTTAGTAGCTCTAAATTGCTAAAGGTCTAACTCACCGTAGTAGAACTCTCCCTGTTGGTACATCATTGGAATTTGCACTTCACTTTCATCATCTTTAGTGAAAGAAAAAGTTCTGGTATTTTCAGGCCTGAACTGTGACTTCCAGTTGCCTTTAAAGTAGATTGCATTGATGAGAGCCAAATGAGTTAGAGCACCAAAGTCTCTTGAAGACACAAAATCTTTGATCATGCCTAAAAAGAAACCCAGCTGTCAGTCTGCATGTCAAAGTGAGCATTAAATCCAAATTTAAGGCAGCTTGAAAAATGCAAGAAAATAAAAAGCAGTGTTAACATGTAATTTCCAATTCAGATGTTTCATTAAATCTCCAATTAAAGTGCCAGTGTTTTGTAAACCTAAATCACAGTGGAGGTGTGTAAACCCTCCCATCAAGTACGTGTTAGGCAACTGTTTCTTGATCACTACTAAATATACCCTACAAGGAAGCAACGTGGAGAAAAGGTCATATTTAGAATGTTTACCCTGCTGCTATGAAACAGTTCAGCACTTCCATCTTAACATCAGAACTTGTACAAACTTTGGGTCCAATCCAAAGAAGCACTTAAATGGGTGCTTGATTTAAAGTGTCCCCATTGCAGCTTCACCTGGGCCAGTTCTGAAGGAGCTTCAGTGATCTTCTGCTGAATTCAAAGCCAGGACTAAGCACCAAAAATCCACAAAAATTCCCAGCATTTGTTCCAGAGGCAATAGCTCTTGAAAAGCAAAAGAGGAAAACCATCTAGCATCTGCTCTATTCATGGGAGGTACAGCAGCTGAGCATGGCAGCTGCTCTGCTCCTACTCCTGAATAAGTCATTTACATCAGAATGCAGTCTGGTACCTGCTGCAGCTCATCTCAAACCTTGCATTTCACCAAAATCATTCCCAGTTTGGTAAACTGGGTGCACTGACCAGATCAGTCACTGTTCTTCAGGAATTACAGACTCCTTCAGATTGCTTTTTTACTCACTTCTATTTTTAGCTGACATTGCAATGCAAAGTGTTAAAATAAACACATTCATCCATCTGATTATTACTCTTTAATCCATCGCTTAAAAAACAAATTAATTCTGCTTTCTGGAGCACATGATCCTGACTAACTGGTGTGAAATTTGTATATCACAGGGCTGGATTTCTTCCGGGTTGCTGTTTGTACTTCATTTTACCTCGAATGTTCTAAGGAGGGAGGTGTGACCAATACTCACTTGGAGTTGTAAAAAAGAAAAAAAAAAGGAAAATATTTCCAGATTTCTATTTGGTACTCATATTTCTTTGTTTTATCAGCCACGTCTTGTAAATACATTAATGAAATGTTAAGAATTTTCCTGCCCAGAGAAACCTTTGATGGTTCTGTGTTCTGCTCTGAGCCTCCCATCACGCTGAACAGGCTGGAACTGAAACCTGCCTGTGCTGTGCCCCTTTCCCAAGGGGGAAATCAGAGAGAAGGGATCAGCTGAGGGACTGGAACCATCCCAATGTGGCACCAAGAGCCCTCCAGCTGCCCCGGTGGGCCCTGCTATTCCTTTTCCCTCAGACAGACACCACATCCATGGAAACCCTCTGCAATCTGCTGCATCACTTCCACCCAGCTATTTCTGCAGCCTGAGAGAAAGGGCAGTTTGTCAGGAACAGAATGGCTGCTGTGCTCCCTTGGAACAAACCAGACCATTTTCTAGAGGGAATAAAAGCATTACAGAAGGTGCTTTTCCACTTTGGAGCCGTGGTTTTCCATAAAGCATTATGGATTCTTAAGTGCTCAGACTACATGGGGATGTGTTAATTCCTTCCAGGTGATTCCAATCCCTCCAAATTCCCAGTGGTACAACTGCGGCAGAGCCAGAATTTCCTCAATTACTCCCAAAATCTCAACCTTCAGAGTGGGCCAGGGGAACCAGAATGAGATGATCCCTGCCCCAGGAGACTCCCAGATATGGGGACTCTGCATGGATGCAGGAAATGCCACCTCTCTGGGAGCTGCCAAGCCAAGCAGCACCCCGCAGCTCTCAATGTGCATATTTACAACAGTAATTTTGTGCTTAACTCCCCTGCTGCAAATTTGTGTTGTGAAACTGTTGACAGCGTTCCTAAAATCAACTACCCTCTCAACATGCTATCTCGTTTACTCACACTGCAAAATATTACATTACACACTGATTTTGTGGTTCAAAATTATCTTTTCATTCCCTACTATTCTATTTCTCAGTATCTTGTGAGTATGAGCTCCTCAGAGGAGGAGTGATACTCCACACATCCAAAGCATGAGCCAATAACCTCTCTGCAGACAACTTTGCTCATCATTAGCAATAATATTTTTTAAAAAAATATTTAAAAATACTATTAAAATGCTTACCACTAAAACAGTCTCATTCAATAAATGTTACAGATGGTAAGACCAGAGAACAAATATTCAAATAGATGCCACATGATTAACAATGACTAATATTACTTCTGACAGATCATTCCTACACAGGAAAAAAAAATAGAAATACTGAAATTCTTCTCCAGGGAGGAGACACTTCAGTCTCAGACAGAACAGATAAAAGCCAAAGCACCAGCCCAGCATCACTGCACAAGTTGGGAAGCAGAAACACTTCCCGCAGGAAGTGCACAAAAGGATCACATGCACTTACTATTTGTGTGATTCTCCACCCATTTATTGATCTGAGTAGCAACAGCTGCACTTTGGCTGAAATCTACATTCTCTACTTCAGCTTTGAAGTATTTTTTCACCAGCTGCAGGAATTTGTCACTGACGTGGAACCCGTTCTGCACGTAGAGGGAGTTGGCGATGTCCAGCACGTAGTGACTTTCTTCAGCAGTTGCCATGTCAGACAGCTCCTTCAGGAAGGCAAACTCCTCACCTGGGGAGGGAAAAAAAAACCTTCAGTGGTTCAGAAAGGAAAATTATTCCATGGATTTTCTGCTGAAAATTCACCAAGATGTTTTATGTGAAGGAAAGTCATCTTTTTTAAACAAACTTGTTTCTAAGCCTACATACACCATGAGATCTGAAGGAATAATCTCCAAGATCATATTACTTAGAGCCTGTTTTTTCTACTAGCTCTAATTAGTCCAATTATTGAGGCATTTGAATCCTATCAGAAACAAAGCTATCAACTGAAATCCTTTCTACACCAAAAGAGCAATTAAAAAAATTCTTCTTACAGGTCCAATTTCTAATTTTTGCCACTACAAATTCTTAACAGAACTTTTATTCCATCTTAAATGCCAGCTGTTTAAGGAGAAATGAACTTCTAATCTTGAAACTAAGGACCTGCACAACCTCTTCTGTGCTAAAAGCAGGTCTAGAATTTCCCAGGATCCTTAGTGGGGCTGTACAGCGTTCTTGGTGGGTAATGAGGGATCCTGAACAGGATTAAAGCAGTCTGCTTTAAAATAGGAAGCTTGTACTGCTGCATGAAGGTGAATTTTTAAATTTAAAACCCAAGAAAATAAACCTTAAAACTGATGGCAATGATCTATTTCAAGCAGAAATCATGGGAACACTTTCACTGAATGCCACACTCATATCCCAGAATAGTGAGCAACTCAAAAGAAAAATCAACGGCACAACCCCCTCCACTACAGCTCAGGGATAATTGATTATTGTTTTAGAGACAAAATGTAGAACTCAACTGGTGCTGCAGCCTCCACAGAGAGGCATAAACTCTGCAGTAGCTCTAACAAACACAGTTCAGAAATTCCTCCCCAAGATCCTTTCACTCCAAAGTCCAGCACATGGCACGAGTAAGAAATTTCATTCAGGTTTCAAAGCAGTTATTTGGTTATCAATAGAATAGAAGCAATTTTGCTGAAACTCCTGCTTTCCTTACCAGCTTTCACCATCATCCCTCAAAAGGATGTTCCTAAAAAATCTCTTTTTAGAGGCCAAGGCAAGTTTATTTTGCAGCAGAAACCAAGGTGAGCTGCAACTGTTGGAGGTTCAGGTAGCCCCAGCCAGGGTTTTATCTCTCAGCTCATGCAGAACTCACACATTTGAGCCTGCCCAGGGCCATGAAAGCCACCAAGAAATGCAGTGGTGAACAAGCCATGGATGTGAGCAGGCCACTCCCACCCTTGCTCCTGTTTCTCTGAGACAAAAAGCAGGACGTGATGAAAAGGCCTCACCATTTTTCAGGCTGTCAAACCCCATGGAATGCCGGATTTCCTTCAAGGTGGTGCCATGGGCTCCCAGCTCCACCATGCCCATGGCTATGGCAATGCTCAGAGGGGAGAAGAGGATGTTCTCATCCTCCCTGCTGGCTCGCAGCTGGTTGTAAACGTTCACCGAGAGCTCAGCAATGGTTTCATCAGGAAAATTGGTCTTGAAGGCTTCGCTTTGCAGAGCAAGCAGAGACAGCAGTCCAAGGAAATACATGACTTGAGGTTTTAAGGCCTGCAAGATAAATTTGAGACAAAATGAGATTGTTGGATAATATAAAATTCAACTCAAAAGAAAGAAGAGTAGGCAAATTTTAATCTTAAATCTGTGGGGGAAGAAAATCCCCAGAGTTCAATGCACAATGCAGTTACTTGGAGGAGACACTATTAAAACAGAAGTGATATTGTATTTTCACTCAAAAATAACCTCCTCCCTTATGTAATGATATGTTTGTGAAATCTTCCAGCCCCAGACCAACAAAACACTCACAGAAAAGGACCCCAAAAACAGCAACCCCTTCCCTCCTTCCCTTTGGAATTGTGGCTGTTTAGCAGTGCTGACCTGGAACTGGTTTGTGTTTCTGCACTTTTCCACCAAGAAGACCCAGAAATCTGCTATGTGTTTCATTTGACCTTCTAGTAAGATGGAACTTACTTATCTAAGTCCCTCAAAACCCCCAACAGGTAAAACTGTTTCAAATACTGTGAGAGCTCTCTGATACCCGTGACAAAGTTATTGTTCCGTGATGTTTGCTCAGTAGCAAAACACATGGCAAGCAGCCAAAAATTCTTTGAAAGAAAAAAAAAATAATCAATCATGCCTTAGTTACCAAATAAAACCCTTTTGTTAGTAAATAACAGTAAGAAGTTGGGTAGCTCTGCTAGCTGGAGTCAACCCCCTCTCAGGGGATAAAGGGACTGTACAGTGAGAAAGATTCAACAGTGGGAACAAGGAAGGAAACTAAATTTAGAAAAGGGTTAGCACTGATGCTTCTGACTAATCCATCCCCCAAGCTTTGCTGAAATGCTCTGGGGTAAGCAACAGTTCTCACTCTACCCCAGTTTAGCTCATCACACAACTACTGATAGTAGAATTCCAGCTCCTGGAGCAGGGAATGTGTAACTTCATCCTTCCATTTTTATTTCCCTTTAAACTCTGTGCTACCTTGGCATGCGACCCACTACTGCTGCAAGCCTTGGGTGAGAAACAGCAACCACCAGAGCTCCTGTTTCAGCTCCTTCCCTCTGCCACTCTGTCTCCAAGGCACAGCAGAGCAAATCCTCCTGAAGCAGGGGGTTGGACAGGACAAGGCT
Organism: Lonchura striata; assembly: GCF_050655825.1. Taxonomy (NCBI): domain Eukaryota; kingdom Metazoa; phylum Chordata; class Aves; order Passeriformes; family Estrildidae; genus Lonchura; species Lonchura striata. The sequence continues at coordinate 28,361,100 of NC_140711.1, forward strand.
CAGAGCTTTATCCACAAGTGTTTACAAGTTGTTGTGCCAGGCTGCAGGGCTCGTCAGCACAGCCCAGATTTGTGTGAATGCTGCTGCTCCACAGAATCAATTTGCATGCAGGCAGCCCGAGTGCCTCTCCTTATGCTTCCCAGCAATCCTGGGGCTGCATTACCAGGTTTTATAGACATGGCACAAAGTGAGCTTTATACAACATTTATATTCTGCATTTCATCTTCAAAGGCCTATGTAGCATTATCTAATTCACTCACACAGTGCTGAATGATCCATAATTTAAGTGTTATTACTCGCATTTTATAGCTGAGAAAATACAAAGAACAACAGGGTACACACACGTGCCTTGGCAGCCACTGGTGCCAGCACTAGTTAAGATTCCTCCTGTCCCCCAGCCTCCATCAGCTTTTGTTCAGTCCTGAACTGAGAAAATTAAAGAGATGAACCAGTGCAGCAATCCCACATGGTTGAGGGGAGAAGGAGAGCCTCGCCTCTCCCCTGCCTCTCATCTTTCCCGTGGCTCTTTCCACTAATGTAAGAAATATTCCCCTTCCTAAATTTCCAGTAAATTATCTATGGTGGCATCCCTCCACTTCTGTGGATTACTTGATCAATCTTCCTCTGATTCTTAGTAAGATAGCAAAAATATCCACTGAAGGCTCTTATTCTATTTAGGAGCAGCAAAGAAAAGTCACAGGAGCCTAAAGCACCAGCTCTAATCCTTCTGCCTGCATGTTCCAGTGCACTGGCAGAACTACCCAGCACTGCACTGCTGCCCAGTGCAAAACACCAGTCTGACCACCATTATTTATTTCAGAAACACTGAGACACTATTTATAACCCCAAACATTATCAACACACCACCAACTTCCCCAACAACTACTTAATAGCAGCACATTTTTTTTAACCTACCCATTTATAAATTATTGACTTAAGGATATTCAGGTTTCTGCTAGAGAAAATAACTGGATTTCTCTGTGATCCACAGGCATTGTAGATTTCTTTATTTAAAAGGCCTTGAGCATGCCTCTGCCAGAGCTGCATAACACTTGAGCCAGCATATCACCATGATAGACTGAGTCCAGGTTTTATTCTCTTATCCTAAAAGCTGCACAAGGCAAGAAAAGCTTAACAAAGCTCCAGCACACAAGTCTATAGTAGCACAAAAACGGTACTCAGGAAACAGATAAGCAGGAGCTCATCTTGCTTTTGTTGAGGATGAGCCCAAATTTGGGAGCTGTCCCACATTAATCTATACAAACAAGTTGTGCAGCTCAGCGTGGATGCAATTACACAGAGAGTGAAGCTTTCCACTCCTGGATCAAGAGCAGCTTGAGCTCACTTGGAGACCTGACATGGTTAAAACAGATGTAAAATAATCTGCAATTTTCAGAAAGGGAAGTTCCCCAGCCTTGCAGTTGCAGAGGCAGCTGCTCAGCACTCCATCACTGATCTCTGTCCTATGTACTACTGCCAGACAGGCTTAAATAATTGCACAGGGGAAGGAGGGGAGAAATTTATACATCTTAATTAAGTGTTTAATATGCAGGTCAGACTGTCTGAAAGCTAATAAAATATTTGGTATTAGACAATGCTGGAACCCCAATATTAGATACAAATCAGAATCATATTTCTTTGTGACCACTCACCATAAGCTCCTCATGTGAAATAATTATGCTGTAATACTTTTCATTACCGAGTTGGACACAAAATAGAGAAAGTACATAGATGGAGACAAATAAAATTTATACAGAAATGATCTTATCAAGAAAAAGTACCAAACTCATGTTTTTAACTACAAGCCAAATCCCACTGATGCAACACAAGAGGCTGAACTGTGCAGAATAGAAGTTCCCAGTAGAAATGAATTAAAACCAAACAATTTCAATTTCTTCCCCTGCACTTCCACATCATTTTAGTCTAGAGAGGTTTTCTAATGAAGTTCACAGTGAAGTTCCCCATACAGACACCAAGGGGAAAGGAAGAGAAAGAGGCAGGAATGAACACATTGATACAGGCAGAGAATTTATCAGTTCCTTTGCTGGCAATGCTCTCCAAAGTGAAAATACAAACATAAATGAGTCCAAAGCAAGGGAAGGTTCTTTAAAGCAACCTAAAGATCTGTGGGTGCTGGTCAGTGGGGAGGAGGCTGTAAAACACCACAGATCAACCCCTGCCAGCCAGTGGGAAAATGGTCTCATCTCATCCATCTAATGGGAAACGTCTGTGGTAAATTCCTCAGTTCAATTCCTCTCACACTTCTGGCTCATGCTCACACTGCTCTGCTGACAACTGGGAATCCAGCTCTTAATTATCATTCCAGCCAGAGCAGTTGCTGCTCCTCTGCTCCTGCCTCACTGCAGGCTGGATTACTTTGGGGTCTGTGCTTCCTCAGGCAGGAGGGCTGGGTCCCACCAAGGCTGAGACTGATTCTGGTGCAGCATCTTCTCAGCATCTCCCTCCAGTGAGAACCCTGGATTGTCACTGCAGCAGCACTGAGAGCATCTTTAAACTGCCTGGACCCAACTCACAAACACATTCCAAGTGAAGGAAATGAAGCTGAACATTATGTAATGCACATCCAGAAACTTAAACAGTCCCTGGGAGTATCATCAAAATTTTACTCAGTCTTTTCTGTCTTCCTCAGACATCCCCAGTACAGTCTGTCACTGCTGATCTGCATCAATGCAATCTGGTTAAATAATCCTGCAGCACTGGGAAAGGAGTCAATGTCCCCACTGAACAATGTTTAAAAATCAACAACCATCAGTTTCAAATGTACTGTGTACATTTTGCTTTCATTGGCTAAATAGAAGAATAAAAAAAACTGTTAAAAATGCTTTCACTCCTCAGCCATACAGTTGTTAAGGCCAAAGGTATGAACTTCTCATTTGAGGGTGTGTCAGACAGATTGAGTTTTGTTTGATGTCATCAACTGATGCATGAACACCTCTCTCTTATAGGCAATCAAGGAATCAGTGCAAACAAATTCTCCTTTGCCACAGCCTCTTCTTGGAGAACAGTTGTGTATCACAAATTCTCACTTGCTACAGAGGTTTGTCAGAGTGAATCAGTTTCCTTCTGGCTTGCAACTGTTTTCAGGGGAAAAAAACAGTGATGGAACACTAAACCCAACAAGATTCCAGGTATCTATCCTTCAGCAGGCACTGAAGTCACACCTGATTCGATTCCCAGGAAACTTTTTCATTCAGCATTTCAGAAAACACCTGGACAGGTATCACCAGCCCCAAAACTCAGCCCAGCACATTTCCCCAAGCGGCCACAACCAGCTCAGGGCTGCTGCTCACCTGCCCTGGGGCCAGCCCAGATGTGCTCCGGGCACAAGGGACACCCATCCTTGTGATGTCTGAAGAAAAACATTCATCTGATAAATACAGGACTGCTCCTCCGGCTCTTGCCTTTCCCCAGCATAAGGCTGGGATGACTAAGAGGAAGCAGAACAAATTCGCCCCCTCACACCCACAAACTCTGAACTATTTGGTTCCAGTAAAATGCAAAAGGGGCAGGAGCTCTCTGTAAGCTGAGATATTTTGAGATATCCTATCAACAAACTCCAACTGAGTTCACAGACATGAGGTACCACGGATTTTGAAACAGCAAGACCTGGACTCAGCGTAGGAAGGTGCCAAAAATTCAATTAAGGGTTGAATTCTAGTACCTTGTACTTGTCAGACAGGTTGAAAAAATGGGTTATAATTTCCTTTTCTTTTACACCTTTACAGAGGGTTTTATAAAGAAACTAATTTATGGCTTTAAAAACCTACAAAATAAAGCTGTGATACATTGCCTTGGTTCCTCAGCACACAGAGACTAAACTAAGATTACTTGCCTTCAAGATTACTCTTGGCTACCTGCAAGCTAAACACCAAAGGTGTGGGAAGTACAAATGAGAAAAACTGCTGATTCCTGATCAGTGTGTTAAAAAAAAACCCTGGGAGGAAAACAAGTGTGGTAACAGCACTGATTACATTGTCTCCTGTAAAGAGCAGCTGCAGGAGCAGACAGAAGTCTGGCAGAACAATTTGATAAAGCAACAGACGGATTTGCTCAGGGAACAAGACCTTCAGGGTCAGGGGAAAAACCCACTGTGGATCCAGGCGGGGACTGGGGGAGTCTCCTTCCTCCCAAACCCAACCAGAACACTGCCATGCTTGTGAATCATGGAAGGATGTGAGTTTGGTGAAAATTCAGCCACCACTGCTTTGCCACTTGGGAAATACGCCAATCGCTGCAGGCACCTTTGCTCTGAATGACTTCTTGTTGGCAGTCACATCTACCAATAAATACCAGAGAGAGGCACCACCTAACTAATAACAACAGCTCAGAGAATGAACAGAGCTTCGAGAATGAAGCCAAGGCCCCCTCCACGGAGAAGCCCCAGCCCAGGGCTGCAGGAGCAGCCGGTGAGCGCCTCAGCTGCTCCCCAGACCAGGAATGGTTGTCATGGCTACCCTGAAGGATGTGCACAGGAGGCTCCCAGAGATGGCCACGATTTGCTCCCAGCTAGTTCAGGCTTGCCTCAGGCCCTACAACAACAGCAGGGGAAGGTGGCTGCTGCCACAAACCTCAAGCTGCTCACAAACCCACCTGATGCACTGCGGAGCTACACAAGAATGGCCTTTTCAGTCCCTTCTTTGTCCAGCAATACGACCTCTCAGACTTTTAGTTGAGGATTGGGCCAAAATTGCACCTCCAGCCAGTCCAACTGGAGCAAAAGCATTCTCACCTCCAGAATGTTGTGGTTTTACCACAGGCAGCCCCCCCAGAAGTAATGTGACACTTGCTCCCATCAGCTGCTCACTGTGTTCATCTCCCTTTTCCTCCCCAGCATTCAGCCCCTCTCTCCCTTCCAGCACAGGAACTGTGAAATAAAGCTCAAACTGAGCTGGCTCCACCTGAGAAATAATTTATTTTCCACAGCCAGGACAACAAGCAGGTGTGCAGGGGACAGCAGTGCCAGGGATCAAACATCCTGCTGGGGAGCCCACAGCCAGCAGTGCTCACCCAGCTCACTGGGATGTGCCACACAGAGCCTGCCTGGAGGTGAGAGCAGCAAATTAGAGCAATCCTCACAGCAACAGATAATTCAGGATGTGTTACTGCTTAGAACCAGCAGAATGCAGCTAAGGAAATGGGAAAATAACTAAACAGCCATTAAATGCTTCAAGCTACAGCTGAATAGATAACCAGCTGGCTATCAAGGACAGTGCAGGCAGCACATGAAGGGATCTACAAAGTGCTTTGGGTAGCAGTAGTGCAGTCCCTGGAATTGGTGACAAGCCTGGGAAATTCTACATTCCTTGGGCAGCAGGCAGGCACATCACTGCTCACTGTGACATGTGTTCCACTTAGCCAGCAAGGCAGCTCCTTCATGTTAGGGGATGTACTTACATTTTCTGTGCTGCAAAAAATGTTTACCCTTAGCCTATGTGAGCATCTGACCTTGTCAAGCAGAGATTCTACAGACACATGTGGAACCATGGAGCTTGTTGGAATCAGTTTGTCTCAGTGCAATGACATCTCTATCTCAATCTGCACAAACATTTATTAATAAGTTAAGGGATTTTGTCACCATCTGTCAATTATGGTGTCATTGCCTTCTGGAGCAGGAAACCTCGAGGTTAATTTCATTAGAGAGCAGCACAACAATGATATAGGAAATAGTGGGGCATTTAAACCTCCAGAATAGAGTGACTAAGACAAGGAACAGTCATTCCATAGGAAGTGCTTGGACCACACTAAAACCTTGCTCTCCAACACAGCCGAGTCATGCCCTTCAGAATTCTTGATTTCTGTTTTTTAAAATGACCCCATGGCACCAGGAGCATTGAGAAAACCTGAAAGACGAATGCTACACTGAAAAATTTCATATTGACAATTTCTTTTCAATTGAATCCCAAGTGTTTTTAAACTTTCATGGAGCTTGGCACTGACTCACTAACCTGCTGAGGCAATTATGCAAGCCAAAGTTGTCTTAATTGCGCTTCCTCAAGCATATTCCCTCAGCTCTAATTAAAAAATAAAAAGAGATGCTGAGAAGCCATGTCCAAAATACTTAAATTTGAATAGCCTAAAGCGAACATCTAAATACATGTCTAGACAATTAAAAAAGGTGGTCTTGTTTCCAAATCTACTGCTGTAAGGCCTGCAATTGGGAAGACTCATATGCAATTTCTCTGTTTGTTTCTCCTGTCTAGGAGAAACAAATTTTTAGAAATACTTTGGCAGAGTGCCTTATTTTTTGACAGCTCCAGTGTGCCCCACAAAGTAAGAGCTATAAATAAGAAAACACAAAACCCACAAGCTCTGTGAAGGAGAAAAATCGAAGCATTATGGAACTTGGGGATTCTAAAAGGTTCAGAAGTGGGGGTGTGCCTGTGGCTCATCTGACAAAGTCAATGCAGTCTGACTGGGGAGAGCCTCAAGCTTGAGATTGGAATACTACACAGGATCTGCTTCCAGCAGACCAAAAGGGGGTTTACCTGGCAAGGTCCACAGAAGCATCTTAGTCAGGCACAGCCTGTTTGGTTTTGGTGGCTTTAGCATCCATTTCTGTCCCAGGGAGGGCTGTGAGCCCTGCACAGCTCTCTGAACCAGATCTCTCTCAGGTACATTGGTCTGGTGGTGAAGATGCTGACCTGACTGCTGGAAGGAAGGACAATGTCCACACACAGGAGGGGAAGGTGGCTCTCCGAGGCTCTCCAGAACCAATTCTGACACGTTCTACCTCTGCAATGACTTTTCAGGGAAAAGGCCAATGCAGCACTTCACTCAGGGTGCAACCATCCAGGGAAGATACCCCAAATGAGACAGCAGCATTCCTTTTCCTCCCTCAGATTTCCTTCGGGCTAGCTGGGAAAGAAAGGGTGAGATCTAATTCTGTAATAGTCTTCTTTCCATCAGAAGCAGCAGAGATAGAACACTGCAATCAGTTATTTTAGACACAAGAACAACTTCTTGCCTGCTCTTGCACGTACCACAAATTTCCTTACTTACAGTTAAGTCCCATTTCTGTTATTTTCCTGTGAAACTCAGCTGATCATCAAGCTCCCACTATAATTTAATTAAAAGGGCAGTAGCTAAGTTTCACCATATGCAACTGCCAGATGCAATCACTGCAGTTGGAGTCTAAAGGCGAGATCCCTGCATGTACTGGAGCGTAGTTTTATAAGTGATGAAAGCTGTCACTTATGTCACAGATATTGCTGTAATGCATGATGATATTACAGCTTCAGCAGCACCAAAATATATTAATAATACATCCTGTGGAAGCATTTACAGCAAGAGAGTTTGGAATGCAGTGTTTCAAGCATTTTTCTTGCAACTCCCTATTTATACATAAAGTCACTTGAGATACATTACATTAGTCTGTGTACTTTGCCTGGCATTATACAAGCTCTCACAGCCAATTTTAAACCTTCCAAAGTAGGAGGACTAAAAGACACAACTAATTAAGGAGAAACAAAAACAGAACAGGAACCCTTCACTGCTTAGGGTTGTAGGAATAGGGAATGCTGCAGGAGAAGTACACCTAGAAATTGTGCATATCTGGAGGAGATTTTGCTGAATGTCTTTTAAAAGCCCATCAAACAACTCAGGAAAGTTTTCAAATATCCTTAACAAAACACAATGAACAATGACAATCTTTAAATCATCCCAGAATAACTAAATAGAAAAATTACACAGCCATTTCAAAAGATCAAAGTAGAAGTTAATTCTTCCTTACCTTGTCCAGCTCCCTTCACAAGGACTTAAGAAAAGAGATCAGGCTATGGTATAGCTATGTCAAGATGATGAAGAAAGTTAATTAAAATGCATCAGGATTTCAGAAGAGGAGTCTGTCAGTGCATGAACTGAAAGCAAGTGTGACATACAAACCAGCTTGTTTTCCTACAAAATAATATTGGCTTCAGCCTTGCAATCAACACTGGGCTCCATTTACATTTAGGTAACGTCCCTCTTGCCAGCAGAGTTATTATTCACTTCTGTTAACACTTCTGAGATCAGAATTACTTTCTTACAGTACAGTAATAAGGCAGAGATTGCTTTAGAAAAAAAAAACAACCCAAAACAATTAACCCCAGCATTCAAAATAGATGTTATACCCTGATTAATTACCAGCAGCAATTCATCATTAGTGCTGTTTACAGTGCACAGACACTGTTTCTCCAGTGCCTCTCTGCTGCATGCTCCCCTTCTCCATCCATGGCAAACTCAGGATTGCAGCAGGCACTGCTGAGCTTCCAGCCAGCCCCACACACTCCTGGGAGCTGCAGCACACCAGGGAGCCAGTCCTGACAGCCCCAGGGCTGAGAGCAGCACCAGCTCAGAGCCCAGACCCCAGCAGCCCTGGCACCATGGAAGGCATGGCCACCAGCTGACAGAGATGTCCTGGCATGGCTGGGCAACAGGCAGGGCTCAGGAAAGCCCAGGTTTAAAACCTGAAACAGCTGAAAGAGCTGTCTGGGCATGGCTGGGGGCCAGGCAGGGCTCAGGAAAGCCCAGGTTTAAAACCAGCTGAAAGAGCTGTCTTGGCATGGTCAGGAGCCAGGCAGGGTCCAGGAAAGCCCAGGTCTAAAAACAGCTGAAAGAGCTTTTTTGGCATGGCTGGGAGCCAGGCAGGGTCCAGGAAAGCCCAGGTTTAAAACCAGCTGACAGAGTTGTCCTGGCATGGCTGGGAGCCAGGCAGGGTCTATGAAAGCCCAGGTTTAAAACCTGAAACAGCTGAAAGAGCTGTCTGGGCATGGCCAGGAAAGCCCAGGTTTAAAACCAGCTGAAAGAGCTGCCCTGGCATGGCCAGGAGGAAGGCAGGGTCTAGGAAAGCCCAGGTTTAAAACCAGCTGACAGAGTTGTCCTGGCATGGCTGGGGGCCAGGCAGGGTCTATGAAAGCCCAGGAGCAAGGCAGGGTCTAGGAAAGCCCAGGTTTAAAACCTGAAACAGCTGAAAGAGCTGTCTGGGCATGGCTGGGGGCCAGGCAGTGCCTAGGAAAGCCCAGGTTTAAAACCAGCTGAAAGAGCTTTTTTGGCATGGCCAAGAGCCAGGCAGGACCTAGAAAAGCCCATGTTTAAAACCAGATGAAAGAGCTGTCTTGGCAAGTGTGCCCAGCCTGACCAGCAGAGCCACGGCTGAGGCACAAAAAGAGAATGAAAAAGGCTCTAAAGCTGGTCTAGCACAAAGTCTTCAGAGACAAAAGGATGAGAAAGAAAAGTAACTCAGGTGGGGTTCAGTTCTGAACCAGCAAAATGGAGTCACTGAGCAAGGACATTTCAGCAAAATCAGTAACTGAGGGAAAAATTCAGCATTAAGCCTCTCCAAATATTTCTCTAACAGCAGAATAACATGTTACAAAGTACAGACTTTTTTTTCTAAAAACTACAGAATAATCTCAAAGCCAAATTCAGCCAGTAGCAGGATTCTTTCACTCTGTATTTTTCACAGTAGAAAACCTCAACAGGGCATTCCATAAGAATGCCTTTTTGATCTGAAGGATGTTGATCACTGATCTTCCCAAAGGAGTGAGAAGCATGGGAATTCCACATGGAGAAGAAAATTAAACTCTTCTTTCCTCCCATCCTAAGGCCAGTTCCAATTCTTGCCTTTCAGGCCTCAGCATCACTGCTATTTACTTTGCTGGTATTTTTCATATATTCTCAAATATTCTCAGTTGTCTCTCTTATCTCCATGGTTTTTTTTTTCTACAACTCCACAACTCTGGTTTTATATTGCTTGCACTTGGGAGAAGCTCTGCAAATATCTAAAAAAAGCAAGCAACCAGAACATCTGCACCAATACAGACAAGTCAGATCTAGGAAGGAGGAATGAACCACTCAGTATGGCACAGTGGCCAGAATTGCCACTAAAATCCTCATGCTTTTTTCACCACATCATCATTAACGTCCTTCCTCCCTCTTGTTTTTTCAGAAGCATCCATGAACTTACCAACTCAAGGAAAAAACCCCAAAAGCCAACAAATGGGACAGTAGCAGCCTCCTGCTGTTCCAAGCAGGAGAGCTGGCAGGGCATGAGAACAAGAAGTAAGCTTGGTGCCCTGCATGTGTTTCTGAATTGTTCAGAGAAAATATCTGGAACAACAGCAGCTTTAAGGGATAAACTGGAAAGTTAGAAACAGAAAGGCAGGGAGGAAAAATGATTTCCTGCTGTTCAGGCATCTTATCCACAACAGAAGATACACAACCACCAAATAGTTTTTTCAGTCAGAGGAAAAAAACAAACATCATTTTACTGGGGGGAAATAAAATATTCACATTTTTGTTCTGATAGTTTCATTTACCCTGGCCTTGGAGGCTTGTGGCTATTGAAACATCATTTTTGTCCCACCACGGACAAAACAGCTCAGTTCAGAGTCCAGCACTCAAGCTGTGCCTGGAAGGTGGAATCTGGCCTTGGAGCTCACTTCTGTGCTCACTGTTCAAGCCTCATTGGTTTGTGTTTATGGGAACTGACGCTGTTCCAAGTACCCACTCCATGATGAGCCATTGAAACACCACATGCAGGGAGCTGAATTTGTCTTAATCCTGCTTATTCTCCCACACAGAGGAGTTTGCATCATGTTAGACCTGACTGTAAATGCTGCAGCAATTCCCATGAACCAGAGCAAGCACAAAGCACTGGAGGGACAGACCACTTGTGCTGTGCTCTGCTGGCTCACACACCCTCCCCGAGGCGCCAGGAACACGCTCGTGCTCTGATGTCCTGAGGATGTCTGGGGTTTTTTTTGGTTGGGTGGTTTTGTTTTGGTTTGGTTTTGTATCCAGATTTTTATAATTTGAAACCTTGAATACCTTAAAGAAAGGAATTGAATCATTTCCAACACCCAGAATGAAAACTGAAGGTTGAAACCTCATTGTCTCCCCTCCCCAAACCAAACTGCCTTTTTTCCAGCAAGTCTCAGATGTTTTCTTATGGCAAGTTCATATTAATTCTACCTTGTGCTAGAAAGACTCTGACATTACTCCCCAGCTTTTGTATGACGAGCTATGATTCATGTGCGTCCAGTATTTTCCATTGGTGGGTAACATACACACTTATTTAAAATGAGGTTAATCTTTTTAATTAGCGTGGCTTTCAAAAGTAAGTAGGTTAACCTGAATTCTTGTGCCTATATATAAGATCCCAATTTTCAAGCTTTACATGGGTTATCTGATTTTTATGTCTAAATTATGTTGTCAAATAGGCAAGGTGGACAGCTGCACCTTAAAACAAGGAATTCAGACCCAGTTTGTGCCAAGCAGTTCCATCAATATGGTCACAGAAGGAAAAATATTTTAATTTTCAGTCAATCTGCCTAAGCACCAAACTCATTAGGCAACAAGCAGGCAGAATGCCTTGTCTCACACAGACCTCCTAGAGCTGGTGCAGCTGGATGAGAAGCAGTGCCCAAATTACACACATTTCTTTAGTTAGTCACCACAGGACAGTTATTCACTGGACCCAAATACACCCCCAGGTGTAAATGGCCAACAGCTCATCTCTCACTGCACCAACTCTGCTAATCCTTGAGGCAGCAGGCAGAGATCAGCTGGGCACCTTGTGGACTGTGCAGCACAGCCACCTCTATCTCAAAGTTTATCACTGGGACACAGGAGACACTAAAAATTACAGCTGGCTCCCATCAGAGCATGAAATCATCCACCTAAATTTACTTATAGGTTGATTTCTTCTTGGTTCAAATTCATCCGTGGCAGAACATACAGAATTGTACTACCTTGAAGTGAAGAAGAAAACTGAGTTTTGTGGTTTGAAGCAGTGAAGTGCCTGTGTAGAGGTGACAGCAGCTCCACTGGATCAAGCATCCAAACCTGTGGGACATTGTGCCATGAATTTCTGCACTTAAAGAGCAACCAGCTGAGACATCAGGGTTTGTTTCTATAAAAATATAGGGAAGCCAACAGCAGAACACATCCAGCCTTCACCAGGAACCATCTCTTTCCCAGCTCCCAAAGCCCACAGTAACCAAGGCTGCTAATAATGGACCAGAAGTTCCCTACAATGAACTACATTTTCCCCCCAATGCTACATTAAAAAGTTTGACTTTAACAGTTCAGTCTTCACCATGCAGAGCTGTAATATTTGTGTGCTTACTGTGGCTCCCAAATACAACATCAGTGATGTCAGACACGGCCACGCACTTGCCCAGGCAAGACCCAAGTTTATGTCTCTACAGAGCCAGAAATTAATAGCTTAACACTTGTTTTCCCATGATTCAGAAGTTTTCAGGAATTGTTACACTGTACTAGGAGGAGCAATGAAAGGCCGAGTAAAAGAATGGATTAAGAAAACTCTTAGTACAGCAAGACTTGAAAACACACTTATCACAGCTGTAATTACAAGCCTGAATGGCCATAGCTGATCCCTAACCTCAAACAATTTTGCAGTCCCATTCAGTGAGTTTGCATTAGGGAAAAAAATCTTTACTGGAGCCTTATTAAACAAACATTTCCTTGTTCTGATTTTAAAGGTCCTACTCGTTTAACCTGTCTTATACAGAAAGAGCCAAACCACGGCATTACAAAATTAGAGCTTAACTACCTCAAAGTCCTCAGGTCGTTCAGGTTTTTAGAGGTCTTTTTGCTGAATTGTTTCAGGGAGAGAAATATTTACCTCCTATTTGACACTGGCAACTCCCCACTCACTCCCTCCAGGAACTGTTGAGATTACTTTATCCAGAAATCCAGACTAGAAATTTTCCTCTGTAATATCCTGATCAAACTGGGGATTTTGCAGTGTATTTATTTCATTTATGATACTGTCAAAGAGGTCAAGGTGCTTACTGTGGGGAAAAAAGCTTACATTTGGCAGGCACTCATGCAGTGCCTTTCAAAAACCAGGAGTATTCCCTATGCCCAAGGAATTTTCCCCCAGGATTGAGTGTGACACAGCCTGGCTGCAAATTCTTCAGGGCGGGTGTTTATTTTTTAATTGGACTAACAATGATGCCAGCTGAGGTAGCCAAGTATGAAATTAATATGGATTTAAAAGCTCAAACTTGGCCAGTTTGGAGATGTTTTATTTCAGTTCCTCTCTTGGATATCAATCATAGGGGGAAAAGAAAAAAAGGCTTTAAAATACTGTTCTGATTGTGTATGCAGAGTGGATGGGACAAACTGAGTTTCAAGCTGTTGTAACAATACATCAGCTAACAACAGAATTTTGCTGGAAAACACAAGAAAGCTCTGGAAAAGGTTGCCTGGGGAGGTCTCTACCCATAGCCACTACATGCCATGGTTTTGGGTGAATAATTTTGGAATTCTTGGCCAAGGCAGGCCAGGATGGTTCAAACCTCTGTTCTGTGTCAGGGGTGGGAACACAGAAATCATCCCAGGTTTAGGAGTTTTATGGCTGGCATAGAGAACTCCTCAGGACCCCAGTTCTGTTCACTGTGCAGCTCTGATTTTATTCAAAAAACCTGAAAAATTAAAATTATTTTTCCTTGGCTTAAACTAACATGACAAAAATAATTTGAGCTGCTCAGAAAATGTTGTGTGTTTAGCTGCTTGATCCATAAGTGGAAAAAAGCTAATTACACAACCCATTTAGGCATTTAATGTCCCAGGGCCAAGTCAGTCTATGGCCACAGAAAGCATTAATAAACATGGCTTATCTCACTTTATGAAAGTTGTGATTACCATTTTTCAGTAACTGCAGCTATCAGCAGCATTTCACCTCTCCTACCTTATGAAATTGAACCCAAACAGCAAAACCTATTTGAATTCAGCTGAAATGCGAATTTATTTGGAACATGTTCTCTTTTTGCTTCTGTATAAAATGTCAAAATTCAGAGCTGGATTTCTCAAAGTGCAGCACATCAGGGCTCAGCTGGGAACAAACAGGAGCAGCCAAGCACATGAGATCAAATAAGCCTCTAGTTTAATGCCTAAATGGGAAATAAATATTCAAGGATAAAAAAAAAAAGAGAACACAAAATTAACCTGCCTGCTAATTTTCAGAATTGTTACATTTTAAATCTATCTGTAGAAATGGTCCACTTTGCATTTCAGCTACAGAACACACAAGAAATATTTAGGAAGTTTCCTCAATGGAATAAAAATCATCATAGTACTATGTAGATATAGGCCAAATCCCAGTAGCATCACTGAAAAACTTTAAAATATTTTGCATATATGACATTATTACATAATATATATATATATATATGCTTTAAGTCATATATGGGTAATTGATATCCCACTTTTGAAATGTCACCAAGCTGTTGGCTCCCATTCAATACCAACCAACTGCCTCTCCTTGTTCTGGAGGCAGACAAAATAATTGTAAATTGGTAGCAAACCCTCATATTTCAATTATGAGGAAAGTGAAGAAAGGAAACAAAATGAGCAATTTTTCATGCCATAGAGACATAATGGTTACAGTATAATGTAGCATATAGGTCAGCTTTATGAATTATGTGATAAATTATCTTCAAATGTACATATTTTAATTTTATATATATATATTTTTTTTTTCCCAAAGAACCATACACATCATCAGCCTTTTATATGCTTAGTTTGATACAAAAACATGCTGGGTAATACAGAAAGGTCTAAATACCAACTTACCCAGTAGGTAGTGCTTGCATTACCAAGTTATGACAGGAATTTTTAAAGCATTTTTACCACATTACAGCCCCTGCTAAAGACCACCATGCCAGCTCCTTTTCCTAGAAACTTCCAAAACTTTAAGTGGTTCATCCAATATATGCAGACAAGATTAGCTCAAAGTTTTATGATTTTAACAGTTTTTCAGATGAAAAGTATTCAGATTATTATCAAACTCAAGAAAGAGATCCCATTCCCACAGGAACCTTAATTTCAGGTGAATCCATTTCCAAATCTACACTACTCAGGCCTAGAAATATTCCAGAGCAAATGAAAAAAAAAAAAAAAGGAACTAACAAGAAAAAAATAAGCAATTTCCCTAAGCATTTCCATAGCTTGCATAAAGACATCAATTACCATAGCTTGTCTTCTAAATTAATGATTCACAGTGATGGATTATTCATGCAAGTCGGCCAGCTGAACATTATACTTTGACTCTGGGGAGAAAGTATAGCATGTCTTAATTAACTAGATTTTCTATATGCCAAAAGATACCCAGGAAAACTTTATTTCTCTAGTCAAGCAGGTAAAATGTGAACAAACAGAACTGATGGTAATCAAAATATGCAAAAATCTTCCACAGTCTCAGAATCCACATTTAAAGTGAACTAGCAAGAGCACATTGCCTCAAGTGAGCTCTGTAAAATAGATCCAAATTGCCATTTTGTTGAATGAACTGACTTTAGATCTGCTCCATTTAAGCGTGAAAAAGATGGAAATTTCACATTAATATGCTGCTTCCTGCCTCGGCACAACCTTGCAAGGCTTCAGTGATGGCACAATTTCTTGTTTCTAAAGGATAGCAAGTATTTTCTTGACTGAAATGCAACTCAACACTGAAATTTTCTATGAGTGAATGATTGGTTATTATTCCAAATATTTTCCAAATGAATGCTGTGTCCTAATGGCCTCCTTGAAAATACATAACACTTATGTGTTGTGCAAGTCCATTGATGCTATTTGTTACTTTGATCAGGATGGTGCAAAATACCCTTACAGTTCCAACAATATCTGGGATATGCACTTATTGGCTTTCAAAGTGTTCTTTAATCATGGTATTGAAAGACTTACAAAATAAAAATGGGAATGCCATGATAAATGTTGCAATTTATCCTTCAAGTAAGTAATAGGAACGATCCAGTGTCTCTAAAAATCCATACCAGGCAGCTCTGAGCCAGCAAAGATCACCAAGCCTGATGAATGAGATGCCCAGCTAGTTGCTTACATGGCTTCTATAGACTGAGGTTGTTAAAAGTATTAATCACAGTCAAATACACCTTTATCTTGAACAAATTAACCCCGATGCTTCACAGCTATTATGAGTAGGAAGAGTCTGGTCTCATTTTATACTGGAGAAACTTAGATTAAGTAAAGATTAAGTGACTTGTCTGCTACCAAAAGATTTAAAAACAAGGAATTGTCTTACCTTCTTCCCTTAAAACTACCCTCTCCATTGGTGTTACCTTCTCTGAGCTCCTGGGATAATCCTAGAGCCTTCAAAAGCAAAAAAATTAATTTTCTCCTTGCTCTCTCAGTGCTTCAGCAATATTTCCAGGGATTCTTCCAAAGCCCTATACTTCCTAAGGAATTAAGTAATAACTCCAGGACAGGATAGTTACATGGATATAAGGATTAGGAAAGCATGGTGCAAATCAATTTAACTGGTCTCTGCCAATGCTGAGATGACAAATAGTGGGAACACATTTCCATACCTCTGTCCCCATAGGGCTTTCACTAAAGGTAACAAAGATCCTTATGAGACCCAGCTCCTTGTAACAATTCTTAGATGCAGATTTGAATTTCTGCTGCTTTTTTCCCCTACCAAATATGAGACATCCTCGTGTTCTTCTTGGGAAATATGCTCCCATCACTTCAAAAACTTGTTTGCATTGTGACTGAGTGAAAGCTTGTCCCCTTGCAGCTAAAGGGTATTTTGCTGTCATTTCATATATGGGGACCTGCTATCTGTTATGTCAAATCCACAAGTGAACTGTATTTTAATATTGCATGCACATTTTCCTCCCTTACATTTCTTCTATATGATAAACTACTAATGGCATTTTTTGCTTCATGCATATCATCCCCTCAAAATAGATCTACTTACAGTCAATTTGATTCTTACTCACTGTCATGGGTATCTTATATGCCCTGCTGCTCCATATCTCCTGTAATTAAATATTTCTGCTTGCTTTTTTTCTGATATTTGTTTTCCTTGGTATCTTCCCCTATATCTAATTTCCTGCTTTCTTTAGTATTTTAACAGAGGCATGGTAGGAAAAACAGATGGGAGCTGTCAGCTACAGATGATGTCAAGTAGCTTCTGAGCAAGTGGAGACTCCAACAGCTCCAAAATCCCCGTGGGGTTTGGTGACACCAGGACATTCCCCGTGCCTCAGAGATGTGGAGAGGATGAATCCAAGGCACTGACCTGCAGTGACCACAGAGGTGACACTGAACTGGGGAGCTGCAGCAGGCAGGCAGAGCACAGGGCTCCAGGAAGAACAGCCAGGAACGATTACAGCTACAAAGCACCACAGACACGGTTCTGAGTCCTTGTGGGGTGGCAGAAGTCAGGAACCCTGGGGGATAAAAGCTGCAGGGATTTGTGAGCACACCCTGCAGGAGCACAGCAGAGCATGGAAGGGCAGATCCCCGAGGATGGGCCTGGGCATGGAGGGAGGAGGAGAAAACCCAGCAGATCAAGAGGGAAGGTCCAGCTCAGATGCAAAGAATTAATGACCCGAGGCAAAAGCAGAGGAACCCACCAGGCTTTCACTGTCACCAGCTGGGGACAACACATAATCCCAATCTGTCACACTTAAATCAGCATCCCTGCAGGATGGAAGTGAGATCACAGCAACCACAGACCAGAGCAGTGCTGAATTAAAGGGTTCAGCTCTCAGCCTCCCAGGTTTCAATTCCAGCTGCTGGATGGCTGCTGTTCCTCACCCTTGGCTCGCTTCTCTCCAGATTCTCAGGCTCTGCTGTCCTCTTCTTCCCACCCTGCAGATCCCACCAACAGCTCCCAGGAGAGCAGAAGTGCTGATGAATCCTGTGACTGGACTAATGACAACCAGGGTTCCTTGGAACAGAAAAAAGAAGCTGCTCCATAGCACATGCAGTCATGAAACAGGATCATGTTTGTCACTCTAGACCAAGATGGTGTAGCAGGCACATTAAGCATTAATCTAAAACTCTTCTGTCATCTTCCACTCAAACTCGAGCTTTGTCGAGTGTTATGTGAACCCTTATTTTAGAAGTGTGGAGTCAGCTTTGGTTTTTTAATTTTTTTTTTTTAAATCAAAATCCCACCCTCTGCCTGCAATGTTACTGTGAATAAACAATGTTACTTTAGGTTTTTATTTACCATATGCAATTGCACATGTTTTAAAGATAAAATAGAATTACTACAGTGTTTTAAAGTCCATATCCAGTTTAATAAGAGACTAGCTTATTCCTCTTTAGTACTTGTAAGAGTCATTAGACATCTTTCAACTCCCACTAATTACTTTGTTTTTGGCAGACATTAGTGTTTCCTCCTCCTGCTTTTTTGAATAAATCTGAAATTAACAAGTCAATAAACTGACATATTTACAGTAAAAATAACTCAGCTCTCCTGTCTTCTTCCTCCCACTTCTCATATCTCTTAGCAGATGAAAAGGTCATCATTCACCTACAGGCTTTACACACACTGGTGGGGACTTGGGCACTTTCCCTTTGCATCAACATCATCTCAAGTTGAGGACCTGATATTACAGAAGCTGTTCCTGTCATCTTAGGTTTTGATTAATTACTTTAAATAGTTAAGAAACTGGAGCAAATGCTTCTTTTGAGAAAAAGATATCTGAGAGAGAAAACATGAGTTGCTTCAGTGAACTCCAATTGCTGTGTGAAGTACACAATCATTAAATGCTCCAGGAGCTGCTTTAATTCAAACGTGGGGGGAAAAAAGCATTAGAAAAGGGCAATTTTGGTGTACCAATTAAAAAATGATGCCTTAAATCTTTAGACCTTTCTTTCCAACTTACATAACTGAGATGTATGGGGAAAACTAGGGCAGCAAACATCACCTCAGACACAGACAGTCCCCAAACCCTGGCACTTGGCTGCTGTGCCAGGGAAGGAGGCAATCTCCCGTGGCTGAGTGATGCTGAGGAGTTCCGACAGGCTGTCTTTGGCACAGTACCCACACTCTTAACACTACCTTGACATGCCAAAGGCACTTAAAAAAATCACAGTGAAAAGTAGATGCCCAAGTCCTCCAGCTCGCTCCAAACTTCCACAGGAGAATCAAGGCTAGAATGGAATTGCTGCTCAAACAGTACCAGATGCAAAATGCAACTGGTGAGCAGCCTTTGGGCATTTTGTCTTACTGCAAAGGGAATTAAAGCATTTGCTTTCTGTGGTATCTGAGCAAAATTCTCAGAACTGCAAAAGCAAAACAAAGCCCTTAGTGTGCTGCACAGAAAGGTTAAAAAGGAAATGAGAGTTCTCTTTTCTGAGATGAGGAAATCCCCCCAAACCCACTGCGCACACAGAAACATGCATGACAAAATCGAGGAAAGGAAAAGCACAGGAACTGCAGCTCTTCCACAGCCTGGGGAGATCACTGCTGGCTAACAAGTGCTTGGTTTGTACACCTGACACCCCCTGCACATATGGCACAGTTTCAGTTTTGATCTGGATAGAACAGATCTTTCTAGAAGCAGCAGATTGTCCATTAGGCCCATCAAGCCATCACGGGGTTGGAACTGTCAGACTCACACGGCAGAGCAGGAACAGAGAGCATTATTAAGCAATTATTTCTTCAGCTGTAATGATGAAAGACTTCAGGGCTGAAGTATACAAAGTTCATAAATCAGTGCAAAGACAGCAAGCCTATAAATTGTAGTTGGTTAAAACTAAATACAACCACATTGTTTTAACTTTATTCTTATACAATAAATTAATGGTCATTATTGATTCTTCCTGAAAGAAGAGTCTCAAGGTCTGCAAAACTATTTCTCAAGAATTATCATAATATTTAAACACCGAACTAAAGCAAAAATCCTTTACAACACACGAGGTCAAATCTCATTAACCCGAAAGCCATACACACATTTAACTCATTAGCTTGTATGAATAAGAAATTTCCTCTTTTCCCCATCTCACAGCTACAGCTGCTCTGCAATGACTCCAAAAGCCCAAAAAGGACATGGATAACTCACACAGCTTTTATCCCATTAGCCACGGTCTGCAGTTCTCATAATCACTAGCTTTGAAGTGTATTAAACAAACCAGAACACGACCTTAGAGCTGATATTTTAATCACACCACAGAAGAACAATTCTTTATCACAGATACTTCATTAAGGCCACCAAACAAGATGCTACTGAGAACTACCCAAGCCACAAGCAGGCAAGGAACTATTCTCACATTACTTTATAGCTACAGACCTCCAGCACAACCTTTCTGGTGACTGCACTGAGGTATTTACACCTGAAATAAACACATTCTTAATGGGATCAATACATCTGCACATCCCTGTCCTTTTGTACTGCTTCAAATGCCAAGTACAGAGGGAAAATAAGCACCAAAACTTCACCTTTATTACTGAACTATGCAATTAATTTTTTTGTCTTGAAGTGGCTACAGCTTTATGTTTACGGAAAATGTGTCCTCCTGTCAATTCAATAATTCAAGACTCAAAAGTATTTCCCTCTCTCCTGCAGGAATACATGGCATGTTATTTCCCCCACCTCTAAGTTCTGCTAATGTTTAGTTATCTAGTTCACAAGACCATGCTGGGAAGACATGAATTAAACCCAAATTTTTTTTAAGGGATTCCTAAATTAAACTACTCTGTTTTTTCATACATACAAAGTATGTATATATTCATAAAGACACATTTATCACTAATTACAGCTGACTATACAGACATCTTTCCCTACCATCTGCCCGTTATATTGTATCAGAGACATGCAAACCATATAAAACAGAGAAAACCAAACATTAATTTTGAAAACCACGCTTACACACCAATTTTTAGTGTTATTTTGAACACACAGCTTAACTCAGATAAGGACAGCCTGAAGACTCAGTATAGGACAGATGTAGCCTATATTAATTCAGCCTGTGCTTTACACAGACAGAATAACGTATTGCCCACACAGAAAACAAATTGCTAGAAATTATTTTAAAAGGTATTCAGGCATGCCAACAATGTGTCTTCACTGATGATGAACAGCCCAAAAAACAAATTTGAACTTTTGAGACGTAAAACATCAGTTGCAAAAGCCTTTAAAGAGTGGGGAGTAGTCAGATCTTGCTGTGAAGAATTCCACCACCACTAATCCATTTTCATCACTACGTGCTGTGATACAGAAGGTTATAAACTGAACCAAGATACACATAAACACAACATTTACATCAACAGAATAAATTTCAAGAGAGTTATTACAACAATAGCACTCCTAGAACTGTTCACCCCTGAATATGAAAGGACTGACACATCCATGAATAACTTTCATCTACATGTGAGCAAACTGCTGACAATGGCAGATGAGGAGACAAAGCAAATTTAAAAATCCCAACTCAAATTGGACAAGAGGATGTGAAAACACAGGATAGACAGTCTCATGAGGTCAAATTTTGGAACTCATGACTGCCTTTAACAGGAAACTTTACACTGCCACAAGCCTTCACATTGTATTACATCTTAGGCTGCCCTAAAACAACCCACACCTAAAAAAAAAAAACAAACCAAAAAAACAAATCATCAACCATTTGTCCCTCCCTTCCCCTGGCAATTATTCCTCATCACACTCAACCAAGCCGCAGTAGTGCTAAAAAATACAATGGATGTAAAATAACCAAGTGTGAATCTGGTCCAAGCCTCATGGTCAAACCAAGACCTGTCAGAATCTGAAAAAGTATCACAAAATTGATGGAAGAGGTAACTATTTAAGTTTTAGCAGCTCTACGACTGCAGCTTTGTAGCTTTATTTAAAACATACTAATTTCACTGAAAGGATAAAATGCCATTAAACAGATATTTGGCTCAATCTATGCTACAACGTTTTACTGAACAGCTCTCCCTTACACAGAGGGGAGTAATTTTCCGTTAGACTAAATCACCAGATCACATCAAAAATGAGGGGAAAACTGAAGAATCTGAGCTCAGAGGTGATGAACAGCACACAACTCATACACATTACGCAGGTTGTAAGCAGCCCTTTAATATCAGGATGCGTAGAGTAGCTGATATGTGAGAGATCACCCCTCGATCCGATTAAAACAAAAAACGGTGGTGTGGGAAGGAGAAAATTCACGTATGTGTAACAACAATTCAGGTTCAATCCAATCCAGTTTTCCTGCTTTTCCCCAGCCCGAAGGAGGAGATGTGGATGGGTGACACACATCGTCCCTCTGCTCCCACCGGCACCCAACTCTTCCCACCCTCCGCAAGAACTTAGAGCCACTGTCTGACAAGTTTAATGCTTCAGCTGCTCATCCCCACCCTCACACTGGGGAATTCGTGTGATTAACATTAGGCAGAAGCGATCAGCATTTTTTAAAAAGTGAGCGTTAACAGCGACACATCAGAAATGCCAACGTAGATCCGAGTTGCTGCCTTTAGTATTAATAGTAAATTTTAATCGCTGACCTCTTCCTACACCGTAATTCGAAGCTTCAAAGCTTACTAGGAGCGGAATCACCCCGACACAGAACGCACAAGTTTAGTTCTTTGAGCGGCCAGCGCTCGGGGCGCACGGACGGACCGCGGCGCGCTGAGCGAGCCGCCGGGACGGGGCTCGGCAGGCGGGAGCCGCCGGCAGGCAGACGGGCTCTGGGAGCCCAGGGCGGGCTGGGAAGGGCTGCCCGGCCGCAGGGACCCGCGGGACAGCGGGGCCGGGCTCCGGGGCACGGCACCGCCGCGCTTCCTTCGCCCGAGCGCAACTCCGCCGGGGCAAGGGCTGCGGGCGCCGGGGAGAGAGCGCGTCCCCGCGCCGCCGCCCGCAGGAGCCCGCCGAGCTCCGGACGGGCTCCGGGCTTGCCGGCAGCTCCTCGCCGCTCATCGCACGTCGGACGAGCGGCTCCGATCCCCAGCGCCTCCTCTCCCGCGGCGGCGGCGCACCCGTCCCTCCTTCCGCCCCTCCGGGGACCCCCGCACTCCGGGGCTCCTCCGGGTGTAAGAGACGAGCCGGAGCCGCCCGCTTTGTTCGGCCCCGCCGAGGGCCGGGCGCACTCACCGGCACTGCCGCCGCCGCCGCGCCCGCTGCCCGGCGGTGCTGCCGCCGCTCCGCGCTCCGCCGCGGCTCTGCCGCGCAGGGCGGGCTGCGCTCGGCTCCCGCGAGCCCCGCTCCGCCCGGCCGCTGTCCCCGCCCCGGCCCGCCCCCGCTCCGCTCGGCATTGTGGGGCTTGTGGTCGCGGAGGGCGGACTACGAGCCCCAGGGCCCCGCGCGCGGTTCCGGACAACGCCTGGTGTGTGGTAACACCGCGGGTCTTCTCCTCCTCCTCCTGCTGCTGCTGCTGCTGCTCCTCGCGGGCGCTTCCGGCGCGGCGGCGAAGCCCCTCGGGAGCGGCGGGGGCTCGGCGGGCCGGGGCAGGTGAGGTGCCGAGCCCTGCCCTGCCCGGCTCCGGCCGCGGGGCCCGCCGCGCCCCGCGGGGCTGCGAGAGCGGCGGCCGGGCGGAGGGAGCGGCCGAGGGCGGCCCGGCCGTGCGGGGAAGGTGCCGGCTGTCCCGGCCGGGCGGCGACTCCTTCCTCCGGCCCCGCGGCAGCGCCCGCGCTTGTCCTTCTCCCCGCCCTTCCCGCGGGGCCGCGGCCTGGCCCCGCTCCGCTCTTCCCGGCCTGGTGCTGGTTCGCTCGGCCCGGGCGGGCAGGCGCGGGCCCGGATGTGTTTTATTTTTGTGGGAATTATTTTTAGCTCGTCCTCCCGGAGCGGAGAGCTGTCAGGAGGCTGCGGCGGGCAGGGAGAAAGGGCGCCTCGGCTCCTTTCGCCTTCCTGCGCCAGGGGAGGTGGAGGTTGAACATTAGAGGGGAATTATTCACAGCAGGGGTGATTAGACAGCGGAATGGGCTGCCCTGGGAGGTGGTAACACCGCTCCTGGAGGTGTTTAAGGAGAGGCTGGACGTGGCACTCGGTGCCATGGTCTGCTTGACAAGGTGGTGTTTGTTCAAAGGTCGCACTCGGTGATCTTGGATGTCTTTCCCAGCCTAATTGATTCTGTGATTCCTCCTCCGCAGGGGCTGTGCCCCCCTTGGGGACCGAGCAGTCAGGGCTGGGGTGTCCCATTAAGTTGCTCACTGAACTGGTGAGTTGGGTTGGGGTTTTTCCTGTAGCTCGCACATACTGGGTGGCTGAAACCTTGTGCTGTTCCTGTTATCAGAGGAACTAATTCTCCTCTGGTATTTGTTTGCACGTTGGAATGTATTTTTGTCCCTTTGGAGCTGTGTCATACCTGTTTGTGTTTGGTAAAGTAATGGCTTCACTTTCACATTCCCAAGGATGTGAAAAAGAAAGAGAAATATTATGCTGTTGTGGTTATATATTACAGCATTCTTGACCTGTTTCAGTGACGCTGTATAACAGTTCTGGTGTTGCTGACTGCTGGAACTGGAGCACAGGCTGTAGGGTCTCATGTGAGACACAGACTGGCTGTATTAGGACAAATTAAAGCGCTTCCATTTTGAAGTCCAGAAAAAAAAGCACAGACTGATTAGAAGCCTGACTTCATGCTAGGCTTGGTTTTTGTTTTTTAAGTTGATATGGTTCTAAAAATAGACATCTTGGATTTATCACAGGTCTGTGTCATTTCTGAATTAGTCATAGAACTGCTCTTACAGTAACCAAATGCATAAGCAGTTCTGCTTTGCCAGAGTGAATTTCACTGCAGGTGACTGTTACACGTGTGTGGAGATGTTTGAAAACTGCATTTCTGTTCTAGTGAGAGGCATTTGAAGACACTTTCATACTTCAATGCTGTTTGCTGGTGACATTCCTTTTATTAACTCTGCAGTGAAGCTATTTGGTGTAAGAATCAGTGGGATGTGGAATCAGTTCAGTAGGATGCCTTTTAATCTCTTGCTATTGTTGCTGATTTTAAAATACAGATTGTTATCCTAATACTTGATCTGTATGCTAATCCCAGTGAATCCACCCCTGCTCAGTTCTAAAAAGAAGGAAAGTAATTCTGTAACTGAAACACAAAGCTTTGAAGCTTTGTATCAAATAATCTGAGTTATACAATGGGAAATAATTGCAATTGATAATTAAAATACAGTGGCAGGTAAAGTAACATCTGACCAAAAAAAAAGAAAAAAAAAAAAGATGTGTTGGTTAGGGCATTTTTTTTTTTAATTCAGGTGACCATTAATGACAGAAACAGAATTGCCAAGACAGGTGTGTGATGTGTGTATAGTTAAAAGAGCATATTCTGCAATTTTTTTTTACTTCCATAAACTTTACAACATCAGTAGTAAATTACCTACACTCCCTCCTCCCATGCACATTGGTCTTACATTTTGATTCAAGCTCTGCCTCTGAATTCAGCTGGAATTTATGCTGTTATTTCCCTTCCCTCACTCTTTCTTCCTGGACTTGAATGGATTTTTCTGGTAACTCAGGGATCTCAGATCAGCTTAAAGGTGAAACCTGTTCTTGAATCCGCCCTGCAAAAAGTGGAGCAAACCTCTTGGCAGTAAGGTAGTCTTTTATATCAGGAATGGAGCCGTGATTTTTGCTAGAAGCCAACCACTGAAATAATAATATTTGTAATCCCTGCCTTGGGCCTTGTTCCTCTGTAGTACTTTTCTGAAAAAGAATATTAATGTCTAAGCACTTACCAGATCTAGGGTAGATGGAGCCTGGAGAAGGGAACAGAGACAACATTAGTGCAGAGGTAGATCTGCTGATGACAGAGCTGAAACCCTGCCAATTGATACCAAATGTTTCTGTTGGTTTAAAACTTGAAAAGTTGAAATCATGAGAGTCTGCTCTCTTTGCTTTAAGCACTGCTTCAGAAGGTTGTGTTACAAACACCCTCCTTTGATGGAAACCTCACTCCTCTTCAGCCTGGCCTAGGAGCAGCCAGATCCTGCCTTCTGTAGCTTCATGGTGATGGTTATGTTTTTATTAAACAGCTCTGCTTGATTTAAGTGCATGACCAAAAGTCTGTCAGTAAATGACACACATTAGAGAAAGCAAATTCTCACCTTAGACACTGACAATGGTGGTTGTACATCTAGGAAGTGTGGTGGTTTGTGCTCTTCATCCTTCTTGGCAGGAGTTGGGTTTTTGGGGGTTTTTTTCTGCTAAAGTTCAGTTGAATGATTTAAAATGTCATCGGGTGGCTATGGGGGAATAGGTCTGTCAAAGAACCTTTCCAAATCTATTCCTCATCTAAAATATACCAGCTCTGTCCATGTTTGCTGACTGGCTGGGATCATATTTTAGTGCTGAGACTTAAAGGTTAGAATGTAAGATTTATCCTGACAGTGAAAGCACATATTCCATGTTAGTGCATCTCTTGGAATCCAGCCTGGTGTGTTTGATGGGTCAGGCCTGAGCAGTCAGGGTTGTATTAACTGGTATTTGGGCACAGTTGACAAATCCAAATTCTGTTTCAATTCCCTGTATCAGTTTGTAGGTTCTCTTCTAGGACTCTCCTTGCACACCCAGAGGTTTGGGGTTGTGGGTTCCTTGTAACAAAAAGGGGGATCAGGCTGACACTCAGTATCTGACACTTCAGTATCAGGCAATATCCTGCTGTCTTCTCCTCATCTGCCCCCTCAGACCAATTAACAAGTTTGCCAGCAGAGTAACACCTTTTCCACATTTTACAGTATGTCCAGGATTTTCTCAACTCCACCGCTCCACTGTGCTTCCCTAATAAATCACCTCCTCATGCAATCTTATTCCACCTTTTTTGAGAATGTAAAATAAACCAGATGACAGATGAAACTAGGGTAAACTCCTCTTGAAGAAAAGACTCTTCTGAGATTGGAGGAGCTGAAGTTAAGCTGTTACAAGACACTGTCAGGAAGTCTGGCAGCTGTGCAGAGCTGCTTTTGATCACATCCTAAAAGAAATGCTGAAAGCTCCTCCTTGCTGCTGATAATGGGCATTAAACTTTGGCTTGAGTCAGGCCATTTTGAAGGTTAGTGGACTTGCTGATAATTGATCTTAAATAGAAGAGAATAATGATCTTAAATAGAAGAGAAACTTCATGAGAATTTAGTCCCTAATCAAGATTGAGACCACCTTCAAGGGTATTTGGATGTGGTTTAGTGCAGCTATGACAAACAGTAATGCAATGAACACAGAGTTTTTGTGAAGATAATTACTCTTTCTATTTAAGACTAGCAAAAACTGAATTGAATAAGTTATATCCAACAGATATTAAATTGATTCCTAACTGTAAAGATAAACAGTTTGAGAATTTTAGCAGTCAGGTCCTTCACGACACTGTGATGCTTCCTAGTGTATCTTCTGGAAAACACGAAGATATCTGAAATAATGAACAAGCAGTGTGATAAATTAAATCGATTTCTTTTCATACCTTGGCAACAAAAGCATTTGGTGTTCTTAAATATTTCTTGTGTGCACATATATATAAACCCACCTCTTCAGTTGCAAAATTGGTATCCTTTGTGTTAAGATAAATCCAAGTGTTGTATTTTTTTTTTAGGAGTGTCAGTATCTGGAAAAGGGGTTATAGATAATGTATAATTGTTTTTATGTGATGGTTTTAACTGTACCATGGATTAGTAACAATAGCTTATGGTTCTTCAGGAGAAAATGAGTTCTTCATGGTAGCTCACAGTGTAATAGGTTTTCATCATCATAAAAATCCATCATTTCATTTAGTATTTCCTTTTGTGTGTGTGTGGATACTGCTAACCCATAAAAACAAAGTAATTATATCTAATGGCAATTTTGTCCTTTTTTGCCCTTCTTCCTGTGATAAAAATCTTTTGGGTAGAACAATGTTCAGTGACCTGATTTAACCATGGCAAAAACTTGCTCTGGAAATACAGATAAACACATGCTATAAATTCATCCGTGAGTGCAGGTGGTGCTTGTCAGCTGTGTGAGTGGCCACTCACTGAACTTCCAGAAAGGAGGAATTAAACAGCAAAACAAACAGATCTCCATCCAGCAGGGAATACACAGGGATCATAAATGGGACAGCTTGTACCTGCAGTAGGGAGTGCAAACTTGTTCAGACAAGTTCCCTCCCCCCATGTGAGCAGACCTTGCATGAATTTATGTAACTGAAACAAGTTCTTGGGAAAACACTCAACTTTTCGAGGAATCATGAATATTCACTTGGATTCTTCCATGTTCTTGATAGCTGTAAAATACCAGGGATGGGTGATAAAGTTGTGAGACCCCTGATTATTGCAGTTCTATCCCTGTGGATTTATTACATCCATCCAGAGCCCTTTCTAAAGTCTCAGGAATTCTTTGCTGGGGCTGGAGGAATCAGCTCATCTGTGGCACTTTGAGGTTGGAGCAGCAAGAGAAACAAAGTGAGGTTTTGCAGTAAGCAGGCCTTGTTAGAAGACTTGCATAAAGTTTTTACTGTAGCCATGTTTAATTTTTCTTCAACTTTTACTGTTCACAAGATCAGAAGAGATATTCACAATATATTTAGTCATCCAGTTTCTTCTCCGTGCTGACTGTAATCAGTAACAAATTTTACTTGTATAATTATGGCTGAACAATTATGTATCTGCTCTGGACAAAAAATACCTGTTCTTCTGTTTAAACAGCCTGGAGATCTTTAGCCAGTGCAGAGCATAATGAGGAATATGGCTTGAAGAAATGTCTTGGCATGTTCTTAACCTGTTCATACTCTCAGGAAGTGATATTGAATGCTGGAGTAGTTTCTGTTGTTACTTATCTTTTCACTCTTTTCACTTCTTACTAAAATGTCAGTAAATTACACAGACATGCAAATGCCAGGTGTCTGGAGCTTGCTAGGAGGAAAAATCCCTCCTCTAGTGCATTAAATCCTCCAAGCAAATCTAAAAAATTAAAAAGCTTAATATCTTTCTTTTTATCTTTATTTCTGACTTGGACTTCTGGTCTTTAAATTCAATTATGGCATATAAAATATTTTTTAAAGTATCTGATTAATAAAAAATATGGCAGGCTGGAACAAGGGGTTTTTATCAACTGTAAGGTGACCTTTTTTCCTTTCCACGTAATTTCTGGGTCTGAGCAGTGATCCTTCTATGTTGGATATGATGAGTTGGGCTGGGTGGAGAACTTCCAAAACAGAGGTTCAGTTACTGGAACAATAATTTTCCATTGAGTTAACATAGCTGGTGGCACACCCTGAGTGGAAACATGACTACAGCTTATATAAAACCAAAGATGTAGTGTTCACATTCAGATGGGTGGAAAGTGGGCACTGATCTCCAGCAGAATCACGGCTTGATGCATGTGCAAAAATATGGAATATTTATAGGTAGTTTTAATAGTCACAATGCATCTGGATGAGGTTGGGGCTTCACCATGTAGTGCTTTCCAAGTTTCTCCTGGATGGAAGTTGTCAGGAACCTTATGCTGCTGCCTGTGAGTGGTGGCAAGATTTTTGTAAATAGCACATAAAATCTCTGCTTTCAGGAGAATTGGTTCCATGAGAACTTGAAGGGAAAGACACTTGGGGTAGCACCTTTTCTTTAAAATATTCATTTAATAGATTTCAGTTAGGGTTTTGAAGTTAAACCAAGTGGTCATTCCACATTTACTTGACTCATGTAATAAGAAATCCCTGGTTGCTTCACAGTAGAACTCACATTGATCTGTGCCTTGTCATTTTTGGAACCTGTCCCTCATGAGCATTTGTAATTGTGTGTTTGTTTTCTCTTTTCTCACACACCCTAAGGACAATAGATTTTCCAAGGTCTTCAAGTATTCTTGCACAACGAGGAAAAAGAAGAGACATTTCAGTGAATGAGGAGTTTTTTGCTTCTATAGTGTTTTCCTTGAGAAGTGGCTCTTTGAATGAGGATGACAATGGAAGAGATGAAGAATGAAGCAGAGACCACTTCTATGGTTTCCATGCCTCTCTATGCTGTTATGTACCCTGTCTTTAATGAGGTGAGCCCCAGTTTACCTTGGAATGCAATAATCCCCTTTATTTTGGGAAATGAGGCCACAGTAACATGTTGTTCATCTTGGGAAAGCTTTGTCTAACACATCATCTCTCTGCATTGTTTCACCCTTCTTGCCATGAATAGTTTCATGCTCATCAAAGTTTGCTGGTTGTCTTGGTCCTGAGCTTTTTTCTTACCTTTAACAGAGGATTTCCACAATAATGGTATTGCCTGGCAGGAAATAGCACACAGTTGAACCTGTGAACAGTTTGATGCATTTTCATTTTATGCTATGGTTGTTATTTAATAGGATATTTGTTTTTTTTATGAGTGTCTGAGAATACCAAAATGTTCTCAAAATCTTCTGTCAGACTTTTGCTGCTAAATACATCCAGTGATTTTTGTTTTCATTTGTGGGGGGAACTCTTTCCTTTGGGATTAACTTTACTTTTATAGTATCTCTGAAGTGAGACCAGCAATTTAAAAGCTTCTGTCAATCCCCCTTTCCATTCTGCTTTATGGGGCAAGGTGAGATTTCTTGACTTGCTTTGTTCTGATAACAACACAATGCTAATAATTAATTCTAAACTTTTATTGCAGCTAGAAAGAGTAAATCTGTCTGCAGCTCAGACACTGAGAGCAGCTTTTATTAAGGTGAGAAGTAACTTGCATTGAAAAATGGTTGTTTCAAAAGTAAGCTGTGTATGATGAAGCTGAAAGGTCAGCTCTCTGGTTTCCTTGTCTTTTTATCTAAGACTTCATCCTTGATCCAGCAGTCTGAAAATGAAGTGGACAATTGCATGAAGTGGAAGTTTGAGAAGTCTGCAGATGTCATGAGTAGAAATCTGAATGAGCAATTTTAAACAGACTGTTCTCTTGTCCATACAGAACAAAAGCTGAAATGAGGGAGCAGGCAGTGAATAAATAATAAACTTAGTCTAAAACCCACAAGATTGTAGAATAGGCTCTCATGAGCAATAGGCACGTAGTAGACTTTGAAATTGGTTTACAAAGTGAATGGTAATGGGATTTTTTTTGTGGATGAAGTTCAGTGTTTGTGTAGAAATCCATCAGTAAATGGAAAAAAAGATTCTTCTGACTTCTCCATTGTATTCCTAAGGAGTGAAAATACAGATATTCCTTTACATTGCCTTATTGAAGTGGTGATCTTTTCAAATATTGAAACAAAATAATGGCAGGCATGACATATCTGAGCTGTGCAACTCTGGGATGCTTCCCTGTTCCTGCACTTAAATCTGAATGTACCTTGATGGGCTGAAGTCTCAAATTGAGTTCCTACGAGTGTGGGTTGGTTTTGTGTGTTTTCACAATTGGTGGGAAGTAGCTAAGCTGGATGCAATTAATGTTAAACTGAGATGTTGGTAAAAATGGTAGTGCCAGCTAAAAAACCCACAGAGGCTCATTTTTCTTCCCCACAGAGCAGTTTTTTGGTAGCAGCACAGGTGATGTGAACAGCTCCAGTGTTAATCCAGCTCTGTACTTAGATATGTCATCAATCAAAAGCTGTGTTTTTTCTGAGAGAGCAAATTCCCAGATGATGTCTGAGCATATGATGTGATTCATGAGAGGCACATTTATAAATGTCATGGGGAAGGTGGGGGAGTTGCACCTGTGTTGGAGTGAATTAAATTCCAGGGGATACAATATCTTTGTCTCAAAGCTTGGTGTTTATAAAAATATAACAGGATAGAGACATTTATTAAAACCCTTCTTACTCAAATTAAAATGAGTGCAAGGGCTTATTGGAAAAGTTGCTTATACAAAATCAGTGATGTAATCCAAGAAAAATGAATTTTGTAGTGGGAAAATGTTTTTAATGTATTCTACTGGTCTAAAGCCATTAGACATTCAAAGTTCTTAGCAAACTCCTGCAATATCTGAGGCAATTTACGTGAAAATCTTGGTGTTTGCAATGTCCAGGCCTTGCATATTTAAGCATATAAAATTTCTCTGCTATACAGGCTGAAAAAGAAAACCCAGGTCTTACACAGGACATCATAATGAAAATTCTGGAGAAGAAAAGTGTGGATGTGAATTTCACAGAGTCTCTTCTGCGTATGGCAGCTGATGATGTAGAAGGTAATAAAGCCTGTGTTGGATAACTGTATTTTTAATTACACTGTTACCTAGGAACATGCAATTCTGTATTTCTTCTTTTTTTCAGAAGAGATTATTTGTTTCTTAGTACAATTTTCTCAGCATGGTAGAAGAAAATTTGTATTTTTGATACTGCTATTGGAGAAAGTAAATCTCACTGAAAACCACACTTGACTAATAAGAGAAGGAAAGGAAGAAAATGAATGTTTAGAACTATGTTTTTATGGGTGCACAGTTCACCTTTTGCAATGCTAACAACCAGGAAAAGGCAGATATGGAGTATAACATCCTCTTTTTTTTCTTTCCTATTTCAAATTAACAGCAGCAGTTATGCTGTCACAGAAGCAGAATATACTGCAGGCTTTAAGTTATTTTAATACTGAATTTGATGACTTTAATGTCTCAGATAAAGTAAAATGGGTCTTTTTCCACAATGCAGTAATGAAGGTGATTGTTGCACTGTCCTAATTCACACAGGGGTTATTCACTGCAGTTCTCTGCTCATGGCTGTTCCTGTGCTGTTCACCTTCAAATTCACCCTGGAGCTCCTGCTGCATTTTGTCGTGTTTTTAGCTGTCACTACAGACTTGAGGACAAACTAATGGTGGCTTTGAATATGTTCTTTTTGCCAGAGTATATGATTGAAAGACCTGAACCTGAGTTCCAAGATCTTAATGAAAAGGCACGAGCACTTAAACAGATCCTTAGTAAGATTCCAGATGAGATCAATGACAGAGTGAGGTTTCTTCAGACAATCAAGTAAGTACAATATGATGGATTTTGCTTTAGATGGAGAGGTCAAACTTCTTGTATTTAGGCCTGAATGTTGAAATTCTGTAGGTGTAGCAGCATTGTTCTCATTGTCAGAGAGCCTGATGCCTCTTAGAAATGATGAGGATGTTACTTAACCAAACTTGCTGGCTCCAAGGCAGAATTCCCAGGATGCTGCTGTGGCTCCCTGTATTTGATCTCCTCCATCATGTCTGACACTTCCTCTGTGGAGACTGCCCTGAGAAATACCTGACTGCTAGAAAGGGATTCAGCTCCAGCATTTCATAGGATCTCCTGAGGATATTGAAATTCTCTTTTTCTTGCCCAACAGGGACATTGCAAGTGCAATAAAGGAGCTCCTTGACACAGTAAATAATGTCTTCAAGAAATACCAGTACCAGAACCGGCGGGTACGTGCAGCAGCTCTTCAGCCACTATTTCTGATAGCAGCAGAGGAGGCATCCTTTGCATCCAAGGATGAACAGCAGAGCCCAGCTGGTCCATGAGGCCATGCTTTAAAAACAGAGTGGTTGTATGATAGGTTTGAGGAGTTTTAGAAAAAAAAAAATATTCCTTTTTGTTTCTTTTAAAGGAAAAAAAAAAAAATTTTATTCCTGATGTAACATTAATTAATTTTCTGATCAATTTAACCTCAAGGTTCTCACTGTACCCAGAAATATGTGAACTAAGACTCTGCTCCTCTTGTTTTTGTTTCTGTAGGCACTTGAGCACCAAAAGAAAGAGTTTGTAAAATACTCCAAAAGTTTCAGTGATACTCTGAAAACCTATTTTAAAGATGGAAAGTAAGTATGTTTTTGGCCTGTTGGTTTTGTCCTGTTGTTTCAACGTTTTACATAATGACTAACAGGAAAATAGGACAGGCTTTGGGATGTAAGCTGCCTTTTGCCTAATTATTTCCTTACCTATGTCCTCTCATTACCATGGCTGCTTTAAAATACTGTTTCTTTTGTAATGCCTTTGAGGAAAGGGAAAATTGTTAAATTCACCATGTAACACCCATGTGCAGTGTTAGTTTTGAATTTGAATAGGAGAAGTTAAAATTCCTGACCCTGTGTGGATTTTCTCGGTGCATATACAAGGACAGAGAAATTAGGGATTTTTTTATTGAGAAAAATAATTTACCTATCTGAAGTATCATTTGCAAATACAAAACATATGTGCAGGGTTCTCTTTGATTTACATTTTTATTGGCCTTTCTTTATAGACCCTCACAGTGCTCTGCAGTATCTAGAATAATTCAGCTGAATCTTCTTCTAGCTGAGAATTTTAGCCTTCAAACTAAAATTTTTTTCACGTCTTCACCTTGGGTTTTGCAGTCACTATTTCTGTATAATTCACTGTAGTGATTCTCTGGGAGGGTGAGTGGATCCCCCTCAGATTCTGACAGAGCCAAAGTGTTTTGTTTTAAAGATGGAACCAACTTTGATGTCAGCTCTTGTTGAGCTTGGCAAAGGCTGAGAGCACCCAGGAGATGGGGCATTACTAAAGGAGAGAAAAGTCTTGAGAGTCTGTGAGCACAATCCTGCTCCCATCAAAGCATTCTTATTTTTCTCTCCTTCCCCTGAAATTGGGGCTAAATTCAATACCAAAATGAGAAGTTTAGGCTTTGGTAGCTTTGATTCCTGGACAGAAGTACTGTGTGTTCTGGGCTTAAGCTTAAAGTGTGTTAATTATTTGCAGTAGTGTAAGAAATTCCATCATGTATTTCCTGTCCTTGGGGAGGAATTTCAGTGTGTCTGAGCTGCACATTGGGTGAGATCCCTGCTCCCCCCAGCACAAAACACAAGCCATGCTCACACATCATTCCTGAGCTGAAACATTCTGTGACCCCACACCTTTCTGTGCAGGAAGGTAACTAAAATAGTGTGTTGCTGTCACATGTGTGCACGTTTAGTATTCCTTGAGGGAAGAGTTGCCAATTCTGGAATTCCTGGGGGGTGAAGAGCTCAGCTTTGGAAAGGTGTTTAACAATCACGGAGTCAGAAAATGGCTGTGACCTCAAAGATCATCTGGTTCCAAACCCAGTCATCTGCTCCATGGTTTTCCCTTGGTTATCTGAATCCCAGAAGGAAAGGATTGAGATATCAGTGATGATAGAGAGCCAAATTCTTTTTCAATTCCTGCCAAATCAACACAGCTTTTTTGGGATTAGCTATGCAAATGAGGCTGGCTGGCAGCCAGCAGGGAGCTTCAGGTAGGTCAGCACAGGGTGGAACATCCCTGTGCTCCCAGTTCTCAAAGTGTAGGTGCCAATAATGCTGGGTTTCTCCACTGCCATGTTTCTAGAAGTGTCTGAAGCAATATTCTTCTCTTTCCACAGGGCAATAAATGTGTTCATAAGTGCCAACCGACTAATTCATCAAACCAACTTGATACTCCAGACCTTCAAAACTGTGGCCTGAAAACTGTATATGTTGAGAGTTGTACTTTTCAATGGTGGATAGGGTACCTTTATATGTAAATTTTAAAGTTTTGACTGTATAAATTATCAGCCCCTCTCGAGGGGCCTAATGCAGGATTTTGAATGGGATTATTGCCATCTTACACCATATTTTTGTAAAACATTGTAGCTTAATCATAATCTCACAAGAAAGATTTTGCATCACTTTTTGCTATTATCATTCTTTTCAGAATTATAAGCCAAAAGAATTTACGCCTTAATGTGTCATTATGTAACATTCCTTACAAGAATTGTAAATATTTGGTGTTCTGTTTCTGACATTTTAACTTGAAAGCGGAAAACTGCAAGATTATGTATTTAACAATATTGGTGGCAAATATTCAATAAATAGTTTACATCTGTTAGACTGTCTTTTTGTATGTGAACAAAAGTGCATAACTCATCTTTCTAGAACTGCAGAACATTCATTCAGTAGAAAAATAAATTAAAATTATTTGGGTGCTTAAAGCTACCGGGAGTTCAAAACACTGTAAAATGAGGGGTTTTCCTTAAAATTGAGATTTTGGCTGTTCTCTAGACCAGAATATCAGAATAATTATATTAAAATATCTTTGAGAAAGTAATAAATAAACTCAGAAGTGAGATGTGCTTTTGTTTTTGATAGAAACTAGATCTCACTTCTTTCTTACGTCTTCTGTTAGTGGTGAGTTAAGAGGTTTTTTTACTCCTAGGCTATTCCAAGGTTTGGAGCACAGGTTTATTTGAAATATATGCAGCGAAGACTGAATTTAAACTATTCAGATAAGTGGGTTTGAATTTGTCCCCTTTGGGAGGGAGGAGGACTGGAGCTAGAACTCTTCCAGGTAGCACTAGTGATATCTATACTATGCATGCCATAAGGCAACTTTGTTTTTTCAGGGAATTGAAATCATGTGAGACCTCGACTGACAAACCTTGGCTGTGTAGATGGTTAAGAGCTGCTGCTGGACAGGTGGAAATGTTCTCTTTGTGATTTCCTGGTGATGTTTCACAAGTTCTGATGAATCCCTTGGAAGTGCACCTCGAGCTGATTTGGAAATAGAATAAACCTCTGGAAGTTTGCAAAATCTGTGGCCATTACTAGGAAGTTTAGGGAAGAATGTGAAGCAGCTTCTGAAAGCTGCACAAGCTGTTGCAGGAGGAGCACTCCAGGCTGAAAGAGCACAATTGCTCCAGAACTATTCCTTGTTTGGCTCTAAATGGTGAAGAAAAGGTCCCTCCAGACTGTCTGGCACACTGGCCTGGTGCTGTACTGCTCATCTGGGGCAAGTGCCTTATCCCAGGTACAACAGCTGGGTCCTTGCATTTGCTGATCTGAAAGGATCAAAAGGGGGGAAATGCAAACTGCAGCCTCCCAAATAGCACTGGATGTTCTGCTGTCTGTTTGTGCATGGAATTGTTTCCTCGATGAGAGCACTGACTGTAGTCAAGTAGAACAATGTGAAGGAGAGTATTGTGTAAAAATGAGTTCTTTGGGAATGTATGTTGTGCAATTTTTGGTTACTCATAGAGCTATAAGCAGGACATGGTCCTTAAAGCTTGCTGGTCAGCCTGTTCTCTGTTCTGACAGTGGTGTCTTGTGTCCTTAGCAAAATGAGCTTAGTAAAGGGATGCAGAATCAGTTTCTAGTTCAAACTTGCTGGTGTTTCTTAAAGCTTGGCCTGCTGAACTGTCAGTTTTTGGCAAGTGGTAGAAGAACAGCAATGTTCGAGCTAATGAAATCAGAGTGATATTTAATTTGCATCTTTGCATTCTGTAGTCTCCTTGTGGATGATTCTCAATTAAGTCATTGCTCCAGAGGGCTTCATGAAGATCCATGAGTCAGGGAGAAGGAATGGAAAGGCCCATGGAGTTTGTGATACTTCATCTATCTTAGAAAGAGTGTTTGGTACTGGAGAGGCTGCAGCGGTGGCTGTAGAAATAGAGAAACAAAAGATTGGGTTGTGGTTTATGAATTGGACCTGATTCCCATAGTATTCTGAGATTTCTCTTATTTTCTTGGATTGAGCAGGACAGTAATTAGTACTGGCAATCATAATTTGAACGAGACCATGTTTATGTCTATGGTAAAAAATACATATTAAAAAATTGATTTATGACTTGTGTCCCAAACAAGCTGCTGTATTATGTCCTGCCAGTTGGTTCCTTGTCAAATCAGAGGCTATTTCATCAAGAAATGAACTGTTGCTGTTCATCAGTTCTTCCCAAAACCTTTATTGGGTAAAAGGTACCAAATATAGGGCTAAGCTTCAGGTTGTCTAGCCAATGTGTTCTATTTATAACCTCATTGTGATTTCTATATGTTACCCCTAAAAGTAATGGAAAATTATTCATTGTAATCAATGTCTGGTAATGGGAAAACTTGAAAACTGGTGTCTTCAGGTCACACTCTTCTGTTGTGTGCAGTGAATCCATATCTAGTGGTCTTATAAACCTTTCTTTTCCACTGAATATGAGCTGGGACATATGTCTGTCAAATTTTATTGTGGTTTTGCACTTTATTATTCAAGTTACCTGAGTAGCTAAAAGATAAGTTTCTTTTAAGGATTTCTGATACAGCAGTTAGTGTTGCAAAATGCTCTTAGAAAATTTCTGCTGTGAATGTGGGTTATAACTGCAATGATAATGTTAACATCCAGAAAACCAATCTAATAAACAAAATAAAACTTTGTATATTTGTTAATGAAGCAAAGAACTGTCTTAATCACTTGTTTTGATTTTCCTCAGCCTATCAAGAAGTGAAGAAAAGCTTAGGCTGGCTTGTTTGTGGCTGGAAGCTTTAATAGTGACCCACAGATTTATCCAAGTCTGTGAGATGTGCCAGGTGCCCAGCTCAGAGCAAGGTTTATCTTGTTCTGAGGGGAAGTGGTGAGTATGAAATCTCACAGTGTCCTGGTGTCAGACCTTCCTTGGCTCCAGCCAGCACGAGCAGATAGTGTCAGGCTGGATTAAACATTATCTTTTCCTATGAGCTTAGCTAGATCACCACCAAAGTGCTCCTTCTTCATGAGCTGCTCAGATCTCACTGCGTGGCCAGGGCAGCCTTGTTTTTTCTGCAGGTGTCACCTCCTCATTTTACCTCTCTCACTTTGGTGGGGAAGGAAGGGAAGGTTATTGAGACAAGCTTGCCACAAATCTAAGCTTTAGATTGCTACATGTCTTGGATTTCCCCTTCAGCCTGGAGTAATGTGTGCAATGATAATAACTGGATTGGGCAGAGCAGTGATTATCCCTTGCCCTTGGAGGAGGCCCTGGCAGTTCTGCCTGAGAATCTTGCTTTGCCCTGCTCAGCCTGGCTCATCTTCCTCCAGGATTGCCCTTCTGGCAGCGTGTGCTGGGAGCTGTGGGAGCTGTGCCTCATCCTCCTGGGCACTGCCACTCTATTCCTTGGCTTTTCCTCATACACATCTGGGCTGATGCTGCTTTTGAAAGAGAACAGTAGGGAACGTGGTTCCCTAGCAGCAGCCTTGGTGCTAAAAAACAGGGCTGAAAAATGCTCCTGGGTCATTTGGCTTCTCTTGCAGAAGTTAAAAGGTACTGGAGAATGTTGGTCCTTAATCTGCCCAGCTCTATTTTAAAGCCAGCTTCTTAGTCCTCATGGCTTTTGTTAGATGTCATTTTAGAACAGTCTGAAAGGATAAAAAAGCCCTTCAAATATCGGAGTTTAATATGCTGCATAAATTTAATTTATGATGAAGAATTCACTAACCTTGGCCACAACCAACTGTTCTTTTCCCCTCTTCTTCACTTAGTCCTGGAGTGAATTTTGTACCACCATGGGCTTCACTTCTTACAGATGCACAATCCCAAGGGTTTGGACCTCTAAACTGAACAAGGTGTTGGGCAATGCTAAATTTGTTCCTTTGAGGCTGAGACAAAACAGTTTTTTGCTCATGCTGTAACACAAGCTTGAATTTTCCTACAAAACTCCTTGGTGCCGTTGTCCCCAAGGCAGAGGAGGAGGTTTGGCTCTCCTGGAGATGTCTGTGGAGGGAATGTCCCTTGGCTTCTCTGTGCCTCTCCTGCCCCACAGCCTGGCTGTGACACGGACCTTGATGGCTCAGACAATGCGGGATTGCTTGCTGGATTTCCTGAACAGGATTTTCTCCCTGACTTGTGACTTTGCACCTTGTCCCCCTTGCTCCATGCAGGCCTGGCTGCTGTGACAGCTCAGCAGGGCTGAGGCAGCACATTGTCACACAGCGCCAGGACTGACTCCTTGGTGCTCACCTGGCATCTCTGCCCCACTCTAGCATGGCATCCTCACAATTATTTTTGCCAGATTTGGGCACGTTCATGGCTTTAATGTTCATTTGATGAATTTGGGCTGTGCTGTCACACCTGGGCACTCTCAGAGTCTGTGATTAATTGATAAAGGGTTTTATCTCTTCCCTCTCTGCTACCTTGCAGAGCTACTTATCACCATGTGAAGATCACAGAGCCACAATTTGCAGTTCAGGAGTTGAGCACCCCAGAGAATCTTGTGTTTTTGGGTAAAGATCACTCTGCTCAGACAACTTCAGTGAAAAGTTTGGTTGCACTCTGCTCTTGCTGTTCCTTTGGAATTTGTTCCTTGTTGTTAAAGGTTTATAAATGATGAGGATTTCTTTGAGCAGTAACCAGAGGCGGCCATGGGGTTGTTTTTGTGGGGACTGTCAGTGACACTTCAAGCACTGAGAGGAAGAGACATTAAATTCATCCAAGAACCAAAAGGAAGGAAAATTGACTTCTACTCACTCTGGAGACAGAAGTGTTCTACTTAGTGTATCCAAGAAAGAAAAGTGGTTTTTAGTGCTGTAATTTCATTATTGGTGACAAGGTAAGCAAAATAGATTTTCAATTGCTGATTTCTAATGCATGCTCAGATCTGATGTATAAACACTTGTGAGCTTGCATTTGGTATCACAGTCAAAGGAGTGATTCCACCTGATGGTTAGAAAAATCTCAGAGAATATTTTGTACTATCTCACTAAGCTGAGTATAAAACCCTATGTCTAAATTAGACGTGTCTCTGACATTTTATTATTTCATAATTGTAACTCCTAGACTTTCCATAGTAGGTAATTGCTTTTTTCCCTGAAGCTGCCTTAGTCTCCAGGGACAAATGATGGGTGAAATAGGTGCCTGAGTTCCTGAAGTTTTAAAGTAAATTGAATAAAGTATGAGCTAAAAGTATAATTCAAGTAGTCTCCTTTCTTGCTGCTGGGTATCTAATCTCCAATAGAGCCACGGTGAAAAATGCTGTGAAAAAAATTAAAAGACTGAGCTACAACCTTTAAGAAAAGGCATGGTGAGTGAATTTCTTAACTAAAATGTTAATTGGAAGGATTTTGCCTTGCTTGTTGAGGAAAATGTGGTAACCAATTTTTCCCTGCTGTTTGCACAGCCGTGTGGCATTAATAATTTTGTGTGGTTCTCTACAGCTGCTTAATGAGTGACAAACAGAAATTTTCTTAAGTGGTTTGGAATGGGAGAGCAGAAATTCCTTTCAAGGCTGCAATGCAGTAAGGTTAATACATATTGCCTGTGGAGGTTAAGAAGAAAACCTCTCGGAGTCACAGAGGTGATGAGGTTGGAAAAGAGCTCCAAGGTTGGACTCAATCTTTGTCTGATCCCCACCAGCCCAGGGCACTGAGTGCCTCCTCCTGCCAAAGCCCACCCTGGGTCAGGGGTGGCTCCGTGGGGTGGAAAAATCTCTCCTCCAACCCGAGCTTCCAAAGAAAGGCTCAGCAGTCTCTTGTTGTTTGGTTTTATGGTTGTTTATTGTAAGTTATTTAAAAGATTGTCTCTTTAGGCTGCTGTGGTTTGCTTAGTAGCTTAGGTAAAGGCACACACACCTTTAGTTATCTTTTTTGTTTCTTGTCTTTGTCTTTTCCGCCCCGCCCCTGGGCTGCTGTTGTCATTTATATGGTATATTACATGTTATATGTTTATAGCTTTTTCTTAATATTTATTACTTATATTAAATGGTGTTTTTCTACTCTAAACTAATTTGTGAGTGTTAACATTACTAAGAACATGGAGGTAAGGAGGAAGAAAGAGGGAGGATAGGATAGGCTTAGATTTTTTTTAATCTTAAAATTTTTGACTTTTAAGTATAAAATTAAAACCCC
This sequence comes from Lonchura striata, assembly GCF_050655825.1. Lineage (NCBI taxonomy): Eukaryota > Metazoa > Chordata > Aves > Passeriformes > Estrildidae > Lonchura > Lonchura striata. The sequence continues at coordinate 28,402,291 of NC_140711.1, forward strand.
CCTGTATAGCATTTAACCCCCCCTGTATAGCATTTAAAAATTCTTCCCTTTACTTTGTGATTATTTTTATTATAACATTTAAACTTTTGTGACTTTTTGTTTTTCTTGCAAGGTTGGTAAATCATTCTATGGCTTAAATCTAAAATCACAGCTGTTTTTACCTTCTTGTCAGGGTCTTAAATACTTTTGACCTGGGCCTGGAACCTCCAAAAATGTCTGAGGGACATTTTGAGTTCCGACAACCTCCAGGCCTTCCTTGGGCACCTCCAGGGATGGGGACTCCCTCAGTCCTCTGGGTCTGGGCAATCTCTGCAACAGCCAAATCTCAGTAAAATCCCCCTGTGATCCTTTAGCCCAGCCCCAGTATTTAGGGAGTCTGGGTAGAGTCTTGTCAGACACAAATTTAATACACTCTGAAGCTCCACAAAGAGCCATGGTTGCTGCAAGTAATGGGGGAGAAAAAAAAATCCCACCTTATTTCTATTCAGTAAGAATTACAAAGCGTAAGGGGCAAGGAAAATGTAATTCAGCTGAGTTTTACCTGCCTTTTTTACATGATTTTAAATATAAACCCAAAGCAAACGTTTAACAGTAAGGCCTTGTGCAAGTCAGTATTTTTTATTTGAATGACAACTGAGCTGTTCTTTTCAAAACCAAATGTCTGCATTACCAACACATAAAAGCAAAGTATGTTTTTTTTTTTTTAATCTTCCAACATAAGGAGAGACTTTTTTGTCATGAAACACGAGCAATGCCAACTGCTGACAGTGCCAAAGTAAGTGAAGTTCAACCTGTTGACCTCCTGCTATCTGGAGCTTTTTCTCATGAACATGCAATAATGGTTCTGTAATTCCCTGCCAATAGAAGGCAGCAAGATGCATCAGCAGAGTGATGCAGGAGGGAGACAGAGCTGAGGTGTGAGAGCTCCTGTTGTACTCTGGCAGCCAGGAGTTCCACAGCAGGGCTGGCACCTGCAGGAATTCAGGATCCAAGGTGTAACCTTGTCCCAGGGCTTGCTGCACAAGGATGTGGAGCCCAGGGGGACATTCCTGGTGTCCCAGCTGTGGGAATCCAGAGCATCCCTCTGGCACCCTGGCAGGGGTCAGGAACCCCCCTGGAGAGAATCCCCAGAGACACTGGCTGTGATCTCTGTCCATGGAAAAGAGTTTTCAGTCTTACAGCATGAATTACCAGCTCTGAGTGTTTGATATAAGCAATAATTAAGTGTGGCACGGGTGCAAAAATAAAATTTTGGGTTTCTAGAGAATGGGTCCAAAGGGACAAGCTGGAGGAAATTGGGTGTGCCTTGTCCTTTTTCTCCTTCTTCATGCCCTCCATGTCTCACTGTGGTGTTGGCATTTTTCTGTTGGTTCAGGCTGGGGACACACTGTCCAACGTAGGTGACAGATATTGGCACGTTCTTGTAAATCCAGCCCAGGGAGTTTCTGGTATTTAATGTTTGTCACATCCCACTGAGGGCAGAGCCCCACACGCTGCCCTGCAGGACAGAGCTGGGCAGGGCAGCAGAACATGTGAGAGATAAACAGAATAAACAGCCTTGGAACCAGCACAGAAGAATTACAACTTCTTCTTTGGCTGCAGGGCTCAGAGACTTTCTGCAATCTTGGAATCATCAATACCACAAATTCCGACACCAGTGAGGGAGGAAAACAAAACCCCCCAGTGTGAGCTGGTGTTGCTTTGTTTACCCCCTTCTTGGGCCAAAACAAGCAGCATCCCCATCCTCCTCCAGTTATGTGGGCTGCAATTTTAAGCGGTTGATAAGGATCAGGTGTAAAACGCCCTCCTGACAGTTTATTTGATGAATTTGGTACAAAATCATCCTTTATTTCCACAGGCTGCAAAGTAGAGCTGTGGGGCCTCTGGGTTTGGGGCTGGAGAGAGCCCTGTGTCCCTGCTCTGCCCTCAGCCTCAGCTCAGGGCAGAACTTCCAGCCCAGATTTTGTGTTTATTTCCAAACCCTTTGAGGCTGCTGAGGATGGATGGGGCTGCTTTGCACAGGGACACCTCCACACTCATTTATTTCCACTGCAGCAGCCACTGGGCTGCGTTCGGTGCTCACACTGCCAGCTCCATTCCCATTCCCATTCCCGAGCCATCGGTCACTGTCCTTCCAGCCCAACTCCAGCAGCAAGTGGAAAAGTTCATCATCAAAAATGCCTAAAGTAAATGGATTTTGCTAGGAACGGTTCAGCTGCAAACTGCTGTTGCTCCTGTTCATCTCTGGATTGTCTGTCTCTCTGAATTGAGGACCCAGAACTAAATTTTACCAGCTGGCAGCTTTGTGGGTTTTCTGACTTCTGAAAAGCCAATTCAAAACCTGCACCTCCTGCTGCTTGTCTGCCTTGCAGGCAAGACTTGTTACTTCTCTCTTTCCAAAATTCATTTGGAGGAGAATTATGTGGTAGAAATTAATTAAAAACATGGACTTAACATTTATTTTCTTGACCTCTGAAAACTAGCCCAAGTGGTGAGCATTAGTCTTGTGGGTTTGTTTTTCCATTTTTTTTTTGGTTTTTGGATTTATGGTTTTTTTTTTTTTTTTTTTTTTTTGTGGGGCCCCAGGGCATTATGATTACAAATTAGTTAAACCTTTAAATAATGCCTCAAGAAGTTTCCATATTAATTCATAAACGTGGGGCCACTCACCACAGTGGGAGCTGGGTAAGAAATTTGGTTTTATATGTATTATATTTGGTTCCTGTTGCTGGGGTGATATTGCTGCCCTTCTCACTGCCAGACTGCCACTGCTTTGCTGAAATCTCCCCTTCCATGGAGCAAAGGAGTTGTAAAAGTTATTGCATCCCTCAGCTTTTTGTAGCTGAATTAGCAGCAGAAAGCAGAGATAATTCTGTTTGAATTTCATCCCTGAGCTATTAGAGCTGGAAAAGCCACCCCTCAATCTACATCTCTCACACATAATACACCTACAATTCTCTTTCAGTCTCCATGGTAAAAAGCTGCTTTTAAGCTGATTTATCTCAGTGAAATAACTTCAAACTGGGCACAAGAGCTCACGCTATGGGCAGTGGAGCATGAAAACTAGAAGGACAGTGTTGGAAATGATGTAATTAAGTACTAAAATGAGGTTTGAAATTTTTCTTAGACCAAGTGTGGCAGTGGAACATCATTCCTGAGAGCTGCTGCTGTTGGTATGAAAAGATTTAGGGTTTTTCAGGGTTAGAGGAGAAGAGAGTGTTGGTGTGGGGGGAAATCTGCTCTGGTTTGGTGGGGCTGGGATTGCTGCTCTTGCTTCCCACAACAATTCCTTCCTAGCAAGGAGCTCAAAAAGCTGCATCTGTGCTTTGCCAGCACTGCCTCCACCCCTTCCTTATGTACAGAACACCCCTCAAAAGGCAACCCTACATTGAAAAAGAAAAAAATCAAATAATTTTGTAATTTGCCGTTTCAAAGAGGATTAATTTTAATTTGCTCATGGATCAGTTTATTGTGAAAAATCCATCCCCTGTGCTCCAGTGTTCATCAGTGGGGCACTTGAGAAATAAATAAACACCCAGCCCCTTTCATATCACTGGCAGAGGAAAAAGGTGGCCTTGTCCCAAACAGGAACACGGTTCCAGCCAACCCAAACTTTTCCTGAGCTCCAACAACTGCTGGATTTTCTGTGCCTCAACCTCCCTGTTCCTCCTGTAAGGACTGCACTCAACAGGACCCTGATTTCAGCTACATTGCTGCTATATTATTATTATTATTATTATTATTATTATTATTATTATTATTATTATTAAATAACAATGATACTATTATATTTTCTAATTCTAACTATATTATATTCTTATAATTTAATTATAATTATATTAATATTATATCATAACATAAACAACAATAATAAAAATAATAGTAATAATAATAGTAATCATAATAGCAATAATAATAATAATAATGACATTTCCCAAGCACAAAGGAAACCTTTGCAGGCAGGGAATGTCACATTTTAGAGTGCTGCAGTGTTTGGAATGAGAACCATTTAATGTGAGGAAAGGCAAATCACTTCCAGTGTGGGAACACTCCAAAATTAGATGGTATCCTCTAAATATTTCAGAATGGAGATGAAATAAATAAGTCGGTATCTTTTTAGCTAAAGAGCTTGGATAATTTTCTGCATGGATTATATTGCTAGGTGAAAATGGGAGAAGCAAGTACTGGAGGAATATAATGATAATTTGCAGAAAATGGTTGTGTTGCAGGTGAAAATATTAACTGTTTCACTCATGTCTGCTGAATGTTTTCTTCCTGGAGCAGGAAAATGCTCAGGTACCATAAATGTTCCTTCCTGTCCTGGGCCAGAGCAGTGGCATTGTCCCTGGACTATTTATCATATGTTTATAATTTCTTTACCAATTCCTATCACCTATCTAGACTGTGAACCTCTACCTTAAACCAATAGAAAAGTGTCACCATCACAGCAAGACATGGAGGGCAAGATGAAGGAGAAGAAGGTTGGGACACACCCAAATTCCCCCATCTTGACCCCCTGAATCACATTCTAAAAACCCCCAAAATTCTACTTTTCCACCCTGTGTTGATCCAACTCCCACACGACTCAAACCCTTGTGGTTTGTAATTCCTCACACAGAGTTGGCAGTTTTTTCCATGGGCTAAAATGGAAGCCAGAGGTGTTTGTGACTTGGTGCCAGGGTCTGGGGACAGCCAGGGCAGGCAGAGGGATGTGCTGGGTTCCCACAGGCACACACGGAATGTCTCAGGGATGTGCTGAGCGTGTGGTCACTGCTGTGAGAGCTGTGAGAAAGCCTCCCACGGTTTCCTTGTGAAGCAGAGCAGATGAAGCACCCTCAGCAGAGCCAGGGAAGTGTTTTATGGCTCTAAGGGACAGTGGCAGGATGAGCTGGGAAGTGGATGTGTGGAAAAGTGCACGCGAGGTTCTCCCCCTGCTCCACGGGATGGAACCAGAGAAGCGCTGCTAAGGAGATCAAGGACGTTGATTAATCTTTTTGTGATCAGAGATTAAGTCCTTGGCTCCTTCCGAATCTATTCCAGGTCAGAAGAGAGATTATGGATCTCTCCTTCAACATTTGGGGTAGATACAAGGAGAACTGCTGGGGCTGTGGGATCTCTCCTGGCACAGGAGATGCTCCTTTCCCAGGAGGAATTCTGGGTTCTGCTGCCACCTGAGAGGGAAAAGGAGCCCCAAAGGCTCAAAGGTGGAACGGGAGCCCTTGGGAACATCGTGTGCTCAGTCAGGACAGGAAATGAGATCAGCTCTATAAATACCTGGGGCTTACCCACACCTAAGGCAGGAGGTCTAAAGGCTGCTGAGGCACTGGAAATATTCTCCCTGTGCCCATCACACGCCTCAGCTGGGCACTGGAATTCCTGCGGCCAGGAATCTGCTCCTTCCCTCCTTGGCCACTGTAATTTATTTTTAATTTATTTTAGGGATCTGCTCCTTCCCTCCTTGGCCACTGTAATTTATTTTTTATTTATTTTAGGGATCTGCTCCTTCCCTCCTTGGCCACTGTAATTTATTTTTTATTTATTTTAGGGCTCTGTGTGTGTGGCAGGGGGATGTCTGGGCTTTTCTCACTTTCTCTGAGTGACAGATTTGGCTGCAGGAGCCAGGGCTGGAGGGCAAAGAGGAGCAAGTGCTGAAGCACCTGGGCAAAATAAACTCATTTTGTGTGTGTGCATTTCAGCAGCAATTCCCTTCATCCCCCTGCAGAGGTCCTGGAAATTGTAAATTGCTTGGAAGGGGGCTGGGACCTGGGGGAGTGCTGATATAATTTAGGGATCAATTGCAGCTCCACTCTCAGTGAGCTTCTTCAGCACAAAATTCTTTTGGAATTAAAAAATGTCACTTTGGACAGATTGCATCTAGCTCTAAAAATGGATCAAAGCTTGTAGTTAACTAGAGAAATAGAAGTGTGTGTATGGGGAGAAAATTATTAAAAAATCAAGATTACTTAGCTCAACATTTGCAAAAGAAGGTTCTATCCTTTTTAAAAAGCAATTAAATTTTAGGCACTGGGTTATATTTCTTCAAATCTGAATTAAAACATCTCCAGTAGAAGAAAACTCCTGATTCAGCTTGAAGAGTTTTTGATACATTATATATAATGTAACATAAACATAACTATATAAAATATAATACAATAGAAAAATGTGAATATAAATTATTTTCTTGCCCTTTTTTCTTGTATTATTTGTAAACATAGAGATATTTTTTGTAATTTTTCCTAGGCTGAGGAAGGTTGTGATGGCATTCATTTATATTTTTGGGTAATAATGAGTGTGGGGAAAATGTAGTCAGGTAAGAGTCCAGTACTGGTACAGTTATATATATATAAAAATATATATGGTATAATATATAAATGTAATATATAAAAATATTAAAAATATTTTAAAATATAATATATAATATAAAATATAACATAACATATAATATAATATGAGATATACTATATATATATAAAATATAATACAATATAAAAATATAAATATATTTTTTCATTTTTTCTTGTATTATTTGTAAACAGAAAGGTTTTTTTGGTAATTCTTTCCCAGGCTGAGTGAGGTTGTGATGACATTCATTTATATTTTCAGGTAATAAAGGGTGTGGGTAAAATGTAGTCAGGTAAAAGTGCAGTACATATATATAAATATAAATTGGCCCTGAATAATTTAGGTATGCAGTTCTTACTAGAGCAGCTTGTCAGTGGTACAGCTGTCCAGTGGGAACCGTAAGAAGAAAATAAAAATTACCAAACAGCAAGAAAACATCCAGGTGATGTTGGAGCAAAGTGAGAGATGATTAATTTTGGGGAAGGCTCTGTTTAGGTGCTGACAGCATCAGAGCCTTTGCAGGTTTGTTCTGGTGCTGATCTGGGCAGGAGCTGAATGAAATGCAGAGGTGGGAAGGGAATTTATCACTGAGCCACGAGGTGATGGGAATTACAGAGGAAAAGGAACTCTCAGGTCATTTACCCTGTGCCTTGGCACATGATTCAGCCTCCCTGTTTGAGCTGCTTCTAAAATTCAGGGTGAATTGCTCTCTTGCTGCATATTGTTCCTCACGTTCAGAACCATTGTGCCACACTAGAGGGTTTTTTTCTGTTGGTGTTGGCTGCCTCCAATGACTCCCAGACTTTGTCACCCCCTGTTTGTCACCCCCAGGCTGGGCACACTCGGGTCTCGCAGTCTCCTCTGCCTGCTAGGGAAAACAACCATGGCAGTGATACTGAAACATGAAAATGCAGAAATCCGCAGGGTGAGGACTGCCAGAAGATGGGATCTCTGTGCTGCAGCTGGTGCAGCTGCCTTGATTGGGAATTCCAAGGTTGACAAGTTCTGCTTTTCCTCTTCAAATCCAAAGCAGCATGGAAGGCGAGGGAGGGGATTCCGCCCCTCTGCCCTGCTCAGGGGTGCTGCCTCCAGCCCTGGCTCCCCAGACACCAGAGAGACCTGGAGCTGCTGGGATGAGTCCAGAGGAGGGCACAGAGCCCCTCTGGAGCCAGGCTGGCAGAGCTGGAGATGCTCACCTGGAGAGGAGAAGCTCCAGGGAGAGCTCAGAGCCCTCCAGGAGAGTGGAGAGGGACTGGGGACAAGGATGGAGACAGGACACAGGGGGTGGCTCCCACTGCCAGAGGGCAGAGTTTGCTGGGATACTGGGAATTAGGAATTCCTCCCTGTGAGGATGGGGAGGAGCTGGGACAGAATTCCCTGAGCAGCTGTGGCTGTCCCTGGATCCCTGGCAGTGCCCATGGTCAGGCTGGACAGGGCTCGGAGCAGCCTGGGACGGTGGAAGTTGTCCCCGCCATGGCAGGGGTGGCACTGGGTTATCTTTAAGGTCCCAAACCATCCTGGGATTCCAAATCAGCTCTGTCTGTCAGGTCTGAGCTGTGCTCACTGCTGGGGTTCCCTTTTTGGAGAGAATGCTGCACTGGATCAGAGGCTCCTTCCCCTCAGAGTACCTCACTACTCAGGAGCACTTCTGGTTGCTGGAGCCCTTGCACGTTCAATCCTCTCCTGTCCTCTGAGATTTGCTTTTGGCCTCATTCCTGATGAGAAACCTTTGGGGGCAGATCCCCCCTGGGGAATTTCCCAAGCAGGGGCTGAGCTGCTGTCCCTGCCAGGAGTCTCTTCCCTGGGGAAGGCTTTGAAGGGTGTCTGGATGTGAAAAATGGTTTCAAGGGTGAAGTCAGTCGCTGTCAAACAGCTGAAAACCCAAGGCTATGCTTGTTTTCAAGCAGCTTTAGCACTGCAGTTTTCACAGCTTTGTCTGAGTTCTCCCCATTCTCAGCACTACCATGAAGAAATTTGCTCCATCTCAGCTCCTGCTCCTTTCCCCCACTTTTCTCCTCTATGAAGTTTATAATTTGTCTCATAGTTTGATGTTATGGAAATTACTAACATCACCTTTTAGTCAGATGTTCCCTCAGGAGCCTGACTTACAATACAATTTAGTCAGAAACGAATTTGTCTTTGTAACAAACTGCAAATTACCAAGCTCATGAAACACCACTTCTCATAAATGCCTCTCACAGCCTTGCAGATTTGAGTCCTAGAGCAACAACCAGGCTCCAACCCTTCCTTATTTGTCTTTCTCCACAGACTGCAGAGCAAAAATTACAAAGGCACTTGGGTTTTCAGTGGAAAGTTGTGCATTTTGAACCAGATGTGATCATACAGAGAACAACTGTGCTTTTGTGGGAGAATAGGAAGCGTGTTTGTAAACACTGGTGCCAGGTTTGCTGTGCTGGGGGAAGCATGCAGCGGCCTGGACAAAATTCAGGTCATTGAGTGTTGGAATTTGAGGTATTGATGATTCTGAGATTGTAAAAAGTTTTTGGTTTTTTTTGCTTTGTTGCTAAAGAAGAAGCCATAATTGGTCTGTGCTGGTTTCCAGGTTGTTTATTCTGTTGATCTCTCACATGTTCTGCTGCCCTGCCCAGCTCTGTCCTGCAGGGCAGCGTGTGGGGCTCTGCCCTCAGTGGGATGTGACAAACATTAAATACCAGAAACTCCCTGGGCTGCATTTACAAGAACGTGCCAATATCTGTCACCCACGTTGGACAGTGTGTCCCCAGCCTGAACCTACACAAAAATGCCAGCACCACAGTGAGACATGGAGGGCATGGAGAAGGAGAAAAAGGACAAGACACACCCAATTTCCTCCAGCTTGTGCCCTTTGGACCCCTCATCTAGAATCCTAAAATTTTACTTTTGCACCCATGCCACACTTAATTGTTACTGATATCAAACCCTCAGAGCTGGTAATTCATGTTGTAAGATTGAAAACTCTTTTCCATGGCCAGAGATCACAGCCAGTGTCTCTGGGGGCTCTGTCCAGGGGGGTTCCTGACCCCTGCCAGGGTCCCAGACCTGCCAGGGCAGCCAGAGGGAAGCTCTGGATTCTCACAATTGAGGAGAAATCCCCCCAGAGCTGTACTTGTCATGAAATGGGAATGGTATTGATCAGGAATGGTTTGAAGTGGTGGTTCCCAGACACCGACTCTTTGTCCCAGCTCCAGAAGCTGTGTCCTGCAGGGCAGGGCAGGGTTTCCCCTCACTGGATCCCTTCTTGGTCCATTCTGGAACAGAGGAGCTCCCACACTTTGGAGTGCTGGTGCCACGGGACTCAGGGACTGAGCACCTGCCGGAGCTCACCCTAGGCTGGGGGTGGCTCCGTGTGGTGGAAAAGTCTCTCCTCCAACCCGAGCTTCCAAAGAAAGGCTCAGCAGTCTCTGTTGTTGGGTCTCATGGCAGTTTATTGCAAGTTATCTAAAAGATTTTCTTCTGGGGCTGCTGTGGTTTGCTCAGAGCTCAGGCAGAGGCACACACACACCCTGACATCCTCTCTGACTCCCGACTGCTTCTTCTCTCCTGCCCAGGGCTGCTGCTCTCTTTTATATGGTAAATTATGTGTTCCATGGTTACAGCTTTCCCCAATGCCTATTACCTATATTAAATGGTGATTTTCTATCTTTTATATGGTACATTACGTGTTACATGTTTACAGTTTTCCCCAATGCCTATTACCTATATGAAATGGTGATTTTCTACTCTAAACCAATCTGGGAGTGCCAACATCACCAAGAACATGGAGATGAGGAAGGAGAAAGAGGGAGGACAGGGCAGGCCCAAATCCATCTTAAACTTCTGACTCCCATGTACAAAACCAAAACCCCCTGTACAGCACTCAAAAATTCTTCCCTCTACTTTGTGACTACTTCTACTCTAATATCTAAACTTTTGTGACTTCTTGTTCTTCCTGCAAGTTTGGTAAATCATTCCATGGCTCAAACCCAAAATCACAGCTGTTTCCAGCTGTGCCAGGGTCTCAAATGCTTCTGAGCTGGGCCAGGAACATCCAAAAATGTCTGAGGGACATTTTGAGTTCTGACAAGCACCCATTGCCCAGTGCATTGTCAAGGTCATGTCCTTGCACCCAGCACTTGCAAAAATCCCTGTCAGGTCTCCAGGAGCACACTTGGGCATGTGAGCAGCCTGGCATTGAAGCATGAGCACTGGGGAACTCACAGGATCCAACGTCTCCAGGTATAATTCCCACTAAATGCTCTTCATCATGGGCAAATTCCTTAATGGACTTGCCTGCAGGTGAACTTTCATATCTTTTAAAATGATGTGCCTGCTTTTGTACGGATCAATTTCTTGAATTGCTTTATAGTTGTGTGTAGTTCTTCCTTAAATGCTTTTATTTCAAGTGCAGTCACTGATATTAATGTACTCATGCTGGTCTGGAGAGAGTCTTGTTTATAAGAATTGTTTTCCAGGATTACCCAAGAAGTTCCACAGAATCACAGAATGGTTTGGGTTGGAAAACTTAAATATCACCTCATTTCCGCCCTGCCATTGACAGGGACACCTTCCACCAGCCCAGGTTGTTCAGCCCTCCATCCAACCTGGCCCTGAGCTCTTCCTTTTCACTCTCATCTCATCTTAATTGTTATGCTAAAAGCTTGAAAATGAGTTCTCCCCACTAATTTACCATGATTTATTAAGATGACTTTGTGTGTTGTGCCAATATTTTTTCACCTGTATGTGTGCCACCCATCAGAGTGAATTATTGCATCAGTGAGAGGGTGGCTGTGATTTCATCTGATAAATCAGCTTGAAAGAAAAGAGAAGATGGAGTCTGGAAAATAAGCTGGGTGAAATTACACATAAATAAAGGTGGAATTAAAAGGAAAAAAATCATTATATATTATTACCACTGTAAAAAATGGTTACATGTATATAATAGATGAAAGATGTCATCCACTCATTCCCTGAGAAATGGGATATCCCACGAGGTAAAATCCCTGTCTCTTCTGGACAGCAGAATGTGATCCAGGAAAGGTGAGTGGCAAACCCTGTTTGATTTCTGTGATTACAGGTTTATTCCTTGTCTGCACCCAGTTATTGATCCCTGACAGCCAATGGAATGCTGCAGGAATGTTCCAGGAATACTGCAGAGATCCCAGCCCATGCAGAACAGAACATTTCCTCTGATCCATCAGCTCATTGAGAGCTCTTGGCAGCACACCCAGTAAATATCAGTTCATTTTTGGGCACAACAGACCACAATATTCCCACCTGAGTCTCCTGCATCAGCCTGATGATCCCCCTGGGATTTTTACTGGATCTCTTCCTGAGGGGCCTCAGTGGCTGCAGAGCTCCTGCCTGACATGCCCAGGTCTTTGGAGAGCCTTGCAAAATGAAAGTCTGCCAGTGCTGATGTTCCAGCTTCTCTCTGATAATTCTGATTTCCTTCTGAGTGTATAAGCCAGAGACATCAGACACAATGGCTCTGCTGCCTCTGATTCACCTGATAATTAAAAAAACCACCAGGTTTTAATGCAGACACATCATGTGAGAAAGGCACAGACTGTGGGGAAGGAAATGAGTTTGATTGATGAGCTGAGATGCACAAGTGTTGCAAGCCACAAACATCTCTGCAGCTCCTTTCTTCTTTTGTAAAGGAATCTGAAAGCCAGAGAATAAAATGTGCTGGAGTAGGAGCAGGATACTGCTGGAATAAATGTGTGTTTATGCAGTGAATAATAGTACAGCAGGACCCTGACTGTTGACACAAAACAAATAACAACTCTTTATAGAGCCAACCAAAATGTGTTTAGTTGCAAATGAGGAAAATAATAAGCAAGGCAGACCTTCTGCTGTGTGAGCTATTTGTTCCTGAATCCCATTCTGAGGCAAGACCTGGAGATAATTGGTGATTTCTTTGTTATGTGCACAGGTGTTGAGGATCGGGGGCATTCAGCATCAGCTGTGCACCCAGAAGATTGCTGGTTTCTTCCCAGAGATCTGAAATCCCATTCTTCTCTCTATCCTAATGAAGCTCAGAGGTGCCCCTTTATCTCCCCTAATAATGAGCTGATGTTCCTGAAAAAGGAGCAGGAAATTTGCAGCGGGGTCAGAGGCAAAGCTCTGGTTGGATCCTGGGCAATTCCATCTTGAAGCTGCTAAGGGAAAAAGGCAAGCTGATCTTTCTGCATTCCCCTGAAAAAAAAAAAAAATAGAGTTTGAAAGTGTGTCACTGGAAAGGATTTTGGAGATGTCAGAGGGGTGAAAAGAAGCAAGCCCTCATTTGAACAAGAAATTATCTCATAATCATAAATCATAGAGTGGATTGGGTTCAAAGGGATTTTAAAGCCCACCCAGAGCCATGGCAGGGACAATTTCCACTGTCCCAGACTTCTCCAGGCCTCATCCAACCTGGCCTTGGGCACTGCCAGGGATCCAGGGGCAGCCACAGCTTTTCTGGAATGGTGATGGTTTCGTGGCACTCCGTGGAGAGGAACGTGGGTACTTTGCTTGCTCTCAGCTCTGGTGGAATTGGCACTGCAGCTGGAGTCCTGCAGCCTTTCCTGCCTCAGCAGGGTTTAGTTCTGACCGAGGTTTGGTGTTTCCAAGCCACACAAAGTGCTCGTGTGCCCTTCAGTAAAACAGAAATAAACCCAGGAGAGGCATTCGGGGCTGTCCCCGAGGAACACCAGCCTCCAGTGGCTGCTGGGTAGAAAATCCCCTTTGCCTTCAGCTCTCCGTGTCCCTGGGGATCTCCCTGTGCTGGAACCCCCCTGGTTGGGCCAGCTGTGAGCCCCGCCAGGCTCGGTCCCTCTCTCAGGGTAGAGAAACCAACCTGATTTAAGTTTCTCAGTTTAGAGAAACTAACCTGGTATTAGTTAGTTCCTCAGGGTAGAGAAACCAACCTGATGTTAGTTAGTTCCTCAAGTTGGAGAAACTAACCTGATGTTAGTTAGTTCCTCAGGGTAGAGAAACCAGCCTGATGGTTCTTGAGCAATGTTCAGGATAATATCCAATATAAAATGGTTCTTGAACAGGTCTCTCAAAGCAACCAGGAAAGGTTGCTGTGAACTCTGATGATGAGGAGTTCTGTTGTTTCATCAATGGGGATCCCAGGGCTGGATTTCCTCTGCTCTGGGCCAGGCTGGGAGAGCTGGAGGTGCTCACCAGGAGAGGAGAAGCTTCAGGGAGAGCTCAGAGCCCTTCCAGGGTCCAAAGGGGCTCCAGGAGAGCTGGAGAGGGACTGGGGACAAGGATGGAGGGACAGGACCCAGGGAATGGCTCCCACTGCCAGAGGGCAGGGATGGGTGGGATTTTGGGAATTAGGAATTGTTCCCTGGGGGATGGGCAGGCCCTGGCACAGGTACCCAGAGCAGCTGTGGCTGCCCCTGGATCCCTGGCAGTGCCCAAGGCCGGGCTGGACAGGGCTGGGAGCAGCCTGGGACAGTGGGAGGTGTCCCTGCCATGGCAGGGTGGAATGACATTATCTTAAATGTCCCTTCCAGCCCAAACCATTGCATGACCCCACAATTCACGGAGAACAAGGTAAGACATTGCTTCGTGGTGGTTTGAGAAGAGATGCTTAAATACCACAACTAATCCTGGCTGGAATGAACATCCTGGGTTTGACATGAAATGTTGGGCTTTCAGTTCATTTTTCTGAAATGAAATATTGCTCCAAGAAAGCTGGTAATAAAGCAATAGCCACGTGAAGGAGAACAGAGTCATCTCAGCAGAGCTGTAAATACAAGCCTGGTAGTTTATTTAGATGAATCAGCTCCTTCTATAGAGCAAATCTGTCTCCCATCTATAAATGGATGTGATTTAGATTACAGATTTATTTCCCTCAGAGGTTTATAGTTCTTAGTATCTAGATTTAAACCTATTTTCTTGCCCTGTGGCCTGTGTTTTTTATTACTAAAGCTATTTTTGCTTTTTAGTATCTGGAACCATGGTTGTGAAGATGATAAATACATCTAGGGCAGGTACCTGTGAAACGTATGTTTTCTGGGCTGCAAATGTGCATTTTTCACCCTCACTGCTCTATTGGGTTTTGGTACTCCCTGTCCTGTGCTTCATATTCCCCTCTGCTATTTAACATTCCAATTTTAGATGCTGGTTTTCTTGAGCTGAGCAGTGTCTGTTTTCCATCCACAGAGCTCGACACGTTCAACATCACCCATTGGTAGGCACAGAGTTGGATTTTACCAGAATTCCTTTCTGGGAATGCCACCACACTCAGAGCTCAGCCAGAGCTGGGTGAAGTGCTCCCTTTCCATGGGCAGGTCCTGCAAAATCTGAGTTTTCCACTTGGGATACTCCAAAAAGCAAAATTTAACTCTGCAGCTGGACACTGAAAATGGGTGGCAATTGCCAATAGATGTGTTACTAAAAACACCTCTTTGAAATTGCTTAAAAGGGGTGACAAAGCCTGTGTAACCTCTCACCCAGAAAACTGGGGTTTGCACAAGCTGGGAAGAAGAATTTGGAGTTTAGTGCTGAAATCAAAGCTGCCTTCAGCATCCTGAGTGGGAGCTTGGATGGGAGAACCTGCACAGGAGTGACCAGCCTGGTCACTTGGCTATGAAATGCTTGTTAGGGCAAGTAAATCTTGAATTTTACTGCTTTGATAATTAAATCTCACCAGAGGAACAATGAAACTTTAGTTTCTAGAAGTTATCTGGGGCTGTGACCATAACTGCCCATTCCTGAATAAATTTCCCCAAATTTCTGACTTTTAGCTTGGGGTACAACCACATTTTCTGGTTTATTGCACCTTTTAACTGCAACAGCAACTTCCATTTCTCAATGCCAGTTCTTATAATTTACCTTTTTACTTATTTTTTCCCCATTTCTTAATTTCTAGATATGAACTTCCCTCTCACACTGCTGTTCAGATTACCTTGGGTGAGTTGCTGCTCAGCCTCTGGATGCTACAGAGGACAAGTGTCTCTCAGGAGGCAGTGCTGGGCCATTAGAAATTGTTCTAAAATATCAAAAACTTCAGATAATGGAGTCTTCATTAATTTCTCAAATAATTTATTCTAGACTTATGTTCTTTAAAATAATAATTAAAAAAAATGTTTTTAAAAGCTTCTTCTGGTGTCTAATTAGAATTTTCCTTCCTGCAGTTTGAGGTCCCCAAAGTTTTCCTGGACACAGATAATGGGGAATTCCCTCCTTGCAGTGCAGGAGGTACCTGGGGATTGCTGTCACAGCTTCCCTCAGTCCCCTCTGAGCTAAAATAACCACACAGCTCTGCCCTGTTGTCTCCTTGATTTGCTGGACCTCTTTCCAGCACTGTAAATACGCATAAATGTGTGTATAAATATTTATATATTTAAATACACCCTTAACTCCTGTGTTTTGTGAAAGAAAGCATTTAAAATAATCCTGATCTCTAACTTAGCTGGCAGGTGATGCCTCCCAAAACCATGTCACCAGACCCTTTCTATCACCCAGGTGGCACCTGGAGCTGCCTGGCACAGGCTGCTTGTTGTTATTATTTTTGAAAATACCAAAAACCAACAGGTGCTGAGCTCACCCCCCCGTGGGGGTGAACCCAAACCACTCCCTGCTTTGCTGCTCTCCTGACTGGGTTTAATCTTCACAACTAATGCCTTGTGCAGGCTGGGCTGGAGCAGAGGCTGGGCAGAGTCCCAGAACAAAGCAGGGATTTATTCAAGGATCTCCTCCATGGATCCACCTTGGGCAGCACCAGAGCCCAGCCAGGGCTGCACCCAAATGACCCAAAATGGTCCCAAAATGCACGAGCGCTCCCGGGGCTCTCCCTGGGATCAGTTCTGCTCCATTGGCACCTTGGAGTTCATTGTCCCATTCCAGCTCCAGCCCATCAGTCCCACCCTGCTTGTTTTTCTCTCTCCAGCCCACGCTGTTTGTGCTCCTGGGCTGAGGTTTGGATCATTTGTCCTTGGTGCCCAGCTGGAGCAGGAATTGTTTTGTCTCTGCTCTGTGAGGAGAGCTCAGCATCCCATAATGTGAAACCCAGACTCAACACACTAAAGCAGCACAGAATCTGAAATATATAAAAGCTAAACCTGAGGCACCACATTAATGAGGAGAATGCCTGTGTGGAGCCCAGATTTCTGAAATGCCCTGTTGCAGCATTTCTGAGAGACAGAGGTCATGATTTATGTCTGGAATGAGATTTGAGCTACTCCAGTCGAGGCCTCTGATTTCAGCCTTGTGAGGCCTTCCAGCCTCTGACGCAGTTAGAAATTAAGAGTTTGTAACACAGTTAGAAATTAAGAGTTTGTGGCGCAGTTAGAAATTGTATTAAGTGTGATGGGGAGCACTGGGCTGTCTGGGTGTGAAGTAGTACAGGTTTATAGTGTGAGGTTTAGTCCACCTTAAGACAAAGATAAACAATGTTCGCTTGCCAATCAGAGTGCCTTTGTAAACTGTAAACTATATAGAAGTGTATAAAAACTGCCATCTTCTCTCGAATAAATGGAGCACGTTGCATTAATAATACTGGTTTGGACGTGTGTTCTGTCCTGTCCAGCTTTCCCAATTTATGAGTCCCTGGCTTTGATGCCCTGTGCTGCTCTGGCCGTGGCTGTGGCAGCAGCTTTGTCCTCGCCCAGGGTGTCCTGGCCACTGCTCGCCTCCTCTGCTGGCAGCCCAGAACATCATTATGTTATTCCTGATTATTATTTTTTTGTCTGGATGGAAATTATCCCATCATGTTCCTCTGTCCTCCCTTTGCTGGCAGGCAGGGAGAACAATTGCCTTTTTCAATTTCCTGCTCCTGGGCTGTTTTCCACCTGAGCTGCTGGGCTCTGAGGTTCAGTGCTCGGACTCTGCTCCCATGATGGTCCAGCCCATTCCAGGGACAGCCCTTCCCCTCCTGTCCTTGCTGTTAACTCCCTGCTTGACGTCTTTAATAAGACTAATTAAATAATGGATTGAACATTCTGGCCTTGGCATTGCTGAAATCTTTCTCCAAAGAACCAGCATTTCCCCCTGGTTTTCCTCTTTTTCCTCTTCTCTTTTCCCTTGCTTTACTTTGCTTTGGAATATATTTTTATTATATTTATATATATATTTATAGATAAAATTATATTATTATATATTATATATTATATATTATATATTATATATTATATATTATATATTATATATTAATTATAATTTAAAAATACTTTTCATCCTTTCATATTTGCGCAATTGTACTTTTCAATGCTCTTGATTCTGCTAGTTGCTAACAAAAATAAAAATTTATATCTATATAGATATATGTATTAAACCTTATGAAATGTTTTTAAATTACTTTTTTTTCCCCCTATAACTTTCTCAACATATTTTTGCAAAACTGCATGATATCTTAGTAAATCAAATAATATTTTCTTGTTTTTTTCCTCTTCCCTTTGCTTTTGAGCACCCTGTACCCTCTCAGTATCCTACAATAATCAGCAGAGAGCTCAGAATGCATAAGAAAATACCAACATTCATGTAAAAAGGAAATTTAATTATAATCAGAGCTTAGCTTTGGCTCTGCTTGAGAATTTTTTTTAAGGGCAGAAGCAGACTTTGTAATTGGGGAAGTATGAAGTGTATTGCTTCTCAAATGGGCTTCAGTAATTAAATAAGATTTTCTAAAGGGCAGCATCATGCTGCCTCACTTCAATGAATTTTTCCAAGGATAGAAGAAGAGATTTCAGATGGTTTTGACCAGTTTTTGCTAGAATAGATCAGTGTCATATTTACAGCTTTAAATGATAAGGGCAAATGTTGGTTTGTGCTGTGAGGTTCCAGCAGTTTTGTTTTATGTGCTGGCTGCAAACCTCGGGATAAATCCTCAGGTTTCACTGGCACTGGGAAGAAATAAAACATTTAAATTTGGGTTTTAAAGCCCTAAGAAATAGTGGGAAGCTTTTGGGAAGAGAATATGGAAGGTAACGACAGAACCACCAGAGATTTGGGTTGGGAGGGACCTTGAAGCTCATGCAGTGCCACCCCTGCCATGGAGAGGGACATTTCCACTGTCCCAGTGAGCCCCAAGCCCCATCCAGCCTGGATTTGACACTTCCAGGGATGCTCTTGAGCATCAAGTGCCTGTCAGTTCTAATTTATAAAGCCAGGACCGTGGCTGTGATGGTGCAATCCAAAATGCCACGTTCTGCTGGTGATTCCTTGGCTTTGGGCTGAAGGCCAGCAGCAAACCCAGGAGCAAACAGCATGAGTTTGTTGTCCTGGGGCCAAAACATGGGGGAAAAAAACCCAGTGATGGTGGATTTTAAATGAAATTTCTCCTAATTTTTAACTGTGATCTTATCAATGAATTCTCACTTCAGCTGCTTAAATTCCATTTTCCAGGGGCTGTATTTGTGGTGCTGCCCTGCTTCCCCCCTGCTGCTGTTCCAAAATAGCGACCCAGCTGCCCCCTTGGAAGCTCCAACACTGTGGGATCAGAAACCTTTCCAATGAATTGAAAAGTGGGGAAAAAAAGCCAAAAAAAAAAAAAAAAAAAAAAAATCAATGCTGAGTGGTCCGTGATGTGCACTTCAGCTTTTAGCCTCTCCCAGGTTCAGAGCACAAATGTATGAGATGATTTTAATGAAGATGTAGAAGTCAGAGGCTCTATTTGAGCAGCTCCTGCTGTCCCCAGGTAATTAGCCCAGACTCAGAGCTGCTGCTGCTGCCTCTGCTGCAAATCCAAGTTGTTGTCATGGGGATGCTGAGGGTCAGCACCTCAAAGCCAGCAGGACCAGGCTCTCTCTCCAGTGGAGCTGCAAAGGTGTGGGAAAGCCCATCCTTCTCCTTTAGACTTTTGAGGTATTCTCCTGCCTCACAGTTTCATCCACGCTGGTGCAAAATGGTCAGACCACAGGGAATTGTTTTCCCCTGCCTTGCTCAGGAAAATGCTGCAGCTGTAATGCTGGTGGGAAAATGGAGCTTGGTTTTCTCCCTCACCTAAACCCCGAGTCACTCACAAAACCCACGACCTGTAATCCCTCATCCAAGGACTGGGCAACATATGGTAGAAATCCTACTGTGGTTTTAACTCAATTATTTCCAAGCTAAATGAGAGAGGCAGTCTCAGAAACCTTACAAAACCTCCGTGGGTTTTCTGTGCTTTTCGGCAGTCCCCACAAAACCCTGCATTGTTTGAGACTCTTGGAAAGCCCAGCAGGAGATTTAGGGGGAGAATCCTCAGTTAGAAACCTGGCACCAGCTGGTTCAGATATTTATCCCTACCAGAGGAAAAAGGTTTTGCAGTGGGATCTGTGCTGGTGCCTCCCCTGCCTGTGTGCAGCCAGATGTTGGTGTGTTAAAAGGTAAAAACAATTTTGTAATTGTGTATTTCTGCTTCTGGATGTGCCTCACAGGCAGAAACTTCTCTCCCTAATTCAAATTATTTTAAAATGTTCTGTTCTTGTTGCTTTGCTGTACAAAGATCCAGCCTGTGCCCTTCTGCCTTTCCCCATTATCCAGGAGGCTGTAGCTGAGGTTAATGTGAATTAAGCTCTTGGCTTTCTCTAATTAGAAGTGCTCTCACAGGAAGGTTATTTCAGAGAAGCCCTAATAAATGGTAATAATAATATGCATTTCCTGGAAAAGAGGCTTCTCTTAGTGCTCCATTAGGGCTTGTCTAAATACAAAAGTTCTGCCTTAGAACATTAGGTCTCATCAGGTCTTCTGGGTATTGTACCTGCCTTCCATTTCCACTTTGAAAATGCTCATTACAGAACCATAACCCTGCTTTAAATAATAATGAAAAAGCAGGTGCATTGGTGAGGCTCTTAAAAGAATAATCTGGAAGTTCAAATCTTAAAAACAGTCAGAATTTTACATTTCTGTCCAGAAGCTGAGGTTGAGCGAATCCAGCAGGGATGGTGCAGCAAGGGAATTCCTTATCTCACTTTCCTGTCCTGTAAATAAAACTTGAAGATGGAGCCTCCCTGAACCTCACAGACATAAAACAAACACATGCAACACCTTTGAAATCGATTCATGCCATGAAATATGCATATGCTGGAATTCCAGCAGGTGAAATGCATTCCAGCTTATAATGGCAAACGCTTCCTATCTCCAAGTCCTGTCAATATAAATTATCACTGCATGAATTAGACTGCATTTAAATGAGATGTGCTACCAGTGTTCCCCCAAAGTGCATCTTTTCAAAACCTGTTTTAATCTGCAGGAGCCAGACTGTAAATTAACCAAAAACAGCCTAGGAAAAGCAAATATCAGTGCAGAGCAAGGTACAGACTATTTTTATTGGGTTTTAGCTTGATGTTGGACTAGTACAGGGAAAACTTACACAGATAAAAAATCCATTGTTAGAGGGGTGTGATGTAGCCACAGTAGCTGCTGATTCCTGCCACCCGTTTTTTTTTTGCTTATATCTTTTTTTTTTCTTTATTGTTTTATTTGCTTTATTGACTCTGAATACAACAGAGCATTTTTTCTGCTCTGCCTATGCAAATTTCTTCTTTTTTTGGTTTCTTAGTTAGCAGTTTGATTTCACTGTCACCATAAAGTTGGTGTTGGGCAGTAAAGAGGATGAAAAGTGTGATGTGCTGGTACAGGTACATGTTATAAGAAAAAGCAGGCAAAGATAGATTGCTGAAATGGATTGTTTCCTCCAGGGTTTTGTTAAGATATAAAAATCTATCAAAGCCTGGTTTCCTCCAAGCTGAGTAACTCCCTTGGCTGGTTGGCAGCTTGGTGCAGGAAGAAGACTGGGGTCTGGCTGCACATCACTAAATTGCTTTAAAAGCTGCAGCACACTGAGGAAATGCCTTCCCAGACCTCTTGCAAATTAAGGCAGCAGCAGTCCTCAATAAATCCCATTTCAATCCATGGGTCTGTCCATGTGCAGGTGTTTACTGCACTGAATTGACCCAATATTGACTTCCTAAGGCTTTGTTCTCTCCGCTTTGCAGTAGACAAGAAAGGGCACTTTGAAATGGCTCAGGCTCATCAAAGCACTGAAATGATAAAGGACACCTCTCTGCTAGGTTTTTATGCCATTATTATGATAAACATTGAGGCATGATTTCCAAACATTGTATTTGTAAACTTCGAATTTCCAAGAATGCAGATGTTGCTCTGGCTAAGGAGAAGACTTGCACTGCAGTTGTTCAGTGTGAGAGGGGAATAAAAAGGGATAAATTTGTGACCTCGTCCATTTTCAAACTCTCCAAACAAATATCTTTGCCTTTTAGGACTGAAATTCAGGAAGGAAAACACCAGGTATTGGGAGGGAAATGCCTTTAGTGCCAGAGGTGTGTGCTGCCTCTCTCTGCTTTGTAGTGAGTATTTAGAGTATTTACTGGTTTTATGGAACAACTCCCAGCTGCTCCCAGGGATGGGAACAAACTGCTGCTGTCCACCTGTGCCTGCACAGGAATTATTTGGCTCCTAAGCAGGCAAAACTCCCTCTGAACCTCTGGACCAGAGATGCTTGCAGTGAACCAAGAATAATGTTCATTATTATGTTGTTTTCAGCAGAGAGCTGGGTCTAAACTTCATCTTATTCTAACTGCATCATTCAAATGCTTGTTTTGATTCATGTTTTCTTTATTTTTGGACTCTTAAAGTGAAGCTTTATTTGGCATGGTGAGTAGAAAGCCAGTGATAATCTACAGACACCATAGACTGTTGCACCCTGTAAAATATAGTTGTAGGCAGACTGAATTCTGTATTCTGCACACAAAACAGGACTAAAGGCCTCTATTTTGGTGAAGATCGATGTATTTTTCTTCCTACCAAGCTATTGAACACTGCCACTTTTCAGCTGGGATCACTTCACTGACTCACCCTTTTTTCTCCCTAAAAGCAAATGGGGAAATTAAAGATAAGAGTTTTGTTTGTGATTATTTCTGCTTCCTATTTCCATCAGGCAAAGTCTCATTAAATTCCCATTGGTGAAAAGGCAGCCATCTGTTTTCCCTGACTGGAGCTGGGCCATGTCCACCTGTATCTGACAGAATCCTGCCACTGGGACTCTTTGGGGAGACATAAATTTTGCTGTCTGGTTCACTTTGTCTCTTTCCAATCAATAGATAAACAGCAGTGGGGAGAATTTCATCACTGAAAGGCTTCACTGGAGATCCCTTGGCTTTCACAGAATTCTGTGTGAGTGCTGACATCCTGCTGGGCACGGATCACTGGGAAAGCAGCCACACCTCTTCAGGGGGAGGATTTCTGTCCCAGTGATGAAGGTCTGAGTCTCTTTGAGAACAGGGTGTCATTGTCCTTATTGTCCTTTGCTGTTTCGAGATATTGATGTGATTTTTGTACCTGTTTGAGTCCCTGTAGCCATGATCTGATAAGAACATGCTGGGAGCCTGTTCAGTGCTGGCTTTGCAGCAGTTCCTGCTTTCCCTTTGATTTGTCAGCAGGCAGCACTTTTATGGCAGCTCTGCTCAAAATTCAGCTCGACCTATTAGAAATAATAATCGTGTTTAAGCCAGCAGAGATAAAACACTCCTGTGAAGTAGTAAGATGTGACTGGATTAATTTGTTTGAGACTGGTTTATTTGTTCATTTTTTTATGAGGGTAATTACAGCCTTCCACCTGAGTAATGGGGAGGAATTGTCTGTTCAGGCTGGAGGAGGGGAAGGGGGTCGGGATCAGTGTCCTGCCCTAAAATTTGTGCTGCATTTTGCTCCAGACACAGAAAGCAGGATATCTATTGTGCCACGGATCAGTGGGAATCTGTCCCTGTTTTCACACGGGGCTGGATCCATCCCGAGGTCCTGGCTGGTTCCAGGTGTGCCCAAATCCCAGAACCCCACGATGGGTTGGGTTGGGAGGGACCTTAAAGCTCATCCCATTCCACACCCTGCTTTGGGCAGGGACACCTTCTACTGCCCCATTTCTCCAAATTCCATCCAAACTGGCCTTGAACCTTCCAGGTATGGGGCAGCCACAGCTGCTCTGGGCACCTGTGCCAGGGCTACCCTATTTAGCCTGAATCTCCCCTTCCTTTTGCTTAAAAACCATTGCCCCTTGTCTTGTGACAACAATCCCTGATAAAAGTCCTTCTCCAGCTCTCCTGGAGCCCCTTTAGGCACTGGAATTCTGTCTCTGGAGCCTTCTCCTGTCCAGGTGAGCATCCCCAGCTCTCCCAGCAGAGCTGCTCCATCCTCTGATCCCCCTGGAGCCTCCTCTGGGCTCTCTCCAGCAGCTCCAGCTCCCTCCTGTGCTGGGGCAGCTCTGCAGGTGGGACAGAACCCCAGAGTGGGAGAATCTCTGGCAGAGGGGCAGAATCCCCCTTTTCCTGCTGCCCACCCTGGGGTCAGCCCAGGGCAGGGAGTTTGGGCCACGTCATGTCCAGGTTTCCACCCTCCAGCACCCCCAATTCCTCCTCCTTAGGGCCACTCCCAATCCCTCCACTCCCTGCCCTGCACTGATCCTGGATCATTTTGAGTATCAAGCACTAATGTACATTGATATTGAGTTTGTGCATGGTGAACACATTTTTTTTTTCCCCAGTATAAGCATTTTTTCCCCAGAGGTGTGTGGGATGTGTGTGATTTAGTGCAGGGACTAACAGGGACAGTTGGTGCCTATCACTGTGCAGCCATCAATTTTTTGTGTAGCACGTTGTGCATGAAAAGTACAATGTACACACACAAAAAATTAAAAATATTTCAAACACAGTTCTCTGCGTAATCCTTCCCCATCCCTGATTTCCCTTTGAATGGGGGTGTTTTAGGTATTTCAGGGGGTGCTTTAGGTATCTCAGTGACCTCCTGGCTCAGCTGGGGTGTCTCCTCAGCAGCTCCTTGCAGCACAGACAGCAGTGGAAGCATTCCAGCCTTTCATTCAGGTGCTTTGTGATCCTGATGATTGCAAGTTCAATTTTTGCTAATACACTTGGCAATTACACAGGCCTGAGAGGAGCCACAGCCAAGCTGCTGTCCTGGCTTCAAGGAGCCCTTGGAATTGTCCCTTATTCCAGATCTGACAGGGCAGTCGGGAATGTCCCCCACAGTGGGAGGTGCTGGTGATGTACAGGATGGCAAAGCCCTTAGCACCCATTTCCCACTTCCTTAGAAAACTTTTAGCAATATTTTAATAATCTTATCTTTATAAAAATCATGCTTTCCCCCTCTTTTTTTTTTCCTCAGCGACCAGCATCAAACCCATGTGGATCTGCAAGTTCTGCTTGCCTTAAAAAGGGGAACTTTCATACAGAGCATGTGTTTTATAAGAATTAATTAATTAATTATTTTATTTATTTATTTATTTATTTATTTATTTATTTATTTATTCATTCTGTAATTTTGGCTCAAGGCTGGCTGAATCATTGAAAACCTCATGTCATCCCTAGGAGCTAAGGTGGGGAAGCTGTTTGGAACAGCAGCCTGGAAAATGCCAAACTTAAGCTGCGCTTCAATCCTCCAAAACCTCTGAAAAACAAACCAGGTGAGAAAAAGCAACTCCTGCCAGAGATTGTGTTGAGCACCTGAGGTGACTGCTGAGTTTCCCTGTGCATATCATATCCTGGGTGCCACTAAATTCCTGATAATTGAGTGCAGAGCGAGGGGGGCTTATTTACAACTTTGTCCTGTCAGAGTGACAAAAAGCAGCCTTGAGGTGCTGCTTGCTCTGCTCAGCTCCACACTTTCAATATTTCCTCAAGGCTGTTGCTGCTGTCTGCTGTCACAGACCTACATCAGCATTTCCATGCCATTACCTTCAGCGAGGAGCATTCCCTTAATTCCTGCCTTGTTTAGTCCTGGACTATAAATAAAACTAACGGCTCAGGAAAACGAGCCTTGCAGAGCCCTGCCCTGGAGGCTACTCAAAACCTGGAAATTTCATTGGTTTGACAGTCTTTACAGATGAACATCTAATCTATAATAACCATAATGCCAGTTGGAAATCCATAATTAGGGCCCACTCTGAGCTGTGGCACAGCAGATGAGGAATAATGTCGAGCGCTCCGCTGGAGGAAGTGCACTCAGGCCATTTTCTCTGTATGATTCTTATTCTGGCTCTCTCTCTCTCTCTCTCTCCTCAACTCCCCAGCCAGTATGATGAGAAAATAAATACAGATATTTATGCCCATTTCTGGGAATGCAGTTGTCTCAGCACATACAGCACCCAGGAGGGCTGTGAGCAATAAACGAGCGCTCTGGATGTGCCAGGCAGGATGCATGTCTGTTTGACTGCTGCTAAGGAGCTGGATATTTCACATCAGGAGGGTTTATGGTGCTGTGAATGTCACTGATATGTCAAAGGAACAATAAGCTTGTGGAGCTTTTAGGGGTTTATTCTTCACCCAGCTGCTGGGAGCAGAGGGCTGTGGGTTCTGCAGGTCCATAGAACCTCTCCAGAAGTCACAAACAAAACAGTTGGGTGACAGAAATGTGTTGAATTCTAAAATACCAAAATTCAAATCAGTATGGACAGCAGGTGAAGGAGGGAATTCTGCCTCCTGTGCCCAGGTGAGACCCCACAAGCAGAGCTGCTCCAGCACAGGAGGGACCTGGAGCTGCTGGAGAGAGCCCAGAGGAGGCTCCAGGGGGATCAGAGGGATGGAGCAGCTCTGCTGGCAGAGCTGGGATTGTTCCTGGAGAGGAGAAGGATCCAGGGTCCAGCCTCTGAAGGAGCCAACAGGAAAGATGGAAAAGGACTTTTTACAAGGGTCTGGAGTGACAGGACAAGGGGGAATGGCTTCACGCTGACAAAACAGGTTTAGGTTGGATATTGGGAAGGAATTGTTCCCTGTGTGAATTATTAAAGAAATATGGATATTGATCTAGTACCGATATCCAACTGTGATGGACAAAAACTCTCTAACAGTATAAAGTTAGAAAGTGTGTGTTTATTGAGACGCTGGGCAGCATGTGGGATCATTCCCAAATCCAACCGTGCCTTCCAGGTGATTACAGAGTCTTTTTATCCATCCAAGTATTGAATACCCAAAATACAAATAAATATTCATCATTTTGGTACATCCCATTCCCTGCTTCGTATGCTAATCACTCCAAAAGCCATTCAGCATGCATGGTTTGTTCCTTGAAATGGGTCGGTGTCCCTTTCATGGGAGGGGTCCCAAAATGAGGAAGTCAATGAAGTCTTCCTCCTTCTGACCTTTCTACCTTTTCAATGCAAATATGACAAATGGACTTTCGGTAGAACTCCCATTCCTTGTCTTCAGTTGGTTTCAGAACAGAGGAGCCCCACAATTGTCTTATGTTCCTAAAAGCAATTTGTCTGTTTGTGAGTCCTTCATTATAAACCCAGCTAACTAAACATTGTGCTGACAAGCAATCAATTATTAGTTAACTACTAACTCTTAACTTCATCAAGGACAACTTATTTAATTAACTCTAGTAAGGCTTATCTCTAACTAAAATCTTAACTGCTCTAAAATCTCTAAATTCCTTAAAGTTTATGTTTCATGTGAGGATGGTGAGGCCCTGGCACAGGGAAGTTGTGGCTGTCCCTGGATCCCTGGCAGTGCCCAAGGCCAGGCTGGACATTGGGCTTGGAGCAGCTGGGACAGTGGGAGGTGTCCCTGCCATGGCAGGGTGACACTGGGTGATCTTCAAATTCCCTTCAAAACCCTTCCAAACTGGAATGGACCTACAGGTTTCCCAAGAATCCTGTCATGTGCCTGGGAGTGTTTTCCAAACTCTCCTTGAGTTCTCCACCTCTGGGGCTCCAAAAGCTCAGAGATGAGGTCCTGCAGTCAGGTACCACTCCCAGCTCGTGTGAGACAGCTCCTGGGTGTCGTGGCTGGGATGTGTGAAGGAGGCAGAGCTGGTGGTGTGCTTGTTAGGGAAGGGCCTGGAAACCTCCCCTGGCCACCATCTGCTGCCTTGTTTGTGCAGTTTGATCATCCCTCAATGAATGAAACTCCGTGATTAATCTCCGGGATCTGAATCTCTTTAGCAGCCTGAGGGATGGCAGGATTTAGCTTGTTAAAATAAAACCCCGTGAATGTGCAAATTCTCCTCAAAAGAGATGGGGATTCATGAAGCAGATCAGTACAAAAGTGGGGAAATGAGCTGTGGCTTTTTGTGCTGCCTATTTACAAACACAAGCTCCTTGATAAAAGCTGGGAATATCTCTCGGAGATGAGCGGTGACTAAAGCAGCCCCGTGATCGTGCTTAGAGGACTTGTGGAAGGCACACAATGTCTGAAAATGATTTTAATGAGTGACAACAATTTCAGGGAGCTGTTAGGAAGCTTTTCTTTCTAGATGGAGGAAGGAATATATCACTGACAGGTGTTTTAAAGTATTTCCTGTACAATGAGTCGGCTCAATTTGTCCATAATGAATAAAATGAAATTTAGAGATCATTTAGGGGTTATTAATGGTTGTGATGTATTAATTATGCAGCAAACTTTAATTGTCTTCTCCTTAAAAAAAACAGTTCAATTAGAGTCCTTGGAGTTTTTAATAGCGTGTTGAAATAGATTTTCAAACAACAAAGCATTAAGTCTCGTTACGGATCCATTTCTCTTTTTATGGGAAATGATTTGACCATAACTGATCCTGACAAGGAATTTAAATAGTCTAAACCAAGCCTGGCAACAAACATAGAATCCTAATGTGTGCAGCATCCAGCCCATGGAATAGTCCTAAAGTCGCTGAGGTTGCACAGGATATTTGTGACAGCACATTCTTGGTTTGTGTGGGATCTTCAGCTGATTTCTGTCTGGAGAAAGTGAAATATATTCTCTGCTTGTCCTGGCCATTCTTTGAACCTGCACCATGTATCTTTTTCAATTGTAAAACAATTTGAAAACATGCAGATTTATTTACTATGCTCAAAGAAATCTGTCCATTGGGCTGTTAATTTATAGTTTTTCCCCCTCAGTTTCACCAGGTACTTTCAGTCCTTTAAAGAAAACAGTTTACAAAGTGAGATTTACTTTGGAGCACTGTATTCATGAATAGAAAATAGAGGAACAGCTCTGAAAGAAGCTTGTTTTCTGCTGTAACTCTTTCTCATTTTGCACTGTGCAGGGAAATGAATCCTTCCAGCAGCCACCTGCAGGATGTTATTTCCTGTGGAGGGAGTTGATTTGCAGGTTTGTCCCAGCCAGTGTTTAAGGAATGACTGGAACAATGAGGCTGTGCACAGCAGAGGCTGCTTCAGTGCAGAATTATTGCTCTGCTGCCTGGGCAGAGTCCCAGAATAAAGCAGGGATTTATTCAAGGATCTCCTCCATGGATCCACCTTGGGCAGCACCAGAGCCCAGCCAGGGCTGCACCCAAATGACCCAAAATGGTCCCAAAATGAACCCAAGATGACCCAAAATGGTCCCAAAATGAACCCAAGATGACCCAAAATGGTCCCAAAATGCACGAGCGCTCCCGGGGCTCTCCCTGGGATCAGTTCTGCTCCATTGGCACCTTGGAGTTCATTGTCCCATTCCAGCTCCAGCCCATCAGTCCCACCCTGCTTGTTTTTCTCTCTCCAGCCCACGCTGTTTGTGCTCCTGGGCTGAGGTTTGGATCATTTGTCCTTGGTGCCCAGCTGGAGCAGGAATTGTTTTGTCTCCCTGCTCTGTGAGGAGAGCTCAGCATCTCCTGATATGAAGCCCAGATCCACACACTAAAGCAGCACAGAATCTGAGAATAGAAAACATAAAACCTGAGGCATCAGCTCAGCCCCTTTGGTGTTGGAGGAGAAATCTGGAGCAAACTGTGCTCCCATGGAAGCTGTGCAATCCTGGGAGGGGGCTGAGGGCAGGGTGGGATGCTCAGGCTGGAGCTCCAGGATGGCCACGGATCAAGGCAGTCAGGATCCTCATGATAGATCAGGCAAGTGAAATTATGGAAAACACAGCTAGAGTGCAAGGAAATCAGCCCACTGATTTTTGCTTCCTATAGGGCAAAGGCAAATCAATCAAGTTTTACTTGTGACTTTAATTTTTGGTGTTGTTTGATTTGGTTTGGGTTTAGTAAAGGGAAAAATGGAGCAAAACTTCAAACTCCATGTCTGAGCTGTTGAGGGCAGTCCAGGGATCCACTTCAATCCAAGGAGTGCCCAGCAGGCAGCTCAACCAAAACTATTTGATAAATAAGATGAGGAGGAGGAGACTTTCCCTTATCAATCCTCCAGGCCCAGGATTACAAACAGCAATGGGAAGCTTCCAAACTCCTCCTGGGTATTTATTTCCTGAAAAATGTTTTTTTCAGAGCTGAGTCCCAGTGAGAAGGTTCCAGCCCCACTCTCTGTACAACTCGTGTGGAAAGCTGGAGTATCTTAGGAACAACTTCTCCCTCTTCATCAGTACTTGGGTACAAAGATGAACTATAAATAAAAAGCAGCTGTGGTCTGGGAGTTATCCTGACTTCTAAAAACAACACTTTTAAGATCCTCTGTGGTAGAAATAAATACTATAGCTCTGCAGATGTCTCAGGGGAGAGATGTGCTTTCTTCCTCTTTTTTCTTCCAGGAAAAGAATGACAACTGATATATTTATCTGTAGGAGAGTCTGCCAATTTTATTTGAACACTACAAGAAATTATTCAAGCTTCAAGCAAGCATCTCATCTTTTTTTTTTTTTTTTTTTTTTTTTTTTTTTTTAAGAAAAATCAGCAAATTGAAAACCTTGCTTGTCTTTACAGGAAGGATGCTGCAAAAAACAAGTACAAGAACAAAGGCTAATGAGGATGAAGACAAGAAGAAAAGCAACTCCTTTTTTTTGAAGTAGAATCTCCAAAATTTAGAGATAAACAGTTATTTTACTTGTAAGTAACTTATACAAGAGGGGTATGCTTTGACATACCAAAATTATGTAAAAAGGCCAAAAATTAGGATGTTTCAGACTAATGTTTTTTGAGGATGACGGAAGACAAGATTTGATGTTAAAAGAAAACACTTAAACTGCCTTCAATTTGATGTATTTGTCTGTTAACATGACAGAAATTGGATTTTAAGTAATTTAAGTACAAAAATTAAGTAAATTCTTGCTTTCTCAAGTTTGCTTCCAGTTAGGAACTGAACCATCCTGTGATGGCCAAAGAGGAAATGGAATTTTCCAGCTCCATCATCCGAATCATCAAAATGAATTAGAATTGAAGGAGATGTTGTTAAGGTGGGGTTAATTTTGTATGGGATATTAGTCGAAGGCTGAGCAGAAGTAAAAGGAGCATGGAGTGAAAAGCACTTATTGTACACTTTCAATCTAGAATCCAATTCCAGAGCATTCTCCCTTTATTTCCCTCTATAAAGCTGTCAGAAATCACATCTGAATTTGGCTCAGCACTGTAGGTTTTCTTATTCTGATATGAAGACTGAAAATGGCCAAACAGGTGAATTTTTCCAAGGAAATGCCATTTTTTGCCTGTTCCCAGCCATGCCAGCCAGGAGCAGAGGTCTGATTGCCTTCTCCCACTTCCCAGTCCAGTGGAGACCTTGGCAGAAAGTTTCTTCTGAGTTTTCAAAGTGCCTGGAAGAGAAACAGATGAACTTGTTCCACTTTTGGTACATTTTTACCAAAAACACATGAAGAAGAAACTGGCTTCTGGGTGTTCTTGTAAATATTTTACTAGACAGTGGCCTCGCAAGGGATTCTCTCTTTTGTTGGAGCCAGATTCTTCAGAAATAGTGCTTTTAGTAAAAATTGCTTTGGGATCCCATCAACATGTCCTACTTTCCAGCTCTGCAGCAGTGTGAGGTATTTCTTAAGAGTATGTGCTTTTTTTGGAGACATTTATGGTAATGCAGAAACCTCTAGACCAGTTACTAATTTTTCCATAATTAAAATTGCATTAAAAAAAGATGATTAGAAGCCTTATTATGTAAGTTGGATTTCTGGCTGACTTGCTAAGCATCTTGTATTTGTACGAGTAGGCCATGTCACATCTGATTTGCAGACTGCTCCTTACCTGGCCTGAAGCCCTCCAAAATGGGGAAGAAATTTCTCTTGGATTTAAAAGGTTCTTGGTGTGCTGCAACTGGATTTGTTGCTTGTTTTTGGTGGTGTCCTGGGTTTTAAGATGTGTGAATTCTATTTCCATCTGTCAGGGCTGGGGCAGTTCTCTGCTGTCCATGGGGCACTTTTCTTTATCTCTCCCACAGCCAATGCTCCCTCTAGATGATCTCTGATGTTCATGGGCCATTAATTATTAATTATCTTCCGTTCATGGACCATTAATTATTAATTATCTTCTGTTCATGGCCAGTGAGTGTCCCTGCATGGCTGAGAAAATTCCATCATCCCATGGGGAGATGCTGTGCCCAGGGGAGGAGCCAAACATTCCTACCTGGATACAATCTGACCTGGGAACAGCACAACAGCCTTTACCCCCTGCATTCCCAGAGGAGCAGCTTCCTTCCCCCTGCATTCCCAGAGGAGCAGCTTTCTTCTCCCTGCATTCCCAGAGGAGCAGCTTCCTTCCCCCTGCATTCCCAGAGGAGCAGCTTCCTTCCCCCTGCATTCCCAGAGGAGCCCAGGCCCATCTCCCCCAGCCCTGGAGCTCCAAGGAAAACTCCCCCCTTGTGCAGATCCTGCTCCAGCAGAAGCACAGCTGGCACTGCAGGAGGGCTGAGCCCCCCTGGGATGGGGCTGAGCCACTCCCTGACCCACAGGGGACAGGGCATGTTCTGACTCCGGCGGTGTGGTTTTGTATTACTGCATGTTTTATTTTATTTTTATTTTCTTCCCTAATTAAGACCTGTTATTCCTATTCCCATATCTTTGCCTGAGGGCCTTTTAATTTCAAAAATTATAATAATTTGGAGGGAGTGGGTTCAATTTTTCCATTTCAAGGGAGGCTTCTGCCTTCCTTAGTGGATACCTGTCTGTTCAAACCAAGGCGGATGGAATAAGCTGCACAGCTGTATGTCCCATCCCTTCATCCTCCTGTGGAAGCAGAGGCTGTCTCTGAGGGGAGAAGCAGCTTCTTCCCCAGAGAAATTGTGGATGCTCCATCCCTGGAAGTGTCCCAGGCCAGGGCTTGGAACAACCTGGGGTAGTGGAAGGTGTCCCTGCCCATGCAGGGGCTGGAATGAAATGAGTTTTTAAGTCCTTTCCAACCCAAACCATTCCAACTCCTTGGCTGCAGACAGAAACCTTTTATCCTGCAATCTTTCCTCAAGTTCTGCTCCAAGCCCTATTTCTGTATATCCATAACTATATCAATATTTTGAATAAATATATAAACTGTGCATATATGAAAAATCTCCCCTCCAATGCTCTGCAAATGCAAATGGATCTCACAGTTGGAAGCTCAGGAAAACACTGAAGGTGACAGCAAAAGCAAGACCTAAACAAGGGCAGGCTCAGGGAGGTAACTGCTCCTGGATCCATCCCCACGGATGCTCCTCAGCCTGACCTTCAGGGAAACACTGCCTTCCTTTTCCAGCTTTGGGGACTCCACGAGGCTGTGACCAACAGGAAGCACAGATTTATTTCAGTGACAGTTCTACAGCTGATTTCACAGCATTTCTGCTTCTGGTACAGGATCAAATTGAATCCCACCTGAGCCTTGGTGTCATTGCTGCAAGTGGCATGGAAATATCTCAGCAACAACTTATGTGCTCAACCTGAATTTTTCTCAGGATGGAGTTGTTTGCACAAAACAAACAAGTAATTAGCACTATTAATTATCTTCAAGAGGCTGGCGCAGTTTCCCAGCACTTACTGCACTTACCCGTGTTCATCTTAGTTGGGAAGAACCTCACCAGAGCAGGCAGTTTGGGCTTTTTAACTGAAGGGGAAGCTGGTTTTAGGAAAAAACTGACTTTTTATTTCCCCTAAAAGGTATTTTAGGACATTTTATTTGCCCTAAAAGGTAAACAGGAGGAAAAAACCCCAAACAAACCAGGTTTTTACTCTGTTTAGGCTTTCTGAACACTTTTTGCCAGTAACTACATTATCTGCCTGGTAGAGCAGTGTTGTAAAGATGAGATAAGTTAACTCAGAGAAGCACAATTCCATCTGGTGTTCCAGTAAACCTGGATTTGAAGGGTGTGTTTAGGTCAATGAGTGTTGGAGCCCTCAAGGAGACTGATGGCTTGAACAAGTCTGACTTTGCTCCTCTCCCTGAGAAATACTTTGGGAAAAAGACAGCAGAGCAGTGCTGGGAAAATGTGTGTCCTCCCAGGCTGCTGGAAAATAAAGAGACCTTCATTATATTCTCATTACTCCAGCTCTCAGCACAGAAAGACAAAAAAATATAAAGGTCACTAGCTTTTACCATCTGTGCTAAAATGAGATGAAGGTAATAGAGAACTCCAAGATTTATTGCTTAGCAGCTGATTTGAGGCTCCAAGTAAGTGGTGAGACTCTTAATCCTATCTCAACACTTCCTTATTTTGTAAAGGCATGTTCCAGAACCCCCTGAATTTGATGGAAGCATCAGAACTTCCTTCATCAGGCACTGGACCAGACTTCACAGGTTAATTGAAAACACAAGTCTGGAATACTGGCTCCTGAATGGGTTTGATGGAAGAAAAAGGATTTTAATTTGTGAAATACATGGTAGTATGAGAGGAAAATTACATTTGGGGATTGCACCAGGTGATTTCTGTTTAATAAGATGAGAGACTTCCCTTGGTCCATTTGGAAACCACTTGACAGGGTCTGTGCAGCTGCTTAATTGGATGCATTAAAGCAGCTGACTGGTGCATTCATCAGCAACCTTGCACCCTCCAGGAGGCTTTCTGATGGCTTTGGAATTTTGCTTGGCACTTCCGAGTCCTTAGAAAAGCTCCTCTCCAAAGCTGGCAGCTCCCAGCCTGCCCATGGTGGGAAGGAGGAAGGATGTGGGCACATCCAACCCTGCAGGCTGGAGCTGATCACGGGCTGCAGATCCCAGGATCAGGAATTTGGAGGTGAGAGTTTGGAGCTTTGCTGTGAGACACGTTCACTTTGGCTGAGATGGATATCAGAGGTCGATTGCTCAGCCCCCAGAAAGAAATGAGGTGAAAGAACCTGATTGTGTTGGACACTTTGCAGCTGACTCAGCAAGGCCAAGTGTGCAACCTCTAAATTAAATGCTTTGAAGCTGATTTAATCGTCACATGAGCTGTGAATTTTTTAATCATGTGCCTGTTTCTGTCTGACCAGGGGATGTTATTTCTGTGTAAGGATGATCAGCAGCAGTGCTCTCTCTGGGGAGGGCCAGGTGTAACCACTGTGTCATTTTTATAGAGACAATTCCAGTATTTCAGAGCTTCCCCACTTATTTAGTTTTAATTGTCCAAACCTCGCCCTCATCAAGCAAAAGAAAAATCACTCTGGCACTTTCACGTTACCATGAGCTGCTCAAAATGAGAAATAAATTAGGGATAGAGCCATTAAAATCATGTGGGCAGTGCAATTTTAAAAGCCAAACTCGAGTGGAGCGCGATGGTTGTGTGTGAATATCCCCATTACCAAAGCAAATAAGCCCAGCTGTTGGCAAATCTGAATTTCACTTCTAAATGGCCTTGGCTTCTCAGTGACCTCTACAGAGAGGGAACAGCTGGATTGTTCACAAATCCCTGCCACATCGGACCAGTTTTTATTTGACTGACTATTGAGGTTTTTCCTGCTCTGGCTGTGCTGCAGATGTGGGCACTGGGAGCTGATCTGCTTTTTTGGAGCTCTGAACCATCACTCATTAAAGCCACCATGCTGCCTTTAGGATCAGGGTAGCACTAAATCTGTATCAGATTCTTTTTTGCTGCTAACTTTAACAATTCCCAGTCAAAAGTTTTCTCATTTGAGGGTGTGTTTAAATGGCTATCTTGTATCTGAAATTAAGTATTAAATCCTGGTAATGTATTAATTAGCCTCTTTTTTTTGGAGTTTAATGTACCTTTTAATTAACTGAAGCCAGAAACACAGTTTACACATTTAAAATCCTAATCCTTTAAATCGTTGAGGGTTTTGTCCTAAACTTACAGAAATCAATAGCTAAAGTCTGTAGCTTTCCCAAGAGCTAAATGCCTGTAATTACAGCTGGAAGGTGAGATTCCAGAGTGTGGACAAAAAGTTGTCTGGGATGTTTTTCTGTTTCTCCCCTCAGCACTCAGGGCATTGTTTCCTGCCTGGCCAATAATGAGCAGGGCTCCAGGAGCGTTGTGTACTTTTGATTTGATTTGATTTAATGCTCTCTGCAGTGATAACAA
The DNA here is from genome assembly GCF_050655825.1 of Lonchura striata. Taxonomy (NCBI): domain Eukaryota; kingdom Metazoa; phylum Chordata; class Aves; order Passeriformes; family Estrildidae; genus Lonchura; species Lonchura striata. The sequence goes on from NC_140711.1 coordinate 28,437,686, forward strand.
TCACTGGGGCATCACATCCAGCCTTTGCCTGCTGCTTTCCTGCCTTGTTAAATGCAAGTGCACTCTCAGTTGAAGTGGTTGCAGCAATTTGAGATCTGTGCCCGTTCTGTGCTCATCATCTCATTAACAAATATCCCAAATTCCGAGCCAGGCAACTCCTCAGGCTCCTTTCCCCAGAAAGCAGCACAGCCATCCCTCCCTCCCATGCTGCTCATGAGATGCTGCCAGGTGTCATAGGAACAGCTCAGCGAAAATCATTTCATTCTTATTCATGAATTAGCCTGGCTTTAGCAGGAGGGATGGATGCACATGAGGAGAAGGAATCTTGTCCGGGACTGGAGGAATCCTTGGAGATCATCCCTCTGTACCCATGTAAATAAATGGCTGCAGGCTAAACCTGCTCAGTCATGCAGGCCTTCAGGGAGCAGTTTTAGAGCTCTTGTTTAGTAGAGGATAATTTGATTAATTTTTCAGTCCTTAATGGCAGGGTTGGAGTTCTAATAAAATAAAGGAATGGAGACTTGGAGGAGGAGGGGGCGGGGGGAAAAGTCAGTCCAGACTCCCTGAGTTAAGTAGGGGATTAATTTGCCCCTGTGAAGAAGTCAAAAGCAAAGTTCTGCTTGATCCCGAGAAGGTTTTGGAAGGGGCAGCACATGAAGGTGGGCGGCCTCTCCCTTTGGATGTTTCAGGACCTGCAGCTGATTTTCAGTGCAAAGAAGAAATAAAATGGAATGAGCAGTTACAAAAGCTCTGCTGAAGGCACATTGCCAGGGAATTCTCCCTTGAGATGGAGTGGTTTGATTTTGGTGCCCAAAGAGGAGCTGGCTCTGGCTGAAGATTGCCCAGGAATGGGAGGCATCCCCTAGGAAGGGCTGCTCCTCATCCATCCAGTTTCTTCATTCCTGCTCTGTAGGAATTCTGCTCCCTGAGATCTTCACCCTTCCACGTCTAATGGTGAACAGGAGGTGGTTCTTTATTGACCACCATGACCTTAAAGGTATTTTCCAACCTTAACAATTCCATGATTCCATCCCATCAGATTTGCTGGATGCCCAATGAATTCAAAGGGTGTGAGGCAGAGGTGAATACACTGTGGCCCTTAGGGCTGAACAAGTCTCAGTTTTGTGAGAAAAATCCCTCAAAAATCTAAACCTGTCAGCAAAAGTGGAAGCAGAAAATCCAGTGTTTTCCTTGAAGCAGGGCAGTGCTTGAGCTCTGCCTCTCATTTTTTTTAATTCTTCCTGCAGCCTGATTTTCACAGTGCACCTCACCAAATGTTCCCCTAGTTTTGATGTGGAATTCACTCCTCTTTTGTAGCCTTGAAAGCAATATTTGATGAGAAGAATCTGTTCCCAAAAGAAATTCATGATCCTGAACAAAACAAGTGAAGCAACTCTGTCAGCGAGTGCAGAGGAAAAGAAAAATAAAAATAAATAGGCAGCAAGCAAAGCTGGCAGAAAAACAAACCTGCCCTTCCAAAGGAAGGTGTGTACACAGAATGCAGATCCAGGGAAATTATCTAGTTTTCCCCAGTGTGCTCCCTTTTGTCTTAGGAGCAACATTTCCAGCCATGATTTGGGATTTCATCCTTACACAGCCCTTAGGTCCTAACCAGGATCCCATCCCTCCAGCCCATCCTGGGTTTTTCATCAAAGGAACCAAAATCAGGGAGGTCACTTTTATACTTTATTTCTGGTAGTTTGAGTAATTTCCCTGACTGAAATCCAGCTGAAGTTTCCAGGCATTCAGATGCTCTTGGAATGTTTTAAAACTGTGAGGCATCAAATCCTCATCTGATTTAAATCAAATAGTTTGAGTGCAGTGAAGTTATTTGTCAGTTATTCACTCTCAAATTTAAGGTTTCCTCTGATTTCCCTGTTCTAACCCTGAAAAATAAATGCAAGTGTGAGCTCAGAGAAGAACCTGGTGTTTGCAGGGATTTTCTTCCCTGGATTGTGCTGAAGGTTTGGTATCATTAATTCAGAGTAAGGAAGTGCTGACCCCCAGCCTGATCTCCCACTTGTACCAACCCATCCCTGTGCACCAGGGAAGCCACATGCAAATGGAATTAAGTGCCTGATTGGATTAGGTGGTGGCAAAACATTAATCGTGGCAATCATGGATTTTTTTCAACTAAAAAAAAAGGAAACAAATGTTTTATGTGTCTTTGAATATTTAAAAACCCCACTGTTCTGGCACTGTTTAATTTCCTCTTTAAATTTGAAGGGTAAGAAATCTCTCTAGACAATCTAATTTTCTCCATTTTCCAGTTTAATACCTATTCTGGATAAATTTGGGGAGAGTAATTGAGGATTCAATGCTTGCCTAAACTGACAGAAATGTTTTAAGAAGTACTTTCTCTAAAAACTCCAGCTTTAATTCTTTCTCTGCCGGGAACTTTGCTGTTCATTAAGGAGCAAGGTCAGATTGCAGGAAGAAAACAATGAGCTGCTTTTCTACCTCAGAGGCAGCTATTGCTCAGGAGATGCTGCTCTCTGCAGAATCTGGTTGAGTGTTTGTCATCTCATTTCTCCTGGAAAATATTTTGTTACTAGAAAATGGGCTTTATTCAAAGCAATTTACATATCTTTCTGCAATTGTTACTATATTGGCTCATCCTCAAGTTTAAGTCAATCTGCAAAATATCCTCGTGTAGAATAATTTGCATGTGTAATTTGCCAGACCAAATCCTGCAGAGATTTGAGTCATGCTGAATTCAGGAGGACTATTCAGGTTTACATATGCTTTTGAAAAAATAAATCCTAAGTGCAGAGTTGTTTACAAGGTCAAAGCCTGTTTTGTTCCCAGTATCACATAAACTTCAAAGCAAATAAAACCTCCTCCTGCAAGGACATATCTGCAGAGTAAGGTGATAATGGGTGATGTCAAATATGTGTTCATTAATTCAGAACCATTTTAGCATCAGTGCTGTGGATGTGGGAGACATGGAATCATGGAATGGTTTGGATTGGAAGGGATCCTCAAGTCCACCTCATTCCAAACTCCTGCCATGGGCAGGGGCACCTTTGACTGTCCCAGGCTGCTCCAAATCCCAATGTCCAACCTGGCCTTGGATGCTCCCGGGCATGGGGAGTTTCTGTGAAGCAAAGCAAGCTGAGGAGAGTTAATTAATTAAGCCAAAGACTCGAAGAATAGAACTTTAAAGTACTTTTGTCCCTTTTCCCAGAGCTGCATCTTATCTCTCCTGTCTGTATTTTCTCTGATAATTTTTTACAGCTCTCCTGTGTTATTGCCTTAACGACTTTAGGACCTCAATTACATGCAGAGTAGGTGCTTGATGCTTTCTGAGTGGTGAAAAATTATCCTTGCTCTGAGAAACTCTAACTCTGAGTCAGATAATTAAAATAATCCGAGGGCACGGGGAAATGAAACAAGCAGTTCCTGCCCCCAGGTGTGTGCTTGGGGCTTTGGCTGAACTCTGTGGGGCCGCAGGAGTGAGGAGGCAGCGATGGCTGTTCTGGAGGTGACAGAAAGATGTGTCTGCCACTGCTGCAGGAGCACAGGGACCTTCCCTTCTGGCTGCCCGATGCTTGCACAGAATATCTGCTTCTTCTTATCAGTTAAAGTTAATTTGAAGCCTGAGGAGTTTCAGGCAGAGGCCAGTTTTTACAAATGGACCATGTAGCCATGGCCTTTCGTGCCTGGTGGGAATGGAAAGCCAGCGTTGCACACCGGCCCCAAATCAGCTGTGCAGGGCTGAGGTGAAAATGGGACACAGCTTTGCTTGGCCCTGCGACTCAGGCCTGATTATTTCTGTCCTCAGGGCTCAAAATGAAACCTTTATACTCTTAAGAAAGAAAATTCCCACCCTCTCACAACTTCTAATCCGAGGAGATGGCAATATATTTGACTTTAAACCAGCGCCACCTTTATGCACAGAAAGGCCTTTTTGCTCAATTTCAGAAGTTTCTAACCCATTATTTATGGCATTCTCTTCCTTTAAAGCTTGAGCAGGCTCAGATTTAAAACAGGCAGAGTGACGATGAATGTTTGTAAGAAGACCACAAATAATGTTTTTGTACAGACCCCGCACTCACAGGCTGGGTCATCCATCACTGAGTCACACCCAGCTTGTCCTGCCTCCTGCAAGTGACAACAGCCTTATCTCCAGCCCATCCAGATTAAAAGCTTTGGAGATGTTCTATCATCCATTTCCAGTGCTTTTAATGTCACAGTATTTCTCTGGTTTAGATTAGATTGCTTTTAGCCCAAAGCTGTTTTGTTCACGTTCAGCTGGTGATGGAGTGAGGGATGGGTTTGCATTTGCAGGGTATAGGCTGGGCTGAGCCACAGTTCTGTGCTGACTAAGGGAGATTTCTCAGGCTGCTTCTGACTTCTTTTTCTATGGGAAGGAAGGAAGGAGAAGGGCACAGGACAGAGCAATTCCTTGTGGGAGCCACGCAGGACAAGATTATCACGTGTAATAATGTAATGTATTAGTTACAAATGCCCTACGTAATGCTTTAGTTACAAATGCAGAGCTCTGAACTCTGTTACAGAAGAGGTTGCAAAGTAAACTAAAATGTCAGGTAAATTGAGACAGAAATGAACATTTCTTAAGGTCTTGTAATCCCATTAAACTGAAACCTTGTTCCCTCCATTAATTTCTTCCAAAGGCAGCCCTGACAGCCCAGTGTTCGCTGCTCGCCTGTTGTGGCCCTTGGTGCATTAATCAAATTGTTTTTCATGTTAGGCTTATCTGTGTCCTTATTTTAGACTTTATTTTTCAAGGCAAACCTTCTTTAACACTGACCAGTGGAGAGGTGGGACACTGTTTTCCAGGTAGTTGTGCATGTTAATCCCTCCCAAGGCTTTTGGGGACAGTTAATGTGTCAGTGGTGGGATTCACAGGGGACAGAGTTGCAGCAGCAGCCAGAGACAGCCATTAACAGAGGAAAGTTAAATATTTTAAGTGGTGTTTGGTATTCCCAGTGCCTAATTCTGGGTTACTTTTGCTTAAGCTTTAGGAGAAGGCAGAGCTGTGTGTGGGCTTCTGCTCTATCCCATAAGACCACTGAGTTCTTGATTGATCTCGACAGAAACTTTAGAGAACTTGATTGAATTAAAACTATATTTGTCTCTGAAACTTAATGTGCTTGGGCACTGATCCAAAGTCCATTAAAGCAAATGGGAAGAGTCCCATTGGTTTTATTCCTTTTCAGCTGATGCCTTTAGGACAGTGCAGGTGATAAACAACAGGATGGATTTGGGGCAGGATTCTCCCAAGAGCTGCTGAGATGCTTTTAAAATCCCCTTTTCAGCTCCCTGATGTGATTGACGTTTATACTCTGGGTTAAGGCATTACAGAGATCCTATTTCTTTGTATCCTGCTTGTCCAGCAATAAACAAGATCCCCGTGAAAGAAAATAAATATGTTGTGGCAGTTCTTTGAATGGAAGAAAAGGGGGTGTGGGTGTTGGTGATCCTTTTGAAGTGGAATTTTAAGTCAATATCTGAATGCCTTTCTAAAGGAAAGTTTGACTTTGTTTCCCAAGGATCAGAAAAAAAAAATCATTTTATTCTTTAAATTTTTGCCAGGATTTTAGTCATCTTGACTTAGAAATTCTGAAGGGGAGCACTACAAAATTGAACGTCCAGGTTTGTATTTGCCATGAGAGCCACTTTCTACTTGCTGCAGAGTGTTTCTCAATAGTATTTCTCAAGAACTGAAATAATGTATGGGCTTGGTTTTGTGTGTAAGACTGATACAACATTTGTGGATGTAACATTTGCTGCTCAGGTCAGGGAAATGAGACAATCACTGAACTTGTTTCTCAGGAGGAAAGGAACTCTCTTACTGTGTCTGTGAGTGGGGCATTTAAAGGAATGTGTTCCTTATCCAAATAATACTGATAAGAAAACCCTAAATATGAATTTTAACTCTCCTTGACATGGATTTTTGTGGGATTAGAGCTGGCACCCATTCAGATACAGGAGTTTTCATTAGAAGGCTGATTTACACCCAGTTCTGCTCTAGGTCAGAGATAACTCTCCCAAAAGATGTAGGCAACTCCCTTCCATGAGTAAAGACAGGGAGCAATAAAACTTCAGAAAAGTCAGTAGTTTTATCTAATTTTCTCAGGCAAGAGCAGTACTTTGAAGATAAATCACTTCCCTGGTTCCAATAATTTAATTGGTTTCAATCATCTGGCTGGGAAAAAGTGCAATAAACAGTGTGATAATGCCAAGTGTGTGACAGCAGAGCTCTGCTTTTGCTGGGATGTCCCTGCTGGGACACTGCCTCTGTCCCTGTGCTGCCAGTGCTGGGGCTGCATCTCCATGGGGCTCTTCACCCCCTTGGTGCTGCTCCAGTGCCTGAAATGGGGCAGTGGAGACAAAGGACAAGCACTAAAAAGCAGCTTTGAGAGGATGCTGAGTATCTCCTGTCCTGCTGCTGGCTCTTTTCTGGGAGGGATTTCCTGCTGCTGCCATAAATTGCAGCAAATCATTATTTAAAAGTGTTTTTCACATGGTAGCAGCTACAAATCAAATAGGAAATAATTCTAAAAAAGGGGGTTGGCTCTTCTTGCAGGCCAGCAGTGATGGGATGAGAGGAAACGAGGAGGAGAGGAGGGTCAGGATGGACATCAGGAGGAATTTCTTCTTGGGAAGGGTGGTCGAGCAGTGGAAGCATGAGTTCAATCCCAGCTGGCACAGGGAGCTCCCAGAGCATCCCAAAGCACCTTGGTCCCCAAGGACCTGTTCTGTGGCCAGGCTTGAGCAGGCAGGGGAGGATCTGAGCCCAGGGCTGCTGCATGCACAAACTCTACCCATGAGCTCCTCACTCAAATTTCTGGGAGGATCTGTTCCTACCACAAGAGATTTTTGATGTCAGATTCTGGTTCCATGTCAGAAATTCGCTGTAGCTCCATTTTCTTCTCAGCCTTCACTAAAAAGTGCTCTCTACTGACTTGTTTCAGCCAAGTAAGGCAGGCAGTGAAAGATAAAAAAATTACTTCAAAAGGCAAACCTACCATTTTTGATAATACTTTTTCAATGTCTGCAACCTGTATAGTACAGATGAATTCACGTTTTAAAAGCACGACTATTTCCATCCCAAAAGGGGATCTTAGAAAGGCAATAAATCTGTTTTAATTTGTTTTATCATTCTAATACAATCTCAACAGGTACAGTCACAGATTTGCCCTTGGAATAATAAGCATTCAGCACCCTGAATGCTGCTTTGAGCCGTTTCCTTCTACAGACTTTACTAAACTCTCAAAAAAAATTAAATTACCAAGGCACCACTTGGCTTTCCTGAAGTATTGATTGTGCAAAGATTTGTGATGCAAGTCTGGTCACTCTGGCAGGTGATTCATAGCTGATAGAATTTGTTTCCCCCACCATCAGAAATATTTGAACAAAGAGGTTGCAGGAAGCAGCAGGGCTGTGAGTGCTGCCAGGTGTCCTCAGGCTGCCTGGTGGTACAAGGTGGTCTGAGCAGAGCCCTCCCTGCTGGGGGCCAAAACCACTGAAGGAATCCGTGCTGAAAAGGCTGTAAAAAGGAGTCTCAGAAGGATGGAGTGAGATGAGTAGGCAGCTGAAGAGAGGGGAAAATAGGCTGTAATAAATGGAACTGATGGAGTGGCATAAAGCAGCTTAGCTGTAATGCTGGTGACATCAGTGGGAGTGCTCTGGAACTGCAGCTGGCCCGGGCTTCACAAATCAAAAATTCCAATCAAATTGTTGAAGATTTCAAAACAGGAGTGTTCTCAATAGAAACAGCCAAATGTGCAAGTGATTTAAAAGTCCCACCTGTGTCCCAGCATGCTGCCCCTCTGCTCAGGTGAGACCCATCTGCAGAGCTGCCTCCAGCTCTGGGTCCCACACATGATCAGAGGGATGAGCAGCTCTGAGGCTGGGAGAATTGGGATTGCTCAGCCTGGAGAGGAGAAATCTTTGAGGTGACTTTATCACAGCCATTCAGTACCTGAAAGGAGCTGAAAGAAGAGATGGAAAAGGACAATTTACAAGGGCCTGGAGTGATAGGAGAAGGGGGAATGGCTTCCCACTGACAAAGAGCAGGTTTAGATTGGATACTGGGGCAAAATTGTTCCCTGTGAGGATGGGGAGGCCCAGAGCAGCTGTGGCTGCCCCTGGATCCCTGGAAGTGTCCAAGGCCAGGCTGGACACTGGGGCTTGGAGCACCTGGGACAGTGGAAGGTGTCCCTGCCCATGGCAGGGGTGGAGCTGCATTATCCTAAATGTCCCAACCCAAACCATTCTGGGATTCTGTGAACATTTCAGCTCCTGACATCAATTTATTAGAGAACCACAAGATCTCACTGGCACACCATCTTTAAATTGCTTTTTTTCCGTGTGTTGCTTTTGAAATGACTTTTATTGGGCATTACCCCTTGGAGAAACTCATGAGGTTAACAGACAGATTTGCCATGCTTATGCTGAGCTGTGTTTTAATTTTTTTGAGTGGTCCCTGAGCCTGTTTGTGATGGTGAGTGCATCATAAGGGAGGGAGGAATTTGGTCATAAATCACTGCACAAGTCTGAGCTGCAGCAGGATGGATTAGGGCTGAATTCTGAAGGGGTGGCTTGGTTTTATTTCCCACTCTGCTGCTGCAGGGTTGATAGTGGCCTCAGCAGCCATCAGGCTGTGTCTGTGGGAGGGCTCTGAGCGGGGGAAACATTTGAACATCACCAGGTCTGTCGTTCTGGCTGGCTGCTCATCTTGAGGGTCACTCGTGGGGGAATTTCACTTGGGGGTTGCTGGGATGCAGGCAGAGTGAAAAAAACTAGTGGGAGGAAGGGGAAAGGGGAAAAAAAGAGAGTTTTTTTCTCATGTTCTTTTCACACACTCTTGTCTTTCATTCTGTTCTCTATCCCCCTGCCGAGGTTTGCCACAGAATGACAAGGCAGCCTCCGTGGTGTGAACCTGACAGGAATGTTGCCAGTTCTCACAGACATCTAATTTCCTTCCCTATCACCTCCCAGAGCTTGCTCTAAGGGGCTGTTAGGGAGGGGAGAGCATTATTGATCCTTCTCAACTTTGTGTTTCATTAAAACAGAACTCTGGGCACTGAGCCAGCCCTCAGTTCTCCACAGCAGCCGTGCCAGGAGCTCCAGAGCACTTGGGATGTGGTTTGGGGATGCTAATGTGGGGATGGAGAGTGTTTTGGGCACTCTGGATTGGGTTTAGGGATGGATAGAGTTTTGGGCACTCTGGATGTGTTTTAGGATTAATAATGTGGGGATGGATAGAGTTTTGGGCACTCTGGATGTGTTTTAGGATGGGTAATGTGGGCATGGATAGAGTTTTGGGCAGTCTGGATTTGGTTTGGGAATGGATAGTGTGGGGATGGAGAGTGTTTTGGGAACTCTGGATGTGTCTTAGGGTGGCTGATGTGGGCATGGATAGAGTTTTGGGCACTCTGGATGTGGTTTGGGGATGGATAATGTGGGCATTGATAGAGTTTTGGGCACTCTGGATGTGGTTTGGGGATGGATAATGTGGGCATGGATAGAGTTTTGGGCACTCTGGATGTGGTTTGAGGATGGATAACGACCCCACCACAGCTACTTCATGTTCCTCCCATGCAGGTGATGATGCCACGAGTGTTTTTTGGGGGGTGAGGAATTCTCCCTGCTCCAGCCACTTTTGTCTGACACATCATTTAAAAAAAAAACCCAAAAAGTTTACATTTACTCTTGCCAATGTCCTCCACCTTCAAGAAGGATTCATCAGGAAGGGATGGTATTTCCATAGCAACAAGGGATTTTTTTTCAGAAAACTGGTGAATTTCCAAGGCACAAAAGCTTGTTCAGAGCCCAGAAGTACCTGGATGGAAAACAAAACAGATGGTAAATCCTCTACAGTTTTTTTCTTTTTTCCAGAAGAATTTTTTTTTTTTTTTGCCAGTTATTCTCCACTTTCCCCCATGTCCTAAATGTTTGCTTTGCAATAAATTTCTGATCCGTGATGGATTCAAGGCACTGCCCAGTGGAATTGGAAGTCAGCAGCACCAAGATCTGTTCACACCAACTGGAAGGGACAGGGACTCCCAGCTGCTCAAAAAACATCAGGGATTTTCTTTAGATTCCCAACCCTCAGAAACATTTCTTAATATTGTCAAGCAGAATGGTGTTTTGTAAAGCTTGGGGAATTGGGACATTGGGAATTCACCAAGCAAAAAGTCCCTGTCTTGGAAAAGTGCTCTAAGGATGGACCAGAATTTTTTTTTTTTAATGAGATGTTGCATTTTTCCCAGAGAACAAGAATTGTTATTTTAATATAAATGGGAGTTCTCCACATTTATCAAATATTAGTTATTGCCTTCATCATCATCAATTACTGGGCAAAACTTTTTGCCTCTATTCGAGCCATTTTTCTCACAATCATGGGAATAATCAGATTTTGCACAGTCCTAAAAAGAGGAGGAGCTCAGCTTAGGCCAAAGAGGAGTGGCAGGACAAAGGAATTAGAGTCCAGCTGAGCCTGGCTTCATGAAGCTCAGGAGGAAGAAGAGAAAAAAATCTTAAGTAATTTATATTTTTCAGTTTTACTTCTTTCCATTATCTTTTGTTGTTTGTCAGTGTAAAAATACAAGGCTTGACAAAGAAATTGTGAGGATGTCCATGGTTGTGTCTCATAATTTAATTAAAAACAAAGAATTGGAAGAACCTCCAACTCCAGGACACCCAGGACTGCTGCCTCCATTTCTGTGTTACACCTTGGAAATGTAAATTCTGCCTTTAAGTTAATTTCTGTTTTAGTTTTCTGGTCCTTTATCTGCTTTTCAGCTTTTTAAAGCTGAACAATGATTTATTACATCCAGCAAGGATGCTGGGAGGGAATTGGAGGTAATTTAACTTTATTTTTATGATGGAGTTTGCCGGTATCAAATTTTCATTTGCAACCAGCACATTTTCAGTTGTGAACCCCTTTTCTTGAGCATCTCCACTATCACTTAGATGTCCATTATTTTATGTTTTCCATTTGCCAAAGGTTTGCTAAGAGGAGACAGAAAATTCCCCACATCCTTTCACACTACCGTTATTGACAAAATTACTTTAATGAAAAAAATTGATGTTTCCTGATGTGAAAACTGAGCTAGTTCTTAAATTAAGGGCTTGAATAAATGGCAGACCATTTGTAGGATATGTAAAAAAGAAAGGAAAGTGAAAAGAGAATTTCTGCTTTTACTTATTACCCAATTGCTGCTTTTATTAGGGTCTTCAGAGATGAATTATGGAAAGCCTTGGGTAAGGAAAATCATTTAGGGAACTCTGTGGTAGTTGGATTGTAATATCCATGATGTGTTTAGATTTTTCTTCTTCAAATAAATAATAAATGTAGGTAAGGTCAGCTTAATTGATAAGAAAAAATGGAATTGTTAATGTTCTGTGACATTACCTATCACTGTGATATTTTCTAATGCCAAGGCCATTTAGCAACTGATGAAAACCCAAAGTTCACAGTAATGATTAGCATTAAATAAATAACACTTTCCTTTGGATATGTAGGCCCCATGGTTTTTTGGGAGTGCTGAAAAAGATCACTGGCTTTAAGAAATATAAAGCTTATAAGGTCTAATTTCTGAAATTAAAATCTTATTATTAATAGTTAAATACAGTTTCTATTCATTACGTGGTAAAAAAAGATGAGGAACTTAAATGTCAGAATAAGAATTCTGTTTCTGTAGCAGCTTGATTTTGGCCACGCAATAATTGTCTGCTCCTCTTATTGGAGCTCTCAGGGAGATGCATTTGAAATCCATATTGATTAATTCATGCACGCTGTGACTTGGTATCTAATTCTTTCCTTTGTCAGCTTGCTGGAACTAGAAGAAAATATCTGATCTTATTCCTCTGCTGGAATGATTTTTACATGAATTTTTAACAGCAAGACCTTCACTTGTATTTACTTGCAGGACCAAAGTTTTAGTCACTAACTCAGGCATGCCAGCAGACATGATTAATTTCTATTGCTTTTTGGGACAAAAAATAAGACTCCAGTGAAGCTCTTCTAAATTGGAGGCATTTTTTTCCTTTTTCATTTTTTGTTCTTAATCCAGCAGCTGGTTTGTATTTGTTTGGTTTTTGTTGATTTTTTGTAATCACAAGGTGAATCCTTCCCTCCTTTATCTGCAGAATTGTCAGCAACTTCCTGATGGATATTTCTGCCTGTGCCTGGAAATGACCCAACAACCAGACTACAACTTTTGCTCTACGAAAGCATTTTTTGTTCAAACTTTGGCCATGTGCTAATTTCTCCCCTAAAATTCTGGTGGAGCCATGAGCAAGGGTATAATTTAAACATTCCTTATGTAGTTGTGAGACAGGGAGTACATTTTTGGTGGGATTTTGCATGGAAAGAGGGCTCACCTGTTGGGATACCAGTGTTTACAACGACTACATTCAGTTATGGCATCCTGTCAGGAGTGTTCTGTGAAAAGCACAGCAGGAATTCCAGCTGGGAAAGAGCTCTGGCATTGCCAGCAGAATTCAGGCAGAACTGAGATACCTTAGGGCCAAAATCACAATGGAAAAATCACAGAATCCCACCTCTGCTGGGAGGTCAAAATATTGGAGATCCCTTCCATTGAGATGATCCAGGGATAAAGTTTCCCCCTGTTTTGGAGGGATATGGAGCAGGGTATGTGAGAGGTGGGTATCTTCAGAGTTGTAGTTCTTAAAATGAAATCAAGAAAGGAATTCTTGCATAGAATGAAATAATTTGCAGTCAATGCTTCAGGTGAGCTTCCTGAGATGTTTTCCTCTCCCACCCACTGTCCTTAAATGGCTTATCCAGAGCTCCAGGTTCCACTCAAGGACCTCTGTGCCTATGTGAAATGAGCATTTCTGTTACTAAATCCATGGAGGAGCAAAAGCTTTTCAAAGTTTGCATCCTGCAAACTTGTACAGAAATGATAAAAGACTTTTGGAATTCTGATGGCCTGCAGCAAAAAATTAAAGAATTTCATAGAATCCCAGAGTGGTTTGAAGGGACATTAAAAAACATCTCATTCCACCCCTGCCAGGGCAGGGACACCTCCCACTGTCCCAGGTGCTCCAAGCCCCAGTGTCCAACCTGGCTTTGGGCACTGCCAGGGATGCAGGGGCAGCCACAGCTGCTCTGGGCACCTGTGCCAGGCCTCCCCAGCCTGACAGAGAAGAATTTTCCCCAATATCCCCTTTCACTCTCCTCTCTTCATCACAGAACTTGCAAAGATGTTTTATAATGGAAAGTTTTAAACCAGGAATGAGACAAGTCCTTTTTTTAACACCATATAAGATTTTGGAGGATGGACAAATCAATTTTGCTACCACCCCTTTTCTGTCCCTCTTGCATCCTCATACCCCCAATAGGGTTTGCCTGTTGATCATAGTTATTTAGCAAATCACAAATGACAGCAATGTGACCTCTAGGGGCTGATATTCCTGCCAGCTCAGAAAAACAGTTCCTGAGCTTTTGATTTTTTATGTTTCAATAAGCCTCTGCAATGGTTTAGCTACAAAAAGGATTTTAATACAAGCAGACCAAACAATGCATGTTTCATACCCAGTTTGCTAAAACTGCAAACTTTTGCAGGACAGAATTATTTTAATGATTATATTAAAAAGCTCTTCTCTAGGGAAGCATCTCTCTCTCCCCTACAGATGTGCTAAATAAGCAACATTTCCTCGCATTTGTAAGCAATTCCAGTGAAAGTTCTTTAAAACATGATCTGTTGGCATTCTGACTATAAAACTGGGCTGTGATCTGCATTCTTGTTTGTGTCTTCCCCTCTTTTATAGATGTAGAATCATTGAACTATTTCTACCAGGGCTATGGGAAATTATTTCGTACTGCTACCCAAGCTAATCATTATTCACATATAAACCACCCATTTACTGTTTCTCATATCCAATTTTTGAAGAAAATATTGATGATGACACCCGAAATAACTGGGCAAGGCTTTGAAGAAGCTCTGCAAATCTATTACAGAGATGAATTGCAAAAGTGAGGTGCACTCACTAACCATGCCAAGTGAATGCCAATAGATAAAGTTCAGCTGAGGATTTCTCTGTTTGAATCTTTCTAGGAAGTTTGTGCATGTTATTGTAAGCAAATTCCTGAGTCCTGTTTTTTGTCACTGTGGAATGGAAAGAAACTGAGGTGCTGGAGTTATGCAAATGGAAGGAAAAGGTTACTAATACCCCTTCAAACAACAGAATTCTCTGCTGACTTTAGGCAAAAGATGCCCTAAACCAGCCAGGAGCTTCTTTGAGACCTGTATTAACAGCAAATCATGGAAAGACAGCAAAAGTCTTGCAGTGGCTGTGAAAAGCAGCACTGAGGGATTCGGGATAACAGGAAAGAACAGCAGGGCTGTGAGCCTGAGCAGCAGAAGGAAGGATGCAAGGTGACTTCAGGCTCACATCTGTATAACCCTGGGCATTTCACATGTGTCATCATGGATCAGGCGAGGAGAAGCAAAGCAAATCCAGCACACAAAAACCCTGCATCCCCAGGAAAAATCCTTCTGTTTGGGATCTGTGCTGCCATGGTGATTTCAGGCTGATGGAGACATCTCCTGTCGGGCACACCTGGAAAAAGGCAGTGCTGGAAAAAGGCCCTGACCCTGCTGCCAAAGCCCTCTCAGCTCTGGAGATCCCTGCACTCATCTGGCTTCCTGCTTGTCTCAGGTGTAGCTGGGTGTGAATTCTATTTCCATCTGTCAGAGCTGGGGCAGTTATCTCTGTTCATGGGGCACTTTTCTTTATCTCTCCCACAGCCAATCCTCCCTCCAGGAGATCTCTGCTGTTCATGGGCCATTAATTATTAATTATCTTCTCTTCATGGGCCATTAATTATTAATTATCTTCTGTTCATGGCCAGTGAGTGTCCCTGCATGGCTGAGAAAATTCCATCATCCATGGGGAGATGCTCTGCCCAGGGGAGGAGCCAAACATTCCTACCTGGATCCAATCTGACCTGGGAACAGCACAGCAGCCTCTGCCCCCTGCATTCCCAGAGGAGCAGCTTTATCCCCCTGCATTCCCAGAGGAGCAGCTTTCTTCCCCCTGCATTCCCAGAGGAGCAGCTTTATCCCCCTGCATTCCCAGAGGAGCAGCTTCCTTCCCCCTGCATTCCCAGAGGAGCAGCTTCCTTCCCCCTGCATTCCCAGAGGAGCCCAGGCCCATCTCCCCCAGCCCTGGAGCTCCAGAGGAAAACTCCCCCCTTGTGCAGATCCTGCTCCAGCAGAAGCACAGCTGGCACTGCAGGAGGGCTGAGCCCCCCTGGGATGGGGCTGAGCCACCTCCCTGACCCACAGGGGACAGGGCTGCTCTGGCAGTGCTGTTTCATATTACTGCATTTTTATTTGAATTTTATTTTTCCTAATAAATAACTATTATTCCTATTCCCATATCTTTGCCTGAGGGCCTTTTAATTTCAAATTTATAATAATTCAGATTGAGGGGGTTTCCATTTTCCATTTCATGGGAGGCTCCTGCCTTCCTTAGCAGACACCTGGCTTTCCAAACCAAGACACTGCTCTTCACACCCATCCTCCAATGAAAACCTTCAGGAAAAGGCTTTTCATTGCCAGGCTCCTCTGAGGCTTGGGCATAAAACACTATTTTCCTCATGATGGGGAAGCTTTTGAGTCGAAGGGACGGATGGTCCTGGGCAGAGGTGGAATTTTCAGTGTGGAATGTCTGCAAGGCTGTGCTTGTAACCTGCCTCACCCTGTGATCAGCCAGGAACTCCCCTGCTGCTTCACTACAAGATCTGCACGCAAACAAGACTTGTGTGCTCTCTTTCCTACCGTTTGGTGGGAAAAAAAAAACAAAACCATTTATGTTTTTAAAACCTGAAAATGCCTCAATGCATTAACAGTCTTCTGTACAAAAGCAAAGACTGTTTAAAGATTCAGAAAAACAAAGGATTAGACAAAGGTAATGTTTTTGTGATATCTTTGGCTATGAAATAGCAGCTAAATGGTTACATTTTTATAATTTAAGTCATTTTACCATATCTATAACTTCATTTCCCTTGTACAGACACGGCAAAAACTTCTGTTTTCCTTCTCCTGGTATTTTCTTTTCTGTTTTTAGGGCTTTGCCATTAAAGCTGCTTTAATCTTTGTAGATAAATCTTCAGGTTTTCAATTTTTTTTTTTCTCTCTAAAGACTTCATCTGTCTTAAGTCTTTACATTTCATCATCTTTAAATATTTTAGGTAATTTGAAGCCCTAATTATAAATGGATATCATTAAGATTAGGTTCTAATAAGTGCTAATCTTTCCTCCAACCACGGAGATAAAGCCTGTCTTAAACCTGAATGGCTCAAAACAAGTTCATTTTTTTTATCCTCATAAAGTGAACAAATAAAACACTACCCAGCAGCTGTATTCACTGGAAATAATCCTCCCATTTATTACTGCAAAGTGCTTTTCCTTGGAGGTATCAGCCTGCTTTACCTTCAGATGTGCAGGCTGCAGGTCACAGAGCCTGAAACGTGGTCATGAAACCTGAAAATCACCTTGCCTTCACAGAAAACTCCCAACTTGGCTCCAATTTTGGATACTTTTGGTCGAGTTTTGGGTCAAGCAGGGCCAATAAAGGCACTGTGAGTTTTTAGCTCAGGGCACAAATGAATGGCCTGGTCTGCACTGCACACCTCGAGGTGAACACTTCTCTTTTCATCAGGGAAATTCTGATGTTTGGAGGTGTTGAGTTCATTTCTGCCTGTGCTTGGCTTGAGCCCAAGGTTTGTGATCAAACCAGGAGCTCTGACTGAGCAAGGAATTTTTTTTTTTTATGAAAAATGAGTGAACATGGCAATTTCATGTGTTGCTCAGGGAAGTGTGAAGGAAAATTTTGGCAGTAAATCAAACCCTGCTTGGATTTTGCTCCCCAATGGACTTAATTAGCCCTCTCCTATCAACCAAAAGGGATGAAGCTGTCCAGGCTTTCCCTGAATTTAAATAGTTTTAATACTCCAAACCATCTTAAATGAGATCTGATGTGATGAAAGGTAAAACATCTTCATTTGATTGGTAGTTGTCATTCCAAATGTGCCTCTGCAGCCAAAAACAGGGGAGGAAGAGGGAAAACAATGTTCTTGCTGTGTGGACAAAATGCAGCAAATAATTCACAACTAATAAGTAACACAATCTCCTCCTGAGGACTAAAAATACCCTGCTTTTATTGAACATGTATTTATTGAAAGTCATCAGGTAAGTAAAACGATGTTACTTTTATTTCTTGCCTGGTCATAAGAACAGGCAGTTCCAGAACAAATTGAAAGTTCATTTCCTGGAGATCCTGGTTTATGAGATTCTAAAGCTGGCCTTTGGTAAATGGTTATGAAAGTGGAATTTGAACTGCATGAAAGTTTGTGAATAGTGATCAAAGACAGCTTGGAAAAAAATAAATTATATTTCCTGATCATTCTTCATTTCCAGTATTAATCTAACTCATAGCCCTGCAAGCTCAGAAATTTCAATCTGGAGACTCACCTAAAGCCTGAAACAAATGTGAGGGATTGCAAATCAAAGTAGGAATGTGGCTTGGTACAAGCCCCTAAAAGCCACTCTTGGTCAGTCCCTCAGTCACCTCTGTGCTCAGGAGTTCTTTCTAACAGTGGCTGTCAATACAGAGCTTCAAAAAGAGTTAAAAATATTTTAATATGGATGAAAAGCCCCACAAAGTTAATAAATGTGGTTCATTTTTGTCAGGAGCAGTATGAGAACAAAGGAAGAGAAGGTTTATAACTTATAGTACAACTCCACCAGATGGATCTGAGTTGAATTTCAGTTTTTATTTTCTTTATAAATTTCATGTTTACTTACTGTGAGAAATCAGGCAAGCACTGACTTCTTTGTGTGATCTACACTTGTGAAAGCTGATTACAAAAATAGGGAATTATGTTTATGAGAAGCAGATCTTGGTAAATGAAACACAAAATACAACTGGGCATTGGAGGAGACACATAAAATGGCTGGAAGTTAAATAATCTAATTATAAATATGATTATATAGAAAATGCCAGCATCAAACCCTGCTTTACTTCATCTCCCATGCTTGTAAATCTAAACCCCAACAAAACAGGTTCTTGATGCTCTTCCTGATGAGATCCTCAAACCGAAGCTCCCAAAATCAGTATGAATCATTTAAGTTTGGGATACTGAGTGCCAATTTTTCTGCAGGAAATTATCTTACATCTAAAACCACATTTTTCCTAGCGGAAATGTTATAATTAAAAGTAGTCTTGAGTATTGTAACATAATTTATGTAGAATAGTATATTCTGCTTTCTTTGAAAAGAATAGATAAGTATCCCTTTTACAATGGGATGCATTTAAGTAAGGCATTATTATAGAATATTCAAAACTGTATTCATCTGGCTACTAAGAATATGATTTTCCTACAGGGACGAGCATATTATAGTGCTACAAAAGAATACTCCAGGCAAGGTCCAGAATACAAAATATTTTCAGGTTGATTACACATTATGCAAACTACTTGAGTTCCTTCTCAAGATCAAAAAAATCCATAAATCCATATGTGTTTCCACAGGCTCTCCACTCAAATTGCCTGTCAGAGTAAAAAAATCTTGAAAACTGTGCTGTAACCAGGATGATGAAGGAAAATTTCTGCCAGACAGACTATATAGTGAAGAAAAACGGGTGTAAGTTATTGTGTGCCTCCTAGCCTGAATACATATGGGGACAAATGCAAATTTGCCAAATGACATACAGCTTAGAGTGCATAAATTTCAAAGAGATAACACTTTGTCCTTATTAAATCCTGGCTTGGATCACGGAGTGCTTTTTCCTGAAACTCCAGCTTTTCTGGAGTTTGTTTATCCCCTAAAGGAGCATCAATTATAAATAACAGTCAAACCACCAAAATTGGAAGGACAAGACTCGAAGCAAATAAACTGCAACAATATAACCAATAAAAACTCGAATATTTCCGTGCACTCCAGGTATCCTTTGAGGGAGAGGCATGGGAATTATCATTTATTGGCAGAGACACAAATACCTGGTGTGGAAGAGCCCAGGTGCGATGCCTGGATCAACAACTGCACAGATCTACGGGGTGGGCATAAATCGAGCTTTTGTGAAAAATTAAACATCAAAAGGATGTTTAGCTCAGTGAGTCCTGAGCACTAACTAAAGGTTAGTGTGGATAATGGGATAACTTGTAAAAATATGCGATAAAGTTAGGTTAGTGTGGATAATGGGATAACTTGTAAAAAAAAGCCATTTGAAGCCTCCTTGCGCTCAGCGAGGTTGATTTAGATTTTAGCTACTTAAAGCATGACACTAAATGAGCGGGAAGAGCAGACTGCTTCCTCCAGAGTGGCGAATAAATAATACTTTAAAGCGAAACCATAGAAAAGTGTGCATTCAATGACAAACGGGATGCTTCGAGAAGTTTGGCAATAAAGGTCGGAATTAGATGGGAGCGGGCTCGTTAAAAGGAGGGAGAGGGACTTTTTAGAAGGGCCTGGAGTGACAAGGGACAGTGGTTTTAAGGCGGTGGAAGGCAGGTTTAGATAAGGAGGGAGCTGTGCCCTGTGAGGGTGGCGAGGCGCCCACAGCAGCCGCGCCTGCCCCATCCCTGCAAGCGCCCAAGGCCAGGCAGGGGGGGATGGCAGCAACAAGCGGAGCTATGCCCGCCATGGCAAAGGTGGCACTGCAAAATCTTTAATGTCCCTTCCAGCCCACGCTGATCCGCGGTTCTTTGGAAAATGAAGCTCTGCCCTCAGCCGGGCTCCGCGGCTGAGGAATCGTCTGTCCCCTTGTCCCCCCACACGGCGGCGCCCAATGGCCGCTCCCGCGCTGCCATGGCAACGGCGCCGCGCGCGGGGACCGAGGGGCGGCGGGGCCGGGAGCCCGCAGGGACCGGGACCGGGACCCGGACCCGGACCGGCACAGGGACCGGGACCGGGACCGGGACCGGCACAGGGACCCGGGCCGGGACCGGGATCGGGACTGGGACAGCCACAGGGACCGGGACGGGGATCGGGACCGCCACAGGGACCGGGACCGGGATCGGGACAGCCACAGGGACCCGGGTCGGGATCGGGATCGGGACTGGGACAGCCACAGGGACCGGGACCGGGATCGGGACAGCCACAGGGACCCGAACCGGGACCGCCACAGGGACCCGGACCGGGATCGGCACAGCCACAGGGACCCGGGTCGGGATCGGGATCGGGACAGCCACAGGGACCGGGACCGGGACCGGGACCCGGACCGGGCTCGGGACCGCCACAGGGACCCGGGCCGGGATCGGGACAGCCACAACCTAAACAACCCCACGCTTTACTGCGCGGCTTTTTACACCTTTACTCCCTGTCTGCCCTTTCCCCAGAGCGCCCATCGGGACGAGTACAACCCGCAAACCCATCCCACATCGGGCCTTGAGAGGAGCTGTAAAGGCAAGTCCTGACTCTGCTGCCATTATCCACCTGTTGTTTATCGCCCCACCTTCTATTTATCACCTTCTCTGTTATTTATCACCCCGCCTGGTTTTATTTCCCCCCTTGCTCTGCTCGGGGCAGAGTTGCTGCAGCTCACAGGGCAGTGACTGTATCTCCATAGTGTGGGTAAGAAGGTTTTTCTCTTGAGAAGTGTAGTTTTTGTTTTCTTTCTTTTTTTGTTTGTTTGTTTCATTTTGTTTGCTTTGGTTTTGTTGGAGTTTTTTGGGTTTTTTTTTTAGTAGACTGGAAATGCTTACACCCTCCTCTCATGGCCTTTGTGTTTGAAGTTACAATACAGCTGAAATGGCACTTCTTGGTTAAACAGTTGTATTGTTGGCTGTGTTTTCCCCCCTTAACTGCTGTAATTTTTTCCCTTAAATAAAAACCAAGCTGTTTCAAACCGCCACAACAGTGAAGATATGCAAACCATAGAAAGAGGTGTTGAGTTTGCAGCGTTACTAAGATAATGCACCTTTCCAAAGTGTGTTGAAATTGCAAAATATTGAAAATTGCAAAAAGGACTTAGGGAAATTGTCATTTAGTGAGTTTTATATTGTTTTCCTAATCTGTCTTTATGTGTGTTGCAGAGTGTTACACATAGAAATGGGTAATTGGTTTAAAAATAGAAAATGGAGTTTGAAATGGTTGGTGTCACAGGTGTTGGGCATGGATAATATGAATTTATTCTGAAAGGCTGGAATTATTTCAGCATACCTGAATTAAAGTTTATGTGTAATTTTTTTCTTTCTTTTATTTTTAATGTCATTCTTTTTCTTCATTCTTTGAAGTAGTTAGCATAATATTTAGTGCTTGGAAGGGCCAGAAGTCTCAGTTGTTGTAGTTAACAGCAAATGGGTGAGGAGTGATGATAGACAAACTCTTTATTGCACTTGGAATAATTCTTCAAAGGAAATAATTTGGTTTGAAGTATTGGTAAGTGGATGGAACTTAGTGCAGCATGAAATCCACATTCGTGGTGTTGATAATGGGATGTGAGCTGTTGCATGGACAGTAACATCCCTTTGGATTTGATGGGTTTATTGATGTGAGCAAGCTGTCGGAATTTGCCCTGGTTAAACTCTTGTACTGTGAAATAAACCCATCTTCAGCAGTCTGTAAGTTATAAACCTGTCTTTAAATTGATTGGGAAGAGACTCGAGCTAAGCTGGGGTACAGGCTGTGTGGAATTTGGGTTTATTTAGATATGTCGTCTTAAATTGACTCAAATTTTGTTTAGCCTGAGCAGCAGTTTTTGCTTTGTTACTTTTAACTGTACATCCATTATCAGCACAGAGAAACCTGCTGGAATGGTGAAATTTGAGTACCAGTGTGGCAGAGGAGCAGGCAGAAAGGATGTGGCTAATTAGTGCCTGATTTATTTATGTTGATGAGTTGCTGTAGTGTTTGCCTCGCTGGCAAATTGTGTTGCCTACTAGAGAGAGAAGAGGGATTCATTAAACAAAAAGCAGACAGAAAGAGGGAACTCCTCTGTGTATTTAAATTCCAAGGCTGTTTCTGAGGAGTTTGGGTTTGCCTTTGCTGCACTTCCCTGGCAGCCCTGAGGGCCCAGCTCAGGAATATTTCAGGGTGTGCATTTCCCCACGGGGTTTGTTTAACTTTGACTCTTCCAGTCTCAGTTTAACAGTTGTTTTGTTTTTGTCCCACACAGGATTATGCTGTTCAATGAATTCCTGTATTTTCTCAGAATAATTCAGGGGGTTGATCACTGTCTATCTCTATCCCCTGTTTCTACAGTTTGATGCTGTTTTTCCCCAACTAGTGTTCCTGAAACTTTGCAGGGCTTTTTATCTCTAATATTCTCACACAGCATCTCTGATATTTATCTCTGATATTACCACATTTTTAAGTTATCCCTTTAAATATTTGCTTTCAGTGGAATATGTTAAAGTTAACTTGTATAAATGGTATTTTTTTATTAACTACTTTCTCTCCTTGAGCTTGCTCAGCTGAACTGTGTCATTTGCCTCTATTTTTACTATTAAATAACCTTTGGGCCCCTCAAATCCAGTGTGTGACCTCCTCCTGTCCAGCTTTGCTGGTCCTACAAGCTCACATTAGCCACGAGAAAAACTTTCTTCTATTCAAAATTAATAAAATGTTTTTTTATCTTGGAAAATGAACAGGAATAACTGTTTTGGAATGATGTTAGAATTGAGTGCTTGGATTTCCTGACACAATAAGATGTATGTTTTGTGCACAAATCTGATGCTTTGTCAGCACTGAAATATTGCATTTTAGGTTCTGTGGCAGAAGTGTTTTAACTTCCACATGCCATTGAGGTGTTTGGCCTCATGGGTGGAGATATTTGGGTACATTTTATCTGTATTAATGCTCACTGTGAACAGGCACTTTTACATCGGGGATATTTCCAATCCTTATTTCCCTGGGGAGAGCAGGACCTGGAAGCTGAGATCCACGAGCTGCAGAAGAGTTTCCAAGCACCCTGGCAGCTGTAAGTCTCTGCACTGTCAACTTTTGAATTTTTTTTCTTCAATTATTCCATTCTTTTCCCATTATTTCCAGCAGCATCAGGAAATGCCCAATTTTGCCCTGAGCTGCAGTTATCCCACAAACATTCCAGCCCAGCAAGGCTCTGGATGTTCACCTTCAATTTAAACCCCCTGCTGTACGAATTTGCTTTTTGGAAGAGTATTTTATTTTACAACCTGGATTTAAAAAGAAAAGTATTTGAAATACCACTAAAGTCTTGAGAGGAGGGATTAACTCTGCTCTGTGAGTTATTGTGTTCGTTTGTATCAATTTGTCTGTGACAGAAGGAATTTATCTTCCCAAATCAAATGAGATGGTTTGACTTCGTAGCCAATGGTACAATTTTCTCCTTCTTGGTGCTTTCTATGGGTTTGGTTCAAGAAAGCTGTGTTTTAGTTAATATTAATCTCCTTGCACATGAACTTTAGGGAATTGCCCAAATGAAACAGCCAAGGAAATCTTCTCCCTGGTATCATAAATGTAATAAAAAAGGATTTTTTTTCCCCAGTTAAATTTAATTTTGAGTTGCTCTAGGATTTTATTGGCACTTCATATAAACAAGTTTTGTGCTCCATTTCTCTCTCTATATGAATATTTTTGGATGTGTAATGAGTTTTTTACTGTTTTATTTCAATCAAATTCCCATTTCAACTGGTTCCTAACTCTAAATCATTGAAATTCTATTTCTTTAGGAGAAGTTATACTAGGCATCATGAATGTCAATGATTTTGTAATTCTCCCAGGCTCAAAAGCTGGAACCTCTGTGAGATTAAAAACAAAGTAAGTGCATTCAATCTGATTGGGATTGAGATGTTTTCATAATTTTTATTAAGTTTTAATGCAACATTAACTAGAAGAGTGGAAGAACAAAAAGAATAATGATGTGTTTCTTTTGTAGCATTTTCCCTATGCTTTTATCCACAAGCCTTTCTTTTCTCAGGCTTTAATTGACTTCCTGATTAAGTTATAGGTTTTATAACCCTGTGTATCCACTGGATAATACAAGCATAGTAAAGAAATCAGTGGATTGTTTATTTTAATATAATTAAACCCCAAACCTTTCTGAGTACAGACACAGCTATATCAGTTTTTTGGTTGGAATTTGCACTTGACTTGTCCTAAATTTCCCCAAGCTGTTGTCAATCCTGCTGGGAGAATAAAGGGAGGGACATGGCTGTAATGAGAAATGTTCCAGCTTCTGTTTTTCTGCTTTAAACTTCTTCAGGCACCTTACTGACTTCCAGGTGACTTCTAACAAATATCTCACTATTTCCTCCAGAACTGTCAAGGAATTGCAGTTGGAGAAAGCTCAGTTAGAAACAGAAAACAGAGAGATGGAGAGAAGATTATTGCAGCTGCAGTCAAACATGAGCAGAGAAAAAGAAGAGAGGAGGTAGGTTCAGTTTCTCTGTAGAAAAAAGGAATTCAATGAGATGCTCCCTCCACAGTGCCAACTCCTCACATGGGATTGCTTGTAAAGTTTGGACTTCACAATTATATTCAGTCTCCTCTCTCCAGTCTTTCTTCTCAATGTTCAACTTGCTTCCCTATGACTTTGTTAGTATGAAACTCTCATATGATATTTGATCTGTTTTCCTCATGTATTCCCTCTTCCTTTTCCCCCTGATTGGATTTGTCACCTTAGTTTTCAAGCAGGAGACAGAGTAGTTTCTCCTGTTTGTTTCTGATGTTTCTGCAGAGGATGCTGTTGTTAATTTTGATCCCCTTTTACATTTGTGTGGCCTCCCAGGGTGGCCTTTCCTGCATGATGGCGAGCAGGGCTTGGAACCAGGCACAGTGTAAAGAGGCAAATGCTGGGCTGCAGTTTAAATCTGAATGTTGGCAAATTCCTGCAACATGTGCTTCCTTTTCCTTGAGTTTCTGTCTGCAGTTTGTCCCTTGGACTGCAAATACCTTGGATTTGGATCCCTTGGTGCTGCTGAGCTGTTGGCAGCTCTGTGAGCTTGCCCTGAGCTGCTGGGGCAGTGTTTTCCAGGTGATGTGTGGCACTTTTGTCTCTGTGCTATTCTGTTGTTTTCTTCTCAAGGCCCTGTACCTGCAGCCCCTGATAGGGGCTGTGCTGAGCTCTGAGGACAGGAGGCTTTGGCATTTGCACCACTGCAGTCATGGAGTGGTTTGGGCTGGAAAGGATCTGAGAGTTCCTGCATTTTTAGCAGTGCTGGATGAAGTCCTACAGTACTGGGACAATGAAGGCTCACACAAAATGTATTTCTGTTTTTATTCTTCTGAAACCGACCTTTGAGAATTGATAAGAATTTTTTTTTTTTTTAAGTTTAAAAACTTGGATGAATTTAATGGTTTAAAAATAAGTACTTTCTCACACATTGTTGTATTTACTGCTTTTAAAGTGGATTTGAAGCAGATTTCAATGGGAGTATTTGTGCTTTAAGGAATTGATTGTCCTATACACAAAAATTTTATTTTTGAGATCTTTTGTTCGTACTTAACAAGCTGAAGGAAAAACTTTATGCTTATCTTGCTTGCCAGAGGCTGAATTCTGAAGTTTTTTCTTGCCTTGGTTTGTAGGAAGTTAGGTGCTTACCATTGGAAATCTGGGCAGGCAGGACCAAGGACCCCCCAGACCCGAGCTGTGACCCAAAATAATGAAAGCAGGAAGAAGGTAGGAAACCATATTTGCTATTTAAAGTAAAACAAGATTTAGAACTGGATTTATGTTGCAGAACAGGAAAGTTTCAAATGCTATAAAACCAAAACATTAAGCCCATCTGAGTAAAATTCCTTACTGCTTATTTTTTCCATGCCAAGCTTTTGAGTCCCTTTGAGCTGGAGGGACATCAAGTTTTGCTGGGTGATCTGTTGGTGTTTCAGTTGCAATAAACAGCAAATTATCCCCGCTCCTACAGATTTAATCCTGTAGGATAGCACTGGTAGTGGTGGAAGTCATCAGGAGCCATGGGCTGGTGCCCATGATGGATCTGAAATACTGAAAGGCTTTGGGTGAAACTTTGAGTGCAAATTCTGTCTTCCCAGATAAAATACACCACAGTTAGTATTTTCTTTAACTCAGTTATATTGACTCTTGTTCTATAACATCGTTGCTCAGACCTAAAAGAAGGGATGTAGAACTTTCCTGCTAAATCTTTGAAAAATCTGTTTTCTTTTCAGTATGTACAAATGGGGTACTTATCTTCCTTTGAAAAAGTCTGTAGCAATTTTTTTTAGACTGGCAGAAAATGAGAACTCAATAAAATTGCCTCCTTGTCTGTGAGAGGAGAGGATCAGAATGAAAAGGTTTTCTTTACCCACCTCTTTCCCCTCCCCTTCTCTCAGACAAGGAACTCGGAGCTGTTGCTGCTTCAAAGACTCAAGGTTTCAGCTGGGGTGGCTGAGGAGATGATGGGGCAACATTTTTAAAATAGCAGATTAAGGGGTGAGTGAGGGGCAGTGAGGCTGCAGGGTGAACTCTTCAGGGGAAAACTGAGGATCAAAAATGCTGAAAATTATGAATTATTGAGATGTTAGATCATGGAAGGGTCACATGGGGAATGTTTTCATGTCTGGGGAGTGAAACTGGTCCTGGGCTTCATGGCTGTCATGAGCACTACATGGAGTTTTCTCTTTAAATGCATGCCCTGCTATTTCCCTAAAAACATTTTCATTCTGTGCAAGTTTAACAGTTGTTTTTGTTTTTGTCCCAACAGGATTATGCTGTTCAATGAATTCCTACTCCTAATGACTACTCTTTAGTCATTACCATTAGAACCTTATTCTGATATATGTAAATATTCTTTCCTCTAGCTTTCTCCAGAAAAAGTGAAGTTGCAAGTGCTCAAGAAACCAATTCAAGGTAAAGACATATTTCTTAACTGAATAAAACCCAAACTTCCGATAGATTATTTCTTCTTAGAAGTTGTTGCAATTAAACAGCAAAGAAATCGAAGAGTGGAACACTGGATTAGTTGAGGTTTTTTGTATGTTTTGTTTCAGAGCCAGCAAAAAAAGCAGTCAAACCTGAAAAAGGAAATGTAGCTCATGAAAAACTGGGAGTGAAGGGGATAGCCTGTAGGCCACCTGAAATTAAGGGTGGGCTGCTGGTAAGTGTAAATGGTTTAAAAATAACTCTCAGTTTAATGTGTGTAGAATTTTTTGGGGTCAGTATGTAGACATACATTTTTCTTTCTTACTCTGATAATTACTAAGTGCCTGTAGAGTAAAGAGAAATTTTACAGACTGATCTCCCTGGATTCAAGGAAACAGATGAAATGATTCTGTTACTAGAACTTCTTTAACTGGTTACAGTTAAAGAATTTTTTTAAACTGTATTTTTATTAACTTGCCCAGTATGTGGCTATGGCTGAAGGAGGCTGATCTCATCCTTAACTAAAGAACACTTCTCTGTTATTAAAGTAAGATGTGTGGTTGCAGGCAAAGGGGCCAAAATTAAGTGGTCCATGAATGTTTTGTAATTTTAAATCATTACATAAGTCCCAGGGCGTGTGTTGAATTCTAACTGATTTCCAAGCTGGCACCTTGTTGGCTGTGTTAGAAGGGAAATTTCTATTATTAAGTATGAGGTATAAGTATTTAATAAGGGTATGTATTTTTGCCTTTTAGCAAGTAGGAAATAGGAAACAAATAATAAATAGGAAACCCATCATCCAAAGTGTAGTGTAGCTTCATACAACTCGATTTTCAAGTCATTTATGTGAATAGGGAAGTTCCACTGTTGAATAAAAAAAAACATTTTTATTTTAGGCGTTATCTCTCTTAGAGAGATCCCCCTCCCCACCCTGTAATAGATGATGTGATTTATTTCCATTGTTTTATTAAACCAGTTGGAGCTGCTAACCCTTAAAAGGAACTGATATTTTGTGTGTGTCTGTAATGCTTTTCCTTTGGGGGAAAAAATACGCGCGGATTTGGCATTTAAGATAACTTGTCTGGGATTTTGCTTCCGTGCTCCCAGTTTCATTAACGCTCAGGGAACAAAGAACTGCACGCTCCCAACGGGGCAGATCGTGCGTGTTTTGCTTTTTCCAGCGGTTTTTAGGGAGCGATCCCGGGATGTCCCGGGCGGGCGGCTGCAGTGCCGGGGACGGCCGCGCGAGGGCGCCGCGCCCCCGCGGGACGCCGCGGCCGCTCCGCATCCCGGAGCGCTCCCGCATCCCGGGGGATCCCGGAGCAAGAACGCGCCTGGAAACCCGTGCTGCTGCGGGGAATTCCGCTGCCGGTCGCTCGAGTTGTGCCCTGCTGATCCCCTGTTCACACGGGGAATTTTGTGCCGTGCTCACCCTGCGTGGCAGTGGGAGGATCGGGGGATGCACTGGACGTGCGGACAACGACACCTTTAACAGGCACCTTGTGTGCCATTGGATGTGCAACCATTCCCTGAATCACTTAAAGCAGCGTAGGAACCTGATTTTAAATATCCTGATTGTGTAGGGGCTGCTGATGTGTGCCTCTCATCTTTCTGCCAGTACCTCTGCTGCTTTGTTGTAGTAAAAGCAGGTCCTTCACTTGGAGAATGTGTAGACAAAAGATCTTTCCCATAAATACATAAATTATTTCGTGGTTTTGCTTGATAATCATCCAAAAGTTGGTAATGAAAACCTTTGCTCTAATAAACGGTGAAAAATCACTACATTCCGAGTATAGAACTGTTTTTTCTCCTTTTGTAGCTGTTTTTAACCAAGCTCATCAATTACAGTTTGGACTTCCCTGGACTGCTGTATTAATAACTACCCCAGTTAGCCCCTTAAATGACCATTTTTCCCTTGATGACCTCTCCAGATGTGCCCCTGTCCATTGGGAAGCTTCAATAAGCAGCTCTTCATTAGTAAAGCACATAGCTCATAAATTCCTTTAAATGAGACATGCTGCATTAAATGCCTCATTTAATCCACCCTGTACATGAGATGTGGTATCCATGGCTTTATATCCAAAACTTGGGATGTGGGTGTCCATGACCACTGCTCTCTGATACCAAAAATCCTTTAAAAGTAGGGGGTTTGTGTGTCTGGTAATAAAAACTTTGTTTTTCTTATTTAGCTCTTGATAGATCTTTGCAGTTAATTGTGAGCAAGATCACATAAAATGGGAGTGATCTTGATTATCAGGTAGCTCAGCTGAGCCCAGAAAAGTGAGTGCTGCAGTTCCACAGCTGACACTAAAAATGTTGCTGCTCCTCAGAAATGCTTTGTCAGTAATGTTGTGGAACTGATTTAGGAACCAGCCTCGGCGTCAGCCTGTGCAAGCCCTGGGAACCAGGACAAAGGATTGCTGCTGAGTGGTGCCTTTGATGAGAAGGCATCTGCAAAGTCTTTTCAGGAAGCTTTGCTTCAGTGGAGAAAAGGTGGAAGTGATCCTGGAGGAGATCTGTCTGCCAGTGAGATCCCATCAGGTATGGTTTTTTCTGTTTTAATGACATTTTAAATACAATAGGAGCCATTTGGGGGAGTTAGATTTTAGATTAATGAAGGCAGGTATTATGTGAAGCTGAGAAAACCCATTTTATTCTTTCTCAGTGTGCCTTTATTAATAACAATCAGCTCTGAAGGTTTTTTTTAATGATATGCAGAGTGTTTAGCTCAGTTTTTGTAATGATCTCTGGTAATGGCCAGGATGTCCAACCCATGTCCCTGCACCCTCCCATGGCTTTGTGTCTCACGTGGCACTTCAGCATGAGCTGCAATGCTCAAACATAAAACCAGTTTTAAACTGAGGCAAGGAATGTGCAGGGCTCAGGATTTTGTGTGTTCTATCCAAGTTCTATCCAAGTACATTTTCTGCTTGTCTTCCACAGGCTCTTAATATTTCTTTGTCCCAATGAAAAGCTGCAATCAGCTGAAGTATGCAGGGAAAAATATGGAAAATTCCTCTGGTCTGATTGGATTTGTACAAATCCAATCTGTGTCTTTTTCCTCTAGTCCACGGATGGTGGTTTTTCTCTGTGGCTTTTTGTACAAAATAATATTAAACTGATTTTTTTTCCCCCTTTCTTTTCTTCTTTTCTGTGGGATTTTGATCTGCGCTGTCATGGATTTCCATCCCCCCACTCTTTCTAAGGCACCAGTGTGTAATCTGTAATAAATGAGTTTTTATGGCTGCCCCCATTACTGCCTGTGTTCTGTAAATATAATATTGCTGACCATTTAAATTTTGGAGTTATGCAAAGACTGAACTAAGCACAGACCCAAATGTGATATTCATTCAAGAATAATGTAGGTAAAGAGCACGTTTATAAGCCTAAACAACTATATATATTTTTTAATAATTCTGACAGAAGCTGTGGGGAGTTGTGAGGTACAGACCAATGTTACTGCTCTGAAGGAACCCATCCATGTGGAATTCCAGAAGGATGGCCTGAGCTACATGGAGAAACTCCTGCTAAAGAAATACAGAAGGTATTGCTGCATTTGCTGCTCCTAATGAAAGAATTCAGAAATACCTAATTAAAAAAATCCAGATGAAACTTTTAAAATATTGGATATATTATCAAGAATTAAAGGGAGTGTATACAGGGAGCTTTCTTTTAATAAAATAATGATTATAACCAGACTTTATCACTTGATGGTCAGAATTCCTGCAGAGGGAGTATTTAGAGGGATTCTCTTTGCTATCAGTTTAGTTTAGAATTTGAAGACTGGTAATGATATTTGGTTATTTGATTTTGGGGCATTTGCTACAGGGGTTTTATAGAGAAAAGGAATTTTCAGGGTTATTTTGTGGACATTGCAGAGTTGTTTTAGGAGTTCTTGAGAAGCAAAGTCACCTCAATGAAGGTAGGAGGAGTTAGTTAATGCTGCTGCAGTAAATAGGCTGGTAGGGTTTTTCCTTTAGTTTTCTTTTTGTGATATATTAAAGTAAAACTTTTTAAGATGGATTTTTATTTTTTTTCCCATTTCAGAACTCCAGTTGATCAGTTTTTTGCAAGTTGCATGAAAGATTCAAGACCTGTGCAAGCCTTGAGTGTTCAACACGCTGGGGCTGGAGGAGGGGAAAAAGGAGATGATGATGATGATGACATTGAGGAGTTAACAGGTGTAACAGATTTGTTTATTCAATCTAAAACACCTTTTCCTTGATGTCTTTTCTTATTGCTGAGCATTTCCACTCTTAACCAGTTTGCAAAGGGCAGCAGTAATAAAAGGAGAAATTTGTGTTTTTTCATAAAGAATAAAAATGTTTCAATTTTCAGTCAGTTTTGAACCGGAAAAGTGAAATGTGTGAAATTATTTATATTTCACAGATGAAGAGGTGAAGAAATATTGGGCATCTGTTTATAGAGCTGAAGAATCCAACACTGTTTCTGAAAATGTAGAGTCCTCTTTGAAAATTGAGTTCCTTGATGATGTGAGTATTGATAAAGGACTTAATGAGTCTCAACAATGAACTGATTTGTTCAGGTCTTGATCTGTTCAATGTTTAAAATAGCAACAGTTAAATAACTTCCAATAAGGAAGAATACTGGTGCATTGTTTGTTTTCCATACAAATGTGGAAAATTGATAATTCCAAAAGTTCCCTGTACTTCTTTCTGTTGTGTTCAGGGACCTGCACTGTATGGGATTTATACACAAAGTCTGGCAGCTTTTCAGCACTTTGAAATTTTTTTTTTATTTTAAAAATTATAATCTGTTGCTGAGTGTGGCTCTTTATGTTTTTATTCATTCTCAGAGTGAGGACTTGGAAGAATCTTCATACTCTTCTGTGGAGGAAACTGGAAATATGGGGATGAATAAGCAAGGAAAAACTGAGCCACTGGAGTGTGGAAGGTATCAGAAATGCAGAGATTGTGGGAAAGGAAATAATCCCAAATTTGGTGTTAGTTCCTAAGAAATTGAGGTTTTCTTTGCAGGCAGTTATATTTGTGTTAAGTGTACACTGTTTTAAAGCCACTAAGGAGTATTAATTGTCTGTAACTAGTGAGGCATCAGTTTGAAAACCTAACACATGGGTAAGATGAATTTCTTTGCGTTTGCCTGTCCTGAATTTTAGTGAAATTCTCTTTTCTGAGCTCTTACCTCAGCAGGAGCTCATATTCAGATTTTACCATGGATCAGTGCTGTGCACATTGAAGATACTCTTATTTAACTAACCCTGTGATTCCAGACAAAAACAATAACTGATACATCTGTAATTCTTCTGTTCTCCCAACATTTATTGGATTAACTGTGACCTGATTTGCTTTTTTGTATCCTTCTGGTCTTTTCCCCTCTATCAAAGCTCAGCATTTGCAGACCAGACAACACAGAACCAGACTCTTAAAAAATAAATGGGTATAATGGGAAAGTCTTCTTTCCATTTAACTTCCTCAGCTGAAATGTAATAGTTTTTTCTTTTTCCTCTCAACAGAAATCCTGTTTCTCCTAAAGAAATTTCTCAAGGTAAATGTGAAAAGTTCTTTGTTGAAAATACATACATGAGTTTAGTTTATCATTCTTATATGGGTTGGGGTAGTCAACTACAGTGGGTTGAAAAATAATTAAAGGTCATTAAATTATGTCCCATTCTCTGGGCTATCACAATTTGATTTGATTACAGTTTGATGGATTGGGATAAATATGTATAACAAAGGAAACCAACTTACAGAATCATTCACAGCCTGGTAGGATGGATTTCAAACCTTATGATGCTTTTAAGGAAATTTTATTAAAGTTTTGCAATTGCCTTTCTTTAGCTTTAATGGCAACTTTGTATTTTAAGTTCATGAAGAAAGCATAGTGGGCTTTGCAGGTTATAATTAATATTCATTACAAGTATTGCTATTTTTATGATTTTGTTGTACTCCTCTAGAAAAACTGATTGTCTGCAGTGATCTGGAAATCAATGCAGTGCAGGAGGAGAGTGTCGAACCAAAGGCTGGGAGAAGATCCCTGAGCTCCTGTGAACTTCCTGAGCTCTCTGAGCCCACTGAAGGAGTGAGCAAAGATCTCACTGGGGCTGAACTGAAGAGCAGCAGAGATCTCCAGTAGTCAGAGCTGCAGGAGGGCAGGAGAGAGCCACAGGAGCTGGGAAATGTCTGCAGCACTCAGAGCTTGGTCTTGCCTGTAGTGACAAAATCTTCAGCAGTAAGTTATGATGTCTTTAATTGCCAAATGGATTAAGGATGTTGCTTTATCTGCTTTAGGTTTAGGGGATTGTCACTGCCTGCCATATTTGATATGTAGGGGATGAAAGGCTCCACTTTGTGGTGCCAGTTTTCTGTTAATGTTCAAAAAAAGGAAAAGAGAACAAACAGTCTCAGACATAAAACTCAGCTCAAAGAAGAGCTGCTCTCAGCTGTTGGAGCAGCTCTTCCCATATTTGTATTAACAATACTTCACCTCTTGTCTGAATGACCAAAAAATGGTTCTCTGTTTTACCTAACGAATTATTCAGATCCTCATTTGCTGAAAATAAAATCAAAAGCAAAAAAAAAAAAAAAAATAGAAAATGTTGGGACATTGCTTTGGAGACATTGTTAAACAGTGATCACCTTCCTTTATGTACCCAAAAATGAGCACAAAGGAAATCTGCTTTTCATGTCCCTCGTGAAAGAACAGATCCAAACTCTCACAAAATGAGAAGTTTTTAGGATTTTAAAGCATTTCTTGAGCAAAAACATCATCCTCATGAGCATCTATTACAGCTGGCTATCAAAATCAGTCTGTGTTCTATGAAAAGAGCATTTTTTTAACCTTACCTTGCAGGGACAATTTA
Source organism: Lonchura striata (assembly GCF_050655825.1). Classification (NCBI taxonomy): domain Eukaryota; kingdom Metazoa; phylum Chordata; class Aves; order Passeriformes; family Estrildidae; genus Lonchura; species Lonchura striata. The sequence continues at coordinate 28,471,335 of NC_140711.1, forward strand.
TAACATTTCCTGTTTGTAATCTCTCTGTTTTATTCAAGTTACAGGACGTAGCCAAAAGACAGAAATGTGGTTCTACATCATATCAGGGACTTGAAGGTTTCTTTGTAGGTGCAAGCCCTAAACAAGAAAAGCTGGAGGCACCTTCTTCCCTGGCTGCTGCCTCCAGCCCTAGTGACAGGAAAATCCCTTTTCCAGGTACTGTTGTGGAGTAAATCCTCAAGGTTATACATATTTATCATCTTTTTTCAGTTCCCTTCCATCCAGCTTGCTTTAAGAGTCACTTCAGGGTGACAGTCATGCCACACAAGTGCTGCTGGGCAAGGATAAACTCCCTACTTTGAGGCAATCTAGTGCCATAAATTTCATATTTTTCATTGTAATTAAACTGTATATGATTATATATAATATATTATATTATAATTTATTTATATATTATACATAAATATAATTATTCATATAAATATATCCCCTGAGAATGGAATTCCATGAGGTTCTTATTGCTTTTCATGGTGTATATGAGACAACAAGTGAACATCATTAATTTGATTAAATACCTCACTTGAAATCAGGCTTTTAGTCTGTTATACATAACTGTTATATATCTGTGTATAATTTATCTGTAAAAAAATTGTTGCGTGGCTTCTTTAATTCACACATTAAATGCAGCAAAACCAGGAATAATAAATGCATATTAACAGAAAACCTGCAAATAATTTCCTCTAATAACGTTGGATTTCAGGAGATAGGCTGTGGGTTTCTGAGAGGAGCCTAAGTGAATATGCTGATGACTCTGTAGTCCAAGGTGTCCTGGCAAGTCAGCTGAGCAGAGCTGCAAATGCTTTCCAGGCTCAAAATCAACTTTCTCATCTGATGGCAGCATGGATGCCATGGCCAGGTAGGGACAGCACAGTTCTCAGCTCCTAATTAGGTTAATTTTAATTGTGTAAAATGGACACGTTTTGAATGTTGAATTTGTCATTTTTCTATCTTTGTTTGTGTATTTGTATTTTGGTTTTTTATAGGCTTTTTTATTTTAGTAGTTTGTGAATTTGATTTTAGCGGGTTTTTTGAATAAGCTTTGGAGTTAAAAATCATCTCTTCTCAGCTATCACCAATAATCCTTTTTATTTAGCTTAGTTTCTGCTGCTGCCCTTTACTCCTCTCTTAGCTTGACTATTTAGAGAATAAACCCTCTAGAAAAAGTTTCTGTGTATTTGTGTGTTGGTAGCCTCTGGTACAATTTGGGAGTGATCCAATAAAGGATTTCTTCCTGCTACAGAAGCAAGTCTGATTAGATGAACTCTAAGAAACAGGGACACAAGTAATAACTATCTGCACTTTTGTGTTACCTTTCTCAATTTCAACTGTCTCCATCCCAAGAAATGTAGCTCTACATTATTTCTCACATCATGAGCAGCCAGGTTGACATTTTAATTTAAATAATGTTGTGTGCAGAAATCGAAGCTGTCAATTTTGAATCCCAGGAAAATATTGGAAAGGGTCTATATTTTATTCATGTTACCTTAAATTAAAAAAAGGAACCAAACTTTAGAGCTTTCTGCAATCATTCAGTGTCTTTCCTCACATAAAATTTGTGGCATTGTGCAGAATACTTAAATAATTTATTTATTTTCTGAAAGATTCTGAAGTACAAGGTGATGAATTTATAGGTTTTAATAAAGAAATTACAAATATATTGGGAAGTACAGTTTTAATTTGTAGTGATATTTTTCATTAGCTAGAGTTGGTTTGAGACTTTTAATGGCAAGTTTTTGTCAATATTTTGAATTTTTTCCAAGCTGGTAGTGGAGATACTGCATCTTTTTGTTCATATTTGCTCCTAAGACATTTCAGGCCCTGAAAATCATTCCAGCCAAACTTGTGAAGATGGAACCTCCTCCAGCAGAGCCACAGAGGAGAATTCTGGAAATGCAGATTTGCAGAGCACCCTGGAGCTGAAAGACCACGACACACTTGATATTTTTGGGTAAATTCAACTTGCTGGCTGTGTTTTTATGACATTTTAGATTATTCAAGATGCCAACCATGTCAGAACTGAAATAAGAACAGCCTCTAATTATGCATTACCTGCTAATTACCAATATCAGCATGACCTCTGTGTGGTGTCTCAGTGTTTTAAGCCCCTTCTCAGGCTTCTCAGTCAGAACTGAAGTTTATATTTTGTTGTTTAGACTCCAAATGATCAGTTTTGGGGCTGTGGGTTTTTCAATGCATTAGCACTGAGATTTATGAGGTAAATCTCAAAAATCATCTGCATTCTTGTATATTTGTTATTTTGCCTTGGACACTGAGGAGGTGACTGGAGAAAAGGAAGGTCCTGAAGCTTTGTGTCTCACAGGTTTTGTACTGGGCTCTCCTGGCCAGTCAGAGGAGCACCAAAGGGAACTCCACGCTGTGTGATTAGAGCTGGTTCAGAGATTTGTGACAAAAACTGAGGGAAAAGCTGAATTAGAGTAGCTTGTACTGACAACATCTCCAGTAAAAGCTTTTCTTTGGTGCCTTTTAGTTCAACATATGTGAACATATGTCAGCAAGGCTTGAAGCAGAGAACTTGGGGAATTGGAGGCACTGGAAATCACTGGGGTGTGTTTCTTTTAAGGGACTGGGAGGAAAGCCAAAAGGATGCTGAGGAAGCAGTTCTGGAGGACAAACTGCAGGTTCTGGCATTGCAGTGAACATGGAAAACTCAGTTCAGTCTCCACCTTTCTATGGTTCAGAACCAACAAGATCAAGAGGTGTTTTATGTTCTGCTCAAGACATCATTAACTAAGGACTATTCTGTAAAGTTTACATTAAAACTTCTTGAAAATACTTTGTTTTGGCTTTTTTTTTTTAATTATTACTGTGAAGAAATAACAGAAAAAAACCTTCTCTTGTGCTGCTATTCTTTAGGATTGTTTTATTTATTGTTTTTAATTCACTGTAAGTTTTCTTGCCTGCAGGTGGAATTTTGTGTCTCCAAATGTGGTTTTATGTGGCCAAGCAGGAAGGTGCCACACCAGGGGTATTAATGGGATAAATTGGGGTTTCTGAATGATCAGGTTTGTGGTGAGAAGCACAGGAGGAGTCTCTAAGGTCAAATACACTTTGTCAGATGTTTTAGAAAAGACTTGCACCTTACAGAATAGAATTTAACAGCTTTCCACTGCACATTTAACTTCTCCTGCCACACTTCTAACTCCAGTAGGGAGCCCAGACCAGCAGCAAACCTCTGCTCAGAATCAATTGGGAGTGAATTCCCTTTCTTTCCCTGCTCCAAAATTCCAGTTCAGAGGGGTGTCCAGGCAAATCCAGCTCTGGTGTAAGTTGCTGCCTTACAGGCCTTGGATAATTAAAAGAACAAAGAGGAAATGTAGTTAAAATCATCCTGGGTGGTTTGAATTTTAACAAACAGCCCCAACTGTCTTTTTGAACTGGCTATGTTTGTGTTGTATAAAAAGCTTTTTTCTTCCTCCTCCCCAGAAAGTGCAAGGTTTAATGCAATTAATATAATTTCTGTAAAAGGTCATTTGGCCAACGTGGTGCTTTGATGTAAAGAGGGTTTGGGGACCTTCTTCTCTCTTCTGGAGGGGATGCTTAATTGTACCCAATAATTGAGTGGCTTTGAAATTACCTAAATGGTGTCTTTTGCTAACATCTTTAGGATTCTCAGACACAGCAGCTTGCTTAGATTGACAGTTCTCTTTCCCTTTGTGTGCCTGACTCTTTCCTTTTGTTTCCTTCTCTGTGGTTTTAAGAAAAACTTCCCCCTTCTCCCCTAGTTTTGATAATAAAGGTGTATCAAAAAGCAGTGACAAAGATTTGTCTTTTTGTGTTGGGAGATTTTGAAAGTGGGATTAATTTAAAGCTTTTGTCTGACAATTGTTCTTAAATGTTTATGGGTGAACTGCCTGGCAGGGCTCTAAAATTCACGGAAATTGTTATCATCAAAAACTTTCCTTTAGGAAGAGAAGCTTTAAATTCTGTTTTTGTGTTCAGAGGTGGCAGGTGCCCTTCACTAATGGATCAGTGGAAACATTCCAGTCTCTCATTTGGTTTCTGGCAGTTAAACCCACTCTGGTTGGGATTCTCCCCACGCCCCAGGACTCTGCTGTGTTATCTGCCCCCCCAGCAGCTCTGCACTAATATCAGACAACTCTGTAATCTTTGCAACAATTTCTTTTACAGGAACAAGCACTTCAGCCACCCTAATTCATACAAACTAGAGGCATCAGGCTGAACAGACCATTGATTTGATTTCCTGCCTCATTTCTTGGCTTTAAGGTGAGGGCATATTTTCCACCTCAGTTTTCTTTATAGAGTTTACCGTATATTGATGTTTTATTACAGCAGTCCTTTATCAGAAATTGGGAGAATAAAATCACAAAGCAGGAGTTCTACTTTAGAGATGGAGGCCAGTGCTTTTCTTTCATCAATGTAACCTTTCTTTTTCAGTTACTCTTCCAAATATTCCTGTTACACTCATTCCACTGGCACAGACAGCCTGACTGCTTCCATGCTGTTCCCAACCTTTTTTAACAGGAAAACTGATGAAGCAGCTGCTGCTGCAGTGTGTGCCTCAAGCCCTCAGCAGGCAGGGTAATCCTTTAAATTTGGGCTTGTTGGAGATAACCAGAACTGTGTGCTTTCAACATCTGATTTTCAAAGTTTTCCCTTCCCATCCCTTTTTCTTGAAAGAAAAAAAGAGCTTTTGATAACAACTGCAACAAAATTTGAGCTAAAAACAAGCTCCCTTCAATGTGTTAGTGATCTCTGATCTGATTAGTTTAGGCAGTGGTGATTTTAATATACCTCAGTTTTGTCTTCCTGATTTAAAACATTTGAAGTGGTTTTGTGTTGTTTTCTTCCCCCGCTGTTTAAGTTGTAGTTGTGGAACTGATATCCCAAAAAGAGCATCTGAATTGCTGCATTTCTGTGATACATTCATTGCTAACAGAACAAATTTTGTGCTGGAAGGTTGAAAGTTGTTTATTGTTATGAACGTGGCTTAATGTAATTCTCTTCATGATTTCTTAAGGTCCCTTCCAACACAAACCATTCTATGACTTCTTGATGCCAATATAATCTACAAATGATAATGTTATATTTTTTAAAGTTTTATTTTTATTTCTACCTCTGCCTGTCGTAGGATGCCTGATCCATACCCAAGGGATTTGCACAGATAAATCATCTTTCTAGTCCATTTAGAGAAGGAGAAAAGAAGGAGGGGGAAAATGAAAGACCAGTTTATTTTTTTGGAGCTTCTGGGGTGAGTTTGTCTTTTTGTGTACATTGATTTTTGGCGATGTGATTGTATAAAACATAAATCCTGGAAAATGACTTGGCCATCAGTTTGTGTTTTGTGAGAGGACATCACATTCATTATATGTTGAAGTATTTTAGGATTCCTGTTGAGGAGCCTGGCAGGCACCACCTGCTTGAGTCTGACTTGTTGTATGCGGCCATTTTCTGCTCTCAGTGTAAAGGGGACTAACAGAAATGCCACAGGATTCCAAGTGCTGGAATTCCCAAACTGCTGTTCCCTTGTAAGGTCAGAGGAAGGTTTTCCTTTCCCTTTCCTTTCAGGAAGGTCAGAGGGGCTGGTGAATGATCAGCCTGGCACTGCCCAGGGGCTGTGATGCCACATCCTGACCCACATCTATGTGCTTGCTTCTCATCAAACAAACAAATTCCCATTAATCAACACATTTACAGTGTAAAATGAATCATTCTTGTGCTCAAAATCCAGACCAGCTTACCAGGGAGTCCTTGAACTATTTTAACTGGCTGGTGTTTGTCTGGCTGCCAGACTTTGTTATTTTGGTGTGGAAGGGCCACTCCTCCAAGTGAGAGAAACCTCACCAAGTGCTTTCTCACCTGGCTTTGCACATGGGATGGGCAAAGATTGGACAGTGAAAATTGAGGTTTTCTTGATGATGTTTCTTTTCAACCAGCAAGGGATGAATTCCACTGAAAACACTGTAAAGGTCTCTGCTCCCGCTCCAGAGCACAGCTCTGTTTTACCCTTTGATTTTACCCTTTAATAGACTTTAAGATGCTGTCATTTGCTGCATCTCATTTATAAAAATTAAGAGTTGTTCTTTCCTACATCATAATATAGCTTACATGCATCTCATTTAATTATCAGGAACACATAAACCCAATTAGTTTTAATTTATCCAGACCATTTGCATCAGAGACAAATACATCTGTCTTTTTCATTTCAAAAATGAATCCTGCAAATTGCAAGCCATCAACACAAGGGCATTTCTAAATTATTTTGGTCAAGAGAACTGTTCCATGACTTTCTAGTTAATTAGGATTAATTAGGTTGTTTAATATGCTTATGCTCTTGGTAAGGGATGGAAACATAATAATCTATTTTATGTTAATAATACAGATCAGTTAACAAGCCCAAGGAATGGAAGCCTCCAAAACCAAAGCTGATTTTCCATATACTGAGGGATGTTAAGACCCTCAAAGGAAAACTCTGATTTCTTTCAGTAAAACTGAGGGATTTCAAATGCTGATTTCCAAAGGAATTACAACAGAAAGGTTAAGGAACAAATATTCAGCAGAATGAACTGTGAAACCTTGGTAGGTATGAATTAGATTCTATTTTATTTTTAACTAAAAATCTGGAAACCCCAAACCTAACAAAAACTCAGCAAATCCTTCAGGATTTGCCCAGTGTGTGTCTATTATATGTTTCTCTGAACATAATGCAACAAAAATTACCCAATGCTTGTGTTGAAGAACACAAGCATAATTTTAGTTGACTGTTTTTTTGGGGCACCATTTGTTATGGTACTTCTTTTTTTCTAATATTTACTTGGCAATATGAAATAGCATAAAACTCCATCAATTTTATTTTGTTTTCCTTTGTCTGCTGTGATCCTTCTCTGTGTTAAATTTACTGCAGGTGTGCTGATTTTTGGTTAAAGGAACTCTTCATTGGGAGAGGCCTTCCATAATTTCCTGCTGTAGCCAGTTTTTCTGTGCCATAAAATAATGGCAGTAGATGCAGAACTCTGAATAAACATCTGCATAATGATGGCAAGGTAATTAATATGAGTTGGGAATTATGCTTGGATCTACCAAAATCCTGTTTATAACCTGAAAATGCTGTGACTTGGGCAATGACTGAGAGGAACGAAAAGTTACCAAAGCACAGTGGCCCCATGGTGTGGTGCCCACAAACCATTTCTACCAATGCTGCTCCTGCACCAGAGCCCTGACAATTATTTTATGTTTTTTTTTATTGTAAGTTTGAATCATTTACACAGGGAAACCTGAAGAGAAGTTAATTGAATGTGGCTCGGTTTGAAAAATGTGAACATTTTTCTTAAAGTGCTCTAAAACAGCCTGGAAAAATCATGCTCTGTTGCATTATTTTTGTCTGGCTGCTGGAGCTTGCCAAATACAAATATACTTTCTCCTCTACTATATTTAATTTTCCTACTTATATTACATTAGAGTTGCTATTAAATTATCAAATAGATACATCATATGTTGCTTGAAACACAGCTGCTGTTATTTGCATTTAGCTGTTAGTGCTTTAAAACCACTTTTTATGGTCACAATAAGAACAGCAGCTACAAACAGAACAAAGAGGGTTCTCTTTTTAAAAAAAAGCAATTTTTGAGGCAGAGAGGAATCACATCACCTGGCCTGATTCCAATCACTGGGCCTGCACAGGTTGTTTCTCTCTTGGCCAATCTGTTAATGAAGGTTGAAGTTTCATTCTGCTACATTTTTTGTAGTAGTTGAGGTGAGCCAGTCTTTAGAAATGTTGGGCCTCAGGATCAGGTGAGAAAGGAGTGAGAGAAGAGAGATATGATCAGTTTCTAGATCAGAAAAAGCTGCAGGTATAAATACAACCTTTCCTTTCTTGCAAATCCCTCCCCATTTTTTTTTTTCCTGTCTGATTATTTTTTTTATTTTTTAGTCAATTTAAGGTGACTTTTAGGGCTTGTATCCATTTAAAGAATGAGTTGCTTTTTTATTGTGTATTTTTTTGGAAGGAGATCAAAATGGGAGCTGAGATCAGGGTTCTGATTTCTTTTTCCTACTTTTTACTGCTTGGTAAAAAGCAAATATCCTGGCCTTCCCTTCAGCACAGAACGTGCAAATGGCTGAAATGTGGCTGATGAAATCTCAGAACATGCAGGGACAGCCCCAATCTGCTCTTGATAAAGCCTGTGGGAGGCTTGCCAGAGAAAAAGCACATCCTGTTCTCAGTGACATTGTTGCTGTGACAGTTAAAATGACTTTGGAATTAATTTTAGAGAATGGCCTTTCCCATGCAGTCTTTGCTGATCCCTGTAATGGTTCCCCCTGCTCAGCCCCTGGAACAGCCAGGATTTGGGAAGAGGGGCTTGGAGTGCCAGCAGCTGCACTCCTGTGGATGCTTGGTTAAGAGAAGAGCTCCTGGAAATAATTTCCAACATCTTTCAACTGCTATAAACTTCCTGAGGTGTAGGACATGGGGTTCAGGCTAATAAACTGCCTGGGAAAGAGAGAGCTGAGGAAATAATCTTCAAACAAATGTTCTGTTGCAGGGAACAGACTGAGCCCAGGGTGAGCTGCTGGCTGGCTTAACTTCTGCTTTCAAGCCTTTTTAAATTACCCAAATTTTACAACCTCCTGTCCATCTTTTCTTGTTTAAAGTTATGATATAACTACTAAAATAACTTCCCTGACGTGCAAAATTTCATTACTAGGAAGTGTTGTCATTGTCAGGCTAAAAGTTCTCACATTTTGCTCTCTAAATTCCTTGTGCTTATTTGCAGTGTTTTCAAGATTAATGTGGGTGGAAATAAAATCTTCAGCTTGGTTGTAGGTAGAAAAATATCTCCCATGCAGGAAGATGTTTAATAAGAGATTGGTTGGAAATTAATCTTCCCTCTTGTGCTGTAGCCAAAAGTGGGAAAACTCAAGCTGGATGTATAAATGGTTTTCATGTAGCCCTTTTCAAATGACTTGTTTTGAATTTTCATGGAATCACAGAGTGGTTTTGGCTGGAAGGGAGCTTAAAAACCTTTTCCTTCCACCCCTGCCATGGCAGGGACACCTCCCACTGTCCCAGGGTGCTCCAAGCCCTGTCCAGCCTGGCCTTGGGCACTTCCAGGGGTGAGAAATCCACAGCCTCTCTGGAATTGTGCCTTGTGTGGGGTTGAGATGGAAACTGGGGAAAGAAACCCCCACATTTTCCATTTTGATGGAGCACAGCATTAAACTTCAATTTCCCTGTCAACATTAAGCAACCTGAAGAGATTTTTCAGTTTTCAAGCTGGAAAGCTTCATAGCCAATATGCAGAGACATCCTAGATCAAAAAACCATCCTAAATCATTGCTAAATCAAACAGATTAGAGCTTTTTCTCTGCTTGTAGGAAATGCAGCATGGATAGAGCCATTAACCTGCTTTCTGTGGAATATTTTTTGTTTTCATTGGTAATAGGCGTTGAAGCAATTTCAGCTCTTTTCTGCTGTCTGATTAAGAACTGCTTAGATCAGGGAATAGGCTGAAGGTTTAAGGACTGGCTCAACCATGACACCATTGCCCAGGACAATGTTAAGACATTAACTGACAATAATGCTAAACAACATTCAGACTTAGGAATATTATTGTTGCTGAGCCAGCTTGAATTTTACTAAGAATTTTTTAGGCCTGGTTAGCAAGAACCTGTTTTAATGGAAAATCTTTGAAATTAGACCATAACTTGGATTTAAAGGGTACTGGAAATCATCCTGATATTTTACAAACTGTGTGAAAGAGAAGATTTAATGTCCTGAGGAGTTTCAAATGTTGTTCACTTCATCAAAAACCAATACAGGAATGTGATGGTTACCCTTTATTTTTTCTGAATTGCACTGGGGACATGAAGTATCTTTTCATAATTTACCAGACATTTTTAATGTACATCACTTCAAAAGACAGTGTTTTATAGTTATCTGCAATTCCCTTCTGCAGTACAAATTAAAACTCACTGAACTTGCTTGGAAAAGCATCACCATATAAACATTTCTTATGCTTCATGATGTCTGTTTGGAAAGTCAAAATAGCTTCCTAGAGAATATTTTTCATGTTAATCTTTCTACCTGAATTTATTTGGCAGTGTAATTCTGTGAAAGTTCATGAGTTTGCTTATATAACTTATGTGTACAATGCTTTGAATATCCCCAATCATCTCCAAGTAAACCATTTTCCTTCCTCTTCCCTCAAGCATTTTCTACTGAACCTGGAAAAATTGGGATGTTTGACTCCTACATTAACATCCCTGGTGTTTACATCGTTCCTACAATGCAAAGCTGCACAAGAGAGGACTGGGAGGCAGCACCAGGAACAGGCTTATGGCACAGCATGTGGGGAGTGCTTAGAAAATCACACCAGACAGACAATTTACAGCAGTGGGGGTTATTTTTCACTCCAAGACTTTGATCTGGCTGCAGGGTGTTTATCAGGACTGCTTTGCATGACATCTTCGTTTAATAAGGCAGCTGAAGAATGATGAGGCTGCTTTCCTGACAAGTTTCTAAACAAAACAGAATGCTTGCTGCTCAACAAAAGCTTTTTTTTTTTTTAATTCCATTTAGTCAAATATCAGAACAAGAAATAACTGCAGAGTTTTATTAGTTGCAGATTACTTGCCCAGACAGCTGTGCTCTCAGCATGTCATCAAAAAAAAACCTGCTCTCAGAAGCCAAAGCAACCTCAGAAGCTGATCAGTGTAAACACAGAGCAAAAGTTGTGGCTCACCCCGAGGTATTAAGGGTGTTAAATGCTCTGCCAAGGCACAGGGCCATCACTGTCACAGCTCTGCAGAGACTCCTGCTCCTGTTGGGGTTCTGTTCCTGCAGGCTGGGAAGGCAGGACAGCAGTGTTTATTAACAGCTCATCCAGGGAGGGAGGATGGCCATGGCCAGGTGTCCTTTCCAGATGAAATCTATTGGGAAGGAGGGGGAAGAGCTCCACTGGAAAAACTCTGAATCCCTGGTGGCATCTCCTTTGAGATCTTCCTCCAGAGCAGGCAGCAGGGCCAGCTTGGAGCAGCCTGGGCTGTGGAGGGTGTCCCTGCCATGGCAGAGGTGGGACAGGATGAGCTTCAGGTTCCTTCCAACCCAAACCACTCTGGATTCTGTGGATAAAGGTTTTGGAAAGGCTAAAAAGGGCTCAGCAAGTTTCTCTTCTTTTGGGAGCCCCAGTTCTATTCCCAGCATTGTTGCCTGTTCTGTTGTTGTGTGACCCTGTCCTCAAAGGGACACAGGCCTTCACTTAAAACACCTTTAAAAAATGTCTGATTTCCTAAATTGCCTCTGTGAGAACAGAAATAATCAAAGGAAGGGCACTAAGCTTTGTGAGGCTTGGCATGAGCTTTAGCTGAGAATGTTCTCTCTGTCAATTTGGAGTGATTTTCAAAAGCACAGTAAGATTTCAGTGTTGGACAGGGGGATTTGAGTCAAAATGAGACATTAAATATGGATATAGGCACGAGCGTAAATTAAGTGTAACAAGGAAACATTCTCAGATTTATTTTTTTTTCCTGACAGGAATAGCATACAGGATCTGGATGCCTGTTCCTGGCAGCATTTATTTTCTTATGGTGAGGCTAAATTGGACATGAGTGAATCCTCCTCTGGCAGAATTTTTGTTTCCAAGTGTCCTGCAGCTCAGGATGCAGAGCACGAGCTGGGTGCTGGTGCCCATTTCACTCCTGCCAGTGACTCTTTCCAGCACTTCAACAAGTGCTGGAGGAAAACATGCTGAAAATTCTAATTATCCTACTTGGTGCTATTGCTATTTCTTCTTAATTAAAAAAAAAAAAAAAGAGTTTAATGTCTCCTTTTGGTGGCATCCACTCAATATTTGACTCTTCATTTTGATTCAAATTCCGTTGTCTTATAATTTACAACTCAACTAAACATTTCTTTCATGAATGACACCCAAGGCTTTGTGCCTGCAAGTATCACTGCATGAAGTGGGTTATTTAAAGCAAAAATCTGTTTGCTTCCAAGAGAAGAACAATGCTCTGAGTGTGAATGATGTGTCAAAACGTCAAGCAAATTGTCACCGGAATGTGGCAGCTGCTCCATTCTGAGGTTCACATTAAATGAAGATAACTGAGGAGTGTTGTAGGTGGCTTTGTTTGTTTTGCTTAGTGAAGATATTGGTTTGATTGGAAATGCTTTTCCAGGAATCCTCTTTGACAGCAAACAACCAAATGGTTTTACCTGGGTTTTTTGAATAAACTCCTGCAGCCAAACTCCTCTCTGCGAAGTATTGTTGTGGGTGTTGGGCACCACTGAGACCTGGCCCAGATTCCTCCCACACTCTCCTGTGCTCTCTTTGTGTTCTCCAACCAGCCTGGCTCCCTCTCCTTCCAGCAGTGCTGATCAAGGTGGGTGTATTGCAAGATAAAGCCAATCAACTTTTGCAATTCCTTCTCCTTTCCCTGTGTCCTGTGGTACAGGAGGCATTTTGTCCTTGCTCCTCAAACTTTGCTTCTTGTCCTCTGATGCCTTGTGCAGGCTGCTCTAGAGCAGAGGCTGGGCAGAGTCACAGAACAAAGCAGGGATTTATTCAAGGATCTCCTCCATGGATCCACCTTGGGCAGCACCAGAGCCCAGCCAGGGCTGCACCCAAATGACCCAAAATGGTCCCAAAATGCACGAGCGCTCCCGGGGCTCTCCCTGGGATCAGTTCTGCTCCATTGGCACCTTGGAGTTCATTGTCCCATTCCAGCTCCAGCCCATCAGTCCCACCCTGCTTGTTTTTCTCTCTCCAGCCCACGCTGTTTGTGCTCCTGGGCTGAGGTTTGGATCATTTGTCCTTGGTGCCCAGCTGGAGCAGGAATTGTTTTGTCTCTGCCCTGTGAGGAGAGCTCACCATCCCATAAGGTGAAACCCAGACTCAACACACTAAAGCAGCACAGAATGTGAAAAACAGAAAAACTAAAATCTGAGACATCACCTTCACCCGTTCTTTTCCCTCCCCTTGCTGCTGGTAATGAACATGTTGAGGGAGAGAACAAAAACCTGTGGCTGATTGCAAAGCAGAGTTGGACTCTACTGGTGAGATTTCTGGATTTTGCACTTTTTACAGAACTTTCTGGTTTCCAGGACTGAGGTGTCCAGGCCTTTTTCCCCAGCCAACCCTTGCTGCAGCCAGGGGAAGGTTCTGCTGATGTTGTCTGGATTCCCTGCTGCTCAGCAGAGCCTTCACCTCTGTCCCTCAGCAGGTCCTGGCTCCAGCCCTGCTTTTTTTGCCCCTCTTTGGCTGGCCGCCCTCAGCAGGGAGGCTGCTGCTCCCTTCCAGATTCTTGGGATCCAGCTCAGGAACCCCAAATAATCAGTTGCTGTTCTTTGGTGTGTGTGGCAGCCAGGAACTAAAAGCTCCTGCAGGATGCTTTATTCTATATTCTATATTTATTCTATTTATTATTATACAGAACATTATTCTTCTGTACAATTCCAACTTGAGGTGTGTCCATTTCCATCCATTGAGGGGGGGTTACATATTTTAGGTTATTAGAAATGCAGCATCCAGTATACAAAACCATAATAAATTGAGTTCCAGGATATTTTTTACAAGGTGAGGGGAGCTGGGAAAGGAAAAATAGAGAAAACCAGTGTAGGTTTAATTGTACTGATAGAATGTGTGGGACTATGAAACTGAAGTACTGTTGTGCATTTTTGATAGGGGAAGTGGATTTAAATGGAAAGATTACCTATTGCAAGAGCAGAGATGTATTTATAGATGCTTAACCCTGTGTTCATGTGTTTTCAGCTGGTGTGTGTATAAAAGTAAATTGCTTAATAAATGCAAATGATTTGTAGCACAACTTTGGGCTGTAGAGCAGCTTTAGTATTATGACTTTGGTCAGATTCCCTTCTGTTCCCTCACATAACCCAGCCAGAATGATGGCAAAGCCCCACAGAAGCAGGCAGCACGTCTGTAGTTGAGTTTTCCTAGGTAAATGATCCTGCAAAATGTGTTTTCTGTAGGGCTTGTTGGACTGGGTTGACCTCTGTAACAGCTTTATTCTCTTCAGCAGCCTCGAGTTTTGAGACAAATCAATAAATTGAGCAGGAGCACTGCACAAAGAGCAGATGGTCTTCACCCAGTGCTTGTGAGGGAATTAAAATGTGAAATCACCAGCCTGCTGCTGTGGGACACCACTTAGATCTGCCTGGGTGCAGAAGGAGCAGCAGGGAGGAACTCTCACCCCAGCCTTTTTTTCAGTGTGGAGCTGAATTCAAATCTGACTTAGCACAGCATAAAAAAATAATTCAGGTGCTCAGAGGAATGGACAAACAGATGTTGGGGAGCTCTCTCTGTAACTTTTATGAAGATAAACAGTACCTGGAAGATTTTAGGAGAAGTTAAAAAGTACGAAGATGACATAATTTACATATTGCATAAAGATTTTTCAAACAAAACTCTTAAAATATATATAAAAGCTTTTTAGTAAATTGAGCAAGAGTTTGGATTAAAAATTAGGCTTTTTAGGTTTTCACAACCTACTAAAAACTTATTTTCTATTAAAAAGAGGTGGAACTGAAGGACAGGTTTTCACGTGGAGGCAATTCCAAGGCCTGCATAAATATGGCCTGGAAAAGGAAATAAATAGGTGACAATTTGCTGCTGATGCAAAGTGACTCAGAATATTCTAATTAAAACTGGCTGTGGGAGCCTGCAGAAATTCTTGTGTGACTGAGGAAACAGAATATTAATAAATGAGTGACTGTAGGTGGGAAGGAACCTTAGCCAAGGTCATGGCTGAGTTCTGAGTTTGTTGTTGGGGAATAATCCTTGTGTGATTTCCCCTGGAGGTGTGGCTGAGTGGCAACTGAGCTGCCACCCGTGGAATTCCCTGTGGAGCAGAGTGAGGCCACCTTGTGCATTGCTCTGCTCACTGGTGATGGAATGGGGGAAGGAAAATTCAAATTCTCTCTTCATTGGGAGGCAGATTCTCCAGGAAAGGCCTTATTTTGCAGACAACACAGCACATTATTTTTTTTTTTTTAATTTTTAAATTTTTTTTTGGTTGGTTAATTTATTTTTGCCATTTATCCAGTGTTTGGGAGGTGCTGCTCCAAGAGTCAACTTTATCCCACTTCCAGATTAACTTTGATTTTAATTTGACTGTCAGAAATGTTTATTTCTAACCAGCATTTTTAGTTTACAAGGATCTTCTCTCTCCATCAGTGCTTTTCTTTCAAGTCATTGTATCTAATGAGAGGCAGCAATTAAAGCCTCGCATTAAAACTTTGCTAAACTGATCAAAGATAGTGTCTGGCAGGAGATTCCCCTTGGTCCTTAGGATAGGATGTGACTAATTCACCTTTTTATGGCTCCAGCTGTGTTTGCTATAAAAGCTGTGGTAACTCCATTGTTTAGTAATGTAATTAAATTTAGGAGAGGTTTAATGCAGCCACTCCATGCGATGAAGCAAATGACTTCTGAGATTCCTTGAAGACTGACTGTATAATAATGCTCATAAAACTCCTCCTTTGTTTCAGAACTTCACAAAAAAAGTGAAATCTGGCACTCGGCAGAGCCAGAAGGAAACATCTGGATGCTGTTGATCAAAGATGCTTGAGGAAAATGAGACTGCAGAGCATCAAGAATGGCACAGTGTGAGAAAGAGAAAGAATGAAACTCTCCTCATCAGAAGTTGGTAAATTTTGGGGGAAATTTGCTGTGTAGTTTTTTATTCTTCCAATAAAGCTTAATGCTTGCACAGAACTTTCAAATAAGTTGTTTTAAACACTGGGGTTTCAAGACAGGCACTGAAGCTGAAATATATCTAAAATTAAGAAAATTAGCTGCAGAATGGTCTTCTGCAACATGTGGCAGAACTTTAAGTTAGTAAATGGAAGCTAAATGATTTTCATACTATCCAGTGTTCAGCTTTCTGCAAGAATAAATAATTTCTTTGAGCAGTAGTTGAGTAACTGGAAACACTCTGTGTCTGAGCTAAAAGAGTGATTTATCTTCCATTGCTTTCTGAGTGCTGTATTATGTTACAAATCTAAAGCTATTCAATAAATTACAAAGAATTTGTGTAATTTTTTTTTTCAGGGATGTGATTTCTGTGGTTTCCTGAGCACACAGAAGAGTGGAGAGGACCTTCTTTGCTCATTTTCTAGAGAACAGTTGATATTACATTTGACAATCCTGTAATCCAATTTATATCCAGCTTGCTGCTGGCCACCTGTGAGCAATTTTATTCTGTGGCTTTTTGTTTTAATCTTGAGAGCATCATTTGTCTGTGGAAGATGATTCCCTTGGACTGCCTCAGGATCTTGGGCCCACCACAACAGCTGGGTGCTTAATTCAGACACTTGGAAATACTGAATCCTGATTTTTTTGTAGGAATTTCAGTCTGTGGGATGAATCCTGCACTCAGAAATTTGCTTTTCATGCTGTGGTGTTTGCTGCCATTGTCCTGTGAAGGTGAAGTTGTGTCCCAGTGCATGCAAAATGAAATGTAAAGGAACCTGACTGGCTGACTGCTCTTTTAGGCAGTAAAATAAAACAGTCCTTAGCTGCTGGTAATGGCATCAGCAGTGATTCCTTGATTTAATAACCCAGACAGAATGATTTTACTGTTTAAATTTCATTTTGGGGGGTTTGGGAGGGCATGGTTGTCCCCTGTAATGTGATCCTGCTCCTCTGATCTCCAGCTCAGGTATTCCCATTTTTGTCTTTTGTTCAGTATCCCAGCCCCTGGTGCCAAGGCCAGGGATGCTGGGGGGGTTCTGCTCTGGCTCTTTTTCATCAGATTCCAACATTTCAGCTGCTTCTGCCCGCTGAGGGCTGCCTGGGGTTGTTGTAGGGGCAGGGATGGAGGGAGGTGCTGAGATACCCCAGCAGGCTCCATGGAATATCAGATTTATCAGCTCCTCCTGGGCCACACAGCTCCTCTAGTGTGCCCTGCTAGCCAAAAATGCTCCTTATTGAGATGTAAAATGTTGGATTTCTTTCATGGCCAAGCACATCTGTCAGGGTTCTGTTCTGGCCTGTGGAGGTGACATTTTGCTTTCTGAAAGCTGAGATTTGTGGCCAGTATGTAACACTGAATTTTTTGTGTCTGACCTGATCCTGTGCACAAATTCCCTTCTCTCTGTGCATCTGTGTATAACAGAAATGGGGAGATTTCAGAGTAAAGCTTTTTTAAAGTGTTTTATATTCAGATTTAATAGCTGTAATGTAGTGAGGTGTCTGAGCCAGTTGATAAAATTAAACTTTAATAGTGATATTTGAGCAGAAATCTAAATTCTACTCTTTACCCCATGCACTGTTGCAGGGTTGATGTTGTGTTTATGTCGAGCTAGCACCTAAAGCAGAGGTGAAAAGCTGTGCTTGGACTTTCCTAGAATGAGATTATGTTTAGGAGTGCTTAATTAATTACAGAAGGGGAATTTGCTTGTGCATTTCTTTAGATCAGTGATGCACACTTTCATGCTGTATTTTGAGTGTTGAGATGGAAGTTGAGACTCCTTTTTGTGAAAAGAAAATGAAATAAAAGTAAAGAACGTGACCTGAATTAAATAGGTGTATTCTTATCTTGAATGATAAAAAGAACAGGGACTGGTTGAAATTCTGCTCTGGCACAAAAATTCCCCACAGACAGACAGTGAAACCTGAAAGCCCTGCACCTGAAAAAAATCATGGAATATCCTGAGTTGGAAGGGACTCACAGGATCATTGAGTCAAGCTCCTGAACCTGCCCAGGATAGCCCCAGAAATCCTGAGAATCCAGAGAATCCTGAGCCTGACAGCATTGTCCAAATGCTTCTTGAGCCTAAATCCAGCCCTTTCCAGCCTCCACAGTGCAAAGCCTCCAAATAAAGAGCAAAAGGAAGCAAATCAAAGTGTAAAGCTCATTTTACAGCAAAGACAGAGGCCTGAGCATGTTCTGTAGTTTCTGATTTCCTGGGTGTAACCTCCCAAACTCCCCTTAAATGACCCAAACATGATCAATTTAAAATGTGCTCCAGAAGTCAGATATCCGGGAAGAAATTTTCCACTTTTTAATTCATCAGTGCTGCAGGATGCTGCCTGAGAATAATGCACAACCTTTCTCCTGGCTGCAGAGAAGGGTGAGGAGAGGACAAAACCTGCACCTGGCTCTTCAGCAGCACGAGGCACCTGGGCACAGGTAAAAAATTGGGCAAACAATGGGAGCTGAAGCAGGAACACATCAGTGATGGGGGAGCCACAGAGGGGCCTCAAGGCAGCCCTGCTGCTGATGGAAATCCATGCTCAGCTCTCCAGCTGCTGGGGGAAATGAAAAATCCACTGTCACCACTGGATGATGTGTGATGACAACTCAGGTGGGCCATCAGTGCTCACATTTTTGGCCCCATCCACCTCCATGCTTTGATAGGAACACCCACTTGGACACTTGGCTGCAGCAACAGCAGTGGGAGCTCTCACAAGGAGAGAACTGTGGATTTGGATTCCCCAGAAGCACAAGTTTGCCTGCCTTGATGGTTTTTTAATGTGTTTTATTTTTGCTTTCCGTGTCTGATGGAATTGTTGAAATGAATGATGTCGTGCAGCAAACTTTGGGATGCCTAGGGCAGCACTCAGACACACTGAGTGGAAATATTAAAAACCTGTCAGATGGGAAAGGGCTCCTTCCTTTCTAAACTGCCAATGTTTTATACACTGCCAGAAACACCTCTGCTTCTCCTGTGCTACCTCAGCTGCTACTGATGAAATTTGGTTTTCACTCACCCAGCTCCAGTCTTGCTTAAGGGCCTGAAGGAGATGATTACTTAAGTCAGGGAGCAATTTAAGGGAGGTGGAATGTGAGCAGCTTTCTAAGGAAGAGGTAATGGAGTTGGGTTTAACTCTTGCTGTGACAGCGAAAAAATTTTGCCTTTCTTTCAGAGGATTTGTCTGTGTCTGCCCAAAGTACCTGTGCATTTTTCTTATTTTTTCCAGCTTTTCTCAGTTTGTGCAGGGAGTGAGAAGGAGCCCTTATCTCTTCCAGGTGTAACCACAGCATTTCTGCTTCATTGTCTCTTTTCATTTCTCATTTGATTTAGAAAGGACCATCTGTGAGTTTGAATAAGCATTCAAGTGCAGGGAGTAATAAACCACTGTTGTATGGCTGGTAACTTTTTCTGGGGACTATTGATGTTTATTTAGGGACTCAGAGGGAGCTCTACAGAGGCTTTTTGCTGCAGCCTGGAGTGGTGGCAGTCCTAAGGCTGCTGTCAAGCCCTGCTTAGAGTCCTTATGGTCTGCTCAGAGTGGTGAGAGTGGCTGATCTGTGCAAATAAATGTAATCTGTACAATTTGGCAAACAAATATGTCTGGGGCAAACACAGCTTAAGGTCATTTTTGTTGAGAAAATTTTATTCTAAAGCAATAGGTTAAATGGGTAGGAGTAAATAAATGCAGCTCCAAGAGCTGTTTGTTGTGTCATATTTAGGCCCAGGTTTTAGGTATTTGCTCCTAAGTTTATTTGGATGTTGAACATGGATGAGAAGAAACCTTAGAGTCTTTCCCCTCTGGCTGTGGGGCTGTTACTGACTGAAAACAAAGTATAAATTGTAATATTAATTGTAATTTCTTATTGGGAAATGTAATAAAGGCCTTTTTTAAAAGATTTTCTATCCATTCCTTCAAAGAAAGGGGCTCCTTCATTGAAGCCTTTAATATTAAACCCTCAACTGCAATACCTTAAAGTGTTAAAGAAAGAGAACAGAAAAAGAGAAGGTTGTTCTGCCATTATTTGGTTGAAAAGGAAAATGGAAATACTGTGTCAGGCTTTGAGGATTCAAGAATAAAATATTGAATGAATGATTCTCCTCCAAATGGCTTCTGATGTTGGAAGGTGTTGTCAACCATAAAAGCTGTGCCCAGAACTTCCCGGAGCATTTAGTGTTGGGAAAGGAGGTCTAGAAAAAAGGAATATTTCTTCCCTCTGTAGAAGCAAAGTCTTGAGTGCATTTTCAAGAGAAAACAAGTTGCACAACATCAGTGCAACAATTCACAATCAACAGGAGATTCTGAAGATGCTCCTTTTCGTAAATTCAGCAGCACCACAGGGGAAAAAGTGCTGAGCCTTTGAAAACTAAACATCCCTGCCTCTGAAAGCATGTTAGCAGCATGGGTTCAGCAATTTTAATAACCACCTTTGCTTGGAAACTTGCTGTTGGTGTGATTTGCTGACATGACTGCCATGAAAACCTTTATAAATTAGGTCCTGGAAGACTGGCAGATGGAATTGCAGAGCCTCCATGCTGGATTCTAAACAATACTTATTGCATCCACACACAAGTGTGGTTATACAGCACTTAAAAATCATCTCTAATCCAATTCCTGCCCATGGCCCCCATTTTAAATGTTTTTGGGTTTTTTTTCTGTAGGTGTCACTAGAGCATAGCAGATAGAAAGCACTTTCCTTAATGAAAATGTAGAATCCCCACAGATCTGAAGGAAACTGTAATCTGGTTTTCTGTGCCATGGTTGTCATATCAACAATGAGGTTTCTCAGCAACTAACAGAATATTTTATAGATTTATTTACTTATCCTTTTTAATAATGAACTTGATACAAGAGAATTTTTTCCCCTTTATAATTATATAGCAATTGAGAAAGTCTTCCCAAATAATTTATATTTTGTTGTCATGTTAATACCAACAGTTAAAATGAATCTTATTAATAAAAGGAAAGCTGATAGGATTCATGAATGCACCAGAATGTAGCCATTTCATCTTGCAAAACTTTTTGTATTTCTACTTAACTGATTGCTGAAAGAATAATTTGTGTATATGGATTTGATTGGTGTTGCTTTTCAGGGCTGCTCAGGATGTAAAGTTGGTGTGTGTTGTTCTCTCTGCTTGCATAATTTCTGAAAGTATTGAAGAGAGTTTGCTTTTTAAATTAGGGTTGAAGGAAATGCCTTGAAACCTGCTTTTTATTGCCAGTATTAATCATAGAATCCTGGAACAGTTTGGGATGGAAGAGACCTTAAAGCTCATCCCATTCCACCTCCCCACCTTCCGCTCTCCCAGGTTGCTCCAAGCCCCTGTCCAACCTGGTTTTGGACACCAACACACTCCATCTTAAATAGAAATTCCCAAAGGAGCAAATTGCTGCTAGTCCAGTGGTTAATGCTCAGCTTTAGTCCTTGCTTTCAAAAAGAATTGGAATTTTTGCACTCTATCCTTGTAGCACATTAATTTGGCACGATTTGCCTCCCTCTCGTTCTCCTGCTCTGCAGGATGCTCGGCTGGGTGGCAGCAGCAGCAGCAGGGAATGAGGTGGTCTGGAATTCTCTGCAGGAAGATTGTCTCACCCTGTTTTCCCTTCCCTGGAGGATTGTTTTAATTGTTGAGCCATTGTCTGATACTCTGGCAATCATTTCAAGCCAATCCACTTGCTCTTGTCTGGTAGCTGTGCTTGGAACTCTTGGGGTCTCCAGGGTGTGAGGAGCCCCTCTGCTTAATTAGAGAGCTGGGATTTATTCGTCTGCTCCTCCGGCTTGGATCCTTCAGCTGCAACTCTAAAATCTTCCAGGCAAAAGGGAAGACTCGGTGAATTTCTCACCTAGGCAACGAGTGAGAATGTGGGTGGGTTTTTTTGGATGGTGATTTTGATTTAAGCTCTAAAAATCTGTGCAAAGCCTTTGGGAGTTTGGCTCGGCGTGCATTCCTAATGGATCAAATTGCTGGAGATGCTGAGGGATCACGCTTCCTCAGGGGCTTAAATAAGAGCTGGAAACCAAGTTCTGCCCTTTGGCCTCTCAGGGAGTAGGTGTGTTGCAGAGACATTTCTTGCACTCAAACTGTCTTGGATTTCCACTCTGTTCAAATTACAGTGTAATTTATACCACACCTCCTAATAAACTCTCCCTCTGCTTCCTTGGAGAATACAGCACTTGAAGTTAATTAAATAGAGGAGCTCTGTGAAGCTCAGAGAAACTGGAACAGCTCTGATTGTCTGACTGTAGGAGATCATCTCAAAGAGGTGTTTGGGCACTTATTAGCAAACTGGGAAATTACATGTGAAGAAGCAGGGATTGTAGATGCTGTGCAAAATCTGAGGAAAGATCTTCCTTAAGATCCAGTTCTTAAAAGGGTGTTCAGGGAACAGAGAGGAAAAGAAAAACCCAACTGGTGAGCAGTCAAAAGAAATTTAATCTTTTAATTTTATAGAAATAAATTCACTCTCTGTTTGGGCATAGAAGTGAAGCAGACTTCTAAACTCACTGGCATAGAGGCTACTGGTTTATGTTGGTTTGAAATGCAGTATTTTCAGAAGAAGATGTGACAGCACTCAGGAGCCCTTCTCCCAGCTTTTCTGTGCTGTGATGACCTAAAACCATTGAAGTGTTGCCTTTTTCCCAACCTGGAAATGAAATTTGAAATGATTTTAGTAAGAAGGTAATACAAAAGGGGATCTTTATTGAAGGCCTTGAGGGGCAGTCATGGAAAGAAGTCCACCAAAGCCCACCCCCCCAGGGCTGAGTACATTTTATAGCTTTTAGGAAATTAGCATAATTGATAAAAAGCCCCAATTAGGAGCACAAGTGGTGATGCAATTTCCTCCCCAGGTCAGACCCCTTCTCTGGAGCCCCCCTGGGCACTGGCTGTGCTCTGTCCATGGAATGGATCTCCAAGAGTTCTTCTCAGCCTTGGATCCAGCCAGAGCCAAGGCAGCCCTGGGACCTTGTGCCCCTGGGGTTGGAGCTTTCTGTCTTTCTGCCTCAGGAAAGGCCATGGAAAAGTGCTGGGAAAATGAGTCCCTAATACAATAGGTAACAGAGTTACAAATACATGTGTGAAGAATACAGAGAATATAAAAGAAAAAAAGGCAAAACCTAAATGGCATCAGAAGGAACTGGAACTGGAGCAATGTTCCTGTAATTCTTTGGTTATGATGCACAAATACCTCAGGAAAGGAGGCTCAGAAACCCAGAGACAGCTTTTCTACAGTTCCATGTGATCCTGTGGGCTGAGCTGAGAGTGACACAGGTTTTAATTAATTCAGAGTAGTGATAAATAGGGATAAATCTGAACTTTTTATTTTAAGGGGGCTCACGTGGTGACTTGTTTCAGATACAGGTATCTGTGGTAACCCAACAATAAATGAAACTGCTCCTCATGGGACATTGGTTCCTGTTTGCCATAATTATGTCTGCTAGGGGTTTTGTTCATCTGTTTTGACTCTTTGTGGAAGTTTTATCACTGTTTTGCCCTGATGTTTAATATACAATGAGTGAGCTCTTGGGAGCCTCAGCTGCTTGTTTCCTTTTCATGCCCCATCCTTCAGCCTCAGGGCCCATCACAATAAATTGATTTACAAGATTTGACACTTTTATTGATTTTGTCTATTCCTCACCTCACGAAACTGTCCCTTTTCCCCCTTTTTCTGACCTTTTGGCATTTGTGGCTCTTAGTTCCTACATAGTTCAGTAGTGACATTCTAAGACCCTTCTCAGTGTGCAGCCTCTACTCTGCTGGGGTTGTTTCTCCTAAAAGATGAGTCCTAGAATATAAATGAGCACAAATCCCTAGGAAAAAAAAAAAAAAAAAAGGACACAATAATCTTCATAGTGGGAGAGAAGATATTGTAGTCTAAGTACTAATTATTAGCTTTAGGCACCTTCTGATAATTTCAAGGAACCAAGATAAGTTTGTGATTCAGCTCAGCATCTCCTGGGAGTGGTGAGATCACTTTCCTGCAAGGTATATTCAGTACAGTGTGTGTTTGATAGGTGTGTTTTTAAAGACTGATAAGTGCCATTAAAACTTACCAAAACTGTTCAGCTGCTGCTTCTGTGCTAAATCTTCCCTGTCTGTGGTTGTCTCTCTAATAAGTGGTTTATGAAGGAAACATTTTTGAGTTTGTTCCACTCAGCCACAAGCAATGGAGTCGTTCATTGTTGGCTAAACTGTTTCATATCTGTTTGTCCCAATAAAGCTCTAAATCAGTGCTGGGGTAAATCCATTTATCAGGAGTGGAAGAATGGAGTCTGTTGTTTCCCTGGGATGGAATTACCAGGCTATTATTTCTCCTGCTTCAGGATACAACCAGACCATTAGATAGATTCAGAGATTTTTCTTCCTATCCTGGCCAGATCCTTTATGGTTTTTGAAAATATTAGATATTTTACTTGAAAGAGTGCTGGAGACAAGCTAAAGCTATTGGGCATTTCTTGAACCTTCATCAGTCTTAGGTTCCTTCCTCTTCTGTCTTTTTATCCTATCCTCCCACCAAAGGAAAAAAAAAGAAATTAAAAAGGATGAAGTTTTATTCAATGCATTGGAATTGCAGGGGGTATTCTATACATCACTTGGTTTATTGTACTTTTATAGCCATAAAGTCAAATGTGGTTATGTTGAATTAAGGATTTTGTTGCAGAGGATATAGAATAAGGATATAATACAGTAAGGAGAAAAGAAACTAAAAAATAGGATAAGAAAGAAATGAATAATTTATAAGAAATCACTCTCTTTAACTCATTAAAATGGCCTGGCAGTCATGGAAACTTTAGGTTTTTCTTGTTCAAAAAGAAAGAATGCTTGCAGATGAACTTCTAAAAAACTAATCAAAGGAAACTTTTCTTCCTCTTTAAGTTTTTTGAAAGAGAAAATTGTTAGTCATATAGTTCAGATGGAAGTTTTTACTACAATGAAATTTAAATTTCCAAGAACAGATGTCTAAGAAGAACTAAAACTGTTTTAAAAAGTTACTTCACTCCTTGAGTTTCAAGTGACAGGTGAGTGATCTCAAAGTAATGACAGATTTCTTTTTTTTTTTTTCTGCCTCAAACAGATTTGAAGAGTCTGGGAAGGTAAGAGAAGAAATGAGGTTTTCTGTGTGAGGCTGAGTTTTGGGGGATCTTTCTGTAGGTGGTGCAAAGACCCAAGAAGGAGCATTGGGGACTGAAAAGTGGCATTAATATTTAGTAAAATTCTTCAGCTGCTTTTCTGTTAAACCTTCACTATTTGTGTTTGTGTTGTTCTCTGTAGCAGTTCCTTCAAGGCCAGGAGATTTATAGCAATGGTTGCCTTTTCGTAATAATTTTCAAATCTTCATCATATTTATAAAAACTTGAAACAAAACTTTTAACCATACTCTTTATTCCTTCAGATTTTGGAAAATATCAGTGGTGATTATTTTGGTAGGGAAACCTTCCAAGGGATGGGGAGGTGTGAGAGGAGCAGTGTGGGATTTCCCCCCTTGCATTTCTGAGTCACCTGCCTGAGATTACCACACCTGCTTTAGGCCAGAGTGAAAGTTATAATTTAATATTTAGGGAAAAGTGGGAATGCAGAGTTCTGGCTGTGGTCTTTCTCCTGAACTGAGCTGTCCCAACTATTTCAATTGGGCTGAAATCTCATTATTGACTCTCCTTTCCCCAAAAGAACTGATCAGTCTGTGATCAAAAGATGCTGAGCATCACACCCCATCTAGTGCCAGCTGGGAGAACTCCTGGAGAGCCTGTGGACAAGGTCCTGGATGGATGATCAGGAAATCCTGAAAAAAAAAGAGACAGAATGGCACTGAACAGTAATTACTGCATCATCTGTCTCCTCTCTTAGGCTCTGCAAGCAAAGCAATGTGTTCTAAAAAGGACCAGTCCTGAAGACCTTGGAGGAGCATAGCTAAATACAGAGTTTGATTTTCCATCTCACAGTTTTCTGACGGGTGAGATTTTTTTCAACATTTTTAGTTCTCCAGTATTCCATAAATGCATTTTTGGGGGTGTGACCCATTGATTTTAACTTCCCCTTAGCTCATTTTTTCTACTTGCAATATAAACCACTGATGGAACAGGTTCATGAGGGCTGTCATCCTGCAGTTATGCCAAACTATTTATCCTGTTTTTGACTGTTATTTCTAATTTTAAAAACAGTGTGAGTATATTTTCCTGCTCCTGTTTCCATCCAAATAAATGCAGGGGAAACAAACCAAAGAAGAGCCTTCCTGTTTGAAAAGAAATCTTCCAGTTCTTGTTTGATCCATCTTTACTATCACAGCTCAGGCTTGCATTCAGCTTCTATCCATCACTTGAACTGGATTATTGTGCAACTGCTGTTCCTGGCTTTGCTCTTCCCTTAGAAGGTGTTTTTTTTTCAATCCTTTTCATCTGAAGCTGTTGAAAAATGCCCTGAGGAGCCATTCTTGTTGTTCAGATGGGCGCTCCGAGGGTGCTGTGTGTTTGTCTGGGTGTTGGACACGGAGCAATGTGATCTCTCAGAGCTGCTCTGCAGGAGGTGGCAGTGACCTGCTCAGCTCACAAAGCTCGGATGTGTTTGCCAGGCTGTCTGTCAGAGCCACAGCAGTCCTGGCTGCTCCAAAAGCCTGAGATTTAGGGTTAATTTGTGCATTTTCAGCAAATCCAGTGCATCTCCAGAGCACTGGATTTACTGAACGACCCAGAGCAGCTGTGCTCTCTCCTGCATCCATTTGTGCCCAGGAAATCTCAGGCTGGAAATCAAACAGCCATTCTGGGAGCTGAGGCTGTTTCATTTGCACAACATCTTGTAGCAATGGAAAAGACTTAAAAACATAAAATGGTTTCTAAGTGATTGCCTGGACTAAATATACTCATTTGACAGGTTTTTTTCCAGCTTTGTGCCTTTGTCAGGAAAGTACAAATGCCTGGAGAGCTCATCCCTTAACCCTGCACATCATTTGTTCTGCTGCTTTGGAGGAAGATCTGTGTGAGGAAGGGATGGTGACTGAGGGGGAGAAAAGGTTTTGTCTTGTAGGGTTTGAACCAGGAGAGGCCTGACAATTAAAAGGATTATTTGGACTCTGTTGATTTAGATTACAGGGAAATGCTGTTTCAGAGGGGAGCAGGTCCCACCCAACTGGAACTCTTCTTTGCCAGCCATTTTAATCCTGTTCCTTTTCCAAGGTGAAGGAATGAGCACTAACACTTGCTGGATAAAACCACACCAGAAAATTTAATTATAACAATGCATAATACATTCCAGAGCCCCAAATTCCAGCCCTGGCCTGGCAGCCAGCTCAGCTTTGCAGGAGATGGAGAGATTGAAGCTCTTGACCAAGGCTGGGCTCTGGTATGGGAATAAATCACACAAAACTCCATTTTCTTCATGGTGGAAAAAGCCCATTCTTTATTCACATTTTTATCCGGTTTTACAAACCTCGTGGGTGACTCCAGTTGCTCAGCAGCTTTCTTCCCAATTAATTTATTGGTCAGTAATGAGTTGTTATTCTGAATTCATTGGTCACTCAAATCCTGGGGTGCACGTGCTGAAAAAATTGTTTGTGAAGGATAGTTTTCATTTTTCTAACAGTGTAAAAACAGTTTGTACAGGTGCTGGTTGTTTTTTCCCCAGGAATAGATTGTTTTGTTAACAAACTGCTGACACCAGGATTGCTTCCACATGGGAACTTGCAGAGACTGCCTTGACAAGGCCAGCCACTGATTCCAGGAGAGCAGGATTGATTTTATGAAGCCTTTCTTTATGTTTTTTCTGCCTTACTGCAACACTCTGGGTGTTGTGCCCATTGGGATCCATGTTTGGGCAGTGCAGCTGTGCCATTCCAGCTGTGCCATTCCAGCTGTGCCATTCCAGCTGTGCCATTCCAGCTGTGCCATCCCAGCTGTGCCCCGTGCCCACCCTGGCACCAGGAGGATTCCACACCCCTCCCATGTGGACAAGACACAACAGGATTTCACATCCTTGGTTTTCTTACCCTGCACAGCTTTGTCTCACAATAGGAATACTCCTTTAAGATCAAAGATTTCTTTACGAGCAGATGAGAATTAATTGAACCTAAACCCAACTGCACAGCTATTCCAAATAAGCTAAAACCTAGCCAACAACAAAAGGCCCCAAGATACCCTATTTATCCATTACCATGCCCTGGTTTTATCTTTAACAATGTTGCTGGTGTTCATCTTTTTCCCATTGAAAGTCATTTGGGTAATGCCTGACATCCTAAATAACAGCTGAGATTTTTTTTTCAACAGAGTTCCTATATTTTTAAACTGGCCATGCACCATAATCTTTTGTAGCTGCATGAGGAGCTTATTTCCAAAATATGTGGTTGTAAACTATTTTTAAGGCTTGCTCCAAACTTCTTTTGATAAACAGAAGGCCAATCAATATGTGATTTTTTTTTATATGCACTTAGATGCCTCTGAATAGAAATTTTAAATCTCATGTGCTGCTCTTTAAAACATTTCCTAGATCTTTTATATAAAGACTAGTCAGATTTCCTTTTAGTTGTTTTTCTAAGCCTCTTCTATTTTGTATTCCTACAAAAAGAAATCTCTTTGTTACTGAGTCTGTGACAAGCTCACAAGAATGCACAGTTCAAATAAAATTCAGAGCTTTTCCTCCAGAATTTTACTGGATTCAGCAGGGCTCTGGGATCCTGCATAATTTTGCTAGAACAAAATGGAAACAGGAGTCATGTAGCTGGAACATTTGACAGCACTGGTGTTTTATAAAGGCAAAGCTTGTAGTCTTCACCATTTCTCTGCTGGAGGGCACTGAAGAAATCCTGGGTTGTGAAAAGTGAAGAAGTGAAAGTTGTAGAGGTTTTTGTGTTCCACTGACAGAAGTGAAACCACCTGCTAAGGAAGAGGAAGAACCACTTTAGAGAGGGCTGGCTGTGGTGCTGCCCAGCTGCTCTGGTGATTTCCAGTGTCTCATCCTGCTCCAGGCTCTGACCATACTTTGGCCCCAGAGTGGCACCACTTGCAATTTTCTCATTATTTCATTGCCAGCTCTAGGACAGAACTTGTAATTTCCAGCTGTACATGGTTTTCCTTCCTCTCCTGTGGGAGCAATCCAAGAGAGAGGTCAGTCTCCCTGCAACTGACTCAGCTCCTGCAATTCCTGAGGATATTCTGATAAAAAAAAAATCATCTTGCTGGCAGCTGTGCGTAAATACACCTTGACAGATGCTGGAGTTTTGGGAGAGCTCAGAATTAGACATCCCACAGCTCCCAATGATTCCCAAATATAAACCATTTCTAGAAACTGTGACTGGTTTTCCCACTTCACTATTTTATCTTCTGCTCTGATTATTTATTCACATTTATGGTGTCAATAATGTTGCATTGCCAATGATGTTGTATGTATGTAAAACACTCAAAAACCTCAAATCAGATCTTGTCAGGAAGACATCAATTTATTGCTTTTGTCACATGATGTTTGAAGCTCTGCCTAAACTGAGACAGAGAGCTGGTGGGATTTTTGCTGCTTTTCCTCACCTCCCCTTGGACAAAAAGGAAAGACACAGCTTTTATGCACAGCCTGTGCCTGTACTTACCTTTTTCTTGGCTACAGCTCAAGCCCTTGAACTTCTGACACTCTTTTACCTTCCTGGATTGGTTTCAAGATTAAACTGTGGAGTGTGTCAGCTCTTCAACAAGAGCAGGCTTTACGTTTTCTCCCAGAAGATGCTAGGAAGATGATTTACCTTCTCCCTTAATTATTTTCATCGTCAGAAAGTTTGTAATCTAAAAAAGAACAAGGCTACCAAATATAGCTGAAGAGTCAAAACAAATAATCTCAGGCTGAACTTTGTTGGCCTCAACAATTTAGCAAATACAAATGATGGTGTAAATGTGGAAGTGTGCCCAGTTTGCAGTTTCTGGGTGAAATTCTGAGATCTTGGAGTGAGACAGGAGGTCTGAATTAATTCAGTTTCTGTTCTCTGCCTGGGAACTCTGTGGGTGACCTGGGACTTGTGCTCTTCCCATCCCCTCCCCGTGATGCTGCCCAGGGATTTCCTGCCCCAGGAGGAGCTTGGATTCCTGTAAGGGCTGGGAAGGCTGGGATGGTTCAACCCTGAGGTCCTGCCTTCATTAATGAGTCTCTTCATTAACATGGCTGCCTAATTAGCCACATACAGAGGTCTCCTACTCTTTATTTCAGTTGCACAGGGCTCCTTGGAAGGCTGACTGCAGTTCTGCCTTTCTGCCTTGCCAGAGAGGCTCGGACAGCTCTGTACAGGAGCAGCCCTTTATATGACACAGCAAATTTGGAGTGTGGTGCAAATATATTTTTTTCCAAAGCAATCTGACCATAAGTACATTTCCAAGTTGTTACAGGTTTTGCAGATCAGACCTTCCTAGGTGAGCCAGTGGTTTAAAAGCAGGCACCTCACAGGGATGCTTGGATCATTTTGGAGGTCTATTTCTCACATTTTCTTTTAAAAGGAAGGGGTTTTCATTTTTCTCACATTTTCTTTTGAAAGGCAGGGGTTTTTAATTTCACTTTTTTGTATTTTTCTTTAGGACTTTTGTGGCTCTTTGTGCTTTGCTCAGTGCTGTTGGATGGCTTCAGTGTGACTTGTGGGCACAACCCTCTCCTGTGTGCTCAGTTTGCTTTGCTCGTGTCCCTTCAGCTTCTTCCAGGGACTTCAAGAGAATCAGAGTTTTATTTCTGTCTGAACTGGGACAGATTTTATGTGGGAACTCGCTGCTGAAATGTTTGGCTTCTGAGCCTGTTGAGGGATCCCCACCAAGGTGCTAATGGGGAACTGCTTTGCAAAAGAACCTGTTGGGATTTCTTGCTTGCAAACCATCCTCCCTTTGGAGAAGAGTTATTCCTGGTTATTTCTGGGCTCTGATCTATGGGATGTTGGAAATTGTGTGGAATACAGCTGATCTGGACTTCTGCAATGCTAGGAGTCAGCAGTGATTATTTGCCAAGCTGCCACTAGAGAATTAGGAAAAAAGCCTTGATAAAGCATGGGCAGAATTCTGTGGTAACACCTGGGCTGAGAGCGCTGAGGAATTTGGGTTAATAAGCTCTGCCTGCTGGGTTACCCAGTTTTAGTGCAGATCATTGTTTGTTCAGTGAATCCACTGCTGAGTTTTGTGCTCCCTTCTTCAGTCCCCAGAAGAGGTTAAGAAACCCCAGGAACATTCTGCTGAACATCTTGGGGCACATTCATGGCTGTGCCCTGGCTATTTTGTGCTGCTCTGCTGGTGCAAAGCAGCCATAAACCTGGATTAGTGCTGTGCAGCAGTGGGAGGCTTCAGCAAAGAGACAGGATGGCTGCAGTTTGCTGTGATATTTGTTCTCTCAAACTCACTTTTCTGCACATATTAATTGTTCAACTTAATAAAATTGTCATTTAATGCAGTTCAGCTCTTCTGGGAGTCATGCATGTAATAGAATTGTGATTTTTATTTTAATTTTTTTTTTCAAGAGGTCTAGACCTAGGAGTAAGTCTTCATCTGTTTTAATTAGTTATTTCTCATACCCCTAAGGGGCCTGCCCTTAGCAGAGCAGGATGGAAATGTCATACCCTGTATCTGCAATTTTGCCCAAATCTGAGAGAACAAGAGCAAGAATGAGCACTTGCTGCATGTCTGTGGAAGGAAGAAGGAAGAGTAAGGTTATCTGCATTTTTTGTTTGATTTGTTTTCAATAAGTTGTATTAATTTAGAGTCAAAGAGTATAAAGAGTGTTAAATCTCAGAGTTTGGGGTCAGCCTTGATCAGCAGCTTGGGCTGAGCCAAGGGGGAGTGGGAGTGTCTTGTCCTGCAGAATGAGGCTGTCACAGTGCCCACCATGAAATAGTGAGCAGCTGACATTAAACAGATTGTAAAATGGAAAGCTTTATTTCCAAACTCTTCAAGTTATATATGAGCCCATTCCAAGGAGAGAATGGAGCATGCATTGCAGTAGGAAGATAAGGCTGGGCTTCCTTCTCCCCACTGCAACACAATGTTTTATACCATCATTTTCTCCTTATTATATTTTATTTGCACTCTATTTCAGCACAATGAACTAAATCTTGGGGGACATAAAAGTTCTAGAAGTGCCTAATAACCAACTTCTCCCACTTGAAATGACACATAAGTTAAGTAAACCGAGCTAAAGTAGTTAATATTTTGTTTTCTTTCTAAGTGTAACTACCAGCCCCTCTTTACAGTTGTGCCCTTTGCTTTTGTCCAAAGAACAGACAAGTCACAGATGACAGAATTTTGTAACTTTAACACAGAGTAAACTCACGACCTCAGTGACTTTTGCTTGAATTCTTTAAATGCTTTTTAGTACAGAATTGATGGTATTGAAAATTAAATTCCTAAAGCACTATAATCAAGTTCTTAGTGATGAATTTGGCAAATTCACCCATCACACTAGATTAAATACAAGTGATCTATTGTTGTGCCCTTCCCCTATTTTATGTAGCTTTGGAGAAACACTGACTCCTTGAATTTACATAATTTAAAGGCAATCCACATAGAAAGTAAGATTAATTACCTTGTTTCTTATGCTGATTTTTTTCTCCATGACTACTCCCAGGCCGGATGCAATGCTGAGCCCTTCAGAGCTAAACTTGGGGAAGCTGAGATGAACAATCCAGCAATGTCTGTAGCTCTTTACAGTCATTCTTGTTCTCTTCATATTCAAAGCATCACTCAGGGCTTGTTTCTATGCATTACTGTACCTCTTTAAATTGAGGTGTAATTTAAATCAGTTTCATTAAGCTGGTCCAATCGGCTGCTCAGCCACTCTTATTGCAGCATAAACTAACTTTATTTCATGTTATTGTAAATCAGCCAGGAACATTATCAGCTTAAAATGTAATAATCCATTAAATTAGACTAAAATTGAAACGTCCTCACAGGAGTTTGGGCTGGTGTGTACCCACTTAAATTAGCTGGAGCAAGTTTATGAGTACACAGGGAATTAGAAATGGAATGCAGCACTGCCTGTGGTAAATTCCATCACCTGGGGCCAGTCCGTGTCAGAGGAATTGGGATGCAGAATTGTCTGAGCAGTGCCAGTTGTCAGGGCGTGTCTGGGGACCAAATCTTTCCCCTGAGTTTGTTCCTTCAGCTCCTTAGAGGTTCCCTTGCTTTGGGTGCTGTCACCAGCCCAGAGATGCTCTGGAAGTTTCCAGCTCCCCACTTGGCCAGAAGTTTCCTCTGGATTTTCTTTCTGACTCTTAGATGTGGATGGAGAAAGAGTCTAATGCCAGAAGTGGTTTTGCAGGAGAAATGAGCTGTGATTTATTAATCACACAGAATCACAGAACCCCCAGGTTGGTTGAGACCTTCAGGATCATCACGTCCAGCCCACCCCAACCCCTCAACTCAGCCCTGGCACCCAGAGCCACATCCAGGCTTTGTTAAACACACCCAGGGATGGTGACTCCACCACCTTCCTGGGCAGGACATTCCAATATTTTATCACTCTTTCTGTGAAAAACTTCTTAATATCCAGCCTACATTTCCCCCGATGCAGCTTGAGACTGTACCCTCTGGTTCTGACAGTTGTTGCCTGCTTTGCTCCAGGTTTTTTAGGAGGGAAATATGCAGGTACAAAGTGGTAAAAATCACCTTTTTTTTTGTAGCTGGAAAGTTCATACATCAGCAGCAGAGAAATACTGGGGAGCTTCCCTACTACTGCTGATTTCTCCTTCTGAGTTGCCACTTTAACAAAATGGTGTGTCCAGCAACATTTACTGATTTAGTTACTAAATTTTTCTTTTGTTACTTGAAGTGAATGTATGAAAGATGCATTTTGGGGGCTGTGTTTTCCGTCTACCTAATTTAGGTCCAGATTTAACATTACTCCTGCAACGCTGAGGAGAAAGGAAGGGATGGAGAAGGTCCCTGACCATTCCAAAGCTGAAAGCATCTCTGGGCTCTCCGGAGCAGCACTCAAGCTGCCCACAGGAGTGTCACTGTCATGCTCACAGCAGCTAAAAACTCCAAACCTCAGCCTCACCTCCGGGGCAGCTGCTTGGTGTCATCTTGATATTAGACAGGCAGAAACTAAAGCAAATACTCCATGATTTATTTGTTGTGGATTGTCTTTTTTTAATTTTTGATTTCTCATGGTTCTGTGTCAGCAGCAGTGAGAACATCCAGACAGCTTTTTCCTGTATTTTTTTTTTTTTTGTGTGCTGTGAAAAAGCACAAGAGGCATTTAGGCTTCAGTCACTCCCACTGCTTATGTGCTGGGTGTGATTTGCATCAGAATAGGTATTTTTCCTTTTTATCTGTAAATTCATTTACATAATATGCATCAGTATGCAAGTTGTGCTGGTGAAAGGATTGCTGACATGTGGAGAGATACCTCAGGTTTGGAGCTTATTGTTCAGGCAACAAGTATGTGAAGGTGCAGGTTGCTAATTATAGTGTACACCTTGTCAGTTCCACAGGCTTTATCCTATAGAAAAAGGGCTTTATTAAATTTCTACTGTATTTTTGTCATCAGCAACCCTGAAGTATTAGGATATGAGACTTTTTTTAGTACAAAAAAAGCCAGCATCAATTTCAAGATGAAATTGAACTCAGGCTCTTACAGGCGAATCTGTGAACTTTGGGAATACCTGACTGCAAGTCCCATGTACATTTTTGATCCCTCAACCAGCTTAGAAAATCAAATATTTAAAACAAAAAAAATTAAAACATTTGCTGTGTTGTTCATGGGAGGTTCTAGGAAAGGGAATCCTTCCTTCCATCAGTTTCTGAATTCAGGTGGGGTTTGTTCCAGGTGAGTTAGAGTCTGAGAATCCTTTGCCTTGGTCAGGAAGAAAATCCTGACCAAGGTGGGGTCCCCGATGGCTCAGTTTGACCGGAGGTGTTCACTGTCAGCAAGATGTTTGCTGAGAATGCTCTGCTGGGTTTCACAGTGCTAAATCAGGAGGCACAAAAAAAGTCAAATTGCTTTTGTGCTCAAGTTGCCTGAAGAAAGATGATGTGTTAAGGGGTAACAGAACTGGGTAACAGAACTTTTGTGAGCTTTGAATATTTTGTAGCTGAAAAAAACAAATCAATGTTATTTATTTTTTTTTTTTTTAAGAAATGGCAGTTTGCTGCTAGGTTGGTTGCCTTTTGTTTCATTGATGACTTTTGCTTTGAATTTTAGGGTGAATGAAGCTCTCAAATGTTTTAAAATGTTTTTTTCTCAAGAAGAACATACATTGGTGTTATGTATCTTCAGAGACCTTTGCAATTTAAGGAATCTTTACTGTCAGTCGTGTGCAACTTTTGAATTTTTTTTTTTTGCAGTATTTTCAGTGTATTTTAAGCAGCTGTACAGAAAAGAGATCTTTGTGTGCTCTCCCTTGTGGGCACTGATTCTTCAGTGACCCCAAATCTCAGTAGGATGAGGAAAAATCTTGGTTCTGACCCAAAATATTTGGCTGGTGCCAAGACCATCCCATGTTACTTACAGCTCTACTGTGTAGTCAAGAAATTTAAACTCAGAGAAGTTTAAATGAGCCATGGAGCACAGATTGTTTATGGGAGCATTCCAGGTTCAGGTCTCACTTTTTCAATCCCCAGGGGAGCCACAGCCTCCAGTTTCGTGGCTTCCTCACCACATGAGCTCCTGCACTCTGAGGCTGGAACTTTCAAAAAGCAAAAAGCTGCTTTTTGCTTTTTCCAGCACACCGTAGAAAAATGAAATAAAGTGGAAGGAGCAAAGTGGTCTGGATAATCTGTCCTGCCACACATTCAACAGGGACGGGAGGCAAAAATCCCCAATGAGCCAACAGTAAAGAAAACCACCCTCTCTTTTTTTTGTCTTTTGGAGTAAGAACCACAATCCTGGTTGCTCCTGCCTGTGGCATTCTTGGGATGGCATCAGGTGAAGAGGAGCAATCACTCCACAGGGCTTGTAAAGTCTGAGTTGGCCTTTCCTGTCTCAGAAACAAAAATGTACTTACAAAGCAGGAAGTGCATCAATTAAGGTCTCAAATAATGAGGTTGGACTCCAGGATCTTGGACGTCTTTTCCAATATTAATCAGAGAACACAGAATCACAGACAGGTTTTTAACAACATTCACAACTGAGGTAGTTGTTTGCTTTGTAGTGTTGAACAGCAATATTCAAACATTTCTTGTCCTCAGTGTATATTTTTTTAAATCAGATATGCATTTTAAGGTTTCTATTTGTCAAATTTTGTCTTTGTTACTATTCTGGCCAAGCTGTTTATTTTTGCCAAATAGTTGATACCTGGTTGATTTATTAGATGTGCTGTCAGCTCAACTCCTTATTCCATTAACTACTCATGTCTTGAATTCTTTTGACAGTCCTGATGACAGTGGGAAAATTGATGTAATTCCATCTGTTCAAGCCAATTCCTACAGAGATGAATTCTGGCTTGGAGGAGAGCTCCTGACCCCTTCAGATGAAATTGTCTTCCTTTGGTACAGCTGAGCTTTAAGAATTGAGAGATCTCAAAGCAAGATAAGTGGATGTGGCACTTGAGGGTGTGATTTAATGGGGAACATGGCTGATGGACTGGATGATCTTAAAGGTCTTTTCCAGGCTTAATAATCCATGATTGTGTGATTCAGTGCTGGGCTGTGTGTACCCATATCTATTTGTGTTGTTAATTTTTTTGGGCAGGTATTGCACAAAAGATGGGCTGGGAGTTCTTCGATCAAAGAGAGGACTCCACTCTAGAAGGATTTATGTGCCAAGATCCTTGTGCTGAAATGAAAACTCTCCAGCAGTTGCCTGGGTTCTTAGAGCACATCTTTAAACCTCTCCTTCTGGAGAAGAGCAGCTGAACATGCCCTGGAAAATGTCAGCTGGGCTCTGGACCTTCGTGGTTGGAATCAGGGAGATGCTGATGCCTCATCCCAAGGGAATTCCCATGACTGGGCTCCACAGTTCAGTCAGGACAACAGAGACTTCTTCCACTGGGGGATCTGCCTGGGTCAATGGAGCACTTCCATCAGCAGATGATGAAGCTCAGTCCCCGGGTGTGTGGAGAAGCTGCTCCTGCTCTGTGGATGCAGTGTGAGTGTGGAAGTATAGAAATGTTTATTGAGCCAGTGAGGGCTGGGCTTGAGAATGGACTGGCTCATCTTAAATGGGATCTGGTAACACCAGGACCAATGAAACCCTTGTGCCCAGTGAATCCTAAAGGTGATTGTGCATCCCTGAGCTCTTTGCTGCCTGCTTTATGTTCTCAACTTGGTGCAGCTACAAAACCCTACCGAAACCTCTAATTTAAATACATTTATTTTCATCTTGACTTGATAAATAAAGCTTTTTTGAAGGTATCATGCGCTTGAATACATTTAAAGGGTGACAAGGTCCTATCTATTTTGGAAGAGTGTGAGGTTAGAAATGATAAGATTTGATTTAATTTATATTTAATTTGCAATGCATATTCATTTTGTATATATAGTTCAAATTACATAGTCATGTAGTTTATATCCTTAATTTGTCCTGCATATTTATTTTGTAAATTGTGTTAGCTTTGGGTTTAATTTTTTTAAGAAGCAAGGCAGCTAAATATTACTTTTTTTTTTGCTTTATACCTGTGTTAGCAGGTGGAAGGCAGAGCTCTCTGGGCAGTTTGAAGATGTGGCTCCTCTCAGTTGTTCACGTTCTGCGAAACCACTTGGTGAGTTCCTGCTCTCTGCTTCCTTCTTCCACTTCTAATTCCGTGATCTTTTAGTCTTTGCCTTGACACAGGATTTTTTTGCATGTGTGTGAGACATCCAGGAGGAGCTGTAATATTAATAATTTTTTAGCAATTCTATATGAGTCATAAATAATTGTTCAGTAGCAGAATGTTCATTGTACTCTCCAAAGCTTCCTTTTTCCTCCATGACAGTTTATGGGATGCTGACTGATCAGAAGGATTTTGAAATGACTGAAGCTTTCCTCTACCATTTGTGAACATTTATGCATTATTAATCCATGCTGCAAAACTGGTGAAGTACTCAGTTTATTTTTACAGCAGCGGAATACAAATAATTTTCACTTGTGAATGGGATTTCCTCTCACTCTGCAGGGTGTTTTTTACACTGCAAAAGTTTTTCTAGGCTTCGTGTATGCCTATAATGGTGTTGGAAAAAAGGCAGAATCAATCATCTGGAAAGACTGATGTCGAAAGAAATTAAATAATAACATCAGTTCTTCATATTTTGTCTTGTTTCTGTACAAGAGCTGAAAACTGAAACTTGTAAATATGCATCTAAAGATGCCCAGTGCTAATTTTATTGTGTGTAGGATGGACTGAGAAAATCAACAAGTATTTGGGCTGCACAGTCTCTTTCTCATTAATACATTTTGGCTTCTGGAATAATGTACTGGGAGGATGGATCAAGATAAATGTTGCAATGCATTTCATTTGACAAGAAAATACTGTCAGGAAAATTGTTTTATGTATATATTTATACACACTTAAAAATACATATGCATGAAAGTAGGAAAATATGTTTCCTAGGCTGAATCAGTGCCATAAGGAAGGATTGTTCAGGTGTTTTGACAAGGGGAGGCTCTGTGTGCATTTACATTACTTCTGAAAAGCTTTAAAATGCCTCTTCTTCCATCTCATTCTCACCACAATTCCCAGTGTCGGTGTCTGAGATACCAATCCCAGAATGATTTGTGTGGGAAGAGACCTTAAAGCTCATCCATGGGCAGGGACACCTTCCTCTGTCCCAGGTGATCCTCGTCCAGCCTGGCCTTGGACACCTCCAGGGATGGGGAGCCTGGAAAGCTTCTGGAACTGCTCAAGACCAGGCTGCATGGTCTTGTAGCTCAATCTTCTGTGCTTGCCTCCTTTTCTCTCATTTCCTGGGGAGTTCTGAATCCTATCCAACCCTTAAAGGTCAGATTATATTACTGAGAACTTCCTCTGTTTCTGGTGTTTTGTATCTTCAAAGAGAGCTCTGTCCCACTCTGCTTTCCTTTCTCTGCTCTCTCCTTCCTCTTCTCCATTTTATCCTCCTGCCTTTGAGCTGAGCAGCAAATATCCTCATGATATTTACAGGAGAAGTAGTATTTGGACAGTTCTTTGTTTGGTATTTCCATTGGAAATACCACAAGCAGTCATGTTTCCATGATATTTCCATTGACATTAACTTCAGGACGACTTCCTTTAATCGGCTTTAGTGGGGAGGAAGCTTCATATTCCTTGGCAGCTTTGTGTGTTTGCTTTGTCCCTTTTAAAATCATGTGGCAAATGAACCAGGAGGAAAAGATCACCATCAGTTGGCTTGTCTTTATTCAGAGTGGAAACTGAAACAAATGTAGCTTCAGCAGCAGTTCATGTACAAGGGGAACATATTGAGGTGATTTAAATATTTATAGATGTAAAAATCTTCAGCTGCTGAAAGACTGCATGAAAGAGAAGACATCTCCTAATGTTTGAAAACTAACAAATAATGTGACATGAGGTCACATTATTATTATTATTTTAATTGCTGTCCACGTATAAAATGCCTTATTTTAAGGCTTGACTCGTAATTAACTCAATCAACATAATCAACATTTATAGGCTAAAAATTCAACCTAAGCTGTGGTGCTCTCCATAAAAATTCTATCACCCACAAACCAAATCACCTGAAATGTTGAATTTAACAAGAAAAAAGTGGGCTTGTGCTAGGACAAAACATTAATTTTAATCCTGAAGAAGAAGTAAATAGTTTATATTGGACAAGAATTGAGAGTAATTAACTTCTGCATTTCCACTGTGCAGCTGTGGTGCGTGGTGCCCGGAAAAATGGTTTTTGTGGAATTGGGCAGGAGACCTGGATTCTGTTTCTGGCAGTTTCACAAATTTACTGCGTTTCTCCAAGTCACTCATTTAATCTTGTAGTGAAGTAAAATAACTTCTCTACTTCATGGGAATATGAAATGAATATTAAATTAATGACTGGGGGAGCCAGGAGCAATGTTGGCTGTGCACATATTTAGCTAAATCAATGCTTTAGGATGCACATTTGCATAAAACCATACTGGAAAATTAGTCAGAGCCAGCCATGCAGTCTGGGTTTGGCCTGGGTAATATTTTACCTTAATTTGCACCTGACAGAAGTTATAGGGCCAAATGGATTGGAAGGTGGGTGAAATATTGCCCAGTTTAAAAGGAAAATGCATCTTATTGTAGCAGGTGCTCAGTAAAATACCAGTGAATCAAAATATTGAACCTTTCAGGCCATTTGAAGTTCCTCAGATTCTTTGGACTTTGACAGGATTTGGGATTGTTTGGGAACATTGGTGTCTTGTGATGACTGGAATCCATCTGACAACAGGACCCTATTTTTACCCTCAGTTTCCTGAAAGGTGAACTCAACATGACACAGGAAAACAGAGCAGAAAGTAAGATTAAAATACTGTGCAGTATTGAAACTGCAACATGTTTTCCAGGAAAGGAGTTCCAATTGTATTTATGTTTCTAAAGGACCTCTGGAATTTTCCTTTGATTTTATTCCATATTTTTGAAGCTTCCTAAAAAGCTCAGAGATCCAAAAGTTCCTGTGAAAATCCAGCCAGTGCAAGGAACCCGTGAAGGAGCAGGGTAGGTTTAATGGGATATTGGGAAGGAATTGTTCTCTGGGAGGGCTGGAATTCCCAGGGAAGCTGTGGCTGCCCCTGGACCCCTGGAAGTGCCCAAGGCCAGGCTGGATGAGGCTTGGAGCAGCCTGGGACAGTGGAAGGTGGGATGGGATGGGATGGGATGGGATGGAATGGGGTCTAGTGTCCCTTCCAACCCAAAAAATTCCGGGATTCTCCAAGGAGCAGGAGCACTGTTTTTCCAGAGCATAGTTAGGAAAATGCCATTAGATAGGGAGAAGATGAGGATCTTGAAGCCTGGGTAAATTTTGGCTAAAGATCCTTCTGACTCTGGGATGCTTCAGCCTCTTCAGCAAACTTGCTCCGCATCTTTTAATGCAGAACGTGGTGCCTTTACATTAACATGCTGCAGTGTTCTTATATGCCTTTTAATCAATTTTTTAATGAGAAGATAATTACGTTCTATGCTTTTAATCTGACAGATCTGACTGAAATTGTCTAGCAGTTCCAGAAGTTCCTGAGGAGCCTGCATGCAACCCAAAGACCTGGAGAAAAGTCAGCCATATTTTTAACTCAGATTATTTTACATTTTAATTTTGCTTCTCGTTAATTCAGCCACCCTTAATGATGAAATAAACCCCAATATTTGGAATTTGTGTGACTCACCTGCTTCTTCTCTGATGGCTTTCCTTGCTTGCATTTTTGATGTTGCCATTGCCCAGCACATTGAATGGGGATAAACTAAAAATTCCTTGGATCAACGTTCAGGTGATGGACCCTGAGCTCTGTGATTGAGAGTCAGAACAAGCCTGGGGAAGTTAGAGGTGGCAGGGATCATGTTTATTCCTTAGAAACACAAATGTCAGCAGCAGGAGGGTTATTTTAAACACTTCAGCTCTCTTGACAAAGTTGTGACAGCCGTGCCAGGCTGGTGAGACCTGCGAAGTCACAGGACAGCTTAATTGGAGATGGAGATTTGTGTCTGAGGGGGAGGAAGGGCGCTGGCAGATCCAGCTGCAGCCAGAGCTGTGGATCAGCCCAGGGAGAGGCTTGACAAGATCCTCTCCACTTCCTCCTTCGTCTTCTCCTTAACCCTCAGGGACCTCGGCTGATCCCAGAGCTTCCCCAGCACCTCTGCACACACCGAGGATCCATCAGTGACCTCTCCTGTCTGATTTCTGCTGCAAACAGAGAATCCTTCCCCTGGGATTACCTCCAGTATTGTAAACACAGTCGAACCCAATGGGAAGAAATGATGATGTCTGACTCAGTTCAGAAGGCTGAATTATTTCTTTATTATAACTATGCTAAAATACATTAATATACTATATAAAATGAGGATACTAAAACTACATACTACTTTCTCTGACTCTAACATAACTCGTGACCCTCTCTGAGAGCCCAGCCCCAGGTGGGTTGGATTGGATTGGATTGGATTGGATTGGATTGGATTGGCCACCAGGCTCTAACAATCCTCACCAGAATCCAACCAAGCAACCACCCCAGGTAAACAATTCTCCAAACACATTCCACATGGGAAAAACAAGGAGCAGAAATAGAAATTGTTTTCTCTTTCATTTCTCTCTGTGCACCTCTACGAAAAATCCCTGAGAGGGAGAGAAATGTGCTTGCCACACCTTCAGTGAAGCTGAAGAGATCAAGGTCATCTAAAGAGCTTATGCTCCCTCTTTCCCTCACTTGGAAGGTACTTTGTAAACCACTATCATAAATTTTAAACTTCTGACTGGAAGGATGCCCAGCCAAAGTCTTTGAGTGATCAGATTAGTTTACATAAGACTTTTTTCCTCACTTAAAAGAAAGTGCTGGGAGCTATCATTGAGGCATTTGCTTAATCAAAAGTGTTTCAAATGAAACAATTTTGTTGTCAGAAAATGAAGGAATGACAAAAAAAATTAAAAAAAAAGAAAAATCATGTAAGATGTAATTTAAGGAGGGGAAGAAAAAATAATAATCTAGCAGTGCACTGTAACAGGATTTCCTTATCAACCCCTTCCCAGATGCAGTCACTGTCATTTAGGCCATGCCAATGACTGGTCTCATGCCAACCTAATACAAGTTGGTTCCACTTGTCACCCTTTCAATTTCCCAGCTGGACTCTGTTTTAAAGGGCATATTAGCATTATCAAAGTAATCGTTAGGATGTCTCTTGGTTTTCTTTTTAATCTTTTTTTTTGTTTGTTTTAGTATCTAAATCATATTAGTGGAAAGATAATCAAGTGCTGGGAAGAAAAAAGAAATGTTATTATCTTTGGGTGGCATCAGATTTTATGCTCTCAAATTAAATGTATTTTTTCGCCTTTCAAAAGAATGTGAGGTATCTTTTCCAACACAGAAATCACTTCCACAGGGTGCTGAAGAATCCCTTTTGCAGTCCTAAATTCAAGAAATGTCTATCCCTGGTTGTTAAATCAATTATCTGGAAAAAATGCAATTGCTCGTAACTTTTAGAAGAACCTAATTTTTGTATTCAAAATTGCAAATATTCCGAAATTCAATATTCAAAGCAATAGAAGATCTTACTGTTATAACATAGATGGAATCTATGTTTCCATCTTTCCATTGCTTTTAGAATTTATAACATAGATGGAATCTATGTTTCCATCTATGTTATAAATTCTAAAAGCAATCATCTTTTGGATGAGGTAAATGAGGCTGCTGAGAAATGTCTAGAATTATTTGGGTCTCTGTATTTTAGCATGTTCTGCAATGGAGTTACTGTCTTAAATCTTTCCTCCCTCTTTTGTCATTTCCCTTTTGTTTTTATCTTTTTTTCCTCTGTATCCAAATGACCTGTTTCCATCCTTAATGCAATAACCTCTTTTGTTAATGACTTCAGAGCTGAGTGGGCTCCTGCTGATTGTGCAGCTACAGAAATATTTCTACCTGAGAAGGAGCTGGAAAGGGAAGAGGTTGCTGAGCCCTTCAGCTGCTGCTGAATTTCCAGACACAAACTCAGCCTCTCTTCTCTTTCCTTCAGCCACTCCCTTCTCCCCCTTCTCTCAGCATCAATCTTTCTGAAAGCAAAACTTTCCTTGTCAAGAGAAGAATCCATGGCTTGCTTTATTTTAACCTTTCCTGTCACCTCCCAGATCATTTAATGGTGGGAAATTTTATTTCATCTGTCCATCCATGTATAAAATTATCTCACTAAAGGCTGCTATTTTTTTCTTCTCTGTTTTTCCACTAGGTACCTTGAAGCCAGTAGAATTTTGTCAGTAAAAGACCAAGGCTAGTGAATACTGCTGATATTTATTCCTACTTTCCCTTGAGTAAATCTAAAGGAATTCCTAGAGAGTTGGTAGGAAATCTGCTGCTTATCTCCACAGTATTTTATTTGTATTTGATTAAAAACATTCAACTACAATTCCTATTACTTTACAGCATTTTTTAATATATTCAAGTTTTCCTGTCCAGAAAGTATGAGAAATGTGAACTTAAGGTGCCACAAGTC
The DNA here is from genome assembly GCF_050655825.1 of Lonchura striata. Taxonomy (NCBI): domain Eukaryota; kingdom Metazoa; phylum Chordata; class Aves; order Passeriformes; family Estrildidae; genus Lonchura; species Lonchura striata. Next base: position 28,515,071 of record NC_140711.1, read on the forward strand.
AACTAAAGATTAACATAATTGTAGAGATATTTGATAAAAAATAACACAGATTGTCAGTATTAAATTTACAGGTGCAAATTCTGTTGCCATCCAAGATGATGCCTAAGCTTAATTAATTTTAATTTATGGGATGGCACTGCTTCAGTGGGCATATTTTTGCTCTTAATGCCCAGCTGGATGGTTTTGCATTTTCACTCAGAACTTTTTCACCCAATGCTGGAACAAATAAGTATCAAAGCACGAGTCAGATTAATCGTGTGTTTTTAGAGCAACTGCCTTAATCTGCCTCGGAGAGAAAAATCAGTGTACTTGTTATCATATTTGAGCAATCCATTATGAGATGTGCCAGGAGTTTCCACAGACTCAATTTCACATTGCCTTGATTGCATTTGAATACTGCTTGTTCTCCTGAGAGCCCGCCTGGATTCGTTTTATGATAATTCTCAACTCTTCTACCTGCAAAAGGTGAAATTTGGCATTGCTGGGGAGGTGGATCCATCCAGTGTTTGCCATTAGAGAGCTCCTGTTTATTAATTTGCACACAAACCACTGTGCTGGGAGCCAGCCTTCCCCCTCAGCTCAGCCCTGCAGTGCATGGGCAGGAATTCCAGGGAATATCTTGCCAGAGTGGTGCCTCAGGATTTGAGATTTTCTATATTTCTATTTTCCATCTCTCTGTAACCCTGCAGTTCTTTGGTGTGGAACTCTGAACTCCACACCCAGTGCCAGCTGCTGCTGTCCCAGTTTGGGCAGACACAGCAATTCCTCTCCAGGCCTGGCAATCAAGGACCCCTCAGTGCCTCAGGGCAGAGATGGAAACAAAAGTGAGCTGGGGGAGCAAACTGGGGGTCAATGACTTCATCACCTGAAGCTGGAATTGGAAGATCAAAGATTAATTTATAAAAGTGTGCAAACCCATGACCCATGGTCCATTTTGGGTGCAGCCCCTGGGGGCTTGGTCTGCCCTGAATGTACCTGAAGGCTCTTCAATAAGCAGAACTGCTTTTTATTCTTTTAATTAATTCTTAATTAATTGTGTCTGGCCTCTGTGTTTAGGTAGTCCCAGAAGGCCTCAAGAAGAGCCATCAGTGGGGCAGCAGGATGGAATTGTTCCTGCAGCTCCCCTGCCACCCATCCCTGCCCCACCACCCAGCACGAGCTCTCCTTGGTGTCCCACAGGACCCCCCAGGCTTCTCCTGTGGCGTCAGAAGGATTTGGGATGGGAGAACAGCAGAGTGAGCTGGGGGATGTCACAGGTTGGAGCAGGACAGGAGCCACTTCTGGGCTGGTTTGGGCACAGCAGGGACAGGCTGAGGCTCCATGGAGGTGCCTCCTTGAGTTTGGAAGCCTGGGCCAGGGATTCTGTGCTGAGGCCAGGGAGGAAGGGCTGGGTCTCCCTCAGCTGTGGGATTTTTTGGGTATGCTGGGTCAGTGGTTTTCTCTTTACTCTGAGTTGATTCCTCCATTTGCTTCTCAGGCAGGGACACACCAGATAAGAAGTTGTGCAGTGGATGGAAGAGAGAAAAGTGCCTGGCACTGGCTGGGCGGGGGAAGGTCCATGTTCTGCCCCACTGATGAAGGTTGTTTCCACGTAAGGATGCTGTGCTTGGCTCAGAAAGGGCCATGCTCCACAGGCAGCAGATAAAAGGAGCAGATTTTGCGTTCCACACCTCTTCAGAGTGCCACACCTTCTCTGTCTTCATCCTCAGGCCCCTGTGCTCTGTGCTGTCCTGTTCAGGCAGTGCTGGAGATGAAAGAAAAGGATGCTCAGAAAACTTAGCTACTTTATAAAAACCTCCTGACTTTGTGCTGGGTGCCTGGGGACCAGGAATGGCCGTGGCTGGGAGAAGCAAAGCCGAGCTCCTCAGTTCAGAGCAGCAGAATGTGAAGATTTTAACATTGTCCTGTCCCAAGGCACAAAATCAATTTGCACAGAAAGTCAGGCACAGTCACCAGAGGCTGATTCTGGAGATGAGAGGAGCAGGGAAAACCAGGGAAAAGCATTGGGACCTCATCTTTGAGGAATTTCAGGAGTAATTGCTGCCATGGGAACCCAGCCGAGGGCAGTGTGTGCTGAGCATGAGCTGCCTGAACATTTGTAGGATTTGCAGTTGAGAGGTGTGCAGCTCTCTCAGACCCTCACATTAATGCTGATAGATAAACAGAGAATTGTAGGCTTTTCTTTATTGATCCAACATTTTTCTTGAGTGAAAGGGTTGACTGAAGCAGCTCTGCTTTGATCTTAGTACATTTTTTTAAACTGTTTTTGGGGCTTTTTTTTCAATTTGACTGGATAGAGGAAAATCCTGTATGAATGGATTAGTAATAATGCTGAAATAACAAACTATTAAGTTACAATTTGCCTTGCTGCACATGAAGAAAGGGCATTATCCAAGGATGAGCATTATCTCAGCACAATCTCTGTTGAATTCACAAGTGTTGGCTTTTGGTTGGCTTGAAGTCTTGTTAGGAGTAAGATACTCCAGGTCTACTCATCCTCCCACCAGACAGCTGACAGCAGATGCTGAAGGGGCTTTTCCAGATTTCTTCATCTGGAAAGAGAGTGACTTCTCCCTTTTCTTCTGTCTTAAGGCCCTAAGGGAATTTTGGAAATTTCTTGGGGAAAAAAAAAAAAAGACAGAAAACTGGAATATTCCACAGTCTATGGTGTGATTGGAGACACATAGAAATGCATCTGTTAGCTGGAGAAAAAAATGTAAAGGGACACTGGCACTCGTGTTCTCTTGGCCCAAGTTCAGCAATAGAATTCCCTTCTTTGTCCCCATCCTGGAGAGAACTGTTAAATATGGTGTTCAGAATGGATTTCCCCCTCTTTTGGTCTCCTGGTTGCTCAGGTGTGCAGCTCAGCAGTTCCCAAAGCCCAGAGCCCAGCTGTGAGTGGGGCTTGGAGGAGGCCCTGAGTTCCCCAGCTCAGGCTCTGTGACTGTGGCAGCACAAAAATGCTTTTTTTTCTCCCAAGTTACCAGCATTTAAAGTGGTGGGTTTGCTCCTGGCCAGGAACAAACTGCTCTGTGTGTTCAATAGCAGCTTCTTATCTCCAGATTCCCAGATGGGCTCGTGGATGTCCCACTTCTGATGGTTAGCATTGAATAGCAAGTTTTGCAAATGATTCTTGGCAGGAGCACTCATCACATCCCTATTGAGATTTATCTCCACAGCTGAGTTTTCCTTTGCTTTTTTTCTCTGTACCATGCAATTAAATGGATGACCATCCTATGCAGAAGGAAATGCTTCTGTCAGGGATGAAAAGAACTCAGAGTGAAGCCAGCCACACACAGCACTGGGTTTTAAGCCAGCTTTACATCAGTTTTCAGAAGAAATGAAAAAAGAAATGCATATGTTAGGTATTCCTGGGCTCTGAGATACCACACATATTTTCCTAGGACACATGCTGGTAAATGTATTGCATTCTTAACTCAGTCTTTTGGACTGGAAAAATACACTAAGAGGAAAAAAAAAGGAGTTCTCAGTTTCTGTCATTAGGTAATGAGAACCTGTCTGTTGCCTTGCTGGCAGCAGTAAATATTTCCTGTCGTGTTCTTTATTGCCATTTGAACAGCAGGACTCCCCAAACTGCCTGGGCACTGCATTTCGTTTTGCAAGAGAATATTCAGAGACACTCTATTGTTTGGAGAACCCTGTTCTATTTGCCAAACTTATCACAACATGTCTGTAAGTCTGCATTTTCTTAAAATGTTTTGAGAAATGAAATACTTGGAAATGAATGAACAAACCTGAATATCACTTCAGCTATGCTTCTACCCATAGGTGATGCACTCTTTGTTTGGTTTTCTTTTGCCAAACAGAAATTTAAAAAATGAGGAATTTGACTTGGAGAATGTTTACAGAATTCTGGAGGATTCACTGTGAACCCTGCTGGTTTTTGTGGAGGATGAGGAAATTTGCAGGCTGCTCAGGGAGCTCCGAATTTGGGATTTTCACTTGAGGTGTGCTCAGCAGAAATGGGAACTCTGCTGTTCTTTGCCAATAGGTGGCACGAGTGCATTGCTGAGGTTTGCAGGTACAAACTGCAAATAAATTCCTGTGCTTAACTGGGGGCATCAGCAGAAGGCACCATGTCCATGTGAAAAGTCACTGCTTCCCACCTAGGAACCACTGGCTGCACTCTGATGCCTGCTGCCAAGGGTGAACGAGGCATTTTTGTTACAGAACAGAGGAAAAAACAGCAAAATTAATGCATAATTGTTATAGCAGACAGGAATGGATTTAATGTAAAGCTGTGTGAAAAAGGAGTGACCTGAAATCAACCACAGCATCACCACACACGCACAAAAAGCCATTTTCTTATCAATTAATATACTTTAATTTATGGCTAGTCTGAGAGAAAAAGAAAACCAAGCAGTAAAACCAACTGAAAACTCGAGCTTTAATTGAGGCTAGGTCCAAACCCTGCTCAAGGCTACAGAAAAAAATAGTCGAGTTTATTTGAAATTATGCAACAGTTGGAACATAAATCTCTGCTGTGCATGGGTGTGTGGAGTTCATGCAGGATGGGAGAGGGGCAGTTTCGGGGGGAAAAGTGGAAGTGGTGGGGTGATTTATATGGAACTCAGCCATTGGAATTGTCCTTGCAGTCAATCCAGTCTTTCATTTGATTTTAGAGTCCCCTTGTGCCCTGATCACTGTGCAGCACCACCTGAAGCCCTTTGGCACCTGGATTCCAGCTTTGGACGTGGAGTCAAGGAAAAACTCACAACTAACACCAGCAGAGTGGAATATTTGCCTGTTTTATGAGTGGGTTTTTTTCAGGACTTTCTCAAGTGTTTTGCTGGCTGTGGCCTCTCCTGAGATCTCTCTGATCACTTTCTAAAGATGATTTACAGGCTGAAGAGCAGTTACCAGGCTACAGAAATCCTTGTCTGAGATTCTTCACCCTGTGTTGCACAAGTGGTCAATTAGAGGGTGAGAACTCTCCATCTGCCTTTGAAGCCTGGGAATCGATTTGTGGGGTAGGGAAGGGAGCAAAGTGTTTGGTAAGTGCCCATATAATGATTTTGATCCTTGCCTGGAAGTTTCTTTCCTTCACTGCCCAGGTCATCATCCTGAATTTGTTGATTCACAGTGAGTGAGTGGGATAGGGAGGTTCTGGGAGTTGGAGCAGGTGTGGGTATTTCTTAGCCCACTTGTGTCACTTTTGTGAACTGAAAACATTCAGAATGGCAGCATTTACTCTTCTAAATGCATTTGTTCTCGTTTTTCTCATTGGATTATAAATATCAGAATAGAATTGGAGTTTGATACAATACACCTTTGAGGACAGGGAGTTGGGAGTGTTTAGGATTTCATTTTTATTTTCATCACACTTTTTGCAGGCAGCAGGGTCTAGACTTCTGCTGCTTTGCATGAAGATCTCCCTGCCCATTCTCCTCACTCTGAATTACTAATTGAGTAAATACTAATTACTGAGCCTCTCGGCTGCTTACAGGTTGTGGCAGGGTGGGAGGACTTGGTGTGGATGGGGCTGTTCAAGGCTGAGTTGTGGGTTTCTTGTCAGCTTAAAACACACAAAAGCTGGATCTTTCCAAGTTTTTGACTGCATTTTACAGTGGAATTAGGGAGGGACATGATAGAGCAGAGGAAAATGCTGATTAGGTGTTTCTGTTCCCTCTCCTGGCCTGGTTTCCTTCAAGTCATGCAGACCCCACATTGTTAAAATCACCAAATAATTGGTGTTCCCCAGTCTGAAGTCTGAGTTAAGTGTGTCCTATCAAGGTTTGGTATTTCCACTGCTTCTCCCATAAAATTATTTCCTAAAAACACAGGTTCTGAGCAGCCTGCTCCAGTGGCAGGTGTCCCCTGAGCTCAGCCCCAGCTGTTGCTGACAGGGGCAGTGTTGGTGACTTCAGCTCCTGAGGCAGGATCCAGATCCAGGATCCCATCCCATGGATCCAGCCCATCCAAACCATGGAAAAACCCTGGGATGACCCCAGGCAGAGAAAGAAATCATTGCCTGGGGGACAGAATGTGACATCCCTGATCCTTCTGTGCCAGCCACATCCCTCAGAGGGGACGGTGGGAAGGAACACTTGGACAGGGCACAGGAGGATCCACACCCCAGGGAATGGGAAGGGCTCCTCTGATGCCCTGTGCACGCTGAGCTAGACCAGAGGCTGGGCAGAGTCCCAGAACAAAGCAGGGATTTATTCAAGGATCTCCTCCATGGATCCACCCTGGGCAGCACCAGAGCCCAGCCAGGGCTGCACCCAAATGACCCAAAATGGTCCCAAAATGCACGAGCGCTCCCGGGGCTCTCCCTGGGATCAGTTCTGCTCCATTGGCACCTTGGAGTTCATTGTCCCATTCCAGCTCCAGCCCATCAGTCCCACCCTGCTTGTTTTTCTCTCTCCAGCCCACGCTGTTTGTGCTCCTGGGCTGAGGTTTGGATCATTTGTCCTTGGTGCCCAGCTGGAGCAGGAATTGTTTTGTCTCCCTGCTCTGTGAGGAGAGCTCACCATCCCCTAATGGGAAGCTCAGACCCACACAGTAAAACAGCACAGAATGTGAAAAATAGAAAAGCTAAACCTGAGGCATCACCCTGACAGGCAGCAGTGGCAGGGCATGACCTGGTGCTCGAGAAAACAAACTGAAACAGGGATTTTTTTTTTTAATTTTTTTTTTTTTTTTTTTTTTGTCTAGGCTGAGCCTCCTGCTGCAAATTTATGGGCTTTTTAACTCGCTGTGCTACCTGTCAGTCTCGAAACAGATGCACAGCCTTCAGGCTCTCTGAGCTTGCCAGCTCCTGGCATCCTGCTGGGAGCTGTGGGAGGATTTTCAGGGGGAGCCAGGGCAGCCTAATAATAGCAGCAGAATGCATCGAGCCCGGTGCTTGCACAGAGGCAGGAGAGGGAACCTGGAGCTCTGCGTGTCTGCAGCCAGAAGGATGGAGAGGGAGAAACCACGGGGCACTGACTGGAGCACTTGCTTGGCAGCAGGATGCTGAGTGCCTCGGCCAGGATAAGCAGATGTTTGAATTTCCCCAAAGCTGAGAGAAGCTGTGGATCTGTAAAAATAAACTTTTCGAAGCTGGCGTGTTTCTGCTCAAAATGGGCTGGGTCTAATTTACTGTTTGAGTAGAACCAGAGGGGTAGAAATGAGTATTTCTGTTTTTCCTTTGTGTCTTGACTGGAAATTTTATAGTTCTTTATCTTAAAAGATCCTGAGGGTTCAGTTCAGTTGTCTGGTCATAAACCAGGTGTTACTTGAGTGTTGTTGGGGTGATAGATACAATAAAAAGCTGTTAAAGATCTTTTCCTTCTCCTTTAACAGGAACACAGCCTGGGTGACACCATGGGACAGCTGAGTGACAGTTCAGGTGCGAGTGCTGCTATTCCACCCAGAAATGCTGGGCAGGGAGTGGGATGGATGCTGTGACACTGGGCTGACAAAATCCTTCCCATCTGACCACCTTGGCAGGTGTAGTGGCCACATGGTTCGGTTTTGGCTATTTTCACTACATAGCTGCTTTAAACTTTAATGTTTTTGCCAATGGTGATTTCTTTTTAGGGAAAAAGAAAAGGAAATAATATTGAGATTAAAACTGACAAGACACGAGGAATGAGAAATTAATATTAATATAGGCATCAGAACATTTTAATTTTGGCAATTTAATTTTTAAATTTGAAGGAATAATGGGAATTGTTGATCAGAAACACCATCTGCCAAGGCAGGCTCCCTCAGCTGGTTATGGCAAATTGAGCAATGGTAAATTATTCCTTATATTTATTTCTGGATCTGGAAAGAATCCCACAAATTATTCTTTTGTAAAAATTATTAATAAACTTCTCCAAGCCATTCCTGCCTTTTTCTCACCTCCCAGCATTCTGTATATGAGGAATGGATGGAGTAGATTTATTTTCCAGAACTGGGGGAGGATCCTGTGATGGAAAATGGGGATGGAAATGGAGCTTTGGGCAGAACAGTGTTGGGATAAAATGCAGAAAATCTCCCAGTGCTGACTGATTGCCAGGGATGCCCCTTTTCAGTGGAGACTCTTTAGGAAAGCATCAGCAGCAATGCTCAATTTGGACTGCAGTGTTCTCCTTTTGGGAATTCTGGTCAGAAATTGATGGAAATTTCTGGGGAAAAGATCCTAAAAGGCCTTTAAGGTGAAGAGAGAGGAGCTGTGTGCTGGCAGTGTTGTTGTCATGTGTGTTCCCATATTTTCTGGGGTAGCTGGCTCTTCCTAGAGCCTCAAACTGCAGTTTTGGATTTTACAAAGATTATAGTTTTTTTCCCTAAAACCCCCCCCCCCACACACCCCCCCAAAAAAAAAAAAGCAAAAAAAAAAAAAAAAAAAAAACCCCAAACTAAAACAAACAAAAAAAACCCCCAAAAACAAACAAACAAAAAAACCCAAAGAAAAAAAAACAATAAAACCCAAAAAACCCAAAATAAAACACCACAAAAACCCCTCAAAACTCACACTGTTTTCTGCAGATTTTTTTCAAACCAGAGAATTTTATTTGTTTAAAAATGTCCCCCCACATGCCTGGGGTGGGGGTGATGAAATATAGACTCTCCAGGATTTTCAAGGCTAATTAATTTTGTAATTAACTGAAGTATACTTGAAAATATAAAACATTCATTTGTGGAAGTTGGTCTGTTTCCAGTTATTGCTGGATTCATTTGGCAGGTCATGTTTTTTAAAGTAGAAAATGAAATTTCTCGTGCAGAATGATAAATTATAAAAGTCTTTAAGCTACTTCTTTTTTACATCAGATTTTGTTGTAATTCGTTGTGTTTAGATTGGCACCATCCTCACCATTTTGATTAAAAAGTGTAATTAATTTGAAATAAGATTTCATTATGGTCTTCAGTGCTCGGTTCCAAAGAACTTCTAATTTCCATCAGTTTCTTAAGCACTTTTCCTAAATGGCCCTTGGTCTGACTCCTGCAAAACAAGGCCCCATCCCCACCAGGAATGTGCCAGCAATTGCCTGAAACTGAAATAATATCAAAGTATTTAGTGATGTTCCAGTTCCCTTGTAAATTGAAATAATAATGAAAGTGTTTTGCAATTTGCAAATGTTCCTGTATTTTTTTTTCTAGAATGTGCTGTGTGTATATATATATATATTGTCACTGATATAGGGAAAAAAGGTTTAACTTCTGCTACCAAAATTAATGTCAAAACTAATTGACCTTCATAGGCAGATAATTTTATGCTTCTTCAAACATGGTCTGTCAGATCACCCCATGAATATTGCATTCATTTCACTTTCCAGAAATTACTTTTTCCCTCCCTGTAAAACTCCTACAGTGACTTCACGGAATAAAGAGGAGAATTATGGAAATCTTAGTGTTCCCACCTATTTTTTTTCTTGGTTGTGGAGTTGATATTGAGCTGTGTGAAGCTCATGGTGCAACAAAGAAACAGAGAGGCATCCACTTGGAAAAAGGTGGTGTAAAAAGGGAAGCTGTATTTAATGTGGAGAGTGGTTTATTTCTTTATTAGAGATTTTGGTGAGTGGAGTAGCTGATGTGGTTTTCCCAGATTGTTGGGTTTTTTTGTTTGTTTGTTTTTTTGCTTTATGTATTTACAAAGAGGAGAAGAGAAAGTGTAGTTTCCGTTTATGTTAAAAAGAGGAAGGAAGGCAAAAAATAATCTCCTAAAATTTGGAAAGATTTCATGTGTTGGAAGGTCCCACAAGCCAAACCATTCTGTGCTGATGCAGTGGTGAGGAAAAAAAAAAAAAAGAAGCAAGAAAAAATGCAGCCCTGTTGTGTTTAATAGCAGATCCTTAAATTATAGGAGATTCATGCCTCTATTGCATTTTTAATGTTGTATTTATCACATCATCTTTATGGGGCTGTCATTAGGGATTCACTGCAGTTTCCTCTGTACATCAGGGCGTTCAGGAGTTCATAATTCAGCCCTCCTAATTTGTGACACGCTGGAACCCTGCAAATAAATTGTGTCTCTATATGCAAATTGCCCTGGGATTTCAGGAGCTTCAGTTGATTGAGCCCTGATGAAAACACCCACAAAGGGTCAGATCTAAAAATCCCCAAACTTTATAGACTTCATGCAGTGGGATTCAAACTGATGGACCAAGCCCCCAGCTGGGGCACTGCTTATCTCCAGAAATTCCTCTTTTTCTTGCCTGATAGTTGTCTTTGCTCCAAAAATAGGATTGTGTGTCTCCAGGTCACTGAAGGACTGGATCTGAGAGCAGATGAGGAGATCAGGACCTGTCTGCATGGACAGACCAATGGAGGAAAGCCTTGTGAGTAATAATAATAATAATAACAATAATAACAACAATAATAATAACAATAATAATAACAACAACAACAACAACAACAACAATAATAATAATAATAATAATAATAATAATAAAATTTATGTGCTACCCATGGTGCTGGTACAGGGGTGAGGAGGTTCCCAAATATCCAATGTGGGATCTGGTGCTGTGAGTGGGAACTGATAGATCACAGGGGATGAGCAAGCACAGAGAACCTGCTTTGATAGTCACTAGTCCTGGCCACAAGTCAAGGGTTTCACCACGGCCTGTGATTCACTGCTGAGGTTTTTTTAAGCCCTTCATACATATAGATCATCAATATTTCCATTTTTGATGGGTTTGCAAAGCAGCAAACCAAATGTTGCTACCTGTGCAGGCAGGAGCCTTGATAAACTTCCCTCAACCTCTTGTCATGCAAAAGGTTCTGAGCACAAGGAGGAACATTGCATATCTCTGCCTGCCAAAAGGATCCTTGGCAAGCTGTGCCTGAGCAATTCTGATTTGTTTCCATTTAATTAATGAACACTTTCCTGCTTTGTGATTATTGTCCTTGCCTGAAGTTGTTCCCATTATAGAGATGAATAAATAGTTCTTGACATTAGTTTCTACCTGCTTTGTAATTTGTTACACCATCAGGGACCTGCAGCTTGTCCTTGCTTTGAGTTCCTATTAATTCTGTTTATTTTTGTCTTTTATATGATTTCTGTTTTGTCCTTCACAGTTAAAAAAAAAAAAAAAAAAAAGGAAATCTTAGCACTGGTGTTCTTTTATTGCTAGTACAAATATCTTTCATCTTTTTTTCCTTTGTCATGGAATAGATTTCTTTGATTGAGGTAGGAGGCTCTCTTCTCCTAAATTTTGTACCTCTTCCAGGAGCTGTTTGTGCCACATAAACATGTGTGAGGAAGATAAAAAGGAAGATAAATTAACACAGGCACTTACAGAGTACAGCAGAGGAATTCTCCCATTTTGCTGTGGGTTTTGTCTCTCTGTTCTGTTCCCTGGAAGGTTTTCATTGAAGTTGGGTTGGAAGATTTGGGCAAGTGGAAATCTTGGGTGTGGGGTGAAGAGGCCCCAAGCCCAGGGTGTGGTTCAGAGTCATGGAATGGTTTGGGCATGAAGGGACCTCAAAGTGGGGCCTGGAGAGGCTGCCTGGGACAGGGGCTAGGCAGAGTTGAAGAATAATGTGGGGATTTATTAAAAGGCTGTGGCTCTGCCCAGGTTGGACCCATGATGGACCCAAGTCCTGAGTTTTCACACTTTTATAAGTTTTGGTCCGTTTCCATATTGGGGTTTATTGTCCAATTCCAGTTCCAGGTTGTGCAGTCCCACCCTCCCAGGTTGCTGTTCTCCATTCCCTGTTTGCACTTTTTGGGGCTGGAGCTGCAGCGGTGCCCTTGGTTCTGGGGCTGGAAAAGGATTGTTCTGTGTGTGCCTGAGCTGGAAAAGGATTGTTCTGTGTGCCTGAGCTGGTTCTGGGCTGGTTCAGGATTGCTCTGTGTGCCTGAGCTGGTTCTGGGCTGGTTCAGGATTGTTCTGTGTGCCTGAGCTGGTTCTGGGCTGGTTCAGGATTGTTCTGTGTGCTGAGCTGGTTCTGGGCTGGTTCAGGATTGCTCTGTGTGCCTGAGCTGGTTCTGGGGCTGGTTCAGGATTGTTCTGTGTGCCTGAGCTGGTTCTGGGCTGGTTCAGGATTGTTCTGTGTGCCTGAGCTGATTCTGGGGCTGGAAAAGGATTGTTCTGTGTGCCTGAGCTGGAAAAGGATTGTTCAGTGTGCCTGAGCTGGTTCTGGGCTGGTTCAGGATTGTTCTGTGTGCTGAGCTGGTTCTGGGCTGGTTCAGGATTGTTCTGTGTGCCTGAGCTGGTTCTGGGCTGGTTCAGGATTGTTCTGTGTGCCTGAGCTGGTTCTGGGGCTGGAAAAGGATTGTTCTGTGTGCTGAGCTGGTTCTGGGCTGGTTCAGGATTGTTCTGTGTGCTGAGCTGGTTCTGGGCTGGTTCAGGATTGTTCTGTGTGCCTGAGCTGGTTCTGGGCTGGTTCAGGATTGTTCTGTGTGCCTGAGCTGGTTCTGGGGCTGGAAAAGGATTGTTCTGTGTGCTGAGCTGGTTCTGGGCTGGTTCAGGATTGTTCTGTGTGCTGAGCTGGTTCTGGGCTGGTTCAGGATTGTTCTGTGTGCTGAGCTGGTTCTGGGCTGGTTCAGGATTGTTCTGTGTGCCTGAGCTGGTTCTGGGCTGGTTCAGGATTGTTCTGTGTGCTGAGCTGGTTCTGGGCTGGTTCAGGATTGTTCTGTGTGCTGAGCTGGTTCTGGGCTGGTTCAGGATTGTTCTGTGTGCTGAGCTGGTTCTGGGCTGGTTCAGGATTGTTCTGTGTGCTGAGCTGGTTCTGGGCTGGTTCAGGATTGTTCTGTGTGCCTGAGCTGTGAGCAGAGCTGCTGACATTTTGTGTGGAGTTCAGAGCCACACACTAAGGTAGTACAGAATCTGAAAAATATAAAAGCTAAATCTTAAGGCATCAAAAGCTTTTCTCATTCCAACCCTGCCATGGACAGGGACACCTCCCACTTGACTCTGGAGCACGAGGGATGACAGGGAGACGTGGCTGGAGCACATTGCTGGGGACAGCTCGGGGAGCGGCTGCCAACAGCCGGCAGAGCCACGCCGTGGTCTCCATTTGTAAATTATCAATAAATGACTCCTACAGTCAATAGATAAATTATTCACAAAGGAAACAGCAGGTTCTAATCATCTCCAGATTAATGCCTTCCTGGCAGAGCCTGTGCTAAGACAAATAATTGCCTTGGCATGTGCCAAGCTGTCCGGCGGATTTCAGCAGCACGAGGCTGTCCTGGGTGAGCTGTCAGCCACAGGTAACACAAACGCCTCACCTTTTTGGGGCTTTTAACCCTGTGTCCCATAACCTTCATGCAGAACAGATAGCTCTGGTTATCCTAAGGGGGTGGGTTGGCTCTCCATTGTCCAGCTGTGCTCATCCAGTGATGATGAGAACATGTCCTGGGTTGTAAAATAGGTGTGAATTCTATTTCCATCTATCAGGGCTGGGGCAGTTCTCTGCTGTCCATGGGGCACTTTTCTTTATCTCTCCCACAGCCAATCCTTCCTCCAGGAAATATGTCCTGTTCATGGGCCAATAATTATTAATTATCTTCTGTTCATGGGCCAATAATTATTAATTATCTTCTGTTCATGGCCACTGAGTGTCCCTGCATGGCTGAGAAAATTCCATCATCTATGAGGAGATGCTCTGCCCAGGGGAGGAGCCAAACATTCCTACCTGGATCCAATCTGAGCTGGGAACAGCACAGCAGCCTTTGCCCCCTGCATTCCCAGAGGAGCAGCTTCCTTCCCCCTGCATTCCCAGAGGAGCAGCTTCCTTCCCCCTGCATTCCCAGAGGAGCAGCTTCCTTCCCCCTGCATTCCCAGAGGAGCAGCTTTCTTCCACTGCATTCCCAGAGGAGCAGCTTCCTTCCCCCTGCATTCCCAGAGGAGCCCAGGCCCATCTCCCCCAGCCCTGGAGCTCCAGAGGAAAACTCCCCCCTTGTTCAGGATCCTGCTCCAGCAGAAGCACAGCTGGCACTGCAGGAGGGCTGAGCCCCCCTGGGATGGGGCTGAGCCACCTCCCTGACCCACAGGGGACAGGGCTGCTCTGGCTCTGACAGTGCTGTTTGGTACTACTGCATTTGTATTTTAATTTTTCTAATAAAGAACTGTTATTCCTACTCCCATATCTTTGCCTGAGAGCCCCTTAATTTCAAAATTATAACAATTCAGAGGGAGGGGATTTCCATTTTCCATTTCATGGGAGGCTCCTGCCTTCCTTAGCAGACACCTGGCTTTTCAAACCAAGCCAAAACAACATTCAAGCTTAGCTTGAATCCAAGCTCAGCTCTTCAGGACTTGTTTCCAAGTCCCTTTGGAAACTGGGGGGATGTTACTGAAGTGGGGCAGTTGGTTCAAATGAGGGAAAAAAAAAAAATCCCAGCAGGAGTTTTTTTTCACACTCGATTTGAATGCTTGAATATGGATATGTTGTTGGAGTTTGATCTTGTTTATTCTCTGCACATAATTCATCCTGCTTTACTCTGAATATATAATTTGAGACTAGCAGGGACAGCAGAAGGAAAACTTGTTTGCATGAGTGTGGCTGGATTTGCTGGACAAATTCAGTGCCAGGGCACTGGCAGGGAGCAGACTCAGGGACATTCAAAGCCTCTGTGAGACAAAAAGAGGTCACATAAATAAATGTGTGTGTGAATGTTTCCTCCACAGGCCTGGTGACAGTTTCATAATGCTGAAATCCTGTTAAAAGCTAATGAGAATTTGGAATTGTCCAAAATTGGAGCAACTTTTTCCTGAATGTCTACAAATCTCACTGAAATGAAGTTTGATTTAAAGCCTCATGAAAAAGTTAAATTAAAAATAGCCACTGAGGTGTGAGTTTTCCATTTTGAGCCCGTCTCCTTTTGGGAACAGGTTTGTTGGTCCTCACATGTGCTGACAGATTGCAGAGCTGCAGTGGCAGTTTGAAGTGGAATTTATCTTTTTTTAAAAAAATGTCTTCAGGAGAGAGAAAAACTGGTTGTTCCTCTCTCTGAATCCAGCAGTTTTGTCAGTGCAAACTGAAATATTAAGGGAATAGTGATTAGGCAAAGTAAAAACTCCTGTTGTTTTGACATGGACAGAAATAATTTAAATACTTTTTAAAAAAAAGACTTGGTCATGAGAGGATAATAGAATAAGATTGTTAATTCAGCACTTTCTTTGAGGAAAATGAGGTGGTTCATTTTGAAGCCTTCATGAGAGATTGGCCTCATCTTCTCTGAGATTTTTTTCCAGTAGCTGCTTCTCAGTGAAGAACCCATGGATGCAGCTGCAGGAGGATTCCCCCTTCCATCAGGAGAGTCTGGGAGCACCTGAAATGTTGTCAAAAATCAGATGTGAAAATCCATTTTGATCACCATCCTGTATTTCTCCCTTGATTTATGGACTTTGTTTTACCTTGAAATATTACAATTTCTATTACTCAAATCACATTTCTGGTGTTGGTGGTCAGAGGTTCCCAGACAGAGGAATGCAATGTTCTGTTGAAGGATAAAATATCTTCAGGACTTTGTTAGGGAAGCTTTGGTACAGCTTCAAAATCTAAGACAGGAGCTGCTCAAGCCTTTAAAGCACATGGAGAAGATTCTGTGCCTCTTAATATATTCTAGTGATGAGAGAACAAAGAATGGAAAATCAAGGATCTAATCCATGGCCATGTCCAAATTATGGAATCTCAAGGCACAAAATCAGTTCAGTATAATTATTTAAATCTATTTATATAGTTAGGTCATAGATTTTGAGTAGAGTGCTTTTAATAAAAGTTATTGATTTATTTAATAACTGATAAAAATTCTCAATTTTTTTTTTCTCATTTAACTCCTCAATTATTAATCCTCACTTTAGTAATTATCCTTGTAGATTTTAAACCCACAGTCTTAAATGTTGCTGTGATCTTCTTGGCAATAAATGGCATTAGATCATGTCCATAGATATCTCAGGTGAGGTCAGAAAATACTGGCATTTCACAGGAGGTTGTGATGAGAGAACAAAACTTTAAGGAAACTGTGCTGTCACCTTGATGTTATTCCTTGGCATCTTTACTGCAGAGTCATAGTTAAAACTCCATGCTTGCACATGCTCTGCTAGAAAGTCTCCTTTCATCTAAACTTTGTGTTTTTATAATAATTCTTTCCATTTAATTTCAATTTATATCTTATAAAATATCTTTTTTTTTTCTTTTGAAGCTCAGAATTTCTTTTTTCTTTAACAGAAATCCTAATTTTTGTGGATTATGAATTTATGTCATAAAATAAGGAGCTGATTTTTCCTCTTAGTAGCTGTTTATGATATAATATGAACTAAGTTATTTGCAGCTCATTTAAAATGAGACGCAATTGTATTCTGGACATGTGCTGCTTTTCTTCTGGGGTTTATTTTATTATGCATTGGGAAGTTCTGACTGAAATCAGCAAAAATATTGATCAGTATTGCTTGTGGCATGGCATGGATTTGGTCAGGCTGCTTCATGGCTAGACTCCCATGGGGAGTTTAACCAATAATTCAGGAAGGAAAAGTCACCTCTATGGGAGAGTTCACATCTGCAGTTTCTCTCTGGAAACAGGCTCCTGATCAAAACTTAAATTTAAATGCAATAAATGTCTTTTAGAAATATAAATAATCTTTCCACACTTGTGGAACTGATTATTAAAAGAAACCACTTAAATCCTCTGACTGATTTTACTGGAACCAACCAGAACATTACAGCCCCTCTTATCAGTGAATAATTCATGTCCTATGAGTGGAAAACCCAACAAAACCAAACCAAGGTGGGTAAATATCTCTGCTTAAGAGTTTAACAGCTCATCTTTTGGGTAAGACTATTATAAAGTCATTTGGAGGGGGAAGCTCATACATAAAAATGAATGTTGCCATGCAACAAGTGCTAAAGAAAGAACCTCAAGATTTAAGCCGTAATTAATTTGCCATAGTAGCTGGGAATGTTCAGGAATAAGGAAATTTGGAGGCAGCAGTGTTAATTAAGGCTGATTTGTGAGAAACCACTGGCCTGTAATTGATAACTTTGATGTGATAAGAAGTCCAAGTGATGTTTACCCTGATTGTAGCAATATCTGTGCTCTTTACTCTTTATGCAAGAGAATTTTCTGCTCCTCTGATTTGCCAGAACTGCTTTGCCAGGCTCTGAGGCCTTAGACAGAAACTGGCTTTGTAGAAAAAGCAAAGAGATTTTGGGACACAATGAACCTCTAACTTTTTTCTTTTTGTGATTGAGTTCTTTGTAGATAAAGCTGAATTCATCCATTGAGTGAGAGGCAAGAGAGCTTTGGTGAAGCTCTCAAATATTGAGGTGAGTTGATGACCATAAAAGCATGGAAGTATAAACAGGAATTGCTTTCATTTTAATCTGTACATTCTCATCTTAAACTCCCCAGTGAGGAGCTGAAGCCTGCACAGCCATGGAAGTGATTTAATGCATATAAACAGAAATTCTGGATATTGGTGGCATTCAGGAGGAAATATTCCTGCAATCAGATCACACCTTCCTGGGGCATGTTGTTTTTCTCCCTGAAGGAATTAATCTTTGCCTCACAGAAGACAAATGATGAAGGAGGTGAGTTCTCTGTGAGGCACTGAAATGATGGTTAATTTTTGAGCACTTTCCAAATGATCCATGGAAAAAATGAACATAAAGGTTAAGTTCTGCTGCATGGCTGTGATGCAAAGGGCAGGTTTCTAGTCCAGCAGGTGCTGAAGCAAGAAGAGACATCCCATTCCAGGAGCTGACACAATTATGGATTAGGTAGGATTAGGGAATATTTGCTTCATTTCTATGTTTGTCGCTTGTGAAAAACGCCAATCACTAGGTTTTTAAAATTTTAAAAGTTTAATAATAATAAAATGGTTATAAAAATAATAATACAATTAGAGTAATAAAGTTTAGAGTTAGGACAATTATAAGACAATAAAAAGCAAAGGATTACGGATGTCTGGATGCTCTTGGACACTAAATCAGGAAAAGCATCCCTTGTGAACAAAGGAATAACCTTAAACCAATACACTTGTTGCATATTCATACATCCTTCATGGTTATTCATACATTCTATTCTAAACAAGAAACTCTGTCTTTTGTATGCCAACTGTTTCCTTTAATCCCCCGGTGTCTTTGAGTCTGAGCAAGGTCTGAAGAAATGAGTTTCTTCTGAGAAGAAGCCATAAATTCCTCTCCTTTGGAAGATTTAGGTGCTCCTCGAAGAGAGTATCTCATTCCTAAAAAAATTTTAACATTATGTTGGAACCTAAAACTACACTTAACACAATATGTAAGAGAATTACTACAGCATAGCTTTCTAACATTACACATATAACATTCATTGTAACATTTGCGAAAAGCCAACCATAAAATCTGCATTTTTCACATCTCCCAAGTGCCTTTGCCTGGTGTTCCAAAAACTCTCTGGTTTCAGGTGGCTGTAAAGGCTCCTCTGAATTCCAGTGGCAGGGGCTGCCTGAGGCCTCGCTGCTTTTGACCTTCACTGCAGCTTCAAGCCCTGCAAGGAGTCCCTATCTGGAGAGGATTTTTATCTTTGCTGTCACCAAACACGACGTGTGCTTGCTGAAAAGGGACAGAAGCTGTGCTGCCTTATCTCACCCAGCAGAAATCAATATCAGCCCTGATAACCCGCCCCTCTGCAGCCCTGCTGGGGCAGAATCCAGTGCTGCCCATCACCTTCACACCACCAGATGTCAGTCCCCCAGAGATGATTCAAAACATGCAGCTCGGAGATTAATAGATAGCATAAAATAAAATTACAGATCAATGTGGCAAAGGATCATTCTAATGTGTTTGTAATCATTCCCCCAGCCATTGGCTGGGCTATCTCCCTTATATATTGCCAGGGTTGCTTATCTGGAGGTAGCACAAAACCTCCCTGAGCGTTTTATCACCTCCTTTAAAAGTGGAGTCAATTACAACTCCAGATTAAAGTAGTGATGTACTTCAGGGAATAAAAATGATATCCTGTGATGTGTTTTCTGAAATTGCTGGTGGGGCCTGGCTGAGTCATAACTCAGAATTTAATGGGATTAATGGGAAGGCTTTGGGGTTGATCTCATCGTGGGCTGGGGGAGGATCAGCTTCCTCCTGCACTGATGGCGTGGGCAGGACCTAAAGGCAAGAACCCCAAGAAGGGCAAAGGGGTTTCATCTGCTCAACATCAGAGAGATTCAGCCTGCATATTAAACAAAAACTGTGGGGGAAATTTGAGGAGGGCTATGCATCTTACTCAGTGAGCCAATTACTGGTTGTACCAGAACTTCTTATTGCATATTGCACCAATATAATTGTTCTGCAGAGGGAAGAGGTGTCAGTGACCCTCAAAAATGTCAAAATTGTTGCAGAATCTTCTGGGTTTCCTTTCAGGGCAAATTGGGTGAGAAGCACAGAATTCTAATTGCACCAGAGACATTTTAGATGGTAGGGAAATTTTCTTGGTGGGCAGAGGATGTACCAGAGTTTTACTTGAGAACGGGATGCTTTTGTTCCTTTTTCAGCATCTGGATGTCCTTTTGGGTAGCTCTTTGATCTGTGAAGTGGCCATTCTCAAAATAGATACTTCAGTTGTTTCACAAAGCCCTCTGTATTTACAGGTGGAGCTGCTGAGACCCCACTGGAAGCAGATTAAGAAAGAAAATCCTTAATATCAGGTAATGTGTGAAAGGGAGGAAATAGCTTTGGGTTAGGAAATTTGCATTACACAAGTTTCTGAATGTTTTGTTTTAAAATTCGTGTTTCTTGAAACTTTACTCTGAAGTTCTTGATCAGTTCTAATCATTCCTGTACCTACACAAGAAAGAGAGACATCTGTGCCTGTTCAAATATAAAAAGGTTTGTAAGCTTTTTTCCTCCATCTGAATCTTAAGTTGTTTTTTTTTTCTTCTGGAGCGAATCCAGTTCAATCCACATTAAAGTTGCATGGCAGCAAGAGAGATTACTGCCCATGTCTTAACATAAAGATAAAAAAGGGTTTTCTGGCAAAGGAGGTCAGAGATGATAAAAGGCAAAACTGAACTGTGAGTGTTACTGACTTGAGGAGGGGGAGCAGGGTGTGGGATGAGATTGGGAAGCAAAGGATCAATGCAAAATGCAGCTCCAGAGCCCAGAAAATGCACTCTGAGGTCAGAGGTTGGATCTGAAAGTCTGCTCCAGTGACGTGTTGCATAATGTGAGATATTCTGAGGCTTTTCGGTGAGGTGCCAGTTCATTTTTAGACATTGCCAGTTTATTCAGATTTCACTTGGTGTGACAGCCTTCCAACTCAGATTGCCTTCATTTGATCTGCATCACTCCAAAAGGAGACAAGGAACAATTGGCTTCTGCATTTGGAGAGCCAAGCTAGATTCTGATGGAATTAGGTGGAGGAATAGTGCCTGGAAACCTGGAATAATGAGGGTTAAACAGCTTTGCAGGGGCTGGAAGATGATAGATTTAAGTAGTTAGCAATGTACATTCTGTACCACATTAAAAAAAAAATTAAGATTATACGTATATATGTATGTAGTGTAGTATATGGTTTTCCCTTCAGTCAAATGCAAAGATAAAAAATATAATTAAAGAATTTCCTAGTTGATATACAGGAAATATTTATGTCCATGGATGTATGGTTTTTTAAATCTAAGTTTAAAAGGGTTGCCCTGAATTGTTTGTTTCTGGTGTTCCCTTTCTTAATAAATTGCTCATAAAGGAGTGGTCTCCAGGATAAAATCTGGGGGAATATAGAGATTGTTTTCAGAATGGGATTAAGGACAGAAGTAATCATTATGGTCAAACAAAACAAATTTAGTAAAGATAAACCCCATTTTTTTGGCAGGTCTATCAATATTTTGCTAAAGGGAGATGGGAGTAGAGCAAGGCATGAGGTGGGAATTGGGCGTGAGGGACAGAGCTGAACAAGGAGATCTGAGACAGATCTGGGCTGGAATACAGAGAAGAGATAAATAACTGGGAAGGGAAGGAAGGAGAGGACTGGCCTGGCCACATCCATTCCCAAACTGTTTAATGGGACAGGACAGGGACACAGGGGCACAGGACAGGGCCATGCCCACTTTGAGAGAATTCTCTGCAGTGCCCAGGTACTGAGGGAGCTCTCAAGGAGGGGATATTTTGGGCAAGGTGCACTGGTTAAGCCCTGGGCAGTTTCCTGCTTTTCAGACAGGTTTTTTTTCCTTCCCCAGGAAATAATGCAGATTCCTTTTTGGCATTTGGCTTTCACCAGTGGATCAGTGTTGAGAATATTTCAGTAGAGCCTGGAAAACCAAGAGGATCACACATGGTGCAGGGAATTGGGCTAGCAGACTCTTGAGGTATTTAGGCACCAACGCAGGGAAATTTTTCCTTCTAAACTGTTGACTAGGTGGATCTGAGAGAAGGGATCTTTGGGATTTATCAAAGAAGCTTTGGCAAACCAATCCTCAGGCAGGCACTGGCTGCTGCTCACTCCCAGCAGGTGATAAAATAAAGGGGCCACAGAGCTTTGGATTCCTCCTAGGGTTGGTTTTGCTCCCACAGGATTATTCAGCCTGGTGTGGAAGGAAGCCATGGACCTTTTATTCAGGGGAGCCCTCAGCAGTGGGCTCAGCACAAGACATGGAGTTAAATTCTCTTGCTGATCTCGGTGCTGTGTCTGCTCAGTGACCTTTGCCATGCCTTTGGAGGAGGATCAGGAATTAAACCTTGTGGGAGATGAGGAGGTGCCATGCTCTTGTTCACACCAAAATTTAGAAGGCTGCCTTCTTCCTGTCACCTGCCTCACAGCACTCAGTTTCTGGTTCTCCTGGTCTATTCTGTGACCCATTTTGCTTTCAATTAGAGTGACAGGAACTTTTCTCAGCTCAGGAATTGCTGGCACTTGACTCCAGCTCCAGTTCCTGTCTTGCACTGTGCTGACTGCCACAGCTCCAGACATCTGATTGCCAGTGGGGTTGCAGGATCTCACATCCTGTTGCCTTTTTGAGCTGAGTTCTGACTTTCAAAGTGCACAGATAAAACAGCAGAGCCTGATTCTCGCAGCAGTGGAGGAGCTGGGGTGTCTGAGGATGCTTTCAGCGAGTCTGAGAACGTTTTCACTCAGCAATTCCAGCTGCACTGCCTCCCTGGCAAATCCAGGTTTGATACGTGGCACTGGGATGAACTTCTCTGCATTGCAAGGCTCTAACCCACCAGGTTTGTTGGGAGTAAAAATAAAACCTTGCTGCATTTCTCATAGTTGGAATTCTTCACAGTCAGACTGTGTTTTTCAGAGCTTTCCTGCTCCATCCCACCTCTGACAGAGACAAAAATGTGATATGTGCTGTGCCGTTCTGTGGAAATTTATACCCAAACCCCACCTGAGCTTTGATTGGAATCTTTATACACCGACAAAGCACCTTGCAGCAGTTTTCCCCTTTCTGTTACTTACAATAATTAGTATTTCTCAATCAAAAAATTGCTGCTGCATTTGCCGAAGTCTGTGGAAATAAATTCGGGCAAATTGAGTTTCTGAGGAATTTAAAATGAGTTCAGGGAAACCCCATGGCCTGGGTGATTCCAGCTGGTGCTTTTAGCCTGTGCATGGCTGATGCCTCTGAGAGTACAAATGAGAAAAATAAGGATGAGCATCTCCAACATACAAGATCTTGCTCTTTTCCCCCAAAATAATTAAACTTGTTCCATTTGGTGAATTTCTGAATGGTGTCACAGAGAGCACAAAGTCCCTTCCACATGACCCAGCTGCTGCTCTTTATCCTAAATTTCCCATAAAATGAATGAACTGTACCCACAAGTTTCATTTAACATTATCATTTTCCTCTCTGAAAAGCTTTTGATAAGTATCTTAATACAAAAGCTCTGTAGTTATAGGTTTTTTTTTTAATTTTTTTGAGGAGAAACCTCTATCCCCAATGAAAGAATTTATAAACCTTGATAATCTCACTTTAGTTCAATGTTTAATTAATTTTTATTTCAGTTGCTCAGTTTCAAGGAAACTGTTTTGCAGGACGAAATAGAAAATTGGGAGCATTGTGAATTCTCTTTAAATAGGGAAAAAAAAAGCATGAAAACAAGTCCATAGGAGAGCAGTGCCTCCATTCAGAACAAAATCTTTTTATTCAAGTTTCTTTTAATGAAAGCCATTCAGCTTGCTGGTGGTTTTGTTATTCTGAGAGATGGAGAGTTTGAATGTTTTGCAGGACTGCTGGACCTCAAAGCAAGCTGAGCACAGCTTGGGCTGCACTGAGCTGGAACCTGAAATTTGCCATTAGTGAGTGCATTATTCACTGCATTTCTCTGAGCCTCAGGAGCAGAGGGCAAAACCAGACCACAAAAAAACTCCAATTTACACCCGAATGCTGAAGTTGGCCCAAGACATCTCTCCTGTAGATCAGAATTCCAACCACAACAGTAAGAAATGGCTGTAAGAAATATTTATATATATATTTTTATATTTCTATATATTTCTATATATTTTTATATATATTTATATATTTATATATTTATATATATTTTTATATATCTATATATATTTTATATATTTATATATATTTATATATATTTATATATATTTATATATATTTATATATATTTATATATATAAATATATATTTATATGTGACACAATTAATTGGACTGGTGTTGGAGGTAACCTAAAGGTAAATTTTAGGGATTTATCCCTGTCTTTGGGACTGAGTGCCTGAGATCAGGGACTTCAGTGAGGGGTAAAGAGCAAATGCTCTTTTGCTGATGCCTGATTTTAATCTTTGGGGAATGAAGAAGAATTTAGCATATGTAGTGATAATTAATAATAATAATAGATAATTAATTTGTCTTTGTTGAACACACCTCATCAAAATAAAAAATCCTTGGTTAAAATATTGTTTAAAACAATGCCAACAATGACAGGGTTGTTCCTTTATCCTTTTATCTTTTAAAAGTTCTAGTGGGTTGGCCAATATTTCAGTGAAGAACAGGTTTTTTTTCTTTGATTTCTGTATTTTTTTTAAATTGTGATTTTTTTTAATTGTATTTTTTTAAATTGTGATTTCTTTGTGCAAGGTGAACACATGATGTTGGCATCTGTTGGAATCACAGTGCAACAGGGGATGAAATCATTTCCCAGTTTTTTCCCAGTGGAGCCTCCAGGGCCATCAGTGTGGCTTTGGTGTTGTTTGGGAGCTGTTGAGCTGTTTTTCCTTTCCTTCATCTAAAATGAGACATCTCTAAACAGACAGTTTATATTTGCTTTTAATATATAGAGGAGATACTAAAAGATTTTTTTTTCCAATTAATTGAAGTTTTCTGAAGTGGCAGAGTGAGATTTACAGATGCTAAAAGCAGAACAGCTTGTAGATTAAAAAAAAAAAAAAATTAAAATATGCTCTATAAGCTGATGGAGTTTGAAATGATGAAATGGCAGATTATTTTGGGTTTTATACTTGTGTTTTTAGCTGTGCTGGAGCTTTTCTCTGTAGAAAAGTGTCACCAGACCACAGGAGGGCCATGCTGCCCTGAGTGTTAAAGAACTTCATTCTCAGGGATATTTACATCAGTGGTAACATTCTTAATAAGGTGCAATTATCCCCGTGTTCAACGTAGACAAAATCAGCAGTATCCCCGTGTGGGTAGTGCTGACTTTCAGAAATGTAAGTAAATATAAATATCTGCTGTGTTTTCCTTTGTTAACATATTTTCCTTTCAGCATCTTCTGTTGGAACAGCAACTTTGACTCGTCGACTGCAGAATCAATAAATATATTTTACATTTATTTCAGGATTGTGCAGAACAGCAGAAACCTTGCTGTTAAACATCTTATTTGGAGAGCTACCATGCTTCAAGTGGTTGATGGTTATTGAGATTTTTCTCCCTGATGCTCTGTTGCTGGAAAATCCTGTTTTTCCCAGGATGGGTGTCTGGGGGAAGGCAGAGATGATTTGTGTGTGGTTTGAACCACTCTGAACAGCAGCAAGGAGAGGCATGTTAAGCAAGGATGGAAATAATGAAAGATAATCATGGATAATACATCAATTACTTCTCTTACCTTGGCCACTCTTCTTCCATGAATAAAACAGTTCCTGAGAGAAGGGAATTTAACAGGTATTTCCCAGGAAAATTGGAGATATGTACTGCTCTGTCAAAGCTGATTTACTGATGACAGCCACTTTATTCTGATTTGTTTCTCCAGCCAACCATCTTGAAAAAATATTTTGTGCAGTTGACAGATGAGATTGTTTTTAGTTAAAAAAATTGAAGTTCTCGTCTTGAAAGCTTCAGAAGAAATTGCAATATATTGAACCTGTAAAATTGAAGTTTGACTTCAATTCCATCATTTTTTTGACCTTGATTCCATCAATTCAAATTCTTGAAAGGGAGTATCAAAATTGTTTCAAACAATGTCTGTGGGTTTTTTTTCTCCCTCATATTTATGGCAGATTTTGTGTATTCAATTTTTATTTTCATATTTGTGGCATTCCAGTGTTTGGGGATTGGTAGTTTCACATCCCTTTTCAAGGTGCTGTTGTGCTGCTCAGTGTTCTAAGACATTTAGAAATTTAGAGTTAATAATAAAAAAATTACGACTAGGAAGGGGTCTGACTTTTTTCTTTGGATGAAGCTGTAGGTGTGTGAGAATTCTCCAGGAATTCAGAATGGGTGAAGAAGGAGTGGAAGGAAAAAGTGAGTTTTAAGAGTATTTTATTTTTAAGAAGTATAGTTTTTCTCAAGAAAACCCTTAGTCCACTGTTGCTATAGGACACATGAAAGCACAACACGAGCCACTGCTATTTGCAAGGTAAAGAAGGAGGTTTATTTTTTGATTTTAACTTTTATATTTTTCCAAAGGTGGCAGTGGATTGGAGGGTGAAGGTGCCACCTCTCCAAAGACATTGGACAAACCACCAGTACATCAAGTTTCTCCACCCCTATGGAGCAATGCAAAACAATAGGTTGTTTATAGAAAATTGTGTGAGAAAGTTTTCTAACAGAATGTAAACTCAGAAAGCTTTAGAAAATCTTAAGAATCAGGGCGACAGTCCATGTTTGAATCGAGAAGCCTGAAATCACCCTGTTGTGCTTTTATTCCAGGGAAGGTTTAGCTGTTCTTTCACAGCCATCTCCTTGGCTTAAACTCCATTTTTTTGTCACTCTGGATTCCATTGCTTCGCCTGAAAATCCGGTGGTTTAAGGCAGAGGAAAACCCGGGGAGGAGAAATCCCTAGAAAACAAGGAGTGCTCAGAGATGGCAAATCCTGTCCTGGGGAGCAGGGGGATCCTGCTCTCCCTCCCAGGGAAGGATTCATCCAGCAGAGGATGCTCAGCTCTCTTCCCACTCTCCCTCCAGCTCTGAACACAGATTTCCCCACCTTCAGTAACCCAGGCAGAGCTCACACCTCATTCTTATCTCAATAGGAAACAAATAATTAATTGAAACCTTGATTTTTTTTTCCAGCAACTGCTGAGCTGCAGATGAATTCAGACACGCAGCAAAGACCTTTTTCCTCCACTGTGCCAAAAGTTTATTTTTCACCACCTTATCTTTGGAAGTCCTGAGAAATCAGGACTTGGAATATTTTCTTTTTGTTGGTGTAATCTTTCTAGGAAGATAAAAGTATTCCTTTTTGACATGGAGGACAATGTTAGGGATTTCAGATTTTCCTTTTAACTCTCTTTTATCAAAAATATTGACTGTCTTGCTCTCTATTTTTTCCCCCTCATGTACAGCAGAGCTTGCAGATGCCTCAATCTCTGGGGAAATAGCAGTGTTTGTATGAGAGGAGTAGAAAGGTGGATGAAAATTTGTTCAACATTTACTGATTTATTATTTATTTTTTCTTTTCTTTTGTATGTGAGGAGTAGAAAGGTGGATGAAAATTTGTTCAGCATTTACTGATTTATTTTTTCTCTTTTCTTTTGCCCACAGCCTGTTGTGTGGGTTGCTATCATAAAAATCTCTTCTCCTGTGTTCCTAATGTATAATTAGTGTCCACATCACGTTCTCAAACCCTGTTAGGTTGTCGAAAACTTCTTAGAAAGGGTTTTTCCCAATGATTTTTTCATTTCCTGCTTCTGTCCAGCCTGAGACAATTCTTCCCTCCATCCACAGCAGTTACAGACTCTGGCTTTTGAACCATCTCAGCTTGGCTGTGCTGAGCTTCTGTTTTAAGTGGGATTCAAAAACAGAGAATTCCAATATATAGAATATTTATAATCTTGATTCCAAGCTTTTCTTCCTCCCTTGTGTGGATGCAGCTTCCTTGGGGTGTGTGAGGTCTGGAATTGTGTCTGGGTGGGCAGGAGTGGTGGAAAAAGGATGTTCAGGGTTTTTTACCTTTTTACCTTCCCTGGCACCCAGCTCTCACAGGGTTTGGTTTAGTTCTCTTGCCATCCAGTGGCCTCTGTTGTTATTTTGCTGCTCTGCCACAGGATTGTGGAAGTTTTTGAGGGTTTTATAAAAACTCCCTGCTCTGAAGTATTGGAATAAAACCTCCTGTCCAGCAGGATTGAGGTGCTGTGACTCAACAGGGTGGTGGGAAATTTATGAAGAAAGGAGTGCTGGAATTGGTCTTTAATAACTCTAAATTATTTTATTATAAAATATGAAGGAGAAGGGAAAAAAACCTCTCTGTCTGTTTTTTTTTCATTGTGTACCCTCCATCCCTCAGAGCTAAGTGTATAAAAATTTATCTAATAGGAAAAAAAACAGGCTTTTAAATTAAGAGTCATGTTTTTCACCTGGTTTCATGTTACAGTAAAATGCCATATTTGTCACTGAGGTGTTCTGGGTCACCTGCTTGGCTCAGAAAAGTGTGGTATCTAATTAAAAATGTCACTTTGCGTGCTGCAATTGTCACTTCTTGCCACGGAGGGGCCAAGGAGGGGCACAGGATGCAGCAGAGCTGTCACAGCATCACAGAGGGGTCAGCCTGGAAGGGACCAAGGGGTTCCTCTGTCCCACCTCCCTCCCTGCTCAAGCACAGCATTGCATCCAGACACTCCTGGAATATCTTGTCACCCCCTGGGCTTATCAGAACAGCTCAAACCTGAGAGATAAGGGATGTCTGTGAGGGGCCCACGCTGTTTCTCTTGATTATCTCCAGGTAAGTTACATGACAGTCAAATTGATAAGAAAAAAAGGTAATTTTTAGATAAAGCCTTTTAGTAAAACATGAAGAAATAGCATAACATTGTTACTGATTGTGCTGCTTTTAAAATGCAAGTTGAAATTCAGATGCATTCTGGTTTTTGTTAGAGCTGTGAAATGCACTCTTTAAGCATTACTAGAAGAGTTTTGGAGGAAAATTAATCCTTCTTCAATACCAGTTTGCAGAGTTCTTTTAGGCTGACAGGTAGCACTTGAAAATGTTTGTTGTATTTTTTTTCCTCACTCGTCACCTGACAACAGTGCAATGAAAAATCAAAATCACACAGATCCCAAAGCAGCTGAAACCAAATATTGTGAAAGGAGAAAACAGAGAAAACAAAACCTAGTAAAAGAACCCCCCCAAATCTGTCTTAAATAAAAGGGCCCCTCCTCTGGATGCTGAGCAAGTGTAGGTGGTGGTTTCAGCTGTGGATTTGTGAGACACTGATGCAGTGCAGTTGGGTTGTTTTGTGAGAAGAGATGAAGTGACAACTCCCCTTCAGTGGTGAGAAACAACAGTGTGGGATCTCTCTTTTCATGCAGAAGAACATATTTTTTTGGGAAATGTACTGCTCGTGTGGATGGAGGGAGAGGAGGGGAAGCCTCCCAAGCATGGCACGAGCTCAGGAATGCAGTCAGCAATTTTGTTGTTCGTTTTTATTAAATGCACTTTATTGGATCCTTCATGCTTCAGAGACGTGTAAAGCACAACTTATTTGTAGTTTCAGTCTCCTAATTGACTCTGATACTTTTCCCCCTCCGAGTCTTCATTAAAGGGAAATGATTTTGCAGTCGATACCTTATGATTTGTTCTAATGCAAATAACATTTAGCACATCTTGTAGACTGTCTGGAGAATTCCCACAAGCTTCCCTGCAAATGTCATCTGACTCCTCAGTCGAGTGAAGCACTGCCTTCCCTTTGCTTTCCTGCAATTTGTCATGCTTCATACTCGGCTAAATCTGCCAATTCTCATTGTCCTCACTGACAGCAGCTGTCACCGTGCCACTTTTGGCTTGGAAACTCTTGGTGGCAGCATCCTCCAAGCCACAGGGCTGAGGAGGAGCCTGAGAGGCTCAGAGATGGGGCTGGAGCCTTTCCTGTCCCTGCTCAGCATCTTGGGGAGTTTTTATCAGTGGAATGGGACTGCTGGGATCCCTTCCTTGAGCTTGATTGCAGCACCAGCCTCGTCACAGGATTGAGACAGCAGAAAGATGGCAAAAGCTGACGTGCAGCAGCAGCCAAAGGTTTCTTTGTTCTAGAGCATTTTGAGAACTTCCTGGCCAGCAGCAGCCAAAGGTTTCTTTGTTCCAGAGCATTTTGAGAACTTCCTGGCCAGCAGCAGCCAAAGGTTTCTTTGTTCCAGAGCATTTTGAAAAGTTCCTGGCCAGCAGCAGCCAAAGGTTTCTTTGTTCCAGAGCATTTTGAGAACTTCCTGGCCAGCAGCAGCCAAAGATTTCTTTGTTCCAGAGCATTTTGAGAACTTCCTGGCCAGCAGCAGCCAAAGGTTTCTTTGTTCCAGAGCATTTTGAGAACTTCCTGGCCAGCAGCAGCCAAAGGTTTCTTTGTTCCAGAGCATTTTGAGAACTTCCTGGCCAGCAGCACGTTGCTAAAGCTCTCGGGCAGCTGTTCCAGCCAGTCACTAAAGGCACAGGTACACCTGCTGCACACAGAGCTGGTTTGCTCTCTAGAGCAATCCACAACACTCCTTTATTAAGCTTAAGCCATTCTCTTATTTGCTGAGCATGTTTTTCTGCACTCTTAAGGTCTGTCTTAGCCAAACCTAAAACTCAAGGTGTTGTTTCATGTCCTTGCTCACTGTATTAATGTGACTTTTTCTGCTTTCAGACTTTGCAGCTGTAGCTAGTTTTAAGTTTTCTTTCTGTTTCTGCTTTTACAGCTTTATGAAAGTCTTATTACCTTTACTATTTCCCACCCTCAGGAATGGCACCACAGGATCCCTGGGAAGGGAAAACCCAGCTGGATGTCCCACAGTGGCTGACGGGTCACTAAAAGAATCACTTTCCCCTGCACTGTTCTGAGGAGCTTGTGTTGACCATGATGGGGTTAAAGTCCACTGGAGAAGCCTCCATGTGTGATAAAGGGAAAATCCCTAAAAAACAACTCAGTGCACGGTGCCATCAGGATGGTCAGACTTAATCAAATTGTGACCAGAACACTCAAAGTCCCAAACCCAGTGATCCTTGCTCCTGCACATCTCCCTCTTTAAAAACCCTGTGGAAATCTGAGTTGTTTTGTAGGGATTTTCCCAAAAAGTGATAAATTTCCTGCAGTCAGTCCCAGTGAAGACCCAACAGTCAGAGTGGGGGTCTGGAGTGGCAGCCCTGGGCTCAGCTGATGCCCTGTGCAGGCTGGGCAGAGTCCCAGAACAAAGCAGGGATTTATTCAAGGATCTCCTCCATGGATTCACCTTGGGCAGCACCAGAGCCCAGCCAGGGCTGCACCCAAATGACCCAAAATGGTCCCAAAATGCACGAGCGCTCCCGGGGCTCTCCCTGGGATCAGTTCTGCTCCATTGGCACCTTGGAGTTCATTGTCCCATTCCAGCTCCAGCCCATCAGTCCCACCCTGCTTGTTTTTCTCTCTCCAGCCCACGCTGTTTGTGCTCCTGGGCTGAGGTTTGGATCATTTGTCCTTGGTGCCCAGCTGGAGCAGGAATTGTTTTGTCTCTGCTCTGTGAGGAGAGCTCACCATTCCATAATGTGAAGCCCAGCCCCACACAATGAAGCAGCACAGAATGTGAAAAATAGAAAAGCTAAACCTGAGGCATCATTTTTTGGGCTGAGTTTGCTGCAGGGAAGGCTTGGGCAGCTCTGCTGCTGGATGAGGAGGTCGCTGCTGCTCTGGGCTGCAGGGGCAGTTCCACCCCGAGGCAATCCAGGCTGCTCAGCTCCCTCTCCTGCTGGAAGGTGTTTGGGGCTGCTGTGGCTGTGGAGGGTTCAGGTGTGGGGTGGTGGCTCTGTGGCTCCAGGAGGGGCTGGAATATCCAGGGGGTTTGGGATGTGCTGATGGCTCTGGCTGGCACTGGGCAGGGAAGGTCATTTTGCTCAGTGCAGGAGTTCCCACAACAGATTGCCTGTGGCTTTGTGCAGTTGGCCACGTGGAATTTTTCTAACTTTGGGGGCACTTTCTCATTTGGCAGTGCAGCCATAGAGTGGTTTGACAGTAGGTCTTGGCTTAGGTCATAGCAAGAGAACAGATCTGCAGCCTGGCCCAGTGGGAGGTGTCCCTGCCCATGGCAGGGGGATTGCAACAAGGGGATCTTTACATCCCTTCCAACCCAAACCACCCTCTGCTCCCCTAACTCAACAATCACAATCTCTCTACTCTCATTTTTGCAATGCTGTGATGTCTGTATGGCACCCCTTGCATGCCCACAGGGACTCAGCCGTGTTTTCTGAGTTAACTTTTAACTCATTTCCCACGTTTAGCTTTGCTCAGGAATTCTGCAGGAGCTGCTGCCTCATTGCTTATTTGCTTTGCTTTCAGGCAGGTTTGCTGCTGAAACCTTTACAAGTGCCTGAGACAGCAAATCCAGCAGTGCCCAGGTGCTTCCAACCACGCTGAATCCTCCAGCTGTACAAGTCGTGTCCTGAAGTGATCAGAGATGCAGCTGGTGATAAATTGAACTCTCCTCTGGCTGGTGGCTGGGTAAGAGCACAACCCCAGCACCCCTGGAAATGCTCTTTACTATTTGATTTGTTCTCCTGTTCACCGGTGCAGCCTCTCGGGGTTTATCTGCAAACAATGTGTGCTGTCTGCAGAGAATGTGGGTTTCTCTCACTCAGAAAAATATCATTAGCTCCTGCTACAGTAGAGTGTGCTTTTGTTTCAGTTTATCAGCCAGAACTGGGGATTTGCATGCATAATCTAGTGGATCTCTTGGAGGCCAAGCACGAAGTTATCCCAAATCACCAGTATCCTTTGTAGCTGTTAAAAAGAGAGGTAATTCCTCCTTCCTCTCCGGGCCTGAGGTAAGAAGTGCCTGTCACCTTGGGATCTGTGTCCTGCTGCACATCCCAGAGTATTCTAATCTTGTATTTAGCTCTTCTTTCATATGCATGTATGAAAGAGCTTTGCACAGATGGGTAACAGTTTTTATCCCTATTTCTCAGTGGTTTAGTGTAGTTACATCAGGAGGAGTAATTATTTCTATCAGCAAGATTGTGACAGCCACCACATATTATGGAAATTTCCTTCATTGAAACGTTAACATTTTTTTCCCCCCTTTTGTTTGATTCTCGCAGCAACACAAAGAATAGTTTAGAAATATAATTGCAATCTCCAGGAGAAATATAAGCAGCCTGGCTGTGAAGCTGAATCACATTAGAGCGCTGGGAACAGAGCCACCTATGAAAGGAAATGAGCAGGAAGAAGCTCCCATCCTGAGCAGTCGTCATTTGTCAGGAGAAGGGGAATCTGTGCTGAGCCACCACGGGGAAGGGGCAGCCTGGCAGTGATGGCTCGGAGCTGCCAGGGTGGGAAACGCAGGAGGTGCTTCTCAAATCTCGGAATCTGAGCTATTGATGATTCTGAGATTGTAGAAAGTCTCTGTCTGTCAGCCCCCTGCCAAAGCAGAAGCCATAATTGGTCTGTGCTGGTTTCCAGGTTGTTTATTCTGTTTATCTCTCACATGTTCTGCTGCCCTGCCCAGCTCTGTCCTGCAGGGCAGCGTGTGGGCTCTGCCCTCAGTGGGATGTGACAAACATTCAATACCAGAAACTCCCTGGGCTGCATTTACAAGAACGTGCCAATATCTGTCACCTACGTTGGACAGTGTGTCCCCAGCCTGAACCAACAGAAAAATGCCAACACCACAGTGAGACATGGAGGGCATGGAGAAGGAGAAAAAGGACAAGACACACCCAATTTCCTCCATCTTGTCCCCTTTGGACCCTGATCTAGAATCCTAAAATTTTACTTTTGCACCCGTGCCACACTTAATTATTACTGATATCAAACCCTCAGAGCTGGTAATTGATCCTGTAAGATTGCAAACTCTTTTCCATGGACAGAGATCCCAGACAGTGTCTCTGGGGGCTCTGTCCAGGGGGGTTCCTGACCCCTGCCAGGGTCCCAGACCTGCCAGGGCAGCCAGAGGGAAGCCCTGGACTCCCACACTCAAACAGCAGAAGTGTCTTCATGTCCCAGCACAGGGTGTGCTGCTAAAGCTGCAGGTGGGATGGGATTGGGGTAAGCACTTGTGAGAGGGTTAATGCACTTAAATTCCTGTAAAGACCCCAAACAATGGGCACAACCCTTCCCAAACCCAGGAATTCCACTGGGAAAGCAACTGGGCTCTGCTGCCAGACCCCAAACCTGGCAAATGGGATGTTCACGCAGTTCTACAATCCCCAAGAAAATCTGTGTAAATTCGAGCTTGTCTAGTGAGTGCATTAATTGAAGACAAAACCCTTCAGTGCCTTTCTCAGCATGGTGCTCACTGATCACAGGTAGGTAAATCACACTGTCAGATATTGGTGTAATGGCCTTTTTTGGCTTTGTAAAGGGTTCAATCTGCAGTATCATGTGGGAACTGCTTGCAGAAAGTATTACTAATATTTTATATTACTATGTCTAGTAATATTAAACTATTCTAGGGTATTTTTGTCACCTAAGCTCATAGAAGTCTTGTGAGAAATCCTAATTAGAGTTTTACAGGGTTGAGACACAAGTTCACTTGTGAATCCTGTTCTTCCCATGTGCTTTATTAACCTAAAACTTTCCTATTGATTAACACTCATGGATCAACAACTCAGGGCAGCACCTCTCTCACCTCTGCATTGTGAAGTCATAACAGTCATAGAAGGGTATTTTATAAAAACTAGAAAAATGTAAGCCTGCAGCAGCATGGGATAGAAAAATACACATATTCCTATTCCAACATTGCTGCAGAATGAAATTATTAGTCCAGGACACCCCAGAAATTAGTTTAAATCATCTTAAATGCCATGAAAGCCTTACATTAAAAAAACCAAACATATTTTAGGTTGGAAAAGAGAAATGTGACCTTCTGACACTTGAAACTGGGATAATTATCTTTTATTAGTGTATAATTGTAGTGCATGAGCACAGAGAAAGTACCTGGAATTAATTGCTGGGTACAGAGGTATGATTTGTAAAATGCTTTTATATTTGAAAATTTAAAATAATTGGCTTATCTATGAAAATATACATTTTCCTGTGGAGTAGAGTGAAACAGAAATGTTTTCTTCTTAATTTTAGTTGGTACTTGTTCAAACATTTTTTAAATATTATTGGATGTTTCCTTGCCAAGCCTTGAGCGCATCACCAAATCATCAGTGTGGAAAAGGTGACATAGAAAGGGTTTATGTCTAGGTGAGGAATAACCAGAAGGTTTTAAATTCATCAGTTCCTCACTGGTTTTGGTCCTCCTGGGATCATTGCAGCAATGAGATACAGATGGTGAGGAGCAGATTTACTGCAGCTCACCTTTCTACAGCTCTCTTTGGGAGCTCCCAAATGCCAGGGAGGATGGAGGGAATTTTCCCCACCTGAGTGGGATTTTTTCCCAGGCCTGGTGATGGATGGAAACTCCATGGAAAGGGACACTGTGTGGTGCTGTCTCGTGCTGACCCCACAGGCTGCATTTCTGGTGGGACTGGTTCATGCTTGATGGTTTTGTGCTTGCTGTGGGAGGTTGGTAAGTGGGAAAGGGGAGAAGAATTGTTGTGAGAGGTGGGAAGTGGTCTCACAGCAGCTGGAGGGGCTGTTTGGGGCCAGTGGGAAGAGATGGCATTACAGGGTGTTTAAATACATGTTAAGGATGATAATCATGCATGCAGGATAAAATACACATCATTCACCCCAAAAAGCAAGAGCAGAGATCAGAGCCTGTAGGCAAAGGCAGTCATTTTTAAATTAGAATGTCTCCATGATTGAAGACACTATGAGCTCTTGAGCTTCCTGCTCTTTGATCTGGTCCCAAGGAGAGATTTGTCCTTTTGCATCCACATCAGTTTTCCTAAAAGAGGAAAGTGTGTTCAGATGTGGTGTCAGGGCTCTCCCTACCAGCACGGTTTTATTGCGGCCCAGTGGGCTGGCAGCAGAGGGAATATTGACTGGCAGGTCAATAACATTTATTGTTCAGCTGATTTGAGGCAAACACCTCAATCATGGAGCAGATCCTGGGCACGACCTGGGTGTGTTGCATGCCACAGTTTGTGTCTCAAGGAGCTGGCAGCACCGTGAGGCTGCTGTTCAGGAGGCAGGAAAGTTGCATGGTGCAGAAGTGGAAAATACCTGCTATTGTGCTGATGGAGCTGTCAGGGGACTCCAGCTGGGAAAAACAGCTCTGGGTTCACTTGGAGTTGGTGAAGATGTGCTGACACAAGCTGGAGGAAAGCAGTGCTGAATTCAGTCCCAGGAATTTCACAGGGAGTCTTAGGGGCTGTGGGAGAGGTGTGTTCTCAGCTAAGCATTTCGTATTTCATGCACTGGCTTTTAGTATGGGTGTCATCACTAATAAAAATATCATGGAACTTGTGCTGGAGAACTCTGCTTGTGTCTGCTCTCTGATTTTAACCTATTGAGCATTTAATAATTTCTTGTAAAATTGCTTAGTTTTGACAGCTGCTCTTACACCAGAACAAGCTTCAGCTGCTTGGGACCGAGAGGTTAAAACCTGTCAAAAAGCAATGATATAGACTTGAAGCTCTTTTGGGTAGGAAATTGGATATAGATATTCCTGTGCCTCTGACTAACCCAACTACTGAGCAGCCAAATAAATGGAAGTGATATTTTCTCCCCCAGCTTTATCTTTTTATTTTTTTGCTAGTTGAGGAAAAAAAAAAATCCTAATTTATGAGGGTGTTATGAGGTCTTTACACAAGGGGCCATGGCTGTGTGGTGAGTTAAGGACAGTGATGCATAGAGACAGGGAATTGTGGTGTTTGGTTCTGGCTGGGTTTGAGTTTTTCCTTTTTTTTTAAGTCCTGTGGCCTGTGTCCTTTCATGAATTTATCCAAGTGACACCAAAAAACACAGTATATTTAAAATCCAGCCTTTTGAAATATGAGTATCATTAAAAGTCAATTTTGAAATTAAGGCAACCTCTTTTGAAAAATTTACCCTGGGACAAGTGTCAGGAAAAATTAAGCTTTGCAGGCAAAGCGTGCTGAGATGCACAGTCATTTTGGGAAACACTTTTCTTTGGTAGCACAGAAAATGCAGAGACAGAGAGAGCAGCTGATTGCTTTTCACTGGGGAATAAAGTTGAGTTTTCCAAATTCCTTGGACTTGCTGGCTTCATAAAAGATTTTCAGTGGGCAAATGCTGCTAACAGTGCTTTGATCCTCAGTTAAGTGGAAGTTACTAATCCAGTTGTCCTGCAGTTTTTGTGAAGAACAAAAGACGTAAATAATTGAGGTTTTATATACGTTAGGAGCAGTAGGAGTAGGAAAATATTCTGTCGTAATAATAGGCTTAACAAGGGAAGGCAATAAATCATTTCTAATTGCCAGCCTTGTCGATTACATGTTTCCTCATTCTAATCTTTCCAATTGCCTCCTAAGCTGAGCCTTCTTTGTAAGTGAGATTTGCTTTTCTTCTTCTTCCGTTCTGGGGGATGTGTCACCCTGCAGGAGCACATGTGTGTGTCTGCTTGGATCACAGCAGGATGGAGAGCTTTCCACAGCCACCTGGAATATTGCTGTCCCTGGCTGGCTCCACTGCTTCCAGGGGAAAAGCATGGACAAAATGGAATTAAAATGGACATGAAAAAAATGGACATAATCTGCTCTGCCTGGTCAGTCCACCCATTTAAATGTTGATTAATTTTGTGTGCTTGGTTGGTTTGAGGTCTGTCGTTCTGATCCCATATTTAAAAAATAATGGAGAGTTAAATCTTTGAGGATTGTGTAAGAAAACCTAAAGTAAGTTTGCTGGAAGATGCATCTTCTCCCATCATTTTAGGAAAGTGGATGGTACACAAAGCTAAATAAAGAAATAATCATAATCTTTTCTTCCTAAAAATTAAATTGCTTTTTTATTTTTATCTAGCCCTTCAGGCTTGTGAATAATAATAAAATAATACTAAGAGTATGAGAGATCTTGAGATGTCTGTCCTGATCCTGCATGCCCCACAATGCTCACTTTGTGCTCTGAAAAAAAAAGGATAAAAAAATTCTCAGTGGCTGAGCACAGCAGGACACTGTGGAGCTAAGAATTCAAAACCAGAGAGGCACAGACTGGTTTGGGTTAGAGGGGACATTAAAGCTCATCCAGTGCCACCCTGCCATGGGCAGGGACACCTTCAGTGTCCCAGGCTGCTCCAAGCCCTGTCCAGCCTGGCCTTGGGCACTTCCAGGGATCCAGGGACAGCCACAGCTGCTCTGGAAAAACTGTGCCAGGGTCTCCTCAACCTCACAGGGAGGAATTCTTCCCAATATCCCAACAATCTCTGCTCTGGGTCAGTGTGAAGCCATTCCCTGTGTCCTGTCCATCCATCCCTTCTCCATCTTTCCCGCAGCTCCTCCAGGCCACAGTGAGCTCACCCCAACCCAAACCAGTCCATGATTCTGTGCCATCTGGCCTTTTGAAAGGTTATTTAGGGGGTAATTTGGGGTTAAAAGGTCTTTTGGGGTTAATGCAGTGGCCAAGCTCTGGGGTGCTGCTGAAGGGGATCCGGTCTGGTGCTGGTCCCAGTTCCTGGGGGCACTGGGAGCACTGGGAGGAGCACCAGACTGGCACTGGAGCTCTGCAGGAGCTGTCTCCAACCCTCCCCAGCTGTGGAGACTCTTCTTGTGCCCAGCCTCAGGGGAGGGAAAAGTAAAGAGTGGAAAATTAGAATGTCATGCAGGATAATTGGTCCTGAACTTGATGTAGGTTTTTTTTTTTTTTTTTTCTTAATTAAGAGTTTAAGGTAGAACAAGAAGAAGGTAAGCAAAATAACAATGCCTTGTGACTTGTAGGTGGTTTAGGGAATATGCTTTACAAAGTGTGAAAGTAAGGTAGAATGCAGATTGATCCATTTATTTTTGTGCAATAAATTGAGTCTGTTGGGTAGCAGATTAATATATATTAAAACCAGAGATTTGGGAGTTTTGTTGTTAGCAATTTATGTTTTTAAATCAGAAATGGGATCAAGTTTATGGGTGAAAAAAATGGTGTTGAGAAAGTTTTTATAAGGAGTTTAAAGAAGCTTGAGGTACGAGGGAAAAGCTGAGAACCATCCCATATGTTGTGTTAGGGTAATCAGAAATATTTCAGCAAAAGTTTTGCAAAGCTTTTAAAAATCTCTTTGCTTTTCATATTTAAGAGAACTATTGCACATCCTCAGCTCTGTGTTCACACAACTGCTTTGATGCAGCTCCTGATGGTGCAGACAGAAATTGCAGCAACATTTCTGAAGTGTTTTGTCATTGATGTGGTAAAAGCCCCCAGCCACCCCATTATCAGCTGTTGAAATATTTGCCATTTTCCTTCCAAACTACTGGGATTAAATATCTTTCAACAGGCTGTATAGCAGATAAACGTGGGTGGGTATAGATAGTGCGAGGAGGTAGGAAACAGCTGGTGAAAATCTGTGATCCTGACAAAATTAGTGGCAAAAACTTGGAGATAATGGAATTTTACTGGACCTTCTGTGCAAAAACTCGTGGATAATTGAATTTTACTGGACCTTCTGTGCCGTGGCAGTGGAAAACATTTTCCCACCTAAAGAAATCCTGAGGCAAAGAATGCAGGAAGGAAATTCTTGATGTTCTTGTCTGGAATCGGGCACTGTTTCCCCTTGGGTGGGCACACATAAAACTCCCTGAATATGGATGGGCATCAGTGGGCACAGACTTTGCTGTCTGAGCAGCTGGAGTTCCCCCAGGTGATCTCCTTCCCTGGGCTCAGGCAGGAGGAACAATTTGTATTCTCCTGTCTGTACCTGTGGAGCTCCAGGCAAAACGCCTCGGGGGCTCCCCTGGGGCAGAGCTGCTCCACGTGCTGCCCAAATGTCTCATAAATTATTTTTTCACCTGGTTTGAATATTTACAGCTTCAGCAAAAGAAACACTGTATAAAACTGATGACGTTGAATTATTTCATTTACTGCCTCGTTCTTTTGATTATCTCAACATTTTGAATTCAAATTGTCTTAGCTGTAAGTTAAAAGTTGTCTTAGTGTGGGAACATGAGAAAAAACATTCTGGCAGAAATTTGTCAGTAGAATTCTCACTAAAAGGGTAATCAGAGCACAATTTGAGAAATGAAAACTGGGTTTGAGGGGAGGATTTTCTTCCTTCTTTAATCAGGGCAAGTTATGTTCAAGGGCTTGCAAATATAAAACCAAATTAAGCAAATCACAGGAGTAGAAAGTGCAATGCAAAATTGCTGTCAGCACAAAACACAAGTTACTCACATAAATCTTTAGGACTCCTTAAAAACTGTAATGAGAAAATAATAATCAACTAATGTATCAGCTTGATATTGCACCAAATATATGGGGACTTTTTTGTCTCAAAAATGGCATTTAGTACTGATCAGAAAAACAGATAAAACTCGATGTAATAACTAGATCCATTCTGTTTAGTGTCTTGGAATCTTGCATTTAGCAGAATAGTTTCACCACAAATGGTATTTTAACTCTGGCTGTTTCACATTTTAATTGAAGTCTAAATTTTCTAATGAAGTTTTCATTATAGGAAGTTGACTGAAGAGCATTTCCAGTATGGGAATTGCAGCATCCTGGGGGTGCCAGCTCAATGGAGAATGATAAAATTAATGTCAACATCATTGGTTTATTACTATCAGGATGGAGGAGGCTTCAGAAATAAAAGAGGTTTCATAACTTGGCCTAAATAATACAGTAATTTTATGGGAAAATGACGGAGTGGGAGTGATCTGTTGGCCTTTTGGGCAGAACTGGATGGAGGAGATCTGGTACCAAAGTGGTGCAAGGTGACAGAACTGGCCTTCGTAACAGAGGATACAAATGGTGTAAGATCTCTGAGCTGTCAAGTCCATCATAGAATTTTTGGAAGGGGCCAAGTTATTTATCCAAATTCATCCCAAAGACTTCATCTTGTACAGGTGAGTTCTGTGTTGAGATCTGGATTTTTTCCTGCTGTGTCCAAGCTGTTTCACTTACAACTAAGTTTGTTAGTTAATAGAAAACTTTGCCTTCACAGATGCCTCTTTAATTATCCAGATACCTGATTGGAGAATTCAGGTAAAAGAAGATTTAAAAGTGTCTTGTGTCTGGAGGGAGACAAGCTGTTCTTTGCTTTTAATGCCTTGGCTTTGTGTCTGCCCTTTTCTGTATTTTCTACTGCCTGTTATGCTTTTAATGGGTAAAAAGTTGTCTCAGACCCAAATTTCCTCAGCTAGATGGTGTTGCCTGCTCACCACCACACCATTTCTACTGATCTCTTCTTCAGGAGAGAAAAGGAAACACCATTTGATATTGTATTTGAACCCAGACTTTAAAATAGAGCTCAGGAGAAGCAAGGACTCTTGTCTGAGTAAAGAGCTGATTTAATCAGAGAGTGGAAAAGATTCACCCTTGTTACCTTTCCCTCCTTTCTTTCATCTCTGTTTAAGTTGGCATTATTACTGTGGAAGACAAGCTTCTGTAATCTCCATTTTTCTCCTGGGGAGCACAGAATGGGAGCCTTCAAGAGTTTGGAATGTGTTGTTGTTGCAAGGGACTTTAGCATCCAGTGCCAAATGTGAGGTGCTGGCCTGGAGTTGAAGTAGGTCCTGCTGCAAACACTTGCCTGATGCTTTAAATGTTTGACAAAGCAGACATTGTCCCATTGTGATGGTTTTGTCACAACCCCAGATGACATGTCAGGTGTGCAGTGCTGGTGCACGGCCTTCTGTACTCACTGTCTGGTGGAAATCAATTCTAAAATTGTTAAGACCTGATTATTCCTCCTGAAATAATTGAAAATATTTTGGTGATCATGGTGACACTGGGAACTTCCCAGTGTGAGACTGTCAGTGTCACCTGGGGGTGAAAACTCTGGGGGAGGAAGCCACAGATTTTGAAGCTGTAGAAACGTGGAAATGCAGAAACATTTTGAAGCTGCAGAAATGTTAGAAATGCAAACAGGGACTTAAACCAGTTGTGTTTGATGTAAATGTTGATCATTCTGGTTAAGTACTCTGAGTCTTGCATGTAAACTTCATCCACATCCACCTGTGTAGCAGTTTCAGACCCTGGGGAGGGGGGTTTCTTGTGTTACCCCTCTGCCCAAATTCACCTTTGGGGTAAATTTGCTCTTTTGCAGCTCGGTGTAACCACAGACTGCCAAACACAGTGATTTCATTATTACCTTTAGCCTAATGAAGCACAGCTTCAAATCCCACCTTTTGTGAGGGAGAACTTTCACTCCCAGTGGCACTGACCTCTCCTTCCTCACCAAATTACCCTGGGTTAAACTTCAGCTCAGCATCCACACAATTAATTCCAGCAGGTTGCTGCAGGAGTCATTGTCTTATGCCAGAACAACCAATATAAAATGCAGCTCCACTGTATATATTAAATCTTGCTCTTTTTGCAGCAGTACCAGCTCTATCAGCCCCTTTCCTTTGGGTTGCTCTGCCTAAAGCTTCTCAAAATTGTAAAGCACAGAGAGAGGAAGTGCTCCTTAATTGGGCGTATGGTAAACAGAGAAAAATCTCATTAAAATCGAGGAGTTATTTGTGGATGTTGGCGAAGAAAACAAACCCTTGTAGCTGGAGTTCACTGCCTTATTTTAATGGAGTTCATCATTATTTTAATTTATGTGTGGCTTGGGCCTAAATATAAAGGACAGTCTGGGTCATGCCTGTGGAAATTTAGTGATTAACAGCTGTTGCTGTTTAATCAAGGCAGAAGATGCACTAACAACTGAGGTACATATATAGAGATATTTTACTGTTGCAGAGAGCTGGTTATGAGATCCAGAATTCCACAAGGGCATGCATAGATTTATTCATTTATTTTAAGATTTTGAGGGAAAATTGCTTACTCAGAGAAGTTGTGGCTGCTCCATCCCTGGAAATATCCAAGGCCAGGTAGGACAGGGCTTGGAGCAGCCTGGGGCAGTGGGAGTTGTCCCTGCCATGGCAGGGGTGGCACTGGGTGAGTTTTAAGGTCCCTTCAAACCCAAACCATTCTGTGATTCCATGATATTGATAATTTCAAGCTAATTTTTTATTATTGAAATATTACAGGCATCCAGACTGAGTTCAAGACAACTTTCTGGTACATGGGTGTGTTGGAGCACAAAGAGGGTGACTTGGAAATTCATTCCAGAATTTTCTTCAGTTGTTCTGTGATCTCAGATTCTGAG
Source organism: Lonchura striata (assembly GCF_050655825.1). Classification (NCBI taxonomy): domain Eukaryota; kingdom Metazoa; phylum Chordata; class Aves; order Passeriformes; family Estrildidae; genus Lonchura; species Lonchura striata. The sequence goes on from NC_140711.1 coordinate 28,557,405, forward strand.
TGTAAATAATTTCAGATCCAAAGGATGAAGTTCAAATATGAATAAGGGTTGAAAAAGATGACAGAAAGGTTTAAGAAAATCCCAACCCCCCTGTAAAACCAGAAAAGGTAAATCAGAGGAATGGGAGAGGAGATAATGGGAGAATAACTCTGAATCAACTGTAAACTTTTCTATTATAATGGGTTTAGATGTCTTTACCTTTCTCTGCAAGTATCTTTCTTGTTGTTGGGTTTTGTTTGGTTGGTTTGGTTTTTGTTTAGTTGGTTTTGCACTTTTTTGTTTCCTTGTTGTGGTTTTCTTCATTGTTTTCTTATTTCCCCAATGAAATGCAATTGACTTGGTAGGAAATGTTGCACTTATATCTGGATATATTCCACAGGAAAATAAATACCAAAATAAATAATTAACTACCTCATTTCACTACTGAAACTAGTTCACAAAATATTCTAACTAGTTCTTTTACCAGTCAAATATAACACCAATTAGCAAAACTATGCCGATTAAACATGTGTGAAAGGAAGAAAGCTTCTGTAGACTTAAACTTGACTTACATTTGTAAATTAAATTTCCATAACCAATAGTGATATGTATTGACTATAGAATTGGTTCTGTTATGGTGGCCCCTTGGATCAGGACCTTATTAAAAACAGTCATTAGAGCATCCATCAATAAATGGAACAACTGCTGCTGTTTGTGGTGGTGCTTCTGCATCATTCCTCATTGTTTTTATTACCATATATTTATTTTCACAAGAGAAATAAGAAATACTTCTCAGGGAAGTTACTCTTGTAATGTTGAGATCTGTTCTTTCTCTTTTTACCACTTACCTTGGGCCTAAGAGATGGAAATATATTCATCCAGTGTATCTGTGCACAGCTCCAGAGATTTTAAGAGTATCTCATCTAACAAAAATTTGTGAGAGAGAAAACTCCTTTTGTTTGCATTGTTTAAGGCCAGAAGAGAGTCTGTAGCCTGACCTTCTGTAAATGTCAAACCTTGAGAGCTCCTGAATTGTTCTTTGATTCTAACAGAACACAGGCAGCCCTCCCTGACTGCCAGAATTTTTGCTGCTTCTGAAGGCTTGTCCATCCAAGAGTTCATTAACTTCTTGTATTCAATTCCAGGCTGATTTGTCATCTTCAGCCTCGAATTTTTCTGTTGAATGACAGAATTATGTTGTTAATATTTTGTTCTCCAAATTCATGCAGAGTTCTAGGTGGATGCCATTGCAGAGAGAGTGGAAGTCTGTGAATCATAAAATCTTGGAATGGTTTGGGTTGGAAGGGATCCTCAAGATCACCCAGTTCCATCCCTGCCATGGGCAGGGACACCTTCCACTCTCCCAAGTGTTTCAAGCACCAATTTCCAGCCTTCCTTGGACACTGCCAGGGATCCAGGGGCAGCCACAGCTGCTCAGGGCACCTCTGCCAGAACCTCCCATGCCCACAGGGTGGAATTTCATCCTAATATCCCATGTAAACATCCTCTTTCTCAGTGTGAACCCATTTCCCCTTGTCCTATCACTCCATGACCTTGTGAAAAGTCCCACTCCACCCTCCCTTCGGGTCTGGAAGTCCATGAAGTGGTGGATTGTCCCACACCACCACCTTTCCAGCACCTTGAACACGACACGCGCACTTCACGCGCGTTAAACAACGCCGTTGTTTTGGCAAAAGCAATTTGTGATCACAACGGCCAGAGCACAGAGCGAGCCGATAACTGAATGTAATTAATCCTCCAAATAACTTCTGACAAGTAGATTAAAAAATTTTCAGCCTGATTCTGCGTCATGTCTTTTCATTTATTTGTGGCTGTAAACACGGCGGCACCTGTGGCGCGAGCGGTGCCCGCTGAGGACAGAGCGTGTGTTGTGCCACCTGTGCCATCCACTGCCGCTGTCGAGGCAGGATGGGAATGAAGAGAATCTGATCAGAAGCTGCTGAGAGTAAAACTCCCATTTATTCAAAATACCCTGCTCTTGTATACAGAGCTTCGTGAGGACCAACTCCATTGGTCCTGAAGTGAAAACAACCCACAGCATTGGTGCAAAGTGCTTGATGCACAGTGATAGAACTTAACTATAAACAATGTGAACAAGAGAGATAAAGAATTATTTGCATTCTTTTCCATCTCTTTCCCAGGCTTCTGTCTGGATAGAAACTCTCAGTTTCTTTCTTTGACTGAATCTGAGACCCACATTCCACTGCCTTCCCAAACCAGCCACGGGCTGCAATCCTGGCTCCAGCAGCTCTCTGTAGCTCTGGGAGCAGGACTTGCATCTGAAAGGTGGAGGAGCAGAGAGAACAGGATTGAAAATGCCGGATGAATCTCTCTTTCTGAGATCCTCAGGAATATTCAGCCAGCCACTGATTTAACCACCCCCAAGGCTCCTTCAGTAACACAGGCTGACAAGCAGGACGTTTATAGAAGCTCACTGCACATCTCAGACCACTTTTGAGATAATTAGGCTCTCAGACCTCTCTCTGCTCTTGTTCTGGGCCCAGAGATTCAGAATTGATTTCACTTCCAGCAGTTCCATATCTCTGCCAGGTGCAATTATATTTTCATTCTCTGCAAACAATAGAAAACCCCAAAGTATAAAATGGATTTTTTTTGTTTGTTTGGTTTGGTTAGGGGTTTTTTTTGGTATTGGAATCAAACTGTTTTATGTGACAACAAGAGTCTTGAAAGCCACTGCATGAATCTGTGACACCCAAGGGGTAGAACAGGAAAGAAAGTTAAATATGACTGGTGTTCTATGTTTTCCAGAGCTTCAGCATTAAAGATTAGTTTCCAAGGCGGAATGTTACTGATATACAATCCAACTCATGCATTTATTATTTTTTATGCATAAAGAACCCTTCATTGAGAGCATCATCTACAGGCTTATAGCAAATGTGAATTATAAGCTTGACTACTGCCTTATAGGAGATATTGAGAGCTACAATTTAGAGAAGGCAAAAAAAGGGAAAAGAGCCAGCACTGTTGCAGGTCAGGCATGGGTAAATTCTTTCCTGGTAGGGGCAGGGTGGGATCTGGGCTGTCAATATTCCACTTGAGATGGAAGATCTGGGAGAAAAACAAGAATTTGGAGTCATGGAGATCCTCTGGTCTGAGCCACCTAAGTCACAAGCAAGGTAAGTGTGGAGGCATGTGTGGGTCTGGAAGCAGGAGGGAAGCAAAGAGGAGCAAATCCAGGGAATGTTTCAGACCTGGGACATAAGCTTGGTTTGGCAGAAATGAGAGGAAAGTTGATGGTGATGGGGATTCTCTTTGCAAACACAAAAAAATTAGAATTGAGTGAGCGTGGGTTTTTGGAAAGAGTCAACCAACCAAAAAAGAAAAAAAAATCTACAGCTTTTTAAAGGATTTCAAAGTTTCTTCATGTTAATTCTGATTTAGGGAAAAGAGATTGTTTCCTTGCATTGCCCTCTTCACCAGATAAAGAAAACATTACTGCCCCTATTGATTTAAGAGCACTCTGACTGAAAACTGTGTTGGAACATTTTGTCTTCCTGAAAGCTTATAAAGAGATCAGGAATTGTTTTTACTCCTTAAATTACTGAACTTTGTATGCAAGACCAAATATTCTGCTGGTTTAATTAGGATTGTCTTTTTTTTTTTTTTGGTTGAAGGTAACCAATTTCCAGACCCTAGAGACAAAACCTAATCACACTGAAACTCCAGAAATGTGGATTCATAATAACAAGTTCTAGATGAACTTGTTGCTTAAAAGGGTTCTGGGTGTGGTGTTATTACTGTTTCAGATCTGTGGCTTTTAGAGTACCAGGAAGAGAAATTATTATTATTATTATTATATTGTTGCCTGCCTTTTTTTCTTATATAATTCTTTTGCTGTGAAGACCTAGAATTAATGCAGCTAATAGAGGAAAAACCAGTTAGCCTGTAATGCTTTGCTTTTCTGGTCAAATGGGTTTTCATTGAGTACAAACTTTGAAATTGAATACTGTATTTTCTTAGGAAAATCTGAATAACTAAAAAGCATAAAAGAGCATTTAGATGATTATTTGGTGTTGTATTTATCAGAAAGAAAGATGTTTCCCTTTTAATATTATGACAGGGAGAGGAGGCAGACCAAAGGTCTGAACACAGACTCCACAAACAGAGGCCCCATCAATGCCTGCAACACAAATGCTGGAAGGGACAATCTGTTTTAGTTATGCTTTTGAGCACACTTTAAATGTAATTTTAGTGCACAATAAAAATGAATGCTCTGTTTTCCAAACGCATCTGCTGAGCTTGAGTTTCCATACCAGATGGCTTTATATTCTGTTAAAACCCCACATACAGTATGCTAGTGCTCACTGGAGCTGCTGAAAGTGACCTTGCATTTTTTTTCTGCATGAGCAAAAGATATGACATTTATTAATTTTGACATGCAAAAATGTTGCTCTTTCCAGCTCGTTGTCATATTCTGCTTTACCTGGGTTTAGGGGTTGGTTGTTTTTCCTGGTCAGAAGCGTGTGGTGTTTCTAATTTAAAGATGGATTTGGGTACAAGCAATGCCCAAATTGCACATAAATCTTGTTCAACACACGTGGTGTTTATGTTACTAAATACCAGGCATAAATCACGTCTGGGCTATTGAATTGGGACTTTTTTTTTTGCGAGTTTGCAGCTGGCAGACGTCCAGCTTTATCTTTGATTCATCCCTGAGCCTGTGTCATTGCATCCACGGATGCCTTGACCCAAGGCGTGACACGGAGCCGGCGCGGCGACGCCTTTGGATGGGAGTCAGCTGCTGGCCCTGCCGCTCTGGGGGCTCCACCTCGGGGGTTTTTGTCTGCCCAAGGCTCTGTGGAGAGAGCAGAGCCTAAAATTAGACTGTGAGTAATGCCTGGGCTCCACCTCACCAGCGAAACCTCGGCGAGGAATGAAATGTCACCGTGTCGCTGACATTTGCGCCGCTCCCTCCGCACAAGCTCCGTGTCCTGCAGAGCTGGAGCAAAGTGTGTGAAAACCCTCCCTTCTCCATTGTTCTTTCCTGCTGCCTGCTTCAGAATGGCAAGTGACTGTTCCAGCTGTGAACAGCTAATTCTATATTGAATTTCAAATCCCTGTCCTCAGCTCGGGCCTTTTTTGAGAGCAGGGTGAAGTTTTAGCCACGACAACCTGCTGAGGGGAAGGGATGCCTGACCAATGGGGATGTGGAGCTGGATGTCTCTGCATCCCTGTGTGGCTGCCAGGTGCTGATAACAATTCATTTTACCTGACCTTTAGGCAGCAAATATGCCATGCAGGAAAGAAGTGCTCTTCTGGCTGATTCCTCACTGATTCTTTTATTACTGAGGCCTTTTTTCCCATTTGCAGGCCATGCAGATCACCTATTTCTTGGTGATTGTGTTAATTTGCACTTCATTTGCTTGGCTGTTTATTAATCTGAAGTTTGCTGTGGTTTCCATATTTTTTTTTTTTTTTATCTCAGTTGTCAGTAATTGTAGGTGTGTTATTCCTCACAGAATTTCTGCAAGGTGGAAGAAATGTGTAATGTGAGGCATGAGAGATAAAGTAGCCTCACTTGCCACCAAGTGCCCAGGAACCCACTGGAAAGGGAATACCCAAATTCTAGAATAGTTTCCTAACAGTGAATCAGCTATTTTCCTTCTTGAAGCAGGCTATTATTTTAAATATGAATATATATATGAATATAATGTATATAAGCTATGTCCACTTTTCTAGTATTTAAATATTTGTTGTGGCCCAAAAGTTGTTATTATTTTTTGAGTGTTTTCCACTGTAATTCAATATTTGCTCACAGTTAAATCACTCTGACAATATCAGAGTCACTGAAATTATTCTTTTAGCTTAAAAATAGGTGTGTTTTAGACAAGTAATGTCCAAATAATTGAGACTGATTAATTGAATATATGCAGTAACTCATTAAATGTTGTCCTGTTTCTCTGCACACCAGATTTCTTTAAAAATTTGGACCTAAATTTTCTTTTGGAAGTTTCTGTGACTGTTTTGGGCTTTCCTTGATGAATTCAGCCCCTGAGTCTGTCCCTCCACTTCTCTCTCTGAGTGTCTCACATCTTCCTGACACGGCACGAGCGAAGGAGAGACAAAGGGGATGGAGGCTGGCGGGTGTTGGCTGGTTTCTGATTGTGTTCCAGGTGCTCAACCTGGCCTTGGACACTTCCAGGGATCCTGGGGCAGCCAGAGCTTCTCTGGGAATTCTATTCCAGGGGCTCCCCACCCTCACAGGGAGCAATTCCTTCCCGATATCTCTTCTAAATCCACCCTCTGGCTGTGGGAGCCATTCTCTGGGTCCTGTCCCTCCATCCTTGTCCCCAGTCCCTCTCCAGCTCTCCTGGCAGGACTCTGAGCTCTCTTTGGAGTTTCTCCTCTCCAGGTGAGCATCTCCAGCTCTCCCAGCCTGGCTCCAGCTCTGGAGCAGCCCCGTGGCCTCCTCTGGACTGGCTCCAGCAGCTCCAGGTCCTTCTGCTGGGAGCCCAGAGCTGGGGCATTCCTGGCATCCCATGCTTGGGATTCCTGTGGGGAGAGATTCCTGCTGGCTGTGGTTGCCCGGGCAGTGGTGGTGAGGCAGGAAGGTGTTGGAACCCTGGTCACTGAAAATTCCAGAATTTCTGTGCTGCCAGGCACTGACCCCCAGGAGAACTCTGCATTGACCTGAGGCCGTGGAGAAGCTTCCAAAATGGAATGAGGGAACTGGGATTGTGGGGGTGGGGTTTGGATACAAGTGTGTGATATCACAGGGTGAAAACTCAGAGTTTGAGGGTTTAGAATACAGGAATAGATATAAAGCAAGTGGAGGTTTTAGGGTGGAGGCTGCTTCTTCTTCTTCACCTTCTTCACCTTCTTCACCTTCTTCACCTTCTTCACCTTCTTCTTCACCTTTCCTTCACCTTCTTCTTCTCCTTCTTCTTCACCTTTTTCTTCTTCTTCTTCACCTTCTTCTTCACCTTCTTCTCCATGGGTTTGGGTAGTTTTGTGTAATTGGATAAAAAAGTCCCCATTGTGGGGGTGGTTGGTTATTGGGTTAAAAGTAAAAATAATTTAGGTGTCATTTATTAATTGGACAGTTTATCCTTAAAAAGCCTTGTAAAGAGAGACGGGGATCCATTTTTACTTTGTTGGAGTGAAGTGCTGCAGAACTCAGGGTTTGTGAGACTGTGACATGGATAAGAACTAACAAACATCTGAGTCCCAACAAAATATCCTGTCTTGTGATTTAATCCTGACCTTGGCAGAAGGGAAACAAAGACTCCACAGGAAGGATGGGTGCTGCAGGGATGAGCTGCCTCCCCTGCAGTGAGAAATTCCCTGCAGCAGCCTCCAGAGTGGGCAAAGCCACCGAGAGAGCTGTGGCACTTTGGGAGCCCTCTGGAAACGGCTGCCCAGGGCTGTGCTGGGATCTCTGGGACCAGCTGGGCTCTCCAGAAGAGTTCTTCCCTGAGAAGTGGGTGGGAACTGCTCATTCTTTTACACTGATTCCAGTTGTCAGAGGAGCAAGAAGAAAAGGGGCACAATTCTGGTCTTGGCTGATGCTCATCATCTGCTCCTTGCAGCCTTAAATGAGCTGCTTGTGGAGGTATTAATCTCTGTATGCAGAATTTGTGCTGATCCAGAATCAGTTTAATTTATGCCACCAATTTTTTTTAAAAAAATTGACCAAAAAAAATTAAGATTAGACTTATTATTTTTGGCTTCTTTGTATGTTCTGATGTAATTGAATTATTATGTATCACCAGAATTTGCCAGTTATTTATGAAATATTTTGTATGATGGAATACAATTTTCACGCATGAGTGTGAAACATGAAAAGTCATCTTATTATTGGTGTGTTCCTATTAATATTGATGTGATAACACATTGTTGCATCAATTGTAATAAATGGCTCAGATAAGGAGAGCAAACAGAAAACGTTCCCAGCAAAGTTATTCAGACCTGACATGCAGAGCAGCACTGGCAAAGTCAAACAAGGAGACTTTGCAATGGCATTTTACTGAATAACTAAAATTTTATTGACTTATGTTCCACATGGTGGAGCATTAAGCAGTCCCCCACACCCTAATTCCTTTCTTGATGGCAGCAGGAATGACCTGCAATTCCCATCAAATTATGTTTCCTTGTGGTTATGTAGACTTTATGTTGTTTGGTTTTTGTTTTTTTTTTTTTTTTTGTTTTGGTTTTGCTACTTTTTTTCCCCTCCTCAAGCACATCTCCAGAGTTAAGGATTTTATTTAGAAAAGTTTTAATCAGTTTCTTTAATGCATTTTGAGAGACACAACTTTTCACAAGATTTGCCTGTATTTCACTCTTTGGAAATGCACATTTTTTTATATAACATATTGGTAATAAAAGGAGTCCTACTTATCTGTGGGCATCTTTCACCACAGAGCAGACATTGGGAGGTCTTGATTCATTTCCCAAAACCACAAATGAGCTGAGAGATGACAATGCTGGGACATTTGACTGCACCAGCACTTGCAAAACTGCTGATGTGAGGGCTCAGAACTTGTCCTTTAATGGAGTGGTTTTGAGGTTCTTTTATGATTCTTCTGCTCAGCAGCATAATACAAACTCAGTCTGGTGCTCAAGTACACACAGGGCACTGCAGATAGATTCTTATGGTTTTAAGTCCATATTGTTCTCAAGAATGTCCTGGAAATTTCAGGAAAATCAAGGACGAAATATTGGTGTCCTGAGCAAATGGTGGTTTTCCTGCCATTGCCTTAATTTAAAAGAAAACATTTGATTTTGCCACCAGTTGTATATGCTCGAAAAATCCTACTCTGATAATCCATATGAAAAAACAGCAGGAAAAGGTGATAATCTGGGATTCAGGCCTGCCATCTCTCCTTCTGCCTGGGTGAGGGAAGGACACAATTGAAGGAGTTGTTTGGATGCCCCAAAAATTATCTGCAAGACAGTAATTATGAATTTCTGTATTCTGATATCAACCTGGGCCCTGTCAAGTATCAGCCTTTGAGCCTTTGTGGAGCTCAGCTTCCTTTTTGGGCTTCTGGATTTGTATCCATGCTTTCATCCTCTGGTATATTTGGAAATTTGCTGCTTTATCTTAATTTTTGCATCCCTGGCTGCTGTGGAAATGACTTCTCTCACTAGAACACAGACCCTGAGGAAACCGGATGTGCTTATGGGGCTCAGGTGTTCAACCAAAGGAGTCACAATCCTGTTCAAATTGCCAGTTTTCCCAATTTTTTGAGTAGCCATTCTCTTCATTTGAGAGATGGTGTTTTGAAGGGCATTTGCAAGAGGCAGCGTGTGCTCCTGGAAACAAAATTCACTTCAGCTGCTCTTGTATCACAACATGCAACTGCAAATGGCCAAAATTCTGTTCCAGCTGGTCCCCTGCAAACACCTTGGCCTCCACACATCCTCCCTGGTGCCTGAGCCCTTGCCAAAGGCATTTTCCATGCACGGAATGTACACAGAAATATTTGTAACCTGCATGTGCTCTGTGAAAACGAGATGCAGTTCCAGTGAAAGATGCAACTTTTGATCCTTTACTGGATGAATTCCATGTTTTGAAGTGTTTGAAGCAGGGAAGACCACAGCAGGTCTTTCATCTTTCCTGTTGGTTGATCTCTGTAATGTCACAGTAAGGGATGCTGTATGACAAGAGAAAATGCAGCCCTAAAGAGATTTTCCTATTCCTCTTCCTTGTTTGTAATCTGTTAATTTGTATTAATTTCCTTTCAGGATAATATCTTATCTGCTAATGATATTTTTCCCTTGTAATCTTGCTAATTTGATTTAAAGGAGTGATTTAGAAAACAAGGACAAGACATTCTGATGAATAATTGTGAAAATACCTGATGTGTTGAAGAAGTCTGAACTCCTTAGGCAATATTTTCAGCTGACCTCTGAAAACCACTTTGCAGGTGTATGTATCTGAATATGAAAAGACCAACATTTGCATATGCAAATCCCACCCCTGCATTTGCACAGAGTAGCTGGATGAACAATTGAGTCCTCTCCGTGCAATAATTGTCATTTCTGTGTAGAAGTGACCTGCTGGTGGCTGTTTCACCTCTTTTTTATTAATGTTGGTTTTGTGATGCTGTGCCTGACTGTGGTTACTTTCTGTTTTCAAGGTAAAAGAGACAAATTTTCAAAGCTGAGCATTTTCAGAGCTAGGTGGGAATTAGAAACTCTGAAATCTCCAAACAGCACCGTATTGTGTTTTTATTTAAGTCCACAGATCGTAACATAGCTCTTCAACTTCAGACTTCTCATTAAATATTAAATTGCAAAATCTGTATTTTTATCACTCTTACGCAACAACACCATTGGAAATTATAGACCAAAGATTGCAAAGAATTGGAACAAATCATTCAAGGGTTCAGCATTGAATGCAAAGTGCAAAATCTAATAGAACAATGTGAAAAGGCAGATTTTAAAAGTGAATAAGTTATGTTTTGTCTGATGCTCCCTCCCTACTCTTATGGCCTCCTTTCCATCTCTTCCTGGGGACAGAAATTACTCAGCTCTGTGGTCAAACTTTATAGATGACAATATGGATTTTTCTGTTTTTGGTCTTTTTATAAGTTTAGATTGGCTTTTTATGGTTGCACCCCTAAGACAAAATAGATACATAAATCCCAGATGTATCCTTGTGTGAAGGGTAACAAAGATAATTACAACCTTCTCCTTGACCTGTGACAAATTCCTTAACTTGGTCATACCCAAAATTCTTACATACTTTAGGCTTCACCCATGGAGTCCTATTGTAAAATGCAGGTGAACCCAGTGGGAAAAAATGATGATGTCCAACTCTAGTTCAGAAGGCTGAATGATTTCTTTATTATAACTATATTATAATACATTAATATACTACATAAAGGAAGATACTAAAACTACAAAACTACTTGTTCTAACTACCAAATCTAACTCACAACTCATGACCCTCTCTGAGAGCCCAGCCCCAGGTGGGTTGGATTGGATTAGATTGGATTGGATTGGATTGGATTGGATTGGATTGGATTGGATTGGATTGGATTGGATTGGCCACCAGCGCAAACAATCCTCACCAGAATCCAACCAAGCACTCAATCCAGGTAAACAATTCTCCAAACACATTCCACATAGAAAAACAAGGAATAGAAATAAAAAATTGTTTTCTCTTTCATTTCTCTCTGTGCACCTCTATGAAAAATCCTGAGAGAGAGAAATGTCCCTGTGACAGAGTCCCTTAAGTGTTGAAAGTTTGGATTCTGGGCAAGCTAAGCTCCTTGATCTTGGCACTGTAGAAAAAAATGCAAATTATCCTCATGAGGTTGTGCCAGGTTTGCACAAACTTGAGAAAAAGCTCAGTGGCTGGGTGGTTTGGGGCTGGGCTGGTGGGTTCCTCATGAAGAGCTGGGCAGGTGGGAAGGTCAGCCAGGAGCACGCAGGAGCTCTGACCTCCCTGCAGGTGTTTGGATGCCCCTGTTCCTCAGGAGATGGGGCAGCTCCACCAGGGTGGGACAGCTTTGCTCAGCTCCTCTGCCTGACAAGATTAACCCCAGCGAGCCCTGGGTCACTCTTGCAGGGAGATATCTCAGATGAGGGAGCGACCAAGGAGCTCTTCATCTCTTTTGATTTTTTTGCCTGCCAACAGAAAAAAAAGAAAGAAAAAATTGTAATTTATTATCCTAATCTTGCAGCAATCACCAGGGATGGATTAGTTCTGGAGCTTTCACCACTGACTGTGTCAGGCACTACGTGAAGTCATGAAATAGTCATGGGAGCTTTTGTCACCCTCTCTTGGGTGCAGACATTAGCCATCAGGAGAGGAAATCTTTTTTCTGCCTGTGGAAATGAGAGTGATCAGGCAAATGACCCACAAAAGAAGCAATTAGCAGCTTGCTGAACATCATGGCTTGGCTGGAGCAGGGGGAAAGGATCTGGGCTTGCTTGTTGGAGCAGCGAGGGCTGGAGGAGGAGTTCAGGATGGGAGGGGGATGCTGGGTGGTGGCTGATGGAGTTAGGTGGGATGATGGCAGCTTGGACCTGTCAATGTTTATGGAATCATAGGATCACTGATGTTGGAAAGGCCCTCCAAGACCATTGATTCCAACCTGTGCCCGACCCTCACCTTGTCACCCAGCACAGAGCACTGAGTGCCACATCCAGGCCTTCCTTGGACACCTCCAAACCTCCCTGGGCGTCTCCTTCCAGCACTTTCTTCACTTTTTCATGAGGAAGAATTTCCTCATGTCCAACCTGAAGCTCCCCTGCCAGAGCCTGTGGCTGTTTCCCCTTGCCCTCTTGCTTGTCAGCTGAGGAAAAAAAATAATGAAATGCTCAGTTCACTGGGAGCCAGGTAAATCTGGATTTTGCAACCCTTGTGAATCAAACCAGACAGATTTATGTGATGCAAATGGAAATGTCCCAGGTGTAGTTTTCTGAACATTTGGTCAGTCTGGCAGGAAAAGTGAATTCTGACTGCAGCAGATTGGGCCTACAGATATTTAGGAAACCAAGTCCTGAGGAGAGGGAATTATGTGATGGTAAAGGAATAAATCTCAGATGGGGAAAGAAAGACCTTTTTGATTGGTTCTCTTCTCATATGCATCTCTTCTGGATTACATTTCTATTTTTTCCCAAGAATAATAAGGCTTCTTCCCTTCATCTGTCACCAGTGACATGTTCCAGCTACAGAGCGGACAATGAGAAGTACTAGCTCAGATTATTTTCATTTGGTGTATATTTTGCATTCTCTACTGTCTCATAATTTTTTAAAAAATGTAATTGTGATTAATTTTAGCTTTAATAACTCTTGCAAACTGCGAAACTGCTGTGACACTGCAAGAGGTGTGATGAATTACCAGAAAAAACAGGGGAGGTGTTATCTGCTGTTTTTACTGTGAGCACAGGTTTTGTTCTACAGGGCTTTCCTTTTGTCTTTCCAGCTTCTGACACGTGTTTGTTTCCATCAGATCCCCAAACAGCACATCTGGGGGCTGGTGTATGCCCTTGTGAGGAGATGTACTCCAAGTGGTTGTTAGTAAGCAGTGTAATTTGTTAGTAATTTGAATTGAAAAATCAGCCACTGTTCCATTTGCAGCATTACTCATTTACATAAGCAGCACATTTTTTATCAGTGCTCCTCTTTATCCAAGAGGAAGATGTTGATCAGAGCTCTCATGGTGTTTTTTGATAGTTTTCTTTTTTTCCCCTGGCACAAAGGCAATATCTGATCTGAGCATCAGCCTGGTCCCACTGAGGCTCCGTCTGCTCCTGTGCTGGAATTGCTGACTTCAGTGGAATCTCCAGAGCAGGGGCTGGATCTCCTCAGCTGGGAACCTCTTCCAAGTGTGGTGCACCTCTGAGAGAAGCTAGTCAATTAAACAAACAAGGCATGTGCACTGGGAAAATGAGGTATTTTGTTAATTCAGTGGGCAGTGGTGATGAGAACTTCCTCCCAAACAACAATTCACAGGTGGAGTTTAATGGGAAGTAGGTGGACAGCCCATGCCATTCCTTGTTCCTCATAAAGATTTCACATCTTCATTTCATCTTGTCCTTCAGAGAATTTTTCTTTTGCACCAAAGACAAAACATCATTTGGATTGCAGAATTGCATAATTTTAATATTCCCATCATTTTTATAAGGAGGAAATGTTAATGACCATGCCAAATAAGACAATAGTGTTTTAGCAGGGTTTAAATTGCAATTAAAATACTGTTTATAATGTGTCCACAGTGCATTCTCACTTTTATATAAATCTGAATTTCCTTCCTGCAGAGGGACTTGGACAACAGGAAAAGGGAAACCTTTTCTTGAGAGGGATCATGAAGGGAAACTTTTTTAATAATGTTGATGGTGCAGAGGGTGACAGTAGAAGAGACAAGGATGAAAGAACAAGAGCAAATCCTTTACCTTGGAACAACAAACCCTAAACGTGTGATTGAAGTGACCATGAATTGCCATCATTAGTATATTGCTGACACAATCCTGATCCCAAAATTCCTTTAAAAATCTTTCAGCATTTGAGTGATTGTGGTGCTAATAATAGGATGATGCTGCAATTTTATTGTCAGGGTTGTTCTTGGGCTTGACATTGTCTTTATCAATCTGTTAATGAAAATAATGCTTATGTAAGGTGTTATTATGAATTCCTGGTTTGGAGCCAGAGATGGGGGCAATGATATTCTGTAGTCTGGCATGTAACTGAATAGTTTTGTTTAATTTCTTTTCTCAGTGAGCACTGGAGAGAGAAAGATTTGGGTAGTGGAGTGTTATTTAAAAACCCCACAACTGTTCTGTAGCAAGCAGTGAATCCGCCCAAATAGTCTTTCAGATTTGAAAGGCATCAGCACAAAAAAAGTGGGGAAAAAAAAAAAGCTGGGAACTTCAATGTTTAATAGACTCTCAATGTATTTTTTTTCAAACTTGAGCCCCATTTCTAACATTTTTAAAATATAAACTTGTCTAGGGCTTTGCAGCTATGGCAGTGCTTGCAAAAGCTGAGAAGGAAAGCAAATAGATTGCTGTTAAATATTTCTCAATACAAGTCACAGCTCTTGGTAATATGCTCATATCAGAATTATTTCCTCATCTTTATCAATTTATCCCATCCCTGGCCAGGTTAGATGGGGCTTGGAGCATCCTGGGACAGTGGAAGGTGTCCCTGCCCATGGCAGGGGTGGCACTGGATGGGCTTTAAGGTCCCTTCCAACCCAAACCATCCTGTTACTCTATGATTTATTTATTTATTGTTATTGTTATTGTGAATCCTAAATTTAGGGACATGACAGCAGTATTCTTTTCCCTGGTTCTGCAGGAAACTGAAGCATTAGAAGAGGCAAGTACTGGTGGTGCTGTACAAGTTGTCCCTGCCAGCTGATTCCCAAAGTCTTCTTCTGGGAGAGAGCAGAGTTTCAACAGCTTTGCAGGCAGATTGTAAACTGGCAATCTAGGTCATTGTAAATACGAAATAAACCAGCTGCCAATAAGACTGAAATATAATTCTCTATTCCCAGTACATGCAAGCAAAGAAACAAATCCAAGATCTTGGCAGTGACAGCTGACATTCCCTCCTCTGTCTGTGGTGCTGTGTTCTTCCACTCACTGAGCAGCCTCAGGTGTCACAAGGACAAAGAGATGATGGGGATGCACCCTGAGAAAAAGTTCCATTCTCTGGCACTCACATTGCAAAGGACCTTGCTTTGCAACTGAGCACTTGGCTTTAAGTTGATGCATTTGTGGGATGAGATGCTGCCAGAGGTGGCTGCGGGCAGCAGGATTAGACACTGGGTTTATTCTAAAAGAGACCCAAGGTTTGTGGTGTCATCTGGCAGCTCAGAGTCCCAAACCCACCCTGGACTCCACTGGCCTGCAGGATGTAAAAGATCAGGTAGGTGTTTCATTGCTTCCAAATTCCTCCCATGAGAAGGCAGCTGAGAGCTGCCTTCCCTCCTAGTCATGGGCAAAAATATAAACACCAGGGAGCTCTGAGTAGGTAATGAAAGGATTGCTGATCCCACAGACGTCCTTTAATTTGTCAGTGTCACAAATTTCATCATTTGTCAGTGTTGGTGGACTGGATGGTGCTTTCTACTGCCCCAGTCAATGGATTCTTGGGCATTTTTCCTAATAATCATTTAATTGTCCCAAATCGTGGACTTTGGTCCATCATGATGATTGTCAGATGTCAAAGGAGGTGATACCAATTTTATTTATGGTTATAATTTATGGATTTTTTAAGTTCTGAGATGAGATACAAACTTCAGCATTTCTTCCTTTGATATTTTCATTGACCTGAACCTTGGCCTGGTTCTCATTAAAAATCCTGCATATGAGGATTATATCTTTACAGTTTTAAGAATAAGAATTGGTCTCACTAAAAAAGTCAAATTCATATCTAGTTTTCAATGTAATACTGAGCTAAGAAGAACTAAAGGTCTGTTCTGGCATGTTTCTGGCAACAAAAGAAACCTGCTGGACTCCACTGGGGTCAGTTCTAGTTGCTTTATGCTGGGAGAAGACTCAAAGCCATTTTGAGCAGAGTTCATTGTCACTTAGATAGCTTTTAGTCATTTTATTTGCCAAGTTTCTCTCACAGCTGGATTAAGATTTAGCAATTTTCTTTCCTCCTCTCCCTCAGTCACGACCTTGTGGGAGATGACCACGACTCTGGAGCAGAGCCAAATGTGCTCAGACCCAGGCATGGCTCATGGTGGGGCTGGTTTTGGCTGGAAGTGTGTCTCAGGCATTTGTGAAATGGTGGGAGGGTGAACAGGCACAACCTGGGAGGTTTTACACCACACAACTCCCAGAGTTTGGGAAGGGACATCAGAGAACCAGCTTTGGTCAAACAAACTGGTGGAATCCCAGTCTAAAGAAGTCTGGCGTTACTTGCAGAAAATAGGAATTATGAGGAAGCTCTGGAGGGAGGGGGAGAAAATCCAACTAAACCTTTTTTTTTCTATAGAAAAATTTTATTTTTTTTGTGATTTATTGAGGTAAACCCCATTCTCCCTTTACTTTTCTTTAAACAGAGGCATCACTCGATGTTCCAGAGGCAAACTGGAAAAGAGAATGATTAACAAATGAGTTCTCACAAAGACCAAGCAGCAAAGAGAGGTTGTTGTGCCTTCTCCACTGCCCCTCCTTCGGCAGTGGATCCAGGCTGCACTGGGGAGAATGGGAGGATTTGGGTTGGCAGCAGCTCACTCTTGGATGAGACAATTTATAAGCTGCAAAAGTTCAAATCCAATATTGTGTGTACAATTTATTCACAATGGAAATTCCATCCCCGAGTTCAGAGAGACCAGAACATTGCCACAAAGGATTCCATATATTTCTGGTAACACTGATGTTCTTTCCACACAGGGTTTATTGCAATCAGCAAACTCCATTGTTGCCAGAGAAGCTCGGGAGATGCAGCTTATCTCAAATGCAGAGTAATCTGTGTGCCACACGAGGCCTTTTTGCAAGTTTGCTATGGTGATCTATCTATGTTTAAATTTAAAAAAAGAGAGGAAAAGCAATATAAAAGAGGGAGCAGAACACTGGGCTAGGGAATGAGATGTCTGGTTTGTCTTCCAAACCCTGCTGGTGTGACCTTGCACAGCCCCTTCTCCGAGTTTCAGCAACCACCACCATAAAATGTGAGTAATGAGGTTATAAATGTATCATTTTTATTGAGTAATGGCGTTGCGCAGTTCGCTTTTGTCCTTTATTTCTGTTTGCTGTGTAGTTTAATATTTGCCAGTAAAAAGCATGCGAGTGGCTAATTGCATTTCAGGGCCCTCAGTGCTCAGCTCGGTGCAGCCTACGTGTTTATTTGTTTCTGTGCTAAGGTGTTATTAATCATTGGCAAACTGCTGCAGCCAAGTTAACTAAACACAGAAAACCAACCGTGCAGGGTTTTTGTGGCTGCAGGTGCAAGGGAATCAGGTCTGAAGCACTGGAAAGTTGTCTAGCACTCACTTATCCCCTAAATCCCAATGTCAGCCCCTTCCTGCATCCAGTCCACGCAGTAAAATTCAATTTTTTTTCCTCATCAAGCAGTTTGCAAAGCATTTAAAACATCCCTTATGTCTTAAACTTCCTACATTCAAATTATAATTCCTGTTCATTTATTTAGTCTAATCTTAATCTGTTCACCTTTCCCAATATAAGAAGTCACCACTAGAAGGTTTTCAGTCACAAACTCTACAGGTCATTTTCTTTCTGTCTTTGAAGTGACACTTTTGAAGCTGCAAACAAATGATGATAAAAGGCCCCAATGTCACTGAAATGATATTTGTCAATTTACAATAAATTTCCTGATAATAGCACAGTAGTAAAGCTGTGCAGGTTCTGCCCCTATGGTGTAATTTTTCTTTGAAATTGTAGCAGAAAGGAAAATGGTAAAAAATCTGTGACTTAGAGGTCTGCAGAAATATTGTCAATAGTTTTGTTTGATGCTGAGTGTGTTATTTATATTAAAACAGAATCTGCTGTGCCCATTGTAATAATTTATCACATGAGCACTCCCCCTGGAAATTTGAAGTGTCAAAATGTGCTTCAGAGTGGCTTTGTGGTGCAGTAATTAAGAAAAAAGGGCTTATGTTTTCTTCCCATTAAAAACCTTCTCAGCACACTTGTCATCAAAGCATTTGTGACAGTAAATTTAGCTACACTTTTGTACTTCACATCACAAAATTATTTTTGAACTACATTAGAAAGATTGAATAGAACTTTCACATGAAATTGCTTTAATGATATTTTTGCGACTCTCAGTGTTTCTCTGAAAATACACTTCATCTTCTCACATTTTCTGGTTCCTCTATTTATTATTAGATACCTGTGGAGCTTAATAAAAATATACTTTATGTCAGCCTTGTTGTTAACAGTGAAAAGTCTTTTTTTTTTTAATGTCAGCACACTCTGTGAAACAAAACTCGTATTTTTTTCTAGGAAGCAAATACAAGGATTGTGTCTATAAACCAAGGGAGCTCATGGATTCTGGAGCATCCTTTTGGAAGTGATGTTGGCTGTTTAAAGGTCTCCTTGCTGGTGGTGTCTCACTCCCCAGCCCGTGATGGTCTCAACCAAAATTATCATTAAAAGCTGCAAACCTGCCAGAGCTCTGGGTGAATCTCCATGGGAAACACCGGAGCAGACCTGCTGAGCTTGTCTCAGCATATTTTATAACAGTGATATTTCTAATTCTGTAAATTCTCAGCTTCGAACTTCTCCCTCTCATCTATTTGAGTCATCCTTTAAGTAAGAGTCTTTGATTTTCATCATTTAATCCCAGTTTGCCCCAGGCAAGCCGTGTGTCTTCCCCTCCACTTTATTTCTGCATTTCTAAAGAGCGTGGTAATAAGGGAGGTGGGGACTTTTAAATATGTTAAAAGTTGTCTTTGTAAGGGCTCCCTGAGTGTGAAATTCCTTCATTTGTTTAAAATGGAATGTTCGGTTTTTGAGGCTTCTCCATTGATGTAGGCTATCAATTAATAGGAGGTAGGAGCTGCCAGAGCCATCAGCAGGTACAAAGACATATTTCACCTTTTGGGGTAAAATACAGCTTTTCTGAGGTCAATTGACTCATATCAGTGTGGCTGAGATCTGGAACTTTTTTTTTTTCTCAGGTTTATCAATTTATCTAAGACAACTTATTTCCTGTCACTGTTTTTGTGCATGTTCATCTCAAGGACATTAGTTTATCTACACATTCTTACATGGATATTTGCTTCTATGATGATTTTTTCAGATTTTCAGGCTGGAAATTTAAGAGGAATGGAGAAATCAGAAAAGGTAAAATTGATAAGCAGAAATCACAAGTACAGTGAAAAAAAATCCCAACAAACAAAGCCAAACCAGCCACTATTATTTTTATTACAGCAGGGCATAAAAAATCCAACAGAGATTGAAGATTTATAGTGCTGAAAATTTCACAGATAGTTACAGATAATTGTTGCTTCAAAAGAATTAAACACAGCAGGTAAAAATAAGTCATTTTCTCCAAGTGGCATGCTTGAGGCTGGTGGGAGGATGAGGAGTTGCCATGAAGTCTCCTGGCTATCAGCTGAGCAGTCAATACACAATCAATAATTCACAACACTGAATAGATTTACTTCTGGGGAAAACAAAAAACAAACAAACTGCAATATGTTTAATATTTTAATTTTAGCTGCCTGATCCTTGTTCTCAGCTTTTGTGACAGCAAGGGGTTCTCACTTTTTAATGATTGTGGCTTTAGTTAAATGAAATATCATAGAATACTTTCAGGTATTTTAAACAGAAATTCTATCAGGCCTCTGTGGTCAGGCAGGTGTGTATTTTGCAGGGAAAAGAATAAGAAAGAATTTTCTGGATATGTTTTTTTTGTAGAAAATATTGAGAATTTGTGTGATAGGTGAAAGGAAAGATCAGAGGTACTGAACACTCGCAGCATGTCCAGCAGCTGGGCAGAGTTTCTATGTCAGATCCATCAGGGAGTGACCAAGTCTTGGGGTCCGGGTGTTGAGGTGACCCCAAAAATGTAAAAGTCTTTTTTCTCCCAGCCCACGCTGTCAAAGAAGGAGTTGGAATGCATAAAGTCTGCTTCTCAAGGTTGTTTATTTTCCCTTATCTAGAACATTCTTTCTCTGCCCTGCTGAGCTCTGTCCAGCAGCTCGGCCATGGCATTCTGTCTGCCCTCAGGGCAGTGTTTGCATTTTATACCAAAAACTGCCTGTGCCATATTTACAATAACGTGCCAATATCTGTCATTTATGTTGGACAGTGTGTCCCTACCTTAAACCAACAGAAAAGTGTCATCAGCACAGCAAGACATGGAGGACAAGAAGGAGAAGAAGGTCAGGACATGCCCAAATTCCTCTATGTTGTACCCCATGAACCACATTCTAAAAAGTCCCAAAACTCTACTCTTCCACCCTTTGTCAATTCACCTTTTACACTTCTCAAACCCTTGTGGCTTGTGATTCCTCACACAAAGTTGGCAGCTTTTCCCATGGGACTTTCTGGCCATTTTGAGAAACGGTTTCCAGTTGCTTCCAGCACGTTCTGGATTCCACTCATGTTCTTAATGATGAAGGATGCCACATCCCATTAGCAAACTTAGCCATGCAGCTCTCCTGAGAGCCTGTTTCAGGGAGGTGGCTGGCGTTTCTGTGCGAAGCATACAAAATATATTTTACAATTAAAGTATTTTCTTCCATTTGTCGTCTAAATCAAATTACAAGGCACTTAAACGTTGAATAATTTATATTCCCCAAAAAGATGTTAAGCTATTAAATAGCAGGAATAATGTTAGGTTTATTAGATTGTTGTAGAGGACTCTATCTTTAGTAATGACTCAAACTCATAATTCTTATCAAATAATTGTTTCCATCTCTGCCTTGATTGTAGGGTTATTTCAAGAGAGGTTTTTTCCTGTTTGTTTCTTTTACATTGTAATGTTTACTGGGCAAATATTTTTCAGTACAGGCATTCCCCAGCTGGTTCATCCAGTCACTGAGCTCTGTAAAAGAAGGTCCTTTTGCCCATGTAGTCTCTGCTTTTGGAGACAAATGCCCAAATCTTCTCCAAGATCTCTATTTCCCTCCTGGAAAAAGGCTGTATGATTCCTCAGATGATATATTAGCATATTTATGGAAATCAATGCATGTCTTCTGCTGAGAGGCTTTCAAAGTGGTGCAGAGGCTCGTGGGGGACACTTGGTTGCACGTGGGTGGTTGGAATGCCGGTCAAGTGAGAATAACAGCAAAAAGTTATGGTTGGTTTTACTGCTGGATTTCTGCAGGGTGATTTCAGGACCCCCCAGACTGTTCCAAGGCTGAGGCAGGATGCATGGGGATGGGAATTCGCCCTTGAGAGAGTTGTATTTACAGAGAGAATTGTGCAGACACAGTTGTTGCAATTGCAGAAGAAAAGGGGGAAAGAAAATTGCACTGAGATTGGGCAAGTTAATGCCGTGTTTGAGGGGAGAATTTAATCCACAGTGCAGGGGACATTTATAACCCTTACCTGCTGCAGAACTGCTGAGATGAAGAAAAGGCTGCACTCAGAGGATGATAACAAGGATATTATGATGGGCAGCACGACTTTTAAGTGCCAGTGGAATGGGCAATTCTAGAAGCCCTCAGGAAAACAAGTGTTGCTGGAACATGACCATTTATTGAATGGATTTCCTGCTCCCTTGTTACCAGTTTTTTTTTTTTCCCTGCAGTACCACAGTGAATTTTGTCCTGGCTTCTGGTACAAAAAATAAAGGGAAGAGGAAAGAATGTCAAGCAAGAGGAGGGTGCCAAAGCCTGAAATATCTTTCCCAGATGAGGAAGATGAAGAAGTCGCTTGGTTCTCACTTCAGAAGATGAAGAACTTCCCCACAGAAGATGGGAGGTCCAAACTGACCAAGGAATTTACAGTACCGTCTATCTTATCTCACTTAAAACATTTGGGATAGTAGTGGGAGGTTTATGTGTGAGGTGGAAGTATTATTTGCTACCAATTTGGAGCAGGATAGTTTTTACATGGAGGGAAATAGAAGAGGGGGAAAAATCAAGGTAAAAAACCATTCTGGTTTTGAGTTGGAATGGTGACTTCTAAATTTTCATTACTAAAAATACAAATAAATAACAAATAAATAACAAATTGAAAAATAATTTAATCTTGAGCCCAACATCACCTGTTTTTTTAATAGCAAAATTTTGTCAGTGGTTGCTGGGTATGAGGGCTGACATCTCTTGACTCGCTTGGACAACTTTGGGAGCCACTCAGAGCTGTATTTGTAAGAAAGGCAGATCTCAGTCCATAAAAAATAGTGACCACCTGAACCAGCTCTATTCCTTATCCCAGTCAATGCCCTGTACAGCAGCCCGACATGGTAATTATTGTGTTTATTGAAATAAAGAGCAGTTCATCCATTGAAGTGCAGTGAATATTTAATATTTATGGTTATTTTGGCTAGTTGGTCTGCGTCCAGTGACACCAGAGTTCAGCTGGTGACCTCCCCAGACACTGTGAACTGGAGGGAAGGGAGTTAGGAAGCCAGAAACGTTTTCAGGGAGGAAAATTTCTAGAACCCATGAAAATGTCTGCGTATCCTTCAACACAAGAGAGGAAGGTGGAAATTGAGGGTTTCCATGTCTTCCACCAAAGCACTCCCAACTGCTGCCTTGAGGATTCATGTTAAACCTGAATTTTTGGGCTGGAAAGGGAAACCTGCGCCCTTTCATCTCTAAGGTGTTTTGTCTTTCCCCCCCAAAATTGTGTCTGAATCTGATCACTAAATACGGAATATGGTGTTTTCTCTGTGAAAGAGGTACATGAAGTTCTTCCCAGCTGCAGTGGAAAGAAAGATCTCATCTAAGCTATAGGTGAGGCTTAAATTCCTTTGGAAAAAGTCTGAGATTCATTGATCCTTAGTGAAAACAAACAAAATCTTTTAAAGCTTACAGATCAACATGCAGGAACATTGAGCTAACTCAGGTGTTAATGATTCGAATGGTTTCCCTTTAGATTCTGTTTGTACGTTTTTCAGTGAAATGAAATCTTTTGAGCAAATAGTTGGGTTTTTTGTTTGTTTTGGTTGGTTGGTTTTTTTTTTTTTTTTTTTTTTGGTACCAAAATGTTACAGAAAATACCTAAGTTCCAGCAAGTTTCAGCCAAACCAGTTGTAATCTAATATAACAGCCTTTCCTGGGTGATACTGCAGTGATTAATTTTAGTATTAATCGCTCCAGGTTATGGCTTTAGCCACTGCTGATTAATACTCCAGTGATATGGCTTAAACCAAGGCTGAAATACTTTGTGACCAGTATCTGTGAACAGATCCAATTTCCTTCTCAGCAACTGGATGCAGTTACAGTCACTTTTAGTGCTGGGTCCAGTCTTTTATGTGTTTTAAATTACTGGGAAGCTGCTGGCTGGAGAGGAAGAGCTCAGTGAAATAAAGGGGATGACCACAAAGAGGGACCTTGTGGACATGACAGCACAGAAATATTTGCTTGACCATGAAACAGCTGAATCCCAGCACTTCCCTCTTCCCAGTGAGTCACTTAACCTCTCACACACTGCAGGGCTTTTAAAATAAAATCCAGTTAATTGCTTGCCTTCAGGAGGAGTTGGGAGACTAATGAAGGAATGTTTGCAAAGTGCTTGAACACTGTAAAGTGCAGCACTGACTGCTGAGTGTTGTTGCCACCTTTTGGAGGCAGATCCAGCAGGAGCAGTGGCTGCTGCTGTGGATTGGTGTGGAGGGCTCAGTGCTGGGTCAGACCCTCCTCTGATTTCTCTGATTGCCTCAGTAACCTCCAAAAGAAATAAAGATAAAAGTACCTGAAAGCTGAACCCTGGGCTGCCTGTGCCTGTTGTGCACATCCCCAGTCTCAGGATGGTGTGACCCAAACTATCCTGCCCTGGAGCTGCCTGGAAAAGAGTTTCTGCTGGAGCTCACCTCTAGGTCGAGGGTGGCTCTGTGTGGTGGAAAAGTCTCTCCTCCAACCCGAGCTTCCAAAGAAAGGCTCAGCAGTCTCTGTTGTTCAGTCTCAAGGCAGTTTATTGCAAGTTATCTAAAAGATTTTCTTCTGGGGCTGCTGTGGTTTGCTCAGAGCTCAGGCAGAGGCACACACACACCCTGACAGCCTCTCTGACCCCGACTGCTTCTTCTCTCCCACCCAGGGCTGCTGCTCTCTTTTATATGGTACATTACGTGTTACATGTTTACAGTTTTTCCCCAATGCCTATTACCTATATTAAATGGTGATTTTCTATCTTTTATATGGCACATTACGTGTTACATGGTTACAGTTTTCCCCAGTGCCTATTACCTATATTAAATGGTGATTTTCTACTCTAAACCAATCTGTGAGTGCCAACATCACAAGAACATGGAGGTGAGGAAGAAGAAAGAGGGAGGACAGGGCAGGCCGAAATCCCAAATCCATCTTAAACCCTCTGACCCCCATGTACAAAACCAAAACCCCCCTGTACAGCACTCAAAAATTCTTCCCTCTACCTTGTGACTACTTCTACTGTAATATCTAAACTTTTGTGACTTCTTATTCTTCCTGCAAGGTTGGTAAATCATTCCATGCTCAAACCCAAAATCACAGCTGTTTGCAGCTGCCTGCGAGAGTCTCAAATGCTTCTGAGCTGGGCCCGGAACATCCAGAAATGTCTGAGGGACATTTTGAGTTCCAGCAAGTTTCCATTTACATTTAGCAAAATTTCCTGGAGTGCACAGAAAACTTCCATGGAAGTGCCATCACCGTGTGCCAGGCATTGTCAGTAAGGCTCAGCAAAGACAACAAACAGTGCATTAATTTCTGGGAGATTGGAGAAAACCTCTCCTCCTCCCTTCACCATGTCCAGAACCACCTTTTGTGTCTGTTTTCCTGATGGATCATGACCCATAGGGCCCAGGTGGATTTCCCATCCCATTTCCTCATGTCCTGTCCGTGGCCACCACCTGTCTCCATTCATTTATTTCTCTCATCTGGTATTCTCTGCCTGCAGTTTTCTTCCTCAAAAAATCACAGACAAAATAAGACAAATGTGTCAAAATATATTAAGAGTCCAGTTTCCATAGCAATTGTAAGAGATATTCATCCCTGGGTATGGAGTTTTGTTGTATCACCTTTTGAATGGAAATGACCAGGTGCAGGTTTCTGGAATTTCCACTGCTTTTGACGTGATTTCATTTCATTTATTTAACACAGCTCCAAAATGGGTATCTCAAGAAGAAAGGTTAAGGAAAGGAGTTAAAATCTTTAATTATTATTGCACAGATCTTATAATATTCACATATATAGTATATATAGATTTTATATTATATAATATATAGGTGTACATACAGGCAGAATATAATGCACAAACATATATAATTATTTTATTTATATATTACATATAATTATTTCACTTGAATGTTATATAATATGCATTATTGTCATCATCATCATTATTATTTTCATTATGTCTTTGGAATACATGATAGATTACCTAGAAAAGTGCTAGCTCACAGCTGAAATCTGTAAGAATTCATTTGGAAAAAGAAAATAATTTACAAGTTTTCCTGACATATTTTTATGTTTATTTGCATTATAAACTCTTTATGACCTTGATTCTGAAATTGTCTCCACAGACTTATCCTTGCATCATCCATCTTCTACCATGTGGCTGCTACATAAATAAAAATATTTAATAGGTAAAAGTAGCAGCCTCATTGCTGTAGCCAAGACTGGGAGTGGATTAATTGTTAATTCAAGTTAAATTGCTTTTATGAACTTCTTGTTCATTTATATTAATTGCTTGTACTGACCTAACCTAACCTACTTAGGTGGAACTGCAAAAATTAAAGATGCTCCCATTTTGCATGCACAAAGTGCACAGAGAGTTTCTTGTTTAAATGCACTCACATAGACTTCTTATATAAAAATGAATAAAATTCCTTGTTGTTGTTGCCTTTGACAGCCATCCATAGAATCACAGAATAACAGGTGGGATCACCTGAGCCATCATTTCTTGGCCAAAACTCAGTCTAGACAAGATGGGCCAGCACCCTGTAGAAAAGTGTAGAAAGTGTCCAATGTTGTATGTGAAAAACACCAATCAGTTGGTTTTCAAAATTTTAAAAATTGAATAATAATAAAATGGTTATAAAAATAATAATACAATTAGAGTAATAACGTTTAGAGTTCGGACAATTACAAGACAATAAAAAGCAAAGAATTATGGACTTCCAGATGTTTTTGGGCACTGAGCTGCCAAAACCTGCCTTGCAACAAAGGAATGACCCTTAAAAGCAACAGCCTGTTGCATATTCATATATCTCATACATGATGCATAAATTCCTTGGAAATTAAGAATTTTTATGGTTTTTGTCAACTTCTTGCCGTTAATCCTGGTGGTTCCATAAAGACAGAGAGAATTTTGTTCAGATATAGAAACTAAAAAATGAAGGAGAATGCTCAAAGGTTCTCAGAGTAGGCAGGAGAGGGAGCACATAGCCCAACATCTTTAGGAATTTTGTATTTTCATGTCTGGAATGGTTCCTACTTTGTACCATCCCTAACTGTCCATGTATTAGTACAGTCATTGTGATTCCAATCAATTCCATAATAACTTTAAGAGTGTAAGATTGAGTGGCTTCTGTAAATAGATTAGAACTAAATAATGTATATTTTGTATTTCACTTTTGTATTCTCTCTCCTTTGGATCTATATCCAAAAAAAAAAAAAAGATTGGAAAAAAAAAGAACTTGGCATTTCATCAGAAATCACTAAAATACTTTTCAAATCTCAGAATACTTTTTTATATGCAGCATTTGAGGAGCAGAACTATTCCTGCTACCTTACTATTTAACCATATCCTTTGTGCTATTGGCTGTTTTCTCACAGTATCAGCCTGCAGAGCCCCATGAATACAGGCATGAAACGGTTTTATTTTATACTGAAGCACATTTTTAGTCATTTTGGCTTCAGAGTGACTGTGTCAGCCTTCATCCCTTGTGGGATCAAAAGCCAGAAAGCAAATACAATAAGACTGATAATAATATTTATGATTGTCAGGTTTAGAGCTGCTCTCTCCATTTTTGTAAAGCAGGGGAATTCTCACTGGGAACTTGCTTGTTTAGCCCCTTGGGTATGGTTAAGGCTTCTAAAAGGTTTATAAAGCTCCCAAATAAATATTTGTAAAAGGACTACTAGCACTTGGAGAGAGAACTGCTGAAAACTGGTGATATGGCAACTTAACTCAATACACAGTAATTATAGATCTTATTTCCAAGACTTTTATTCCACAGATGGCTCCTTTGCAAGGGAAGGAATAAAAAAAAAACAGTTTCTTTTTCTTTATGCTTTTCTTTTTTTCTTTTTTCTTTTTTTAGGTACACCAGAGTTTTTTAGTTTCAGGAAAGAGACTCCTCCATTGAAAGGTGTGGTAGTCTGTTAGTAAAACAAAATGAACTGCAAATGAGGAGGTGCTGAGGTGCAAAGAGAGCTGGGAGAGAACTGCTGAGGGCTTTAGAAATCGAAGCCCACAGGTGTTATGGAGTCACAGAATGGTTTGGGTTGGAAGGGACCTTAAAGCCCATCCAGTTCCACCTCCTTCTGTGGACAGGGACATTTCCATTCCCCCAGGATCACCCGTTGAGTTTATGGGTTTATATATTTATATTTATATTTATATTTATATTTATATTTATATTTATATTTATATTTATATTTATATTTATATTTATATTTATATTTATATTTATATTTATATTTATATTTATATTTATATTTATATTTATATTTATGGGTTTTTAGGAGCTCTGCAGATTTTCCTGGTGGCCATGGTGAACTTTGACTCCTGTAACAAGAGGAACAAAACCCGTGTGTCTGCATTAGGATAACAACTCTGCTGCCCTGTCCAGCTGGTGATACCCGCCCTGGAAATTTGGGCACTGAGCTGCTCTCCTGGAGTCACCTCAGGGTGAGAAACACGGCTCACTATTTAAATATATTTTTAAATAAAAGCTTAAAAAGGGATAAAAGGGACAGTATCCAGCACTGGGGTGCTTGACTGTCAGCCAAAAGCACGCTGTTAGCTTAAAACAATGTTCTTATATGCTTGCACATTACAGGGGTTAAATGCATATTAATGAGGGTTATACATATTCAAACCTTCCTGTGAGATTCTGGGAATCCTTTTCCTTGCTTTTAACCTTTGACTTGTCCGCATGCCATCCTGTAGATTAAATCAATATATATTATTTCTTCTAGAGGCTCCATTCTGTTGTTTTGACCCTTGCTGGTATCTGGAGACTCAGTAAATTTTTCTCTTGGTGTCCTAATTCTTGTCACTGTTACCTCATCATTCAACATAGCTATTTCATATCATTATATGAGTTAGTTACACAAATTAAAGTATTTTATCAGTGCATAGTCTCTATTTTAATATTGTGGGAAGGTCTGAGCTATAACATGATTATCACGCTACTATTTATATAAAATATATGACATATAAACTGAGAGATTATACCATATCAAAAGGCAGTTGAATTGATTACAAATTGTACTATATCAGAATCTTTGTGATCAATAATATCTTGCAAAAGTTAATATATAAATGTGAAAGTCAGTAACTATATTGCCTTTATAACACCCAGGGTGAGTGGTGCAGAATTCAGAGAAATTCTGAATTCATCACTCCTATACATCAGTACTGCAAATTCCTGGCCAGGATTGGATCCCAAACCACCAAGGAGCATCAGAGGGTGTCTCTGACTTCAGAGCCTGGGATGATTTCCAGGGTTTGGCACTGGGGAGGCAGCAGGGTGGCTGGGGGAGCAGGGCTGTGCTGTGGAATTGATGCCTTGGACCTAAATGCTAAATAATTTGATGGCTGCTCCTTTCCATGGATTCCGGACATGATGATTAACCACAGCACAGCCTTAGAGGCTGCAGGAATCCAAGGGTGGGAGCTTATCCTCCCTCAGCCAGCAATATAGGCACATAACAAGTAGATGGCATTCTACCTCTATTTTTAAATTAAGACACAGCTGCTTAGGATGTAGAGTGTGTTGCTTTCACTTGTTATGCTCCATTGTCAGTCTGAACAAAGAAACTTGCATTTATTTAATTTAGTGCTTGCAGCTTCTGCCTTTAAAAATAGAGCGATAAATATAAACATCGTGTTCAGATTAATTAAATTAGTTTGTGTTAATTAAACCACAGTCAATGAGAATTTTGAACTTTGCTCAGCTCCTGCCTGCTGGAGGAAGAGGTGCTTCAGGAATGATGGTAAATGTGTTTCCCTTAGCTGGATTTGTTTTTCTTTTCCCTGTCCTGAGCCTGATCCTCAGCTCCATCTGGATTCCCTGTGCTCATCACAAGGAAGGGCACAGAAAATAAAGATACTGATTCAAGTTACCCAGTTATTCCCAGCAGAATCTAGGGTCAACAGCAATTTTCTCTTTAGGCTTTAACCGTGGCCTAAAGTACCTGACTTACC
Organism: Lonchura striata; assembly: GCF_050655825.1. NCBI lineage: Eukaryota > Metazoa > Chordata > Aves > Passeriformes > Estrildidae > Lonchura > Lonchura striata. Next base: position 28,586,832 of record NC_140711.1, read on the forward strand.
TCTAGGGCTCTGCACTGATTAACTCATCCATGACAGATTGAAATCTATGGACTTCTGGAGTAATTTTTTTTCTGTGGGATCGTGGCTTTCCTAGCACTGCTCAGGGTAATGACAAAAAATAACTGCTAGAAAAAAGAACCTTACCTTAAAAAGAAAATAAAAAAGGAAGGAAGAAGTGAAATGTTGCTTTTTCATGTCAAGATTTCCTTGCTGTTCTCCTCTTTTTGGGCAGGTTTGTTTGCCAGGAGGAGGCTGCAGTTTGAGGGACTTGCTGTTCTTGCCTGAGGGCTCTCAAGAAACCACCTCACCTTTAAGTGTGGGTTTGAATAGAGGTCAAAAATGCACTTTAAACTTAATGAATAGTGATGGAGTGTTAAAAGGCAAGGTGTCTAAATGAGAAACAAAAACCTATTTCAACTCTAGTCCCAGAGTCTCATTAAAATCATATTAAAGTTCTCTCTCTCGGGAATGCCCAAACTGCACCAGGGTTTGCAGCCCTGATGGACATGATTGGTAATTTGGTAAAGTGCAGATAAGCGTTAATTTTATTAATCCAATTTCTGATATTATTAAGTGCAAGACTTTTTTATGAGCTTCATCAGCTTCTGAGGATCTGGATTTTTGCAGGATGAGGGGTTTGTCCAGACTGGAACTGCACTGCTGGAATCCACTGGCCAGAGCTTCAGCAGGGGTAAAATGGGGCAACTCTCCCCTAAGGGAAGAAATTTGTGTCAGTCTGGAAGATCTACAACTTTCATTGCAGGGAAATAAAGAAATCATCAAAACCTACTTCATTAAATAAGTTAATAATGTGAAGGGATTATAAAATGCTATATAATTAGTAAACAAAGTGAGATATTTAAAGTCAATGTTTATAAGCAAATTATACATAAAAATATATATACTTAATGTATGTAAAAATTTAAAAGGCCTATAGCATGTTTTCTAGGATAAATATGGTAAAATATTCTGTAGCTATCACAGACATGATATATTTTGGATTAGGAAATGCATCTGGTTGGTGAGTGTCAGCATTCTGGAATGGTTGCAAACAGTGGCCAACTTGTAAATCCTCAGTAGATTGTTCAATATTCTCAGTTAGAAACTCTGGGCAGAGAAATGGTGACAGCAATTTTATTAGAATAACACTCTTGTAGATTGCTTCAGTAAATCTAGGAGATCATCAAGATAAATGAGGAAATTAATTAAAAAAGCACAAAGGCTTCATCCCCAGTGATATGACCTATTGTACAAAGAAGTGGTGGTACTTAAGTGAAAAAGTTCACAAGTTGAAGGATTCAGTGGAGTTTATTGTGAAATATTCTCCTTTATTCAAATTCTTACTGCAGGGCTTATGTTTCAGGTGATTCTAATGTTTTTTTACTCAAGAAACAACAGTTATTATGAAATGAACCTTTACCAACACTTGCAGTCATTGATATTTGAGACTGAAAAAAAGGCAACATATTTATTGAAAGGAAGAGTGAAGCAGCTCAGAATAATGATAGGGAGAAAAACCCCAATTTTGGCAATAATGGCTGCACCCACTTAACAGAGGTTGGCATTCCCTTTATTTGGGTATTTTTCCCATTTTATAATGGATTAGAACAAAGGTGCAGTCTGTGAGCTCCAATAACAAAATAGATGAATATAATAATCCTTGTTTGAGCACCAACCCTCCTGTGTCACCTTGATCCTTTTCCTGTACGTGCCTGCTAGGATTTTGCCAAAAATACATGTATTTCTTCAAACATGGGACTATAATATTTATCTATCAATCAATCAAAACTAGTGTGCTCATTGAAGGGAAAAAGAAAGATTTTAAGTAAGCCTAGAATCTACAGAGATAATGTAATTCAAAAATTATTCAACAACAGCAACAAAAATATCTAGAAAGTTTATTTTGATTGCCCTGGAAGAAATGAGAATTATCACAATTATAAATACATGACAACATACACCTGTTTTTTTTTCTGAGGATGTTGTTGACTGTTTTTCTCCACCAATGCACCTGGGATGATAACCTGGAACCAGTGGAAGGGATGCTGCAGGCATTTGATCTCCAGTTCTGAATCTGTAATGTAAACTTTGGAATGATTGTCATATTGCTGCGGGTTCATGCCGTGAATATAAATGACTGCTTCTGTTGGAAAGGCTTCCATTTGAGACAAGTGGCTTTTTGTAAGGGAAGGTTTTGTAATTTACTCCAGATCTGTGGGTAATCTTTCCTAAATTTGGTGATCCAAATGTGGAACACCAGAATGTTCTTGAAGGAGCTTTGATTGGAGGACATTATTATTGGAGAAATATTGCAGTGTGTTGAAAACATGTCCATTAACTCTGAAATTTGAGTTGGGTTTAATGATTTTGTGGGGCAGTGCTGATGTCAATACCACACTGGGACTATTGGGCAGCCATTTATCCACCACATCTGCCAAAAATTTGGGAAGCTCTGAGGGTCAGAGCAAAGACATAATTTAATGGATGTTTTCATACATCACTAGATTATTTCCTGCTTTTTTTCCTTTTCTGATTGGATAATCTGGATTTAGATTACACATGTCCCACCTCCCCCTTTTATTTCTCTTTTAATAATATATATTTCATGCCATGACATTTTCCCCTTGGAAGATGTGTCATGTATTCTGGCTATTCAATATTTATAGTTTTTAGCTTATATCCAGCAATGTGGGTGCAAGGTTGACACCCAAACATTTTCCTTGGCCTGTATTGGTGATATAGAATGGCTTTGGCTAAAAGTTTAATTATGAAGTAGTAATAAAATAATACTATAAATTATGAGATCAAGCTAAGTTCAAAGCTCTACTGGGCTGTCAAACACTTAATGCATTTGCCCTATAGGTTTTGTACAAATTGAAAATACAACTTGGTCCTTGATCTCCTTAATGTAATTTCCTCTGTGAGTTTTTTTTTTTTTTTTTTTTTTTTTCTGCCAAGGCTGCTCCCCTGCCTGTATTTTAAGCATATATACTGTCCCTGTTGCTGCTCCAGCTATTGTCACTTTGTAAAATCCTCCCTAATAGCACTTGTTCTCTTTCCGCTTGACAGGTGGCCTTCCCTTCCCTGTGCCCTCTGCGTGCCTGGAATGCTGATGGGAGGGATGGGATTTACCTGGAGCTCTCAGGTAGAGAAAAACCCAACTTACTGTTGCCTCTTTCATTGATAATAAAGGCTACAAATATCCCCAGCCCTTAAAGAGGAGGCTTCACAAAGCTGTGGTGAGGTAATGCCCCAAGACCTGACCCTTTATTTCAAATCTCTCAGCAGAGCTTTGGGCTCGTGCTGTTATTCAGGGCAGACATTTTATGGTATTCTTGTATTTCAGGAATGGAAAGGCAGAACTTTCTGCATTGAAGATGCCCAGGGTTTTATCTGCAGCTCCTTCTGAATTTGTTATTCTAAAGCATCTCACTGGCTTAGATATCTAAGTCCCAGTGAAAGTCAGTGGAACTTAGATAAATGGATTTTAGGGACAGGGTTATAAGCATTTGCTATGAATTTCAGCACGCTTCTCTCCATGGAATCTTAATTACTAACTGGGGTTGCCACATGCCTCTAACTTTATTTTGAGCTATGATAATTATCTTTGCAAGATAACAGCCTTGATAACGGTGAGCTGGGTGCCTGGGCTGCAGAGGTGAAAACCTCACTATTTATTTTTGACTCCCTCCTCTGCAGCTCTGGAAACCTCCTCACTCCCTTTGGCTGCTTTCCCCTAAATTAATGGACTGTGCTTGTCCAGAGTGTAAATCAAACAGTGCAGACAATCAAGTAAGTCCTTGTCATCTGTCAAATAATGGGGTTTTAGGTGCACTGAGGAAAACTTGGCAAAGTAGGGTAGGTCGCGTTCTGAAGTTTAAACCGAAGCTCTGTTTGCTCATAACACAAAAGGAGCATTAAGAGATTGATAGTCTATTTGAAATTCCTTTGAAAATATATCCCAGGCCAGATCTTTTTTACTGCTTGTCTCTCGTGAGCCTCTTTTTGAGAAAAAGCCATTCTTTGAGATCCACACCGCCATAAAACCAGAGAGCTGTCAGAGCCCTGCTGATCCAATTACAACTTTAAAACTTTTAAGCTTTTGATTTACAGTAAGCTCATTCCAGTTAAATACAGAGGAATATTTTTCTTAATCCCTAAGTTGTTTAGCAGTGTTTTTCGCAGTGCATTTCATCTCTTTTCCCCTTAATTATGGAAAATCCAAATAATCACAGATTGATAGGATGGTTTGGGTTGGGAGGGACCTTAAAGGTCACCCCGTCCCACCCCCTGCCATGGCAGGGACACCTTCCACTGTCCCAGGCTGCTCCAAGTCCTGTCCAACCTGGCCTTGGACAATTCCAGGGATCCCGAGGCAGCCACAGCTGCTCTGGGAATTCCATTCCAGGGCATCTCCACCCTCACAGGGAGGAATTCCTTCCCAATCTCCCATCCAGCCCTGCCCCCTGGCAGTGGGAGCCATTCCCTGTGTCTGGTCACTCCATGGCCTTGCAGAAATTCCCTCTCCAGCTCCCCTGGAGCCCCTTTGGACACTGGAAGGTGTTGGGTATCTGGTTCTACTTCTCTTTTGTAGTGTAAAACCATCAGTTAAGTGCTGGCAGAGCCACTGCAGAGCTGTGGAATGAAGCAAACCAACTTTGCAGCAGTGATGTGAAGGTTTCCCAGGTTTTATTCACTTACAATGCAACCTTTACACAGAATAGTTAAGGCAGTTTCGACTTGTGCTGCTCTAACTTAGCTATGCCATTAATCTCTCTTTTTAGCCTGTCTGGGGCTCTCTCAAACAAGAGAATTCCTTGTCTCCCCAGCTGTGCATTCAGAATTTCTTGCTAAGATGTACATGAGGAGGCTGCTGGGAAATTTGGTTATTCCTGTTTTTTTTTTTTTTTAATTTCCCCAACACTCCTCAGCCGACCAGGAACTACAGAGCTGTGGAGTGTGGAGAGTTTGTGAAATTATTTCTGGTGATGTCTGCTGGAGATAGTTTGTGTGTAGGGTTTGCTCAGCTTCAGGGAGGCTGCATTTCCAAAGCAGGGAAATTTTGTTCCAAAAAGAAGGTACTTCAACTGTTTCAGCTTCCAGATAACAAAATAACACTTTTGTCAGTTTGCTGATAGAAGTAATTAGTATTTAATTTGATAATGCTCCCTATAAAAACCTGAATTTGCAAATCTGTTTGCTTATCATTTAATAATAATTAAGTTTTCAGATGGAACATTGAAAAAAATATTTTCAGAGGTTTTCTTTGCTGAAGATCTCAGTTCATAATGCACCCAGAGCTGTGTATTCCTAAAGAATGGTAAGTTCATCAACGGCAACATTACAGCAGATTTACTTTCTCTGTTTATATTTAATTTCTGAAGAGATGCCATTTTTTGATGCTGAAATACTTTCCACCTTAACAATGATGAAGATTACTTCCAATGTTTTAAAAGATGGACCCTGTGAGAATAAATTGCCTTGGAATCGATTCAGTACAAGGCAAATGGAATCAATAACTCTGCTTGTATGAAGTTCTTTACTCCTCTTTGTAACTTTTTACCAGATCAAGGCTGATAAAACATCAATTCCTTTCTTCACTAAGCCCAGACTTGGCAGCTGCTTGATCTGTGGAGATTCCTGCTGAGGAAAGACAGTGCATGGTAAGGAGCCCACAGCTTTTGATTCCCAAATTTAGAAGAGTGAAAATAATAATAATAACAATAACCAAAATATCTGGTTTAAATAAGAAGGTAAATTTCCCTTTATTTTTTACCGAGGTTTAGGCTGGATCTCAGTAAATGGTCCTCATGTCCCCTCAAATGTACTTTTTTAAAATTCTGTTTGCAAAGTTCAAGGCAGGAACTCATCCTGCTCTTGCTCTGTGAGGTAAAAGCTCCAGCTGAGCAAATCCATCCCATTCTTTCTGTAATTCAGTTTTTAGTATACCTATTGTTTATTTCTTAAAATGTATTTTGAGTTTACAAAGGGTTCCTGTGAAGTGGAGGAGCATTCTCACAGAGTCTATCCCTGCTGTATAAATATTTTAGATAGGAATGTCAGTGTGGATATTTCTTTAATGTTCTTTAAAAGCATAAATTCTCTTAAATAATTATATTGTTCTGAAAAGAAACATTCAGAAGACACTAGATAAATTGTAGATAAATTTAGAGGATTAATCCCATGGAATGATGGTGGCTACCTGGGATCTAAAGCATCCCAGAAATTCACCTGGGTGACAATGCTCAGTCAGAGGAGCCTGCAGTGACAATTCCCCTGAGCACCAAGGAGGCCTTTGAGGGATGTGCTTGAGCTCATGAGCGTTGGGATTGCAAAGGAATTGCTGAATAATCCTCTTTGGATCTCCAGAGCAATTCTCAAGCACAGTACAAATATTTCTGGGGCTGGTGGTTTGTGTAGAGCTGCTGATGTACAAATGTTTGAAACGTTTCTGGGGCTGGTGGTTTGTGTGGAGCTGCTGATGTACCAATGTTCCAAACGTTTCTGGAGCTGGTGGTTTGTGTGGAGCTGCTGATGTACAAATGTTTTAAACGTTTCTGGGGCTGGTGGTTTGTGTGGCTCCTCCTCGGGGGCAGTTTCAGAGCATCCCACAGGGAACCCTCCCAAGGCCTCTCTCCTGTGGGAGCAGCCACACTGGCACACGTCAGGCACAGCTCCCAAGAGCCCAGAGGATGATGTGGACTGTCACACTTGGAACAAAATTATGAAATGACAAAATGTCTTTGCGTTATTAGGAATTGGCTGGTTCGGTGTCATTGGTCCTTCCAGTGTTTGTAGGGCTGGAAATGTTCATCACCAGTGGTGGGGAAAGTGCAGATCGCTTTGGCAACTCTTTCACCTCCTTAATCTTCAAGAAATGTGACTTGAGAAACCCTGCAGGTCCATTTCTCTGGAGAGAATCTTCAGTTCTGGTAACAGATCTCTTCCACCTTTGGCTCAAACACTAAAACAAAGGGATCATTCTCTTTTTCCCAACCATCTTTCTCTTGGCTGTACATTTTTTTTAACAATATAACCTCTCACTTATCACGTTTAATTTTTCACTATAATTGTTTCTTCTTAACTCAAATCCTTTTGTAACTGTGATCTGCTCCAGTCAGAGCTCAATAATGGACATTATTGTCATTTTCTACCCTATTTTTTCATTCTCTATTGATTTGTCTCATCTCTTGACAACTTTGACAACCATTTCCTCATTTTCCTGTCCCACAAAAGTGCCTTTGGTGCAAACCCCTGTTCCTCTAGAGGTCCTGCCATCTGGAAAAGCCTCTCTGAATCTCTCTGCCTCAGTGACTTGCTGTATCTTTTAAAATATCATTGGAAAGCAGCTTTCCTCACTTCTCTGAGCCTCTTAATATTTTATTTCATCGCTTCCGTTATAAGCTATTTAATTAGGTGATTATAGTATTCTAATCTTTAAGTCACTTTAGAATACTATTTGGAATAAAAATGTATTATATAATGCTATATTATATTCTACACTTGCTTTACTGGAATAAAAATCACATTAGAATTTATTGATTACAATTTTTTTTTAATATGTTTTTTTTGGATATGTTTTATTGCTAGTAAAAATGCAAGTAAAAGTGTTTTTTTAGCATATTTTGAAGGTGTGTAGGACAGGAAACTTGGGTGGCTGAGTCAAGGACACCAACTAGGTCAGGGTGCTCCATGTTCCATCCAGCCTCATGAACACTTCCAGGGAAGGATTGCTATTGATTAGTTTTTAATCAAAGGGAACATTTTGATCCATTTGGAAATGCCCAGGTCTGGTAGGAGGAAGGCTGGTCAGCCCAGCCCCAGCCACGTGGCAGGAGCACAGCATTGTTCCTGGTGGATATTCCACGTGCAAAGGTGCAGCTCAAGAGGAACAAGTGACTGAGGGTTGGAGAGGGGGTGTCAAATGTGTGACTGTCTCTTCAAGAACTGTCTCAGGAAGCTGAAGGGCAGCACAAAATCCTCTTTCCCTGGAGAGCCATCCATGAATGGTGTTATTGGCTGTGGGTCTTGTTCAGTGTGATCGTTACCCAGCGATGATTGATCACGGCCACGTTGCACATGGATACCATGAGCAAAACCTCCCTGAGGGTCAGCCCTCCCTAAAAACATTCCAGCAGAAGGTTCTGGTGGCTGCTGCTCTTTCGTGGATGATGCAGGTGTTGCTGCTGTGCATCAGGCAGGTTCTTGGCCGACATGTGTGAGGGGAATGTGGGGCTGGTGGGAAGGGAAGGTGATTTTCACTCCAGCACTGGTGGCTTTGCTGCCTCTCTCCAAAGCTGGCTTTGTCCACCAGCCTCAGCTTCCTGTGGGATGCCCTAAGTGAGGTGGGAATTGGGCTGCTGGCACCCTCAAAGCTTTCAGAAGATCTGTTGCCACAAAGACTCGTAGCCCAGGAGAATCTGTGCCTGTGAAAAAAGAAAGACAAACTCAACTCAAGTGTGGGTTTAGATTCCATAATTTGTCTGGGCTGGGAGGTTTGGCTGAAGTCCTACAGCAGTCTGCTGCTCCTCTGGAATGGAAGAATGGAGCTCAGCAGGAAGCTCCATCCCACTTACAGAACTGGGAATTCATGTATGAAGTCTCCTGAGTCACTCAGATTTCTTGGGACTCTCTCCTCACCCCATTATTCCCAGTTAAATCTTGGAAGCCCTGCCTTGTCATGCTCAACCCAGATAACCTAATTCACTATTGATGTAAAATCTCAATTTATCCCAAGTCCAGGGAGAGAAAAATACATAGATCCTGGTTTGGCATATTGCACAGTAAGACACTTGAGGCAGAAATCTTGGATTTAGATTGATTTCCATATCCAAACTTCCTTGAAGTTTCAGGTGTGGAATTGGGACCCATTATGTAATATGTAATAATGTAATGCATTATGTTAATACCGTAGATGAAACTCCAATCTTCTTCATAAGGAAGCCTTTGACATGATCTATTAACCATCAGATCGGAAGTAGACTGACTAATTATCATTTAATGCAATTGAACACCAGGGTTTGTCATTTGCTGAGCCTGGCTGGGTGGGGACTATAAATCTGTAAGTACAGATATGGTTAGGAACTTCAGATGGAAGGGAGATTAAAATGCCCTGGGTGCAATATTTATTCACAGCCATTACTCACAGAGTGACGTGCCACAATGTCATAAAACGACCCAACATCCACCTTTTTCCATTCATAGGTGATTTTAGGAGGAAGATGAATGTGATCCTGATCACAGTTTATGTGCTCTTATTCTCTGAAGTACTCCATGGTTAAACAGCTCTGCACATCCCTGTATTTACCTGGGAGAATCCTGTGGGTGGGCAGTGATTCAAAATGCCAAAGGGATAAATCCATGCTGCCATGGGGAAATTCAGCCTCAACTCATCAGTCCACTCCTCTGTCTCTTTCAGACGGGCTCAGGCCACCCTCATTTTTTGTGCTGATCCTCATCTACTCTGCTTTAACGAGTAATTTCCAGCGTGGCCATTAATCAGGTGTTTTACTGAACTCCAGATAGATTAGATTGATCTCATTTTCCCTTCTAAGAAACTAGTTCTTTTAGAGGAAAAAAAAAGATAAAAAGGAAAAACCAGTAGGTAAGTAGCACTGATCTTTCCCTAGAAACCCACTCTGTATCTGAACATCTCTAATTTTCTATATTGTAAATTTTCATATTGTAAATTTCCATGAATTGTTCTTCAATGTATTTATGACAAAGCAAATAGTATCTGCTGATATCTAAATATGACCATAGGATCTTGTAGAAAACATTTTAAAAAATCCCAACCAAAATTATTTTGCATTAACTTCTCAAAATAATTTAATAATTTCAAACCACTGTTTTGTATAATTTTATATCTCCTGATAATTTCTTGCACTATTTATGTACAGTGATAACCACTTAGTTTTTTAACTGTATTTTTTTCCTGTGCAGCTTTTTCATGCTTTTCTTTAGTACTGATTTTTAAATTTGATTTTACTGAAGGTTTTATTTTCTTCTCAGCTTAAGTCACTCAGTTCTTCTGACCCTGCCTTCCCTTCACACCATCTCATGGATTGCAGATGATATCAGCAAAAGGTGAACAATGAAATGTGTTTTTTTTCTGCTAAAGTGTAGCCTCTGAAACGTGTCACTCTTAAACTGTACAAAGGGATATTATGTGGGTAGATCCTATCTTCATATCAAACATGTTCTTTTATTAAGTGATGTGAAAGGCCAAATGATATATCACAGGTTTTTCCGGCTTTCACTGCCCGTTGTAACAAACATAGAGAACTTAAAAAAAAACAAACATCAAAACAGTCACAAAAAGGGGGTTTAATATCTGAGTGTGCCTATCTTAGAACATTGAATGGATCCCAGTTTTTTAGCAAGGGAAAATTAAACAATGGGTATGGATGGAGTCATAAAGCAGCTGATGACCCAGCCAGGAGCCTTTGGTCCTCACAAACAGAATGTACAATCCACAGCCAGAATTAGACCCAAATTAGAAACCCTTCCAGTTCTCCCCTTTGTAGGAGTTGTAAGCACAAATAATTTATGGGTGACTTGGTGTTTTTCTTGGATCAGTTTGTATGAAGCTCTCTGGTGCTGATCTACGTAAAATTCACATTAAATTGTGCAACATTTAATAGAGAGATTATATTTTTAGGATAATAATCCCTGGAAGTGTCCAAGGCCAGGTTGAAGCACCCTGGGGTAGTGGAAGGTGTCCCTGCCATGGCAGACAGTAGAATGAGATGAATTTTGAAGTCCCTTCCTGCCCAAACCAGTCTGAATTCTGTGACAGGACTGTAACATTATACAATATTTATATTATGCCTCTCAAAGACTGTAAATCACATTCTGTTGTGGATGTATGGATCTGCACAGCCACTCTTCCTTTTCAGAAAGGACATCAGCATTTTAAAGCCAGCTCCAAGCATTGCAACCAAACTCTCATTATTTGGGCAAATATCTTGTGCTTTTGAGGCAGTTCTGATGAATGATAAAGAGGCTTTGACAAATTTGAAGAAGTTTATGTTTAGAAGTTGCTAGATTTTTTAACCCATGAAATATTTGCTGCAGAGAGGAGGGGAGGTTTCAGAATCTGCTCTTCATCTCCTAATGAGGTGTTAGATGGGATTTCCCCCTGTTTTCTTGTGCCCCCTTGTTTGGAATGAACTCAGGGGTGTCAGCAGCTCTGACATCTTGCTGGCCTGGCAGCTGTCCCCAAATCTGGTCTGCTGGAGGGCATGAACGAGGTTCAGACAAACAGTTTGGACTGTTATCCAAATGACACCATCAAAAAAAAAGGGATTTAACTAAATATGTTTGCCCCAGCTCAACAGAGACCCTTCCAGACCTCAATAACCTTCTCTGTCACCAGAGGAGTTACTGAAGTACAGCAGCAAGAATATGAAATGTGGTGAGGTGGGGATATGCAAGGATGTTCTTTCTGCCTGGTTAAGGGAGAAAAGTCTCTGAAAAAGGACTTTCAGGGCATAAGAGCTGAGGCTGTGAATTACAATATGTCTCTTGTGTGATTCTCTAATCCACTCCTTCAGCAAACAAAATTACTGAGGGAAATAAAACTTGATTCCCACAGAAACAAAAGGCATATGACACGATATAATCAATTTTATTGTTATTTATTTTGTTCCAAGGGTGTACTTGTTGGAAACTGGTGTTATCTATTCAGCATCTATCACTTTCTCCATCATAAGAAATTCCCACTGTCATGGGCAACAGGACTGCCTTTGGATTGGTTTCTTTTATATTCCATAGTGGCAGTGACAGTCCTACACGGCTGGTTCATGTATTAATGTTATTACCATGTAATTTTTAATGCAATTGTCCTTGCTGCCTTCAGTGTTGTCAAACTAATATTTCTTTTGCGCCCAAGAGGGGGGAAAAGCAAGTTAAAAGCTTTACAGATCATAATTTATGAGTGTGCTCTCAAATATCTTAAAATATCTATGAATTTGTGATTAAACCAATTTGTGTGTAAATACAAGAACTAAAATATCCCTTTCAAAAATGTTCCATAAAACAAAGTCTCTGAGTAATGAACATGCCACAGGCACTTGCAAGAGGACATAAGGAAAAAAAAAAACCCCTAATTTTTATTTATGACAAAATCTTGAAAGCACTTTTCAATGAGACCCATTTTTAGCAAGTATCTGTATTTATGTCTCTAATCTCATGGGCAGTAATACCACCCAGTGGATTAGATCCTGCCAGAAGATAAAAGAAAGGCAAAAACATCATTATTATCTGGCCCCACTGCCACTTACATTTTTCCGAGCCTTCCTTGAACAATTTAATTTCTGGTAATTAGAGTGGCTGCAATCTTTCAGGTTAGAAGGGTTTAGTGTTTATTAAGAGGTTGCCTTCTGTGTTGCAAGCTGGTTGTCAGCGTGGCTCCAGTCTGGCAGTGCCACAGACATCACATCCAGGGAGATGTTTTCTGCCTCCTGCCTCTTCGAACCTGCAGGAAGACATTAGATATGTAAGAGCTCCTCGTCTTATTCATGCTCTGCTGGTCACAGATTTCCTCTACAACTTGAATCAGGAGGTAGGGACATATTTTATGGAGACACAGAGCAGATCACCCCAAATCAGCATTCTCCCTCTCTAATGAAACTCGGTGTGAGCTCTGGGAGTTGTGCCAGGTGCGTGAGGGGATTGCACAAGCCGGGCTGGGGGGAGGACAGGGATTCAGCAAAAGACAAAAGGAGGTGGCAGGTTCCATGATGTAATCTCTTCTCATATCATTTCTGACAGAGTGGAAAAATCGGGTGTGTGAGCTCAAGGTGCCCTGAGGCGTCTCCAGTTGCCAGTGGTACTCACTCAGCCCTGGCGCAGGTTCAGAATCTCGTTTGCTCACAGAGAGATGCTCCCAGGAGTTTGTCCAGATCCCAGGGCACAGAGGGGTTTATCCAAATCCCAGGGCACAGAGGGGTTTGTCCAGATCCAGGAATCAGAGGGGTTTATCCAAATCCCAGGGCACAGAGGGGTTTGTCCAGATCCCAGGGCACAGAGGGGTTTGTCCAGATCCAGGAATCAGAGGGGTTTATCCAAATCCCAGGGCACAGAGGGGTTTGTCCAGATCCAGGAATCAGAGGGGTTTATCCAAATCCCAGGGCACAGAGGGGTTTGTCCAGATCCCAGGGCACAGAGGCACCTGTCCAACACTGTTGAGCCAAGGATGGGTGAAATGACTTGTACAATTTCAGAGGCGAATGTTTATTTAAAGCACCTCTCTCTTTTATAGAGAACATCGTGAACATTAATTCCATTGGTTTTAAAGTAAATACATTTCACCTGATTGGTACACGGGAGTTAGGTCAGTGTGGTAGAACATATCTATGAGCAATATGAATGGAAAGCAAGATAATAGATTGTTTACATTCCTCTCAGAGTTTTTCCCAGGCTTAGCCTGGCAGAAATATTTCTTTTTTTCTCTCTGACTGAACTGAGAATATCCACACCTGGGTGCTTCCCTCTAACTGCCTTCCAAACCTGGGCAGAGCCCACTGTGCCCTGCAGAACACGGTTTTCAACAGGCTGGCATTTTACTTTGGAAACCCAGCAGGGAGGGAAATTCCCATCAGTTCTGGAACTTGCTGCTTAATGTTATCTGAATTAAGCTGGACTTTGGCGTGTTGGAACTCTGGTCACTGAGAATTCCAGACTTTCTGTGCTGCCAGGCACTGACCCCCAGGAGAACTCTGCATTGACCTGAGGCTGTGGAGAAGCTTCCAAAATGGAATGATGGAACTGGGATTGTGGGGGTGGAGTTTGGATAGAAGTGTGCGATATCACAGGGTGAAAACTCAGAGTTTAAGGGTTTAGAATATAGTGATATAGCTAAAGCAAAGTGGAGGTTTTATGGCAGAGGCTGGTCCTTCTTCACCTTCTTCTTCACCTCCTTCTCCACTTCCTTCTCCTCCTCCTCCTTCTCCATGGGTTTGGGTGGTTTTGTGTAATTGGATTAAAAAGTCCACATTGTGGGCCACAGGTGGTTGGTTATTGGGTTAAAATTAAAAATAATTTAAGTGTCATTTCTTAATTGGACAGTTTATCCTTAAAATGCCTTGTAAAGAGAGATGGGGCTCCATTTTGAGTTTGTTAGAGTGAAGTGCTGCAGAACTCAGGGTTTATGAGACTATGACATGGATAAGAACTAACAAACATCTGAGTCCCAACAAGAAATCCTGTCTCAGGATTTAATCCTGACCTTGGCAGAGAAGAAACAAAGACTTGCGTCGCTGGTGAGCAGAGAATTGAGGATTTAGGGTTGGCTCCTGGTCCATGGGATATCTTCTCACAAAGTTTGGTTGTCTGTTCAAAGTCACCACATTTCTGAGAAGGACATCCCTGGTTTTTGTCAAAAAAAACCCCAAACTCTTCCATCTTGTGACAGAATATTGAAGTTATCTCTGGAAAAAAATACACATCACTTGGTGAGAGGCTGGGGAAAGTAATATGGTCCCTGCTATATATTAAATGTTTTAGAAATGTCAGCAGTACATTCCTAGATATTTTACTGCTGTTCAACTTGATAGCTGTAAATTTGATTTATTTTAGAATATGTGAATTTTGGTTGTACAATTGGGTGGAATTCTAAGATACATTCAAATATCTATTTTTAAAAGTATGATTGGTATTTTTCAAAGCCAGTTTTTATATCTAAAGTGTTTTGAAACCTTGGCAGGTTACCTGATCACACTGCTGACAACTTCATTGCTGTGGAATTGCTACAAGATGTCTCTTTCCATGAGATTTAAAAAATACACGAGGGGAGTATTTTCTATCTCATGTCGTTAAAAGCAGAGCTTTGTCATTTCAGATTTTGGAGAATCCAAAGCAAGTCAACATCCTAAAAATAGTTCTAGATGGTTCTTGCAGATTTATTTTCCAAGGTTTTTTCTGATGGTAAATTTATTATTTATTTTCTCTCTGCTAAAATTATTATTAATTCCTGATGGCTGGTTATAATCTGAAAATACTCAACATGTAATATCTGGGACATTGATCTACCAAAGTAGAAAGAATATTAGTGGCAAAATATTACTTGTTGTTGGTGTAAAACTGAGTGCAAACACTAAATACTCCTTGCTGCAATTCAGATCTTCTCAGCAGAGTAAAAGTATGTCCTGAATGCAAAGAAAATCAGGGAGAGAAGAATGAGATGCTCGTGGGTCACACCTTGATCCCAGAGGATGTCATGGATCTGTTGTGTCCTTCCGAGTGCCAGGAGCCCTGGGAGTGTCGTGGCTGTAAAATGCTCTTTGCCACCGAGGCCCTTGTTGTTCTTCCAGCCTCTTTTTCCAGAATTCATGCAGGATCCTCCCCCGGGTTGCTGTTTCTCCCAGCTCTGCCAGCAGTTCTGTATTCCCATTTCCCATTCCCGGTTTTCTCTAGTCACAGGCTCAGCCCAACACTGGGTAATGTTAAGCACCTCATCAGCATTCCAGAGACTGCCACAGGCTCACCCAGGGATTCAATTCCAGGCCAGGAGTCACTGACAAGACATTTTCTACACTCTCCTTTCTTGCTGCTCCCTTTGTTTCCAGTGGCAGCTCCGAACTTCTCACGTTCCTGTTCTTTGAATATTCTTCCCAGCATCTCAAGCTCCTGCCGTGCATAATGCCATTCTCCACATCTCTGTTTTTTAGTATAAAGAGTGTTGCTCGTGTCACAGTGGGCTTTTTAAGCTCAGCAGTCAGTAAACTGCTTTTGTGGGGGGGACAAAAGGGTGTCAAGCTGAAGCAGCTGAAATCAAAGACAGGAACGAGACATTTCAAGGTAGGGTAGGGGAAATACAAGTGGCCTTTGCAATAAAGGAACGGAACAGCTCACAGAGGGCTGAGATGCTTTTGCTGGAACATCCACACTACTGGAGAAGAGATTGCAAGGGACTGGTGTTTTGACTTGGCTGAATTTGCTCCAGTGGATTTTTCCAATGGATCTTGGTCAGATGAATATCCTGCCTCTCCCTAGGCCAGCATCCTCAGCTGCAGGTTTGGCCTTCTGAAAAGTGCCTTTCTCCTTCTTAACCAGCTGGCCACGGATTTTTGTTTGAGCATCTGCCATTGTTTCCTGAAATTCCCTCAGTTTTAATTCTCCTTTGCCATCCATGTGGGTGTCAGCCCTGGAAGTTGGAGGTGCAGGAATGCCAGGAATGCCAGGAGTGCCAGGCGTGCCAGGAGTGCCAGTGCTGCTGGATCCTGTCTGGAGGCACAGTCTGAGCCCAGGAGAACCTGCTCAGGCAGCAGATAAATCTGGAATCTGCCAGATCCCTCCCAGCTACAGAACTGCATCATAAACCCCCGTGTGGACACAGGTGAGTGTTCTCCAGCTTTTAATTACCAAACTGAGTGGGCAACTGAGCTGCCCTTACACAGCCACTTGGCTTTAATGATTGTTTTTTGCTTAATTTAATTTCAGCAATAACATTTTTTTTTTCCCCCCCCTAGTTTTCCCCTGTGGAATTAATTTAACTGTGGAATTTTTCTTGCTGGACTGTAGTTTTTATGCATGATAGGTGCCCAGGTGAATATGATATTAAGTTAAATAATCTATACTCAATAACAAGGAAATCAATTTTTATTGAGATAATTGTCAGTAGATTAATTTCTCTATGGCATTAATTAAAAAAATTTCCAATTCCCTTCTGAGTAGTGTCTGTGTGTACAGGTACTGTGCCTTTGTGTACCTGACTCCCCTTGAGAACTATGTTTGCCAATGAATTGAGATTATAATTATAATTCCTGCTCATTGGAATGATGTGATTCAATGCACAAAGTCTAACTGTGATGGGATCTGATGTCCCCCACTGTGTATAGAAGATTTTTGTTTCCTAACCCTCTGTAGTATTTAATTCCTCTTGTTTTCTTTGACTACGTTGTGAGGTACCTGAAATACATCCATTGCTGGTGGGACATTTTCAGAATAAATTCAGAAAATTCTTCTCTACTTCCAAATTCCTGAAAAATGTTGCAAATTAGAAGTATGGAAGTTGAGGACTTAAGATTTTATGTTTGCACAACTTGCAAGCTCTGAGTAAGGCTCGATGGTGTGAACAGAAATATTAACAGTTTTTCTCCTGTGGATCTGGCCACTGAATGTTTAAACAGCTGGCAGGAGTATTTATTCTTTTATTTTAAGTAGTACATTTCAGCCCTAACCTTTACTGTTCATTTTCCTTCAAAAGTATAAAAAGATTTATTGTTGTAATATCTCTTGCTAAGATGTTCAGGAGACTCAGTGCTCTACAAAAAAAGCAGAAATTATTCCAAGGGACTTTATCACTGGAAGTTTTCTGTTTTTCCTATAAGCCTGAGGTTTCCCCATGGGAATTCCTTGCCTGGCTTGGTGGCCCTCCCACCATGTCTTATGCAAGAGTTTCCACGATTAGTGAGGCAGCATCCCTAAGATTCAATAACAAGGAAAAGACATTATTTTTTTGGCACTTTTTGGCACCTGGACTGGGTCAGGAAGTTCAGACAAATTCCTCTCGTCTGGGTGTTCCTGTGTAGGGATTGGTGCATCAGACCACGGGCGCACAGAGTGCTGAAGTGAACAGTAATTGAGTCACAGAAATTGTTGTGCAAAGGTGAATTCCTGAGGCTGCTTGGACAGCAAAGGACCAGGTGAGGACCTGAAGCAGAGAAGAGCCCCCCTGAGTGCTGGAACTGCTGGGAATGGGGGGAGCAGCTGCAGAAATCCTTGTCCTGGCAATTCTGCCAGCTGTTGGACAGCTCTGGCTTCTAACCCTCTGTAGCACCACTGGAGAAAACTGCCCCAATTGTCCTCATTTTTCACCCACACCAGCGCTGGGATTTCCTCTAATGCTTCTCTCCAGCCAGGGCTCTCATTTATTACTCCTCTACCTTTATTTTTAACATCTTCATTGTCTTCACTTCTCCTTATCTGGTCAGGACCATCTCCTGCCCTCCATGGCTACAGAGACCACAGCTGGAACCTCTGTTTGACCCAAACTTTGTACCCAAACCAGGTAATTCTGATTTATTCTTCCTGGGACTCTTGAGATTTTTGCTGTTGGCTATTTCTGATGACTTTGGCCCTTTCTCATCTTCTCATTTTTGGTTGTAAGACAGAGTTTCACACTCTTGGGAATGAAAGCCAAGATCCTGGCTTGTCCTTTGACAGTGGAGATGGATAATGGGCACTTCAGTGCATTTTTTTCAATGCAAAACCAGCTGAGCTAACTGTTCCCATAAAAGTCCAATTGATTGCTGTAGGCATTATATTCACTCTGACAATGATAAAATGATTGCTTTAGTATCTGGCTGCGTAACCCACTTACAGCATGTGCACGAGGATTAGGAGAATGTTTCAATTGTGAAAATCATTGAGATGTAAATGTCATGATTATAATTTATCTCCATTAAAAATTCCGTCGGCGGAGGGGGAATTAATCCATGTGCAGTATGGAGTACCAGCCACTAAAAAGTAATATGTTACAGCAAAAACAGGGATTGGGGATGGAGCTACATCAGAAAATGACTCAGGAGCACATTCTGGTGATGTGACAGGTGGTTATCTCAAGGGCACTGCCAGGAATATTTTATTGGCTCGCCGTTCCCATGTGGAATGTGGAATATTTCATCTTCCCCTAATGGCAACCTTAGCACCTCCTCTCCTCCCCAGCACTGGCATCATTGTGCTTTAATGCCCCAAAATGATTGTATCACCTCAAACTGCCATCAGCTCCCAGCACAGAACCAGCTCTGAATTTTATTAATGGCACTGGAAAGACTTCCATTACATCCATTGATCGTCAGCTCGCATTATTTCTGCTGTAGCCGTTCATGGTTCTTTTATATTTCATGTTTTCATTATTTTATTCACTTGTTGATTTATATGATGACAGTGAAGTTTCTCTTTTAAGTGCGACATGTATTAGTTCAATCTGGTATTACATTTCCACCACAGATCCAGAACTGTCTGACTAAATATTTATTGGAAATTGTTTTTTTTCCTCCTACTGTAAATGAATTTAATCTGTTACCTTCTCATAGATAAAGTTGTGGGGTGTTATTTTCCCTTTATTCACTAATTATATGGTGTTCATTTTTAATTTTTTGAAATCTAGTCTAAACAAAAATTGTGATTTCCACTCCTTTTCATCTGTCTTCTCTTTTTTAATAAAATAAATTGTGTTTGGTTGGTTTGAAATCAAATATTTTAATTGGAAAGCAGTGGGTGACCACCGAATATTTCTTGATTTATGTTAATTAAGTATAATATGTTTTATTGCTCTGAGATTTTTTAAAAAAATTTGTCTTTTGAGAGCATGTCAGCTCCTTGCCTGTGGCTCTTTTATAGATGGAATAATCCCAGGGAATTTCTTCTTAAAAGAAAATGATATATTTGTTGTTTATGTTATACAATTGCCAAATCTCTCTTTAAATGCAGAATAACCAACAAATTTATGGTATAATTTAATTTTCTTGGATGTTTTAAAGAGTTTTAATGACTGTCCCAAGATGATTTTTTTAGGCTGCCTTTCTGCTTGTACCCCTGCTGTCAGGGATCATGCGGCCAGAGCTGGTACCAAAGCTTTGTGATGCAATAAAGATATTTTATGATTTGAGAAGTTAATATTAACTGCCATTCTCTAGCTATGAAGGAATTCAAAGGTATACTTTTTTCCCTAATTTGATTTTATTAGATATCCCAGTTTTCTGTCTGTCAGAGCAGTTTGAGTGCACAGTGGTGAAAAATCTGTTGGAACAGGAGAGGGAGCCCTGAGCCTGACGATGAGGGAGGGAAGGGCAGTGGGAGAGGAGGGGAGCTCCCCTTTGCCCTGAAAAGCAGAGCAGAGAAGGGTTCATTTCACCTGCTTTAGCCATAATTACCATCCTTTAGCCATAATTACCCTCCTTTAGCCACAACTAATTATCATCCTTTGGCCACAGAAAGGACGGAGAGCGACTGACTTGGAAATTAAATTTAAAAAAATAAAGAAGTCAGAGAGTGAATTAGAGAGAAAGGAATTCTTTCCAAAGGCGGATGATGGGGACAAAACTGACTTGGGAGTGAATGTTAGAAAGAGCCTTTCAAGTTTTAATTACCAGAACTTTGTTCCTGTTCTGCTGTTGATGATGCAGATTTCACATTTACTGGCTGGAGCTGTCGCCTCCTCTTCCCTACACATCCATATGCTCATGGGGATAGGTGCAGGAACCCTTCTCACAGGAAACAAAATCTGGTGGCTGCTGGAAAAAATTGGCAGGACATTTTTTTGACTAAATCTCCACAGGAAATCGTCAGCTGCTTCATCAGGGCCTCTGAGCGAACACTTTGTTAGAGGCAGTTTGTCTTCAGTCCTCATTGACTTTCACTCAGAGACTGTGGAAATGCTTGTCCGAGTTGTTTGGCTCCAAATGATTGGGACTGAGTTATTTTGCAATTAAATTATTTGACTTTTGCTAAAGACACAGTGGAGGTTTTGAAGGCTCCCGTAAAAATAGGAAAATACACCGAATAGGCACAGAAAAGTGTTTCTACCATATTTCAAATAGAAATATTTGTTCAAAATCAGATTTTTAACTACTATTCATATGCTGAGAGTGGAATTTTACTCTGAGGAGAGTAGACTTAGAAGTAGGAGTGGTACTTTGTAACCTCATAGGATATGTCACCTTCACTGCAAACAAAAAACCCCCAAAAACCCCAAAAACCCCAAATATAAATTTCTGCTGGCTCCTCAGAAGGCTTAATTTGTGTTTCCCAAAAAATGTACAGTGAAAAACCACATGGGATGGGATACGGAGTAAATATATCTGATAAATATATCTTATCTGATCAGATATCTGATGGAATACAGAGTAAATTGGTGCACATTCACTTCCCACCACTTGGGCTGAAATTCCCTGTGGAATTTGGCACAATAGCCTGTGAATTGTGAATAATTTGGATATTCTACCCAGTAGTGGTTCAGCTTGACCAGCTCTCAGCTATCCCAGGTTTCAACTATCTGGCTTGTTGAAATGGGTGAGGCTTTGGCTTTTATAACACACACACAAAAATACCCCCAAAAAACAAATTAATAGAATGACAATGAGAACATGGGTTTGATAATATGATAATAAGGACAAGAGCATCAAGCCAACTGGAATTTTAATTTAGAATTTTGTTCATTTATTTGTTTCATTTGCACCTGTGTAGAGGAAAGGGAAGCCCACCACTGCCAGCTGAGCTGGAAATATCAGGTAAACATTCCTTCACATTATTGAAAACCTTTCCAAAATGGGAAGTTTGGGGCAGAATGTTGAAAACCACTAAAGAATTCTGTAGCAAAGCTTATGAATGGAACATGTACTGGAGATTTTGTCCGAGGGGCAGGTGAGGTAATGGTCATGTCTCAATTTTTATGGTGGCAAAGGTTGCAGAAGTATTAACAAGCTTTGGATTTGTTCTCTGTTTCCACCTTAGCCTGTAGCTCACATTTATATCTGAAAATTGTGTGAGAGGAGGCTGTCAAATAAACCAAACGAGAACATAAATGAAAGCTGCTGCCTCAGAAAACAAGAATGTCAATATAAAATGGTTTAGAGGGACTCCTAATGATCTGCTTGATCTTTACGGAAAAGTCCTCAAGGATCCACTTGTGCAGCGTCAGAAATCCGACATCACTTTTCAGAGTGTTGCTCCATTTGTTGGTGTGTTTTACCAAGGAATGAACAGTTCTTTTGCTGACATTCAGAGCGCTGAAGTACCATTTTTAACTGAGTATAAATGCATATTATTAAAGCTTTAACAGCATATGGCAGCAAGTAATAACATCTGTGCCTCTCAGCCTCGTGCTTTCACAACATACTTGAGGCACATTTTCTTTTCAAAGCTGTGTCAGAAGCAAATAAAAATCTGTTTCAAAAGAAAACCAGTCAGGAATGTGAAGTGTCATCAGCAGTGACACCAAATCTGGGCACTGCCTGTCCTTGAATAGAGCCTCAAACAAAGGTTTTCAGTAGAGAGAAGGATTATTTACCTGAGGTTTCCAGCTCAGCTGGCTTTGGTGGATTTCCTTCCCCTCTGCATGGGTGCAAATGAAACAAACAAACAAACCCTTATTCTTATTATCATATTATTTTACCCATGTTCTCATTGTCATCCTATTCATCCACCTTTTCTCTTTTTGTGCCATAAAAAGCAAACCCTCACCCATTTCAACATCCAGGCAGTTGAAACTGATTCAGGTTTTGAGAGCCAAACCAAGCTCCTGGATCAAACCACTTTAAATTCCCAAGTTTAGACAGTTTTTGGGCATCCCTGACCCATGGGGTGTTCCACTTTTTGGGAAAAGTTGCTTTTCATCTCCATGTATGTTTGGTTGGATTCACCATCTGGACTCAGAGTTTCGTAGGAGGTTTTAAAGATCTGGTTTTGATGTGCTGAATGATGTCATGAAGGAATTGTTTAGGAGAGGGTGAGGTTTTAGATATTCTTCTCAAATAAAGGAGTGTAAAGAGCTTTTCAAGTGCATTAAAATGCACTTAAACAGTATTTGTTGTTGATATAATTATTATTAATAATATTATTATTGATTTTCCACTAATGTACAATATGCAACAGGAAGCACAAATCAGGACTGTTATCCAAATGTAAAATAATGTAATTTTGAAGCAAAGTTTTTCATTATGAAGTGGAAGTTGCAGAGTCTTTAATTTTTTTTTTCCCTCTGTGAAGTGAGGTCCCTGCTTGTGCCACCTGTTTCAACATCTTGCCATGAGATCACACTACTCTGAAATACAAATTCCAATTTTATGTGTGCCTGCCTTGGGTTAAGGCTTAATTACCCCTTAAGGGGAGTGATCCTAATTGACCCCTTCTATAAATGTGCTCGTTCCTTAGGACAGCAGTAGAAACTGACCCCATTTCTCTGCCTACATTTTGTCTACTTTCTGTTGAACACCTGTTTTTTGGTACTTTATCTCTTATATTCTCCTTGAATAAAAAATGAATTGCTGGCAAAATTCTCACCTCCCTCTGCAGAAATTTAACCACTTACAGTGCAACATATAATTGCCCTTTTTGTCATCATTTTTTGGTCATAAAGCCAGTGGTTGTCTTTGAATTAAGAAAAATGTAGATTTTATAAATAGTGGTAACTTTAGGAAAGTGAATTATCTTGGAGTCCATTTCTTGAAAAATATGTTTTGAAGAATGCATAATTTATTTTCTTAAAAATTGTAGATTTTGGCAATCAGTCAACAAAGATTTGTAGATCAGTCCATAGCTGTTGTCATCATGCAAAGACAAGGTTTTGTGACTTTTGGGTCAGTAACATAGTGGGATGTTAAAAAAGAATATTTCAGGTTTTTTCCACTACTTGAAAAATAATATTTTTATCAGTTTTGACACCTTAACCTCACTTTCAGGTAATTTGTGGATTAAGAAGGATCCAATTGTTAAAAATTGATTGAGTAGTATTTTGTACTGTGGCTCGTGGTGAATATATAATAACTTGGTTTATGCAAGTTTCCTGTAAGAAGTTAAAAATTTCCCTGGTGCCCTCATGTATTTTAAAATACCAAATAAATAGAAAACAGCTTTAATAGGTAAAGGACCCAAGAGCTTTTCTGTATATACTTTGCAGGACATGTTTTTAATGCATATAGAAATTATTTTTACCCTCTGAAAGAACTAATTTACATGTGGATTTATTTGAACAAGCATATTTTAAGTTATTATACTGCTGCCTACTGTAATAATTACCATAATACTGATTTCTAGAGGTTGCTCTGATTGAGAACTACTTGAAATTTTGTATTAATATTAAGAACGGGGGTCATTAAGAATGTGATTGTGTTGGAAGCCATGGCCTGGATTAATAGTGAGAAGTGTTTGCACAGTAAATATCAGAGCTGTGTGTGTGTTAGAGGCAGATGGAGAACTGGGAGAAAGCAAAATTGATGTCTTCCTCAGAAAGGCAAAATCCAGGAGCTCTGATTTGCAGAGCACTTGCCTTTATTTCACTTCTCAGAGGTATCTCCAACACGACAAGAGCCAGCAGATTTTTTTTTAAAATAATGATTCATCTCAGACCAGTCTGATTTCTTTATGTAACAGAAGGCTTTGTGGGGGAGTACAAGCTTTGTTATGTGTCTTTTGGTGCAGTTAATATTAGATATTAAATAATACAGAAGAAACATTGATTAGGAAATTACACTGGATGAGTGGATAAGAATAAAGACTGATCCTACCCAAACATTAAAAAAACACCCTGAGCAAGACAGGGGGGGCTGGGAAGAACAAATGCAGTGTGGAAAACACCTCAGCTCTGTCAGAGCCTCTGCAGGATGGAAATGACTTGGTGTGGGGCAGGAAAATAAACCAGACAGCTGTGTTAAAATATGTGCAAGCAGGGGCCAGCACGGTGTCCTCAGAATGTCCTAACCCTGTTTGGGAGAAGCTGAAGATGAGCACAGACAGATTTGTGGTCAAACTCCTTGTTCTGCTCAGACCGTGCCCAGCTCTGAGCACTTCATTTCCAGACAGATGAATCGATCAGGTAGTGCAGCGTGGAGAAGGAAGAGTATCAGACTCCGGGAATTATTTTCTATTTTACATTTTGTTTGTTTGTTTCCAGTCAAGGGAAGCATAGCAAGACTTCTCAAGTGTGTGAAACAGGGAGGAAAGAGGAGCGTAAAAATCTATTTGGATAGACAGGGTGTGAAGGGTTTGGGTTGCAGACACGAAGATTTGGATTAAACCTGGAGGGAAAGGGCAGAAAGATGATGCACCAGCTTGCTCAGGGTGCTTGCAAAGCCACCAGCAGAAGGTCAGAGCACGGTGGAGGGGCAGCAAGTGTCTGTCAGCATGGATGAAGTTCAAGCAGCTCTTCCTTTGGGCGCGGGAAGGGAGCGGGTGACCTCGGAGTGCCTCTCCTCCTTCAGCTCCATGGAAAACGTGTCTGAGACCTTCAGACAGCAGCCCCTGGACGCTGGTTAACATGACAGGGGTTGTTAGCACTAAGTGACTTAATCAGGCCTGCTGTCCCTTCCTCAGGACGATGACGGAGCGAGAGGAGTGCCGGAGGGGGAGCAGAGGGATCAGCCTGTCAGCCACCAGCAGGCTGGCTCCAGAAGAAAATGAAGTTTTTCATGAAGGCCAGGCAGCAAAGTGATGTTTAATTTTCAATTAAAAATCTTCCTGAACCAAAAATAGTGGAGTTTTGGGCGGTGAGCAAGAATGATGAATGTTAAATGTGTTTTATGGCGTGGATGATTGAATGGGGTGGAGCTGAGGGAGTGCTTGGGTTGTGTGATGTGTCTGAATCCCAAAATCCCAGTGGTTTGGGCTGGAAGGGACCTTAAAAATCACCCCATTCCACCCTCTGCCATGGTGACACCTTCCACCATCCCAGGCTGCTCCAAGCCCCAGTGTCCAGCCTGGCCTTGGGCACTGCCAGGGATCCAGGGGCAGCCCCAGCTGCTCTGGAATTCCATCCCAGGGCCTGCCCACCCTGCCAGGGAACAATTCCTGCCCAATATCCCACCCAACCCCATCCTCTGGCAGCAGCTGCTCGAAATGGGCACCACCAGGTTCAACACTACACCTTAATATTGATTCACTTATTTCTTTGTGTAACCTTTGTGAATTTACTTCCAGTTTTTAAAACAGAATTCTGTAGTGGTGAGAAAACACCACACTTGCTTTGCTGGGGCCTGTGCCTTTAGAGCCATGCAGAGCAAATGGGCAAAAGCAGATTTGAGATTCTGTCTCTTGTCTAGATGATAATCTTGATTTTTCATAGATTTTTTTTAAAAGGAAGGATTTTTCAGGTGCCATCCATACCAGGAAGAAAAGGATATTTCTCTACGCTGAGCCCATTGTCTGGGCTTCATTCTGATTGTTGCAGGCTTGACATAATACATGAGAATTAAGAAATTTTAAGATACCAGAGCACTCCTGGCCTATATTCAAACAGCAAATCCACTCAAAGTAAAACATCTGTCTATAGATAAAGATAGAACTCTTTCAACCTCTCCACAAAATACCTTTTTAAAAAAAAAAAACTCATTTGCTACTGTGAACACTGACAAAAGGAATTTCCTAAGAAAGTGCTTTCCCTTTTCATAGACAATATTAGGCAAATTTTTATGTCATGATTTCATTTATTATTACAAAAATTATCTTGTATGGAATTCATCAAGTGACATTCTGAAAGTATGAAATTGATCTTCAAGAAAACACTGGGATTAATAAAAAATAAACTTTGTTAAATATTTGGATCAGCCATTCAAATTCCATGACACAAATCCAGAAGTTTAAAATTAATGCTTATTATGATAATATGATATTATATAATAACATGATGACCCCTTTATCTCACACTGGGAAATATTTTTATGAATCCTAGCCTCTAATTTCTGAAAAATATGGAATGTTCTCATTTTGGTTTTCAGTTTTTCATGGTGCTCCACAAATACAAATTGTGTTTAGATATGAGAGGGACTCAGCGTTCTCTCCCCCCTAGATTTGCCTTTGCTCACAAAACAGTGAGCCCCCAAATATTCTAAAGGCAGCCTGAAACTGAGGCTCAGTTTTCCTCTCTGTATCTCATTTTGTCAGTTTGACTATGATATTTGTGTTCTCTCTAAAGCACTTTAAGCCTGGTATGGAAAAATGCTACAGAAAAAGCTCAGGTTTTTTTTCCTCATTTAGCTTTTACAGTTAGATTATCACTGAAGTAGTTTATTCCTATGTAAGCATCATATTTATGTGATAAGGATATTTTCTTGTGTAAGTGTAATCTGTTTCTGTCCATATAAACCAAATATCAACATGCTTAGTTGGGATTTTCCATGTTTTAGAAATTTCTTGTGCTTACCTTAAAAACCAGCAGTGAGGAACTCTTAAGTTTCTCAAATTATATTTCTCTGAGACAGACAGTGAGTGTTAATTTTGCTCTTTTTTTTTTTAGTTGCAGCTGCTGAGGATAACTGTGACACAGCACATTCTTCCTGCTTTAGGGAAAATGAAATCACATAATGGATCCACCCTGCTGAAGAAACAACAAATTTATAAATTCTCCACCAGCAAATTTAGAAATTCTCCTTTTATACTTAGGAACAAGGTGGGATGTCTTCTCTCTTAAAAAAAACTAATTTGCCTGAAAAGAGGCAGCCCACGAGTCACACAATACCAGAATTTCATGGCAAAATGGTAAAAAATGTGTCCTTGAATCCACTTAGTGGGAGACCTCGAGCCTTTAAAGCCCCTTTACACTGGTATAAAGGGGCCTTAACACAGCTAAGAGCAGGGCTTTGATCTCTCTGAGCTCATATTCCCTAATAAGAACTTGTTCCTTACATAATCCCAGAGAATTCAGAGTGCAGCAGAGCAGAGGGACCCACCTGTGTTTGGTGAGAGACAGAAAAACCCAATATTTCCCTGGAGTGAAAGGGCTTCACGTGGTACAAAAATATTTCAGTGGGGCAGCACAGGAGAAGCTTCTCTGAGCCTGCATAATCCAAAAAAAGGGCTCTAGGGAGGGATGAGATGGAAAAGTCTCGAGGTTATTGTGGGCCCTGTGTCTTCAAAGAGACAAGAGCAGTTGTTGCTGTAAAGTTGTTTATTGCATGAATGCATCAGTCTGGAAGGGAAGGAGGTCAGAGGATTAAAGTCTGTGCTGAAAACTTTCTGGCAGAGTCTCCAGCAGCAGCAGCAGCTTCCCCAACTTTTTCTTCTCCTTCCTGCCCCCCAAAACAGGGATTTTATTCATAAATCATCCGATCAGCTAAAAACACAATTCTAAAGCATTCTTTCTGCACCAGCCTGAACTTAATTCTAATGTGTGAAAGTAGTGTCAGTTCTTACATAAAATCTACGTGCATCATTTAATCTATTCACACAAATGGTACTGTCTGTTCTCTTAGCCAGAATTTATATTTATAATTTTGTCTATTTACACAAATAGTTCTATCTATTCTATGTCTGGAGCTAAGAAGTTAAACTAGGCTTTAGGGCTTTTACTACCTAGCACAGTCTCTTAACACACTGAAGTTATATTTCTATTTATTTAAAACTAAAACACTTCTATTTCATATCTGCGTGGCTTAATAGATTTCAGCTTCTCTAGAGGTTCTAATTCAAACCCTGTGTTCTTTTCTCTCTCTGAGGCACTCAGGGAGGTTTCTATTTAATGCATTCCAACAGAAAAGTTTTTTAGAAATGATGGAAGGAAAGACATGATGTCCTGACAATTTGGACCAGAATGTTAAGGAGAGGCTTTTAGGAGGGACTCTTGTGTTCATTCACAATTTAAAAGCCCAACGCTCTCCAAAATGCAAGAAAAATGAAAAAAGAGAGATTAAACAACAATAAGAACAACAAAAGGACCCTGCTGCGTGGCAGAGAAGGGTTGGTGAAGTGACAGGTAATTACTCCCCACTGTGCCATGGAGCTCATCAGAGAGCAGAGTGAAACTGCAAAATCTCATAATCAGAAATAATCAGCACTGGTGGTGTTTGCACTGTAAAAATTACCCAGTCCCCAAAAGGACAACAAAAGAATCCAGGCAAGTTATCCTGGTGAGAGAGTTATTATTGCTGCCCAGGTGACAATAAGTGAATAAAATTCAATTAAAACAGTGAACAAATGTTGGGATGAGGATAATTTTGTGCCACATCATAGGGGGAGAGACAAGGAATTCACTTCAGAGATGATGAATGGAAAAGCACCAAGACCCCCCAAATTCCCTTTCAGGACTCACTGGCACAAAACTCTTCTGACTTCGGTGTCTGTGTATGGGAGGAAGGAAGGAAGGAAGGAAAGTTCTTTTCTTGTTCCTGCCACTAATGGGATGTGTTGTTTTTGTGAAGTTGTGGCATCTTCCTCATATAGAAATTTCAGTTCTACAGCATAGAATCATTCACAGGATTTTTCTTCCTATACATTTACAAAATACTTAGGAAAATAATAGGTTTTGTCATGTCATTATAATGATAATCACTCACAGACTATTCTCATAAGCTTAACTCTTAAATAAGCACTATAGGATTTGGTCTAATTACCCAATTTTCCCTCTGCTGTAGTCAGCAAAATCTTCTTCTCTGACTCAGTGGAATGCATGGATTTCCCAGTGCAGATAGGATTTATCTGATTTTCCTTTTGTGTTTAACTGGCAACTGAACTGATTTTTTTTTTCCTCCTAAAAATAGATTGTACTGAAATTACCTCAAGATTTGTCAAAAACTGTCAATTCCACCCTTTAAAGTTTTTACTTTGGTTATTTTGAATTTACAAAAAGCTGAAGAGAAATCACACTTAATGTCTGATTTCACACACCACACACTGACTTCACACTTATGTGTACAATACCTCATTTATTGTTTATTAATGATGCATCACCTCCGTGAATAGGTGATGACATCATTACATTCAGATGTAGTCGTAGAAACTCTAATTTGGATCCATTCTTGTGGCTTAAAACAGCTTGGTTTTTAGTTAAAAAGAAAACTCAGTACAGCTCTAAGTCCAATTTTATTCATTGCTTGATGCATTCTCTTTGGTTGATACCTGAGTGATTGTATTTTATTCAAATTATGCTGTGTCTTTTCTTCAGAGCCACACAAAGAGCTGCTTGCCAGAGTCCCACCAGTGCAAGTCCCAGAGTTGTTTTGATTTGGTTTGGAAACAGTTAATAAATTTTATTTCTTTCAACAACTTTGGGTTTAGTTTCGGAGACTTTGAACATAGATCAAAATAAGGTGGTTTTAAGTCAATGCATATCAAAGCATGCTCTGAAATGTTAATTCACTGTCTCTGTCATTGGGAACAATTCTGTCAGAAATTCCCTCAGATATTAAAAGGAAAAAAAAAATATTCTTGAGAAGGTTTCTGGTGAAACATAAATTTAATGCAAATTCCTTTCTCTATATCAAGATCATGCAGTTCATGATAAAGTTGAAATGAAATTTTGGTACTGGAGTTGTACCAAGCATTCACCCCAGTGAATCAATTATTGCTTTTATAAAAACAGGGATATTTAATTGCTGTGGGTTTCAACAAATTGATCCCTTACATTTCTTATGGGATAACGGGAAAAATCCATGGGGAGCATAGGGATTGATTGGTCAGTTAAGTTATTAATTAATTTCTTAAGGAAAATATGTGATGGAGCCATAAAATATGTTTATTTTCAATGGCTCTTGGTATCTTGGCCACTCTTGGTTTGTATTTGGTGCATTGCAAGAGAAACACAGTGACACAGTTGGGAAGGTAAAAAGGAAGAGGAAAAAACAAATAAAATAAATAATAATAATGTAGAAGGTTTTTTCCAAACCATATCCTAAGACTCAGATATTATCTTTTCAAAGAGCATTTAGGAAAAAGTATTTCCATGGAATGGTTTGTACTATTTCTTCCATACTATTATTTGAGTAGAATTCTTCTGTAATTTGAGCTGGTTTTATTATTTTTGTCATATTTCTGTTTTAATTATTTTTTTTTAATGCAAACTGTACAAGAGCCTTACATAGATTTTTAACTTTGTATGGACTTATATTTCTTTAGCTGTTTCTCTCTTATCAGGAGTGAATTTGGATTCTTGTACTTTTTCCTCCTTGAATCTTTTGGTCTTTCTTGGATGACAGTCACTTTTGTGTCCACCCATAAAACATTAAAATTGACACGTTAAAAATATTTTGCAGGACAATTTCAAGATCTGCAGGAATAATTTCAGCCATGAGAGTGTAGCACCAAAATATTCATCCTGTTTACTCCAAGCATGCAAATTTTTAGAGCTATTTGATTTTGGAGATTTCTGTTGGGACAGGGCACAAGACTTTTGGAAATCCCATTGCTCTGGAGTCATGGGCTGCATATGGCAGGGGAGATAATTCATCCTGCAGTTTACTACCAAGAATCCAGGATTATTTATTCCTTTTTTATCCAGGATTATTTACTATATTTTTTATTATTGTTATTTATTATTATTTATTCTCTATCAGAATTGGGAGGTGGACTTGTATACAGAGCTTGGCTTTATTGCAATTATTTCTCCAACTCTACAATGTGAAAATAAATACCCACCATATGGGGACACAGGGGAGGTTAATTCATTAATATTTATAGAGCACATTTAGACATTTTTATGGAAGTGGCTATAAAAATGCTTATACAGATGAGGCTATAAAAATGGGAAATTGTATACCTGATACTTGTAAATTTTTTGGCAGTAATGGCACGCACCTTGTTTTTAGTAATGGCTCTGGCTTTTTATGCAAAGCCTTCATTTAGAAGGAGAGCATTTAAATCTAGTTTTAGCAAACTAAAATTTAGCTGTGTAGTCTAAGTCAGTAATTAGTATTCCTGCCGAGATAGAGGAGAGAATTCTGCAAATCTAAGAGGTCAACTTGAGGTTAATTTAAATTCTGGACATTTATTGTGATGAATTTCATCTCTGTAGGAGAAATGTCCAGTACCCATCACACCCCCATGCTCTGACACCTTTCTGGAGTTTAGCAGTTGCTGATGTTTCTGGACTGGAACTTCTCTGTCCAACAGTCTGGCATCAAATCCCTTCAAAAATTCTCTTTATTTACTTGTGAGCCAATGCTAATTCCCAGAAGCACAGCTAAAAATGCCTGTACTATGTAGATAATGGAAATATGTATTATTTCTCATCATTCACGTAAGGAATGCATGAATGTGTGCCTGTTTATATTTTTAAAAAACCAGTAGTGCTTTTGGCCACCTAAGAATTACAGGCTGGAACTTGCTTGTGCAGGAATGGAAGGACAAATTTTCTTCCATGAAACTGGAAAATTTCATCTTCCATGAAACTGAGGAAATTTCACTACAAGTCTGAGTGTGTTAAAATAATAAACCTCTTAACTCTCACACTCATCACTGAAATCCTTTACAGTGCAGCCTTTTGCATGAGCATTAACTAAAACCTGATTCCAAATCTCTGAATCAGGGGAGGCAGACAGGGGAATTCTATCCATGGCTTAGATGACAAGTGCTTTCAATAGCTTGCACTTGGCAATACAGAAGAATTTGATAAATTGCATTTTCAGATGGTTCCAAAGGAGTTTTGCTTCTGTTCATTCACAAAATAACTCATATCTGTTGCAGAACTAAAGATTAGCACTGAGTAGAACATAAGAGATGAATATGAGTTATAATCACCCCAAAAAGAAAAAATAAACTCTTATTTTTTCATCTGGCATTTAAAAGTCAACTGGAATCTCTCTCATAAGTGAGGTGCACACTCACATTTTCCCACAGCACAGTGAATCCCCTCAAGTGTGAGGTAGGACTGGTATAAACCTGAGAACTGTAAGAAATTCTAAGCTGTAATAAACAATGATTTCCTTCTTGGAGGATCTCATTTTCCAGCAGGATAACGATCTGACTGTAATGAACCATGTCTGCTTGTTGTGAAAAAGAAGCACCACAGTTGTTGCTCAGCCCTCCTGTGTATCCTGTCTGACAGCTCAACTTGTTTTTCCCCAGATGTCTGGATTTGCTTGTAGGGAAATGGCAGAGCTTATCTCCAGCCTCAGTGCTGTAATGTGATAAACATGTTTTCCTTTATGCACAGCAGACAGAAATGCAGCCCTGCTTTTCGTTTTTTCCAAAAAAAATCCGAGCTTCGGAGTAATCCTTTAAAAACCAAGAAAGATTTCCATGAGAAAAGCCAACCCTCCATCTGCTCTGCTGCATCCTGGACCTGGGCTAGGTGAGCACATCCTGCGTGCTGGGGAAGTCACATTTCCAGTGAGCTCATGACAGAGCTTTCCATATTTCCTTTTTTTTTTTTTTTTTTTTTTTGAGAAATACTGTGCATAGAATGGATGCTATTCATTTGTAATAACTGCAAACACAGAGAAAAGGAGAAAAGAACCAAAAAGAGAGATGTATTTCTTCTGATATCTCTGAGACTCTACACAGAATCTGATATTAGCACTGAGTTCAGGTGACTCTTTTATAAATGCACTGTAATTGAAGCAATAAACTGTTATTTTTAAGCTCTATTTCTCACCTTTTCCAGGCAGTTTTTCTACATAACGAGTTTATGAATATGTCTGTATTTTAGTAGCTCAAATTGATGGAAGCAGCAATTTAATATTGATTTCCAAACATAGAAGCTCAGTCAGTCAGACAACTAATTCCCCACTTTCCAGAACTAACAGAAAAGCAGCCAGCTCATAGAAACAACTCTGGGACAAAAGCAAATATCTTGGCTTGAGGTGAAGAGAGAACAGAACTCAACAGAAGAAAAGCATTGATGTCACACCTGTGCTGGTGACATTCGTAAATGAGGAGGGACAGGTAGGTAAATAAAAGAGAAAAGAGTTGGTATGTGAGTATTTTCTAAGAAAAGGGAAGAATGGGGTGTCTGGCAGGGCCTAAGTTTATGATAGGCTTAAGATGTCTGGTTTTTGGTTTTATGGGGTTTTTTTGCATGTTTTTTTATACATGAATGTATAGAAAAACCAGTAGAAATGAATTTAAAACAGCTAAACTAAATTTGTGACCAATTTTTTTTTGGGGAAAAGGCCATCATTGTAGTGATGCCTTTTAGCTTAAGATTTGGGATTTAGGAAATCCTGGAAGGTATGGGCTGTATGAGAAATCATTTACATCCTCTAAAGAGAGAACACCCAGGGACATTCCCTGAGTCCAGCTCTGGTTTTCCACCCAAAAATCTCCGTGAAGGCAGCCAGGCTGTACCTGATGAATGATCAAAACCCCAGATTTATGGAAAATCATCCCTAGAAATGGTGTGAGTGGTGACAAATTAGTGTCTGATCAATGAGACACTTTCAGGCAGAATAATCTGCCCTTGATAATGGAAAGGATATGTCTCATGTCAAATTAAGCAAAAATGGATTGAGAGATGCCACAAACCCCTGGAAATGCTTTGGAGTTTTCTGACAGGGCTTGTAAATATAATCAAAGACAAACTGGAGATGCTCCTATTTTGAAGAACACTGGGCAGCTGAAAGGGAGAGACATTTCTGATGAGGAAACAGAAAGAAAAGCAGGAAATTCTATATATCATCCAAATGAAGCCTTCAGTTTCCTTTCTTATTGTAACAGAAGGTAAATTTTTCATCCAGAAATGTTACCTTTTTATTAAAGGAAAACATGTGCTTTCTTTCTGTCACAAAGCTTTGAACTTTAATTAACTTTCTCCAAAGGGCTGAGGCCTTAGATACCAGAGAGAAAGACTTTAATTAGTGTACAATGGCCAGTGGCACACCTGCCATCAGAAATATTCTGATGGAATCTTTCCATCTATACCCAAAAAAGATTTATGTTCCTGTGAATAAATATTATTTGGTTACTAGACGAAAAATGGGAGCAAAATTGAAAAATATAACTCGCTGTTGTTCACCTAAGGAAAGTCCTGCAGAAAATATATTTCTGCATTATTCCAAAAGTTCATTTAGTTTTCCAAAAACTGATGCTATTTTCTGTTAGAAAACACAATATCCTGCCAAATGATTTAGACCTCTATATAGAGGGGTTAATTTAGTTTTATTCTCATGCAGAAGTTATAGACCTCCAGTATGAAAATAATAAATAAATAGGAGCAGGTCCAACACTACAAATGATATTGAAGTCAAGAGAAACTATAAATTAACTAATGCTAAAGGGAGGAACAGTGTGTTGGCTGAATCATCAAAAACTGGTGGGAAAATATACAGAGAAAATTACTTTCCTTAAACTGAATTCAAGGTAGCAGAACAATTTAAGAGACTGAAAAACCATATAAATATTGAGCCAAGACATGCTTTAAGTGTTGACCTTCTCTAAAATTCTGAAGAAATTTGCTTCAATCTTCTGGGAAGGTGAATTTTCTAGAGCATGAAATGTGAATCAAGGTTTGATCTGAATCCAGACTTTCTTCAAATTAAAAGATGTAATTTCTATTAGGGAAAAATCAGGACAAATAGCAAAGAGCCACTGAGCAGCATAGGATAAGATTATCAGGAATTCCACATTCCTGTATTTTCCCTGTCTTTATTGGAGTAGCACAATGCACATTAGGCCAGGCCTGTCTGTGTTCAGTCTGAATTTGGGATAACTTTGTCATGAATTTGATTGAATTAATGACTTTTGGTGATGATGTTCATAATGATGATGGCCAGTTGGCAAAGGGATGGGCCAAAAGAACAACTTTGGAGTGCTGTCACTATGCATTTCCAGAATATATTTCTGATACCTAACAGAGGCTTTATTCTGGATATCTGATTCAAAGTGCTGAGAATAACCCATCTTTGTGTGCTTTGTGTCTGGTAGCATTGATTTAACACTTTGGAAAACATTTAATACCATACTGTTATTAAATAATTTTAATGGATTGATCCATACAGCTGATGGGCCAAGAATTATTTAGTGTTCAATGAAAAAACACTGAAAGTGAACACATTTTAGATGATCAAGCCTGATCATCTAATTCCAATTTTACCATCGATGACGATTGATCAGTTCATGAGCTGCAAACACAGTGATGATATTTTACTCAAATATATTATCCCTGTAGATTTTCCCCCTCTGTGTGCCACAAACAATGCTGCTTCATTTTCTCAAAAATTAAAACATTGCTGAGAATAACGAGCACATTAGTTATGTGCTGACAAAAGCCCAGTCCTCTCTGGTGGCAGAAGTGGAGACTCTCTCATTACTGATTGCAACTATTCACACATCTTAACACAGGCACCAACAAAAGTTGCCAAGAGCACTTGAATTAACCTTTTATATTGGGAAATACAGCAAAAGAGACTCTTGCATATGAAAATGTTCACCAGGTGGCACAGCAGCTTTTCTTATATTAACAGAAAACTTTGGGAGCAGTTTGTGGCTAATTGAACTTCTGTGTGCCCAAGGAAGGCTGGGTTCCGCTTTGAAATTTGATTTCAGAGCTTCTGTCAGCTTCTAGCATTCCAGAGGCTTTTTTTTTATTTATTTCTCTGTTGGATTTTGCTGAACAGTGATGCATTTTTTGACATTTTCTAACCTGCAAGTTCAGGCCTGTCTGCACTCTGGGATGAGCAGTGAGCTGGAAATTTATGTGTTCTTGGAATATTGAGTTATCTCCTTTGTTTCTTTGCATTCAGCAATCACCCCTGTTCCTTTCACATCTTTATCTTTGTATATCTATGTATAACCCCCCCCCCCCTTCTATACATGAATGTATGGAAAAATGAGTAGAAATGCATTTAAAACAGCTAAACTAAATTTGTGACTAATATTGGGGGGGGAAAGGCCATCATTGTAGTGACATTGTGGCACTGTTGCCAGAGACATTTAGCAGCTTTTAGCAGCTCTTGAAACCACCTGTCCCATTTTGGTGGCAGACTTTTAGATGAAAAGAATATTAATTATTGTAGCAATTCAAAGGAAAGCTGACAGGCTGCAAGTGGGACTTGGCTTTACTTCTCAGAGAAAATCCAAAGGAGGACTCTGCAACTCTTATGACATAATTAACTTCTTCTTGCAGCCCTCCTAAATGCAGGCATTTACATTATGCAAAATACACACAAGCCCAAGCATCTTCTAGCAGAGAATTCAGCAGTGAAGCTAAAGGGGAAGATAAAAGATTGCTCAGTGAAGTGCTGCTTTGGGATCCATTATGTGTGGAAAGGCTGGGGATAAAGATTTGAGAAGTTGTGGAGTTGCTGTAAATCTGTAAAGAATTCCATCACATCATAGAAAATGTTAGAGTGCACTGAAGAGCCAGGTGAGGGGTCATTTTTTGCTGATCTCTTTTCTCTGGAGCATTTTGTGGTGGCATTTCTCCCATCCTGCCATGTGAATATCTACCACACAGCACTGTGCCTACATGATAAATGTTCACACATATGTGTGAGTTTTTAGATGTCTAGACTTATTTTTAAAAAATACGTAACTGGAATTCACACAGTGGCACTGATTTACCCCAGATTTTTCCGAGTTTAGTCCAAACTGGACTAATAAATATAAAAAACTCTGTGCCCAGAACAACTGAAACATTTTGATCCAACACATTTTTGAAGGATGATTGGAATTTCAGAGCAATTTCTTTGTGTCCCGAGCCCACAGCCTCAGGTGAAATGTTGATTAATGTTGTACTGCTCCATTTTCTCAAGGACAGCCTTGTAAAAGTGACTGTAAGGGCTGATTGCAAATACCCAGCCTACAGATGTCTGGAATCAGCCTGTTTCCATCTGACTGGAATCATTTGGTTTGGTTTCATATTCATCAGTGCTTCATATGTAAAGTTCAGTGTTCTAATCTCTGGAAATGCAGTGTCTGGAAAGTTTAATTACAAGTTTTTACCTGCAAATGAACATCTGGAGCTTTTTGGAGTTGTATCAACTTCTCTGTTAGAGTTTCTCTCCCATTTGTTGCTCCTGTGACTTCAGCATTAATTTTGCTTTGGAGAAAGGCTCATATCTTATGATTATCTGGTTTTGATTAACTTTATTGAATTGCTGAGCCAGGACTCCTTTTCCATCTGTGGTAGAGAATCTGTAACAGGTAATGCTGCAGCATGACCTACTTCCAATTTTCAGCCACAGAAGCAGAAGAAAAGGATTAAAAATGTCAGCAGCAAGGGTAGCACTTATTTTGGTGGGTTTCAAAATGAAATTTTTTCCTAGTACAGGAACTCTGCTCCGTTAAGAACTCTCAGAAAGTGCAAATTTACAAACTTCCTTCTGAGTCATGGTGGTTTTTTCTCCTGGAGGTCTCTGTGTTTCCTTCCTACTGTCTAATAAGTATTTAAGGACTGACCTATGCTTAAGTGTAAATAACAGTAACAGAAATTAATATATGTTGAGAAAATGAAACTGAAAACAGGAGTCTTACACTTTTACCTAAGAATATCCTTTTTCTTTATGCATTTTAAGTAAACCCCCCTTCCCCCAACAATTACATTATTAAAATAGTCATTCTCCAACCTCTCTTGGACTTAAACTTGTGTGAGTTAGGACATGGGTCAAAATTTATCTTAAACATCGTGAAAATAAAAGAAAGGATAGAATGGGATTAAATAAGACAATAGGAACGGAATAAGAATGAAATAGAATAGGAATGAATTATAGAATAGAATAGAATAGAATAGAATAGAATAGAATAGAATAGAATAGAATAGAATAGAAATATAGAAAAGAATAGGTAAATACTCTTTGCCTCTGTCCTGGAGCAGCAATAACAGCAATGAGAGTTGAATTCCTCTCTTCCCCCCCAATTATATTCTCAAATAAAATGTGGGATGGTGGAAATAGTTCAGATGGCTCAAGAGTGCTGAGCTGGCTTTTTGAAGTGATGAATTGCTCCCAGCTACAGGCACAGAGCCAGCAGCTGTTTGAAATGGCAGCTCTGGAGAGCACACAGAGGATGAGGGAAAGGAGGAAACCTTTCCAAGGGAAAAATTGTTCAGCACCTGTGTGCTGCAGTGTGTTTTGTACCTCTGCCCAGAATGCCAAGGACTGGCCATTCCAATAAAATAAGATGCTGAGCAAATGAACCGTTCATCTCATCACTTTGTTAGCTCATGCATTTCTGTGCTCCTCTTCAGGCAGGAAAAATTGCTGGTTGGGATAATTGCGTAATTAAGTAAAATTGTTTTCCATGGATCTAAAAGGAAAACATGGTTGGCTTCCCACCTGTTCCTTCTGAGGAACTGTGCCTGTCTTAATAAACTGTTTCTCATTTACATGAAAATATGATTGAGTGAAATGCTGAGTGGTTTTGCTCCTGAACAATGAATTTCCTTTATTCTAACCTGTGAATTGGGCTCAAAACACAGGAACTTCAGGGCTACAATCAGGATTCCAAAGGCATTCAAGTACACAAATAGTTTCTGCTACTCTACACTATTCCATATTAGTGTTTTATTCTCTTTATTTGGTCTTGGCTTTGTTTTGGTTGGATGGTGGATGTTTTAAATTTCTCAAAAAACAAAACCCAAACACTCCCAGTTAATTTATTGCGTTAATATTATCTTATTGGAAATTACAGTCTGAACACTCAGTAACTCTAAGGTAAGACTGACACTGATTTTTCCATCAGGTGCCACACCCAGATTGTGTCAGTGCTTCAGAGCAGTGATACAAGTCAATTAAGTGGTTGCTAATTACCTAAGATGACTGGTAGCAATTCTCTACATTTATTATTTTGTACTCTACACCTGATCTGCAGATACAGCTTGCAGCAGTGTATTATTGTCATGGCTTAGGATTTATTCCCATGTTTAGCTTCCAGATTCCAATCATCCTATTTGTGCTTTCTATAATGCCTTAATATTAATACCAGAGCTTTGGTGGTTAAGTTAATCCTTCCTTTTCTTTGAAAAGAAAACAAAGGGATGAAGCAGAAAGAATAGAGTGGCAGAAGTAATTTTTTTTTAATATAAAACTGATACCTCTCACTCTCAAAATCACCCCATCTGTTGTGATAATGAATGTAATGGGAAAGAGTTTTAATTATGACTGGCAGAACCATCAGCCACAGACTTGCTGTCAGAGCTGACTAAAATGAGTATATAAAAAATCTGCTACCCCACATAAACAGGGATGTTTATGCATTACAGCTTGTTAATTACCTCTTTATTAAATCTCATCCTACTTTATCACTGTAAAAATATTTCATAGGATGATATTGTCATTACAGAAGCGCCAGATCTGATGGTGCTCTAAGAGAAACTGAAGTGTCAGGAAGAATGCTTCATATTTACATATGTTTTTATACTTATTCATGTGATCTATTATCTTCATATAAATTGCATTTATCAGCTTATCTTTGTATTATATTATGAAGTTATATACATATATATTTATCACACACAGATTTTCTCACACATCCATTATGTCTTGTGCTCTAATCAGACAATTCAGTTGATCTGATGACACCAAATATGGTTAAAATGCATTGAATATATCAAAAATAGTTCACAGATAAGAAGAAAATTGTTGTAACTAATTTCATTCTGAGATATTTTTCATTGAGCCATTTAATTGGAATGTGCTGATCCTGTGTGTCTTGCACCTTTTTATGTACACACAAAGTATATGTGTAATGATCCCATAAAAGAATTATATCACATGTTAATTGGACAAAGGGTCATATTTGTAAAACTTAATTTCCCAGCATGTTTAGATTTTCTTTAGTGAAAATCTCTGCTCCATTTAATAAAACAGCAAATCTCTATTCCTCTGAATGATCCTAAACAAATCTTTAGTACTTTAGAGTGTATAGACACTCAGCTGGAGAGTTTTTAATTTATTTTTCTTGCAAAGCAGACCTGGCAGAACCTTTAAATCTGGGACATCTCACTGGGAGCAGGAAAAAGAACATTTAAAAAGTAATTTAATTTACTTAAAGAAGAGGTGATCCCTTAAAAGGTGAGTTGAAATAAATCACAATGGGTGTCACAGTGCAATGGCTTTACCTTTCTTTTTGATCTCTATTTCCTTCTTTGTCTTCAGTTATACTCAGAATCAGCAAAAAAATCTTCTGTTCAGAGCCTCATCCAGTTCACAGAAAGTGAGAATATCTCTCTCTTGTTAAGGCTGCACCAGTAAAATCAGAAATGCAAATATTCCAGGTGCTTAAAATGTATGAAGAGATCACAGGGAATTTGTAATGAAGCTATTGTGAGTTTGTCCTGTGAACCTTAAACTGCAGCAGGAATTTATAATTATGATGTCTACCTCTTCAAATGAAGAGCTGAGAGCGTTCTGCATTTTTAACTCGCTTCAGCCCAAAGTGGACAAGAAGAAAATGCTTTTGAAATGGCTTTTTTTTTTTTTTCTGGCAGAAATTCATTTGGCCAAGTTGCACTTAGAAGTGGAGGAGTACTCTGATATATACGGTGCATTTTAGAGATACCATCTCAAAAAGAAAACACAGATAATTAAATGATCACAAACTGTAGTGCAATTAGAAGACTTTGATGAAAGATGTGATTTAAGTAATACAAGTTTTAATGGCAAAAAGAGCAGTTCTCCACTCAAATGCATATTAATCATCACAGTATGTGTGCTTTGGTGGCTGCTGATAAACTGATTATTTCTTTCTTTCTTCGCTTCACTCTGAATAAACATCTATTCCCAAATGCCAGCCATGGCATTGAGTGGAAAGAATGAGTCCTTCTAGAGCCTGACTGTGCTCAGCAAAAGGTGCAGAATCAGTACCACACCAGCAGTATTTTTGCTTTAAAAATAGTGGCAAAAAATGGAGTAATGTTTGGGACCAGCAAAGTTCAGAAATTTCATATATCGGAGTGCAGACTTTAAAAATTCCCTCTTTCCCCCAGGGTCCAACATTTCTTTTTCATTTACCCATGAAATGTGCTAAATGAGGAAGGATTTTGTTATTTCTGGTGGTGCCAGCAGGGCAGGTTGTCTCTGTGAGAAGGAACATCCTTCCTGGGGAAGGGGCTCAGGACTGGGGTGGGGCTGGGAGCTCTCGAGGGCCCTTTGCAGAAAGAGCTCATCTGAAACTGATGCTGTTTGCTCTTTTTTGCCTTCTTAAAATTTAAATTCTCTGTATTCTTCACACATGTATTTGTAACTCTGTCACCTATTGTATTAGGGACTCATTTTCCCAGCACTTTTCCATGGCCTTTCCTGAGGCAGAAAGACAGAAAATTCCAGAGCTCCAACCCCAGGGGCACAAGGTCCCAGGGCTGCCTCGGCTCTGGCTGGATCCAAGGCTGAGAAGAACTCTTGGAGATCCATTCCATGGACAGAGCACAGCCAGTGCCCAGGGGGGCTCCAGAGAAGGGGCCTGACCTGGGGAGGAAATTGCATCACCACTTGTACTCCTAATTGGGGCTTTTTATCAATTATGCTAATTTCCTAAAAGCTATAAAATGTACTCAGCCCTGGGGGGGTGGGATTTGGTGGACTTCTTTCCATGACTATCCCTGAAGGCCTTCAATAAAGATCCTCTTTTCTATTACCTCCTTACTAAAATCATCTCGAGTTTCATTTCCATTTGGGAAATTCATTTCCAGGTTGGGAAAAAGGCATCAAAACCACTGGGGTGGAGCAGGGGCAGCACAGCCCTGACCTGCAGGTCTGATCCTCCCAAATCCCCAGGGTTTGGCTGTTCTGTTTTTCATCAGCACAGCAGTGAGGCTCCCTTCTGTCCAACATCACCAACGTGTCTGGGAGGTGAATTTCAAACTTAGCAGCAGACAATTCTCTAAAAATGATATTTTTTTCCCCCCTCTGCACGGTTTTGCAC
The DNA here is from genome assembly GCF_050655825.1 of Lonchura striata. Classification (NCBI taxonomy): domain Eukaryota; kingdom Metazoa; phylum Chordata; class Aves; order Passeriformes; family Estrildidae; genus Lonchura; species Lonchura striata. Next base: position 28,629,057 of record NC_140711.1, read on the forward strand.
ATTTTCTGAAATTGGATTTCCCTTCTCATTTTCTTACTAGCTGTTCAAAGGCCTGTTTTGAATTAACACCTCAGTCACTAGGATGTGTTTGAAAGTAAATGTTCCATAAAAATGTAAGAAGGAAAAATTATTAACCTCCCATAACAAGTGAATTGTCCTGGATCTGGGGGTTATATTGTAGCCATTACATTATATGAGAGAACAGTCTTAGCTGTGGGGAAAAGGCTCAGACATCTGCAGCCTCATACAAGTAACAGAATTAAACACAAAGGGAACATAGAGAAACTGGTAAAAATTATGCTGCTGGATGGCTCAGTGAAACCAAATGTTGCATAACACGTTTTTTGTTTTTGCAGTGCTTCAGCATTCAAATTAATTAAAGAATCTTCCAGAATGAGGTGCAGTGTTGCTTTGGAAGTACATTGCTTTAGTGAGCTGAAATGGGCAACTCAGCACCCTTCTGTAAAATCGGTCTCTAACTTGTACCAATTAGAGTTGCTATGCTATAAATGAATTTTTTTAAAGATCCTTCTTTCAAAAAGCCTTTTTTAAATCACAGACTCGTTAATGCTTTTGCAGGCAGTTCTAGTAGCACAGCACTGAAGCACATTTCAGTTGGTTATCAGAGGTTAATAAAGAGATGATGAAATTTCACACTGATTTTCTTTTTCAATTCACAGTGGAGAGGAGCTTTCTTGTTTTAGTCCAGCCATCAAAAGAAAAGGGTTTAAAGCCACCACACAGCATCATAGCTGTTGCTGTTACAAACATCCATTTCATGGAAGATAAAGCTAAAGACTGGACTCCGATCTTCAAGGTGGGCTGGTTTCTAAGAATTCAAAATTATGTATATTAAGATTATCTAGATGGAGTTGTGATTAAGAAAATAACAAGATAACAGGATTAGTTGCAGCAGCCATTTGGAACCTCTTTAGGACAGACAATAAAGCCAAAAGGAGAGGAACACTTTGCCTCAGTTTTACCTGACCTGTGATCAGCACGGTGTCATCTCCCCTCAATTTGGGGCAATGAGAAAAATACTTTGCAAATTAAAATGAGAAAAATAATTTACAAATTAAACAGCCTTCACCATTTTTTTTCCTGGTTTAGATCCTTAAATTTGCTGAAATTAGAAAGTTTCACATCGACTGAACATCAGCTGCTGGGGTCTTGTGTTGTTTTTACCCCACTCAAGGTGGAGGGGATATTGTGATGGACGAATGATGCAGTTTGAGGCCTGGACCCACAGATGGCTGCTTGCCTCAGGTAATTGCAATATCCCAGTGAGGAGAGGCTTATCCCATAAAAAAACATGAGGAAAAGGGATATTCATAGGCACTCCAGCATGATTCATCCGAGCTCTGTTAAGTGACTAGCCAACTAGCCACAAATGTTGTGCAAGGAAGCAGAAAAGGAAGGGCCACTCGGTCTGAAACACGCCCAGGGGAATCTGCATGAAAGATGTGCATTGCCTTGGAACTAAGGGAATTTATGACATCTTAAATGCTGCTTTTTTCCCTTTTTTTATGATGCGGGTAAAGTATTTTACAGCACATTCTTGATGTTAACTCTGGGTGGTGTTTTTTTTTTTTTTTCATTTAGGGCATTAAGGACAGATTAGAAACTTTTAAAGGTGATGTGGTGGCCACCACTGAGCCTGGAGCTCCTCTTGGTCTTCAAACTACCACGGTACTGCCAAAGCTGAGCTGAAAGACCAAATGATGAATTTTAGAAAACACTGGTGGGTTTTCATTCAAAGAAAGGAGCTCTGTCACACCTCCTGTTTATGCAGAGAGATGAGCTCCTCTTTCTGTGCCTCTGTCACTGCTGTCCTGGGTGCCCCAAACATGGAAAAAGGAAGAGTTTAGTGTGACATTCACATTCTCTGGACAGAGAGACATAACTCTGTGTCTCAGGAGAAGCACAGAGAGAAGAAGAAAAACAATCTTTATCTCTGCTCCTTTGTTTTCCCCATGTGGAATGTGGTATGGGGATTGTTCACCTTTAGTGATGGCTGGGTTGGATTCTGGTGAAGGTTGTTTGGGGTCAGTGACCAATGGATCCAGCTGTGGCTCGGGCTCTCAGCAGAGTCATGAGTTTGAGTTAGGTAAGTAAGAAGTAAGTATGTAGAATAGTATAGTATCTCTTTAAATAATATATTAATGTAATATAGCATAGCTTTAACAAAGCTCTCCTTTAACATCTGGAGCCAGAGATCATAATTTCTTCCCTGAGTTGGGGTCTGCCACTTTTTACTATTGTTTAGGATTTTTTGCTCTCCTCTGCTCAGGACTCAGAGCCAGCACAGGGCTGACTTTTTCTGAGCTGTAATTTCACTTGATCACCAGCTATGCAGTTGGTGAGTTTCCTGAAAACCATCCCAGGCTCCCCAGCACTGGTGTGTAATGCTCCACAAGGCTATGGAATAATCCTTCCCGGGGCTGATGTGCCAGGCTGGATGAGCCAGTGTGTGTCAAAGCAAGCAGGACTTTGTGAATGATCCACTTGTAATCTCTGCCGTGCACAACCCAGCCCAACACCAGCCTTTACAGGATTCCATTTCCATCAAAAATGTTCAGCTTTCCTGCATGGCTTGGGCAACGTTTCAGAGACCATCCCTAGCAGAGAATGAGTTACATAAACTTCAGGGAATATTTGCTGTTTGTATTCCACAGTCATCACTCTCAGAGCTGCAGTTGTTAGTTTTAACAGGCACAGTTTCTAAAATTTTTTCATTGAAAGCCCTGACTGAACCCCCTTCATGCAACACTTTTGAAAAGAAAACTCAACCCATGGAATCCATAAGGGCACCATGGAGTGGTTGTTTTCCTAAAGAATCAGAATGACAAGTCTTCAGGGGCAGGAAATGAGCACAAAATGTCTTGAAAGCAGAGGCCATGTGGGCGAAATAGAAAATAATTTATTTATGTACGAATATGCACCATGTTGGCCTGGGGTTGTTGTAATCCCAGAGTTACAGCACAAATATATGAGAACAAACTGAAGTGTATAGCCACGCTGTACTGCATATTATGTGTAAAAAAATCTAAAATTTCATTTTTTCAGAACATCTCACCCATGTTTTGTCCATTTACTCTCTTATCAGTGTCCAGTGTCATTTATCTTCATTTACTGAAATTGGCTGAACAGGACATTGCTCATCCCTATCTTTTTGGCAATCTCTGACAATGTTCATTACTATCTGTCTTTCATCGTGTCACCACTTGGAGCTGACATTGTTTATCTTTGCTCACCCTGCCTTTATCTGGTGATTGTTGGGTAAAATCATCAGTCTTGGGTCACTCCTGCCCTCTTGGCCATCACCAGCTGACAGAGTTCACTCCTGCTGGGTCAGCTGGCATCAGTCAGTGCTGAAAGCAGTAAGAAAATCTTTCTTGGATCTTCCAGAAATTTAAACGGGAAGGTTAGACTTGTCAAGGTGCTCATTGTTCTGTCCCAAAGAGAAAAGTTGAGCTAAGGTTTGAAATTTCAAAGAGCTCATTAATTTGTTAATTGAGGACTGTGGAAAAATCAAATCAAACCACAAACCCCTCGTACCATACATGAAACAAACACAGATGTGTTTTCTTCTCTCTGGACTTTCAACGTATTGTATAATTTTCGTGATGTGACTGCATCTATTAGTGGGACCTTACTTTAAACTAATTTTAAAAAGTTAAGTTTGTTCCCCAAGAATCTACAGTCTAGAATGTCTTGAATGTAATTTTCTTTACTTTTAAGCCTTAGCATTGCTTTTGTCTTGTTGTTTCAAGTTCTTTTGTCAGCTGCTTTGGTTTTCCCACCTTAAAGATTGAGTGTTGCTAATACCTTGGAAAAAGCTTTGATTTAGGAGTGCTCAGACAGGGTTTTATGTCTTCAAAGTACTTTGGAATTGCTTTGTCTTGGTTGCAGTGATGGCTGCTGTCAGATGAGAAAGACCTGGAGGTTGATGCATTTGAGAAACGTCCTTGTTTTGTTATATAAGTAAAAACTATATATAGCTGATCATATGGAGCTTAAACAAATTGCATATGCAAGTGGAAAACACCTGCTACCAGTCTTCCTTGGAAAAGATTCTGATTCAAACCCAAGCCAGAGCCCTGGCATATTTAACTACAACCAAAAAAGTGCTGAATGTGGGTAAATCCACAGTTTGAGGTTTGAGCTGTGCCTTGGAAAGGTGACAAAGACATCGTCGTTAAAAACCCTGCAATTTAAACAGGGAAAACTGAAAGTTCCTGGTTGGCATCCAGTGCCCCCTCTCAGAATTGTCAGAGAAGTGCTAAATGAAGAGGCTCCAAAATCTTGGAGCTCCAAACTGTGCCTTGCCTGTGTGGAACAAAGCCTGGCTGACCTCCATGTCTTGGGGGCTGTTCCGAAGATGAAGCTGATGACAAGTCACAAAGGCTGAGCTGAGCCCTGCTAACAGCTTGGTGCATTTGAAACCATGACAAACAGTGTCAGCAACTTAATCTCAGCTGCTCTGGCATGCAAAATAACTCCTCTTATGCTTGATGTGGAATAAAACAGAGCACAAAGTCAGCCATTGTTGAGGAGCACCCTTTTAAAAGGTGACGTGTGACAATTTGAGTGTTATTATTGCTTGCTTGAGAATTATTTAACACAAAATAATACAAGTATCACGACTTGAGCTGCCTGTACAGTTTTTGTTGTGATGTTTTTTATGTAGCATTTCAGAAATATAGGCCAAAAATTCATCTCCAGAAATAAAAGACCTTGTGGGGGAGATTTATGGATACTTTATACTTTCAACAGACTTTGTATTCTTTACATGCCATTCTAAATATAGCTAAGCAGACTTGGAAGAGGGGGAAATGATGACTAGACTTGATTGTTTCAAATGTCAGATCCCTTTTCTTATCTAGTTAGATACAGCTCATATTGTTGATTTGTTCTGTAACCAGCTCTGAACAGTTGGTAGACAATTTAGAGTGTCTGAGATACCAAAACCATTTTTTTTCTTAAGAGAAAAAAAAAATTGTAAAGATCTGCATCTACAAATGCATATACAAATATATAACCAGCCTCTAGTTTCATTCAAGAGAACCATTTTTTAATTGAAATTAAGAATGCTTATTCCATAATATAATTTTTTTGATTTAACTGCTATTTGTGTTTGAACAGTGATTTTAGAGACTGAATCCAAATTCATGCAAGTGGTGAAAAATGAATCAATTTGCTTCATATATGCACACTTTAAGGTGGGCATCATATCTTCTGAGCCATTCTGTCACTTTTTAGAAGAATTTGTCATCTTGCTTTACTGAATGATGCAGACACTACTCCTGCCTCTGCTGTGCAACGTTGGCTAAATTTTAATTCCTGAAATAACTGGAGATACCACTTTAATTCCTGTATTTATACATAGTAATAAATATATTGTCTTGTTCTGCAAGCAGCAAGCATATAGAAAGTAAAAGAAAAAAAATTTAAATGTCAGGAAATTATCTCAAAGTTGAACAGAATTTTGTGGAATCCCTTTGGAGAGCATTAATCAGTAAGTTGGTCTTTGTGACAGATGCAGTCATATGAGATTAAAAAAAAACCAAAACAAACTTGCTTTGGTTGATATTTTATGTCCTTTACACTATAAAGTGCACTACAGGTTACTGAATAGCAAATACCTCAATATCCAAACCACAGTGTCAGGAACTCTGGGCTCATCCCAGAGGAAACTTCATTCTTTTATCATCTCATTCAAACCCCACCCCATTTAGAAAATTCTCTCTAGCACAGATCAAGTTCACAGCTGTGAATGGCTGGAGATTTTCTGAAGTGCAGGATGAGTTTGTCTGGGTGTCCTGATGCTAAAGTTCTGTACAGGGGAGAATGGTTGGAGGAGAGCCCTGTGGGAGTTGGGATATCTGTGTGCGTGTGTGTGTGCATGGCCAAGGCCATCTGCTCTTTAAAAGGTCATATTTTCATTACCACTTTCTCTGAAAAGTCTGAATTACCTGACCCCTGCCACCGTGTCCTCTTGTGCCACCTCACGTCACTTGGTGGTCCCCATGGAATCAGATGCAGCTCCTACAAGAGTGTGTTTTCCCCTCACCTCAATACCTGTGGTCAGTGTCTTCCACTGCAATATTTTATATTATTTTCTCCTCATTTTAACCAGCGACCTCCTCAGGGAGCTCTGCTGTGTGACTGCAACTCGAGACGTTTGTCCCTGGATTGCCTTGGCTCTGGTCTGTGGTGGAAGGGAGGAGCACAAGTGGTGGCACCTCAGGTGGTGCTCCCAGTCTCTCAGGGCAGGAGGAGGCAGGGCAGCCAAAGTGGGTCAGCGTGCTGCTTTTGTTTTTGTGCCACATCAGCTCTTTCCCCCACTGCTACACCTCACGTTCCTTGAATAAGCATCCTCAAGTGTGAACTGTAGCAAGTGTTGGGAAAAACTCCCCTCTCCACTTCCATGAAGTTCAGTTTTGTCGTTGTGGAAGTTGCTGATGCTCACAAAAGACCTTTTATTTTTTAATTTGCTGATTTGGCAGGTGTTGAGTGCCCCAACAGGCCCTGAATTCTCATTTCCAGTGGTGGCTTCTGCCTGTGAAGGGCAGGGTAAAAAACACAACCAAAGGGACAAGACCAGCCATTATTTATACACTTGGAGCCTCTGAAACCAGGATTTATTTCTTTCACCACCATTCACACCTGGGCTGGTGGAAGGTGCCCATGGCAGTGGAAGGAATGAGATGATTTTAAAGTCCCCTCCAACCCAAACCATTCCATGATTCTGCAGTGCTAAGAGTGGAATCCCTTAAGACAAATTATATTTTTTGGTCCACATACTTGTGGTGACACTGGTATGTCACTGAAGTAAGAGGACTTGTCTTTGATAGTGAAATAAGATTGATTCTTCCCCTGCTGTCTATAAATTAGTATGTGATCCCAAACCTCTTGGAGTCAGTGATGACTTTTCTCTTCCTTTGCTTTGCCTGGAATTACACAGAGCTAAAAAGGCCTTTAATTTATGCAAAAAATATATTTTTTTGCTAATTTTTGAAAAGAACAGATGATAGCAGACAAAAATTGTAGCAGTATGCAAACAAATTAGAGCAGTTTTTCCATTATTTCTTCCAACTCCGTTTTGTTGGAATAATTCTTTACTATGTAGTTCTTATTTGTAGCATTTTTTCTTCTTTCTCCCCCCTTTTTTTCCTCACTACTCCAGCATCTGCATGACTATGGGATATTGTTGCCATAGTGAATGTTGTCTGACATCAAGAGGCTGACAGTCAGGAGGAGTTATGAAACTAAATGATGTGCTGTTGAGATCATTCATCACAACAATTCTTAGTGTGGAGACATGATGGGATGTGCTGGAATTCTGCTCGTGAAGTGAAAACAACTCCGTCCCTTTGTTTTAAGCTAAAAATAATTCTGTGGTATAACTGTGTATATATGTATTTAATGAAGAAAAACAGACTTTTTTAACATTTCTTTGGCTGCATTCTCAGGATCCTTTCCTCATGCTGTCACACTGCTCCAGTTAAAGTGTGCAAGAGAGGCTCTAATTAGCAGACAGCACCATGCCACTTGTGGCAATTGATATTTATTAGCTGAGGGATGGCAGGAGACCCAGAGAAGGCTTTCATCCCTCTGGGGACTCAGTCCAGCTCTTATCTAGGAAATCTGGCACAAAAAGTGGTGCTTAATTTTGAATCTCCTACCTGGACTGGTCCAGCTACCTGTGGGTTTATTATTGAAGCTCAGGAAAAATTTCATTTTTGTTTTTCTGCTGAAGAACAAGACTGATTCTGGAGGACTGCAAAGGGATAAACTATTCCCTAAAAACTCATCTCACGAAGGGATTGATAGGGAGACATTCCAGGATCTCGGGCTCTTTTCTGGAAGGGGGAAATCTCATCACTTTCATTCAGCATTGCAACTTACTGTACCTCCCCTTTATTCCTGTATTTAGGAAGGTTACAGGCAGCTATTTATGTAAAGAAATCTGATTCTAGTCCCACTTCTCATCTTCTGTGATTATTCAGTACATAAAAGAAATCAGCAGGTATGGTTTGCATCAGTATTAGTCATTTAGGCAGGAGGAACACAAAGAATGCAGGAAGAAAACAGAAAAAGGAGTTATTTTCTTTCTGCCTTCCCTCAAAATAATAGACCTGCAACCTTCACAGCCTTTGAAGTTTTTATTTTATGATGTTCCTGCAGCTAATTCCCTGGACCATCCTGCAGATCCCATGATTACAAATGTTAGTAGGGCTCCACTCTCTCCTTGAGTTACTGATTAGTTGTTAATTTTTGGGTAAAGTGGAAATATTAACCTGTGATGTTGACAGATCTTGGTCCTCAGTTTGCCTGTGCATACAGTAAAATCTCCTTAGGTTGTGTTTGATCAGTTCACATTAGTGCCTCGAAACAATCAATATCACACTGTGTTTAAAATCATCTTTTAAGGGACACAGAGTAGTCAGGTGGAAAAAAAAAATCTCGAGAGACCAGCGTGAAACTAATAAGATTTACTAATAGCTTTTGCTTTCATAATTTGCGGGGAAAGCAAAGAGTAAATTCTGAATAGCTGGATTCTTAATTGGATATTGATCTAAACAAATATTCTCTTTCTAAGTAGCTGTTAAAATCAGTTACTGCTATTTGGGAGGACACATTATATTTATCCTGATTTCTGGAGAAGTGCTGCTGCTGTTCTGAGTTGGATAAAGATGCATTAGCAGAGCACTTTTAATAGACCTATTAAATTCACTTTGCTTTGATTTACTCAGTGTTGGAGTGGAGGCTGAGTATTGTATACAGCTGCAGGAAGAGGAGTACTGAAAATAATGTAATTATCACCATTTCTGCTACTATTTATTTGGTTAATTTGCAGGGAGCTGCACTTTATGGAGCGTTTGTGCTGTATCTACTTTTAAGCATGCCTTATATGTGGCTTAATGCTATTTACAAGCCACTTTTGGTAAAAGATCCTGCTTTCAATGTGGTTTTCTGGGTTGGATTTTGTTGGCTTGCTTTCCTGTTTTTCCCAGTTAAAATGAGACAACACAGCATTATTCCAGAAGTTGTAGATCATTCTTTTTCCAGACAGACTCTCTTCAAGTTAAAATGGCATAACCATACAGGCAGAGCTGTGAAAGGCAGACAGAATATGCCAGTGGCCTTTTTTTTCTTTCACTTTGCCAAGTTTCTTCACATTTAAACAGCAAAACCTCCCAAAACCCCAAACCAAACCCGCAAAATCATTGAATTAAATAAATTATTTACTGTAAAGGTTAAAGGAATATTATGATAAATGCCAATATTTACACTCTCTACAGTGTAAATCAAGGTGGCAAATTTAAAACCAATCCCAATTAATAATTTAGAGAATTGTGATTAATTCTTATTCTGCCCTATTCACACCTAATTTTATTTTTCTTTAAAAATGGTTAGAATGAAAATATTATATATTGGGAGATAAAAGAGCATAGGAGAGCAGTGGGTGCAGTTATATCTCTTTTAAGCAGGTTTCTACATTCCTTTCCTTGCAGTTAAACCATTATAATGCTCTTTTTAAAGTGTAGCTCAGACCCCAAACAGTGTTTTTATTATTTTCTTTAAAAGGCATTAAAATAGATAGCTTGATTTTACTTAGAAAATTAATAGTGATTGTATCAGTTAGGGAAACTGAGAACTGGCTGCCCCCTGAGCCTCAAACTCTGGAGCTATTTACTCCAGATTAATTTGGCAATAACAGATTTGGCTGCTATGGTTGAAAAATTGCCCAAAGAAAGCAAAAGTTTTGGCTAAACTCTGTTCTTCGCAAGCACCTCTTTTTATTAAACTTGAACCAACTTAATCATGTTTAAATCTCTTCTATGGAATTTTTGTAGTCTGGCAGTGGGTTTGAGAGTGGCTGGGGGTTAGGAGGAGTCACAAATGCCAGCATGGAATGAGACTGGATAAATCAGCTCCCACAAGGGAGGCCAATAAATGGAATATTGTGATTTTTCTCCTGTGCAATCCCCAGCATAGTGAGGACAGGGCCTGATGTGGGGTGGCTCCTGCCAAATGCTGAAGGCAGAGAAGGATAAAATCATCTCTGTTAACAGGAAAAATCCTGCTTGGAACAGGAGCTCACCACACCAGGGGATTCCAGGGAGAATTTCTGAAGAGCTCCTTAGTGGATAAAGCTCCTGGGGTGGAAGAGGTGGCTCGGGATGGGAGATGCTCAAAGCAATCTGGTTTGAGTTGTGAGTGTCCAGCTGCAGGAATCCCACCCTGCAGGAATCATCCTGAAGGAATCTCATCCTGCAGAAATCTCATCCTGAAGAAATTACCCTGCAGGGATTGTCCTGCAGAAATCCCATCCTGCAGAAATCACGCCCTGAAGGAATCCCACCCTACAGGAATCACATCCTGTAGAAATCATCCTGCATAAATAACTTCCTGCAGAAATCCCACCCTGCAGGAATCACATCCTGCAGAAATCTCATCCTGCAGAAATCATACCCTGCAGAAATCATCCTGCAGAAATCACATCCTGCAGAAATCACATCCTGCAGAAATCATCCTTCAGGAATCATCCTGCAGAAATCACATCCTGCAGAAATCACACCCAGTAGGAATCACACCCGGTAGGAATCACACCCTGCAGGAATCACATCCTGCAGAAATCATCCTGCAGGAATCATCCTGCAGAAATCACATCCTACAGAAATTATATCCTCAGAAATCACATCCTACAGAAATTATACCGTGCAGGGATCACATCCTGCAGGAATCATCCTGCAGGAATCCCACCCTACAGAATCCCTGCAGCCTGCCAGCAGCACCTGGGATAGTTCCTTCCCTATTCCATCCACATCTCCAGAAAAGCTGGGAACGTGTTCCCATCTCCCACTCCGAGGCAGGCATGGATGGCTTCAGGTGCCATCCCAGTTTGTCAGGAGGCACAATCCAAAGGATCTTCACAAAGGCAGCATCAAACCGGTGCAGTTGGTTTAAAAAACCTCAGTGATTTTCTGTTCTGCTCAGATTTTAGTACAAATGCACTGAAGCATGGGAGGAGGACAGAGCTGAATTTTGAGGTTGTTGTGGGTTGGTTTTGGCTTTTTTTCTGCAATATATTATTCTGTTTGTGACTAAGATGAAGAAATACCTTTGTCTCTGTTCCAGCAATGCTATTCTGTGGGGATTTTTTGTTCCAATCACAGTTTTTTTTACATGATTTTTATATTTAGCCTAAAATATTGAGACTTGAACAGACTGTACAGACTTCAGAACTATGCCTATCTGTCTTATTTATTTGTCCTTTGAACAAATGTTTTCATGAAAAAACACCACACTTGAAAATACCAGCAGTGACAGTGACTGGGATTAGACTGACAAGTTTGGAAAGACCTGAAGAGATCATTCTGTCTCCCCATTTACTGCATAATTATCATTTTCTGTGTGGTTTTCTTTTATTTCCCTTTTGTCCTAACTATTTCTTGAAGAAACTTTCTATATTTTTTCCTTTTATTTTTCTATTTAAAAATATTTTTAACTTTTTATTCACTATTTAAAAATAACACTACATATTTTTTTAATATCTTAATTTTTTTTTAAAACATTCTCATATTTTTTACTCTTATGCCATCTCTTGTTGTTCTTCTCCAACCAACTGCATTTGTTGGTTGGAGAAGACCAACTGATTTTTGTAAATCACAAACATTGATTTAAATAGCAATTTTTTAACAATTTACCTTAGATTTCCATGATTTCTTGTTTTCAGGTGCAGAAAATATTGACCCTACCTGATACATCTTTAGAAATTTTATAAAGAACAAGTGAAATTCAGGTAATTTGAAAGTTTAAAAGAATGGTTTGCTCATTTATGCATTCAATTCTTTCCAAGTCTACCTCTCAGCTGTTCTAAGTCATTATTTGATTGAATGTTTCTGCCACATATAAATCATTTTGCACAAACACCATTGCCCAGCACCCTCAGGTCCTGCTGCCATTATTTAAATGACCCTGGCCGAGACATCGCCACTGATTGTTGTGACTAATTTTTGATTTCATCATTGAAACTGTCATAATAACTCAACAAGACCTTGAAGCACAGCTCATTTCCAGTTAGAAGACAAATAAAATTAGAAAGATCTTGTAACTTTGGAGAGGAATTAATTTTTAAAAGTCAGCTTGACGTACCGCAGAGAGGAAAGCTGAGCTGGAGGTGTCGTGTCTCTGCAGAGTTGGATCAGGGGACCCAAGGGATTCCCATGCTTCTATTTAATAATGAAAAATGTTCCTCAAGGGAAGGGACTGTGCTTTCCAAACGTCTGTACATGGTTTGATGATCTTCATGATTGGATGGCCACACTGACTGGCTCTGGGAGCACAAGCAAGCAGAAAACACAACGCAAGCCCCTGCTCCATCCATCTCTATACTCACTGGAAGTCATAAAGAAATCAGAAATGTAGCTCAGGAGAAAACTCAGCCAAGTTTAGAAGGAAATTCTCACAAGATTAGATGGATTTTTTGTCTTCTTCAACAAATTATGGAAGCATTCCTGGGAATAACCACATCCAAATGGTGTTAAACCATGGCTTCTATACGTTTCCTCTAGAAAATATCTTGACTGCAGTGTGGAGGTATTTTCTTGGGTTTGTTTAATCCTAGCCCTATATAACTATGTCAAGTCTGATAAATTAAATATCAGATACAGCTGCCATGGTCTGTTCTCAAATGGACTCAAATCTGGAGGAGCTGAAAACTTTTTTCCTCCTTTTTTTCTCTCTAGAATGCTGTGCATTTTTATAAACTGTACCTTGGAGTAAATATGGTAATCTCAGCCTTCGAAATGGTGAGCAATGTGCCAAACAGCAGAGACACCAGATAAAGCTATTTATAAATCAGTGGAAATTTACTGAAGTGGATATAAATCCCAGTGAGATCTAGCAAATATTGTGTGTTATCAGGAAGGCAGATTAGATTAAATTCTCAAGTGCACTCCCTCAGCAGCCTCATCAGTGCCAAGGGTTGGACAAAAAATTGTAGTGGACTGAGTTAGAAGCTTTAAAGCAGAATTCAGTTGTGAATGCTCAAGTTTTTTGCTTATAATGTTAAGAACTGTAAATAGTCAACAGTGATAAACAATTAAACAACTTTATGCTCTTAGCCATATTTATATCTCAATGAATTATTAATTACTTGATAATAATTTGGGCTAAAAATATCAAGGCTTTGTTTAAAAATGACAAGATCACTGCAGTGGAAATAAAGATGAGAAATGTGACAGAATTTAGCATTTAGGAACATATTTGTCCTTTCAAGCAAAACTGGCTGGTAATTTAAACAAGAAATTCATCATTATGGAAAAGGCTCTGAATGAAACAAAACCATCCCTTACTAGAATATATTTTAAAAATACAGAAAATATGGAGATTCCTTTAGCTCCATGGCATGGATCTGGTGTAATCAATCAACTGCTTGAACAGATAACTTGAATTTTCCAAGCTTCTCCATAGATGAAAAAAAGTCAAGTGAAATAGCTTTTGTACTCTTACATTGTGAGATATTTAGTCTTGTTTTCCCTGGAGTTGGGGGGATTTCTGCTCTGGTCATTTTCCAAATGTCCAAAATAATCTTGTGGGATAAGTAGGAAAGCATTGCAAACACTACATAAGCCAGCAATTTATTAAATGTATTATTCCTGTTTTTATTTTACAGATTACAGTTCCCCCAGTTCTTTCATAAAGAGCCCATCAGAAAAGAGCAATATGCACAGATTGTTTGGACAATTTAGCCTGAAAATCCCTTTCTTTCCAAAAAGAGACTGACCCTGGCTGGCCTATGGCTAATGAAGATATAATGGCAATTGTTCTCGCTGTGTTTGTTCAATGAGGCTCGTCTCATTCTTAAAAAAGTGGAGAATGTGAATTTCCTTGTATAGAAAGGAGCAGCTGAGCATATCCAACTTCAGGGGAAATCAGGCAGCAGTCAGAATTTTGTCTCCATTATCTGTTAGTTCACATCATTTAGAGAAGTTCAGACTGGTCCATGACCAATCCTGTGTTCTGCAGGGACTCAGTGCAGACCTGGTTAAAATAAATTCTTGTGCCAGATGAAGTGAGCTGGCTCCCTGTATTGTCAGAAAAATGTCACTTTAGGCAAGTTTGGATATTTCTAGACAATCCCTCTCTCTTTTTCCTGTCATATTTGTTGACCCCTGTCACAAGTGATTGGTGACTACAGGATAATTATGTATATCAATGGCACCATGTACAAACCCATTGTCTACAGAAGCCCTGCAGAACCATCTTGTTCCTCATGTTATTTCTCATTATTCTAATTTCTTAACATTTTTGATGAGTTATTTGAATTACTGCTCTGTGTTCAAAAAGACATTTATTGTTTCACCACTTTTTCACCTAGTTTTCTCGATAGATAATTATAAATAAATTGAACTCTTGCCTCAGTCTTCTACACTGAAGTATTTCCTGATCACCACAAGGCTGTTGGGATCTGTCTTTTAGGTTTCCCAAACCTGATGGGGGACTTTGATCACGTCTTCATCTCTTGCAAGTGACATTTGGGCTGCCCCACCTGCAAAAACCTGATGACATCATGAGCTGCTCTAGGAAACCTCTGGTCTTGAGGTAATTATATTTACTTTGGTTTTCTCCTCTTCATCTATGCTTATTTTATGATTACTTGAAAGAAATTAGTGAACTTAGTTTGTTTTTCTTTCCTTGGGATGCTCAACTTCTCTGGAGTAAAATCAAATCAGATCCAACCTTGTTGAAAAACACTGAGCACACCTTTTCATTGTGTTCCCCATCCTGATTCAGAGGAGGAAAACCTGCTCTTTACTATAATTAATGGACTATAATCCAAGTTTTTAACTTCTAATTTTAGTTCTAAACAAGATGATTGAGGTTGAAGTTCAGACCTCATTTATATCTCAGTATTTTAGGTACCTTGGCTCAGAGCATATAAATAATTAGTATTAACTTCCAAAATTATAACACTGAAGTAGAATTGGAAGCTGTCTATGATGACATTTGTGTTTTGAAAGAGGAATTTAAAAAATAAACTTCTAAAGCTCTTCTTTCTGTAAATACCAACATGATCTCAGTGAAGAATTAGAGGGTGCTCTGGGCAAAAGAATTAATTGATAATGCCATAAAATTTTAGTGTGTTTATGATCTGTATTAGTCACATTTTTTATTTCATGTTTTCAATTTATTTGTCATTCTGAGAAGTTGTGATTATTAAAATTCTTCTAAAGCTGTTCAAAGCTTAAATTCATCTCTGAATTTTATAGAAAGGCTTTGTGGCAAATCCTGTGTTCATTGCTTACTATACCAGTATTAGGCTGGGGCAGACTCTGGTTGTCTCATTTCACAAAATAATGCAAACTAAATATTCATATCATTGAGAGCTGTCTGTGGGAAATCTTGCCATATTAAATGTGCTTTTTGGTTTAATTCCTTCTAGTGTTGCATTAAAATTCATGAACATCTATGTAAACAGAAAGTTTCCTTTCATCATTCATTAAAAATAACAAAATGCACCCAAACAGCTGAAATTCTAACATCACATGAAAATTTTTAATGCAGATATCCACATAATTACAGATACATTCCATGAGTGGTTTTGGGTAGGATCTATTTAGAAATATGTTTGCTTTTATTAAATTCAGTTGAATACTGAAGTGCAGTGAAACAAAGTTCCCAGTAAAGACAAATGAGAGGATAAATTAATTAATGAAGTGAGCTTGACAGCTTAATTAATGAACAGGTTTTCTTTACATGAGTTAAGTCTTCCATGTTGTCTTGAGCTGCTTGAAAAAGTTTTCCTGGCAGGCTCTAATGCTAATTCCTTCTGCCCTTGATGAGAGACACAAAATACAATTTATTCTGGTTCCAAACTTCATCCAGGACATAAGTTTGCCAAACAGAGTTCCTACAAATAACTCCTGGCTGACATTTGCTTTAGGAGCACACAAAACAAAGGCAGGAGGATTAAAATACCACCAGCAGGAGCCTGAAGAGTGTTTTCTCTCCAAGGGTTTGTAGGAGGTGTAGATTTTGTTGTAGCTGCTGTTGTTGGCACTGGATGCTTCTGTCTCCAAGGGTTTGTGGGGCTGGAGCTCCTTGGTGAGCTCCTGTGAATTTTACTGAGATGTCAGAGTGGATGAACATCAATAAACCTTGTCTGGATGCTCTCACCCAGGGAAAAGTACGGGAGAACCCAGGTGCGAAATCTAATTTGACTTTTGAGGGAAGCTTGTACTTTGGATTTTATCTTTCAAGTGCTCTAACCTATTCCTGCTTTGACAGGAAGGTGTGGAACTTCATGCAGCAAGCAGGAGTCATTTGGGAAACTATGACCAGGTGGAAAAAGTCACATGAGAAAGAGAAAGTTGTGTATTTCCCTTATGGCCAAGGCAACATCAAATTTCCTTTAGTAATTGCCAACAGGAGGGAGTGTAGGAAGAGCTGGTCTGATCAACTGAGTGGGGATTTTATCTGACTCCAGGGGAACATGAGGGACTGTGGAGTTCTTTTTGAAGATTCCATCCCTAAGGAGTCAAGGTTGGCCTTAGCAGGATGAGGAAATGGTTGTATTTATCTTCTCTCTCTGCTACTGAATTACGCTTTTCCCTGAAACTCCAGTTATAGTGCCAATTTCCTCTGAATTCAGGCCAGAATTTGAATTTATAAATAAAAATAAGGAGGTGTAACTGGTATTTAAGGCTTCTCTAAGGAAACATTTCACAGATCAGTATGTCAGAAACAGTTTTACAAATTCTTTGAACTTTCCGCAGCCCAGAACACACCACTAAACTGATTTCAGGATAATTCTGAAGTTAGACTCTCTGTCCAGAATCCATCACTGGTTTATGTTTATCCGTACAAATCTCCTTTTGAGGGGCTTCACTTTGCAGCTGGTGTGGCTGTGCTGGAGGGAAGTGAAGCATTCCCAAATCCCTACATCTCCCAGCTCAGAGCCTTCCACCGCAGAGCAGACCAGAGGCACAGCACCCAACAGCACACAGAGCCCTCTGTGAAGGGACTGTACTCATAAAGTGCATTACTGGGGGTTTCAAATCCTCTGTCAGGAAATTCTCAATTAATTCCCAGGAGATTCAATTGTGCAACACGAGGACTTTCTGTCACCTTGTGAAGCTGCAGCATCTCAGGCCGTGGTGGGATGAGCTTTGTGTACAAACATGGCATGAAAGGCTTGGCTTAAGAGGGGAGTCTGTGATTCCTCAAGCAGGAGTGGAGCTTTATGTAATGACAGAGTGTGAAATAAAGGTTCCAAGCCCATGCATTGACCAGAAATACCTCAGCTCCCACCACATCCCGTTCCTCTGGGAAAATCTGGCAGAACTTCACCTCATATCTTCCATCCTCCATCTTCCATCTTCCATCCTCCATCTTCCATCTTCCATCCTCCATCTTCCATCTTCCATCCTCCATCTTCCATCTTCCATCCTCCATCTTCTATCTTCCATCCTCCATCTTCCATTTTTCATCTTCCATCCTCCATCCTCCCTTTTCCATCCTTCATCTTCTGTCTTCCATCCTCCATCTTCCATTTTACATCTTCCATCTTCCATCTTTCATCTACCACCTTCCATCACCTCCCATCTTCCATCATCTTCCATCTTTCATCCTCCATCTTCCATCATCTTCCATCTTCCATCTCCCACCATATTCCATCTCCCATCATCTTCCATCTTTCATCCTCCATCCTCCATCTTCCATCTTCCATTTTCCATCATCTTCCATCCTCCATCTTCCATCTTCCATCTTCCATTTTCCATCATCTTCTATCCTCCATCTTCCATCCTCCATCTTCCATCCTCCATCTTCCATTTTCCATCATCTTCTATCCTCCATCTTCCATCTTCTTCCATCTTCCATCCTCCATTCATTTCAGGCTCTTTTCTTGAAATTTCACTCATCCAAATGCACATTTTCATCGTTCTCATCTTGTTTTACACAAAAAAAAATCTTGTTTTACACCAAATAATTTATTTTAATTCTCACATAACTGCTCTCTGATTCTGTGGTTTAAATCCATTGCTTCTGCAGCTGCACAAAACACAAAAATCACAGGGAATTACTCACCTAAAGGATGTCCATGACTTATAAACCTTATTGAAACAGGACCAAAAATAAAGCAGTTCAATCTCACTGTATTTTAGATGATTTTATAAGAATCAACTCTAATCTGTAATCACTTTGTTAGGGATGAAAATTACAAATTTATTCTGAAGCAAAATGCTTATTGCAACTAAGGAATTCTAATGGTTAGTACATGTGAGAAAATACATTTAATTCAGAGATGAAAGAAGGAAGCAAAGACAAAGTAAGAAAGAAAGGAAAGCAAATCTATTTTAACAGAAGAGAAGTAAAATATTTTAGACATTTAAATAAAAAGTGCTCTCTAAAGCAAGTTCCAAGCTTTTCTATTGAGTGTATAAAACCCCTCCAGCAACAATTTTAGTTTCAACATGGGAAGATGGAAGGAGAGACAAAAAGCTCCCAAGTGCTTTATTAGCTGCCAGCTCTTCTTGGAGTGATAATAAATAAAAAATATTTCTCATGAAATAACTTCAATATTTCACAAGGAAAAGTGATTCTAAATTTGTTTTTTCTCATGACTGACCTTAATGACTCTCAAATTTTGAAGGCTCTTGTGATGCTTATGAGCTATGAAAGCTTTTATACTCATGAAAGAAATACAGTAATTTAAATTTTGTATTCTTAAAACCTTGAGGTGGAGATTGAATCAGATGTTGAAGAAATGTCTTCTAGCAATAATCAAAATTTCTTCCTCTGGAAACCTATAAAAAAGTGACACATGAGAAAGCAAACAAACACTTTTTTTTTTTTTTTTCCAAATTTTGAGCAAGTCTCAGCCACTGCCATAGACTCCTTACATACATTGTATTTTGATATTTTCCTCTGTTAGGAACCAGGCTTCCTCAAATATATTTTCCATCCAAATCCTACTGCTGGGTTGGTGCTCTCCACTTCTAAAGTCTCAGTTTATAATTATAATTTCAAATACGTTCCTTTAAATCCGCATGGTGTATTAGAGACTGGATTAAAAAAATAATATATACATATAAATTAGTGGAGCATAATTTGCTTCATGTTCAGCTGAAAGAGCTGATCCCAATTGTTTTAAGTTTTCAGCTAGAGCTCAGTTTAAGTCACTTTTGGTATTATAAAAGGCAAGGAAGCAGCTAATGAAAAAGAAATGGAACAAATTAGAATGAGAATGAATTTAATTTTTTTTTTTTAAGAAACCTTCCCAGTGTCTTTAGAGCAAATCAGATTAAAGCAAATCTGCAGCTGAGTACGAATCATTTGGAACTCTTTTTGGAGCGGTCAAGAATCATTTTCTGTGGATTATGCGATTAAAGAGATCAAAGAGTTCATCAGTGCTTTAAATAAATGCCAGCAAAGCTCCATTATTCCAAATGCCAGGAGAACAGGTCTGCAGCTCTCCTCCCCAGCCAGGACTCGTCCCAAAAGTGCCCTGTGCTCTTTAATTAGGGAGGGATCAAAATCATTTTTCTCTAGGAGCACAAAAAGGCAAAGGGGTCCTCTTTGCTCTCAGCTCTTCCCTGAGAGGGAATTTAGGGGAATTTTGGGGTTGTCCAGCTCAGTCTGGGGACAGAACTGGCACCAGGAGGAGCTTCTTGACACCCCAGGGATGCACTCTTGCTGCTGTCCAGCATCAATAATCTACAGAAATGGGGATTTCCCCCTTACCTTTTCACCTGGACAAAACCTCTCAGAACTGTGTTCTCCTGCGTGATTTTTGCTTGGATCAGAAAAGGTAATTCCAAGCTGTCACAGGAAAAAGAACTGGAAATACTTTCATAAATTTATTTCATTTTTAAGGGTCTGAGAGCTTAAATGAAAATAAAATCAAGAAGAAATTATTCTTAGTCTTATTCCTACATTCTCCTTGTACATTGGAGAGAGTATTTCTCTATTTACATTTAGGGAACGCAGATTCCTGAATTAATGCCTTTTACTGGTGGTGCTTTTCTACAGAGTTTATGTGACAGTTCTTCACTTTTCTGTCTGAATCCTCCTGATAATGTTTATGGGAGTCTTGGAGCCATTATTTTGAACACGTGCAGAGGAAATGGGGATGTTTTTTTCAGAAATCAGCCTGACAATTCCCAGTTCCCAGGACTTTATCACCCTGGCTGCCACAATCTGAGCTCTGCACTGCTGAAACAGTCAGATAAAATAACCAGCAGAGAAAGGAAACCATCTCCAGAAGCTGAGCTGGAGATCAGATCTGACTTTTTATAGAGGTACATGACAGATCTGAAATGAATATTATTCCAATCCATTATAAAAGTGAAAGACAGAAGTTGAATGGAAAATGGAGTGAAAACCATTTTTTAAATGCAGCTGGAGAGCTGTACTTGAAAAGCATCTGGGTGATTTTGAAGCCCAGGTTTTAAAAGTATTTATGGCTTAATTTCTTATTAAAGCACTTCATGTTAATGATGCAATAATGACTTCTTAGTCCTGGAGAGATGAAAAATAGAGAGACCAGGGAATGAAATTCAATGTGTTTCAATGGATCACAATTTGTGACTGTGCTCCCCTTCATATTTATGTCTGAACTTATAATATTTAATAAAGAATTCCAGAAAATGAAAAAAAAAAAACAAAAAAGCAAATTACTATTTTGTTTCATTGAGGCTTTTGACTGATCCAAATAGCTTGATAAAAAATGTCTTCAATTTTTTTTTCAAAAATGGTTTGTCAATGAACATCCAAGTTCTGCAATACAAATTGAAAAGCCAAGTCATCAAATTCACAAGGTAAGAAAATATCCAACCAAAGTTACTGTCACTTCAAATGGACTTTCACCTAAAATCTTAAATTTTCTTCTAAGCTAAAAACTTATATCTTCTTGTTGCTATCACATTTTTTATTTTCCCATAAAGGTGCAGTTGAAAGAAGAAAGAACACTTTTAAGCTCTGAATTTTTTTTTGTTTCTTTTTAGTTATTTTTTTCCATTGAAAACTCTAAAAATACAGAACTGGCTGAATACATTAGGAATAAAGTAGAATTTTAATATTTTTTTTTTAGTCATTTACATTTTTAATCCAATCTCAAATAATTTAGATATAGTATATCTCTATAGCTATAATATGACAATATTATATCTATACATATATAGGACATATCTATAATGTAACAATATCATATATTATAATATATCTTTATAGATATTATCCCTAATATACAATATTAGATATAATATGGATATTATAGATATAAAATAATAAAGATAATATATATAATATATATTATACACAATATATTTTTATATATTAATATAATAATATATTTTTTATATTATTATATATATATATATTTAGATTTATTATTTAGTATAGACTATTTAAACCAACGTTATCAGTTCTTGCACCTGTATTTTCAGACACTGGCTAGAGAACAGAGTAATGGAATTGATTTTACTGAACCTTCCAATTTGGAAAATGGTCCTTGCAGAAGGATGAGGAATTCATTGACAATTTTAACATCTGAAGTTATTTTATTAAAATCAAATTCCTTCCTCAACACCAATTTTAATTTTCTGTTGAATCCTTGAGTTTAATTTACAGTCTTGTGATCTTAATCGATTTCTTTCTGTCAGCCTTGAGCTGGAAGCTTTTGTTAAATGAGGAATCAAAAATATTCAGACAAAGGGAGCTTCCTGTGACTCAAAATATGAAATACCCCAACACTTCCTGTGTTAAAGAGAACATTTGCCTATAAAACCATCGTGTGCATTATTAAAGGAAGGTCCACTGTCCTGGGCTAGGGAGATACAGAAATTTCCAGTCAGTTATTGCACTGCAGAGTAACCCAAATGAAAAATAAAACCATTGAGAGCATAATTCATTGTGGACTCCGGGCTGCAGAACAATAGAAATTTAATTACTTGCATTTCACAGTCTAAGCAGAGAGAATCCAGAAAAATTATGGCTCAAGGATGTGGTTTGTCTCTTTAAAAAAATCACCTTTTTGATGTGCAGTGTCTACAGCAGAGCTGTAGAGTCCAAATGACTTTTCCTGCTGCATTAGGCAGCGCTGCCCACCCAAATGGTTTTTGTTTTAAGGAAGTTCCAGCTGTACCACAAACATTCTCCCGTTCCTTTTAGACTCCTTTTCGTCTCTTAAGGACTAATTATGCACATGTGTTAATTAAGCTAATGGAAGTGCTGGTGAAGGCATCTTCCTTCTCTCAGGCACCCAGCAGCTCTGCAAAATGAAGAAACCCTTGTTTGAAAGAAAAAAGGAACTGAAGGGCACAGGGATTTTATGGAAAAGCCTTTTAAATATCTTTATTATTATTATATAATAGCTTTATTTATTATTAATACATAATATTTTATAATTTCTATATAAAATATATTATTATTTATTTTATTATAAATACAGTCAGCTCTTACAGAGTACATTCAATACAACTTGCACACAACCCAATCACCTCACAAAAATCACTTTGTACTCCATCAAGATTGAGGTTTTTCTAATAACACTTTGGAAACGCGACCAAATCTTGCTCTTTTCTCAAAATGAACTCCCTCATGTAATTTTTAGAAATAAATAATTGATGTGTCTCTCTAGTCACTTATGAAAATTCTCCTATATTTTTTCCCCCAAATAAGTACAAACTCTAAACTTTCATTTATTTTTATCTTTATCCATCACAGTTCTTGGGATATTAAAAGTATTGCAGAATTGGTGCATCTCTAATCATTCTATTCTCAAGGTCATTGTTCAGATCTATGTCTGTACCTTTGTGTGTACAGATATTTGTAATTATGCCTTGGGGTCCGGGTGTCGAGGTGACCCCAAGAGTGTAAAATCCTCAATTCCCAGCTCCTGTGGCCAAAGAAGGAGTCTGGATGTGTAGGATCAGCTTCTCAAGGTTGTTTATTTTCCCTTATCTAGAACATTCTCTCTCTGCCCTGCTGAGCTCTGTCCAGCAGCTCGGCCATGGCATTCTGTCTGCCCTCAGGGCAGTGTTTGCATTTTATACCAAAAACTGCCTGTGCCATGTTTACAATAATGTGCCAATATTGATAATTTATGTTGGACAGTGTGTGCTTACCTTAAACCAACAGAAAAGTGTCACCAGCACAGCAAGACATGGAGGGCAAGGAGAAGGAGAAGAAGGTCAGGACACACCCAAATTCCTCCATCTTGTCCCCCTGAAACCCATTCTAAGAACCCCAAAATTCTACTTTTTCACCATGTGTTAATTCAAATATCACACTACTCAAGCTCTTGTGACTTGTAATTCCTCATACAAAGTTGGCAGTTTTTTCCACAGGCTAAAATTGAAGCCACAGCTGAATTCTTGACTTCTTTTTGACTGCTTGCCAAGGTCTCTGAGCCCCCTGCCAGGGTCTGGAGCCAGTCAGGGCAGCCAGAGGGATGTGCTGGGTTCCCACAATTAAGAGAGAAGCCAAGGAAAAGTGCATGGCCAGACATGAGATTTTCTTTAATTCTCCGATATTTGGTTTGATATAGTAAAAATTACCAAAGCTTGGGTGACTGTGAATTATTTCACATGAATAAAAGTGATTCCAGTTCCACTTGAGTCAGGTCTTTAGAGATTTTCCCAACATTTTTCACATCTCAACATTTGATCTAACCAGAAATGATTTATCAAACCCCTCCTGCAGTAGAATGTTGGGTTTTTTCTGCAGGCTCTGTGTCTTAATCAGCTTTTTTCTCTTGCAATGGCAACCTTGACTGAAAAGTTTGCTGATCATCCTCCAAGGAGCCCTGGGCTGTTCAGAGAAGTTCCTTTCCCAGGAATTCAAAGGGAAAGCAGAGGGGAAATGTCAGAGATTAGGGGCAGGCTCTGCAGGACGTGTGTGAAAATCCACCTTTTGCTCCCTGAGATGTTTCTGTCTGATCCCTCCCTCACATCTCCTCAGCAGCCTCAGGTGTGGTTTTTTTTTAATTATTTATTTATTTAAAAATGCTATTCTTGTTCAGGTCAAGAACTGAAGAAAAGAAAGAAATCCCAAATCCTGATTAAATTATACAAATTCTTCTTGCCTTCAATATGTGTAGGACCTCTATAATCTTCTATTTTAACTAAATTTACCTTTTTTACCATTTCAAAACCTGTCTAAGGAGGTCTAAAGCACATTTGTATTTCAATGTCAGAAACCAGCACAGTGAAACAAAGAGAATATTGTGTAAATATATCCTGAGATTATGTACTTTCTGCAAGCTTGATTGCGTATTTTAATTGCACCATGATCATTAAACACATCTGCTTAGAATAATTCTATTTTTTTTTTTAATTAAATCCAAATTCTTGGTGTCAGACGAGAATTCTGATGTCACATTTACAATTCATTAGAGTCATAATTAAAATGTGCAACCAGACTGGAGAATTACAGAATATTGAATTGGAGAAGGCATTTTGTTGCATTGATTCTGTAACAAGCTAGTCCGCTTTTCTACAAATAAATTCTAGATTTAATTAAAAAAGTTGTTGGGACAGGAGGATTTAATTCCTTTACTAGCAAGTCCATGGATACAAGAACAATACATAAATAATTCTAAAAATCCATATGATGTGGATGATTCCACCTCAGTCTCACACGTTTTTCTTGGTTTTTTTTCTGAATTCTAGGCGGTCACCCTGGAAGGTGAGTCCACACAAATAATAACTTGTATGAACCAAACAATAGTATCTGGAGTAAATGTTGAAAACTTTCTTCTCAGGTGGTGAACTCTCAAGCCAAACACTGATTTTTTGCTTTCTAGAATGTGAAGGTGCTCCTGCTCTGTGTCCAGAGAGTTTGGTGGTGTTTTTTGGATGCATTGCTCCACTTTTCTCTTAGTGTCAATCCCCAAAATTCCATTTAAATGAGTTTACAAACAGTGGTTAATGAAAGGAGATGGAGGAACAAACAGCAATAAAATTCAATACTTCAGGAATTGTGAGTGCAGCAAAAACTTTACAAAGGCAACAAAAATAAGAATAATTGTCTTTTGTCTGGAAGAAAATAAGCTGGAGAAAAGTTTCACAACTGGATGATGAAGGAGATGTTTTTATAGGTTACCAATGCATGAAAACCAATTTATCTCCTGACAGGGAAATTGGATTTCAACATGTGACTTTTTCATTGATGCAAATAAAATATTGTCTCTAATAACATCCATGCTATTGAAATCATATCCTTTGTCTAAATGCTCTGGGAATGACTAATTAAGAAATTAATATATATGATAATTATATTTTTTTCAGATATCTTTCTATACATTTGAATTAGAAGTTAAGTCATTTTCAAAAAAAAAAAAATGTATATTGAAAAGAGGTCGTTTTAATAATGAGATCATTCCATTGGAAACCAAGGTTTGAACCAAAATTCTTCCTTTTCAAACACAATTGATAATTCAGCAAGTTTGTAAGTTCTGTTTCATTCTTTTGTTAATAGAATCTGTAAGTGATAAAGTCACAAAATGATTATGTTTAAACTTTTTACTGGAGAAAAAGGAATGAAAATCCTCTCATTAAAACAAAGTTCCTGTGTGTGGTTTCTCTGGTGGAAGATTGTATTTGCCTCCACTGAGACAGAACTCTCCAGCCCATTTTTTTTTCCTCAAACATTGTCTTTTAAATCTTTTATCTCTCAGTTCCAGCTACAAGTTATCATTTCCTTCTAGACTCAGTTAAATTTCTTATATATAATTTTTTTTTTTTCCAAGACAGGTGATGCCTCAGAACTTTCTCTTTGCAGAAAATTAGTTGGGTTTTGGTTGTTCGGATTTTTTATAATTTGGACTTGGAGTTGAATCCATAAATTCAGATATTTTTAATAAAACAGATGTGTGATAGCCCCACTTTGAGTTTCATTTTGTTCCAGTCAGTTTTTGGACCTCTTTGAGCCCCTCTTTGTACCCTGTGCCACCAATATTTGCAGTCCCAGTGAATGTCTCTCTGCTGTGCTGCAGAAATACAGCAAATATCTGATACTCCCTGCACTTATTAAATAAATTGCCTCTCTCATTTGTCACTGGCAGCTCATAAATACTTAGTCCTGTTCCTATATCAGCTGATAATTTAAAATAAATCAGCTAGAATCACAAGCTTTACCTGTATACCAACTTATACATGAGCACTTAGAGGAGAAAATAGTGATTTATTTGATGTGATTGGAAGAATCAGTTTATTATTTCAAATAATAATTGAAATTTTTATTTCAGTGGGGTGGAGATAAGTCAGGTCAATAATTCAGATAATCTTAAAGAGGCTGCTCTGGTTTGGTTTTTCTGGGGTGACTCCAAGGCTCTCCCACATGAGGATGTGTCAGTGATACTCTGATTTTTCCATGTTGTTTGCAGAGTTCTCCACTCTGAGTAGAGAAAATAACCCCAAACTCCAAAAGCAGACAAAATGTCAAGGAATTTTCATTAAATATTGCTACATTTGTCACAGTAATAAACAGATTAAAACCATCCTTGGTATGAAAGTGACACTGCACATGAAACTCCTTTGATAAGTAGGGTGATAATTAAGTTTTCTTAGTTATATGTCAGGATTTTTGCAAAAGTGTAACAAAAATTCTGCAGACTTTGTCTGGTTAATCCATGACTTTATCACTAAGGAAGCAGTAATATTTCCTGTACGGTTTTTTGAGTTATTTCCACTTTTTTTTTTTCAGTGACTGTGCAGAAATATGGAATGACTTCAGGAACTCCTCCTGGTTTGCTCTGAAGTTGATTGAGATTTTTTAAAAAAATAAATAAACTTTGTCTTCTTTTAAAATTTATGCCTATTTAAAGTGCATTAATAATCATAAAAGTGATTTTTTAAAAGTAGATTACCCTTATTTCTACTAATATTCCCAGAAATTATTGCACCTGTATTCATGTCCAATTGAATTAATTGTACCAGAATGGTCTTTCAAAATTTAAATGTGTTTTCCTCTTCTTGAAACTAGGATTAAATTGCAGTGACCCAGATGGTAACAATTTTCCTTTTCATGGGTTTTAAACACTGAATTACAATTAGTGTTTCTTTTTGTTCTTCTAGGACAGGAGAAAAAATTATTGCTAAGTCTAAATATGATTTAAGATATTGTCTTATATTTTCAGCTGGGAGTTTTTTCAGTGTAAATTCTATTTCTCTGATGAGATCTCTGGGCTGACAGTGAGACTTTCATAAAGACTCATCTGCATTCTTGCAACAAATTTTGGGAACCACAGAGCTCTGTTTTCACCAACTTTTCCAAGAGAGTCACAGATTGAAAATGGATCAAAACTCTTTTGCATCCTTACTGAACACTCTGCTAGAATGGTGGATTTGAAAAGTATGATTTTGCTTCTTCTGGGAGATTTTTGGATATAATTCTGAAATATAACACTGCAAATAAAAATGAAAATTGTATTTATTATTGATAAATATGTATTTATCAATTTATTTACTTATAAACAATTAGTTATTTACAATTGATAAATATTATTTATTATTGATAAAACATTGGCTGCCCAAATAAGTGAAAGGAAAAATGAATGGTTTTGGATTAAGATGGAGATCCTGGGAAATGGTGAAACCTTCATCAGGTCCTTCAGGAGCAAATTTAACTTTGTTTTATTTAGATGGGGTTGATCAACCACGTTTTTCAAGCCCATGGTGTTTATATGATACATGAAGTTTATCAGCACAAATAAAAAATAAGATTATTTGAGAGTTCTGAGTCAAAGCAATGCCCCAGTTATTGTCAAACCACTGGTGCCAGGTGTCCCCACATGGTGACAGAATTGATCATTTATTGATCATCCCCTCCTGCTGATGCTGGGGAACA
Organism: Lonchura striata; assembly: GCF_050655825.1. Taxonomy (NCBI): domain Eukaryota; kingdom Metazoa; phylum Chordata; class Aves; order Passeriformes; family Estrildidae; genus Lonchura; species Lonchura striata. The sequence goes on from NC_140711.1 coordinate 28,656,921, forward strand.
TTTCACAGGCCAGGAAGATGCTGATTAATTCCCAGCAAGGTGGCAGAGGGATTCCCACAGGAATCTGGGACACCCGCGATAAGGAAAAGAATAAAAAGAAAAACAATAAGGTATTGAATTTGTATTTAGAGAAGGAATTGATAGTTTAATGTTCTAAATACAACCAATTTTTGCTGCATTAACATTTAAGGAAAGTTATAGATTTTGACTGAAGTAGTTTCAAACAATAAATGAATAAATATATATATAAATGAAATGCCATAAAGAAATATATGAATAAAAATCAGATAAAATCCTCACACTGTGAAGGCAGGAGATCTATTGAGCACTAAGAGCCCACTCAGGGCATTGACAAAATGTGAATTTCTGGGCTCTCTTGTCCCTGACGTGATGCAAATCCACCCCAGACCCAGCTGATTTCAAGACAAGGTTGTTAAACAAAGAGAAAAAGTTCATTATGCAGAGCACAGAGCCTGGGGTAAATTGCCTTCTGCTTTATTTGGAAAATGGGCTGGAATGTTGCAGGAAAAAAACTGATTTCAGCCTCTGTGTCTCAAACTCCAGCTTTAATTGAACTCTGGGGATGTGGGGACTCAAAGTTCTAATTTAGTCTGGCATTCAGTGGAAGGGAATGCAAAATCTCAGCTATCTGCTGCATTTGGGTGTTGTGAGATAAATGATGTGAGATAAATTGTGTGAAATAAATGGTGAGATAAATTATCTCTCACTTCTCCAGGCAGGGGGCTCAGGTATCGACTCACAAATACACACACATGATATTTTATATATATATATATGTGTATATATATATATATATATATATTCTAAAGATGTGCCATAAAGCAGAGTTCTTTCCACTCTTTCCATAGTTAATTTATGCAGAAGCTACAGCAGTTTATTAAGAACAAATTATGAAAGGCCCTGCATGGAAAATGTGGATTTCCAAACAGTGCAGTTGTTTCTTTGGTGGGATTCAATGGTATTAATTCATATTATATTTATATTAATGTTACAGTTACATCTGAAGCAATTATCAGTGTTCAATTTTCCTTCCCGTTGGTGGGTGTTTGCTTTTGGGTTTTGAAATTACTAATTTTACTGTTAAAATTATTTACTATTAAAATTAGTTATATATTAAAGTTACTATTTTAAATTGACAGAAGCGTGTAGGTTTTCATTTAATTTTAATTACATTGAAAAATTGATTAAAAAAGCCCTGTAATTTCAGGAATTTATTCAGAGGAAAACAGATGGACTTAATATTTCAATTTGCAACAAAAAATACTAATTCAGCTCTCCAACTACCAGCTATTAAGGTTATTCAGTTGACTTTAATTATTTTTCTTAATTTAACCACATTGAAAATACTTTAAGTGTGAAATCCAAGGCAAAATGGCATATGTTCATAAGGTTTTACAAATTAAATCTGGTTTTACAGTCTCAAAATGCTGATCACTGAATTAACCTCAATTTTTTTTTGTTCACTGGACTCCCATTTAAGAAGCTTCTGTAGATTGTGTGGCATGAATTTCAAAAATGGTAATAAAAAGAGCATTTAAGACAAAATGGGGTTTAGTGGCCGTGGTGGTTTAAGTTCAGACTCGGTGATTTTGGAATTCTGTTCTTGCCTCGGTGATTCTCTGATTCTCTGATTTGTTCTGGGTTGGTGAACAAAAAGGTGGAAATTGGAATTTATTGATTTTGTGGCAATTTTCCTCAGTCCACAATATGAATAACAACATCCACTGAAAGGTAAGGCTCAAGAAACATTTATTGCTGTAGTCCCTTAAATTCTGTGTTTTACACAATTTACATTGCTATAATCCCTTAAATTCTGTGATTTATGCAATTCACTTTGCTGTAATCCCTTAAATTCTGCGATTCATGCAATTTACATTGCTGTAATTCCTTAAATTGTGTGATTTACACAATTTACATTGCTATAATCCCTTAAATTATGGGATTTACACCATTTACTTTGCTGTAATTCCTTAAAATCATCTGCAGGCAACAGCTTGCACAAGTAACCTCCTATTAAAAAAACCCAATTGATTAATTAGTTAAAATTGCCCTTTCAAAACCATTATTCACCTACTAAATCATCTTTAAAAGCTCAGTTTAGATGGTTTAGTTTGGAACTAAAGTCAGTCTTTAGACCTGAGTGCCTTAAAATGAGGTGTTTAAAGAATATTTAGCTCAGGTGCCTGTGATTGGGGTCTTCAATGCTCCTGGATTTCTTTAGGATTTTAGGATTTGAATAATCTGAATTCAGATTAATTTCAGCACCAGGAGCCTCGGACAGCTCCTAAAATGAAGGCGGGAAAAGCAGCGCTTTAAACTTTTCCTGGAATGTCTTTCACAGGAAAAAAAAAATAAATCTTTAAATGCTATTTTAAAAATGCTATTTTGAGGTATTTTGCAAATCTTAAGGCATGTGAAGCAGCAGCCACACATCTGGGAGGAGAAAGGGTGTGAAGGAATTAAAAATCTGTGTGGAGCAATGTTAAAAAATACAGAAATCTTTTGCCCTGATGCTCATAAAAACTTTTTGGGCTTGCAGTTGACACCAGGTAATGTGAAGTACAAACCAATATCATTGTAGTTATTTATTTTGCATAAATGAAGCCATCACACACACGAAAATGTATGTGTGTGTATATATATGAAATTACATAATTTATATATATATAATGGAAATTAAGTAAAATGCTCTGGTTCTAAAGAAGGGGAGGCAGAAAAGCCACATAACAGGGAACATTTACTTGTGGTTTTATATGGATTTAATGCCAACTCTGTGCTTTTGCTTTGAAACAGGAGCTACAAAACTATCTCTCAAGGCAAGAAAAAGGAGTTTATTGCTAAAATTTATTTTTGTATTTAATAGTTGAGATTTTTCTGACCTTTCTCACACAGCCCACATTTGATTTCATTCTCCACACTGCTCCTATCACAATGTTTTTATTAATATTAAACACAGACTTTGGGCCACTCACACAGACTCAGAAAAATGTTCTGATTATCACCACAGAGATGAACCTGTTGTTTATCTACCCTTTCCAGATTATTTGTTGATTTTTTCGTATTAGGTTCAATTTATATTTTACATTTCCCAAGCCTATGGTTGTATGAACACCTAAAAGTCAGAAACCAGATACTGATGCTTTGAAAGTAATTTTTTGTCTTTTCCCCACACCTCCTCTCTATTTAAATTTTTATTTAGATACTGTTAAATCCATGAAATAAAAAATTACTTCTAAACCCACTTAAAATCAGTGGTAGCTGGTAGTAAATTTAGACACTTCTTGCAAAATCAAAAAACTTTCAACAAATTTCTCATTTACCTCTCACAAGGTCAGCGTTAAGAAATGCTTTCTGCTGGAAGAAAACTTCAAATAGAGCACAAATGCTTTCTTTGGGGGCTTTTGTCTACTTTTTTCTAGAATATTTTGATGGAGAATTTATCTGGAGGCCAAGTACATCTTTAATTGTGCAGTTTTACCCCTCAAAACCAACAGGGGGAAAGTCATGAGCCAATTCCATCCTTTGCCCTGTGGGTCCCCTTAGATTTAGTCAATAATTTCATTTTTTATCCATCTCTTGAGCCATAAGGAAGCAGATGGATTTGAATTGGGAACCTGTTCATTTAGAGTTATTTGCTTTTAACAAATAAAATAATTATAAATAAAATTAATTAATTAATTAATTAATCAGGGAAAGCTATTTGCTACTCATGTAAATTCCCAGCATATCTTTCAGAGGTAATGGATATTTGATCACTGCGAATTCCCACTTCCAAGTTTCCAGGCTGGGGATGAGCTGCTTCAAATTAAGGGGAAATTGGAAACTGTTGGCAATCATCTGTATTTTATATGGCTCTTGGATTTGGAGCCATTTGTTGCATATTTGATTGATTTTTATTAAAATTATTTTCTCAATTGGCGCTATAGACAGCAACAGCAACAGGGGGAAATGAGTTTAGGCATGGTTGTCATCTTTAAGTGTAATTTTTGAAAAGGGAGAAATACTTTGGTACGTCAGGACAGGGGTGGTCAATGCCCAAAACTGAATCTAAGATTGAGAACTGGTAATTTCCTCTGGCCCAGGAATTTCTGTTCTTCCAGATGAAATAAATCAGCTTTTCTGAGCAGAAATGATAGAGCTGTTGCATAAACAGAGAGAGCAACTTGCACAAAGAGGGAGAAAGAAGGAAAATAAATTTTAGGATTTTAGTTAAATGAGCATGAGCAGGGGAATTGGGCAAGAGGAAATCCAGAGGTGCCTCCCAATCTCAGCCATCCTGCGATTGTATGAAATTGTGGGGTTTGAACCATTCTGCGATTTATTTTTTCCTTAGAAATGTAAAGAATCTGTGATTCCTATTTTTGGAGTTTGCACCAGTTCTACTCATGATGGGAAATGCTGGGAATCAAAGCAGTGAAAAAGCCAAACCAGTGTGACCTCAGGATTACAAGGTAAATGTATGGTTTGAAAAGCCAGGTGTCTGCTAAGGAAGGCAGGAGCCTCCCCTGAAATGGAAAATGTGAGTCCACTCCCTCTGAATTATAAATTTGAAATTAAGGGGCTCTCAGGAAAAGATATGGGAGTAGGAATGCAGGGGGAAGAAAGCTGCTCCTCTGGGAATGCAGGGGGAAGAAAGCTGCTCCTCTGGGAATGCAGGGGGGAGAAAGCTGCTCCTCTGGGAATGCAGGGGGAAGGAAGCTGCTCCTCTGGGAATGCAGGGGGAAGGAAGCTGCTCCTCTGGGAATGCAGGGGGATAAAGCTGCTCCTCTGGGAATGCAGGGGGCAAAGGCTGCTGTGCTGTTCCCAGGTCAGATTGGATCCAGGTAGGAATGTTTGGCTCCTCCCCTGGGCAGAGCATCTCCCTATGGATGATGGAATTTTCTCAGCCATGCAGGGACACTCAGTGGCCATGAACAGGAGATAATAAATAATTATTGGCCCATGAACAGAAGATAATTAATAATGAATGGCCCATGAACAGCAGAAATCATCTAGAGGGAGGATTGGCTGTGGGAGAGATAAAGAAAAGTGCCCAAAGAACGGCAGAGAACTGCCCCAGCCCTGACAGATGGAAATAGAATTCACACCCCCAGGCACAGCTTGTAACCTCAGACAGTAAGATTTATTTAAGATTTATTTAAGAGTGGTCACACCTGTTTTTTTGTTGCTTTCCCTTTGACTGATAAATGCATTTGAAATGAGTATAATCTGGATTACAGTAATGAAGGTGCCAAATGATGAATAATGCTGTTTGTCTCCCTTCACCGACTGAATAATTTACAGTAAAAAAGGGCTTTTGTGGCTCCTGGTAATGTTCCTACTGAATAATTATCTATTGAATTTCAAGGGATAATGCAGTAAGTTAGAACATCTGAAAGGTGAACTTTGAGTTTCTCAGAATTCATTGATTTTACCACAAATTGTACTTTTTGTAAATGCAACAAAACAAAGAAGCAAAATTAAAAAGAATATAAATCATGAACAATTTTTTGAGATGCTGCTGGAAAAAGAGCACATCAATACACAATTATACATTATATGAAATTCCAATTATTTTAGAATTGATACTAGAAGAGGAGTTTTCTTTTCAAAACTGTGCTAGTTTAATTAAAATTGAAAAAAAAAATTGTGGTTCAAAAATGCTTCAGTTCCAGAATAGCTGTTAAGTATGAGCATGGTAGGATGTCCTTTCTGACACCCTGAATTCTCTTTAATTGGTTTTAGTCTGGATGAAAGAGAAAGGAAAGGAATAAAGGGACCAACTTTTTAGTGTAAACTAAACACACAATGATTTACAATCTCCATTCCCCACTGCACTCTGGAATGCTCAAGCTTTGTTTGTTTGAATTTAGTATTTATGATTATAAATTATCAACTCATAACAAAATTCATTTACATAAGAAAATTATCTTCCATCAGGTAGGGTTTTACTGCTTGTGTTTTAATACTGTAACAGCCTGTTAGTATGGTGATAATTAAAGGGATTCTGTAAACTCTAATTTAATCTGAAAGTTACCCTAAAAGAAGAGAAAAAAGCTGGTGTGGAATTTAGCACTCCCCCTAAACATTCTCATAAACTAAATGGAGAAACGTTTTGGTGAATTTAAAACTCAAAAAGCTGAAACTAAACCAGGTACTGCACCACCAGCATCAAGGAAAATATAGAATCATGGAATTGTAATGGATGGAAAAGATCTGAGTCCATTTCCTCCTGCTTTTGTTGCTGGTGCCTCTCCACATGCACCACATGGGGGAATGGAATTAACCAAATTCCGTGTCCATTATTGATTGGAAAGGTGCCTCAAGGTGTTGACTTCAATCAAGTCCCAGTCCCCACATTTTTTTTCCACTGGATGCCCAGCTGAGAGTGGGAATTCCTTGCTGGTATTTTCTCTTCGTCCCTGAGTTCCAAAGGAGGGTTTTTTTTAACACTTCATGTTTTTTAGGATTTGCAAATTTTACCTTTAATTTCCCCTTTTGCTGATACTTTGTCTCTCCACCGAACTGAGTTCTTTTAACATGTTATTATCCCCATGACACCCACTCACCACTCCTCAGCTTAAAACTCTTTCCAAATCATTTTTTCCTCCCCACTTTTGCATTCTTCTGCTCACACCAGAGGTCACTGCCTCGACCTTGCCATTATTTTATGATGGATGCATTTTCTGGGACTCTTTGTGTCATTTGACCATTGATCACTTCCCCCCTCTCTTTACAATAGATGTGCCAATACCAATTAATCTTGAACCACTTGTTATTTTGTGACCTTTAAAAAGGCCACGTCTCATGATTTATTTGCTTCTGCTGGGTGCATTCACAGATTGTTTTGCTGTGGGAGAATCAGGGGCTTTCTGTGATTTTTTTAAACTCATTTCCTCTGCTCCAAATGAACCCCCATCAAGCCATATTGACATTCTCACTCTGCTGGAGGCTGGTAAATGTTATCTGGAGAACTGTTCTGTTTCATTTCCTAATTTTAATTGCTCGAGGCCATTCCTCCAGCACTTAAATGAATTGTGGAGCAGGAGGATGGCAGAGGAAAGGTGGTCCTGCTGTGGGGAGCAGCAGGATGGAGCTGGGGATGGGCTGGGAGCTGTCAGATGCTGGGGATGGGGAGGTGGAAGAGAAGGAGCAGCAAAGGAGGAGCTTGTGGAAATCTTCACGTGGACAGGCAGAGCTCTGTTTTTAAAAGGTAACAACTTGTTGAGGTTTTTTTGTTTTTTCCTATTTTTATTCTCTATCTGGTTACAAGTAAATAATTTATTGCTTTTCCCTGTTCTGAAAATCACACTTTAATAGTTTTATAATATGTCTCTTTGTCTTTTCAAATAGATGAAGAACTTGAAACATTTCAATATTAGGTTATTTTTTAAGAAAAAGACCATTATCCCCTCTCCTGGGTAAGTACAGCTATTCATGATTTTATGTTAATCTGTTTCTCCAGATTGTAATAATCATGTTCTTTTTCTATGTAATTCAAATAGACTTCACTAGAGAGATCTTTGCCTAGAGGAGCTGGAGAAGGCAAATATTAATTTAAATTTTACTATTGGCAACTATTGCTATTTGACCTGCTCATAAGTTTTTGTCTGTCCCCTCTGTGGGATCTGGAGTCCCTATTTTTGACTGACTTGCAGAAAATTAAAGTTAAATGTCAGTCCACCAGAGTATGGCTTTGAAAGTCAGACTTTTCATTTCTTTCAGACCTCATATACTCATCTCAGTTTTGGCATCTTGCTTTAAGAAGCACTTATACAATTTATTTATGTAAAATGCTTGAATCAAATCTACTTTTACACAGTAAGAGAAGTACCATGGGCCATAGTTTGAAGTCCTGCCTCAAAAGAGAAATTATAAATGAAAATAAAATCACTTATCTATGAACACTGATCAAATCCACAGCAGGTGTGGATCTGTTGCATTCAACGAATGCCAAACCTCACACTGAATTTTTCAATCGCAAACCACGAGACTTTGCTGTTCACACAGAAGAAAACTCCTGTAAAGGTTGTTTTACATGCTGGGATTTAGCCCAGGTCAAAGAACTCCAGGCTCAGGCAGCGCCTCAGTGCCTGACAGCCAAGAGGAAAATGAAATGCACCCAGGCTGGTGGAACCCTTGCTCCTGGTGATGCCCATGGAGAGCTCACAGGCACCAAACCAGCCTGAGCTGAACCAACGATCCCAGGGATTCAACAGATCCTTGCAGCCTTCTCCCTGGACAGGTGAAGATGAAAATTATTTGTTCCTACTTTGTTCTCCTGGGTGCAACAGCTGAAAAGCTTAAATGAAGTTTAGAAAGAGTGTACAAAGCCCAGATTATAAATAATCATCCTTTTCTCTCTTCTAATGTCCAAATGGGAAATCTGCAGCTGCTTTTGCTGCCTGGCCAGGTGAGGATACATTCTAATTGTCTTGTTCGTTTTCTTAAGGACCAAACAAAATTTGCTGAAGGGGGTGAATTGTGGAAAAGCTTGACCTGAGCAGGGGAAGACAGACAAAGCTCTGAGTGTCCCTGTGCACAGTTTGGTGGCATTGTTGTCATCGGGTGTTGGTGGCCATGAGGTGATCCTGGGGCCTCTGAGCAGGTAAAGCTCAGCTCAGGTGTGCAGCACCAGCTCCCTGCACATTCCTGCTCCACACAAAGACCAGGTCACGTCTGAAGTCTTGACTTTAAATTCAACCAAATTGCCTCACACTCCTTGTGAACTGAGAGCACACCCAGGGACCAAGTGGATTAATTGGTCAGTGTAATTAGTGAGATAGATAATTGGGCTCTTTGTGAGGAAAAGAAGAGGAAAATGTGAAGAAAAGCACCTGAGGAATGTTTGTCACATTTGATGGGCTGGAAGGATTTAGGCAGGAGAGGAATGTCAGAAATTTGCTCTCTTTCTGAGAAAAAAGAGTCTGGCACTTGCTTTCAGATCCCCTCTGGCTCTAAGAGACAGTTTAGACCTTTAAGACCAGATTTCCAGGAAAGAAAATTCTAATGGTGCAATCCTAGAAAGTGTGAAGCAAAAAGCCCAGATTGAGTGTGAATTAATTCTTGTTATGCTAAATCCTGCCTTCAGTATTCACATTTTGTTGCACTTGCAAGGACTGGGGAGAATTAAGACCATGTTGCTGAACATGCACAGGAAAATCTTTGTACCATAAAAAACAAACAAGAATTCCTTAAAGGAAGGTGACAGGTCATCCCAGATATCCATGATTTACAGCCCTGCCATTATTCCCAGGAAAAACTGTCCTTAGGTGTTCCTATCCCCCTCTGGAAGAAATTCTAAGGTAATCCCAAATTTTACACAGTCTGCCAATCCAGGATGTCCTAACAGGGAAGATGTTAGGTTTTGCAAATGATTGGAATGAAGTTTGAAAAAGAAAATGTATTACAATGACAAAGAAATCATTATAAATGGGGTGTTTGACCTTTTCCAGACCTTTCCACAGCTCTGTCCTGCCTGGTGCTCATGGATGGACCTTCACTGGAGCTGCAGGTGCTGCTGATCTCAGTTCAGAGCAGGAGAAATTCCTCTTTTCTCCCTTTCCATCAAAGCTGGAGGTGGTTTTGTGCCACTGCAGTGCATGGAAAGATCTCCTGTGTTGCTATTGTACACAAAATGAGTACACAGAAGCTTGGTAAGTTCAAAAGAGGAAAACACTAAATCTTATTTCTGACCTCACAATATATAGAGTTCTAAAAGTGACAGTGGATTGGAGGATGAAATTGCTACTTCTCCAACCACACTGATCAAACCAACAGTCCATCAATTCTCTCCTCTTCTCTCATTATTTATTTGCATCATAAATAATGAATACAAAGCAATCATTATTTACATGAATAGCGCGTGAGAACTCCACTAGAAATATATAAACATCAGAAGCCATAGAAAACTTTTAAATTAATTTTAAAACTTTCAAAAGAACTATAAAAGAGAACTTAACACTTTTAAAAATCAGGGTGACACTCCTGAGGTACACAGTCACCCAAGTCATGCTTGGATCCCACTCAGGCTTCTCCTAAAGTGAGTTGTGGACTCCAAAATCCTGGACAAACGTGTTCCTCTCTGAGCTGGCAGGGGTGTCGAGCTGAGCACAGCCATGCCCTGGCTCAGCAGATGTCTCTGCTCATCTGTGTCACCTCTTTGTCATCTCAGGGAATAATGAATTGAAGGCCTCCACAAGGACAGGAGCCTATTTCAGCTCTGCCTTTCTCTATTCCCTGTTAAAACTCCTCTCCCTCTTCATTCATCTCTGACAAGTGCAATGTTTAGGAGACATTTGCAGCTCTGCAGCAGGTGGGATTTTGGATCAGTGGTGTCCTTCCAGAGCACCAACCCAACCCATCCTGCCTGGGAGCTGTTCCTGGGTCAGGAATGGGGCACTTGGCCACTTGTGCTAATTGATCCTGCATTTTCAGCTCATTCCTTCCTTTGGTGTTTGTCTTGTTCACATCACTCCACTTGCTCTTTTGGCAATGTGCCCAGGCTCTGGGAGAAAAAAATGAAAATAAGACAAAATTCTTCAATTTCTCAGCCCTTCAATACACAAGTTAAAAACCTTCCAAATTATTGTTGCCATTTTAAAAGCAGAAGAGTTTCCACCTTTCTAAAAACAGACAGCTCTGTACTCCTATAGAGTTTGACATTTTCTGTGCAGCAGATATTGACTCCAGCATTCCCTTGACAGAGCACAAAAATTCATTTTGTGAATTGTATTGACAGCCTAAGTAGGCTCTTTCTTCTCCCTTGAATAAGCTTCTCTAACTTATTAACTCAGCCTTGAGGGGTTTGAATATTTACACCCAAAACTGAGATCTGTTTACAGCCCAACATGTGTTTTGATATTCAGGGGACATGGGATGAAAGTTCCCATGAAATCAAACTACTGTAAAACTTCCCAGTGATCAGGAGATGTCCTTGTTCATTGGGCCCTACATCATCATATGGATAATCTGCTTCAGGCACACTCCAAAGTGACATTTTCCTCATTTGTCATGATTTTCAACCCCCAGAACAAGCCTGCCTTGTGATGCTGAGGTAAAAAAATGGGAATTTTAGAAATTCACTTCAGGTAATTTTATCTGATGAAAAAGGAACTTTGATTTAATTGAAATAAACCCCAAGGTTTTGTACCAGAAAACTCACCAGTACTGCAAATAACCCCCACAGCCCTGCCTCTAATTTTGATGATAAACAGAGAAAAAAAAGTCTCCAGGATTATTATTTAATTAATAATAATTTGATTAAAGCTTTTTCTGCATCCTACCTTTAACAGCACTCCTGGAATATATCAGCTCTCCCAAGTTTTCCAAAGAATAAAAACTCAGCTTTCATAAGTGATGAGCCAGATTTCAGAGGACTCCATCTCAGCTCATTTGGATCTCATACACTAAAGAGACCAAGATAAGTTCGTTTGGGGTTTTTTTTTTTTTGGTATTTTTTTGCTTATGGAACCATCCATATGCGCCTGGATAAATGAAGATGAAAATTGGCTGCCTTTTCAAAGGCTAAATCAAGAAACTTCCAAAGTCTTCTGTTCTTTCTAGTGATCCATCAACATTTTCATAAACCAACTGTTTTCTTTTCAAGCTGTGGTGGGCTCAGTCAAATTGGATAAATCTGTTCAGATTGTTTTTAATTGGGAGAAAGTGAGAGAACAGCCACTCTTCCTTAAAATCTCTTTTTGGTGAAGTGCAGCTGTGGCAGCCAGGGGAGCTCATTAAACCCCATCCAGAGTATTCCAGACTTAGCCCAGGTGTTTGTGTTCCAACCTGCTGCTTCCCGTGAAAATTCCTGCTTTTTCACTGCATTCTGCTCTGCAATAGAAATGGAGATTTTGGTGTGTCCCTCTTCCCTGATCAGGTCCTTGTGCTGTGTCAGGCTGAGCCTGGAGCAATTTTTTGGGAAGAGGTCTCTTCTCTCTTCTCTTCTCTTCTCTTCTCTTCTCTTCTCTTCTCTTCTCTTCTCTTCTCTTCTCTTCTCTTCTCTTCTCTTCTCTTCTCTTCTCTTCTCTTCTCTTCTCTTCTCTTCTCTTCTCTTCTCTTCTCTTCTCTTCTCTTCTCTTCTCTTCTCTTCTCTTCTCTTCTCTTCTCTTCTCTTCTCTTCTCTTCTCTTCTCTCTCTCTCCCAGCTCTCCTTCACCTCTCACTTTTCCCTCTGTCTCAGGCTTCGTGCAGCAGGATCTTTGAGCTGCCCGAAGCAGAAATTTGTGCTCCAGTGCTGCAAAGAGCACAGAAGAGCAGGATCCTGCAGTAACTGCTGGCTGACTTCCCCACTGACTGAGCTTCCCAACCTTTCCCGAGGGCACAGCCCCTTCTGCTCCATTTAGGATCTTCTGGCACAAGCAGCTTGGCTCTTCCAGAGCTGGAGAATGAGAAGCTGAAATTTCTGTGCCCTCCCTGAAGGCAGGAGCTGCAGGTAGCAGTGGAGTACACTGAGTTTCCTGGCTGGTGTCAAAAATTGCAAAAATTGCAAAAATTGCAAACTCTCCTCACTCACCTCGAAGGACTAGATTTGCTGCCATGTTTCCATGTGGCAATAAATAAATATTTCCATATTTATTTATTGCTGTAAAATCAGAGTTTGGAATGAAGTTCACACATTCCTAATGCCCATAATAATAAAAGGATAAAAAGAGTTAAGGCTGTGTAGTGGCTGCTGTGAAATAGTCAGACCCCTACAGAGTCCTTTGAGGAAAGCAAAGGGAAATCCAAACCAGCAGCAACAGCTAAGATGAACTTTCTATTCTACAGATTCAATTCTGCAGAATTTACACTGTTAAATACATCTGTGGGTTGTGAAAATGAAAAAAAAAAAATACTGACATTTTATTTATAACCACTTCTGATGTAAATAGCATCCCGCAGACAGAGCCAGTAAATTGGGAATTGTGGGGGAGGGCAGGGTTTGCAAGTTCCCAGGAACCCAAACAAGCAGTTGAGCAGCAGTGAGGAAATGAAAGCTCCTGTGCCAAAGGCAGGCAGGGAATAACCAGAGACATCCCAGGAAACCCTGCAGAGATGTTTAAATGTGTGCAGAGCTGAAATCCTGCCACCAGCACCCAGGAAAACCCAAGAATGAATCCAGTGGAACAGATACTCCCGTCCAGAGTGTGGGATCAGCAAATTCTGAGAGTTTACAACCAAATCCCGTGTGGCCAAATATCCCATCCAATGGTCTGCACAAAAATCTTCAATATAATCCTGTCCCAGGAGAAGGTTGGGAAGATCAAGGCTGGAATTTGCTGCTTTGCCTGTGGAACACAGACAGGAGAACACTGGAGAGCATTTCTGTGATCCCAGGAAGGTTTAATCTTTTATTTGAAGTTTCCCAGTACCATGTTGCTTAGGAAACCTTTCCAGTATAATTAAGGAGGAATAAAATATCTTGTAGAGTTGCAATATCCCCGTGCTAAAATGGCTTAAAAGCTATCACTAGTGTCAAGAACTGAAAGTACAGGAGCATTCTCAATTTATTTTAAATTTCAGTGACTTTCATCTAGTATTTAATTTTTTTCTTAGGAAAACCAAAGAGCCCTTGCTTGGAAAGGCTCAGTGAAGAGTCTGGAACATGATTGGAACATCAAAGACTTTGTTTTTAGTTAAAAAAGTAAACTGTGTGGAAAGCAGTCAACAAATTTTACTGTAGCAACATTTATTATTTACTGGTAATGTTTACAGTAAATAGAAGTGGCAAATACTAATTTTCATGTTGTGAATCAAACTGAAGGAGAAATCATGCACTAGCTGAAGCAAAATAAATATGCACATGTTATATCCACTCAAATTAAAGAAAGTCAATCAAGCCTTAGATTTCTAGGATGGAATATATGCTGAAGACAAGACAAAGGCAGAGATTGATCAGCAGTAGGATAGGAGGATAACTGGATTTTAAATGTCACTAAAATAATTCTGCGCTACTGAACTGGACCTTCAGATACTCTGGATTATGGTGAAAATAAATCTGGTTCCCATCCATCCATCCACACCCATCTGAACCTGTCAAATTAATCCTCCCCAGCTGAAAAGATGAGAAATGCCATCATATTTAAATGACTTCACAGCATCAGAAATAACAACACAAAGATCAGCAAACCTACTTTGGTTAAAAAGAGCAGAAACTCAAAGAACAAAGTTTCCTTCCAGTCCTCCTCCTTCCTTTTCAACTTTATCTGGACAAAAACCATTTGGTGACATCAATTCTCTCTCCTGCTTTCTGTTAGTTTTATTGTGTAAATAAAGAAAAGAAAAATTCTTTTTCTAAGGTGTAAATCACATAATTTTCACCTGCTACCCCTAATCACTCAAAAGGAAAAATACAAATTTACAAAGTCATGGTTTTAGTCACTTTTCTTTCTTTGATTATTTACCAGGTTTGGGTTTCTCTTCTCTTCTCTGTTATACAATAATTTTCTTCTCTCATCTCTTTGTTCCAGAACTCGGAACAGCTTGAATTTGACAGATCAGATTTGGTGAGTGTTAACAACCTAAAGTCAGCAAAACATTTTTCCAAATAGTTTTTTACAACTGTAGCACTGTTAGATAGGTTTGGATGATTTTGGCAGCCACTGGAGAAATTAATTTGCAGCAATTCCCAATATTTAAAAATGTCCTAATGCAGGGTTTTGATGGAGTTTCCAATGCTGCAACTGATTTAAGATAATCACACATTGTGGTTTTACTGGTCTGTGAGGATTCTTCCTCATTTCCTTCATAAAGGTCATTTCCTTTTTCTTCTCTCCACAGTTAAAAGCCATAAAAGAGAAGAATCCTCATCTCCTCCTGCCTTCAGCTTCACCCTGGTGTGGGCATTACATTTATTTGTGTGCTCTGTGGACTGGGGCACACGAAAGTCATGAGTTCTCAGTATTTTATCCCTAATGGTGGCCAATAATTGGTACCAAGGAAATAAACAAAGGAAAACACCCAACAACAGGGTAAGGAGCCATTATATTATCTTTATTTATGGATTTATGGAGCCTCAGAGCCTTTCCATTTGTGCCACTTTATTTCCTGGGTATTTTGCAAAACATTCTTGACAATTTTTGGCCACAGTGAAAAAATGTTATTTTTAAATAGAAACCTGGATTGGATGCTTTGTGCACTCCCACCTGGATGTCAGGAAGTTCTGCGTGATCACCACAAGTTCTGGTTCCATGCAATTTTATTAAAACACTGATAACACCATTTTACCATCCTGGTGAAAAGAGAAATATTTCTGAATTTTAAGGGCAAGGTGAATTCATAAGAAAAATTATTCCCTTATCATGAGTAAAATAAATGTACCAGGTCATGTGTAAATGCATGTTTGATTTATCAAAGCTCTTTCTCTTCTACAAATCCCCAAAGTACAACTGGAGTGACCCATCTGGTTTGATGTACAAGAAAATCTATTCCAGTGAATAATTTGAGATGCTGGAAAGGCAAAGTATCAAAGGTTCTAAATCCTGAGTGCTAACAGGATGTTTGTGCTCTATTACTCCTAATTTTGTCTGAATCTGTTTCTTGTAGAATCCAGGAGAAGCCTAAAATGTCTTTGCCACCCTGCTGATTAAATAAGATCGTTAATACGTGTTAAATTTGGAGTCAACACTACTGTGTGAAAAGTTAATCTGTTTTAAAAGTTCAGGCAAGTCAGTTCACAAAATTTTGCCTCCAGATAATTTGTATCTGGTCATTCATGGTTTCCTTTGGAAAGCAGAGGTGCCATGCCAGGACTTTGATATTACAACCAGTTGAGAGCACATCCTCCAAAACCTAAGGAACATTTTTTTTCCAAAGTAGATAAGAGCAGTTTATTTTTTTTTTTTATTAAACTAACAGCTCAGAGCCAGTTAGGAATTTGAAACAATTCCCAGGTGTGTCTATCACTGGCACAAACAGCAACAGACTTCAGAGTGGATAATGACTTTGACTCTGGCAGATAAAGCAGCTCCCGAAAAAAATTCCCTGCCCATCCCACGGGGGAGTTTAACCACACAAATGCAAATAGCAAACCGTGTATTCAAAGCCCTGAAGGTGATTTATTGCTCTTTTCCAGAACAATGACACCTCCTCTCCTTGCTCTGGGAGTTGATGTTGGAGACCGTGGGCTCCTTACCCCTGTGCCCCTTGCCAGGGAGGTTTCTACTGAGCCAAGCCAACAAGAACCATCAGATTTTCTGCATTTTAGCAAAAAAGTGTAGCCTGGAAGCCTGCTCAAAATCAAGCCCAGACAATCCTCCAGAAGTCAAAACTCTGCAGGGCTCAGAGCAGTTTGGAGAGGAAGCTCCAAGCAGGGATTCGGGGTGCCTTTAATTTGTCTGTGATGTCTTTATGAAATGCTAATTCCCACTGGGATGGAGCAGGGAGTTAGACATTAAAAAGATGTGTTTTACACTGCACAGATCCAGAAAATTGCTCCATCCTAATTACCCCTGTGATTTGTTTCACGTGATTTCCCAGTTCTTTTAATTTCCTTCTGAAAAGTACCTTGTGTGTCAATGTTTAACCTTTTCCAGCCAAAATGAAGGTTACTTCAGCCAAAGGAAGCATTCAGTAGGATGATTTCTTTCATTTCCTTAAATTTCAGTACGTGACAACATCTGAACAGCTTTTTCTTGGAGCTTATTTTTTTCCCTTTGTAAAAAGTACTTTTCAAGGACTCACAGCGAGTTAAAAAATACACAAAATATCTCTAAACTCAATTCATTTCACATCTATATGATGGCAAAAAACGTAGATATGTCCAAAAACCTTATTCTGTACAGAAAAAAAAGTGGAGAAAACCTTGCTTGATATTAAAGTTGCTTTGTAATGACCTCATTTGTCAAGTTTTAAATAACTTCTGAATCTTTTGAGATTAAAAGCTCAAATCTCACTCCCACTCTCCTGAACTTCCCATTGAACACACTGGAAATAGATGGCACATGCAGCATTCTGATAACACCTGACTCGGGCATTGTAAACACAGCTGAACAATGGATTTTTAGAACAATCAGATGTTTTATCTTTATTCTTTCCTTTCTTCCCCAAGCCATGCTTTTCCATATTTTACTTAAAAGCCAAATTTCAAACCCAGAATTACTGATCTTCCAAATGCTGGTACAGAAACTGTTGGCCTTTTGTGAAAATGCAAAATGCCAACCTGCAACAAATTCGGTGAAGCCCCTGAAGAGATGCAGCAAACAAGAAACTCTGGAGTATTTTTATTTGAAGAGAAGCACCTTTATCCCAAAACATTTTTCTCTATTGATCAATTAGGGACTATGATCAGTATGAGGGGTATTTTATCTGATTCTGCCTGAGATCAAAAGGGATTTTTTTCCCCCCTAAGTAAGACTTCCTTTCCCTTAAGTGTTAAGACTCCAACTGTGCTACAGAAAAATAGCCCAGAGCAGACAAATGAGGCAAATTCTGTGCAATGTTAGCAAATGTTAGAGCTGTTGAAGAGTAACAGGGAAGAATCACATTCCTAAAATTAAAGAGTTCTTTAGAAAGTAACAGGGTAAACAGAAGAAACTATATGGATCTAGCAAGGAATCTCTTGGGAAGCAAGCTTGAAAAATAGGATGTGAGAGAGCAGCAGGAGGAGGTGACTGTAATTATTAAATAAATGTTGAGAAGAAATTCCCAGAAATTCTACAAATTTTGAGTTGGGGCTCCAGTAGATTTGGCAGTAAAGAAATTGTTCTTATGATTTTGGAAAACAGTGTAAGGAATCTGGAATCTGCTGTATTTGTAGAACACTCCTGAGGTGAAAGTCTGGTGCCTTTCCCAGCTCTGTTCCACAATTTATTGTCATGACTAAGGCTGGGAAATCAAGGTCCCTTCCTTGAGCCCTCATGTTCCATAAGATGCCACCAGTGCCAGTCAAAATCCTGATGGGTTCAATCCCATCCATTTCAACTCAGTGCAAAGAAATTGCTTTTTGATTGAAGGCCTAGAAATTATCCAGCTAATTTATGCGCACGAAGCTTCAAAGGAAGGAGACTCACAACAAAGGACAACTTGAGCTTGTCCAGGATGTCACCCTTGGATTACTGTGCTGAAAACCTGGCGTGTTTTGGTCACAAAAAGTCAAATATGTGCATGGCAAACAGGAAATATTAGTGCAGGTCCCAGCTAACAGCACAAATCTGGCTGGGAGCATCCTCTGCACGACTCCTCCACTCAAGGGGAGGAACTGGAAACAGCCCAGGGCACAAAGGAAGACTGGTTGTTATTCAGGCTCTCTTTTCTTGTAGGGTGAATCATGCTTTGGGTCATTTCTGATTGGGCTGAGCAGATTTTGGAGAAATTCAGTGGTTTCTGTTTGTTTATTTGTTTATTTGTTTTTGTGTTTTTTTTTTTTGTTTGTTTGTTTGTTTTGTGTTTCCTTTCTTGAAGTCTCTTTTACAAACCACTCAGTCTTTACCTTCCAGTTGGTTGGTTTGGAAATCAGCTTGGGCTCATTTCAGGGCTGATGGCAGCAGGCACCTCTTGTGTGACAGAATTCAGATTAAACGTGTGATGGAAATGAGAGGAAATCTATCCTTGTACCTCCAGAATAAATGCTCCAGAATTCCTTTAATAATATGATGTTTCCAATAGAGATGTGTCATGGTTTATGGTATTAAAAACTGCTCCTCAGTGTTTAATTTTTTTTAAAGAGGAGAAAAACTTTAATGCATTTCTTTTACCGGACAATAATCAAAATTTAACCACAATTTTTTTTTGTTTTTTTTTCTATTCTTTCTTAACATAGCACACCAGGTAAAAACCAATGGCTATGCCTATTCCTTTCTATTTTTATCTAGGATACATCCCTTTCTTTTCTATTCCTGGTTAGAATATTGTACATAAATGAAGTCTAAAATTTGAACCTTAGAAGACATCAGTGTATTTTTTCCTCCAAAGATTTATTTGCTGCCTAATTGGAAAGAGATCCTAGTTTTTATGCACTTCTGATAAGTTGTTTTCCCTGACTGGAATATATCCCTATCCCTCTATAAGGATATAAGATACAACTGTTGAAAAATAATAATGTGCAGTATAATTATTCTAATTTCCAGCCAAATTGTGAAAGAGCAGGTAGTTCAAAGTGCATCTGTATTTAAATAAGACACTCTATCCTCTAACTGTTAGAATATAAAAATGATTCTGCTCTTTGCTATTGGATTGTGGAGTTAATTTCTGTAGAGCCAGGAATTAAGTGATTATTGCAGCAATGACTTGCATGGATATTGGCCATAAAATCTTACAAATTACCATGTGAGAGAGTTTTAAACTTTAACATCTCACATTACTTTCATCACATTCAATAAAATGTTTTATTCTTTCATGATGTTTCATCAGGATGTGTGATTTCATTATCTCCATGTTCCAGACACATCTCGTGAAGGGAATGTTTTAAATCATCCCCACGATGAGTTCTTCTCATATTTTCCTTATTCCTTTCAACAGATTTCACAATTGCCACATCCCAGAGGAAATTCTTGGAAACTAGTCTGGCAAGGAAGAATATCACAACTTTCTCTTCCAAAAATGGTGAGATGTTCATTTAAGTGCATGGAGCTAAAGCAGGTAAGATGAAATATACTGCAAATTTTGTGTATCTTACCACACTCAGAGTAATGCTGATGTTCACATTCTGCATGATAACAAATTCCTATTTGGACTTGAATAACCCTTGTAGGTCCCTTCCCACTCAGGATATTCTATGATTTTTATGATACTAAAAAATTCATTTACCAAAGTGAACAAAAGACTGAATCATTTCAGAAGAACTGCGTAATCACATGGGATTTTATTTTTTATCATGACAAATCCTTTATTAGAATTCCTCTATTGCATGCTAAACTTTCCAAATTCTCCACCATGTCCTTTCATTTTGCACATTTATGAAATTACTTCTCATTTCTAAGTTAGAAAAAAAAATTAAAGGTCAAAATAAGGTATAAAAAGGGTCAAACTGTTGAGGACTCCTTAATGATTACCAGGTTTGACTGGAAGTTATCAGCTGGTTAGACAAGAAACAGAGTTTGATGAGACAAAAAGAAATTCCCAGAAGGCAGAGCTGGGGTTAGAAGACAGAATTACCTTGAGGAGTGTCTAACACATACCCACATCAATGGATGGATTGGGGTCAGGAGAGGAGTGATGGGGCATGACTGGCAAGAGGAGCCCATTTAATTGAGATGACAGCTGTCCCCCAGTTGCTATTCCTTGAATAAATTATTTGATTTGATTAGTTTTTTTCTCCTGCTGCAGGATGAGATGAGGCTTTATATTAATTCTGAGAACTCTCATTTATTTGTACTCCGATGATGACTCCTCTGACCCAGCTGCAAATGCTTCCAAGTCAATCTGGACATGTTTATTTACCTGAAAATCTGATTTTCTGATGGGTTTTCAGCTTTCCAAAGCAGTAATTATTGTTTTGGGTCATGTCTTCATGGTTTTGGCTGCTATCTGCTCAGCTCTGGCTGTTCTTGGTGCTGGTAACAGCAATGGGCACTGCTTAGACTTCCAAGGTTTTTTTTGGGATATGCTGATTTATTAAATCAGCTTTTAACAGAGTGGACATTTTTACTTCCTCCAGATATCCCTGAGCAAGGTGGGAATGCAATGATGGAAATTTATCAGAGCAAATGAAAATTATTTTTTACCTGCTGGAAAGGTGAAAAGAGCCTGGACTGGTACTCAGGATTCTCACAAAAGTCATTGGGATTTGAATAAACACAGACAGCAGGGTAAAGTCCTTGGGGTTTATTTCTGTTTCAGATGAATCCTCCTGTTCTGCATTGCCACCTGTGCATCCCTTGTCTGACAAATTAAAAAGCAGCATCACAGATATTTTAATAAAAACCACAGAGCGCTGCCAATATTTTAAAGGCCAAGGAGGTGCCACAGATTATTGAAATTCAGAGTCATGAGTAACAACTATAGAATATTTCAGCCTCTGAGATTGTCAAACAGCACAATTCTTCCCCTTAAAAACTAATCAATAAATGCAAAACCAAATAAAATGATATTTTAAAAAACAATCACCAAGCATGATTGTTTATTGGAGTAATTTATTAGTGGATAATAAATAATTATTTATTATCACATGTTTATCGGAGCAAATAATATATTTGCATGTTCACCTGTTGTTATGCTTCTGAAAAGTTGAGCAAGAATGGACAGAAAGTATCACCAACAAAACTTTGTTCAGTAGAAACTTTGCTGTCAGTTTTCAAAAAGACACCACTAATCCTGACTCCTTTATGTAATTCTGTTGACAGCTTTTATCATATTCCCATGAAGCACAGAGTGATGTTGACTGAAAGGATTCAGGCATGTTTCCATTATTAATTTTGGGCTGGATGTATATGAGCAGTTTAATATGATAGCTTATAAAAACCCACTTCTAGATACAGAGTTTTAGACTTGCTTCATTCCCCTGCAACACTGTTAGAATCTGTTTCATGTGTCTTTTATTTGGGGAGATAAAACATGGAGTTTTCAATCAATGGAATGTTCTCTAAATGCACAATTGATATCTGCTGTCTTCTGTCATCTGCTTCATAATTAACAATCCAGATGTTAACACGGTTTTATCCAAAGGAAATAAGTTTATTGTTTGATGTTCCGGATGAAAATTATGACTTCTTGACTTCCCTTTCACATCTTCAGAAGAAACATATTTTCCTCTGATGTGGGTGACACTCCTGGTGTGTGCTGGGTGTTTAGAGATTTCTTAATTTCCAGAGATTTGTCCTTTTTTGTCAAACTCCTTTTCCTGATCTTGCTCTGCCTCCTTTTTGCCCCAGAATTTCAGCCTCTGCTTGGCTTTTCAGACACTTGCACTGATCTGGAAATCTCTCTCAAACCTGATCCTTAAGTGAGTATTAACACATTTAACACAGAGCTTAAATGAGATTCATTTCCAAGGTTTGTGTCTCACAATGAATAACATTTTCTGCCTTGCTAAATTATAGTTGCAAAGCAGAATTTATACTGAACACCAGGAAATGGAGTTAGGATGAAATATAAACTTTAAGGAATTTAGAGATTTTAGAGGAGCTAAGATTTAGTTAGAGATAAGCCTTACTAGGGTTAATTAAAATAAATGAGTAGGCCTTGATGAAGTTAAGAGTTAGTAGTTAACTAGTAACTGATTGCTCGTCAGCACAATGTTGAGTTAGCTGGGTTTATAAGAATATAAATTGACAAATTGCTTTTAGGAACATCAGACAATTGTGGGGCTCCTCTGCTCTGAAACCAACTGAAGACAAGGAATGGGAGTTCTACCAAGAGTTCATTTGTCAGATTGACATTGAAAAGGTGGAAAGGTCAGAAGGAGGAAGACTTCATTGACTTCCTCATTTTGGGACCCCTCCCATGGAAGGGACACCGACCCATCTCAAGGGACAAACCACGCGTGCTGAATAGATTTTGAAATGATCAGCATAGAAAGCGAGGACTGGGATGTACCAAAATTATAAACATGTATTTGTATTTTGGTATTCAATACTTGGATGGATAAAAGGGCTCTGTAATCACCTGGAAGCTGTGGTGTGGATTTGGGAATGATCCCACACACAATAAACACACACTTTCTAACTTCAAACTGTTAGAGAGTCCATCACAGTTAGACATCGGTGCTAGATCAATATCCATATTTTTTTTTAATAAATCAAGGAAAGACCCTCAGCTCCATTTTGTCTGCTGTTTTACATCTGAGAATTGTCAAATTTGCTGCTTTATGGTGGCTTTACCACAAGTTTCCAGCTTCCCCTTCCTCAGGACAAGGCAGGAAGAAGAACATCCCTGTGTGGTTTTCTGCTGGACCCTAAAATCAGTATCAGTGACTGTGAATGCAGCTAAATCTTGGTTTTATTCCAGTAGGAAACCCCCAAAACCTTATCCTGAATAACTCAAAAGGATTTTCTAATTCATCACAAAAATAACATCCTTTTTCTATGTTTCCTTTCAGTATGTGGTAGACACTAGGTTTAAATAAATCAAGAAAAAGAAAACCTGTACTTTCTACTGTCATGGTCCAGTTTTCCATCTAAAAAAAGTACATTATTTTTTCCTGGATTGCCAAACAACCACTGGCTGCTAACACAATATTTGAATTTCACTGCCGCAAATGGATTTTGATAGAAAAGTTAAAGTTCTCCCAATCTCTTCCTGGTGCTTGGTATGAAATTTTCTGTACCCTCAGAAGCACACGGGTTGTGATGTAAATACTAGAAATCTCCTTTGATTATTTTCAAAATAGGAACTGGAAATAAATTCTGATTAAGAAATGTTGATTAAAATCCCTCCTTTGGCAATGTGCAAGGTGGTGGCGTCTGGCTTGCAGAGAGAGAGGAGATTTTGCTGTAAAAGGGAACTTGGAGGTGGCAGAAGATGGTGATTTTTGGAGATGGATGTGGAAACTGAGAGTTCAAACTCAAAAGAAATATTGCACATTGGGAATTTCTCCTTTGTTGTTTCCTTTCCTCTTTTCTTAGTAGAGGGTGAGCTAGGTTTGGAATGGTGATTTTGGTAAGTGTAGAAAATATTCTGATTAAGATCTATTGTGTAAAGGATATTTTTGAGATTATAAACTTGTGAACAAGCTGCGCTTTAGTGGAAAAGATAATTAAAGTTGCATCAAATGTTTGAGGGTTTTTTTACATTTTTATGTTTAATTTTAGGACTGTCTTTTCTCCTTATTTCTGTAAAGGAAGCTGAAATCCCCACTTTATAAAAGAGTTCTGAATAATTTATATAATGAGCTGATGGAAACAAAAATGGAATTTGTAACTCAGTGATATTTCCCTGCTTTTTCTGCAAGAGGAGGAGAAGAGCTATGTGAAAAAACAAACTGCAAAAAGGACAGCTAATGGGATTCAGTGCAAAATGTGTTTTATGAAAAGTATTAATAGGAGAACAATTTGATTACATAGAAAATCCATTGCTGTTTAACACTTAGTGCGCGTTTCCAAGTAAAACCAAATTTTTAGCAGGCATTTGCTGAGGTATTTGGAATTCTCTGCTTCCTCTGTGCCTGCCTGGAAGGCTGATGTGGAGCCCTCAGTTAAAAAATCATCACCTCTAGTCAGTGCCTTGTGATTTTTTTGTAGGTTTGGGAGCTCTTTTCCCTTGCTAATTTTTATTCCACGTGTGTTTATGTGCAACAATTAATTTTCTACCCAAAAAATCTACGTTAAACACAACTGACTCTTAAAAAAAATGAAGAATTCAGGTGACTTTACCCAGCCCCAGCATCTCAAGTGTGCCTCGTGCAGCCTGGTGAGATTTTCCCTGCCATGAACCCTCCCAAGCCAACAATTCACTCTCAATTTTATCTCTCTGCCCACTGCACTCCTCTGCTTTATCCTCTTTGCTGCACAACTTTCACTGGAGATAAATATAGAGCAAGCATACATTGAATTTCCTGCGGATGACACAGCCCAGGAGTGACCTTCAGTTCTCCTGAAATCTCATTGCAGGGAGGTTTTTTTGGGCAGAAATTACAGAACTGGGCAAATTACACTGAGCTGTGGTGGCCTGGAGATAACAAGAAGGGAAGTGGGTGAGTTCATTCCACTTCCTTACAATCTGTTTGCTCTTTCTAACATCACCCAGGGCATCAGAGGGGCAGAAGGGGAGGTTCAAAGTGGCCTTGGGGAGGCTTTGTCATCTTTACACCTAAAAATGTGTGATAATAACAAGGGGAAGGTGGACCCAGAGCAGCTTTGAAGTGTTAAACTGAGATCAGGGCACATTTACTGCTGGAAATGTGGTTCTAAGGGAGAAGCTTTGCAAGCTGGAAGGGGTTTTAATCCTCAACCTGCCAACAAGCAGGACTTTCTGCAGAAATGAAAGTTGGGATAAATCTCATCCCTGTTTTCCTCAAAGAGAGGGTTGTGAGCTCCTAGTGCACTCCAAGTTCTGTCTGCAGGTGGAATTTTGGGTGAAATCTGAGGTGGGCTCAAATCAGGGAGTCACTAAGGTGAAAATGTCACTGGGAGTGGTTTTGGATGGAGATTACAGGGTTTGACCCCATTTGTCATTTAGCCAGGAGAGATTTCTTGCAATTCCGTCATCACAATGGCAAGTTTTGTAATTAAATGTGGGCAGAACTTTAGACTCCCACAAGAAAAAAAAAAAAAAAAAGAGGAGAAAAAAATTCATTCTGGAGAACACCTTCAGTGCAGATCCCTTCAAGATTTTCCTTCTGGGAGTGACAGAGTGTCTGCAGTGTCAGCATTAGAAATAGCAACCTGTGAAAATATATGATATATAATATCTGATGTACATGGGAACTTAAAAACTGCTAATTGCTCAATTGCATTGAATCCCCTGTGATTTAAAGAAGAGGAGGAAATGCAGAGAAGAAAAAGCCAGAGAGCAGCAGGGGCTGGGACATGACAGGAGCAGCAAGCAGGGCCATGGTCACACCTGGAATTCTGCTGAGGGACACAAAGAGAAATGCACAGAAAAAAAGGAAAAATTGTTTATTCTGTACTGGTTTTCATGGGGTAAATTAAACTACCATTAAACCCAGCAGGCTGCTTGGAGTGCAAGTGGAATTTTCTGCCCAAATCCCAACAACTTCTGCGAGATCTGGCTGCAAAGTGAAATGCTGAAAAACCTCTTCCTGTGCTGTTTGGGTCCTTCCAGCAGAAGTTTGCCTGGGTTTAAATGTTCCACCAGGCTGACTTCATTATGAGTTAAGCGGCAGAGCAACACATATCTTTTCAGTGAAAATAATTTTTGAATTAATTGAATTATTTGCAACCCCTTCACGTGTCAGAGTTAATCAGAGAGGTCCAATTTTCTCCAGACAGAGGAGGATTCATGAAAGGCTTTCTACAAAACATTGTTTTTATGACAGTTTGAACCTTTGCATGCTACCATCTTCTGCTGATATTGCAAAAGTAATTATCTCCTTTAGGTTGCCTTTATATTAAATATTGAGTTTGTTGGTTAATAAGAGGTATAATTCAGTTCTGTGTGACTGGTAAATCCATCCTGATGATGTGATTTATGCCAAATTTCTTGATTTTTTTTTTTTTAAATCTGCCCTGGAGGCAGAATGCAAAGCAGAGGAAACATGCAGCTGGTTTATTTGAACTCCCCACTCCTTTGACATTAAATAATGACATTACTCAAGAAGCTGTTCAGGAATCCATAAAATTAGCATTATTGAACAGAAATATGGTACCTTATAAATCAGCAATTATTAACGAGCTCTTTGGTGATGCAGAGACGTTGATTTCCTCAGAGAAGCCCTGATTACAGCAGACAGGCAGAGCAATATTCTTAAAATTACAGCCTAATCATAGAGATTTTCCCAGCTGCCATATTCAAAAACACCTGTGTTTCAAACTTCAGGAAGTTTTACAAACACCTGAATGGAACTTTGCCCCTCAGTGACATCCTTGCTGCTCTTAGAGGCTGCAGGTTTGTAGGTTTGGCTCCACAAATTGGTGGGGAAAGCATCTGCTGGCTTCCTCATAAATTGTTCATCTGGAGTGTAAAGAGCATAAATTCTTTTTTTTTGGGTCTGATTTTATCTGTACTGAACATGCCTTCCTCCCACAGGTGGATTTTGGTGGATTATTTTCAGCTCTTCAGCTGAGGATCCCTCTCAGCCCTCTGAGTTGCCCCACTGAACAAAAGTCATTTTCAGAGGCTGTTTCAGAATTCCCAAATCAATACCTTCTAATCAGACTTATAAAGTGTTTATTGCTCTGTTTCTCATTATCCTTCAGTTCTATCAGCACAAGTGCATCTCAGCTGGAAATAAAAAGGGATAAAGATGGAGAAAATTATTTACAACTTCAAAATTAAGTATGGTTGAATTTGGATCCAATTTGGTCTATAACTCACAGATTTAGGGCAATCAGGTTCTAAGATGTACATGAGTGACATGCATTAGTGACAATTAGTGACATGCATTAGTGACAATTTCACTACTTTTCCATCCATTTATTAATGATAATTTTGGGAATTTCCTGGCTCTGAATCAGAGGATGTAACCCAGTGCTGCTCTATTGTTTTAGTGGAGTTATAATGGCCACAGACCACCTGAATATCTCTTTTAAGTCTTTTCAGGAATCCTAAATTGAGATTAAGAAACTGTTGTGAAGCTTGTGCATTTTTGGAGTGATTCCAGTTGTCATGCATTTGGGGGAAAAAAAAAGAGAATAACAACTTGGGCAGAAGTTTTGTTATGCAGGATTGTGCTGCAGCAAGCACTCAGTACAAAGGCAATGGGTGTATTATGGCCCTTTATCTCACATTTAAACTTGTAGTGCTAAAGGCTTTGTGCAGAATGCAGTTCTCAAGTTGTATCAGGATAGAAGAGCCCAAATCTCAGCACGTTCAGCTGGCTGGAAAAGCCAAAAAGAGATAGAACTCTGTTTTCTGCAGCATTTTCACAGCCTGTGAAAGTAATTTCTGAGGGAATCATGAAACTCAGATATTCCCTTGAACAGTAATTATTATTAATTTTTTTTTTAATAAAGGACAAATCACTCATAATTTGAGTTCAGGCAATTTGGGATGTGGAGGATGTGCACAACCAGATCTCCTGCCTGGTCTTGTGACCTGCAGCACCTCTCCCTCCATCCCTGCACAAACCCATCCCAAAACGTGTGAGATTGTGGCTTTTTGAAGTGCATATTACATTTTTCTTAATTCTCTTTTCTCAGCCTTTAGGGTGCCTGGGTTGTTTTTCAGCTTCACTCTTCAGCAAGTTGCTGCAACCACTAATAAAAAGCTGTAAAAATAACACATGAATAACCTTTGAAGGAGTCTGCCTCTGAATTAGATGCCAGATTCAAGATGGGGATGTTTAATACAAGAGCAGTGCTGGCCAGGATTGCTCAGTCTCATTTTAACTTGAGGAACTTGGTTAAAAAAGAAGAATCCTGTTTATCTCCCAGGTAATCAGAGGGACTGGCTTCCCTTCATTTTCTCCATTAATCAGTCTCTGGTTTCTTCATGGCCACCTTGCAGTGCAGAGGGTTTTAGTGTCGGTAAACAAAGTAATGAATGAAACAAATAAAAGGAACCCTGAGCTGCTGAGAGGGGTTATTTCAATATCCCCTTGGAAATTCATTACCAGAGCTTTTCTTGGATTGCTGGACCTTTTAAATTCAGTGCAGTGTGCTCATCTCCCTTCAGCTGGAAGGAATCCTGTTTGATTTAGTTATTTCACATGGTAATGTGTGTCACTGGATAATTTTCCTTCGCTCTCACAGATTACACATTACTTGGAGTTTACATTTGCTCTGCTGGCACACACCAACATTCAGGAGTCGGTGGATTCAATAGAAATGGAGTGTGCCTGCTTGCCAGCCCACTTCCAGGGAATTGATGGCTAAATGTGAGCCACAGCAGCCTGGGAAGTTACAAAATGTGTGCAGAATGTGTCCTGCATGTGCTGCTCTCCCTGGAGGCCACCAGGCTTTTCCAGGGATGTTGGAACAGAAACTCAGCCAAATTTCCCCGAGCTCAGGAGCAGATTTGTGTGCCTGCCCTGCAGCCCAGCAGCAGCTGTGAATAATTCCACCAGCCCTGAACAGAATGCAAGTGGGTCGTGGTACAACAGTGTCAGCACGAGCTTCAGCCCTGACAGAAAAACCATTTGGGTGACAAAAAAACTCCCAGGCTCAACAGCCTAGAGGGAAACCAGGGCCTCTCAGCTCTCAGGAGATGCTTTAGTTTAAAACTGGCTTCTGTCTGCAGGTACCTCCTGGGGGAAGCAGCCAGAGTCCATTAAACTTGTGCTTAGGTGTTTTTAGCCCACAGGCAGGGATTCAGCAGGAATTAATTGGCTTTGGTGAGCTGCAGCCACGGAGGATCAAAGGTAGTGGCTGGTAAAGTATTAATGCAGCACTTGTACCTTCAGTGTTCCCCGTTAGTGCAGCAGCAGTGTGGGTTTGTAAGGAGCTAATCCCTTGTAGGAAATAAATGTGATGCCTTATTGCCAGCATTTGGAATGGTAGGAGATGGGTGAATATTTGCTGGAGCAGGAAAACAGGTGCACTATGGGATATTTAGAGTATTTTCCATCTGGAAGAAAAAAAAAAAAATATATATATATATATATATAGGTTTCCACTGAATATTGGTGAGTAGAAAAAATAAAAGGAAAAAAGAAAAGAGCATTCTCCAAGCAGGACTGCTGGCATCCTCTGCATGGTGCAGACAGCAGATCCAGCATTTCACATGATTCCCATATTCCCACATTCCGACATTCCCACATTCCCATATTCCCCACATTCCCACATTCCCCACATTCCTATATTCCCACATTCCCACATTCCCACATTCCCACATTCCCATATTCCCATATTCCCACATTCCCACATTCCCATATTCCCACATTCCCACATTCCCATATTCCCACATTCCCACATTCCCATATTCCCACATTCCCACATTCACATCATTCCCACATTCCCACATTCCCATATTCCCCACATTCTCCCATTCCATGATTCCCATATTCCCACATCACTCACTCTTTGCCATCCTGTGCACTTGGTTGTGGCTCAAAGATGTCAAAATTAGGATTTTTCTGAGGGGTTCAAAAATTATCCTGGACTTGGTTCAGGCATTTCTTTCTACCAGGAATACTTAGGGGGAAAAAAAGTGAAAAAATCATGAGGTTACAGAGGGCCAACATTATAATCAAATAAGTCATTCCTGAAGCTTTTCTAACAATTGCCCTTCTGCTTATTTGTCACAGCATCACATCAATCCCTGAGGCTTCTGCCAAGAATCCAGGCTCTTACTTGATTTTAATATATGTTATCATTTGAGCTTGGCTTAGAGTGATTCTTACATAATTAAAAGCCAAATAACTTTAATTTTGACTTTTTTTATCATTATTTAGAGATGCCCCAGGCCTTGTAGCATGTCCCTGTGAAAATGTGGCAGCCACCAAAGCGAGGACTAAAATGTCTTTACTTTGCATAATGCCAGCAGTCAAACCCTTTAAAAGCTCAGTAATACAAAACATTAATGGCTGGACTTTTCCAAGCATCCCAGCTCCTTTAGCAAATGTAATATTATTTGCTTCTCTGTTCACAGTAAATTAGATATGCAATAAGTAGGGGTAAGAGAAGATTTAGAGAATATAAAGAAGGCCTGGAAAAGATTATTCACAATAGCAATTAGGATGGCTGAAATTTGGGACATTTTTGTGCTTTGTAAACAGAATTTTTTTTTTTTTCTAGAAGTTAATTCAGGCCAAGCACTTTATTTTGGACAGCTGGTGTTGTTCTGGGGGTGGTGGCAGTGCCTGGCCCAGCTCACAGCCAGAGGAGTTTTCCTGATATTTCAGCCAGTGGGAATCTGTTTTGCAGAGGATTTTTTTGTAGGATTTTTTCCTGACCTACACCACCATTCCCTGCCTGCTCTGGCCATGGTGGTTTGTGTTTTCCTGCCCTTAGTTTGGCAAAACCCTCTTGGTTCCACCAGGCTACATTTTGGGGATGGTTTCGGTTTTTTTAACTGAGCTCCACTCGGTTTAACTTGCGCTGTTGGGCTGCTGAGAGGGACATTTGCCCTGAAAAATTGTTAATTTGTGGATGGTGGTGGCAACCCCTGTGAGCAGCCCTGCTTTAGGTTGAAAACTGTGGCTGCTGTGCAAGTTTTCTTAATTAAATCTCTTAATAATTCCTGAAATGTCTTTGTGGGATGTTCTTTTACTGTAAAGCAACAACCTGAGCCAGCAAGTTTGCCTTGATTCAGGGACAGAACTGAATCTTTTCTGTTTCTCAGTCCTGCATCATATTTATTAAATCTCTCCCTGAAATGTGACAGAAATTGAGGGGCTGGGTTCTCACTAAACATAAAACCCAACCATTCTCAGAATTTATCCACTCTCAGAGGCAATTTGGGAGGCCACAGTGACTTGTAGGAGCAGGTTCTGACTCCTTTCTTAAAATCCTCTGTTGCATTTTATATGGATTGGCTGGCTAAACCCACTGCAGCTTAATTAAAAAATGAGGAGTTGTCACCCTGAGCTTTCCTTTTTTGCATCCTTTTATTTTGAAACCAATTGAAGGAGCGGTGTGAGTGTATAATGGTGTGATAAATCACTCAATTTACATTTGGCAGAATAAAATTAGCATTGCCATTACTTCATAACAGGCCATGGCCATGACTATGGAATTGATTTCAGAGTCAGGCTGATCCATTACAATTTTGTTAATATTGAATTTTAAATAGGATGATGAATTGCTAATCAATGAAGTTAAAGAAACAACTTAGGGGAAAAAAAGCCTACTGTTTACTTTATAAATTGTCTGTCATTTACTGTGTCCCTTTCCTGAGCTTCCATATTAGAAACTCCATATTTGTAATATTTCAGCTTCATCAAGGATATTTGTGCAATTCAGGGAACAGCCTTTGTTGGACCAAATGAGGAATTTTCCACTCATTTATATAAACTATAAACTTCCACCATTTTTTGGTGCACTAATAGCACCAAAATTACAGCCCAGTGCTGTTGTGCTGCTCCATAACCTCAATGAACTACTCTAAAAACAAATGGAAAGAAACTTTGCTCAATTCCTTCTGTATGCAAAATACCATTTGTTTCTCTTAGCTGTGTGTAGTTCTGGCTCTAATCTATAGATAGAGTTTAGATTTATGAGTTTATCCGAAACCTGAATCTTCTTCTTAGGGTAAAATCAGGCAAAGCTCCTGGTAAAGTTTATGAAGGTGAGAGCTTCCCTTTTTTTTTTTTTTTTTTTTTTTTTTTTTTGTTTTGTTTTGTTTTGTTTGTTTGTTTGTTTGTTTTGTTTTGTTTTATGTAATTGTAGATAATATTCTTGTTCGGGGTAAAAAAATCTTGCCAGTCCCTGAAAATCGCACAAATTTTGGGAGCTGTGCCTATCTGTGATGGAATTTATTCTATCCTGTGACACTTTCTTTCTACTGGACATATTTTTGAGTGTGGGGATTTTTTTTTCTGCAGTTGAATTGAGCCAGATAGAAAGAGAGGCAGATGCATTGCCATATATTCCCCTTTGCTGGTGTGTAACAAAGAGCCATCCAGCCCCTTTAATGGGAACTCAGAGCAGTAGATCACCCGGCCTTTAAACCTCAAAAGATGACCAGGCAACACTTCTAAATTATGTTTTTCTGTCAGGAAGGTGTGGAGCAGTGCTTGAGGAGCAGTGGATGAAATAACTCATCCTTGGCACACAGAATGTCAGGATCAATAGATACAACATTTTCTGTGACTGGAAACTGTAAACAGAGAAATAAATACTTCTTGTGCAGTTTGAATTTATTCATTTGTCATTGTTTCTACTTTTCCTCCACCACCCGTAGAAGTGCAAAACCTCAGTGTAACCAATTAAATCAGGGCTGTGCTAACAAATCTCTCCCTTTGGGTTGCTCTCTAATAAAGGTTGCTTCTTTATTAAAAAAAACCCAATAAATTACTGCAGGAAAGTCAAGCATAAATTTCAGCAAGATGAAAGCATGGGAATATCGGGAGAGGTATTTCTTTAAGATTTTATTTAGAGCTACAGAAATCCTGCTGTCCCAGCCTGTGACCCCTGGTGCCACCCGTGTCACATCCTGTGCTTCTCACCACAGAGAATCCTGACTTTCAGCATCGCAGGTGTGATGCTCCTAGAGCAGTTCTGTGTCAGGAATGAGAGACAATTTTGGACTTTTCCGGTCTTCAGCTTCTGTTTATTGTTATCTTATCAAAATTTCAGCACACTGTCTGCAGCAGGCTCTGCGTGCAGGAAAAACAGCAAAAAAAATGGCCAACAATCTCTTGTTACAAGGCCTTTTAAGTCTAATCAAAAGATAAGCTACCCAATTAAGAAGGGATACCTAAATTATTTTCCTTTCTAACCTAATAACTGACCCCTAAAGACCTGCAGTATGGATTTTTCTACCCAAATACAAAATACCACCTAAACCCAAAAAGAAAAAGGAAGAAGAAGAAATAAGAAAGGAACTCGAGACAACAGCCTGTATCCTCCATCTTGAACCCATCTATAACATACTAACAATCCTAAAACCTAAATTTCTCACCCATGTGACATACTACTCTACTCCATAATCTCTACAATCTATTTCACACTTTTGTGGTTTCTGGTTTACCTTGAGGCTTTGGAAATTTTCTCCATGAATGAGGGTCAAAGTCAGTGCTCCCCTGGGGGTCAGGGTACCCCAGAGCAGACAGAGAAATAGTCCTGGTGTCCTGGGTTTCCACACACAGGGATTATTAAAGTATTAAAAGAGTTCTTTAGCAGCACATCCAGGAATTCAGCCCGGGGTTTTGGCTCATTCTAAATCTGCAAAGACTTCCCAGTGAAAATCTTTGCTGCACCTTTGACACGCAGTGTAAGGGATGAGTGGGGTCCGTGTGGTTTTCTCACAATGTTCACTCTGTGCTCTCTGCTCAGGTTTTACTTAGCAGATGTTTACAAGGGTGTTAGTGACGGGGCAGGGGGGGATGGCTTCAAACTGAAAGTGAGCCACAGGAACAGAAAATCTGTGGCTGCTCCATCTCTGGAAGTGCCCAGGGCCAGGCAGTGGGAGGGGTCTTTGCCTGGAACAGCACAGTTGGAATTTGGTGGTCTTTGAAGTCCGTTCCAACCCAAACCATTCTATGATTCTATAATTCTATATTTGGGAAGGAAAAGGATCAAGAGATCTGGATTTGCTGTTCCCAAAAATTGGTAACTTTGCCTTTTTCTGACTCTTTTCCCCAGCACTTGCTATTTGCACACCGAGGGCTCTCAGCTCTCTAATGTTGTGCTATGGAGGAATTGGCTGGAGATACATCCCAAAAAGTGCACTTGAAGTTCCCTTTTGTTGTGCACCATGGAGTGGGAGATCTGCTGAGGAAAGGGAATTTATTAACCTTTTTTCCCCTGGAGGTCAGAGCTGCAGGATGAGCCTGTTCTCAGTGCTATTGAGGGACTTGCATTGTTGGTCCTTCACCTGGAGAGAAAATGGAACAGAAATGGGAGATATGGGTAGAATAATTATTTCCAACCTCCTTCTGAGGAAGATATTTTAGGAATGTTTCCTTACAAAATACAGACTGTATATAGAAAATGGACCATTCATTTTTGCTAAATATGTCATCTGAAAAACTGGTGCCTACACAAAGGGAGCAGAGGTTTATGGATAGAGACACTTTTTATTCTGCTCTGAGGAAATAATTCTTTCATTTGCTAAGTATTTTTCTACCATAGTAAAGATATCCAGCGCTACTGAACTGCAGTGAATTATACCTGGAATTTTATAAACTGTAGCTGTATAAACAAGAAGCTGAGTTTGTGTTGTACCACTCAATATTTCCCCCACTGATTGCAGCAGTTTTTCAGATGAGTCCCCAGGGAAATAGAGCAACTTCCTTTTGTTCAGAAAGTCATCAAAACCAGGCAGCTTATGATCTTTATCAGCAAAATCATTTGCATTTCTTTTGCTACAGCCTCAGAGAGAGGAAAAGGGGGACAGAGAATGAAACAGAAGAGGGGAGCTGTTTGGCAGAGGCTCTAAGGCAGAGCCTGAAGTGTATTTATGGTTATAATTTTGCACAGATCACTTGGTGCTCTAACACCGTGCTGCTGATCACAACATACATCACACTTTAATTTTAACCTTTGCAATTCATCAATAGTTTCAATATCAAATATAATTCAGCACTGACACTATTGGTTTACAGGTAAGTGGAATAAGAATGGAGGAGACTTAGTAATGGATTAGTTGGCCTGTCAACAGAGGCAGAAAGATTCATGTTGTCTTCTCTATGTTTCTATCACATGCACAAAGCTATAAATAATGGCAACAGCTAATCAGACACAAGAAAGATATATGCTGTCACTGAAAATCAGTTATTTCTACCATCTGAGCTCTAAAAATTTAACCACTGAAAAGGAATCCATTTAATAAAACAGTGTTTTGCTGCTTGTTTTGCAAGCCATGTATATTTAAAGGATTTTTCTTTTAAAGATTTGAAAGAACTATTTCCTTTGGTCATGGTATAGTAGTTCTACTTCTGAATAAGTGCTTATACAACTCCAGGAAACTAGAAATATATTTAGGAAAATAAAATTGGCCAAGAAATTATTTTATTTTTCATTGAACATGAAAAATCCAAGATTTGTCTTCTGTGAGGTTTCTTATTCTAAACTGTTCACTCTGCTACTGGAATTTGGAAAAATGTCTGACCCCTAAGAGTTTCCAAGTTTGCAACATCTCCTTGAATGCTTTCTTCCACTCCTAACTCAGGAATTCAATGGGATGATCAGGGTACTAAATCTGCTTTTTGTTGGTGATGGAACATGGCCTTGCAGAGGCTGATGAAAAAATGTCTTTGTAAATATCAAAAAATTTAACCACAGGTAACCTGATTTAACCCCAGAGACAGCCCTGCTCTAAGGGACAGAGTGGATCAGATGACCTGCCAAGCTCCCTTCCTAAATTACTCTATGTGGTGACCTGTGGTGAAAAGTTTCACATTATCTCCCACTTTTTCCTCTCTATTTACCCTAAACCTGTGGGGTTTTTTATTCACATCCACAGGAAACACAAATGCCCTTGAAGTCTGTGCTGGGGATGAAAAGTCCGAAATACTCAGAGTTTAATTCTTCCTTGTCCTCATCCATTCTGCTGAATGAATTATTTCCATCATACTCAACTCCCACGTAGAGCTACTCATTCAGTGCTCATAATAACCTGCCTGGTGGTAAATTTTACACTGAGCTATTGACTCGTGCATTCTGTTCATCGATGGTTGGTGCTGCAATGTCGATGGGCTGGGATGGGAGCACTGAGACAAATGTGACAAATGTCACTGCTCTGCACTGATGGGCCTGGGAGGAACCTCCTTCCCTCTCCTGCCTCTCCTGGGACAAGTCTGAAACTCTTCAGCAGCACTGACACCTTTCCATGGGAATAAATCACACAGACTCTGTTTTCTTCATGGTGGAAAAAGCCCCTTCTTTATTCACATTGTTATACAATTTTACAGACTCCAGTTGTTCAGAAGCTTTCTTGCCAGTTATTGTTGGAATCTGAGGTATTGATGATTCTCAGATTGTAGAAAGTCTCTGTCTCTCTGCCCCACTGCCAAAGCAGAAGCCATAATTGGTCTGTGCTGGTTTCCAGGTTGTTTATTCTGTTTATCTCTCACATGTTTAGCTGCCCTGCCCAGCTCTGTCCTGCAGGGCAGCGTGTGGGGCTCTGCCCTCAGTGGGATGTGACAAACATTAAATACCAGAAACTCCCTGGGCTGCATTTACAAGAACGTGCCAATATCTGTCACCTACGTTGGACAGTGTGTCCCCAGCCTGAACCAACAGAAAAATGCCAACACCACAGTGAGACATGGAGGGCATGAAGGAGGAGAAAAAGGACAAGGCACACCCAATTTCCTCCCTCTTGTGCCCTTTGGAACCCTTATCTGGAATCCTAAAATTTTACTTTTGCACCCGTGCCACACTTAATTATTACTGATATCAAACCCTCAGAGCTGGTAATTGATCCTGTAAGATTGAAAACTCTTTTCCATGGACAGAGATCACAGCCAGTGTCTCTGGGGGCTCTGTCCAGGGGGGTTCTGACCCCTGCCAGGGTCCCAGACCTGCCAGGGCAGCCAGAGGGATGTCCTGGACTCCCACAAATTCTTCATTGGTTAGTAAAAGGTATTTTACTTGTCCATCAAATCTCTCTACTCTCCAATTGTTTACATATTTTCTTCGCTGCTTCTCATGGGTTTATGTAAGTGCTAGATGTTTTTTCCCCAGGAATAGATTGTTATATTAATGAACTGCTCACACCAAGATTACTTTCACATAGGAACTTGCAAAGTGCTACCTTGACAGGCCAGCCACTGATTTAACAGAGCAGCCCTGATTTTGTGAGGCCTTTCTTTATAATTTTTCTGCCTTACTACAGCAGCTCTCCCTCACATTTTCAGGTTTTTAAGAGAAATGCTTGGAAATCTGCCAGTGCTGGGTGTGTTATCCCTGTCTGCACCGATGAGATTACAGAGCCCGAGCCCTGCAGGGGCACAGTGAGACAGAACTTCCCTCTATCACAGGTGGCTAAACACTCCAAACATTTCTGTTTTACCTGCTGGCACCTCCAAGCAGCTGCTCAGAAAAGTTTGATTTTATTTTGTCCTAATCCTGGTGAAAAGTTTGGGTTGTTGGGCACTTCTGAGGGACAAGTTCATTTGTAGGGTTTGGAGGTTTTGGATGGTATTTCAACATATATTTAATTAATGGACTAGGGCTGCTCTAAAAAGTGTTACCTTTTAGGAAAATCCGTCTCCTGAAAGTGCTTAGGTGTGTATGGAGTACATTATAACTCTAAGGGTGTATATTGGCTGAAGAAAGTGAAAGGAATCCTTTAAAGACCTCCTACTCTTGTAGGATGACTTCACAAGCAATTTATCATTTATTGTGTATTTTCATTTAATCAGAATTCCTTTTCCCTTGCCTTCCCTTTCCCTTCTCCTTCCCTTCCCCTTCCCTATTAATCCAGTGCTATATGTCCATAAATGCTGCAAAAAGAAAAAAAAAAATCAAGTTAAATTGAAGATCAGTCTCCTGTATGAGGATTATACTTAAAATTTTGGGACTGAATCTAGAGTACTGAAAAAGATGTGCTGTCAAGATGGCTTTTGCATTTTCCAGTGGTTTGTGTCATGTCATGGAATTAGTCCAGATGTTTCCTGTTTTTTCTCCTGAAAAAACTTATTCTGAGGAGTTCTGTGTGATATTTCTTTTCTAAAGTGAGACATAATTCTGAAGGCAAAATATTGCAGTGTCATTGCCAATGATTATAACATCAGATAGAAATGTGGAGCAAAAAGGAGCCTTGATTCAGCTGCAATTTCAGGTGAAACGATCTGCTATCAAATATTCCATCCTCATTCAGGGATTTGAGTGTAAAAATGTAAAATGTGCAGCAATGATGGGTAGAATGCTCTCCAGCCCCAGGTTTTTTTCCCATACAGGATGCACCCTACAGACCCTGCTGGCATCTGGAGGGGAGGGGAAATCCCAGCTCCAGATCTGAGCCCTGCGAGGGTGAAATGGTGACGGGACCGAGTGCCTGGGCAGGCAGAGCTGCTGCCTCCTCGCCTTTACAGCAGACAAATATGACTGGAGTGCACTCTCAGAAAGGGCCTCAGATGTGCTTTTTAACCTTCAGTGCTCTCTGGACAAATCACTGCTTATGACAGGCTTCATTACTGCTGGAAGCCTGGCCAGAAGCAGAAGGAGGGGAAGCAGAAGTGCTTTTTATCATTTCTTTGGAGAAACGCTGCACACTCACCACACAGGGCAGTAATTGTCCATCACTTTTCTCTGACACGTTATGGAAAGGAGAAAAGGCATTAGAGAGGCAGGTAAGGAGACTGATCTTGTTGAAACATTCCATTCGAGCTAACAGCTTGTGTTAGAGCAATCCCATCCTTTGTGCTCAGGGAAGCAGCTCAGTCCGTGACTGGTGTGCCAGAGTTAGGCTGTGGAAATCTGAGTGCAGGACCTCCTCCAGCACTTTGTGTTGTGATTCCCACTGTAGGGAATCAAGGATAACCTCATCCATATTCCCTACTTAGGTACCACAGTGCTCACAGGGATAGATCTCGGGTAGGGTTTGCTGGTAAAACACAAATAAAATTGCATTTCGGGACCTGAATTTCAATGTGAAGTTTTGTGTTAGGTAAAAAGAGATCAAAATGATCCTCAGAATGTATTCTGAATATTCATGGGCTGCTGGAGGTGCTGCAGTGTGAGCAGTCTGCAGGGCTGGGACAGCTGTCAGTTCTATTGTAAGGTAGTTTGTTGTTCAAAAAGCCTTCACTAAAGGCAGGAAAAATGCTGATTGCTCTGGAATGACTCCAGTGCCAGCCACTTCATATTGTTCAGCAGTGAGATTACCAACTCCTACACCTCTCTCTTTGAAAAAGTCACTGAATTCATCTCTGCTTCAAAAGACCAGACCATAAATACCAGCGCCTTGGATAAAGTCAATGCATCATTTCCCTGTCGTGTCCCACAGCATCCAAAGGTTTGGTTGGAAATGGTTCTGATGGCAATTTCAACCCCTCAGCTCCAGGGGAGAAGTGTAGATCTTGTCAAGGCATTGGAAAGAAGGAGTAAGAAGTTGCTGAATGTACAGGGAAAGGGTGGTTTATGTGTTCTATTATTTCTCCTTGACTTCCAATTCCAGTTTTTTAATTGCTTCTCTTTGTTCTTTGGATCACTATTGTTATCTGGAACTGTATTTTCTTTTTTTTTTTTGCTTTATCTCGAGATCAGCCCTCAAGAACACCTCAAGAATCCCTTTTTCCTTCCACCATCCCCTGCTCCTGTCAGGGTGTGTCCCTCCATAGGCCCCATGCTACACCAGTGCCCTTGCCCCGAGCACTGACAGCAGATATTAACTGTAAAAAGGGAAATCCTGGCAGCTCTCAGTGCTCCTTAGCCCATCTTCATTACTGATGGTTAGGGGAAGAACTGTGTGCTAAATTCAAATGGAAAAGGCTGCTGCCATGTTCCCCAGCACCTTATCAGCAATCACTACCCAGGCTTGTAGAACATTAAATCACTTGTGAAGGGTGGGAGATTAATAAGAGGTGTTTTAATCTTCTCTTCACTCACTGCAGCACAAACAACACGATGTACAAAGGTGAAGGAAGGGAGGAAACCAAAGCTTTTTTTTTTTTTTTTTTTTTCCCTGAGCTGCTTGGTAAATCCATCACTCCCTGAAAAGAAACTTCAGCAGTGTCACTGGTAGCTCAGAAAGGCTCTGACAGATTGAACCACGTGCAGATTCCTGCTGGGATCCAGCTGCCAGATCAGTGCCAACAGTTTTAGTGGGTTTCCCCTCCTGGCACCCCAAAACTCAGTCCCTGCAGCATCCAAGGGGGGACATGCAGTGTGCTGGGGCGAGCTGAGAGCTCCCACACCAGAATTAACACAAAAATTCACCTCCTGCTCCATAGGAAATGTGTTTGGGCCTTCAATCAGCCCAGCCAAAACTCTGCTGTCTCTGCAGACCAGCACAAAGATCTGCAAATTGACACATTCAAAACCCTGCTTGGGCTGTGGGAGAGTGGGGATTCATTATTCCAAATGGACAATTTCTAATATTCAATTTATAAGGCTTCTGGCTGTTAAAAAAAATCTGTTTGGGACCATTCAGCCAGTCATTCCAGTGTCTGGTATTGGGAATTTTTAATTTGACTTTGTGAAGGAGAGCTTTGCTGCAGACTTGCTTGGAGGTGAAGGGAATATTCATACAGGTCAATATTCATCCCAGAGCTGGGAAATGGATGCTAAGCACAGCCTGGAGCTGAGCTGAGGCCCTCTGGCCCGTCAGTTTGCAGAAGGCTTCACTAAAATTGCCATTTTTGCCCTATTTCAGTCTCATAATTGCAGTGGTACCGTGTGTGTCCCAGGAGTGACACTTTCACAGAGCTCTGCAGGAGCTGCCAGCAGAGCAGGGAGCCTTTCCCAGGCCTTTAGAAGTAGTAAAACTTCTTTGTGTGCCTCTCTCCACCTCCCACCCTTGGTTTTCTGTCTTGCCAGGCCTTCCCAGAGCAGACAATCACTGCCATTAAGACAAAGCACTCGCCTTCCCCGAGCTGCTAGAGCTTGTACAGAGAGAAAAAAGGGAGAAAGGGAAAAGGAATGGAATATTTCTCTGCAAAGGGCACCTGTCTTTTACAGAGGATAAAGTGTTGCCAGATGAGCTTAACAACATTATTAATCAATCTGTGGAGACATCTTTCTTATTTTTTTTGTTTCCTTTGTAGGAGAAATCTTTAGAAGAAAACAATCCAGGCAGAGGAGGAGATAAAAACCTCTGCAGAAGCAGACAGGGGGGTGAATTTTCTCCTTGATAAGTCAGCCCTGCTCTCTTCAGTAGAAATTCCTTAGGGAAAATATACTTGAAGTTTATACCAAGATCCAGGTTTGGAATGTTTGTAGGTTATTTTGTTTAACAGAAGTTGATTATTTCTTAGAAGGGCTCAACTCACCACTGGAAAAAGTTTCATATTTAATTGTTTGGTCCTGTCAGGACCCTTGACTGAATGGCATCACCTTTATTGTAGGTGATGTCCACACATGGAAAAGACTCAGGGAAGTGTCTGTGCTAATAATTTATTCTTTGCAGAGGTTTTCACTCAGCAATTGGGAATTGTTGAGAAGTGCCTATCAGTGAATCAAAGCATCCTACAAACTCTGGGAAGCAGGGAACTGAGGCTTTGCTGCTGCTTGTTTTAGCCTGCCAGCAAAGCTGAGTGATTCACCAGATTCCCCTGACAAGGAGCACCCTTCCTGCACCACCACTGATGCCTCAGGTTTTAGTTTTTCTATTTTTCACATTCTGAGCTGCTTTAGTGTGTGGGTCTGGGCTTCATTTTATGGGATGGTGAGCTCTCCTCACAGAGCAGAGACAAAACAATTCCTGCTCCAGCTGGGCACCAAGGACAAATGATCCAAACCTCAGCCCAGGAGCACAAACAGCGTGGGCTGGAGAGAGAAAAACAAGCAGGGTGGGACTGATGGGCTGGAGCTGGAATGGGACAATGAACTCCAAGGTGCCAATGGAGCAGAACTGATCCCAGGGAGAGCCCCGGGAGCGCTCGTGCATTTTGGGACCATTTTGGGTCATTTGGGTGCAGCCCTGGCTGGGCTCTGGTGCTGCCCAAGGTGGATCCATGGAGGAGATCCTTGAATAAATCCCTGCTTTGTTCTGGGACTCTGCCCAGCTCTGCTCCAGCTCAGCCTGCACAGGGCATCACCACCAACCTCCCTCACACCTGGCTGCAAATTCTGCAGAAAATGCTTCCACCCATGGTGGATTTTTCACTTTCTTTGTGCTGCTTGAAGGAAAACTCCCACTGCTGCCAGGGGATGAGGATGGATGGAGGCAGGAGGCCGTGGCAGAGCCCACCCCTGATGGACACAGATGGAGGATTTGGTGTCTTACCACAAAGGTAGTTGAAATACCTGAATAAACACAATGAAAAGTCACAGGGGAAACTAAAAACAGTACTGAACTTGTCTTTCACTGTAAGATGGAAAGTCAGAATGGAAACTAAAAACAATACCGATGTTTTCTTTAGAAATGGCGGAAAAGCCCACATTTTGCAACAAAATCAAGTAGACAGGGAGTCAAAGGCTCAAGTGGTTCCAGAGTCAAAGACTTTTCCATAAGAGGTGGGTCTTCCACAGTCTTATTTTCTGCATCTCTAATCTAGAAAATATGTAATTGGAAGAAACACAATGGAATTTAATGAAGAAGAAAATAAGTAAATAAAATAAATCCTTATTGCCCAGGCAATAAGTAAAAAATATGTAAAGTACATTGGAAGCACTGAGTGAGGTTTTGAAGGAACATTTTTGCACTGCCAAAAATGTTTATTTCTATTTAATCTGCTATTGAAATGTCCCAGAGATGCAGTAAAAAATCAAAATTTTTTGGTTTTTACGTTCCATATAGTTTATAAATTTTACCAAAATTCCTATGGACTCTTTGTTCCTTGATTGTTGTTTTGTTTGACTGTATCTCTTTAGAAAAGGAGTTAATAACTAAATAGAAAGGGATTGTTAGAAAATACAAATAGAAAGTTGAGATTATCATTGAGAGGATGAATATGAAAATGGGGGTAATAAAGTCAGTACCTTTCTTCTCTGCTAATCAGTATTAGAAGATCTTTCAGAGTGCTCCCAAAAATCTTTCTCCATATAATCCATGGATTGAGAATGAGGTTTATTTTCCCACTGTTTAAGAGGGAAGATAGATTCAGCCACTTGCAAATTTCCATATAAACCTATTTTTACATTTTGATTTTTTTCCTCTCCCAGCATGAGCTGCTAGAGAATGAAAATGGTCTGGGAGATTTCTGTGTTCCTTGTGGCACTGCTGCCATCAGAAACCCTTCACCAATTCCTGCTTCTCATCCTGTTTGTCACTGCCCTTGGTGACCAGAGAGCAAAGCCTTCCTGAAAAAAAAAAAGCAAAATCAATAGGAAGTTTATCTGATTCTCACTCAGATTCATTGCCTTCCCATCCTTCCTTCCAATCAGTGATATTAATGGTTGAGAGCCCAGACTAAAGGAAAACCAAACAAGTTTTGTCCTGGAAAAGCTACGAGGCAAATTGCTGGCAAAGGGCAGGAGAAGGGAGGGTGCACAGAAAAACCTGGGGAGTTCAGAACTTGGATTAAATCCAGGGGTTTGTGTCTGAAAGTGGATAAATGCAAGGCATTTCTCTCAAGGGGCAGGAAAAAAAGGCATAACAAGCAGAAATAAAACACAGGAGAGCAGAACAGAGGGCAGTAATGCAGAAAAGATTCTGAGAGAGACAGCAGGTAACAAATTAAATATAAGTGAAATGTGAGGCTATTAGGGGAAAATGCCACAGCTATTTTGGAGTGCATCTCTCACGAGCAGAGAAAAGGGATAATTCCCATTCCCTGTGATGGGAACCAGGCTCTTGTGTTCACTGGGGGAGAGGCAGCAGGAATTAATTAATGGTGCTGAGGAACTGGAGGTGGCCAGGCAAGAGCAGCTGCACAGGGCAGAAAGCCACCAGGGTTTTCCACCATCTGTGATGGCCAGCAGGGAATGAAAAGGATGCTCTGATGCCAGGGAGAGTTTGGACAGGGAAGATTCATTTAGGACTATGATAAAAGCCTTTTCTGGGGTGTTGTCGCCATAATGATCCTTCACTTTGAGGGGCTCTCCTTGCAGAAGAGTTATGTGCTCAAAAGAATCCCCAGGAATTCCAGAAGGAGCTGCAGATCAAATAGGTGAGATTTCCTGCCCTGCCCCAAATTTTCTCTCCTCCTCCACAATTCACACCAGTTCTCAGCACCAGGGAAGATCAGAAATCAGCTTTGTGTCAAGCAGGGATCTGAAAGGAAGGTTTCAGTTTTGGTGTGAATTTTGTCCTGTTTTGGGAGATTTCAAGTCAGGGAAGATAATTTTAGGGCCTTTGATTAATCCTTGGTGTGCATCAGAGATGATTCAGTCTGTCAGACAGCTCCAAAAAAC
This sequence comes from Lonchura striata, assembly GCF_050655825.1. Classification (NCBI taxonomy): domain Eukaryota; kingdom Metazoa; phylum Chordata; class Aves; order Passeriformes; family Estrildidae; genus Lonchura; species Lonchura striata. The sequence continues at coordinate 28,700,962 of NC_140711.1, forward strand.
TTGCACTATTTCCGGCACTTCAGATTATTTTCTATTAATATTTTCACCCCAAATACTTCAAAACTATTTTATAACTAGTTAATGGATGTCAGCAACATTAATTGATGCAGAGAGCAATTAGTGCAGGTTAACAAGTAGCATAAAGTCCCTGGCTTAAAACAAATTATTATTTTAAAAGTTGACTTATTTGCTGTTGGATTCTGTAACAAATGTGCTAGAAACTCTCTTGCTGTGCTCAGGCTCTTAGAAAAAACAATCTCAAATCCTCTAAAATATCTTAATTTAAAATCAAGCTGATGCCCAAACTCTTCTTACATTTTCTGCTTTAACTTTCCATGGTTTTTGAGATCAGACTCTTTTCCTTTTATTTCTCCTTGCATCATCATTCAAAAAAATTTGAGGTGCAAGAGATGGTGGGGAAAAAATGAAGGAAAAAAAAAATCTTTCTATCAGTGAAAGGTGAAGGGTTCTCAATCTTCCACTCATATTGGAATTCACCTTGTAGGCAAGCTACAATAATTTTGTTAATTAAGACTTGTAATTTTTAAAGACATCCCACTGAGAGGATCAGGTAGTGACTCCACTTGGCTCAGATGTTTCAATATATTCCTGGTTTCAGGTTTATAATTATGCTGGAAAATGCAATAACATTCTGGTGCATCATACATTATGTGTTAGAAATTCAATATTCTTCAATAGCACTCATTTTTTACAGCCCTTTGCAAGGGAAGCGGGTGATGAAACCAACAATCTCCTGCTTTTTTTCAGCCTTCTTAATTCTTAATGCTTGAGGCAAAATGGTTCTAAAATTACCTTGTAGATGCTTTCTAAAATCCTCTCTCACATTTGTTTTCCGCTCAAATCATACTTTTATTACTGTGAAATAAATAAATGCATTCACATTATGCATAGAACTCCCCAATTTCCTTTGAAGTATTTCTTACAGGCAAAAAGGCTTTGATAGGGGATGTCTAAATGTTTACAGATTTTCACCAGAGCTACTCTGGGATGAGATCATATTATTGTCTCATTCTGGTGGGTTTGCTCAGGGTTTTTTTGGTTTGGTTTGTTTAATAAATATTAATTTATAGAATCAGAGAATGGTTTGGTTTTGAAGAGACTTTAAAGTCCATCTCATTCCACTCCTGCCATGGGCAGGGACACCTTCCACTGGACCAGGTTGCTCCAAGTCCTGTCCAATTATTGGTGATTTATTTTATTTCTTTGATTTATTTTTATTTTTTACCTCAGTGATTTATTTTATTTCTTTGATTTATTTTTATTTTTACCTTGGTGATTTATTTTATTGGGATGTGAGACAGGCCTTTTTACCAGAGCAGTTAATTAGATTATTCTTCAGCCCGCAGAGCAGTGATATAATAAATCATTAGAGCAGATTTAGTGCATCTGTGACTTGGTGCACACGGGAGAGGGAAGAAACCTCTTAAAAATCCTTTCTGTTCTTCTGGCCAGTGCCTAATTTCACTATTCATCCACTTGCCCTTGGAGAGCCAGTTGATAAATTCCTTGAATTATTCAGTGCCCCAGGCCAGGCTGAGGTTTGGAGCACCTTGGGACAGTGGAAGGTATTGGACACGAAATGAGTGCACAGAAGCTTGGTGAGTTAAAACAGAAAAAGAGAGAATTTTATTTCTGACCTCACAATATATAGAATTCCAAAAGTGACAGTGGATTGGAGGATGAAATTGCCACCTCTCCAACTATACTGATCAAACCAACAGTCCATCACTTCTCTCTTCCCAAAAACAAGAATGCAAAATAATCATTATTCACATGAACAGTGCATGAGAACACCAGTAGAAATATGTAAACATCAGAAGGCATAGAAAACTTTTAAAAGAACTTCAAAACTTTCAAAATAACTATAAAAGAAAACTTAAAACTTTTAAAGATCAGAGCAACCCCCATGGCAGGGGTGGCACTAGAAGAGCTTTAATGTCCTTGCCAACCCAAACCATTCTGGGATTCTCTGAATTATTTCCTAGCAGCTGTTGCTCCTCTGGAATTCCTACTCTCCCCACATGTGAAATTGGGGGATTTGCCCCCAGAAATGCATGACAGCTGCTGGGAGAGCAAGACAAGGGCAGGAGAAGCCCTGCAGGGCAGGTTGGATCTGCAGCATCTCCTGCAAAAGGGGAAGAGCTCTGAACCCAACTGCAGATTTCTGCCTGGGCAGCTTCAGGCAGGCTTGGTTATCTCTGCACTGCACTCTGGAGTCTTTGCACTGTATTTTGTTATCTTTTCCTCCAGGGTTTGATAGGGATGGGATCAGCTCCTTCCCTTTGTGCCTTGAGGCAGGATCAGGCTGGGCTTGGTTAAACCCCAGTGCCTCCATCCACACCTTCCACCCAACACCTTCATCATGGAGAAACTCTTAACGTGGGAGTCCAGAGCTTGCCTCTGGATGCCCTGGCAGGTCTGGGGCCCTGGCAGGGGTCAGGAACCCCCTGGACAGAGCCCCCAGAGACACTGGCTGTGATCTCTGGCCATGGAAAAGAGTTTTCAATCTTACAGGATCAATTACCAGCTCTGAGTGTTTGATATCAGTAATAATTAAGTGTGGCATGGGTGCAAAAGTAAAATTTTAGGGTTCTAGATGAGGGGTCCAAAGGGGACAAGATGGAGGAAATTGGGTGTGCCTTGTCCTTTTTCTCCTTCTTCATGCCCTCCATGTCTCACTGTGGTGTTGGCATTTTTCTGTTGGTTCAGGCTGGGGACACACTGTCCAACGTAGGTGACAGATATTGGCACGTTCTTGTAAATGCAGCCCAGGGAGTTTCTGGTATTGAATGTTTGTCACATCCCACTGAGGGCAGAGCCCCACACGCTGCCCTGCAGGACAGAGCTGGGCAGGGCAGCAGAACATGTGAGAGATAAACAGAATAAACAACCTGGAAACCAGCACAGACCAATTATGGCTTCTGCTTTGGCAACGGGGCTGACAGACAGAGACTTTCTACAATCTCAGAATCATCAATACCATGGATTCCAACACTTAACACTCAATTTCTACTCAAAATAAATAATAACCCCTCAGCCTTCCCTTTTGGAAAGAATTTCCCATTAATATTTGTTCTTATGCAGGAGGTGTTTGCTCAATAAAGACAGCTGACATTTGAAATTCAATCAATTATAATCTTGCTTCAGATTTCGTGCTAATAAAACCAAGCACGAGTAGTGTGGAATAGTTAAATTATAAAACAATTAGGAATAATAGCTGCTTTAGGTCATAATATTGTTAAATAAAATTAAGCTTGGAATGAATTGTTTCAGATGTTTTGAACTGACAACTGTTTCAAGTCAGATTTCAACAGGTTTTCACCTTAAATTTAACCCATTAACCATTAAGAGTAATTTCTTTTACATATGAATAATAGTTTGTTTTATCTGAGTATTTTATCTGTGATTACTTGGATTCTTTTGCAATTGTAAAGAAAAAATATTCTGACTAAGTGAGAAAGACCCAGCATAATGTCAAGTATATAATAGAAAATTTCTGTGACACAAAGTGAGAATCACTCACATTAAAAAATAAACTGAATTATTATAATGAAAATACATTAGGAAATTAATTTAGAAACAAAACCTCAATGCCTGATTGTTAAATTTTGAAAATGGACCTGCATTTGTGAATTGCAGGGAACTGCTCCAGATTATTTTGTATATCTGAGCCAGGATCCTCTATGACAGAAGCTGAGAAAAACTGGGATTTCTTTCCCTTTTTTTTTTCCCCATAGCCAGAGCACACAAAGCAACCAGGGTGTTTTATTAAATGCTGCTTATTTTAAAAATACTGCTTGTACAGTGAAACCATCCTGACTGTTTTCCCAGCCATGGGAGCAAAGAAATAAGAGAAGGGGATAAGAACATTAAATTGAATGAGTCCTGTAGTTAAAGGTTTTGTAAACTCCCTTCCTTTACAGGTTGTTACGAGCTCCAGAGAGTGTTACCTCCTAGGTCAAGGCAAGACAGCTTTTACTGCAAACCTTTTGTTTTTCTTTCCACAAAAATGTTTATTCCTTCCACACAAATGTTCTCATTTCTTCCCCAAATCTCAATAAACTTTCCAACTTGTTGATTTCTTTTATAATTTTTTTTGATCACCACAGAAATGCAATTTTTATTGTTTTCCCCCCTCTCCCTGGCAATGTTCAGTTTTACCAGTTTGCCAGAAGAGTTAAGACTTTTTTTTATTACTTTATCTTCTGTGCTTCTTACAGAGCTGATAAACCTGAACTGGGATCAGGTAAGCTCAATCAATAACCAAGCTCAGTAACAATTTGAACTGGGGGTATTTATCATGATTAACCGATATGATAATAATATTAATATTAATAATAACAGCAATATATAGTAATATACAATAATATAATAATGACAAAAATAACAATAATAATAACAATTATAATAAGAAGAATTAATAAAAGTAATAACAATAACAACAACATTAGTAATAATAATAATTTAATTTGGCAGCCCCTTTGCTTTACACTGTAGGGATGTTTCCAATATAATCCAAATGAAGTCCTGCTGGAGCTTTTGGAATGTGTCATAATGACACCAGGCAAATGTCCATGTCTTGAAGGTGTTTTACAAGCAAATGAATGATAATTTTAGCAGGACTGCCCATCCCTCTGGCAGTCAGGGGATGTGACCCTCTGAGCATCCCCTGCACCTCATCCCCCTTCAGAGCCCTCACTTTTTGATATAACGTCTCATCAATTTAAAACCTCGTGCATCAACATCTCTGGGCGATGCTGAAGGCCTTTTGAAGCCTCTCCCTGTGACCTTGGAGGAGCAATCCTGTGCTTCTGCACCTCCAGAATTCCTGGGGGCTCTCAGGAACCTGCCGGAGGCAGCCCCGAGCCGTGAACCATCCCTGCCGCAGGCTGGCACAGCTGTGTGACCTCCTCAGGCTCTGCCACAGCAGGGGCACCTGGAGGAAAGCTCCTCACCAGCAAAATGGCACCAGGAGGGGAAGGGCAGAGGGAGAGAAGAAAGTTTGCACGGTTACACCCAGGGAGAGCCATCAGCTCGTGGCTGGGAGGCAGGATTTGGGTGTAAGCCAAACTGCAGCCAGGCAGAGCCGCGGCGCACTGGCAAGTTGTGTCTCCTCTCAGAAACATTTGGAAATGAAACCCCTCCTTTCTTTAATGTTCTTTTGCCCGAGGAGGATGGGCACCCACTCCAGCTGCAGTGGGATGAGCACCTGGAACGCTGCCCCTGGCTGCTGGGGCTCCCTCCTCTCTCCCCAACCACAGCAGAAATCTCTGGGAGCAACGCTGGGACTGAGTTGGAGACACTGAAAGATTCTTTTACAAGGGAGAGAGGTATTTTAAAAGAAATAAATTTGCCATAGGGTTGCCATTCTCCAACTTTGCTTTTTGTCTTTACTCTTGAAACAACTCGACTGGCTGATTCTTCTTGCCTGTTTTTCCCAGTTAATAAATACAAATTTGCATCTGCCTCTTAATGGTTCTGGAGCATTTCCTCTTAGACACTCACTAAGAGACTCACCCTTTTTAGGATGAGGGAAAGGCTTGTCTTCCCTGGAATAAATGATATGCAGGCTCCAGGCAGACACTAAAATATGTGCAAGGCATTGGACATGTCTTATCCAATTTGTGTGAAAATTTAGAGACAAAAGCTACCTGGGCTGAGCTTGCACTGGGCCAGGCTTTAGATGGACTTTTTAAAGCCTTGCTGGAAGCAGGATTTAACAGAGCACAGATTTCACATAAAGTATTGATCTCACATCTTTGTAACTGGGAGTTTTACTATCTTTAATCAACCTAAAGCCCATGTAGTTATTTTTCTTCTCTGATTTGACAAGCAGGCTAACATTAAGGTGGAAGTGTTATTAATACTGTGAGATGAGCTGAATGTACTGCAAGCCATTGGAAGGAAAGGTGGCCAAAAAAAATGAAAAGGTGAAATTATGGGAACTGCAAGTACAGTTTATTGTGATGGCTGCAGCAAAGAAAATCCAGGGAGCAGCTGAAATTGTTCATGGTGTGTATTATCCAGAAACAAATCTCAGGCACTCAGCTGTTGCCACTTGCACAAAATAGGTGATAAAGTGAAATATGAAGAGCCACAGAGCCATCAGCCTCCTGTCCAAAGCCCAGAATGTGGCTTTCACCAAAGCAAATGGCCCAATATATTAATGGGGTTTAGTCAGCCAAAGGAACCAGTGGACTTTCAGTCAGCTTCTCAGTCACTTTTATGTGAGGAGTGAAATAGTGTTTTCAAAAGTTTGAAAGAGACATATCTTGGCAATCCCTGGAAATGGCTTCTCTGCTAAGCTGGGCTGTGATTTATATGAATTAGTATCAGTCTGGCTCAGATGTGAAATTAAATACTTCTAGTCCCAAGATGTTCAGGTAACTTTTATTCTTAATTTTCTTTTGATAGGTGTAGTGAGTACATTTAAAAGTGGAACAGTCATTCGAATTTTTCACAGAAAATACAGCTATGGATTTTTCTCTCCCTTAGTCCTTGGTGCTTTTTTTTTTTCCCTTCTCATGTAATAAAAGCTGACTTCCTTCTCTCTCCATCAAACCTGCTGTATATCTGCCTTCCTGAGGAACTGGGCCAGTCCTGACTGTCCACTCGTGAGTATTCCAAGATTCTTGCAGAAGGAAAAAATTTAAACTGATACATATTTAATAACAACTTCTAGTCAGTTTATTGTGTCTGGATGTGGAAGGATTTGGGGGGTTTTGTTGTATTTTTTTTTGGTATGTTTTTGTTATGTTGGCTGTTTGAAGGAGGGTTTAGTAGGGAATTCAGTGAAGAAACAACTGACACTATTAGGAAATAATAAATTCTCTTTAAGGATAAAATGGTGCATTTTTTAATACTCTAATCATGTACACTGCTGTAGATGTCTCAGTGCAAGGAAATAGAACTGAAACTGTCTCTGTACCTCACTGCAGAGACCCGTGCTGTGCTGCAGGGCTTCTGTTCTACAGCAGGGTTTGATTTAGGAGCTGGAATGTTTTAGAAGTGAGAAGGATGAATTTTGGGTGGTGGGGGATATATCAGGGTGTTCATCATTAGCTCTGACTCTCATTGCCACATCCATGCCTCTTGTGACTACGAGAGAAGGCAGCAGTAAAACCACGTGGGTTTGGCACTGAGATAATCTGAGACAAAACAATTAGAGAGCAGCACCCTTCTGATATTTCACAGAACTCTTGTTTTAATATCAATATTGGCAAACAAACTGATAAATTTGTTTGCCAATATTGATTTTAAAACAATGACATTGTTTTAATATGTTATTAAATATTAATATGACATTGTTTTAATATGTCATTAAAACAATGTGACATTGATGTCACATCACTGCAGGTGATAAACTCTCACATTCTGAGATATTCCAATTTTCCAAACCTAGAGTGGGTAGAAACTCCTTCCCAAGCCCTTGAAGGAATGATCCCCTCTTGTGGAACAGCAGTCAACAAATTCAGGTTGTATCTTTAATTTATATTTTATTTCAGCTGTGGATGCAATGCAAGGGTTTTCCATGTTGGTTTTCACATAGTGGTTTCAAAACCAGACATCACTGTAGATTGTTTGGGGTTTATCACCTTTTAAATTAAACTTTGTGCACAAATCAGGACAGCTGGGGAAGAATCACCTTTAGCTAAATTTAACCAAAATATACACTTCAAACTTTTTGCTGATTTGAATGATAAAATGCAGGGGACAAAGGAAGTGCAAGAAGTCTGTGATTTGTCCTCTCGGTCCACAGCAGGATCAGCTTTCCTGAGATATTTCTGAGGAATTTTTATTGAATCTCAGTCCCTGAATACTTACATTGGGATCTTTGTGCATTTTGCAGAGGAGAGACTCCTCCAGCACCTCCCTTACAGTGCAACAGAGAGTTGCTGAGATCTCCTGGCTTCACAAACCTCTTATCAATTCCAGAGCTGACCTTTGGGAGTTGTACAAGACACGCAGAAATGTAGGTGGCATTGCAATATTACTAATATAAACTTCAAAATATATTTTCTATAAATACTCCTGGTCACCAGGGGTATTTACACTCATTTTTTGCAGTCCTGGGAGATCTGCGCAATACATTAGTGAGAAATGACTGATGGATGTATTTTTCATCCTTCTGAAATGCAACAATGTGGGAGTCCAGGGCTTCCCTCTGGCAGGTCTGGGACCCTGGCAGGGGTCAGGAACCCCCTGGACAGAGCCCCCAGAGACACTGGCTGTGATCTCTGCCCATGCAAAAGAGTTTTCAATCTTACAGGGTGAATTACCAGCTCTGAGGGTTTGATATCAGTAATAATTAAGTGTGGCACGGGTGCAAAAGTAAAATTTTAGGATTCTAGATAAGGGGCCAAAGGGGACAAGATGGAGGAAATTGGGTGTGCCTTGTCCTTTTTCTCCTTCTTCATGCCCTCCATGTCTCACTGTGGTGTTGGCATTTTTCTGTTGGTTCAGGCTGGGCACACACTGTCCAGCGTAGGTGACAGATATTGGCACGTTCTTGTAAATCCAGCCCAGGGAGTTTCTGGTATTGAATGTTTGTCACATCCCACTGAGGGCAGAGCCCCACACGCTGCCCTGCAGGACAGAGCTGGGCAGGGCAGCAGAACATGTGAGAGATAAACAGAATAAACAACCTGGAAACCAGCACAGACCAATTATGGCTTCTGCTTTGGCAGCGGGGCTGACAGACAGAGACTTTCTGCAATCTCGGAATCATCAATACCACAGATTCTGACACAACAGAAGCTTTTTAGATGGTGAAGCCCCTGATGCCAACAAGGCCATGGGTGCAGTGGATTGGAGATGACCTCATGAATCACTGCTGCTCTTCCCTCCAAGGGTTTGGAATCTTTGGAAGGTTTCCTTGCAGAAATTGTTCTTTTTGTGAGATCGCAATGCTGGGGAATATAAATAATCACATGCCAGGCTCTCAACATCTCCCCCTCAAAGCCCAGGAGTGTTTGGACACCGTGGAAGTGCACAGTTTATAACAATCCATCAGCTGTGGTTGGGCACACGAGTATGAGTTTGACTCCCATCCTGTGCCTGCTCCATTTGCCAGCTCCAGGCTGGAGCGAGGAACCCGTTAGGAAGCACCTGGAAGAGCTGTCTGGTAAATAGGATAATTTGTTAGCAGGCAGAGAGGGGGAAAGGAGGTTTATGGTGCACAGTTCTATCAATAAGTGCTTGGGTTTCAATCACAAGTGCATCGCTTTTTTATTTCTCCACATAAAGTGATAATGAAGAATGATGACCTCATGTCTAGACCTAAGCTTTTAACTTTGTTGCAGCTCTGGGGGCTTTAATGTTTTTCAAAAAGCAATCAATCAAGTGCCAAAACCTGTCTGGCTAATTACCTCTGAGATTTTCGAAAACTCTCCTCTCTTTTCTCCGAGAAATGTAGTATTTATAAATTGCTTTGTGGAAGCACAAACCAGGTTATGGCCTCTTCTCCTCTCCACCTTGCTTTTCTTCTGCTCTGTGCTTAATGGAAGTGCTAATGTTGTGAATCTCAGCTTCTGACACTGCTTCTGGCTGAGATCACCATCCCTCTTTCCTCCTGGGAAAAAAACATATTTATCTCAAGAGATAAGAATATCTCAGTTGTATTTGGGGGAGGGAACCTAAAAAGTGCAGCTGGTGAACACCCTAAGGTTTGGTGCCACCCGGACCAAAAGGGATTATTTGACTAAATGTGAAATTTCTTTTCACTCTCTATTAACCTAGAGGTATTTCAAATAGAATAATGTTTAATCAAGGTTAAACAAAGGAGAGAAAAAAAAGAAAAAAAGCAGAAAGAGATTTCTAGAAGTGTGGAAGTTAATTTTCCTGCTTCAACCAGGGCAAACCCCAGTCCTACAATGGGGACATCAAAGCTTTCTTTGCCAATCCATTCCAATTCTTGATCGCTGCCCCAGCAAAGAGATTTTTCCTTCTGTCTCTCTCTACCTTCTCAATATCTCTCTGCAGCTGGGCAGCACCGACCAGCGGTGCAAAGATCTCAGTAAAAGTGAGCTAAAGATGCTGGGCTTGGTCCAGCTATTTGAATTGTTCTTTTTTTATTTCCTTCTCTAATACTTTTAAACACTTTTACATCAGAGAGAGAATACTTGTAAATGTCCCAACCCCAAATGGCAAGGAGGTTGGAAATAAATAATGTTTAAAGTCCCTTCCAACCCAAGCCATTTTATGAAATGCTTGTATTTTGACCAAAATAAAAATATATAATAATAAAAAAAAAAAGAAAAAAAAGAAAAAAAAGAAAAACAACAAACCCCACCAACTTTTCTGTAAGCATTGCCTTTAGTGGAACAGATTAAATGCCAAACCCAACATTTCAGTCTTGAAGTGGTGCTCGCACTTGTGAAAACCCAACCTGTAGCACCAGCTATGAGAAAGAGAGAAATAATCTACACAAGAAGAAACAAAGTGAGGATGTCTGAGTTCTCTGCCAAACAGAAACATAATTTGAAATTTCAGGACATTGGTAGAAGGAAGAAATCCATCCATTTTTGTAGAACAGCTGTTTCTCCTGTTTGGGTTTTGGAAATTCAGCTGTGAACTCCTGGGCTGTACAACTGTGTCACCTTTATTTAAAGCACAGGGATATTTACTGCAATTCAAGCTGGAATTTTTCCTAATCCTTCAGAGACTGAGCATTAAACAGATCATAGGATAATTCAGATACAGAGGGACCCAAGGAGGATATCTAGTCCAAACTCTTGCTTAGAATAATTAGTGTGCACATTTTCTTGTCAGTCTACATATAAGTGGGAAAATTTGTATATTTTTGGCTTATATTTTTCCCAAACTCAAGATTGTTCTGCCCAAACACTTCTAAAATAATGGGTGTTAAAAAAGCCCTGAGCTTTTTAATTAATACATTTAATATGTGTGATGGTCTTTGCGTCAATGAAACTTCAAATTATGAAGAGTTTGAAGTTTGTCATTAATTTAAATACAATGAAGTGAATGCACAGTTTGTAATCACATGAACTAATTTCTTCTCCCAATAAACTGAAGTATAACTCCAATATTCTCAGAGCATCAACAAAATCAGGGAATGATTGCAACTGGCATTTATAACAAGCACTAGTTATGGTTGATGTATGAGATAATTATAACGCTTTGCAGGAAAATCTAATAAATCCCAGAACAGTTACTCTGTAAAACCTATTTTTATGGAAATTAGGGTGTGAATATCGCATCCATTACAGCAAGAGGCTGCACAGGCAATTCTGACAGCCTCAATCTGCAGTGTCCACTCCTGAAAGGGAATTGTTTCTGAAGTTTTGCACGGAGGAAATAACTGTGTTCCATTTCCTGAAATGAAGGGATTAATATTAAAATATTAAAATCTTCATAATTTGCACAGCTTGATGAACTTCTAAGGAGATGCAGCTGCTCTGACACAGAGGTTGGGAGCCTGAACAAACAGTGGGGGATGTAGTTTAATATTTTGGCAATAAATAATGCACCAAGATTTGGAGTTAAACTCCTGATATGTGGAGCATCCCAGGAGTAGCCAAGGTTTGTAGGGATATTTGTATTTGATATGAATTCTACTGAACAACAACCTTTTAATTTTTTATTGTAGAGTTAAATTGAAAATTCTCCCTCCACTTTTTTTTTTGTTTGTTTGTTTTGTTATGGTTTGGTTTTTTGAATTTTTTTGTTTTGATTTGGGTTTTTATGTTTGTTTGTTTTTCTTTCTTTTTGTGGATCTGTGGTTTGGGTGGCTGTTTTGTTTGTTTTTGTTTTTGAGTTTTTGTTTGAGCTTTTTTTGTTTGGTTAGTTGGTTTTTGATTTTTTTTTTTTTTAAGGGCTCATAAATTGGAGTTACTCCTGGTTTACACAGCCCAAGGATGGAAACCCTGTTCTCAGCCTTCCATTTACAGTCCTTTAACTTTTATGGATATGAACAGCAGAAGACAGAGTATTCTCCAGAGAGCTGACAGACAATCCTGAGAATAACCTGTCATTCCTAATCTTGCTTTTAAAGTGTTTCTTCAATGCTTCAGGTCCCTTTTTTTATTTTACCTCTTTAAGTTTTCATCTCTGAAAGATGATAGAAAGTTATTAATATGACTTTATGCTTGTCTGAGCTCCCCAAGGACAAGCTTTCAGGATTAGATATCCAAGATAGGCATCCATAATCCATTTGGCATCAGCTGGGGCTGCATTTGCACATTTGCAGGAGTTATAACCTGTGGGTTACTCCATGCTGATGCAAATTCCAAATACTGTAGCAAATGGTTCTGGAAAATATCTGAGTTCTCAAAAAGTGACATAAACATGAGCTTAACCTTGAAGAAAAGGTTCCTCTGACAGCCACAGTATTAGGGAATGGCTCAGGGACTGCCTGGAGCCAGAGCTGATTTGGAAACGTAAAAGCAGATGATGTAAATTGATGTAAATTAGGTAAATCTCAGTCTTGAGAATGGTCAGTGAGCTGCTGCTTTAGCTACAGGTTATAATTTTTATCACCAATATGTTTGGAATTCTAAAAAATAAGTAGAAAATAAGCTTCCAGGAAAAACACTGGCAGACAGAACAACTTCCTTCAGTAGATGTGCCACTAGAAACAAGTTTCACCTCCACTTTCCACTAATATTTCACTTTGATCCCAGTTTTTCAACTTGCAATTTGTATTCTTTAAAAAAAAATCTTTAATTCAGTCATCCCATAACATTTCTCACACTGCTGACTTAGATGCCCTATCTCACCGTCACACAGCAAAGCCTTGGTCCTAAAAAAGAAATAGAATAATCAAAAATAATGTGGAATTTTAATAAATCCGGGTGCGAGATCCTCAGTTTCTCACTTGGTGAAGCTGACACAAAACTCCCCTCATGTCTGGAAGGTTTTAATTCCCTTTGAGTCATTCTTTTGTTAGAGCTCTTCTTCTGTACCTGCTTCTTTGAGAAAAGCCATTTCCCTGTAGAATAAAGAATTTCCAAATGAGAAGAGATATGAATCTTTGAGGAGCCAAGTGACTACCACATGAAAAGAAGATAATGGGATCTATTTTATCTGGATTGAGAAGCATCTGCCAAGTACATCTCAGAGGAGCTGTCTATGAAGAAGAGTTTAGAATAGATTGTTTACCCCATTAAATATCAGCAGAAACTCTGCTTTTGCATTGATTTCCTCTATCTGTACTCTCAGCTGGGAAAGCACAAAAAGGTTTAAGACAGAAACAAGAAAATATTATGGAGTATGTAGCAACTAGAGGAGAAATTAGATGTGGATTTTATTGCATCAAATTCCTTGCTGTCCTGTGTTTGTATCTCCTGGTACTTTTCCTACACAGTGTCTTTAATTAGAGAGAAGGATTAGGGTCTGGATTCAAACCCTGCTGTTATTCCTGGGAATTCTTCTCTCAGTAAGTTTGAAACCCAGTCCGTGAATAAAGCCCACGGCTTTATCCAAGAAGAGAAATACAGACCCAGGCTTTGTTTTGTGTTTGGGCGGGATTTTCTTTTTTTTGGTTTGGGTTTTTTGGCTAATAGCCTAGATCCTCACTCTCTGAAAAATGTGAATATCTACTATGGGACAGATCAATCAAATTAGTCACAAGATTAATCACCTTGATAAACTGAGGTCTTAGATGATAGCAGAACTCCTGAGTGCCTGTGAGAAGAAATTAAAGCATTCCAAAGAGCAATATCCTGGTGGTAGCCTAGTATCTGCATAGAAAATACTGATGTGAGCCTGGCAAAAGAAACTGTGTTTCTTCCAGTTTAATTTCTTCATTAGAGTTTTAATTTATTGCAATTCAAAGGGTTTAACTGTTTTCTTTTCCTGAAGAACCTTTTCAAAAGATCACAGAAGCACTACAGAATGAAGGCAGGTTGGTGGGTGTTATGGCATACATTATCTCAAAGATGTTATTTTAGCATGAAGAGCTTTTAAAACTTAATCAGCTCACCAGCACGCATTCCTAATTGATCTCTTTCCCTAGGACTGCTACATTTTCTTGACCTTTTAATAACTGATGTCTTTAGAGCAAAGACTGTTCACAGAGCTTCTTAAAAGTCAAAAGAAGATCTGAGGTATATTTGCAAAACATACCCAGAACAAGTCGTGGCCTTGGGAAGTTCTGATTTCCTTGTTCTTCCCACGTGCTGCAATAACTCCTGCAGGACCAGGAGATGGAGACTGGGATCATCTGGATCCTTCTGTGGTTGAGGAACCTCCCTTAGGAGATTTCAGTCACCTGCTGATTGCTCCACACGTGAGTCTGGGTTTTTTTAACTTTAAATACTTTTAAAGAGAAAATAAAATTTGTGTCAATTCTGAGTTCAGGTATCTGTAGCTGCTAAAGAGGAAAAAATAAATGATAATGTGTTTTTCCTGAGCAGTTTCAGCTCAGGGTGCTCAGAGCAGCTGTAGCTGCCTCTGGATCCCTGGAAGTGTCCCAGGCCAGGCTGGACAGGTCTTGGAGCAGCCTGGAACAGTGGAAGGTGTCCCTGCCCATGGGAAGGATGGGAATGGGATGATCTTTAATGTCCCTTCCAACCCAAACCTGCTGTGGATCTGTGATCCCACCCAACCTGGAAAATCTACCTGTCCTCTCAGAGCTTCTCCCCTGTATTTCCTGTGAGGATTTTGGATTGCTGTGGCATTAACCACACACAATGAATTTATTCTGGTGTTGAAATACACTCACAATGCTGGAGTCATTTATTTTGACAACACAGCCATCACAAAGCAACAGGGCGTGTAAATTCCCTGCTCCAAGGGCAGCTGGGATTGAGTGTCTGACTTCCTCTCTGGAAATGGAGCTGAATAAAACACCCAAAATGTGACAGTTTTATCAGCTTAAGTGCAAAAAAGTGGTTCTAGGAGCACTGAGAACACAATGAGAGGTTTTAGGATGAGCCCTTTAGAAACTGCTGAACAAATTAAGTCAATAAACACAGTTCAATCCTAAATTGTTTGGTTCACCTTTGCCCAAGCACCCTACATATGTGGGGTTTGTGTACTCAAAGCCCAGCAAGAAAAACTATTCCACTTCTGCCCCCAGTTTCCAGTTCCTTGGTGCACACAATCCTTTGGGCTTGGATTGAGACACTCAAATTGAGACCCACGGTGCAGAGTGAAACTCCAATCTCTTATAGATGCACAGAACTTTATGGGAATTTGTGGGAGTAAGGAAAAAATGAAATCCTCCTCCAAAAAATTTGTCTGCTTAGATCCCATGTGGTGAGTGGCTTGTCCATGAATCTCCCACAGAAATTCTTCTTTTTCCTGATGGATTTCTGGCCTGTTCACTCTGCAAAGCCTCTGCCACTTCATACCTTAAGACAGAGTCAGATTCATCAATGGCTTTGCTTGAAAAAAAACTTGTTAACTTCTTGAGGAGCCTTCAAAAATGAAGTTCAAAACTTTTAAAAGCCGAATTTTTCCAAACCCCAGTGTACATAAGGCGTTAAAGACGTGGCAATGGTTCCACCAAAGCCGAGTTGTGTTTTCTCCTACATCAAATGGCATGGCTAATTATTTCATTTGAAAAGGATTTCCTTTTGATGAGATTTCCGCAGAACAAAAGTTTCCTTAAGTATCATCATTTGTATACATAATACATCTTAGGAGGAATGTCAGCTCACCAAGTGATGGAGGCAACTTCAGCTTCATCCTCTCATTATGCAGGAGCAGAGAGTGGGAGATGCTGAGAAATGAAACGGAATTGGAAATCACTCCCCAAGTCTGGCCTAGATTTTGTGATTTACAACACAAAACCCCTTCCTCGTGCATCTGTGCATTGTGTGGTGTCCACTTTTATACTCTTCCCTCTTTAAAGGCACAAAATCTTCTCTTCCTTCCACTGAAGTCCAGGGCAGAACTTCTGCTGGTTCAGTAGGAGAACAAAGCCCCCGATTCCCTCTCCCCACAGAAAACGCGCTGGGATTCTTTGCAATACTGGCAGTTCAAAAGCATTGTTCAGAAGACAGACTACTCAGATTTTTTGAAGTGAAAAGTTTTCAAGACAGTTCAGTCATGAATTATATAACTGAGGAAATTGTCTATGGAAAGCTAATTTTGAATAGCTAAAGAATTTTAATTCCTTTTTTTTTTTTTTTTTTGGAAGTAGCCAAATGTTCAAATGTTCATGGGTTTGTATGAAGTTGTTTTTAGCTCTTCTTTCCCTTCTGACCTGTCTGACCACTGGTCTGGTAAAGATTTGCAGCATTAAAGATAATTTCCTCTCAAATTTACATGTTGATGGCAAGGAAATGCTAACAGAGTTTTCAGTTTTGTCATTAAGTTCTGGTGGGAAATTCTGTGGAAAATTGTGCTTTTCAAACCAGGCTGCCTTCATTTGACTATTTGATTTCAAGTATCTGTGTGCATAATCTCTTTGCTTTTAGATCACACTCAGGTTGTGACAACACAACGATTTACCCACTTTTTTCTGATTTAGGTACCAGCCATGTCATACATCAGACCACTGAAAAGGGAAAAAGATGGAATTTCTCCTGGAGTTAACTCATTGATGTTGTATCTATAACTCTTATTCACTTCAGGTTTTTTAGTTAGAAGTTTTCCATTTGTTTAATATTTATGCTTGATCAATCTCTGACATCACAGACCATGACTTGATTTGCAGACATGAACTGTCTCTCTCCCCTCAAACACCATCTCTAGTCTTTCATTATTCAGGCCCATAAAAAATAAATGTTAGGATTGCAGAGTAAATAATTTGTGACTATAAAAATAAATAAATAACTGCTTTCAGCAATCTTGCCTCTAATCAAAAAATCCATTTTAGTCAAAGTAGGGTTGATTAAATTCATTTAACACAAAAGGGCAGATGCTCGAAGGATTTAATACTGTTCACACAGAAATGACTTGAATATTGCAAGTAATAATTGGATAAAGAAACTTTAGATGTTCTACACTTCTGAAAGGTCATTAAGAGAGAAGTAATGCACAGGCAGTGGGCAGGAAAAGCTGGAAGGTCACATCCTGGTCCCTGGGGGAATCAGGCTCCAGAAAAAACTTCTTGTTTTGTTTGCGTGACCATGGGACATAAATTCACAAAATTAGCAGGACAAGTTCCCCTCTCTGTGCCATCAATGAAAACAATGTAAAGAATAGAAAAAAATTGGTTTTGGTTTGGAGGAAAAAGGATTTTTTCCCTTCCCTTTTAATTCAGCTCTGTTGCTTTATCCCATTTTAACTTTTCTCTGCTAAGGTTTATCTCATTGAAGAAATTAAAAGCTTGACTTTCTTTTGATAAAGGAATAGAATATCTGAACAGTCATACTATGGAAAAAATCTATTTGCTGGTGTAAATTTGTATGATTCAGAGCAAGTATCAGTTTTTCTTAATTCTTCTTCTGAATTCCCTTCGGACAACTGCATAGTCAGAAAATGAATTAATAAATTTAATTTACAAACATCAATCTAAATTTTAAACTTTCATTCTGAATGAAAAATCTACAAAAACAAAAATTTTGAATCTTATGAAGGAGACCCACCAAATACAGAAAGAGATGAATAAGAAGCTGATAACTTTTGTAATGATCATTGCAGGATAAGACTGTGGTCAGAAAATATATTTAATTATCGTAGTGCATTATTGCCTGAACCTCTGCAAACCTTGGTGCTAAATTACTTCCTGGTGAGTTTTTTCTAAGAACCACTTGGATTCATACATGGCCTGAATAGTTTTCCACCTGCTAGCCTTATATGTTTCTTCTATATATTTACTATCTTTATATTGACTCTGATATGCCAAATTACTGTAAATGAAGAAAAATTAGAAGCTGGTTAAGTTCAGCACATTAACAGCTTAAAGGGCTCAACCAGATAAAGGAAGAATGAAAATAAATTCAAACCAGAAGGCAGACATTTCCTTGATTATTAATAAATACCTTATTTTTCTAATTGAGCATCTGGCTTTTGCAAAGGAAAATGTCAGGTGAAGAGAATGAGGGACAGGTTGGGTGTGATCTTTGTCACTTAACCACACAGAGCAGGTGCTGGGGCTCTGTGTTGATATTCTTGATTTTAACACCCACCAGCAGATTTTGTCAGATGGTTTGTTGGGTATATTTGGGGCATTTCCCTTCGTTTTTCACCTTCTCCTCACGGTTGGAGATGTGTTTGTGGTAGGAGCAGCTTGTAAGGAAAAAAGAGCAGCTTAAGAGATCATTAAAGAGCCACTGGGTCCTTTGTGACAGGTGTCAAACATTTCGGTGACAGCTAAAGAGCAAATCTGTGCTCTGATAGCAGGAACGAGCCAAGCCTTAGCAGACTACCTGCAACAGCTTAATTTTTTCTATTTTATAGCAGTTTTGTTTTCACAGTGTGGGGATGGATGTGGCTCTGAAGGAGAAGGAGAAATCTCCATCCCAGTGCCCATTTGCTGCTGGAAGCTCATCAGCAGGCAGCAGCAGCAGCTGTTAATGTGACCCGTGTGTCTGTGTGACACGGGGTTCAATTTATTGTGATGGAGTTAGAAATATTTTACAGAGCAGAATTTTAAAAATGTAATTGCGTGACAGAACGCGAATTTAATCATGAGCAGCAGCAGCTCAAGAACCCTTTGCAGTTTCAAACAGAGCAATGAGACAGAAAAGGCTGTCAATTTGATCTTTATTACCATAAGGATTTATAATGGGACACGCATTCCTGAGTGTTTCCTTGAATTAACAGGTTTTCCAGAGCATCCAGTACCTGCTCAAAATAAAAGTAAGTTCTGCAAAGAAGCCGAAAATAAAGTGTTGAAATGTCTTTTCAACAACAAAAATGAGATGTTTCAAGGCACTGTTCCCTTTGTACCCCCAACAAAGGCTGTGCCTGTGCTTGGGAGGCCGAGGAGCAGATTCAGCCTTTCCCTGATTTCCACAGAATCCCAAATTTGCTCTTTCAAACAACATAACCCTGCCTGCATTCCGGTGGGATGCAGATGAGACATCTCCAGGACACGAGGAAGATGATAAAACCCTTTGGGGTGGTGTCACCTCCCCAATTTTGGGATGTGCTGCTGCCTGGACGTGCCCGGCGCTGCTGACCTGAGCAGGCAAGAGAACATCTCATTATTTTCCCTTAATTAAGGGAAGGTTTTAGCTCAGTTTCGCTCAATTAAGTCCGTGGTTGTTTTGTACCACCAGAGTGGCAGAAAGAAGCCAGAATACAAAGACAGCTCATTGCTGGCAGTGCCCAGGGCTGGGCTGGATGGGGCTGGAGCACCTGGGACTGTGGAAGGTCCCTGCCATGGGATGAATTTTAAGGTCCCCTCCAACCCAAACCATCCCATAACCTTGGGATTTTGTGATCTTGGCTTTAAAATTCTGTGATCTTGGCACAAAAGCGCCTGGTGCCTCTTCTCATCCGGCCCTGCCTGAGTCCTGTTTGCACAACCCACCTACCTCTTTGGATATATTTATATAAAGCAAACAAAGGAAGGCATTTTTATAGAAACATTTTATTATCTTATTATCTATATTTATATAAATATTATCTATAAATTATATTTATTATAAAATAGTATACTATAATAAATATTAGATACTAATAATATAATTTTATATATTACAAGACATTATATATATTATTATATATTACATATTATATTATTATATTATTATTATATTAATCTATAATTATTATTTTATTTATTTATATTTGTAGTTTATATATTTCTATATTTATATTTTATATATGTCTCTATTTATTATTTAGATTTATGTAAATTTTATTTATTATTTCCATTTATATTATTTGATATATTATCACATATTTATAATTATATTTCATATAATTTTTATAATAGACTATATTATAATAGATATTTTACATATTAACTTGTAAATTATTTATTTTTATACATACTATTTCTATTTTATAAACATATATTTTTATATAAAGATTTTATATTTTTTTATTTGTCTTTATATAAAGCAGACAAAGCAAGGCATTTTTTCAGTTCCCTCCTTCCCAAGCACTTTAATCTCGTTTACCTGAGAACCATTTGAATTTACAGGTAAATAAATCTTGAAAGAAGATTTGTAAGACACTGTGTGTCTTTCAAGTTCCATTGAGGCCAAACTCCAGTAACAAAATTTGGGATAACATTCAGTGCAGAATGAATGCTGGTATTCTCATGCAAATTTCAAGCTAATTAATATTACTGTTTTAATAAAATTAATGGCAACTCTATTAAATAAAGTGGTGTTGTGATCTGTGTTCTGTGCAGAAGTTCCCCTCTTGGGAATGTATAATGGGATTGTAATTTTTGATTGAATTTTTAAATTCAGAATGTTGTCAGATCCCCCCGCAGCAGACACTTGAGCACATCCCCTCCTTGCTCCTGCAATATTTTCCTGTACTATTTCTGAGAGAACCAGCCTCAAAAAATGCCTCCCGGGATCAGACTGTGTATAAGAGCTGTATAAATTGCAGGCTAATATTTTATAATTAATTTCATTCTTGATTTGTCTTTACCTTTTTGTTTGATGTAAATGTTGCAAAGCACGAAGGAGTAAGTTGCATGATATTCCTTGTGGTTCTGGGAGATTCAATATAAAATTTTAAGAGACAACATTTGTTACTAGTGAATTACAGCTTGGAAGCATCTGCTTTTTATCATTTGTATCCCCTTTTATCACCTTGATCAATTTTCTTATTAAACAACAAACATAAGAATGAACTTGATTTCCAGTTCTGACATAAAAATGGTCAATGACCGACAACCTTAATGCCTCCATTGGAAAAGAAACATTCTGGGTTATTTATCATTTTATTGCATATAGGAAGAAATTAATCACTGCACAAGGCAACAGAAAAAGTCTGAGTTTCACCCTTGGGCTCTGAGTAACAAATGGTTTTAAGCAGATGAATAACAATTATGAGTCACGGCATGAGCCTGAGAGTTTTGTGTCGCCCTTTAACCACACCTGGGCCGTTAAACTCAGCCTTGTTAAAACTCAGTTTAGCCCTGGTTCATTTTTTATCCTCCAAGGATACCACCAAGCAGCCAGAGCAACACCAGGAGAGAACTTCAGCTCATTTCTGCTCTCTTTGCCAGCCAACATTTTCATTTCTGCTCTGTTTGCCAGTCAACAATTCAACTGCCCTTTTGAACAGTGTTGGAGCTCAAAATGTCCCTCAGACATTTTTGGATGTTCTGGGCCCAGCTCAGAAGCATTTGAGACCCTGGCAGGCAGCTGCAAACAGCTGGGATTTTGGGTTTGAGCCATGGGATGATTTACCAACCTTGCAGGAAGAACAAGAAGTCACAAAAGTTTAGATATTAGAGTAGAAGCAGTCACAAAGTAGAGGGAAGAATTTCTGAGTGCTGTACAGGGGGGTTTGGTTTTGTACATGGGGGTCAGAGGTTTTAAGATGGATTTGGGATTTGGGCCTGCCCTGTCCTCCCTTTTTCTCCTTCCTCACTTCCATGTTCTTGGTGCTGCTGGCACTCACAGATTGGTTTAGAATAGAAAATCACCATTTAATATAGGTAATAGGCATTGGGGAAAACTGTAACCATGTAACACGTAATGTACCATATAAAAGATAGAAAATCACCATTTAATATAGGTAATAGGCATTGGGGAAAACTGTAAACATGTAACACGTAATGTACCATATAAAAGAGAGCAGCAGCCCTGGGCAGGAGAGAAGAAGCAGTCGGGGTCAGAGAGGATGTCAGGGTGTGTGTGTGCCTCTGCCTGAGCTCTGAGCAAACCACAGCAGCCCCAGGAGAAAATCTTTTAGATAACTTGCAATAAACTGCCTTGAGACCCAACAACAGAGACTGCTGAGCCTTTCTTTGGAAGCTCGGGTTGGAGGAGAGACTTTTCCACCACATGGAGCCACCCCTGACCCAGGGTGAGCTCCAGCAGAAGAGCAAGAATCTTCTCCTTCAAAGCAAAACTTGTCCGTGATTCCAGATAGAGTCAGTCAGTCAATCCCAGTTTTACCCTAAATGGGTAAAACCACAGAAGCGTGACTCAATTAAATATTTAAATTAAATATTTTTGGGGCAGAGTCTGAAAAATGGTAGAGGTGATAATTAGATTTATATTTGATAATGGAAAAATGGCAAAAATTACTAATCAGTTTACATGTAAAGCAAATATGAACAGCAGTAAAAATGAATCAGCTTGATGAACGAGAGGTGGTGGGTAGGGGAGCAACTAATAGAGACAAAACTTTATTAATTCAAGTTTCTAGGTATTTAAATTGCTTTGTTAAGTAGCATGGAAAATGAATTAAAACCTGCAAGCAGTCATGACATGTAATTCCATTCAAACTGAAAATGGGGTGAGTGAATCAGATGTTCTGGGGAAAAAAAGGAAGAGGCAAAAGTTCAATCCTAAACAGGCAAACTAAAGTAGAAAATTAATGTTTTTCAGCCTCATGAGTATTTCCATCAGAAATAGCTTCTCTCAGTCTCTGTCTAATGGCTTCAGCACAAAAGAATAATCTTCCCCCTTTCTTAGTTTTCTGCTTCATTTACTGATCATCTCCAACAAGGCAAGCTGTGAAAAAACCAAACATGGAATGTGAGTCTGAACATTCTGGGGAAAATTTTTCCAAGCAGGAGTGGCACATTTGTTCTTGAAATTAAAATTCTTCCTTGCACATAGCCCCATAGGCACTTTTGTCTAAACAGAGTTTTTAACAGGGGATTTTTTTCATCTGCTGTCTTAAAATACTTCATGTATTTAATGTAGAGTGTCTAAATACAGAGTGTTACATTAAAAGGTGCCAGAGGTATTGAGGAATGTTTGTGTGGCAGTTATTTCACATATAACCAGAATTTCATGTAATGTACATGTGTAAATATATTTTCATCATATAATATATTATCTTTTAAAAGAGATGATTGTTATAAATTATTTAGCTTATAATATGTCCAATTATTATATTTATGTATTATATTTATTATAGTGTGAAATTGGAAAATATAACTAGATATATAATATTCTATTCTGTTCTACAAATTATATTAATTATATTGTATTAATTATATTTATATTGTAATAATTATTTTATTTTATTTTATTTTATTTTATTTTATTTTATTTTATATATATATATCCCCACAGTATAGAATATATATGTATATATATCCCCACAGTATAGCATATTAAACATATTAAGAAAATAAACTATTTATATTAATAGTTCCCCTGTCCAGGAATATGTTCCATGAATTCCATATTTTGAAGAGGCTTGGGAGAGCTTTCATACCACAGACCACTTTGAACTGAAGGAATATCTATTTCTTTTAATCTCCTGGAACTCACGTGGACAATTGGCTGAAAAATACAGTTTACAGCACTTTTGTTTTTGTTCTTTAAACTCTATTTCTAGGAATGGATTGGCCCAGCCTGGGTTTGATCCATTTTAATTAATTCTAGGAAGAACAATCTGTTCTGGAAAGCCAAATTGCCTGGGAAGGCAGTTCTAAAAACCTGGAAAACTTCAGCATGTGAATATTATGATTATTTTGCATTCTAAGTGATACAATTTTGTTTGAGCCTGATGGGAAACACTGAGGGTCCAACCCTGCTCCCTTTTTCTGACAAATCAGCCCATTCCAGCCAGCAGGAACATTCCACCTCAGCAAATAAATCAGCCCTAAGCAGGAGAGAACAGGCCCTGAGTGGCTCCACAAATAAACTGATTTAAAAAGTAGTTAGTGAGAGGAGAGGGGAAGTGGGCCAGAGAAATCCCAAATTTCCAGCTACAAAACTGCCAGACCCTGAGCTCAGAGGTCTGGAAATTCTCACACCACACATGCTAAAAAAAACATTCTGCATTATTCACCAAATCTTCATTTATTTATGGCTGAGCTTAACACCAGATTCCCTTCCCCCAAGTTTGTTTTGCTGAACGGTCCCATGCAGGTATAGAAGGAAAAAAATAAAGAAAAATAAATATTTAAATATGTTTATTTTAGTTATCATTAATGTTATTTTACATTTTTAAAAATTCTTAAGTTTTCACAATATCTTAATTTAATTATGGCTGATCTTAACACCAGATTCCTTTTCCCCAAGTTTCTTTTACTGAACAGTCCCATGCAGGTATAGAAAGAAAAATTTTAAAAAATAAATTTAAATGTGTTTATTTTAATTATAATTAAGCTGATTTTACATGTTTGTGTCTAAAATTCTAGAAGAAATAGCCATGAAAAAATGGACTGACACTGCTCTGGGTGCTTGATGAAGTGGTTGGTGGAAATTAAATTAATTTGGAAAAATATACATTAAATGAGAACTTGGGTTTTGTTCAAAGTTACAACAATAAAACCCAAAGGAGGTACTGTGTCACATGAATATATTTTGAGGCCTTGGAGCCTGAAGTGTGGTTTTACAGGGTTTTGAGTTTGTTTTTAAATTGGGCTGACCTTTGGTCCAAAGTGATGCTTGTGAATAATCAGAGGGGAAATGGTTTCCATCAGACAAGGGACATCAGGAAAGGAACTCTGAGCCTTGGTGGGGATGGCTGGGCATTATTCTGATTTTCCAACAGCTCTTTCTATGCTGCATTAACCCCTGCTCACCTCCTGAAAAAATAATGGCAGCTTCTGGAGAAACAGTGCTGCTTCCCACCTTGGTTTGTGTTTTCCTCCCTGAATATTTTTCCTTTAGGTTGTTCACATATTCAGCAAATAACACAAGCTTCAAGAAGTTTTGGTTCACAAGGATTTATTTTTTTGAGCTTAGAAACACAAGGATAGAGGTGTTGTTTTTTTTTTTTGTTTGTTTGCTTGTGGTTTTTTTGGTTTTTTTTAAATAAATGTATTTTCTTTGGAGGTGTAGTTTGGCTTCCGGAAATGATATTAACCCCTTTTTGGTTTAATATTGATAAGTAGCTTTATAGGACTGGATTTCATATCAGGATGGCTGCTCAGGGAAAAAGAAGGCAACGTAGTACATCCTTTTGGACATGGGGAAACCTTCTGGGACAGCCTGGGAAATGAAAACCATTGATCCCATTTGTCTGTGATTAATAGGCCAGTGAGGAGCTGCTGTTTTGGGCTGACTTTGGGCAATATTTTCCATTGAAGATGAACATTTAGCCACAGGCAGAAGTCTCCCCGTGCATTTCCTGGTGTTCTGTAGACAAGCACTTTATTTTTAAGCCAAAGATCAATTGCACTTTAATGACGGCAGTGGCAGATTCTAATCTCATTTCTACAACTGCATTTGCATTTGGATTTGCATTTGAATTTGCATTCGCAGGGAAATGCAATTGCATTTCTTTCAGTGGCCTGCCAGGAGAAATCTATGGCTGCAATCTGTGACTGTGAAAAATTCACTTGGTGAGCCCAGAGGTGCTCATCTACCCATCATGGGTAGCTTAAAATTTTACTGAATTCACAGATTAGGCTGAATTTTGGTGAGTTGTTTTCCTTTATGGATTAACTGTCAGCAAATAACTGCCTGTCCTATCCTGGATATTTAGCATTTGAGGGGTGTTAATTTGTGGTGAAAGGCTTTTACTGAGTGCTCCTTTCTGTGCAGGTCTCTGAAGGGATGAGCTGGAAGATGGTGTCAAAAGGAGAAAAGTTTGTTAAAAAAATCCAGGACTTTGTGAGTTAGGAAGATTTTTATTTTTTTTTTTATCTGCTATCTGAAATATTCTTTTAGAACATTTGAATAGTAAAAATAAAAAATATCAGTAAATAGAATATTCGAATAGCAAAAGCAAAGCACTGCTCTGACAATATTTACTTATAGTGGTGGGGTTATGTTGGAATCACACACCTGCCTTGGCACCTCCTTCCGTGGCCAAGCTTTGCTCAATCCTAACAGAAATTACAGAGTCATTGCATTATATTGGATTATCCAGTGCTAACATTTAGAATTCTATGCCAAAAATAATTTGGTTTTATCGTTCACTTGGGATTTAGCTGAATTCTGTCAGCCTGTGTCCAGATGAATTCTCTCCTGACAGCACAGCTTAGGTTTATCAGGTACTGTGACATAAATGATGTCTTTTAAAGGGTTTGGTGCTGTTGTCTACATCTCTTCTATTCCCTGGATGAAGATTGCATATATCTGTTTTCCTTCTTGTATTTTTGTCTGTACTTTCTCTGGTTCTATTCTGTTATAGAATGTATATATATATATATTTATATATATATATTCTGAAAAACTCAGATAAATTGCTGAAAATTTTCTAGAAAGAGAAATGCTGTGCTGAGAAACCAGAGTGAGAGCACTGTGTTTAATTGCTCTGCCTATATAAAGCCTTTTTAACCTCTTTTGTAGCTCATTTAAACAATTTCTATTATGGCTTATCCCAGCACTGGGATTGGATTTCTTTGCCTGAAAATCTCGAAACTCCTAGAAAATAACACAATATTTTAGCATAAGAATTATATATAAGCAAATGTAATAATATAAAATTATACATTATTCTGTATCAAAACCATATAAGCTTTGCATTTTGCTAAATCTTCTATTTTAAAGTTATAAATGTATTATGTCTAGATATATCAATATAGATAGATATATATATCTACAGATAGGACAAAAATGCAACATAATTTCTTCTAAAAGGAAACTCCCCCCCAAAAAAATGTCCCTAGGGTGAAGCACCACTATCCTGATTCCAGAAAAAAAGATAGACTATTTATAAATTCTTCCCGGACACTACATAACAGAGTTATTCTGCAGAGACCAAGGGCTAAATGGGGAAAGGTGAAAGGAGATGGAAGGGACTTTAATTGAATGTAGGTCTGTCAAAATTCTTCCTCAAATGTTGGATGAACAATGACTGCCTAAACCTCTTAATTAATCAGTTCTGGAACAAAAAAAGTTGTGCGTGTCAGGCACAATTTCAATTTTTGTAGTACTTGATGGACTTGAGTTAATTGTAAGTTTATTGCCCAAATAAACCTGAAAGGGAGATGAACTGGAAATAATCCATGTGTGGGGAACAAGAGGTGACAATTCAAGTCCTCTTCATGCAGGTCTGTGTTTCTTGGGGTTGTACAACACCCGCTGAAGCACCAGAGAACACAGCAGGAAAATATAATCCAAAATATAATCCAAAATACCTTCAGAATTCGTTAACACTCACAGTGGATCAAAGGTTTTATGGGAGTAAATTCCTTTTCTTTGAAGAAGCTCCACCACAGACAGGTTCAGCTGGGTGTGTTTAATTTCCATGGCAAGTATCAAGCTGGGGCAAGGTGTTTAAGTTCATAATTGGCACACCAATGTATGGCAGAGAAATAAATTTGCTATTAATTAGGAGCTAAATATTGACACACAGCGAGATTAAATTATAGCAAAACGTCCAATGTAACTTGCTTAATGCACTATTAAGTATCCAAATATTGTGGGTATGGAATGGTGATTATGTGCTTGGATTCTGTGCTGGTTATGTGGCAAGAGAAAACAAAATTTTCTCAAACACTTGAGGCTGACCTGTCTTTACCCTGGTGGGATTCAACGACAAAATTGAACTGAGCAGGATTTTGGTTTGTTCATGTTAATGTGGCTCATAACTGGAATTTTTACAGCACACGCAGACATTCCTGAAAATGTAACCCCATCAAAAGAAACCCCTGAGAAAGGTGGAGAGGCAGATTGTAATTTTTCACAAAAGATCAAGACCTTCACAAGTGACGTGAGACATTGCAGCATCCTGAGGACTTTGGGAATGCTCAAAAGCTGAGAAAACAGAGGGAATGTGAATTATTAGTGCATGTCATTGGTTTCCCTGATTCACATCATGTTCCCAAAATTATTCCAACTTCAGAGCCATCAGCACTAACAGAATGTATTGATTTCAATCCCTATCTCAGCTTGAAAAGCTGAAAAATATGCGTGGGGTTTTTAAATTTTATTTTTAAATGCCAATGCTTTAATATGCAGAGAAAGAACTGTAGATTTTGACATATGGGTTTTTCTTCTGTGGTTTTGGAGGATTGCTCTGTTGTGTTTGTTTTTGTTTTGTTTTTCCTTTTGTATCTGTTTTGCTTTGTTTTGTTCATTTGTTTTTCATTGCGTGGCCGGGGTTCTTTTTGTGTGTGGGGTTTTTATGTTGCTTTCTTTTGGTGCTTTTTTTTGTTTGTTTTTCCTGGGAAACACTAATGAGATAGTCCAAAGCATTTTTTTTTTCAGGGATCTCAAACTTTGGCTCTTGTTCAGGGTATATTCTGCTCCCAGCTGCTGAAGAGTTGTGCTGTTAGGGCATAAATATGTATAGTTTGTTAGTATAATCACATTAGGGGCTCAAGTTCTGCCCATGGAGCTGCAGTAACAAAAAACCCTTGTCATTTAAACACATTTTTAGAGTGATAACTGTTATCGTGGGTACCAAAGCAATACTGTGTTAAAATCTCTCTCTGTGCCATTATCATAGCCACAGGTCTGTGCAAATATGGGCCTTGAAATACCTTTTAATAACTACTTTAAAGTACTTCCACTTACAGATGATGATTATGCACATAAAATAAATAATTGGCCGTGCATGCATGGGAAGATGAAAATAATTAGGATAAATAAAATAACTTACACAACAAGGGTAGACATAAGATTATGGCTGGTCCATTAAAGTCTGTGAATATCTGCCCATTGACTTCAATTAGCTCTGAATTAGGCACTTAAACAGCAGGAAGCAAATGGAATATTCTATTTGATTATCCTGGTCAATGAGCAATGAATGCATAAAAATAACTGTCCACAGATCCCGACGGAATCGGCCTCTCAAAACTAAGCCAAAGAACTGAAACTTTTCACAATGTTAATCTTACTTATTTTTTTCCTGCCCAGAGCATTCTGGGTGTTTCAGGGGTAAAGAAGAACCAATTTCTATGTCTGTGATTAATTCAGTGCACTTTCAAGGTTGCAGAAGAACAGGGGGGCCACAAGAGCACGGTATTACGGAAAATTCATTTTAGGGAGATTTTTTTTTTTTTTGGTGGTTTCAAGTATTTTTTTTTTTCCCCAGAAAGGCCAGAAGATGTGCTGAATGCTCAGGAATACAGCCAGCTCCTGCTTCACATGGAAGGGAAGGTGTAGGGAGTGAAGGGCAGCCCTGCAGGAGCGACATGGAGGTGGCACTTGAGTGTCCCCAGGGCTGCCCAGGAGGGCAAACCCAGCAGAACCCAGCACAAACAACATCTGATGGGCTGGGACAAGCAAGGCTTGGGTAATAAAGGCAGCAATTCACCAAAGTTTCTAAAAGTGGGGAGGTGGTTGATGGAGGGATTCCAAAGTCTTCCCAGTTGGGTTGTGGATCCCCTCCAGTGCCCAGGTGGCCTTTTGTGCAGATCCCTGAGTGGCCACTTCTCTGTGCCCAGGGCCAGGGGCGGGTGCTAAGATGTTAACTCACCCAAATTTGTGCCAGGACAGCACTCCACAATCAAACAGGAGCCTTCAGGCTGATGGAGAGCCTCTTCCTCTGTGCACCGGGCTTCTTGCTCTATATTTCTTCTCAGACTAATTATTTGTTAATTCCTCTGCCTCTTACCCTCTTCTGAAGTGGTTTTGTATTTATCCCTTGCTTTACCAAGCAGTTTGGACACCTCTGGGGCTGAAAAATATGACAAATTACTTTGTGCTGCTTTCTGCAGGTCTCTTGAAGGAGGGTAAATATTAATTCCTGCAAGCAAACTTTATTTTTTTTTTTTTTGGCTTTGCTTAATCAAAGTTGATCCAAACCATAAATTTTTAGTCATGGTTTAGAGAAATATGTTTTTGAAGCCAGCTGGAAGGAGCAATGTTGGAGAACCTCTCTGTTTTCCCCTTCTGAGTATATCAGAGGATATCAGAAATGGCTCCCAAGGAATATTTACAACTAAATAAAAAAAAAAAAAGTAACCCAGTTATCATTCACCAAATCAGCATTAACTCTAATTTCACCAAAGAAAAATGTACAACATGGTAATTAAACTGCAAGAGAAACTTGCTCACTAAAATGGAAGATATTGCAGAGCTTTTTGACAGAATTGCAAGAACAAATGAGCCATCATTTGCTACATCTCAAATATTAAGTACAAAACACTGAGAACTGGACAGTTTTAAATTAGGTTATGTCTTCAAGGCTGTAGTATGTGAAATTACAAGATAATAAGTTGGGGGGGTTATTAATTTTTGTTATTCTTGCTAAGGTAACGAGTAAATTGGAAGTTAGAGGTCAATACAAGGTGAGCTGGCTGCTGGGAGAGATGAGATGAAAGGCTTTCCAAAAGCTCTGAGGCAGAACTGCCTCTGGGTGACAATGCCAAAAGCAAATCAGTGTGATCTGGCACTTTTGAGCATTGGTGTCCCCAAATCCCCCTCCTCAAACCCACAAAAAGCAGGGCTGAGCTGGGGGAGCAGCAGGGAGGGGCTTTGCCTCTTCCAGCTTGTCGCTGCTGGACACAAAACGAGCACACAGAACCTTGGTAAATTTAAAAGAGAAAAAGAGACAGCTTTATTCAAACATCTGGTATTTATGGAATTCTAAAGGTGACCATGGATTGAACAATGGAATTACCACCTCTCCAACCACACTGGTCTAAAGATCAATTCTCAATTCAAAATCATTTCTCTCCACCCACAGACAAATATGTAAACGATTCTATTTATACACTAAATTGTGTGGGAACTCTGGCTCTCAAATATGTAAACATTATGAGAAGGTTAAAGAGGTTTTATGAGAACTACAACACTTTTAAAAGAACTATAAAAGAAATCTTAACACTTTTAAAAATCAGGGCTACACCAGCTGGGTTGGCCCGAGCAGCTGTGTGGAGTAAGAGATCCTCTGAGTAGAGAATGAGGAGATAAAGGAGTGTCAGCTCTGAAACTTGGGCTGAGGAGCAGCAATCCCAGCCTGACCTGAGCCAGCAGCTGCCAGGTCTGAGGGGTGGTGGGGCAGCTGCAGCAAGCCATCACGGATGGGTTCTACAATAACAATTTACATATTGATTAAAACCCATAATTTAAATTGCCTCAGGTTCGCTTGGAGCTGTTAGACTGATACCTGGCAGCCTCTTAACTGGGGATGGGGGAAAATTACTTGTACTGTCAATAGCTGTTTACCTATATTAAAATAATTAGCAATCAGAGTGTACTCCACTGCCTTGCACACAGGGAGTCTAATTAACTTTCTCCTTTGGATTTATACATCCACTAACAAATAAATGGAAAGCCATCCCATGTCCTCCGTCGTGGGAATGTGTCTGCCTTTATTTTGGAAAGGCAAATGCTGGTTCAGACAAGGACAGGCTTTATGGCAGGGATTTGTCATTGGATCTGTTCAGAGCTTCGTCTCCTTCCCCAGCACAGAGCACTTCTCCACACGCTGCACTGAGTGATGCACTGCAGAGACAAAGTGTTAATCTCCATTAAAAATTTAAAAGACACACAGCTATTTTCACCTGGGGGAGCTGCAGCTGATTCATCTGCAGCCCTGTCTCCCAAACCATTACAAATTACCAGGGAACCATCCTTCAGTTCAAATTCCAGCAGCAGGAATTGCTTCATAAAAAGATGAAGTCCAGTGCTTGTCTTTTGCTACTTAATAAATCACTAAAATGAAATAGCACAACTCT
This sequence comes from Lonchura striata, assembly GCF_050655825.1. Lineage (NCBI taxonomy): Eukaryota > Metazoa > Chordata > Aves > Passeriformes > Estrildidae > Lonchura > Lonchura striata. Next base: position 28,732,523 of record NC_140711.1, read on the forward strand.
CCTGTTATCTGCAGGTCATTGCCTGAGGTTCAAGTGCTCTGGCCACCATTGAGATCTCAAACATTATTTTATTCTGAAAATACATCAGCGTGGTTGTGTCTTCCTGTGGTGGGAGGTTTCCAACCAATTCTGCAGCAGTTTGAGGGTTTGGGAGGACCAGAGGGCAGAGCTGGGGTTACACCTGGGACAAAACAGAGAGTGAGAAAATGCCAGCTGTGAAAAGGTCACAGAATCATCACAGAACATTGGGATGGTTTGGGACATTAAGGATCAGCCTGTCCCACCCCCTGCCAGGGGAGGAACACCTTCCACTGTGCCAGGCTGCTCCGAGTCCTCTCCAGCCTGGCCTGGACCTCTGCTGAAGAACCATCTACACTGGAAATTCCCCTTGGGAACATAAAGATGTGCTCACAGTAATGTAATTTAAGCCAGGCTTTATTCTGAATTTCTGTGGAGATCAGGCTGTGCCTCTTAATGATGTCACATGGTGCTGCAAAGGTAAAAAAATCACAGAAACCTTGGTCGCTTCTGCCCCCCAACATGTGATTACATTTCCTGGGACCTTATCTCTCACAGAGGTACAGAAATGTTTCTGATGGCATGAATTCGAACTCAAATAGATTTAATAATTGTGCTTTTCACTGAGAAATTTAATAATCTCTTTACATATCAATCTTAATAATGGCCACATTAACAAAAGGAAGAGGGGGGAAAGATGAGAGGCAGCTCAGGATGGTGCAGGAGCTTGGGATTAGACTGATAGAGCAGTATTTACATATTTTATTGTTTCTTTTTAAGAAAATGCAACTTTAGAAATCCATACTTTTCTCATGTTTTTCTGTTGGGCACAACACCTTCCATTGGTTGGGCAATAAAGGTAGCAGCTAAATTCCATGGAAACAGGTAGCCTGAAGGGACCTGGTCCATGGGGAATCATGGATTCCCTGACACAATAAAAAATAAGGCCATGAACAAATATGAAAAAAATGAAGGGTAAAAATCAAATGTGGAAAGAAAGAACTCCACAGGAAATAAAAATGGAAGAGATTTTGTTGTCTTAATTGGGAAAGCTTATGACAAATGGTGATAAATATAATGCTCATCATGATTACCATGAGTAAATCTGAAAACAGTATAAATTGCTAAGAACATCTGACAGGTGACATGAAATCCATTGAAGAGATACCATTTCCTTAATCAAAAACAGGAGAAACAAAGCAAACCAGCGAATTTATCTCCCAGGCCTGAGCCCTGAGACATTTTCGTGCAGTTATAAATAGGCTGCTTAAATAGGGTGGTTTGTGGGACTCGTAATTCCAGCTGACATGAGGGATTGTGGAAGAGCAGGAGGAAAAAGCTGTCTGTGTGCTGCTTGTTAGAGTAACAGCTTGTGACTGCTCTCAGAAACAATTCTCCTGAAGACCTGTGTCCCTCAGTCTCGGGGAGTGATCTCTGCATTTGTGGCACTTTGGGCCACAAACAAACAGTGGGGAGTTGATGCTTTAAGTTTTAGCTTTTCTATTTTTATTATTCTGTGCTGCTTTAGTGTGTAGGTCTGGGTTTCACATTATGGGATGGTGAGCTCTCCTCACAGAGCAGAGACAAAACAATTCCTGCTCCAGCTGGGCACCAAGGACAAATGATCCAAACCTCAGCCCAGGAGCACAAACAGCGTGGGCTGGAGAGAGAAAAACAAGCAGGGTGGGACTGATGGGCTGGAGCTGGAATGGGACAATGAACTCCAAGGTGCCAATGGAGCAGAACTGATCCCAGGGAGAGCCCCGGGAGCGCTCGTGCATTTTGGGACCATTTTGGGTCATTTGGGTGCAGCCCTGGCTGGGCTCTGGTGCTGCCCAAGGTGGATCCATGGAGGAGATCCTTGAATAAATCCCTGCTTTATTCTGGGACTCTGCCCAGCCTCTGCTCTAGGGCAGCCTGCACAAGGCATCAGAGTAAATATTAATTCTCTGTCACAACAAAATTCAGTGGAAAGGACCCAAGAGTGAGAATGAAATAACACCTAATGCAGACAATGTGTGGTGATTACAAGAAGTACGCAAAAATAAATTTAATAAAACCCCAACAAACCAAAAAGATAATTCAAACTTGTTTTATAAAGCTTATTCTTCAAAATGGTAGAACTTAAGTGTTTTAACTTGCTCTTGAGGGAAGATAAAGATTTTATCATGGGCTGTGCCAACACTGAACTGAGCAAATCCTCCCTGACTCCATTAGCACAACAACCCAAATTAAGAATTAGCTTTAACTAATATCTGATGGTTGCATGGCTTTGGGTTGTCTGGATGCATGGGCCAAGCCCTGTGGGAGCCACCCCACACCCGAGTACAGCAGATAAACTTTCCCAGAGAAATGGAGCACTTTGTAACTTTATTTAATAGATCAGTGAAGCTGTAGTGTCCTTCAGCATCTACAATTTATATTTGTAGGTGGATGTGTTCCTTACACTGATTTATAGGAATAAAACACTTGTCACTATGGATTTATAGACCTCTTTCCTAATTTTTGTCTGTGTTTATACGTTCCCCAGCCAGGCAGCTCGCAAGGGTTGCTGTAGTTCACAAATTGAATAAATAGGAAACTAATGGTATTAACTATCGTGGACTTTTACTGTTGATTCACATAATATTTTAATTGCAGTTGTTTTCCTATGGAAATGCTGCTGCTGGGAAGAGAGTGGTGGGGAAGCCCAGGAAAAATCCAGGTTGTTAATTTTAGCTCTATATACATTCCTAGCCATGAAAGGATTAAGTAAATATATTTTATTAATAAACTAATAATTGTATGTGTACTTATACATAATTTTTTTTAAAACTCCCAGAAAAATCAAGTAGTAGCTATTATTTAAAATATGGAAAGGAACATGTTGGAGTTCTGCCTCAAGAGGAAAAGCTAAGGAATTGATGCCTGGCACTTGGAATGTTCTCTCTGGGATCAGCTGTGGGATCAGGTGTGCCTGGCCCTGGGGAGGTTTGGAAAGTGGGAAGTGAAATACAGGTCAGGAGAGATTGTGGGGCTGATTGAGCAGAAGAGAGGCCAGAGGGAAAGGAAATGTTGCTGATGTTGCTGAGAGGAGAGGTGCTGGAGCAGCAGAGGTGGAGGGATGGAGCATCCTCTGCTCTGGGGGTTCCAGCTGAAGGTTCATGGGGATAAAGCTTTGTCCTCAGAGACAGGACTGTGAGGGAAAACATGGATTATTCTTACAGCTCTGAAAAGCCCCCGGAGGGTGAAAACACAGCTACATCCATTTATTTTTTGTATATTTCCATGTTTCTTACAAACCTTCCTCCAAAACTCTGTTTTCTTTCTCTATCCCCTCATTTGCTGTGGGCATGGCCAAGCTGCTCCTTCTGTTTCACTTTCCACTAATTTTCAGGGAGTTGAAAATGAAAAACTGATAAATAAGGTCTTCATAATGACCAGCTTGACCATCTGAGGATTTTTAAGATAAATTCAGTTGTGTTATTTGGATGAGCTTTGAGTAGGCAGAGTTACAAGTGGGTGTAACTAATCAGAGTTTAACAAGCACTTGATGTATCCCATGGAAATTTGCTGGAACATCTAACCCAAATTAGCACAGGGCTAACCTGTCTCCTGAAAACAGCCTAAAGTGGGCATTGGAGCTGCTGTGCTGGGAAATGTCCCAGGAGACTGGAGCTGAAACTTGGGAATTTCACGACTCATCTAGGCAGTGGGAGTAAATGTCAGCTTGTTGAATTTCCAGCCTGATATTAAAATAGAGAACTCCTGCCCCTAAAACAGGGAATTGATGGGAGAGAGCCAGGGAGATCAGACACAGGGGAAGAAAACAGAATGACCTTCTTCTGATAGAAACAATTTACAGCAGAATGGGTGGTAGGAATCTGAGAGAGCAGTGCCAAGAGTGGAGCTCCGAGAAACCAAATCCACACTGCAAAGTGGTTTGGAAAAACAATGCCCCAAATTTGGAAAAATAATGCCAATATTCCCCCAAAGTGCTTGTTTACCACAAGCAGGAGAGCAGTGGAAAAAGCATTTTCTCTCTGGAGCATCAGCCTCAGCTGCATCCTGGTGTGGGGGTGACTTTCTCGTTTTAACAGATTTAGAAAGGAAAGGTTTTGGGGGTGTCTAGAGAAGGCAGAGCTCAGGAGAAAGAGGATATGAGAAACCTGGAAGAACAAAAGGAGGAAAGTTTCTTCTTCTGCTTTCTTTCTTTGTATAAAAGCCCAGAGATGAGGTTGAAATCTGGATTTCAGGTGCTGACCATGCACAAGCCTTGCTAAGAATGTACCACATTCCCTGGCCATTGAACAGAAGAAATAATTCACATTTTTGCCTCCCTTTGACTACATGAATTGCCAAGTACTCTTGGCCATATATAGAAACCATTTGAAGGAGTAGAGGAACAGATTATAGAAACCATTTGAAGGAGTAGAGGAACAGATTATGCATGTCTTTCTCAACTATACACTTTCATCAACTGCTGAAATCTACTTTTATTTTCCTTATCAGCAAGGATCCTCATGCCTATAATGACAGCAAGAGAAAGAAGAAATTGAAAAAGATTAGAAATAGGAAAAGATTACAAATAGAAAAATTTTATGGTAATACTTGGAGAGTTGCTTGCTGATTCATGTGCCAACAATTGGTGTCTGAAATGGAGCTAATTAACATTCTCATTATGATAATCACCTTCAACATTTCCCTTTATTTTCCCAGGCTCTTCCCTTAACTATCTGTCTCTGAGATAAGAAAATTATTATCAAAGTATCAGCCCAGATACATTTCAGGGGATGAATGGCAAGAATTATTTTGGGTCTGTCTGAGGAGAGTACAATTAGGAAGCCTTCATGAGGAGACCAAATCTCCAGATTATTGGATCAGATATCCTCATTTCAGACTGCTCTGAAAGACTAACAGTGCATTCACTTTTCAACATGCACTTAGAAATAATCACCACTGTGAGGGTGGAAGGGGAGGAAAACCACCTGGTCTGAGACAAAGCAATCACTTCATAATCTTAAAAGTTTTTTGCAAAGTTAAAATATGTTTTTTTGCCCTCTTGTAATTGTTAATTTTATTGGTTTGGTGCTTTAATTTTTATATTTGATTTTAGTGTTGGTACCTTTTGGAATTTCCCTTCCACCCCTCATTTTTTACTCTTATTTTCTCTGCTGTTTGGGCACATGAATCAACACCCTGATATCTCAGAAAAAAATTATTGGAATGGATGGTACTGCCTGATTTTGTTGTACTGGAAACCCATTTGGGTAACGTTATTGAAGATCTGACATGTTGATGGCAAAGAATTCAGGGTGGGATGAAATAAAGGCAATTTCAGATTTGATGAATGTTCCCACAAACAGGAATGAGCCTGACTCTGACTTCCAAATTGTCTTTGATCTCCAGACTGGGGTGAGTTGTGCTTTGTGTCCTCTGGGGTCAGGGCTGTAACTGGGAATGTTGAGGCTTGAAATATTTCACTACCTAAAAATTGAGGAGAGGAGGGAAATCAAACAAAAAAGTCCCAGACAGACTTTTCACTGATGTTAAGGACTGGGAATGCAGCTTAAAAGGAGACAGTCAGGGTCCTTTCCCTTTTTAATAAATTCTTCTCCTACCTTTGGAAAAATGGTCTCCAAACAATTCCATCTCTGGAGCTTGAAGTGGTCTCCAGGATCTCTCATGCACAAGATGACGAATTTGCTGGAGATTTCCCTGCACAATCAAGCCACAGCCTTCAGCTCTGAACATGACTTTCCTTCTTTTTATTTACTGAGCATTCACCCTGGTCTGAGTTATTTATATCCTTAATAAAAGGAATTCTTTCCCTCTCTTTTCATTCTACAGATTATTTAGCTGCTGTCTAATAATTCATCAAAGCTCAGAAGAACCAGGACTGATGGGAAGTAGGCTGGCTTTTAATATTTCTTGTTGTGATGTCTATTTTTAATTAATCATTCTCAAGGAAATTTTAACCCTAATTCTGGGCCTATATTGGGGAAAACACCCTTTATTTTCTTTACCTTGCCTGTCACACCCTATACCCTTCCTTTTTTCTTCCTTCCATGTATAGATCTTAACTTTGAGGGAAACTTTTATGTGGTTTTTCTCTGTTTTTATCAGACTGAGCCATAGCTGAACATTGACTGAAATATTTAATTCTTGATAAAATTGTCTTTAAGTTCTTTAAATAGCAATTTTCCTGGTATCATTTATAGTAATTGGTGGTAGTTTTGAACAGTGATAGGTGATTATTGCAAGAGGTGTGGTGACTATGAGGAAAAATCTAGATTTATTAATTAAATATTTTTTAATCTCATTTGAGCTGAAGAAAACATGTTAATACTGTCAGTGCATAATTCAGCCCAGCAAAAGAGCAGATCCTGAGATCCCTGGCCAGGGAATCAGCACAAAATATCTGGAAAATATCTGCTTCACTTCTTCATATCTCAGCCCATGACCATGGGAAAAAGAAAATGAAATCCGAATTCTGTAAGCAGCCGATAAATTTTACATCAGCCTGGTGGGAGCTGTGGTTCTGAGGTTTCACTGAGCCGGACAGAAAAACTTCAGTTTTTTCTGTCATTTCCCAACCCACTGATCCTCCAACTCTCCCCGAGTGTTTCAAAGCCCTGGAGACAACACCGAGAACTTTGGGTTTGGAGGATTAAATCAATCTGGTCAAGGAAGGGAAGGGACAGGAATAAAATGGGATTATCCAGAGGCAGACTCCAAGTGAGGATCACTGGGGTGATCAATGAGCAAAACTCTTAGGAAAGAACAAATGTTTCATCTGCGGCAATAACAGATTTAAAGGACTTGAGGTCTGCTCATGAATATTTAATGAACTCAGGAAGAAACTGTCTTTGAAAAATGGTTATTTTTCCATTTCTGATAATAAGCATTTTCATTTTAGGTTTTGTGAGGTTTTTATCCCTGTACTATTATAAAATATTTCTCCATTAAGAATTTTTGGGTGACTTAATTCATTCATAATTCATGAAGAAGTGGAGAAAACTTTACTTGCCTTTGAGTTTCAAAATTAATTTTTGATTTTTTCTTTAGTAGATAATTCCTTACAATCACCTCTCCATATCACTGTATCCCTCTGTGATAAGTTTAATTACAAATAAAATTTAATAGTTGCATTGCTGTAAATAAACAATTATGGTGTTAGTGAAAAGGAACATCCTATACCTGAGCTTTTAAAATTCCCTTTTAACTGGATCTGATTTAAGTGTTGTTTTGTACCCTGCTTGGAGTTCATAGAACAGGGATAAGATCTCCCTTCATTCCTATTTAATGCAACTTGAAAAAAAATCTGCCCTTTCTGCCCTGTAAAATTTACCAATATTTGAATTTTGGTAGGATTAATCTCTGCTGAAAATGTTTCCTTAGGAACTGGTGGTGGGTTAATGATGTAACTGCTCTAGACATGAAAATTTTTTTATTTTTTAATATCATATGAACTGAAAATAATTACAGTTTATGAGATAAGGCAGCAAATTCTTGTCTTCAGGAATTGCTGCTTTCTGGGATTAAGGAGAGCCAGAACATTCCAGAACTGGCAAACCAGGGGTGGTGGTGCTCCATAAACCAGGTGCCACCATCATTGACATTTTACTTCCCATAATTTTCTTTTAATGCCCTAAACCCTGAGAGGAGGAAAACCTTCCCATGTGTCCCTCTTCTGTGGTGTTCTCCCCAAGCCAAGGATCTTCTGGTGAATGCCCATACAGCAAACCTTTCTGCATAAACTTTATTCCTGCCCCTGTTTCCTTGTGCAAACTCTACAGGATGCACTTTTGATTTAAAATCCCCAGCTGTATTTTTATTTTTCTCCTCGTTTTTGGGGTTTTTTTTTGGCTGACAATCTTTTTTTCTTCCCTCTTTTCCCCCTCCCCCCACCAAAAAAAATCAAAATAAATCCAAAAAGGACTAAAGACTCCACCTGGCTGTCTATAAGTTGGGAGGAAAATCAGATAAAGCTGCTTTGAGAGGTGTGTGCTCCACCAGTGGAGCTGCTCCTGCTGTCACAGGGAAGATTACAGAGCAGTGATTTGTGTAGAGGAAGAAATACCTTCCACTTAGGAGTGTCTTAAAACAAAAGCTATACACTCGAGGGCAATGAATAGTTGTTTTCATCTCAATTTTGTTTTATGCTCTTCTTTGATCTAACATGAAAATCATTACAATTTATGAGATAAGGCAGCAGACAAGACCCCGAGGAGTTCTTTGTTATGTAACGCTCCATCCAATTCATTATTTTGTGCCTCTCTCCCTCAAACAGCTTTCTGAAAGATCAAGTTAGTCAAAGCTACCATGGGTTTTTAGCTTTGCTAAAATCCACCGTATTACACGCTCAGTGAATTTCCACAGCTTTTGTTCGAGTCGCTGACAGCACCTGTCATTTGCCTTTTTATGTCTTAAAAGCTGCTGGTGGCAGCATAATCAAAGATGTTGAGTAAAAATATATATCCTGGAGCAGTGGCCTGAAAAAGGAATCTGCTTATATTTTAGCAAAGGCTCTGTGTGTCAGAACCTGGGGTTTTATGTTTGGTTTTTTGGTTTTGGTTTTGGTTTTGGTTTTTGTTTTTGTTTTTGTTTTTTTTTTTCTTGTGTGTGTCAACACTTTGTAGTATAATCTGGTACCTGGATGAGTTAGTAAAAGAAGTGATGTTAAGGAAGAAAGTGGAAATAAAATTTTATCACTTGGAATTTTTATTTAATAGAAATGAGGGAAAATAATTGCTTTACCAATTGACTATTATAGCCAGAACAAGAGGCAGCCATTTCTTTCAAGTCTTTGGCAAAATTCTGGTGTTCAAGGACTGTTACTTGGATCTAAAGTCTCAATAAAAGTTATAAAAGTGCCATGGATAAAGTCCCAGTGCTTCCTCTAAAGCAGGAAATCACAGCTCCCATCTCCCTGCTTTTTCATCTAGGAAAACAATTTTTTCACTTTTTTGACCTTCTATCCTGTAAAGAAAAATAAGCAATTCTTTTGGATTTTACAAAGGAAAAAACTTGATATTTCATTCCGAAACTTTTACTTGATGGCTTTCTTCGTATAAATGGGAGCACCTTGCACTTCTGGAGGAAGACTGGGATATTTTAACCTGGATTTTAACTGCTGGTTCCCTTTGGAAGGAAATCTTTTCTTTGGAGGGGGAATATTCAGTGAAGGAGCACAGGCTGGAGTTAATGACTTGTCACATTCTGAGTGCTCCCGAGCAGGAAATGCTGGATTTGTGAGAGCCCCAAAAACCTGTTATTTTCTGTTGTAACACCATTCAGTCACCTGTCAGACATGGAGTGTACAATGGGTGACTTCAGGCTTCTTTTAGCTGGAATTGATGCACTTTTAAGAAATAAATCTTTGATAATGCAATAGTTTCATGTAGTGCAGCCAAGGCCATGCAGTTTGCCGAACATCTCCTGTGAGCAGCAGCCTTTAGTAATTAAATGTCAGGTATTCTGAAACTATGAATGGTTTTTTTCTCCCCTCCCTCATTTGTCACTAGATCTTTGGACAGGAATGTTCTTTGTGTTCTGATAAGCAAAGTCGATTTTATGATGGGATTTTGCTGGGAAAGTTATTGTTTTCACTCAAAGGATTTCTTTTATTCTTCTGGCTGGCAATGATGAGATGCCAAAATTAAAGCTCTGCAGGATTCAGTGGGACTGGTTTCCTCTTCTGGGGCTCTCCTGTCCCACCCCATCAAATCTGTAATAGAATTTGGCCGTGTTTTCCTGCAAGGGTTGAAAGGTAATAATGGGTATTTTTCAACTCATGGACCCATGGAATAGTTTGGGTTGGGGTCACCTTAAAGCTCATCCCTGCTGTGGGCAGGGACATCTTCCACCATCCCAGCTTGCTCCAAGCCCTGTGAGGTTTTGGAAACTTCCAGGGATGGAGCAGCCATGATTTCTATTCCATTTTATGAGGTTTTTTTGCAGTTCAGCTGTGTTAGAGGGTGTGAACGGAGCAGAGCCCTGGTTCTCAGCACATCAGGAGCAGCTGCCCCCTCCCAGGGGACATAAACCCATAAACCCAGTCTGCACTTCCACCCTCTGAGGTGCTGAATGTTTTATTTATGGCCTTATTTACCTGGCTGGAGACAGGAGAAAGCAAAATTCCCAAAACCCAATCTTGCCCAAATGTTGTTATTGGACATGAAATGAGTACACAGCAGCTTGGTAAATTCAAAAGAGAAAAGAACCACAGTTTTATTCAAACATCTGGTATTTATAGAATTCCAAAGGTGACTGTGGATTGGAGGATGGAATCACCACCTCTCCAACCACTCTGGTCCAGAGATCAATCAATCATTTCTCTCCACCCACAGAGAAATATGTAAATTATTCTATTTCTACACAAAATTGTGTGGGAACTCTGACTCTCAAATATGTAAACATTATCAGAAAGTTAAGTTTCATGAGAACTTTAAAACTTTCAAAAGAGCTATAAAGAAAACTTAACACTTAAAAATCAAGGCAATACCCGAAGAATTCCTCCACTCAGCCATTTGGGAAACACAGGAATTCAGGGATGCAGAGCATAATAAACTTACTGGGGCATCAAGTAGTGGTTTTCAGTCTTTTCCAACATGTTTTGATCCACAGGAGAACAAGTGACTTTGCAGCAAATTCATCACTGCCATTACGTTTTTCCTGTAGGTTTGGAGAAGTTTAAAAATTCCTTTTTAAGCCTGGCTCATCAAAGTTGAGCCTACTGGGGCTGTGGGGAGACGTCTGCCCATCTCAATGACATTCTTGGAGATGTTAATTTTTGCCACTTTATGCAGCACTCAGAATTTGTGAATCTTTTGCAACATTCATAAGGGACTATAGAACATTTCTAGGAAAAAAAAATAAAAGGAAAAGTAGGTTAGACTTGAAAGTTGTACAATATTCACAAAGGCTCTGAAAGATGCAAGCACCTGCATATTCCTAAACTGGCAGGAGATATGAGAGTTTTGTCCTGTTTAACAGAGTTAGTTTGAAAATAACTTAAGTTACGTTAAATGTGAGTAAAAATTACGGTCAAGAATAAAAATCCTTTCAGTATTTCATTAAAACAAAACCAGCAATAGTTTTTATTCATAATCTCCTTAGATCTTTAGTGGGTTTTTTTTTTTGGTTTTTTTTTTTTTTTTTTTTTTTTGTAGCTGGTGTTAGGTTTCAATGATTTTCTGCATGTAGAAATCTCAATAGGATAAGTTGTGATTATAAGGACTTTTTTGTTTCCAGGTTTGTTTTCCCTAGGATGGAGAGAGAAAGAAAGAAATAGGGAAAAAAACCCCAAAATTTATTTTAAATTTAGAAAATTAAGAAAAATAGTTCTACTTTTCTGAGCCTTGCTCTTCTTATTTCATGGTAAATACTTTCAAAGATAAACAGTGGGATTGCAGTGTTATTTAGGATTAGCAGGAAAAGCTTAAATTTAGCCTAATTCCTTTCACACAGTGAAAGGTTTATCAGTGGTGATATTAGGAAAAAAAAATCTGTAGGAATGTTGAGAGATTTTGGAAAATATAACTCATACCATGTTAATAAATGCATTATTTTCTATGTCAAACTTAAATAATCTACCTCATTCCATAAAGAAATATTCAATTTGAAAGCAACATCTTTTAACTGTCTTTCTTTGAGAAACTGCAACCAAGCTGATACTGGGAGTGAAAACCAAAGAGATGGAAATGCAAAGTGTTCATTAAAAAAAAAAAAATCAGTCCATTTCTATACCTGCATTTCTTCCCCTTAATTTCGAAGGTAGGAACTCTCTAAAGAGAACGATTAAATATGAATAACAAAAAAGAAAGGTAAGGTTAATATGAAATAATTCTGACAGTTCTACTTGAAAAACGCCAGTTTCTTTCCAACATCCCTGTTTATGATCCTGGGCTGGGGCTGAGCTGGAGCTTCTCATTCCCACGAGCCAGGAGAGTTTGCTGCAGGTGGATTTTCCTTCCCCACCACTCCCGAGGTGCACGAATTTCCCAGCTCCCGCTTCTGAGGAGTGAGCAGGAGCACTGATTTGCCCCGAGAGAAGTTCTCACATCTTCAGAGCAGTGAATCATGGATGAAAGCCCCGTGCTCAGCTCGCCACGGGAGCACAGCTGTGCCAAGGGAAGGAACTCCTGGTTTGACGCGCCACGAACGGGATGAGGAAAGAGAAATAAGTGAATGGAAAATGTGGGAGTTTGTCGCTGTCGAGGCAGGATGGGAATGAGGAGACTCTGACTCAGAAAGCTGCTGAGAGTAAAACTCCAATTAATTCCAAATACACTGCTTTTTTATACAGAGCTTCGTGAAGACCAACTCCATTGGTTCTGAAGTGAAAACAACCCAAAGCATTGGTGCAAAGTACTTGATGCACAGTGATGGAACTTAACTATAAGCAATGTGAACAACAAGAGAGATAAAGAATTATTGACATTCTTTTCCAACTCTTTCTCAGGCTTCTGCCTGGATAGAAACTCTCAGTTTCTCTCTTTGACAGAATCTGAGACCCACAGGAGTTCCCCTCTATCTGCAGGGAAAGGAGCTCCAGCCCAGGCTGAAGGACAGTCCTGCCCTCGTGGGAGGCACCAGGCAGAGGTGAAGATGCAGCTTCGGGACAGAGAAGGGCTGCAGAGATGGTTTTGGCACGAGGAAGAATTCTCCAGTCGTCCATCAGAACTCAGCTGTGAGCAGTCCTTGGGATGACTGAGCACTCCCTCCATCTGAGATGCCTCATGGAATTCTCAAGTGAACCCCAGGGTGACCCCTAGGACAGACCTTGAGACCCTGTCATTGTCCTCTTGCTGCTTCTTGACTTGGAAACAGCAACGTTCCATTTCAAGTTCATCTTATTCCTTTTTTTCCTGAAAATACCTCAGTCCTACTGAAGTAAAGGTGCAGTTTAGCTCCAAGGAGTTGGAAACCTATCCTGAGAGTGGGAAAATAAAATTTCATCCCTCCAAGTGCCAGCACGAGGACCATGGCTCAAGGGAATGCAGTTTTGGCAATACTGCAGGCGTTTCCAGTGTTTAGTGGAATTTTCTCCCTATTGACCAATAATTCCAAGCAGAGAAATTCTCCTTTTTGCAGAGTGATCCTTCCCTGGCATCAGTCAGACCATTTGAAATGTGTTGCCTTCCACCATATGCTCCCTCAGTAGAAAAATAAAGGGAAATATTTAAAACATTCTGCTTAAAACCCGAGCTCTTCCCTCCTTAATTTGGCAGTTTGCAAAACATGGCATTTGTGAGAATCTGGCACCACAATTGTCAGAGCATCTCCATCAAGACAAGAGTGGAAAACAAACTCCCTGGCAGCAGCAGGCACAGCTGTGGTACCCACTCCCTCCCTCTCCTTCCTACCAGGGAGTGCTTTTTTTAGCCTAAAATGTTTGTGTGATTAGAGGAGGGGGGAAATGTGAGATTAGCAATGTCTTATAAAAAAAGAAAGGGCCTTTAAATGCATTTCAAGCTTCTGTAAAATAACTCCTCACCAACTTGGCAGTTGCTCTTAAAAGAAAAAAAGAAAAACTAAAAAACAGCCACCTGCCATCTGGAAATAACTTGCAATAATGACAAAGGAATTAAATGTATTAAAAAAAAGAATTGCTTCTGCATGAAAAATTATTCTTTGGCCACTTCCACAGGCTCACACCCTGCACCCTAGTGCCACTTAATTCTGATTTTGGATGTTTTGGGTGTTCAGCTGAGCTTCCCAGACCATCCCTCCATTGCTGCAGGTCTTTAAGGGAGACTAAATTAAAAGCAGCACCACTGAAATAAGATTAGGTTGCTCATGGCTGCACAAGCAGTTTCTGTGCATTGGGCTGCTAATTATAATGTTTCTTTTAATGCCATTTATTTGCATATCTTTGGGTGTATTATACAGCTTTGCAAATTCTTAGCAGGCATTTGGAAACTATTATCCATTATTACTTCCTTAAAATCACAGCCCTTAAATCAGGTCACCCAGCTGTTTAGCATCTGATAACAAGATTAGAGGGATTGATTGTGCTCTCCGTAAGGCTGCAAATACCTATTAATCTAGGAGCCTTTGGAAGTCCATCAAAATGATATTTTTCTTCTGAGAACATTATAAACAGTTGAAAATACATCCATAATTTGCAATGGGTATTTTAGGCTCTAAGGTACATTATTCTTGTTGAATACTAATCTTTTTAGCTCTTGCTGTAATTATTATAACTTCACATAGTGGATAGTTAATACTTCAAGTTTCTGCTATTTAGTATGGTGGAACTGTCCCCGTTTTCATTAATTCCATCAATCAAACTTAACTCTCCTCCACCTCTAAGAAGTAATTATAATTATTTTTATGACCATATATATGCTAATGCAAGAACTATTTCATGACATTTTAATTAATTCTCAAAATGCTTATGGACTCAATGCTGACATTGTCTTGGAATGAGCGATGCAGAGAAAAAAGTTAAATTATAAAGTTATGGCTAATTGGAATAAAGCAGGAAATACTGGCAAACACGATCAGAGACATCTTGGTAATTCATTTACTTTTTAATTCTCCTTTGTGTAATTATAAATTTAAAAGTTTTGCTTTCAAGGTAGTGTAAATCTACATTTTTGAAAACTTTGACAGATGATTTTTTAATTTATTTTTTTAACTTTTTTTGCATCTTCTCTCTCCTTGATCTTTTCTTTGTTTTTTAAATTTGTTGGTACACTCTGGCTCCAAACCCCTGTCTTCACTGTAAGAAAACAAGTGAGGAAACTCTGAAAATGACAAAGTGCTTTTATGTAAATGGAAACTAATTAGTAAATAGAAACAACTCTGACTTTCAAAGGTATTTCAAGGCACATCAATGCCCAGGGCAGAACTTGCTGAAGTTAATTAAAAACATATCTCAAAACCAATTGGATATTTTGAATAAGAAAAAGAGTGGTAAGAAAGTTTCCAGATTTTTGATTTGGCTTTGAATTTCTTTGCTTTGCCTCTGAATCTCAGCCATAAGAAAAGAATAAAAAAAATGTGGTTTGATATTTTAGAGTTGTAAGTGACCCTTTGGTGACATGGGAGTCATTTGTGATGGTGCTGATTTATTGAGAAATTGGGTTTTTGGAGAGCTGCAGAGAGATGGGAGGTGAAGGCACGTTGGGATGTTTGCTGGTCTGTGTCCAGATGGAAATGCCCAAAGAGAAAAAAATAAAAATATCCCTGCCCTTGGTGGGGATGTTGGTGATCTCTGCACCCATTCAACCCAAACCATTCTGAGATTTATAAAATCAGACAAAAATCTGCACCTTCAATCCCCTTTTGATTGACGTCCCAAGGGAGCTGCCCTGCCCCAGCCAGGGCAGTGCCTCCAGATCCCCCGTCCTGCTCTGACTGCCCCAGGTGATGCCCACGGAGCTGCTGGGCCAGTCCTCACCTCAGGTGAGATTTAAACCCTTCAGGTCCTTCTCCTTTTCTCCTAGGCTTGACCTCTGTTGCAAGAACATTTGTCTCCCTATCAGGATTTTCACAGAGGTGCACAGAGAGAAATGAAAGCGAAATCAATTTTTATTTCTGCTCCTTGTTTTTCCTATGTGGAATGTGTTTGGAGAATTGTTTCCCTGGGGTGATGCTTGGTTGGATTCTGGTGAGGATTGTTTGAGCCTGGTGGCCAATCCAACCCACCTGGGGCTGGACTCTCAGAGAGGGGCACGAGTTGTGTTAGAGTCAGAGAAAGTAGTGTGTAGTTTTAGTATCCTCCTTTTATATAGTATATTAATGTATTTTAGCATAGTTATAATAAAGAAATAATTCAGCCTTCTGAATTGAGTCAGACATGGTCATTTCTTCCCATTGGGTTCCCCTGCATTTACAATAGATTTCCCCTTTTCTGCTCTCAATTCCTGCAGCCTCTGACACCAGCGAGGCAGCAGAGAAATCTCTGCCCCGAGCCCTGGGAAACTTCAGAGCCCAGGGATTTGACAAATATTTGCTTTATAACAACAAACAAGGGTGAGCATTGAAGATGTGAAATTTGTGGCAGCACCGGCCCAGGCGGTTTTCCAGGGAAGATCCTGCAGAACCAACAATGTCATTTCTTTTTCCACTCATCATTAGCAATCCCTTTGTCAGCACCGTCGTGTTCCGTGGCCCTTTGCTGTCAGAAAAGCACTGAGGGCAAACACCCTGAGCTCAGCCATTTCTGGGGCACTGCACTTCTTGTTCTTACCCGTGAAAAACCTAAAACATAGTGTCAGTCGTCAGAGTTTGGAGAAAGGCAGGGGAAATCCAGATGTTTGTTCTTACAGAGCAGCTAAAAGGGGTCAGATTCTGGCCTGGCAGTGGTGGCACATCTGGTGGAACCCAAATTTTGTGTCTGTGCCAAATCTCCTCCCTCCCTGTGCAGTTCAAGCAGCTTTTCCTCATCACTTCTCTCAGCATTGATGGCCTTTCCTACAGAAATCAAAATTTTGCTGTTCCAGCCTCTCAGACCTGGTGCCTGCCAGGCCAAAGGAGATCCAGCAGTTGCATCAGATGAAACATATCTTTATATATATAGATGAAACATATATTTATATATCTAGATGAAACACGCTTTTATATATCTAGATGAAACATATATTTATATAGCTAGATGAAACATATTTATATATATATAATTCCCAGGAGGGGCAGATGGGGTGGGCTGGTTTGCTTTACTCAGGTATAAGATGAGGTTTTCATTTTTTGGTGTCCAAGTGGAAATGCTGAAGGTTGAAGCTCACCTTGGTTGTTTATTCCCTTCTATTCTGTTTAAATTAATTCCTAATTGCCCCCCCTTCACAGCATTTTGAGCTGAAAGCAGCCCTGGACCCTGTTCCACGGGTGGTTTGCTGGGTCAGTGGGAGGATGTGAGCATCTCTTGGAAATTCTGCAATCAATTCTGCAATCCCCAGATTGAAATGATTTCCAGCATCCTGGGTCTTGATCTTCAGGGGTTTTTTTTTGTCAATAATTATTTCTAACCTAATGGAATTTCTGTAGGGAGAGTTAATTTAAAAAGTTTGCAGTTAATGCCCGGATACAGACTGCTACATCACGTTCCAGGCAGTTCTCTGGGGTATTCAGGATATGTGGTTTTAGCCAAATTCTGAAAAAAAAAAAGTAAAAATGAAATGAACAAAAATGTATTGGTGGAAGTTTAAAGATTCCATGCAGCAGAACTTATTTTTGGATTTTTTTATTGGTGGATTT
Organism: Lonchura striata; assembly: GCF_050655825.1. NCBI lineage: Eukaryota > Metazoa > Chordata > Aves > Passeriformes > Estrildidae > Lonchura > Lonchura striata. The sequence continues at coordinate 28,749,728 of NC_140711.1, forward strand.
TTTTTTGTTTGTTTTTTGGGGGGTGTTTTATGTTTCGTTGTATGGTGGTTTTTAGAAGTTTTCGGTTTGTTTGTTCTGGGTTATTTGTGGTTTGTGAGGTTGTTTTTTGTTTTTTGGTTTTTTTTTTTAATTTTATTGCATTAAAGTATTGGGTAAACTCTGAGTTACATTTAATTTCTGTGCTTTTCACATTCCTCCCAAATATTTGAATTTTCTACAAAAGCAATTGGGAAACTCAGTTGGAAAACCTTGGGTTTGCAGCAGATCTGTTAAAGCAGTAGCAGACATTATTTTATTTTCTGTTTCTTTGGGAAGAATTGGGGATTTTAAATCAGACTGTAGGGAGAGTGTCGGGTGGAGCTGTGTGTAAACTTCCCCAGAGGACCTGGATTAAGGAGCTCCTGGAGAACAAATTTCCTTGGACCCTGCTGGTTTAAACCACCCCAAACTCCAGGAATCCTGGATCACCCAGGAATTTCCCTTGGTGGCACCAAAAGAGGAGCAGTGTCAGCAGGGTGCTGCAGTCATCTGCCCCTAAACTCAAATTGCAATGTAATAATAATAATAGTAATAATAGTAATAATAATAGTAATAATAGTAATATTATTATTAATAATAATAATTTATTGTTATTAAGATAATTTAATCAAAATTTCCGTTTCTTTTTATTTTCTAAGGACAATTAATTCTGTGCAGCTGATTTTTTTTTTTTTTTAATCACAGTAGGGATAAATATTCTTATTCTTCTGGTTCTCAAGTGCTGCTGTTTTTATTAAAAGAACGAGAAAAAAACACCCACTTGCTGCTTTTATTGACTGATACTTGGTAGGGTTTTTTATGTAGGCAGTGCAGAAAAAAATCAACTGCAGATTTTCAGGTGAACATTTTGTGTGGGACTGCCTTTCATGGCATGGTTTGTGTTTGAGCAGAGGACAAATTTCCAGTGTTTAATCCGGAGTTGTGTCCAACCAAAGCAGAGTCCTGTGATTCTGACAACAGAGACCCTGAAAAGTCACCTCAGTGAAGAAATAACTGGTTATATACATTATTTCTCTATAAATTACCTCACCAAAAAATACCCCAAAACACATGTTCCTTTTTAAACAACAGTGCCCTAAACCACGTAACATTTTAAATTAATTTCTGCAAAATCTGCGGTATTAAAAATGTAAATGTAAGTTTCATATGGAAGGAAATAAATTACAGGAGCTTCTGCTACCTGAAAATCAAATTGCATGTAGATGTGATTGAGACTTTGGAAAACAAGAGAGGCACGTGCAGACAGATGATATTTAATGGCTCGTGGAAGCTCAGTTTGAAGAATTATGTAAATTATCTAAATCTAAACACCCAGCATTCAGAGCACAGCCAGCAGTGCTTGGAACACCACTTTAAAAACCTATTAGGAAATACAAAGGTTAAACAGGTCCAATAAATAACATCGAAGTGATAGTGGAGGAGTTGGTGCCAAAACTGCAGGGGGATGTGCATGGGATTATAATGAAATTTCTGAGAACCCCAGTGCAGGTGGCAAATGGACTCAGTGAGCTGCAGAAAACTGCTCACACTCAGCAAACAACTGCAAAAACCTCAAACTGTGTGTTTGAAGGAGTTCGTGTCTCAATAAATTGGGATTTTTCTGTCATATTTTGATCCCTCAAAATGTGAAAATTTTGCTTTAGGAGGTGTCTCAGAGGTTGATTTCTTTGAAGCAGCCCTTGGGCTGTGTTCTGTTGGAGGTGGGGTTGTAAACTTGAGTTCAGAGTTCACATTTTTATGTGTCTGTATCATTCCATCCCTCCCCGTTCTCCACCCACCCATCCCGTGGCTTTACAACACCAATCCCATGCCAAGCAAGGTGAATTTTAGGGCAGAAAAAAAATATTCTTAATTTCATCCCTGATCCTGCATTCCCAATGCATGAAGGACATTTATGCTTGAATTTGTGCCAGACTTCACTGCTAAAATGTTTGTTTGTTTTTTTTTTTTCTGCTTGCCTTCCTCAGTTCTCTGTAATATTGTGGGAGAAAAAAAAAAACCCATATTTTGCTTTGTGACATTTTCTAGATAATATTTTCTAGATAAATATTTTCTATTTTCTCTGGAATTATTTTTCTTCTTTTTAATAAAGAAAAAACTGTCACTGAAACTATTTCCAGAGGAAGGGACAGTTGATATTCAGAAGAAAAGCTTTTTAAAAATATCATCATTAAACTCCAGTAACCAAATAAGAACAGTTAAACAATTAAAAAAAAAAAAGTCTCTCCAGCAACCTCAGTAGCTTTAATGATCTGGTAAAAGACCAAACAAATAGACATAATCATCATAAAAAAGCTATTACATGTCTTTTGTCTTTGGAATTGTTAATGGGATAAAAATTAAAGTACTTAAAGCCAGCAGAGGTTTCCTTTGCTATCAGCCACTGCCCCGTCCTGCTGAGCTCAGTGAAGCCATCGAGGCTCCTTCCCTGGGTAATGAAACCCACCCTGCTCTCTCACCAGAGGAAAAAAGAAATAAATCTCAATTTAGGGATTTCTTCTCCCCGTTTCTGTACCAGCTGGCAACACTCAAGTGCTTGTGTCCATCTGCATGCCCAGGTATTCCTCACTGGCACCCAAATTCCTTAAAATCTCTGGTGAGATGTAGCTTAAAATTTATATTATATATCTATTTATACATTTATACATTTATGTATTTATATATATGTATATATCTACACAATTTTATATAATTATATAAAATACATTTGTAAATATTGAAATATTTACCAATTAAATATTATAAACATATATACTATGTTAAAATTTATAATTTAATACAGATCAAGTATACATTTATATAAGGAATAATGTAATCTCAATTCCCTGTTTTCAATGATATAAAATATTCCTGGGTGAAAACCCCCTAAATTATGGATTAATTTGTTTTGATTTAACCCTCTGTGTCTTGGCTTTGCTTTTGGAACCTGCGCTGCCCATTGGAGTGGCATTAAAGCTTTTCCCCTAAATTTACCCTGTAAGTATTTCTGTTCTTCCCACAAGGAGCAAAATACCTCAGAAAATACCTATTTTTACTCTAACACACACAAAGATTAACTAATTTCCCTTTTCCCAGTGCAACACATGCAACAAACTGTGTTCACAGGGCAGAGGTAACTTTTAATGAGTGGTTATTTAGGGTTTTTTTTTAATGGTTTTGCCAAATGTTTCAAGGTTTGCTCCTCTTGTTTGTGTTCTGAGTGGGTTTTGATACTTTCTTTTTCTCAATATAAACCTTTAAAGGCAAGAACTGAGCACTCAGTATTAATTCCTGCTGCACGTTGCTGCCCCAGACACATTTTAAGGACAAGTTTCTTTCTGTCCATGATTGAGCTGTCCCATAAATCAGTTCTCACATAAAACTCCCAAGGAACAGGTGAGAGATCTGATGGTGAGAATTTGCTCCCTTGCTTGGATTTCTCCCTCTTTAATTCCAGTTTTCACCATTTTTATGCCTCCCTCTAGACTGAACTTCATTTTAACCTCTAAGTGAGCTTGGACTGGGGATGAGCAAACCTAAGAGAGAACAAAACCCAGGCAATCCTTGGAAGAACCTGGTGGTTTTTATTGCCTCTGGGTGGAACCCTGGCATAAATAAAAATATCCTGGCTGCAGCCATTAATGCAGAATTTATTGTGAAGAAAACCCTAGGTGGATACATTAATGAAATAACATTTGCTGCTACTAAATTTAGGGAAGGGAGAAAAAAAAAAATCAATAATTGCTGCATTGCATCAGTGAATTAAAGAGTACTCAAGGAAAAATATGAAGTGCTCCTGTAAGTGTCAATATATGGCATTATATTGGTTTGATACATATAAACAAGATTTCATAAATATAAAACAAAGTTTTTAAGACAAATAGATGGGGCTCAGTAACCAGGGATCAAAAAACCTGCCCAAGAATGTTGACATTTGTTCAAAGGTGTTGAAGATGACTACAGGAACCTGTAACTTCCTCTACAGTTTTGTGGGAAACACAGATTTTTGGAGAAAGGATGGACAGAAATACTAATTTTGAATGTGATATCAACTAATGATTCTAAAACACAGAGGAAATTGTTTCCCAGAAGAAGATGGAAATTGTTTTGGATATTCTGGTAAAAAGCCATATTATCACCTTGGTGGGGTTAAATATTCCTGTTTCTTAATGAAGTATTTGCTATAAATGGCTTTGAAATTCACTGTATTTTGCTAGGCTGAGGTTTGGTATCTAAAATGCTACAAAACCAAGGATTGGGATGGAGAGATCCTTTGCCAGATTTCCATTTCCATACCCAGATTTCTGCTGCTGTTGGTGATTTGGGGTTGGTGGGGTCTTTTTGTCTGTCCCTGCCCTTAGTACCTGCCCTGCCCTGGGAACCATTCCATCCTTCTCTCCTCATTAATTCCCCAAAGAGCAGCAGGATGAGGGAAGCATCACTGGGGGAGGAGGCAGCTCTGAGGAGGAGCAGGATTATTATCAGCAAAAAACCTTCAGGGTGAACTCCTGTTCCAGGGTGAGCAGGCATTGCAGGAAAAATCAGTTGAAGGTTGAAAAAACAAATCTCAAAAATCCTTTCACACCTTGCAAGGATGTCACCAACTCTCAGGGATGCGCAGGTGGAATTTCCCTTCTCCATTCTTGCCAAAAGGCCCCCGAGGACAGGTTTGCATTTGCGCCAGGCACGGGACAAGTGGATGATTTCCCCAGGGAGAATCTTCAATATGAGCAGACGAGATAATTCCCGATGGTTTCCAGATCACAAGTGGCAGCAGATATTCCTGCTGTGGGCTGAGGGATGTCAGCTCCTTCAGGGCTTGGCTGGAGAGAAACAAAAAAGTGAGAACGAGCCCAGGGAGAGGAGAGGGAGACAAGGTGTTGGATGAGGTGAGGATGTTCTTCTCACCTCTGCTAGGACGGCTGAGAAAATGAGAGTGAGCAGAAATAGGGAAAGGTGAGAGATTTCCATGGAGCCTCTTCCCATCCCAGCGATGGCAAACTGGGGTGGCAGCAGCAGCTTCTGGAAGAAGAGTGGGGAAGAGGTTTTGCAGTGACTTCTGTGAGCCAGAAGAAGTTTGACAGGAGGATCCATCTTTACCCCTGAAATAATTTTTTATCAAGTTTATTGATATAGAAACCAAGAAAGAAAGAAGGATAAATAAGAAAAACTTCCAGCTGCCTATTCCAATAAGTACTTTGTTTGTCTCTCATGACCAATGAGTAAAGTGCAAACTTATGAGTTTTGTCAGAATGAATAAAAAGCATGCAGGCTATAATAAAGCCTGTGAAACCTTCTGAAAATGGAGTGTGTTGCTTTGTATTGTCTTCATCTCAACTACGACAGAAGAGGAGGTGGATTTTGTTGAAACGTAGGGAAAACAAGAGAACGAAACAACAACATTGGAAAGTCAACATTTTGCTCTTTGATTGTTGTGTATCTCCCTACAGCCACACATTTTACCATCATATCCTTGTCTCTCCTGCCAGTTCCCTGCCTGGGCAAGCACAATGTAAGATTTTTTATTTGTTTATTTATTTTAAAGAGTTTCAGCCGTAAGACCAAATGCTACTTTGAGTCCAAACTTGAGGTGGCTGTGATGATGGTGGCTCTCGGGGTGGGGAGGTGAAAGTTGCTGAGAGGAGAAAATGCTGCAGGTTGAGATGGGAAGTGCTTCCCATTGCAGCTTCCCAGCCTCTCCCCATTGATTATGACTCTGTTGTTTGACTAAGTGCAGGAAGGAGATTTTAATTTTTCATCTGTGATTCACTCAAATAACACTGTGTGCTGTATTGTGTAGGATACACTTGCACACATATCCTAAATATATGGGACAAGCTCTATTGAACTGGGCAACAGAGGAAAAGGAGAAATGAAGAAGCAGACACAGAAAAGGAGGAATTGGAATAATGTTTTTTTTTTCTAGGAGGAGCTGCACGGCACAGCCATGAATTACAAGGACACTGAAGATTTCCTTTAACTGCATGTATCTGAGATAAATCTAAAAAATATTTATTTTATTTTATTTTCTTCCTTCTTTAAATGAAAAAATGAAAACCCTCATTTCAATAAAAATGCTTCACTCTTCAGTCTAAAATAATTTGCTCTGTTAGTCCTCAAGGCTCTTCACAGTGTACAATAGTTTTTTGGGGCTCCAGCTGGAATTTAGTAGTGAAGTTTTTCTGTCTGAAATGAGAATTTTTTGTTAGGTGAAATTTGCATGCATTTGTATTTATCTTTGAATTTGTTTCTAACTTGTGTCAGATTTACCTGAAGTACTAGGTCAGCAAATTTGTAATTGTCTCACAGGAACAAAGAACTGGGTTATAAAGAAACATCATCATTTGCATAGCAATGAAGAAATAAGAAAAAGAATGGACTTGAGAGGTTTGAACAGGTCTAAATATCAAAGCAAACTCCTTTAAAATGTGAACTGCATTCCTTGATTTTGAGGAAACATCCTGGAAGTTAAAAGTACCAAAATTGGCTCTTGGGTGAGTTACCCTCATGTGCTCAGCTGAGCATCTGGTTGGTAACTTTTCTTATCAGTGCAAACAACATTTTCTTGAAATTAAGGGAGTTTTGCAGTGATTTCCCAGGGATTGGTATTCCATCCTCGTGCTGGTTTTGTGTTAATTGATTTTTGGTGAGAAGATCTCACCCCAGAGGTGTTCCTAGTTTGCATAAAATCTGACAGCAACTCTCTTCTCTTCAGGACGTGGCAAGCAGAGAGTTGGTGATTATGGAAGATAAATATGGGCAGCAGTGATTAGTGAAAATGATTGATAAATGGGGTGGGGAATGGGAACAAATGTGGGACACAGAACAGCAGAAATAAATGCTCAGATTTAGAGTTCTGCCCTCAGAAAGCCCCAGCCTGTCAAAGAGGTGGAAATAAATTAGGAGGATGTTGGCATCTGATATTTCCAGTGGCAGGGGTGACATTCAGGAGATGAATTTTGGGAAGTCACTGCCCACAGCAGGCTTGTCCAGCGTGTGCAGCTCTCCACGAATGGGAACTGAACCCCAGTGTGGTTTGGAGGCTGCAGAGGAGGGATTTTCTGCTGCCTGGAGCCTTGGCTGGTCACACCCTGGGGCACAGGGTCCTGTTTGTCACACACTGGGCCTGAGTGCCTCTGGTGTCACCTGAAGAGCCGGGCAAAGCTGTGTCAGGGAGCTGAACATTTATCTCAGAACCTGAATGGCTTAAAGTCAACAATTGACCTGGATCTGCCTCTCTCGACACCAAAGACAAATTCCCATGGATTCTCACAGAGCTGCATTTCATCCACGCACTCCTGGTACCTTTTCCTTCTGTGCTTGAGCTGAATTTTAGAAAATGAATCAAATATTTTTTTTTCCTCTTAAATATTTTCTTTTCTTAGCTGACATAACACCAATACAAAGAGAAGCTGGCTCCTGATGGCCTCATGCCACATCTCACCAGGTTAATAATTTTTATTCCTAATTTATTCTATTTTTTAGTCTACACCTGGCTGTCATTTTTTGTATGTGCAGACTAAAAGCTTTGTTTATTTGAGTCAGAGACTCCCTAAGGTTGGAGAAGACCTCTGAGATCAACAAGTCCACCCATTAACCCAGCACTGCAGGTCCACCACTACACCCTGCTCCTAAGCACCACATCTACATGGGGTGCTCATTAAGACCTTTGAATTTGGAAATAACTAATGAGCCAAAATAATATAATCCCTTCTTATACTAGTTCTTTTTCTCTTATTATTTTATGGAAGGAAAATAGCTGAAAGGTCAGAAAAATTCAGCATGTCCTAAACTGATGTTGGATGGTTTATTTTTTGAGTTACAATATTTAAATGTTAAGTGTCCATGGTAGAAATAAATTATTTGTTATAATTAGAAAAATGTAATTTAAAAAAAAATCATTTATTGGTGACTAAGCAGCATATTCAGTGAGATTGTTTCTTCTTTTGTACAATAGCTGTGTACTTTGAGATAATGTTCTAATTAACCTAATTGCAGCTATTGTATTGAACTGTAGGTTGAGATGCAAAGTGTCATGGCAACATGGAGAAAAGCTCTGCAAGCCTCTGCTTTCTCAGTGGAGTCTCAAAAACAGCTCTTTATTCTAGGAAATAAGGAGGTAAATCTCCTTAACAAGATAAAGCTTGAACCAAGAAAGAATTTTCCCCTTTGCACTTGATGGTAAAGCATAAATTAAGGATTTCTGCTTCAATTTAATTAGCATAAGCCATCATAATAATATACCCTGTAAGTGTTTGCTTTTCCTGTCTCGAGCAAACCTCCTGTGCTCAAGAGATTTACTGTAAATCATTGAATATTAATTTCTTGGATTTTATTGAAGAACATTTTACAAAGTTGGCTTAGGAGAGAGGACAATCATTTTCTTTCCTTTGCAGGAAAGATCTTTTTTAATGCAGTGATATTAACTAAAAGGGACTCCATGAAATGCTGCTCCAGTTTTATGATCCGGCTAAACTCTGGAGGCTCGGGGGAGTGGGAATTTCAGAAAATGGGAGGAGGATGTTTCAGCAGTGTCTGACTCAAACGCCTGATGATATTAATTCTCTCACTTCCCTGCAACTCATGTGATCTTTCATTTCATTAACACTGGTAATGCTAATTAGCAAACTGCTTCTCAGTTTAATTCATAGAAATATATGATTCCACACAGGCTGAGTAATGATTGCACAAGTGCCATAAATTCAGAAGAGAGCTTGGCATGAATCAAGATCACAGTTTGGGGCTAATAAACTTTATAAGTTTAAGACATAATGGATTAGAGTCTATTTGTGCTCTGGTAATATCATCAAAGCAAAGGTTTGTACTGCATGTGCTGATCCCCATAAATTATAAACCTTGCCTAATATCTACCACTCATTCTCCACATCTGGGATTTTATTTGGGTTTTGGGAGGGATTTTTTCTGCTGGTTTGGGGCTCTGTTTGTTCATTTGTTTGTTTGTTTCCTCCCTGAGGAGCAAAGTTCTCCTCGCTGGACTCCATTTCCTCCTGCTCCTCGTGTCTGTGCTCTCTGGGGAGCTCAGAATAGCCTCCCACCAAATTAAACTTCCATGAGCTCCTCTGCAGCCTGTCATTAACTGATGTTGGAAACAAATATTTACGAGGTCCATGCGGTTCCCATATGTTTGCCTGGGAAATTGGGCAGCCAAGAGAGACCTTTTGCCAAGACCACTTGTGCTGTCCAGAGCCCTGGTGGGACACTGGGGCTTGACCTGAACTGATTACTGGAATTTTCTGCTTCCAAACATCCCTTTCCCATGGATTGCACTTCCCATTTTTCTTTTCACAGAGAAAAGCCTCCAGGAAAATATGTCCTTAGCCCAGGAGTTTGCTTTGGGTGGCTGGAAAATAAAGACCAGAAAAAGAAATGTGAAAATTTTCTGCGTTTTCTTTCTTCCCTCCTCTAAAATCCAGCCCAAATAGCAACTTGTGAGGATATATGACATATATTGGCTCCCTAAGAAATGCAAAATGATAAAAATACAAGGGATTTTTCCCTGGAATTCTGGAAATACCCTTAATTCCATAGACAGGAATAGAGACATAGAGGAGATGATTCCTCTTATCGTGGTAGATTTTTGATAAAATAAAGGCCAAATATTTATCCTGGTGTAACAACAGTTATTCACAACATATTCACCGAGCTTTTGGTGGTGGCATTTCACATCCAACTGTTTGGTTTGTGGGAACAAGGGGTTGGAGACTTGAATTTCCATCTCTGCCATCGGTGAGCACAAACGCAACTTTTCCAAGGAACTTTGTGGCCGTAAACTTTTCAATTTGCCGGGGGAAGCTGGCCAGGAGGCAAATGCAGCTGAAATACGAGTGCAAAAGTGGTGACCAAAGCAGCACTGCCTGCTCCACTGCACTTAATTTCCTTTGTGAGACTTTAGGCACTTAAAGTAAATCCCAACCCGAGAAGTCTCCGCTTCTCCCCGGCTGCTGGGAAAGCTGGAACACTGGTTCTGGCTTTTATGAGCTCCAATATAAATCTCAACGAGTCCTCCATGAATAAAATGAATTGCAGTCTCCAAAGTTCACTCTATTTGCTATAAATTGAGCCAGTACCTATTTCTAAACTTTTTTTTTTCCCCCTCCCATGCGTAAGTGAAAATGTTTTCTCTAAACAGTTGTAAGTGCTTAAAAGAATATGTAATTTTATACTTCCTAAACCCCTTTCTGTCTGAACATAAGAGGTCCACAGAGATTAAGGATTCAATTTAAAAGTAATCAAATACTCATTTTTCCTATGAATATTTAGACCAGTCACTTGCCAGAACTCACACCTGAATCTATCAAACTCTGGGGGGGTTTTCCATAATTTTTGCTCCACTCTGCTCATTCACAAAATGGCTTTTTCAAGCTCTGACTGCCCAGTATAATCCAAAAAACACACGAGCAGAAGCAAAGGCTTCAAGAGCAGCAGGAAAACCGATCCCAGGCCTGAACTCCTCCATCCCTCTGCAGCCTCAGAGGCAAACGTGAATTCTGAGAGTCGGGAGCAGGATTTTGTGTCTGGAAAAGGCTCTGGAGGCTCCACACAAGGCTGAGCTCAGAGCTGATGCTGCAATTTGTCACCTGCAATGCCCTAAGCCACCTGGAGCTGTCCTTTGGTTCTCCCTGAGACACATTCTGAAAGTAACGGCAAACCCAAAATCGTAACCAGGCCAAATTCAAAATTTATTCCTTTAATGCAATTAAAACTTTTACTTTTTTTTTTTTTTTTTAAAATAAATCCTCACCTTTTTTGTTGCCAGTGGGGGTTTTCAGATCCTCAGTCCCTCTGCTGTGTGAGGTGTCGCACTGCCTGCAGCTGCTGGGAGCTCTTTTCTTTTGCTGATTCTTCTCCTGCATGCCAGCCCTCCTCATTTCTGTCCCAATGACAATGACATCTCTACACAGACACTTCCCCCCAAGCTGTCACCTTATTTATTTCCTCCTCTCTCTTGCTTTGAGGAACATGATCAACATGAAGACAGTGCAGGTTTCTCACTTTTGTTTCAATTCCCTTAACCTGCTTGGTAGAGTTGTCTCGAGTTTTGTCTGGCCAAAGCAGGTATCAATCTCTTTATTATTATTTTTTACAAATAAAATTATTTTTAAAAATATGCATGTGGTATTATCACAATTGGATAATTTATTTTATTATTTTATTTTATTTTATTTTATTTTATTTTATTTTATTTTATTTTAAAAATTGTTTTTAATTATTTTTAATTGTTTTATTTTTATATTTTATTTTATTTTATCCTGTTAATTTATTTTATTATTTTATTTTGTTTTGTTTTATTATTTATTTTATTTTATTTTATTTTATTATTTTATTTTATTTTATTTTATTTTATTTTATTTTATTTTATTTTATTACTTTCCAGGGTCCTTTCAAACCATCCAGTCTAAGCACAACCAACATTTTTTGCTCAACACTGCAGATCTAAACCTGATCTTTCCTGAAAATGCCTGGTGTTATCTTAGAAAATTCAAGGAATGAAATAAATTTACAACAAATTAAGTCAACAAATGCTGCTGTTGAGACTGCAAACCTTTAAATTCCCCTCCCCAAAATATTTTAAGCTTCTTGTGGAGTTCTGCAGAGATAATTTTGTTATATTTCCCCACCAAATTTCCATAAAGGTGACTTCTTCCCTTTCTAGGTCCCCTCCTGTAATAATTCCTACTGCTCTGAAGTTCTGCTGCTGTGTTTAATCTTTTCTGTTGCTCAGTTCCCCCTCGGAGGAAACCTTCCCTGCCCTGTTGCTCTCCTGCTCACTCACCTTGCTTTAAATAAATATTTGCTTTCCACTTCTTCCTGCTTGGTGCCTGAGCTGGGTAGTAAGAGTAATACTCTCAAAGCAAGAAAATAAAAATTAATTCATGCTCAAGTTTCTTCAAAGGTCAGGAAGGATCCAAGGAAAGCTGATGGGAGCTGGGGGTGCAATTTGCCTGTCTTGAAACCCTTGGCCACAGGCAATATTATTATTATTATTATTATTATTATTATTATTATTATCTACTAAGGAGCAGGAACATGAGTCAGATCCTTTCCACCACAGGAAGATTTCTTTTGACCACAGTAAAAAAAAGCAGCCAGCAAAAGGAAAAAATCCCCAGATGTATCTCAAACCTTATCTTGGCATATATGAGTCAGAGAGAACAAAAGCTCTGAAAATAAAACAATTTGAAGCAGATGAGAAATAATTCAGGGTAATGGAACATCACAAAGGAAAAAAAAAAAGGAGATATGGAGTTTGTAATGTTGGAGTAGATTAAATACAATTTATCTGGTGCAAGGAAAAGTTGTCAGTACAATTAGGAGGAGATGGCAAATGGAAGAACAGAGAGAGAAAGGTTAAAGGAAAATATGAGAAAGGTTGAAAATAAATATCCAGCTGTATTCTAACAGGTGTGCAAAGATTTATAGTGTGTCCTTACTCCCTCCATTAGTACCAGAAATACTGTTAAATCGTCAGAAATGTAATTAAATAGTTATTCACTTAAAATGTTACTTTTTAAAAAGATGTTGTTTGCCCATACATTGATATCACTTTGCAGTGTTTTTGCAAACAGGTATTTGGCTGCAAGTTTTTAATATTTAATTATTTTTTTCAAGAGGAGCTTCTTGCTGTTTCATTCAATCAAAGATCCCACCAGGATTTAAATCCTTGTCTTTTGATTTGCATGCCAAACAAGGAGAAAATGGCCTCAAGTTCTGCCAGGGGAGGTTTACATTAAATATTAGGGGAAATTTGTTCATGGAAAGGGTTGCAAAGCATTGGAGTAGAGTGTCCAGGGAAGCTCTGGAGATCCCAGCCCTGGAGATGCTTAAAAATGTGAGGACCTGGTTTAGTGGTGAACATGATGGTGGTGGTGGACTTGATCTTAAAGGTCTTTTCCAGCCTTAATTATTCTTGATTGGGTTTGAATCCAAAATCTGATTGAATTACCTGGTGAGGACATGGCAGCAGTGCCAGGGATCTTCTCAGTGCTTTTGTGAATTTTTCTGTGGATCCATCAGGTGAGGGAGGGATTTGATCCCTTTGGTGTCAGCTTTGCTGCACCTCTGAATTCACGTCCAGAACTCTCAGGGTGCCTTGAAGCTGCCCCATGATCTAAACTCACCCAGTGCTTCCCCTGCAGAATTAATTCAGCTTTCTCACAAAGGTGCTGAGCAGGTGGGTTTGTTGTTTTTTTTTTTTTCCTCCCATAAAATAAATAGTGTGTCATGAAAATGCATTTTCACTCCACATGGAAAAACAGCCTGGTGTTGTAAAGTGCCACTGCAAGGGCTGGGAAGGCACTGCAAAGTCTCTGTCCCTGGTGGAAGTGTGAGGAAAATCAAATTGCTGAGCATTACAGATCAGCTGCAGAGAGGGAATTCATGCTTCTGCTTACAGATGAAGTTGTCCTAAACTGAGATGTAAGATTCAAAGCCTATTCCCCAGTGAAGCATCCTGCCCACACCTGCTGCCTTAAGGATTAAATGGAGTTCTGGCTTATAGAAAAAATCCAAATAGAATTTTTCCGTTTGCTTGAAAAACTTCTCCATAGTGGGGCTGTGGAAAAATACACATTTATAATTATAATGGGATGACATTGCTTACGTACATCTGGATTTATATTTCTTATTCAAGGAAGTACAACCTGTTTCAGTTCTAAGCAAGAGTCCTACTGATTGCATTTATCCAGCTAAAAATTCAAAGGGAAAATCAGCATTTTCATCCTTCTCCCCAGAATAGCACCTGAGTGTGCCTGACCAGCCTAGAAAAAGGGTTTCAAAGTTAAAGACCCTTCAAGGACATCCAGGAAATGGACTTTGTGTCATTAAAGTGTTTGTGTGGTTTTCCAGTCACTGTCATTCAAAGGCAGTTGTTCCATGAAGGTTCAGCAATAAAAGATTTCCTCCTCCAAGACTCTGAAATGTTTTGTTCTGGTGCATTCCAAAAAAGACTCTGTGGAAATCTGAGCTTTTACTTAAAGAAACAAAAAGAAATCCAACTGCAAGTCCAAACATAGACACAAAAAACACAAACACACTTTTAGCAAAAAAAGAAAAACATTTTCTTTGTGTTTATATATTGTAAAAGGTCAGCTACCTCTGTTCAGCAAGGTAATTCAATCAGATTTTGGACTCTGCATCTGTTTTACTTATCTATCCATTTATCAATATTTAGAAATGACATCTATTTGGGGGAAGAATAAAAGGGACTCAAAACTGAGATGATCTTTAAGTATTTTGACAGAGCAGCCAAGAACATTATTAAAACAGGTTGAAATGTGCTCTTATCCATTTTAACTTGCCCAAACCAGAATTTTGTGGGGAAATCTTAAGAAATTTCTGTGATTTTCCAGCAATGAGTGAATTACCCCATCCGTCAGACTCACAAGGAAGCTTTGCCCTGTGACAACCTGTGAGTCCCAAGTGCAGTTCTGTCACATTTGCAAAATAAATTCAACACAATCTTCCACACATTTGGAGGAAAGGACAGGGATTTTCCTTCCTTTTAAACCACGGGAGAAGGTGAGAACCAGCCTGGCCCTAGGAATATGAAGTGCTGAAATACACAATTAGGAGACATGTCTAAAATTTTAATTGAACAATGTCACGCTGTCACCAGCAGCTTAAAAGCAGTCCTGTAATGCCATTTGCTATAAACCATGTCAGAATGAAAAATGGGTGTGAGCTGACGTGTGGAGTGTCTGAATCTCTGTGCTGCTGATGGATGTTCCTTCAGATCTGTCAGGTACATAAACTCCAGAGGTGATTAGCCTGTAATTAAATGCAACTAATAAAGGATCAGGGGAACAAAAGGTGGGGCAGGACCTGTGGAAATAGGAGTGAGTGCTGGCTCAGTGACTCTGCTGAAGGAGTTTTGGTTTAATAATTGTAATGGCTGCCTGGCTCTGCTGCCAGATTTGTGTTTTCTGGGAGGCAAAGGAGCCCATTCCTGTTTCCCCCACATTTTCCCCCTCACAGCATCACATCACACATGAATTTAGAGCTCCTTGGGAACTGGGAGGGACTTTGGCAGTGCTTCTCCAAATGATTCTTTTTGCTTTTCTATATTTCACATTCTGTGCTGCTTTAGTGTGTGGGTCTGAACTTCACATCATGGGATGGTGAACTCTCTTCCACAGAGCAGGGAGACAAAACAATTCCTGCTCCAGCTGGGCACCAAGGACAAATGATCCAAACCTCAGCCCAGGAGCACAAACAGCGTGGGCTGGAGAGAGAAAAACAAGCAGGGTGGGACTGATGGGCTGGAGCTGGAATGGGACAATGAACTCCAAGGTGCCAATGGAGCAGAACTGATCCCAGGGAGAGCCCCGGGAGCGCTCGTGCATTTTGGGACCATTTTGGGTCATTTGGGTGCAGCCCTGGCTGGGCTCTGGTGCTGCCCAGGGTGGATCCATGGAGGAGATCCTTGAATAAATCCCTGCTTTGTTCTGGGACTCTGCCCAGCCTCTGCTCAGCAGCCTGCACAAAGCATCACTAGAAATGCCCTCAGACACACCTTCCCTCCTGGCTGTCAGACTCCAGCCCAATTTCCAGTTCAGCAGACCCCACTTCACTTCAGGAGAGCTCTCTCTGGTTTAATTCAGTGCAGCCAGCAAAGCCAACCAAGTGCTGACTTCCCAACTCAAGATTCCAGGATCAAGAGTATTTCTTCTCTCCCACACCCTTCATCTTGCATGAGTTTAATTTCAAACAAATCTGAACACAGGTGCAGAAAACAATAATGATAAAAACAAAACAAAAAAAAAATCATCTGCTTGAAATTCTTTAAGGTTTGAACATGAGACATTGAATATTTCCTCCTGTTTATTAAGAGATAATAGGAAATTGAATTTTTTAAATGACTTACAAATAACATTCTTAGTCAAAAAAATTAGCATTTTTTTCATCAAGCACACTTTCTATTATTTACTAACTCATAGAGGTAATTTTAGTAAGCCAAAAGCAATTAATACTTGTAGTAAATAATTCCCCTTAAATTCTGGATTGAATGCAGCAGACCTTTACTAATTCACACTTTGCTAATCCTCACTCTTTCTAACACACAAGAACCTCTCCCTTCACCTCCTGCCTCTTTGCAAAGATTTAATATCATAATGTTTCAGTGTGTTCTTAGACTGGTGAAATCTCATTATTTATACAGCATAAATAATTAAACGAGTCCCTCTTTTTAAAATTAAATGAGCCATGATTTCTGAACTGGGTTCCTGTGTTAGAAATTGTGCCAGGAGCTGATCCCCTCTCACAGGGAATTCAGTATTCACTGACCTCTGCCTCTGAGGCCTCAGAGTTGAAGGTCACCACACAGAACATGGACAGAAGGGTTCTTATGATTTCCTCCCCTCCCCATTTTCTTGGAAGCCAGAATTCCCCATTTTTGGGTGACAATGTGTCCAGGTGGTTCTGCTGCTCACCAGTCACTCCTATGTCCCACACTGGGGCTCTTCCCACCCAGTAATCCTCATGGAAACCTCAGTTTATCAGTATCAGATTTTTAAATATCAATTTATCACTTTTCCCCTTGCTCTTCCCACTGCCAGCCCATCACTCAGCAATGCCCACAGCCAAGCTGATGTGGGGAGTATTTCCAATATTGATTCCCTCCCTTTTAGATGAAATTTTGCTAAAATTTGTTACAATTTTATTTGTAATGTCTCACAAATGCCTTTTCCATGCATATTTGAAAAGATGAAAAAAAAAAAAATTTACACTTTAACCAAGTCCTTTGCCCATGGCAGCACACGGGCAGGGAGGGTGTTTAGTTATGCAGGGCAAGCTGGAAAATTGAAATGCATGGCTTGTTTTAAACCTCTCAGAGTAATATTTGTTTCGAGTTACCTGAGTAAATCTCTGCATAATCCCCTGGTGATGAGAGTCAGAATTTCTCAGCTCTAAGCTTTCTGTGTTAACACACAGAAATCCTGATTAGCCACACAGACACTTGGAGGGACAGATCCAAACAATAGGCCAGGCTTGGCAAAGCTGTTTCTAGGGAAAGAAATAAATGGTTCTGCCTTCAGAACCCCTGCAGCCACTTGGGCTGGGGGTTTGGTACTGAAAAACACCCTTAAAATACAAATATCTGTCCTAAAGGTGGGTAATGTCTCACAGCCAACACTGCACCCAGGACTGGGCTTTACTGAATATCGAAGGTGTGAGTATGCTTCAGTTGTGAAGAGAAAACTCCAAATTAATTCAGTTTGGATTACATGTGTGTAATTACAGTGGCTTGGCCTCTCTGTGCATGTGTTAGCTGCAAACAAATGAGATTTGTTTGATGTTTCACATTGCACCACGGATAAAGGATCTGTAGCAAATAGCAAACCTATTGCTTTGATCCCATGCTGAAACACAGGGATGTAGATTAAGCTCTAAATCCAATTCTCAGGCTCAAGAAACTTTTCTGATCATAGCACTGGCTGAAGGAAGGGTTTATATCTTGGGGGTTTTAATTAATTAAAAAAAAAAAAGAGTGAGAAGGATCTAGTTTTTCCTTGTCTTAAGTAATTACTCTCTTGCATCATGGTCAGCAGTGCAGATTCAGAGATAAAAACAACCTCACAAAACTCAAACACCAGGGCTGCTGCATTTAGAGAAAAAAAAAAAAAAATCACTCTTCTCCTTTATTACCAATGGTGGATTGCATTAAATCAGCCAAACACTGACACATTTCAAATCCAACAGAATGAAAATCCAGACTGAAGCTTTATTAACCTTTATTGGGATGGAATTTTTGATCTTCACAGCAATAGCTGCACACCTTAGAGAGCAGAGTGTGAAGAAAATTAGTTTATAAAAAGTGTAGAAAATGTAGCAAATTGGAAGAGCACTGATAGAAAAAAAGTCCAAACCAGCCCCCAAATCCTATTACTTTTCTTTTTGTTTTTTAATGAAAATTAGATTAGGCTTGAGAGGGCATAAATTTACACTTATTGAGAAGTGGGTAAATCTGATAAAGAGCCAAAAGATCAGGACAAGATTGCTAGACCACCTTAGAGTTTGAGAAATAATATCTAAGATAAATGTATAAAACCATTAGAGAATAAATGTTTTTGTTACCTTCAATTCATTAAGTTACTAAAACACATCCAAAATAGAATAACATAATTACTCCGGGAGATCAATGGGAACTTTTTTCCATTTGAGAGCTGATTGTTTTAGCCTTCTACATAGCCAAATTAAACACAAGAAATAGACCAGCAAAGTAGATATTTTCAGATTTAAAGATTTCCCAGGGAAAGGGAGGAAAAGTTATAGAAATTAACAACAGATTTTATGTCATTCTTTTGGTTCCAAGTTGACTAAGGGCTGGAAAGGTGACTCAGGTGAAGGTGTCTCATCACATTTTCTCAGGGTTTAAATTTATCCTATTTTAGCTTCTCTTTTTCACTCTCCATTCCTAAGAAATTACACTTCATCCTTCATATTACCTGAAGAAGCAAAATATATCAATATAGTGAAATAATAATGATTTTTCTTGGCTGGGCTCTTTATGTATGTGAAAATCTGACATTTTAGCTATTAAGATGAATTATCGTCGTCATGAAAGCATCATACACATGAAAATTACAGTTATTCAACAGTTTATGTCAAGACTAATGGCACAGGAAAGTGTTTATGTGTGAGCATCACATAAAGCTGAACCAAAGCCTGAATTCTCTTCAGGGAGGTCTGGGGCCATGGTGGTAAACTCCTATGAAAATGAGAAAAATCTTCAACTCCCTCAGGGCTTGGAGAGTTCTTCATAAAATCAGAGTGGTTTGGGTTGGAAGGGACATTAAAGTCACCCAGTGCCACCCCTGCCATGGCAGGGTCACGTCCCGCTGTCCCCCCTGCTCCAAGCCCTGTCCAACCTGTCCCTGGGCACTTCCAGGGTTCTCTGGGCACCCTGTGCCAGAGCCTCCCCACCCTCACAGCCAGGAATTCCTTCCCAATATCTGATCTTCCATCTTTCCTGCTCCTTTTTTACTCCTGTGCTCTGTTGGAACCCTGGATGCTGAGAATTCCAGACTTCCTGTGCTGCCGGGCTCTGACCCCCAGCAGAACTCTGCATTGACCTGAGGCCGTGGAGAAGCTTCCAAAATGGAATGATGGAACTGGGATTGTGGGGGTGGAGTTTGGATAGAAGTGTGTGGTAGCACAGGGTGAAAACTCAGAGTTTGTGGGTTTAGAATACAGGAATAGATATGAAGCAAGATGGAGGTTTTGGAGTGGAGGCTAGTCCTTCTCCTCTTTCTCCTTCTTTCTCCTTCTCCTTCTCCTTCTCCTTCTCCTTCTCCTTCTCCTTCTCCTTCTCCTTCTCCTTCTCCTTCTCCTTCTCCTTCTCCTTCTCCTTCTCCTTCTCCTTCTCCTTCTCCTTCTCCTTCTCCTTCTCCTTCTCCTTCTCCTTCTCCTTCTCCTTCTCCTTCTCCTTCTCCTTCTCCTCCTCCTCCTCCTCCTCCTCCTCCTCCTCCTCCTCCTCCTCCTCCTTCTCCTTCTCCTTCTCCTTCTCCTTCTCCTTCTCCTTCTCCTTCTCCTTCTCCTTCTCCTTCTCCTTCTCCTTCTCCTTCTCCTTCTCCTTCTCCTTCTCCTTCTCCTTCTCCTTCTCCTTCTCCTTCTCCTTCTCCTTCTCCTTCTCCTTCTCCTTCTCCTTCTCCTTCTCCTTCTCCTTCTCCTTCTCCTTCTCCATGGGTTTGGGTGGTTTTGGATAAAAAGTCCCCATTGTGGACCACGGTTGGTTGGTTATTGGGTTAAAAGTAAAAATAATTTAGGTGTCATTTCTTAATTGGACAGTTTATCCTTAAAATGCTTTGTAGAGAGAGAGATGGGGCTCCATTTTTAGTTTGGATAAGAACTAACAAACATCTGAGTCTCAACAAGAAATCCAATCTCACTATTTAATCCCAACCTTGGCAAAAAAGAAGTAAAGATTCAACAATTCTCCTTTAGCTTTCTGGAAAGTTCTTCCCCTTGTTCTTCCCTCCCTCAACATTCATCAAAAGGCAGCAAAAAGAGTAGGGGAATCCTGGGCTCAAATTGTCAATTAAAATAATTTAAATTATTGTTTATATCCATGTTGTCCTCAGAGTCTCACATCCAGCTGGCCTACAAAACTAAGAAGAAAATTCCTATCACAAAACCATCCTGATCTGCATGGATCAAAGTCACACTGTGCAGAATTTTGGTCTACAGCATAAACAATATAGACAATACAATAAATATGTGCTTGTATGAGCACATTACAGCATTTTAGGACCTTCACCACATTTTAATTTCCTACAGAATTCCTCTGTCCCACCAGGTCCATTCTCCAAAGAAAAGGACCAAGTAGGAATAAGCACAATACCAATTTTTTCTGAAATAAAAATCCAACGTACAGTTGATGCAAAGACCACTTTAGGACTGAGCAAAAAGAGCAGAAATATTTGCTCAGTCTTCTCCAGGAATATCTTATAATAGCAAAGGATCTATTTTTATTTTTACAATTTACTCAGCTGTTCCTCACTCATTTACAGCCACATTTTTTTTTCAATTATTTGTTCACCAAAACCCCAAAAATATTTTATTTTTGCAGGGCCATGTCAGCCCTTGTTTATCCCTCCTGATACCTAATTTTGAAGTAAACCTGCAAATCTCCAATTAAAAAAGTCAAAATGCGTGATTAATTACAAACCAAGAGTATTTTGAAAGCGGGAAAGAAAATAAACAACTGTGTAAAGTGAACAGATGGGATTACAAACTGAATTGCCATAATTAGCATTGTGAGGCTGATAATTAGTTATTAGAATAACAATACATGTCTAATATTAATATGAGATAACACAAATGTGGTTATAGGAACAGAAGGATGAAGTAAACGTGGAAGGGTCTGGGAAGGATAACTGGAGCTGGATTTCCAGCTAATATTTAGATTTGACTTGTGAGATTCTTGTGGAGATAAATTCTGATTTTTGTGGACAGAATCCCGACTTCCCCTGTTTTAAAGCAGAAAATGCCCTACAAATTATTGAAGGCTTGTGATGACCCTGTACAATTTCTTAGAGATCTAAAATTTCTGTCTAACAACATATGACTTTCTGGTTTATTTTTTGAGTCTAAACCTGGCTTTAGGAAGGGATTTGGGATCTAAGAACTACTGCAGATATAAAGCAGGAGATGCTTGGAAATACGCCTATATTGAAAATTGGCATAGTTGCCTCTAAAGAAGGCTGTGAGAGAGTGGAATGGCCTTTAAATGTTGAAAAGGACATTGATCTCCTTAATTCCCAGTAAGTACAGTGCAGATGAGGGAGTTTAAGTGATAAATAAATCTGTATATGGGGGAAATCAGTGTTTTTCTGCAGTTCTAATAAATGACAATTTATGAGAGCTGATTATGATGAATTGCCAGGTTACACAAAGCAAAATCTAAGCCTAAACCATGAACATGGAGATATTCAATAGAAATCTGGAGACAGTGTTATTTTATTCTGTTAACTTCGAGCAGTTTTATTTGGATTGGAGAAAGAGGAAATCTTAATGAAACAATGGTACAGTTACTTCCATTTAATGGCTGTTTTACAGTCAAATACACATTAAGAAGAAAAATGTTAATTGCTGATGCACTGAATATACTGTACAGGCAACATTTAATTACAAAAAAGATATCATTTTGAATGACTGCTATTTTCTCTGCCTTCCCCAAATGAACTCACCAACAGAATAATCCAGAGTGTAAGCAGAACTGAAGTCCAAAGATTTAATTTCTAATTCAGGGAAGCATTAAACATATGCTTAACTTTGACCAAATGTGTAAAGCCATTAACTCCAGGCCCATAAAGAAGTGCTTAAAGTTAAATGGGTACTTAGGTTATTATTCACACAGGGTTGCCTTCTTGAATCCTACTCCCCTACCAGTATTAGCACTCTCTTTAGCAGCTGGTCCCATTAATTACAAAAAAATAAAAAATAATCCCCAAAAAACCTGTTACTGACCATTAAAAGGCAGCAGAACCTGAATTGCATATATACACATGGGTTTCATACCATATTCTGTTTATACCCTTTTTTTTTTTTGCCTGTATTAAACATGAATAGAGGAAAGCAGGGGTTAGTTTATCTTTTTGCTGGGCCTGATTGTTAAAAGCAGGCAGGCACCTGAATATTTGTGTCTGTAGTTAATTGTGAATGCAAATGAGAAGCTGGCTTTAACAATTGTGAGTTGTGTTCTTGGAATCTCCAAAAAAGAAGTTTGGGAAGGAATCTGACATAACCTAATCCAGATTAAAATTTCTTAATTTTTTTTTTCCCCATTGAGTAAAAATAAGGGAAATTCAGCCTTAAAATAAAAATTTTCAGGCCTAAAAATTTCTTGACTGCCATGGACTGGGGAGAACACTGGGAAATCTAAATTTCAGACAAAAAAGACAGAATAACTCTCATGGTTGTTTATAAATGGGTTTTTAACCTAAACCAGCCCTGAAAAAACAGAGTGGAAAACATTCTTGCTATTTTCACTTCTTCTTTAGTAAGCTAAGCAGATGATGGTTTGAGGGTTTGAGTTAATTATTTTCTCTTTAAACATCTCAAAATCAGACCTTGGATCTTATTTTTGCCATATTTTGATTGCTCCTACACCACTGACCAAAACCTTCCCTTTGACTTTGCATTGTTTCACATGAACCCAGAATCAATTCCAGCTTATCAGTAGCAGACAAACCAAGCCTTTTTTGGGGAAACTGGAAAATCAGAATAAAGTGTAAGAGGTTTAGCAAGTTTTGAGACATGCAGCTGTTCTAGCCAAGTCCACTTCAGTGGCATTAAATTATTCTTCAGCACTAAGAAATTTTTAATTAAAATTCACAGAGATATTATATGAGATATGGGCTGCCCTCCTGGTTTTTAAATCCAAATAATTCTACAGCAAAGGATTTCCTAACACCAAATCCTCCTCTGTGAAAGGATATGCCCTCTCTCCTTGAAAAAAATTAGGTATATTTCCTGGATTCCATGGATTTCATGTTCTCTGGAATGGCTACAGTTATTGCTTCAGTCTGTTCTAAGAGAATAGGTAAGCAAAAGGTGAAAAGAAGGAATTGAAATGTAAAATTTTATTTCCATATCCCATACATTGCTCTCCTGCGATTTATTGACTATAGAACCACAAATCCTCCAACCCCACATGAAAAGCCAGCGGAGATGACATTTCCTTGACTTTTCCCCGGTTCATCTTTGGTTTCCAGCTGTTCAGGCCTCCCTCCCTCCTTTTCTAATGTAGGGTGAGCAAATTCCCAGCAAGGACTGAGTCCCCTCATCCTCGGTCACCCCCAGGCACTGATCTCACCTGGGGTTACCTGTGGGAATCCAGGAATCCCTCTGGCTGCCCTGGCTGTCCCCAGACCCTGGCACCAAGTCACAAACACCTCTGGCTTCCATTTTAGCCTGTGGAAAAAACTGCCAACTCTGTGTGAGGAATTACAAACCACAAGGGTTTGAGTAGTGTGGTAAATGAATTAACACAGGGTAAAAAAAGTAGAAATTTGGGGGTTTTTAGAATGTAATTCAGGGGGTCAAGATGGAGGAATTTGGGTATGTCCTGATCTTCTTCTCCTCCTTGTCCTCCATGTCTTACTGTGATGGTGACACTTTTCTGTTGGTTTAAGGTAGAAATACACTGTCCAACAGAGATGATGGATATTGACACAATTTTCTAAACATAGTACATGTAATTTTGAGTATATAATGTAAACTCCACCCAAGGCTCGCAGAAGAATGCCATGGCTTCCCTTCTAGACAGAGCTCAGCAGGTCAGAGAGAGAATGTTCTAGATAAGGGAAAATAACCTTGAGAAGCTGATCCTACACATTCAGACTCCTTCTTTGGCTGCACAGGCTGGGAAATGAGGACTTTTACACCCTTGGGGTCCCAACAGGCTGACCCCAAGAGTTACCAAAATCAGTTCTACATTCTATAGAATAAAATTCCTCTTAAACAAGTCTTTTGTTTAAGGAAAAAGTACCCCCACCTCTCTACAAAGCTTCAATGGACAGGGTGAGTTTTCAAATCAAACTCAAATCAAAACAAAAATTTCTGTCCTTTGCCTTTCTAAACTCCTACGAAATCTGTAGTCAAGGCTGAAATCTGATATAATACTCAATTTTTTTTTTTTTTTTTTTTTTTTGTACAAGAGTAATTATTTGCTCAAAATCCAGGAAAATCTGCATATTGAGCCCAAGATAATCCTCTTGGATGTCTGGCAAATCCACTCGAATCCAAGTCTCTTACCCATTCTTCAATGGACTTCTGGAAAGATCAGGAAAAATAATCACATTTTTCCTCAAACAAATCTTGGTATGGATTGTCTTGTTATCTGGAAATATACCTTGCACTCGATCCCTCCTGTGAAGTGTTTGGTACTATTTATTTTCACTGAAGTCTTTATTAGGGCCAACATTTAAGGGTTTAACAGAATTGCCTTTAACTGGAATTTATTGGCCATTCTTCCCCCACACAAACACTTTTTAATTTAAAAGAACATGTTTCTTACAGCGAGGTTTCAGCCCAACTGCTTTTTTTACTTAGTGAAAACCCTCTGAAATGCTGTTGTGCTTCTTATTTAAGAAGTTATTCATGTGAGGAATGGCAGCAGGTCTAAGTCCATAATCCTAAATAAAAGGTTAACTTTTGCAACAAATTTTAAGTGGTTGTTTGTCTGGTTGTACCTTTCCAAAGCAATACCCAGAGATATATTTACTTTGAATATTCTTTACTCCCTGAGAGATGACTTCTCCTCTGTTGGAAGTTTTATTTAAATGAGAGTGAGACGTGAATATTTGGGAGCTTCACATATTTCTGAGACATTTCTCTTGCAGGTTGCAGATGATTCACAGCAAAGAAATCTTTTGATGCCTTGCCAGAATACAAAATGCCAGGTCCTTGCCAATGAAAGGAGCTCCACTTCCTTCAGCTCACATTTGGAGCAGCAGTTGGGCTTAAATTTGCTTTTGTAGATATGGCTCACCCAACTGTCTTCGTTTGGAGCAGGCTTTGCTCAAAGAACACAAACAGCAGCTGAAAGACCTGACACTGGGCATGGAAAACTCTGGAATTACAGAAATATGTGTAGGACAAGAGGCTGCTGATGTTTGTGCTCAGTGCACGAGTGAGGTCGTTATGTAAACAGAGCATAATGTGAATATTATAGACGAGCCTTAGATCAAAAACTGCTTTCCTTCAGTGAAGTTTGCTTTTAAGTGCTGGTTTTGGGAGATAGAATATTTTCCTGGCATGCATTGTAACACTTTTGTGATACAGATTTTATGTGATCCAGGTGCTAAAATCATGATTTAAGCATTATTACATTTATTATTAATGTACACTGTCATTTGCTGCCTGACAACATAACACTAACTCATGAATAAAGTATCCTGCCAGGATAACATCAAAATGATAAATAATTCCTAGGTATAAGAGCTGAACAATTAGTACCAAACAATACTATCATTAAGCATGGATTTTGGTCCTTACAGACCAAATTAAATTAAATATTTTCCAGCTGAACCATAAGGCACATAAGTATTCCAATTACAGATGAAAGGAAAACCATTAATCCCTTCAAATCTCTACAGCAAAGGGTTCCCAATGCTTTTAATAAACAAATGGTTTTTACCTGGAGGAATTGAAGATTAAATCTGATACAGAAATGATGTCTCAGGGTTTAGCTTTTCTATTTTTTCAGGCTCTGTGCTGCTTTAGTGTGTGGGTCTGGGTTTCACATTATGGGATGGTGAGCTCTCCTCACAGAGCAGAGACAAAACAATTCCTGCTCCAGCTGGGCACCAAGGACAAATGATCCAAACCTCAGCCCAGGAGCACAAACAGCGTGGGCTGGAGAGAGAAAAACAAGCAGGGTGGGACTGATGGGCTGGAGCTGGAATGGGACAATGAACTCCAAGGTGCCAATGGAGCAGAACTGATCCCAGGGAGAGCCCCGGGAGCGCTCGTGCATTTTGGGACCATTTTGGGTCATTTGGGTGCAGCCCTGGCTGGGCTCTGGTGCTGCCCAAGGTGGATCCATGGAGGAGATCCTTGAATAAATCCCTGCTTTGTTCTGGGACTCTGCCCAGCCTCTGCTCCAGCTCAGCCTGCACAAGGCATCAGAACTGTGAAATAAATAACAGAAGCTCACAGGTTAAGGACTTAGCTGCTGTCTGCGAAGGATTAACATCAGGGAGTTATTTTGATGATGAGAATTGAAGATTACATATTCAATCTGGAAAAAAGTGCAATTTAACATTCCCTTTTATACCAGTGACAAAACTTTTTGTGGCCAGCACAATGGGATGGATCTGTATTTTCCCTGTCATTTGAAGGGAAGATGTGCTCAGATCTCTCTGCGTGTGGATGTATCTCCCACCTACCTCTTTCATGTCTTCTCTTCAGCAGAAGATGTGGAGTATTCAGCTTAATCAGCCTGGAATACTTCAGAAATTATCCTATTGGGATTAAGTTCCTCCAGCTCAGTGTTTACCTACATATTTTCTTATTGAGCTATTTTTTTTTTTGTTTTTTCCCCCTTCTGTGACTTTTGGCTAAAAGTAATTGCTGAATTTTCTCATCAGAAACGTGTGTCCCTCTAAAAGGAAATGAATGTCTCTCTCCAGGACACCACCACTTCTGCCAGGCTTATCTGCAGCCTGGAATGCAGATTTCCTTTTTTTGCTACTGGATATCTTCATTTGCAGCCTAAATTTTTCCTTTCAAATCAATTCTCAGATTCAGAAGAGAAAATCCTCTTGTAGTAGATGGCAACAAACACCTTGAATTTTTCCATTGTGAGAACTAATAATCAAATCAGAGTTTTTCTAGGACATTAATTCAGCTAGGAAGGGCGACATGTTCATCCCAGTGCTGAAAAATAATCATATTTATTTAAAATCCTTTGTTAGACATAGATACAGACTTGCAGGTTAATGTTCACAGAATAGAACAATGCTCATTTCTGCAGCTTCTCTTTTCAAAATTAGCTCCTGGGAGTGGTGTGCAGTGAGAGCTCAATTGTCAGGAATGCACCAGAGAATAACTTTTGTCATTCACAATTATTTTTATATCTCTTGATTACTTTAAATAAAGGATAAAATTGGCTTTTCATGCATTGGTGTCTGTATATTTAGTGTAAATAAAGGGTAAGGGTAAAAGGGAGAGGAAAAATAATACCCTGGCAGTGAGCTGTGGGCAGTTTAATTCCCAATTAAATGGATGCTGTTGTGGAGAGATTAATTTAGGAGATATTTCATAATTTTTGCCAAGTTTGCTCTTTCCATTGGCTTGTCTGAAGCCCAAGACCTCACCTTCAGAATTCTTCAGAGAGACTCAAAGAACCAGAACTGTTTAGAACAAAAACCAACATATTTTGAGCTGTTTTCCCTGCCTAAATCCTAATATCAGAATTAGCTCATGCTAGGCTCTAATCATTTATGCTTACAGGCATCTAAAATTAGGTAATGTGTACCTGGAGAGAAATTTGGCTGCGTGCTGCACGGTGCTGCAGGAACTGCAAAATGAGGAATAACTGAGGGTAAAATCCTCAGCAGTGCAGCAGCTGATGGGTCTGTAATAAAGCTGGATTTGCAGGGAGGGAAGTCAGAGGCCACGTGAATTTAGGCTGTGTAGTAAATAAGGGATGCTGAAGTGCTGGGTGTGGTTTATGAATATGCAAATGAGCATGAGCATTCGGAATGCAGGCAAGGCTCTGATCCAGGGACAGGGCTGTGAATATGCAGCAGCTGAACTTTACTCCTTTACTGGAGTTCGTGGCTCAGCATTTTTATTTTTATTTTTATATTTTTATTTTTATTTTTATTTTTATTTTTATTTTTATTTTTATTTTTATTTTTATTTTTATTATTTTATTTTTATTTTTATTTTTATTTTTATTTTTATTTTTATTTTTATTTTATGGTTTTTTATGTTTTATGTTCTATGTTTTATGTTTCATTTTATGTTTTATTTTATAAAAATGTTGTATTTGCATTTGTCTCTGTCTCTGTAGTTTGTTTTTATTTTATGTTTATGTTTATGGTTTATTTTTTTCTTTTTTCTTTTTTCTTTTTTCTTTTTTTCTTATTTTTATTTTATAAAAATGTTGTATTTGTATTTGTATCTGTATATGTTTTTTATTTTATTTATTTTTATTTATTTATTTATTTTATTTTAATTTTAATTTTTATAAAAATGTTGTAATTTTATTTTTATTTTAAACTTGTATCTTTTTATTTCTATCTTCACATTTTCCTGGATTTCCTGGCAGGTTACAGATGGTTTTTTTTCCCTGCTGATGCCACCAGTGAGGGAATTTTGGTGCATCCCTTGTGTACCAAGCTGTGTTCCATGTTCCATTCTCTTCCTTGGGCCCAAATTTACTGCTTGGGAAGTATTTAATTTATTTTATTCCTTCATTTATTTTATTCCTTCCCACCATTTATTTTATTCCTTCCCCTGAGTGCCACACCAAAACAGGAGGGTCCTGAAAGTCCTGATGGATCCAATAAAGCCATGAAAATGAGATAATTGGACAAGACCCTTCGTGTGCAACTTTGAAACAGAAATGTTTATCTTTGTTTAATGATTTAAACAAAATCTTCCCATTCCCCAGCCTGTTTCAAGGGAAATGAAACATTCAGGGTTCCTACCAATTTTGCCAATCCGGAGGCAGATATGGATTGCTTAATATCATTATATTGTAAAAGGCTTCCATTTCAGTACAAACCTGGCTCAAACGTCATTTTAGACATTGATTCAGTCAGCATGAATTTAAAATAGGAGAAATAAATTATTATCTTTAGTGAGTAACAGCTACTATAAAACCAAGGTATAGAATAAGTAATTTTATGTTTTACACTAATTGGTGTGTCATTATGTCTTAAATTTACGTAAAATAATCAGGATTTAGGAGGCATTGATATTGTTTTGCTTTAGTTTTTTTTATTTGCTTCTTTTTTACCAATATTTCTCTATTTTAACAAGTGCCTCAACACAGAAAAAGAGTCTGTTGGTCATCAAACAGGGGGAAAAAAGGGAATTTGATTTCCTGGAATAAATTACAGTAACGTGTGCCATTTACATATTTTTATTATCAAAATTACCTCCAAAAATACCTATTGAAGATCCCAACAGTTAGAGTTAATGATAATGCAGTTTAAGTTTCAGCATTTCTTTCTCTCTTTATCTTTTCTTTTTTTTTTTTTCTCAGTGAATCCTCATTCCCTAGATAAGTAGCCCAGCGCTGTTGCTGGGATTTTTTTCTGTGAGGTATTACAGGTGATGAGTCAGAATTATCTGTTAAAATTAATTCTATTAGGAATGCATTCGTTGGCTTGTTCCAAAGCAGCAATTTATCACATTTGAGTATAATACATTGATAAATCTCCCAGCACTGGCAAAACTGCTCCCTGGGATTTATTCCTCTGCGTTCCAGCAGACCAATTTGTATTTCCTACTCATTCTGGGGTTCAGGGAAAGTCGCTGGGGCTGACGTGGGATGGCAGACACTGAAGTCTGAGGGAGCTTGGAGCATAATTAAGAGATAATAGTGCTATCTGCCTGTTTTATGAGGCACTAACACAGCCCTGAGTGAATAAACCACAGAATAAACTCACTCCAGCCCCAGAACTGGAGCCCCGCCAGGAGCCTGGCAGCAGCAGCACCATTACATCAGCCTGCAATCAGCGTTTAATTAAAGAAAATTGGGTGTGCACTGCTGCAAATGGCATGGAAAGGAATGGTTTGATGCTGGGGAGGGCTTGGTGGGGTCATTCCATCCCAGGAGCTCGCTGTGGAATGAGCTCCTGCTCCACACCCCTCTGGGGATCTCGGGGCATGGCTGAGGTGCAAAAGACACCGAAATGAGAAAATTCACAGATAGTGTCAGAGCACTGGGATGCTGATGTTGTCCTCAGCCTTAGCACACGGGATTTAGGCAAAAAAAAAACCCAACTAAATGACTTGGACAGCAAGGAGCTGATATTGGGGTGCCAGGTCCAGCGTGAGGGCTGTGCTCATTGTCACGCTTCCCTCTAGCAAGGAGAGATGGAAATTAAATGGGAAGATGTGCTGCCCACATCCTGGAAAGAGTTGGGAAGTTATCCGTGAAGGCAGGACCTGTGTGAGCACCAGCGTGGTTCCCGAGACAAATCTCCCTGACATTCAGTCCTGACAGCTCTGCCCACATTTCCAGCTCAAGGTGCTAATTTAATCCAAATATTTGGATGCAGGTGCCTACTTCCACCAGTAGCTTGATGCAGGCCACTAATTTTGTTTGCTTAAGTGACCAAACAGGTGTCAAACTGTCAGAGTTTTGGTCCAAATCCAGCTTTTGAAGGATGATCTGAGAGGAAAGTCTGGGGGGTTTGGTGATTGATCACCTGCTGTACCTCACCTCCATGGAAAGTGCTCAGGGAGGTGGAATGGAGCAAACAGAGTGCACCTATTCCTTTGGAAGGTTAAAGAAACTGATAAAAGTGCTACTCCTGCCACAGCCACCAGCTCAGATTTCCACTTTCAGTGCAGGCAACAGCAAAAACTTACAAGGCAAAGGCATCAAAAATCTTTGCATCACATCAACCAAAAACGCTGCAGAAATTAACATTATGGCATCAAACAAATTCAAAAAGACAATGTGTGGAAATGAAATTTCTATGAAATAGGAATGGAACAAGAATAAACTTAAATTTCTTTGTAAATACTTCAGAAAATCAGGCTACACCTTCTGCTTCGAAGCTCCAAAGCTGTGAAACATTTGCTTTGGGGAGCACAGAATTAGCAATTAAGTAATCAAGAACTGATTAACAAAATTGGTTGAAGCATTTAGTATTTTTTGACTGAAAACTTAATGTGAAACTACTTTTTTGAGATGTTAATAAGAAAACTGAACAGTATCCTAACTAGTCCTATTAAATACTTCTCTCACTGGACTCCAGCAAACTCAGTAGAGAAATGCCCTCACCATCATCAGAAGTTCTGTGCGCAATAGGCATTTTCCAGTAAATCTGGCCCGATTTTGGTACTCAGGAAGGTCTAATTTTATCCATGAGTATAAAATTAAGACAAAGATTTGCTCAAGGAAGAGTAAAACTGAAAATAATGACAGGTTTCTCCATAAAGAACACTTTGCTCAATGGATGAACAGTGCCAGGAAGGAGGAGGAAGTTGCTGTTCTGGCAGTCTCTGATCTGCTCATAACTCTGATTTTTGTGCCTGGATTTTATTCACGGCCCACGCTGTGACACAACAGCACCCTGAGGCTGAGCAGTATCCCATATTCCCAAAAACTCCACACTAACACAGAGGGGCCTGCATTATCAATGGCTGTCTTCTTTTAGCCCCTCACATGAATTTTCAAGCAGAATATTTGCATTAAATTGAATTTATATAGCAGAGGCTAGAAATGTGGTATTACTGGATAAGGAACCTATTGAAATATCAAACAACAATAGTTGATTCTTAACAAAATGTGCATTTTTAAATGAGGGAATCTCACACAGTCTGAGTGCTTCAGACAGATTGATCAATCCAGCTGGGAATTCCCTCCTTTTTGTACCCTGGTGGTTGACTCCAGACTGCTTCAGCAACAGACTCCAAGCAATTTGTAACACAGACCAATTTCCTAATTCCCACCACTTTTCCACTTGTGGTTCCATCACCCTCTCAGCACAGAGAATAAACTGATCTAATGAAAGGGTGAAAGAACAGTTGTTCTGTTTTATAAAATGATGATATGGTTTCTCAATAGGGAAAATGAGAGATCAAAGGCCACAATTATTTTATTTTTAAGTTTTTGGCTGGGTTTCTTTCCCCTATAAAGGACTTAAAATCACTGACCAGTAAAATGGAAACTCTTGCTGCCCATCTTTCCCATGCCTTGCCCTCCAAATATTTTAAGATAGAACTGTGAAAACTAAAGTAAATATAGCCACCCTCTTCTTTCAGTCTGTAGTTCTTGTCATTTCCAAATATAGGTTCAGCTTTCTCTTCTGCCCTTGAGGAGCTGGGCTGTTTCATCCTGGCCTTTTGAGTTGAGCTAATCAGTACTTTTTGTCAATGTTTTTTTGTCCAATTTTCTGCATTTTCTCTTCTCTGCTTAATTGGAACCAAAATAGTTTGGGTGGCTGAAGTGAATGGAAGTAATTTTTGCCCATTCAGCACAATCTCGCTGCCGTCCTTCCACACTAAATGAGAGATGTTAGAGTTCATCCCTCCAGCTTTCTCTCTCTTGGCCAAGAAAATCTTTTTCATTTTGTAGCTTCCCAAAAGATTTTCTGCTTAGCTGCTGCTTCGAGGTGATATTTGCAATCTAGGGGCTGGTAGAACAAGCGAAGATGTAAATATTGCCCTGCTGGTAAGAGCTGATTCATTGAAATGGAAATGATTTGTGTGAGAGCATCGTGCCTTGGCCATTATTTGTGTCAGAAACGAGGAGCAAAAGTAATTTAAAAGCAGGTGCTCTGCATTGCTTTGTTTTACAATGTCTTTTTCTCATTAAACTTGTTTATATTCTGTGTAACCTTTGTGGTGAACAGAATGTAAGAGTGCAGTACAAGAGACAGCACACACAGCTTTAACCTTATCAGCCTCACAGAACCAAAACTGTTTCCTCCATGCAAGGGGATGGGTGAGGGTTGATAGTCCCTCTTTTCAACCTTTATAGGAAAAAAATGAATATAACTGATACTTAAAATGTGAAACTTAAAATGCTTAACAAGCTCTAAAATAATGCCCCAAAATTCTGTTCCTCCCAGGCTGAACTCTCACACCTGAGCAGCCACAGGAAGTGAATAATTCCTCAGTGACTTTTATAATTGAATCAATTCTGAATTGATTATTTCTCAATTATTTGTATCAATGAATTAGTTTTGGATGCATCATCTTTCAGTGATTTGTGCCATTGAGCCAATTCTGAATGGATCATCCCTCAATGAATTGTGTCACTGGATCAATTTTGAATTGATTATTTCTCGATGATTTGTGCCATTTAATCAATTCTGAATGGAACATGCCTCAATGAATTGTGTCACTGGATCAATTTTGTATCAATCAGATAAACAAGTGGATTCCTCAGTGGTAGCTGCAGGATGCAGCTGCTGCATCCCAGCTGCATCAGGGCTCCTGTGCATCCTCACCCCCTGTCTCCTTAAGGCCTGGACATTTTGGAATTTACCAATTCCTTTGAGTGTTCCTGACATTTCCCTATGAGCAAACCTGGCTGAACTTGTACAGAAACCAGTGCAGAATGGAGAGACAAGATTAATTTTGCCTGTACTTGATTGGTAACAAAAATAGATAATATGATGCTGTGCTGAAGTGAAGATGACGAACAGCAGCCGCAAGAACGCGTGAATAAATTTAACTTTCATCTATTAAGACACAGCACAGAAATTTCAAGAGGTGGTTGAAGAAGAGCCCTTGTGAGTGGTGCTGCTGTGCTGGTGCTGGGCTGTGGCAGCCAGGAGAGCTCTGTGCTCTCGAGTGCTCCTTCAGCAGAGGAGCCATCCCACAGAGCTGCTGCTTTTGGCTGTGCCGAGAGCCTGGGGTCGTCCTGCAGGGCTGGAGATCCATCCTGGCAGAGCTGGAGATCCATCCTGGCAGAGCTGAAACCCCATCCTGCAGGGCTGGAGCCCCTTCCTGGCAGAGCTGGAGATCCATCTTGGCAGAGCTGGAGATGAACCCTGGCATAGCTGGAGCCCCATCCTGGCAGGGTTGGAGTTTCATCCTGGCAGGGCTGATCAATCCTGGTAGGGTTGGAGATCCATCCTGGCAGGGCTGGAGATCAACCCTGGCAGTGGTGGAGACCTATCCTGGCAGGGCTGGAGCCCCATCCTAGCAGAGCTGATCAATCCTGGCAGGGTTGTAGATCAATCCTGGCAGGGCTGGAGCCCTATCCTAGCAGAGCTGATCAATCCAGGCAGGGTTGTAGATCCATCCTGGCAGGGCTGGAGCCCTATCCTAGCAGAGCTGATCAATCCTGGCAGGGTTGGAGATCAATCCTGGCAGGGCTGAAACCCCATCCTGCAGGGCTGGAGCCCCTTCCTGGCAGAGCTGGAGCTCCATCCTGCAGGGAGGCAC
Organism: Lonchura striata; assembly: GCF_050655825.1. NCBI lineage: Eukaryota > Metazoa > Chordata > Aves > Passeriformes > Estrildidae > Lonchura > Lonchura striata. Next base: position 28,783,856 of record NC_140711.1, read on the forward strand.
CCCATGAACTCCTGAGTGCAGCAGCGTGGGGTTTAGATGGTGGAACATGCCCCCTCTTCCCAATAAGCATCTCCTGTGGAAAAGCCACTTGGGGAGGCATTCAAGCAAAAGCACACAGCACACTCACCATGGCCAGCTCAGCCAAGAAGCGCCTTTTGTGGGGTAAATTCCAGCCAAGGTTTATTCCAGCACGTCAGAGGGCATCAGGGACAAAAAGAACTGGCACAGGGTGCCCAGAGAAGCTGTGGCTGCCTCTGGGTCCCTGAAAGATCCCAAGGCCAGGCTGGATGGGGCTTGGACCACCCTGGGATTGTGGAAGTTGTCCCTGACCATGGCACTGGGTGATCTTTAAAGTCACTTCCAACCCAAACCATACTGTGATTTTATGAACTGATGAAGAATTTCAGACTGGAATGAGCATTTTAATCTCAAATGAATAAAATATTAATTCAGCTGCATTTTGGTGACTTGAGCACAATTTTGCATACTGCTAAAATTATTCCAATGTATTGCAAGAAATTCTAGTGGTTTCTACAATTTCAGAGTTTCTGTACCTTTATTCGGCAGGTGTCAAAACCAGTTGCACAACTCCTTTTATTTCAGAGCAAATACACTTTAAAATGTAATTATTCATCCAGAGTCTTGATTTTGGATTATATATATGTATGTATGTATGTACCCTTCAGATGCAGCGATAAAATAAATTGAAGGTACTTCTTGTCTGGCAGATTTCAAAGCGAAGTCGTGAAGTAATAGGCGTTGTGCTCTTTTCCAAAAATATTCATAGAAGCTGCATTTTTAATTCCCAGAGCACCTCTCTGATGCTGCTGTAGCTCTGTAGATGCACGAACAGGAATATCTAAGCAGGAGAGGAGTGAGGAGGTTTGGGAGAGGTGGGTGGGGGGGATTAAATCCTGGATGTCCCTGGCGTTAGCACAGGAGCTGCACACAACCATGTGTGGGGCAGGTGTCACCTCCTGAAGTGACAGATGGCACTTTTGGTGTGTCAGCATCCTTAGTGAGCAGAGGAGCTTCAGAAGTGAAAATGTGGGCAGGGGAGTCACCCTGTGAAATCAGCTCTGCTTCGAAAAACCCATGCTGGGAACACGTTCTGTGTCCAAGGGACCCACAGGGCAGGAAAGAGGGGAAACTGAGGTTCTTCTGTGGCCAGCAGAGCAGGGAGGTCACTGTGGCCAGGGCACACCTCCAGTGTGTGTCCAGCTCTGGCCCCTCACTTTGGGAAGGACCTTGAGACGTGTCCAGAGGGGACAACGAGGCTGGAGAGGGGCTGGGAACACAAACCCTGTGAGGAACCCCTGAGGGAGCTGGGGGGGCTCAGCCTGGAGAAAAGGAGACTCAGGGGTGACCTCAGCACTCCCCACAGCTCCTGAAAGGTGGCTGTGCTCAGCTGGGGCTGGGCTCTGTCTCCAGGAGCTGACAGAACCAGAGGACACAGCCTCAAGCTGCACCAAGGGAAATACAGGTTGGGTATTTGGAGAAATTTTTTTACTGAAGAAGTGATAAAGTTCTGGAATGGCTGCCCCGGTGGAGTCCCCATCCCTGGGTGTGTTTAACAAAGCCTGGATGTGGCACTGGGTGACAGAGTTGAGTTGAGCTGTTGGGTCTGGGTTGGACTCGATGATCTTGAAGGTTTCTTCCAACCCAGTGATCCTGTGAATTCTGTGCATTCTGTGAATTCTGTGCATTCTGTGCATTCTGTGAATTCTGTGAATTCTGTGAATTCTGCAGCTGCTGCTGGGCACGAGTCCCCTCTGAGCTGCTCTGCCAGGTCACCATGGCCTGGATGTTGGCTGAGGTTAATTGGGGTGGAGCTGGCACCACCACGACTCACCAGAGCTCTGCCTCCCTCTGCCTCTTCCCCAGGGAGCAAACAGCCCCATCTGTTTAACTACTCCCCTGGAACTAAGTTAAAAATGGTCTGAAAATGAGTGTTATTAATGATCACTGCTGCAGCAGAAGCACAAACTTCAGCAGATTCAGAGAAAGCTGTGAAGAGCAGCGGGGCTAATCTTATTTCCCATTCCTTTTCTATTAGTGGTGGCTCGGAAAAGCTCTGCTCCAGGTGCTGGTTTGCTCTGAGTCTCTCAGGTCTCTTTGTTGTAAATGTGATCTCTTTAGAGCATGGAGGATAAGATTCAGCAGGAGATGAAAACACATGTTCCAGCAAGCTGCAGCTTCACCCTTTGGCCATTCTGCTCCTCTGCCCTTCGCCCCACACAACAAAGCCAAGGAAGATCATAAAAACAGGGGAAAAAAATAATAATAATAAAAAAAAGCTGGTTTTGTTTACATTAAAATTCATGAGCACATGGTTTGGCCTTTCATCTGCAAAAGTCACAGTATTTGCTCAAAAGGACAGTTTCTCACAGATAGACCAGGCCAGTTAAAAAATTCAGCAGTTACAAAGACAAGAATGACCTTTTTTTGGAGCAAGGAAGAGGCACAAGGGTGGTCTGTTTGTCTAGCTCTCCCCTTTCTTTTTTTCTCTTCTCATCTCTTCAGCCTATTTTCCTTCCTCTCTCCAACACTATAAACCAATTTTTCTGGAAAAAAAATATTGTCAAGAAAGTGTGTGGCAATGATGCTGATGACATTTTCATGTTCATCTTTGTGTATTACTGCAATCACATAGAATATTCTCAGCTTGGTCTGCAGGCTCATTTATTTCCTAATTTGTCTTTGAGAAGGGAAAACCTACAAATATTAAAACTAAAATTAAAAAAAAAGGAAACTGGGCTTAAAGATGTTCTATTTTTCTTGAGGGTGCTGGTAGATAGACAAGAGGGAATGTCAGATGAATAATTCCATACTTCAAAGGACAGTAAATTATTTGTAGAGGTTAGGAAGTGATGCCAGGTTCTTTCTTATACTTTGTGGGGGAAAGATCAGATTTATTTGGAATAGGGGCAGCATTTTCCATGTTTGGAGAGCAAGGACACCAGCCCAGGGGGGAGTGGGGTGTTAATTCCCATGGATCCAGGACATGCCATGGAAGTTTTAAAGGGAGATATCAGCATCATTTCCATATCCATAATTTCACAAGCCCACGGATTTGGTGTTACAGATGAAGGGCTGGGATGAATCCAGGCAGAGGTGGTCAACACCTCCCGAAACAGCAGCACCCCGTGTTGGGTTTCACATCCCAAACAATTGGCTGACTGTTAGGAGATGGGTGAATGTCAATTCTTTGCTGCTTTTCTGCCAAGGGCAGGATTAAATCTTGAGATGGGATTTCTTGTTTGGACTCAGATGTTTGTTAGTTCTTATCCATGTCACAGTCTCACAAACCCTGAGTTCTGCAGCGCTTCAACAAACTAAACATGGAGCCCCATCTCTCTCTCTACAAGGCCTTTTAAGGATCAACTGTCCCATTGAGAAAAGAAACCTAAATTATTTTTGTTTTAAACCCAATAATCAACCACCTGTGCATGAAATGTGGACTTTTTTATCCAATTACACAAAACCACCCAAACCCATGGAGAAAGAGGAGGAGGAGAAGAAGGTGGAGAAGAAGGTGAAGAAGAAAGTGAAGAAGATGGACTAGCTTCCACCCTAAAACCTCCATCTTGCCTTATATCTATTCCTGTATTCTAAACCCTTAAACTCTGAGTTTTCACCCTGTGACATCGCACACTTCTATCCAAACTCCACCCCCACAATCCCAGTTCCATCATTCCATTTTGGAAACTTCTCCAGGGCCTCAGGTCAGTGCAGAGTTCTCCTGGGGGTCAGTGCCTGGCAGCACAGAAATTCTGGAATTCTCAGCATCCAGGGTTCCAGCAGGTGAACTGATGTGATCCCAGCCCTGCATCCTCAGGACAATTTCAGTGCCAAGACCTTTTGCTGCCATGCTGGCACCCTGGCATTTGGGCTGCCAGATCTAACAAGGAATGAGTGGCAGCCTTAATGATCAAACAATATTCCAAGCTGAGCCCATGCCTTGCAATAACTGAGCACTGCTCCTGGGACGGCTCTGGGAATCTTCAGTGTGAACAAAAAGAGTCCTGCAGTTTTCTCATTTAATTAAATTTAAGTCTATGGGGACTGGAAGTGCGTGGCTCAGGCTTATGATTTTCTTTTCTTTTTTTTTTTTTTTTTTTTTTTTGAGTTGTTCTTTCAGCTTAATGTCGTTGTGAAGTAGTTTTTAATCAACAGACAGTCTCAACTGGAAGCGGGGCTGACACCTTGTTACCTTTAGAGAAGGATTTTTATTAATTATAGCACTAAGTACAGGAGAAATAGCCAGGATGACATGTACTAAAAAACAGCAGACAGGGTTCAAAAGCATTTCAGCATTTCCTCTTATGGGTTGTACTTGTGGTTGTCTGGAGTTTTTTATGAGAAGGGTTCACTTTCACCTGATTTTATTGTTGCAACCCAAATTATTAAGGGATATTTTCTCCACAAGGCTGAAACTTGGGAGTATTTTAGAAACATCTGCTTTCTGAAATACCTCAGACATTTGTGAGCTGAAGGGAAGCTCTTTCAGTGTTTCATGGAGAAACGCTATTTCTACGTGGTGGAACGAGCTGTAAACATAGATAAAGATGCAGATATAAATACAGAGGTAAAAAAATACCTGCAGCACATGAGTTGGTAGTTCTCAAAACCGATTTCTGCTGAGCTATTCCTGAAGTGTTGTGCTGAGCTGTCCCTGCCCAGGAGCTGTGCAGCGCAGGGAATGGAATTATTCATGTACATTAACATAACGTTAGTCAGGAACAGTGCTAATTGCTACATCCAGGACCCTTTAAGTTTAGCTTTTCCTAGCACAACATGGGAACTTTTAATGTACTACAACTCTTTTTAACCTAGGGAAACCCTCACAAAATGGCTCCCAGATATAATTTTGGCTCTGTGACAAGATTTTCAAACCCCAGTGTGCACAGAGGTGTTTGTCAGGAATCCAGACAAGGTGACAACGCATCTGGTAGTTTATTGCCATTTCTGGGCTGTTCCCTCTCTCATATTTTATTTAATAATTACTCATGGTCACAGAGCCACAGAATAATTTGGGATGGAAGGAAACTTAAAGCCCATCCAGTGCCACCCCTGCCATGGCAGGGACACCTCCCACTGTGCTGCTCCAATTCCCAATGTCCAACCTGGCCTGGGACACTTCCAGGAATCCAGGGGCAGCCACAGCTGCTCTGGGCACCTGTGCCAGGGCCTTACACCCTCACAGGGAACAATTTCTCTTTAATATCCCACCCAACCCTGCCCTCCATCAGTCTCCCCTTTTCCTGTCATTCCATGCCCTTGTCCAAAGTCCGTAAACAGATATTGCCCACCAGTCCCACTGCAGCAAGAGGCAAAAAGCAAAACAAGGGGCTCTCCCTGGCCCTCCTGCTCCTGTGAAAAGCATGGAAAGTCCCTGATGGAACAGAAGGGAGGACCGGTGAACCTGGAAGGAATCAAGAACTACAACAGTGAAATCAGAGTGACAAAAAACAAGAGGAGCAGGAGGAAATGGAAAGAAGTGGGAATTTGTGGCTGGTCACAGGAGGGGCGCTGGAAGTACAGGCAGAATGGAGAGGGAGAAGGGAAGGAGCCCCACTCTGCTCTAATGAAAGATATTTACCAAAAAAACATAATAAAAAAATATCTGTAGCGACACCAGGTAAAACAAAGCTTCCCAAAACTACAGGAAAGGCTAATTAGAGGCAACTGGAGAAGTATCAGACTTCTACCCCCTACAATACCTACAAGAAGCAGGCAAGGAACAGATATTTCTGAGTTTTAGTGTTTGTTTAACAAATATCTGTGATCTATCTGCCAATCCACATCACGGGCAGCAAGGTAACAGCTTCACAATTGGACTTCCTAAAGTTAAATTGCCAGCAAAACATCCTTCCCTATGGGAATAAATCATGCAGATTCCATTTTCTTCATTTTCATGGTGGAAAAAGCCCACTCTTTATCCACATAACTCCTTTTTATCCAGTTTTACAGACCTCATGGGTGACTCCAGTTGCTCAGCAGCTTTCTTGCCGATTAATTATTGGTCAGTAACGAGTTGTTATTCTGTTTTCGTTGGTCAGTCAAACCCCGGAGTGCACGTGCTGAAAAGTTGTTTGTGAGGGATCGTTTTCATTTTTCTAACAGTGTAAAAGCAGTTTATACAGGTGCTGGGTTTTTTTTCCCCAGGAATAGATTGGTTTGTTAACAAACTGCTGACACCAGGATTGCTTCCACATGGGAACTTGTAGAAGCTGCCTTGACAAGACCAGCCAATGATTCCAGGAGAGCAGGACTGATTTTATGAAGCCTTTCTTTATGGTTTTTCTACCTTACTGTCAGGTTTCTCCCCTCCCAGCCTCTTGTCAGAGCACACTTTGCTCCTCCTGCTAGGCTGGGAGCTGCAGCACTCCATGGGAAGCAGGGATCTGGTTATAAAATATATAAAGGGAGGGATTATTTTTTTTTTTTCCCCTGGCACTTAATTAACTTGTAAAGGAGGGTTTGGAGCCCCTCATTCCATGCCCTTGTTGTGCTCAGAGCCTTTTCCAGTGGGGGCCTTGTGGCTGCTCATCAGGAGATTTTGCTGAGAGACAGAAACATCCAATTTGTTGTTCCTTGTGTGTCCAGCCCCCAGGCTGGCTGTGTTTGGGCAGCTCAGCCAAAGATCCCTGGGTTAGGAAATTGTTCTCTGTGTGTGGGAAGAAGAATGTGGATTTTATGTTGACAAAAAAAGCCTCTCAAAGTTGTTTCTTTTTTGCTGGAGGGACAATCCCAAACTTGTGCTGTGGATGCTTGAACAGATGTGCCACAGCCAGGGCACCTCAAGGGCAGCACCCAGAATTAGCTCATGTCATTAAAGGGGTTTTTCGTCATCTGCTCAGGAATAACCACCTGCTTTTAAAAAAATCTTCAAACAACGACGATTAATACACTAAAAATCAAGGATTAGAGTCAATATTTAATGACTGTATTACAGAGCAGGGAGAATTGGATCAACTGAAGGTGGCAGGACAGTGGAAAAAATAGAAACTTATTTTGTAATGAAAGGTGAAGTCTAAGAGCAAAAAGCCCTGTGATGTGATTTTAAATCCTGTGAGTGACTTTCCAGGCTGAATTGAGTGGTTCTGTGTGGGATGCTGCTGCTCTTTCCATACACATTTTCTATTTCTGGCATAATACATAAATCAATGTCACAACAGAAAGGGAAAATGATGCACACTTAAAGCAAAACATAAAATTACCTCCTTATCAGCTATCTCCTTCTTAGGTATTATTTAGAAAGCGCAAAATAAAAGAGCAGAGATGTTTTGGAGCTGCCTGGAGCACAGGAAGAGAGGAGACAGATTTCACAGAGATGAAATCTCTGCACTCACAGGTGGTGATCAAACACCTCTGAGCATCACCTTTGTGCCTTCTGCTGTCAGGAAATGCAGAATTCCTCTTCCTTGGACAACAGAGGACAAACCCACTTCAGGATTTGCTTCCCACCCTGCAGAGAGAGCAGAAAATACCTTACCTCCAGCTGAAGTCTGGTGAGAATGACAACTCTGACTTTGCTGTGGTTTCCTGGGACACCTCACAAGGAAGAATTTGGAAAGCATCATTTGATAGCTCAAATATGAGCTTTAATAAATTGCCTGATTCTCTGGGAATTCTTATTGTGATGGGGACAAATAGATAAGAGCCCTTTTTTTTCAATTGAAATTCCTAGATTTGTACTATTCACCTAATCTCTTGTGGATTTTGTTGGAATCTGAGGTATTGATGATTCTGGGATTGTAGAAAGTCTCTGTCTGTCAGCCCCCTGCCAAAGCAGAAGCCAGAATTGGTCTGTGCTGGTTTCCAGGTTGTTTATTCTGTTGATCTCTCACATGTTCTGCTGCCCTGCCCAGCTCTGTCCTGCAGGGCAGCGTGTGGGGCTCTGCCCTCAGTGGGATGTGACAAACATTCAATACCAGAAACTCCCTGGGCTGCATTTACAAGAACGTGCCAATATCTGTCACCTACGTTGGACAGTGTGTCCCCAGCCTGAACCAACAGAAAAATGCCAACACCACAGTGAGACATGGAGGGCATGAAGAAGGAGAAAAAGGACAAGGCACACCCAATTTCCTCCAGCTTGTCCCCTGTGGACCCCTCATCTAGAATCCTAAAATTTTACTTTTGCACCCATGCCACACTTAATTATTACTGATATCAAACCCTCAGAGCTGGTAATTGATCCTGTAAGATTGAAAACTCTTTTCCATGGACAGAGATCACAGCCAGTGTCTCTGGGGGCTCTGTCCAGGGGTTCCTGACCCCTGCCAGGGTCCCAGGGCAGCCAGGGCAGCCAGAGGGAAGCCCTGGACTCCCACAAAATTTTTACTTGAATAAAACACAGAAATAAATAAAACTTCTTCCCAACAAGCTTTGAAGAAAATGCCTGTCCTGTGCTGTGTGGGGGTTGATAGAGCATTGCCTGGCCAGGATTTTTCCTGCTTTGCTTTCCATCCGTTCTATCCACCCAAAGCAGCCCAGATGAGATAAGAGCACAGATTTGATTCCTGATCAGCACAGAGATATGAAGACATTTATCAGGGAAAGACCCACCAAAAATAAAGGATTGCTCTGATATTGTCCAACCTGTTATTATTTTACAGATGAGTGGGAAATGCAGTTTATTCTGTAGGAACATTTTTCTACAATGCACCCAATATCGAGGGGAAATAATTTCATAACACCAAAAAAATCCCAACCAAAACCTGCTCAGGACACCGTTTCTGGAATATTTTGGACCAAACTTTCTTAGCCTAAGGTACCAACGCTTGCAGTTGTACCCTGACTCTTTTGGGAAAGATTAATAAATGGAGCATGCTGCCCAGCTGCCCATAATTCTTTTTTTTTTTTTTTTTTTTTGGGATGTCTTTAGAAATAAATGGACTTTCTAAAGTGTTTCAGTAAAATATATCTCTGTCAGCCTTAGGAAAGTTATTTGGGAAAAAAACATAATAAGGTATTTAAATATAGAGAAAAATCACTTGATGAGATCTGTTTCTCTCCTTACTGTAAGAAATACAATTTTTTAAAGGTATTTAGAGCCTGATTTGTGGCTATCTCACCTCCTCACCCTTTCTCCCCTGGGTGTCCTTATCTTTTGTGAGGATGATAAAAGCTTCACCTGCCACAGCTCCATCCTCTTTAAGCTCAGCCTTGAGGTTAATCCATTGTAGGCCCAGTTCATAAAAAGGGTTTTACCTCTCTCTTTCCTAAAAGAGAGTCCAAGACATAATCCAATTATCAACAGTATATGGCTGTTATATCTGAAGACTTTCAGTTTTGTGGGAAATAATTTTTGAATGGTGTTAATGTCAGGGACAACCAAGTTTCCTATGAAGAAAAACAGGATTTATTTAAAAATAGGATTTAAAAACTGTCCCCAAAAAAGGGTGATTTTTGCTGTCTCTTCTGAAGTAAAAACATTGATAAAAATGTCTTTCAGTTTTATTTCTTCAAGCAGAAAAACAGCAATAAAAAAAACCTGCTGCTTTTCCTATTATAACAAATTCAAGGTTTCATGAATCAGTTTGAAATAATAAATTAAAAATAAAAAAAATCTCACACCCAGGCATTAAACCCAAATAAGAACATGCTATGTTATTTTCAAACCTGTTCTTGTCAAATCCAATGTCAATTAAACCTCAATATATGAATATAAGAACCTTAATTTCAGAAACATGAACATTAATTTCAGAAACAAGGAAAACTTGTTTCCCTTTGCTTGTTGGTGCGTGTGCACATTCCTTCTGTTGGAAGTTAATTGCAATTATTGTGAGTTGTGGAGCAGTTTGGGGGTGCTGAGCCAGCTCTGTACCTCTCTGTAAATTCCCTTTTTTCCAGGTGCAGCATCTGTTGCTAAGCTCTAAATACACAACAAAAATTTCAGGTAACGCTTTCTCATCCATGGCAAGGATTAATTTGTTTTCACGTTCCAGAATCTCTCCTGTTATTTAAAACACCAGCTGACTGCATTGCTAATCTTGCAGTTGACAATTGGCCTTCCTCCCCTCTGGGAATGCAAAAATTCTTCTTGCAAGCAGCTCTAATCCCAGCCAAAACTTCTCAAAAAATGGGAGTTGTGCTGCTCCTTCTGCTCTGAAAAAAATAAGTGAATGAATGAATAAATAAATAAATAAATAAATAAATAAAACAGTAGGACCTTAAAAAAATTAATTAATTAAACAGTAGGATCTTAAAATAAAAAAAAATAAACAGTAAGACCTATAAATAAATAAATAAATAAATAAATAAACCAACAGGGCCTTAAAATAAACTAACAAATAAATATATAAATAAATAAATGAAACAGGAGGACCTTAAAATAAACAAATAAAAATATGTAAATAAATGAAACAGTAGGACCTTTAAACAAACAAATTAATTAATGAAACAGTAGGACCTTAAAATAAACAAATAAATAAATATATAAATAAAAAATGACACAGTAGGACCTTTAAATTAAATAAACAAATAAATAAAAGAATAGGACCTTAAAATCAATAAATAATAGGGTCTTTAAATAAATAAATAAAACAGTATGACCTTTAAATAAATAAATAAATAATTAAAGGAAACTATAGGACCTTAAAATTAATAATTAAGACAGTAGGACTTTAAAATAAACAAACAAATATATCAATAAAACAGTAGGACCTTAAATATGTAAATAAAGCAATAGGTCTGTACAATCTGATCCTTAGCACTTAAAATATGGTTTTCCTTCCAATGGAAAAGTTAAAATTCTCTCCTGTGATGAGGAAGGAAGGAAGTGTAGTGGAAGCACAAGGGAGGAAGGAGTTTCCAGAGCTGGTTGGTACCTGCAGCAGCTTCTCGATTCAGTGGCTAATTGTTAATTCTGTGGTTAATTGCTAATTCGGTGGCTAATTGCTCAGCATCACGTTCTGGCACATGCTCACCCGGGGCTCCCCGTGGCCCAGCTCCCTTCCCCAGCAGCCCTGCCATCGTTGCAGGTGCCAGCTGCAGCCCCAGCAGCCTCCAGCACCTGCAGGGCGCTCAGCTGCTTCCCCTGCACCCCACAGCCCCAAACCCGCCTGGAAACTCATCCCTGTGCCACCTCTTGTCACCTGGCCCTGGAGGAGGACGCACAGACAGCCTCAGTCCCTCCTGGTGGCACCTGGAGGGAGCAGCACCTCACCGAATTCACAGAATCACAGAATTCACAGAATGAGTCACTGGGTTGGAAGAGACCTTCAGGATCATCGAGTCCAACCCAGCCCCAACCCCTCAACTCAACCCTGGCACCCAGAGCCACATCCAGGCTTTGTTAAACACACCCAGGGATGGCGACTGCACCACCTCCCTGGGCAGCCACTCCAGAACTTCATCACTCTATTCTGGAACTTTATCGCTCTTTCCATGAGAAACTTTTTCCTAATATCCAACCTAAATTTCCCTTGGTGCAGCTTGAGGCTGTGTGCTCTGGTTCTGTCAGTTCCTGGAGAAAGAGCCCAGCCCCACCAGGCCACAGGCACTCTTCAGGAGCTCTGGAGAGTGACAATGTCACCCCTGAGTCTCCTTTTCTCCAGGCTGAGCCCCCCCAGCTCCCTCCGTTGTTCCTTGTTGCCCTGATTCTTAGGATTTCCTAAAGCCTTCTGAGTTTACATTCTTGTAGAGAACTTTCTCACACAACTTTCTGTAAACAACCTATTTACCATTCCTCCATGGAGGCGGAGAAATTTGATGTACTGGTAGTTTGTCCAATGCCATTGGAGAGGTGGCTCATTCACCCTCCAATCCACTGTCACCTTTGGAAAAGTAGAAATGCTGGAGTCAGAAAATAAACTTCCTCTTTTTCACCTTTGCAATAGCAGCAGCACACATCGTGCTTTCACGTGTCCTGTAGCGACAGTTCCTCACAGGGTTTGTGTTCCCAGCCCCTCTCCAGCCTCGTTGTCCCCTCTGGACACGTCTCAAGGTCCTTCCCAAAGTGAGGGCAGAGCTGGACACGCACTGGAGGTGTGCCCTGGCCAGGGCAGCAGTGACCTCCCTGCCCTGCTGGCAGTCCCTGTGGGACTCACCTCGGTGACACCACCCCTGACCCGCTGCTGCCCTGCCATGAAAATTTAATTTAAAGTGTCATTTTCTCCCCATTATCGCGTGTGGAACGTTGTGTCCTCAGCCTGGCCAGCCAATCTATTTCATAAATTAGCCGTACTACAACTCTGCAAAACTTTGGGCTGGCTCTGAGGGTTTTGGGGCTGTTTCAAGGACAATTTCCGACAACATTTTCAAAGTCTGTGTTTTGCATCCCAAACATTAAAAGCATTTCAAAGAAGCACCAGCTACAAGCATTGCAGGATTGCAGGTAAAGCAAGGCAGAAAAACCTTGCCACCTTGCTGAGCATCAGTGTGTTCAGAAAAATCTGGGAGTCTCTGTATGGCAATTTATGCTCCAGCAGCCACTGCATAGAAAAAGCTTTTGTATCCAATTTAAAAACATGAATGTTCCCTCCTTACCCTAGAGCTTAAAGACAATTTACAGAAGTAGGGCATTATGAAGTATTGCCACAATAAACAGTTGTTTTACTTCCCTTTTACAGCAAAAATTAGGGGAACACTGCAACTCTTGTCAAGCCTTAAAATATGTTTGCAATAAAATAGAAGCCATTGGCTTTCTTTAATTTCAATGAGTTTCTTCATTATTCAAAAGCCTCTTTAAATCTTTCATAGATTCAAATCTGGTTTTTTAAGAGGAAATACATAATCCTTTAGTAATTAATCAAAGTGTCTGGCTACTAAAAAATTGGGTATTGATGGTCCTCCTGTATTTTTTTCATGGAAGGAGAAAGTATTTTTATTCTTCAAAACTTGCTTATTGGTTTCTTTCTCTTGTCAGGAATTTGAATACATTACAAAATGCTTTTCTGGTAATACCCTTCCAGAATTAATGATGTAGCATCTTTTAACTGGTTATTATGAATTAATTAGAAATTCATCCTGGTAGCTGGAAATTTATTTGGATATGAAAGAAATTTCATAGAAAGTTGCTGTTTATTTACCCACATAAACGTTCCTTAGTAAAGGCTGAGGATACAGTGAGTTAATAAAGACAAGAATAATTATTTTTATATTTTCAATGAGTGAAAGGAATTCACTAGATACTAAATAATATCTAAATACTACACAGAGTAGCTCTGCAATAGCCAGGCTGGACTACTTTAATTAACAAGAAGCAACACTTCACTACATGATTACTCCCTCTGAAAACAACAGAAACAGAGGATTAATGTCCAGCAATGAGATGTATAAATTCAGATGTATAAATGTATAAACTCATATCTTTGCACCCCCGGATTTCAGGAGTCTGAGTTTGGTAATTTGGGCACACCACAGACACCAGGGGATGCTGGATGTGGGGAAAGATTTCTCTCTTTGGAATAAAAATCAGTGAGTGGAATTACAGCTTCATCTGCTGCTTTTTGTGTGATAAGGGATGGACAGGAGATGTTTTCTGGCTGTGTGAATAAAAATAGTGGAGAGAACTGGGAATCTGAGAGAGGATTTAGGCAGAAAAGCCTGGTGCAGCTTACCCCAGTCACTGCAGAGTGAAGGAGAGCAAAATCTTTTCACATTCTGCAAACCCAGAGCTGGGTGGGCTTTGGGCACCAGACACTTCCAGGCTACCCTTGACAAGCTCAATTTCAAAGTGATGAAGACATTGAAGAGTTGTTGATGTCTTTGTATGAAGAATTAGCTTTAAACAGAGGGAGCAAGGGAAAAAAAGTCAAATAATATAAAACCAGAAAAAAAATCTCAATATGGGAGTTGACAGATACTTGGATTTTAGTTAAGCATTTGACACTGTCTCATGAAATCTTAATTGAAAAATTAATTCAAGTCAGCTTGGCTGCAGAGTGGTGTGTGGGTTGAAAAATGGCTAAAGCACAAATGAAAAAAATGTTGATAAACAGCAAGATGGGTGGAAATGTCCAGTGGGGTAACACAACCTGATAGTTTGACTTTACTTTATATCTTCATTAATGGCTTAGAAAAAAGGTACAGTCAAGATCACAATTAAATACGCAGTTTATGCCCATCCATAGATGGTTCTAAATAAGGGGAGTGAAATAAAAAAAGATTGACAGAAAACATGGATAAAAGATGGGCAAAATAGATTCATCAAAGGAAGAAAATTGTTTTACTGCAAAAACAAAACCAGCACAAGCCAGAGTAACTCAAAAGATGAACAAGAGTTTATCTTTTAAGGAATGGAAGAGTGGCAATGGATAAGAGAGCAGAAGAACACTATAGGAATTGTAAAAAATAAAATGCAAGTTGAGGATCCAGTGCCCTCTGCATCCAATGGAAGTGCAGCCATGGGCTTCAAAGGGGTTGGAGGTGGCTGGCAGCCCCAAAGCTGGGATTATCTGCAACCTTGTCCTGGCCACTGCACGCAGCCATAAGAGATGCTCTCCCAGAAAGATGTTACATTGGCAGCAAATCAGAGAGGAGGCAGAATAAAAAATGAAAGGGTTTTGTGAGAACTGAAGTGGGAAGAAAAACGAAGGGAATTAAGCAGTTATAATTTGGCCAAATAAGGAATAAGCAGGGACACAATTACAGCTTTCAAATGTCTGAGGACCTAAGCCTGTATAAAGGACAATAATTATTCACTCTGTTACGTGGCAGAAAGAGTTTAACAGGTGAAGGGAATATATTATGAGTAACGAAAGACATTTGATGTAAATATCAGGAAATGCTGCATATTAAACTGTTGAATAATAGAGGAGATGGACGTCCTGTGGTCTGGGATTTCTGAAACTCAGATTGAATGCCAGCTATTGAAATGCAGAGTGGAACCTTTTCAATTCCCCAGGACACCAGGAAATGCATCTGCCTTGAAAATATTCGGATCTTCTCCCAACCTCTCCCTGTGCAAGCTCCATGTGGTTTCAAGCCCACACCAGGAGATGCAGAAATATCAGAGGATAAATTGTTCTTAATAAGGAATAAACACTCCTCATATCTTCTGATTGTGCAATCTGCTCCCACCCCTGTCTGACTGAGATCACAGGCTTTTCTCAAATCACAGCCTTTTCTCAAGCCAGTAGCTTCAAACTGCTTCGTTCTGCTCCGGCAAAAATAAAATGCTTTACTGGGTGGGAAATGGGGATATTCATAACAGCAACCCAAAGATTTATTAGCAGAGGACATTTTTTACCCCAATTTGTCTCAGAATACTCTTTATTTTCTGCTAGAAATACTGTCTAGAAGTGATATAAGACTTCTTTTCTGGAGTTTTTCTTCTCTGGCTTCATTATTTTCTTAGATCTGTAGATTCTAAAACTACAGACTACGCTAAAAACCAGTGGGGAATTTGTTTGTTTGCATGTGCCCACTCATTCACAGAGCTAAGAGTTTGACTAAAAATATTAATCAAAGAGAAAAAATACAAAAATCTGACTTTTATTCTATCACAGAGTCCATGATAGGGAAGGGAGCTATTTCTATTCAGAAATTCCTGCCTTTTTCCACCTCCTGCATTTTGGTTCCCCGCTCTCCACCAAACGTAGGAAGCAAAGACAAATTTCAGATGATAAATCAGGAAGACTTTTATTTTTTTTCCATTTCAGCATGAAAAAGGCAATTTTAAATACAGCTAGGTATTTGTAAACATGGGAAATGCCAGTTCTTGCTTGGTGTAAATGATCCCAAGTTTATTCATTTTGATTTGAGCATGACTATTTACACCAGGGGAAGATCCATACCCTGGGATATTTCAGTGTGTGGTAAATTACAGGACTTCACTCACTTTAGCACCAGTTTTAATGATCAATAATGAGTTTAGGCAACAATAAATGAGTTTTTAGAGTTTAGACACTGCTACAGTCTATGGTAGAAAACATTAAAAATACTTCTTGGCCCTTTCTGCCTGATTTGATACTAATGCACAATGAATTGTGGATTAAGGAAATGTTAGAGAAGGCTTTCCATGTCTTAGTGTAAATCAATAGATTTTATTACAGCAAAACGTGTTTTGTACATCTGCAACACCATAAATTTATGCCTGGGAAAAAAGAAATCAACATGTCCTGCAGTGCAGAAATCAGAGATGAGGAGCTGATATTCAGTGTCAGGAGAATGCTGCAGGAAAGGCAAGGACACAACACCTGAAGGAAAAGCAGGACAGGAAGGGGCAAAAGCAGGGAAGAGGTGGCAGCTGCCCACAGGGCATTGCTGAGCCCTTGATTGGAATAATCTGTTTAATTCTGCAGCCTAGCTTTCAGGCTGATCCTGAAAATAGGAAATATTCTGGAGAAGAAAGGTGGGATGCCTGGGAAAGATATTTTATAGAGAGAAAGTGGTGAAGCTGAGTGTATTTGGGTTATGTGGTGTGGTTTAGGGGATGACTTCCTTGAAGTCGAGGAAGCACTGATGTAAAAAATCTTGTAATAAGTTATTAAAAGCAGTAACTCTTCTGATCCTTGCACAAACTCTGAGAGCAGCACTGGCATCAATGGAGCCCCACAATTCTGGGAGTCAAAGCTCCTTGGGGTGTTTCTGTGCTGGGTTCTGCTCAATAAATTCAGTCACTGCTCTGATTTGCACTTGTCTGAAAAGTCATTCAGGATCAGTCCCAATTCAGACTCAAATTAAATTCAGTCTTGGATATGCGCACAAATTATAAATATCTGGAAAGAAACAGATTAAAGATTAAGGCTGACTAAGTAAAGAATTAGCTCAAAATTAAAGGGGAAACAATATATAAACCATGGACTGTAAAATGCCCTGACATTCCTGAAAACCAAGATTCTGTATTTCTACACACTTGTATTGTGAACCTTAAAAGCATGAATGTGTTTCATTCCTTGCCAGGTTTGCTCCTCTACTTGGAAAACATTTATTCTGCTTCTTGTTTACACTGAATTTAGAATTAATGTGGCTGTTCTGGTTGAGCAAAAACAACCTTGACTTGCATGAGGCATCATTTTATCATGCCAAGATATCTTGTGTAAAAACATAACACGAGCAGAGTTCTCAGAATTAAGCTGGTTAATAATTACTATATAAACAGGTCAAGGATCAAGAGAGACAGTAAATTCTTGTGAAGTGTGTGTAGATTATATTTCCAAATCACAATACTGAAAGGCAGAGCTGTCTTAATGTGCACAGAAAAAGTCGGATATCCAGAGATGAAATATTATGGTCTCAGGGAACATTTTTCACACGCTAATAATCAAAATAAAAATGCCACTAGTTACTCATATGAAATAATGCACTGTTGGCATTAGTGAAGTATTTCTTAGGTGCAATAATATTTACTGAAAAACTACATAATCCAAGTCACATTTTCTGATATGCTGTAGAAACAGAAATCACAACTGAGAGACTCCTGTCAGGTTTCCTGATGGGTTTTTCATGTTCAAACCCATTTCCCTGCCCAGCTTTCCTCCCAGAGCCTGCTCAGACACTGGATTTCCACAGGGGAGACTCCTCTGGGGTCCCTTTAGCTCTTTTATCTCCTCCAGCCTGGCTTTGAACATTTCCTGAGGGTCACCCTCCTCTTCAGCTTTGGTCACGGTCACCTTTTAAGACATTTAATGTTCCATTTCATGGGATCAAGAGCATGATAATAACAAGATCCTTGGGTGGGAGCAGCTGGAGCCAGCCAAGGGTTCTGTCCTGCTGAACTTCCTTGGGTTGATCTGGGTGCCCAAAATTCAGGACTAAATAAATGGTTCAGACTCAAGGTTTTGAAATTCAGATGGTAAATACACACAGGACTGGCAATACAACCAGGTGGCAACATAAGAGTGACAACACTGCAGATCTGATGAGATCTGAACAGCGGAGTTTCTTCAACTGGAATTATTTTCCAGACATTTTCTTTCCAGAGGTTTTATATTCAATTAATTTGCTCGCAGAAAATAGTATTTAAAAAAAAACAAACAAAAAACCAAACAAAAAAACCAAAGCCAAAACTGTTTTGTTTTTTGTCAGAAAATAAGAAGTGGAAAAGGAAGCAGTTCAATGGTCCAGCATCTCCCTGTGCAGAACCAGCCCTTTCTCCCTGAGGTGATGTCCCACACTGGAGCAGCCAAGCAACACCAGACATGACAACTGAATAACTGAGTTATTCTAGATGTTAATGCTCTTTATTTCTCATAAAAGCAATGTGGAATGTAAATTCCACTCAAATGACAAGCTGACCCCATGAATTAAAACTCCAAATGGTTTTATAATCAACATCATGTACTTTTTTAGGACCTTGGAAAGGATTTCAAAGTACATACAAAACCCTGGTCCTATCAGTAACTATAAAAAATATGCAACAACAGGGAAAGGTCTCAGCAAAGTGGGAAAAGCACAGATGTGCAAACACAGGAAGCAGAAATGTGTGTGTGGCTCATTCACTTGTTTGCCAAAGTGTCATTACTGCAGAGCATTATTTACAGATAAAAAAGAGCATATCCTTGCAGTCATGTGGTCCTGCTGGCTCCTGAACTTCCCACTTATCTGACAGGCTAACCAGCAAATTTGGGCAGAAATAATGTGGCTACTTTGGTAGTCAGCTCTTGGCCCAGGAAAACTGGTTTATTCAAAGAAAGAAGCAGCCAGACAGGAAAACCAGCTCTCAAGGTTGGTGCTTTTCTGCTTCATTTTCAGATCCAAGAGAACTGAAAGTGGGAGAGGCGGAAGTGCTGATGTGATCAGACAGGCAGGTTATGGTGAATAAACAAACCCTGCTGTCCCCCCTCCATTTCTGGGTTAATTTGGTGCCACCTCCACAGCTCAGCTCTGACTTTTCAGTGGGTGCAGGATGAGAGCAGCACAGCTGGAGGGGGTCCTTGGTGTCCTTTAGTCCTGAGCTCTGTCCTGTCCCCTCCCTGGTGCCACGGGAAGCAGAGCAGAGCAGCTGGAGGATGTTCAGAGCTGCAGCCAGCCCCAGGAACCTGGAAAAACGTGGAATTGTACCCAGAACCTGCAGCAGCTGCTGCACAGGACTGGCCCTGGGTTTGGGATTAAAGCAGGAAAATTTCTGGGGGGGTTCCTCCACTGTGGGAACCCCAAAAAGGATATGCTGATGGGGGAAAATGTTGTGGTGTTGGTCATTTCTAAAAGCAAAATAAATAATCCTAGAAATCTTTGTGACCTTAAGGATCACCTCTGCCATGGGGAGGGGTGACACTCGCTGGAGTAGTTTGTAAAGGAAATGAAGAATGGATAAACATTTAAATAGATTGCAATACCTCACAGCCATGTTTAAATACTGAGAAATTTCACCTTAGACAAGCACAGAAAGGATATGCAAACTCCTCTGTGTAACACTGGGGCATGCTGAGAGGTACAAAATGAACAGGTACAGGGAAATGCCAGGGGATGCTTTGCACCCAGCTCATGTAGAGTCACACCTGTGCAAAGGGGAACAGTGTAGGAACAAGCAGAGCTGCAGGGGAGGAAGAGACATCACCTAAATCTAGTGTGGTAAAAAAAAAAAAAAAAAAAAAAAATCAATGTCAACCTTAAAACTGCACAGGAATATTGGAGGGACAATTAGCATTGGGTGGTGCAAAGCAAGAAAATAATGAAACTGCATATATTCTTTTCTCTTTAAAGTGTTAGCAGGACATCGAGGTGAAACTGAAATATTTTTATAATTTATTATTATAGATATTTATTATTATTATTATATTAATTTATTAATAAATTTGGGGAAGATTAACCCCCAATATGCAAATGGACCAACTTTATAAAAGTGTGAAACCCATGGTCCATTTTGGGTGTACCCCCTGGGGGCTTGGTCTGCCCTGAATGTGTCTGAAGGCCCTTCAATAAATAAAACTGCTTTTTATTCCCTTCACTCTGTCTGGCCTCTGTTTTTAGTAGTAGTCCCGATAAAAGGCATCAACACCCCAGAGCTTTTGCAGTTAAAAATTCCAATTATTAATGTAACCTCCTGATAGCCCTGAGGAGTGGCTCTTTCTTCTTCTCCACCTTCCTCAGGACACACAAACTGCTCAGCTTTCCCCTTCTCCCTTCTCTTTTCTCCCCACCCTGACCCCAAGGGCACCTGCAGAAGCCAGAGCTGCACAATTAATTAAATTAATCATTCCCTGCTGCAGCTGAAACACCTGTGATCCTGCAGTGCTGCTTGGTTAAATCTTTGCATTCTTCCTCCTGGGATTAATCCCATGTTATAGATTTGTGCTCAGGTTTTTGGATGCTGGAGAAGCCAGGCTGCCCCAGAGCTCCTCATCCTCCCAATCTCTGCATAAACGCTTTTCCATAAGCAGCACTCTTGTTTCACTGAGCAATAGCAGCAAATCATTGCATTGCTAAGAATTCTGAAAAATAAAGTTCCCAGGCTTTCCCAGCTGTAAAACCCTCAGAAAGGCTTCTCTTCCCTTTCCTGCACTCGGGTTTCTCTGGCTGTTACACAGCAATTTTCTTTCCATGTTTTTAAAGTGGCTGATTTTAATTTGGATGTATTTTACCCTGCAAATCCTCTCAGTCAATATGGAATTACATAAAGCAGCTTTTTGAAGAGAATTTGTATCTGGAGAAGTTTCCACTGTGTGTGTGTGTATTTTACACAAACTATTTACTTTTTTATGTCTTGGTGGCACTATCATTTCTGATGACCTGTGCTCTACCAGACTGACTTCAAAGACATAAAATGAAAAAAAAAAGTAATAGTTTTGCTCCTTCCACATCAAGGGTGATGCTTTCAAATAAGGACAGGGTGGATAAAGTTTACCTGGATGATGGGGGAAAGTAATCTTTTTTCTTACCTCCAAAAAGCTGAAAATAGGTTGAAAGTGGCTTAGGAATGTGTTCCCTTCATAAAAATGTAACATCAAGAAAGGGAAGATATTGTAAAATTTATAATCAAAAGAGATTTGTGTAGGTTTATCTAGAAAGGGCAGTAAAGTTTCCAATCATGAGTGACTGCTAAATGCTCTTCCAGAAGGGATCATCAAAACTTCCCAACTGCTAATCTTGATTAAAAGGTGAATTCTTTGCATGTGCAACACAAAATCTGAAATAAAATACAATTATTGACTTCAGCTCTCCATTATTCTCAAAAGGGTAAAAGTACTGTGGAAGCTGGAAAGCTCCCAAACATGTTTTTAGAAAAATGAGGTGGTTTAGGTGTCCTCCACCAGGCAGCATTATTTCTAATGCAAATAAAAATATTCCAGAGTTCCGCATATCAATTTTGATTTTCTGAGATCATGGCTGCATCACCTGACAGTGGAAATAAAATATTCAGGTTTTTTTCCTGCCAGTTCCTGCTGCCGTGGTGCCTATGAAATAACACCTCCAAGATAACTTTTTGGCTGGATTGACCATTAATGAATTTATGTTCTGAATAGTGAGCATTCATCATATTCAAGATTTTTATCTGATTTTTTGCCTGGGATGTTTGAGTCAGGTTTCTCTGACCACGGTGCCCATGGCTGCCATCACCTTCTGGGACATGGCACAGCCGAAATGGCCAAAAAGGAGCAGAACCTTGTGTAAAACTGCTTTTATGCTTTTCAGACTCTTGCTGCCCTGAAGACATTCCTGTCCGCTCCTTCAGAACGCGTTCCATATTTTCTGTCTCAGGACTGAAACAATTCAAAATAAAGAGGATGTGCAATAACACCAAACATTTATTTGGGCTTCGTCTTTTTTGCCATGAAACATTGGGGTGATTTTGAAGAATAAGCAGACACTTTTAGTGAGTAGTTTATTTTTTTGTTTTTAACAGCTAAACACCCACCTCTGAATCCATTAGTATCTCTATTGGTAGGCTCATAAATCTTTATCTGAATGAAAGCTCCTCCACTGTTTTTTCCAGTTGGCTCCATTTGCTGGCTTATTTTCATGCTGAACATCTGCACACATTCGTGGTATCACTTAAACCTTCAAGACAAAGTTTACTTTGGATTTAAAGAATATTTTCAATTCCATTCATTCACCCATAACAGCAACATTTCCCATAGCACCAGCATGGCTCCTAGGTTTTTTAAAAATATATATACAGGGGAAAAATATGTTTTATCTACCTTGCAGAGCTTCAGACTGGCAGGATGCTTGAAAGAAAAAATGTCTTTGTTCTTATTTATGATAAATCACAAGTAATACAGATTCCCCCCTAGGGATATTTCTGGTGAAGTGGAAGCACGTGGAGATTGAGCTCCCTCCTGGTGTGCCCTCTCTTGTGGGTGCTGCTACAGTTTGGGGCACAGCAGCTCAGGAGCCTGAGCTAAAGCAAGCACAAGGATTTATTGCAGAAGAGAAGTGCAGAATATTTGCTGAGTAAACCAGGAATTCTTGCATTATGCCAGGGATTTAAAGGGACAAAAAAATCCATCCCAGCAGCAAATCTTGGGGCACTCCACATTAACCTCTCTGTATGTCAAGAATTAGATTTTTCTTCTTCTCCTTTGTTTTCCCTATCTCACCAATGCATTTTAATCCATGGCAGAAAATTACCTTTTACCCTGCAGTTTTCAAATTTCCCTAATAGGTTTTGGGGATGGATTGGCCTTCTGAAACCAGCACTAGATTATCTCCTTCAGATTACTTTTATTCTGTGGACCTTCCTGATGGCACTCAACAGATCTGTGGGGCAAGATTTTGAACGGGTCCAAAGGGAGGGTGAGGATTTGCCCCTCTTACCTCACTTTGTAGATATTATGGAGTTAAATATTCACATTTATCTGCCCATCTGAGACTCTGAACTCAACATAGCAGCAGCTGCTTGTCGATAATTTAGACAGGAGGAAATCTGAGATCACCCAACGTGTAATTACCCTTTTTGTGGAAGGACAGATTGGTGAAATAGATGGACAGGAGCAGGCTCTGAAGGGCTGCTGTGATTTTCAGTAGCTAAAAAATCTGGTTGTATCCTTTGGGAGACTATTTTAGGAGAGAAAACCACTGTGCAGCACTTAATCTGCTACTGAAGTTGTGCTCTACAACAGGACAGCCCCGGCTCCCACCTGGGAGCTGAATAACCTGAATTGTGTTCCTTGTGTTCTAACAACTCCTGATCTGCTGTACTCCCACCGAGGTGCATGAAAGAAAAGGATTCTTCCTCCTTCTTCTTTTCCAGCTGAGCTGAAAGCTTTTTGCCTTGGAGTGCTTTGAGGGAAAGTAGGAGATGGTGGGTGTTGCATTGGCTGAGGAGGAAAGCACACAACGTGGAAAAACTCCTCAGCGCCGGGGAAAAGTTCAAGGGTAGCTGGGGAAGGCTCCTAAAAATCTTTGGGAATGTTAAGAGGAGAATAAGCAATCAGTTTCTTAGAGATGTAAATTCAACCAAATCATCTCTAAATGTGACTGTCAGTTATTTGCTCTAAATCTAAAGATTTGGGGTCCTGGTTTGTGTTGTGTGGTGGAATGGTCTCAACAAACCCCTAAAACTGCTTTTATCCAATTACCTGCATTTCTGAGGGAAAGAATCAGGATTCAGCCCTGAAACTTTGCCAGGTTTGCTTTTTCTTTTATCACATGTGAGGCTGGCTGGTGGTGGGTTGGAAAGCAAACCACAAGGAAGTTTTCCACAGCTCATGGCATTTTCAACATGGATCTGGCACCAGGTGTTCTGGACTCCGAATGTTTGCAAAAAGTGCTCAGATCAACTCAAGGAAGGAAAACCTCTGGGTGGAAATAGGAGACAAAAACATCACCTCTTACTGAGATGCAGGTTTTTGTTGGCTAGAAAGTTTTACTTGTGTAATCCTGTGCTTGGCCTGCTCTTCTATTTCTGCAAACTTCCCCAACATTTGGAGAGAGCCCAAAGGAGGCACTAGGATGATCAGAGGGATGAAGGAAAGGCTGGAAGAGTTGGGATTTTTCAGCCTGGAAAAGAGAAGGCTTTGGGGAGAATTTATTTGGCCCTTTCTGAAGGAGGGACTAAAATAAGGGTGGGGAGGCAATTTTTGTAAGGACATGGAGTGACAGGAAAAGGGGGAATGATTTTAAAGCAAGAGAAGGGAAGTTTAGATGGAATATTGGGAAGTAATTCCTCCCTGGAAGGGTGGGGATTTTGGGATGGAATTCCCAGAGCAGCTGTGGCTGTCCCTGGATCCCTGGCAGTGCCCAAGGCCAGGCTGGACACTGGGGCTGGGAGCACCTGGGACAGTGGGAGGTGTCCCTGCCATGGCAGGGGTGGCACTGGGTGATTTTTAAGGTCCCTTCCAACACAAACCATCCTGGGATTTAATGATTTGTTGATTTACCTTTGTTTAGATTGTGCGTGGCCGTTCTTGAATATTCTTTATATAATGAAAACTGTAACAACTCCTGTGCAATTAACACATCTCTTTAATCAGACAGAGTGGGAAAGTAACTCTGGGTCACTCCACTGCCTGAGGTGCTCAGTCCTGTGGGAACAAATCTGCTCAGTTTTGCTGTGGTGTACTTAGAAAACATGCAAAGGGAAACCTGAAAAATTTCTTTTGTTTAGAAGTTTGCAAGAAAAATAAATAGGTTGGGTATAAACTATAAAAACATGTTAGCTTTTGGGTGAGATGTGCAGTGTTATGCTGATGGCTGATTTATTTTTAATTATTTTGTTTTTATTGTTTTATTCTGACTATTTTAATACTTTTTATTTTACTGTTTATTTTTATTCTTTTTCCTACCCGAATTTCAAGGCCAGCAAGCACTGCTGGTGGCTTTCAAAGTGAGCCAAAATCTGGGGAAAAATACAGAGCTGTATAATCACAAGTGAAAATGAGTCTGAGGGAAGTGGTTTTCCAGGATTTCAGGGTCTTCCCAGAAAAACTGCAGCCAGGAGCTGAGCAGAGCTCTGTGGTGATGTGCATTGCTTAAGGGCAACAGCACAACCTGGTGGTTTCTGCTTATTCCAATGCATCAGGATCTGCACAGGAATTTCCCTTCCCCAGAACCCAGCTCGTTGCCTGCACAGAACTGAAGCCTGATTTCATTAATTCCTTTGTAAGGTTCCCTTTTACCCGAGGTTTTCAGAGTAAATAGAAAGCAGCAGACTGCAAGGGCATATGCACAAAACGATGAAGTAACAGGTCCTTCCCAACATCCCTGATTCTGGAGGCACTGGATATGTCTGAATTTTGCTTTCAAGATAATAACTAGAGGGGTATAACTGAGAAAAAAAATCTTTCAATATGTACTATGCAAAATCGGGGGGAAAAAAGGACAAAAGGAAAGTGTGAGCAGAAAAAATTGGAAGTTTGTCTTGCTTTTTCTATTATGACAAAACCAAGCAAGGTATATAATGCATTTACATAGATTGAATATTCAGACACCAATAATAATATTTATTCTCTTTCTTGTGTGGCTTCAGGGTAAGTGGCGTTGGTCAGAGTGTAACTTCTGAGGTGACAGTGAAATGAAACGGGTGGCAAATTGCTCAGAAAGAATTTTCAAATAAAATTAATTACATTTTCTGTTTTGCTTGGATGTGAAGCTCAGCTGTGTGATTGCCAGCAATGCAGATGTGGGTGCTGAACAAATTATCTTGCAAACTGCATGTTCAGTTCATTTTCTGATCATGTGGGATGGGACAAAAGCCACTGAATGTGACTAGAGTGGGGTTTCCAGTCCAGTGCTGGAGCTGCTCCTGACACTGGGCAAGGCTTTTTCATGGAATAATAGAGTTACAGAATGGTTTGGGTTTGAAGGCACCTTTAATTTCATCCAATTCCACTCTTACCATGGGCAGGGACACCTTTCACCACCCTGGGTTGCTCCAAACCTCATCCAGACTGGCCTTGAACACTTCCAGTCACTGGGAGTCCCTGAGTTAAGCTCAGTCCTACTTAACTTGATATAAAGAACCTTTAATTTCACCTATGTGGCTTTGGAGCTGAGAGCAAAGGGATTTTCAAAGCCACTGGAGGACTGAAGTGCTTTGGGGCAAAAGGTTCATTGTTTTTATGCAGAGAATATTCCTACAGGATTGTCTCCACATGGGACTTGATGGTTGGACTTGATGATCTTTGAGGTCTCTTCCAACCTCACTATTCTGTGATTCTGTGAATGCTGAGGTGTCTCATTGCTTCCTCTTTGTCCTTTAGCCCAGTCCATGGCTGAGGAATGACTCACAATCACTCTCAAGGAAGCACTGGAGTCCACTGGAGGTGTGTGTGATTCATGCATTTAAACCGCTATTAAGCTTTCTCTTAAGCTCTCTCTTTTATCTTACATTATTGTGAACCAATGTATATGAATTCTGCTGAAATTTGTGAAAATATTATTCTGCTTTGGTTTATTATAGAAGAAACACATTGTTACATGAATAGCACAAAATACTCAACAGCAGTGAGGATATTTCTGAAAAATTGTACAAAGAGCTTTGGAAAAGTGTAGAATAAGGGGGGGAAGGAAGGAAGGAAGGAAGGAAGGAAGGAAGGAAGGAAGGAAGGAAGGAAGGAAGGAAGGAAGGAAGGAAGGAAGGAAGGAAGGAAGGAAGGAAGGAAGGAAGGAAGGAAGGAAGGAAGGAAGGAAGGAAGGAAGGAAGGAAGAAATTTTTTTTCTTCTTTTCCTTGAGTTCCTACTACTGTTCCCATGTTCACAACCTTTCCCTGTATCCCACTGAGGCCCAGGGAGATAATGCAGTTCCTGAATCCCTCTGGAGCAGCCATGGGAAGGATGCTGAGCTGTGCCTCAGCTAACCATAACCATGGACAGAAACCAAACCCCTGAGATGGAAGCCATGCCCCAAACCAACCTCTGAGAACACAGCCATGACTCCAGTGAGCGTGGCCTTGTCCCAAGCCAACCTTTGAGCACACAGCCATGACTTCAATGGGCATGGCTGTGCCCCAAACCAACCTCTGAGAACACAGCCACGCCTCCAGTGGGCATGGACCCATGCCAAGGCAACCTCTGAGAACACAGCCATGACTCCAGTGGGCATGGCCATGTCCAAAACCAACCTCTGAGAACACAGCCATGACTGCAGTGGGCATGGACCCACCCCAAGGCAACCTCTGAGAACACAGCCATGACTGCAGTGGGCATGACCATGCCTCAAACCAATATCTGAGAACACAGCCACGCCTGCAGTGGGTGTGGCCCCACCCCAAGCCAACCAACCTCCACTGGTGGGTCTCGGAGTGTCATCACCAAGAGCTGCAGATGTTGAGCCCGGAAGCAGAACCACTCCAACCTCCATGGCCCATCCTGGCACCGCCACAGTCCCCCAGGGCCTTGCAGCATCTCCAGACACCAAGGGTAAGTTTGCCAGAGCGTGGCGAAAGCTCCGCAGGTGGTAAAGAGCAAACAGGAGTGTTATAGGAACATTAATAAACACTCCTGCCCAAAAAAATGGTATTGGCCACGTGGCACAGCTGCCTCTCAGAGCAGGAGCAGGCCACCCTCTCAACAAGCCCTGAGGGAAGCCAGCAACTCCCTGAGTATGGGCAGTGAAGAGGCAAGCAAAAAAAATCTAACAGCTCCAGCCAAAGCAGTGCCAACCAAAGCAACGCCAAGTTCTGACCCCTGAAACCTCAACAAAGCTTCACAGCCACCCTGCCCTCTGCTGCTTCAGCTATTCAAAGGTTCTCATGGTCCACAGACTAATAAACTAATAACGTGCTAAGGGTAAAGCTATAGAAAGGGTGTCACACAAGGGTTACAAATATACACAGCTGTTTCTTAAATATGCCCTGGAATTCATAATACAATATTCATTATTGCTGTTTATGTTTGCTAAAATCAAAATGAACAAGTCTCTGATAGCTGATTCTATTACACTTACTAATAAAGTATTACATTTCTGCCTCAAGTATGGGCTACTGTGTATTAAAAATATCCTAGAATGTATGTTACTAAGTTTATTCATGATACTGCTATCATTACTCCTTGCAATGCTACTAGATCAACCTAGAAAACTCAAATAATTTACTTGATCTAACATTCTACATCTATTAAGGTGTACAAATGCACATTAATTTGGTAATGTTATAAGCAAATTGCAGTTGCAAAGTTTTTCAACTGAGAATCTGCCAGCTGTCATCACTTTAAAAACTAAAGTAATCTATTCCAGTCAATGAAAAATTTCTAACTAATAACAAGAAAAAAGTATATTATTTGCACTGTTACCACACTAACTGAAAAATTAAGAGGCCTATATTTCTTTAATTATTCATAAGTTGTTCACGTTAATATTTTTGCTCCCAAATGCCACACCCACCCAGTGTTTGAACATTTTCAGGGATGGTTCCATTGCCTTTCACCCTTTCAGTGAGGAAATCTTTCCTGTTATCCAGTCAAACCTCCCCTGGGCCACTGCAGGCTGTTCCCTCTGATCCTGTCACTTGTCACCTGAAAAACAAAACCCAACTGTGTGTGATCCCCTTTCAGGTACCTGTAGAGAGCAAAATGTTGACAAATGAGTGTCAAACACCCACTTGGAAAACAATCCCAGTTTTCCTGCTGGGATGAAGGAAAATTCTCCTTTTTCCAGGCTAAATTGAAGGATAATAGAGAGGGTCTGCACTATGTGTGCCCCCAAAGTGAAAGCTGCTTTCAGTACACACAGATGGTGAATCATCCCTTTACCCAGAGGAGTACAAATTCTGTCGTACAAATTCACTGTGTTCCCAAATTTGTCCACCAAATTGTGTTCTCACTGCTGTAAATTTTGTATTAAATTATTTAGGTCAGCTTAAATTTGGAAAGCAACAAAACAAGCACCATTTTTTGCCTCATTTACATGTCTGTGGTTGCTGTAACACAGTTTGCTTCCTAAATTAAAGTGATGCAAGCAGTCTGCCAAGGAATTGAATGGCAATATTTTTTGGTTATATTTTTGAAAAGCTGGTTGTAACTCTCAGACATGAACCCAAAAATAGGTGGACACGTGGAGAATAAAAATTCGGATTTCTTCCAGCGTGCACTGGATCTGTGGATGCTCTAATTAGAAGTTTCATCATTTTTCTTTGAACGAAGAGCATTTTGAGTCTTTGCTTAATGATTTAAGCATATCAATATGTGTGATGCTGTGATTAAGGCCTGCCTAATGGCAGGTATTGTCAGGATCAAGCGGATCACATTAAAAGCCATTAATAGCTCCATGCTGTGCAATCCAGCAGCTGCCCCGTGGAGAAACACTCCAGGCATCGTGTCAAAGGGACACAATGCTAATAACTGGGTTAGGATGGGTTTATTTCATCCTGGTGGTGCCAGAGCCCTTCCTGCGCCTTTGGACTCAATGCCTGCCCTCATCCCACCTCTTGTTTACACACTGACATTCCAGCTCCTGCCAAAAACTCCAGACCCCATTTCTGGCTGGCTCTGTCCCAGGCAAGCACCTCTCAGTTCCTCAGTGCTTCCCATAAACATTTCCACACAGCTCTGTCAGCTCCTACTGCCTGACATTCCTGTGGGCATGCCCTGTGTGGGCTGACAAAAGTTGCTTTGTGGTTTTCCCTGGGTGGGTCCCACCTTTCTGCTCCCACCAGATTCCCCTTGTCATAGTTGGAAAGGTTTTTTCCACTGAGGCTGCTCGTAGCTGATCATCCTAGCATGAATCCAGCCATGGAGTGACCCAGCACAGCTTTTCAAGCAAAATGTTCTGGTGGTGTTAGCGCTGCAGGCCTCCTGCTTTCTTTCATTTATTTATTTATATATTTTTAACTTTTTTTTTTTTTTCTCCCACTTTGGAGAATCTCTGTGCTGATCCCAAAGACTGAATCCCCATTTCTCGTGCACCAGATGTCAGCAAAAACTAAATCCCCTATGCCCAGGCACCCATCATGGTGATGCCTGTCTCAGCATCAGCTGAAATAATTTGCATGGTGACAGTCTGGGATCACCTAAGCCTAGAGGGACAATGATTTGGGAAGCATGGAAAGAGCTGGATCCATTCACTTACATTCCCTTTGGTCAGACACCTTGTTTCCTCTCTGTTCTGATTTAATTATCCCAGCAACATTTGATAAATTTTACTCCTTGCTCATCTTCTCTGGAATAGCTTCCAGATTTCTCTATAGAACACTCAGATTCAGGCCCTTTCCTATCTCATGCACCAATACTTAATTTTTGTACAGATTTTTATTGATTGCTTTTCTTGGTGTTATTTTATTTTGCTGTTTTATAGCTGCTGTTAACATTTACTAGAGGAATTAATTTATACTCTGCATGAAAGGACATCACTGCAGATATTTTGGCAACATTAATTGTGACTAAAATTTGGGGAGGGGGGTGTGGAATAAAAGGAGGAGGAGGAGAGGAAAGGCAGCATAGGAAGGTGAATAAATTGCTCTTCCCTTTTCAATGGTTAAATCCTAACCACTGGTAAATGGCCTTTCAGTGGGGAGGGCAGCTCATTTGTGATACAGGTACAAATGGGCTCAATCAGAGAAACAACCCCACAGGCACTTCCAATTCTTTGTGTGACATTCAAAACCTCCAATGTTTTCTGCAGCTGATGATGGTATTTGCCCTTTTTTTTTATTATTTTCTTTTGTGTGAACATGAAAATTAAAATCACTTGAACGCTTTCACTGAGCGAGTCCTCGCCATCGTGCTTTATTCCTCCAGGGAAATAGACTGAGAGTCTTTGCCAGCTTTAATGATGCTGTGATTTTGTTTTATGGAAGCTGAGGGAAAGCAATCCATGTGAAACTCAGCAGCACCCACCCGCCCACCTGTGGGCTTCCTCCAGCGTGAGCAAGTTGTTGCTTTGGCAAAAATGAAGGCACAGGGGTTTGTGCCATGAGGTTCCATCTGTGCTTTCCAAATCCATTTCCAGACAGAGCCCTCACTGCATCTCTCATTGGGGGTGATTATTGGGCACACAGGGTTCACAGCTGTGCTGGTGGCTCCAACAAGAAGCACTGTCAGCTCCTGGGTTGACTGATTCCAAGTGGTTTTCCTTCCCCAGGGGTGGCTGCCAGCTAGGGAGCCCAGGAATATTCCAAATAACATCTTTTGGTTATTGCCTGTAGTGACTTCTAGAAAATGCAGCCTCTGAATCCCAAGGGCCGACTTCTGTTTACTGTGGGGAATGGATGGAAATGATGCTTTTAGTCAAGATTACCATCAAAAGCTCTTTATTTTTGGTGATATATTGAGACAAAATTATAAAACTGCAGCTATAACAGTGGGGTATTTAAAACAAACCAAAAAGGATGGCCATGTCTCCAATTTCTGGGTGTCTGAATGCAATCCAGTCTTTTCTTATGATCTTAGGCACATATTTCAATTTCCCAGGCTCCTTGGTCTGACAACTTAAACAGAAAATCTTTCAGACCCTGGACTCTCTTCATGCATTTTGTACTGAACCTGCCTCCAGGCAAAAGGAAGAGAAAGAGCAGAGAATCAGAACATTCCTGCAGCCACTAAAACTCCTCTCCCCAGCCAAGATCCATGAACTCTGCCAGGTTCTCCAGCACTGCACTAAAGTTTTCCTTTCCTGTTTCGACCTCTTGCAACTCCTGCTAAGGGAAAGTACGCTGCAGAATCATTTTGGAGCTGAAATGCTCTGACATGATAGAGGGAGAGAGATTGGAAAAGTTGGTGAGTTAGGCTAGTACGGTTCCCATTGTGCAAACAAAAGTGGGAGGAAGGAAAGAGAAGTTTATGGGGTGCATGAACCATCAGGGACCTGCATAGGGCAGGATGACCATGAGCAGAATGTACTGTTATTAAAGGTAATTCTAACTCCTCTATAATAAAATATTTCCTAATAGTTCTACATGGACAAGCTTTGGAATCAACGTGGCCTCACAATTTTTGATCTGTGTCCTCAAAATCCATACTGAGCATCGTATTTTGCACATCATCTTACCTTTCACTTAGTGTTATGTACTTAATGTATAAACATACAGCAACACCTGAGGGAGTCTCCTGTCTTTTAGCAGGAAGCCACCTGTTCTGCCAGGGCTGTTTTTTCAAGCAGATGGTCCTGTGATGGATTATCCGCTCCTCGCCCATCGCGGCGTCTTCCCGAGCAATTTGCACAGATGTTTATAATGAGGTTTTCCTGCTTGCACAACATTTGCACATCCACAGGACAAAGTGGCCTTCTGCTGAAAAGCCACCCAGCCTGAGGAGTTTGTTTCTGTGCCGGGGAAAAGCTTTCCCAGGCCTGTTTCCCAATGGAATCTGGGCATGACCCTTTGGAAGAGGTCAGCATGTGGAGCCACAGTGGTAACAAAATAATCACAGCCTCTTCCAGGCTCATCTGTTACAGCCAAAGTGATATTTCTTTCATGAAACAAAAAAGCCAAAAATATCAAATCTGCTAGGAAATTATAGAAAACAAAGGGAAGATGGCTCTGGAATATTTTTTTTGTAATTATGAGGAAAAATAAAGTGTGTGCTGATGTTGACCAACACATCACAGAATCATTTAGGTTGGAAAAGCCCTGGAAAATCAAGTCCAACCACAAACCCAGAATTGCCAAGCCCACCACTAAACCATCTCCAAGTGCCACATCCATGCATCTTTAAATCCTTCCATCCCTGCTGTTTTCCTCCTGCTGGAGAAGTTTTGGGAAGGTGCAGCCTGGCTGTATGGGAGCTGCAGTGACCTCTCAAACGTCCTCTCCACAAACTTCAGACCTACAGCGGGTCACCAGTGGACCTGAGGCTTTATCTCATGACAAACACCCAATTATTCCCACTAAAATCCATGGCTGTGACATATTCAGGAGCCATGACCCTTTTATGGGATTGCAGACTGGGACACGCTGGATTTGTTCCCTCTGTAACTTCCCACCCACAGGTCCCAGCAGGTCCTGGTGTCAGGATCAATTTTTTCATTCCTATTTTCACCGTGCTGGATGAAATTGGAATCTGAAAACTGCAGTGGCTTAGGCTGAACCTTTGAACATCCTTATGGCATTTCCATCAGAGATGTCATCTCTCTTGTGGGTGCAGAAACTCAAAGGCAGAGGATCATGTTAGACAAAGCCTAAAATAGTGAGAATTGGGAGGACTGGGAAGAATTCCCACTTGTCAGATACAAATTCTATTTAAGAGATTCAAATGAGCTCATTGATCCCCCAAACCTCTTAGTTATTTGCAGAATTTTGGTATGGGAGGGCATAATATGGTGAATTTCAAGCTGCTGTTGTTAGGTGACTATGGGAATTCAAATATTATTATTTTAAACAATTAGAGCTTTACTATCTATAGAAAAGAAACAGGAAACAGAAAAGGAAAAAAGTCATGCAGAAAAAACCTAACTTAAAATTTAACTTGTTTTTTTCTTACAAGCTAAACACCAGGCTGCAATAATGGCATGCAAGTCATGTTGAGCACACATTAATATTTTTTTTATTTTCTTCATTGAACCTGATCACTAAAAAGGCAAAATATGGAATTATGTAATTCCACAAGGAAATAAGAATATGCTAACACTCAAAACAACAACAACAACAATAATAATAATAATAATAATGTTCACTGCCTGTATTTTCTCAATGGCTCTGATTTCTCCAAGATATTTATACAAGTACAGACCATAATTGTGCTAATAAAGAGGAAATTATACTGATCTATAATTAGAGTAATAAGGAGAAAGGTACAGCAGATCATAATTGAATCAATAAGGGGAAAATATAATCATGTTTAATGGCTTACATGAGTGTTAGTGTCTTCTGTATACTTAATAAATTGGTACCCATTTTCATGGTGTGTATCTGAAACACCTTTCCTGATATTATCAAATTACCCTTCAGTTGTATTGTTGGGCACTTCTGCTGGCCCTGGAACCCCTCGGGGGTGAGGATTTTTGGAATAAGCAGAATAATACTAGAATTACAGATGGGTTTGACCATCAGCTACAATTATCTGTATCAACACCTCATCAACACTGGCTTGAATCCATGGATATACATGTGGGCATGGTTACACGAGGTGAGATTTAGAAAAAAGAAACACAGAAATGGTTGAGAGGTGTAACCCTTCAGGGTCACTGTGGACATGAAAAGATGCTCTGCAAGCAGGATGAGCTCAAAGGACAAGGCAATGATTTATTTCCTGATATTCACAGTAGAATAACGTCTCTGCCTGCCCCAGAGCTGAGCATCAGTAATTCCTCACTGCTGCTGCTGAGCTCCCACCTTCTGTGGGCTTTTATTTAACCTGAAAATTTCACAGCTCGCAGCTTTGATGTGTTTCCCTGCGAGTCCTTGAGCTGCTAACTGTCCCCTTCTCAGCAATCTTCCCCGTGTCTGCAGTGTGACCTTTTGGAGCCTCTAGAGCTGAGTTTACTTGTTTCCCTCACCGCTTTCCCTCACCACGGGGTGGTTTGCTCAGAGGTTCGAGCCAAGGTCACGCAGATGCTCGGTGTGGAAATCCAGCCAGGGATCAGAGAGAGAGCTGAGCCCTCCCAGGGGAGTTTACCAAGGCCGGGGTTTAAAGCAGCATCCCCACGTCTTCACAGAAATGACATCAAATATCGTTTGGATATAATTGTCTTATTGATTTCCCTCTCAGACATTAAAAAAAAAAAATCAGGATGTTTCTTACTTTTACATACCACGAACATGTAAATATTTCCTCAGACATGCCCACTCTTGGTGTGTGACATCCTTTACTTTGAGGTGAAACCTGGAAAGATTTTCAGCCCAGTTATCCTGGTGCTGTTTTCGAGCTGTGGATGCCTTGGAAGGGCAGGACCAAAACTGGTGGAAGGGATCTTCGTGTGCAAGGTCAGAGAACACCTTGGGAGAGAGGCTCATGTTTTCCACCAGAAACGCCTGAGATATGTCTTTCTCCAAATATTTTTCTCTCTCAAAGATTTCTCAGCTCTGCTAAGTCCTGCAGATCGATGGAAAGAGAGAATTTACAAGAGTGATAGGACAAGAGGGGATGGCTTCACAGTGAGAGAGAGGAGGTTTGGGTGGGATATTGGGGAGGAATTGTTCCAGGTGAGGGTTCTGAGCCCTGGCACAGGGAAGCTCTGGCTGTCCCTGGATCCCTGGCAGTGCCCAAGGCCAGGTTGGACACTGGGGCTGGAGCACTGGGACAGTGGGAGGTGTCTCTGCCGTGGCAGAGTGACACTGGGTGGGCTTTAGTCCCTTTTTTGGTCCCTTTGTTTTTTAGTCCCTTCCAACCCAACCCATTCTGTGATTCTGTGATTCTGTGCTAATATGGAATGTGTGTGACTTAGAATACTAATAATACTTAGGTAGCATCCTGAGGGGCAGTTAATTGTGAACTAAATAATAAAAAATACTATATTTTTACAGTAAATATTTTTATGTATTTCCATATATATTTATATATTATACCTATTCTCTAAGCTTCTTAGACTAACAAATATCAATTTTCCTCAGAGCTGAACTTTGCTTTAATTTCTTCAGACACTTGGACATTTCTTTGATCAAAGTCCCCGTGTCAATGTGACAATAATTTCACATGTACACGTGAGATAACAAAAAGAAACTTTCATATTTTGTGGTGATTTTTAAGAACCTTGCCCTGAATAAAAAAAATTATATTACCTTACTTAACCTCATTAGATTGATGGATATTGGAAAAAAAAAAAAGGCAAAATCCATGAGTATAAACACATATATGTATGTATATGGAATATATGTATTTATACATATATATATAATATTTATATCTTTATAGATATTTATGTATTTGTATAAATTTTATATATTTATGTTTATATATTTAATATATATTTATACATTTATGTATAAATATATATATGTAGGTGGGAGAAATATATCTATTATATCTATTTTAAATATAAATATATAAATATAGACATATAGAAATATAGAAATGTATAAATATATGAATATATATAATATATAAAATACATATAATATATATTATATTATTCCCACTGGTTTGCACCTCCTTTTCTTCCACTCTCCCATAGGATCACTGAGAAAATGATGACTCTCCACACAATTACTGAGGGCAATAAATGTATTTAATCTCTAATTTTAGCCCAGGTATTTTTAGCAAGCTATGTAATAACTAAAAAGAACGGTTTCCTCTCACAGCACACAGTTGTGAAACTTTAATTTATATGTTAATTTTTTTAATTAAAGGGAGAAAAATGTAGAATTTGACTTAGTTTTCTTTAAAAGTACAGCACAATAGCCTAAATTAGGATGAAGGACAATAGTGGAGAGGTCTGACAGTTACCTGAAGACATCCAGGCAACCCCAAGGCTGAACCTGGAGTTTCCTGGTGCCTTGGGAACAGCCTGAGACGGTGGATTCACATATCCCAGGGTCACCTTGTCAGAAAATTCCACATTTTGCATCTGGTAAAGCAGTGCCTGGGAGCAGGAGGCTGCTGCGGGTGCCCTGGGCTCTCCGAAGAGGAGCAGGGAGGGGAAGGCACAGCCCTGACAGCAAATGAAGGAAAAAACAGACAAGGTTTGAAATCAGATGGAGCCTGGAGCAGCTTTTTTAATCTTTGAGTCTCCTGCTGTTCTCTGCTTCTCAAGGCAAAGAGGTTGAGAGCACAAGCATGGTCATAAGCATCTGAAATTTGCTTTAAAGTGGCCTCTGATGAGATTTAGGGTTTATGATTCATCCCTCTGACGTAACAGAAATGAAGGAAGTGTGTGTCACCTGGCCACGTCCCCAAATGGGCTGAGGAGGCAGCAGAGAAAGGCAGAAAATGCTGAAACATTGACAACTCCCTCAGTATGAGTAGCACAATTGAGTGTTTCCTGCACTTGAAAGGTTTTGATCAGCAAGAGGTGTCACCAGAAATAATTCTGAATGAATTTTATTACTTAGAATATTCTGTTGTTAATTTTTTATTATTAAATGTTTACTTATTATTAATATATTTTATTATTAATTTATTATTATTACAATATTATATTACTATTTTATTATTAAATATTTCTATTAAACTGCTGAGTTAATGATCTTGGTTAGGAATTCTGCAATTTCACTGTATTGGACAGTTCTGTGCTGAAATTGTAGGGATTTTTCATAGAATTATGGACTCCTCAAAAAGCTTGGGTTGAAGAGATCCTAAAAATCAGCCAGTTCCAACCCCTGCCATGGTGGTTTAGGTTTAGAGTGGGACATATATTCTCCAGTGAAAATATCAATGCAAAATACCTGTGGAAGTTCCGATTATGAAGGACGTGGTAAAATTACCAGGAGAAGTTAAATAATCCTGCTTTCTTGAACTTTCCTCTGTTAAAACACTAATTCCCAGTCTGGCTTTAAAAACCCCACTTGTAATCTCCATATTAAGGTCTATAAACTTCATCCTTAACTTTTTATTTCTGCTTTATTCCTGTTCTATGCGGTGCCAAATATTGCTTTTGTGTAATTGAAACAGAGCTGTAGTTTGATTATTAAACAGGGAAGGTAATTGGGTTTGGCTCTAAAGAGGGGAAGCAAATGTGGACAGCAGGAAAAAAAGGCTTAAACTGTGGAAAAATTGTGCTTTTTTTTTCTTTTTTTTTTTTTGTTTTTCCAGAGCAAAGCTAGAGAGCAGATGCTGCTGGGGGACAGCAGTCCCAGCTCCGAGGGGTGGATTTCTGGTTCCATGGGGTGGCTCAGGAAAGGGGGTTTGACAAGAAAGTTGGTACGGGTGGCATATGGAATTTTTTCTTTTTTCCACCCTTCTGTTTTCACCTGTACCCTGTAGAATTTTTGCATTTTAATTCTGTGTTGTAGCACACGTCCCCCGGCCGTGTTTCAGCCTGGCTTTGCACCTGCAGCATGGAATTCTGGTGGGAACAATGCTCAGGAAGCTCAGGAAAAAGGAGGGTGTCAGGTGTGCTCAGCACCACGGGTGATTTCCTGTTTGAGGCTTAAGAAAAGAGAGCAAGCAGCATGTGACACCACATGGGTCACATTTTTGACCCTAAAATCAGAAGGGGACGATGCAGATCTGTGCCACAGCCTGGATGGGCAGGAGCCAAGTGATGCAGCTGGTGCTTGACATGTCCAGGCAGGGCACATTCCTGTTTTATCTGCCACAGCTGTTAAAACCTATAATAAATACTTACTTACAATGAAAATCTGAGGTTTGAGTACAGAAAAAAAAAAAAAAATTCAGGTGAGAGAGAATTTACAATTCTATTTATTCTTGTAAAGCAGATGCCCCACGCTCGGAACAAATCCCTGCTGTGTTCCCCCAGCCCTGTGCCTGGTTTTGCCCAGCCTGGGGTTGTCCCTGGAGCATTTCCAGGGCTGCTCTGGGAGCAGATGTGGGATGGGAGGCAGATCAAGTGGCTGCTGCCAACTCTCGCGAGCTCCATGTCAGAAAGAGTTGATTATAATGTCAGCACTGGCCAATTTACGGGCTTAAAGCAGCAGCTGCACCGCTGCATTTCCCCCAGGGATCCCGAGATCCCCACTCTTAAAAACTTTGTAGTTTCTTGTAATAGGAGCAGGGTAAGTGATTCTCTCTTTGCACGTCTCTGCCTGCCAGGATAATTTGCAGTTCAGCTTGATTTGCGCGGGGATTGGGATCTCTGGGAACGCTCTGCTCTGCCCATTTGTTGCTCTCCGGGGGAAGCTGCCTCTGCTCTGCAAATGGAACAGCGTGTGTAGCAGACCTTGGCATTATTCAAGGGATCCTGGGCTAAGTAAATTAAGCTGAGCTAGAAATCACTTATTAATTCAACCATCTTTCCTATTTAAATAGCGATTATGTAGTCCGGTGTATAGATTTTTGGCTGGGTAAAGATTTGCAAGGGAGAGGGAAGAGGCTTTGAAATAAATAGTGTTCCCTCGCTGAATAAGAATG
The DNA here is from genome assembly GCF_050655825.1 of Lonchura striata. NCBI lineage: Eukaryota > Metazoa > Chordata > Aves > Passeriformes > Estrildidae > Lonchura > Lonchura striata. The sequence continues at coordinate 28,822,529 of NC_140711.1, forward strand.
CAAAAGTAGAGTCTGTTTAACTTTTGCTGGGGGAAACTACTACAGCAGAAGGTTTTTAGGATGTGCAAATACACTGCATGATGTAACTCTGCTGGGTTGCTGTGGATGAGCTAAAGCAATCTTCTGACCCTTTTACTCCCGTTGTAATCATCAAGTAATGTTTGTTTTGCTCCGTTTGCTTTACATTGCTGAGTTTGGTTTAAAGAAGTATTAAAATCCTTATGAAATGTAATATTTGCCAGGCATTCAAGGAGTAGTAATAATCCTCTGTCACTTGCTACTTTTGTTAATATTAGCAGAGTGACCTGAGAGTAGATGAGACCTCTCATTCAGTACCACAAAACTTCTGTGTTTTTCAAGCTTGATCCAGCTTGTTCTTTGAAATGACAGAGCTAATTTAAAAGGAACACAACTGAATTTTTTGGTGTTTTTTTTTTTCTCGCTGCTATTATGATCTAAAACTATTGCCTCTATATTTTGCAATGCTACATTGTTTATCCCATCTCTTTTTAATTAATAGGAACGTGCAGGAGGAGAATTAATTTTAATTAGCATTTACGTGGATTAATCTTGAGGAAAAGTCTCTTGCTTTTCTTAGCATCATTTTCTCTTCATAATGACAATATTTTAAATACCTTATTATTTCCAGTTTGTTGTGGTTTGGTCATAATTAAATTCAGTGAAGTAAGAGTGTCACAACAGACTTAAATAACTTCTTACATCTCATACTGTTGCTGGGTGCTCCAAAACCCAACTGGATCCCTCCTCCATCCCTTCTCCATCATTATCCTTCTCCCAGCTCTAGTGGCTTTTCAGGATTTTGGGGTTGGATTTGCAGAGGGGCTGAGAGGAGCCCTGGGATGCTCAGCACTAATGATTTTTTAAGCACAGATTTACAGAGCAAACCAGATCATTCTTCACACCTCTCCTTCCATGGCCTCTCTTAAATCTTCTTGAGAGAGTTTTAAAATGAAATGTGCTGTGTTAAAAAAATAATCCCAAGTCTGTGTTAGTTTAGCAGGCTGGAAACACTCAGCAAACCGGGTAAGATGTGCCCAGTTCTCTCAAAAACAGTGGGATTTAGACTTGAATATTTTAGCAAACTGGGGTGAATACAGGCTCTTGTTTTGGTCTCTGTGGAGGTTTGGGGTGGATATCAGACAAGGTTCTTCCCCCAGAAGGGCTGGGCACTGTCCAGGCTCCCCAGGGAATGGGCACAGCCCCGAGGCTGCCACAGCTCCAGGAGGTTTGGAAAACATTCCCAGGGATGCCCAGCGTGGGATTGCTGGGAGAGGAGCTGCACTGGATGATCCCTGTGTGGCCTTTCAAACTCAGGCTATTCCCTGATTCTACGCCTGGCACAGAGAGAGGGGAGCCAAAAGCCAGAGAATGTGTGACTGAGCCTCCTGCCCATGCCGGGGCGAGTTGTCCTGACCCACACTCCTTGGGACCTGCTGGACCCCGGGAGCTGACAAATCACATCTCTAATATTTAATAAAAAATGTGACAGTTGCAGGTTTCTGTTAGTCAAGCTGAATTCTTGGTGGAGCGTAAGACCAACTCTGACGTCTATCTCCCCCATTTGCCACCCCATCTATTTTATTTTAACAAAACAACTATAAATGTTTTTCTCTTCTCAAATGTATCTATTTTCTGTCTGTTTAGATGAGTGCTAAAAATATTGTCCCTGAAGATTCCTCCCTGCTCCTTTGATGCTGTCTCAAAGTCAGGAACCCCTTTGCACAAAATCTTCCCTTCCTCCCCTCTGCTTCTTTTTCTTTCCAAGAACAGGCAAACAAGCAGGAGGAGCTCAAATTAGGCCACAGCTGTATTTTCCAGAGAAATTATCCTCATTCCTTTTAAGGACACGAGTGCTCCTCATTAACAAAGAATAGCTTGTTTAAAGGGACAGGACAAAGCGTGGGATGTATGACAGGGAAATAGACAAAAAATAAATAGAAAGGAGCTTTGTTGAGCATTTTCAGATATGTAAACCACAGAAAAAGATTTATGCAAAGAGTTTTTTTGTGAATTTTTGTTTCAAGGATGGTGCTGATGTTTTATTTGAAAAGGTTGGGGTAAATAAGATTATTAGGGTGTTTAAATGTGATACATAATCAGCATTTATATACTTAGCTTTAAGGTAATACTGATTATTACCTGGAAAAGTTCTCAGGAGGGAAAGACCAGACCATACCCAAATTATTAGGCACTATCTTCATATATTCAAAAATCCTTGATGTTTTAGCATTTTAATATTAATTTTAAATAGCAGAAGTATGACTGTTTCATATTACTGTGCTGGTTGTAAACTTGGTTAAGATGCTCTAGAAAAACAAGCTCTTAGAAGAAATTAATCATTTAGGTTTTGGTTGGTGGGTAAATCATCTGCAGTGGTCAGAGCCTACTTCATCTCTCCTGGTTTGTCTTCTTCAGTTCTACAGTTTTTAGCAAGAGAATTTTTTTGAAGCACTGACCAAATACTAAGTGCTGAACACCATCTTTGCAACACAAATAACCAACAAGAACTATTTAACAGACTATTTTGGTACTAATATATTGCAGCACTAATTCTGAATTTATTTTTCGTCCTGTGTTCCAGGCATCATGATTTGGACAAATGGTTTAAGTCTCGTCACTGAATTATTGATGGGCTTTCTTCTCCTGTCCGTGTTCACCAGGAAGGTGGTGCCTGAAGAGAACATCATTGCAACCAAGAAGGGCAAACTCAGAGGGACCAGCCTGCAGGTGCTGGGGGGGACAGTCACAGCCTTCCTGGGAATCCCTTATGGGCAGCCCCCCGTCGGGAGGCTGAGATTCCAAAAACCAGAACCTCGGGAGAAATGGGCAGAGGTTTGGGATGCCACCAAACACGCCAACTCCTGTTACCAGCCCATAGACACAACTTACCCAGGTTTTGCTGGCTCAGAGATGTGGAACCCAAAAACCAACCTAAGTGAAGACTGTTTATACCTGAATGTGTGGATTCCTTCTCCCAAGCCCAAGAATGCCACTGTCATGGTGTGGATTTATGGTGGTGGCTTCGAGTCTGGGTCCAGTTCCCTGCCTGTCTATGATGGGAAGTTTCTGGCCAGGGTGGAAAGAGTGGTCGTGGTTTCCATGAACTACAGGACTGGTGCACTGGGGTTCCTGTCCTTGCCAGGAAACCAGAAAGCTCCTGGAAATGCAGGTTTATTTGACCAAAGGTTGGCACTGCAGTGGGTCCAGGAGAACATAGCAGCCTTTGGAGGCAATCCCAAAAGCGTGACTCTGTTTGGAGAGAGCGCTGGCTCGGCCTCTGTCACCTATCACCTCCTTTCTCCTGAAAGCCACCCTTTATTCACCAGGGCCATCCTGCAGAGTGGGTCTGCAAATGCCCCCTGGGCTGCAATTACATCTTCTGAGGCCAGGAACAGAGCAGTGGCTTTGGCCAAACAGCTCCAGTGTCCCACCAGCAACGAGTCAGAGCTCATTTTCTGCCTCCAAAACAAGGACCCGAAGGAAATAGTGGAAAATGAAATTTTTGCCGTTCCATATGGTTCTCTTTTACAAATATATTTTTGTCCGAGCGTGGACGGCGATTTTCTGGTGGACATGCCAGAAGTACTGATGGAGAATGGTCTTTTCAAAGAGACCCAGGTCTTGGTGGGCGTCAATAAAGATGAAGGGTTATCATTTCTGGCATACGGAGTCCCTGGCCTCGACAAGGATAGCGATGGCTTGATCAATAAAACCCAGTTTGAAGCAGCTTTAACTCTGGCCTTCCCAAGAGCGAGCAAACTTGCGATTGAGTCGATCATCTTCCACTACACGGATTGGGAAAACCTGGGAAAGCGGGAGCACTACCGGGATGCCATCGATGACGTTATCGGGGACTACAACATCATCTGTCCCGCCGTGGAGTTTGGCACCAGCTTCGCCCAGCTGGGCCACCACGTGTTCTTTTATTTCTTTGAGCATCGCTCCTCCAAGCTGCCCTGGCCGGAGTGGATGGGGGTCCTGCACGGCTACGAGATCGAGTTTGTGTTCGGGCTGCCCCTGGAGAGGAGAGTGAATTACACCAAAGCTGAGGAGCTCCTGAGCCGCTCTATCATGAGACACTGGGCAACTTTTGCCAAAACTGGGTGAGTTACTCTGGAAGTTTGGTTGGTTGGTTGGTTGGATGTTGTTTTTCCAGGGGAAAAAGCTTGACTGCTTTGGAGCCTGGCTGGAATGATGGAAACACATTAATTGTTCAGTTTTCCAGAATTCTTATTTTAGTTCTGACAAAAGCACTGTTTCAATAAAATAAACTGATGTGTTGCTCCCTGTATTGGACAAGCTTAAGGGAACAATGTTTATCCACACATAAAAGCAAGTACAAAACATTTCTTTGCCAGGGCAGTTCTTGTTCCAAAAGCAGGTAATGGTTTCTAGGGTCAGAAACAAAATATTTCAAACGCTAGAAAAGACTTCCAGCAGTAGAAGTAGGAGGAAAAAAAGCCCAATTTCCTTGAGGATGTAATTTGCTCAGAACATTCAGGTGTATAACAGGGAGGTGTGTCACGTTCACATGATGAAGAGATTGGGATTTCAGAAAGCCTCTCCTCCCTGTGTGCTCTGAGTGCAAGCCCATGACAAATCCCTCTCCAGTTCCAGTCCACTCGTCTTGAAGTGAAATATGGCCCAGCCTGCACAAGGAGCAAATAGGAATGTTTCATTTGGGTGTTGGAAAGGATTAAATCCAACCCCTCTCCAGCTGGAGTCAGGAGGAGGGAGGCAGCCCTTGCTCCTCTCAGCAGGGCTGGGGCTCTCAATGAGATGCTCAGTTGGAAATGAAAACATTTCAGAGCAGTTACAAAAACAGCCCCTGCCACAACAATCATATAGGATTAGTCCCAAGCCTGGTGGGAAGGGGTGGTATCTTTTTCCAGAAGTTTGGTTTGTGCTCTCTCCTGAGAAAATTATGCATACAGAAATCTGTTCCTTGGAGAACACGCAACCAGTCAAATCACACTTTAGAAACATTTCTTTAACTTTAGTGTTAAAATCCTGCATTAATTTTGTTTCTAAGATGGAGCCTTTGTTTGATTTGTCAAGGATATATAGATTTGTACAGGCTGAAATCAACATTGGAACAAGATCTAATTAATTTTTTTAATAGATTAGAAACCAGAAGGGACCACTGTGCTCATTTAGTCCACCCAACCTTGTACATAACACAAAACACAGGTAGGACAGAAATGTTCCCACTGATTAAAAATGTTTCCACTGATTAAAAATCCAGAACAAACATTGTTAGGTTGTTTTAAATCTTAATTCCACTTAAAATATTGCAATATAAAAGTTAGTGTTTTCAGACTGAATTTGCCTATTCTAACTCTGCATTTTCCAGGTTTTACATTTTGTTTGACAATTTGTAAGATTCATTTTATGATTTTTGTTCCATTTATTGATTATTAAGGATCTATTAAAATAATCCTTTATCCTTTTTTTTAAACTGTTTGTTAAACAGATCACATAACCTTAAGACTTGCATTAATGTGCTTTTTCTCAAATAATAACTCTTCACCTTTAAACCTGTGATTTATCCACACCTTGTTGGAACTTTCCCTGCCAGAATTAGACACTGTCATCCCCCTCAAGAGTTGTAATTCCAGCTGTCACCTCTCCCTCTCAGTTCAACCTGACATCCCATATTTATCCATCCAAGGCAAGTTTTGTTTTGTGCTTTGTGGTGTTATCTTGGGGCTGCCATGTGTCAAAGGCTCCACCATTCATCCCAAATCCACATTCCCTCCCTGCCTGGGCTCTCTCCAGCTCCAGGACACCCCAAAATTGGAGGCTGCCAACCTCCAACCCTGTGTTGTCCCTGCACCTCACCCTCCGTGGTGAATCCACTGCTTATTTTTATGTGCATCCCTTTTTTAACATATTTACTTATCAATGAGTGTGATTGATTTATTGCCTTGATTTGTAGGAGGATTAATTACCTTAACAACTCCCATCCCCTTTTTATGCTGGAGCTTGTAATAAATATTTCTCTTATCAGAAGAGATGAGCACATAAAAACTCAGAAAATAGCTGTACCAATAGCTGTACTCATCACTGCATAATGCTTTCATACAGCTTTAATTATTGTAAAATTTAATCTAAAATTTAATCCACGAGCTCGTCCTGCCTCCCTCTCCACTCAGAGGCTGAACTCACGGGGGTGAGTTTGGTGGGGAGGGCTGTGGTGCAGAGCAAAGCTTTCAGTGGGGTTCAGTCTGGAATTGAGCAGGGAGGTTGATTTATCACTGCCAAAAATGCAGCTGGTAGATTCCCAGGATGAAGTCAGGCATTGGGAAAGGCTTGGGAGCAATTCCTGCACCATGGAGTTCTGCTGTGACACCTTTCCTTTGGGGCTGGTGTTGGTGGAGAGCAAACTGAGTGAAAGTTCCTTGTTCCATCCTGCCCTAAAAGAGCCTGCAGCAGGATCTTCCACCAAAGACAGCACATCTTGCCATTAAACACAACTATTTCTTAGTGGAAAAAGAGAAATTCAGGTCTATATTTGATTTTGCAGAGCGATATTTACATTTAGTTGAACTGTTGGTTTCCACTGGATTATGTATGTATTTAATTTTCATGTATATATTTAATTTTCATGTATATAACTTTTATGTATACGTGTTTATATATAAATCTCAATAACCTGCTCTGCAAAACACTGTTCCTGTCACTGCAGCTCCTAAAATTAGACAGCATAAGGTACATTCAGGTTTAAGTTTGTGGAAGACAGTGCTGTCACCTACTCTGATCATCATTCACACTATAATTAGATTACCCCACAGATTGAATTTCAAGTGGTTTCCACAGCAAACAGCAAATAATCCCTCCCTCTGCTCCCACCACGAGGATCCAAACCATCACTATTGGGAAAAACAACACAACCCAGCAATTTCTGTGTTAGTGAAAGATCAGATCAGGATTAACTCTCTGTGTGACTCTTTACAAATTATCCAGACCAGAGACACCTAAGGTTTTGCATCCCATTATTCAGAGCGTGCAAGCAGTGGGGAAGTAATAAAAATTCTTAATATTTCTAAAATTAATAAGCAATCCTCTTTTTTTAGCCCAGCACATTTGAGCACAGCAAACATTTATAAGGAGCTGGGGAAGCCCCGTTTTGACATAATGTTTGTAGGAAACTCTGGCATGATCAAAGGGCAAACCTCTGAGGGGAAAATTACCATTGATGTCTCCAGCAGATGAAGAGAAAAATCAAGCAAAAATGAGAAATATTGTACAACACATTTTTTAGTGAGGGTGTTTGACCTAATATTCTAATGTGCTGAAGTACAAAAGCACAAGGGAGAGCAGCCTGCAGAGGAAAGGAGATGAAGTAGAGTCAACAAAACTGGAAGAAATCTTGTTTTTCCTGGTGTTTTCTGGCTGGGAGGGACTGAGAAGTGCCAGAGCTGCCTCTCATGAGGGGCCTTCAAGCCCAAACCTTGACCTTAGTGATCTCTGGGTTTTATTATCATGCAATGAATAAAAATAATGATAGGAAAATTAAAAATATGCACTTAGTTTAACCCCAGCCAGCAGCTAAACCTCACAAAACTGCTGCCCTCTTCCCCCACAGAGGGAGGGAAGAGAGAACTGGAGAGATGAAAGCAAAGAAACCTTGTGAGAAATCCTTGATGTCATGTAAGAACAAAAGAAAAGGTGTTAGGGGCAGAAAGTGACTCCTTCAAAGCATCCCAAGAGTGTGAAATCCTTGATTTCTGCCTTTATCAGTAACTAAAATGACACTGTCAGCCAGCCCAGGGCATTCCCAGCCCACCACCATCCCCAGAAGGAGAGGATGCAATTTTCCAAATCTCTGGGCACTTCCTATTTCACATCCTGGCTAAAAATAAACATCAGTGATTAGTGACCTTATTTTTTTTTTTTTTTCCTGGAAAATTACAGGCATTTCTATTTTTGAATATATACAGGGAATGGAGATGTAGAGGATTCAGTGGGAGGCAGGAACACACATTTCTCCTGTGAGCCTTGGAGCTGGTGCTGCTGTTAGACTCCAATTTCTCTTCTGGATCCCAGGGAACAGGGTCATTTTTAGGAATCTGCCATATATTGACATAGTCTGTGAAGATCCTGCTCAAAAAGTCATTTTCATGGCTGAGTTTGGGTATCAAGTAGGTTTAACCAAGTATCCCAGCCATTCCTTTTTAAGCTATTAAGATATTCCACAAAATACTTTTATTTTTCATACATTTGAGCCTTGAAAGGACAACATTTTCATCATACCCTGAAAAATCCTTGTTCTACCAGCAAGGGAAGAAGGAGACTTACTACTCCTGCTGTCTGAATAAATCAAGCCTAATAAAATATTTGGGTTAGAACAGATTCCAAAATCGAATTCTTGATTTGCACTTCAAGGTTGAATTCCTCCCTTCACCTTGGCCTGGGATTTCCTTAGTTTATCTTGCATTTTAGAGTATTGGCAGTTGAATATCAATTCATATCCTCAAAATCATTGCATAAAAAACCAGATATTACCACAGTTAGACAAAGAGAGATGGGCAGATTGGATTCAGCAGGAAACCATAGTGTGGTGTCATAAAAAGTGCTGGATCAGCTCTGGTATGACTGTGTTTGTGTGGAAATAACATTTATTTTAACAATATTGTTCATTTTCAGTGGCCTTCTCCTAAATTTTTTTCAGCATACTTGACTTTAAGCCACACTCATGAAAAAATAGAAATCTCTCTTTTTGAGCATTTTTAATCTTTCAGAGTTCCTTTTCCTGCCTCACTTTTGTTACTCTTCAGGAAGCTTTTGAAAGCAGGCAGGAGACACTAACAGGTCCTACAGATCCCAAGCTCCAGGATGCTCTGCCAGCGCTGGGAAGGAGAAATTTTATTTATTCCTAGAAAAACTAGATGGGATCCCAACTCTTTGGGTGACTTTTCTGTTCCTTTATCCATTAGATTTGGTAACTGTGTTCTTTAGTGATGGGAGATGCAAAGTGACAAGAGCCAGACAAATCAGAGCTGAAAACTCAAGCAAGAATATAACGGAGCACACAAAGATAATATTTTTTAAGGCTTTGTGAAAAATGTTTCTGATAAAAGGAAACGGGCAAAACTTGTCTCCCTGCCAGTTTTACAACTGCTGAAACAAATCTTTGCAGCTTTTTCTATAAAGTGAAGCCTTTGAAATATTCCCTCCTATGTTTTAGGGGAATTTGTGAGGCTTTGATTGTCCCACTAAAGCTGTGAAGCATTTTGTCTGGTTATTATTGCCTTTCCCTGATGTTCCTCTGGTAGACACATAATAAATTTCAGTGCTTTTGTTACCAACTTATCACAACCTGTTTATAGAGAGTAGTTTCAGAGCAGTGAGAACAAAACCAACAGCCTCATATAGAGTCCAGGCAGCACTTGAACTGGGGACCTATATACTCTGGGTATGGGAAGGACTGAATATACTGGGAAAAAATAAAAATAAAAAACTCCAACCACTTTTAATTTCCTTATACTTCAGGAAGTTGGAAGTTTTATGTCCCTCTGAGCCATTTCAAGGGAAGAAATTTACTGTGGGCTGTATTTCTGCCAGACGTTCACTCGTGTTCACAGGGATAGAGGAAATTTTTTGGGTTGGAGCCACTTTGATCCTCACAGGGTCTTCAAACTCTCCAGAGGCAGAGCTCAGGGGGACCAAGAGGAGCCTTTCCCTGAGGCTCCTGGGATCTCACGCCCTTCCAGAAAAATTATTTTTTCACCTTAACAAGTGATTTTTCCTGGTCAGGTCAAAAATCCAGGAGAAAATATTTCTGGATTAAAAAAAAAAGGAGTATGAACAGAGTGAACAGAGTGGGAGAGAGGTTCCCAAAAATACAAAAATGTATGTGGAAAGTCTTTCTTCCCCATGTTAGGGAAAATTAAAGCTTTCATTTTGACCCAAAAGGACACATTTATTCTCTCATTCACTGTCTTTCATATGACAAATTTCTGAGCCATGCAAAGAAACTGCAGAAATTATAGTCTTGAAATAAAAAAAAAGTTTCATTTTGAAGAAAAGTTACTCCTATTTTTCCAGTTTTGAGTTCTAAAAAGTGACTCATCATCTTTCCCAGAATTTACAGCCATTGTTATATTCAGAAACAGTAATGGAAACACCTTTTTAGCAAACTAATAGGAAACAGTGGATCATGGAAAATATCAGTAACCAGACACTCACCTTGCCAGGCATCTCTCCCTCTCTGGCTTGCAAGCTGACAAGCTGTCACTGAATTTCTAAACTGAAAACAGGAGTTTTTTATTCAGATGCCTTTGAAAACAAGTCTGGGATACAAATTGTTGAGATTGGTTTAATTTTATTACAAACATTGCAAATTACAAGAAGATGTCTCCTTCCTTTCCATATGTGCAGCAAACTCAATTGTGTCCATGCGGAGTTTACTCCCTCCAAGAGATGAGTCAAACCATTATTTTCAAACAGGAGATGAGAACATCTATTAAGGAAATGTCCAAATATTGTAGGAGCCTTTGAATGAGAACAAAACTAAAACCTAGAGCAGAAATGTGTCGGAATCTGAGGTATTGATGATTCACAGATTGTAGAAAGTCTCTGTCTTTCTGCCCCACTGCCAAAGCAGAAGCCATAATTGGTCTGTGCTGTTTCCAGGTTGTTTATTCTGTTTATCTCTCACATGTTCTGCTGCCCTGCCCAGCTCTGTCCTGCAGGGCAGCGTGTGGGGCTCTGCCCTCAGTGGGATGTGACAAACATTAAATACCAGAAACTCCCTGGGCTGGATTTACAAGAACGTGCCAATATCTGTCACCTACGTTGGACAGTGTGTCCCCAGCCTGAACCAACAGAAAAATGCCAACACCACAGTGAGACATGAAGGGCATGAAGAAGGAGAAAAAGGACAAGGCACACCCAATTTCCTCCATCTTGTCCCCTTTGGACCCCTCATCTAGAATCCTAAAATTTTACTTTTGCACCCATGCCGCATTTAATTATTACCGATATCAAACACTCAGAGCTGGTAATTCATCCTGTAGGATTTAAAACTCTTTTCCATGGGCAGAGATCACAGCCAGTGTGTCTGGGGGCTCTGTCCAGGGGGTTCCTGACCCCTGCCAGGGTCCCAGGGCAGCCAGGGCAGCCAGAGGGAAGCCCTGCATTCCCAGAGAAATGCAGAGGATTGCCTGGGAGAGAACATTGGCAAGGCTTTGTGGAGCAGGGGAAGCTCCAATTCAATTGTTTAAGGTTGTGGGATCAAAACCATCAGTGGTGATTCACGGGCCTGGGGCTGAGCAAGGAGAACTCCTGAGCCGTGGAGGAGAGGGAGATCTGAGGGGCTGGAGGAAGAAATGGAGCTGGGGAAGGGGTTGGAGCACCAGGAGAGGCTGAGGAGCTGGGAAGGGGCTCAGAAAAAGAGGCTCGGGGGAATTTCTGGCTCTGCACAGCTCCTGCCAGGAGGGGACAGCCGGGGGGTCAGGCTCTGCTCCCAGGGAACAGGGACAGGAGGAGAGGGAACAGCCTCAGGGTGTGCTGAGGGAGGTTTAGGTTGGATATTAGGAAGAATTTCTCATGGAAAGGGATGTCCTGCCTTGGTAAAATCTGCCCAGGCCTGTGGTACCATCCCTGTCCCTTGAGGGATTTAAAATCCATAGGGATGTGGCACCAGGGGACATGGGACATCAATGGCCTTGGTAGTGCTGGGTCAGCAGTTGGACTTAAAGATCCTGGAGGGTTTTTCCAACCTAATTCAGTGATTCTATGGATCCAAATCTTGGATGTGGCTCTACTTTTCCTCATGAATAGGCTGAAGAGCTGGACAGGGTTCCCTGCTGTTCCAAGGGCCTGGCAAAGTGTCCACACAGACACATTCTGGGGAATGGAGAGGCATGACAAGAAAGAAATGTTTCAAGAGTGAAATAAAACCACGGTGTGATTGCCATCTCAAATTTGGGAGAGGGAGTGAGAAGACTGGATAGAAATAATTTAGTGTTTGGTGGGAAGGAAGGAAAACAGAAAAGCAAGAGAGGGAAATGTAACTGCTGTAACATCAGGTGACTGAGAAATGCACAAAGGAGAAAAAAACAGAAAAGAGATTGAAATATGAAAGTAGAAAATGTCTGAGACTCTTGCAGAGGGATAACAAATCTGAGAACAGAGAAATGAAGGAAGGGCACACGTGGACTTATATAATGAGTTGTGTTTGAGGCAGGTTCACATATAAAACCAGGCACTTCAGAGAGAATACATTTTTCAGGCATGTAAACACACGGTTCCAAAAGGCACTGGGGAAGTCTAATTAATGTTCACCCACAGTTAATCCTCTTTTTAAGGGCCACTCTTCTTCCATGCTGCTTTCCTGCAGCCTAGTCCTTGTTTCATCACCAGAAGGCAGAAATGGAAGTTTGAAAGGTCTGCAAACCCCATTTTTCCAGGTGGTTCTGGAACACTAATCTGAAGGGATGCTGAGAAGTTCCACGGGAGGAATGGAAACCTTTCAGTGCACATTTTAATTTACTCCCCAACGCCAGAGATTGGCTGTTCCAGGGAAGTGGCAAAGGCGAGAGGAGAGGAAATGAGGAGCAGCAGAGGTTACCTAACACCACATTTTTGAAGGGAGCTCAATGCGGTGTTTAATTCTGTTTTCAATCAGCTGCAGGGGAAGGCAGTGGTGGGGAAATGTAGTTAGAAATTCAGTGTTGGGATTTGGGAGATCCTGTCCCCAAGAATCTGAAGCTGTGTTGGTAGAAATTGGGCATTTTGTGCTTGCAGTTGGTGATGTTACACAATTCTGTAAGAATATAAAATTGAAAGCTGACGTTCTCTGCTTCCCCAGACACTTCTGTGTCCTCTACCTTTCCTTGCAGGCACATAAGAGAATTTCTTAATTTCATAAAATACAAACCCAAAAGAGCACTCTCTCAAATGTATACTTCTTCCTACAGGAACAGCTGTTTAAAAACTGATTTTTTTTTTTTTTAATTCTAACAATTTTTTTCATTTTAATGAACTTTTAAATATCTGCCTCTCATGGATCTTATTCATGGTGCAACCTCCAAGTGGATTTTCTGTACAACTGGAAATGTTCAGACGTTTAACAGCTGTTTTTCCTAGCAATAAAGTAGTCTGCATACAATAATTTCCACAAAACCCTCTCAGATTTGAAAGATAAGAACTTTAAACAGGTTCCTACTTTCTGTTCATATTGCTTCTTCCTAAGAGCAACACTTCCATGGCTCCCAGTACATGTGTTGGTATTTGGAGATCTCCCTCTTGCTGCAGTTCAAAACAGATACTCAAAAGAAGTTACAAGAATGGGAAAAAAATCAAATTTCCTTATCAAAGGAAGTAATATGTAACTTCCACTTGTAAATGTCAAACCCATAATGAATTTATACCATAAGAAGAAATAATAATAATAATAATAATAATAATAATAATAATAATAATAATAAATTTGGGGAGAGGGTTGAGAATACTCTGTCTTCTTGTTTACATTTCCCAGCATGAAGCTGCAGTGGTTGTTTCTGATGAAGCAGTAACACAAATTCTCCCTTCTGAAAACTACCCAATACTTTCATTTTTAGGACTGCTCAATTTGGCCTAGATTACATGGTCGTGAAAGTTTGTGACTCATGCACTTCCTCCCACTCACAGAAATAAAACAGTAGTAGAAAATATAAAGAAAAATGCCACTGTGATGAAATTCATCAGGACACGATGAATCCAGAGGGTTTTGGTTGGTGCAGGGCTCTGTGGAGCATCCATCCTGAAAATAAATCATGATTAGGGCAATTTCCATTGAAAACAAATCCCAAATATCATATCCTGGCATAGTATCAAGTCTCAATTGCAAATTTAGTCTCTAGAGATAAGAAAAGCATTGAACACATTTATCCAACAATTTTTGAGTGCCTGGGATGAACTTTATTAATGGCAGAGAAAGGAAGGAATGGAACCAGCAATAATATCCATGAGCACAGTATTTACTCTCTCTCAGAACCAGTTGGGCTGACAAATTTTCCCAAAGACACTGGGAATTTAAAACACAGTATGAATAGTTTTATGGCTATAAAAATATTATTCTGTTCTTTCACGCCCTCTTTTTTTGTTTCTTATGAAGCCCTGGTTTGCTCCAGGGAGTAATTCTGGTTAAGATATTGTGTAAATTGGTGCTTTTCCAGGTCATGAGGAAGAAGAGGGGTTGCAGAGGAGATGAAAAAACCTCAGAGGGAGATCAAAAGGGCAAGTGCCATGTGCCTTCCTGTCTACTCATTCTTTTACTTACTTGTTAGGGAAGGTGCTTCCTCATTCAAGGTCTCAGTGGGGTTCAGGACCTTCCTCCATTTCCAAATATCCCTCTTCAACGAGTTAAGAATAAAAGCTATAGTTCCATTTGATGTCTTCCTGCAGCCAAGACTGTTAAGAAATAACAGCTTTAGAAAGTGGCCCTTGAAAGCTGAAATTGATACCACACAAAAGGGCAGAAGGATTTCATAAAACACTTTACAGGAACATTGGGGAAAAAGGTCCTTAAAGAAGGACTAAGCTGCAGTGTTGCCTCTCTCATGTCTATCCAAAAGCCATGTAAATATGAAATGTGAATATTCACACAGAACCTGAGTTCTGGAGAAGGTGTGAAATCCTCACTGTGACTCTTACACAGAACAGTGGGACGGCTCCAGACCTCATTGATAAAATCCCATCCCATCCCATGCTCTGCGTGGAGTTTGGGGTTCCTGAAGCAGCCCCAGGCGTGGCTGGAACATTTCAGAGTGAAGGAGAACCCACGTGCAGCACGGCCCAGAGGGCAGAAATGCAGGCAGGGGTTGAAGGGCTCATTAGCTCTGACTCAAACTTGTTATTTCTCCTGCCACCAGAGCAAGTTCCTGTCCAGGAGCCAAGGGTTGGAAGCACCCAGCTCCTAAACGCTCAGCAAAGAGCTGAGGCAGAACATCCTGCATCGAAATGTCTCAAATACTTCATTATTTATGACCAATATCTTGAGGCCTGCCTCGAGTACAGCAAGAATTTAGGACATGCACGAGCAGGAATTGTTTCAACTCAGTGGGTGCTCCACGAGGTTCTTTGAAGCAGAACACAAGACAACATAACAAATAGCACAAATAAAAAAAAAATAACTGGAAAAAAAAACCTGAGAAAAAAAAAGGAATAACAGCTTGTTCCTTCATTTCCTGATACTGATATATAATAGCACATCCCACGATAATTTATAGTTAAAGGCATTTAAACAGACAGCTGCTGTGTCCAGGCTGGAATCTGGGAGGAATATCCTGAGCTTTATTTAGCCTGTGAAGGTGTAAGAAAGCCTGGCTGCAAAGGTTCTTCTCCAGTTTCTCTCAGTTAAGGACTTTGCCAGCTGGATCCTGCTGCTTTCTTCAGGGATCAGCAGAAGGAATAATATTTACCCAGGCTAGGACTTGCAAAGCAGTTTCCCTCTGGCTCAGGGACACTGCAGTCACTGGATTATGGACTCGTGTGTGTGATTTAGGAGTGAGAACTGAGCACAGCAGGGCATAATGAACTTCCCAGAACCAGCTGATTAAAAAGGGAGTTTGAAGGATTCGAGTCTGCACAGACTCACAGTGCTCATCAGAGGAGCCTTTTCTTTCCTACAGTGAGAATCTCAGTGAGGCTCAAATGCCACAAAATCAGGATTTTTGCACCCTATTAAGGACAATTATATGACTTTTCTTAAAATTTCAATTACGTGGTAATTTAAATCAAGTATATAAGAAATGTCTAATGACTTACATTTTCAGAAACCCATCACTATTTTCTCACATCCATGGTGCCATCCAAGCAAAGCCTTACAAAACCTTCTGCTGTCACTACCCCATCATCCCCCCGGGGACCACACCAGCACCCCAAATTGAGATTTACCTGGCAGCCAGTGTGCTGCAGTGGGAAAATGAGCATGGGTGTAAACATCATCCATCCTGGCCTTCAGGAATCGCGTGAGACATCTGGATATGCTGGCCTGGCTAATCCACAAACACCTCCTGCCCCTCTGGAGCGGGGCTGGGGCAGCACAGGGGAGCCTGGAGACCCTCATCAACATTCCTGCTAATTAGGAGTGTCCTCCTGCCCAAGTGGGAAAGAGAAAAAGCAACAAAATGTTTTCTTCCAAAATTTGAGGGAAGAGAAAAAAAAAATTATTCATCTGTTTGGTTTAGACCTTGAAGATCATCCAAGCATCAGATGTGCAGAAGCAGCCCTTACTCCCAGAGCCACCCTTGGGGTGAAACCTTGATGTTGTCCTTCTTGTTTGATGCTGAACTGGCTGTTGCCATCATTCCCAGAGGTTTTGTACTGCAGCTGCAGGAAACCTGCAAGAGTTGGGGTTATTTTTGCTGCTGTATTCCCTCCAGGGCCATTCCCCCTCCTGGATTTTCTCGTGCCCATGGTAACACTTCATAAAATACCATCCCATGGAAACCAGCTGATTGCCAGTGCTGCCCACCAGGAATCACAAATGCCAATAAAATGGATTCACATTCCAAAAGGGATTCACGTTCCCTCTTTCCTGCCTTTAAACCAGCTTTTGAAAGAAAAGGGGCCAAATTGGAAATGAGTATCAGCAGTTCCAACCAGGGTGAAGGCAATCCACTCACACTGGGAGGAACAGGTTTCCCTTGGATTTTAATTCCTCCTGCACAGGGAAAGCAGCAGAATTATAATTAATTTTCATTCATCTTAGTGGGCACTGAGATGTGGGACTGCTTTTCTTGTCCTCTGCAGAAACCCACAACCTAAGTCACAAACAAGAGCGTGGTGAAAGCTTGGGACAGTCTAACCTACAATGTAGTACACTTGTTTTACAAAAGTAAATTCTAAAGAACCCTAAACATGTTTCCAGGAGGGTTAGAAAAGACTATTTCTCATTCTAGACTTCTTCAAAATACAACTTAACACTACAAAAGAGTAACCTCTGTGGTAACGATGGAATTCACTCCATGAGTTTTCACTCTGCTATTCAGAACTTGCTCCCAAAAATAAGGGGAAATGTTTTCCAGGTACTTTATATCCTGAATGTTTACCAAAACCAGTCAGATGATGAATTATATTTTTTTGTGTGTCTGCAGGATAAACCATTTGTAAAGGAAATGCTGTGTGAATATTAATAAAAATTCACTGAGCTGGTATTGTTTCTCAGGCTATATTGATCATATTAATGAGAATGGTAATGTATGTATGTTTCTTATGATTAACAGAGCTCTGTTCATGTTGCATTTTCCATTGGAATGAAATTAACTTTCTGAAGTTACTGAAGAGGAATATTAAATACAGAGAAATGATTGGTGAATAAGCTCTTCCAAAACCCTCTTCATGCCTGTATCAAATTTAGTACACTTGCTATAAATTAATCTTAAACACAAAAAGGTATTGGCAATTGTGGATGGAAAAACCAAAAGGGAGAAGAACCTGATCTAAGTAACAACAAGTACAACCAAGAAGCTTCCACTTAAAAACATATCTTAACAAAATATTTTACTATAAATGAGCTGCTGTGCCACTACCAGAGTAGAGAGAATCCAGTCTGTAATTTCAGGGCATATGCAAAGAGAAAACATAGCTGCAGGAATGAGACAAATTCTGTTTACACTAGAGTTTAAACACAGGTGGTTTGAGTTTTGTGTTTTGTTTTGTTTTGTTTTTCTGTCTCCAATTTCTTTTCTGAGATCAATTCAAAGAATTGTATTTCTTCATTGCCTTATGATTTGCTCCTGCAAATGGTAAAAGGAGCAGAAAAGGAAAAAGATTCTTTCTAAGATCTTCAGTGAAGCTCATATTCCTGGTCTAGATGAAGATGTCCCTGCTCATTTCAGGAGGTTGGATCTTCCAACTTCCTTTCCAAGCCATACTATTTGACGATTTTCTCCAAATAAAATTAAGACCATATCTGAATAAATGTTGTCCAAGAAAGGTAATTTTACAAAATAAAACCACAAAATAGAGGCCTGGCCTGAAGATGCACAGCCCAAAAACACACCATCAGGCCCCAGTCCAAGCACTGAAGTGGCAAAATTGGAATTACTGAAGCAGAGGTGATTAAGCAATACCAGAAGATGAAAGAGCAGAGGTTTAAGGAACTAATAAAAGATGATAGAATGGAACTTTCCATGCAAATGTAACTTTTTTTTTTAGTACAAACAAGTTTCTGTAATCGATCACCAAAGATTGTCCATCCAAACCTAAATGGGCAGCGACAAGTTTGTGCGGGGTATTGGATTCCTGTCTGCTCACTGAAGATATTCCCACCACACCTCCACTCTTCTGTATGAATATTGTTAGACTGAATTTGGTGCAAAGAACAGGGAATTTTGCAGCCTATTCTGGGCACTGCAATTCTCATCATGAAGTTATTAGTAAGAAGGAATGAACAGTAATTGTGAGGGAACAACAAGGTTATAATCATAACTTGTTCCAAATTATACTCCTGTGATCTCCCTTTTTGCTCCGACTGGGAGCTGCTTTTTAACTTGGGAAATTTTCAATATTAAAGCCAAGAAGGAAATTACTGGGCATTTCTTTGAACAGTAAACTTCCTAGAAATGCAGAGATTGTCCTAATCAGCAGGTTCACGGGCTTCAAAGTGCTGTGTTCACCTGACAGTTCTTTCAATCATTTTTTAGTAAAATACATCTGTAGCCATCAAGGCATTGTGTAATCCTCCCACACACCTGTAAATTATAATGTGGGATGTCATGATTTATTTCATAGCGTAAAAGCTGTTAAATGAATACTGACAGCACCATTAGCATCCTGATCTTGAACTGAAGTGCAAGTCAGCTCTGCTTAAGTCGTCATTCTCAGGAGCCACAAATAAATGTGCACTTAAAAAAGGTGCCATGGGTTAATCAGAGCTGAATTAGTCTGGAAAAATCAGTGAAGAAGGGAGCAGGTCAGGAAATGATAGCCTGAAACTTTTATTCCAATGCTGATTCTTGAAGCAGCCAGTGTCAAAGACCCCAGAACACAAAAAGATAGGCTGAAAACTTGATTAATTCCAAATTAACTGAGAAATATCAATATTGCTTTAGCATCTTGTGCTCTGAGTGCTCCCACCCACACCTTTTGCCTTGTTCCCTCTCTTGGGAATCAGAACCCAAATGGGCACCACTCCCTGGACTCCTCTTTGCCTTCTGTCTTCCAAGAGGAGTCCTGGTGAAAAGTGAAGTAGAGAGAACCAAATGAACTCAGCTCAGAGTTAATTTATCCCACCAAGAATCAATTATTGTTGCTCTGCCCTAAATCCCACATTCCTTAATATCAGCTTCTAGCAAAGAAAATGGCTCCTTGTGCTTGCACTGAAATAAAATGTTTAATTTATTTATTCTTGTTTTTTCTTAACCTCTTCAGAGCTAATGGAGATCTGTGACTATTTGAAATACAAATCTACTTATTCTAAAATTCATGTTCTGTTTTGTTTTTTCCCTAATGTAACACTGCCCATTTTGTTGTTCTCCTACACATTTAAACCATTTTTCCCCCTCATACAGATACTGTCATTTCTGGAGGTGAAATCTGGATGCCTGTGCTTAGAGCCTCTTGAATTCTGTTGTATTATAAATATTTATCACAACTCTTTTAATACCAACAGCTGTGCTCCTTTCTCATGCAGAGCTGGTTTTATAAAGGGTCAAGCCCTCTGTACTTCTTCCCAGTTTCCACAAGATTTTAGATTTTCCCTTTTGGCCCCTTCCACAAGCAGGACTCAACATGCCTCCAGGATGACAGCTCCTTCTTAGTGAGGAATAATTGCTCTCCCTCCCAGTACAGATCTCATCCCAGTTTAGACATTATTTTTACCTTTACTTGCAATGTTTATCCCAGTCATTTATTCCATTCTGTTTGTCCATCTAAAGGGGTCAAAGGCTTTCAAACTAAAACACAAACCACTCAACCCCTCAGACTAGCAGGCTGGTTAGTTCTACAATCATCCCTAACAATTCACAGCTTCTGTGAGAATATCCAGATTCAAAAGGTTGTTTGAATATGATAATTTATTAAGTTTTTCCCTTTGATGAACCCAGAACACCTCTGGGGATTTTTTTTTTCCTTTAAATGAGAGTAAATTAAATTTATCTGAACAACTTAAATAAACCCAAATCATGCTTTATTGTGTGCTGAGGTGGTTTCTCATTTGAAATGAAGTATTTCTTTTCTCATTTAGAGCTCCAAATGGGACCCTGACTAATGGAACAAGATGGCCAGTCTTCACTAGCACCAACCAAAAATATTTGACACTGAACACCAACACTTCCGAGGTACTGACAAAACTACGAGCTCAGCAGTGTCGATTCTGGAAACACTTTTTCCCCAAAGTCATGGAAATGACAGGTAAAAATTCTTTTTTGGATGCTTTTATAGAAAACTTTCACGAAGGATCATTTGCTGGATGATAATGTGATAATTCAGTTCAGCTCTTTCTACTCCTGTTCGTAACTGAAATGTTCAGTTGGGTGAAACTGAATTGGTGTTGGATAGAACTGTCCACTCTTTGTTGAGGATGGACCCCAGAACGTGCCCTGTGCCTCTGGCTTTGGGCTCACCACCCTATTTTGACACACCAAGGGCCAGGACTTTGTGATACGGAGTTTTTCTGTCCCAAAATTCAGATGCAGCCACAATGTGAGACACTGAGTGCTGAAACCTCTGTTCTTGGGTACCCTTTGAAAGAGTTTTGGTGCCACCAGGGTTCCTGGGTGCTGGAGTGAGCAGGAAAATCAGTGCTAAAGGAGACTTTGCTCTCTGGGAGCTCTGGAAGCTTTAGATGTTCTGCATAAACTGTGGGACGTTACAGGATGTTATGTTTGGATTATATTATCTATCATTTATGGGATTCTATTTTATGCAACTGATCCCCCAAGGATATGAAGTGCCCTGCACTGCCAAGAGGGGATTCTGGTTTCCAGCTCACGTGAGAGCCGTGTGTTTTATTTCTGGAGTGTCATTGCTTACAGCCCAGAGGCTGCAGGATTTGCCTGTAGAAAACAGAACTGATTTCTGCCTGGCCATGTAGACAATGGATTTATGAGATTTCACTGCCAAGAAAAGTATAATTGTTTGAAATTTAAGGATCAGTTGAACAGAGAAGACCCAAATTTTTTGAAGACCGATGGCCCTGTTTTACCAAAGCTCAGCAATAGATGAAACTTCTATGCTCTGAGTTTCAAAAGGAATTGATTTTATAAAGTGATTTTGCAGCTCTGGAATCACATTCTGCAGCTTGACTGAGGGAAAGTCTCGTTTCAAAAATGAGATACACTTTTAAGATGCTAATTAGTAATTTAAAATCTTTCTCTAAGACTCAGTTTGAATGCTCATCTTAAAAAATCACGTAAGCCTTAAAAATATGTAAACTGTCATGGTGCACAGATGATTCCTTCTGAAATAATTTATTCCCTCCTCATTTGAGTCTGTGACTGTATTATGGATCAACTTTTATCCCCTCTCAATTCAACAGATGTTTTTCAATTAAATCAAGAGACACGAAATCAGTAGGTAAAATGAATAATTTATGAAGCCTACTGTGTGATTTTAAAATCACAGCTTTCCCAATTATGGGTGGATTTCAGGGAGGTTTCAAAGATTCCGACGACTTTGTGCTGAGCCAGGAGAACTGAACTCTTTTACATATTCCTCTAACCTGGCTGGGGAACCCTAGGGAAAAATGTGGATCCTAGAGATGGGCTGAGCTTAACGAAGTCAGCGTGGAGCAGGAGGGAGCAGATGCCCAGAGTTCTGCACACCCTGGGGGAGAGGAGAGGAGAGCTCTGCCTGGTGCTGTGGGGTGAGGGATGATGGAGCAACGCTCAGGACCCGCCAGCAGACATGCATTCATCACTGCGCCACTTTTGGTAATTTGCAACACAAATTTACATAATTTAATTAAAAGAAATTCACGAGCGTATTCTTAGCAAAAAGAGAAGAATCGTCGCGTCTGGATCCAAATATAGAACTGAGGCAAGAATGTTGTCAACAAGTGGCACTGCCTTGTCTTGTATCATCTGTCAGTCCTTGAAACATTGCAATAATAAAAGCAGAGTGTTTCCATTATGTTCCCTGTACAATATTATCCAATTCTGACAGAAAACCCTTTGAAATCCTGTGTACAAATGTGATGTAATAGCTTATATTGCAATAATTCTCATCGCTGAAATATTATTTTGCATTTTCTCTTGCCTTTTGTGCCCAAAGGACAGTGCACAGCATTAATGCAGAGATTTCCTCTTGTTCTGAGGGTCTGTTCTTTCTATTACTCCTTTCATTGAAATATTCTCAGGAAAATAAGGTTGCTTTAACATGAGGTGATATAAGATGACAGGGAACAAGTAAGGAAGTTTTATGTTCTCATTGTTAAAAGTTCAGGTAGGGTTCAGATAAGCAAAGTAGAATTCTATCAGGTGGAACCCAAACAGGATAATCAAAACAACTTATTTTGCATAAATTATGATTTTCCAGCATCAAGTGATCAGGATTTGCCATGGATGTGCTTGGTAACCCCTTGCCTAATTCCTGACCCACTCCTAGCCCAAGCCTTGCCACCCACTGGGGGATTTTAAGGCCTTTAAAGGCCAGTTCCAAATGTGTCCTGGACCTGAACCAGCCTGTTCCCATCACAGGCTGGGTAAGACAAGTTCCCTGAGGCAGTAAAATATATGTGAAATATATATCTTTACTGTTAGAAAATTCATTTTTTCCTCAAGCAATCATATAATATTTTTTTTTAAATTATTATGGTTGTGCAGTAGGAAAATAATAAGGAAAAAATAAGCCTCTCACAGTTAATACAAGAGTAACAGCCATATATAAAATATGACCTTGATACCTGTAGAGTAATTGGTATGATTTTGGAAGGTTTCTCAAGGTTTTCTCCTCGGGCTTCAATTCATAAATCCATCACTAAAGACACAAGTCAGAACCTGGGGTTTGATGACAAACACTGCACCAGTGGACCTGGGCTCTCAGTTCTGAGCAGACACAATTCCCACAGGGATTTTAACCCCATTTCCAAAGCCCTGAGCACAGCCTGCTCCCTGCCCAGCCGCTCCGCATTTCCCATTTCATCCCGAAACCAGAAGGGTTTCTGCTGGCTGCTGCTGGGAGAGTCACACTGCAGGGACAGGAAACAGTAAGTGACTTTTAAGTAGCTTTTAGAGCAATCATATGCTAATTATAAAAGAATCTGTGTTAGGCTTTACCTCCTCAACACAACCTTTAATGCATCTAAAGCCCTTCCTATTTTTATGAGCCTGTTTCCTCCTGATTGTAGAACGCTGCAGGCAGCCAAACTTTCCATTTACTCTTCCATTACTATTCTAGTCTACCTAATACATATTTTTTCTATTTTATTTGATATTACTGGATCATGTCTCATCTATGAAGAAATCAAGCTTGGTCATAAAAATACATTACTTTTTTTAAACCACCGGAAAAAGATTTTTTAATGTGGAGGCAGAGAAATGTTCAACCTCTTGACTAATGAGCAACAAAAATTATTGTGTTTGCTGTGATCCTCCAAGCAATATCTGGATTCTACAGAGATAAATACTCAGAGTGGTAAGAAAATTAAAAAAAAAGACTAAATAGAAGATTCACCATCAGAATTATATTTAATTTCCACAGAGCTGGATACATGAAGAAATGTGAGTTAATCCTAGGTAACCTCACCAATACTACCACACCTCCCAACAAAGACTTTGCTCATTGCACCTATGAGCAAGAGGTTTCTGTACCTAAACTTCTGGAAAGATAACAGCCCTTGGAATGATTCATCTCCCAGAGAGCTCTGCTGACTTCTGGAAGAACTAAAACAATAAAAAAAAGGATTTTGTAGTCCTTAAAAACACATGTGAAAATTAATATACTGCTGTGTCTAACAAAGCTTTGATATCCAGAGAGTGTGACTAAAGAATATTCAATATAGGTATTATTTGTTTTCTCCTTTCTGGACATTTGTGAAGAAACTCTCAGCATGAGAATCTACAGCATAAATCTGTGGCATTTATCATGCTATTAAAATCAAAAACTTGAAAGTTTGCAAAAACCTGCAGTCATGAAACTTGCAATCATGAGGTGTTGAAGACAGAAAAATTAATTCTTAACTTGTCAACCCTTATTCATGAACAACTATATGGCCTTTATCCCAATCCTAAAGGTATTTTTGTGTGTTAACATTAAGATTAGCACTTTATTGGCACATCCAGCAGCTCAAAGGATGGGATGGTGATAATTTAACTTTGCTGCAACACCATTAAAGTAAGAGAGAGATGGAATGAGAGAAAATTCCAGCATTGCTGAAGAATCAAAAAAAAACCCCAAAAAACCCTTTTTAAAATTTTGACCTGTTAAACTGTAACCTTTCAGAGCACTGATTCATTGCCTACAGAATCTCCCCTTTTCTCCTTGTCAGCTTCACTGGGCTTTGCATGAGGCTAATGGGAATTAAGGTAAAGTTTGGGATTGTCCATGTGGCTTATAGAAAATTCCCTGTTTTCACTGTTAGCTGGCTCTGCAGGCACCTCTGAGCTGTAATTATTGGTCAGCTTGGACTCTCAGATCTTTTTCTTTTCTGCCTCCCAGCTGTCAGCTCATCTAAGTCATGGGTGGTTGCCTCCCAGAGATTGATGATGTTGGTGATAATGGGATGCATTGACTTGTGACTTCAATTTGGATCTTATCACTGGGGGGAAGAAAAGCAAACAAATGGGAATCCAAGTTCTTATTTCAGTGATTTCCATCCCCGTTTTGTCTTTTAGATCCATAATGGTGGCTCCTCTGAATTTGTTGATGTCTTCTTTCTCTAGCTAGCTCACTTGTTCACCATAATCTTTAAAAAGGACTGAAAAGCCCCATAATTTATACTCCAGAACAGTGACTTTTAATTCAAGATGTGTCTATGGTAGAGATAATTCGGTGTCTTTGGGCAGACTTGAAACACCTCTACACCTGAATAATTAAAGAAGAGAGGTTTTTGAGTTTCCTTTTTAATTCATAAGTGGATGTTTTGCCTGAATAAATAAAACTAGACACCCAAAATCAAGAATAAGATGAGAAACACAGTTCAGGCAGTTTTCTCCAAATAATACTGCTACTGCTTCATGCAGTAAATTACCAATCCATTTGACTTAATGTGAAGAATTTGGCTTTGCCTGAGACCCTGACTACATGTTTAAATTAAATATGTGAAAAGGAGAGTTCTTAGAGTCAGGAAAGCAGAATGTTGTGCATGTTTTGTCCCTGTGTTTCTGAGTTCTATCTGCATAGTTAGCAATGAAAATGAGATTTTATTGTTACCAGCACTTCCAAATCATCTCTGAGTTAATAGCACTTGTGGCCTGCAGAAAGAAAATTTTAAAGTATCTGAACTTTCCTTTGATCTCTGTTATAACCAAGATTATTTACAACTTTGAGCTGAGGGAGAAGGATGTGGTTAATTTATTGACTGTTTTCCCCATATTTGTTTTTCACACTTTTCTTTTTGACTGCATTTAAAAGTACGGGACTTCCCGGAGAAAAAAACTGTATCTTGGTTTTATTTCTGGTCTCACTGGAACCAAGAAGTAAATCTCATTTCAAAGTCTCATTAAATTGCCATCTGGATTTCCAGACCAGAAAGGTTTGGAAACGTTGAGCTAAACTGCAGATAAGCGCCCAAATTACTGGATGCTTCTCCAAGCTAAATCTCGGAATCAGTGAACTCTCTCTCCCGAATATTCTCTCTAGCGATGTGTAAAACACAGAAGTATTTCATTTTCACATCACCAGTTACACTTGCAGCACTGGCAGGTCATAAAAAAGGAGGAAGGGGTGTATTTATGGAGGGAAGAAGAAGAGCAGAAGAACATAAAAGCCAAAGGAGCATAAAGAACCCGCGGAGCTGTTACCTCAGGAACTCCATCACCAAGTGTTTCTGGAAGTGAGCCATGCCAGTGTGAGACTCCACCAGAGCTGGTCCAGAATGAACAAAGCACTCACAGATCATCAATGGTTTCTGAACTTTATCCTGAAATCTACAGCTGAAACAAAATGATGAGCACCAGTGCCTGATACAGCCTGCAGGTTTTATCCAGCTTTTGGTGGTGTTTGGGATGTCCCTGCAAGGCCACAGCCTTTCTCATAGTCTTCATCACCTTTTGGGGCTGCAGGAGGGGATCCCAGTCCATAAAATACTCTGGGAACCCTGAGAAATGCTGTATTTTTATGACTCTTCTCATCCTCACCCTCTGCTCCCATGCTTATAACAATTTTGGCAATAAATATTTCCTTGGGACTCAGGATTACTTGGAAAATTCTTTAAAGGTGGGGATGAAAAAGAAAAGGGAAGATGGTTTAATGTTGACATAGTGCACATTTGACAGTGTCCTACTGTCCTTTATTCTTCAAACTTGGGGATTTATTCCATGTGAGGTCAAGATCCTGGACATCCATTGAAATCCATTAAAACAATGGAAATCCTGTTGTTCCTTTAAACAAAGCTGTGATTTCACCTTATCTTTACAAGCATCTCTCTCATTTTGCATTATTTAGTCTTCAGGGTATGTGGGTTTCAATGCAGGGTATATTTAACCAAAGGAATATTTTGAGGATTAAAAAAAAAAAATAATAATGTTACTTTAAATGTATGATTTTGATGGACAGAAGAACTATCCAAAATGTATTTTAAAAAATCCAAAGTATATTTATTACCCTGCTGGAATGATATCTTTGCACTCCTTCCTTTCTGATGTAAAGATAAAATGCCAATCACTGAATTTTCCATCATTCCAGGTTTAAGAAAAGAAGCAAAAGACCATCCCATAATGTATTCGGAGCAGATGACATTGATAATCAAAATTATTTTTCAATTAGCATACAAAGAGATTCAAATTTAGATTAATGTAACCCATTTCATGTTTTACAGGAAATATTGATGAAGCAGAACGAGAGTGGAAAGCAGGATTCCGTCGCTGGAACAATTACATGTCAGACTGGAAAAATCAATTTAATGATTACACCAGCAAGAAGGAGCTGTGCAGTCTCTAATTAATATGTTTACTCTTTCCAGTTTGTCCCTAGAACTGTTCATCAGGCAAATATCCAGGTAGCTTCCCAACCTGTCGAGCAGTAAATATATTATGCAGATTAAATGGAAATGTTACAGATACCACTCTGATTTCAGATCTTTCATTTATGTTTTACCTCCTCTCACAATAAAAAAATATAAGGCCCCCACAGCCTTTGAAGCTTCTCTGGGTTAAGTAGGACTGTAGAGATTAAAGGCTGGAGATTAATGAGGTACATATTCTTATAAATACTCGCTGCTTAAACTCACCCTTCAAAGAAACAATGTAATCTGTTAGAGGAAAATGGATTTTTTTTAAACAGAAATAGCAGTTTTACAGCATTGCCATGCAGAACACAATCAGATTTAATCTTTAACTGCAACCACACTCAAGCCTTGTTTCAGACATCATTTCATCGACATAAACATGAAGGCACAATAACTTTGCTGGACACACCAGGCAATACTTGCTTGTTAGACCAAACATTTGTAAGACTGCCATAAAAGTGTGAATCGGAGCTTTTTTGCTGGCCAAATATGTGGACAAAGCCAAGGCAGGAGAGGATTTGAGCTGTGTACTGAAAGCCTAAACCAAGTGCTGCAGTGAAATAAGCTGGAAAACCCAATGCCTTTCCCACAATCCTCATTTTTCAAGGAGTAAAGAATTATGCAGTCACAAATAATGAATTTATACCTTTCCAGCTCAGGCACCCTGGGAAAAGCCCCTCTTTTGGAGGCAAGCTCCAATTATGATTTTTTTTTTTGTCCACTCAGTTGCCTCCTGGTTGAGGGACAGCCCACATTTACTGGGACACGAGGGGCAGGTTTTTACACCTGCAGAAGTGCCTCAGTCTCTGTGTCAGGAGATTCCCAGCCCCAAAAACTGCCAGGAGAGTGGGGCCTGGCCAGAAATCTCCATGATGGAAGGCTGGGGAGAGGATCCTTGCAGAGGGACATTTTGGGAAGGACCCAAAGGGCTCTGTCACAGACAGGTGAGGTCCCTGCCCTGTGAGCTGGCATCTCCCACACTCCTTTCCACCTGCTTGAGCTGAACCTCTTAAAAACCTCTAAAGAAACCCATGGATAATTCTTCCTCCTTCCCTGCTTCTGGATGGGGCTGGAATTTTTCTGCCTGAACACCACCGTAATTGGTTGCTTTTCACTGGCCCAACTGGGAAGAATAAATGCCAAGAGTTTGATGAATGTAAGTAGTATGTAAGAGCAACAAGCCATCTCGTAAATAAATTATCCTGAAGCTTTCTGTAAATGCAATAGCATCTCAGTGCATCTATTTTCTGTGCTAGTGATTGCAAAATGCCTCCTTGGATTGAGCTGAAGAACTCCAGATAATGAACTGAGAGTGTTCTCTTCCTGGCAATCAGTTTGACCACACAGGCTCCCTCCACTGTAAGAATTAATTTATACAGGAAGGCCAAATTCTGCAACAGAGGATGACCTATCATCTTTCCAGTTTTTTCTAAAAGAACACAATTATTTCACTGACTACTTTATGGAAAACCACGTTTTAGCACAGGATTTTCAAAGGCTGCAGTCAAACCTGCACAGAAAAAAAGAAAAAAAAATCTGATCAGTTTTGAACATGAAAACTTGAAATTATCTGGGCTCCAAAATCCCTTTTTGTGTAGCACTACATGATGCTTATACCACAGGTAATTAAGCATTATGTAGATTAGCATAGTATTTATCAAATATTCTTTAGGCTAACAATGGGATACTGAAAATAAACAAAGAAGGGCAAAATTTTTGTCCATCCCTGAGCAACTCTGGCACTCCCCATTTTATTTCTGTGCTTCTTCACAGGTATTTTGGGTGCTGCTGTGCCACAGTGAGCCTTGTCAGCACCATCAAAGCAGCATTTATTTCTTTAGCCATCCTCTCTGCAGCAATATTTCCTTATCCATCTGTCTGATCGGCCTAATCAATGGGGGAAGAATATCTGAGCCAAATAAAATGTAAAACAACCTTTAGAAAGGTGCTGAAGGAGTTTATAAAATATTTGGTTGCAAAAGTGTGTTTTGTTTGTGTAAAACGAAGGTTGAACCACTTTTTGAAGGTTTTACTGATTTTCTTGGTGTGACTTGCTAGCTTTGTATTTATTCATCTGCTGGGAAGTAATATCCCCATTTATCACTCAAATAAAATCAGTACATCATTTAGTCATTCATGGCTCATATCTGAAAAAAAAAAAAAAAAAGAAAAAACTGAAGTACTTGGATGGTTAAGGTAATGAAGAGTGAAAAAAGACTGTGATTGCTGATAATTATGATTATATATTAGAGGGATATCTCACCCAGACCTTCCTGAAGATGGAGTGTTGTTAACGATGTTTTATTTTCACTCCTGAGAGCCAAGAAACACAGGTTGGTCTGTGAAACCTGAGAAAATGTGTTGATTCCTTCTTACCATTCTTGATAACCAAAGCAAGATTTCTGAATTTAGTCACAGAGTTGATGAAAGATCAGAACAAGTTGAACTGCAGTGCCAACAAAAACTTTGGCATTAAACCAGTTGTCATTGGGTTTATAACCTCCCAGGTTTAATGACAGATATTTCACACTTATTTTAGATATTGGCATTGGAGGACTAAGTCAGACATTTCCCAGCAACCAAACCCACTTTTTTTTTTTTTTTTTTCCACATTTTAAATGTTTTGTCTGAAGAAATTTTTTTAGATAAGCTTTCAGGAAAGTTAAGTATTACTTGTGTGAAATCCCATCTGTTCTCCTGCTGGAGCATCAAACTCAAAAGGAGTTGGGATGATCACGGTGCCCGATCCAGGCCTGGTCTGCAAAACTGGACCAAACAATGCTGAAGATTTCTGACTTTCAACAGAGTCCAAAATTATCCCTAAAACAACCTAGATCTTCCCAAAATATCCAGGCTTCCTCCCAGTGCAGATATTACCCTGATAACTTGTACCCCCTCACAGCTTTTTACCCCTCATAGCCTGGATTTTTGGAATGGAAGTTCAGGCCTTGCCATCCAAACCTTGGCAGTCACTCTGATATTCTCACACTAAAAAAGGCAAATTTCTGCTGGGGTTTGGATTTCTGTGGTCAGTAGAGGCTCTGTCTGTTTATACAGCAGAGATTTCTGCTCTATAAACACATGGATTTATGTACCCAGTTAAATCTTCACGAGGAGACAGCTCATCCCCAGCAGCTCAGAGCTGGAAAGGTGCCTTTTCAACAAAAGGAAGGGAAGCTTTTTTAGTTTTTTTTTTTTAACAGAAAAAATATTAATTGAAAATAATAATAATAATTATTATTTTATTTATTTATTAGAATTGTTATAATTATATCATAATTATAATATATAACATAAATTATATATCTTATATAATATATATAACATACATAATATAAATTATATATAATATCTTATATAATATATATAATATACATAATATAAATTATATATGTAATATCGAACATATAATATTATAATTATATAATTATAATAGTTATTTATTATTATTTTTATTTAATATTAATAAAAATTATTATTCGAATTTTGGAGAGAAAATGAGTTTATAAGCCCTTCTGATGTTCCTGTCCCAGTAGATCATTACCAAGTGTTTTGGCTTCTATAACACACAGATACCAAATGGATTAATCTGAACATAATATGGGCAGAGGAGGGATATAAATTTGTCTCTATCAACATCACAACGTTGTCTTTTGGGGCTTGATTATGTTTTATCATTTCTCCTGGCTCAGCACCAATTCTGCACCATCAGCAGAGCTATTTAGAGGGATAACAAACGTCACCGTGCTTGAGTAACACCTGCAGCGTGTCCAGAGAGTGGAGAGCATCCTGTCACTGCCCCTGCCCTCCTCAGCTGGAGGGGGAGAATTGCACAAGTGAGAAAAGAAACATCCCCCCCCAAAAAACAAGGAGAGGAAAATAAATAAGGATGAGGGGAAAAAAAAATAGGAAAAATAAATATTAAAAAACTGAACGTAACCAACACCAAACCAAGCAATGAAAAACAATCCCAAAAAACACAATAAAATGAACAAAAACATCCACCCTCCCCACAAAAAAAAAAAAAACAAAACAAAAAACCAAAAAACCCAAACACCAAGAAGGGGATTAAAAAAAAGAAAAACAAAAAACTGGAAACAAGGAAAGAAACAAGGAAAGAAACAAGGAAAGAAACAAGGAAAACGAAGAGAAATGGAAAAAACCCACAACCAAGGTGGGGAGCAAGTGTAGCAGAAAATGGGACTGATAAAAAATAAGGAGTGAAAAGAACCCAAGCAAATAAAGAGAAAAGAATTAAAAGAAGACCTCACACAGGAGCATCTGCCCCAGAGCGCTCAGCCACGGAAGGGTTTAGCACCATCCACTGAGGCACTGAGTATGCCAGGGTCTCTGTTCCAGTAAATCCAGCCAAAAATTCCTCCCCATGAGCTGCCAGATAAGTTTAGGAATTGGACAGTGATTCCGAGCACGGGGTGAGGGATGAGCCGGGCAGGTTTGGCTCAGGCCTGGGGGCTGCTCTGGAAGATGCTGCTGCCAGCTGACTCCTTTCTCCCTGCCTTTTCTCTTCCAGCCCCTGGAATTCTGGGCATTTGCCAAAGCCTCGGTGCCCTTGGCCAGGCAGAGCCTGAACCCAGCACCTGTGCAGCAGATCTGTGCAGCTGGAGGTGTTTGCCATGCCTGCTCCATCTGTTCCACATGCCACAGGTGTGCTGATTTACCCTGGGTGAATTGGGAACAAGAATCCTTTAGGAGAAAAAAAAAAAGGTTCCTGGCTGAATTACTTATTTCTCTCTTTCTCCATGCTCTGTTTTGATTTATCCTCATCTACAGCTCTAGGTGGGTTTTCCATTGCTGTGAATGAGCACAACGAAACTTCTTCTAAAAAAATCTCTGGAAAAATATAGAATTTTAGACTGGATACTGCAGCTTTGGGATCTACAAGAGAAATTTGGCAACAGGGTTAATATTTAAGAGCTGGACTCTGTGAGGTGGGAGGACCACATTGTGCGTTTCTTTCATCCATGCACACGGATATCCATGGAAAGACAGGTTCAGCAGCATGGAGATGCAGTTTCATCTGCTGCACTTTGAAAACACAACCCCAGTATCTTGGTTTTTGCAGAATAAAACCCTCACGGAACTTTCTGATATAAATCAACACCTCAGCCAAATGAGTTACTCGCAGTTAAAAGTTCCACAGCTTTTCTCTCAGATTTCAGTTGTTTTAGGTCCAACTTTTATGAACAAACATAATTAGCCATTTTGAAATGCTTGGTGAGACAAGATAATTCCTGCCTGACCCCTGCTGATTATCCTGGTTTAGCACGGGAACCTTGCAGCACTTTGTTGATAAACCAGATTAGCTGCACTCATCCAAACTTTAACTCGTGGACTTAATGACTGCAAAGCAGTGATGTGAATCTACAATTAGTGCAGGTGCAAGGCTTTGAGAGGCTTTTAATTGGATTGCAGGTGAGATTAACAAAGGTTTCCAGGCATGCTCTAAGTGCAGGGCTGGGGGGGCTTCAGCCATGTGATGGTTTGGGTGGGTTTGGGGAGAGGCAGAAGAAAAAATGATGTTTAATTCCTGCACAGGAACTTCTCCACAAAGTGAACAGTGATAAAAGCTCCCTCCCTGACAGCTTGAGGACATTCCCAGAGGCTGTGGGCACTGCTTTTTGGGATTTACTGAATTTGGTCATTACATGTATCACTCTTTAAAAACCCTGGCATTCTTTTCAGGGATCTGGAGCTAGCCAGGAAATTATTATTGCACTAAATCATCATTGTATTGCAAATTATCCATTATTCCTTCCAAATCCATATATTTGCCTGGAAAAGAACACAGCTGCTGATATTTCCAACTCAATTCCATTTTAAAATATGCCCTGGTTGCAGGAATGAATGTTTTATCCACTACTAATAGAACCACATGTGAAAGGTGTAAACTGGGAGTGCTGGGGTTAATTATTTTAATTTATAAACTATTTATAAGTCCCCAGAGTGAAAAGTGGTAAAAGTGTGTAGGCAGAGAGGAGTTCTCACCACAGCTCTCAATCTTCCCGATGAAATTCCTCCTTGCAGGATTTTTAATCACCTCATCAGCCTCTCTCCAGCACAGCCTGTGCAGTACCTTTTCCTCCAAAATAGTTATATTTCAACTGCATTTTAATACTGGTCTGATTTTATCATCTCACATGTGGGAAAATTAAGGTTTTAACCCAGAAAAAGCAGCAAAAGACGTGACTGATCATTTACCCAGAATTGTTTAGAAAGTAATTCAAAGGACCTTATTCAGTACTGTGAGAACCAGCTGAAATTACACATCCAAAGGGATGCTTCTGAAATATTAAACTTTTCTCACTCACTAATTACAGAGATATAAATTTTATAGGTACTGTTAGCAGAAGTTACATCAGTCATTAAATAACCTTAACCATGCCTCATTTCTCATTACCTAAAGCAAATCTATTTAAATTATTTTATTTTTTTAATTAAGAGCTATAACTGCAGAAAAAAATTAAACAGCTCCTATTTTACTTTTCAGCATATTTTTATCCAGAGCTTCATCCCATTTCATGTCTCATTTTCAGTGCTACAGTGATGAGCACAGTTAGAATTTTCCCCATCTCTTAAGAAGATCTTGACCCTGGAGCTCTCACTGCAGAATTCTGGTTGAAAAAATGATTATTACAAACCAAACTCACAATTTCATGCACAAACACTCACTACTGCCTCCATTCCATGCAACTTCTAGATCCCTCTATCTCTGGGAATGACACAGCACTCCCACTTCTTGATCATTGGGTGACTTTCAGCTAATTAAAATTTTGTCATTGCCTTCAGTGGAAGCACAAGAGCTCCTTTGAGTGATATTTATTTTCAATCTTCCCTATCACTTAAAAAACTGGGAGGTATTTACTATTTAACAAAAAAAAAAAAAAAAAAAAAAAGCCACACTTCAGAACATTTTTTCCACACATTTCTCTTAATGATGAGCTAAATGGGAGAGTAAAGATGTGAACAAATTGTGTTTATCTTCTCCTCTTTGCAGAGGAAAATCCACCAGGTGCTAACGACAAATGCCATTTCCTTTACATATCCCATGCTGCTCTTATTTGTGAGTAAATGGGCCCTGAAAAAATGGAAGCAGAAACCAAAATTCTCCTCTGCCAATCCTTGGAAAAACTGGCAGTGTCTGCAGCCCACCTGAGGATCCTCTGTTCACCAAGGCTCTGCACAGATTTTTGTCATTGTCCCATAAATCTGATCCACTGTGGCATTTCCCATCCTTATCCACACTCAGAGTAGGTATTATTCTAAATATGAAGACTAGCACATCCAAAAATTCCTTTCTAGAGAGGGGTCTTGACAACAGATCTCTGCAGGAGCTCCCAAGCCTGGGACTTGTTAGTCCAAAGAGGGATCTCGGACAAAGCTCAGCCTGCAGGGAAGAGAAAACAACTCAGAGCAGTGGAAGCTTTAGCCCAACATTTCCCCCACTGCCTTATTTCAGAATAGACCTTGAAATTTCTGTTGATTCAAGAAAAATGCCAAAATCCCTGAAAATCCCATTCTGTTATTTCTCCATTTAAAGGAGGAGTTCTTGACACATGTCCAACCCCTGCAGCCCAAATTCCTTTTCTTTCCCACTGGCATTGGTTACAAACTCCTAAAAAGCAGGTTAGAGTCAGAGCTCTGCAGTGAATTCGTGGCATTTGACACTCGCAATTCCACTTTTATAAAAACAGATTAGTGCATTAAAAACCTCCTTAATAACAGCTCTATCAAAGCAGACATTGCCCAAAGCAATACAATTATTGGTCAATAATTCCTCTTGAGCTGTTTCTATTACCACCACTTTATTTCAACACTTGCCTTCTTACCCTTTGATCTGCTAATTATCTTTTTACCCTCTGATCCTCTCTACAATTCCCTAGCAATTTGATCCATTAATTACAGTGCCCACGTTCCCCATTTTCCACAGAATGTGCAATTTTTGTGACCTTCTTCACCTTCCTTCATACAAACACTTGCCATCTTTCTCTAGGGTATAGTTACTTCTGTAAATATATAGATAATGGTACAAAATGCTGTAATTAAAAGTATTTTTGCATTTTCCTTGCAGTCCTTTGGGCTTTATGAAAACATCTTAATAGTTTGTCATTGACTTAAATTTCGATGGAAGCGGGCAGGCTGGTAAATTCTTTTGACTCCATCTTTAATACCATAAACACTTGGATTTTTTTTCCCCAATATTAAACATTGATTGTATTTCCATGCTGGAGATGCTATTAAAAACACAGTTTCTGCTATATTTTTTGCAAATATTATAAAAAGTATTTTCTGATATAAAGCTTTTCTCATTTTATGAGCACATGACCCACAAATTACTGAATATTCTGCATTGCCAGATTCCTACTCCCTTCTAAGCCACATTCAGACCTAAATAAGTTCTAGAGTGGAATAATTTTAGGAAGATAAACACGAGTTTTTTACATGTACAATCTGGAAATGATGGTGCTATGGAAGGGGGGCATTTTTGGGACTGAGGAACAAAAGTTTGGCAGTTGGAACAGAACTTTGGTGTTTGAAAGCTGGATTTAATTAATTTATTGTGACCAGGACATACTGTAAGAATTCCAAACAATCTCTTATTCTACCAAGAAGTCTCTGACACTGTTGGGTTTCTCCTGTGTTTGTGCAAAAGAAGGACACTCTCATTTAAACCTCCAGTGCCTCTGTGGGTGATGGGGGAATTCTTCTGCTAATATTTGCATTTTTAAACACAGATTTAGTTCAGAACTGAGCATTTGGTAAATCCTCATCAATAAAATGCAGCAAAACGCAGGCATTGCAGTCAATTTTATTCGGTTTTTCTCTGGAAATGCTCACTTAGTCCTTTGGCCAAAGTTACCAGCTGCCTAAAGTAATGGCTTTGTGCTGTGTCCACTCAAATGAACTCAACCACTTCTCATTCCAGAGAAACCTGTACAGAGCTGCCAAAGAATGATCATTAATGCAAGATTTTTCTTTTTGACAGCTTTTCTGCTTGGAAAATGATTGATTGGGCACTTCTTGTATAAATAATCTTTGCAGTTTTTAATATAGAGAATCCATTTTAATATCTACATCATATAAAACAAGAAATTCTCATTTCTGTGCATCCAGTTCTTTTCAATCAGATTATTTTTATAAATATGAGGATTGGAAAAGTAAAATGTGTCTTGCAGAGCAGAGGTATCTTCAATAATCCAGAGGAAAAATCTGCTAAGGAATAAAATTCTTCTTGCACAATTTCAAACCAAAATTGTGCTTATTGAATATAGTCCTGTCTAATCATATTGACTTATTCCTCCTTTTTTTCCGTTTCAGACCTAGCTGGTAGCATATAATTTGCCATTTTTCACATTAGTTCTTAAATAGCTCACACTTCTTTGCATCACGAGGCACTTAACAGCTCCTCAGTAATCTGATTGTTCAATTGTCTGAAGATTTCTCCACACAGAAAAGCCAAGTACAGGATCAGCCTGAAATACTTTGAAATACAGGAGGCCATTTCAGCGCAGCTGAAGCAAGTAATGGAGAATTTGTAAAATAAAACACAAAGAAATGAGTTGTGGTTGGCAATAAATACGTGAGCTGCTCCGAGGGCGTTTCTGTTTGAGTTATGGAACTTCTCAGGTGCTGTTTGGGGATCAGGTCTGCTCTGCTTGGCTTCACTTTATGGTCCCCCAGCCAGGTACCTCGGTGCTCCTGAGACCTGCAGTGATGCAGAGCCACGGGAGGAGCTCAGCCCTGATGGATGGCACAGCTCAGACCTGCCAGGCACCACCCCTGAGCTGCTGACGCCGCCGTTTTCCTCCCCTTCCACCTCCTTGATGCAGGAAAACTTTTTGCTGCTTCCTTCGCCGGTCCTGTCAGATATTCCAACCTGGGATGCATCATCCCAACGTGGCATGCACCATCTCAACATGGCATGCACCATTCCAATTTGGGATGCACCATTCCAATCTGGGATGCATCATCCCAATGTGGCATGCA
Source organism: Lonchura striata (assembly GCF_050655825.1). Lineage (NCBI taxonomy): Eukaryota > Metazoa > Chordata > Aves > Passeriformes > Estrildidae > Lonchura > Lonchura striata. The sequence continues at coordinate 28,859,655 of NC_140711.1, forward strand.
CCATCCCAACCTGGCATGCACCATCCCAACATGGCATGCACCATTCCAATCTGGGATGCACCATTCCAACCTGGGATGCACCATCCCAATGTGGCATGCACCATCCCAACCTGGCATGCATCATTCCAATCTGGGATGCACCATCCCAACCTGGCATGCACCATTCCGACATGGCATGCACCATCCCAACCTGGCATGCACCATCCCAACATGGCATGCACCATTCCAATCTGGGATGCACCATTCCAACCTGGGATGCACCATCCCAATGTGGCATGCACCATCCCAACCTGGCATGCATCATTCCAATCTGGGATGCACCATCCCAACCTGGCATGCACCATTCCGACATGGCATGCACCATTCCAACCTGGGATGCACCATTCCAACATGGCATGCACCATCCCAGCCTGGCATGCACCATTCCAACATGGCATGCACCATTTCAACCTGGGATGCACCATCCCAGCCTGGGACACACCATTCCAGCCTGGGATGCACCATCCCAACAACCCCATTAAAGACCCCCTCAACTCCAGACCTGTTTCGGTGACTAACCTGAAACGTGCAATAGGAAAAGGAAAAACTCATTTATCAAGAAAATCTCCAGAGGGAAGAACCATTTCATTGAATCAAACATCCTTTCTTTCATGTGTGTGTTTGTAATGGTTATCCTGATGAATATTTAGATTATTAAAATCCAGCAAGCTACACAATAGGAATTACATTTTACATACATACATACAAATTTTCGACATCAGAATCCAGAGTTCAGCTGATTGTGGCACTTTGTAGTCTCCAGCTTCAATCCAAATTCACATAAGAAAAACACTTAGGTAATTTTCTTTTGCCATTTGTTAATATCCCTCACTAACCACTAAGTAATCTCTCTATTTTTCTTTTGAATCCCTGTGGCAAATTGCATCATGTAGGCTTCAGTTACTCATGTATTTTTGACCCTTTCCTTTCTGTCTCTTGCTTTTTCTTTCTGTGTTGCCTGGACTGCTACTCAGCTTTATGGAATTTTGAAAAATCAATTCTTCTCTATCATTTTGCTTTATGATGAAAAAAAGACAAGGTGATTTTCCATAGAGGTTGCCAGCCAGGATGTTCCCATACACAGAATTCAGCTGCAATAATTTTTTCATTCTTTCTTCATTCTGCCTTTTCTACCACTCCAGATAGTTTATAACTCTTAAAGCTTCAGCCTAGAAGAGCTTTTCCTTTCCCCAGCTCTTGTGTTTGTCCTTTGAGCTCCCAATAGCAATGAAACTCCAAAATTTAAGAAAACTTTATGGTTTTATTTTCAATCATCCTCTGATTTAATTTTCTAAGATTCTTCTGCTCCCAACTGTTTCAATATTTTGCACTAAAAACCTCATATAAAGGTGACTGAAGCCTGCCAGCCTTGCAGTTGGGGTTTGTGGGCTTTAAAGTGAACTCTAATTTACCAGCTGAGCCAGCCCCAACCCTTCCAGCAGTGGATCCATGGGTTGTGCTTGGACTCAGGCACACACAGAGTCCAGAACAATTAAGCATTTATTTATAGCTGAAGTTGAATGTATGAGTAAGTCACACATGCTCAGGAATTGCAGTGCTTTGTTGACCATAACATTCCCCAGGAAGATTTAGAGCTTCACTTTTGTGCTAGTGGCCTCTGCTATTTTTGCTGGGAGAGGCACAGCCTTTAAACCTGAAATATTTACCTATCTTTCCTCTCCTCTTTTCTCCCTGTGATATTTAAGCAAGAAGCTCTATTTGAACAAGAGCTCTTTAACCTCATTACAAGCAGGGTTTTTTTTTCCCCTCATTTCAGTTGTGATTAATTAACACAAACCCCAGTGATCCTGCTGCCCCTGCCTGGAGAGGAGCTGCCAGTTTGCCTTTTGATGAGGAGGAAGCAGTCTCCAAACAGAGCTGGGGCTGCTCACCCTGGAGGGGGGAAGGCTGAGGTGTGATCAGTTTGTAAATCACTGAAGGGAGGGTGCAAAGGTGGCAGAGCCTGCCTCGTTCCAGTGGTGCTCCAGGACAGGAGTCAGTGGGCAAAACCTGAAACCCAGGAACATCAGGAACCACAAATTTACCGGGAGGGTGACCAAACACACATTCACTGTGAGGATGGCCAAACCAGCTGCCCAGGGAGGTTCTGGAGTCTCCATTCCTGTAATTATTCAAAAGGTGTCTGGACACAGTCATAGAATTATGGAATAATTTGGGTTGGAAGGCACCTTAAAGATCATCTCCTTCCAACCCCACTGCCCTGGGCAGGGTGTCCCTCAGTAGACACAGTTTCCTAAAGTCCCATCCAAGCTGACCTTGGCAACTGGCTCTGGGTGGTCCTGTTTGAGCAGAAGGGATGGACCAAGTGATCTGTGGAGGTTCCTTCAACCTGACCCATCCTGAGGCTCTGTGGACGTGTCCATTAATCCAGAGCCTCAACGTGAAGCACATCAGACATGAAATGTGAGGATATCGAATGCCTCTGAGGCCACCCTAGAATGAAAATGCACTGCCAAGAGCAGTAAACAATAATAAAATAAGTCATATTAGATAAGGCTCCCCTCATCTAATGGGATTCCTAAACTGTGTAGTATGTAATATTTAGATCAATTTTTTTGATGCCTTTGCTCACTTATGAAGCCTCTTGGCTCGTTCTTCTTTGCTCTCCTATTTCTGTAATAAGAAATAAACGTTTCTTCGCCTGGCCAATTTTTTTGAACTGAAAAATAAACCTGTAACTTGGGGCATGCTTGGAAGTGTTTACAGATGCTCAGTAACCCCGTGAAGACTCTCCTGTCCCTTTGAGTTTAATGGAAGCTGACACGGAATTCAATGAAGTGCGAATCTCCCTCTCGATTTCAGGAGCTCTTTCCCTGGATTTATTATGCCTGTGATTCCACACAGCGTTATAACACAGCCACCAGCTCAGCCAGCTATTCCAATTGAGAACTCAGAGACCAAAATCTTTTGCCATCAACTGTCTCCAGGCCTCATCTGGGGTGGAAAATCTGGATTTAACACTCTTGAGAGGTGCTTTTAATACTAATTATTTTCATTTATTTTGGAACAGCTTTAGGGGAACACCAAATTCTTCATGCCCCATCCCTGGAAGTGTCCAAGGCCAGGTTGGAAGGAGCTTGGAGCAACCTGGTCTAGAGGAGGGTGCCCATGGCAGGGGTGGAATGAGATGAGCTTAAAGCCCCTCCCGCCCCAAGTCATTCTATGATATCAATAATATATTAGAATGCTGCAGAAGGGTCTCACAGACCAGAGGTACCTCAGCAGCTCCATCCTCCTCCTGAGGATTCGTGTCAGGAGTGGTGGATGGCAACAAACCCCACGGTGGGACTATCCAAACTGCTCCCATCTCACAAACAGGGATGTGTGACACTGCCAAGCCCAGTGTGCCAGCTGGGGAGCCTGTGGAGGTCACCTGCTGGGCTAGGACTTCAAAATATGGGGGTTTGTTTATTCATTTATTCATTATTTTATCTCATGTGTGTGAGTAAATTGCCATCAGCAAGATCACTGCAATCCTGGATCCTGTGTGGGACAGAATATTTGGCCTGCAAGCTCCTCTTGCAGACCTGGCAGGGGAAGGTTGGGCTTGTTATCCTTCTAATCCTGCTTCAAGCAGGTGCCTGGAAGGAAATGGAGTCAGAGATCTGGTTTCTGTCCCCACTGTGCTCCGAGGAGTGATGACAGAGTTATCCTGGGACGGGGGTGAGCGGGAAATGGAAGGGAATGGCAGAAATGCCATTCCTGATCACGTACCACAGAACTTCTCTGGCAGAAACATCTCCTCCCCGCTGGCACAGTGACAGACCTGTCCCTTGGCCAGCAAGTGAGCTGAGGGCTCAGGGAGAGGCAGAGGAGCTGTGCTGGCAGGGAGCAGAATCTCTTCTCTGCGAATGTGAGCGCTGATGCCTCTGCCAGGAGAACTGGGTGGCCTTTGCTAAACTCTTCTCCTGGGTTTAGTTTCAACAAGCATCTAAGCAGCAAAGCCCTCTTAAAATCAGCTGAGAGCTACCCCCAGAAATAAGTGCTTTGCTGGGAAGGGCTGGGCTTGGAGCCCTTTGCTGCACAAAGTTCCGATTCAGTATTTTAACAGGGCCGTGCAATTTGCCTTTATTTAATTGGAGGCACCTCCTCGTTCCAAAGAGTCCTGCACATATCAGGAATGCTGTGCTCATCCTGTGCCTTATTATGAAATGGTAATGGCACTCTCTAACCTTGCTGGAGGGAGAGTTCCGAGCTGAGGCAGGAGAGCTGGCCTCCCATACTGATGAAAAGAGATTTTAAAGGCGATATCCCTGCATCTCCACCTTGGTGCAGACAGCTGCAGTGGATTTCTCTTGCTTATCTTAAGAGAGCTGGAGTTCATAGCTTTAAATATAACCAGCCCCAAAGTCTGCTCAGAATATTAGGAACATGTTCTTGGGGGTTTTATCTTATATGGCATTTCTTATGTTGCCTAATCACGTTGTTTGCACATTTCAGCCCCAAAATAATATCAAATTATGGATGTTTGAGCAGTCTCTGGAAAGTATTTTGCCTCTTTGCTTCTGATAAAAATCTGCCAAAAAAACCCCTTCAGACCTGCCAGTCAAAAAGCATTAAAATATAAAATTCAAGAATCAGGGCTTTTGATAGGCCTAATCTGGCCTGAGCTGTTGGAGGCAGAACTTCCCCAGTGCAATAAACAGTGGGAACATTCCCTGTGAGCCTGATAAAACCTGCTGACGTCTGCAGGGAGCTGTGCTGCTCGAGAAATATTGTAAATACTCCATCACTGCTCGTGTTGCATATACAGAGCTGGAGCCAGCTTGCAAATGTTCAGGCAAGTTATTCCCAGTCTCGTTGACAATAACCACTTGTCTCATGTAAAATATCCACTCCTGCAGGCACAGCAGTTGCTTTTCCTGGGCTGGGATATTCAGGATGTCGTGTTGCCTGAGTGATTTCCAAACATGTGCAAGAGGAGGGAGAAGGAAAATCTATGGAAAGCTGTAAAAACATCGTGTGCTGTCCCCAAAGTCGCCGAAATAATTCTGTGAAAATTATTCCCCCTTTCCTCATGCAGCCCCAACCTTTCTATTTCAGTACCAAGAAAAAAGTATATCTGGAAAGCAGACTGGCATAATTACAGCACAGAGAAACTTGTGAGAAATGGCAAAACAGCACTAAAACAAAGCTGATGGGAATAATAAGCAAAGGCAGAAAAAAAAAGAAAAAGAAAGAAAATAATGTTATTTGTACAAAGTTTGTGTGAAACAAATGCGGAAAGGAGAACTCTGCTGAGCAAATTCAGGATACTCCTGCTGGCCTGTGCTGTGCATTAGGCTGAGTTTAGTGAGGGCACTCTCAATGTGATCCATGGTATTGGCTCTGTCATTGCTCTCTGGGTGTGGAAAACACATGGAACAGTTTAGATTTTGCCCAGAAGTTGGTTGAAATAATCTGGGTTACTTGCAGGGATGAGCAGGATGAGAGCATCGGGTTTGGACACAGCAGAGGTGTTGGGGAGGTGCTACCAGAGCAGATCAGCTAAAGGGCTTTAAAATCCTTGGAGCTTCTGCAGCTCCAGCTCTCATTCCATGCTTCCCCTTACTTAAGCAATAGGAAACACCAGAGAAGAGGAGAAGAAATATTTTCCAGTGCTGGCAATGTGTGTACCTGGGTAATTCCCACCCCGTTTTCCAAGGATTTGCCTTGGCATGGAGCAGAGGAGCTGCTCTCCTCTCCATCACTGCTGATCCAGTAACTCGAGCAGTTTGAGTTTTCTCTAAGTCCTTTCAAGTGGAGCTCACGTCTCCTCACACCTCATTTCTGGAGTGGTTCCTGCTCCCTCCATGTGGCCCTGGGAAGCAGCTGCAGCATTCCTGCTCCTCTCCAGTGACCCCCTCAGTGCTTTCCCTCTGTCCCAGGATGTTTGACAAGGGACACCGGGACACAGGAATGGCACGTCCAAACTGCAGCAGGAAATCTGGGCGTGCTGATGCTCCTGTTTGATCTGTCACACCATCCCCACTGGCATCCCCCGATCTGACCCAGAGGGAGGAGTGCAAGGAATAAAAATCCCATTTATTCCTGCGGACAGCAATGCTGTGCACACAGCTGGAATGCAGTGGGTTCCACCCCAGACTCCTGAATTTCAACATCAGAGAGAACTGTGAGCTGAAAGAGTTCATTATTGGAGATGTTGTAAGCTGGGCTTTGCAATTAATTTTTCCTTTTTCTCACACAAACCCTGGCTTACTTGACCTGTGTTACGCTGCACTTTCTCTGACAGAAACACCACAGATAAGCCTCTCATCAGCAGTGGCCTTGGTTGTCTGGCTCTGTTTGGGAACAGAAATGTGCTATCAGGATCTAAAAAAAAAGGTCTGCTTAATGTCAGGGTCCATACCAAATTATGACATGAAAAAAGGAGTGCATCTCTGATATGATTTTCTCTTTTTGAATAATCTAAAGCAAGAGAGATAAAAAGCTGTTTCATGAAGATAAATGCAGAAATAAAATTTTGCCAGCCATGAAGGTCACAGAATAAAGAATCATGAAGGGTGGAAAAGACCTCCAAGATGATGGAGTCCATCCTGTAGCCCATCCCCACCTTGTCCCCAGCCCAGAGCTCTGAGTGCCACCTCCAGGAATTCCTTGGACACCTCCAGGGATGGGCACTCCAAACCTCCCTGGACAGTATGTTCCAAAGTTTATTCACCCTTTCCATTGGGAAATTCCTGCTGATTCCACCCTGAGCCTTCCCTGGCTCAACCTGAGGTCGCTCCCTCTCCTCCTGTCCCTGTTCTTTGGGATAAGATCCCAAATCCCCCCGGCTGTTCCCTCCTGGCAGGAGCTGTGCAGAGCCACAAGGTCCCCCCTGATCCCCCTTTTCTCCAGGCTGAGCCATTTCCAGCTCCCTCAGCCCCTCCTGGGGCTCCAAACCCTTCCCAGCTCCCTCAGCCCCTCCCCACAGGACCATGAATGGTCTGGCCCCAAGACCTGATGTCTCTTTTGGCCTTGTGCTCTGTCCAGGGCTGGTTTTGGGAGGGTAAATACTGACCAAGCTGCAGAGAGAGGGGAGCACAAGGAGGGCTTTGCCTCTTGGATCTGCATCAAATTGAACTTTCCGTAACATTTTCCAGAAGGGTGGATTCTTCATCGTTCACAAATTATCCCTGTGTTTTCTGGGCCCAGCTCCCCTGACAAACTCCTGTTCCCCTGCATCCGGAGGGATCTGTTCCTGTCTCCCCTTCACGCATTTCAATTTCTATATGATTTTTACATTACAAGTGAGATAACTGTAATCTGTGAAGGGATAGTGAGATCAAGAGAAGAGCGAGATTATTCTCTTTGCTTGTCAAAACAAACAGAAATAGCATCTCTTCTTCTCTGCAATGGCTGATAGAAACAGAAACACAGCAAAAATATTCATTTTTCTGCCTCTTGAAGCTGGATATGGTTCTTATGGAAAGTTTTCAGTGGCTTCTAGCTGGTAGAAGAGTTTGACCTAAAATATATTAGACTCACTTGTAACCATTAAGGGGAAAAAAAAGAAAAAGCAGTGGCAGCAATAAAGATGCTGACAATAACATATTGTCTTAGTCCATGGAGATTTGGCAATAATCAATACATGATGCCCTCTCTAAAAATACTTTGGCTTTTGGCAGCTTTAAAAGTTTTCCTCCCCATAGGTGGAGATCAGACAAGTTGAAAACAACTTGAGGAAACTTTGTGAAATTACTGAAAGAGCAATAAATATTTAAATCTTGGAAATTCACCCAACACCTCCAGCTGGGCAGGAGCAGACAATATTCCTGATCTGCAGCAGCATGGAAAATCAATAGGATAGAGGCCATGACTGTTCCTGCTGCAAATGTAATCCTGGCTGCTTTATCTTGAGGCAAAAAGCAAAATTTATTGCAAACACCGTGGGCCTTCCTTTGTCTCAAGGATATGAACAAGGAGTGTCTCCACTGAACCTGAGAAAATGATCCCAGTTAGTGGGAAATCAGCTCCTGTTTTTTGCAGGAATGAGGTGTCTCCAACGTGTGTGCTCAACTTCAGCAACCCCACCAAAGCACAACACGAGATCGGTTTTGTCCTTCCCTTTGTTGGGTGCAAAGGGTCAGAGATGGCTAAAATGCTCTTTAGGAAAGCTACCATGAGAAATCAAATATTTGGTTTCTTTCCTTCCTATAATTTAATCAGTGCCTACAAGGCACGGTTGTTTGAAGTATTGAGGATAATTTGTCAAAAATGCTTCTCTTCATCCTGCAGAACTTCAATGTAATCCTCACTTTTGGAGCACCAGAATATTTTCCTCACAGTATTTTTCCTATGGCTCTTTGCTTAAGACTTCAACTATCATGACAGGAATCATCACAAGACTCTGAGTCCATCTAAAACCAAATTGAAGTCCAAGTCCAAATCTTTGACAACCTGGAGCTCATTTTCTTCAAAATAATTATCCCCAAAATAATATTAGGTCATTGATGTCTGTGTTTGATTAACAGATCATCCGTTCCTGTGTTTGATTAACTGCAGTTAACTTTGCCATGTTAACCAGCTCATAAAAACCATTTCTTTAGCTCATGGAGCATCCAACCTTTGGGATCTCTCTTCCTTTAAAGAACGCAATATCTTTAGGAATTCCCCTGTACCCTAAAAGAGCTTCTGTGAAGAGAAAATTTATTTTGCAGTTGCAAAGTGTTTATGAGAATGTTTGGCTGCACAGCCTCAACAAGGCTTCAGGAATTGCCCAGAAATAGAGTTCGGTGCAGGGATCACAAGTGCCTTTGTGTGTTCCTGTGTTTAAGAAACAAATATCATGTTTGAATAAAAAAAGAGGATGAGAAAGAGAAAATTAAGGAAATTAATTAGGATATTAAGACAAGTATTTCTTAGTGTGAGATCGGATTTTAGATTCCAAAATGATGACTGTAGAATAGATGTGACTGTTTGCTCCTATTAAATATGTCAAACTTTTTCATGGCAAGGTGGGACAGGAAAAGTTTTTAATATTCAGCAAATCTCTTGGTGGCTGTGGAGCGCTCATGACTAATCAAAAGTTCCTTAATGAAGCATTTGTGTGAAGCTCTAGTGTGTGGTGAGTCACAAAAATACAAAATATGAGGGGAAAGCAGGGTGGGTTGGCAATAAGTGCAATAACTGTGGGGTGGAAATGGTTCCACTGTGGGCCAGGCACCATCAGTTCTGCTTCAGATCCTGATGTTTTACTTTTACAGACAGTGCTTCTTTTCATCAGACAAATGTAAACAACACAATCATGAAGCAGTGAAGGCAGCAGCTCGACATTTTATTTTATTGCAACACCTTTTTACCCTTTTTTTTTTACCCTTTTTTGCTGACTCAGAGAATCAGCTTGGGAATTCTGACTGTGAGTAATTTTCTCCTCTCCCTTAGTAATGGCACTAGGGGTTAATAAAGATCTGAAAAGCTTTTATTAATGAAATATCTTTTGTTTCACTGCTTTTATTCATTTTCCATGCACACATAAAAGACAGCAAAGAGGAAAAAGCCACCAAAACCTACAAGCACACATAATAATAACCAGCAAAGCCTTAAAAAAAGATTGTTGAGGTAATAGAGATAACATTTTTAGACTGCAGAGATGGAAGGTGAAGAAGCATAGGTCCTTTGGGAAAGCAAAGATCCCTTTAAACCTTTTCCCACACTTCCTGTAGCACAATGAACTTTGGGTTGTAACATTATTTAGCTGTAACATAACTTACCCTGGCAGAAACACCAGCTCTGCTGTCTCAGGGGCCATATAATTCCTGGGATACTACATCCAATAAATGTTTTGGGCCAGGTGTAGTTGTACCAAGCACAGAAGAGGAACCATATGGATGCTCTGCAATCATCCTCCACATGGCTGAGGGACAAGAAAACATCTCCTTGTTCATATCTTGGTATGTCCCCTATTTATAAAGGGCACCTGGCAACTCTTGGAATTAATAAAAATCCTGGAGGATTCTGGTAAAGAACATATCAAAAAAATCACAGAGTGGTTTGGGTTGGAAGGGACTTTAAAAATCATCTCATTCCAACCTCCTGACATGGGTAGGGAGTGTGGCTGAGCTTCCCTTCTTCAAAGACAAGTTCTGTGCAAGGATTCTCCCTCATGGCTCAATCCCAGTGCATTTAGGAGAAATTTTGGATGGCATCTTACCTGCAGCCCACCTCTCCTGAACAGCCTGGGAGATTTACAGCTGCTTTGGGTACCCAAAGTGCCCTCAGCTCATTTTGGGGAGGCAAATGAGGAGGGCAAGGAATGCATCAATCCCTTGGGGACCATGTGTTCCTGCTCAGGCAAGTTAATGTAAAGGAAAATTAATTGTCCTGCAGTTATGCAAAGCAAAGTGAACAGTAAAAGGGTTTATGAGGCTGAAACCACCGAGTGGCAAGGGTCGTGTGTAGACATTTCCAAAAAACTTCTACAATCAGGTGTTTTATTGTAAGCTGAAGCGCAGGAGATCCCATAATTGCTACTTTGAAAAAAGATATGGGAAACACTTTGCCACCACTTTATCAGAAATGTGGGCTGTAAAACTCGGCAGCGCCATGGTTTCCATGGGTACCACCTTTGCTGGGATGTCCTTGGGCTCTGGGGTGCAGGAGAGGGACAAGCTGCCCATGGGAATCAATTCCCCATCTCCAAACACCTGGGATGTGTTGGAATCTGTGCTATTGATGATTCTGAGATTGTAAAAGTCTCTGTCTTTCAGCCCCCTGCCAAAGCAGAAGCCATAATTGGTCTGTGCTGGTTTCCAGGTTGTTTATTCTGTTGATCTCTCACATGTTCTGCTGCCCTGCCCAGCTCTGTCCTGCAGGGCAGCGTGTGGGGCTCTGCCCTCAGTGGGATGTGACAAACATTAAATACCAGAAACTCCCTGGGCTGCATTTACAAGAACGTGCCAATATCTGTCACCTACGTTGGACAGTGTGTCCCCAGCCTGAACCAACAGAAAAATGCCAACACCACAGTGAGACATGGAGGGCATGAAGGAGGAGAAAAAGGACAAGGCACACCCAATTTCCTCCATCTTGTCCCCTTTGGACCCCTCATCTAGAATCCTAAAATTTTACTTTTGCACCTGTGCCACACTTAATTATGACTGATATCAAACACTCAGAGCTGGTAATTCATGCTGTAAGACTGGAAACTCTTTTCCATGGGCAGAGATCACAGCCAGTGTCCCTGGGGGCTCTGTCCAGGGGGTTCCTGACCCCTGCCAGGGTCCCGGACCAGAGGGAAGCCCTGGACTCCCACAGGATGGAGCAGGGACACCCTCTGTGGGGTGCAGGTGGTGGGGAGAGGAACAAAGCGATGTTGGCAGTGGGTCACGGTGCCCAGGGTCATGGGAGGAGCTGAAATTTGGGATCTGCATGTGGCCTGGAGGTTGAGCAGCTGTTGCAGATCCCTTGGAGAGCACCCCCAGCCTGGAGAACCTCAATCCACCCCTTTTTTGATGGATTCTCATGTAAAACCATTGAGGTTTTTATGTTTCATTGCATTCTACGCAGTGTTTTGATAATTTCTTGCATCTTCATTGGATAAAAAACCCCCCTCCCCTCAAGATACTGTAAAATCTCACAGTTGTCCACTTGCCAGGCTTGTTTTCCTTCTCCTGCTCCTCAGTTTGCCTGCAGGTGTGCACCTATGGATCTGATCCAGTATTCCACACGTTTTATAAAATATATAATAAATAACAAAGGATTCCATAAATACACCCCTTTCATCCCACCTCCTTTTGAAAAAGTGATGGGAATGAAAAGTGGGGAAAATAAGTTTCTGCAAGCAACCCAGAGCAAGAGGGAATAAATGAGGGCATAATCTCCTCCTGAATTTGAAAGTTCAACAAGAGGAACCGGTGCAAGAAACAGAAAAAGAACTAGAAGGAGTAGAAGTAGGTCTCATTTAAAAGCACATTCCAGTCAAAAATACCTCCCAAGTTTCATGTCAGCCTTGTAGTTTTCCTCTAAAAAAAGAAATCAAGCAAGCAATAGCTATTTAATAACAAAGAGTGACCTATTTTGGAAGGAAAATTAATATGGAAGCTCTCTTCTGAGAATAGGAGCAGTTTTTGTGAAGTTTTCACCACTATATTATGGGCCAATTCTGTGATGAGTGTTTAATAATTCTTATTTCGAAGTTCCTTATGTATCACAGAATCCAAACTAAACTGCTGGTATTTGGGCTGAAACCCACTTGATTATGTACTAAGTATTAAATTCCTATGAAAAAACATTTCCATATAACATATATAATTTTTGAAACAAATTTCTGCACACACTTCCTTTTAAGAACTTCAGAACTCAATAAATGTTTGATTTTAATAAAAATGGTGCAGCTCCAATGGATTTAATCATGCAGACTGAGGAGAGCTCCTGATTTAGCACACCCAGAATTTGAGTGCTGACATCAGAGAGTCTGTCCAGTGAAAAGAGCAAAAAAAATTAATAATTATTGACTTCTATAAAAGGATGGTCTCATGGAATCTCCTAAGAGATTAATAACTGATTGGCTTTGTCAGATAATTAGCTGCTCTACCAAATTATTTGTAAGCTTTGCAGGAGACACGCCAGCACCAAATGTTGTTCTCATCCATTGCGGGAGGTCGGTTGTTTTCCAAAATAGAAGTGCAATTAGTCATTATTAACATAAAGAAGCTGCTGATATTGTTCATTAATAATCTGATTTTAATGTTAATCAAATAATCACTGCAGTGTTGATATATTGAGTGCAATGTGGGGGATATATTGTGCCTTGCATAAGCAATGGATATGATTTACCAATCTGTGCGTACAGAAAAGTGTTTGGGGATAAAACTAACATGGTTAGAGAATGGAAAATGTTTTCCTGAGGTGAAATGTCCAGCATTTCCATTACCTGCTTTCAGAAAACAAAGAACAGACAAAGATTCAGCGTTTTTTTAGCACTAAAGGATGGTTAGCAACAAGAAAAAGCACAGCTGTGTTATGTCTTTGCTGTCCAGCAATCCAGTGTTTCTCATAATAACTTTAAAAATGGACCTAGAACTGTTTATAAGGAAGATCCGGAATAAAATGACTATTTGGGCTTGTTTGCCTTTATCTCTGCCTTTGTCTAGCAGTTGTATCCTTCTTCCTGATTAGCCTGAGTACACACATGCGTCTCGTCCCTGGACAATCCCTCTTTTCATCTCCAAGCAGCTTTCCTGAACACCGGTAATTTAAAAAATGTTTCTGTGCACATCTGTCTTCATAAAACATCGCAGAAACACCCCCAGCCCCACTCCTAAAAAACAAGTGCTGAGGCAAAGTGAGCTTGTGTGACTGCAGCACTTGACAGAACATTTGCCACCCATTTAACACCCTCTGCAGGAGCCCCGGTTCCATGGCACTGCCCTGACTGGTCATTTCATGATGATTTAATGATTTAATGAGAGTAAATGGTGGTGAACCACCATTTAAACATGAGTTTGCTTTAAACATGAGTCCTTCATTAAATGCACAGATTCAAGAGGAGGCACAGATGGGGCTGGAGATGTAGGAGAAAGAAGGGCCCTAAGGTGGGAACAGCAGACACTGAACTTTAATTTAGGTAACTCTAAGCTTTGCTAAGTAGTTTCTTTAAATCTCATGTTTAAAATTGCTCCTTTCCCGTCTTCTCCCTAGTCATGCTTATTTTGGATAATCATGAAATTATTTGGATTGGAGGGGACCTTAAAGCCCATCCAGTCCCACTCCTGCCATGGCAGGGTCACCTTCCACTGTCCCAGGCTGCTCCAAGCCCTGTCCAGCCTGGCCTTGGGCACAGCCAGGGATCCAGGGACAGCCACAGCTGCTCTGGGCATCCTGTGCCAGGGCCTGCCCACCGTCCAGGGAGAAATTTCTTCCAAAAACCCCATCCCATCCTCCTCTCGCTCTGTGTGAAGCCATTCCTCCTTCTTCTGTCACTCTATGTTCTCAGAAGCTGGGCCATGCTATATTATTCTGGCCCATGCAATATGAAGCTGAGCCATGCTATATTAAGCTGGGCCATGCAATATGAAGCTGGGCCATGCTATATGAAGCTAGGCCATGCTATATTATGCTGAGCCATGTGATGTGAAGCTGGGCCATGTTATATCAAGCTGGCCTATGCAATATGAAGCTGGGCCATGCTATATGAAGCTGGCTCATGTGATATGAAGCTTGGCCATGCTATATTATCCTGGGCCATACGATATGGAGCTGACCTATGCCATATGAAGTTAGGCCAGACATTATGCTGGGCTATGCTATATTTGCTAGGCTATGCAATATGAAACTGGTCCATGTGATATTATGCGGGGCCATGCTGTATTATGCTGAGCTATTCTATATTATGCTTGTCTTTGATATATGAAGTTTGGCCATGCAATATGAAGCTGGGCCATACTCTGTTATGCTTTGCCTTCCTTTATGAAGCTGGGCTATGCTATATGAAGCTGACCCATGCTATATTATGCTGGGCCATGCTCTATTATGCTGTGCCATGCTATATGCAGCTTGGCCATGCAATATGAAAATAGGTAATGGTATATTTTGCTTAGCCATGCTATACTATGCTGGGTATATGAAGCGGGGCCTTGCTATATTATGCCAGGCCTTGCAATATGAAGCTAGGCTGTGTGATATGGATATAGGGCATGATATTATGTCTCTAAGTAACTGTATAATAAAGATAATATAGGAAACCTGCATATCCTAACAACACACAGCAAGCAAAAAGAAAATAAAAAAGGTAGGTGGGGTTTGTTTTAGGAGTTTATTGTTTGCTAATAACTGTGAGAAATAAGATTTTCCAGATAAGCTGTTGTTTGTTGGCTCACATTTGATTTCTGTGCTGCGCGTGACAGGTAAAGATTTGATCATTTTTTACTAATCAGGTTTGTCAGAAATGTGTGGGGGCATCTTAAATCTCCAGCTCAATGCTGGCAAGTGCCAGAGGTTCCAAAAAGGTCTGGCTTTGCATTTATGACACTCAGGGACAATGTTTGGGCTCAAAGTAATTTCTGTGCTTCATGCATCATCTCCTGACATGGAGAGGATTGGAAGTTCAAAAGCCTCCATTCTCTGGCACTGTTTAGCCAAAAGATTCCTTAAAGTGTAGTGGATAAAAACACCACGAGAAACACATCAATATTCTCCACTCTCCTAAAATAGAAAATAATAAAAATAAAAGAAAAAGAAAATTAATTAGCTGATGGACCAGATGAGGAATACCACATAAATATGTCTGTTTAAATCTCAGGGCTTGGACAGCCGTGGTTTCTGCAGCAAAATACAATTGTACGTCACCCCATGACATTTTGAGGAGTGTGGGATGGAAAGCAGCCTCTGTGCTTGTGCCAGACTTTATTTCATGTGGGCCTATTTCTGAGGGTGCTGACGATGGATTAAGCAGTGTTGACAGATAAATACTGATGTTTTATTTTCGTGGAGATTAGAGAGTGGCATGCTCCAAAGTCTGGTGGCGTAGATTACTTAATACACTATTACTTCTCACGGATTTTGATTATTATTTGGATTTTCCAGAGTCATCATCTTGCTTCTGCTGTTCTCACCCTTCTGTCAGCTCTGGCAAAAACTGATAGCCAGGTGATTTGTCTGAATAAAAAAAGTTTTTCACTTCCTAGAGTACCATTTCATTCCAGCCTCATGCTTATGAAAAGCTGAGGAGTTTGGGTTGTGGTTTTGTGCCGTGGAAAGCTGTTCTGGACTTTTTGAAGAATGTGTAGTGAAGAGGGACTATTTACAAGAGCACATTGTGCTTTGTTTATGGAATAGCTTGGGTTGGAAGGGACCTTTACATCCCTCAAGTCCAACCCCCCTGTAATGAACATCTTCAGCTACAGCAGGTTCTCAGTCAAATCATCATTGCCTTTTTTTTGGGTTTTCCCTTTCTGACCTCACCTGAAAAGAGAAAAAAAACACATGTCAAAATAGTGTGATGAAAGTACTTCCCATGTTCTCTTTGATGGAAAAGTTAATATTCTGAAGAAACCCTCCAGAATGTTAATATTCCATAAAAAAACCCTCTCAACCCTTTGGCTGAGACCCAGCTTTCAACCAAATGGCTAAATATTGGTAATATTTTTATCTGGTTAAGGAAGCATTGATATAAATTTCCATAGGGAAAAAGATAAAGCTCTGAATCTGTGCTTGTGTCTTTGTTGCCATCACAAAAACCATTTTCCTTCCAAGTCTGTGGGAACCAAGGCTGTGCAGCCACCTCTGTGTGTAACAGGCCCAGGATCTCACAGGTGGCTGTGGAGGTGTTCTGCTGTTTTACTTTCCCTGAGCTCAGTTAAAATGATGGTTTGTGACGATATTGCCCCTTCCATCCAAGACTTAGCATTCAAGGACTGTGCTGAAGGACTTGCCTCCAAACCAGGGAGATACAGAGAGCCAAAAAAATGGTAAATGCAATAGCAGATGGTTTATGTCAGCTTGACAGCATTGTTTTTGGCCAGCACCCAAAGATACAAACTTCTGAGCTGGAAGTTTGAGCTTTTGTTTAAAGCTGGGAGCAGAGGCTCAGGAATGCTCCAAAGCTGATCCACACGGCTCTCCATGAGGTCAGAACAGTGCTCCAGGAAGGTCAGAGCCAGGAAAAGGTGAAGAACGACCCAACAAAGCAAAATCTAGTCACCCCAAGTGATGGGAGATATTCTGAAAATTAAATCCTGGTGTGCAAAATGAAAGGAGTGGGATGATCATGCAGAAATGGCCTCAGAACCTTCATTTGCACAGATCTTTTGAGGCAGGATGGTGAGAGACTCCAGATCTCATCACACTTTTGCAGAGATGATTTTCCCTTGTTCCCAAAGGATTAAAATACTTCAGACATGCAACAAGTGTGAGTTGTTGGGGTTAGAAGTTTTTACAAGCACAGCTATGAGCGCGTTAGATAGTTGTGGTTTATTGATGACCTGTCTGCTGGAGACCTGAAATTCTGACATTTCAGCTTGCCACAAATATAAAAACCAAACCCAGAACGCTCAAAAAGAACATAGGTCAAGGAAAAACAACCCCCTTTTCCAGCTGTCTGCATGGGCAGGTCTTGTAAAGGCATTAAAAGTTCCGAATCAGGCCCATGCCAGCAATCCAAATTTCCTGCTAGTTTTTACTGTAGCAGTGACAAACACAGCCTGGCTTTGCTGGGTTTTGCACAGTTTTCATGTACAGATGGAAAAATGTCCCTGAAAGTCCTCAGCTGCCACAGGAGCACCATCTATCCCTTCCCTTCAGGAAGACAAGGCCATTATAAACTAATGGGGCCTCCAGGAATTGGAGATTCCCCCCATCCCTGGTGTGCTCCTGCATCCCCCCAAAAGGGGTTTTTCTCTGCTCTGCAAATTCATAATGTCCTTGTAAATGACATTTTGCTGCACAGCTGAAGCAAGCTACCTCAAGAAAAAGAAAACAGGATTTAATTTTCCTTGTGCAAGTCCATCAGAGCAGTCCAGCAGAAAGCCTGGGAAATGAGGATCCATCAAGCTCCTCACACAGGAAGAACCTTGAAGGTACCTTTTAATTGTCCTTCTGTGAGATCCACGTTGCAGCCATGGGCTGAACAAATTCTTCACTTGATTTAAATTATGTCGGATTAAGAGTCCTGTGGGTGATGTGGTCAAAAGACAAAGGAAATTTTGTGCTACCCATAGAATATTTTAGTATTTAACTTAGGAACAGATGGGCTTTAATCATAGAATGCTGGTTGTCTCTAAGTGGACCTTTGGCCTTTCTTTGACTGTCAGATAAAACAAATACTGAATTTGGAATACGAGCAGTCCCCAAGGATTCCTTGATATCGTGGTGTCCAAAGGAAGATTCAGTTTCCAGGTCCTTTTGTGGGGTACAGATAGTCACATCCTCTGCAGAGAAGGGAATTTCCCTTTTTGCCAGGTTAGATCTTTGTCCTTGGACAGTGCACGCTACCAGAGGGGGATTATCCTGTTTTATCAGGATGGATGGCAAAACCATAGAGAAGAAATCCACGTTCAAGGAATATATACAGCAGGGCAGTGGTTAATCTCAAATGTATGAACAAAGTGGATTTCCAGTGGAAAATTAGAAATTTGTCTTCAATTCTGAGGCCCTCTCTTGCTGAGTTACCTCATACAAACCTCACCAAAACTGAGGTCTATCCTGAAGCTTCACTGAAGATGAAGGGACCAAAAACATGCCTGAACTATAATTCTGAATAAATATCTCTGCTTAATCCTTAAATCTTAGTGTTTATGTCTGTTTAGAAAAATTCAATTTTCTAAACTGTTGTGAGAATTCCAAATTTCAAAATCCTCTATTCAAAAAAAATCTTTTCTTCTGCTCTTTTATCTACTATTTTACCTAATTTTACCTTTTTTTTTTTTTTTTTTTTTCCCAGAAGTGCCATAGGGTATAAATAAATAACAAGGCACTTGGGATTTTTAGATTTTCATGTCTTCCATTCCAGGTATTGTTTTGCTCCCATTTCCTCCCCTGCAGCATTTGAGGACTCATGTAAAACACAGCCAACATGATTTTATTCCTTTTCTTTTTTCTTTTTCTTTTCTTTTTCTTTTTTTGAGAGATCAGTGAGTCAGGGAGTTTTTAACAAACATCTGCTTAAATTTATCATGTATACAACTCACCAGGAACTGAGCAGCATGTCTTCCTTCCAGGCTGCAGTGAAATCCATTGTTTTCCCAGGGAAGCAAAATGGTATTAAAGTTCCTAACTGGGCCCAATATCAGCTTTGAGCAAAATAATCTCCAAACCTTTCTCCGAAGTCCATTCTGGAGCTTGATTTGTACTTCACTCCTCTCTGGTGAGCAGTGAGGTTCTGAACTCTGAGCTAATACCAATTAAGAGGCATGGCCATCAGGGGAGCAAAGAATTAAAAACAAACTGAGCTTTTCCAAGCAGCAATTTTGTCTTGGGTGAACCAGAAGAAACCAAACTTGTCTTGCACTGTTCAGTGAGAGACCCCCTAAAATTCAGAGACATAAATCAGTAAAATTAACATTTGCAGGTCCACAGCATAAATGTAACATTATTGCTTTTAATGTCAAGTGTAAATAAAAACAAATTATCTCTGAGTGTTTGAAATAGGAATGTGTCTGGAATTGTTGCTGTTGCCAGGGTTTATTGACCCGTGCTCTGGAGCTGGAGTGGGAAATGACTGCTCAGGCTGTTACAATAAGTTCTACACTGCAGGATTTGGGGATTCGTTGTGTTTCAATTAATTCCAGCTCTGTAAAAACCTCTTGTCTTGTTTTCTTTATCTTTTTCTTCTTATTTTTATTTTTATCGTGAGCCAGCAATTAATTTTTTAATCAAGATTCAGATGGAGTGTCATTACTGCTTCGGGCCTAATAATGAGCATTCTGTGATTCTCAGGGAAAGTAGGTGTTTGCTTGGCTTTTTGTTCTTTCCCATTCACACTTGCCAGGTTAATATTGTGTTTGCAGATTTGCATTAGGACCATATTAGTGTGCAATCTTGAAGTTAAAGACTCAGAATATTTTGAATTCCAGTAATCCTCAACACAATAGACTTTCTCCTTCGACTTTAACTAATTATCTCTGTGCAGCACTCCAGGTGAATTTCAACACAAGCACTCTAATAATGTAATTAAAAATGCATTAAGGAATTAAATATGAATTAAAAGGATATCCTGCAAGAACTTTCAAACCTGGACTAAATTAAATGACGAGACTTAAGTCCCTCTGTTTTAAAGGACCTGCAGTTGGTAGATTAAGAATGCTGGGGTACCACCAGGACCTCATGCAAAACAACATCAACTTCCAATTGAGCAGGAATAAGGGAATCTTCGAATCTCCTGGGTCTCATTCCCTTAAAGGCCACCTGTACTTTGCAAATAGAAATGTTGTGCCAAAAATTCTTGCAACCAACAACAACATTCCCCAAATAACAACCATTTGAAGGTGGCAAGGGAGAAGCTGAAGTCCTGCTCTGTGGAAGGTGTCCCTGTCCATGGCAGGGGG
Source organism: Lonchura striata (assembly GCF_050655825.1). Classification (NCBI taxonomy): domain Eukaryota; kingdom Metazoa; phylum Chordata; class Aves; order Passeriformes; family Estrildidae; genus Lonchura; species Lonchura striata. Next base: position 28,879,679 of record NC_140711.1, read on the forward strand.
TGGAAGAAGATGAGTTTTGAGGTCCTTTCCAACCCAAACCATTCCATGATTACATTTTCCTGGAGCTGTGTGTGAGTCCTGGGGCAGGATGGGATTCCTGATGTTTTGCCCCAGTTTTGGGGGGGATTTTGGGTGCGTTCAGCCAGGACCTGCTGGCTGAGGCTGTCTCTCATGCAGCCAGCAGGATGCAGAGCTCCATGAAGACAGCACTCCAAAAATCCAGCCCTGTCCTTCCCTCCCATCACTTCCAGCTCTCCTCCAGCCCAGGCATGCCCCAAACTGGAGCAAAAGCATCAACCACCAAACCATCAAATCATTAAGGTTGGAAAAGGCCTCCAAGACTCCTTCAATTCAACCTTTGCCTTAATCCCCCCTTGCCCACTAAGCCATATCACCAAAATACTCAACTCAATGAGCCATTCACTTAAGAGGTGGATTTGATGATCCTGGTGGGTCCTTTTAAACTCGAAATTTCTGTGATCTGTGACTTACTCTTCTTTTAACACTCCCAGGGATGGTGACTCCACCTCTGCCATGAGGAAACTCTTCCAAAGCTTAGCCAGTCTTCCAGTGAAGAAATGAAGTTTTATTTCATCCTGCCATCTTCCCACTGCATTCCCAGAGGAGCAGCTTCCTTCCCCCTGCATTCCCAGAGGAGCAGCTTCCTTCCCCCTGCATTCCCAGAGGAGCCCAGGCCCATCTCCCCCAGCCCTGGAGCTCCAAGGAAAACTCCCCCCTTGTGCAGATCCTGCTCCAGCAGAAGCACAGCTGGCACTGCAGGAGGGCTGAGCCCCCCTGGGATGGGGCTGAGCCACTCCCTGACCCACAGGGGACAGGGCTGCTCTGGTTCTGACTGGGTTGTTTTGTACTACTGCATTTGTATTTTAATTTTCCTAGTACAGAACTGTTATTCCTATTCCCATATATATTTGCCTGAGAGCTCCTTAATTTCAAAATTATAATAATTCAGAGGAAGGAGAGAGTTTGCATTTTCCATTTCCTGTCTTCCTTAGCAGACACCTGGCTTTGCAAACCAAGACACACCTATACTGATTTTCAGGCAACTTTCAGGAGCTGAGGCAACCTGGCTCATCCTGTGTCCTGGGGATGCATTTGGGAAGAGCAGGCAGAGCATCCCAGGCTCTGCACATTCATGGGTGGAGGTGTGGAGGTCACTGGGACCTGGGGGCAACTTTGGTGCCAGGAGAGGCCATTGAGAACCTGGTACCTGACTCTTGTAACTGTTGGACACAAAATGAGTACACAAAAGCTTGGGAAGTTCAAAAGAGAAAAGACCCAGTTTTATTCAAACATCTGGTATTTATAGAATTCCAAAGGTGACTGTGGATTGGAGGATGGGATTACCATCTCTCCAACCACACTGAATCAATCAATCAATCAATCAATCAATCAATCATTTCTCTCCACCCGCAGAGAAATATGTAAACTATTCTATTTATCCATGAAATAGTGTGGGAATTCTGACTTTCAAATATGTAAATATTATCAGAAGGTTAAGAAGTTTTATGATAACTTTAAAACTTTCAAAAGAAGTATAAAAGAAAACTTAACACTTAAAAATCAGGGCAACATACTCTGATTGCTGAGGACACCTGGCTACACAGCAAAATAATTAAACCAGGACAGGTCAACTAAGCTAAAGTGCCTGTTTTTATATTCACAGTGTTATCAAATGTATTCCTCAATAAACACAGCAACCAGCCCCCCTGAAAGCTCCTTTAATCTGCAATAATTCAGACAAGTCGATTTTGGACAAAGCCCCCACAAGCAGAGTTGTGCCAGACTTCTGTCTCGGGGCTGTGCTCTCCCCTTCAGCGCTGTGAGGCACTGGCTTCTGAACTGGGGACAGTAAATGACCTAATTCAGCATCAGCTCAGGAAAAACAAATGCTCAGGCACTGGAGTGTACCAGGAGACTGGCAATGATCACAAGCAAACATCTGCAATAAAACATCACAGTCAAAATGCACTTGAAGTGATGTGTGCATGGAGAACAAGATGGGTAATTCTGAATGATATTTATCACACTGGACATCTTCATTTTGCTGTTATTTCTCCCCTGTTTATTTTTTTTTCCTAGGCTTTTTTTTTTTTTTTTTTTACAGCAAGTTATTTACTCTCCCTTTTGAGAATTTTAATACATGAAATATCTCTATAAAATCATATTCCTGAAAGTTTGGCAGAAGAAATTACCCAAGCATCATATAAAATATCCCAAGTCCAGAAATTCCCTCTGAAGACACTCAAACTGTTTAAAAATGATAGAAATTGCAACACTGTATGAAGACATACACACATACAAGCTAAAACTCTTTCTTTAAGCTGTTTGCTTCTATTTGTTTATTTTAGTTTATAAATTAGTGGTGATGAGGATTTTGGCTTTTGAGCTCAGGGTGATATCCAAGGAGGGTTTTCCTAGCTAAAGGCAATGCAGGAAAAATGCTGTCCCCAGACTCCCATGAAACCTAGGCCAGTCCCTCTCACCTCTGAAAAATGGGACAGAAGCCCTGCTAAATTCAGGGCAAGATCTCTCAAAACAAAAGGGTGTTTTGCCACCAACTCCTCCTTTTTGTCTCCTGGGTGTTTTATTCAATGCAGGGTTCCCTACAAAAACTGAATGCCAGGACTTTCCAAAGGAAAAAGAAAGCATTAAAAAACATGCCAAAACAGGCCTTGGGAAAGAATTTTAAGAGGGAAATGCTTAAAGCCAACAGCAACTAATAGAGCTGTAGAGGGCAATTAATTACCCTGGAGCGTGTCTGGATCCCAATTTATTCAGGACCTGGACAGAGCCAGATCCTGATTTCTCTCCTTTTGTTTCTCCTCTCACCTCTGTGTGCCTGGTGCAGGCTCACAGAGTTTTGCTCCACAGTCTTCCTCTATTTTTGTGGCTAGGACCTGGTTGGATTGGGAACATTGAGACATATTTAATCATAACCTCTTTTGAAGCAAGAGGATTGAGGAATATACAGAAAGAGCAGCTTTAAAATTCTGCAAATCAATGCTCTGTGGTGGATCTGTGTATGGACTCACAACTTGCTCTCTCTAACAGCATTCCTGGACTGGATGTTGATAATTGGCCCTTCCCACACAGCTTTTCCTGGTTGTCCCTTTGGAGTCTCTGTGTCATCTTCTAGACTTCCATTCTGGATCCCTACATAAACAAAATGAATTAATTTAAAAACTGCAGGTTCTCCACCCCAGCAACACAAGAGGAGCCATTCCTCACATTAAATCTTAAAAATCCTTCCTGAGGAGAAAAATCCCACAAGTGCTCCTGGAACTCTCCCTAATCTGATAAAATGATCCTGTCTCAGACTTGAGTTTGCATTTTAGCTGGGAAAGAGAACTCCAGATGGGAAAGCATCGCTAAATTGCCTTTCTTAGAAGAATGATAGGGACAATGAGGCCTGGCCTCACCTGCAGGAGAATGCCCCACTGCAGAGGTGTCAGAGAAGCAGCAGGGAGATCTTGGAGCAATTTTAGGTTATCTACACACAGACTGTGACCTTTGAAAGCTTTGCCCACCGGGGAGAAGTTATGGAGCTAAGCAAGCAGGGAGAACATGTGGACCTGGAGAATGATTTCCTCTGGAAACAGCTCATCCATTACTGGCAAAATAGACCCACCATGCTCCAGAACTTAATTCTGAGCGTGTTCACAGTTGCTAGGGAAGCTAAAAGTCAGCCTGCCACACGCTAAAACAAAGTGTGACACAGATTTCCACCAGGAAAAGGACGAACCTGCTTTGAAGATGCAGCACAGGGTGGTTGGACAAGGTTTTACATAACCTTCTGTCCAGGTGTAAGAGCTGGGGTAAAACCTGGGAGATCAAAAGGGGGCTGTGCACTGAGGGTTTTCCTGAAAATTCTATGAGGGATCCCCCTGCCCTTGCCATCTCTTACCTGATTTGGTGCAGAAATAGCAATTTTTATGTGTCTTGGTAAGGATTTCTTCCATAAAGCCAAGGACAAATGTTTATTAGTGGATGAGCTGAAAAAGAGGGAAAAGCTCCTAGGAGGGAAATCCCACTAAGGCTCTGTCTCACCAAACTTCCCCCACTGACAGTGCAGACATCTGCATTTGAGCTGATCACTGAAATTAATGACTACTAAGTGCTGCAACTTACAATTCCTTAACCTATTTTAAGTGTCTGGTTTAGGCTGACTGAACTGATCCCGGAAAAAAAAAAAAATTTTTCTTCCTGTCATCTCCAAAGGTGCTGATAACAGAACATGCTGTGATCCAGCACATGCTGGAGCTTTACAGCCTTGTTACAACACTCACCAGCCACAGACAGTTCAAGGTCAGGATTTTCCCAGAATATCTGTAAATTTCTCTAATTTGCTTGGTTTTAATGTGTGTGTTCCTCGCTGATGCGCATTTACAGCCTGCATCTGGGTGCTGCACATCATTCTGCTCCCATAAAAGTCTCATCTGCCCAAATATTGTTGTCTATGTTAAATGCAAAAAAAAAAAAAAAAATGTTTTGAGGAAGATGTGCAGAATATTTCAGTAGTTAAAAAATATAATTATAAAAAAGGATGCAGGGGGTAAGAAAGGATGTAAGGGGTATAAGAACTAGCAGTTAAATAAATTGTGTAAAAGTGTGGGAAATTAATTTGTAGAAAATTCTCCAAACCTCACAGAAGGGAAAGTCTTAATCCAACATAAAAGAAGATATTTTGGTGTTTTAGAGAGGATGAGGGAAGAATAGGTTCTTGCATTATGAGAAAACAAAAATAATTCCAAGCACGAAATAGCAGAGAGACACATGGAGTTATCACAAATATCTCCACAGATATCCAGACTGTGGAGATGTGAAAAGCTGAGGTGGAGAGAGACCTGAGAGTGATCAGAAGCAGAAATGTAAGTGGGATCTCTGCTCTTAGCTGTGATCAAATCTGAGCAACGTGTCTGGGCAAAGGAGCAGCAGGCAAAGAGCTGAGGCTGCAGGAGCCAGCTCAGCCAAACAAGGAGGGAGAATAAACACAGAAAATAATCAGAGATGGAGGAAATCAGGCTAAAATAGAATACCTAGGGCAAAGAAAATTAGAAAATGTGAATATCTGTAATTTTTCTTTATTTTTAAATGCGCATGTTGAATTTGAGGGTATAATTTCTGGATGAGTTTAGATATCTGAGGGGTTGGTGGCAGACATGATTCCAGCATGGAAAACTTTTTCCTTTCTCAGACAGAACTTCTTCCTTTGCCTCATGAAGCAGCATTTCATGGCTTCCCCTCCCTGCTCAAGAGAACTCAGATGAGTCACGATTATGCAAAGTTACAGCACTTGCTGCTTGCAACTTTTATTTGTACACCAGGCATCATTTGGACTTTATTGCTGCCATTTCCTTTCTATCTCTAATACCAGGCCTGCCCTCAAACCCCCAGAATCCTTTAAAACACACAGTTCATTAGTTCTGTTTTGAAAAGCATTGTAAACACCGAAAATACATTTCAGACAAGGATGTCTGGAATTGATAATGAAATTAGGGCTCGTTCTGGGGCAGAGGGAACCATAAACCAAATATTAATGTGGAACTCGAGCCCTTGGATCCTGCAATATGAAGAAATCTCTCAGATAAAGCACCATTAACAGCATTAATGTGTGGTTTCCATTTTAATTTCTCTGTAGAAGATCCTCAGAGCCATTCTGTTGATCCCACATCAGGATGTTTTGCAATAATTTTTATCCCCCACTAGGATGTTTTCCCCCCTTTTCAGCTTTGGAAGCCCTGCAGTTTGGATTGGATTACAACCCCAGAAGGGTGGTACCACCCTGGTGGAACATCGAGAAGTAATTTCTACCCCTTGCTGTATATTTTTTTAAAGGTTTCTACACACTATTACGTGTTTGATGCATATGCTGCTGGCTTGGGGTACAAGGGAGGTACAGAAATCATTTAGGCCATGCTGAGGGAACAAACCAGGAGGGAATTCACCCATTACCTGAACACGTCATTTCCAAACTGCTGGTGCTTTACCTGTGCAAAATGCAGGCTTTGTGCTTTGTCATTTGGAGAATGACTCTGAGACAAAATTAGCTTTAATTGCACTTGCTGCTAGTGAGGATTTTACTTTCTAATGTTCCTGAAGAAGTAGGAAAAGATTGGTAATGTGGCCGAGGTGAAATTTATTTTTAGAGATGCATGAGCTACAGATATCAACTATAAATATGTATATAAAGATTGCACACTTGTGTCTGTTTACCTCCCCAGATATCTGTACTAATGGGCTTTTAGGCCATGAAATATTTATAATGAAATTTAACAAAGAGATGGAGATCACAGAGAGATTGAATTCCTGCCATTTTTGTAAAAGCCAGAAGCTGGATATTTAGTGCTGGCACTGATAATAAAGATAAGTTCACCCTTTATTGGACACCTGGGAATTCAGGTGAGTACCCCTGGGGTACTGCTGCAGGCCTTGGGCTGTGCTCCAGGAGAATTCCCACTCAGGAATGGTGGGATGGAGAAGGGGACCCAGAGTGGCCTTGGTTGACTGAGGAATTCCTTTAAAATCAACTTTTAAAGCAACTTTAAAATTCTACACACTTTGTGATGTTTTCTGCCTCGAAATAACCTTAAGTAAACTGGTGAAATTAATATAATTTCAGTAATAAAATGGTGTCCAAAACCTGGCTGGAGCACTTTGGAGGCTGCTGGTTGCTTTTCCATGCACTTTGACAGTGGAGTGTGTCTATATTTCAGTGAGAAGTGTTTCATTCCCCTTTTCACATCAGCACATTCCCATCTACTCACCATAGGGCTGCCACAGAAAGAAGTAGCTGGTCTCTATCCATGTCTTTTAGTGCTGTATTCCCAAATATTTTTTTTTCCCAGTTAATCAATGTGTCTTACAACAGTGTGAGACCAGCCCAATTGGACGTGTCTGGCTTCGTGGGATGAGCAGTCCATGAGCCTGGACTCCCATTAACCTCCCAGGAATATCCAAATTTTCCTGCAGAGTCTTGCCAAATGGGAGAAACAATTATCCTTGTTTGATCCTTTGGTCATTATCTTGCTCTCTGCATGGAGTAATTAACTCTAAGGTATCGTCCAAATAAATAAATTTCACAAGGCTTTCTGGAAAACCTCTCATTAGAAAAATGAGTTTGGTTGTCTCAGCTCATATGGCATCGATCAATGCTCTGCTTAGCAAAATAAATACAACTTGGACAAAGTTGGGATCAATCTCTGCCCAGAAAAGATAAATGAGGCAGCAGCAGGGAGAGCACTGTGAGCACATTTAAGTAATAAGACCCAGCAGGACCTGCCATTGTTAGGGCAGACACCCTGAAGTGTCTTAATGTGATTATAATGTGGCTTCCTGAAAGAAACCAATTATAACTATCTTAGATAAAACATTATTATCAATATTCTGCGGGGTGAACCGCAAGCCAAACAATTAAAATTTGATTTTTCAACTTCTTCGCACAGTTTTGAGAAGTGCTCCCAAAGACACTTTGCCAAAAGCACCTTTTTTCTGGGTGCTAAGGGTGAAAAGTAGAGCAGGTCCCTGGGCTTAGCAGAGGCACAGAGGTCAGCACAACCCAGATTTAATTTCCAAAAGCACTGTTAAAAATTTGTATGTAAATTCTCTTTTGCTCGGTTAGCTGGCTAACAAATACAATGTTCCTTCCTAATAGCTTAAAAAGAGATTGAATGTGTTTGAAAGGATATTTAGAGCTTGTTTTCAAAATGCAAAACCCTTATTTGAATATATTAATTTTGTTTCTGAAGGTGCACTTGTGTCCTATTCTGTAGAGCCGGTGAGGGGGAAAATGGAGAAAGGTGGTGCATCACTTTCATTTAATGAACACTTATCTCATGTAGAAATCTAATTTATTATATCTGAGGGTACAGCAGGTTCTTCCCTTGGTGAAGACATTGTTTAACCTCGTCGTTAGTGATTTTGGAGGGGGCAAACTGCAACCTCAGCAGGTCTGCAGGTGACACAGGACTGGGAGGAGTGGCTGCCATCCAGCAGGACTGGGAATGCTGGAGGAACCAAGTGGAATCTCACAAAGTCCATCAAAGGTTCAGTGCTGATCTCCCCAGTGTGAGAAAGGCAAGGAGACACGGGAGCATCCTCCAGCCATGAGGATGGCTCAGGGATGGGATCAACAGGCTGAGTGAGATGGGATGGTCCAAAGGTTCTTCCCAGGGGTGAGGAGAACCTTGGTTCTCTTGGCCCAGCAATGGCACAAGGTGAAACATGAAGCTGTGCTTCAGCCCAAGAGAAGGGTGTAAAGGCCAGGGTCAGCTTGCCCAGAAAAGTGATGGAATTTCCATCCTTGGAGGTTTCAAAGCCCAGCCCTTGCTCCAGCAGGGATTGGATGATCTCTAGAGGTGCCTCTGACCTCAGCCCCTCTGGGACTCTGATGCATCAAAGAAAATGAACCCCCAGAGTGACCTCATTTCCATGGGAGTGACTGGAAAAATATTTTGTGTGGAATGTTCCCCCTTTTTTTCCTCATATCTGATGGGTTTGCACTCAGTGTTTGCAATGAAACAACAGCCTGTGACTTACTGAGTCCTCTCCTTCCCCTTGTAGCTTGGGTAGCTTTGCCTTTTTCTCCCTTCAAGGTTAATTTGGCCTATTTAAGATCTTGTCTATTTTGCAATACTTTTTTTATCTCTGTTGCTGAACAGATCATATATTCTAAAAAGAATAACAAAGTCAGGGATTCAATATCCACAAGCTTTATTCTGGTAATTTTGTTTAAACTTTATATTAAAACCTGTCACAAAAGCTTTAAAAATGCATCTGTGAATCATTTTCAGTCGAATATTTACTCCATGTGCTTATATATTTAAAGATATTTTCATTAAAGAAACCCAGGATGACTAAACTTGCTGGATTATTTTTTATTAATAAATTTTTAGCGCTTACATTCCACAAAATTGCTGGGAGCCTTAGCTCCTCCATCACCACCAACAGGGACCAGCTGAGCATTCATTTTCCCAGCCTGTGCAGATAAATTCAATCCACACCTGCTATTTCAGGTATAAATATCTGAAACCAAGGATGTTCTTGAAGCTGGCAGGCTCACAGCGGCAAAATGAAGCTGACACGAGTTCCAAACGACCAATGATTTAAAATTTGGAGGAAATAATAAGACAACTTATTTGCAGAGCCCATGCAGGCTGCTGCTGAGGTTTTTCACAGCAGGTTACTTATCAGCCTAATAGAAATGCTGACATGCACAACCTTAACTCCTGGATCACCCAGGCACGGCTCTAATCCAATTGATTTGTGGTTGTTTCCTTGGATGAAGACATAAAGTGGATGTGTTTTCCAAAATATCCTCACTTCTTCTTTAGGACAAAGAAGCTGTCCCAGAGGTACCCGTGATTACATGATTCAAAGGGATTTTTATGGTTTTTTTGGTGCCTGGTAAGTGGCAGTGTGTCATATTTTACCCCAGCTGAACTGCAGCCCTGGGGATAATGACACGATTTTCAGCTGGTAATACCCTGCCCTGACCTCTCAGCAAAGAAGGTATTCCCAAATTTAAGTGCTTTTTAAGTTTACACGGCAATATCAGTATTTTTTTCTAATGAACTATGTCAGATAATTATGCTGTCTCGCAATTTTCAATTATCAAAATTAACACACAACGTTTGCAGCAATGGCTGTGTCACACTGCATTTCCTCCTCAAGTTCTTGTTTTCCAAACTGCAACAACATATCGAAACATTAAATTTCTTCCTTATTATTTGACTCCATGATGCTGAGAAAAACAATCTGTTATACTGCAGAGTAAGAACAGAACAAAGAGCAAATCTAACAATAACTTTATTTAAATACACAGGGTTTTGCTGTTACTGAGATCTGCTCATCATCAGTGCCTGGCTGGGTGGGGCTTGGGGCAACGTGGGACAGGGGAAGGTTCCTTGCCCACGGAAAGGGGTTGGAACAAGGTGATCTTTAAGGTTCCTTTCCAACCCAAACCAATCCATGATTCCAGGGGTGTAAGTGCAGTTTTGGTGATGCTCTGCCAGTCTTGGCTTCATTCAAGCTCTGTTTTACCTGGGCTCTGGTTAGGCAGCTCATTTTTCATCCTGAGGGAGAAGAGTGGTAGCTCTACATTATCCCAATTATCCAGAGAGATTTTGGCTGCAAGACAATTTTTAATAGATATTCAAATCAAAGTTTTTAAAATCTATCTTTTAATTAGGAGCTCCTCCACCTTCCTTAGCCTGAGCTGTACCAACCAGCAACTGATCCTGCACCACAACCACCATAGGATTCCTCTTCCCTGCAAACCAGGAAGGCTGGGATGGGGAATTTTCAGCAAAACCATGAGGATTTCTTGTGGCAGACTCAGCCTCTCACAAACTTCTCCTGCTGGTGCTGCCTTTTGGGCCAGGTCCTAAGAGGATCTATAATTACAACATGTGAAAAACATTGGATGCAGGAATTGGTATGGAAACATGGGCTGGGCAGGAAGGGTTTTGTCAGGAATTCTTGATGCATATTTACTACCCAGGTAGCAAAAAAAAAATGCTGCTGTATTGGGTTCACACTGTCATTTTGGGTTTCCTGAATTAAATGTACATTTTGAAGCCAAGAGATATTTTATAGGCGGCGTTGCTTTCTATAGCAAAGTGAGATTTTATAGTCAGTGTTACTTTCTGTAGCAAACATTTATGGGAATCTGAAACTTGATACACAAATATTTGAACATTTTCCCACATCCGTATGGTGAATCACTTATATAAATACATTCTGCAGCCTTAGCAAGTCAGGATCCATTTCAGTAAATCTCCCTTTTAGAAAATCTCTGTCGTTCTCTAATCAGCTTTCTTTTCTTAGTTTTCATCTCTGTGTGTACGTTGGGAAGTTCAGCCAATAACGAGTTCAGGAATGTAACTCAAATATTATTTTCCAAAATAATTTTAAAATATTCTTCATCAAAACCATACCAGAATCATAATCAATTTGTCTTATGGACTTTTTTCATTAAACTGATTTTTATATTTGTAAATTAAGTTCTTGTTTGCTTCCCCTTTGAAAAGGCTTGAAATGAGATGCTTAAGGGCAATCAATAATTTAAAGGTGCAAAAAATTGTTCCACTCATCACTTTTCTAGGAATAAGGTTATTAATTTCTTTTTTTATTTCATTTGGTTTTATTTTTGGGAGTGAAGGTTGTTAAAACCGACGGGTCTGGGCTGACTGCAGCTCGGAGATGTTTCTGTTTGACAAGATCAGTGCTGAGGAGAGGAATCACATTTCAAGTGTTTGGGGATCAAAGGGAGGGAAGGCAATCACGTAAGCCCCAAATTGGATTGCTCTGGCATATTTTATTTATGTAAACATTGCTCAAGGAATCGAATCACTGGCGCTGAAATACCTGACTCAAAGGGCTACCTTGCGGAAATAACAGCAAATTATAGGGTTGGCAAAGGATAAAACTCCACACCTGCTCATTTGGTGTCGGTGAGGGAAGGAAATAAGTAATATTCCAGTTCTCCAAAGACAGAAGTCATCAGTGGAAAGAAATGCACCTCTCAATTACCACGATCAGGAATGATTTGCTCGGGGAGAGCACAGAGGTTTGCTGTGGTCGCCGTGTCGGAATAATCACAATTTCCCTGGCCTTGGTGACAAGGTGAGGGGATCCAGGCTCTCACTTAGAGAGAAGGCAGCAAACATCAGTGGGTCTGACTGAACAGCCTGGCAGGAGCTGGGGGAGGCTGTGGCAGTCTGGAACAACTTCCCAGCCACGGGACGTGAGGTTCTGCAGCTCCCTCCACAACCAGCGTGGAATTTCTGCCACGTGCCCGCAGCAGTCTCACCCCAAATGGATGGGAATCATCACAAACAGCTTGAAAATTACAAACTGGGGTTGTCTCCTTTAACTCAAAAGCCTCCTCCTAAATTCAAAAGCCTGTAAGAAATTATGTTTTCCTGCCCTTGATAGCAATTTTTCCCTCAGCACTGTTTTTCAGAAGGCCTGGGAGCACAGGTTACCCCAGAGCTGAGGTTCACTGAAGGGACAGTGTCAGAGAAGCCCTGATCTCACAATCAGATCAGCTCCTACAGCATTCAATTTCTGGGCTTTCTGTTTCTGATTGCTGCAGTGCTGCTGAATATTCTGGATAACAACACCTGATTATAGCTGCCACCAGTGCCCTGCTCCAGAGGAACACAAGGAAATTCAGCCTCATTTTGCTGTTGTAACTTGGCACATTTGGTGTTTTCACTGATGGCAGATTTATCTTTTCAGCAGAGACAAAATATCTCTGTCCTAGGTACAGCCAACACCTTCACATGAATTTCCTTCTTGGATCTCTGATGCTTTTTGGATTAAAGACTGGAAGATTTTTGGTGATGGCGAATTCATTGCTTGCTTTGTTATCAGAAATTTGTGTGCAGCCTGGCACTGTTTCAAAAAAACACCTGGGGCAGGGGGGAGCAGATCTCAGTGCCCCAGGTGTGTGTGCCACAAAATCAGGCTTCCAAATAATTCCCTGTATCCCTCAGTACACCACAAATTATCTGTTGGTGCCTGTAGGAGCCCTTGGCCAGTTCAGGATTTTCTGATCTGTTGCAACACTGGTGTCCTCCTCCTGTTTTTCTTCAGGATGGTCTCTCTGAAAATGTGTACCTTGCTTAGATAATTTAATTTATCTATTGCCCTTTTTGTTGTTTTGGCCTGTGGGCTGGTGAGGACAGGACAAACATGTCCCTGTGTGATGGGATTCCTCTTTTTTTCCTGTCTGTTTCCCATACAAACAGGAAAAGCACTAAATGTGTACTAAGATGTTTCTAAGGGTGGGCTGGGGCAATATTTCAGCATTTGGTGTGTGCCACTGAGGCAGGGGGAGCAGGAAGCCACTCCCTGTGCGGGGTGACAGTGCCAGGACAGTGTCACACGTTAGGCTTTGCCTCTGACCCCTCCTGACAGGGCTGGAATCTGCTGAGGAGTTTTCCCCTGGAATCTGAGCACAAATTTGTTGGAGAATCTATCACTGTCGCCAAGGAATTGCAGAGCAGCAGCAGCCCCTGTCAGCGCTGACCCTGCAGGATTTTGTTCCTGCTGCTGCTGGAGGCAGATGTCTCACACACAGAGCACACATCAGCCTCCAGCTGTTGGCAAACAACAGCCTCCAGTTCAGAAATCCTTCCTCAAATTCCCTGTAATAATCCCCAGTTTTTATGTTTAGATTTATTAAACAATTCAATGTATTCATAGAGAATGAGTGAGCAGCAGGTTGGGTGGTCATTGGGCTGCACAATAGAAAAATCTGAATTTCTCAGTTTAAAAGAAAAAAAAAAAACAGAAGAAATGAGATAACAAAAGGTTCTTTAGTCTGGTCTGCTTGATTTGCAAATATCTGGGGTGAGGAACTGGACTCCAGGTGTAAATGCAGTGCTTTAACTCGTAGAGAAACTTCCCAATGTGACAGCACAGTGTATCCCAGGGGACAGCAGTGCCAAAGGAAAATCCAGCACTGAACTGATGGTTTGGAGCTTTTCCTGTCATAATCAAAAGCAAGGAGCACAACCACTGTTTTTGTCAACAAATCCTTTTTTCTCTCAAGAGATTTCCAGGCTATTTTTGCAGATTTGAGGTTTTGATAGTTCAAATAAAGTTTTGATAAACACCAAGGAGGAGTTCTCCAGAGGAGAGCAAAACCAGCCTGGCTCTCCCATGTGTTTCTGTTGACTCCCAAAATCCGACCTGCCTTTCCAATATTCCTGATGGTTACTGATGTCTAAGAAGAACTTCAAAAAGCTTTCTTAAACTGATGACTGGGAACTTTGCATGAGAATAAAAGGACATTGGCAGGTAACTGTAAGGCGAAATCAACCCATTTTAATGGCTCAAGAACCAGCTGAAAGCTTCCCTCTTGTTTTAGGGCATTCTCTTATCAATTAAACATTCACCTTCACACCTAGATTTAACTTAATTTAACCTAAATATTCTAGATTAACCTCATAAAATGCCTCAGAATATGTGTAGCTGTCCTGCACTTTAAATATCTTTATTGCCAACAGTAATGCAGCCTCAAGTATTTAAACTGCACAGGAGTAAATTTGGACAGTCAGCAACATCAATATATCGACTAATAGTTACATTTTAATAACACTGGATGCATTAATATTGTCTTTAGTGATAACAGTGTGGCCAAGAATAACATTTTTATTCCTTGCATGCGGCTTGGGAGTGTATATATAATATCACTCTCTTTTCTGATATTTTTTCTATTTTTGCCAAGCTTGCAAAATCTGAATTATAGACCTGGGGAAGGCAGAAGAGAGTTTTCTAATTTCGAGGCAACACCTGAGAAATTAATTGCACACCCTAAAATATTCTTTCTTTCAACAACATGGATATTTACCATTGATTTTAAGAGAAGTGTATAAAACTGAAGAGTGATATCATGTTCAAATAATTTTTAGTTGCCCATCAATCCATCCATGCATCCATCCATCCATCCATCCATCCATCCATCCATCCATCCATCCTTTGTTAACTCATTTTCTTCTCTATTCTACATCACTTACCAGTGGATAAGAGGAAAAAAAATTCCCAAGTATTGCCAAGCAATTCAGGAAGGGTGGTCAACACATCTGAAACACATTTACCATCTGGTGACTTTTTTTCATGCTAAAAAGATAGCAGATGAGGCAATTTGGAATGTATTTAATGCTTGAAATTAGGAAAAATATAGGAAATTTATATAGTTTTTTTGTTTCAATGAGGCTAAAAGTAAAAACTTGAATTGGGAACAAAGCACTGATGTGAACCTTGGGTTGGGACATTTTATAGTTTGGTCTGAGGGCTGATCCTGAAAGCACAGGTTGGGTGACCCATGGGAGGGATAAAACTATGAACACGGAAAAATAATAATGAAAGCAAAGTTTGGTTTCTGTCAATCCTGGGGCTGGAATTAGCAGGGAAATTCTGCCTGGATCTTGTCCTCAGGCTCCCAGACACATGTCCATGTTCTGCTCTTGCCCAAACCCAGGGTGACTCCACCCATGCTGAGTAACAAAACCAACCAACCCAAACCCACTCAATATTTAGTCACCTACAATGGCTGGAACAAGGAAAAGTGATGGATTTCCCCAAGTAATGGTACCAAGAGCAGGAGCAGCAGTCTGGGACACAAACACCAACTCCATCTCCAGGATTTTAGAGTGGAATAAATACAGGATTCACTCTTTCACTCTTCTTTCACTCTGCTTTGTGGTTTGAGGCAAGCAGGACTGGCAGTTTTGGGACCATATCTCCTGTGTTGGGTGGCCTCGAGTCCTTCAGCCTCAGGGTTTGAGATCCAGCAGGATGCTCCCTGTCATTCATTCCTGCTCCTTGTTTCCATCTGCAGTCACCCACCTTCTTTCATCAGACAAAAAAGTGACTTTCTCATCCCTACAATGTAATATTACCTTTCTCATTTTGCAAGTTTTTCCCTAAACCCCAGGATTTACAGGATTTTGTAAATTAGCAGGAAGGATGCAACAGTTTCTGTACATTTTCTCCGAGGCTGAATTTTTAAAGGATTTTTTCCCCCATATATTAGAAAGATTCCAGAAAAGTGTAACTTAGCCCAAGCAATCTCTAATTAATGTGCAGTGGGTTAACTTCAAGTCATTCCAGGTTTAACAGTCCTACAAGCAATGCTGAGAAATTACAGTGGACTTTTTTTCCAGTAGAAAAGTGAAATAATAGCTGCTCTATAAAACCCCCTCATCTCCACCACTTCCCACCTCATTTTTTTAAAGCCTGGTGGTTTTATGGCTTGTCTGCACCTCTCCTGGAATGGGACTAATAAGAGGAAACGATGTGACTTGTCCACTGCTTCCAGCATAAAAAAATCCCCTCGTGTTCCTGCTACAACATCCACAACAGGCACATGCCTTTAAAAAATACAACAGCAAATTAATCAAGAGCAAACACAAGTCTCTTCTGCCTAAGGGGTCTGTGGGAGATGGTAAAGAATCAAAAAGAAGGCTACAGCTGATTTATATTTCTTTATGATGATCAAAGGCAAATGGACTCCAATTCAGCAAGGAATATAAATTCTGTGTGAAAACTCACTTTTTCTGCTGCATATAAAATTGAAAAGCCTTCTCCACTGAGCTATATCTAGTTTAAAATCCATTAGCTAATACTGCATGCCCTAAGGTTAAAAAAGGAGCAAAAATCCAATGGTGGACTAGACATTGCAGAGAGTTTTTTATGCATCTCCCAAGTTTTATGTGTCTTTCTTGCTTCCGAGCTGGAGATTATTAGATTTTGAGAAATCTGACTTGTGTAAACAATTGTTGTTGTCACGAAGTTTCTTATACACAACCAGCTAATTAAATTAAAAATAATTCAGCATCCAAAAAAATCCAAACACACCAACTCAAAAACCCTACCTTGAAATGTGTGGTGGCTTTGGTGACTTTTGCGTGGTGGGAGAGAAGAGGGCAGCCCTGAGCCCCATGGGATCCCAGCTGCTGGGATTTGGGGATGGACCCATAGGCAGGATGATGTGATCTTGTTCATGGACAGTTCACTAGGATTGAGCTTTGGATCCCAGATTAAACAGCCTGGAACAGCCAGCTCAGCTCCAGAGAAGCCAAAGAGTTCTTTTTTAGACCTCAGTGATTTTATGATTTTTAGATTTTGGGGTAGTGGAAGTACGCTACTAAACCTGATGATTAGAGAAAAATAAAACTGGCGAAATGGAAAGGTGCATCCTCCTCCAGTGCTGGATGTTCATTTGGTTTAAAACTTTTATGACCAGGAAAACAAAGCCAAAATATTCCATAAAAGTTTCTACAACATTCTCAAAAAGTAAAAAAGTCTATCCAATCTTTCACTATGTTACACTTCCTGTATCTCTCCTCTCCTCTCCTCTCCTCTCCTCTCCTCTCCTCTCCTCTCCTCTCCTCTCCTCTCCTCTCCTCTCCTCTCCTCTCCTCTCCTCTCCTCGGGGGATAGAATTCATAAGAATATTTTTATTTAGCTTTTAAGCTCTTTAGCAACAGAATTGCTCTTCTCAAATTTTTTTTCACCACTAACAAAAGGATTCTTTTGGTTTATGAAGAAAAGGGTTTTGAGGCTGGATGAGGCAACCTGGCTGAATGGGATTCATGTCTTGATTGTTTTTCACTAAACACTGAAATATTGTGTGTTTGAGAATTAAAAGTGTAGGCAATTCACTGGACAAGAATATGCTGAATGAGGTCAAGGGACCTTCAGAATTAAAGCTTCACATTCTAAGATGTGAATATTTTTGTCATAAAACTCTCCCCAACACTGTTGTCAGTCCATTCTTTTTAAGAGGGTGACATTATCAGAAGTCACTGCACTGCCCTTATTCTCCTCCCATAAAAATCAATTGGATTTTCACTCGGATTGGAAACCAAGGAAAATTCTGGGTGCTCCTGAAAAATCTCATCTTCAGCATGTATGGGGGTTTCCAAGAATTTATCAGTGCATCAGAGACTTGATTTTGTTTGACACCTTCAAGCAAAGCACCATCAAGTGAAACCCTTCTAGTGGAAGGCTCCCTGCCCATGGTGAATGTTTGGAATGAGATGATCTTCGAGGTACCTTCAAACCCAAACCATTCTGTGAAATTTATGAGCACAAATTCATTACATGTTTAAAATTCCTGTGCAGGAAAAGCATGGAATCCATCCAGGCTGGACAACCACAGCCTTCAGCTCCAGGGTTCAGTTGCCAATTGCACTGTGCATATTTAATCAAGTGCACTATTGTTTCCAGTACCTCATCTAAATTCCTCAACTAATTAAAAAAAATCATAAATAACTCTTACAGAATTGTTCTGACTCTGCCAAGAATAATTAAAACAATTTAGCAGAATGAACCTCCTAATTGTCCGTGTTCAGCATTCCTAATTCACCATAAAGCTGGATGCTGCTATGGGGAACAAGTCACTGACAAATCTCCTGGATTTTATATTTTGCTGGATGAAACCTGGATCACTTTGTTTACATCTTCTCTGATCTTACTGGGATTATCTCACACACCTTTTCAACAAATTAAAGACTTCAGTTTTGCCCAATATGTTTATAAGAGATCCATTTCTCCACAAGACATTGGTTCATCATTTCCCTCTTTCATTTTTCATGCTTTAGGAACAATAAAAACAGGAACAAGTGACTGGATGTGGAAAAGCAACCTCCTTTTGTTCATGTGTTACCTTAAAGATACAAATATCCCAAAAAATGGCATACTCAGAATGCTGGTCTCACTTTCAAAATTCAAGATGTCTAATCCATGACTGCTTGGGACACGCAAAGGGTGGTGAAGGTGGCATCTGCCAATGCCTTGGAGGAGCAGTATCTGTAGGAGTGGTGCCTAATTCCCAAAAATAGGATTTCCTGTAAGACCAGAGCTACTTTAACATCCTTTTAACCTGTGCCTTCTCAAATGGCCCCTGACAAGTCTGCAACTGTGCCTGTAAATAAAACATGAACTACCTGAGGTCAAGAGGAAAATTATCGATTGCAGGGACTTTGTGTCTGATCCTCATCCGGCTCCTTTCCAACCCCTTCCAAAAATGGCTCAAGCCACAAATCCCAGGAGCAGGAGCTGTGCTCAGCAAAGGAAGCCACTCAAAGGGAAAAGTGTGGGAGAACTCCCCATCCTCTGGGGATTTTGGACACATTTACTCCTTGTTTGCCCTCTCCAGGGCAAAACTGCCTTCACTGGCAATAATTCTGCTGATCTGAAATAATCTAAATGTAATAATATAAAAAAATTCATACAAACTACATTTTAAAGAACACAGAGCTTGACTCTTTATAAAAATTTTGCTTATAGACAACAATTTATTGAATACTTAAGACTTAATTTGGTTTTTTTTTTTTCATTTCTGACATATTTTCTCTCCTTTTCAAGGGACATCTCAAAATTAGCAGACTTTATCAGTCCAATCTTTCAACAGTTTCCATGGTGCAGAGGAATCCCTTAGCAAAATGATAAGAAAAGACCACAAAACATTATTTTGTATCTAGATCATTTTTCAAAATCAGTTTTCATTGGTTTCTGTTTTTATTACTCTTTCTTTTTTTATGATGATTTGGACATTTCTGCCTACAAACCCTTCAGTTTCCTCGAGGTAATTTGGCATTACATTTTGGGAAAAAAAAGTGGGTTCAAGGGCATTGTTTAGGAAAATGTCACGCAATCAAGAGTCATCAAGTCCATCTCTCTTCCCAATGACCTGATCAGCTAAATATCCTTCTTCGTTTATGGAACCACTACTTCCCAAAAATTCTGTAGTGCCTGAGCACAATCATCTTCCCCATGGTTTAATCTCAATACTTCATGTCCTGACACAACAAACAAGGGGATTTTTCCTTCTTTTCAAGAGCATTAAAAAATAGTGATTCAGCACGGTTGTTTTTTAAAATGTTTTTTTATTTTTTTCCTGCTTTAGGAAAGGGTAATGCAGATGATGAATGGGAACACTCAGTCGTAGAAGAGAAATGATTTGCACTTAGTGCTTGAAATGTGTGAGTCGTAGCACTGTATAAACACCAAAAAAAATTTAGATGAAATATAAAACACTGAGCCAGTGTTGCTGCTTTAACCTCTGTCAGACATCCCCCATATTTTTTGCTACTCGTGAAGCATTTGCAAACAGGTTTTGCATTTGCACTAAGACCATCTTTTATTTAAAACTGATATTACAAATTAATTAATTTAGGAAAAAACTGACCTTATGACTTAAATCCTGTGTGTTGTCTCTTGATGGGAATGTTACAATTTAAATGAGCTTTAAGCTATTTATTTTTTTGATTCTAAAGTCCATCCTCAAGGTCAAGCAAAACTTTAACCTTGACCTGATATCTCTACACCAGGCTTTGGATTGGGAATGGAGATGTTTAAATGGTTTTAAACTAGAAAAGAGGAGGAGGCGCTGGAATAGAATTCGCAGAGCAGCTGTGGCTGCTCCTGGATCCCTGGAAGTGTCCAGGGCCAGGTTGGACATTGGGGCTTGGAAGCCTGGGACAGTGCTCACCATGGCAGGGGTGGCACTGGATGGGCTTTCAGATCCCCTTTCCAGCCCAAACCATTCCATGATTCCATGCAAATGGTTTTTCATTTGGATTGGAAACAAACCAAAGAAAATTCTGGTTGCTCCTGAAAAATCTCATCTGCAACATGTGTGGGGATTTCCAAGACTTTATCAGTGCATCAGAAATTTGGTTTGGTTTGAAACCTTCAAGCAAAGCACCATCAAGTGAAACCCTTCTAGTGGAAGGCTCCCTGCCCATGGTGGAGGTTTAGAATGAGATGATGTTTGAGGTGCCTTCAAACCCAAACCATTCTGTGATTCTGTGAAATTTATGGGCACAAATTCATTACATGTTTAAAATTCCTGTGCAAGAGCATTTGCAGGAGCACTCAGCAATGTGGAGATTCCACCAGCCTTTTCCAAGAGAACCTATCCCTCAAAAAGCACTTCCCACAGGGGAACACCAGGCTGAGGGTGTGTTCCAGTGGGAAACATCTCCAGAGACACCATGAAGGGGCTTTATCGTGGTATTTGGGAATACAGAGAGATCCTGAGCCGTCTCCTCCTGCAGCAAACACTTTTAGCCCTTACTACAACCCCTAGGAATTAATCCTTTAATTAACTCCCTGGTAATGTCCAACCAGCTCTCCCCCTCCCAGCACAAATCCCTCTTTATATTTTGAGATGCACTGAAATACATTCTAGTGTTGATTTCTTATTTATGTAGCTTTTAATAATATAATTTATGGCTTGTTTGTGAGAAAAAGCCACCTAGTTCCACTGGGGAGCATGGATCCCACTGCTGCATGGATGACAAATCCTGGAGAAAACCTTGGAGAAGATGAAAGCAGCAGCAGCTTCCCATGTATTTGTGGCTGCCTCTTGTTCCCAATGAGATGCTGTGACTCTGGGGCCAGGACTCAGAATCTCGCTGGTTTTTATCCTCATTTCCCCATTTGGCACATTTTTTTCTCCAAAACCCCAATCTGGTATTTTCTCAAGGGCTTTAACAGAGTGGATCCACTTGGGGAAATGTTGTAGGGAGAGAATTTAATGGCTCAGCCTCCAAGCCAGGCTGCTTTTGTGTTGGGAGGGGGAGATGCAGATGGGCACACAGATACAACTTCACACAGGGATGTAATCACTGATCTTAACAGAAAACCAGGAGTATTTCGAACAAAGCTCTTTCTGTGCCTCAGCTCTACTATCAGTGAGTAGAATTTTATGTTAGCTGTGTTAAGTTTAATCCCCTATTGATTAAAATTTTTTTCCTTCGTCTTCTGCTTCTCTTTTTTTTCTTCAGATTTTATTTGAAAATGGGCCTCTAATGCTTGCAAATTCTTAAACATTTATGGATAAACCCATGAATCTGCAAACACTTGCAGATTTCCCCTGACAGCTTGAATTCCTATATTAAACCTCATCTGGTAACTGCAAGTGTCAAAATTATTCCTAGTGTGCTGAATCAGCCTAACTTTGTCATTGCATCCAAGAGAAGTGGAAAATTAAAGTGAATTTCTTTGCTTCACAGCTTGATACATGAAAACACACGTACAAATGAACAGCACATACAAAATTATAATTTTAAATTACATTAATTTATGTCCTCTGGAGAGTTCTGTGTGTCACCAGGCAGGAAAAGACAATCTTCCTCAGTAACCATTATTATTTATTGATTTTTTTTTTAATATCCCAAAAAAATAATACCTGTGGTGGTAGGTCCAGGAATCATGTTGAATGTTTTAATAAAATTTCTGATGAGAAATAGGGAAATGTCAGAAAAACAGTGAAAGATGGGGAATTTCCTTTCCATGCCACCATGTGAATATTAGTGATTCCTTTCTCACAAGCTGTTAAAATTCCTTAAAAATCTGACATGAGTGAAAGACATTAATGCACGTTTAATTAATGCAAATAAAATGCTTTTGGGGGAATCACAAAGCTCAAAAGAGTCAAATATCATATATTCCTTTATTTGTGCTTCTGACATGTGTATATGTTAATATTTTATCCCCCAAACCATTTCATCTCCTCTCCTTATCTCTTTTTCCCAGTCTCTCAGAAGAATTTGAGTGAAATAAAAGGCATTTTAAAGCATTGTGAAGTTTCCACAATAATCTTCCTCTGACCATCCCTTGGGGGCCTTTTTTTTTTTTTTGTTGGTGTGTTCAGCGGTAGGGATAGGAAATAAAAAAAAAAAAAAAAAAAAAAAAGAAAACAAAAAAACCCCACCACAAAACCAAAAAAACACCAAAACCTCCTGTTAAAAAAAAAAAAACAAACAAAACAAAACAAAACAAAAAACAAACAAACAAAAAAATTTTCAATGTTATTTTTTAGCTCCTTTTCCCTTCCCCACCCCCTGGAGCCAGTTTGTGCTTTTGCCCTCTCTGTTCTTTCTCACTTGGCCTGAATCTCCTGCCATTTATCTGGAGTGCAAGCAGGCTGCCCTCTAATTCCAGCAGATTTGCTTTTGACCCAAGGAAATGGGGAAACCTCTGCACCAGAACTCAGGGATTGATGAGATTTAGGAATATTATTAATTAGAATTATGAGAATGTCAGCCCGCATTCTTCTGGTGTAGAACAGGTATCGGTCTCTTGGACCAAGGGTACTCCTGTGATTTTAGGGGGAAAAATATTTCTTCCACACTCCTTTGTTTTGTTTTATTGACTGGTTGTTTGTGTGGAAAAGGGCTTGGAGGAGATTCTGACCATTCCATTTTCCTCTCTGTGCCTCACAGAATTATCTCTGCTCCTTCTCTGCTGACCCCAGGCCTCAGAGAGAGCCTGGAGGTCTGAGTGCAGCGACCCAGGTCCCCCCGGTTGTTTCTTTTTCACAGCATGCCCAGCGAGTGTGAAACACCAAACAGCTCTAAAACCTTGCTTTTCCTGAGGTGAGCCATTCAGGATGAGCTCCTGCTGGAAAGGAATTGTGCTTTAGGCTCTCCTCAAAACCTCCTCGTCAGCTTTGTCTCCATAATGTGCTTTTACATCCCTGCAGCCCTGCGAGTGAGGAACCTTTATAGAGGTCTGCTTCCACCAAGCAATCAAAGCTTTTGAGGCAACTTTTTTGGGGAATGATTGCCTCAGTTCCCACTCCTCAGAAGCTCTGAGGTTGCTCATTGAGTGGTCTCAGTAAGGCCTAAAGAGCGCAGCAGCATAACACTGAATTTGGGCTTTTGTTTGGGTGTAGACACAAAGTTCTGCCCGACAGAGCCCCTTTCTGTTGCAGCATTTCTGAGAGACAGAGGTCATGATTTATGTTTGGAATGAGATTTGAGCTACTCCAGTCGAGGCCTCAGATTTCAGCCTTGTGAGGCCTTCCAGCCTCTGACGCAGTTAGAAATTAAGAGTTTTGGCACAGGTAGAAATTAAGAGTTTGTGGCACAGGTAGAAATTAAGAGTTTGTGGCGCAGTTAGAAATTGTATTAAGTGTGATGGGGAGCACTGGGCTGCCTGGGTGTGAAGTAGTACAGGTTTATAGTGTGAGGTTTAGGCCACCTTAAGACAAAGATAAACAATGTTAGCTTGCCAATCAGAGTGCCTTTGTAAACTTTAAACTATATAGAAGTGTATAAAAACTGCCATCTTCTCTCGAATAAACGGAGCACGTTGCATTAATCATATTGGTTGGATGTGTGTTCTGTCCTGTCCAGCTTTCCCAGTTTATGAGGTCCCTGGCTTTACCTTTCCTGTTGGAATCCTGGATGCTGAGAATTCTGAACTTTCTGTGCTGAAAGGCACAGACCCACAAGAGAACACTGCACTTGACCTGAGGTTGTGGAACAGGCTTTTAAAATTGATTAATAGCACTGGGATTACTGGGTGGGTAGTTGGTTAGAAGTGTGTAATATCACTGGGTGGAAAGCTTAGAGTTTGGGGTTTTAGAATATAGAAATAAATATGAAGCAAGATGGAGGTTTTTGGGCGGATGCAGATTGTTCTTCTTTACCTTCTTCCTTTTTCTTCATGGGTTTGGGTGATGTTTTGTAATTGGACAGAAAGGTCCTCATTGAGGGCTTCTGGGGATCAGTTATTGGGTTAAAAGGGAAAATAATCTAGGTGTCCTTTCTTAACTAGATAGTTTAGTTTTAAAAGGCCTTGTAACAAGATTTAGTTAGCAATTTTGTGCCTTGATAATGAAAAAGCTGTCAAACTCACAGTAATGAGACTGTAACATAGATAAGAAATGATAAACACCCGAGTCTGAACATGAAATACCATCTCAAGTGCCTTCAATCCCAACCTTGAGAAATCCACATTTTCCTAAAGCCCAGCTTTCAGCAGTCCTGGCAATCAGGTGGTTCTGGCCATCTGAAGGCAAAATTTCTCAAGAAGAGCCTTTACAGTCCTGAAAATTCCCAGGACACACCAGCTGAGATTGAAGGAAGGCTTGACTTCCAGCCAGAGGGGGAAAAAATCATGACAAACAAAAAATAACAACATTTTCCAAGTATCATAAAAGCAAAAGGACAGTGAAGAGACTGCATTAAGATGTTTTTAGAAGATCAATTCATGCTGCTTTATATCTCCCCTCATTTTAGTGCAGGCACACAGAGAACCTATTTTACCCATCTGGCTGAGTCTCCCTCCCTTAAATTGGGCTCTTTTTTGCTTGTCTTGCCTCAAAGTTTAAAGAGGAGACTACATTTGCTTGAAAATGCCATTTAAATATGTAAGAGTTTTATCAGCAGAAAGCCTTCATTATTGGAAAAACAGGAATATGAGCCACTAAAGAGACTCGGAGCAAATGCAGGAGGCAGGAGGTGAGGATTACTGTTGCTGTGCTATCAGTGATGCTGAAAGGCTGGGGAGCCTGGAGGAAATTTAAATCGTGTTCTATCTTTGGCAGCAGACGTGCTGGGTAGGGCTGGAGCAAAGGTGTGCAGCTTAAAAGCTCGACAAACCTGTGCAGAAATGAAACCACCTTTCCTCCTCGGTGTTTTATGGCTGCTTCTTCCCACTTAATTTTACAGCCTGGCAATGAAGATAATTCCTTGTGTCTTCCCTGTCATCTCATACAAGCATTTTGGTTTTGTTTAAACTCGTCCTCATCTAACACCACTTACTCCGGGTTTTGCCTCAGGGCTTTAGAGGTGTTTAGTTTTTATTGTTCTCTTGTTGTAAGCAGAAGCACAAACACATCTTAGATCATGGCAGGCTGTGTTTGACACGGATTCACACATCCATGAATTAGTTTGGAGCATTACAAGGAGAAAAGGGAGATTTAGGGCAAAGTGATGAGCAGGAGCAGAGACTTTCTGTCCATTCCTCTGCAAGATCTCAAACAATTCCTTTAAAATCTGCAACTGATTTTTTCTTTATGAAAAAAAATTCAGACCAATTACACCTGCAGACTATAAAGGTTCTATATTCCATTATTACCAATATTTAGATGTGGTGTAGCATTAAACTTACAAATGGGAATTTTTTTCATAAAGTATAAATAATTAGCATTGCTTTATTTCAACTACAACATCTGTTAGTTCAGTTTTGCTGGTATTTTTTTTTTTTTTTGCTGCTTTTTAAGCTGTAGAGTCAGAGAAGAGAGCAATTAAATGATATAATGTGCTTAATTTCATAACCTGGGGTAATTTCATGAAGAGTAAGAAATAGAAAAATGAAGCTTGAACATCAGGATAGGAGGTAAAGAAGTATAATAAAGAAAAAACCTCAGGGTATTTCATCATTTGGGTGTCTTAAAACTAGTCAGGAAAATTGACTTTAATATCTATTCTAGGAAGGAACCCCAAGAGTTTGCACAGGCTGGGCTGGAATAATCTCATCCCTTTGTTTTCCTGTTGTTTGCTGTGCTGTTCCTGAGACATGACCATGCAAGTTCTTTCTGTTTGAAACATGGAAAATATCTGTCCTTTTCCCAAACATCATTTCCACTCCCATCAAGCTGCTGTGAAGACCCCAAGGCATGAGCAAGCCCAAGAGGTGGCCTAAAGCCAGCAGAGAGTGAAGAAATGCCTCCCTGTCTCCATCCTGGGGAGAACATATTTCCCAACTCTCTCCTGCTGGAGCCTGCTGACTTCCAGAATAATCAGAATTTGTCTGGAAAATATTTCTAACAAAAAGCTTTGTAATGGCATCTCTGTCTTGGTCATAGCAAATGATACAACAACAGCTGTTTCCTCCCAATTAATTGCATTTAATGGTGCCCAGACTGGGATGCAGAGGCAGCTCCTTCAGATGAAGATGTCAAAACTAATGGAGTGAACTATCTCAAGGTGTGATTAATTCCCGGGCAAATATTTTTCTTTATTAGGCCGCTAATTAGATTACTTTCTGAATTCTCAGTTAATAAAAATATTAATATTTGATATTTATCTGGTGCCAGGCACTAATAGGCAGCCTGTGAAAGGCAGCTCTCGTGGAGCTGTATTTTCTCTGGGTTGATGAGCTCTGCTGCAGCCGGGGTGGGCTCGGTGCTGATTTCAGCACTGCACTCTGTAGCAGTCATAACACCTCCTATTAGTGCTCCAGGGGCCAGGAAAATCAGAGCCCTGATTATGCTGGGTGTGCTCTTACACAGAGTTGTAGAGCTCTACAGGAACTGCTCTGAAGCCAGATGTAAAAAAAAAAAACAAAAAAAACCAAAAAAAACAAAACTTAAAATATAATAAAATTAGAGAATGTGTGAAAGTCCCTGCTTTGCAGGGAAAATAAAGCAACTGTGAAGGAAGGAATCAAAATATACAGAGCTCACATTAAGTCCTGTTGCCAGACCAACAGTCTGGGGGGAATTCTAACCCAGCACTTTACTCAGAGTTGTATTTACAATGAGGCTCCTAATTGTATATGGTGCTGGAGAATTGCCTGGTTACAGATAAGAACATATAGCTAAAATTCAGAAGATCTGTGAGCAATTCTAAACATCAGGATCACCTCAGAGGTGCCCAAAGGGGGAGGTGGGCTGGCAGAGGTGAGGGCTGATTCATGTTCTTAAACCTGGTTTAAATAACAATTATTATTATTTTTTTTTAAATAATAATAATAATTTGTTAAAAGAGAAATCATAAAAGAGAAAATAGAAAAGGAGAAAGGAGAGAAAAGATAAAAGAGAAAATAGAAATGGAGAGAAGAAAAGAGAAAAAAGAGGAAAAGAGAAAAGAGAAAAGAGAAAAGAGAAAAGAGAAAAGAGAAAAGAGAAAAAAAGAGAAAAGAGAAAAGAGAAAAGAGAAAAGAGAAAAGAGAAAAGAGAAAAGAGAAAAGAGAAAAGAGAAAAGAGAAAAGAGAAAAGAGAAAAGAGAAAAGAGAAAAGAGAAAGAAAAGATTGACTCATTGCAGCTCAAGCCAAGGCTGGGAATGTGTGAAATTTTACCTAGGTCAGCTGCTGGGCCTGTGGGACATGATAAAGTGCTGCTCTGTGATAAATTAAAAAGAGATAGATAGATGATAGATAGATAGATGATAGATAGAGAGATAGATAGATAGATAGATAGATAGATAGATAGATAGATAGATAGATAGATAGAATATGATATTATTGACTCCCAAAATGTAATGGGACACTTAAAATCAGACAATGAAGCTGCAACAATGGCAGAAAATGCCAGCTGAACCCCCCGTGGTGGCTGGGAGTTAAATGCCATTCTTTAGGAGTTACTGGACAAGTGGAAATAATCCACAGCACATGTCAGTCTGGAATAATTAGCAGGATGAAAGCTGATGCTGTGGCGCAGGAAGCTGAGGTGGAACTAAAATCAGGTTTCAGTTGTCAGGTGGCAGACAATGAAAATAGTTCTGAGGACAATTTAATGCTAAACATTTGGGCCAGAATAAGTGATGGATGGCTTCCCAATAGACCCTTCTCAAAACCTCCAGTAATTCCAGTGTGGTTTAAGAAATTAAGTCTGGCTCTGCTCTTGTGTCAAGATAAAATGGTATCTCTAAATTTCAAGGAGATTTGGAATTTCTCCTTGGAAGACAATTTTAATGGCTATTTTGGTTTTGCATCCAAGAAGAACACTGATAATGCCAACAAAATCAGACTATAATATTAAGAATTAAAAATTCAAGATCTATCTCTTATAGGAGCATATTTCACCTTTTATTCTCTCATGGCATTTGTGCCAGGTGACACAACGCAGTCCCCACCACCAAGGGCCTGCCACCTTGTTATCTCTTACAAAACATGATAACCTTTATTCTGAGATGAAATTCATTAAAATGCAGTTTAGCATTTTTGAACATCGTTTTCTATATCAGATTGTTGTCTGCCTGTGACAACAAGAGAGTTTAGCACTGTGACACTGACTGAGTTAAAACCCCCATACTTCAGTGTGCTAGACCAGCTGCATTGCTGTGAAATAATTTTTCCTTGATACTGAAAACAGTTGCTTCTGCTCAGCTCCTGCATTATGTAATAACCTGGTGTGTTGTGTCATTCTGTACATTGAGGTTTTAAGGTTTTTAATGTCATATTTTCAGCTGATGAGCCCACACAATCATTTGGAGTGGTTCTGATGTTAAAAGTTTAGTGACCTGCTGGCATTTGAGCCCTTGACCATTTCCTTCCATCCACAATAACCTCATTATGCCTCTCTTCAATCACCCAGAGAGGAAGGCAAAGCAAGGACCACATTTGCTGATAGAGCAGCCTGCTTTCCGTGGAGTTTTGGAATGATTTGATTTTGCACAAAGCTATATCTCTCTGCACGTATCCATAATTAATGACGGTCAATTGCTCCTGGTTTTGTTCATGCCAAGGTTATTTTGGACAACACTTTGGTTCAAAAAGCTTCAGCAGAGTCCTGTAAACACTCCTGGGTCACTGATGACAAGGTTGCTGCATAATTTTAATACATTATTTTCCAAGCTGCCCCTTGATGTCTCCACTATAGCCCAAACACTGTTTTGAGTGCCTCTATTTACAGATGGTCTCTGCTGTCCCAAAGTTTAAACACATTCTACATGTCTGGATTTAATTTATTCCCCTGAATGAAACTTTCAAATAAAAGCTGCTTTTTTTGGTCACACAAATACCAGCACATCCAAAGTCAGATGAAGTTTGATGTGGGAGTTTCTGGAGCATCCACCAAGCTGAGCTCAGAGCACATAGTGTGGGGGATCCTCATCCATGGGAGTGTCAGGTCTGGGCAGAGCTGTTGGAAGAAAACCTCAGAGGCCCCTTCTTGATGCTTCAGATTTAGTTTTTACTATTTTTCAGGCTCTGTGCTGCTTTACTGTGTGGGTCTGGGTTTCACCTTATGGGATGGTGAGCTCTCCTCACAGAGCAGAGACAAAACAATTCCTGCTCCAGCTGGGCACCAAGGACAAATGATCCAAACCTCAGCCCAGGAGCACAAACAGCGTGGGCTGGAGAGAGAAAAACAAGCAGGGTGGGACTGATGGGCTGGAGCTGGAATGGGACAATGACCTCCAAGGTGCCAATGGAGCAGAACTGATCCCAGGGAGAGCCCCGGGAGCGCTCGTGCATTTTGGGACCATTTTGGGTCATTTGGGTGCAGCCCTGGCTGGGCTCTGGTGCTGCCCAAGGTGGATCCATGGAGGAGATCCTTGAATAAATCCCTGCTTTGTTCTGTGACTCTGCCCAGCTCTGCTCCAGCTCAGCTGCACAAGGTTTGCAGCCATCCTGGAAAAGGAAGAGGGCACAAACCCCTGGGGGACTTTGGAGGGGTTTGAGATCCGACCCTCGTGTCCTGAACACCACCACTGACCCCACTCCTGCTCCACCACCCTGCCCAAGTGCTCTTCTCCAGTCCAAAAAGTGGCATTTTCTCTAATACTGATGCTTGGATGTAGTAAAATTTTGAATGCCCTTTTTAGGGTGGGGCTGGAAAAATTGCATTAGGAATGAAATAATTTCAGGAAAATTTCCTGAGTAAAGTGTTTTTGCTGCTTAGATAAAAAAAAAAATCCCAAAGGGAGCTTATTAGGACAATCTTTCTGTTTTTTAAGAGTAAGGATGGCTAAAAGATGGAGTAGCTTGTGGAATTATTATTATTTTTTTTTTTTTTTTTTTTTTTGTGAAGAAAAGGCTTTCAAATATGATTAAATAGACATTTACCAATATTGCTTTCAGGACAGGTGACCCTGGTTTGTGTTAGCAAGGACTGAATAGATGTGTCACATCTTTTCTTCCTTTTATTTACTCTTTGACAGTTAATTTTCATTTTTATAATACCAACTTTGACACTTAAATCAATTCCTGTAGGTTGTGTTTTGAACCTTTCCAATAAGATGAAAACTCAAATACACCTGATTTTCCCTGGCTGTACCATTAGTTTCCTGAAGTTGACTTGCAGGCTATTAGCTCAAGGTTGCTTTTACAATACAAAGAAATGAAATTTTCTAAATTTTTAAGACTTTTAAAATGCAAGACAAGAAATAGAACCAGGATCATTCGATTTTTCAACAGGAAGAATTAGGAACTTGCTTATGTAACTAAATAAATATAAGAAAAATGTACCTAATGGTTTAAAGAGTGCTTTGGTTAAAATATATTTGTGAAGTACAGAGGTATTTGCTTTGGCAGCTGCAGATGTCAATAAAATTTACAGACTTTGGTTTTTCCTGAGTGACCCATCCCACAGAATCATGAAATCATTTAGGATGGAAAAGACCTTCGAGGTGAGGTGCCACATCTACTAGTTTTTGAACATTTTCATCATTTAATTGCCAAATTCTTGCCACTGCTGTCCCCTATAACTGCCTGCTGAAATGCTTTTGACACCTCGGTGAATCCTTAGGGAACTTGCACAAATATTGTCGTATAGGAACTTAAAAATATTTTTTAAGATGTTACCAATTTGCGAAATGCCCTTGCCCAGTAACTCACAGCTGATGGCTCCATGGATTGCATTTCTGTTTTCGTGTCTCATTTCTTTGTGCTGAGATCTCCCAGAGTGAGCCCTTTGCACTCCAAATTAAATGGAAATAAAGATGCACAAATTCAGAAGAACTCTGAATAATTTCCACTTGCTACTGTTCCACCTGCATGTTTCAGTTACTGAGCATGAGCTAACGATGGAAACAACACTAAGAATATTTTTTCATTGCTAAAGTGGAGTGGAAGGTTTGTCCTTTCCCCAGTTTCCAGCAGAAAGATCCCTGTCAGAATCGGGTTGCTGCAGCACAGATCTGCAGTACCTGGGGATGGCAGCAGCCCAGAGATGCTCCAGAGGATGTGCTGGGAATTGCATCTTTTGCTCTTTCCTCACCTCCAAATAAAAATAATAATTTTCCCTTTAAGGAATCATGTTCTGCTTCCTTGAGTTCTCTGCTCCTCAGAACATCCCTACAAAAATAAAGGGATGTGCCCAGTCCTCTGCCACCACTTCCAGCTGGACGAAAGTTGTTCCTCTTCTGCTTCACAGTCCACACACACAGGTTTTTTGGGGGCAGCAAAATTAAAAATATATTTCTTAATTTTTATCTCTGGATATGAGACTTGCTAACAAAACCCATCTTTTTTTTACCTTGCACACATAGTAATTTCTTTTCTGATTTATTGACAAGATTTGTTCTTAGGAAAAAAAAAATTGCTTATTTTCCCTATTTCTTTTCCAAAAGTACAGAGATAAATCCACTTGTATTGCTAATATGATACTTTGCCAGTTGCATCTAGTTATTTAATAAGAAAGAAGGTGATATGATTTGTGGAGAAAAAGATGTTCAAGCTAATAATTTTAAAGTTTTACTAAATGAAATGTATTCACTTATAAAATATTTAGTATTAGACAACCTCAAAGTATTTAGAAGCCTGGAACAAGTGGAGGATTTCATTTCACAAGCTAACCTCCAGTTTTGCTTTTGGCTCAAAAGGTTTCAAAATGCTTTTGTTAAAGCCAATCCAAAATTATTTCCCTCGATTTTTCAGAACTGGTAGCTAAATAAAAAATCAGCTCATACTATTCCGAGGTTATTTGAGGATTTCTTTGTGTTACGCTTGCTCTTCCAGTTTCATTCTCCTGGCTTGAGTAGCAGTAGTTAATTATTTTCTCAAAAATCGAAGTAGACCAAAGCAACATGAAAGCAATAAAGAATTTCAATGGATTGCATTCACTCAACAGGGTAAAAATTTCTGAAGCCTGAAAAGTTCCTGCCCTGGAGAGTGAAAGGCCACTAATAACCCCTTGTCCTTGAGAGCAGCCCTGAAAAGAAAGAGGCAAAACTCTACTTGGCTGTGAAGTGGGGTTTCATTCTCCAGCTCCTGTAGATATTGCAGCAGACACATGCAAGAAATAAAAGTGCTCCTGAAGCAGTTAACAAGGTTTTTGCAGAAGAAAACACACACCCTTCATTATCCTGGTGTGAGGGGCCTTTAGTCTTCCTCTTCAGGGCTGGAGTGAGACTTGAAGCCCAATAAAAATTAAGATTTGTTGGTGTGGTTGAGGTATAAAAGGCAAAGAAAAGAGCTGGTGTTGGTTTTAACACCCCCCACCCCCCAATCAAGGTTTACATCCTTTGCTGTAAATATTGTAATATTCAGCTAAAGTCTGGTCATGGGAGAGGGTTGGGGTTTTCCCCCTGTAAATTTAGTGATCTGAAGATTGTCTTTATTTGGTGAAGTTCGTGATTATTTCCTAATGAAGGCCTTGCTTTGCTCGGCTCCCAGCCAAGGCTGAGGACTGGGAAACGACTTGCAATGAGCAGAAGTGCCACCCTGCATTTCACTAACTTGCTGCACCCTCCTTGATCCAGTGCCTTTTGTCATCTGGGGTCTCATCTTGAAGCCCTTACTGAGGGAAAATTCCCTCTGACTTCAAAGCTGAGCAAAGCCTTTATGAATAAATCACCTGAGGTTTTGGTGTCACTGATCACAGATCCAAACTTCCCAGCCCATGTGGATTCAGGAGTTGTTACCAAGCTTTGCTCTTGGCATCCCTAATTCCTGCTTGCTGTGTCTTCCCTAATTCTCTTTATCATCTCACCGCTTGCCTTCTCAAGGGCTACCTAAAATAAAAGCAGGCAAACAAAACCAAAACCTCTTTTGGATGAGCTGACTTCACAGAACTCACAACAACTAGTTTAATCTCCATATTTAAATATTTAAACCATTTCTCCTACCCAGGATTTTCCTCTTATTATAAAAAAATTACACTCGCATTGGAAGTTAAAGAGAAAATAAATTCATTTAAGGGGTATTTTCCTTCTGTTGAAGCAGCATCTTGCTGTTGCTGACATAAATGGGTTTTATTGTCTGAGGTAGGAGGGAGATTCTTGTGGGTGTAATTGAGGGAGCCCAGGCAGTTTTCCCACTCAAGAGAAGCTGAGGATGTTGTCCTCAATTTTTAAGCCATGTGAAACTATTAGTGCCTGATGGAAATAACAAAGGGGATAATCAGATGTTGGGTTGTAGACATGGATAGAAAAGTCCAACGAGCTTTTTATGAAAGCTTTGCAGAGATTTCTTCAGATGTATTAGCAAAAGCAAATCTCTTCATGAGAAGTGTTGCTGCAGCAACAATCACACACCCTCCTTGAGCTGTTACAGTGCAATTGTTTGAAGGCAAAAGCAAAGAGCTGCAAATTAACAAACTTCAATTATTGTTTTTAAACTTCAAGACTTTCTTCTTTCTTCTCTGAGAAACAAAGCAAATGTTAGAGAAGCTGACAGATCATCTTCCACACACTCCAAAATCAAACATGCTATCACTTGAAATATTTAAGAAAATGCAAGTGATATACAGACTTTTTTTTTTAATGTTTCTCCCATCAACAGTAACTTTCATATTTCCAGTTTAGCAGATTTCTGTTTCCTCTCAATTAATTCTGGCTTTTTCCAAGAGATTCATCTTTATTCCTTTGAAACTGAGGATGGATGTGTGTGTGCCTGGCCTTGAGAAGAAGAGCCCAACATCAAAGTTCATCCCCTGACCATGGCACAGATTATTTTATGTGATTAACCAAGTCTTCCCTTGCTCAGCTCTGTGAAAGAGGCTGCTGATAATTTTTCTTCCCCACGTTTTATCTCTTTCATCCAGTACATGAGATTGGCTGTCAGGGTATGTCCCATTAAGAAGCAGAGCACCCAGCACAAGAGAGCCTAAATTGCCACTCACGCTTTCCAAAGCAGAAATTATGAAGAGATCCAGCATTAAATTAATAAATATAATGTGTCCCAAAATGAGGGAAATCATCTCCACCGTAAGCATCTTTATTTTCCTGGGGAAACTTCAGACACATTCAGAGTAGCTGATGAGCAATAGAAGCAGTGCTAAAAGACCAATAAAATACATGAAAATCAACACAGACAGATGCCAGCAGGTCACCTTAGATGGTTTTGTGTAAATTAATAAGAAATATGAAACAATTTACAGCTGGCCCTTCTGTGAGACAGTTCTTTGGAAAATTGATTAGTAATCTCACAGGCTACCCCTTTCTTTGCCTTAGTATTTTACAGCTTGCACCATCCATCTGCCACCCAAGCATATAAGATCAGCAGCTACACAAATCAGGAGCTGGATAAGAACACAGCCTATTTGCTCGTTTTTAAAAAGAACTGCAGAAAAATTGGGAAATTTGGGGTTCTGGGGTGGTGCTGGAATCCAGGACTGCACAAGGACTGAGGTGATTTTCAAAGGTACAACACCCTTGCACAGCAATGTCCCAAGGTCTGAGAACTCAATATATTAAAAAATTACTGAGTTCCAGTTGCAAGCAAAGTATAAAATAAACTCTAATAGAGGCAATTTCCACTGTGAAATGTGAGCCAGCACATGTAAACAGTGATAGAAGTGCAGGCTTGGGTTTGTCTGAAATGAGATTCCTGAGGGCTCAATCCTGACCTTTCCTGGTTAAACAGATCCTATCCTGACCATATTTATAAATATATTCGTGGCATATATATTCATACTGTTTATGTACTCAGAGAATGATCTTCCTGTCTCAGAGACAGATCATCTGGAAGTGCTGCCATCCTTCCTCCCAGCCAGAAAAACCCAACCAAGCTGTCAGAGCACACAAGTCAACATTATAAAATACTAATACCATTTTTATAAGTAATTGCTAATTAAATACAGCATATATCTACTGCCTGGTGCGTTTAAACACTCTTGAGTGTGCAGAGTGCTGGACTTCTCACCTTCAGCCCTGTCCTGATCCTCCCCAAAATCTGCAGGAGATGGGGCTGGGCTGTGGCTGCATCTGACACATTCTCAGCTAAATCCTAATCTGAGCTTGTGCAGAACAACCTCCTGCAGCCTTCAATTACCTCTGCAGAACTCTGAAATTGGATCACCCAGGGCTCTCCTGACGAGGAGAACACGAGGTGATTTTTATTGTGCACAGCCAGCTCTGGAGTGCCAGGTTAGGCTGGAATCAGCTCTAATACATATTTTTAATTATACCTTTGCAGCAAGGAGTGGAGATCGATAAAGCAGCCTCTTTTGTCTGAGATCCACAGGAGACAACGACCAGCATTCCTCTAGGGAGCATTTCACCACCAAAAAACAAGGGGGAAAATAGGTGGAAACCTGGGATTTCTTCTCTCAAAGAAGATGCAATGCATTTTCTCATTGCCCAGCAAATTTGCCTCATTTTTTAGGTATCACATGTCCTATCACCATCTTTTCTTTTTTGTCATGAGCAGAGTGGTTGAATGTGGGAGTCCAGGGCTTCCCTCTGGCTGCCCTGGGACCCTGGCAAGGGTCAGGAACCCCCTGGACAGAGCCCCAGAGACACTGTCTGTGATCTCTGGCCATGGAAAAGAGTTTTCAATCTTACAGGATGAATTACCAGCTCTGAGCGTTTGATATCAGTAATAATTAAGTGTGGCACAGGTGCAAAAGTAAAATTTTAGGATTCTAGATGAGGGGTCCAAAGGGGACAAGATGGAGGAAATTGGGTGTGCCTTGTCCTTTTTCTCCTTCTTCATGCCCTCCATGTCTCACTGTGGTGTTGGCATTTTTCTGTTGGTTCAGGCTGGGGACACACTGTCCAACGTAGGTGACAGATATTGGCACGTTCTTGTAAATGCAGCCCAGGGAGTTTCTGGTATTTAATGTTTGTCACATCCCACTGAGGGCAGAGCCCCACACGCTGCCCTGCAGGACAGAGCTGGGCAGGGCAGCAGAACATGTGAGAGAGAAACAGAATAAACAACCTGGAAACCAGCACAGACCAATTATGGCTTCTGCTTTGGCAGGGGGCTGACAGACAGAGACTTTTACAACCTCAGAATCATCAATACCTCAGATTCTGACAGTTGAAGGAGTGACTTCAGAGCAGCCCCTCCTGCATTTGCTTGAGGGGTGGCTGCAGCTGGGGTTGTCCCTGCATTGGCCTTTGGTCACATTCCTTCCAGGAAAATCCCTCAGTGCCACACTCAGGCCAGTGGAGAAACTCATCAGCATTCCAGGTGCCCTCCTCTGAGCTGCCTTCTCTCACCCAACGGGACATTTCCCACCCTGTTGTCAGGGCTGTGTGGATTCAGCCTCTTACAGGCTCTGGAAAGAGGTGGGCAGCAGAGTCACCAAGTGCAGGGGTGCTGGCATTGGGCACGAAATGAGAACACAGAGGCTTGGTAAGTACAAAAGAGAAAAAGAGCTGATTTTATTTTTGATTTTGCGATATATAGAATTCCAAAAGTGACAGTGGATTGGAGGATGAAATTTCCACCTCTCCAACTACACTGATCAAACCAACAGTCCATCACTTCTCTCTTCCTACAAAGAAGAATGCAAAACAATCATTATTTACATGAATAGTGCATGAGAACGCCAGTAGAAATATGTAAACATCGGAAAGCATAGAAAACTTTTAAAAAAACTTTACAACTTTCAAAAGAACTATAAAATAAAACTTAACACTTAAAAATTAGGGCAACACAGGGGTGATGGGAGATGCTGTTGCATCCTCTCCCAAGGGGCTGGGAATGAAATTGAAATAACCCAACAATTATCCATTCTGCCCTAGGGGAGGTGGGGGAAAATCCCTTTATTTCTATGAGAACTCTGAAATGCTTTACTTATCACAACCTGCAATGCAAATGTTGGGAGGCAGTGGGAGAGGTCACCCAGAGCCCCAGGAGTGACACTGCACACCTAAATCAGGAGAATTCTTGGAGAATTAGAGCTGCCTATTTGTTCCTAATTATTCATCCTCTGATTTGCATTTTAAGGAACTCAATTACTGCAATATCTGAAGGAAAAACACTTTTTTGGATATGTTGTGCTTAAAACAAAGCAGAAAACACCAAAATTCTCTGTTCTGCTTTTCCCTCTTACCATGGTGTTTATATTTTTATTGATTATTAATAACAATTTTTAATGTACTGAAAGGACTGAGCCGAACACTGGATTATCCCCCAGAGCTCTGCTTGACCTTGTGAATTTGGAGGACTTTTATCAGGTGAAATTACCTGAGAGTCAGATTTCCTCACCTTTCTCCTCATGGATTTCAGTTCCCCCCTTGGTGTCTCCTTTTTGGGTGCCTTTGCAGAACTTTTGGACTTCATCTCATTTTAAGCATAAGGCAGAGTTTACCTGAGAAATATTTAATAAGAAATAGGCCTAAACAACAATTATGAATTTATCATAATATTATCTGCAGCTTCAAATGTGAAAAGACCTTGCAGTGCATTTAAAATTTTGAAAATATCTTTCAGAATGTATTTTTAAATTTTCAAATATTAACATTGCATCATAATATAACTTCTCTATTAATTTTTTGAAGGATTCCCAGGTACCTTCATTATTCTTCCCTATATACAAATTATTCTAAATACATAACACACTTTTTATTAAAAGATTGGGAGATTTTATTCTCCCAACTCAGTTTATCAGAATTTTCACCTGCATTTCTGGGAATTTTCTGCTCTGAACTCTGTGTGGCCCACAGGGATGAAAGAAAGAGCCTAAATAAGCAGGGATTTCTGATTTTCTGCCAATAACTCTTTTTTCAACCTGGAAGTGACAGCTGTACATCAGGAATTCTTTGTTTCAGAGATTTACCTCCAAACTCTCTTTTGCTTCCTTTCAGTGGATTGTTAGAAAATCTATGGTATAAAAAACCCCATCTCTGATCAGATTCTTTCAGGAATAAGATGCCCAAATGAGCAGATCCTTTGTCAGTAAACCAGGAAAACTCTCCAGAAAAACTACTTCAGATTTATTTGGCCATCAATATCCCTCAAAAAAAAATTAAAAAACAATAACACATAATTATCATTTCAGCAGGAGCAATCCACATTTAAACTTCCAAAATTGTCTCTAACTGGAATAAAAATCTTGATTACGATTGCTAAAGAGACACATTTT
Source organism: Lonchura striata (assembly GCF_050655825.1). Classification (NCBI taxonomy): domain Eukaryota; kingdom Metazoa; phylum Chordata; class Aves; order Passeriformes; family Estrildidae; genus Lonchura; species Lonchura striata. The sequence goes on from NC_140711.1 coordinate 28,917,940, forward strand.
CCCCAAATAAAATAGAATTATAGCTACAATGCTCAAGACTAGGGGATTTTCCTTTTTTTTAATAGTGAAAACTTCTATCACATTTGGAAATTTTTTCCATAGGCCAAGGTGATATTGGAAGATGCATCTCAATAGCATAAGGAAAAATATATTTTTGGTTTTTTTGTTTTTTTCTGGAATAAACAGAGAGTTGGTTTTTCTCCTTTTTTTTTCCCCTTTTCTAGATAACAAAAACTACAAAATTGATCCAAATAGAATTTTCATATTTTAAGTTACACTACATCAGACATTACCTTTTCCAAAGGTTAAGAAACCAAGGGCTACCTAAAATAAAAGCAGGCAAACAAAACCAAAACCTCTTTTGGATGAGCTGACTTCACAGAAATTGTAATAAACACGTGAAATCTGATATACCACAAGCAAAATCAAGGTTCATCATTTATTCATGGCTTCATCAATAGCTCCAAGAGACTCCCAGCACAGACAGATTTGTTATGCCACATTAATATTTTATTGGGTTTTATGGAACGGGAGAAAAAAAATGAACAGGGAGGATAAAATGATACAAATAAGATTTAAAAGACAAAGGAAGAAGAGGGGGGTTGGAATTGCTGAGATTGAGGAGAAATGAGAGGGAAATGGTTAAATTGCACTGGGTGGGGCTGGGTGCCACCACACCAGAACTCACACAGGACTCACAGAGCTTCATTCTCCTTCTTTGGCATCTAAGAAACCCATCTGAGAAATTTATATTCAGACAAGAGGAAAAAAAACATTGAGTCTGAACTTGGTCAAACTTTTTCTCAAGTGAACGCCCAGAGCTGCAACCCAGAGTCCTGGAGCCCAGAGCTTTGCCTCTGCCTGCAGCATTCAAACTGAAACGTAAATTTTAAGGAATTTAGAGATTTTAGAGGAGCTAAGATTTCAGTTAGAGATAAGCTTTACTAGAGTTAATTAAAATAAATGAGTAGGCCTTGATGAAGTTAAGAGTTAGTGGTTAACTAATAACTGATTGCTTGTCAGCACAATGTTGAGTTAGCTGGGTTGATAATGAAGAATATAAATTGACAAATTGCTTTTAGGAACATCAGACAATTGTGGGGCTCCTCTGCTCTGAAACCAACTGGAGACAAGGAATGGGAGTTCTACCAAGAGTTCATTTGTCAGATTGGCATTGGAAAGGTGGAAAGGTCAGAAGGAGGAAGACTTCATTGACTTCCTCATTTTGGGACCCCTCCCATGGAAGAGACACCGACCCATTTCAAGGAACAAACCACACATGCTGAATGGCTTTTGAAATGATCAGCATAGAAAGTGAGGAATGGGATGTACCAAAATTATAAACATGTATTTGTATTTTGGTATTCAATACTTGGATTGATAAAAAGGGCTCTGTAATCACCTGGAAGCTGTGGTGTGGATTTGGGAACGATCCCACACACAATAAACATACACTTTCTAACTTTACACTGTCAGAGAGTTTTTGTCCTCACAGTTGGATATCGGTAATAGATGAATATCTGTATTTTTTTAATAAATCAAAGCCATACTTTCTCTGAAAAGTGGGATTTTCCCTCAAATGCACTCCCATCAAGCAACCCGTGTCAGCAAGGCCACGCCTGTCCTGCTCTCAGCACCTTCCACCTGGAGCAGTTTTAGCTCAGCTGGTGACACTGCAGCAGAGTATTCTCAAAACTGAAAGTTGTCTCTACTTGAAGAAGCACATCTCCCAGCTTGAAATTAGCTTTTTTCACTTTTTTTTACCTTTTTTTTTTTTTTTTCATGGCAGAGAGCACAGTCGAGAAATGATGGATTATCATTTCTCATTTGGACTCAAAGTCCATGCAACGGCCAGAGGAAATAAGCAGTTTCTCCCAAGTGGCAGAAAGTGCATTGTTAAGGTGAAAGGAAAACCAGGAGATAAAATTAAAGTGATTTGTCCCAGATCCCATGGCTGGAGAGCTGAGCTGAGGCTTTTTGAGATATTCACTCCTGACACCGACTGGGGGTGGACACAAAGAAAATCCTGAGAAATGGAGGCTTGATGGAGTGAATTCAGCTTAAACTTCACTCCAGTTTTAGAGTGAAGTGATTTTAGATGCTGGGTTTGCTCCTGGTTTGTGGTCACATAAGGAATGGCATCCTGGTGAAATCCCCCAAAAAAAGGACTTTGAGGGGATGGAGTGGGGCCAGGGAAGGGAATGGAGCTGGGGAAGGGAATGGAGCACCAGGAGGGGCTGAGGGAGCTGGGAAGGGTTTGGAGAATCCTGAGGGAGCTGGAAATGGCTCAGCCTGGAGCAAAGGGGGATCAGGGGAACCTTGTGGCTCTGCACAGCTCCTGACAGGAGGGGACAGCCGGGGGGATTTGGGATCTCATCCCAGGGAACAGGGACAGGAGGAGAGGGAACGGCCTCAGGCTGGGCCAGGGGAGACTCAGGGTGAATATTTGGGAAAATTATTCATGGAAAGGGTTCTCCAGCCCTGGCACAGCTGCTCAGGGCAGTGGTGGAGTCCCCATCAGGGGATTTAAGGTCCCTTCCAACACAAGCATCGATGATTCTCTGAGTGTGACACAAAACACCAGATCTCACTGCAGAAAAGGCACCAAGAGAAACAGAACTCCTTTTCCTTGGATTCTCCAGGACACCAGAACCATCCCATATTTTCCTGTGCCTCTTGATCAATTCTAACAGCAGCTCTCCTGCTTTTTCTTCTTTGGGGAGTTTCTGAACAAGTTCTTGGCTTCCCAGCCAAAGCTTTGCAGTTCAATTTCTCCCGGAGCACCAGAAAAAAAAAAAAAAAAAGAAAGAGCAGTCATTTGCTGGAATCATGAGCAGCTAATTTGCTGAGTTTAGTGGCAGGAAGCCTGAAGATAATCAATCCAGCTCTTCTCTACATATATGAATGTAAGGCAGAGTGCTGAGGAGGGAAAATTGCGCTGCTCAAAGCAAGATGAACAATCTTATCAGGTGAAACTGTGGATAAATCTTCACTGGCAGAACACTTTCCTCAGAGTATCTCCAGGTTCTTGGGAGACTTTTGAGCCTCTCATGTAGTCAGAACCCAGCACAATTGGATAATTACACTGATTTAGGATATGTTTATGTTTTTATTTAGAAGAAAGTTACATTTGCAGCACAGATTTCCAGATTGCTGCAGTTATTCCTCCTCTGAGTTCAAGCAGTTGGACATAACTAAGTTTATATGGAAGCTGTTTATATTTAAGTTTAAATTAAGTTTATATTTAACTGTTAAACAATTCCTAATTCTTTACTGCCTCTTTGTTTTTCTCTATGTAAAAACTATTTTTAACACTCTCTAGTACTTGCTTGCATTAAATTATAGCATAATATATTAAATATATAATTACAACATAGACAAATATAGATATAGATACAGAAAAAATAAATATATAAATAACAACACAGATTTTGGCCTTCTGTGCAGCTAAAAACTCCCTTCTCTGTTTCATCCAGCCAGATTGCTCAGATCCATCAGGCAGCAGAGGAAGTTTTCTCTACCCATCACATAGCTCAGACCCTGAGACAGCCAAAATAAATGTGAGCTGAGCCGGGCAATATAAAACTGCCTAAAATCCTTCTGGGGCTGTACAACTCCATAATTCTTCTGAGATTCACTGAGCAGTCATTTCTCTCTTTCTTTCTCCTCTGAGCTGGGTTTAGGTGACAGGACCAAAGCTCATTGCCAGGAAGTAAAAAAGGAGAAAACTCTAGTGGGTGTTTTCCATCTGGGTTGTAGCTGGAGAACTTCAGCAGCCCTGCTGTAAAAATCCCCCCATTGGCATCTGGCAGGGAAATATGGACAGAAAGACAAACAAATCTAGGAATCACTTCCCTGTCGCTGTCGAAGCAGGATGGGAATGAAGAGACTCTGATCAGAAGCTGCTGAGAGTAAAACTCCGATTTATTCAAAATACACTACTCTTTTATACAGAGCTTCATGAGGAACAACTCCGTTGGTCCTGAAATGAAAACAACGTACACCATTGGTGTACAGTGCTTGACACACAGTGATAGAACTTAACTATAAACAATGTGAAAAATAAGAGAAATAAAGAATTATTTACATTCTTCTCCAGCTCTTTCCCAGGCTTCTGCCTGGATAGAAACTCTCGTTTCTCTCTTTGACTGAATCTGAGACCCACACTTCCCCACAGATGACATTTAGGGCTGTGCTGGGTCTGTCAAATGAAACCCTGAGCAGGGAATTGATTCACAGCTTGCTTCATAGAGTTGGGACCCTCCAAGGTCTGCAAAAAGAGTCTTTGGGGAAGTTTGAAATCCCTTGCTGCGTGATGAGGTTTCTTCACAATTGTCCAGAAACTTGTTGGAAATCCAGAAATATCCCGTCTTGTGCTCTTTTGGAGTTCAGGCTTTATACTCTGCTGTGAGCAGCAATCCATGTGAAAGCAAACAGACAAAGCAAAAACAATATCCTTTGTAAATTCCCCTGGCCAAGTTTCAGGCACTTACAAAGCAATGGCTTTATTTTTCCCACACCAGGGATTTGTGTTCCATGTAGGCACACAAAGCCAGGAGCACCAAAGGGAAGGTGAGATCCTGAATTCAGGTGCATAAATTTGGACAATTTTGCCATGTCAACACATGTTACTTTTTTCACTGACAGGGTCAACTGCGCTTTTAGAAATGAAATCTGAAATAAGCTTCGGTTGCAAAGTTTCAAATGAGCTCTTTTAAATTGAAAAACAAATGAACAGGCTGCTCAGCCTCATCTTTTTGAGGGCATATGTGAGATCTCAGCATTAGAGCAGACTGAGAAAAATATTGTGGCCTACTGAACTCTGTACAGAAAAATAGAAAGGAAAAGCAATATTATTCCAACTTATTGCACAAATACACCTGTGTGCACCCAAACTGAAGACTGAAAACCAGTGTGCCAACGTTATCCTCTCTAATTAGGGAATTGTGAATAATGCTGCCAATAAAAAAACACCGTAAAAGGGCAAGAAAATTGCATCCCCCATAATAAAAGATGTCTCCTTTGGGGTCACATTTAGCTTTCGTGGGCTGACAAAGGGATCAGTCTCCATGACATATTGTTAAGTGACTGATCCTGTGATCCTGGAATGTCTTCTCCACTCACAAACATATTTCTGGCTTGTTAGGGAGGCAGCCTGACAGTACAAAGGGCTGGATGTATGTCTGTGCATTGTAAGCAGAACTTGGAGATGCTCTGAGTCAGGATTTTATAATCAGATGCCAGGGCTAAGTAACTGGTTATGTTCTACATCTTCCCCCAAAATAATAAAAAGAAAAGTCTGAAGCAGCTCTGGATGCAGGGAGGCTCTGCAAAGCTCTTTTTTGAAGGTTTTTAAAATGCAAGATTGGAGATATCTGCTGGGTTTTTTTGTCTTGTGTTCCTCAAAATCTGATCAAACGTTGACGATGATCAAATTTACATGGGGGAAGAAAGCACAAACTTCCGCCATTATCTCCTTTTCTGCTTCCTTATAAACCCAAACTGGATGGCATCCAATTTCTGCTCGCAACTGCCTCTGGAAATGAAAGGGAGCCTGAATAGAGGAGGAGATGAGCTGCTTTAAATGCTTTTTCATAGTTCTCACTGCTATGAAAGCTTCATTAAAAGCTGCAGCTTGCTTGTTTTCGAACTCTTCCGAAGTAATAAGCATATAATTGTGCTGGAAGCTCGGGAGGAGCGTGTCCCTGCCAGCCACTGCAGCAGCCTTTCCTTTCAAGGTCCTTTTGCATTTTCGTGGGGATCAGTCATTCCCATCTGAAGGAAATTTAGAATCTTTTTTTTTTTTTTTTTAAGAACATTGACGATTTCCAATGTTGATATGTTGACAGAAATTACTTCCTCACGTATTGTTGACTCTGAGGGTGTGTTGTGAGGCATAACAATTCTTTTGCCATTTTTTGTTGTTTTTTTTTTATTATTATTTTTTATTTTTGCTCTTCTTAACCCACATTCAAACTGTGTCAGGCACAGGCTCACTGCTGAGCCCTCTTATATTTATTTTGATTCCTTCAGATGGAGAAATGTGAAGAATGAGGAAGAAAATTTGTACTACCAGCATTTTTTACAGTTTCTCCTAAAAAAATTCAGCTGCAGTGCTGAGATCCACGCATGTTCTGAATGATTCCATGGGATTTCTTCTGCTATCTCCTGTGAAGCAAAAGCAACCTTGCTGCAGATGTTAATAAATGCTCTTTTGAAACAGCTGGAAGGGATTTTGGGAGCATGGACAGATGAATTTCATAACACTGAGGGTGAGAACAGCATTCAAAGCCCTTAAAACACCCTCCTTAATGAAATCCTTCAGTATCAAAAAATCCACTTTGTGGGTTCAACAAATTCAATCCAATATTTACTCATGAAATTCCACATTCAAAGTCCTGGTCCAGGATGCAAGAAAACAGAGATTTCTACATTGATTGAGACAGGATCAGAATCTTTTCTTATTTGTCTCAAAAATCACAGCCTGAAATATCCCAGGATGAAACCCAGTGTATAACAAATACAGTATTGACAAGATTTTAGATAATTCCCACCAAAAATGTAGGGAAAAATCTCAGGGTGAACTTAAATTACTGAAAAAAAGCCTAATGGGAACACTGACAAAGATATTTAGAAAGTCAGCTGTGGATTCTGTTAAAAGGAATTGACATTTATTTAAAATATACATTCCTGGGGAATACATTTCCAAGCCATGCTTCATTGCCTTCTTCCAGTCTGCACAAATTTATTACCCAAAATACAGATCACAGCGCCCAAAGAGTCACTTTGACTCCTTTCCATCTTGTTTCCAGTTTATTTCTAGGATTCCAGTGAAAATTCCCTCCTAGTTTACAATGAAACACATTGGATTCATAAATCATAAACCACAAAACTATGAATTTTAATTTTTTCTCACAGAACCTTGAGCGCAGCATTTCCCAGATTTCCCCAAGTTAATTCCACACCAGAATCCAGAAATAAGAAAGTGTATTTACATTTGTTAATTTGCTTTTCACCAACTGAGAAAAATAACACACAATAATAGATGTAAAACTGATAGTGAGGTTGAAGATAACTCCAGTTCCCACTGAAACAGTGAAAATTTCCTGGCACATAAAATAAATAGGAATAAAACCAGTGGAAAATCATTGCTTTACTTTATTTTACTCCTTCTTTTTAATCAGTAAAGATATTGCCACATAAAACCCTATTTTGGAATTTTATTCTCTGAGAGGCTCTTTTGATAGAAATAATACTCCCAGCAAGTCAAACAACTTTTACCCCACAGGTTTTGCCATAATTCAGAGGAAAACATCCCTACAAGCCAAATCTCACTGGAGAGTTGAGGATAGAGGGTGATCCTAGAAGAAAATATTGAGTTAATTCTCCTCCCCCACCATTTTCTCCTCACAAATTCCTCATTTCCAAGCCATAAATTCCCCATGAGTTGCACCACTTGAGGTTCTAGGAGCAGATCCTAAATTTAGGACCTACTCAATCCATACTGCCCAGCCATGGAAGCCAACCCAGCTGGGTGGGGAGCTTGGAAATGGACTCCTGAGCACAGATGTGACTCTTTTCCTTTTTAATTTGAAAATCCAGTGAGGAAATGAAGGAAATGTTTGCCTTGTTGTCTGTGCGCCACGATCTGTGAGTTTTCATCAAAACCCTCCAATATTTTCAGGTAGAGTCATCTGCAGACCCTCCCAGAAGCAATTAACACAGCCTGGGTTTGTAAATGCTTCCTGCCCGTGTTTGTTTGTCCTGGGAGCTGTACAAATATTATTTATATGGTTCCTGGTAAAGCTGGGAATGCTCATCCCAGAATCCTGGAGCTGCCTGCGAGCTTGGGGATGCTGTTTGGAGCAGGATATTTTGCTGTCAGGCATCACTGGGGTGGGAGATGGGTAAATCTCTCACTTGACATTAAAAGGGGGAAGAGAGGGAGAAGGATGCTCCAACTTTGAGTGGCTGAGATGTTTTTCTTCTTCTTCTTCTTCTTCCTAGGAAAAATTCCACGAAGAAAAGAGCCTTGAAGTGCAGCTCATTCAGGGCTGACCTGTGCAGAGGGAGGGGGCTGGCTGTTAGAAATAAAACAACAACAACAGTGGAATTTTAGGGCTTTAGGATTTATGTGGAATTTTAGGGCTTATGAATGTCCTCAGGCATGTGAAGGTCTTAACCCTTCAATGCTCTCATAACCCTTCCTACAGTGACATTGGCATCCACAAATTCAATATGAAATACCCTGAAAAAAGAAATCCAAGTGCTTCAAATCCTCCTAAGCAACAAAAATCAATTTAAAATATGTGATCCATTACCACAAGCTTACCAACTTTTTTTTTTTTTTTTTTTTTTTTTAAATTTTCCATTATGGGCAGCAATTTCCCAGTTGCTTTTTCTGCCTCTTGCAGCAGAGAAGGATGGGGGGCTGCAGAACCAGCACTTAGGATTTATGCTGAAATATTTATTAACACAAGAAGCAAGGCACCACAATGTTCTGGCTTTGTGTCACACTCGATTCACCCACGCAGGTACAACCTGTGGGCAGCTGTTACACCCAAGGAACAAATCAGTCAAAGAATTGAGGGGCACTAATGCAAAGCAGCCCCTGCCAGTGGCATGCACAGCTCCTAAAGAGGCTGACTGGCACATTTTCTGCCTTGTGCTCTGCATTTTTTGCTCTGTTTCGTGGGCTGAACAATTTGCAGGGCAGGAATTTGATGTGGCTGCATGTCACTACAGGTGTTGGAGGTGCTTATTTGATTTATGAGTATTTTTGGGTAATGCTGGTGTTTCCGAGGAGCTTTTTCATTTCATTTGTTGCCTTACAAATTCATATGAATTAGGCAATTATATAAGTTACTATTTTGACCAGAGGGAGAAAGAAACCTGTTAGGACAGAGCAGTACAGAAAACCAGGGCTTAGAAGTGGCCTCAGGCATATGAAGGTCTTAACCCTTTAAATGGTCTCATAACTCTTCCTGCAGTGGCAGTGGCATCCACAGTTGCAATATCAAATACACTGGAAAAAGAAATTCAAGTGCTTCAAATCCTCCTTGCTCCCACTTGTCAGTCATGGCTCATTTTCAGGATTATTGAGAGAAAAAAGAAATTATTCTGTCCTGTGCTTTTTTCCCTCACAAAGCTGCTGCATTGTGGGGCTTGTAGGAGAGCTCACTCGACAGCACAGCAGGCAGAGGCAAAATCTGACTTTATTAAGATGAAATCATTGTCTGTAGGCAAAGCAAAGCCATGTGATATCTCCATCAGCGAGGCTTTCATAGGCAGCTACTCAAAACCCTGGAATAAATGGAGCTGATTGAGGTGAGCCAGAGGCAATTCAGCCACCAGAGCCAAGCAAGGGGAGGATCAGAGAATGGAGCTCCCTCGTTAGCAGGGAGCTCCTCCAGCTGCCAGGGGGAAATGAGGAGATCCAGAGCTGGAAGGTGCTTTCTGGTGTCCACAGGTCCATCTCCCAGCTGGAATGTCCCAGCCTTGGGAGCTGAAAGCAGCCGAGGGGCAGTCAGAGAGCCCCAGGAGCTCTCAGTGAGGGACAGTGTCCCCAGGAGGTGACTGGCAGCTCAGCAGAGCAGATGAGACACTACAAAAATTAAAGTGGAGACAAAGAGGGATGCAGGGACAGCAGCTCATCATTATTCTCTTGTGAAATGTTTCTGCTCCAGCTCCAATTAGCCAGGAGAGGAGCAGATTGCCATTTCATTTCAGACCTCCAGCCTGGGGGACAGAGCTGGGCCAATGTTTAAGCAAGGCACCTGGCAAAAAATACGAGAAAGGGAAAGAGCATCTCTGTGGCACACTTGCAGGCCATGCAGATTAATCTCTCTGTGCCTCCCAGCTCTTCCATTCAAAGATCGTGGAATTATGGAATATCCTGAGTTGGAAAGGCTCCACAAGGATCCTCAAGGATTATCCAGTGCTGCTCCTGGCCCTGCACAGACACCCCAAGAATCCCACGCTGGGCATCCCTGGGAATGTTGTCCAAACTCTCCTGGAGCTGTGGCAGCCTCGGGGCTGTGCCCATTCCCTGGGGAGCCTGGGCAGTGCCAGCACCCTCTGGGGAAGAACATTTTTCTGGTGAAAGAAAAAAGTACCTCCTTGTGGGAGCGTTGGTGGATGGAAATGCTTTGCCAGTGAAATAACTTTTAGAGGCTCCAGCTCTGAGAGAGGTAAAGCCACTGGTGACCCTCACACAGCATGTGCTGAACTCCTGATAAGTTGTCCATGGGCTTCAGAACTCCAGCTTTGGGCCCCCAAAAATGTCCAAAACCGATCCTGAAAACTGAGCTCCAAATTACCCCTAATACACAGTTCTTGGGGAAGATCTTTGGATGAATGCAACCAGCAAAGCAGCATTTTGTAATATCTGCTGCAGATCATAATGAATTCACTGTCAGGCCTCCTCTCCACTAATCCTTCCTGTCCCAGTCCAGGATAATCCAGTCTAACAGCTCCTTTTCTGGACACATGGAGCCCTTTTTAGCTGTGGCTATCTTCACATTACCAGATAATATTGGCTGAGCCCCTCTTTTCTTCCCATATCCAAGATTTTGTCACTCAGTGTAGAGAGCTGGAGTTCAGTGTGTAATTCCCAGTGTCCCTTGTGTGCCCTTTCTGGGACAGTTTCCAAGCTGCAGCAATTCCAGGATTTACCATGTCCAGTGAGAAAAGGAATCCAGGCTCAGAAATCAGGCATTTCCAGGGTCTCTCTGCTGAGGTGGTGACTGTGTGTGCCAAAGAGCCACATACCCCATCATGGCAAAAATAACTGCAACAGTGAATGCAGTAAATCAAGTGTTTAATTATTTCTTTAATGGGAGAAGTCATTGCCCAGAAGCTGGTGGTGACAATCCATTCGAATCCAGGGATGGAAATGTGTGGAAACCACCAGTAAAACCAGCAAAACCAGGGTTAAAGAAATGCCATTTTTAATTACTATGGAAGATGGAGGCCAAATGATATAAATATAAGATGACAGGACAATAAACAACAGAATGAGAACCATGAAGTCATGAGGCAAAATATCCTGGCCAACATCACTGCAAAACCAGTTTTAGATTGATAACCAGGATATTTTTATATCACAGCTATGAGCGGTCATTTGCAACCCATGATTTTTTTGGTTTGGATTGATGGGGACACGCTAAAAGAATTGTTGGTATTTTATGTTCTTTTAGAGAATTGAAAAGGCAGTCTATGGATTAGTTTGAAATAAAAAACTTATGGCAGATGATTTCAGCTGCTCATCAGCTCCATGCACTCAATTATAGTGCCCACAGTGAGTTGTGTTTTATAATTTCCCTAATACATCAGAATTGGTTGATTTCCCTTCGTTTTCAGTGCTAATTTTGAGCCTTTATTGGATTATTGCACAAATCAAAGCACACAAACCCCACTATGTGTATGATTTTATCCTCGCTGAAGATTTTAACATTGATTGGAAAAACTACATTTCTTCTTCAGCATTAAATGCTTTTAAAAATCTGGTAAAAAAATCTGTCACTGATAACTGCATTATCTAATCCATATATTGGGTAAAGAACATCTGTGCATGTTTTCAACCAGAAAAAAAAAAAGCTGTTTTTTCCTTATTTTTTTATATTTCCATTAAAACAGTGCAGGGGATTGAGAAGCTCCTCTGGGATTTAGGTGTTGTAATTTGGAAATGAGTTTTCTTTATGATGAGGGATAAGAATAAAAAGCAGGTTTGTGGGGCAGGGAAGGAGAAGTCTCTGCAAATTGTTGTGTCAGCTGGGTAGAAATCTTGCAAGGAACTTCGCTGTGCTGCTAATGATCTTTTTGGGAAGTTGCAACAGAAAGGAACAGGAAGTTATTTGATCCAACTGAGAGTATTTTAGAATAGGTGCTGGTATAACAATGGGCAGAAAAATAGATTGATCAGGGAACAAGAGGATAATTGGCAAAAATCACTCAGGCAACTGATCCCTTCAGGGAGATGGAATTCAAGACTTCTGGAGTTGTGCAGCTATTTCTATGTCAAAAGCTGTAATTTCCCTTGAAAATGAGTGACAGCTTCTCTGACTAAGCCCACTTGATTTTGATTTTCTCCACTGAGACTCTTCATCCATTGGCCTTTTGTATTCATTTTCATCAGTGAGGGCTTCTTCCTTAATTAGACCCAATATTTTGGAAAAAAGCAAACCTGTTTCTCCATTTCTCCATGTTAGGATTAGAGTTTTAGCTTTAAAAATCAAGTTTTACTGCAAGATGGCATTTCAGCAAATATTTCTAAGAAGGTGAAGCTGTTAAATAACTCTTCATCCCATTCTGGAGAAAGATCTCCAGTAGCAAAGATGTTCTAAAGAAGAGGCTTGGATAAACTTGTCTTTTTAGCTGGGTTTCTGTTGAACAGCCCATAATTTTCTTTATCCAGCCCTTTTTAGAACATAGGAATTACAGGGCTGTCATGGAGACTTTAAATTCAAACAAAATGTGAATCTTTGCAGATGCAGCAGGAACTAAGGAAAGGGGATGTGTCCAACTAAGAATTTCCTCAGAGGGAGCAAAGGGTGAGCAAAGATCTCAGTAATAAACAGGCAGATGTGATGGAACAATGCCAGACAGGAATTCCAACAATATTAGAAAGGTGGTGCCTGTAGGACACATGAAGTACGAGCAGATGGAGGATGCCTCAGATCATGGCAGCCCTTGAAATCAAATCGTAGAATCATGGGATGGTTTGGTGGTAGAATCCAGAGCTTCCCTCTGGCTGCCCTGGCAGGTCTGGGACCCTGGCAGGGGTCAGGAACCCCCTGGACAGAGCCCCCAGAGACACTGGCTGTGATCTCTGTCCATGGAAAAGAGTTTTCAATCTTACAGGGTGAATTACAAGCTCTGAGTGTTTGATATCAGTAATAATTAAGTGTGGCACAGGTGCAAAAGTAAAATTTTAGGATTCCAGATAAGGGTTCCAAAGGGCACAAGAGGGAGGAAATTGGGTGTGCCTTGTCCTTTTTCTCCTTCTTCATGCCCTCCATGTCTCACTGTGGTGTTGGCATTTTTCTGTGGGTTCAGGCTGGGGACACACTGTCCAACGTGGGTGACAGATATTGGCACGTTCTTGTAAATGCAGCCCAGGGAGTTTCTGGTATTTAATGTTTGTCACATCCCACTGAGGGCAGAGCCCCACACGCTGCCCTGCAGGACAGAGCTGGGCAGGGCAGCAGAACATGTGAGAGATCAACAGAATAAACAACCTGGAAACCAGCACAGACCAATTATGGCTTCTGCTTTGGCAGGGGGCTGACAGACAGAGACTTTCTGCAATCCCAGAATTATCAATACCTCAGATTCTGACAGTTTGGGTTGGAAGGGACCTTCCAAGGTCATCCAGTTCCATGGGACATCTTCAACTAGACCAGGTTGTTCCAATCCCCACCCAGCCTGACCTTGAATATTTCCAGGGATGAAGTATCTACCACCTCTTTGGGCAGCCTGTGCCTGAGTTTTCCACCCTCATCTTTCTTAAATCCAATCTGGATCTACCTTCTTCTAGTTTAAAATCATCACCTCTTGTCTATCAAAGCAGGCCCTACAAGCTTCTTGGGTAGAAGCTTAAAGAATGGTTAACTGTTTAAAAAAATTATAATGAAGTCTAAATTCTATTAGTCTAGACCATGAGCTTGCTATTTTTTGGTTAATTTTGCTTTATACCTCTGCACGATTAATCTGTCTACAAAGTGGAGAGAGAAGCCATGTGGCTTTTCAGATGCTGATAATCTATTTATTTATCACCTTGTTGTAGGAACCAGAAAACCAGAGCCCCTGATGGATTTCTCACTCACAGTGGCGATGGCTAATGGTGGTTAATGTTTTCTCCTCCAGCTGCACATGTGCTGGTCTTGAGAGGTTACTAAATGATTTTTCAGGAAACACTGAATGATTTTTCAGGAAATTGCAATATTTTTGCAGTTGTCATGCTCATATATAAGGATAAAGCGGCTAATCCAGCCTTTAATTTTGTGAATAACAGAGATACCTAACAGAACTCTATGAACAATGCAGAAGTTTTACTAAAAATCAAAAAAAAATTATAATTTTAATCACCTTGAGGTTAAAGTATTTCTATAATTAAACCTAACTCTGTAAGGTAAAAGGTCACTGTAAATTATTTTTAAAACATGCTTATTAATTTCAATTATTTCCCAGTAGTCTTGCTTGGATTTAATATCACTATTATTATTATTATTGTTGTTAACTCATTTAGCCCTAGGACAAAACTGTGATCCTTTCAAAACACACAAGAGACACAAAATGTCTCTGTAGCTTTATGGATATATAAAAATAAGTAGTTTGATCTATTCCTTTAGAATCTTGCTGCTCTCAAAAGACTTTTAAATCTATTTTACTTTCAGTCAGCGGTGAACTTTGGTGTGACAGATGAGTTTGCACCAATTCAGCTGAGTGTAAGGGAGAAGAGGAGGAGAGGATCAGCAGTGATCCAAAAAGAGAAATTAAATAAGAATTGGTCATTTTGGGTAAAGAACCCTTTTGGCGAGGTTGGCTGCCCAAGGGTTTGGCTGCACTGAGCTGGGTTGGAAGTGAAATTCTGAGTGCCCTGAGTGTGTTTGGTAACACCCACCAGGGGATGTGGGCATGGCACCAGCAGTGGGTAATCCTAACCTTGTAGAACACAATAATTAGCTCTCCCTTTCCCCTTTGTCTTGGGCAAACAAATTGCTACCATCGTTTTCTGAGATCATGGAAAAATCCCTGCAAATTGAACATCTGCTTTTTGATTAAACACATGCAGAGATATTTAAGCAGATACCCATTAATCAAACTTAAACTTTGTTTTACCTCATTTTTAGTTAGTCAATTGTTACAAACATCTACTTTTTTTTCTATTTATCCGATGGTTAAAGAGGTACAGGGCTACAATGTGGTTGGGGAAGGACGTGAAAACATTGAAGACATTATTTTCCCATGAATTTCCCTCACTTGTAAAATTCATTTTGGTTTAATTTTCGAAATGGGTGAGCAGCTATTTGAGATAACACAGCCAGGGCTGAGTGCCTCTAAAGCCAGCACTTCCAGAGGTCCATCACTGCCAGCTTTATTAAGCTCAAAGCTGAGGAAAGAATGATTTGCTGCCTGCAGAGTCTATGGCAAAGCTGATTTGGGAGCCTTGGGAAGAGCCGTATGAGGGAAGAGCTGAAGGAAATTTTTTCTGTCTCCAGCTTTTCTGAGTTTTGGCATAATTAGCTGAGGAGTCAAAGCTGGCAATGCTTTAAGTATGAAAGCAATAGAATGACCTAACGTGTAGGGTCAAAATGTGCTAATTAGGTAACAATTAATGTTGAGTGACCTCTAGTGGTGCTTTCCCACAGTTTATCCTCAGACTGGGATCTCTGACAGGACCTGGAGTTTGGGATCTATGTTAAGAGCTCTCATGCACCAGTAGGATAAACAGTCTGTAGAAAATGGGGTTTGTTTATCTGAGAAAAGTTCTGATAAATTGAAGAAGAAAATATTTTTTTTAATAAATTGCTTTGTGCTAAAATCCTTTATTGTCACACCAGGCAGAGCAGCAAACTGGAGCCCACCCCTCGAC
The DNA here is from genome assembly GCF_050655825.1 of Lonchura striata. Lineage (NCBI taxonomy): Eukaryota > Metazoa > Chordata > Aves > Passeriformes > Estrildidae > Lonchura > Lonchura striata. The sequence goes on from NC_140711.1 coordinate 28,933,535, forward strand.
ACAAGTTTTGATATAAAATTATTTTTTATTACCCCGACATTTGAGAAGACTCCAGCTCTCAGAGGGTCAACTGTGAGTGCTTTGTGGTGATTCCATTTTCCATATTCCATTTTCCACATTCCATTTTCCACATCTCACAGGAAGGCAGGACAATCATTTATTTGCTAAGTGCCCATCACACACACACCTAGACCTGTACAAACACCAGCAGCTCTGTTTCTTTCCTGAGCCCCTCTCTCAGCATTCCCACACACCTGGGATTCTCCCACTGGCACTTGTGCCATCAAACCTCTCCTTCCAAAAACACACCTGGTCCCCAGGGATGTGCCAAAGGCTCTCCTGGAGGTGACCTCTTCTGATGAGAAGTGAGAACAGGTCCCTCACAACTCATAATTACAAAAATAAAATAATCCCATGAGGTGGTTCCTAAATGGGGCAGAATGAGCCCAAATGTCTGGACCAACAGGGTCAAGTCTCACCCTCCATGTGAGATGCTCCTATGGGTATTCATTCCTAAACATCTCAAAGTGATGTTGGGAGAGGCTGCAGCCAGCCAGGCTGATCCCAAGGCCATCCTTGGAATTCCATGGACAGCTGGAGTTTATTCTGGTGAAAAGAAGGCTCAGGGAAAAACTCAGCCTGACAGGAGGTTGTAGACAGGTGGGGATCAGGCTTTTTTCCCCAGGGAACAAGTGACAGGACAAGGGGAAATGGCCTCAAGTTACACCAGGGAAAGTGCAGGTGGATATTAGGAAAAGAATTGTTAGAGTGGCTCAGCACTGAAGTGGTGGAGTCACCATCACTGAAAAAGTTCAAAAACTAAGTATGTGTGACATTTAAACTCAATATTTTTTAGTGGGTGTGATGATATTTGGTCAATGGTTGGACATGACGATCTTGGAGATCTTTTCCAACCTTGAGGAGTCTATGGGATCACCTGGAATGGCCTTACAGCAGCTACCCCACAGACAAACCAGCTCCCCAAAGAGAGATACACAGATATTAAATCACAGGAAGTAAAAGGATTTGCTCAGGATAATTTTGTGCGCTGATGGGGATGGTGGGAGTGATCCAACGTGACAGCACCTAAATACAAGCTTCAGTTAAATGCTGTAAACATGATTTTTTTTAATATGATTTTTTCAAATGTTCCAGAACACCAGTCAGGTAATAAATGAATCCCCTTTATTCCCCCTAAACTCTTACCTCGGGGTGAATTTTGAAGCGCACCCCGAGCAGAAATTCTCAACGTTTGTTCTGGATGAGCGAGGGGCCGTAAAACCTTTGACGAGGACCACGAGAAATCCAAACCCGTAAAGATTTACTGTGCTCACAGTTACAGCCCCACAGCCCCGTGAAAAGCCCCAGTAAAATATACGAGTTAGTTCTGCTGAGCAGAGCTGCAGGCTTTAAATCCGCACAGGTGCTGCCTTCCAAACACGTAAATAACACCTCAAATGCTCCCTCAGAATGCACCGGAGCTCACTGGGACACGGGGCCTGTCCTGTAGGTGTTCGTTTTTGTAACGTGGAAAAAGTCACTTTTTATTTGCATTCCCTCAGTGTTGATGAAGATTTCAGCTGTTGATGAAGTTTTTCAGTTCAGCCTCAGCTGGGATGGGAGTCTGAAGACATTTGTGGGATATATGACATAATTATTTTCCCTAATGGAAAAAACCATTCCTTTCAATGGCAGTCCTAAATTATTGATGCCTTAAAGGCAAATGCTTTAATATATTAAGGATTTGAAAACTGGGTGATTAGTAGAGTAAGTCTTGAGTAGGAAGAGCAAGAAAAACCTGTGTTAATCCATTACTGAATTCAGCACTGAACACCTTGCAAGAATTTATCCTACTCTATATTTATTTCTTCTTCATGCATGCCCTGCTATTTTTATGGGCTGAATATATTTGTTTCTTCCTTAATCAATATTCTTTTAGCTCTTTAATTTCTTGATAGCCAATAGAACTCTATGAGCAACACAAGTTTTACCAAAAAACGAAAAAATAGATAATTTTAATCACCTTGAGGTGAAAATATTTCTATAATGAAACCTAACTCTATAAGGTAAAAGGTCTTTTTAAAATATGATTATTAATTCTCAATTATTTCCCAGTAGTATTGCTTAGGTTTAATACTATTATTATTATTATTATTATTATTATTATTATTATTATTATTAACTCATTTGGACCTTGGACAAAACTGTGATCCTTTCAAAGCACATAAGAGATAGAAAATGTCTCTGTAGCTTTATGGCAATATAAAAGTAAGTAATTTGATCTAGTCCTCTAAAATCTTGCTGCTCTCAAAAGACTTTTAAATCTATTTTACTTTCAGTCAGCGGTGAACTTTGGCGTGACACATGTGAGTTTGCACTTAATCCATTTTGTGGTGACCTGCTCCTTTATTGCTCTCTGCTCCAGCGTGGGAGAAAGATGGTTAAAAACCATCAGGAGCTGATGGAAACGCCTCCAATGAAATTTCATTTTTCAGAGCAAGGCAGGGCAGCTCCAAGAGCCAAATTTGTCTCTTGTCAAAGGAGAGAGAGCTGCTCTTTGGAGGCACTGACTGCAGGCAGAAAGAGGCACGAGGAACTTAGGCAAGGGTTTAACTTTAAAAAAGACATAATCTGAATCTCTTGCTTTCACTTGGGCGATGATTTAAGTTTGCAATTGTGTGGAGGCCAATTTTCCAATTTTAATGTTTGTATTGGGATCCAAAATGAGAGCTTTCCATTAAAAACCTTCAGCTTTGTAGCAGATCCTTCTTAAGTTGCCACTGTCTACTCAGTCTGTTTTGTGGGGTTTGATGGTTATTTTTTAACTCATAAAAAACCCCTGAAAAATGCTGTTTAAAATATTTAAAAATAAGCTTATAGATAAAAAGCCATTTATGAGACTTTCCAGACATATGAAAAGAGTGGAAGATTTCAAAAGCTTCTTATTATGAAGAGTATTTTATGCAAATGCTGTCAAAGATACATCTATGCAAAGGAATTTTTACTGGTAAAGTAAAAATACAGTTTAAAGATTCATGCTGCAGTTGCAGGGCTCAATCTTGGGTTTCCCAAAGGCAGCAAGATGGATTCTGAAATCCTTATAAAGCCTCTGCAAAACATCATGTGCCTGCCACAAATTCCTGCTTAGAACAATTTAAGTTGCAAATAAGGAACCAGTCCACAAATTCTGCATTTTTGGCTTGCTTTAAATGACTTGTCCTTGTTGTTATGGTAATTCTATGAAAAAGATTCTCAGAAATCAATTTGTTGTTTTTGTATAATTCCCCAAACTGAGAAAGAAGCTGCTGGGTGTTGGCTGGATGAAGGAACTGGTGAAGGTGTTGAGCTCAATTTAAGCCTATCAAATGTGGCAGCATTTAAAATTCAATAATCTTGAATTTTGAATTCAAGGTCAGGAGGGAGTGAGGATGCTGAAGGCATGGCTTGGATCATCCCAAAGGTTATCACCCAGCATTTGTCTCAGAAAATGAGATGTACAAATCCCAGGAAGGGCAGGGCCAGTAGAGCTTCTTGGTGTGGGAAATGGATTTGTAGAGAGTTTTCAGGGTTTGACAGAAGGTTTACATACTATGTATTTGTATGTAAACTTTGAGATAAGAAATGTTGACTTAGAAATGTTATAGAATGGGATAGATATTGTTGAGAGAGAAATGGAGTTAGAAAAAAAGTTTTAAAGGATGGTTTTGTAAATAAGATTAGATACTTTGGAGAAATAGAACCATAAGAGATGTATTGTCGTAGGACTCACGAGGAGTAATTTCAGATTATTGCTTTTAAGGTATTTACAGTATAGTGTGGTAAAAAGCTGATAAGATAAGGAATGTTTATAGTTTTTTGTGATTAATAGTTGGCTTTTGATTGTGATAGTGTGAATTATAACATTTGTATTGTCTCACTCTTTTCATAAAACTGAAAATAGAATAAAAGATTTTAAAACATGTCTTAGTTGCCTCATGTCTAGGTTAAAAAAAGGCATAATCCAGGTATAATAAACCAGTACCAACATATCAACAATAAACAACCAATAGCTTCACTGGTAAAGATGTTAAATTACAAAAATCAGACAAAACTTGGAGCCAGGTAAGAAGCAACACAATAACACAAATGGGAGGAGCGAAAGTTGGATTTACCAAGCCAAAAACTGTGCTGAAGGAAAAGTGGCAAGAATATTTCCACTTGTTAGAGGTGTAATTGTGCAGAACACAGGCAAAGGCACCGTGGAAAAGCAATAACAGGCGTTGGAAGAGTGGGACCGATTGTACACGAGGAAGTCAGGGCAGGTGCTGCACTCTGCGTGCCCATTAAAACCCCAAAGCACAGGATTTACCTCGGAACCTGGCAGAGGGAATAGACTTTTCCAAAGTGTGCTTGTCCAAAGGCTGGCAGCGCCGTAGGAATCCCAATTTTAAAAACACGCTAATTCTGACTGAACTCACACGTTGGTGCCTATTGAAGTAGGCGAGATTACCCTGGGGGGAGCCAGTTACCTGCAGGATTTCAAAGACGAATGGATTGAATCCTGCAGAGAATAAATAGTATTTTCTGGTTTTTGGATGACATACTAATACCTGGGAGGAATTCAGACGAGTATTTACAAAACCTTGAGGAAATTCCAACATGTTATAAAGCTATGCTTTAAAGCGAACAAAAATAAGATTGTAAGCATGAGATTTTTTTTTTTCCCAGCTCCCTAAAACCAAGTTCCTTGCCTAAGTTTCAGAAATAAAGGCTTTAAAAAGGAAAATAAAAACTATTGAGCATGCATTAGTGCCTCAATGTTACCTAACTTCTGTTGTTTTTATCCATGTGAAAGGCTTCTTATGGAAGTTCCAAATTATCATTGCTAATTAGGTTGCTGTTTTCCTGATAAAGGAAACATAAAGTAGATGTGGATGGAGCATTAAAATAAGATTTTTTTTTTGAGGAAGAAAACCAAAAATCCCAAGAGCTCTATAGCACCCTATAATTTGAGGTCATTCAGAAGAACCTTAAACCACAGTTTCCTGAAGGAAAATGGGCTGTTCCTTCATAAGACTCCATCATGCAAAAAATTCTCAGTTATTTGCCTTTCAGATCATTATCAAAATCTGAAAATACATCTACATTTTTAAAAGAAAAATTGCACTCCCATTGAGAAATTAATAAATTCTAGGAACATCTCTTAAAACATATCTTGATGCTGATAGAAAACCGGAGGTAAAAAAGAGGGGTGACTAATTTACAATTTTTGGGGGGAAAGCAGTTTGGGGGATCAATCTTTTTATTGTTTTTAATATTGTAAACTTCCCTGTAGACTGTGAAACAAGTGTTCATCACATGCCTCCTTCCAGTCAACCAGGAATTCAGCTGGAGACAGAGAAGAAAAGATGATTTTCCAAGGAGAGGCCTGGATTTCTGTGTGTTTTTAAACAGCCTCATCACAGGAGATATTCAAGCTCCAGTGCTTCACTGAGCAGCGTTACCTGGGCAGGAGATGCTGCTTTCCAGGAGGACCAGCTCCAAAGAGCTTGGGGACCTTTTTACCAGCAGAATTACCCCAGTAGCATCATGGAGAAATAAAGAAGAACCAAAAGAAGCTGCTCTCGGTGCAAATTTTGATCAGGGCCCTGAGCCCTCTGGAGCCCGCAGGAACAAGGGCAGGACGTGTTTCTTCCACTCTCTTTGGCCTGTACCTCTTGTGTGTGGTCACCTGGACTTGCAGCAGTGTTTTTATGGAGGATTTCTCTGCAAATCTCTTGCGAGGCCTTCCTGGGGGACACAGTGACCCCAGGAGCACTCGATGTGCTTCTGCCTTGCCCCATCCCATGAGAGTCCCCTTGGTAATGTCCATTCTCTCCCCAAACCCAAGAGAAATGGGGTCCTGCATATTTGAGTACAAACTCGTGTCTTTTGCTCAGTAACAGGGAGGAAAAGAAAACATTATTGTCCTCAGTTAATTGCTTCTTTGTGACAGGCACACTTCAAAGGCACTTTAGTCTCAAGTGCATCTTAGCAGAGAAAAACCCATATTACCGATTTTAACCCCCACTATTTCCAGCCACAAAGATGAATGAATTCCACCTAATAGAATCCCCACATGGTGGAATGTGAAATTAATGTGGGGTTTGGTTGGGGTTGGGTTTTTTGGTTTGTTTTGTTTTTTAAAGTCCTGTTTTAATGAGGTGTTTAGTTTAGCACATTTGGCTCCTCCAAATTACCTCAAGGGGATTCATATGTTAACGAACTCCACAGCTGTTGTTTGTGAAACCAGCCTAGCACAAGCAGAGCATGTTGTGCAAAGATTTAAATGCTCTGTTGGAGAGGTCACTGCACTCCTTTGTCTGCTGTGAGTTATTAATAATGAGCCTACTACTTAATTTTAAACACTGAGTTAATTTTTTTTTTCAGCATCGAATACATTCCAGGTGGGTTTCGTTTGGGATTCAACGCCTGGGTTCCCTGGCAGAGGGAAGCTGCAATCAAAGGATGACCTGATTTTATGCAATTGATGAAACATTTTGGGGTGAGGACAACTGGTGATGAAGTTTCAGGCTTTGGAGGTGGCCTGATGAGCCTGCATCGAGCAGAGAGAACGTTTGCAATGGTAATTGTTTTATAAACATGCCTTGATATGCTTCAAAAGCTTTAATTCTGGATTTCTTAAATTAGGCTGGCTTTGCTCCTGGCAAGCAATAAACTGTTTTCATTTCAGATGTCACTTTACATTTAAGGAAATTAATAACTAGGAAAGAAAAAACAATCCTGTTTGCTAAGTAAGGGCAGACAATCGGTTTATTTCAAGTATCCAGTTAAAATCCACAGCTCTCCTCGTTGAACAAACCTTGGGTTTTAAGGGCCAGAGTGACAGAATTTATATGCTAGAAGAGTAATCCCAGTTCTTACCATCTCATCAGAAGCAGGATGTGCTCTGCTGTTCCTGGAGCCCACCTGGCCACATCCCAGAGTTGGAAAATCCCTTGGGCAGCAGATTGTCCAAAAGAATTGGGCTAGGGACTGCTGCTTCCCAACCTACTCCCACATAGCACATTCCATGGCATTCTGGCTCGTAGATCATTTCATCTTTTCAATATTTGTGTTTGATTTCCTCCATGTGCTTTATTACTGAAAATAATGAATGATTTAATAATGAATCATTAACATCAGAGCAGCCTCTGCTGGCTGGTGGAGACAGAGCTCTGATGCACAGCTCCACGGGGGATTTCATTTGGATGGACCAGGCTTTATTCCCTCCCTCAAAGGTATCAGCATTTAAGTGCAAGGAATGATATTTTGCCTGGAATTTAGGCAGAATATAAAATAGATGTCCAACGGGAGCATTGCCAGATTCGTGCACTCCATATTGGATGAGATCAGGGCTTCTGTCAAACAAATGCAAATGTGGTGTGACTTTCTTGCACACAAAGCAAGAATTTCATCTGAGCCTCCATGACACAGCTCTGAAAACATAATTAAGCTCAGACTCGGAATAAAACCTTTGCCTTCCTCAAGACAGAGATGTTACTAATTATTGTAAAGTGGGTTTGTTTTTTTTTTTTTTTTTTTTTGGTAAATCGTGTTTTTGGAAAGATTTGGCATTGCTAGAAGAGCTCATCTAAAAAGAGAATAATCCGTGTCTAGCAAAAATACAACAATGCTTTCCCCAAATCCTTGTGTTGCTATTTTGCAGAGGCAAAACTGAGGCACAGTGTCCCTGAGAGCTCATTCTCCCAAGGTATTTAGCTTGAGAACAACCTGCAAGCTCCCATGGGTTCAGAGTTCATTTTTAAGATTATGGGATACTTTCCATCCAATACCACCTGAGAGGGACGGTTGGGATGTCATTTAATGTCACCTGCAGTGGCTGCTCAGCAAATGGTCTTCTGTCCTCGAGGCCGGGGGGTGAAATCAGCCCTTCATTTAACACAGGCCATTGGAAACCAGCCATGCACAGGCTCCTCACTTAAGCAGATGAGCTGGATGCAAATGGATGAACAGGATTGCTGATGTTGTGTTCACCCCCTCCCATTTGCAAGCCCCATTTCCAAATGTCCTTTGAATGGGGATAGGTGGAAAGGGGAGAGATTTTTGCATTATTTTCATTGCTAACTCTGAATAATGGAAATGCAGCAAATGCAGCAAATGCAGCATGTGGGCTATTTTTTGGACCATTCTTTGGACCATTCTTTGGACCTTTCTTCTGTGAACATTCAGTTCAAAAATATTTGTTGCACAGTGAATAAGAGGCTGTTCTTTTGCTCAGCATGGAATTAGAATGACTGCCAGTTGGGAATGAAGTCACCTTCCATTTCAGGATCTTTGAGCGAAAAAGGACAAGTTTCCCTGTGGATCTGGATTTGTCATGTGTGTTCCTGAGGAAATGTTAAGAAACCAAATATTTCAGGAAGGTGGCAGGCTTGGAAATGCATTTATACCAAACATTTTGGGAAGGTGGAAGGTTCAGAAATACTTTTCTACCCTCTTCTCCTTTGTTCAGTGCATCCCAGCCCAAAGAGCCCAAAGGCTCCAGAGCACAGCTCCTGTCCCCACTGTGACTTCGCTGTCTCCCAGGACATGCCAGGATTTCCAAAGGGAGCTAGAACTGGGAACAGGTCAGCAGAAACCACAGCACCCCAATATTTCACCTTGTTCATTTATGGATTCCCCAAAATATATATTAAAAGAGCTCAGAAATTCAGGAAGGTGTGGATGGATGGATGGATGGATGGATGGATGGATGGATGGATGGACGGACAGCAGGTACTTGAGGTTCACCAGTACTCCTAAAAGTAAAATCCCCTGACCAATATTTAAGCAACAAAATTAGCGTTCCTTTAAGGAGTAATTCCAATTTTCTAGATATTTCTCAGGTATTTCTAATAACAAAAAACCCCCAAAAATCTAATGACATCTGAAGATGTAGCAGGTCCTGTGGAAAGTAACTTGGTCAAGTCTTTTGGAAAGGGAGACCAACAGTGATAAAGATGCAGACTCACCTCACTCGGGGCCATTTCACAGAACAGCAACACACACTATTTATATAAACCCCATTTATAAAACCCTTGTTAGACCCCTTTAAATGCTCCCTGACACATCCCCACTGGTGCAGTGCCATTTCTGATAAAAGCCCAACTCTTTTCCTGTATCAAAATGCGCTCATTGTGCAGCAATTCAAAGACACGGCTCTTCCTCTTTATGAGCTCTGAAAATATCTCATTAAGAGTTTCACAAATTACCACCATCACTTCTGCTGATGCGCTCGTTCGTCCTCGGAGCCAAAAACCTGCGGCTGACAACTTTAATGGAACAAAGCAGGGCTTTCCCAGGCTGTGATTCAGCACTCAAACACCTCGGTGTCATCTTGAGCTTGGAAGTTTGTTGGAGCCAAGGTGTGAGGTGCCACTTGAGACAAGTGAGGGAAGTGTGGGGATATTTTTCCTCCCCTCTCTCGGATCTACGGTTTCAGCACTCTTCACCATCTGGTGGAACACTTCAGAGAAGAAAACAGTTCTGCAATATCTAATTTTGCCATGTTTTTGGAACATCATTATAATGATCTTTGTGTCATTTAAGTGTGATTACTCGTCCTCCAAGGCTTTTCCTGTTTACGCTTAAATAGTACTGGAGCATGGCCAGATACGCTTGAAATGAAATGGTACAAAATACTACATTTTTATCATAAAGGCTTAAAAGCAACATTTACAATTAGGAGACTCAGCCTGTGCTTTGCATTCCGGTAGGTTTTTTGTTTTGATCTCATTGTAGTAGTAGATAAATAAAATTAATTAAGCAAGCGTAATTGCCGGTTAAATTTTACAAAATCCCGAAGAAATGGAAGGCCTAATTCAAAGTGGCGGTAATGGTGTAAATAATTAAGTCAAATTGTTTTCATTTTCATGCCGCATATTGTTTCCTTCAGCATGTAATGGTACAAGGCAAAGTGTACGCAGTGCTTGAACTAGACAAATAATAGATAAATTTATTCATAAATACTTTGTGGATTGTAATTAGAAGTTCTCTGCTGCAGTGTCTATAGCACCAGTCTATTTTTTCCTTCAGTTTCTGTAAATATTTGTCTGGGTAAATTTGTGCTTTGAGGAATGTAGAGAGAAGGAGAATACATCACAAAAAGTGTTGCAAAATCATCTTTGCTGCTTGTTTTGATGGCATCCGGGGTCCCAGCAGCATGCAAGCTCTGTGTCCTTAGCATGGCCCAGGTGGTCTCTGCCTGCAGCAGGAGGCTGGGAGCTGGGTGTGAGATGAGTTTCTCTTCTCTCACTGCTTGGTGCCCCAAATAGAGCTTTTCCAGACAGGAGATACAAATTACCTGGCAGATCCTGCCAAAAAACCCACGGGATGTCAGGGCTCCGGTAGAGATTGCCTGGACACGGGGCTGGGTGCACCCAGTGGGAGGAACACTGTGGGAGGAGAATGGGATTGTTTCTCTCCAGGCCTGGGGAACTTCTCCATGAACTCGTTCCAGGCAGAGCTGTGATAATCCAGGCTGGGTGGAAGCTCAGGAGATCCTTCAGGGGTCACCTGAAGTATCCTTCAGCCACTCACCGTGGCTTTGAACACTGCTCAGCAACCCTGAAAGGAGAATTTGGGGACAGCCCCCCATCAGCAGCTCCTGGGTGAAAGCCATTTGTGTAACCAGCTCGCTCTCAGCATAGCACAAATTTATTAAAACAGCAGTTTGGAAAATTCAGGGACAGAGAAGGTGAAACCTATTGGATAAATCTGCACACTCTCAATGTATTCCCAATGAGAGCAGTCAAGGATTGCTTTAGGAATTGGGAATGAGTGAAGTCAAGGATTGCTTTAGGATTACCTGTACTCCCTAAGGTTTGAGGCACCTTATTCTGCCCCAGTGCACCCACCTGAGTACTGTGAGTGTTGTTAAGCCATGGAATGAGCAGCAGAAGAGATTCTGGCACTGCTTGGAGCTGGCATGTGCCATTCCTCGACCACCTGGGCACAGAGTGCAGCACCAGGCACTGCAAACAAATCCCTGCAAAGCTCTGCATGGGGGTCAAAAAGACTCCTCGGGTCTGTTGGTTTTTCCATGTTCTTCCAGCTGGAGGGAGAGCTGAAAAATACTGTGGAGCTTTTGTTCACCTCTCGCTGCACTGGAGCAGAGCTTCTGCATAGCACTACTGGCCTCTGCTGCCAGCATGGGAGAGGAGGAGAGCAGAGAGGCTTCCCACACCTCTGCCTCTCCAGAGGGCCTCCTGATCCCTGAGTGCAAGCTGCAGGGAAACCAATCTTTCATCTTTACCTTATTTTCATGCTTACAAATAAAGGTCAAGGCTCCTGTGCTGTAGCCGACGCCGAACGAGCTTTGAACAACCACCCTGAAATGTGATTGTAATTAGTTTCCTTTCAATCTTGATGTGAACAGTGATCTTAAAATGCCAGGACTGTAGCAGTGCATATGATTAACAAGCACACAGAAAGGCAGTCTGCGGAAAAATATGGATAGAAATGAACAAAATGCAAATGTTGCACTGCTTTAAATTTTATTATCCTCCCAGCTCTTCATAAAATACTGTAGACATAGTTTGATTATATTTTTAGTCTAGGGAATTAATTTTTAACTAGGGAACTCGTTTCTGTCTTATGATTACTCTTCTCTTCAATGGCCTGTAGGTCTGAACTAAAAAAAAAAAAAAAAAATCAAAGTTTTTATTGTGCTAATGATGCCCAGAACTCAAATTAATCTCACTTAGGTGTGTGCCATGCCATGCAATATATGCCAGAGCTGCAGGCAACTCGTGCATCTTTTCATACCAGTGATTTCTCCAGGAGCCAGGTGCAAAGCCTGGCCAGGGCTAAGGCAGTGTCCTCACGGTGTCACCACCTGGGAGACTCCTTGGAGGAGCCCGAGTCTGTGCAAGCAGTGGGGGCGAAGGAAGAACAGAGGCAGTGGTATTTCCTGGTCACTCCTCTGATTTCACTTCATTGTCTCAAGTGGCAGCAGAGCCTATGGGAGGGTGGAGTTTTGAGCACGGTGCTCTGGTCACATCCACTCACAGCCCCCGGTCCAGCTCCCTTCTGCACCAAGGGATGGGTGGGAGCTGCTCCCAGGGAGGCAGAAATTCCCTCACCCAGCCAAAAAGGACTTCAGGGCTGCTCCACTGCTTGGAGCAGGAGGAATGGGAAGGAGAAAGAAACAGAAGAAATTACATGGGTAATATTTTGCTTGAGAAACTGCCGAGCTGTATTTTCTACCTGGGAAAAAAAGTGTTGTTTTTTTTTTTCTAACTGCCAAGTAAATTCACTTTGTCAAAAAACAGATCTTAAAAAAAAAATCAGAAGAATAAAGCTAGAAGGCTATGGTGGAGGCACAGAGGAGATAAAACAGAGAAGAGTCTTCAGAGGAGGAATGTGGCTTAACACCCTGCAGGTAACTGTGGCTCTCCTGCCCTTCAGGCTGACTTGTCCTGTAGCATCCTGACCCAGACATGCAGCAGTGTCTCAACCTTGACATTGTTCTGGGAGCCAAAACTGCACTCCAACACCTACCCAAACCTTATTTATTCTCTTCTCCAGACATTTTCAACTCAGATACCCCTGCTTTAGAGCAGCACAATACCCTGATCCAGAGTTTGTGGTAGCCAACACCTCAAGAGCACAGCTCTGCTCAGTTACCTCATCCCACTGCCTTGGGCTCTCACTCTCCACACTGAAATCCACTTCAAATGGAGTGCTGAAAATCCAATTGTTTGCTGTCAAAAAGTTTCCATTTTGTGATGAAAGATGTGACCTTTCCTTTTGGAGTGATTAGTAAACATGAGGTAAAATGCGGGAGCACGCCAGTGTTAACTTGATACTGCCACAGGCTCTGTGCATCAAATATTTCTGCTTTATTCTGAACGTCCTGTTAATGAGAAAAATATTCAAATCAAAGAAATGTGTTTCCTTCAATTCTCTTCACAGTGTAATTTGGAGCTTCAGAATAGCATGCTCAGTTATGTCTGTCTTATTCCTAAATTAGGGGGGGAAGCATCAGAAAATTATTAAATAAACCTCTTAAAACCATTAAGCAACATCCATATTAATTGTTTAATTGCTTTTTTATTATTTTCCATCAGGTAAGAAGTGAATAGCACGCTTGCTCAAAGGATTTCTTCTACAAAACACTTTGGAACACCAAATTCCAAAGTCAGGCAGACTCCAAAGGCAAAATGCCTTGGGAGATGGGCAGGAACCTTTCCTTAAAAACTGCTGGAGAGGCTCCTGTGACCAGATGCAAGGAGCAGCATTTTTTCACATGTTCTGGCACTTCATGGGATGTCTGGCAAAGGCTCACTTCCAGACTGAGCAGCAGGGATGTGCCCGTGCTGCAGAGCCAGCAGCAGGTGGGGGCTCCTCGATGCTCAGCAGCTCCCCAGGGTGGATGCAAGCCCTCTGGGCATTGGGTTTGTTTTACCCAGAGCTGGTGCTTCCCCTCGGGATGAGGATTTATTCATCCCAGCTCCCCTGGGCTGCTGGGCAAGCCATCCCACGCTGCCATCCCACTCTGCATTCCAGGGAATCTCGCCAAGCCAGGGCTTCCCCTCCCGGGGCTCTGCTGCATCCCTGCGGGGCCACCAGCCCACGGTGGGCTCATGGACACGACAGCAGGAGCTGGGATTGCTGAGGAACCATCCCAGCCATGCCCACATCCCAGGAGACTTCCCTGAGGAGGCTCCTGAGCTTCCTGGGAAGAGTGAACAGCGTCAGCACAAACCCAGCGACACCAGGGGTGTTTTGGGGGCATGCAAAGCAGGCCTGCTTCCCAAATTTCCCAAGAGCCACGAGGAATTAATTCCTCAGATATAAAACATGCTTCTAGTATCAGCTAAGATGGCACATACCAAAGGAAACAGATGGGCAGTGTTGTTCCTTTCTCCTTCTTTGCACAGGCTGAATTTTCCATATTGAGTCTGCGTAGGTTGCATTATCCATAGGTGGGATTTTAGGGAATCCAGAGGGTGCTGGGGCCTGCCCAGGCTCCCCAGGAAATGGGCACAGCCCTGAGCTGCCAGAGCTCCAGGAGGGTTTGGGCCATTGCCCAGGGTGGGATTGTTGGGGTGTCTGTGCAGGGCCAGGAGCTGCATTGGATGATCCCTGTGAGTCCCTTCCAACTCAGGATATTCCATAATTCTATAGCAGCTTTTTTTTTTCTCAGTATCCCTTGGGCAGAGTGCTGAGACCACCACACTGAGGCTGGGGACATTTCAACTGTGAAATGAGCCCGTGTACTCCCCAGGTGCACCTTCCATCATCAGCATTACTGCTGGCATTTACTGCCACCCCCATAAAATGCATCTGCACAAAGGCTGTGAACTGCTGATGGAGACTGAACCACGAATGCCTGAATGAGAAGAGTCTTGAAAATTGCCTCTGGAAGGCTGAGAGGACAAAGGACCATGGATTCTATGAAATGGGACACAATACAAACTTTTTTTCTGGCATCTATAGATAGATAGGTTTCTTTTCAGAATCCTGCAAATTATTGGTTGTCTTGTTCCTCATAAGGAGGAGAAGATTAAGGTCCACATGTAAATTTGTTCACATTTCAGCAGCCAGATTTTCCTGGACTACCTTCAGCAGCACCCCTGAAACCCTCTTGAACACCTGGGATGAGGATCTCTCCTCCTAATTTCTGCCAGGACAAATTGTGCCCAAACACACAGTCCTGCAGCTGTCCAAATCCTGGCCTATGGGTTGGAAGTTGCCATCCAGGTCAGGACTGATATTTATAAAAAATCCATCTATGGCAAGTTCTGCACCTCAGCTGCCTGGCTTTATATTTGATTTTTTGTCTCCATGAACATGCACTTATTTCCTAAACCTTTTTTTAAGAAGTATTACCATAAAACAGCTCCTTCAAGAGCAATAACAAAGTCCCATAGTTTCAAGTCCATCAAAAAGACTTTGTCACACTGCAAAATAGAAGTGTCTTCAGAGATAAACCTCTTGCTCCCTAAAATAGTCCCCATCTAAACATAAATACAGAGTCCAAACACCTTGTTATGTAGTTCAAAATTCTGCTCAAATAAAAACTGTTTACAGCAATTCCATCAGCTGTCAGTTGACAGCACTTCTGTACCAAGTATGTGATTAATCCCTCATGTGAAAGTCACGAGTTATGTCAAAATAAATGACAACCAACCCGTCTCACTACTCACAGCAGGGAGGAGATGCTGAGAACGAGGAGCTGGGCACAGCAAAGCCCTCAGCAGGACGAGGACCAGGTACAGAACAAGAAACTTTCAGATTCAGGCTGGATGCTGGTCCTCGGTGGATTCACATCCATCTGTCAGCCTCACTTGGGACCTCGCTCCCTGATTCGAGCTGATGGCAAGGATCTGAGTCAAATAAGTGAATATTTTTGCTAAATGTTGTCTGTCACATCCTGTTAGTCCCGCTGGGTTCCCCGCCATACGATGTGGTGGAACGTCGCGTGATGCAGCAGGGATGATTTCATGTGACATGACAGAGCAACACTGCTGCAGATTTTGGAATAAACACCTGCTTTTAGCAGTTATTTCATCTGCTGGGAGTGGTTTCCTAAAACAGATAACCTGGATCCTGCTACATTGAACTTTGCTCTTTGTATATCTCTAATATCTTCCATAATACTTTGATAATTTTCTTTTATTCCATAAGTCATGTTGCCTTATAGGGTTGGGTTTTCATGGTTTTTCTTTTCAACAGAATTTAAAATGAACTTACAAAAACTGGGAGAAAAGGAACTACTCTAAACCAAGAGGAGACACATGGAAAAAGTTCTTATTATGGAAGGAAGACACCGACTATATTAACAGCAAAGAACATATTTGCCCACAGGTAAAATAATAACAGAAACAAAGTTTAGAAGACTTATTCTTCCTTCAGAAACTTCAGCAGAATGTTATAAGTGAAATCTGGGTAAAAATCTTCTCTCCTTGGAGAAATACAGACACAGAAAAGGCAAACATTTAACTGTTGATTTTGTACTTGCAGATGTAGGTTTTATGAATGGGAACATTTGGAATTTAAAAAAAAAAAACAAGTTTTGGGTGACCCTTTCTAGAATTCTGCTTCATTATCCTTGACCTGACTGACAGAAATATTAGCAGTGGGGAATAAAACTGCTGGTTTAGTTATTTAAAAACTGAAGTAATTTATTCATCTTGAATAGATTCTCTCCTTCCAAAAATCCTTCCATCTGCATGTGAATGCATGAGAGCTAATTAAATTGGCAGCCATGGCTCTGTACTTCTCATTTGGAGGACCTTCATCTCAAGCTAGAAGAGCTTCATCCTCCAGGACCTTGTTAGAGAAGAGGGAAAGGGGATCAAACACAAGTGCAAAGTTCAAAACAGACATGGATTTCAGGAAAAAAAAAAAAAATAATAAACCAAAATAATTAAATTTGGATCACCCCAGTCTTCTCAAAGGGAATAAAACTGGTCCCACAAAGCTCCAGAGATGGTTTCTGCACACAGAAGCTGGCAGAGAGATTGGGAATGTTCTTTGTGTACCTGGCACTTGTGATGGAAAAGCCACAATGTCACTGGGTCCCTGCCAGGATTCCACCTGTCCTTCCTACCCCTTGCCCAGGACAAGATGCCACCTCTCTGTATGGCAGGCAAAAATTCTAAATTTAATTAGAATTACTTTTCAGAGAGGCATCACAAATCTTGGCATTTGATAAGACAAATGGAAATGGCCCCAAATTGCACCAGAAGAAAGGGACTGGATATGGGGAAAAATTTCTTCAGGAAAAGCCTTGTCCAGCCCCAGCACTGGTGGAATCACCATCCCTGGAAGGATCTAAAAGATGTGTAGAAGTGGCATTTCAGGATATGGTTCAGTGGTGGCCTTGGCAGTGCTGGAGGGACTGGTTGGACTTCTTGATGATTCTTCGCTAATATAAAAATTTCCCCGATTCCGTAATTCCACGATTCCATGAAACACGGGCTGGGCTTCTGGTCAGCAAGGAGGAGAGGGCCTTGAGCCCTGCAAGGGGGGAGAAAAAGGCTGATTATTGTGGCAAATGTGTCTTCCCACGGGGACTGTGCTGCTGTGTCACCCCGTGGTGGCCCTGGGGACCCGGGGGTCCCTCCCTGAGCGCGGGCAGCGCCGGCAGGCAGCACGAGCTCGCTGCTCCTCATCAGAACCAGGAGCTACACTGGGATTCATTTTCTCCAACTGCAGAGCACCTTGTGACCTTCAGTAAAAATTAAACACTCGGAGGGATTGGGCAAAGCAGATTTTAATTTCTAATAAATCCAGGCCGCCGGTGCCTCCCTTTGTAGAAAGGCCCCGAAGAGCTCCCGCGCTGTGCGAGCCCTGCGAGCTGGCAATGTATTTTAATGTATTTATTTGATGATGCATTCATTCTTTCATTCATTCATCTATTCAGTCATTCATTCAGACACTTGTTCATTCATCCCTGTCCTTTTGCAGGAAGAGAACATAAGCCAGCAGTGGCATACTTCTTCACTGTCCTGATTTACAGCCACGGCTCTGAGTTGGTATCAATAAATCTCTTTGGCCCTCCTCAATCCAGCATTATCCCTCATTAGTGACTGGGATTTAAAAAAAGGGATTAAAAATAATATCAGATTATAAATAGATGGGTAGATATGTGTATTGTTTGCAGTGCTTTGATTAAAGTGCTGGGCTGCTGATGGGGTTTTTTTTCTCTTTTATTTAAAATCTCTCATATTCACAGTTCTCTGGACCTTGCAATTATTTTCACAAACACTCCCTGATATTTTATTAGCTGGCCCAATATTTTTTTTTTTTTATCAGGGATGGATAACTGCCCTCCCAGAGGTTGTTGATGTCAAGGGAAGCTCTGCTGAGCTTGGCTCTCACCTCTACCTTTGCCTGTGGGAGATTTTTGGTGTTTTCTGGCCCAGGGAAATATTTATTTAAAACTATTTTAAAATAACCTTTGTGGGGCCATCCCAGCTCTGGCTGTCAGACTGTGTGGGTTGTGTCTAGAATTGCTTCCCCATCACTGCTCTTCTCAGCCCAAACATGCACATTTTATCTGCTTCTGAGTATGCTTTAAACATGGGAATATTTTCTCTGAGGAGGACTGAACTAAAGGGGAACTACTCTCTGAGTTGGGATTACTCACCCTCTAATAGCTGCTGGAACAATTTTTCTCCCATATCTCTGAAATACCCTTAATTAATCTTGCAGACAACTTGCAACATAATTGTGTCCCTAAACTGTTAACCTTGAAAAATATTTGACAGTGTATTACCATCTCAGAAACTTGTTATCACAGGGAATAGAGTAAATCCACAAATATCCTGGTTTCTCTTGAAAGTCACAGAATAATTCTTTGTTGACAGTCTTTATGTTTTTTTTTTTTTTTTTTTTTTTTTTTTTTTTTTTTTTGTTCCTGTCCCCTTAGTTTTATTTTTGACCTGGTGGCAGGAGATGCAGGAGAGAAAGGGGGCACGTTAGAAAAAACAAACGAACAGCAGTCTGGAAGAAAAGGTGGTTATATATTATGCATAACCTAGTGGTTTTTATACAAAGGAGCTGTCCCTTGCATTTCTTCCTCATTTGCATATCTTCAGGGCACCAGAGGACAGAGACACTGGATGGCACCAGCTGCCATCTGCAGTCGGGTCACAACTGGTCCCTGCTAAACCAAACAGACAAAAACACAACCCTGCAGCCCAGGGAGGGCAGAGCCCGAGCTGGCCCGTCCACACAGCTGCTGCTCCCCAGATATACAGCTCCTGCTGAAGCCTTCACTTTGGTTTTCATGTTTTCCAGACTCTGCACTGCCTCAGTGTGTGACTCTGAACTCCACACGAAGTGCCAGCAGCTCTGCTCACAGCTCAGAAACGTCACCACAGGACACGTGAAAGCACGACGTGAGCCGCTGCTATTGCAAAGGTGAAAAAGAGGAAGTTTATTTTCTGACTCCAGCGTTTATACTTTTCCAAAGGTGACAGTGGATTGGAGGGTGAATGCGCCACCTCTCCAATGGCATTGGACAAATAACCAGCACATCAAATTTCTCCGCCTCCATGGAGAATTGGTAAATAGGTTGTTTACAGAAAGTTGTGTGAGAAAGTTCTCTGCAAGAATGTAAACTCAGAAGGCTTGAGGAAATCTTAAGAATCAGGGCAACACAGGCACACAGAACAATCATTCTCCAGCCCCAGAACTGTGACAGCTTCAGGCCCAGAAAGTGCAAACAGGGAATGGAGGAGAGCAACCTGGGAGGATGGGACTGCACAACCTGGAGCTGGAATTGGACAATTAAACCCCATATGGAAATGGACCAAAACTTATAAAAGTGTGAAAACTCATGGCCAGGAGTCTATCTTGGGTGTAGCCTTGGTTGGGCTCTTGTGCTGCCCAAGGTGTATCCTGTAAAGGCTTTTCCATAAATCCCTGTTTTATTCTTTAACTCTGTTCCAGGAGGGAATGGCGATGTCCCCCAGGCTGGCGCCTGCTCAGTGGGGCTGGGACACCCAGAGGTGTGAGGCACCTGCCCTGTCCTGCCACCAGTGACCCTGGAAACCTGATTAACTTCAATTAAAGTCATTAACATCTCTTGGTCACAAGCTCTGCTCTGTTTAACAGCTTGGCATCCACTGTTGCTAACAGTGATGGGCTTCTCCCAGGCCTGTCTGCTGTTCTCACTACGCTGCCATTTGAAATCACCAGGCAAAAAAAAAAAAATAATCAGGAGCTTAAAAAAGCTAAAGCAGACAGGCTGTTTCAGATTATTTCAGTATGTGTGCTCGCTGCACCAGCCAAATGTTCCTGTTAAAGCCATAGTCTGATTTTTCCCCCTGAAAATCAGGTTATAAACAAAAGGATTAAACAGAGACCAACCCAGGCAGAGAATTTAGATCTGGGTTCAAATATGAGGTGGAAATGATGGAAATGCTTTGGTTTGAGGCCTTCTCTATTTTAATAATAGTCCTTTTCAAATATATGTATCCTTTATGTATTTTTATATCAGGGATTATCTGTGTATCTTGGGAGAAAACAGAAAAGGAGGTCATTATTTTACAATTCAGTTTGGAGGAATTGGAAGGTGGGGATCATAGGGACAGCAAGCACAGCTGCATTTCTTATAATTTTCCCATTAGAATATACTAATTTCCACACTGCTGCTCCCTCATTTTTGGTATGTTTGTAGGTATTATTCTCATTTTTGGATCTAGCAACCCAGACATTTGAAAAGAAGGTGAGTGGTTTTCACTAAAGGAACACTTTCTCACTTAATTCAAACACTCATTCAGTTTGTATTTGCTAATCTTCATATAAAATTAAAAATAATTTAAAAATGCAGCTAAATGATATTATATGAGGTTGATATTATGTGAGGTTTCAATGTGTATTCTGAAAAATTAAACTCAATATATATCATATATTTATACAACTGTACCTAAAATGGTTCCAAGAGAGGTTTTGGGCAAGGGAGGGAGGGATAGGACAAGGGGCAAGGGTTTCTTATTGATAGGGGGCAGGGCTAAGGGATATTGGGAAGGAATTCCTCCTTGGGAGGGTGTGGAGGCCCTGGAATAGAATTCCCAGAGCAGCTGTGGCTGCCCCTGGATCCCTGGAAGTGTCCAAGGCCAGGCTGGAGCCACCTGAGGTAGTGGAAGTTTTCCCTTTGCAGTGTTTGATTTCCTCCTCGTGGGGAAGATTTGTTTGGCTCACTCCTTTTTGCATATAAGAACACTTAAAAAGAGGTTTTTAATTCTCACTAAACAAAGGGACTAAAATGAAAAAAAAAAAAAACCCAAAACCTAGAAAGGCTTTCCAGATATTTTTACTCATTTCAATCAGCTTGTTCTAACGAGAGCAATTCCATCAGCAGCACCAATCCTATCAATTCATTTATTTACCCTAGGAACAGCTTTATCCCAGGGATCCATCACTCTGCAATTCCAGCTCCTTTGGGACTGTTTCAGGTTTTTTTTTGCAGAGTTCTGTTTGTCCTACACGTGCCACAGCTGCCTATTGAAGCACCAGCAAAAGCCAAAGCTTTGGGGAATTCCCAACAATGAAGTTGAAATCTCTTTCCTGGTTAGTATTCAGCCACACTGTAATGTTTAGCAGACATTTTCCCTTCTCCCAGTTTTCAATAGGCTGCATTTATCAGCATGGAGTAGCAATCAACATGTATTTGCTCATGTATTTATAAAAGTCAGCTGTGTGCTTTCACATTATTTCAATTTTTCCTTTAAAACCCCTTTGCTTTGTTTGCCTTCAGCAGGGTGGATTTGATGTGTGTATGGTTGGTGTGCAATAAATCCAGGAGTATTAGCACAGGTATTTCATTAATAGCTAAAGTGAATTATTTATGGAGCCCCTTGTTCCATCCCCAGATTTATTTAATATTGGCATTATAGTATTAGATAAGTTATCTTCAAAAGAAAAAAAAAAACTGGATTGTTATTTGTATCTCTGCACTTAAAATGACAATTTCCTACTGGGAGATAAATTCTAATACCACTGGATTCTTGAGAAAATCATATATTCTGCAAAGCTCTGAGGGTGATCTGAGATAATTAAGCTGTGAATGGACAGCATTTCTAAAACTCTGAGGAATGACTGCTCTGGATCAAAATGAGAAGAACAACCATGATTTACCCTGAGTGACCAAATCACTGATGTGATTGTTTTGTCCTTCCAGCAATATTTTTCCAAAGTAAAAAATGCAAAAATGTCCTATCCTTGAGGAAAGCCTTGAGGAATTTAATTCTGAGAAGTCAAAAATTTAATTTAATTCTGAGAAGTAAAAAAAAAAAATTGATTTTTTTAGTGCTGCTTTTCTCAACAAGTTGATTACAGCTACAAAGGGTCGTGAAAGACAATTAGAAGACACAAGGCATTTAAAATCTTATTATCTCCCAAAATGAAATAAAAAATCCAACTCCTACTCCCCCATTCCACTTATGCCACAATCCCCCAAAGTCCCACCAGCAATGTTCCCAAACACAACCAACTGCACCACAGAATTGGGAATTATGGACACAGATTGGAAGGGAATTTATTATTCCTGGAAGGGGAAGGGGGTCTTAAACATATTACACAGAAAATAAAGGTCCACTTGACATATTGGAGTAGTCATTCAACAAATGTGTACATTATGCATTCATTTATCTCCCCTCCTTATGTCATTGGCTTGTCTCATCAAATAGTTAAAATACTGTGCTTTCAGATATTTAGACCAAGCCACAGGTTTTTTTTTTTTTATAATATCCAGTTCAGAAGAGCACTTTGACACTTGCCTGGACCCCACTGTCTCCAACTTAATGGGCATTAACTGTCCTAGCTGAGTTTCTGGAATAAAAGCCATTGATCTGTGTCAGTCAGGATCTTGAAAACTGAAGACCTGAGGTTTCAAATCCCAATCTGCTCATATGCATTAAAATAAACTGGAAGTCTTCACTGGACTTGGGCTCAGGCTCTGACAACCCCAACTCCAGCTAAAATTCATTTGAGTAAACCTCAGAATAAAACTGAATATTTCCCTGGCAAGACAAAAAAGTTGAGATGATGATTGTGATATTATTATTTTCATTTATCGTTATTATTGTTGTTGTTATTATTGTTGCTATCATTGCTACATAATCCTTTCTCTCTGTTCAGTGGAATGTCCATCCTGCAGCAGCAGTTGGGGATTTCTATTTTACAAATCAAACCCCAAGTGCAGTGAAATAGAGCTGGTGAGAGCTCAGGAAAATGATTCAGAGTTGAATGGATTCATTCAGGATGCTTTCCCTGTCTGCTGGCACATATGGAACACGTGGGGATCAGCTGAGCTATAATTATAAGACAACATCAAGAATGGTCAAAAATTTCCTGGGGCAAACACCCCAAGGAGGGGAAGGATCCTTTTGGGGGCTGCAAGTAGGATACATGGGACTAGAGGGGAAATGGGATTGAAGATGAAGAATTTTTTTTTTTTTTTTTCCCAGTAGCACAACCAGCTAAACTAAAATAATCCCCAGGGGAGGAACAGAAATGCAGCTGTTTGGTGTCTGATGTTGGAAACACAGAGTGGACAACAATTTTACATCTGCCCAGAGGTGTGGGGGCATCCTAAACCAACCTCACTGAATCCCTGACCTTTCCAACTGCCTGGGTTATTTGCAAGGAATATGGATCAGATCCCTAATTCCTGCACTGTGATTCCTCCATTTGTACATGGTAGATCACAGCAGGTGTGCAGAATTAATGAGACACCATCATTAAATTTAAATTAATTTCTCTTTTTCAGATATAGAAAATTCCCACACAGCAAGTGGGGTTAAAAAAACAAGATTATATTTGTTAATGTTCCTCAAGAAATGCTTCTCCGTAGAGGCCAGAGTCATAATTAAAACTACTTAATCCAATCCCTCGAGATCTTTCCATACATGTTTCATGTCCCAGAGCAATTAGAAATATAAAGTTATTTAAAGTAAATCTGTCAGGAGGAAAACTGGACTGGTTTTCCTGCTCAGATCCCAGCGGGACAGGATGAGTCTGACTCCAACTGTGTCAGCTCACGGCACGAAGGAGAACAGGGATGAGAGGGAGAGGTTTGTCCACAGAGGTGGGCGAGCTGGAGGAGGAATCTCCCACTCTGCTGAGCTGTCCAGAGCCTAAGGAACTGCAGAATTAAGCCTGGCCTTTATTAAATCCCCAGTCCTGGCTTTTAATAGGATCAGCTGTATCCTCAATTCCTGAAATCCGAGTTCAGCTCACTTCAGGTTGCTTTGTGTTGTGCTCAGCCACAAACCTTGCACTCCTTCCCCTGCCCCTGCTGACAACTGAGATCATATTTCTTAGTGGCTCTAGCATGCAACCCTCTCCAATTCCCTCGTTTGGGGCTGACTTCGTTAGTGACCTCCCAGAGCAGCGTTTTTCCGAGTCAATAATTGCATTTCCATTTTAACAGCAGGATTGTGAGCCCTGACATTGGGCTGTGTGGAAATGATGCTTCAAGAATCCTGGGGTATCTCACCACCTCCACCTGCATGTCCAGGGAGGAGCAAAATGCAGCTGCTCTTCATGAACCAGGCACCACCTCTGTAGAAGCCCAGGGAGATGAAATTTAACTTGGTCATGACCCACAAGATGGTTTTTATTAATACATTCTTCTCTCCTCTCTTCCCTCTCATCCTTCTGCCTCTCCAGACAGAGCAAAGTGTCCCCAGGACTGGATCAACCCAGAGGTGCAGGGAATGATTTGGCTTGGCCACACTTCTCCTGAGCTAAAGCAGAGCAGGAGCAGGCTCAAATTCAGATGAGATTAAGAAAAAACAGAGGCAGCAGAGACAAAAACTATGGAGCAACAAACAATATGAGTTTTGCCTCTCAGCAGAGGCACAGCCAAGAGCAGCCTCGGAGTTTTCCTGCCCGAATCAAAACTCCCACAATCTTCAAGCGAGGCCAAGGATAAAACGTCAGTCCCAGCAAATGACATTACTTCTGTTGTTATTAAATCTTAGGAAGTTTGAGGTGTCTGAAGGCCCAGTCCACATAGGTGTTTGTTTATAGGTATGAATAATACATGCTAGATAATGTAAATTATGTATAGACCACCAAGCCTTCCCAGACAAAGTGAATTACTGAGCTTGGTACCAGCTCATACCAGACCTGCTGATGTCAACATCGACAACGCCTTGTCCTCGCCCTGGAGGGTGTTCCATGAGAATGGAGCTCCTCAGCTGCTCCAGAAGGACTGAAGGACAACTTAAGGGGTAAAAAGAAACTTGAAAACACCTTGAAAAAGGCTGGAGATTTGCTGCAGTGCTGTATCCAAAGGAAAGTAAACACACATGGCTTCGTTACACAGCTCACTGCACCCAGCCAGGGAGATGCAATCCCTTTTCCCTGGCCACATTCTCCATCTCATCAGCGCTTTCTGTCCAGGAAAGCCAATAAAATAAGAACGTGTGTTGCCAAGGTGAAGCTTCAAGAGTTACAATTTTAAATTTCCTATTAGGGATAAGGTAAGATTTACGGGTGATATACTGATTTATAAATATGTTTAGACAGTGAGTATTTCTGGCTTTAGGCTGGAATCAGAAAGCTCAGTTTAAAGAAAGATTTTTAAAGGTTTTGTGGTACATAAAATAAATCCAACTTATACTTTCAAAGATCAGTCTGACTGTATAAAAGATGATGACGGCGACAGTGGGAAAAAATGTTTCTTATATCCACAATGTTCCATTATTTTCTCATTAACCGGAGTTTTAAAGGGAATCATATTAGTGCCTCCAGAGGACGAGCTATATAAACAAGAGCTACAAATTTATCTGTGCATTAAAACAAATGCTATGGTAACAGGTTTGATTGCTTTGGCTGCAGTTTAGAAACCTACAGGGTGTATTATCCCGAGATAATCTCACCCTTGGGTCCTTTTATAGATTAGATATCCTACCTCCAATCCTGGGAGACACAGCCTGGCTAATAATGCTCCCCCTGCCCTTGGTTTGTCACCACTGCACCCTGCCTCTTCCAGCTTCAGATAACACATTGCTCAGGCCATTTCATTTTGATCATCCAGAATCAATAGTTTACAGCTGGAGAAGGTGCAAAGATTTATATCCTTGGACAGAGCAGGGAGGATTTCCTGCAGCTGGTAGAGCAGGGGCAGTGCCAGCCTTGGAGTCCAGTGATGGATGATCAGGGCATTGGGCACCCCAGGGTGGGCTTGATGGCCTTCACAGAATCACAGAATTCCCAAAAGTCACAGAATTCACAGAATCACTGGGTTGGAAGAGACCTTCAGGATCATCAAGTCCAACCCAGCCCCAACAGTTCAACTCAACCCTGGCACCCAGAGCCACATCCAGGCTTTGTTAAACACACCCAGGGATGGTGACTCCCACCTCCACCACTTCTGGAATGGGCAGCCATTCCAGAACTTCATCATCCTTTCTGTAAAAACTTTTTCCTAATATCCAACCTCTATTTCCCTTGACAAGGGAGCTCTCAAGAGTTCATAGGCTCAGGATTCCCTGGATTGTCAGGGGCACACAAGGATCACCAAATCCAGCTCCTGGCTCTGCACAGCACCACCCCATGAACCCCAACATGTGACTGAGAGTGTTGTCCAAACACCTCCTGAAGGTTGGGCTGCAAACCACCCAAAACAAAATTCCTTTGGCCACATCTTGGCATTCCAAGCCTTGCTGGGGTCCCTCCCAGCCCACCAGGGCACGGGCACAACTCAGAGCTGCTTAGGCTGTGCTGCCTTCCCAACCATCTGTGAGAAACTCACGTGGGGCTGGACTTCTGTCAAGAACTTGTATTTTTAAATCCTTTGTTTGAAGTCCTATGGGTGTAGGTTTACTGATTCAGGATGATTTCAGCCTACATCCATAATTTTCAGGTCATCACAGAAATTCCTTTGAGAATTCCATCAAAATCTGAGCTGCAGGTGGTGAGGGATCCTCAGGCTTTGGCTGGCACATCTGTGGTGGACCAGAGTTTGGAGAAGTGCACAGGGATGAGGACACAGGGTCCTGCTCTTTGCACTGTGGGTGAGGTGGTGCCTGAAAGGCTCAGATCCCCATGACACAAAAATCTGGGAAGCTGAAGGCATTATCCACTCTCCAGGCCTGAGCTTTTGTCCTGGCTTGTAGGGAGGGGGTTTACCTTTTCCATTTCACAGGAGGCTTTTGCCTTCCTTTCAAACCAAGACAGATTTTCAGCAGCCCAACCTCTCTCAGAAGAACCTCACACTCACAAGAGCTGAAGGAAATCAAGCTCTCAGCACATCCCCTCCATGCTGAATCAGCCTACAGCTGCTTTTCCTGCTTTTTCCCACTCATCCACAGCTGCCCTCCCCCTGCTCACTGCAGCACCACGATTCCCTGTGAGTGATTTTCCTGGATGAGCTGCAGCATGCTGGCACTGGGGAGTGATTTACAGGTGATACCTTATTAAAAAAAAAACCAAAATACTGCTGCTTTTCAACCTCTACAGCAAATCCTGAGGGTTAGCAAAGACCCCCGCCAAGGTCTCAGGCTGCTCGGGTTGCTTTTATATTCTCTTCCCAGGATAAATTGCTTCTGAGCATGCCTTCCCCTGTCACTTCTGCTGAGACACTTCTGAGTGTCAGAAATTCCTACACCTCCAAGCCAGCTGTTGAGAGGATCCCTGTTATTACCACGACGTTGTCAGCGACAATAACAACAGTTAATAAGTGATGCTAGGGACAAAAATGTCTGGTTCCTGTGTACAGCTTGTCATCTGCAGTCAAACCTAGCTCTGCTAAAGGAGCCTTTGGAGGGAGTGCTGAAAAAAGGGATCTCTTCTGGGAGAGGGCTCTGTTAAAAAGGCATCCATGTTTAATTCCACTTAATCTTCTCCAACTTAAAGGCGCTCATGTAAAAATCAGTCTGAGCCTGTACATACGTGCATTAAGAATTTCTGAATTTAAAGGGGCTGTTCCAGCCTTCAGCAGGGTGACAATTGAGGCTTGGACACACTGCCTTGGGCAGTGCTACCAAAATCTCACTTGGGGACAGAATCAAGAGTTTGGACTCTCAATTCAGAGACAAAAACCACAAAAAAGCAGGTAATTTGTGTATTTGTGTACTTGTTGCCCTTGCTCTGAACAAGAAATCACATTTTTGCAGGACTTTGTCACAAATTCTTTGTGGCTAATTCGTTTTCTGTTTTGTATGGGCTAAACTCAGGGACTCACTGATATTTGCCTCAGCAAATTGTTTATGGAGTGGTTTTTTGCACCTCTCATGCAGAAAAAAAAATTAAAAGTGGGCCTGAAAAGGAGCTGCTTGTGACACCTGAGGGAGACACATCCTTGCACTCTGCCTTGCCCTTCTCCTGGGCTTTCCAGCTCTGCAAATGCCTCCTGCAGGAAATCTCCCTCCCTTACACACACTGTGTGCATTTTACCTCTCCCAGCGTATTAAACAGCCCATGTAAGAAAAGTGGATGAATTATTGAGCCTGTACAGGGGAGAACAGGGGGAGCAGAGAGGATATTCCATGGTGTGATGCAGCCAGCACACATTTCAGTGGGAATCCAGGTGGAGGGAGCCTGTGGTTCACAGCTCAGGGCACTCCTGGTGGATCTCAGGCACTTTTTCACTGTGGTTACCTCACTCAGGTTCTGAGCCTAAGCTGATAAAAAAGCTTCTACAAATTATTTAAGTGAGAAGCTCAGCTCTGTCTTCAAATGGAAATTGAAATTCCTTCCTTGTAAATCCAAGCCATGGGGAGATCCAGGCTTGCTGCTTCATTTTGATCTTTTGCAGCATTCATTGGCTGTTTAATTTTTTACATTAAATTATTCCTTTTGGCTGGGAGGGGAGTCCTTTGTCTTCCACATCAGTCTGGATTTTCCCACCTCAGATAATTTCATCAGGTGATTTCCTTCCTGCATGACTTGAGGGCTTTGTAGCTGAACATTGCCTCCAACTGACCACAGGTAGATGATCAAGCAAGGCAAAAAGTCAACGAAAGCCATAATTCTGTCCACCTGGGAAAAACCAGCAACTGCAAGATATGGATCTTCCTCATTTTGTATCTTTTTCTACCTTTTCAGAGTTCCTTTTTTTTTTGTATGTGGACGAAGGTCAAAGCCCATTTTGTCCAACAGCGCAGACTTTTGTGCTTTGTTTTGTGTCAACTTCATTTTATCAGTTCTTTTCCTTTGATTGAAGTGGAACATCAAACTGAAAATCACTCCTTCATCTCTTACACTGTGAGTCAGGGAGAGAAATCTTTACACTTTTTAGGAAATAATTGGGCAGTGCTGCAACAGGACCTCCTGAGAAAATCGTGGTAACAGCCTGTCATGGGCTTTGGGAATAGAAAGGAGAAAAATTGTTTCATGAAAGCCTTTAAACAGTTGTATCTGCAGCCTTCAGGTGAGCGGATTTCATGTGGGCAGTGAGGAATAAATCAAGCTCTTACATAATTTTTTTCAGTCTGCATTGTTCCTGTCCCGAGCTCCACAATTTTGCAGATCATTTTGAGCATTTCAAAACCTGAAGGTTATTTTTAGCCCCTAAGAAGTAGCTTCCACATAAATAGTTGTTGCTAATGTATTATAAACTCGGATTAGCTTAATTAGGGACTTCACAGGAAAGTAATGACTGTTTAAGCCCTGAAAACAAGCTAATTATTTTGTATCAATCGTTGCTAACACTGTCTTCAGTTCTTCTTAAGGTGACTGTTCAAAAAGATGTATAGCAGACATGCTAATTAATGGATTTCTCGCCATTATGTTATCAGTTTTTGTAATATATTACAATTCTACCTTTATTGTAATATATTAAATTCCTCCTTTATGTAACACTTCAAATATATATATATATATATATATATTTGAAGTGTTACATAAAGGAGGAATTTTATATATTACATATATATATATATATATATACATTGTGTACATATATATACATATATATATATATATATACATTTATACATTGTTGCTCAGGTTATTTGACAGCCCGATTCAGTGCTTTTTTAAGGTTACATCACCATCAAAGTTGCTGCCAGAACTGCACAAGATCCAACAGGGATTTCTCCCCCTCTGCTCTGCTGGAAAAACAAATATTTTCAGCATTTTTGCCACGAATTTTCATCAGTGCCTTCTATTTGTATTACTTCATCACAAGCCATTTGAAAGTGTTAAATAAATCCAAATTAATAAGCAGAATTTGAGAAGCTGAGCTCCCAAGGGGCAAGACCCCTTTAACAGCATCTGAAGCCCCTCTGGATCATTTCCTTCCCAGTTGTCCTTTTCCTGCCATTCCACCTGTTGGGACTCATGTTAAATACCAAGAGTTAGGGATATAAAGCCCATAAAATACCCACATTTTACAGAATACAATGAAATTCAATTTATGGCACCTTTCTGTAACTAGTGTTTGGACTAATATGGAATATCCAGCATTTAATTCTTATTGCTATTTCCCCTTTTTTTTGCAGATGACAGTTGTCTTTTCTTTAAAATCCTCTTTTTATTTTCAATTCTTCTGTTCTCACCTTTCATATTCAGTATTTTTTCACTGTGGCAGCCTCTGCACAACCCATTGCTTCAACTTCCCATGTGTTCCCACACATCATATCCATATGCCCAGATCCCAGTGGTGGGTTTGCAATTAATGCCTCAATTTATCCTGCCACACCACCTCTCACAAAGTGGCAACAAAAGGTTCCTGGTTAGAGCCCTGATTTCCATAAAAGAGCCCTGGAACTGAAGCAGATGAATTCTCAGCTCTGCTTTTCACTGGCACTGACTCTGGCTCATCCTAAATTTCCCATGGTGTTCGTCAAAGGAAATCCTGCCTTGGAAAAGGAGGAAAATGGACAAATGCAGAGATAAATATACAGGTGCATGGTTTCAGTAAATACAAATATCTGTTTCAGCCTGAGGAATGCAATCCCACAGATCCTGCTGCAGAGCAAGGGGCTGACAGGAAATGATCACACTGTGATCAAGCAACCAGCCAGAGAATGCTGCTAGGTATTAAAATCCAAATTATTGACCTTCATCAGGCAGTGGCTGCTGTTAGGGCTTGTCAAATCCAAATTTCTGAGCTGGTGCCTTTCACAGGATCCCTGGGGATGAAGGCCCTTCACTGAGGACTGAAAATTCCAGCTCTGCAGCATCCCTGCTCCGGCTTTTTTTCCCTCTGAAACTTCCCATGGTGTCATCTGATCTAACCATGGCTGGATAATGTTGGATCCAGAAGAAATCTGCCAGAGAAAATGAGAGTTCCTACATTTCCTGCTGGAAATGCCCATGAATTATGGCCCCAGCCAGCACTGAGCGGCTCCAGCTCTGTGGAAAGGCTCTGAAGGAAGAGGAATTCCATTTTTATTTTCATTTCATTTCAGGGCATCCTCAGGATTGTCCCAAGCACTTGAAGGAATAGTGGGCAGTCACAAAGAAATCTTTATTTTTGCCTTCTCAGAGCCACAGCCAGGAAGCAGTGACACCTCCTGTGGCACAGAGAGCACAGGGACAGCCCTTCTTTTGTACACTGAGGGCAATTCTTGAGGCAAATTCACCCCTGAGCTCAATTCTTGGGTTAAATTTACCCCGAGCAGCCCTTGGTGAAGCTCTCACATGCAGGACACACCAATTTTCCACTGACACTCCCATCAAGTGAGTGTGACTGCCATTTATTGTTGTCATAACTGGATGATTATTCATTTTATGCTCAGTATTTTGATCCTAAAGCAGATCCCAGCCTTCGTGTCTTATAAATACCATCCCCAG
This sequence comes from Lonchura striata, assembly GCF_050655825.1. Lineage (NCBI taxonomy): Eukaryota > Metazoa > Chordata > Aves > Passeriformes > Estrildidae > Lonchura > Lonchura striata. The sequence goes on from NC_140711.1 coordinate 28,964,768, forward strand.
CTCCCTCCTAAAGCCAGCTCTGCACCCCGGGGAGCCCTGGCAGAGCACCTTGGCCATAGACCCTCCTCAGGTGTTTCCACTTGATGAAACAATTAATTTTTTTGAGATCTTTAATTGACATTGTGATCCCAAGAGCACAGTGGGAGTTAAATATTTCCTTTTTATAATTGCACATTTCACATGCCAGAAGCAATTTCTGGATTATATCCCCGGGACCATATTCTACACCAGAATTGAAACTTTGTGATGGAAATTAATTACATTTTCGGTATGTCTGAATTACTGATGAGCCAAAAAAAAAATCTATCTAAATGTAGTTTTTGGAGGAAAAAAAAACAAGAAGTGGTGCTGTGATCTCTTTTGTAAAATAGCTTCTCATGTCACCATTAAAGTTTGTTCTCTGCCTGAAAGTCCTGCATGGAAAAATCATGGCTACAGAATGTGGTCTTTGAAAGAAATGTTGCATGAGATTAAAAATATCACATCAGCTTTCAGAAGAGAAATCTGAGAAAAACTTGGAAAAATAAAAGCATTTCCAAGTCAAATATTTGAGATGAAGTGTTACCCATGGGAGCTTTCTTCATAAATACATAAAAGCAGCTTTTGGGGAATGCCCATAATTGCTGCATTACATATTCCTGCACTTGGCAAACTGATGCTTGAGTTTGAAAATAAATCAATTTGGGCTTTTGCAAGCGAGAGGGAGAGACAAAAAATATGTTTGTGTTGGGCTGCAGTGCTGGAATCTGAGGTATTGATGATTCTGAGATTGTAAAAGTCTCTGTCTGTCAGCCCCCTGCCAAAGCAGAAGCCATAATTGGTCTGTGCTGGTTTCCAGGTTGTTTATTCTGTTTATCTCTCACATGTTCTGCTGCCCTGCCCAGCTCTGTCCTGCAGGGCAGCGTGTGGGGCTCTGCCCTCAGTGGGATGTGACAAACATTCAATACCAGAAACTCCCTGGGCTGGATTTACAAGAACGTGCCAATATCTGTCACCTACGTTGGACAGTGTGTCCCCAGCCTGAACCAACAGAAAAATGCCAACACCACAGTGAGACATGGAGGGCATGAAGAAGGAGAAAAAGGACAAGGCACACCCAATTTCCTCCAGCTTGTCCCCTTTGGACCCCTCATCTAGAATCCTAAAATTTTACTTTTGCACCCATGCCACACTTAATTATTACTTCTATCAAATACTCAGAACTTGTAATTCATCCTGCAAGATTGAAAACTCTTTTCCATGGACAGAGATCACAGCCAGTGTCTCTGGGGGCTCTGTCCAGGGGGGTTCCTGACCCCTGCCAGGGTTCCAGACCTGCCAGGGCAGCCAGAGGGAAGCCCTGGATTCCCACACTGCAGTAATTTTTGGAGTACATCAGCAACTTTGGGGGCTTTAATAGGTTCACCGAGAAGGGCTTTTGTCCCCAAGCACAGCACACCCCAAAAGCAGGACAGTGGGGACAGAGGAAGGCAATTCCACGGGGTGTGGATGTGCTGCTGAGCTCTGCCTTGCCCAGGGGTATTTATAGATCTGTGGGGATGCTCAAGCTGAGCCAGGGTGGAACTGGGGCTGGGCACAGCCCACAGAGCTGATGGGAGGGGAAGGCGAGGAGAACAAAGGAACCACAGGGACGAGGTCGGGTCCTGTGGCCCTGAGGAGGAGCAGGTGTGGGTTGGACAGAGCTGAAAGAGCAGCTGGATAAAGGACAGGGAGCACAGCACGCCCAGAGCAGGAGTTACTTCAAAAGGAAAGCTTCTCTCATCCTACAAAAGATTCTGCGTGTGCAGCCTGAAAGGGAAGAGCTGGGAGCTGATGGATGGGTCAGGAGCTGGGCAGGAGCTCCTGACCTGCCCCTGTCCTGCCCCACACCTCCCTCCTGCTCCTGGGGCACCCCCAGTGCTGCTCCTCACCCAGCCCAGCCCACCCCAATTCCATGCCCTAATTCCATATTCGGCTGCTCTGAAGGATTGGGGTCGTGTCAGTCCGGGCACAGCTTCCCTTCAGGAGTCATGGACAGGTTTTGGGGGGCTGTGAGCTAATCCTGGTGTCCTGGAAATATCCTTTGGGTTTGCAAATGGATTCTGACCTGTCCTGTGAAGGGTTCTTGGAGTGCTCAGCGTTTTCCCCTGTTAATCCTGCACATCTGAGGCATTTAAACAGGTTTGCAGACACAATTAATTAATTGTTCTTGCCGTTCCTTCATTGAGTCACTCAGGCAAATTCCAAGCAGAAAGGAAAAACAATAGTTCCCTGGTTTTATTGCAAGAGTTTCAAATCCAGTGCAATAGGGTTTTTTTCCTAAATGATGTCCTGCCAGACTTTGCAATAATTCTGCCCTCCTCCTTCTAAATCTCCCCAGTTTTGTTAATTCCCTTCCAGGCTGGTGTGGCTCATCCTGGATGCCAGGGCTGACCATGTGCAATGTTAAGGTTTTTTATTAAGTCTTCCAAAAATTACATGCAGGGTCTTAGCTTAGTGAGAATTCTGGGAATCTTAAATAGAAATTTTAAAAGCTACTGATAACAATAGCTATTGATAACCAGCACAATTCATTGTATATTTGCTTACAGTTTTATACATATATGTGAACTTTCCAACTCATTTATTGCCTTTACTGACATGAATAACTGAAGGCATGATTTATAATGATTTGTCATTTGGTATTAGATTATAAAAAGTTTAATTAATTTTTCATTAGCCACAGTTAATGATGGGCTTGTTAAGCATCTCGAGGTGAAGCCAAAAGCTATTAGCTGTATTAAAGACAAGTTTCAAGAGAATTACTCCTTTTATAGTCCCCAAAATGAGTTATAATGTTATTTTCCCCTTTCAGAAAACTGGTTTAAGCTATATAGGTATATTAAATTCTATACAGAAGACAAACTTGAAGGCAAACTGTTCACATAATAACAATTATTGACCAATTTTTTCTCCAATTGAAATAAGATCAAATTTATTGAGGATTCTTTAAAATCAACACATTGGTTTACCACGTAGCAAAGAACTGAACTAGAATGAGTGACTATTTGCAGGAATTGGCTGCCACAAGACTTCTGCTTATTGTCTCGACTGTTTACCTAATGGAAAGATAAGTTATGGTTTGAAAATTTATTTGGAAATGTAATTTGATTGAAAAATCCTTTTGTTCTGCTCTAGGGCCTGTGCTGGGTGTGCATGGCAGTGGTGGTTAGGGAAGGATCCATGACTCAGAGAACTTGCAGAAGAATAAGAGATACCTGTGAGTAATCAACATGGAAAAATGTGGGGGCAAAAAATGGAAATTTAAATTATTTTCCTAGCAAGATTTCTTTTGATTTCCATAAAAAGAAAATACATTAAAACTGAAATGAAAATCTTAAAAATAAGTGTCTAAACATAGAGCGCTGCAAGGCGAATAGTCTTAAGGCTTATTTTAAACAGGTGGGAGGACCAGGCCTATGGAAATCACAGGGAAACGTGCACAGAAACTCTGCCTGGAGCTCAGAAAGCTCCATTTCAGCAACCCTTGGCCATAACCTACATTTCTAGAAATGTATTTAACTGATCTAAGCAGATGTATAAGGGTATTGGTGTATGGTTGTGGCTGGAAATGTCCAAGGCCAGGGGGATGGGGCTTGGAGAACCCTGGGATGATTGGATGGTGCCTTCCAATCCAAACCATTCTCTGATGCTATTCCATGATTCTGTGACATTTCCTGGGATCGGGAATCCCCTCTGCCAGTACCTGTTGGAGTTCTGGGTGCTGAGAGTTTTAGACTTTCTGTGCTGACAGACTCTGACCCCCCAGGAGAGGGGGTCACCTCCACCTGAGGCCGTGGAGAAGGCTTCCAAAATTGATTGATAGCACTGGGATTGAGTGGAAGTGTGTGGTGTCATAGGGTGAAAAACTTAAGAGTTTTGGAGTTTAGAATATAGCAATAGATATAGAGCAAGATGGAGGTTTTAGGGCAGAGGCTTCCTTCTTCTTCTTCTTCTTCTTCATGGGTTCAGGTGGTATTTTGTTATTGGACAGAAAAGTCCACATTGTGGACTTCGAGTGATCAGTTATTGGGTTAAAAGTGAAAAGAATTTAGGTGTCATTTCTCCATTAGGTAGTTTAGCTTTAAAAGAAGATAGTTAGTTAGTGTCAAGTTAGTCCCAAGAAACTCACTTCCTCATCAACCTATGACACTTAGTTAGTTAGTTTAGCCTTGTAAAGAAAGCTAGTTAGCCATTTTGTAGCTTGTTAGCAGAATGCTGTAAAACTCATGACTTGTGATATAGAACACAAAATCCCATCACCAGTGCTTCAATCCCAATCTCTACAGAGGCAGGAAAAAGAAGCTATATAGATATATTAAAATCCATATAGCAGACAAACTTTAGGGCAAACTGTTCATATAATAACAATTATTGAACAATTTTTTCTCCAATTAAAATGAGATTAAATTTCTTGAGGATTCTTAAAAATCAATGCATTGGTTTACCATGTAGCAAAGAACTGGACTAGAATGAGTGACTGTTTGCAGGAATTGGCTGCCACAAGACTTCTGTTTATTTTCTCAACTGTTTACCTAATGAAAAGAAAAATTAGCGTTTGAAAACTTATTTGGAAATGTAATTTGATTTAAAAATCCTTTTGTTCTGTGCTGGGTGTGCCTGGCATGGCCGAGGAGCTGCAAGTACCCAGCAATGGAATCATTTATTGCCCGTGCCCGGGAACTGGAATTAGATGGGCTTTCCAAACCAAGCCATTCTGTGTGACACCAAGCAGACCAGCAGCAATATCTGGATGCTCCCTGACCTTCCTGATGCCCGAATTTCCCCCGGGAGAGGAGCCCGAGCAGCGCTTCCAGCTGCGGGCAGATGTGCTCAGCGCACGGCACGTCCCTGCCCGGGGAGGCAGCGCTTCCCCGGCAGAGAGAACCGGCGCTTTGAAAGCACAAAAAGACCTGTAGGACCCTCTAAAGAAATGTCTTGCCCGAGGCAATCTGTTTCCTTTCGCAGGATTGCTCAGGAACCAGGGCTGCTCTCAGCACTTCGCAGTAGCGCTGCTGATGAGGGCACGGTTCTCACCCCAGATCCCTGCAGAGATCCCAGAAACTCTGGTGGCTGCTGCAGACTCATCCCAGCCGTGTGTCCTGCATGTTCCAGCCCCTCTGCCCTTCCCGTGGGATCATGCAGACACAGAATTACCAGAATTCACAGAATTCACGGAATGACCAGGTTGGAAGAGACTTTCAGGATCATCGAGTCCAACCCAGCCCCAACAGCTCAACTCAACCCTGGCACCCAGAGCCACATCCAGGCTTTGTTAAACACACCCAGGGATGGGGACTGCACCACCTCCCTGGGCAGAACTTCATCATCCTTTCTGTAAAAAACTTTTTCCTAATATCCAACCTGTATTTCTCTCGGTGCAGCTTGAGGCTGTGTCCTCTGGTTCTGTTGGTTCCTGGAGACAGAGCCCAGCCCCAGCTGAGCACAGCCACCTTTCAGGAGGTGCAGAGAGCGCTGAGGTCACCCCTGAGTCTCCTTTTCTCCAGGCTGAGCACCCCCAGCTCCCTCAGGGGTTCCTCACAGGGTTTGTGTTCCCAGCCCCTCTCCAGCCTCGTTGTCCCCTCTGGATGTGCTCAAGCATCTCAATGTCCTTCCCAAACTGAGGGGCCAACCTCTATTTCCCTTGGCACAGCTTAGGGCTGTGTCCTCTGGTTCTGTCAGTGCTGCCTGGAGAAAGAGCCCAACCCCAGCTGACCACAACCACCTGAGACCTGCCAACCTCACCCTGAGCCCTTCCCAGTGCTCAGTGCAGATCCTCCACCTCTCCAGCACCTCTGTGACCAAATCCCACCCCAAAACTAAGGGCAGGAGCCACACCTGAGTCCCTGCAGGGGTAGAACTCGAGCTTGCAGGACCTTGGAACACCAGGCACGGGGTCCCCTCTGTGGCAGAGCATCCCTGTGCCTTGATGTTTCCAGAAGTCTCCCTGCCAGGAGACTTGCTCCCTGCTTAGATTTGCTTCTGAAATAACCACATTCAAAATATTCTGAAATGGTTAAACATATTTCTCTATCTTCCATTTGATTTTTTTTTTATTTAATAAAAGCAATATCTATGTTTGGCCAATACAAACATGTAATCAGTGTAAATTATAAGGCAAAAAGCATGAGTGGAAAATACAGAGTTTGCACCTCACAGCTTTCCAGCACACGTGAGTGGAAGGAGCAGAAGCTGAGGTGCACAAATTACCCTGACCCTGGCGTGTCTCACCATCTCTGTGCTCAGTGACACAGCCTCAACAACCCTCCGTTACCTCAGGACTTTGCAGGAGTGGAGGTGTTGCCAAAACTCTGCTGGATTAGAGGAAAGTCTTGGTGACCTGTCTCATGAAAATTATAGGGTTTCACTGCTCCTGTTAGCAACAGTGGGTGTCTATCATTTGTTAATCAGTCTTCACTGAACACTACAGTGGAAAGGAAGAAATTGCAGATTTCACAGCTAAAAATAGAGGGAAATGTAGATGGAACCTCCTGGGTCCCTACTGAGCTCTCACGGACCTGGAAAGGGGATGTAGATCACACCACTTTTGCCAAAGCAGCAGATCTTCCCCCTCCATGTATCCTCTCCAAATTTCCCTGTACCTGTGCACCCCACAACTTCCATGGGGAAGTTTTTCTGGTGCAGACGAGCAAATTCCAACAGCTCTGGGGCTGCTGCAAAGAGAGATTGCTGAAGCTCTGGTGGAAACAAATCCCAGCTGGTTCTAATGAAGTGGTGCTCTGTCCAACAGCGCTGGGCAGGAGCTGCACCCCTGTGCCCATGCAGGGAACAGAAGGATGCTACACGACAGCTCAGGACTTACTGCATTGCACAGATGTCAGACACAAACCAGTACAACGTCCTCAGGGAGGGGGAAATCATTTTACGACCTATAAACCACAAAAGAGAGCAAAATCAGAGGCCATTGCGGATGAAGATGGAGGAAATGTTCGTGCTAAACTCCCAGCCTAATGTGCTGTCTGCATATTCGGAACTGGAGGACTAAATTTAGCAGCCCTGCCAAAACCACAGCGAGGAGATTGGAAGCGTGTCCCCAGTGCTGGGGATGTGTTTGGCACTGCCCCTCTCACCCAACCCATCAGCTGCTGTGCCCAGGGCCCCTGCTGGGGACAGGGCCATGCTGTGCCACCTCCCAGAGCGTGCCAGGGCAGGGAGGGATGGGAGGAAAAACTGCTGTGGGAATTTGTCACGGTGACACCGGCGGTACGCGGAGTCCTGCATGGTAATGATTGGTTTACAATAAAAATTACTTCAAATGCTGGATCAGAAAAAGGATGGTTCAGTCCATCAAATCGCTGTCAGCTGCAAATTAGGCTGCCATCCCTAGGCAATGGAGAACATAATTGGCTTTGTCCATGGCTGGGTTTATTTTTATCTGTTCTGTTAAAGTCAGGCTCTTGCTTCACTCGTACTGGAACAAACAGAGAAAAAAGGTCTTGGTGCAGAAAGGTTTTTTGCTCCTTCCACCTGCAATAAATGGGGCAAGTTACCCTTGGATTGCTAAAATTAGCCAAGGATCCTTTGAGGGACTATTTTGTGTCAGCCAGGTTACCTGCATGGGAGAAAGTAAGAATAAATGGTATTTTGGTGAGAACAAATGGACTTCCAGGAGCCTTAGACTGGAACCACTCTTCAAGCCAAGCAGCCAGGGCTCTAATCCAGACCTCAGGGTTACACAAGGGAGGCTGGAGGAGGTGGGAACCTTCCCCAGTTCTGTGAGAATCCCAGGAACTCCCCAACCTGCTGTGATTTCCTGCAGACAGGATGGAGATGCACACACCTCCCGCCTCCCATGCCGGGACTGATCATCCCCACCCCGCCAGGCTTTCCTCCCAAAATGTGAGATGAGGCTGGGACTGAAATAACCACCAGCACACTTCCCTGGGGCTGGATGAGGAGCTCAAACCCCTCACTACTCCTGAAGTTCCAGGGATTTTGGCTTTTGCTGCTGGGAGTGCCTGTGCCACAGGCTGGGCGTGGAAGGAGTCTCCATCCCACTGCCAGACACTCAAGACTTTCCAAATCTCCCTCAAATTCCTGCCTCTGTCTGTAAACTCCAAACATCCCTCTCTGCTTCCCTCCCTGTGCACAAATTGAAGACCATGCCCTTCCCTGGGTGGCTGAGCTTTGTTAACACATTTCCCTGACACTGCAGGGTACAGTGAGACTCCAAAAGGGAGAAAATCCACTGAAAAATTAAATATAGCTGACTAAGTAGGAGAGGGAACAATGTCTGTCATCTTAACCTGTCTGCCAGCCTAACCCAGAGAATTCTCTGCTCCACTAACTTGGCTCTGCCTTTATCCCCCTCCAACTTTAGGGCATTTGAGCAGCACCTGGGAAATCCTCTGCTGTGTAAGGTTTGTGAGAAATAAGGAAATGCAGGCAGAGGGAAGGTTTAGTTCAATTTCAAGTTCCACCATGTACAAAAGATCTGTCTGTGAGCGACTCCTAAGATTGTGCTCATCAGCAAAGGCCAATAATTAAGAGTGACAACAAACTGGAGACCTCTCTAAGGTACAAATGGCAGGAAAGGATTAGTAATTATTTACTGTCCACCTACTCCTCTAGGTTTGTGTCCCAGTTTGACCACTCTTGCCTTGCTGTATGTGCATGGATGGCAGAAATTATGGCACTTCCAGGAGCTGCTGCTACTTGAAACATGAAGCAAAGAATTAAAAAAAAAAAATATACACTTAAGAAGATGCATAAAATAATGATCAAGGCTTATAAGGAGCTAGTGAAAGGTAACATTGTTGTTATTGTAATTATTGTTGTTGTAGTTGTTGTTCTTGGTGGCGGTGATGATGATGAGTGTTGTTGTTATCATCATTATTATTAAGTAGGGGAAAATCACACAGAGCAAGAGATTTGCATCTCATCCTTGGCAGGCAGCTCTGCCACTAACCTGGAGCCTCAATTCCTTCTCAAAATCATAGAAATAATTCTGGCACACCAAAAACCCAGCTCTGACCTCAGTAAATCAGCATCCCGAGGAATCCCAGACTGGGAGCTCTGTGCTCAGGGCTGCTGCAGATGGGCTTGGGGTGAGTTTGCCCTGATGAGGCTTTTACATTGTGGGAATCCAGAGCATCCCTCTGGCTGCCCTGGGACCCTGGCAGGGGTCAGGAACCCCCCTGGACAGAGCCCCAGAGACACTGGCTGTGATCTCTGACCATGGAAAAGAGTTTTCAATCTTACAGGATGAATTACCAGCTCTGAGTGTTTGATATAAAGAATAATTAAGTGCGGCACGGGTGCAAAAGTAAAATTGTAGGATTCTAGATGAGGGGTCCAAAGGGACAAGCTGGAGGAAATTGGGTGTGCCTTGTCCTTTTTCTCCTTCTTCATGCCCTCCATGTCTCACTGTGGTGTTGGCATTTTTCTGTTGGTTCAGGCTGGGGACACACTGTCCAACGTAGGTGACAGATCTTGGCACGTTCTTGTAAATCCAGCCCAGGGAGTTTCTGATATTTAATGTTTGTCACATCCCACTGAGGGCAGAGCCCCACACGCTGCCCTGCAGGACAGAGCTGGGCAGGGCAGCAGAACATGTGAGAGAGAAACAGAATAAACAACCTGGAAACCAGCACAGACCAATTATGGCTTCTGCTTTGGCAGGGGGCTGACAGACAGAGACTTTCTACAATCTCAGAATCATCAATACCTCAGATTCCGCGATTATGTGATGCTGCCTTTGGGTTGTCAGCGAAAGTCCTGCAGATTAGTGTCCCCTGAAATCTCCCTAAGCAGCTCTAATGCTCTCAAATGTTCTTGCTGTGGCTCTCGGGGAAGGCTGCACGAGACATAATACTAATTATTAGTGCAAAAGTAGAATTTCTTTTCATGATTCCAATCACCGTGCGCTTCTCCGCTTGGGATACGCCGCTGAGAACTTCACTCCTTTTCCTAAAGTCTGGAAAGGAATTCAGAATGTGACTCTGCTCAAAACTGCAAAATGAATATCAGAAGCAAAATATTTTTTACCTTTCTCTGTAATTGAATCCAGCTGGCCTCCTCCTACTTCTACCCTGCCTTGCAGTCATTTACAGATATGCAAATGGAAGGAAAGAAATGGTGCTGTTTGCATCTGCATTGCACACCAAAAAAATCAGAAAACGCCTGTGTTCTCACAGGTTTGCAGCAGTTTTGCCATTCTGCTGCCTTTTTTTTTTTTTTTTTTTTTTTTTGATCCAGTCCAATATGTTTTAGTCATATATTTAAAATTAAGGAATCAGTCTCTGCCTGGGCCATCCTGGTGTCCCTCTGGCAACCTGAAAACTTTCACTTCTACAGGGTTTTCAGGATGCAGAAGAGCAAGGAGAGGTGGAACTGGAGCCCTGGCAGGGAGTTCCAGAGCTCCACATCTCCCTTGTGTATTTAAGCTGGAAAATTGTTCAGGTTTGAGGGATTCTTCAATGGCCTTCAGGTAAGGCTGGTCCCAAATGGCTCCATCTAGAATGGATTCTCCTCCCCAAAAAAAACTACTGCTTAAATGGCAAAATAAAAGATTGTATTTTAAACAGCACAATTTCACAACTAAACAGTAATATTTTTAAAGATTAAATAAGCAAAAAAGAAGATTTTGCACTAAATCCCACCTAAAGTCCTGAAGAGGTTGCTGCAGTAAGGAGCTGGTTTAGCAGCTGGGGTATAACCCTAAAATCAGATAGGGGATTATTTGGGGCAAATATCAAGCATCAAATATTGGATCTGCCTCTATGGCTTCTTCAGAAGAATAATGAAAACAGCCTGTTAAAATTAGTAACCTTTGGGAGAGCTATACTAAGAATTGTGCTGCATTTATTAGGCCCTGATTTAGAGTTGTAGGTATGAAGAGGAAAAATCCCAGGTAGATTCACACTGGTCATTGGCTGGAAGATTTTGTGTGTAAAGTTTTTGTTTCTCCAGTACCCTGCGTAGAGGGAATCCTTGGCACTCCCACAGTGTAAATTATTTTTTATTTTTATTGTTATTATTGTTATTATTATTGTTGTTATTATTCCTTATGTTAGACTATTTTCACCTTCAGAGTAACCTCAGTGGGAAAGTGCAGAAGCTTGCTGGGGGGTAAAAACAGCTGCTGTAAACCTATTTTCATTGATTTTTTTTTTCCTAAAAGGGTTAACACAATAAAACACAATTAGCCTTGAATTATCCTGGATTTGTTGGATATTTAGCTTGAAACATTCACATCACCTGGCCTGCAGTGTCACCATTTCACTTCAGCCTCCAACTTCACCCCTTGGTATTGCTCAGCAAGGAGGGAAGGGCAAATCAGACAGCACCAGCTCAAAAATATGCTCAGATTTTGGCAGCCAGATTGCTGCTGACCACCCAGAGGACAGGTGTGACACGTATTTATGGGCTTGATTGTAAACCAATATCCGTCCATTTCGTTTATGAGCCCATTACATGTTTTTTATTTTGACAGTTCCACCGCCGTGTTCCCGCAGTCTTCTGGCCATAAACTGCTCACAGTAGGATGTGGAGCTTATTATTTGGTGTGTGGGCACTGAGCACCCCACAAGCTGATCAGCTATGGACAATTTATTCATTGGATTTTAAGCCCAGTTAAATCAACAGCTAAAAGGGAGCCCCGCTCACACTCCCTGGAACTGCAAACATTCGATGCTGTGAAAGCAGGGAGGAAATTGTTACGGATTTTACATTCCAACATTACCCTCATGCCTAAGATTTTATCTCTATTCAGGAATCCCAGTGCTCAGAGCTTGTTGTAAATCTGCTTATTTGAGATTTTTTCCCCAAAGTTCTGAAAGGTGACTTCCCAAGGAGCTGGTATTTCCCAGCTATCCAGCCAGCCAGACGGAGATGGATGGTGCAGAAAGAGAGAAAATGAATGGAAAATAAAAACCCTAAACACAGGACCCTTGAAAACTTGCAGATGTGCACAAACAATCCGAGAATGCAGGTGAGCAGGCATGTGGGTGTTTGTGTATCCATATACCCATGTATATACTTCCAAGAAGATGATTTTAGCCAATTCCATGAATTCAGGGCCAGGATATGAAATGCCCTGAACACTACTTAGCCACGTTGATCTAGAAAGCTTCAATCCTTTCATGTTACATTTTTTATGTCATTGTTTCTATTGGAACCTGGTTCCAAATCTGCTTTTTACTGGATTTTCTCCCTGTGTTTATCGACAATATATTTATTTTAAGGAGCGTAATATATGGTCACAAGCAATTTGTCCCTCAGCATGAACAGCCACAGGATTGTGGGGTTGTGACCTCCTTAGCCACTCTCTCCATCAAATATATTTGGTATCAATCTAAATTCCAAATTAAGAGCAATTTATTGTTCTCTCTCTGATGTTATTTGTCAAAAGCAGAGTGTTCCCTTTATTTTTCAACATAATCTTTTATAATTCAAAAGTATTGTCATTTTCCTTCCACTCTTCCATTCAGAACTATCCTAATTTACTCTTTCCTGGGTGAATCTGGCTTCCTAGACCTCTGGTTCTCTTTGCATATCCACATGTAATGACTCCTTGGATGAAGTGACCAAAAATCGCAGTTCCCAAAGTTCCTGGTGAAAGAAATTTGGTCTTTTGTAAAAGTGCCAAAACCTTGGAATTTGAAAAAGAAAACCAGAAATTTCCCTCTTCAACAAAATTATATCAGAGAAGGAATCAGGGAACTCCTGCATGTAAAGTAGCCACGATATTTGATTTCTGATGGCAATTTCCAGAAGGACTCCTGGCTGGTGGGAAAGAGGGAGAGCAGTTCTCTTCCAGAGGTCACTTAGAGCTGCAGGCCGAGGAGGACACTCAGCTCATTTTGGCTCTCACCGTTTCATAATTTTAACGTAAGAAAAATTGCATCCTAAGTGCCTGCTGATGAGTTAATGCACCACGCACCGGAAACCCAAGAACTGCAGTGTTGGTGTTAGGAGACAGCCACAAGTTCAGGCCCCAAACCTCTTTGGCCATTTTTAGAGGTGCATTAATCCACAACTTCCATTAGGGATAAGTGGAATGGGAGTGAGTCAGCTCATCTTGAACTTCCCAGTGAGCCCGTTTTGGATGAAAGGTCACCTTCTGTCCTTGGGAGCAAAACAAAACTGGGGCAAGAGTTGCAAGAGCAGAGCAGACATCATTGCCATCATCCTCTCCATGGCTAGTGAACTCCTTTTTCCATGAGATTAAAATGACTTCATCTCACTAACTCTTTTCAATCAGTTCTGTCTCCATGTCCTAACTGTCCTCGAAGAGGAAAAATCCTGGAATCACAGAATGGTTTGAGTTGGAAGGGACCTTAAAACCCATCCAGTGCCACCCCTGCCATGGGCAGGGACACCTTTAGTGTCCCAGGCTGCTCCAAGCCCCAGTGTCCAACCTGGCCTTGGGCACTTCCAGGGATTCAGGGGCAGCCACAGTTGCTCTGGGAAACAGTGCTAGAGCCTCACGACCATCACAGCCAGGAATTCCTTCCCAAATCCCATCTAACTCTACTCTCTTGAAGCCATTCCCTGTGTCCTGTCCATCCATCCCTTCTCCAAAGTCTCTCTCCATCCTTCCTCCAACTCCTCCAGGCCACAGTGAGCTCACCCCAAAGCTTCTCCTCTCCAGGCTGGACAACCCCAGCTCTCCCAGCCTTTCCTCCCTGCAGAGCTGCTCCATCCCTGGGATCATCCTGGAGCCTCCTCTGAGCCATGCCAGGGATCTTAGGAAAAGGAGGAGAGGAGGAAATGGAGAAGGAACAGCAGTAAACAGAAAATTCTGAACACAAGTGGCATCACCGACATCACTAAAAGTAGGCTCGAGTCTGATCTGAAAAGCAATTTCGAATATGAGCTTTTCTTTCCAAATGAGCAGTAAGTGCCTTCCTTCACCCAGAATTTGGTGCTTTCTATTACATTTTAAATTGATTGGCTTTATGGCCCAGTGCTGGGGAATTGCCCTAGCATGATCTCGTCAGGCTCGTGTTTCTAATTCTGGCAACTCTAAATCCAGATGCCCTGAAAATCCAGGCTGTTGCTTACAGCACATACTGGAGGTTAATCTCCATTTCTGTGTACCCAGGCAAAATCCAGGAATTGGGATGTATGGAAGATTAGCCCACAAGGTGAAAAGGAAAGGAAGCCAAAGAAGAAATTGCAATAGAAAATGTCCACATGCAGAGTGTGGAGGTGTCAAAATAAACCACAACCATTATTCCACAACAAGAATTCAAGCAGGTTTTCTGCATTATCTAGGATTTTTCTAATGGGAGTAGTGAAATTGCCATCTGAAGGTGTGTCCTGCCACCAGGATCTGTGAGCAATGGATGGAGAGATTCAGAAAACACAGTTCCAAGTCCATGTTCTTCCTCTCTGTGGTCCATGTTCAGCCTCCTTTAGGACATTAAAACCTCCACTTGGGCTGCCAGGTGACAAGAAGCCTCTCTACTGAATAAAAAGGGTTGAAAAGGCTGCAGCACATTGTCCTGATGGAGGAAAGGAGGTTGTGGACAGGTGGAGGTCAGACTCTTCTCTCACATACCAGGTGATAAACAAGAAAAAAACAGCTTTTCATTGTGCCAGGAGAGGTTTAGGTCGGGTATTACGGAAAAATTCTTCATCAAAAGGGTTGTCCAGCACCGGAAGAGGCTGCTCAGAGAAGTGGTGGGATCACCATTCCTGGAGCTGATTTAAAAACACCTGGATATCCATTAGGAACGTGGTTCAGTGCTGGGCTAATGGTTGGACTCGATGATCTCAGAGATCTTTTCCAAGCTGAGTGGCTCCACGATTCTGGGATGTGGCTGCAGGAGGGTGGGAAGGGCTGGAGGAGCCCTCTCAGGGCTGGAGGGTGGATCAGAGGTCTCAGCTTGGGTGGGAACAATGCCCTGGGGGCATTATTTTGCCTTGGATCCGTGCATGAAATTCCAGCTGCTGCCAGAGGAAGCTGAGTGTGCCCACCCAGGGCTCTGATCATCCCAGGAAAGGCTGAGGAGAAGCTCATATATAAGTGGAGTGTGGAGCTGTTTGGTTTTTTGTTTTGGTTTGGGTTTTTTTTGACACTAGCTATAATAAATATTAACACATTTACAAAAAAACATTTTTGGGTTTCAAGGGGAAAAAAAAGCTACAGCTGAGTGTGGTTCACCAGAAGGAAATACCCAAAGCTGTTGAAACATTAGATAAAAAAACTGATCTTGAAATGTCAGGAATCAGTGAGGATAACAACTGTCAATTTTGTCCAATAAAACCTCCCTTTTATTTTGCCTACTTTGCTCTTTTATTTTTAATAGCTATCCATTAAAATTATGGCACCCACAATTTGCTGGTATTTGCTGTTCTGTTTTAATGCTGTCTATTAGTTCTTCCCTCCTTTCCTTTTAATATTTACACATATCATCAAATGCTGGGCAAAATTTCTCTGCTGGGAAAAAAAAAAATCCCATGAGTATAAACCAATCACAAATAACTTGTTACTGAGGCCATGGCTGGGCTTTCTGTACTGCTCCAGTGTCCTATTGAGTTTCAAGTAGCACTTTTATATTAGAAAGAATTCATGTTAATATCATGTGGTGCATTGTTATTTCTTAGCTTCATCAGAAAATAGAACAACTGTCCTGCAAAAAAAAAAAAAAAAAATCAACAGTTATGCCTTAATAAATAACTGATAATGAGTGGGCTAAGAAAAAAATTGTGGCCAAGAGCATCAGTTCGACTTAAGCTACTCCAGCCTGAAGGATTCCAGCTGGAAAAGCCTAGTTTAAAATTCTTACACTTCCTCCATTTCATGTGCACTCAGCAATGCTTATGCAGCTCAAATAATCCCTGCCTGTACTGAATATATGGCGTGGCAAATGCCAGCAGTGTATGGAAAACAGGATCCAGCCTCCAGCAGAGCAGCCAGAACGGGATGAAGGGACCTGAGCAGCAGCTGAGCCTTGGGCTGAGCTCTCCCAGGGCTAACAGGACCCTCCAGCAGCCAGGGAAAGCTCTGCAGGGGCTGGGGGGGACAGGACAAACCCCTGCGTCCAATTTGGGAGCCCTCGTAGGGAGGCTGAGCTGTTGATACAACAGCAAGAGAGGTTGTGGTCCCTAAAACACCCCTGGGACAATGTGACAGAGATTTAACAGAAATTGTGTCCTCCAGAGAAGGGCTAGAGGTAAATTCCAGCTGATGATTCTGTTTCTCCGTCTGTGTTTGTTAAATTAATTAAGGAACAGAGAGGGAATAAGAAAAGTGAAGCCTCATCAACTGCTTCACTGACTGCTGCACAAAGACTCTCAATTCTGACTGTCCTCTATCAACATTTTCAAAAACACTAACATGTCTTCTTCTTCTTAAATAACTTCTAATATAGAATCCCAAGGATATTTGAAAGGCTCTCTACAAATAAAAGGGAGAGGGGAACCTCAGTATTGAATATGAAAACACCATGCAATACAGGAATCTCGTGGGGACAAGGAGAGGGGTTATCAGGGCAGGGAAGGAGGTTAAGCTGAGCTTTGAGCCCAGTCTAATGGCATGAGCCTCTTGCAGCCTGTGCAGCTGGGAGTGTTTCTGCCCAGGGCCAGGAGAGCTCAGCTCTGTGCTCTGCAGAGCTCTGGCCTTCCCTAAATTCCAGGATTTCCACTGAGGAACGTGGCAGGGAGAGCCACGGGATGTTCCTTCTGAGCTCCTGGAGCATCTCTCCCTGGAGCACCGGGCTGGCAGCTCTGCCAGGCAGGAGATCCCAGCAGGGATCAGTGATCCCATCAGGGAGCAGCACACCCCGCTGGGATCTCCCTGCTCCCCTGCCAGCCTGGGCTCCCACAGCCTCTCCTGCCCCAGAGCTGGCAGCTGGAGCCCATCCCTGACTGCCCTGCAGGGTGGCCAGGGCTTTGGGGCAGAAATGCAGCTGGAGCTGTGTTCCAACCCTCCCAACACTCGGACCCAGCACCCCCAAACTCCTCCCGACCTTAACAAACCCAGCGGGCTGGGAAGCAGCTCCCATTTTGCAAGAATTACAGCAGAGCTTCCCTCCCCCTTGCACTACTTATTGCTTTTGCCCTTGCCATGGATTGCTGGAGACAGAGAGACTAGGAAAGCTCAGAATATTTCTTTCTGGACAGTCAGGGCGAGCTCTGGGAGAAAACTCCCTCTTTTCTCTCCACCACCGCCACTTGTGCTGGGAAGGGCAGGGAAGGGAAGGGGATGGTTCCCACTGCAGGCTGCCTGGAGCGCTCCGTGCCTGCTGAGCAGTGACTGCAGCAGGGGAACGCTCTCCTCTGGTGGCAACAGAGCCCTGTAAGGATATTTCTGCAAGGTACAATAATTGCCCAAGCATCCACCTCTAAGTTGGGTCTCCCTCCCTTGTTGTCACAATAAGGGGGGAAAGGTGCATTTCAATATTTCAGTGCTGACAACTGAGGCTGGCAAGAGGCAGCCAAAGGGCACCTGCCAGCTCCCACCCTGCTGACAGCATCCCCACAGCTCCAGGATGGGCTTTGGCAAGGAGATAGCTCGCTTGCCAATAACCATAATTGTCATTAATAACCGAGTGACGTCCTAATCTGGGTTACATCAGCCGTCCCCTTCCCCGGAGCTGCTGCCAGTCACACTCACACCGAGCAGAGACACGAGGGCCGGGAGCTGCTGTGGCTGGAGGAAGATGAAGGCGATGGCCCGAGGTGACTTCTGCCTCCTGGCTCAGGGGACAAGGGGACATGGCCCGGACAAACCCTGGGAGAGGCGCCTCTCTGTGTGGATTTGAGTCTCCTCAGCCCTCTGGGAAACTGCGGGGGCACAAAGGATGGAAAGGGAGGTGCGGGGCCATCCCCTCCCTCCTCCTCCCCCGGGGCATCCCGCGGGGCTGTCCCGTGTCCCAGGCGGGCAGGGGGCACAGGGGTGTCCGTGTGTCCCTGCCTGCGGGGCAACGCGGCGGGATGTGCGTGCATCCCCGCAGCGCTCCCTGCTCCGCATCCCAGGGCCATCCCTGCCCTCTGCCAGCCCCTCTGCACGACGCGACGGCCGGAGCCCCGGCAGGGAAAACGAGCGATATTCGGGGGCCTTTGGGAAAGTTGCAGGTCAAGGCTCCCTGCCCCCGCGCACCGCGACCCTGCTCCAGGGGCGGCATCCATGGGGAAGGGGGGCTGCCCCCCAAACCCAGCGGGGTTTGCTCCCTCAGGTCGCTTTCCTGAGTTGCTGCCAAGCCCCTCCGTGCGAGCTTGTTGCAAGAACAAACTGTTGTGATTCCCCCTTTGGCCCTTTATTCCCCGCCTCCCCCCATTCCGAACGGGGGGTGTCAGCGCACGGAGCCCGCCGTACCCCATGCCGCTCCCGCGTCAGAAAATGAATGATGCAGCAATTTAATTAGGAGGGAGCGGTGCGTCCATATTGCACCGCTGGAGGAGAGCTCGGCAGCCGGGGGAAGATGGTGCGCGTCCGCGGGCGCGGAGGCTGCGCCCCTGCCCGCGCAGAGCGGCGCCGGGGCGGCGGGACCCCGCGGAGCGCCCGGCACCTCCCGCCCGCGCCCGCGGCTCTGCCCCTGAACTTTTCGCTCCCGAGCCGCGGTTCCAGTTAAGTCTCTCCCGGCCGAGCCACCGCGGGGTGCGGGAGGGGGGTCCGCGTTCCGCGCAGAGCGGGGGGCTGCGGGATGCCCCGGGCAGTTCCGCGGAGACCCGCGCAGATGCGTGCGCGGGGCCGGGCGGGCGCGCAGGGATGCGCAGGGGTGTGCGCGGGTGCGGAGAGCGGGGCTCACCTCCTGCCCTGCCCGCAGCCCTTCCCTCCCGGCTGGCCGAGCCCCGGGGCGGGCAGAGCCCCCCGAGCCCCCTGCGCATCTCACCCACCAACTTTCACCCGCTGCGCGCCCCTCCGCGGATCCGCCGCGCCCCGCGCAGCCCCGTTACCTGCGGCGGCTCCCGGGGCGGGCGGGCACCCCTCCGCCTCCGCGCACACGGCGGGAGGATGCGGGAGGCGCCGGTGTCTCCCCGAGGTGTTGGGCTCCGCGGGGAGCTGCGGGATCCCGGCGAGGCTCGGGACGGGCGGGCAGCGCGGAGCGGAGCAGGCGCTGGATGCGGAGCGGGACCCCCTGGCTGCTCCCCGCCGCAGCCCTCGGCTGGCTCTCGCAGGCAGAGCAGCTTTGATTTCCTCCAGACTTGGGCTTTTTGTTCCGTTCCCCCCCACCTTTTTTTTTTTTTTTTTTTTTTTGGAAAGGGGAGTGCGGGGTGAGTGCAAATTCTGCCCCATCCCGGCGGCTTTTTTCCCCTCTCTGATTCTTCTCAGGTTTTTTTCCTCCCTCATCTGCCCGTTTCCCACTTCCCTTCCTCTCCACCAACCAGCCCCCTCCTTCCCTCTTAGAAAAAAAAAAAAAAAAAAGAAAAAGAAAAAAAAAAAAAAAAAAGAAGGAAAAAAAAAAAAGGTTAGGAAAAAAAAACTGTGTAGTCAGGGCTTCCCAAATGCGCGCCCCCGACCTGGAGCCGAGCGCGCCCCCTCCGTTTGTTCCCCTTCTCGGAGCTGATTTTCATGACGTGGAGGAGCCTGATCCGGGGCAGGAGCGGCAGCGCACACACACACACACACACACACACGCACACGCACACGCACACGCACACGCACTCACACCCGCGCGGCCCCGCAGCGCCCCGCACCGCGCACAGCCGCGCACGCAGCGCACCGCGCTCCGCCGCTGCTGCCCGGGGAAGGCGGCGGCGGCGCTGGAGCCTGCAGCAGCCCCTCTCCTCCCTCCTCCATTGAGTGTGCCAAACAGCAGCTCTGCATCCTAAAAAGGATCATTGAGGGGCTCATTGCATTCCCAGCACGTTTCAGGCTTGCTTCTTTTTTTTTTTTTTTTCCTCTCTCCTTTTTTTTTTTTTTTCCTTTTTTTTTTTTTTCCTTTTGCCTCAGCTTCAGCAGGAGTAGAGAGAGAGGGAGAGAGAGCCACAGAGAGGGAGAGGCAGAGACAAACCAGCAATCTTTAAACTCGAGCTTTCTTTTTTTTCCCCTTCCTTTCTTTTGCCTTTTTTTTATTTTTATTTTTATTTTTTTTTTTTTTGGTAACGATGTGCTAAAATCTCTCCTGCAAACCGGTAAGTACAACCTTTCTGGATCCTTTTGTTTCCGCCTAGGGTCAAAGACACCCCCCTCTTCCAAAAAGAAGATATAATAATCCTCTTTATTTATTTTTTTTATTTTTATTAGAGCCCTTGCAGAAGAGAACTTAAGTGGCTAATATTTTGCAAAGGAGACAGAGAGATTGATACTGCAATATAGCTCTCGTCTCTCTCCCTTCTCCCCAATTAGATGCTGGTTTTAATTGCAGAGGGTATTTCTCTTTTCGTGCTTTCAACCATCTCCTCTTTCCCACAGGGGAGGGTTTCATTTGCAAGTTGATCCTAAGGATTTCTGTTCCTCTGGCATTTCTCTCCCCTAAATGCATCTTTCTGCTCTTAAGTTTACGGATTGGGGGCAATTTTTTCTAGTTCTTGCACGAGGAAGGCAAAAAGGACCTTTTTATTGGGAGATTGAGACTAAAAGCAATGATCGCTCCGAATCATTCTAATGGGCATTTCAGGGATTCAAGGAAGGCTGCATCACCACCGGTATTATCCCCATCCTTAGCGTTTCCCTGTGCCCATACATTTAAAATATCTGGTGAAAGGAAGGGTGAAACCATATGTTGAAGGAGCTGCATCTCATTAGGGCAGTGTTATTTTCATCTGATTGGAGAAGAATGGTGTCTTCATTCGGAATCGTGTATAGTAGGATAGAGAATTTATCGGCTGGTAAGTGTCAAGGTATTTTTTTTCTTCCAGTTTCAGCTTTTAAACCGGGTGTCTTGCTTGCTCCTGGGGGCACAAAATGCCCTAATCCAAGGCAGGCTGAGCGTTTCAATCCTAGGTGCCTCTTCAGCTGTCACTTCCCTTTAGATCTGCTGATCGCATGGGCATGTGCTTTAGAAAGATTAATCATCTCTAAATGCTTTAATCAGCTAAAATGACTAATATGTGGTGTGTATTTATCTGATAATATACCAGTTGCATCAATTCACCGTCGCTTTTTGCGAGGGGAAGATTTCCTTCCCGAGCAGGGTCGTTAACCATTTACTCGGGTAAAGATGCTGTGGGGATTTCTGAGGGGAACCGTTCTGCCAGGGACAGCAGCAAAGCTCGCACATTCCCTGGAACTCGCGTGTGGAATCTATCGAGCCGGGAGGGAGGGAGATGCGAGGGTGGAGGTTCAATAACTTTGGGAGTTTGCATGGATGAAGGATGTGGTGCGACACCGGAGCAATGTGCCCACACTCGGTGTGATTCCCCCCCTGGAGTCGAGGCAGGCTGTGATGGCTCCCGGGCTAAAACTGCACCCGGGGAGGAGATCCGGGCAGTTCCGAAGCCTGGGAAATGTGGAGAGACGCAACACGTTCGGTGTGCTCGTGGTGCCGTGTGGGGCTGCATGTGCTGTCCTCTTTATAGGTGGCATTTACCACGGGGAGGGGAGCAAGGCAGGCTGCTATCGCGTGATGGAGCCCTCTAAAATCTCTCAAGTATAAATCAGGGCAAGGCTCGCCCAGCCGACACCCCTGGAGTTGGTTGGGAACGTCTGCCCAACAACTGCTGAACTTTCCAGGAGCCCGACATGAGTCCAGCAGGTAGGGGCTTAGGAAAAGGAGAGGGGCAAGGCAGAAATACTGAAATCTGTGTTTCTCTTCCCGTTGCAGTTTTGTAAATGTCAACAAATGATGAAACCTTCCACGGCAGAGACGCTTCATAAAGGAAGGATGTTGTGGATAATTCTCCTAAGCACAATTGCCCTAGCATGGACTACACCTATTCCCTTGATAGAGGACTCGGAGGAACTGGATGAGCCTTGCTTTGATCCATGTTACTGTGAAGTGAAGGAAAGCCTTTTCCATATACATTGTGACAACAAGGGATTTATAAATATTAGTCAGATAACAGAGTCGTGGTCGAGACCTTTTAAACTTTATCTGCAGAGGAATTCCATGAGGAAATTGTACACCAACAGTTTTCTTCACTTGAACAATGCTGTATCTATTAACCTTGGGAACAATGCACTGCAGGACATTCAGACGGGGGCTTTTAACGGGCTCCGAGTTCTGAAGAGGTTGTATTTGCACGAAAACAAATTGGACATTTTCAGGAACGACACTTTCCTGGGTTTGGAAAGTCTGGAATATCTGCAGGCAGATTACAATGTCATTAAACGGATTGAAAGCGGGGCATTTCGAAACCTAAGTAAATTGAGGGTCCTTATCCTAAATGACAATCTTATCCCCATGCTTCCCACCAATTTATTTAAGTCTGTGTCCTTAACCCACTTGGACTTGCGGGGGAACCGCCTCAAAGTCCTTTCGTACCGCGGGATGTTGGACCACATTGGCAGGAGCCTGATGGAGATCCAGCTGGAGGAGAACCCGTGGAACTGTACGTGCGAGATTGTGCAGCTCAAGAGCTGGCTGGAGCGCATCCCCTACACCGCTCTGGTGGGGGACATCACCTGCGAGACCCCCTTCCACTTCCACGGGAAGGACCTGCGGGAAATCAAGAGAAGCAAGCTCTGCCCCATGCTGTCCGACTCCGAGGTGGAAGCCAGCCTGGGCATCCCTCAGCTGTCCTCCAGCAAGGAGAACGCGTGGCCTACGAAGCCTTCCTCCATGCTGTCCTCCTTCCATTTCACCGCTTCCTCTGTTGAGTACAAAACGTCCAACAAGCAGCCCAAGCCCACCAAGCAGCCCAGGGCGCCCCGGCCTCCCCCGACCCCCCGTGGCCTGTACCCCGGGCCCAACCAACCGCCCGTGGCTGCCTACCAGACCCGGCCCCCCATCCCCATCATCTGCCCCACCGGCTGCTCTTGCAGTTTGCACATCAACGACCTGGGCCTGACGGTCAACTGCAAGGAGCGGGGATTCCACAACATCTCCGAGCTCCTGCCCAGGCCCTTGAACGCCAAGAAGCTGTACCTGAGCGGGAATTTGATCCAGAAAATCTACCGCTCCGATTTCTGGAATTTTTCCTCCTTGGATCTCTTACACCTGGGGAACAACCGGATCTCCTACGTGCAGGACGGGGCGTTCATCAACCTGCCGAACCTCAAGAGCCTGTACCTGAACGGGAACGACATCGAGCGGCTCACCCCGGGCATGTTCCGGGGCCTGCAGAGTTTGCATTACCTGTACTTCGAGTACAACCTGATCAGGGAAATCCAGCCGGCGGCCTTCAGCCTCATGCCCAACCTGAAGCTCCTCTTCCTCAACGACAACCTGCTCCGCACGCTGCCCACCGACGCCTTCGCCGGCACCTCCCTGGCGCGCCTCAACCTGCGCAACAACCACTTCTTGGCGCTGCCGGTGGCCGGGGTGCTGGAGCACCTGCACGCCATCGTGCAGATCGACCTGAAGCTCAACCCCTGGGACTGCACCTGCGAGCTGGTGCCGCTGAAGCAGTGGCTGGAGGCGCTCAGCTCCGTCAGCGTGGTGGGCGAGGTGCTGTGCGCCAGCCCCGAGCCGCTGGCCCGCCGCGACCTGCGCTCGCTGGAGCTGGCCGCGCTGTGCCCCGCCGCGCTGCGCCCCGCCGCCGCCGCCGCCGCCGCCTCGCCGCCCGCCGCCGCCCCGCCGCCGCCCGCCGCCACCGGCGCGGCCGCCTACGAGCTGCCCCCGGCCGCCGCGGCCGCGGCCGTGCCGCTCTCCGTGCTCATCCTCAGCCTCCTCGTCCTCTTCTTCTCCGCCGTGCTGGTGGCCGCCGGACTCTTCGCCTTCGTGCTGCGCCGCCGCCGGAGGAAGCTGCCGTTCCGCGGCCCGCGGGCGGAGGCGGCGGACCTGGGCGCGGTGCCGCTGCGCTGCCCGCGCCTCTTCCCCGAGGGCGGCGGCGGCGGCGGCGGCGGCGGCGGCGGGGGCGGCCCCGGGGAGCGGTCCCCGGAGAAGGCGCCCCCGGCGGGCCACGTCTACGACTACATCCCGCACCCGGTGACCCAGATGTGCAACAACCCCATCTACAAGCCGCGGGAGGAAGAAGAGGCGGCGGGCGGCGGCGGCGGCGAGGCGGCCGAGCTGCTGCGGGGCGGCGGCGAGCGCGGCTTCGCCCACCCCGCCGCCCCCGCCGCCGCGCCGGAGCCGGTCAGCAGCTACCGCACCTTGCTGGAGAAGGAGCAGGAGTGGAGCCTGGCCGTGTCCAGCTCGCAGCTCAACACCATCGTGGCCGTGCACCCCCAGCACCCCGCGGGCGGAGGGCTGGCGGCGGGCGCGCTCGGGGCGGCGGCGGCGGCGGCGGGGGGAGCCCCGCGGGACCGCGACCGCCCGCCGCCCTGCGCCGTGGGCTTCGTGGACTGCCTGTACGGCACCGTGCCCAAGCTGAAGGAGCTGCACGTCCACCCCCCCGGCATGCAATACCCGGACCTGCAGCAGGACGCCAGGCTGAAGGAGACCCTGCTCTTCGCGGCCGGCAAGGGCTTCCCGGACCACCAAACCCCCACAAGCGAATACCTCGAGTTAAGGGCCAAACTCCAAACCAAGCCGGATTACCTCGAAGTCCTGGAGAAGACCACGTACCGGTTCTGACCGCCGCCCCGCCGCCCGCCCGGCCCCGCCGCCCGCGAGCAGAGGATCCAGCTGTGCGCTCTGCCCCGCCAGATGTGCGCGCTGCGGGGCAGGGCCCTTCTCAGATCAGTAATCGACGAAGTGCCTTCGCAGACTTTTGCCAGCAGATGTTAATCAATCATTATTTTTTTATACTGAAACTGAGACTTTGACTGTGCCATGTCTAAAGGTATATTATTATTATTATTATATTATTATTATTATTATCGGGGATCTTTGTATTGATCCTGATTAAGTAAATTCTATGTGTGTCTCTTTCTCTCTTTTTTCTTTTCCCTTTTAGTTTCTTTATTGTTGTTGTTTGTTTTGTTCGTTGGCTCTTTTTTTTTTTTTCTCCCCTTTTTTATTTATTTTTTTTTCCGTTGGCAGTAGACTTCCTTGATATTTTCCCTTGGAGGGGAGGGGGAGGGAAGATGGCATTTTCTTGGCCTGCTTTCTTCTTGCCCATCATGGCACAGATTCTGTACATTTATTTAACAGAGAGAGAGAGAAAAAAAAAATAATAATGCAAAGAAGCAAACGAGCGCAGTTTGCTGCATGCCTGGAAACTGCAAGAGGGAAGGGAGGGGAGGGTCTTGCTCGAATGTCTCACTCTTGTCTCCCTCCCTCCCTCGCACGCACACTCCTCGCCCTCACCCTCCTCGCACCCCTCGCCAGCCCAGCCCCGCCAGGGGGGCTCGGGGGTCGCGGGGGGATCCCGGGGGCAGCCCCGGGGGCTGGGGGAAGCCACCCGGAGCCGAGCAGCCCAAAGGATGTCACCACGTGGCGCACACACCTAGGGGGATGCTCAGTGACACTTCATCATGACGCCATGGTTTTTTGGAGGACATCCGCACTTTCCTAATAAAAGCGACATGCAAATATGCAGAGAAAAAGAGGAGAAAAAAAAAAAAAAACAACCAAAAGCTAATGGGCACCTCTCACTAACAGCTTTGTAGGAAGCACTTTTAATGTTTTCTCTCATGCACCCATACACGCACACACGCACACACACACAAAGGTACAACAATGTGCATATATTTATTCTGTAATTTCAAGTGAATATAAATTGTAAAGGTAATGTTAAATCATTGTACAGTGATGCGTCTGGTATAGCTTTCCTAATAAAACGTTTTGAAAAAAATTGCAGATATATATATATATATATAGACCCCCAAATATATATATATATATAGGAATACAAAGCTTGAACCTGAAACTTCAGCTTCCTCCACAGAGATTTCCTTCCCCCCCATAACCTTGAACGCTATTTTATTAATAACAGTTCAATGCACTGTGATGTTAACAGAGAAAAAACCCTGTACAGCGTGTCTTGCCAAGATACCACCCGAGACTGTCACAAATCCGATTTGCGATCTGTATCCCTGCCGCACTGTCCTGACAGTTAAAAATATCGGGAAAATTGGGAGCGCATCCCTCCGGAGCGCTGGTTCCCGGCCTGCTGGAGGCACCGGGAGGCATCGCAGGGATGCTGCCGGTGCTGGCAGCGGGATGAGCACTTAGAGAGCTCCCACCCCTCCGGAGCGGGGATTTTAACCGCATTTCCAGTTTGGAATGCAAATAAAAAAACAAGCATCCCAGCGGCCGCGCCGCGCTTCTCCCACTCCCTCCGCAACCGGAGGGAGACCAAAGGCCATGGGATTCCATGGGATTCCATGGGATTCCATGGGATTCCATGGGATTTCCCTGCCCGGGCGGGTCCCGGTTGGTATCTTGTCCGCGTTGGTGTCCGGTCCCCGGCGGTGTCCCCCTGTCCCTCTCTGTCCCTCTGTCCCGCTCTGTCCGTCTGTCCCGGTTCTGTCCATCTGTCCCGTCTCTGTCCCGGCTCTGTCCCGGTTCTGTCTGTCTGTCCCGGCTCTGTCCCGGCTCTGTCCCGGTTCTGTCCCGGTTCTGTCCATCTGTCCCTCTCTGTCCCGGTTCTGTCCCGCTGTCCCTCTCTGTCCCGGTTCTGTCCCGGTTCTGTCCATCTGTCCCTCTCTGTCCCGGTTCTGTCCCGCTGTCCCTCTCTGTCCCGGTTCTGTCCCGGTTCTGTCCCGGTTCTGTCCATCTGTCCCTCTCTGTCCCGGTTCTGTCTGTCTGTCCCGGCTCTGTCCCGTCTCTGTCCCGGTTCTGTCCCGGTTCTGTCTGTCTGTCCCGGCTCTGTCCCGGCTCTGTCCTGGCTCTGTCCCGGCTCTGTCCCGGTTCTGTCTGTCTGTCCCGTCTCTGTCCCGTCTCTGTCCTGGTTCTGTCTGTCTGTCCCGTCTCTGTCCCGTCTCTGTCCCGGTTCTGTCCCGGTTCTGTCTGTCTGTCCCGGCTCTGTCCCGGTTCTGTCCCGGCTCTGTCCCTCTCTGTCCCTCTCTGTCCCGGCTCTGTCCCGGTTCTGTCCCGGCTCTGTCCCGGTTCTATCCCGGCTCTGTCCCGGTTCTGTCCCGGCTCTGTCCCGCTGTCCCGGCTCGGTCCCGCTGTCCCGGGCGCGGAGCGCGGCCCCTCTCGGCCGCCAGGTGGCGCCGCAGCCCCAGCGCTGAGGCGGCGGCGGGGCCGGTGCGCCCGGGCTCGGTGCCGGGATCGATCCCGGGATTGATCCGGGACCCGATCCGGGATTCCATCCCGGGCCCGATCCCGGATTCCATCCCGGGCCCGCTCCCGGCCTGGAGCCGCTCCCTGTCCCCGTCCGCCGCTCAGAATGCACCTGCCTTGAGAGCCCCAGAGAATGGGGCTTATCCAGAAATCCCAAGGCGCCCTTCCCTCAGACCATTTGCTGAGCAGCCGGCAGGGTGAATTGAGGTTATTCCCCCAAAAGTGCTGCTGGGAGCGCTCCTGCCGATGGGAGCGGGGTCTGTCACCTCCTGGTGACATTGGTCACCTCTTGGTCACATCGCCGAGGTGCCCCTGCCCACCACCTGCCCTCTTTCCTTGGGGAACAGCCCCTCACAATGCGTTCTCACAGAAATAAACCCATAAATGATTGTTGTCCCCACAAAGTTGCTATGTACAGCTCCGGGCAGGATGCTCGTGGCGAGCTTTTCTCTCTTGGAGGTTCATTTCCCCAGCCTTGGTAGCAGCCGTGTGTGTCTGGAGAAGGTGGGACAGCTCCGAGCCTCTGTGACTCTGGCATCACCCTCCATGCCGGCAGTAAAAATATTGCACATTGCAATTTGCTCTGTTGAGTCGAGATTGTGTTTCCTCACTGCTGCCTTCAGCTCTGACCCGTTGGGGTTTGCTCATTTGTTTGTTTTGTTGAGTTTTTAATAGATAGTGGAAGAGCATGCACGTGCTAAGAGTATTAAACATGCGAGTGCAAAGGCCAGATCCTTCTTGCCATAATTGTAATAATTACATTGATAAGCCTACATGCAAGTGATGCGTGGAGCTGTATAAATCAGGTTAAAGTACAACCCCCAGTGAGAGTGGTGCTGTATACATTTGGCAATGTCCTCAAAACCCCAAGTGTTCATACTTGTATCCAAATAGAGTAAAGCCGGTTGCAAATAATGTTTATATTTTAATTAAACTGCAGAAAGGCAAGAGAATTTCATCCTTACTATTGGCAGTAATCTCACCCATGGACAGTGAGCAGATCTATTTATTCAGTGGAAATAAATTTGTTCTATGAGAATGGAATTTTGTATTAAAAGAGATAATTTTTGGCTTACGTTGAGTTATTTTTCTTTCCTTGCGTAGGAAACTTCCTTTTCCTTGTGAACTGAGATGATTTGGGGATGATTTGCTCTGGAAGTGTTGACAATGTCTAAGTGTGATGTCTAAAGGGTGTTTTGATGACTTTTATTTTGCTTTTTCATTGTGTTGAGCTGAGGCTGAGTGGGTAGCAGCATTCCTTTCCCACTGGAGGAAAGAAAAGTGGATCCATCATCTCTGACCTGCAGTGGGTGACACTTTGCATGCTCCAACCCAGATTCCTCCTAATTAATAGGGAGTATTAATGATAATTCTGTCTTTGTCAGCAGTAGCATTGGTAGCATTAATGCTACTGGGAAGGAATCAAATAAAGTCAAATGATCTGCAGTTGAATTAGAGCTGTTTGATGGGATACAATGTGAAATAAATATTTTATTTTAGCTGATTTCATGGTTGTACAAGTACCTGGTGTCAGCCTGAGCAGCTCAGCCTGTGGTAGTAAAACCTGCAGCAAGTGTTTGGTTTATTCCCTCACTGACCATTGAAATTTTTCCTACAGGTGGAAAAGGTAAGCCAGGTAAGCCAGGTAAGCCCCGGTGCCAGCCAACAACTGCACACAGGGAAATGGAAAGGATGATCCTGGTGCTCAATTGTTGGTGCTTTTTGTGTTTTCTGGACATTGTCATTGATGTCACCATCACATTGTACCCTAGTTTAAAAATTCCTTTGGAAATGGCTTCATGGATCTCTTGAGTGTATCAACAGGGATAGAACGATGTCAAAAGTTATGGGATGAGTAATAATCTGAATTATGGAAAGCCTGTTGCCTACTGCTGTGATTAGAGTGTTACTGGAGAGTGAGAATCTCATTCCTTAGGAGATTCAGCGAGCATGAGTTAAGCTGTGGTGGCTCCAGATTTTGTCAGAGACTTTCCAGACAAAACCACCTTTGAGTGTGGCAGCACAGCTGATTTGGTTTTAAACCAGAAATATCTGGGTTTGTCCAGCTTGTGTTCTCTGGGAGAACTTTGAGAGCACCAGAAGGGAAAGGTCTCTCCAAAATGTGAGGCTGCTCTTCTGAAGTACTTGGGTGTGCAAAGTGCTTGATGATCTCTGTGCTGCTTCCACTTGCTTCCAGCACCCACTCCACACCAAGAAGATGCCACGCTTGGGGTTGAGGTTTAACAGAAATGTTCACGTGAAGAGCAGCGTGTAGAAATGTAGAATTTGGCCCTAAGTGTGGGAGTTCATTGCTCAGGACATTTCTTTACCACGGGTGTGACTCCTGGCAGCGCTCCCACCACTCCAGGGTGAACTTGTTCCAGGATTGCCATTCATCCAAAGGCACTGGCTTTTACAACGTGGATTTATGGACACGGGGAAATCAGCCTGCTGTGTGCTGCATATTCCTATTTTCTGAGTTTTTCCGAGGCTTGGTTTTCAATCTGCAGCTGAGGTTCTCCGTGAATTTATGTCTGTATGTATTTGCGTGCACACAATTATGTATTTATACTGTACACAGTACCACACAGTTTTTCTCCATGGAAGAAATGCAAATTTACCCAGGATGTAGCTCACAACAGCTCTTTGTGAAAAAATTCCTATTTTTTAATTCTGATATGAATGGAAATATTTTTTTCCAGTTCTTGAAATATTTCTGGTTTGATTGGGCAGTGGAAGAATTGGAATGTGCTTGGAAAGAACCCTTGAGTGGGAATAAGTAGAGGCCCAGTTCTGTTCCCTTGGAATCCAATGTTGAAACCCCATTATGCTCAGTTTTAGTCAACAGACTTGAATGAAGAGCAAAATCTGATCTCAGAAAATTACAACATCTATTAAGTGGATTCAAGTATTTTGAGACAAGTACTCCATGGGACTGTTTCAGAATAAAATTAGTAATGGTACAGAGAAAATGGGTTTGCCATCAATTCAATAATTCTCTGATTGACCTCACTCACAAATTAACCAAACAATCTTTAAGGCTTTTGATTTGAAAGACAAATTTGTTTAGCTCAAATGTCATTGGTGACCAACTAGCCAAGATTACTAATGCAACAATTGCAAATTATTTAGAAATACTTTGTTAGTATTATCTTTTTCTTTGGGAGCAAGGATATGAAGGTCCCTTCCAACCCAGGGAATCTGTATTTCTGTGACTGACAGGCACTGAAAACTGTGTTTCCTAGAACTTCTTTAAAATGTCTTTTCCTTGTTCCTTACAGTTTTCCAGTTGTAAAATTCTGTCATTATCTCATTTTTGTTCAGGTTTTTGGGGCAGTTTGGCAGATTTCTATGAAAGCATTGACTTTGCTCAGAGAGCAAAGCACAGAGTTCCCCAGGAGGCTGCTGGGGTGACACTTGCAGGTTATTTTTGATCCCTGTGGAAGTGTTTGGAAACACTTCCCTGTGGTGGCATTTTCTCTGCTAAATTGGTCAGTAATTTGGTTTTTCTCAGGATAGTGTCAGATGGATCATTTTTGTTGGAAAATGAGAGGAAAAGGCTCAAAGAGCAGAGCTGCAGGAATGCTGGGTGGTCTCTGTAGGGTGGGTGGTGCATCAATCCCGATATTTCTGAATGTTAAGGCTGTGGATCTGAAGTGTGGGGTTTATTTTAATTAGAGGTGTGGACATGCAATACTCAGCTTTAGGGTGCCTTAAACAGAAGAACAGAGGGCAGAGCAAATATGAAATATTCATGACCAAGTCCTATGTACTGTGTCCTGAATCTTTAATGTCCATTTACTTTTCCTAACATCTTTATTTTTCCACTAGAACTTTCTAAATCTCTCAAGAATATCCTATACATTCTGTGAATCCTGAAGAGGTATTTCAGGTTAGCCAAGGAATGACTCTCTCTGTACTTGGGAATTCCAACAAATGCCACTGCCTGTGGAGGAATATCCTGCCCATGGCATGTGGCACAGCAATTTGGCTGGTCCTTGGAGCACGGTGCCAGGGAGGGAGGTTCTCTGCAGTGCTCAGATTTTGCAGTAGGGCTCGAATGATTCCAAGCAGGAATTCCTGAATTGTGACAAATCACTTTTTTGGAATGGGAAAGAACTTCATTTGTGCTGCTGCTTCTGGTGGCACTGCCATCCCTGCTGGTGGTGGTGGCACCCAGCACCATTCCTGAGGAGGGGCTCCTGCGACAGGTACTCTAAAAACCAACCAAACAACCAAAAAAATAAAGCTGAAGAAGAATTTGGGCCTTTTTGTCCTACAGGAACCTTAGCTGAAGTTAATGACATTCTCCAAATGTTATAGTGGCATTAATATGCTGTTTATGAGGGTTTTATGCATTTTTTTTTTCTTGCTTTCCTTTGCTGTTCCAGAGACAGTAGATGGGTTACACCTTACAGAATTACAGGAATGTATTTGTTGATCATTTTTTCAGGCTGTACTTGTTTAAAACTAAGTCAGTCCCAACTGTAACTGTCCTAAACTGAGTTTTATAGAAAGATACATAAACCTTTGGTTCTCTGCTTGGTCTCTAAATTATTTTATGTGTTTCAATATATATATAAAATGTCCATTATCTAAATAACCCTTGAACCAAAGTCTGTCTTTGAACTTTGGAGGCTTTGGCTTTGCAAATCAGAGCTAATTAATGGGTTGGATTGTCGGTTTGTTGGTTTGTTTATTTTTTGTTTGTTTGTTTGTTTGTTTGTTTTGTTCTGTGATTGTTCAGTTTGATTTTATCACTGGTATGACCAGAGAGAGAGAAACATAGCAGTGTGAAAATTCTCATAACAGGACTTCCATTATTGTGCTTCTTTTCTTTGGAGAGTGAAGGAGCTCTGCTCCAAAGGGTGTAGGAACTGCTGCTCAGAGCTGAAATATCTTCACTCTGCTGTGCCCTGGCAGTGCCCAGCACGGTCTGGCTCAAAGGCAAATGCTAGAAATGCCAATTAGTGAGATTTCAGTGTTGGATGGGCCAGCCAAGCTGCTCCACCCGACAAATCCAGTCCTTGTGGTCCTGCACCACTGGAGACACCAGGTCTGTGTGTGCTGGGAGCACTGAGAAAATTCACATTGTGCTGCTTTGGTGAAAAATGAGCTTTACAAAAATCAGGCATCGGTAATGGACGCTGGCCAGTTAAGTTTGCCTGTCTTTTTTAGGGAGCACATCCAGGTTTCTCTGGTGCTGTTAAACTGCCATGCAAGGGCAGGACTGACCAGCTGTCCCCAAAGCACTGCTGGAATAAATCTGTAGCTAAATGCATTCTTCTTAATCAGAGAGACATTTCCTGTGGCATCACTTCTGTTATGTTTTCTTGCAGTGATCCAAAAGCCTGGCTGCTTTGGAAAGTGGATAGTATTGGCAAGCAAAGAAATATGGCAAGTAAAAAGTCTTTTTTAGATCCAGTTGATGTCAGTGTTTTCTTCAAAAAAAAAAGGGCAAGTCACAGCCCTGAGGGGTCCTGAGGAGGAGTCAAGGCACTGATTAAGGCAGAGAGTAATTGTTCAGTCCATGCTTAATTCTCCCCTTCAGTTTTAAACCAATGAAAATCAAATGCCTCTCGCTGGCTTCGACACAGCCAATAACTACATTATATTCCTGTTGCAAACCCTGATTTTAGAGCAGGTAACAAACAGCTCCCACACCCTATTTTTCCTGCTTTTAGCCCAAACTCTCACCAGCCTGCAGGTCACTGGCATCCCCAAAATTTCTTTCACCTGTCTGCATGCACAGATCCTCCTTGGGTTTAGCACCCTGACCCCTCTGTTTGTGCCTGGAGTGGAGACCAGCTGAAAACACAATTCTCTCTGTTGTGTTTTTCTGTAGAGTGGTGTATTGCACCTCGAGACCTCCCTGTGCCCCGCCTGGAGTGCCCTCAGCTCGCTGGCAGCCTGGCCAGCTTGGCCGTGGTGATGTCCCAGGTTTTGCCAACCAGAGTTTGTCCAAGCCTTCAGAGCACAAAGCCCTGGTGAGAAGGATCTCTAACAGGTACGCATCAGGGAGAAGGAGGAGACCTTCCCAAAATTACTTGCTGTCAGCTCCAAGCAGGAGCGAGTGCCTCGTGTGTCACGGAAACGCTGAGTATGTGCTGTGCCTACTGTGTGTATATCTGAGTATGTACCTATAATTACACTATTGAAGTGTAAAATTTGAGCTTTGCAAACTTCTGGGAGGTTCAGGAATGTGGCTTGCTTTGGGCTGTAATTAAAATACAGGCATTTTGGTTTAAAAATAGCTCCTTTCCGACCTACATTCCCGATGTAGGTCAGTGGAGGCACTTTTCAGACATATTAGCATTTTGGACACTTAATCTTAGCAGCATATTGCATCTCCTAGAATAGGTTAGGAGAGGCAAGGCAGGAGGAACTGCTGCATCTCCAGTCACCCAGAGAGGTTGCCAAGTTTCTCAGGCACCAGAGAGGCAGAATAATGAGGATTATATTTAATTCTGGGCTGGAGAGACAACCGTGGGGTGTTGAGCAGAGGCAGCTCGGATCATCTTGGCTCTGTGGGGGAGGGAGAATTTATAACTCTAGCTGGCTCCAAAGCAAGCTGTGTGTGCATTTGCGTGTGTATATATATTTATATATATGTATATACAAATCTGGATGTGTATATAACACCCTGTGTACATATGTATGTATGTATGTATATGCCTACAGTGTACAAAATGTGTATCTATAGAAATGTATACATTTATATGAATTTCTATTTCTCTATATAAATAGTCATGCAACTAGGGGAAATCACATTTCCACGGCGTGACCTTTTCTGTAACACTCCCCCAAAAAGAAGCTGCTTCCATTAATGTCATATTGGCACAAATGACTTAAATTTTCTTTTCTGTTTTGAAAGGAGTGGTGCTTAGTGCCTGAGCACAAGCCTGGAAGGTTTTTACACTTCCAGAGGACTTCCAGTAAATCATGACTTGCTCCAGAGCTGTTCCACATTCGTGAAATAAAGTGGTGGCCAAAATGACTCAGGGCTGGTTTTATAGGCAAAGGAAAGGGGTTGTTGAGTGTGCATTGGAAACCTCTGCCATGTTCTCAGAGTTCTGATGGTGAAATACCTGCACTGCTAATTACTCTGGTTGCTGTTAATTTCCCAGCAACTGGCTTGAACAGGGGAAAAAAAAATCCTGCTCTAAAGTTAAGTTATCTGAAGTTTGATTATGTTGCCTCAGTGATGTATGGATTTCCATTTAGGGTCAGGATGCTGGGCTGTAAATCAAGAATTTGAGCTCAGTAAACATCTAGTTTGGGATGTGTCTTTTCTGTTCTGATTGATTTTAAATCATTTCAATTCATCATCAGAACAAGCTATACCTTAATTCATGATAAGCTCAAAGAATTTCTCATTCATATCAGGGTGAATTTTGCACTTGACTTCGATGGGGCTGAACGAGGTCAGAGCGTTTCATTCAGCACTGGCATAAAAAACAATCTTGTAGTTGTGCAACTATTAATTCAAATTGTAATTTTGTAATAAAAGCAGCCTAAAAATGAATTGCTAGTTATGTATTCTATGGTTATAGCACCTTTCTGTGGATGTGTTGGAGCTGGTGTTGGTTTTCATTTTGAGTTGCTGTTCCTAACTCTGAGTTTGGCCCCGAGCAGAGCCAGAAGTGGCTCAGCCTTGGGAATACCAGACCATAAAACGCTGCATTTGAAAGGAAAACCTGGAGAGAACTGATCCCTCAGCATTCCTTGAGCTGTGTGCCCAGGAGTGCTGCCTGATTGCTGAATTGCCACATGCACTGTGCAAATATTCCAAGAGATGTAGGTCATGGGAGCGTGGATTTTTCATGGGGGTTTTGGCTCCCTGTGGCAGAACCCTTGTCTGATCCTGCAGAAAAACCTCCTTGTGCCTCCACCCTGACTGAATATTCCCATTCCTGGTCCTTGGGGCAGGGTGGAAATGTCCTGCTGCCCTTCTGCCATCGTTTGCAAGCTGGGATGTGATTAAGAAAGAAAAAAGGGAGAATGGATTATTCCTTCCTAAGCCCTGCACTTCCTTCAGGAGGAAGACAGACAAACATGAAATCACCGTGGAAATCAAAACAAACACCCAGAACATATGACATTGAGTGAAATGTTTCTCCTGAGCTTCTGGATTGTGCTTTGCCTTATTATTTCATCTGGGGGAAATCAGCAGTTTATGGAAAAGTGCTTCCCAATCTCTTTTGCATAAACGTTACAGTGAAGCTTCTGTGATGTATAGCTGCCTGTTCAAGAAAATGGGTCATTTCCATACAAATGTCATATTTCTATGCAGAAAATATGCTGAATTCATACCCTATCTCCTAGTCAAAGCAATCCCTTTGCTGGTTTTGTGATTTCAGCATATTTTTCTGACTGGAAACAACCAGAAAAGGAGAAGAAAAAATTATTATTTTTTAATTAACTCATGCAGGCCTAATGTCAGACTGAGCACTTGAGTGCAGCATCCCTGGGGCACATACAGGAATATCATCCTCCAATGGTTAATTTCCTTTTTTGAGCAGGGTGAAACACAGAGCTCAGAGAGAGTCTGGAGACTTGGGGAAAGAAGTTTTTCTGATGTCACTGTTAAAGAAGATGCCTGGATGTCCCTGTCCTCAGGGGAGCAGCCTTTCACACAGGAACCCACAGGCTGAGGGCAGCAGGGGAGCGATGAGCTTTGCAAATCTCCTCACACTCTGCAGCAATCTCCTCCTCTCAGGATGAATTTCATGGAAAATGAACCTGAGCTCCTGGCACTGCTGCTCAAAAGAAGCCACAAACCCACCCTGCCTCGGGAAAGTTGAATTTTCCATGCCACTTTATATCTGGAAAAGGAACAGTGGGCTTTAGGATGGGAGTTACAAGCTGAGTGGATGCTAGAGATGGACAGCCAAAGAAATGCTGTGGCCCAAAGCCTGCAGTGCTTGGTGTAAATCCTCAGAGCCCACTGCTCCTGGTGTAAATCCTCAGAGCCTCACTGCTCCTGGTGTAAATCCTCAAACCCCACTCCTGGTGTAAATCCTCAGACCCCTCTTCTGGTGTAAGTCCTCAGAACCCACTGCTCCTGGTGTAAATCCTCAGAGCCCACTGCTCCTGGTAGAAATCCACTGCTCCTGGTGGAAATCCTCAAAGCCCCACTCCTCCTGGTGTAAATCCTCAGAGCCCCACTGCTCCTGCTGTAAATCCACTACTCCTGGTGTAAATCCTCCAAGCCCAGCCCAGCAGTGCTGCTGCCCTGTGCTGCTCAGGTGCCACGAGGTGTTTGCTCCCTGCTGCTGGAGCTTTCCAAGCAGCCATTATTATTCCTTGAAATAATTAAGATGAGTCTGCCCAACTTCTCAGCTCGTGTGAGCTCCAGCCAGCAAAGTCCTCGGGCTGCTTCCCTCTGCCAGAGGCATTTTTCTGCCTCTCACCCATGGGAATGTGAAGAAGTCCCTGCTGTGGGATGGCCTTTGGTGGCACAAGTGTCCCCAGGCCCCTGGACAGGCTGGGAATTCACAAGGGGTTTTCAGGCTCCTGTTCAACCTCTACACCCACCTAAAAGCTGCTCCTGTCCTTGTGTGCTGGGGGAAAAAAAAAATCTCTAAGGAAATCTCCTTTTACTAAATCCTTCTTAAACCAAGTAAAGATATTTCACAGTAATAAGAAGGATAAAGCTCTATAGAACACATTATATTAATAAATCAGCAGGTATTGACCACCTTGTCTGGAGTGTAAGACACAACTGCCAATTTTTCCTCTGACAAAATGCTTTCCTCCTCCTCCCCCTGGGAATCTTTTTGGTGCAGATTCATCCAATTTGGTGAGAAACACTTTGTCCCCAAAGTAGCAAATGGGAAAGGAAAGGGATCCTAAGAGATTTGTGTCTGGAGGAGAGCAAAACATTCCCAGGAAGAGGCCCCACTTACCCTACCTGCAGCTTTGGGGGATTGTGTTGTACCTAAACACCAAGATATTTAAAATTAGAGTTTAACTGGAATTAAACTTCTGTTCCCAATTTCCTATCTCCATGGGGAAGACAGTGAAAATTTCTTTTCTCATAAAAACATTATGAGTATAATACGTGTTACTTGATGTCCAGATCCTCTATTTAATGAAACTTTGCAGATATACAAAAAAGGGGAAATTTTGTTACTGGCATTTCTTTCTATAAGAAAGGTTTTAAGAATTAAGTAAAAATTAAACAAACAAGAAAATACATTATTAATGTAAAAATAATGATTAGCATGCCAAAATAATACACTATGGCATTAAATCACTGACAGATCTGGGTAGAGATGTGTTAGGATGAAGTTCTGAACACTTAAGGCTGTGATTAAGTTCCTGAAGATTTTTCATCTTCAAAAATTCTCCATTGAAAAATGTCTACTTTTAATTGGAAAACAAAATCCTCAGGCTGACTTTTTTTATGAAGATTTGGTAGCTGAAAAAAATGCGACTCCTTGAATGTAACTTCAAACAAAAACCTTTTCAACGCTGTTTTCATCTTAAGAAAAAACCCACATTTTTCATCTGAAGGAAACTCTGTTTTGAAGCCTAGGGAAGCTTTCTGAAAATAATCCTAATTTAGAAGAAAGTATGCTTTTAAAAAAACTTTTTACTCATAGAAAGAGCAATTTTTTTTTTTTTTCCTTCTCTTTTATTACCAATTTTTCTGTGCTTTGGTTTGTGTCAGTTTTGTCTGTAGGGGAAAAATGGCACTGTGGGAAAAAACCCAAGCACACAAAGGTTTTGTTTTTGGACTCAAAAATGTTTTCTAAAAGATATTGCACATCTTAAACTTCGGTAATTGATTGGTTTAAGGGATAAATAATTGTTGTGTCCCTGGAAATGTCCAAGGCCAGGTTGGACAGGGCTTGGAGCAGCCTGGGACAGTGGAAGGTGTCCCTGCCACGGCAGGGGTGGACCTGGATGAGCTTTACCTTCCAACCCCAACCATCCTGGAATTCTCTGATATTAAGGATAAACAAATGAATGAAGTATTGAAGGGAAGAATAATTAAAGTATTGGTGTCAAAGGGCTTAAAATTTAAAAAAAACTGGGTTTCCATTGCCAGAAATGTGGATGTAATCACCAGGGGCTTGGGAATGCCTAATCCTTTGGAATTAATATCCAATAATTTTCTCACTTCTGGTATTACATTAATCCAAATGCAAACTATGACTGAGTTCATGATCTTTGTGGCTGCCACCTTGTCATTACTAAAAGTAATATTTGTAGCAGATGAATAACTGAGAATAGGAGAACCCAGAGAAAAATTGCAATTACTTTTTATTTTCAGGGACAGGCAACACCGTGCCCAAAAGCTGTTCTATGTATAATCAAATTAATGAAGTAACAAACTAATAACAAATTAATGAAGTAAAAATGAGTTATTAATTATGGAGAGAATGGGAAAGAGGCCAAATGTGTGTCGTTAGTTGGCCTTGTAGCATTCAGCTGTGTATGGGCAGGCCCTTGACTGGTTAACACCAGAAATAAGATGTTTTTCTGAAGTTTGACCCTTTTACACATCCTATTTTATTTCCACAGAGAAAAAATGTCACTGCAGTATGAACAGGACAGTCTCAATGGCCTAATTTATATTTATTTTCGCTTTTGTGCCACAACTCTTGTCCTGAATAACCCGATGTCCTTGAAGGAGGGCAAACAAACAGGTTTTCATCTGTTTATTTGGGCGTGAAACAAAAAATGTGCAGAGAGGCTGAAGCTCTTTGTGTGCCTAGGACAGGGCTGGCAGTACGATGTTCATGGATAAAGGAATTCTCACTGGCAATGTCAGAACACTCAAATTAGCCCCCGGGAAAAGAAAGGCTGTGCTGTACACACCTGCAGCTGTGGGCAAACCAGAGAACAATGGCCATTGTTCAGTTGTTAATGCACTGAATTTCTGTCTCACCTTCATTATTGGCTGACTTTCAGTCCCTGTAATTAATGTGCCTGGAGTGGGTGGATCTCTTTACATTCGCCTGTTTCTTTTCACAGCTTAATCAGAGCAGGAGAAAAACTTAAAATTAAGATTCTCTGTGTTTTCCAAGCTTCCCGGTGCTGTGGTGAGCTGGTTGGAGAGAGCCCAAACAGGGAGATGAACTTCTGGAGATGAATTGATATTTGATCCCGAAACTTTCCAGTTGCTTGTGTTTAGGGCTGGTTTCCAATTCTTCTTTGTAAGGAAGAAAGGAAACTCCAATATTCAGGAAGTCCCAAACTGTGGAGCCGTGCAGCTGATAGCCAATATATTTCCTAGGAAACTCTGCCAGGGCCTCACCACCCTCTGCATAAAGGATTTCTTCCTAATATGACAAACTGCAAGATCAGCCCTTGAGTTTCTGTAGGGTCAGGTGAGTGTAATTTAAAGCAGAATTTACCTACAATGGTTTCCTGGCATTAAAAAGCAGCATTTTAGTTCTGCTTTAAGAGTGAAAATTGATCCCAGTCAGCAATACAAGAAGGGAAATAACTGAGCTGTTTCTACAGTGGTTTCTCCAGTTCAGAAACCTACAGTGGCTGGCACCCCACAGAATTCCATCTATAAGAGTACACTAAGAGAAAAAAATCAGGCTTTTTTTAGTGCTCCTGTTTGGCTTTAGGCAGACAGGGAGGATGCTGAGGCCAGTCTCAGAATCTGGTGAAAATACTTAGCAGTGCATGAGAAACATCCACATCCCATGGGACCAATTTCCTTGGATCACCTGGAGCTGCCTTACTGGACAGAAGACCAGATAGTCTTTTATCCAGACAAATCTCTTAGAATTTGTTGTAACAGAAGTATTAAAACACATTTCTTGTAGTGTTTTACCTCGGCAACAAGAAGGGAGGAGTCTGCAAAGAACCTGTGGGCCCTGTCCTTGATGCAGCTCCTTCCCTTCCTTGCAAGCAATCTCAGCATCCTCAGCAGAAGCAACCTTAGCCACTGTCATGTTTGTTATGGCTCTACATATTTCACATTAAGTGTTATTTACTGTAACTCTGCCCATAAAGGACTAACAGCGTTATTGGGAGCTGTCCTTTGCATGCCTGATGTCAGCTGCAGCTGCAGATCACATTTACAACTCCAAACACATGCAATGGAGAGTCATAAATTATACAGGAAACAACACAGAGTAATGAGAGACGTGTCAGCTCGAGTTTCTCACTGCGGAGGCAGCACTGTGGCAGGCAAGATTTATTTACTATTCCAGCCACTGGCTTTTTTGCAGTCAATAACTCGTCACTTTTAGTCTGCAAATAGGAATAAAGATGTTTTGCAAGAAGGAAAACAAAAGGCAGCAGAGTTGTTTGACCTCTGGGGTGAGTTACAGGAATTTTGGAGCTCCAGGTCTCCCTCTGCACCAGCCAGTTGGGAAAAGTGTAGTTTTTGCATGTCTCCCACTCCTTATCTATTAGCACAAAAAAAAAATCACCAAAAAAAGGTATGGAAAGCATGATGTGAAAGCTGGGAATTAGTCCCATTTTTGCTAAAGGGGACACACTGGTCCCCAAGATCCAGGAATTCCGTGGTCCTGAGTGCTGCCAAAGAGCAGGAACAGCAGTGGGGAGCAGAGAGGGACAAACCTGAGCAGGGACTGGGGAAACCAGGGCTGTGGTGGCACTGAAGAAATGCAGGGAAATGTCCCCCAGTGAAGGTGGTGAGAAAGAGGATGGAGATTTCTATTCAAACCAAAATAAACAGGGAACAATGTTCTGGATATATTTTTTTTTACTATCTTTAGGGGTTTGCATTGTGTTGGGGTGCAATGGTCAGACATGAAAAATCCCTGTTTTCCTGCCTAAAATTAAATCAAGGTGAAAATATTCCC
Source organism: Lonchura striata (assembly GCF_050655825.1). Lineage (NCBI taxonomy): Eukaryota > Metazoa > Chordata > Aves > Passeriformes > Estrildidae > Lonchura > Lonchura striata. The sequence goes on from NC_140711.1 coordinate 29,005,716, forward strand.
TCCCACCTAAGGTGCAGGTTTTATTAGGGCCAATATTTCTGCATCAGCTTTCCCACCTTTTCCCACCCTATGGGATTTCTCTGTGCAGCAGCTGGGTGGTTTTTAGTGGTTAAAGAGGAGGGCTGGGCCAGACAGACACCTGCAGAGACAAGGCACGGGGACAAGGGAGGACACAGGGATGTGCCCCAGGATTTGGGACAAGGATGGACACAGGGATGTGTCCCAGGATTTGGGACAAGGATGGACACAGGGATGTGCCCCATGATTTGGGGACAAGGATGGACACAGGGATGTGTCCCAGGATTTGGGACAAGGATGGACACAGGGATGTGTCCCAGGATTTGTGGACAGGGATGGACACAGGGATGTGCTCCAAGGCTGGACACAGGGATGTGCCCCAGGATTTGGGACAAGGCTGGACACAGGGATGTGCCCCATGGCCTGGGGGTGCTGCCACGGAGGATCTGCTTTGCCCCAACACGGTGGAAGGCTCTGCTCATCCGGGAGTGAGCAGATTCCATCCCTGTGAGTCAGGGCAGATCCATGTCTGCAGGGAACACTGCTCAAGCCGAGTGCAACATGCATGTTTGGAGGCTAAACTTAGTCCTCAGTTACTGGGAATGTCAGCTTGCATCATCAGTAAACTCGGAATGGAATTAGGCCAGAAGGGATTATGGATAATGTGGTTTATTTTGAATATTTTATCCAGGCAAATCTGAACTGAAAAATCACAAGCATTGCCTTTAACGAGAGAAACAAAACCATAATGCATTGCCTCTTTTCGTGTTTATTTGGGAAAAAATAACCACCTAAGGTTGGGGAAGAATTCTTCTGATTGCTTTTCCAGGGTATGGTTCCTCCCATGACTTTGTGTGGGCACATCCCTGTGGACACAGAGCCCAGCAAAGCGAGCTGGCTGCTGCTTAGAAATTCATGGAAACAGAAAGATCCTTTCAGTGAAAGAAGTTTCTTTCCAGCCACTAAAGGCATTTGCAACACTCAGAAAAAACACTGAAATTATTTCCTGGTGGACTCCCTCACCATTTTATCATGTTGTGTCAGATTGTGCATGTTGCTGATGAAAAGCAAAAAAAAGCTCCCAAAAGTTATGTAGGCAAAACATCCTCCAAATTCCTCACTGTCCTTTAAAGGCTGAAAGTCCAAAAGTCAGGTTTCAGCTGGGTTTGTCTCTTTTGTAAGAGTACTTAGTATTAGTCAATAGACTTTCCCATCTGCTGGGCTGGGAAATCTCAGTAGAGGAGGTGGATTTGGGTGTGATCAGAAATTCCAGTGAGGTAACTACAGTCAGAGGAAGGGCTGGTGCTGCATCCATCATGAAGGTTTTATTTTAGCAGATAGACTAGAAAACATGCTGTGATTCAAGGCATGTATTCAACAGAAAAATGTATAAACATATACAAAGTAGTGAAGAAAAATGAAAGTTTAGTTCATGCCAAATCCCCACATTTGTTAATATTTTTATCTGAATTTAAACAATAAATTGAGACAACTTGATTGACTTAACCTTGATTTGAAAATCCAAACTATTAAAGCTTCCAAGAAAATAATATCAAATGTAAAATCTATGGAGTCCTTTGGAGCATTTGGATGCTCTAACTGTGTACAGGCTGTTGGATGTCACGAGTTTGTACATTATTAATAAAAGTTGGAGCTTTGCATCTTCCCAGTCATAATTACTTCTCTAAATATCTCCAGGAAACAGAAGCATAAACTAGAGAGCATTTAAAAACCCTGGGTAAGCATCTTTTGGAGAAAGTGCCTATAAAATGACTCATGCTTCTGTTTACAGTTTGAAATTGGTTTTCAAATCATAAAATAAGTGCAAGGTTCCAAAACTGCCCAAATTAAGGCTGTGACTGGGAGGTGACAAGTCTGAGCTGCGAGGCTCTTGCTGACCTAGGGATGAGAATCTCCACCAGGACTGATGGATAACTCTTGGTTATTGATGAAGCTCAACAAAAAAAATATGCAAGAATCACCTATTTCAGGAAAAGAAACCACATAAACTCCATATCAGCAGCAGTTTTTAAACAAATAAAAAGTCACCTCTTCAAAGTCACTCATTTTTACATGTGAGCCATGTATAAAAGCCCCAGTGATTTCATTTCTGAACACATGACTATTATTAGATGGAAAACACACACATTGCAATCATTTGTGAGATGTCCTCAGGACTTCCAGAGATCTTGAACTCTTCTCCAGAATGATCAAAATCTGTTAAAAATATTGTCTGGCTCATCGTAACCACAGAGACACAAATTCTGCTCGTTGGCCTCTGATGAGATTTGTCATTGTTACATGAATTCCCTGACTGAGGATTTTGTCTCCCTAAATAAAACCCTGTCTAGGGCTGATCGTGTCCTGTTTTATTGCCTTCAGAACCATGCTGTGCACTCTGTATTTTCCTTAAAGGAAAATATTTACAGTGGTTTGACTCCTTCTTAAATATCACAATTGGAAAGTCAAACAAACATAATTACTTTTTAAAATAGATTTATTTTTAATTCCTTCAACACTTTTCTCCATTTGGTTGCATCCTGTACAACAGAATGGTGATACAGTCAATATAAAGTTGATAACAGTAATTCCTTTTTAATTTATAGAGATGTTGCAGAATTTGCTGAAACACCACCCTAAGGAGCTGAGTTACTTTGATGTTCATTTTCAGGAGATGTGACTTTGAAGCAGAGCTCTGAACTGTCAGGAGAAAATTCCCAGTGTACAAGAATTTGTTCCATCAGATGCTCACTCCATTTACAACCTTGTATTGTTGTTTAACATTTTTCCTGGGAAATAAACAGATGCTCAGCTGTGGTTGGCCAGAAATAGAAAATTATTACTGCTTGAAAATTATACTGAGGAAACACCCCCAAAACTTCACCGTTTATGCAAGATAAGCATGCCCAGAACAAACCAGAAAAAAAAAATCCCATATTTTTAATTAAAAACTGGTTTTAACACAGACTTAAAACGTGGCAGGGATTTAGCCTTGAATTTGGGCACATGGATTTCAGTGCACTTGGTGGAGATATCTTGGGTTTAATGATATATTTAAAAAGCATATTCTGCATTTAAGTACCAACAGTCATTTGCTTGAGAACTCTCCGAATTTTGTGTAAGTGCCACACAAGCACAAAAGTGAATGTAAATGAGGTTTTAAAGCACGAGGATCAGATATTTCATTCAATAAAACACTCCAGGGGTGCAGAATTGTGCAAGTGCAGATGGATTGAGACAGGGGTCTGAGTGCAGCTTTTCCTGCTGCAGTGATGACTTTTGGGGGACCCCAAAAACACACAAAGGCTAAGCCTAAAAGATTTCTTTCAGTTTGAAACTGAAGATATGGGACTGGACAGGGAAGTGTAAAATGTCAGGGCAGACAGTGAAACTCTCCCAAAGTTGAATCTCCAGGGTCTCAGTCAGGGTTGGCTGTGCAGGGAGGACACAGGGAGTGCTCCTGACAGGGAACAATAACTTATGAAGCTTCCATGTTGCAAACATTCCTTCTTCTTCCTTTTTAATCAGAAGGTGAAATACATAAAATTTTTGAAGAGACATCAAGAACCTAGTCCTTTTGGAGCTGACAATATTTTATTTTACTAATATAAGACCCAAGTATTTGCATTTTTCTCAATTATTTTATTCATTCTGGCAGAGACAAACATCCCTAATAGACACCCAGGAGTTATGGCAATTGACAGAGTAGATCTCCAGCAAAAGTGCAGATGATTTTCTGAACACCAACAGCACACACCTGAAAAACAGACCTGGCTCCTCATTTAGAGCTGACCAAGCAGCCACTAATGAAACCAACAGAAATATCTCTCCCACCCCGGGCTACAGACTGCGCTGCTCTGTTTGCATCTGCTGTTTCCCCTTGTTTCCAAACGCCTCAAACGCCAGCTGAGGAGCAGACCTGATCCTGCTCCAAACCTCCAAGCAGGGCTCGGTTCCTCCTCGCTCCCGGCAGCGATTCCTGCGGGGGAAGCGTGGAATCCTTTGAACGCCCCAGGGAAATCCTTGCCCTGGAAGAATTAATCATTGAGTTTCCACCTAGGCTGAAAGAAAAGACTAACCCATGGAGCCTCTCAACACTGATCCAGCCCAGTTTGTGTTCCCCATGTCAGCGTCCAGGAGCACACAGAATCACAGGATTTGATTATCTGCAGGTGCTTTATTGAGAGTTCTGAGAATCAGGGGTACAGACCCAGATCTGACTCTGACTTGGCTTTTGAGCTGAACGTATTTCATATTCTATCATTATATAACTTACATAGTAATTATTAAACTTATATTGTTCTATTGTATACATTGACATGAGTTTCTTGTGGTCTTTCTTAGGCCCCTGACCACAGTTTCTCATGATTATTTTTATGATTAAATAGTAATCATATTTAATTACTAAACCATCATCACATCTAACAATTATATCATTTATCATGTACTAGCCACACAGGTGCAGTTCTAGCAAGGTACAAAGTCTTCTTGTACCTAGGGTATTTAATTATCTCTTCAGGTCCTACTAAGCTTAATTTTCCTTTTAACCCTAAATCCCCATGATTCTAAACCCTTTTACTATCACCCATATGTCCCAAATTCTCATGGTTTCTCCTTTCCCTGTTTCCCCAGGGCTGTGGGATCCCTGGTGGCCGGCCCCACTCCCTGTAGGGCAATGCCCTTTGCCCTGCCCTTTGTGCCACCCCTGTGCCCTCACACCTTTGGCCACTGACCCCATAGTAAACCTTGTGCAGACACATGTTCACATCTTTTGCCCTGACGCCCTTCGGCATGCTGGAGTAAAGCTTGGCTGGAATTTATCCCACAAAAGGCCCCTCTTGGCTGAGCTGGCCGTGGTGAGTGTGCTGTGTGCTCTTGACTGCCTTGCCTGAATGCCTCCCCAGGCAGCTTTTCCACAGGCTTTTCCATGTTTATTGGGAAATAGGGAGCAGCTTCCACCACCTAAACCCCACGCTGCTGCAGGGAAGAGCCGGGATCCTGGAGCAAACCTTAGGCACAAGTAAACCCTTCCTTATTGGAAATGCAGGTGAAGTTGGTGGGAAAAAATGGTGATGTCTGACTCCAGTTCAGAAGGCTGAATAATTTCTTTATTATAACTATGCTATAATACATTAATATACTATTTAAAGGAAGATACTGCAACTACAAACCTACTTTTTCTAACTACCATATCTAACTCATAACTCGTGACCCTCTTGCTCGAGCCCAGCCCCAGGTGGGTTGGATTGGCCACCAGGCTCAAACAATCCTCACCAGAATCCAACCAAGCAACCACCCCAGGTAGACAATTCTCCAAACACATTCCACATGGGAAAAACAAGGAGCAGAAATAGAAATGGTTTCTCTTTCTTCTCTCTGTGCACTTCTATGAAAAATCCTGAGAGAGAGAAGGATGTACCTGCCACATTTCCTGCTCCTGGAGCTGCTGGAGAACTGCTCCAGCACAGGCAGCTCCTGGGTGTTGTGACAGCCACCACCCTTGGGGAGGTCGTGGCATATTCCTGATTAAGGAGAAAAGACACAATGTAAAGGTATGGGATGGGCAGGTGCAGATCTGGAGGATAAAAATCCCATCCCACCCTGGGTGGACAGCAGCGGCTGCTTAAGGCAGGTGATGGAAACTTCAAGAGCAGGCTGAAGGAATGATTTCAGGTATCTCCAAGACTTCTCTCAGTATTATTTGGGCTTTAAATGAAGTATCTGTGGCCACACATTCCTGGTTAATTGTGGATAAAAGAAAAACCCCACCAAGAGGTTCCCCCTACTAAAACCAGAATTATCAGAGAATCCCAGGATGGTTTGGGTTGCAGGGATTTTAAAGCCCACCCAGTGCCACCCCTGCCATGGCTGGGACACCTTCCACCATCCCAGGCTGCTCCAACCCCAATGTCCAGCCTGGCCTTGGGCACTTTCAGGGATCCAGGGACTGCCACAGCTGCTCTGGGCATCCTCTGCCAGGGCCTGCCCACTCCCAGGGAACAATTCCTTCCCAAAACTGAGTTGGGCCAAGGGGAATGCCATTAAAAGAAAAGCAGCTAAAATGGGAGTAACTGAGGAAAATTTTCTTGTTGTCTCCTGGATGTCACATGAGAAAAACAGGAGGTTTTTTCCCCCATCAACCCAATAATTCTCCACCTCAACTCTTGGAATGCAGAGGATAAATGGAATTATTTAAATGAATCAGGCACAGTCCCTCTCCTCTCTGACAGTGCATCTTAACCAGCTTTGACTTTCACTCTTGGGGTAGGATTTATTTTGGAAAACTAGAAAAAAAATTGTCTGCATTATTCTTCAGACAGGAAAAATTACATGTTAAGAACCAGCAGTTCATTTTTTCATTGTCTAAAAATAATTTACAATTACATAATGCTTTCCTCTTTCAGAGCAAGATTCATGGTAATGAATCTTGAAAATGCTAATGAAAAGGCTTGTTAGAACTTTTTCTTTTTCGTTTAAATTTAGCTTAGGATTGGTCAAAAAGTTGTTCTTGCTCTTTATATGTGTGATTTGAAGAGGTGGCCAGGATCAGATTCCTTTTATCCTGGTACCTGGAATGTCATCATGCCTTGGAGGTAACTGATGCCTTTAGGGAGGAATTGCCCAGGCTGGAAGTGGAAACCACACCAGAACTTTCCCTGCATTTCCAAACCTTCCTTCCCAAGGCAGGGGTCAGGCACGTGGTCCCTCTGCTGTGCTTTCTGTCACATGTAGATTCATTCATTTCATTAAAGTCGTTTTGGGACAAAATACTGAATATTCAGATGTTTTTAAATGTTTGAAATTCCCCTTGGAGCTGACGAGGTTGTGCAGTTCCCCCAGCAGCCGGAGTGTTTAGGGAGGATGTCAGGACAGGCTAAAAGTCCTTTTAGTCCCAGGGCTAGACACAGGATGGGGTTTGAGCTGAGCTAACCACCAGGAAATTCCACAGGCTGATTGTCCCTCACGCTGAGGAAGCCAATTTTTCACTTGTTCCCTTCACAGTGGACGGAAGAAAGGGAAGAGAAAGCAACAACTGCAGCAAAGAAGAGATCCATCAATGTCACCGTGGCAGGGCCAGGTCGCTGCACTCCTGAGTGTGACACTACAAACTGGGGCTGCTCCCTGGGGAGTGAAAAGCAGCTTTGTGAGAGCTGTCAGACAGCTGGGAGCTCTGACACTGAGAGATGGAAGTGTGAGAAATATCCCAGTCCGTACCTGGAGCAAATAGCACATGTGAGCACATGGCTCTGTGTGAGAGGCAGGGATGGGGACAGGCAGGAGGTTGGTGACATCTCTCATGTAGTCTGAGGCACAGCAGGAGGTTTCTGACACGGGGTTGTTCCTGCAGAGACTGAGCAGCAGCAGAAAGGCCACAGAAAACTGTGACAGCAGCCCTGGTGTCTTGGCTTGAAGAGAGGGGTGTCTGCTAAGGAAGGCAGGAGCCTCCCCTGAAATGGAAAATGCAAACCCCCTCCCTCTGAATTATTATCATTTTGAAATTAAGGGACTCTCAGGCAAAGATATGAAAGTAAGAATAACAGGTGCTTATTAGGAAAGAAATAAAATTAAAATACAAATGCAGTAGTACCAATCAGCACTGCCAGAGCCAGAGCAGCCCTGTCCCCTGTGGGTCAGGGAGTGGCTCAGCCCCATCCCAGGGGGGCTCAGCCCTCCTGCAGTGCCAGCTGTGCTTCTGCTGGAGCAGGATCTGCACAAGGGGGGAGTTTTCCTTGGAGCTCCAGGGCTGGGGGAGATGGGCCTGGGCTCCCCTGGGAATGCAGGGGGAAGGAAGCTGCTCCTCTGGGAATGCAGGGGAAGGAAGCTGCTCCTCTGGGAATGCAGGGGGAAGGAAGCTGCTCCTCTGGGAATGCAGGGGGAAGGAAGCTGCTCCTCTGGGAATGCAGGGGGCAAAGGCTGCTGTGCTGTTCCCAGGTCAGATTGGATCCAGGTAGGAATGTTTGGCTCCTCCCCTGGGCAGAGCATCTCCTCATAGATGATGGAATTTTCTCAGCCGTGCAGGGACACTCAGTGGCCATGAACATAAGATAATTAATAATTAATGGCCCATGAAGGGAAGATAATTAATAATTAATGGACCATTAACAGCAGAGATCTCCTGGAGGGAGGCTTGGCTGTGGGAGAGATAAAGAAAAGTGCCCAAAGAACAGCAGAGAACTGCCCCAGCCCTGATAGATGGGGACAGAACACACAGCCCAAGATACCTGGAAATTAAGAAATGAAGCATCCAAGGAGCAAGGGCACCATGGACAAGTGACAGCACAGTGACAGGAACCACTTAGCTAATCATCTGCCCAGGAAGAGGGGAAATATAAGCACAGGAGCCCAAGAAATAATCTCATTTGTGATGAGATTTCCAGCCCAGGCGGCTGCAGCTCCTGGTTGCGGCCTTGAATGGAGTATTTTAATTCCCAGTATTTTTTTCCAACAACTCAGTAAGTAGCCAAACTAAATATTAATTTTCCTTCTCCTGTTTCTTATTTAAAAAGATCATGGAACAGTTTGGGTTGGAAAGAACCTTAAAACTCATTTTTTGTGCCCTCAACGCTTTCCCAGGTTGCCCCAAGCCTCATCCAACCTGGCCTTGGACACTTCCAGGGGTGCAGGGGCAGCCACAGCTCCTCTGGGCACAGATATTCCCACACTTCCTTAACTAAAAATAACCAACTTCTCTGTATTTAACTATGTTTTATGAGGTTAAATGCCCTTAACCTCAAGCTAAATGCAGTGGTAGCTGCCCGTGTGTATTGATCTGGCTGCTGGGATTAGTTTTAATTAGTTTTAATCGGTTTGATTGCTGGTGCACAGTTCAGTGTTGATGGGTCTGGGTTGTTCCCTGAGCCAGCACAGCCCCCTTGGCTTAGCACTCCTTGCTCCACTAAAGAAAAAGGGAATTTGGGAAAGCCATGAGGTTTTCAGCAGTTTAAGGCTGGAATCCATCTCAGTATGCTCCCATATTTCAGTTGGGATTTCAGCAGCCACCCCTGGAGCTCTTGTGAGAGCTCCTGCTGCTCTCACTGAGCTGCACCTCTGGTGACCTCTCAGGATCTGTTCTCCCACTGCACCAACAGGAAATTCACCCTGTTACCTCTGTCCTGCCTTTTCATGTTCTGAGCATGTTAGAGAGCTCCCTAGAGGTTGTGGTAAATTCACTTTTAACAAATCAACAGCCTCAGCTGGACATTGCTTCTAAAAGAGGTGAAAACATGCAAAACAACAACAACAAACAAAACAAACATCACCTCGTTTTGTTTCTTTTCCTTTTCAGGAATTTTAGTAACCTGTAGGAAACTCCATAGTTCATCTCAGGAGAAAATTTTTCTCTGTGTGTAAAGTGCTTTTCAAGCAATAAAAAACATTTCTCAGTACTTGCCCACTGGTGTAATAATGCCGTAATCTGTGCTGGGTGAATTGTCCTGAACTGGAGATTTATTTCACAGAGTCCTTAAAGAGTGTTTGATTTAAACCCTGAGATTAGGGGGCACGATTTAAAATCTGAAATATTTATAAGTGTTGATAATTGAATAAGTTAGTGATGTAATTTTTGGAGCTTTCAGAGCTGTCACTTGTGTTTTCCTTTTGCCAGTGGGGTTTCTCTGGGTCTGGATGGGCAATGCAGAGGGCTGGAGTTCACCCTGATCATCCTCTTCTGCCTGGCAACAGTCACAGGATGTGTCCTCCTTGATTTTAGCATCAGCACACCCCTGATCGAGGATCAGGCGACTGTGGGAGCAGAAAAAGCTTGTGGAAAAAAACTTATAACCATAAAAACGTTTACTGCTAGCTCAGAAACCACTGCCTGCCAGGGATGTGATGCAGAGCACCTGCTTTACTTCCAGTCCCATTTTGTGTAATTCCATTCACACGCAGGGGCTGGAGCACACAGCTTGGAGGTGAAAGTGGCAGAAAAATTAAAATTATTGCTCATACAAGGCAAAACCTTGGTGTTTTAGTAAAACTGCCCAGGCAGACTAATATCTGCATATTTTTTTTCCTGTTTCTGTCAAGAGCAGGAGTTTCCCTGAGCAAAAAGCACAAGTGCAGCTGATGCAAAGAGGCAAATCTGGGGGTGTGTGTCCATCTCAGCCCAGGGCACATCCCTGCACTTCATCCAGCCATGAACAGCCCCAGATACATAAAAAAATTTCACTGCAAGTGACTCTGTATGTAAAATATTGCATGGACTTATCCACTGACTTCTTTCTCCAAATTTAGGTTCTAAAAAATAAATAAGTGAATGAAACCAAACCCACCAACCCACAGGTGCCCTGAGAGCAGGGAAGTGCCAGGATGAAGGTGTTCATTAAATCAGCCAGGAATGATTACCTGTCACAGGGCCGGGCCACTTGGATTAGCAAGGCTTCGAGTTGAATTAATTAAGGGTTGCTTTTTGCTCTTATTAGTATTGTTTTCTTGCTTGGAATCCTCTGCAATGATTGATTTGCAATTAGAGAGGACACAAAAGATGGACTTGGCAGTCAGCAGTGCCTGACTGATTAAACAGGTACAGGGAGGGGGATGAGGCACCTGAAACAATTCTCTGGAAAATTTTCCTTAGGCCTTTGTTCAATTTCAGAAAAGTACTTTGTGGTCTCTAGAGAAAAAAAATTACAATGGTGCACCAAACCTCTTAATTATCCAGGTAATTAGAAAGCCTTCCATACTCCAGCCCCCAAAAGGGATTCAGTTTAATTCTCTGTGTGTTTATTTGTTTAAGGACCTCTTTAGGCATCAATATTCAGCAGTGATGAGTTGATGTAGGGATTCATATTTCTATAATGAACAAATAATCATATATAATTATATAATTAATAGCTATCTCAGGGTGATGAACACCCTCAAAATTAATGTCTGTTTGTGTAAAGTTGAGAAAAAGTTGTGCTACTGATATGTGAGTATCATGCCTGTTAAATGTTATAAATGTCACATAAAAAGAGAGACAAAGAAATCCTCTTCTAAATAAAGATTATGTGGTTTTAAATATTTAAACCAAGATTAATTTCACTCTTTTATCTCTTAGAAAAAGCTGTGACAGAGAAGCAGACTCTGGGCTGGCTTGGCCAGCAAAGTTTCAGGTGTGACTCCTCCTGTGGTCTGTGCTGGTGACAAAAATGCTTCCCTTTTGTGGTTAATAATGTTCATTTTCCTCTTAGATTTTGAACATTTCTACTTGGCAAATGCATCAGGAAGTGGCTTGAGTTTCCATCAGCCATTACTTTTAAAATGAAACAATCCTAAATAGGATGCAATTGTGAGTTAAAGCAGATTTAAAGCAGGGAGTAACTGCAATGAGGCTGATCCTCAGATTTGAAGGTTATTTTCAGCTTCATTAAACCCAGAGCTTACAGGGATCTGCAGGAACCCAGCCTTGCTCTGGAAGCAGAGAAAATTGCTTACTTTGAGTTGCCAGAATTCCTCTGTGTTTATAAACACCACCCACAGTTTCAAAGGAATAGCATTTTATCCACTCACTCAATGGAGTTTTAAGTAGAAACTCTTTTTTTTTTCCATATTTTTGTGTGATACTTGTGCCATTTAGCAGACATGATACTCACACAGGGAGAATAGCACAACTTTTTCCCAACTTTACACAAACAGACATTAATTTTAAGGGTGTTTATCACTTCAGGTGCTGTAACTGCAGATAGTTTATTAATATATAGTTATATAATATATGTATATTTGTTCATTTTGGAAATATTAATCTCTGCCTCATCTCCATCCCTGTGGATGTTTCCCAACACCCATCAGGAGGAGATGCACAGGGAAGCATTTTTGGCACCATCAGGGACCACAGGAGGAGTCACACCTGAAATTTTTCCTGCCCAAGCCATCCCAGAGTCTGCTTCTCTGTCACAGCTTTCCCAGTGCTTCCCATAGGAAAAAAAAAAAAAAAAAAAAAAAAAAAAAAAAAAAAAAAAGTGAAATTAAGCTTGGCTTAAATATTTAAAATCCTCATAATCTTTATTTAGAAGAGGAATTTTTTGTCTCTAATGAACAGGAAAGGTAAAATGTGCAAAATTAAATTAACATAAGGAATGTTACTAATGGAATTGACTTTTGCTGTGTGTTTTGCTAACAGCTGGAAAGAGGAATATTGATCTGTTCTTGTTGATTTATCTTGTACAGATAAATGCACTCATCTCTGAATCTGTTTTCAACTCTAGCTTCCCATTCCTTGGAAATTTAGCTGCTGCTTTATGCAGAACTTGCCCCAGGAAATGTGGCAGCCTTCAAATGGAACCTGCACCATGTTAAGGATCACATTATTGCTTAAATCTGAGTTCTAAGCTTGGTTTACTCCAGAGCTGCCACTCAGCCACAGTTTCTCTCCTCCTGAGGAGATGGACTCAAACTAGGTCTTGTTCCTTTTCCCCAGGAGGCAAAATCTGATGGAACAGATTATTTCTGGATGGTCTCAGCCTGCTCAGAGCTCTGGGTGTAATCAAAAATTTGGAATTTGTGCCTCTTACCCCCAGACACATTTTCTGGGATTTTTTTTTTTTTTTAAATGAGAGGTTTTTCTCACTGGGTTGATGTGGTGTGAGCCCTGATGGAGCTCCCTGGCAAGAACTCTGGTTATATATGGAGTGAACATCATTAGCAGCTAACCTGTTAATGAATTAAGCATGAAATGTGTGGGTGGACACTTCTGCTGGTGAGCCGTGGGGGTTTATGGCTCTTTAAGGTGTCCCTCCTGTGTTTTGGTGCCTCTTTGTCCCCCCAGAGTGGCAAGGAGGGCTCACAGAAGAAGGTCAGTGCAGGAATAGCAGGAATAGGATAAAAACTGCTGTGCTCAGCCTCCTCCTCTGGCAAATGGATATTCCTGGCTCTGCTGCTGGACTCCCCACAGGATCTGAGCCTCCTGGTTCTTGTCTAGATCCAGCTGGAGACAGGAGAAGTGTGGTTCTAAATTAGGCCTGCGTGTGACTGCACTAAACACACACATCCCACACACCCCCCTGCTGCTCCTCGTGTCTCTGAGCCTTCTACCTGTGCCTTGCTTTAGTTTTTATTTTCTCTGCAAACTTGATGGCTGTGGGGGGAGTTTGACTTGAGACACTAATTATGCACTGTCAGGATATAATTACTAAAGAAGGCAATGCAGAGCATGATGTGGCCCAGCGAAACATCATGAAGTTAATTTAGTTTTCAGGACTAAATGTTGAATTAGCTCACATTTTTCTCACGATAAACAAGGTCTGTTATAGAAATAATCACATTTATTTCCTGACTTTACTAAATATGCCTCCTATAAACTACCTCATCTTAACACTGAGGTTTGAAGACTTTAAAGTGTGAGGGCAAAGCTTTATTTTGAAGCATTTCTTTTCCCAGCTCCAAGGCCAACATGGTTATCTGTCCCTCTGAATTGTCCCCAGCCTGCTTTAGGTAACAGAGCTGGATCTTTCATTTACAGTTCAGCCACTGAGCAAGGAGCAGATTTTCTGCACAGCTCTTAATGACCTTAAAGCCCTTGGGAGCTTTGATATTCCCATCAAGAGAGGAACTATCAGGGCAGTTTGGATTTGTGAGGGGATGCTCACAAATCAAGGCAGGGGCAAAATTGATGCCAGGACAGGACGGGATGTCTGATCCCTGTGCCAGCCCAGTCTGGTGGCATTTGGGCATTTCGAGTGGGAAATAATAAAACACTAAGAGGAATATTGCCATCTTTGCTGTGTGTTATGTGTGAATCAAACTGCAGTGAAAAACCTCCTGTTTGCACAGGTACCCTAACAGAAATCACTGTGATAAATTACACAGCTTGTGCAGATATCCTTGCACTTAAACTTTTGAGAAAAATGTGAGTTTAAAAAAAAATGTCTGTACATCAGCTCCCAAGTTATTCTTTGCTGCCAGCTGAAGAAGCACTTGTGCAAACGAAGACACATTGTAATAATAATTTATTCTGGTAGTAAACCTTCCAAGCAGGAAGACCTTTTGCATGCACAACACATAAAACCCTGTAGCTGAAAAGTGAGCATCAATATTTTATATAACCCGGTGTCACTTCATTTCTCCATCCATTAGGCACAGAAACTTGGGGATCCTGCCTTGATGCTGTTCTTTTGTAATGAAGTTTCTGCATAATTCTGAATACAGGAACCTTCTGGAGGAAAATTCAAGCTTTTTAACACAAATAATTGCTTTCCATGGATATTTTGGTTCAATGCTAGAGCAGAGATCTGCCACCTCAACAGCAAAACTCTTGAGGTGTGCTCATCCCTGAGCAATTCTACACATGACATTCACTGTCTTCACTTTTGGAATTTTAGCTGCCACTTCCAAAACATCATTGACACAGGGAAAGCAAGAAGAGGCTGGAAATGTTGGATAGCATCAAACAAAGAAATAAAGGATCCTAAGAAAGTTACTGTTTATCTTGGAGGAAATAATTGTGGCACATTAGTCTGGTTTAATTGCTGTAGTAATTTAAGTGACTTGTGTATCTTTGCTGTAATTATGGTGTCACTAAAGCTGCAAATCCTATAGAAAAATTAGCAAATAGTGCCTTATTAAAGCAGCAGTTTAGGCAATTATGGGGCTCTCGTTGGAGAGCAGTGGGATTTAGTCAGGGCAATTTTCTGACACGTTTTGTGTTTGGTTTTTGCTGCAGTGATTCAGGGTGCAAAGGGATTTTTCCAAGGAAGTTGAGCAGAAGTTCATCCACACCTGTCAGAGAATGGTGTTTGCATCCCTGTTGGAGCAACTAAGGAGCATAAACAACCATGATTTGAACAATATATATAATAATTTCAGAAATGGAGTTAATTGTTGTATGTGCACTATCTATGTGACTATCAGCACACCAAAGAAAGAGAAAACGTAAGGAATTCTTTTTCCTTCTAGGTGTGAGGGAGTTCAGGCTCTCTGGAGTACCTTATGAGCTAATGAGTTATTACCTTCCACTGATTTCCCTTGATTCTGTACATGATTTTATCTCTATCAGATAATTTTTTAACTTTCAGAGAGCAGTTGGTATAAGTGGCTTCTTCAAAGACTCAGAGTATGAGCTGTACCTTCCCTGGATGTGTTTTACCCATATTCCAGGAGTCACAACCAGAAAGGAACAAGAGTGAGTTGCAATCATGGTTTTGTGCCCCCAGAGGGGCTGCCCTGGCATTTGGACACTTGAAGGAAGCCCCTTCTAACTTTGCTTTCACTGAATCAAACTCTACATATTTTCCCCTCTGTGCCATTTGGATTTCAATGAGCTACAGCAGGGCTAAAATGGAGATTTTGTGGCAAGCACACCTCAAGAAACAGAACTGACCTCGGTGCTCTCAGCCCTAATTGCCCATAATTATACAACAAATGAGAAAATGGGGCAGTGTAATAAGATGCTGGAGTGAGACTCGGGAATTTCTGTGCTCTGCATGTTTGCCACCATCAGATATTGTATTTCTGCTGAAAGGAAAGGGAAATAATTGCCTAAATGTAAGCTAAGGACTGGAGTGGAGAAAGCTGTAAAACAAGATAAGTGGGAAAATGCAAAAAAGGGAAACAGCCCTTGTGTTCCAGGGAAAGCTCCAGGTCTAGCAGAGTGGAGCTATTTAGAAGGCAAATATCTAATGGATTAAAGTCTCCTTTTCAAAGCCGGCTGCTTTATCTCACAGCACACACCTTCACGGGCCCTGAAAGCCTTCAAAATGCAGATTCAGGGTTATCGTGGGGCTTCCAGTCCTTCCCAATTTGCCAAGGTATTGTTCCATACATTTAATAAAGACTTGAGGCTCTCCTGACACCAGTCCTTGGTGCCTCGGACTCTCGCTGTGAGCAGAGGGCTGATGGATGATGTACCCTGGGAGGTGTCACGCCTTGGGGACACTTTGCATTAAACATTTTTTTTTTCCCAGGATTTCCCCAGAGTTTTTATCAGTTTTTCCCCTTTTTAGTTCCCTGCTTGTTGTTTTTAGTGTTGCTCGCTCCATGATCAAAGAATAAATAAATGGAGGCATTAAAATAATTTGTCCAAGTGACATTTCGGTAGTCTCAGCTCTAAATCTCTGCATGGATTTCCATCCTCATGGTTTGAGCCTGACCAGGGCATCTCCGTGATCAAGGATTCCTAAAGGCAGCTGAAATAAATGTATATAAGTGTGTTTATATGAATAAATGTGTGCAAATATTGAGGAGGTGTCACTCCTGTGGAGAATCTTCCAGTTAGGAGCAGAACTGCTGAGGTGGGATGAACAACCCCAGCCTCACTTGTCCCCAGGCTTTGTTCAAAGTCTGAAACTGTTTGATGCTTTCATTCCCACTCCCATTTGAATTACAAGAGACTGTAAAAATATAATTAAAAACCCCCAAAGAAATGCATCTTCCAGCTCTTGTGTTTGGAGAGAAAATTTTGGAACCACTCTGATCAGAATCTGTAAGATTTTGTGGTATCTAATGGCATGGTTGCATTTTTTCATGGAGGATTGGAATCCTTCATCACAGGGATACAAAAATTACCCCTGGGTGCAAGTTTAGAGGTCACTAGGTGTTGGAACCCTGGTCACTGAGAATTCCAGACTTTTTGTGCTGCCAGGCACTGACCCCCAGCAGAACTCTGCATTGACCTGGGGCCGTGGAGAAGCTTCCAAAATGGAATGAGGGAACTGGGATTGTGGGGGTGGGGTTTGGATACAAGTGTGTGATATCACAGGGTGAAAACTCTGAGTTTAAGTGTTTAGAATACAGGAATAGATATAAAGCAAGGTGGAGGTTTTGGGGTGAAGGTTGGTCCTCCTTCTCCTTCTCCTTCTCCTTCTCCTTCTCCTTCTCCTTCTCCTTCTCCTTCTCCTTCTCCTTCTCCTTCTCCTTCTCCTTCTCCTTCTCCTTCTCCTTCTCCTTCTCCTTCTCCTTCTCCTTCTCCTTCTCCTCCTTCTCCATGGGTTTGAGTGGTTTTGTGTAATTGGATTAAAAAATCCTCATTGCAGGCCACGGGTGGTTGGTTATTGGGTTAAAAGTAAAAATAATTCAGGTGTCATTTCTTAATGGGACAGTTGACCTTTAAAATGCCTTGTAGAGAGAGAGATGGGGCTCCATGTTTAGTTTGTTGAAGTGCTGCAGAACTCGGGGTTTGTGAGACTGTGACATGGATAAGAACTGACAAACACCTGAGTCCCAACAAGAAATCCCATCTCATGATTTAATCCCGACCTTGGCAAAAAGAAGTAAAGACTCAACAACAAGGAGCTGAAATTCCATGGAGATGACAGTGGCAATGAAGGTCAAAGCTGTGAACTTTGTTTTCCCACATCTTGGATGGTGTTGGGATGAGCTGCTGGGTTCTGCCTCAGCAGCATCCCAGCCCAGCCCTCCTGGGCAGTGCTCCCTGAATTACCACACAAAACCAGGTGTAAGGAAATCACTTTCTTGGCACTGATGTTGTTTGCATCTCTCAGTTGTTATTACAAATATCTGAATATTAAACATACACCCAAAGCTCCTAAGCCTTTAATCCTTTTGTTTTCCTACAATAGCCATCTAGTCTTTTTTTACTGGTAAGAAATGCGAAGCTGAATAATATCCAGCAGTATCATGTCTAAATAAGCAAAAAGCTGGCGAGGAATCAAGAGATAAAAACGGTGGCTTTGCTTTGTTTCCTGCTCAGGAGCAGCAAGGAACTCAGGAATTGGCTGTTGGACCATCTGCAGCAAGGACAGGGAAAGTCATGGGAGCAGCAGAAAAGCTCTGACAAAAAAAAAAACAAAAACTGAAAAGGGTCAAAGCCCTGATTTCATTAAGCAGCTCCTTTCAGAATTATCTTTTTCTATCTCCAAAAGCTGGGGCATAATCTGTCATTTCAGCTTTTGTTCAGTAAAAACATGAAAAAACTCAATGGAATAGGGTAGGAATGGTGGATAATGAAGTTAGGTCTTTATAAGATTTATTTTGAGTGTTATTTACTAACTGGAGGTTTTTATTCCTTTTATGTTGTTGTCGTTATTGCAGATCCATAATTTCACCTTAAAAAGCTTTATTTTAATTATTATTATTATTATTATTATTATTATTATTATTATTATTATAATTATTAACCTATATAGTAACCTTAATTAAAAAAACAACTAAAATTTCTGGTCATAAAAATTTGCATATTTACAAACCAAGAAATTAAGAGTCCCCAATTTATTGTGTTGTTGTTTTTTTTTTTTTTTTCTTAACTAGCATTACAAAATCCATCCAAGGCTATTTTGGACCTGCCTGATGTATGACTCAAGGATCTTTGGAGCTGGCAGACTCTTGGGTGTCCTGGTGGTCTGTGCATATGTGTCTCCAGACTGGCACAAGGAGATGCTTGTGTCAATATTTATTTTATGTTAGTGAGTCCTTGGACAGCCTAAATACAGAGGGTGATTTGGGCTCTTGAATCCAAGACTCTCATTTGTCTATATTTGAATTATTGAACAGTATCTGCTTTACTTAAGCTCATCACATTTGCATTTATGCATTTCTAGAAGGTACAAAATTAATGATGTGCCTTGAGAGGTTTAAGAATTTCCCCTGTTTTTAAGGAATCAAAGGAGAAAGAAGGACATTTTTAAAGGGATTTAAGACATGATGCATCCTTTCTTAACCAGTTCTTCAACTTAGGTTTCATAGGAAACAATACCCATTTTTTTATTCAAAACTTTATTCAAATTTAACTTGAATATTAACCTTGATATGTCCTCATGCAGAAAACATCTCTGCTGTTTCTAGGTCTGCCAGCAGGACTGAAAATTCCTTTCTGCTGGTACATTCCAGGTAGGAAGGAACATGGAAAAAAAAATCACATAAAGCTGAAGAAGCTGAGAAAAGGACAGTTTGAAATTAAACCTGACAGTTGTTCCCAGTGAAAGGACCCCAAAACCAGCACCCAACAGCAGGTTTGGTCTGAAAAATCAACAAACTGAAAATTCAGATATTTGAGGAGGAAGGATAATTACTAATTTATTAGGTTTCTTTCTGCTTGTTTGGGATTTTTTTGTCAGCTTTTCTGTGGTTGGTGTTTTCATCCAACTGCAAATGAAGAATTCTTTTCTCTCCATTTTGCCCAAAGCAGAGCTGGGGGGATGCAGCTGAGAGTCACTTTAGCTTGGTGCATTATGTGGAGCCAGCAATTAGCTGGAAACCAGTATTAATTGTCCTTTTCCCCTTCATTTACAGGCAGTGAGCTCTATCCTGGAGTGAACATTGTCAGCTACAAATACCAGATTCAAATCTCTTGTTTGTAGGATATTTCCATTCTGGAATATCCCTGATCTTCTATTGCAGCTTAAAAAAAAAAAAAAAAAAGTCAAAAAGCAGATGATAAATTTCAATCAAGTAATAATGTCAGGCACATTTTGATATTTTCACATATTTATGCATGAATGGCCAAAAGAAAAATATTCTTTTTATTTTTTCTCGTGCAATCTTGTAATTTCTTTGTCAGTTGAGAAGGTAGATAATAAATATTGGCAATACATAAGACTTGGCTCTACTAAGAGCTACCCTTTGCTATCTTGAGCAGCAGCAGTTATTAATTTTCAGACATAATCAAGTGATTTATATTCATGATTATGGTTCAAACCATCCTGACACTTGTTCCTGCTACATCTGACACCTTCTCACTTTGTGCTTTTTGTGTTCAGCAGCAATTAAAATAAGAATGAGAGGGTTTGGGTTTTTTTAGGAGTATTGTTATAACATTTGTCCTCTGATTTCAGGTCTTACCCGCTGAGTCATCACCTGAGCAGTGTGTTCTGCTCTGACTTCCAGTCATTATTTTTGTGTTTTAGACTCCCAGCAAGTAATTTCCTCATTTGCACTGAGAACTGCAAAGTGTATTTCTCTTTCTATGCACCATAGATCCATTGGAATTCTTACCTTTGTCATCATTATCTTGATCACTGATCTCTAATTATCACTGGTTGACCTCATAAAAATTCATAAAGAACACTGGCATAAAATTTTAATGTTCATCACCTCTGTCATACTTCATTGGATCAAAAGTGGTTTTGGAATGGGAATAAAGATCCATTGTTGAGACATAAAGAAACATATTTATCTAGAAAAACAATTTCTATACAATGTCTATTTGCATTTCTTTGAGAAGAACTGCACATACTTCGAAAATGAACTTCAAATATGTTCTGTTTTTCCACAACAACTAAATGACTCAGTTGATAATATTTCTCCGTCTGTTTGGTAAACAAAATCAAAATATTTTGGTTATCAATTACTATAAAATGAAAACTGCTTTTGTCTGAGTCGGAGCTCACAGCATCTGATCTTGAATTGTGATGTGCTTTGGGAAAATGACACAACATGGGATGAATCCAAATGCGTTCTCTCCAGAGTCTCTTTGGGGGAAAATCTGTTTCCAATGCCTTGAAGAGGCTTCGAAGCTCCTTGCCTTGCTCAGCTGAATGTCTGGAGGAGATCCCAGGCCTCTAAAAACAGCTCAGCCTCTTTCCTTGCTTGGATGTGGCCAGAGCTGGCCTGGAGAGCTCCCAGTTTGGAGAAGTGGGATTGCAGGGAGGAATGTGGGAATGACAGGAGCCTGCTCCTGCTGGATCTGTGCCAGACATCCTTTCACAATAACAATTATGTTCCTGGCTGGACTGGAAGCGTGCCAACAGATTCTTACAGAAATTAAGGGCTGTAACTCTAACTTATATGAAATATTTGACACCAAAACAGTGAAAAAACAAATCTTAGTAAACTGCAGAAAAAACGTAAGCCATTTCTGTTTCCTAGCATGGTCCTGTAGCTGAAACCCCAATTTTTAGCCCTGCTGACTGAAGAAATGTCAGGGAGCTCGCCCTGCCCAGCTAACGAGCTTTGCATGTCGTGTGTGATTTAATTAAAAATGGACCTGTTCAAAGCAAAGAGATAAATGTCTCATTTTAAATTACTGCATTTTAAACAGTCCCACATTTCCTAGATTGCTTTCCTGTGCCATTCTTTCCAGCCCAGCCTGTACCCCTGGGTTTCCAAGAATTCTTCTTCCCAGCTTTTTGTCAAAAGGAATGAGCTCTGAATTTCTGAATTCCTGGAAACCAAAGCAGGAGCTGCTCCAGCTCCTCACTTAATGGAGTTCTCATTGTTTTTTATGGCCTCTCAGTGTCCCTGGCTGAGGAGCCTTCCCTGTTCCTCCCTGTTGGAGTTTGATCTCCCTGATATTCTTTGGTGAGGAACGAAAAGGCTCTCAGCTGGGAAAGCTGCTGGGAAAGCCTCCCTGGAGAGCTCAGTGCTCCCTGGTTCTGCACTCTGGACAGCAGGGAAGCGTTCCCTGGCTGATGGATAACAGGTTTGTGGCACTGCCAGTTCGGGGAAGCACTTAAGCAAATGGTTTTATTGATGGCAGGAGATTGTTAAACGGAACCCGTGGAATATGCTGTGCTGGGCCCAGGGCTTTCCTGGAACAGTCAAAGGAAATAAATCAACTTTTGAAAACAAATATCCATCAAATAAACCCCTCAGGCTACCCCAGCCGCTGTCATCCTCATAACCCACACAAAACAATTTTGGATTTTTACTAGACACTCACAAAGCAGCATGTTTAGCAATTTTAGCAATGTTTCCAGCATTTTCTTGGACTTGGGAGTTGTTCCCATGGAAAGGAGGAGTGAGGTTTGTTTGGAAACTCTGCCTGGTGTTCACCTGAGTCCCTGGGAGTGGTGGCATTGATCCGAGGGGAGATGGAGGGAGGGATGGAGAGATGGATGGATGGATGGATGGATGGATGGATGGATGGATGGATGATGGATGGATGATGGATGGATGGATGGATGGATGATGGATGGATGGATGATGAATGGATGATGGATGGATGGATGATGGATGATGGATGATGGATGATGAATGGATGATGGATGGATGGATGATGAATGGATGGATGGATGGATGGATGGATGGATGATGGATGATGAATGGATGATGGATGGATGGATGGATGGATGATGGATGATGGATGGATGGATGGATGGATGGATGGATGGATGGATGATGGATGATGGATGGATGGATGATGGATGATGGATGATGAATGGATGATGGATGGATGGATGATGGATGGATGGATGGATGGATGATGGATGATGAATGGATGATGGATGGATGGATGATGAATGGATGATGGATGGATGGATGATGGATGATGGATGATGAATGGATGATGGATGGATAGATGGATGGATGGATGATGGGTGATGGATGATGAATGGATGGATGGATGGATGGATGATGGATGATGGATGGATGGATGATGGATGATGAATGGATGGATGGATGAATGGATGGATGGATGGATGATGGATGGATGGATGGATGGATGGATGGATGGATGGATGATGGATGGATGGAGGAATGGATGGATGGAGAGAAGGAAGGAAGGAAGGAAGGAAGGAAGGGAGGAAGGAAGGAAGGAAGGAAGGAAGGAGCCTCTTTGCTCTGTGTGTGCCGTTGAATTTCCTTCCTTTAAGTGCTCCATCCCTTCTGTGGTTCATCAGGAAATAGTCTAAATGTCTCATTCCTGGGGCTCCATAGGCAGAGCTGAGGGATGTAAGAATTGGAATAAATTCATAAGCAGAAAAAAAAATACAAGTGGCACTTCTCAGCCATTTTTTTGTTATTGAAAAATCACTTGAAAATTCTTTAATAATATGAACTAGAACACTTTCCTTTGGAAAATACAGATTTAATGTTAGAATCCCACCTATCATTTGCAAGAAAAAGAATAAAACCAGTTAGATGTGAAGGATTCATATTAAGATTATGATTGAAACCCCTTTGCTATAAAATGATAACATTTCTGTATTAATCTTTTTTCTTATTCATCTGCTTTTGACATTTATTAGTACTATTCCCTGAAATCTGTTTTTATTGTGTCAAGATTAATATTTTATAGTTAATTCCAATACAGATTTTAATGGTCATAAATGTGATTCTCCCCTGCAATGTGTTCAACAGCTCTTTCCCTCACTTGGGAATGTTTAGCAATTTCTTGTGGTGATTAAACCAACATAATACATGAGGAACATGAGGGCTCCACGAAGGTTAAAGTAACAAAGATATGGAAAAAGAAGAGATTAAAATCCCCAGCTGTGAAACTGGACGAGCTGTCTGGCGTTTCAGAGCTGCTTTTCACCCCTCTGCAGAACCTGATGCTTCATGTTGAAGTCCAAAGAGTGTTTAGTCCAAAGAGTGTCTGTAATCTGCCCGATCCTGGCTGTGCCTGCCATTGGCCCAGGGCTTTGCAAACACAGCTGAGAACTGATAACAGCAGCTCATAAAGCCCCAGCTTTGGTGCTGAGCTTCATGGCCAGGAGCAGCCAATGAAGGAACCACAGGAACCTTAAGGTAAGGATTTTGTTATTTAAATATGCATTATATAATTTATTCCAAGGTTCTGGAGAGTTTTGGATGAATGCTGATCACACAGCAGAACTTATAATTCATTATGATTTATTTCCAATGGTTTAGGCTTTGGAGGGAGACCAGGAGAAGAAAGAACTGGAATTCAACGAGATAGGAGGCTTAAATGACAAGAACTTAAAAAAATTATGCTTTTCATAAAAATGAACATTAGTTTTTTAAGTTAAGTTTTAAGATGATATCATCTGGGACAACACAGCAAGAGGGGATTTTATGTTGTAATGGAGAGAGGGTGATGGGTTAAAAATGGCAGGAGGTGCATACAACAATTAAATTGTTATTTCACGTACAAAATAGTTTATTCTAAAGTATATTTCACTTCTTCAGATCATCACTAAAACATGTAAAAGTGTTCTGATGTGCCAGTGCAATGCATGTGTGTTCCCACACTTCCTTAACTAAAAAGAACCATTTTCTCTGTATTTAACTCTCTTTTATGAGGTTAAATGCCCTTAACCACAAGCTAAATGAGGTGGTAGCTGCCCGTGTGTATTGATCTGGCTGCTGAGATTAGTTTTAATTAGTTTCAATTAATTTAAATAATTTTAATTGCTGGTGCACAGTTCAATGTTGATGAGTCTGGGTTGTTCTCTGAGCCAGCACAGCCCCCTTGGCTCAGCACACCTTTCTCACCAAAGATATAAAAAAGGAGTTTGGGAAAACTTTGTGTTTCCACAGCTTTTTAAGGCACTGACTCCTTTATTTCCCATATTTCAGTTGCGATTCCAGCAGCAGCCACTGTGCCATGTGCTTGTACACAGTCTGTTCTGCCACTGCACAAAAAAGAAATTTATCTCTGTCTTGCCTTCTCCACGTGTCCTGGACATGCCCGCAGAGTTTATTCCAGCTTTGCTATATTTTTAACAAATCAAATTCCTCCTTTTTCAATGAATAACCTTGAAAAAAAAGCTTAGAAAAGGAAAAAAGGGGAAGAAGAATTTATTTGGTTTCTCTTCCAAACCTGTGGGAAACTCCATGGTTAATTTTAGAAGGAAATTTTTCTGTGTTAAGTGATTTGCAGGGACTAAAATACATTTCTCAGTGTAATATCATAATCTGCACTGGGTGAATTATCCTGAACTGGAGATTTATTGCACTTAGACTTTAAGGAGAGTTTTATTTAAGCCTCAAGATTAGGTGACACGGCTTAAAACCAGACCAATTTAAATGCTGCTAATTTAATAAAGTGGGAATGTAATCTACAGCTGTTCCTCGTGTTTTACTTTGACTGATGGAGTTTCTCTGGGTTCCTAGATGGGCAGGAAGTTCAGTGGGCTGGAGCTCACTCTGATTGCCCTCTTCACCGTGGTGACGGTCATCGCCTGTGTCCTCATTGGGCTGCTGGCCACGGGGCACTCCGGGGTCAAATCCTCAGGTGAGAGCTTCCCATGGCTGCTGGAGGAGCCAAAACCCAAGTGGCACCTGGCTCAGGGCTTCCTTTCTCATTATCCAAATGATATCATTATCTTATTGTTACCCAGAGGTGAATCGTGGCCAGTCCTTCCTGTGGGTGATACAATTGGAGTTACCAGATACGGATGCAATAAATGGCATGAGTCAGGGTTTATTGTAGTGAAAAATCTTTTATCTCTCCCTCCACTGATTGGACTTTCTTTAGGGACATAATTTCAATTTTTGGAGTATTAAAAAAAACTCTGAAAAAAAAATCTGCCTGATCCCTATGTGGGAGCGGCCAAATTGCATGAAATGTTATCATAATCCTAAAATCCCCCAGTGTTTCTTGCCGATGCACTGATAAATCAGGAAGGCCTTGTGTTCCAGGGATGTGATGCAGAGCACCTGCTTTACTTCCAGTCCCATTTTGTGTAATTCCATTCACACACAGGGGCTGGAGCACACAGCTTGGGGTGAAAGTTGCAGAAAAATAAAAATTATTGCTCATACAAGGCAAAACCTTGGTGTTTTAGTAAAACTGCCCATGCAGACTAATATCTGCATATTTTTTTTCCTGTTTCTGTCAAGAGCAGGAGTTTCCCTGAGCAAAAAGCACAAGTGCAGCTGATGCAAAGAGGCAAATCTGGGGGTGTGTGTCCATCTCAGCCCAGGGCACATCCCTGCACTTCATAGTCCTTATTCCAAACACAAACAGCTCCCAAATACATACAGTAACCTTCAGTGCTCCCTTTAATCACCTAAAGCTGCCCACCTTAAATTCAGTCCCACAAACCTGAAATCTAAAGGAGCATTTTAATGGAGGTGCTTTTCCTGATGCTCCAATTCCAGCTCCTGTGGAAAACTCTGGCTCAGGGGAAGAGGAGCACCATGGCAGCCCAGTTTAAGAAGAGAAAAGTTCTTCCAATTTTTAGTTTTGCAAGTATTTTCAATGAAGCAGAGCACATTGACAGAATTCACTGGAAAGTGGACTAATGAAATAAAACTATCAAAATTACCAACATGCTCAAAAGTTTACAGTGAAGTTTTCATATCTGGAATAATTGTGTGCCATTTTCCAGAGGTAAAAATGAGTAACAGAAGCAATGGTTGATAGTGGTTTGGATCTTTGTTGTTGTTAGGGAAGCAGGGAGCAGAACCAGTGCTGAGTTCAGAGGGAATCAAGCTATTCCTGCAATTTAAAGATCCTGGTATTAACCCATTCCTTTATTTCCCTGACAGACTCGGAATTTCACCCACAATGTCCAAATACACCAGTAGCACAGAGAATTGACTGCATCCCGGATCAATTAGCAACACAGGTCTGGTAATGTTCTGGAAAATACTAGAAAAGAGATTTCATCCCATAAAACCTCCTGTTTATTTGTAAAAATGTCGTTTGTCTCTACCTGATCAGGTATTTCCTTAACCTGTTTAAATCTGTGATTTTCACAGTGTTTGCAGTGGGGGGGTTTCACTCCTGCACAATTATTTCAGCCCATTGATTGGAACTCTGATTTCTTTGGTTTGCGGAGAGGTGGCAGGAATATTGGTCAGACATCAAACAGTTATAAGAGTCACCCTTAGTTTTTAACAACTTTTTCGGAACTGTTTCATTTGGTGTGATGGTCAAAAACTGGCATGTATAATAATTCAGAAATGAGACATGCAGTTTTACAGTGGACAAGCTGTGGTCAGGGTTTCCTTTCTGCAGTTTCCTATCAGACCCACTTTGGATCCCAGTTTGGCTGGGTTGTCTGAGAGAGCAGAGTATGGAAAAAACCTTTTGGCTTAAGAATCTCAGAGATAAAATTCCCAGTGAAAAGCATCATCTCAGGCTGGGTGAGGCTTGGAGCAGCCTGGCATGGTGGAAACTTCCCTGCCCATGGAAGGAGTTGGAATGAGAGGAGCTTTGAGGTCCCTTCCAACCCAAACCCTTCCATGATTTTATGATGCCCTTTATTTTTCAGTGCTTTCACATTGAGAACCTTTCTGTAATAGTTACTTTTGAATGACTTACTATCAAATTATTATTTTTCATACAGCCTTTGACCCAGTCACCCCACATGCAGGGCTGCACTCCTCAAGCAGGGGGATGAGCAGTGGTGCTCTGGTTGCAAGGCTGGTGGTGGGAGAGAATTAAAAATAATCAAATCACAGCTCCCAGCAGAAAAGTAGATGCAGATCACAGTGCTGAGGGTGCCTGATCTGAAATTAGAGGTAAAAGAAATGATTTCTGAATATTAGTGAAGAGCGGGCAGCAGATTTGACAGGGTTAGAGATAAATATCACCTTCTCTCCACGAGGAAAACAAGAATCCCATCCCAGTGATCCCATTCACTGCTGTGCACATTTTGCCCTGGAGGTGATTTGGTTGTGTCAGGCTGCACTAATGCAGGAATCTGTGAAACTGCAGGGCCTGCATCGCTCTTCTGCAGTGGTTTGTGTGAGGGGTTTTCAGAATAAACAGCAGCTGGGAAGAATGGTTTGGCTAAGCTGCAAGGGTCAGTGTCTGCCTTGAGCTCCTTGGTCACTGAAGATGTCCAGGATGGAGCCAGAAAATCAGTAGGACTGCAGAAATGAGGAGTAAATAGAAGAAAGAAAATGGAAGGAGGAAAGAAGGGGAAAAGAAGAGGAAGGCAGGAAGAAATTAAGAAAAGAGAAGAGGAAGGAAGAAAAGAAGAAAAGAAAAATGAGAGAAGGAAGGAAGAAATGCATAAAAGAATAAGAAGGAAATGAAGAAAATAACAAAAGAAAATAAATAGATATCTTTTATTTGACCATGTGGTTGGTGAAGATAGAATTGCTTGAAGAAGGAAGATATTTAGGATCTGCAGTGGAAGATTGCCAGGAGGTCTGATCAGACAAGCAGAACACAGCAGTAAAACAAGAATTCCACTGAGCAGAGCTCGTGTAGGCCAGGCTGGCACCTCTGAAAGCTCAGGGAAGGAGGAATTGTTGCTTTGGGGCTTGGTTTCTGGGCTTTTCTTCCCAAAATCCTCTGCTGGTGAGGCCTGTGTGGATGCACAGAGCAGCACACCTTGGTTCAGCACGTGGCCAGGCTCTTGGTGCTCGGTTCATGCTGTCCCCCAGTGCAAACAGCTTCCTCGTATCCAGGGTAATTCCTAATTAAGCTTTGGGTGCTGGTATCTATTGTGCTGCTTTTACAGCCCCCAGCCTGGGATCACATCTTTATTTATAGCAGATGATTGCTTTTACAACAGGCTCCCCAATGTCTCTGGTGAACTCTGCTCCTTCCCCTGTGCCAGGCACAGCCAGTCCTCAGCTCCTGTGTTTACTTCCTTGTGCAGAAAGCTCGATATGCCACCAAAAAAAAAAAAAAAA
Source organism: Lonchura striata (assembly GCF_050655825.1). Lineage (NCBI taxonomy): Eukaryota > Metazoa > Chordata > Aves > Passeriformes > Estrildidae > Lonchura > Lonchura striata. The sequence goes on from NC_140711.1 coordinate 29,033,886, forward strand.
ATAGAAATCTGCCAGGATAAGATCCAGCTGGAAAAATATCACTGGACTGTGAAGGAACTGCTAAAAATAGTTGAGGAGTATTTAGGAGAAATAGCTGGGGAAGAGAAAAATGTTGCTTAGGAAGCTGGGAATGTGGATGCTTGAACAGCAGGTTTTAGGAAAATCAGTTTATTCTGCTTTTTATGGGATGGTCACTGGTCTGGGAAGGGAGAAGAGGATGGAAGTAGCAAATCTGTTCTCATATTTAGGATACTCCCCTATATATGAAGGAAATGATGTAAGGGGATCAAGCTGAGATCTCTGCAGTCTGGGAGGGCTGGGTGCTTCCTCTCCTTTGCCCTGCAATATTTTATGAATGGGAAATGGGGAATTCTCAGGTGGCATCTGGAGGGGTGGGAAGTGAGCCTGGGTTTTTCACAGCCTCACAAAGGGCTTTGTGTGTCAAAGCAGGGAAAAGGAGCCCCCACTCCAGCCCTTCTCCAGCCCTTATTTTTGGCTTGGAACCTGATGGAAATGACAGCAAATGTTTTGTGATGGGATGAACCTAAGACAGAGAGGAAAAACATTCACCTGTTTTGTGAATCTGGGGTTTATTTTGGGTGGTTTTGAGTTGTTTTTGTGCTCTGTAAAACCACTATGAAATAAATGCCCAGAGGCTTCCCAAACCAGTGGCTTTGTGAGCTCCCTCAGTGCTTCCTTCAGCACCTGCCTGGTTGCTGGGCTGGAGCTGCCTTATCTTTTATCTGTCCAGAGCTTCTGAAAATAATCTGACCTGCACTGCCCAGTTTGGGCTCTCCAACCCCAAAACAAGGAGAGCAGCAATGAAGGTTTGGGGTTTTGTCCACCTATTTCAAGCTGCAGAAAGTTTTAAATATGTTACAAACACCAAAAGCATTAGGGCACAACCAGATGAAGGCAGAAAGAGCTGCTGGTAGTGGAGAGGTGAAAGTGAGGTTTGGAAGGTGTCCCTTTTGGAATTGTGTTCCGAGATCACTGATGGAATCGCCCTTCACCCTCAGTGAGAGCTGTTCTGCCACTGTCCTTTGCCCTAAGTAATGAATGGGGGTTTAAGGAGAGAAAATGAGTGGAGACTTAATGATTAATTGCCCCAATCTTATCTCCAAACATAAACCTCACACACAGAGCACATGGACAAGTTCATTTCTAACAGCAAAGCAAAGGAATTTCAGCTTTTTAGTGAATGTGCGTGTAAAGCCACTACACTGAGACAGAGGCTTGAAAAAATTGGTTTATTAAAAATATTTTTCTCAATTTGAGGTTATGCAGAAGCAGTCTGAATATTTCTGATACTGGAAAATTACATTAAGATGTAGATATTATGCATATATAGATGTTTATTAGGTGTTAATCCCATGATAATTTTCACCCCCTCTCCAGAGTTTGACTTTTGGTCACACCCTGCTGTATCTGTCACAGCTCAAATGTTTCAATAATTCTTTTTAGATATTTATTTTACCTGTGGATCTTGTGATCTTAAGAAAGAATGCATCTCCAATAAGCAATTTACTCTGAATCCATTAAAAGCCTTCTTTGGTGCTTTCTGTGCCACCACTGAGTTCACTACATAGAGTTTTTCAAGGGAGGGCTTGACCCGAGTGCAGAAATCATTAAGGTTTCTGGTGTTTCACAGAATCACAAAATAATGAGGTTGGAAGAGACCTCTGAGATCAAGTCCAACCCATGCCCTAACACCTCAACTAAACTATAGCACCATGTCCAGTCTTTTTTTAAACACATCCAGAGATGGTGATTCCATCACCTCCCTGGGAAGAAAATTCCAGTACTTTATTATTCTTTCGGTGATTTTTTTTCCTAATATCCGACCTAAACCTTCCCTGATGTAGCTTGAGACTGTGTCCAAGTTGCTGCCCGGAGGAAGAGACTGACCCCACCTGTCTACAACCTCCCTTCAGGAAGCTGTAGAGAAAAACATGGTCACCTCCAGTATTGTGAATGCAGGTGAACCCAATGGGAAGAAATGACAATGTCTGACTCAATTCAGAAGGCTGAGTTACTTCTTTATTGTAACTAAGCTAAAATATATTAATATACTATATAAAAGGAGGATACTAAAACTACGTACTACTTTCTCTAACTCTCACACAACTCATGACCCTCTCTCAAGAGTCCAGCCCCAGGTGGGTTGGATTGGCCACCAAGCTCAAACAATCCTCACCAGAATCCAACCAAGCACTCACTCCAGGTAAAAAATTCTCTAAACACATTCCACATAGGAAAAACAAGGAGCAGAAATAGAAATTGTTTTCTCTTTAATTTCTCTCTGTGCACCTCTATGAAAAATCCTGAGAGGGAGAGAAATGTGCTTGCCACATCTCTGAACCTCCTCTTCTCCAGGCTGAACAACCCCATCTCCTTCAAATGTTCCATTTGGGGTGAAATGTGCACTTTAACTGTTTTGGTATGGGTTTATTTGTGTAACCCCAGCTGATTTGTGCCCCTCTTGTCCTTGCTCAGAGCACCTGCTCCCTCCGTGGCTGCTGCTGGAGCCCCCAGAGCGACGCCAGCGTGCCCTGGTGCTTCTTCTCACCCAGCCATGGCTACCAAGTGCAGGGCTCCCAGAGGTCCACCCAGGCAGGTAAGCTCTGGGCTGGCCCCCGGCTGCCAGCCCCTGCTGTCCCATTCCCTACAACACCTCGTGTTTGTCCCCCCCAGGGTTTGAGGCCACGCTGGAGAGGCTGCCAGCCCCTTCCCTCTTCGGGAACGACATCCAGACCGTGCTGCTCACGGCGGAGTATCAGACAAACAACCGCTTCCGATTCAAGGTCAGGATTTGTCCTCCCCTGCTCCAAGTCCTGGTTTCTCTGCAAGGTGTGGGGTTGATGGCTCTGGAGCACTCTGGTGATTCCCACTGAAGTTCTTTCATTGTCCTCCCTGCTGTTGCAATGCCTCAGGTTAACGGGGACTTGGCACGGTGGGAATTCTGCATGAAAAATCACTGAGACCTTTGGAAAGCTCAGATTTTCTCCTATCCGCCATTTGTCCTCATCACAGGAAGATCTGGGGGGGATAAATGTATTTACTTACTTTTTGTTTATGGCGCAATCACATCCCTCAATCATTTTGACAGACAATATTAGCTTTTCCAATGGTTTGTGTTTTCTGTGGAGAGCTCAAGAGGCTGTGCCATGGATGTGGGGATACCAGTGGCTTGTGGGATCGTGAATCTTCTGTGGGAGAATTTGTCCTGTGATGGGTTCCTGCTGAGTCAGGGAAACACAGAGTCAAATATTCTGAAGAAAAAGGCTGAAAATGAGTAATTAAACTTGTATGTGAATAACAATGAAAACAGAGAAGACTGGGGTAAGGCTGGAAATACGCTGAGTCAGAACTGTGGAAAATGCTGGCAAATGTCTGTATTGGGGATTAATTAAAGCCCAGTGCTGTGTTGTGTCCATGTGTGCAGATCACTGACCCAAACGCTCAAAGGTTCGAGGTCCCTCATGAGCACGTGAAGCCGTTCAAGGGATCCGCGGCCTCCAGCCCCAGCTACAGGGTGGAGCTGAAGCAGAACCCCTTCGGCCTCGTGGTGACCAGAGCCAGCAATGGCAGAGTGCTGTAAGTCCTGGTGGGCCTCCCTCGGTGACCCAGGTGCCACTGGGGCTCCCCGAGAGATGGTGATGCCACACCAGATGCCACCTATGAGGTGTCCTCATAGACACAGACTCTACTTCTTCCCTCTTCTTGACTGGTGGATGTCCCTCAAGGACTCTTGGGATGACTTTGGGAACAAAGTCTGAGGTGGGAAGCTCTGGCTGAAGGGTTTCAGGTGTGGCTCTCTGATCACGTTCTCCCAGTGCTGGGGAAATCTCAATATGGGCAATTTTTATTACCTGAGGGACTCTTTGCCAGTCCTCTTTGCCAGACTCTTTGCTGATATAAATTCAAATCATGTGGGAAATCTCCTGATTGCCTTTTATCTTCTTTACCTTTTAACCTTTTTTTTACCTTCCTTTACCTTTTATCTTCTTTACTACACTTGTGCTGAGGCCCTGAACCACCAAAATCAGGTTGCCCTTTACACCTGTGATATCCAAGCATAGCTGGTTATGTAACGCTGTGTGTAAAATATTTAATGAACTTCAGCATTTAATTGTCTCATCCCATTTATGTTCTAAAAATGAGTGAATGAAACCAAACCCACCAACCCACAGTTGTCCAAGTGCCCTGAGAGCAGGGAAGTGCCAGGATGAAGGTGTTCATTAAATCAGCCAGGAATGATTACCTGTCATAGGGCCGGGCCACTTGGATTAGCAAGGCTTCGAGTTGAATTAATTAAGGGTTGCTTTTTGCTCTTATTAGTATTGTTTTCTTGCTTGGAATCCTCTGCAATGATTGATTTGCAATTAGAGAGGACACAGAAGATGGACCTGGCAGTCAGCAGTGCCTGACTGATTAAACAGGTACAGGGAGGGGGATGAGGCACCTGAGGGACCACACTGAAACAAAATTCTGGAATATTGTCTAAATTTCCTTAGGCCTTCTTTAATTTCATGAAAGTGTTTGCATTTGGGTCTCTAAAGAAAAAATGACAGTGATGTTGGACTCTGAGGTTGAGGATCTGAAAGGAAGCTGTTGGGATAAGAGTACTGTGGGATAAGGGCAGAGAATAAATCCTCAATAAATTTCTTTGCACAAGATTTGCATGGATTTTCCCCCACTCTTAAACAGCCCAACAAAAGAGAGGCCTTTTTATAGAAGGACAATATGTCACAACAGTTCATTACCAAAATCCTGATTATTCTGATAAAGTCTGAAACCTCCCACCAACTTTTGTTCCACTTGAGACCCAAAGAGAGAGTTCTGATTCCGTCAACAGTCAGAAGAAAACCTGAAAGATCTGGGTGGAGACCTGACCGTGCCACCCAGCTCCAGCTGCAACGAGCAGAAACAGTTCCTGCAACAGCTCTTGGTAAAAATCTTCCTTTTTTCCTCTCTTTTTTTGCACTTTTCCACCAGGTTTGACACGACCATTGGGCCCCTGCAGTACGCTGACCAGTTCCTGCAGCTCTCCATCAAACTGCCCAGCAGCAACATTTACGGCGTGGGGGAGCACGTGCACAAGCAGTACAGGCACGACGTCAACTGGAAAACCTGGCCTATTTTCGCCAGGGACACTGCCCCCTCTGCAGTGAGTTTGGGTTTTTTTCCCCTCAATTTTGGCAGTTCTGTCACCCAAACCTCTTGGGCTGTGAGATAAAAAATTCATGAATCCACTGAGTTTCCCCTGAAGATTTTTCGGGCGCTCCATGTTGTTACTAAAAGCTCCATGGTACTGGTGGGTGTTCCCTGATTTTTATGTTGGTGTGCAGTGGAAAACCAGTGGATAAACCTTAATAGATGAGTCTTCAGCTTCTACTGATAATCAGAATAAATAACATACTAATAAATAACACTAGGCATTGCTGAGGGCAGCATTCAGTTCAGATGGCCCAGTCTGCTTCAGCAACATCCTTGGAGCTCAAATTATGGAAAAATTATCCTTAACAGCCGTTTCTTTCCAAGATGAAATATGTCTGTCAGCTGTTATTTGTTTCTAGAGTTCTCTAGCTGTGCCTTTATGAAACAATTTCTGTGACACCCAGTTTTTGATAATTGTAAGACTATTTTCACCATTCTCTCAGCTTCATAAAGCAACTCCCTGCTTTTAGAGAGAACTTTTGTTCTCTTGCAATAGGAGATAAATGGATTGAAATCTGAGGGTGAGATGGCTGTATGTAGTTAATTAATATTCTGGAATTTGTACCCATTGCCTTGAGATTCCTCCTCACTCTTTGCTCTGGATTGAAGATATTCTTAACTGAATGACTCCACTGAGTGTAGACTCATTAATCTAAAATAACATTGAACAGCACCAAGTTGGGCTGATTTTGAATTGCTCAGGTTCTGTTTCTTGTTCATTTTAACTGAATTTGCTTTTTTAGGAGAAAAAGCACAACTATTGCAACAATTGTTAATGTCTCTCAGGGGTTATGTTGCTAATAATACCAGCAGAAATAAAAAAAATAATTAGATAGGAAATGAAAAACCAGCAAGGCACTCTCCTATTTCCATAGATTAGGCATCAAAATTATTGCCTGGTAGAATGAATAGAAATATAGATTAGATGTAAAACATGATCAGTGATGAAAGGGGGTGGAAGTACCTCTCAAGTTCTTGATGAGCACATTTATTCCCCAGAAATAGAGCTGCAATATCTGCCAGCTTTCCTGGAGATCCATCAGATCTGTTATCTATTTATTGGATAAATTCTTGTTTTAATGGAAAATAAAGGAGAATAACACCAGGAAAAGCAGAACATATAAAACAGGGAATTGTCAGGATTTAAATTTCTGCTGTTTTCTCCTATTTGAGACATTTTGAGTTCTACCCACGATATATTTTGAAATATTCCAGAACAGATCCTGTTATTAGATGTTAATCAGCTTGCCTGTTTCCTTTATTATTTTAGGCAATGGATAACTTATATGGAGCCCACACTTTCTTCTTGTGTCTGGAAGACAATACTGGAGCCTCCTTTGGTGTCTTCCTGATGAACAGCAATGCCATGGGTAAGAAACCTTTCCCTGGGGCTCTGAGCAGTGCAGTTGAATTTCCTTTGAAATGATCTTTGGGATTGCAGTAAAAGCTGAGCTGATGTAAGTGTCCCTTCTTAAAAACACCCCCAACATCTGAGGACAGTCATTACCCCACATCTAATAATAATTCAAATACAAATAGTGAGTAGCTCCCAGTTAAGCGGAGGATTTTGATGGAAATCTGAGTGTCAGGAACTTCTCCAAAGGCTGTAGAGGTCTGCAGTGGAATAAAAGACAAAATTTGAAGTGAACAACATTGGAAATAAATGTCCTTTAATCCCTTCAGATAAGTGTATTTACATTTACTGAGCTCTGCACATCTTTGGGCTGGAAAGTTTTACTAAAAATTCAGAGATAAAAGGTTGAACCATTGGATTTCCTCCGATTCTCTTTTCTGCAAGGAATTGAAATGCAAGGATTTGCATTTGGGATAGCAAATAGGGTGCAAGGAATGGAAAGAGAGACACATAAAGAGTTGTCTGATTTCCCCTTATTTGCAAGTTCAATTAATGATTTAGGGTTCTTTAAGCATTTTGGTTTTTTTACTTCAGTAAATTCTCTAATCATCAATTGGAAAAGTTATTTTAGAGTTTCCTTCAGAACTGTTTTTGTGCACTCTTGTCTGGCAGAGTTTGTGGTGCAGCCTGCTCCAGCAGTGACCTACAGAACCATTGGAGGCATCCTGGATTTCTACATCTTCCTGGGGAACACTCCAGAGCAAGTAGTCCAGGAGTACCTGCAGGTACCTTTACCTACAGGGATTATGCATTGGACAGATTTTTTTCAAAGTGCTTGGAATTTATTTTGTAATATTCTTTTTCTCTGGGTGCTGGAGAGGATGCATGCTCGAGGCCCAAGAGCTCCAGAATTCATAAATCTGTAATTTACACCATGGCCATTAGAGCTGGAGATGGTCTCTAGAATAATTTATATTTCCTTGCTCTTATCCTGAGGACAAATTCCTGTTCATATGCAATATTAGGGGATAGAGAATGTGTTTACAGGATGTCTGGATTTTATGATCACAAAATATCACTGAGTGTCCTTTGCACTTCTCGAGATCTGCCTCAGCTCCAGTGACACCTTAAAAACTGGGCATTGTCCCAGAATATCAGTGTTTTTTTAAAATAAATAAATAGTAGGGAAAAATACTGTATTTAGGAGTGGGCTATTGGAGTAGATTTGAGACATGTGGTGATGCCGTGTCAGGGCTACCTAAAACAGAGGCCAGACAAAATTAAGAGAATAAATGTTTATTGAAGGGCCTTCAGGTACATTCAGGGCAGACCAAGCCCAAAACTGGACCAGGAGTGATGAGTTTGCACACTTTAAGTTTGGTCCATTTGCATATTGGGGGTTAATCCTCCAATTCCAGCTTCAGGTGATGAAGTCATTGACCCCCAGTTTGCTCCCCCAGCTCACTTTTGTGACCCCCAGTTTGCTCCCCCAGCTCACTTTTGTTCCCATCTCTGCCCTGAGGCACTGAGGGGTCCTTGATTGCCAGGCCTGGAGAGGAATTGCTGTGTCTGCCCAAAATTGGGACAGCAGCAGCTGGCACTGGGTGTGGAGTTCAGAGTTCCACACCAAAGAACTGCAGGGTTAGAGAGATGGAAAATAGAAAAGCTCAGATCCTGAGGCATCAGTGGATGCAGGGAAAGGGGATGAGGTGGCACAGGGTGTCCAGCAGCACGTGGGGTGTTTGTTTTCCCCTCGCAGCTTGTGGGACTTCCAGCACTGCCCGCCTACTGGAACCTGGGATTCCAGCTCTGCCGCTACGGATACACCTCCCTGGAGGAGGTGAAGACAGTCGTGGAGAGGAACAGAGCTGTTGGGCTGCCCCACGTGAGTATGGGCTTTGGGAAGCACCCCGAGATCCTACAACTGCTGTTGGGCTGCCCCACGTGAGTGTGGGCTTTGGGAAGCACCCTGAGATCCTACAACTGGCTCATTTTCCATGAGCTGGGATTAGCAAACGTGTGGTGTCAGAGGTTTTGGTGCATTTTGGTGCTAGACCCATTATCAGAATGTTGGATGGGGGATGGGTTAACTGCAGTTAGATTTATTCAAACACTACCTTGTAAAACTTTTTCATTTATTCTTTCCAACTCTGTCCATTTTTCTTCTCTTGAAACATTTTTTTATGGGACCATATATTATTCTTAATTGACAGTCAAAGGCAAAGTACAATTAACTTCTAAAATTAGACGTCAAGGGCCATAAACCTGGTGTCTTCAATAAAATAAAAATACCCTAATATTCAGCTAATATTTGGGAAGAAAGCCGACTAATAAAAATCATTACCTATCACTTCTTATGGAAAAGCTGAACTCCCTTCTCTTTCAGGATATCCAAGTCATTGATATTGATTATATGGAGAACAGGAAAGATTTCACTTATGACAAAGTGAAATTCAAAGACCTCCCTCAATTTGCAGCTTATTTGCATGAACATGGACAAAAATATATTATCATATTGGTAAGCGCTTAATTACTCCTTTTTTCCCCTTGTGTACACTTTCATTACAGTTATTTATTGTCATCATTATTCTCTGTAATTACTTCATTTACAGCCTGTAATAATGGATGGAATAGCCTGATTTCTTCTTTTCTTTGTTGTTTTGTAATTTCTTTAGGATCCTGCTATTAGTACCCAAAAGATGGCTGATCAAAGTCCCTATGGAAGCTACGTCAGGGGGTCGGAGAGAAATGTCTGGGTTAACGAGTCAGATGGAACAGCGCTGGTTGGGGAGGTAATTGTGGTTTTACACATTTGAATTTGATCTGTTCCCACTGCTGGGATTTACTTCAGCTCAGGGGATTTATCTATCAGGGAGAGCCAAGTTTGTAAGGTCTCTTGTAGACTGTGATTACTTTCAACCTTTCTTAGCTTTTTTTCAATTGTTTCCATTAAAAAGGTATTTTTCATTCATTCTACATCAAAATGGATATTTTTAAAAAATTTAATTTTAAAGTAAAAATAGAACTAAAATAGCAATTAAAATTATATTTGCTCACATTAACCTTTTTTTTTTTTTTTTACATTAATACTAACATTTTTTACATTAAAGGGTAGTTTGAAGGCTCAAGGGACATTTCATCAACCAGCCCCTATTTATTTCCAGTAGCAACTGAAGAGCCACATCCCACATCATCCTTTTGATTTATAATCTTAACTTCTATTGAGAATTTTCTCAGCTGTGTATTGCTCCTTGTAGGACTCACAAGAAACGCAATTGAAAAATTCAAAGTCAAGAAATTCATACTCTTTGTGTTATTCAACCTCCCATCCAACCTGAGCAGGTTTGTGATCCTATGACAGTTTTTTCATCTCCTTTAAAGTTTCATTAATTATTTTCCTTTGACTATTCCAGGTGTGGCCAGGGGAAACTGTGTTCCCAGACTACACCAGCCTCGAGGCCACAAACTGGTGGGTGAACGAGTGCAAAATGTTCTATGACACAGTGCCTTATGATGGAATATGGATTGTGAGTAATTCAGGATTTTTATTTTTAAAATAAAGGTGATAACTGATGTTTATTACATTGAATTTTTATTGGATTGAAAGGTATTTTTATGATCAGGAAGGAGATGTTCAAGAATAGCTACTAATGATTCCTTAATTATTCCTTAAATAGATATTAATGACAGAATAGAGTGGAAGACTTTTTTTAGGGAAATGTACTTAAGACAATTTTATTACATCCTGCATCTTTCCTTTCCAGGATATGAATGAAGTGTGCAACTTTGTTCAAGGCTCAAAAAAAGGTTGTGCAGAGAATAAGTTAAACTACCCTCCTTACACTCCCAGTAAGTTCAGTTACTTTAATCAGAATAATAAAATACCAAATAAAATGTTAATTGCCTTCAAGGATACAGTGTGATTTTAGTGTAGTTCCTACGGGTGGGGTTTGCACATCCTATTGACAGAAAATATTTATGTGCTTGTATTTGTATACTTCAGTTGTGGTTTCTAGAACTGCCTCTTTTATCTTGTCAAATAAATACTGGATATTGTCATTGCCTTAGTTATGTTGGATAATGCAATGATCCTCTTGCACTATCAGGAGTTTTTCAGATATTTGCAGAACTAAAATGAAGTTCATAGTTTGTATTAATAGTAGATTTAAGTAACCTTTGCCAGTGTGCTGTTAGATGGTGATTCAGGAATTTAGAGCACAGTTCCCAGTTCCTTGGATGGGTGCAAAGCTCAGGAGTGGAAATACCACAGAGCAAACCAACAGCCAAGAGCAGCGTTTTGGTTTTGGAGCAATTAAACTGCCTGAGTGGAAGAATAAGAGGAAAAAGGGCTTAGATATCATAAATGAGCATTAAAGATTGGAAATGTTAATAATAATAATAATGTATCTTACCAGTGCTATTTGTATTCCTTCCTTCAAGGGATTCTCGACAAAGTCATGTACTCCAAGACACTTTGCCTGGATGCAGTGCAGAGCTGGGGCAAGCAATATGATGTCCACAACCTTTATGGATATTCCATGACCCTATCCACTAGGAAGTAAGGAATGCATCCTAAAATCCTGCAGAAAGGTTTCAGAACAGTCCATGACCTGGGTTTTCCAAAGCACCATGAGACATGACTGCTAAAGGAGGGAGATTCCTGGAAAATGCTGTTATGTTTGAGACAATTTAGCCAAGGCAAAATCCACAGCCTGGAGCTGGCAGGAAAAGCCACAAATTGCCTGAGCTGTGCAAAGAGATTATTTCAAATGAAAATCTTGAGCTTTGTTAAAACACATCTGCAAAGGAGCCCCCATCCTTGGGATGAATAATTGGTGTAAATCTTCTTTGTTCAGGATTATCAATGCCCGAGTTGTCTTTTCCTCTGTGTAATTCCAACCTCATTCCTTTCCAGAGCCATCGAGATGGTGTTTCCAGGAAACAGAAGCTTCCTGATCTCGAGGTCCACTTTTGCAGGATCAGGAAAGCACGGGGGACACTGGCTGGGGGACAATGCAGCCACGTGGGACCAGCTGAGATGGGCAATCCCTGGAATGCTGGAGTTTAACCTCTTTGGAATTCCTTATGTAGGACATCAGTTCATGCCACCCTTCCAAAACAGAGAACACCCTTCCAAAACAGAGAACACGTTATCTAAGCAAGCACTCTCAAATAACCACTTAAATTGGCATGGCAAAATTAACTCTTTTTAAGAATCTCCTTTAAACATTTCAATTATCGATTTTTGATACAGGCTGTTTGACTTTTGTGGCTGTGCTGACATAGAAGTGGGTAACAAAGTTATTATCTCATATATCCCAATCAACCTCTTATTTTAGTAATTTTTAAACACCAGTGAGGGATGTGAAACAATTCCTGGTTTTCTTATTATTTCAAATTAGAGACATCCACATAGAAGGGAAGTAGCCAGAATCCTTTTTATAGTTTAAATTTGAATGGCTTTGAAGCTTTTTTCTCATTCTCTGCATATGATCACGAAACAGGAAGGTAAAATTTGGAAGAAGCAGAATGATGGGCAGTGTTAATGAGGGGTCAGTTTAATTTTTTGGACAGCATAGCTGGATTTGGGAGAGGAAAGTTACAAATATGTTGTACATTTTGAGGTGCAATATAGATCCAATGCATTCTGATTTTTTAAAATTTTATATTTTTAAAGGTTGGAGCAGATATTTGTGGTTTCACTGAGAACACCACAGAAGAACTTTGCAGACGATGGATGCAAGTGGGAGCATTTTACCCATTTTCCAGGAACCACAATGCTGAATATGTCATAGTAAGTTGTGTTTTCTGTAAAAAAACTGCTTTGTGTTACACGACCACCTTTTCTTTAATATCACTTCTAATCCCCACTATCACTGAGCACCTTGAAAACAGAACCTTAAGCTGTCTTTATGAAATTATAGATGGGAGAGTTTTGGTTTCATAAAGTTTGAGAATATAGTTTTTTGGCAACAGTTTTATGAATATTAGTTGCTGCTATAACCAAGGAACACCAAAATCTGTGAGAGCCACCAGGCCCTGGAGCTCCTTGGCATGAACCTGAGTGCCAGGATGAATCCTGGAATCACCCTGATGGACGAGGAGGGATGGGCAGTGCTGGAACAGCCCTCTGAAACAGCTTTTCGCACGTTTGGCAAAGTGCTTCTGAGAACCTGGCAATAATAACAGTGGGCATTTGTTTCCAGCATCAAGATCCAGCTGTGTTTGGACCCAACTCCTTGCTGGTGAACAGCTCCAAGCATTACCTGAACATTCGCTACACTTTGCTGCCCTACCTGTACACGCTGCACTACAAAGCTCACACCCAAGGAGACACGGTCGTGAGGCCACTGCTCCACGAGTGAGTTTGCACACCAGTAGGGAAATCTGGCACATTTCATACTGCCAGGGGACTTTCTAAACCTCTGTCCTGTGAAAATGCACATTGGGATATCTGTAGGTGACTTCCCAATTGGTGAAACCTCATTTTGGCCTAATCAGGACGTGGTTTTTATTTGGCATCCTTTAGCCATGGTTGTGGACAATCATTACCCTGAAACCTTGGGGTTGCTGCTGATATACATTAAAAAAAAAAAAAACAATTTCTGATCTATCCTTCACGTTTATTCAGGTTCTATTCTGATGAAATAACATGGGACATCGACAGGCAGTTCCTGTGGGGCCCTGGGCTGCTGATTTCCCCTGTTCTTGAGCCGGTAGGTTTGGCTGGTTTGGGATCTCTCTGGTGCCCATGGGCCACGTTGAGTCACCACCTCCCTCTCCTTCATTTATTGTTTCCAGTGAGAGAGCCCACAGCACATTTCTACCCCTGCTGAAACAGAAAATCTTGCAGTTCAATCCTACTCCTGTTTTCCAGTCTTCTATGGAGTCGAGGATATCTGGTCTGATATTCTGCTTTACCTCATCTGCACATCATCTCTGAATTTCCTTTGGAGTCAGCTTTTCTTGCTGAATTTCAGCTTCTCTGTGGTACAACAAGAAAAAAAAAGTTGTGGTTTATTCTGTAAATAATGATTTCACCTGCCAGCAACAAATTTGCCATGGAGAAACATAAAATATTTGTTAAAGGCAGAAAGGGAAAGCAAGAATCTGAAAGGTGCTAGCCTCAAAATAAATGGAAATAAAGATAGAGAGATACTCGTGGCTAGGATCTGGTTCACTGGGTTTGAAGCGTTGTGGCTTTGGGTGGCTTTCAATGAGCTGCCACTTTGCAGAGCAGCAATTCAGTTACACCCCAGCAGCTTTGCAGAAATCTGCTGGGATTGCTCTTCCCCCCTTCTGGACACCATCCTAAACACCAGGAAACAGCAAAGCGTAGGAAATTCATGGATTTTCTCACAGTGAACTTCAGCTTCATTGGAAAATTGAGTTTATCTGATTGAGTTGAAATCTGAAAGTTGTTTCTTTATTCACTTTTAGGGTGTGGAGTCCACTCGTGTGTACTTTCCTGATGCAGAGTGGTACGAGTATGACACGGTAAGGACATGCAGGGGATATTATGGGATATTACATCGTTTTCTAAATGGGAATGTGATGAAATAGGATTGTCAGCCCTGCTTTGGGGACAGAGACCTGAAGGAAAGACTTTGGGGTTACTTGGGAGACAAGGGATGAGGGGTGGTGGGATAAGCACAAGAACTGTGGTCTCAAGAAAGGGCTCAGATTATGGCATTAAATCAGAGTGATATGCAATTATTTTATTTTATGTGCCCGTTAGCCCATAGATATTTACATAACTTAAGCTTTTTTATAAGGCACAATTTGATGAAACTCAGGACTTAAGAAAACGCTGCCAGCAGTGGATAATACAAAAATTCCTGTTCTCTTTTCAATCCATGTCCATAAGGGTTTATCAATGCAACTGAAGAAAGTGTGGCAAAATATACCAACCCCTGGAGACAAAATGGGGCTGCACCTGAGAGGTGGATACATCTTCCCTACTCAGAAACCAAGCACCACCACAGTGGCAAGGTAGGATCCCAAACAGAACACTTGTAACATTTATTTTTTTCCCCCATAATGGGGCTGAGGACTTCTAGGCTACAAATTATAGCAGCCCATTGTATTTAGGATTTTCACCTTGAAGTGTGGGAACAGCTGTGATCCAAGCGTCACTTCCACACCTTTAGTGATGAATTATTTGCATAGAAATTTGTAAACTCGCCAGGTATTTTAATCCATTTGCATGAAAATTAAAGGATTAGATTTAATTAAGGCAATTCTCCAAGGAGTGTGACCCTGTTGGGTGTTTCACTCTTGCATGAACGTGGAGGATCCACCAAGAATGTTTAGATGTTTGTTATGCACATAAATCTCTTTCCGCAGCCGCAAGAATCCAATGGGACTCATAATTGCCCTGGATATCAACAATGAAGCTTCTGGGGATTTGTTCTGGGATGATGGAGAATCTACAGGTGAGCAGCCACCAACAGTGAAATAAATATGATTAACAAAGATCTAATGCGCTCAAATTTCAATGTTCCTGCTGAAAAGAAGACATTGTAACACACTGCTGATACTTGCTTGTAAATCAAATGGTTTTTATCACTTTTAAGTAGAAAACTGTTATTTATGTAAGATTGAAGTCACGATTTAATTCCACACAAGTAAAGAAAAAAGACACAAGGTTCTACTCTAAGGTCAAACCTCTGGTTTTCAGGAGAAATCTTTAGATTGTCAGGAGGTGATAGGATGGGATTTTTCCATGGGATTTAGGCAAATCACTGCCCATCCAGGGAGGTGTCTGAACATCAATATTGGAAAATTTTATACATTCCACTTGCAGAACTCCTTTTTCTTGCGACTTATACCAATCGTATCTCCCAGGAAAACTCTCAAGCCTCTGCTTTTTGGAATTTACTGAAAAATTGAGCTTCTTTTCAGAAATAGAGCAGTGGTTCAGCTGATTATTGCTACCATCAATCCAGCAGGCCTTGGGTGGCTGCTGTGCGTGGTGGGGACAGCTCCATGTGCTCCTCTGGCCTAAAATAACAAAGCCATTACTGCCCTCACTGCTGCTGCCAAACAAAGCAATAAAACATTTCATCCTTTTATGGCCTGCCCAAATCTTACAGGTTGCAGTTTTACAGGGGAACCATTTACAATTTGCTTGTGATGGCATGATTTGTCTTTTCGTATGTGGAAAAAAAAAATAAAAATGGAAAAGTCAGATTGACCACGTTTTGTATTTCTTTTTCCTGGTCATGTGTTATTTCCTCTCTTATGGTTTCATGGCATTTATTATTATTATTATTATCATCACTGTTATTTTTGTATGAAGAATATTTATTTAGGTTTTGTTAAAGGATCAGCTTTCATCAAAACTTTTATTTTAAGACAAACTAAGAAGAAATAACAGTGCAATGAAAAAATCACTATATTTTAGAAGAGCTGATTTAGATGAATTTTTGTGGAAAAAATTAGATCTTCTGAGTCTGAGAGAATGGCCAAAGAAAAAAGAAAAAGGGACATTTCAGTTCCTCAAAGATTAGTAAATATTTGAGTTGCTTAGTGCAGCTTTGAGTGCTGTCCTGATAATTAACAGTTTATTGATCTCTAGCAGTGGCAGAGCCCTACTTTAATTTATCCTTTGCTGCGCTCCAAGTGTAACTTCTCTCTTTACCTTTTAGGTACAATTGACAAGAAAACCTACATTTACTATGAATTTAAAGTTTCCAATGTAAGTATTTGATTTTATGTTCTGATTTTTATTCAGTATCTTTTAAGAGCATTCTTTTCTCTCTTTATTTTCCTTTAAGATTTGCTGGAAGACAAAATATTTGCCAAAGCCAAGAGGAATCATATTCAAAATACTCCCATTTAACTGGGATGAAATCTGTTGTGGTTTTTTTTCTCCTAGTTAATACAAATATCTCAATAATTCCTATTTTCTTTCACATAATAAATATTGAATTGAATATTGCTCAGCAGCAATATTCACTGAACAAGAGAACTCTAAAGCATAAGAGGCATTTAAAACAGAGTCAAAAAGGAGAAGCATAGGGTGTTTGTGATTCTCAAAATAGTGGCACTGTAAAAAATATATATTTTTATACTGTGAAAATACAGCTGAATGTCTCCAAAGAGTGAGGAATACCCACAGCTTGCCTGAACCCTCAGAAATTACATCAGGATTAAGTTTTATTGTGTTATTTCAAGCTGCAAGTGCTTTTGCAGGGTTCATTGACATCTGGATGGAGTCCTGATAATGTTTCTATCTAATATTGACAGTAACTATCATAAAACAAGGATTGCAAAAAGCATTATCTGTACAATAATATTAATATCAGGTATTCATTCCTTTGCCATGATGAAAGAGCATAAACTGAGTGAGAGAATGCAGAGGAACATGAATGAAGCACATGAATTGTTAATATTTTAAGTCACAATTAATCAAAGAATCATTTGTAGATAAGACGCCCCGTTGCTGTTGGAGTTTGAAACCCCAGTAGCCAAATCATGACTCGACTGCCATGACATTTGAATTAACAATTAACCTCAATGTTCCCATGGAGGACAATAAGGAAGTTCTAGACACGTGTGACAGCCACGGTGCATTTCCTCTGCTTGGACTCTTAATCTAAAAATAATTAATGACACAGAGTAGGAACTGGTGGTTTTATATCAAGAGAAGTGAGAACCATTGGTTGTTGGAACCCAGCGAGTCTGGAATTTATCTGCCCTGTCACAGACCCACCCCAGCCTTTCTTTATTTCCCAAGCAAGGATAAAAAGCTGAAACACAACTCTGAAGATTATTTTAGACATGGTAGAAAAGCTTTATAGTGATAACAACACGCAGAGCAATAATTAATATGTGTGGAAAAGGATATTGGTATATGTATGCTACAGTGTGAAAATCTTCATAGGAAAAGAAATGTTAAATCTGGAGGACTTTTTGCAAATTTTTAAAAGGAGAAAATGACCACTGTATTATTTTTCAGAATGCTCTACAAATGACTGCTACGCACAGCAATTACGCTGATCCAAACAAACTGAAATTTGAGGAAATCAAGATATTGGGATTGTCCAAGGCAATAGGATCAGTTTCTGTGTTTCAGAACAATGTTCAGCAAAATTATATCTCTGATACCACCTATGATCCTTCAACAAAGGTAAAGCAATAACAGAAAAATGGAAAGTAAACATATTTAAAATTGCATCAGCTTTATTTTATATATTGCAAAGGACAGTGCCCAGTGCCAATGTTGTTTCAATGAAATACCACGTGAATTTTATTACAGAATAAAAGTACAATTGCGTTCAACTCTGCTGCGTGAAAGTGCATCTAAGCTATGCTCCTGGTGCAGCAGACAGCTTATTTCTTGTATTTATTCCTGTTTGCTTCCAAGGAAGCTGTGGGATTAACTCCATATTTTTAGAGTCTTAATTCCCCAGATTTTATCTGTAAAAGTATCAGTTGTGTGCCTTTGTAAAAGTGAGACTCTATCAAATATTAAAGGGTGGGATTTTGTGAATTTTCAATTTTTAAGTATATTATTTTTAAGGACCAGCACCTTTTCTGACTAAAGGAAAGCTTGATGGGATGTGATATTTAATAGCTGTTTATTGTTTCATATTTATAAGGTTGCTGTTATAAAAGGACTTCAGCTTGACCTGGGAAAATCTTACACAATCAAATGGACTCAAAATACAAATATCAATGAAAGATTTAATTGTCATCCTGGCCCTGATGCAACAAAAGTAAAATGTGAACAACTTGGCTGTACTTGGGAAGTAAGTAATTATTTTTCTAAACTAAATAGACTCAAAAAAATCTAGAATAAAAGGTTTTTCTTTGTGGTTGTTACAGAATAAAAGTGGTCTGGGAAATCTGTCAGGTTTAAATAAAATGGGCCTCAACTGGCCTGTACTGATGGATTTTATTTGCCTCAGTAGCTGACACCCATTTAACTTTGACCACATTGTATCAGCAGTTGAGGAAAAATGAGGTATTTTTTTGAAAGACGAACTGAAATAATATTAGAGTTATGAAAATGTAGAAGAGCATCTTCAGCTGCCCCTTCTGCCTCAGCGGCACCGAGGCCTGCAGGGCTCAGCCCCTTTGTGTCATTCCATGGTCACACAGGCACATTCTAAGTCAAATTAATTCCTCTGGATCTCAGTTTGAGAGGAAATCCTTGAATTCCACAAAAATCTTGACTCATTTGTAAACTTTTTTATGTCTGAATCAAGGAGCTACTTCCAAAGCTTCATATCCAATGTGAAGTTCTTAAACTCATGGTTTTATGTATCAATATTATTAATTATTAATAAACATGGGGGAGAGTAATATGGCCTGGCAAGGTTGAACTTCAGAGGGTGCCTCCAATTAAATTATTGTCTGTTCTTCTAAATCTAGAATACCCATTTTGGGCCTTTCCTATAGGAATGAAATCCAAAATTCAGTGCTGGCTGCTCCTGCACCAGCACCTGCTGAAGCAGTTGATGAGCTGCTCTGGGTTTGTTGCTCTACTAAAAGGATTTTTTGTAATTTTGGACATTTGGAAATGTCAGGAGAGATCTCAGATGAGTAGGACGTAATTTTCACTGGTTTTATTAACGATAATTTGTGTGAATAAAGCCAGTGAAAGATCTGCTCTGATGCTCCCTGAGTATGAAATGGGTTTCGGGCACATCTCCTTGAAGTAAGCCGGAGAGAAATGGGATTAAAAGGGACGAAGTTTAGGAATTTCCACAAGCCAAGATTAAACCATGTTGAGGGATTGATTTGAAGATCACAGAGATGCAGAAATTAAATCCTTCTTAATTGCACGAGGATTCAGTTTCCTGACTCTGAACTGTTTGTACAGCCTTCCCTGGATGGCTTTATTGCACCTGAGTCAGCGTAGAGATTATTCTGTGTTGTTTCTTTATATTCCATGTATTTATTGTTTTATTATTATTTATTATTTCTTTATATTCCATTGATTAAAGGATTCTATTAATTCCACCCGCCAGTTCTACATTTGATACAGATCTGATAAAAACAGGATTCCATGCTGATAACCAATAAACAATCCAACTGACTCGCTAACCTGAAACTCCTCTCTGTTTGCACCAGGAGACACCAAATCCAGACGTTCCTTCCTGCTACTACAGCTCCAGCAATCCTTACCTCGTAAAGAACATCGATTATTCCTCCACTGGAGTCGTGGCCACCCTCAGCTTGGACAACTCCAGGGTCAGAGCTAACGAGGCTTACACTGCCCCAATCAGCACCCTGCGCCTGGAGGTGAAATATCACCTCAACAACATGCTGCAGTTTAAGGTAACACCAGCCCAGAATTCCTCAAGTGTTTCATTTACAGGAACTCAAAGGGCTCTTTACGGCCACATTTATATTTCACAGACAGAAGCAGCCTTGTGTAAATGTGTTTCTCCTTCTAACCAATTATTATTTCTCTTAGCCTGCATCTTTTTTCTTGTCCTAGAATCCTAGCAGTCAATTTTACAAAGAAATTACATGAATCAAAAGTATAATGCCAGTGTATGTGTGTAATGTCAGCCAGGAACTTTGAAAGTATTTTGTTAATATGCAGTTAAATTTATCTCTAAGTGCTCTCATGACTCTACAGTTTATTTTTACATCCCATCCATTGCACTTCAATTCCAAAATTGTCCGTGCACTGTTGTTTAACTGTAATTTTATTTTTTCTTATTGCCATGTGTTTAACAATATTGAGCTAAGCGGTCAGACATCAAAAACTAACTTCTGTCAGCTTTCAAAATACAGAAAACCTGAAGAAGAATTCTAAAAGTTGAGTAAAAGATGAACTAGAAAGTTATTTATCACATTTGCAAATTATATGCTCTTATATGCAAAGTATATACATTTATATTCAAAATATAAGTATATTCTTTAGATATATGTAGATAATTATATAAGCCATTCCTGATCCAAAACAAATCTTTAAATTTTGTTGGTTGGCATTCTTCCCCCCACCACAACAAAATCCTGTGAAAGATCAAGAATATGCATTTGAAAGAAAATACTCACCACAGCAGGTGTTTTACAATTTGTATCAGATTGAGATCTCGAACAACTTGACTCGCTGCAATAAACTGACTTTTTCTCCCCAGATCTATGATTATCAAAACCCACGATACGAGGTCCCCGTGCCCCTGAACCTCCCCAGCTCCCCCATGAGCTCGAGCAATGAGCGGCTCTACGACGTCTCGGTCCAGATCAAACCCTTCGGCATCCAAGTGCGCCGCAGAAGCACGGGGACGGTCATGTAAGCCACTGCCACCCTTTCTTATTTTATATCACATGCTTTTGGTGGCTTTTTTCCACTCCAAACCCTCTCTCTGTGCTGGAGTGAAGAGCACTGGCGGCTCTGAAGGCTGTTCCTTGTGTGCTCCCCAAGCTTCTGAGAGGCAAAAGGATTTTCTACAATGCCTAAAACATTTCTTAGGTGAAAACACTGCTCATTAAGTGCAGTAAGCCACTGCCACCCTTTGTTATTGTATGTCTGTTTTTGGTGGCTTTTTTCCACTCCAAACCCTTTCTGTGTGCATGTGCTGGAGTGAAGAGCGCTGCTGGCTCTGAAAGCTGTTCCTTGTGTGCTCCCCAAGTTTCTGGGAGGCAAAAGGATTTTCTGCAGTTCCTAAAACATTTCTTAGGTGACAACACTGCTCATTAAATCAAGTAAGCCACTGCCACCCTTTATTTTCTGTCAGTTTTTGGTGGCTTTTTTCCTTGCCAATCTCTCTATGCTAGAGTGAAGAGCACTGCTGGCTCTGAAGGCTGTTCCTTGTGTGCTCCCCAAGTTTTTGGGAGGCAAAAGGATTTTCCACAGTTCCTAAAACATTCCTTAGGTGACAGCACTGCTCATTAAGTGAAGTAAGCCACTGCCACCCTTTGTTATTTTATGTCAGACATTTTTGGTGTTTTTTTTTCCACTCCAAACCCCCTCTCTGTGCACGTTCTGGAGTGAAGAGCGCTGGCGGCTCTGAAGGTTGCTCCTTGTGCATTCTCCAAGTTTCTGGAAGGCAAAAGGATTTTCTACAGTTCTTAAAACATTCCTTAGGTGACCACAGCACTGGTCATTAAGGGTTGGCCATTTCGGTTAGTTTTGGGGAATGGTTAGGGGAAAAAATGTGAGGAAATGGTGTCCCAATTAACTGGAGATGGGTTTTGGTAACATGACAGATGAGTCTGGCAGGAGTTTCATTTTTCCTTGATTAAGTCACAGTTAGAGAGAACAATTGAGTGTATAATTTTTTTTTTATTCAAAGAAACAATTCTATTTAAGTTTTTAAGTACTCAAAACTTAATTGCAAGTTGAGTTCCCTTTGCCAACCAGAATAATAATTCAACCTGCAACTGAAGCTCCTGGAACAATGAAATTTGCTGGCAGAGCCCACCAGGCTGCAGTTTGATTTCTAACTGGAAAGATGACTTATAATAAATGTGACCTGTGAATGCAATTTCAGTGTAATCTGCACGGAAAGCTCAGTGGACTGTAAAAAGCACTTTGTTTACTATTATTCCATGTGGCTCCAGTGCTCAGTCTGGGAGGAAAATAGGATTGCAGTGTCCTGAAATGCATTTTCTCACTAAATTGCCAAAATAAGACACAACTTGCAGGGCATGATGCCTGCTATTCCTCTTTGAGAGACATAGGGAACTTGGTGTCCCTAAACTCTTCAATCCTTAGACATCCTCATTTCATGTCCTGTAAGTTTCCTTGATAACCACAACAGTTTTAGTCCATTTTTACTGAAAAGTGAGATTTCCAGAGAAGAAGAGTGGCTCAGAAAGAAGTGTCTGCCAGAAATACGTCCCCGAGGATGCTCTATTCTAATTTTCCCTTTCCTCTTCCCACTTCAGCTGGAATTCAGGCCTGCCCACCTTCACCTTCAGTGACATGTTCATTCAGATTTCCACCCGCTTGGCGTCCCAGTACATCTACGGGTTCGGAGAAGCGGAGCACCCCACGTTCCGACACAACATGAGCTGGCACACCTGGGGAATGTTCACCAGGGACCAGCCTCCCACTGTAAGTAGGCAAAGAAGAAGAAAATGTGATTTCTGAACCAATGAGGGCAAAACTGTTCAGCATGACTTTAAAATTTAGTGGATGTCTGCTGGTACTGGGCATTGGCTCTGACCATGTTTATCATAGTTTACAATTTAGATGGTGTCTCCATGGCAAAGGTCTTCTATAAACCCATTATTTGTGACCTGCAAGAACAATGTGAAGAGCTCAGGCTCTCAGTCAAATGTTGGAAGGTGACAGATGGCTTAGGAGTAACAGCACGTTCCTCCTTCTTTTAAATTCTTCTCTGCTCATTGTCTTGAAAATTAGACATGAGTCAGAACAATTCCTGTTGCTTGGGGATTTAATTTAGTACTTACACAGGTAAAGCAGAAATCTTATCTCTGTTTATTTGTCTTATTTCCTACAAGATAGCAAATTTACAATTATCAGGGAACGGCCAATGAAATAGCAGCAGCTAATTATAGCTCTAACTTCCAGTTCAGGCTGGAACACATTTTGAGAAAATGAAATATAATGTCACCAGCACCTCCTGAGCACACAGACAGCCGATTCTGTTTGCAAAGAAGGGAAAGTTTTGTCCTGAGGAAATGCCTTCTCATTAGTGAAATTTAAGTGCAGCAATACCATTGCTTTCCTTCCTGCCTGAGCAGTCTTGACAAGCCTGACAAACTGCGAAGCTCCATGTTACCTTCTGCAGGCCTGTTTTGTGGTTAGGTAGGGTTTAGGTGCATAAATTTAAAGTTTATTTGCCATGTTTGGCAATTTTCTCATATTTTATTAAATTTATTACTAAATGTTAATAAGAAAATGTTTGCAATGTTTCCCCAGTAAAATGTATTTTGTTTTATTTGCAGTACAAGTTGAATTCCTATGGCGTTCATCCATTTTATATGGCTCTTGAAGAAGATGGCAATGCCCACGGAGTTCTCTTGCTTAACAGCAATGCAATGGGTAAGAAAACTTCCACTTTATCTCATAAAATCATGGAATGGTCTGGGTTGGAAGGGCCATTAAAGCTCATCCTGTTCTACCCCATTGCAGTGACACCTCCCACTATCCCAGGCTGTTCCAAACCATGTCCAGCCTGGCCTTGGACACTTCCAGGGATCAAGAGGCAGCCACAGCTGCTCTGGGCAACCTCAGGGCCTCACCCCCCTCCCAGGGAACCATTTCTTCCCAATATCCCATCTCAGGCAGTTTGAAGCCATTCCCCCTTGCTTGGTCCCTCTTAGACTTTTACAAGTTGTCTCTCTCCGTCCTCCTCCGCCTGTTCTGTTTTTACAGTCAGTCTTTTGCAGTGGTGGCAAATCCAGGCATCCTTTTCTCAATTCCTTCCCTCCACTTCCAGATGTGACTTTCCAGCCCACCCCTGCCCTGACCTACCGCACCATCGGAGGAATCCTCGACTTCTACATGGTTTTGGGCCCGACTCCCGAACTCGTGGTTCAGGAATACACCCAAGTAGGAGCCTGGCTGCTGCTGGGCTTTGGTGGGTTGGTTTGGTTTCTCTTCCCCTCCTCACCACGAGCATCCTTTCCTCTTTTCAGCTGATTGGGCGCCCATTCATGCCCCCCTACTGGTCCTTGGGATTCCAGCTGTGCCGCTACGGCTACGGCAACGACTCGGATGTCGCCAAGGTCGTGGAGGATATGAAGGCGGCTCAGATTCCCCACGTACGTTGGGAGCAAATAGCATTTGAGCTTTTGGCTTCGTAGCATTGGCTAAATCCATTTAAACACTAAAGCAGTAACCAACCAAAAAAACCCCACTGCGGTAGAGAAGAGCAGGTTTTGTGTCACAGATTCAGGGCTGTGTTAAGAGATGCTTAATTTTTTTAATTATTCACACTGAAGAATGACAGGAAGGAGTAATGTTTTAAGAAAAATCAGCAGGGAGAAAAATGAAGCAGCACAATTTCATTG
The DNA here is from genome assembly GCF_050655825.1 of Lonchura striata. Classification (NCBI taxonomy): domain Eukaryota; kingdom Metazoa; phylum Chordata; class Aves; order Passeriformes; family Estrildidae; genus Lonchura; species Lonchura striata. Next base: position 29,058,409 of record NC_140711.1, read on the forward strand.
TCATAATGCTCTGTGTCAAGTCAGCTGTGGGATTCCTGCTATCCCAACAACAGCCAGGTTGTTGTTGGCATAGTAGGAATAGCATCTAGACCTAACAAAATTATGCTATCAATTCAATGTGGATTCATTTAAAATATAATAATATCAACTTTTCAATAGAGAACAGCTATTCCCATTGTTTCCTTACAGTTACGGAAATATAAGTGCAGTTTTTGTGTATATATATACAGACAAATCCATTTTTTTCTTTATTTTGTATCAATTCCTCCCCTCACTTTAGATGCAGCAGTGAAATGTTTATTTTTGTTTTGACCTGCTCATAGATTGTGTAATATTCATTTAACATCTTCAGCCTGATGTTACCACTGCTTCAAATTTTACAAATTGAAAGTTCCGTATTTTACTTATTTTGGCCAATTTTCAATATTTGGCAGAAAAAGGGGAGAAAATTATTTAAAATTAATGTGTTTTTTTTTTTTTTTTTTAACTGCAGGATGTCCAATATGTAGATATTGACTACATGGATAGGAACCTGGACTTCACCCTTTCCCCACGTTTTGCTGGATTACCAGCTCTAATCAACAAAATCAAATCAGAAGGAATGAGATTTATCATTATCCTGGTCAGTTTGGAATATTGCTTTTAAATTCCAATACAGCATCACAAAATGGAGAATATATTCTCCATGTGTTTAGAGCATAAGGGTAAATGTGTTTCTAATTGTAGGATCCAGCAATTTCTGGGAATGAAACCAATTATCCTGCCTTCACCAGAGGTGTGGCTGATAACATCTTCGTACAGTGGCCTGATACCAAAGAAATTTTATATTCCAAGGTACTGTCTAGGGATGAGTATTTAAACCTGTGTATTGTTGATGCTCAGTTTGTATTTAGTGTGATTTGATTGTTTTAAATATTCTTTGTCTCATTAGGTCTGGTCGTTTCTTCCCAATGTCCAAATCAATGAGTCACTGCCTCATGAAGAACTAGTAGAGGTAAATACTGACATGGTTTGGTTCTAGACTCAAATATAGAGATTAATTAATTAAAATAGCGGCAAAATCATTGATAAATCTCATGGTAGGAATAATAAGTTGCAGAAACTGGTTAAGCCTTCCTAAAAGCAAGCCAATTTAGTGAACAAGCAATTATTTTCTGTTGTCTTTTTTTTTTTTTTAATTCTTTTAATTCCAGAATTTTAACTATGGAATACCTTCAGTCCCCTCATCTGTTGTGTTTTCCTTCTGTTTTTACAGAAATATGTATCACATTGTGCTTTCCCAGACTTCTTCCGCAATTCCACAGTGGAATGGTATAAGAGGGAAATCCTGGAGGTCTACAACAATCCCAACACCTCATTAAGCCTCAAGTTTGATGGCCTGTGGACTGTAAGTGTGGAAATGTATCTGATATCAGGGTTGTTTTTCTCTGCCAGACACTGGTGGAGAGGGCCCCAATTCCCAGTATCTTCACTGCTCTGGCAGAAGTATCCCGTGTTAAATTCCCATTAAGGAAATGCTGGACTTGTTGATCTTGGAGGTTGTTCCCTTGAAACAAAGAATTGCAGAATCACAGAATAGTCTGGGTTGGAAGAGATCTTAAAGATCTTCCATTCCCATTCCCTGCCATGGCAGGGACATCTTCCACTGTCCCAGCTTGCTCCAAGCCCCAATGTCCAGCCGGGCCTTGGGCACTTCCAGGGATCCAGGGACAGCCACAGACTCCTCGGGGCCTGCCCACCCTCACAGGGAACAATTCCTTCCCAATGCCTCATCTAATCTTGCCTTCCTTCAGCTCAAAGCCATCCCCCTTTTTCTGTCACTCCATGCCTTCATGGAAAGTCCTTTTCCTGCCTTTTTGTCAGCCCCTTCACAGAACATGGGATGTCCAGCTGAGGCTCCTGAGGAACCCTGCAGCACTGCTTGTGTGTAATTCAGAATTTATGGTGTTCTGTAGCAAACTAAGAGGTTTTACTCTGTGTTTTTAGGACATGAATGAACCAGCAGCTTTTATGAATGGCGCCATGGGTGGCTGTAAGAACAACCTCCTAAATTATCCCCCCTACATGCCTCGTAAGTCTGATTCCTCCTTAAAAAAGTTCTAGGTTTTTCTGCTTCCTACACAAATTCTTGTCTGGTATATGAGACATAAAAGCTGAAATGAAGATGGGTTTATAAACCCACAGATCCTCCCTGAATGTGGCCCTTTATTCCTGAGATTATGGGCACACTGGAAAACCCAGATATTTCAGCAGGAGCAGTGCAGCACTTTGTAAAAATAAAATTCTTTCCAGCTCCTCACTGCATATGGGTTTTGGTCCCTATTTTGTGTTGAAGTGCTTTGCTTGAGGCATGGCAGAGAATTGAGCTCTCTGTTTTGCACTTTTCTCAGATGAATAATGCAATCAATTAAATATTTAGAAAATATCCATGTGTCTTCTCTCATTACCATTTATGTGAGTTGTCAAATGCTTGAAATGCTTCGCTTTCTTAGCTCGGCTTTCCAGAAGTACTGGTGTAAAGTAGTACTAATTAGGAATTATTTATTAATGGTTTATTAGCATACTCTCACTGCTTACTGTTGTATTCATGTTTCATGAGTGGTTTCTCAGGAATTTCCAGGAACTGAATATTCAGATACACAGATCATACCCCCACCACATCTGTTTTTCTGTTTATGTGATTAGTGTGACCATGTTCAAAAAGATTTGAAATATTTTCTGATATACTCTGTTTATTCTTCGAGCCTCTGTAGTAAGAGCATCTGTAACTTAATTAAAACATTCACAGGCTCAGATACCTGCGTAGGAATATTGAAACTATTCCATTTTGAAAAGTATATTTTTATAATTATAAATAAATAAGTGACATTGTAAAGAGACCGAATGCCTAACAGATGATGAAAATTAAGAAAAAGTAACTCAAATGATTGATACACGATTATGAATAACAATATTTCTTCCCTTTCCACAAGATTTGGGATATAGGTCAACAGGATTAATCCACAAAACTCCGTGCATGGAAGGTCTGCACTACCTCCCAGATGGGACCCCAGCCAGGCACTACGATGTCCACAGCCTTTACGGATGGTCCCAAGCCAGACCCAGCCTGGAGTAAGTGCTTTGTGTGTTCCATGTTGCTTCCAGGATATGTTCTGATGCCTTAAGGAGCTGGAGCAGAGGCTCGATAGAGTTAAGAGGAATAAAGTGGGTATTTATTGAAGTGCCTTCAAAGGTTGTACCCTGGCAGGAGCAGATCCACAGCCCTGGCTATGCCCAGATGGCTCCAAGGTGGGAGCAAAAGAGAGTTTGGTCACGAGATCTGACATTTTTATAAGTTTTAGTCCATTTGCATATGGGATTTAACTGTTCAATTAATAGCTTCAAATGATGAAGTTTCATCCATCTTGCTTGCTTGCCCACCCTCTTCTTCTTACATTGTTCATTCTTTGGGCCTGAAGTTTGAAGAGATTGCCCTTGAGCCTCCAGCTAGAATAGGATTGTTTTGTTTTCAGCACCCTGTGAAAAGATCCTAGTGACACTTAATACGAAGCTAAAGCTGCTTCAAAAGCTGCCCACCAAAGCAGAACAGAAAAACTTAAAACCGAAGGTATAATTCCAAATGGAGATTCCATCTCTACATTCCTATGGCCAAAACTTCCACTGGTTAATTTAAGATGCCTGAGCGATCTTTCTCTTCACTCTGACCAATCCGGTTTTTCAATCCAGCTCCAAGAGGAGTTGGATGCTCCAAGGGCTGGGCGGCTGCTGGAGTTATTCCAGTCAGGGATGTTCCCTGTGGTGCAGGAGGGGTGGTGGGAGCAGAGCTGCAGAAGAAGGTGAGGGGGGGTCTGTGCAGGGATGAGCTGAGGCTGTGCTCCCATGCTTCCACGCAATAAATCCCTTCTGCACGTAATTACTGTAATTAAAGCATCACGTACTTATTGTTGCTGGGCTTGTCTGGTTTATTCTGCTTTTCCTCACACTTCCCATCCAGTGAGGCAAAATGAAGAGTTTTTCAATCATATTAATTTCAGAAGGGCTTGATTCTGTTCTCTAAAATGAAGTGAAAAGGGGGAGTTGTTTCAAAATACAAAGTGTGAGGGCAAAGATTTACTTTGAAGTATTTCTTTTCCCAGCTCCAAGGCCAAGATCTTTATCTGTCCCTCTGAATTGTCCCCAGCCTGATTTAGATAACGCCCGATCTGATAACGGAGCTGGATCTTTCATTTACAGCTCAGCACTGATTTTCTGCACAGCTCTTAATGACCTTAAAGCCCTTGGGAGCTTTGATATTCCCATCAAGAGAGGAACTATCAGGGCAGTTTGGATTTGTGAGCATCTTGTGAGGGGATGCTCACAAATCAGGGCAGGGGTGAAATTGCTGCCAGGACAGGAGGGGATGTCTGATCCCTGTGCTGTCAGCCCAAACTGATGGCATTTGGGCATCACAAAATGTGGTGGGTTGGGCCCTGGCTGAGCTCCAGGTGCCCACCAAAGCCCCTCCAACTCTCTCCCCTCCTCAGCTGGGAAGAGGAGTGAAAGTATAAAGATTCATGGATTGAGATAAGGACAGGGAGAGGCCACTCACCCATTACTGTCACAGGCAAAACAGCTCAGTTGTGGAAATCAGTTTAACTCACAATCAAATCAGAGAAGATAATGACGATTAAAACCAAATCTTAATTCCCCCAATTCTTCACTTTTTTCCTAATTCACTCCCTATTTTCTACCTGCTCCCCAGCAGAGGCAAGAGGACACAGAGCAGGGGTAGCAGTTGGTCCATCACATGCTGTCTCTGCTGCTCTTTCCTCCCCCCTCTCTTCCCCTCCTCCTCTCTCCAGGGCTCCACAGCTTCCTGCCAGGATCCAGCTCCAGCACAGGCATCCCAAGGGATCACAACTTCCTTTGGGCATCCCCCTGCTCAGGTGTGGGCTCCTCCAGGGGCTGCAGGAGGATCTGTGCTCCCCCATGGAGCTCCCTCTGCTGCAGGGAAGCCCCAGCTCCAGAGCCTGGAGCATCTCCTGACCCTTCTGCAGTGCCCTGAGGGTCTGCAGGGCTCCCACCCCTCCCTCCAGCTCCAGTTGCTGTTGGGAGCTACATTTTCCCTTTCTAATTCCTGTTATCCCAAAGTCACTCAGCGCTGCTGATGGGCTCAGCCAGGGGCAGCTCCCTCCTGGCTCCATCAGAAACGAGGAAGCTCCAGAAGTTTCTCACTTGGAGCCACTCCTGCCAAAACCTTGCTGTGCACACCCAGTGAAGCAGACAAGAATTTGACAGGAAAAGGGAATATCACCATCATTTCTGTGTTTTAAATATGAACTGAAATATTCTCCTCTCTTTTGCAAGGAACTGCAACAGAAATCACCACAATAAATCTCAACAGATCACACAGATACTCTCACTCTGGAAATTTATAGCAAATCTTATCTACAAAAAAAAATATATATACATATATTTGTGTCCCAAATTCATTTTTTGGCAGTAACTGAAGGGGTGCTTGTGAAACTGAAGAAATGCAATAATTTATTTTGATGCTAAACCATTCAAACAGAAAGATTATTTGCACACAAAACTCACGAAAGACTGTAACTGAAAAGTGAGCATGAGTATTTTATGTAACCTGGTGCCATTTCAGTCCTCCATCCATTAGACACAGGATCTTGGGGATATTGCCTTGATTCTGTTCTTTTGTAATGAGGTTTTTGCATAGCCAGAGTCCTTATTAGTGAATGCAGGAACTGTTTGGAGGTAAATGCAGCCTTTGTGACCTGAATAATTGTTTCTCATGGATGGAGCTACAGAGCTGCAGGCCCGAGGCTCCAGGCACAGAACACTCAGGTCCTGCTCATCCCTGAGCAATTCTACACATGACATTATGGAATTTTAGCTGCCACTTCCAAAGCATTATTGACACAGGGAAAGCAAGCAGAGAATTAAAGTGTTGGACAATATATTTCAAAGGAATAAAGGATCATAAGAAAGTTACTGTTTGTCTTGGAGGAAATAAATGTGGCACGTTATTCTGGTTTAATTGCTGTGGTAATTTAAGTGACTTGTGTATCTTTGCTGTAATTATGGTGTCACTAAAGCTGAAAATCCTATAGAAAAATTAGCAAATAGTGCCTTACTGAAGCAGCATTTTAGGCAATTATGGGGATCTTACATTGGAAAGCAGTGGGATTTAATCAGGGTTATTTTCTGTCTAATATTCATATTGATATCCTGTCACCTTGGTCTTTCAGAAGTGACTAAAAATCCCTGACTCTTTTTTTTTTTTTTTTTTTTTATTTCAGCACTTTTTAGTCAGCTAAACTTATCCTGAGAGGTCCAATATTCCTGCTACCTTTGCTTTCACTCTTGTGAGCTTTTTGGTTTGATTTTTGCTAAATTATTTCCAACCATTCCTTCAACTTTTTGGGCACTTTAAGAAAGGAATGACGTGCCCTTGCACACATTGTGGAGCCCTTATAAAATGGGCTTTGAAAAGTTTTGCCACATTCCTATTTTCCCACAGAGGAGTTAACCTGAGCTGGAAATCTCCTTTTTAATCCCTCATATTTTCCAGTTGTCTTTGCAGCTGCAGGTCGGCCAGCTTTGCTGGGATTGTGTCTGGATTATACTGAATTGCCACAAAAGCAAGAACGGACTGGATGTGCACGATGTAGCCCTTCCCTAGGATAACACAAACCCAAGTATTTCTTTCCAGAGGCTCTGCTGCAGTAAATTCTCATGCAATATTCTCCTGTAACTCGTTTCTGTGCCTGTTCCCAATGCAGGGCTTTGCAAGGAGCCACCAAGGAGCGCGGGGTCATCATCAGCCGCTCCACCTACCCCAGCAGCGGGAGATGGGTGGGCCACTGGCTGGGGGACAACACGGCAGCCTGGGACCAGCTGCACAAATCCATCATTGGTACGTGCCAGGGAAAGGGGCTGCACGCCTGGCATCATCCAGTCATGGAATGGTTTGGGTTGGGAGGAACCTTAAAACCCGAAATCCAGTTCTGCCTCTGCCACGGCAGGGACCCCATCCACGCGCCAGGCTCCTCCGAGCATTATCCAACCTGGCTTTGCTTCTCCTTCACCTCCTTGCTTTTTGTGTTTCTGTGGTTTTCAGCTGAAAAAAAATGGGTCAGCAACCAGAATTCAATTCCCTTTTCACTTTTTCTTCTTACTTCCTTCTGCAGCAGGTGCTGGGAACTCTGTTAATTCCGTTGGGACCAGGCCCTTCCATGCCTTGTGTCCTGCTACTCATTCTTTTTTTCTTTGCTCCTGTCCACCCACATTCCATCTCCTTCTACAGCATGTTAGAGAAACTGTGGGTCTTGTATTTGCTTTTTTCTCTTCTGATTCAGTAGTGTAATAAACACTGCCTATGTAACCATAAAATAAAAAAACCCAGCGAGTAACTCCAATTTATTTCTCTTTTCAGGCATGATGGAGTTCAGTCTCTTTGGAATATCTTATGTAAGCTAATGAGTTATTAACTTCTATTTAATTACCATGATGCTGTACATGATAATACAGTTTTCCATTTGGGTTATTCTGAAAATTTCAGACAGGAGCTGATATCTGTGGCTTCTTCAAAGACGCGCAGTATGAGATGTGTATCCGCTGGATGCAGCTGGGTTCATTTTACCCATATTCGAGGAATCACAATGAGAAAGGAACACGGGTGAGTTGCAATTTTTTAATAGTTCTTAGCAGCTGCGCCTTTGCAACACACAGGCAAAACAATGCACAATTGCCCTGTCTCAAAAAAAAAAAAAAAAAAAAAAATTCCAAGTAAAATGGAGAAGAACAGAACATTTTTGGCTCTTTATCAAATGAAAACTGTCATTATTTCTATGCTGGGTCTGCTGTGAGCGTCCCATCACCTGGGAGGTTTTGTGCCCCCAGAGGGGCTGCTCTGGCATTTGGACACTTGAAGGAAGCCCCTTCTAACTTTGCTTTCACTGAATCAAACTCTACATATTTTCCCCTCCGTGCCATTTGGATTTCAATGAGCTACAGCAGGGCTAAAATGGAGATTTTGTGGCAAGCACACCTCAAGAAACAGAACTGACCTCGGTGCTCTCAGCCCTAATTGCCCATAATTATACAACAAATGAGAAAATGGGGCAGTGTAATAAGATGCTGGAGTGAGACTTGGGAATTTCTGTGCTCTGCATGTTTGCCACCATCAGATATTGTATTTCTGCTGAAAGGAAAGGGAAATAATTGCCTAAATGTAAGCTAAGGACTGGAGTGGAGAAAGCTGTAAAACAAGATAAGTGGGAAAATGCAAAAAAGGGAAACAGCCCTTGTGTTCCAGGGAAAGCTCCAGGTCTAGCAGAGTGGAGCTATTTAGAAGGCAAATATCTAATGGATTAAAGTCTCCTTTTCAAAGCCGGCTGCTTTATCTCACAGCACACACCTTCACGGGCCCTGAAAGCCTTCAAAATGCAGATTCAGGGTTATCGTGGGGCTTCCAGTCCTTCCCAATTTGCCAAGGTATTGTTCCATACATTTAATAAAGACTTGAGGCTCTCCTGACACCAGTCCTTGGTGCCTCGGACTCTCGCTGTGAGCAGAGGGCTGATGGATGATGTACCCTGGGAGGTGTCACGCCTTGGGGACACTTTGCATTAAACATTTTTACTGCTTCCCCTGGGCTTTTATCAGCTTTCCTCTTTCTAGTTCCCCTCCTGGGGCTGACAGTGACAGCCACAGTTTTCACTTGCTCCTGGGGTGAAGAATAAATAAATGAAGATGCTCTGCCTCAAAGGGGAAATTTTCTTGATTTGTTTTTCTGCGTGGATTTGGTTTTTTTAGCTTTCTCATGCAGTCCAACCCAGCTTCTCTAACAACACTCTCTTCTCTTTCAGAGGCAAGATCCGGCTTCCTGGGATGACAAATTTAAAGAGATGTCCAAGAAGGTGCTGAACACAAGATACACCCTGTTACCTTATCTCTACACCTTGCTGTACGAAGCCCACGCCCACGGCAGCACTGTGGTCCGCCCCATTCTCCACGAGTAAGTGCAACTCCCCAGCTCTCCTCACCAAGAATTCCCAGAAAACTCCTCTAGTTGTGACCCCCTAACAACAGAGCTCTCTCTTTGTTGCAGCATTTCCCCCTTCAATTAAAAAAAAAAACAAGTCTTGGCTGGGAAAAACAGAGTTTTTTTCATGTAGTGATTTGCTTTTTACAAAGAAGCTCAGAAAACAAAAAGTCTGTCCCAGCCTGTCCAAGACTTTATTATTGTAAATAATAAGCATTAGGCCTTCAGAGTTTTGTTGTCCCAATGTACTGAAAAGCAAAAGCAAAGAAATGGACCCAAACCCCTAAAGCGAAGCACTAACTTGCATTTCTCCAACGCGTGTCACATCAGGATCTTTGTGCAACCACTAGTTGATCTCTGAATTACTGACAGCCATAACGAGCAAACAGCTGGTAGAAAGAGTAGGTGAAATGAGTGGCAGAAGGGGATTCCAGGAGGAGCTCTTGGGGAGAGCTCAGCTCTGGCTGTCTCCCCCTGGCAGGTTTGTGGGCGACAAGACCACGTGGGACATCGACAAGCAGTTCCTCTGGGGTCCTGCCCTGCTCATCAGCCCTGTGATGAAAGAGGTGAGCTTTTAAAGCTTATTTATTACTGAAAGTCAGCGTAACCGAGCTTCGCTTTTTGATTTTTCAGGTGCCTAAAATTTGTGTGTTACATTGCAGAATGATCGGAGTGTGGTCGCTTATTTCCCCGATGCCCGCTGGTATGATTACCACACAGTAAGTCATCCTAAAAAAAATTGTATTTTAAAACTTGTATTTGCTGTCTTTTCACAGTGCTGAGTGTGGCAGGGAGGTGGGAACACTCTCCTGCCTAATTTGCATTTAATATAAGTTCTTAGAAACACAGAAATAATAAAAATCCTCAATTACTTTATAATAATGTATAATAACATGACCAGAATTATGATAAATGAAAAGGTGAAGCAATACCTTTAATTTAGAATTCTTTTCACTTTTTGTAACCCTCAAATGATACACAGAAGGTTTTGTAATGGAATTCTCTAATAAAGAAAGAAAAAAACAGGTTTAGCTGTATAATTTTTCCCAGAAAATAATACAGGATTTGGAAAGAGGAAGAGCAGGATCAAACTCCCTCCATTAATCACAGGTTTGTGTTTCACTCCTTGGCCCCTTTGGTTCAGCTGCCATCACCCATGCTCAGGCCAGGCTTCTATAGAGCCAAAATTTCAGGGCTTCTCTCAATAGTTACTCCTGCAGTAACAACTCCTAATTAACCTGTCTAGAGAAATATTATCATTTAGTTCTGAAGAAAAACCCTGTAAAAATTATTTTAATTTTTTTTGTACGTAGAACTCAGATACTGGCTTTAGGAAAAAATTCCAAAATTTATCAGCTCCTTTGGACCACATCAACCTGCACATCCGAGGTGGACACATCCTTCCTTGGCAAAGACCTGCTAATACAACAGCTTACAGGTGGGAAGAGGTGAAAATTTTAAATTTAATTTGGCTTTTTGGTGTTTTTTTGGTTTCTTTCTCCTAATGGTCTTTAGCAGCATGGGATGGGAAGATGGCTGGGGGAGGTCAGTTGGGTGGTACGTGACTTTTCTGGAAAGAAATCACCATTTGGGGAATATGGAATGTGATTAGGGGAGGAAATTGAGAGAAAATTGTGTTTTGCACAGCCGGAAGAACCCGATGGGACTGACGGTGGCCCTGGATGATGGTCTGCGTGCAGAAGGACAACTTTATTGGGATGATGGGGTTCGCATCGGTACGTCCAGGGCTTCTTCCCTTCCTAAAATCCTTTTGTTTTTTTTGCTGTGAGAATGGTTGGGTATTGCCAAGTGAGGCTCCGTCTCTGGGGACATTCAAAGCCCAAATCCAAGCAGACAAAACCAAACCCAAGGGTGTGAACTGGGGAGAGATGGAACAAACTCTGGGGATGTCTGAGGAGGAGCAGAGGGAAGGGATGGACTTGGCCAAGGCCATTTCTGGGGGACAGATCTGAACTCACCTTCAGAGGCAAAACTGAAATGAAACCTGCAGACCTGCAGAAACATGATTCCTCCTGACTGAAGCCACACAACGCTGTGATTTACAGAACTAATATGTTTTATAAATGAAATTGTTCCCTGGGCCTGAGGAAAGGCAGGTAACAAAGATTCCTCCTCAAACCTGTGGGAACCATAACCACACACAGATCATGTGAGAGCTCGCACTGATTTCCTCAACTTAAATTGGCTCAATTTAAATTGTCTGCAGGTAAGAAACCCTGAGCTGTCATTTCTCCTCCCCACCCAGAGTGCAGGAAATGTGCTTTGCACTGTGACCTACCTGGAGGGAGTTTGCAGGAGACTGGAGGTGGATCTGGAGGTGCTTCACACCCACTGCCAGCCCTGGACTCCAGAAGGGATGGCCACAGTTAGGGAAAGCTGATGATAAAGGGGATTTGGTTGGATCACAAGGAGCATCTCCTGGGGTGACACCCCCAGGAAAGTGGGAAGGCAGGACAGGAACCCCAATGCCCAGAGATCAGCACTGCTCTGAGGGCAGTGACAGCTGGACCACAGCTGGGGAAACACCAGCAGGGACTTCAGAGAAGCAGCAGCCCCACCACCATCAGGTGTCCCCTGGGAATGGAGGGAGATGTGGGAAATGACTCTTCAGTGAGAATCAGAAATGTTTTGCTCCTCATCTAAAGTCGCCTGCTCTCCCTAGTGCTGTTCCTTTGTCTGCTTTTATATCTTACCCCTAAAATGTTCTCCTTACAGCCTTATTTCAGCTTTATATACACTGAAAGTATTTTATGTATAATAGCATTCATCTTCTGGAAATGCACAGCTTCTCTTTATTTATTTATATATACATCCCTTGGATTTGTAAGCTGTCTGTGGACACAATCCTCGAGCAGAAATTTTGATAACGTGTTAAATAAGGTTGCTAACAAAGACACTTCATTCAATTTCTTTCATTCTTTCTTTTTAACAGATGCATATGAAGATGGTGTTTACCTGCTGACATCATTTACTGCTAATCAGGTAATCACAGTAGCTCATATTTATTTAATAGTCACTTCAAATGACTGTTTTATATTTTTAAATTTTGATTTGGGTCTTCCTAATGTCTACGTGTCCCAACCTTACATTAAATTGTGCTCACAGATGATTAGGCTACAAGAAATGTGATTAAATTGTGTTAAGAATGAATTTAGGAGTGGTATTGTTAAGTACAATTGTCAGATTTCATTTCTATAACCAGTGGAATATCTGAAAATAAATTAGGCTCTAATTAGAGGGACTTTTGGCTTAAAAGAAAAGCTCGTTCCATTGTAGGAAAAAATACACTTTCTTATTTCATTATTTTCCAGTGTGCCACAATGTCTTCTAATTTTATCCACGCTGTTCTTTCTTCTCATCTAATTCTGTCTTTGTCAAATAAAAGGGTGTTAATTGCTAAGGAAGGGAGTTTGTTTTGCTAACACTCAATATTTGCAGTTGTAAGGAGATTATAAAATAAAAGCACCTTTCCCTGCTCTTACAAAAACTTGCTAAGGAAAAGCCTAATTAAAGAGGTTTTGAATCCACCAACAGTGAGAAACACCCTCTGAGCACTGAATATGTGGAATTATGTCACAGCATTTTTGGTATATCCTAAAGAAATCCAAAACCTACTTAAAATCACAGTAACAGAATGAGGGGTGAGTGCTGAGAGAGGGGATGGGAGGCAGGAGCTGTTCTGGGAGGGCAAAAAAAGCAGGAGAAGACACTGGAGCAGTTCTCATGGCCCATCCAGGGGTTGAGAATTTCTTGTTCTTCACTCCTCACATCACTCAGCTGAGTGGCAATTTAAGCACAGCAGAGCCCAGGTTAACAAAGTGGAGAAAAGCTTTCAGTATCTGAAAAATAAATAAGAACATATTGTTATTAGGAAAGAAAAATTAAGAAAAAAAACCAATAAAACAAACCTGGAGTGAGGACAGTAAATGAAAAATGCTAAACACAGAAAACACTGTGGATCTTTAGGACTCAGTCACTAAATGTGCATTTTGTGTGTTTTATTTCACTCCTCACATCACTTGGCTGAGTGGCAATTAAAGCACAGCAGAGCCCAGGTTAAAGTGGAGAAAAGCTTTCAGTATTTGAAAAATAAATAAGAACATATTGGTATTAGGAAAGAAAAATCAGGAATAAATCAATCAAACAAACTTGGAGTGAGGACAGCAATTGAAAATTGAACTTTACAGAATTAGAGAATGGTTTGGGTTGGGAGGGACACAGAATTCCCCTCGTTCCATGGCAGGGACACCTTCCACTGTGCCAGGCTCAAACTCCCTCCATTGATCACAGGTTTGTGTTTCACTCCTTGGCCCCTCTGGTTCAGCTGCCGTCACCCATGCTCAGGCCAGGCTTCTATAGAGCCAAAATTTCAGGGTTTCTCTCAATAGTTACTCCTGCAACAACACCTAATTAACCTGTCTAGAGAAATATTATCATTTAGTTCTGAAGGAAAGCCCTGTAAAAATTTTTTTTTGTACATAGAACTCAGATACTGGCTTAAGGAAAAAAACCCCAAATTTTTCATCTCCTGTGGATCACATCAAGCTGCACAGCCGAGGCAGCGCAGGTGGAGGTGCCAGGCTGCTGCAGGGACCCAGGGCTGCTCCGAGCTGCTCCAGCCAACTCCAGCCTCTGACCTTTCCCTCTTCCTTCCAGAACGTTCTGGAGATCACAGTGGCACACCAGAACTACACGGACCCCAACAACCTGATGTTCACTGACATCAAAGTCCTGGGGGTGCCCAGCGCTGTCGCTCGGGTGACAGTGGCACAGAACGGGGTGGCAATCCCATCAAACCACAAAATGAACTATACAAGCAAGGTGAGGTGCTGCTCCAAGGGTTAAAAACCTGCATTTCTGCTCTTAAACCTGTGGAGATTCAGCTGTGATACCATATTTAAAATTATTTTATATTTAGTATATTTAAAATATTTCTATATTTACCACATTTAAAATAATTGTATATTTAGTGTATATAGTTTTTATACTTATTATATTTAAAATATTTCTATATTTACCATATTTTAAATAACTATATATTTAACATATTTTGAAATTTTCTTTATTTATCATATTTTAACTATTTTACTTATCATATTAAATATATATATTTACCATATTTAAAATTTTTATATTTGCCTCTTTCAATTATTTATATATTTACCATATTTTAAATATTTTACTTACCATATTTCAAATAATTATATATTTAGCATATTTAAATTTTTTATAGAAGCCTATTTAAAATATTTATATATTTACTATTTTTCAAATATTTTACTTACCATATTTTAAAATATTTATATATTTGGCATATTTAAAATACTTGTATATTTACTATATCTAAAATACTGACCATATTTAAATAATTGTATGCTTACCATATTTAAAATATCTATATATTTAGCATATTTGAATTTTTTATATCAGTACATTTAAAATATTTAGCATATTTATATATGCATACATTTGCCATATTAAAATATACATATATTTACCATATTTAAAATAAACCATATTTCAGAATGAAGCACAAGCTGCCATCAGGTAATGGTTCTTTAATACCATTTAATGCCACTTCTGGCAGTGAATTTTGTTCCCTTGCAACCTGGAAGAAGTGACAGGACAAAAAAATTCTCTGAGATTCTGCTGATGAATTTTTGATGGAAAAAAAACTCATGTGCACCTTTAAATTGCAATGTATTCCAAGTTTTTCTACTTTAAAAAAATTCCTTTATTTTTAAAACAAAAGGAACCTCAGCTCTAGAAGAGCCCGTGGGTGAAGGGAGGGATGAGAGTCATGGTCAGAACCCCAAATCTGCGCTGGTTAAACTGTGTTTGTGGTGACACACTCAAATGTAGAATAAAAAAAGTGAAAAAAGAGGAATGAATTCTTTCAGTTTAGAATGAGAAGCCTGGAACACAGAAAACACCGTGGATCTTTGGGGCTCAGTCACTAAATGTGCATTTTTTGTGTTTTTTATTGCCAGCTCCTGGAAATCACCGGTCTCCAGCTGAAACTGGGCCAGAACTACACCCTGCAGTGGAGCTAGGAGGGAAAAGAAAATCGGCCACACCTCTGCATTTTCTCCTGTTTTTAAAACCATTTTTCAATTTTCCAAGTGCTTTTTTGTTGCCTTGGAATGCTTTTTCCCTCACCAGCACAGCAGTCAGGAGCCAACAGTGCCACTTCAGGATAAATTCACCTTTCAAAGCGAGAACTGAAGGGGAAAACTCTGTTTTTTCAGAGTAGAATTCCTCTCTGACTTCATCTCTGACCAGTTTTGTAAAAAATATGCAGATGATGCTACCAAAGTGGATTTGAAGCTGTAGTTTTGCCTGTATTTAACTTCCATCCTAATTTTAATTACACCTATTCAGGTCATTATTATGGAGAATTTAAGGCCAGATAAAGTAGAAGGAAAGGCTTTCAGGTGACAGATTTAGGATGAAAAAATAATTTGAAGTTGGGGGGGGGGGGGGGGGGTTGTATGACTTCAGCCAGATTTGTGTTTGCCTGTGTTTTGACCTGAAGTTGTAAAAATAAATAAGGTTAATTAATTAATGTTGGTCTCTGCTTATTTCACTAAAGGAAATGTTGTTGTTGTGTGTTTACCATAATAATAATTCACATTGAAGCCTCTTTTTATCCCAGGAGTGCAGCATATGAACTAAAAAGACTGGGAAAACATATCTACAATTAAATTTGATGGGAATAAATGCTGCGGGAGGTAGTGGCAATCTCCAGTGCTTTGCATTCGTTTCAAGGATTGCTCTTTGCTTTAAAATTCTGGGGTACAAAACTCAATAACCAACATTTTATAGGTGGATTAATGCAATTATAGGGGTGAAATTATTGAAATTTCACTGTGAAAGGATAATGAAGTTGGCAAAGAAAATGCTCAGTTAGGAGAAATTTTATCCTTAATATTTTGACAAATAAAACTTCCCTGTTTCTCACAGAGCTGGTGCAGAGAGGGGTGAGGGGGTACAGAACCTTCATTCCTCTCCCTCCCACTTTGTCCCACCATTGCACCCTCTCATCTGACATTGGAGACATCAGGAACAGCCAAATGCTCCCCAAAAAAATAGTTTTTTCTAACTTATTTTGGGAATTGGCGCTTTTTTCCAGCTTTAAACCCTTAAAAAAAAAAATTCTTTATTTATATTGGAAACCTTGTTATTGGCTTTTTTTCAGCTTTGAGACCCTTCCAAAACCACAATGTTTCCTTATTTTTTCTTCAGAACCTTGTTACTAGATGTTTTTCGAGCTTTGAGACCCTTCCAAATCGAATTATTTTTCCTTATTTATTTGGGGAGCCTCATTAATTTCTGTCCCAGAGTCCCAGCACATCGACTGAATCCGACCCAACAGAGACCCTGGATCCAGCCCAATGTGTCCCACCACAGGAAATCCCGTGAAAATTCCTCATCCGGAGCAGTGGGGGAGTTTCCAACAGAATTCCACATCCTGCTTGGGCTGGGCTGGGATTTTTTAACTCTCCCTCTCCTCACAGTTCGACTTTCCAGCACTTGGAGCCCCAGAGGTTTGTCACAGTCCTACTGTACATCCCACCAGAAAATCCTCTCACTCTAGGCAAAAAATCTTCCCTCAGAGCCACAAAGTTCTGCATTCCAAATCTTTTTTCTGAGCTTCGTTTTCTTCAACTTGGAATTTTGTTGGAATTTTTGAGGTTTGGGAGCAGCTGAAGAGAAATGCCCACTTGTTGCAGCTTAGAGGGAAACCACCACTAACTGATGTGGGCAGGAAATGATGGAAAATCACATCAGTGTCATTCCAAAGGGTTCCCAAATGATCTCTGCACGGAAAAGGCTCCTCCTGCATCCAAATTTTGGGAGAGACTGGATGGGGTAGAACAGGAGGAGATATTGCTGCACTAAAGAGCCACGGATGGCCCTGGAATTACAATTCCACTCATGGAAAAGATAAAGCCACGTCACACTTGGCTGTGCTTGTTCTAATGAAGCTGCCAGAAATGCACAGGTAATTGGATTTTTCCTTGGAGCTGGAAGGAGCAGCTGGATGGCAACATCTGGCAGCACAGCTGGAGCGTGGTGGGCTGTGGGAAAAGAGAGGGTTGGGCACTTCTGGGGATTTCCACTTTCCTTTTTCCTTTCCTTTTTCCATTCCTTTTCCTTTCCTTTTTTTTTTTTTCCTTTCCCTTTTTTTTCCCTTTCCCTTTTTTCCCTTTTTTTCCCTTTCCCTTTTTTTTCTTTTTCCCTTTTTTTTCCTTTCTCTTCTTTCCCTTTCCCTTTTCCTTTCCCTTTCCCCTTCCCCACAAAAAAATCATTTTTTTCCTCTCAGCTGAGGAACTTCTGGATTTCTCCCAGCTAAACCAGGAAGATTTTGAAAAATGATGCAGATTTGGAATTTCCTTTTTACATTTCCTGGAAATACCAATCTCCTGTGGTTCCAAGGATTCAGTCAAGCTTGGTGGTGTTTTCAGTTACCAATACAAATTTATTGTAATACGAATTTTTGAATTACGATTATTTCCAAGTCAAATGTTAAAAATTAACAGCGCACTTCAAATGTGGAAAGTTGAGGTATTTAAATACACATTTGGTGTGTGCAATATTTACATATATAATTCATAATTGCATGGTTAAGTGTACACACTTAAACATACACTACGTATATTACTTACATTATTAATATTTCACATTCTATTATGTACAATAAAGGGTTTTTTTTCCTTTATTATATGGTTGCTCTCACATTCAGAGTCATTTCAGTTGAATGTTTTATGCATATGAGGCATTATGCACATTATAATAATTATGGAATAAGAGATTCAGAAATGCTCTCTGACCAGTGGGTCCCTTTTCCTCACTCCAGGAGACCTTTCAGGTGGATGCAGAGCCCCAGTTCCTCCCCTTGATATAAACCCCACACTCGGGGTCAGCCCAGAAAGCAGCTGATATACGGAAATATCCCAGCTCTTTTTAAAAATGGATAAAATCTGCACTGAGCTCCCAGTACAGGAAAGGCAAATAAAATTACATTTAGGCAGAATGTCCAAAAAGTACATCTTAAAACCATTATTAACTGAGTCTTGAAAGTACCACAGGCTTGGAAGGGAGCAAAGAATCTGATCAAGAGGATCCCTCCAGACCTGTGAGTTTCTTTGCCTGCATGGGAACAACTGGAAGAATCGTCTGTGTAAAAGAGAAAATATCCCAAAATCCAAACCACCTCATCAGGACACAGCCACAGCAGCTGGAATTGAATCCCACACATCTTTCCAAGCGAGAAAAACAAAGTTTGCCTGACTTTGAGAACTTCCCCTCAGCACAAAAGCCTTTTCCAAGGGTTTTAATTGAAGCCAAGCACCTATTTGGGTTACGATGTCCTATATTTAACTTGAATGGAATAATTTCTTTTCTTGTATTTAACCTTTGATCAGCTGCCTACTTTTGAACTCTGGATATCGATCCCCTCCTTGTTATCCTTGTCCCACTTCTCCTGGAGCTCTTGCATAACCTCAGAAATCAAAATAAAATTCTCTCTTTGCTGAAATAACTTTTTATTTTTGTTCACAGGGATGGCTTCACTTTGTTCTTTTGTTTTTTAATGTAAGCACCACAGAGATCTGGAATACAATAATGAAGATGTTTGTACAGTTTTAAATTTAATTTATCACTTGGGGAATGTGTGGTTGCACAAACAATAGAAATTAAACAAAAACTGAAAATCAGGATAAATTTAAAGACTGCCATTAAAAATCTTGTCACGGTCTGAATTTTCCTTTTTTCGTATGACTTAGAACGTTCTAAATCATGTAATTAACTTGTTTCAAGTGCTTGCATTAAATGATTTGTTGCTTCAGAGTGATGCAGGTAAAAAAATCTTCCTTAGTGATATTTGTTCCTAAATGAATTTTGAAGAGAGAAGTGAATTTCTGCACAGATAAACAAACTCTCACCAATCCCCTTGTCCCCAAGTAATTTCAAACTACCCAGACCTAAGTGATTTATCAATCCTGTGTCACCCTCAGGTTGGGGCACATCCAAAAATGGTTTTCCCTTCTTTTTTCTTTTTTTTGGGGAATACCCTTTCAACCCACCCCGCTTCTTTCACTGTCATATCCCAGATGGGAAGTAATCATCTTCTTACCTAGGGACACAGAGAAATAAAACTGGTTTTAGCAAGACCAGCAAAAAGCAAATCCTCCAGTGAGCAGTGGCAGCACCTCTGAGTTTCCTCAGCATTCCTTGGAGCTGGATTTTCCCAGAATTTCTGTCAGGCAGGTCATCCCTGAAATCTCTGGAATTACACAGATTAATCTACCAGGAGAGAATTATTTCCATTTCTTTTCCAGCAAGAGATTATCCTGATTGTTCCTCAGAGTTTGCTGTTTCTCCTCTGTACCCCAAAAACTTCATTCAGCCCAACATTCCCATTCCTGGACATCACTTCAGCCTTTCTCGTGATGACTTTCCCCAAACTGAAATTTTGGCTATTTCTTCCCCCTTTTTTCTGCTCTCCTGCCATTCAAGAAGTGAGTGTTGCCACCAGGCTGTCACTGGCACTGTCCCATGCACCAGAGCCTTTCTGAGTCCCTTCCAACTTCAGAAATTCCATTATTTAAATGGAATTTAATAACTCAGGACCTAGAAAATAAAACCACTCATTAATATCTTATAAGAATAATTTTGGGTCAGGTTTTTTGCCCCATACAATGCATTTTAATGCACTTCTTCTTGAGTCTTCCATTAGAGCTCTGCAGAAGAAATTCAGATTTTCCTTTTATTCAGTATTTCCTCACAATGGAAAAACAAAAGCTGGAATTCTCCACATCCTGTGTGATAACTTCTGTGAGATTTTTGCATTTATTTCTGCTACATGTCAGACAGGGAATTCACTCCCCACCATGCCATAAGGTAGATTTATGAGAATACAAATGCATATATGGGACAAAATGAATTTTTCTTTTCCCTTAAATAAAGGGGGAGCAAAACTAAAAGAAGCTTTTAAAATATTGACAACACAATGAAAATGTCCAGTTTCAGGTTATATATTTCCAACATTCAAAGTTCCACACTGAGGAATAAATCAGAATTTATTTTTTTGTTGTTCTGGTGTAGAAAAAGCAGGGATGGGGACTGGGCAATTCCAGGGATGGGGACAGCACCACTTCCCTGAGCAGCTCTTCCAATGCTTTACAGCCCTTCATGAAGGAATTTTTCCAAATATCCACCCTGAACCTCCCCTGGCCCAGCCTGAGGTCACTCCCTCTCCTCCTGTCCCTGTTCCCTGGGATAAGATCCCAAATCCCCCCGGCTGTCCCCTCCTGGCAGGAGCTGTGCAGAGCCACAAGGTCCCCCCTGATCCCCCTTTGCTCCAGGCTGAGCCATTTCCAGCTCCCTCAGGATTCTCCAAACTCTTCCCAGCTCCTTCAGCTTCTCCTGGGGCTCCAAACCCTTCCCAGCTCCCTCAGGATTCTCCAAACCCTTCCCAGCTCCCTCAGGATTCTCCAAACTCTTCCCAGCTCCCTCAGCCCCTCCTGGAGCTCCAAACCCTTCCCAGCTCCCTCAGGATTCTCCAAACTCTTCCCAGCTCCCTCAGGATCCTCCAAACCCTTCCCAGCTCCCTCAGGATTCTCCAAACCCTTCCCAGCTCCCTCAGGATTCTCCAAACTCTTCCCAGCTCCCTCAGCCCCTCCTGGGGCTCCAAACCCTTCCCAGCTCCACTTTTTCCCTGGATGTGCTCCAGCATGAGAGGAGACATAAGGAGGGACAGCCCAGGTGGAGCCTCCCAAAATCCCAAACTCTGCTCTCGACTCTATCCCTGAATGCCAAGGGATCCCAACATCCCTAAATCCCTGCAGCTCCTCAGCAGGATGGGAGCAGGGCAGCAGCACCAAGAGCTGCAAACGAGGGAAGAAAAAGTTTGCTTGTAGTATGTGAAAAACATAAAAACTGGGAAAACTTCTCCTGTCTTTTCTTTTCTTCTTTTTTAAATGCTAAGTCACAGATTTTAACAACAAGGAGGGGGGAAAAAAAGGAGAACACTGTTGTTGAAACCAAAGAATTTCAACTTCCCAGCCTTCTTTATTGTTGTCAACTTCAGAAATTTCCAAAGCCTAACAACATCACTTCAAAAGCACTTGGTCTAAACGAACACCAGATAATGAAAGAACATCTTTTAAGCATATTTCCAGAGACATAAAAACCCCCAGCAAGCTTCCACGAGCGACACTTTGACAAACGACGCTCCAAAAAAAAAAAATTAAAAAAAAATTAAAAAAAAAATCTGGGCACAGAACTGAAGGTGCTGGCGAGAGTGACACTTTCCCTCCTGCTAATTGACAACTTGGGGAAACAAAGCCACAAAAAGAGAGATGTTCTGCTGCTCCTCTGGTGCCTGGAGCCTGTCAGGAGCTGGAATCAGCTCGGGTTTGATCTGAGCCGAGACGGGAGCAGAAGGATCTGCCTGCCAGGGCTGGAGACACAAAGAGATGCAAGAGGCAGCCCAGGTGTGTTTGAAGGCCCACAAGGAGCAGCCAGGGAGGCTGAAGAGGCAGAATTTTCAGTATTTTTAGTGCTCTGAGGTTTGTTTTTTAACAGCTTAGTGGGGTTGTATTATTACAATCAAGCGGGGAATATTTTCAAGGTGGGAATTTGGGCGGGTGAGGTGGTGGAGGCAGCACTCAGCCTGTCTGAATTCAGGACAGTGAAACACACCCAGGAGTTCTGTTTGGAGCAAAATCCAGAATTTTTGGCTGACAAAGTGTTCAAGGCGAGGTTGGATGGAGCTCTGAGCAACCTGGGCTATGGAAAGTGTCCCTGTCCATGGCAGGGGTGGAACCAGAGGAGCTTCAAGGTCCCTTTCCAGCCCAAACCAACCCATGATTCTGTGATTCTGCCGACTCAATGGTTTTAAATAAATCCTAAATGGTTTTAGTAATAAATGTTACATTTTCTCCTAAAAAATGGGGATTTTCTTTTATTTTTTCAGTATTTTGAGATCAGTAATTATTTGATATCCTTCCTGTAGACCTCTTTATGTATTATATATATTTATATACATAAATCCCACTATTATAGCAATCAGTAGTTCTCTTGCAAAAAATCTGAAAAATATTGAGCATTTTATTCACCCTTTTTAAATTCATTCTCTATGCAATCAGGAACCATCCTTGGGTCTTACACTGGAAATTTCAGCTGAAATGATTAGAAATCACATGGAAATAAATTCAGGATTTAACAGTCTCTTATCAGATAATTTTATTATAATCAGAGATCCTACAGCATCCAGATTAGATGCTCTGCTGCTTTTTTTTCCCTTTAACTTAGCAATAATCCTATGTCTATCTGTACCAAGAGGGCTCTTAAAATTCTACCTTTACATGCAAGAACACTGCTCCAGTGGCTTTTTTCCCCCCACATTTTTATTTCTGTTTCACATAAAAACCAATCCTCCATGAACTTACCACCAGTGAGGCCAATAATAGAAAAGAAAATGGAGATTTTAGTGCCGAGTTGCATGCTAAAACCCACTCTCATGGCCTGGTTAGAGGGACAATAAAATCTGCCTTGTTTAGGGGAAAGTTGACACTTTCTTTTTATCTTTAAATCTCTGAAGGCTGGGCTGAGGAGTTTGGATGATTTTACCATGGGAATTTTGAGAAATTTTATGTCAAAGGCCAGCAGACATCATATTTTTCATCAAAAAAATAATGTATGGTGCATTCTGGTTTGTTATTTGGAATAGTGATCATGCAATTTAGCAAATTATTAAAAATAAAGACAATTGCACACCAAATTCTGGGCATTTCCTCTGTAGGCCCAGCCGTGCTGTATTTTATTCCACTTTGCAGAGAATTGTGTTTGGTCTCCTGCAGAAAGATTAGCATCAAATATTAATAGTTTTTCCTTATGCAGAATCAGAAGATGGGAAGTGTTTGACTGTTTTCCATCATTGTAATAAACTGTTCTGAAAAGAAAGAATTATGGAGTGTCTGAGGTGGTGAAAACCTTGCACTGGCAGTAAAAAAATGAGTCCCAATTCTGAAAATCACAACAGAGGACTGATGGAAGAATGCTGGGGCTCCCCAGGTACAAATGCACCTTGTCAATCTTTGTATTTCCCTCAATACCAGAGCACTTCAGACATTTTTTCACCCTTTTCACCCATTTCTGGAGTTCTGTGGGAGGCAGTGAACAGGAATGAAAGCTGCCTTGAGGACTGAGCACATGGTTTTGAAACACCACCCACAGAAGTTCACGTAGATCTCCAATAAATGAGGTGAATAAAATCCTGTCTTTCAAAAAGGAGATGGGCAGAGCCTGTCATTCACCAGGAACTTGTTTGTCTTTGTTGCAAATTCAAAATTTTGCTCTTTTAGCAGAAATTATTGACTTTGAGAAGGTGAACACATCAGGCACAGACTGATTTCTCATGCATAATATGGGCAGGAAGGAACTCAGCCTCCAGATCCACCTGGAACTTGGGTCACCTCTGGATCTCATCAGCTCTTTCCTTGTTTGGATGCATCTAAAGGCAACCAGAACAAAGCTCAAACAGCTCAAATTCCTCAGAAATGTGAATTTCCTTCCTGGGAGGCTTTTAAACAAGAGCTGACTGCAGGAGAAAAAAAGACAACGGCTCCGTTAAAAATGAAGCCATTCCTTCCATAACATTTTAGATCAAATAAATGATTTAGTGAGTACAAGTATTGCTGCTATCAGGCTTCCACAGCACTTCCAAAAAAAGAAGTAGATGGCTGGAAAAATCCTGTGGAGAATTATTGCTCAGACAGACGTGGCAGAGCAGAGTTACAGCTCTCGCCAGCGACGAGAGCAATAAAGTCTGACGAAGATAATGCAACAAACATAATGGTTTGCTTTGCATCTTAAATAGATAATGAAGCAACCAGAGGCAATAGATCCAGCAGTTACTGCGCTCTGGGCTCCATAAATAACAGCTCAGAGCAGCAGGATTTACTGTGCTAATAAAGTTAACAGACGGCCGAATTCCGGCGCTTTTACTCACCCCACTGGTGATGTTCCCCGGGAAGTTGAGGGGAGTCACTCCCAGGAGGAAGGCAGCAGCAAATTTTGGAATAGCGGAGCCAAATATCAGTTAAAATTACGTTTTGTGGATTGGGAGAGGTCATCTTCAGGAATTGTGCATCACTTGTTCCCACAGCAGGTACCTTTGATGGTAAAAGGATAGTAAGAGGGTTTTAAAATCATGGGGATTTAGGGTTAAAAGGAAAATTAAGCTTAGTAGGCCCTGAAAAGAAAAATAAATACCCTAAGAACACAAAGACTTTGTACCTTGCTAGAACTGTACCTGTGTAGCTACTTGATAAATTATGTAATTGCTAGATGTGATGATTGTTTAGTAATTAAACATAATTATGGTTTAATAGTAAGAATAATCATAAGAAACTGTGGTCAGGGCCCTAAGAAAGATCACGAGAAACTCATGTCAATGTATACAATAAAACAATATAAGTTTAATGATTAATATATAAGTTATATAAGGATAGAATATAAAATACGTTCAGCTCGAAAGCCGTGTCGGAGTCAGATTTGGGTCTGCACCCCTGATTCACAGAGCTCTCAATAAAAGCACCTGCAGATAATGATATCCTGTGATTATTTTTGTTCCTGAACGCTGACACCTTGGGAGCATTCCTTGTCCCTCCACAGCTCCAACCCCCAGGAGAAGGCTCCAGACACTTCTCCCTGTCCTGATCCACAGCAGCCTCAGTGATTCAATGATTCCATTCTGTGTTCCTGTTGAAGTAACCCATTCTGGGGCTCCCCTCACCTCCCTTTAGCTGCTCCCACAGTTTCCAGCTGAACAAAGCTCCCCAGCTTCTCCAGCTGCAAGAACTCAGCCAGAATTAGAGCATTTAGAGCATTAGAGCAATAATCATTTCTCCTGATTTAGGAAAGTGTCTCAGGAGGAGAAGGGAAGCAGAAGGGTTGCCCAGAATTTGCAGATTCATTATTCCAAGTGTCCCAGGCCAGGTTGGATGGGGCTTGGAGCAACCTGGGCTCGTGAAAGGTGTCCCTGCCCGTGGGACTGGAGGATCCTTGAGATCCCTTCCAACCCAAACCATTTTGGGATTCAGTCTGGAGAGGGGTGAGCTCTCACAACAACCTGGTGTAGATAAACAATCACCCAACAGCAGCTGAGGCTCAGGCAGAAATGAAACAATCTGGTACCTGAATGTTCCCTTTCTATTCCCACCAAGAAAATCCTCTTGACATAATTTAATTACACTTAAGAGGACATTACACCTCAGCAGAGGCAGGGCATTCTGAGAGCGCTGTGCCAGAGTTGAAGACATTATCTGAGCCACTTTTGATGGGATTAATGTTGTTGAAGGGAGCTGAGGAGAATTTTGCTGCACGAGATAGAACGAGCAACAGAACAACAGGTCCAGAGGGTGAACACGGCTCTTCCAGGCAGCGGTGGATAATTATGAGATGTAATTATCCTTGGAGTTTCTCAGGGAAAAGAGCAAGGCTTGATAAACTTTTTAGCACATTCTTGCTGTTAGGAGGGAAAGAAAGCTAAAAAATAAAAAGGACATTTCAAGGAAATTAAAAACCTAAAGCAGCAGGTTTGAGATGCTGAATGCTGGCATTTGACAGGTCATTTAAATAAGTGACATTGTTATTTAACTCACGTAACCCAAAACTGTACAAATGAAAGTAAACAAGAGGGAAGAGGATTATCTTACAGACGTGTGGGTGTGCATGTAGGATTGGAATTTCAAAATCTAGAACTAATCAGTGCCTAAACCCAACACAGAGCCCCCCTCTCCTTGCTGGTGGCTGCTCTTCTCCCCATCCCCTCGATCCATCCCATTCCAGCAGCTCTGGTATGGAATGGATCCAACCCAGGTGCAATTTTCTACACTTTTCACAATATTCTGAACAAATTTATATAAAAAACCCCACATGGGAAAGGAGTAACTCAAAGATTCCTATATATTCTCTTCCCCTTTACTTTTGCACTGAATTGTGAGTAGCCCACACTGATATTTCCCAAATGGATTTAAAATTCATTTTCTATTATTAATTGTGTAAAAGAATAAAATAAAAGGAGACATTGGCTATGACTGCCAAAATCACCAAAGTGGATAAAGCAGCAAAATGTTTGTCCACTCCATACAAATCAAATAAATTTCATAGTAAAGAATTAATAATATGAACAATATGCTCCCTCTTTGTCCTCTCCATTTCTACATTCAGAAAAAATGGGATGGGCTTTGCTGAGGACTCTGAAAACATAAATAAAGCTGTAAAATTAAATATTTTAAGGGAAATATTTTAAAAATAACTCTATTTTAAAATATTTTTCACTATTTTTTTTAAATAACTACCATTTGGATACAGTTCAATTCCAAAAATGGTGTCTCCTCAAAACTGTTGCAAGATGTGGTCTCAAGTTCAAAACCTCTGTTCCTTGGAATCATCCCAACGCTGTGGCTCCACCTTCTCCTCCTGCAGCTCAGGACAGATGTTGTGGGGCCAGAAAGGTGTGATGCTGCAGAAACAGATGTGCTGCACAATGTGCAAATGTGGAGCTGCCCGAGCTGGCATCCCTCGCCTTTTGTCACTTCAAGTCACCATTTCCACATCTGCTTCTGCACGGCTGGGGCTACTCTGATGAATTCTGACAGAGTTTTGCATATGTGGAAGAGAATATATGGAATTTTGATTCACGCAGATCAAAACCTCGCGACGCAATCAAGGGCAGATTAAAAATACTCATTGTGAGCTCATCAGGAGTGACTGGGGGTACATCCAGGTGTGCACTTTTGTCATTTGGTGTCCCCCTGAACAGTAAAACCCTGCCAGCTGTCAAGGTGTCAAGGTGTGTTGGCTTCACAACGAGCAAGGGAAGGCAAAACCTTCTGGAAGGGCACAAGAATAGAAATGCTGCAAGAGAAAACTTTGTCTTACCAGACATTTTTCAACATTTACTCAGATCAAGTCTCTAAAAATAAAGATGTCTGCCTTTCCCACTAAATTAGTCTCAGCCAGGGATTCTTGTCAGATACACACATTACATAAAGCCAAAAAGAGTCTTAAAAATAGAAGAAAAATAAATAAAGCGAAAAATAGAAAGCCAGCAAATCTCTTGCTTTGAAAGAAGAGAATTGCTTTCATATACATAAATACAAATGAGTCTTTTATCCTGGCATGTGTAGCCTTAATTAGAGCTGGATGTACAGGAATTTCCAGGCACTACAGAGGAGGTGTCAATACAGATCACAAAGTACCTCTGAATGGGTGCACAAAAGCCTTGGGTGCAGCAATTCCTGCTGCAGAACAAATATTTGTTCCTTATTTATACTTGTTGTTCTTCCAAACAAATTTAAAAAATCAAAAATCAATCACTCCTACACTGAGTATTTAACGGAGAGATCAAAATATCTTCTCTATATAGTGATTTTTTTTCCCCTAAAATTTTATTTATTCTACTAAAAATAATTTTGAAGCCTGTTTGACTTAGTGCAGCATCAAAGGGGAATAATTTTTTACCATCCTGGTAGATTTCTACCCCCTGGTACATTCCTATCCCCCATTATCCATGGAGCTGGTTGTTTTTTTTGTCCTGGGAAAACCCAGGCACAAATTGAACATCCTGGACCGATCTCCATGGGAATGGCAGAAGGGAAAGGGAGAAAAAGGAAAGACAGACAGACAGAGGAATTGCTACAGGAATTAATTTCAGCGCTGCAACCTTTCAGGGAGGAAATGCCCAGCAAAGGAAAAATTTGGGCACAAAATATCCTGGAAAATTATTAGAAATTTTTGGAAATCGAGCATGGTTTTTTCATTAGTAAAAAGTATTGTGAAAACACAATTATCTCCCACACTGATGATGGGAATGCAGAGAAGTTTTTTGAATGCTCCAAGATTTTCAGCAATCTCACCCAGAAAACTTCAAATTTAAAGCTTAAAGAAATTTAAACCCAGTAGGAAACCCAACTCATGAGCAGTGGACAGGAAGATTCAAAGGTTTTGATATATTTAGATAATACAAGCAGGTTTTTAAAGACTTGATCCATTAACAGCAATATTTGCAATCTCATGAACTTCTGTGCCATTCCCTCTGGGTAGGAAGGGATTTTTAACCCTGCTGAACACAGACAAAATGCAGGCGTAAGAATACATTTGTAGAAAAATGCAGATTCAGGTCATCAGAACTATTTATACCTAATTCACAAGATTGTCTCATCTGAGGGGAAAAAAGTTTTGAGCAGACATCAAAAGGCATTTTTTGTTGGTTTTTTTTTATTTCAACATTTCAAAGCAAAATTGTTGCTATTTTTTACTTCCCATGTTTCATTTCAAAGTACTCCTTTCTTAAAGAGTAAAACATGAAGACATTTTGAAGATTTTTGTTTTGTTACAGGAGCTAATGAAAATAGTTTAGACTGACAGAGAACAAGCCAGGAGCTGTCTCAGGCATTTTGGGCTCACCTGGCAAAGCAATTTAGTGATTTACTTCAGAACTTCCCAAGTCAACTTAAATTATTAAATGTGAGAAAATACAGCACATCACTTGATAAAATGAGTAAAATACACTCAAATGGTTATAAATTATTGTAATGTGTGTGACCCCTGTCCTCAAATTATATTTTAATGAAGTTTTGTTTTAGTTTTCTTAGTTTTTATGGAGTTAATATCAAATAACAGGAATCCATGCAAGCACCTGCTGGCCTATGCTGATACTTCAGGTTCTGGTATTAGGCATGAATATTAAAAATATAGATATTATTTAAATATTTATTATGCACCTTTTAGTTTATATACTCATGTTAAACATTGTAATGCATATGCAAATATGGATATTTGCTAGGCATATTTATTTGTGTATAACTACAGACACATCACACCAACATCTTCACAGAACACCACTGAAGTGTGGAGAGTAAATCTGCTCACTTCCCTGCCTCAGCCACAGAGGTGGACATGGCAGAGTTTGGGAGTTGAATGTTTTTTTTTGTTTCTGTTCCCTTTTCCTTTTCCAGACCTTTTTTCCTGTCCAGATTCCAGGACCTCTTTGCTGTTTGTTGGGAAGGAGCTGCCTGCCTGTCTGGGCCCAGCAAAGGCAGCTTGATCCCAGCTGCTGCTCCCAGCCAGAAAACACAAAAAACATCATTCCTCAACGCCTTCCTTGGAGGTACAAACCCCAGCAATCCATGCTTTTAGCCACACACCACAAAGCCAGGAATATTTGGGAATTCTGCCCCTGGGGTCCAGCATGGGAAGGACCTGGAGCACATCCAGAGGAGGCACCAAGATGATCAGAAGGATGGAGCAAACCCCAGGGTGGTGAGATTGCTTTGAAAACCTGAAATGAAATAAAAATCGAGTTTACGGACTGCACCCCAGGAGAAAAGTGAAGGAACAGACCCTGTGGGAGTCAGTCTAATGTGGGAATTAGACCCCAAATAAGGAGCTGGGTTTTTACAGCAGGACAAAGATTCAAACTTGGCTTCAGACGTGGGGAGCTCCTCAAAGCTCACCGGGAGAAGCAGCACTGCAAACCTAACAGAAAGGAAACAAAACTGGATTTGTCAGCTGTACTTACACTGAGAAGGAAAACCAGGCCAGCAGGAGACTTCTCCTTTGGGATGAGATTCCAGAGAGCCACCAACCTCCCCAGGCCAGAGCACAAATCCTGCAGGAGCTCAGGATCCCCTCTCCAAACCAGCATCTTTGCATTTTGATGCTGTTCTGATTCAGTATCTCAACTCACCGGGACACATTTCTTTAAGGATCTCATAAAGATCATTTTGTAATTTGCTGTGGGACCATTTTATGCAGATGACAGAGCTGAAAGCTAAAAAGTAAAGAATTAAAGAGGCTGGATTGCACAGTGCAGTATGCACACGTGTGTACACAGAAATATCACACTTCAGCTCTCTCCCAAATGCTCTGAGAACCAAAATAATTACAGTTCACAACTTTAATTAAAAGACTCCAGGTTTGCTACTTTTCAACCCTTTTCTTTTTTAAATGCTGAGGAAAAAGTGGAGCAACTGATGTAATGAACTCTTCCGACTTAGGCAGTTCTGGAAATCTCAAGAATTCATTTGAATTTGTGCTTTTTATGTTTTCTATAGCTTTCTTCAAGGCTGGTAATGAAAATCTGGCTGGTGGATTGCACAGAAACCATTTCCTGGAGGCTCCTGCTCTGCTGGCCTGGCAGTAAATCTCACTCCTGCAGAAATACAAGGAATTTTGCCTTCTTCAATACCCACCAGGAAAGCCAGTTGAATTTTTATTTTTTTTTTACTTCATAAACTCGAATTTTAAACTTCTCTCAGAGATGCAGGATGATACTACAACTTGCCCAGAAGCCTATTTGGATTTAGGAAATGCATTTCCTTAGGCTGTCCTCAAATCCTGGCCATCCACATTAGGCTTACAGGAAACGTACAGAATTGTGTTTACCACACAGGTTATTCCCCTTGTGGGAAATGGATTTATAAAGAATTTTTAAAATTTACCAGAAAGTTTATATAGTTTTGCATATTTGCAGGTAAATATTGAGATGAGGTGTGTTGATTTAAGGAAGTTATAAAATAGAAATTATATTGTTGTGAGAGAGATTGAATTCAAAGTAAGATTTAATAAGTTTTAAAATATGGTTTTACAAAATATTAGGTATTTTGGAGAATTAGAATTGTGAAAGATGTAGTAAGATTTGGAGAGGAAAAAATATAAGTGATTAGTGTTAGAAGTAATAGTAATATTGTGTAATAAAAATTAACAAGTTGAAAAATAAATACTGGAATTAACAAATTAGTTTTTGATCAAATGACGTTGAGTTTTATATTTTTTGGTTCATTATTTATTTATTAAGATTAATAATAAAATACATTTAAAAAAAATATTAAAAAAAAATATTTATTGCCTCTCAGTTACCTCATCTCTATAGAAGCTAAGAAAACCAACAGCCCTTTAAAGCAAAAGGAGAGAGAAAAAGGCAGAGTCCCAGAACAAAGCAGGGATTTATTCAAGGATCTCCTCATGGATCCACCTTGGGCAGCACCAGAGCCCAGCCAGGGCTGCACCCAAATGACCCAAAATGGTCCCAAAATGCACGAGCGCTCCCGGGGCTCTCCCTGGGATCAGTTCTGCTCCATTGGCACCTTGGAGTTCATTGTCCCATTCCAGCTCCAGCCCATCAGTCCCACCCTGCTTGTTTTTCTCTCTCCAGCCCACGCTGTTTGTGCTCCTGGGCTGAGATTTGGATCATTTGTCCTTGGTGCCCAGCTGGAGCAGGAATTGTTTTGTCTCTGCTCTGTGAGGAGAGCTCACCATCCCATAATGTGAAACCCAGACCCACACACTAAAGCAGCACAGAATGTGAAAAATAGAAAAGCTAAACCTGAGGCACCAGTGGGCAGGGTGGAGTTTATCTTCAAGTTGGACTGGATAATCCTGGAGGTCTTTTCCAACCTTAACAACCCCATGGTTCTCTCCCATTTTAAAGCAGGAGCAGTGAAACAACTTCAGGGACACTTTTAGGATTGTGACACAACCATCCCCACATTCCATGTGGAGTGTCAGCACAGCCTTGGAGTGCTGTGCAAAGTCAGCCAATAAAATAATGGACAGGAATAAAAATCCTGGATTTTATTTCCTTTGAAACAAGCCAAGCCCTGCAACATCACAAATGTTATCAGAGAAATTTGGGGACTGGGTCTTGGGACCAAACCAGGGAGTGAAGCTTTTGACAGCACACATTTATTTGTAAATTCAAACAACTCTATTTTGTTTTCTTTTTCCCTTTTAAATTTGTTGTTTCCCTCTTGGTTCTGATCAGAGGCATCTCCTCTTAAAGACAAAGGGAAAATATCCATAAATATCACATTTGAAAAATGTAATAAAAATTCCATTTGCCACTTTTTCCCCCCCAAAAGCAGCAAAGCATTTGCATAGCAATGCCCAGGCCATGCTTCTCCTCCCCACAGGCTCTGACACTACAGAAACACAAAGAACAGAATAAAAATCAGTCCCTACTTCCATGACATCCCCTGATTTCAGCTGAGAGCCATTTCCCTGAGATGCATTTCTCCAGCTGGGAATACTCAGCACCAGTTCTCCTCCTCATGCTGGACATTTCACCCACTAAACCATCCCTCTCCTCTGAGGACAGGAGGAAATAGCACAATTTGTTCTCACAGGAGGCTGCCTGCTCCTGAAATGTGAAGGAACTCATGGCAAATGGGCAGAATGTTAAGAATAAATAAGAAAAAATGGGGCAGCAGAAATAAATCTCCCACGATGACTTTTCTCATTCATTTAAAATGGGAAAAAAGCCTTTGCTGGGCTCCCAGGAATCCAGAGACAGCAAATTTGCAAGTTGCAGGGAAAAAAATGGGTTATCTGCTGTTTGAAATATCAACTGGAAAGCAAAATGTAAAGACAGAGGCTCCCACAAACAGCCAGCAATTTGAGGAAATTATATCAGCCAGGGGACAAGAGATGTTTGCTGCAGCCATTTAAACAAGAAATTGCCTTAAATTTGTAAGTGAACCAATGAAACACTAAATTTCACCCTGTTTTTCAGGAAGCTGCTGCTGCACCCCAGCAGGGATTCAATAACACACAATGTGCTTGATTTTACAAACAGGTTTAATCTCAGTGCCTCTCTGGGAGTGCCTGAAACTCCATCTGCCCAGAGGTTCACCTTGCCCAGGTGTTGTGTCGTGCCCTCCCCTTGCCTGCAGCAGAGTTTTCCCTCTGCAGTTTCATCTCATCCTCAGGTGCTCAGGAGAGTTAAATGGAAGGGAAAAGTCCTGACCTGGGCCAGGTCTCTCTTGCTGCTCCTCCAACCACCAGGAAGGCTCAGTGCAAGTTGACAAAAAGCTGCTCCAGGCAGATTTCAGTGGGAATTTCCTGAGCAAAAGCAGAAGACATCTCACCTGCCTGAATTCTTCGTGGATTCCAGATCTACACAGCTCTGCCCTGAACAATTTCATCCTTGCTGGGACAACACAGAGGAGTTTCCATCACCACTGCAACAAGCAGAGAGAAGAAGATGGATTAAACAAACCAAACTTGTTTTGGAAGCACTTCCTGAGTTATTTCCAGATTTTCACCTTTAGGAGGTGACTCACATGGCAACACAAATCTCTGAGTGAATGCCTTATCCAAAAGGGTCTTTTAATTCTCTTTCTTGCCATCTTTTCAGGCCAGAGAGGAATTCCAAGAAACTTTTATGACCAAAGATGATCCCTCAGATCTGTTTAATTTCAGTAACAAAAGTCCATGAGTTTATTGAATAATTTCTTATTTGTACTCAACAGTTCACTCCCTAATCAGCATTTTCATTCCCAGCCTGACAAGCTGATTGATTATTTTTGTTATCTGTCTCAGAGCTTCATCACTGAATTTTGAAGAGAAGTTATAGGGCAAATAAATGCAAAAGATGAAGTGGTTTAAATTAGAAATGCTCAGATTCAAGACCAAATTACAAAACTTCAGCTGTTTCTGTAACTTTAACCATAATACAAGAGCTGAAGTGTCAGGACTTGTATTTTGTAGAGCACAGCAAGGCCCAAGTGACATTAAAAATAATCTATTTGAATTTCCAAAGCATTTCACACCCACATTAAATGCCTGGGCAACTCTGCTCCTTTCTTGTATCTCAAGAAGATTTAAATTGAGATTTTTTTGGCCCGAGAGGGCAAACAGGTGAAGGCACAGATTGTTCACTTACAGTCAGAACCCTGGACAGCAGCACCACAAGGAATCCCCTGGAGAAATCTGGGAGAAGATGGAGCAGGAATGATGGAAACCTTGGTTCTCTAAATGTGAATAAATTCAGCTTTCAAATACTGCAGGCAGAGCAAGACAGCCTAAAATAAAACTTCACCTACCTCTATGCCAAGGCTTAAAACTGGCAAGAAGAGCAAAAGCAGCTCTGTGAAGGGATCCTGGCAGATGTGGGGCGTGAGGCTGGAAGAGGTTGAAGCTTGGGTGAACCATTTCCACCAAAAATCCCAGTGAGGCAGAGTTTGATGGTGCTTCAGATGGGGTGAGTCTGTGAAGCCATTCAGAGATGGCTTCAAACATCTAATTTTACCAAGATTTCCCAAAAAGCTACCAGGAAAGGTTGGTCTCACACTCAGCCTTGGGGCTGGACTGGGCTCTCTCCTTCCTCCAAAGCCAGAGGTGCTCCTGTTCTGCTAACATTAATTCATGCTGTTCCCATACAGATGTTAGCACCAAAATGTTACCAGAATAGTTATTTCATAAAGAAACACCTAAAATGCCTTTGGCCAGAGAAAACCAGCTTCTTCAAACAAGGCAAAACCTTTTTAATATGAGTGTTTTCCAACCAAACAAAAACCACTGAACAGAGGATGCATCAGACAAATGCAAGGTGAGCTAAACTTCACAACAGATTTTTCCCTGAATGAATAAAATCTCTGTCCACACAGTGTTTGCAGTGTTTCACATTAACTCGGAGCACTCATATCTAACAAACGTGGTAAGCTCAAAAATAGGAGCCTGTAAACTTTAATCTCCTTTCTGGAGTTATGTTTTTATTAGCAGCGGCTTCCAAATCTGTATAGCCAAAGACGAATGGATTTTACCCAGGACTTTTCCTCAGGAATGCATGCTGCAAATGGTTTAATTTAAATGTCAGGGAGGGAGAGGATTTCACCTGAGCAATATTCAAAGGTTAAGACAATATGTCAGTGGAGATATTTCCTTAATGCCACTACAATGCCTGTGGAACCACCCACAGCTGAGAATCACTGAAAGCAGCTTTAATCAATTGAGAACTCTGTTAGAAGTTGTTCATAAAATGCATTAAATTTCTCTGTGAGTTACTCAGCAGAGTGAGGGAGTCTGCTGTCGGACTGGAGTTGTTGGAAATATCTCTTTTGAAATCCCAGCCAACACTCAGGCTCCATGCAAAGCCTGTGCTACAGAAAATTTCTGTCTCCAGCATTAATTTTCATGCCTGAATAGTAGTCTTGCATATTTTCTCCTCATTTAGCACACCTGAGAACAATGAAGACCACAAAAAGGAAGGGATGCTTTGTAAATTCAGCCGAGGTGATGAATGCCTCAACTTC
Organism: Lonchura striata; assembly: GCF_050655825.1. Taxonomy (NCBI): domain Eukaryota; kingdom Metazoa; phylum Chordata; class Aves; order Passeriformes; family Estrildidae; genus Lonchura; species Lonchura striata. Next base: position 29,093,578 of record NC_140711.1, read on the forward strand.
ACTGCAACAATAGGACACGTCTGACCTGCACCCCTGAAAGGAACGATGAGCAGACAGCAAATCTTCCTTAATTACCTCTCTTTGTAAAAAAACGGGCAAAAAATGGGTGGCAACTTGAGGGAGAAGCAATCAGTCAGTCAAACCACAGAGCAGTGGAAAGGTCAGGTTCTTACAGCCCAAATGTCGCGGATTTACAAGAAATATACAGCATTAAAATTCCAAATGGCTGCTTTTTGACACAGGCTTTAATGAGAATGCAAAACGAGACAGCAATCTGTCCTCACGACAAAAATTGTAATGAGAATGTTGTCCTCTAAGTCTCTTCAGCAGAGAAAAGATGTTTCTGTGCCAGGACCATGAAGGACTCGGCTCCTGTTTGCACATTACACAGTTCAGGAAATTCACGTGATCCATTGATTTGTCCTTCTCCCATTCCAAAATAAAAAAATGCTGAGAGGTCTGGCCTGGCTGCCAGCCACCCTCAGCCACAACTCCTGTCTCCCACTGGGTTTGTAGAACATCCCAGTCCTCCAGTGGGCAAGGAGCAATCAGGAAAGATGCAGGAAAAATGACAATTAAGAGGTAAACAAGGCTTGTTTAATGATGAGACCGTAACCCCCCATTAAATTGTGCCTGATAGTGAATGAACATGGTGTTATTTTTCCTCTGGAACACTCAAAGCCCCTTGGAAGAAGCTCCCAGAGCTCAGGCCCATTGCCTCCCAAGCAGCATAGATGGGTTTGGTTTGGATTTTTTTTGTGGTTTTGTTTGGGTTTTGGGGGGATTTTTTGTCTGTTTTGTTTTAAGTTTCTGTGTATTTTTTTTTTTTTTAATCTACCAGCTTTTGGCAAAAAGGAAATAAATAATATGCCTTGCTCCAAGGTGATTACATCTTTAACAACACCATCATCACCACCACAAGCAGATATAACAAGTCCTCCTTTCCATCTTTAAAAAATAATCAGGATATCATGGTGTTTTACCATTGCATTCCCTCTTTTTTCCCCCTCTCTCACTGCCTCCAGCCCCACAGGAAGCAATCATTTCTATGCAAATGCTGGGTAATAGAAATATAACTTCTCCATGCCCTGCCTTTCCTTGGGGAAAGCGATCTGCTGGCTGTGTGTGGAGAGGCACAGAAAGCACTGAGCTGCAGAATTGATCTGCTATTAACAATTCCTGCACCATTTACATATTCATGGCCCACATCTTGTGCACTCTTCATTCCGGAGGAGCAGGAACCACCTCGTTTCCACTGGCCAGGAATAATGGGAGGTGACTGGTGCAAACCCAGTTCAGGTCAGAAACCACCCAGGAAACCTCTTGGAAAGCTCGTGGCAGCTGGGAGAGAGGAACATTTAATGGCAAATTGCTGCAAATTCCCTCTTCTCCATGGGTTGAAGCACTCGGTGACCTTTTTGGGCTACACCACCAGGACCTGGCCAGCTCACAGGCATGCAGGAGGTCCCCTGGCTTGTCCCCTCCTCCTCAGGAGTGGAAATGTGGCAGATATGAATAATTATGAACAGTAATTATCAGCAGAGAGGGTTTCAGTCATCTTCATCCCTCAGCAAAGCACCTGCTGGTCCCTTGAGTAGGGCAAATCCTGATGCAGCAGCAAATATTCCACATTCTGGACAGCAGGACAGGCTGCCAGCCTTGGGCTCCAAAATTATAATTTTTTTCTATTTTGTCCCTTTTTTTTGTGATCCAAAATGTCCCCCAGGGGTTTTTGCTGTGGGAAGGAAGAAGAGGCTCTGCCCAGCATCCCACAAAGCCTTCAATGCTCCCCCTGAATGCACAAGCCAGGCTGGGTTCATTTCAGCCCAGCTGGCAAAATTCTGTCTTCCTAAAAGAATTCAGGTACTTAGAAAATGATAAACAGGAAGAAAATTTATTTGTGAGAACCTCTGGATTAATACACAGGGTGCTGGTCCCAGCACACACTCCAGAGTGTCAGACATTAAACTGAGCTGCACTTTGCAGCTTTTTCATATTTCTGCCCAGATACCAAAAGCAAAAAAATAAATAAACAACCTGAACCCTTTGTGGAAGAACAAATGTCTCAATCACTATTTCCAGGGAGTCTGAACTGTGCTTCTGCACATCCTGCAGCCTCACAGGTGCCTCCATCTCCTCTCATTTTCAAAGCTGAGCAAGAAGCAGCTCCAGGAGTTTCAAGAATTCCAAGAGAAGAAGCTCCAGGATTTTTGCCTCTCTAAACACCTCTGGCACTGCAAATCCTCTCACTGAAAAATTCTTTACTGGGAGGGTGGTGAGGCCATGGAATAGAATTCCCAGAGCAGCTGGATCCCTGTCCAGGCTGGACAGAGCAACCTGGACAGTGGAAGGTGTCCCTGCCATGGCAGGTGAATTGTTAAGTCAGAAATTAAAAAGTAAAATCCTTCACCTTTTAAGACAATGAATACAGGTGGAAAAACATTTTTTTTTTTTCAAGCAAGAACTGCCCACAGCTATTTACATAGGAATTCCTACTTCCTATAGTGTCTACATGCAAACTGATAACTGCATGCAAGTTAATAAGTTAAAAGATGTCTCCTAAAATAACTCCTAAAGATCTAAAAAACTTTCATATTAAATTTAGCAGATTTTTTTCCCCTTTCTTTCTTTTCATCAAAGCCCTTGGTTGTACTTCACCTGAACTTGCTCCACTCTCATCTTCTCCGTGGGGAGTGAAATTAAAACCAACTCATTGTTTGGGGCTGATGAAGCACCTCGGCCTCCCTCTCATTTCCATTAATAACTCAGCCCTACCTCCAACAAAAGATCACTTGTTCAAAAGAGAAAACAAAGAGGAAGAGAAAAAAATCAATGGAGAGGTCTGATTATCTGAGGAAATAAATAGGAAAAAACAGCCTTTTTGCAAATCAAGAAGAAATAAGGTGAAGCAATGCCTGAGTCAGCAGTTTGGAGCCAACCTCCCTCCTCCCTCTCGGCCTCCACTGGTGTCCCTTGGATTTTATTCTTCCTGTCTTCACTGCTTTGCTTTGGGTTCATTTTGGTGTCAGATGTGCTAAGTCAGCAAATTCTTCCACCAACCTGGAAATCCCACTTTTCCTGCAGCTGGAGAACCACAGCCCCTTTATTTTTTTGGGTGGGAAAAGCTGTGATCCCTGCCTGGCGCTGGGACCCAACCCCTCATTCCAGCTGGGAATGTTTGGAATGGCTGCCAGTGCTCCTTGCTGACCTTGTGGGAATTCAGGAACATCAGCCTAATTAAAATTGTTGTTGTATTTGTTTAGCCAGGCTCTCCCTTTTATCTCCACCCATAATGATTTTGCCTCATCACTTCAAGAAGCGTCTGTGGGTGGGAACAGTGAGGGATAGATTCAAATAATGAGGCTCTAAATGACTACAAAAGACTTTACACTGCTGTGAATCATCCAGCTCCAGTGCTGCATTATTCAGAAATTAATGCAACCCTATAAATGAGTAATGATTTAAATGTACTTTTAAAAATTGTTAATGCTCCAGCACTTTTGCCATCTCTACATAATCAGAAAATTGATTATGACTACGACTAGACCTATGTTCTTAATTTAACTTATGTAATGGGGATGTAGAAAAAGCTTTGCAACAACAGTGGAAATGGAAAGATTTCCAGGAGACTGGAAAGGGGTTTCTAACCTTCAGAATTCCCAAGCCAAACTCAGAGGGAATTAACACCGAAAAAAACCTGCTGGATGGCTGTAGGGTCTAGAGAAAACTGAATTATTGCCAGAGTTAAGGAAAATGATCCAAAATAGACCAGAATATGTGTCAAATAGTAAGGATAAAGGATCATAAGGATAATGTGAGTACAGAGAATTTTTTGCTCATTTTCCCACAGTATTCTTTTTTTAAAAACCAAGTTGTTAGGAGAGTCCTGAAGCCAGGAGATGTATGAACAGTAGGAACAACACAAACTGATTCCCAAGTGTTTGTCTGAGAATGCTTCCCATCTGGATTATCTGATGAACAACAGAGGGTGAACAGAACACAGTGGGATTTATAAAATAATCTGTTTTCCAGAGAAGCTACGGCTGCCCCTGGATCCCTGGAAGTGTCCAAGGCCACGCTGGATGAACCTTGGATAGTGGAAGGTGTCCCCACCCATGGAAGAGTGTGGCATGTCAAGAGTTTAAGGTCCTTTCCAACCCAAACCTTTCTGGGATTTCAAGATTCCAATATTTCACTCCTCTCTCTGGGTTTTCATTTTCAGCAATCATGATGCCTTCATCTCTCTTTGAAACCACACTGATAAAGAGATTCCAAACTGGTGAAGGCAGGGAGTTCACAGAAGCCACAGAGAATGGTTATTGATTCTCCAGGAATCAAGGGTGATGGGGCAGCTTTGGTCCTGCCCACCTAATCTTATTAAAATCAGAATTATTCTGGTTTTAGGAGGGTGGAGGATGGGAGTGAAATCGGAACTGGGTCTGTGCATTTCTACTGAACACTATCTGAGCAATGCATCAGCTCTTCTTTAGGCACATGTTTTAAAATAGATATTATGTAAATTATTAAATGCTTTTCTGTTCAATTCACACTGGGAATTTTTCAGGAGCAGGCCAGAGATGAGAAACCGTTGTCTTCACACAAAAGCAAGTGAAATGTGTCAACTCCCTCCACCAAAAGACTGTTGAACAAGGTTTTCTTCCGTGCAACAATAAAAGTATAATGGATACGTTATTTAGAGCTCCACTCTAAGCAGACACTTCAAAGCCTCCTCAGCCCCAGAAGATGCTTTCAGTAAAGTTATCTTCCACCAGGACTGGTTTATACCTGCAGGTCCCCATTAAATAATCATAAATTATTGATGCCATAAAGGACGTGAACTCTGCTGAGGCTTCAGCCACAGATGTCCCCTCATCAAAGCCTTGTAGAAATCACTGCCCCTCGAGCTGCAGGACTGTCCCAAAGCCTCAGAGAAAAGTGCCACCAACCCAGCAGAGCCCTGCTCCTCCCAGTCACTTGGAGAAACTTTCACTCCTATCATTGTTGCAGCTAGAAATGAAGGGATGGGACTGTTTCCAAGCTAACAACAATTTATTGCTCAGACAAACATCAATCTGTGAGATTTTACAGGAGCAAGCATCCAGCCATAGCTCAAGAGCAGCACAAGTTCTTCCTTACAAGGCAATGTAGAACTTTCTAACCCAATGGACGATTGCCACAGGGTTTATTTTGCTTTTCTAACCCATCACCTTTACTTAATTCTACTGCACTGCCTTTTTTTCTCCCCACAATGTTTCTTTGTCAATTTTTTTAATTACCTGCAGTAATTTCTGACTCTCTTGAATGAGCTCATTCATTAGGAGAACAGCAAATTCCTACCAATGCATAGAATTGTTTGGCTTTACTCCAGAATCAAAATGGAAACTGATTCTTATGACATTTAGTAAGAAGGAATTCAGGTAAAAAACCCTGAAGAACCTCTTATCTCCCAAATCCATGTGCATTCTGCATCCTAAATAAAGTCAGTCCATGCATGAAACTAGGGGATATTCCATTTTACACAATTAACTTTAAAGATTCACATCTCAAACATATAAAATCTTGTCCTCTATTTCCAGGATAAGTGGGAATGTGGTTATTATTTTATAAACTCACACAGGAAGAGTTCAGCAGTAAATAACAAATTCACCTCATTGAGTTCTTCCTGGACAGCCACACCAATGGAATGAACTGTCCTGATCTTTTTCATTGGAATTGCACAAATAACTTTGTTTTCCTGTTTTTTTCTGAATTCCAGGTCTTAGTTCTGAAGATGATCTCAAAATGTGCAGGCAACGCTTTAGCTGAGCCTTGTACCATTAAACAGGGATTTCCACGAGTCATAAATTATTCTCTTTTCAATGCTCAAGACTGACAAAGGTGCCAACTTTTCAATTTAATTAGGGAACTTCTCTGTAAGAGATGTGTTTTAGTCGAGTTCTGCTCTCTCAGCTTCACCTCAGGTTTCATCCTTTCCATCAGCCAAACAAACGCTCTCAAGTTGCTCTCTCAGAAATCATCTCGTGTAGATAAAACAAATTATTCCATTTTGCATACTTACATTTATCTTGAAAGATGCCTTCAAATCCTTCTCTGGCTGGCTGGGACACCCACGGTTCTCCTGAGTTTCCTAAAGGAAAAGCTTCCCAAAGCAGAGGAATTAAAGGACATCAACCCCCATCCCCAACCCCTTCATCTTCCACCCCAATTCCCCAAATTCTGCCACTACAGAAGGAAAACATCTGTGGAAAAGCTCAAAACAGGAGCAGAGAATTCCATCAGGGAGGAACAAACAAATTCATGACATTGAGGGTTTAAAGGAAAAAAATTCTATAGCTAATTTCTGTTTCAATCACAGGTTTTGACAAGAAACAGAAATTATCTTTTCATTGGAAGGATTCAGACATTAAACTTTGATTATTCCTTCTCTGCATTTTTCTCCAGCCACTGAAGTCATTGAAACCTTATGCAAGTTACACTCCTGACTATGGATTTGCTCCCATTGATTTGTAGGAGTGTAACTGAAGAGAAATACATCAACTTGATTAAAATGACCCATTTTTATTGACTTTGTAATGAATTTTCCTGCAGCTGAACAAAAAGCACATTTGTACAACCTGAACTCCTCCCATAGTGCAGAATAGGAGGCAGCCAAATGCACAAATAACTTTGCATTTAACAAGCTCTGTTCTAATCTCAGCCACAGCTGCAAAAATGATGTTTTTCCTAAATTATTTTTCCCTAGCTTGAATGGAGGTATTGCTGTTGCAGGAAAATCCACACCACGCACAACAAAGTAAATTAAAATATTATTTAAAATTATGAACCTTGCAGTTATGGTTACACCTGGAGAGTGATTTTAGTGAATTATGAAATAGGCAGGGTCTGGGATTCTGAGATATCAAAAGTGATGCTTAAAATTAGTTCAAGAATTGAAAAAAAATCAGAATCCCCAGAAGTTATTAACACAGGAAAACATCATAATATAGAACTCATAATACAGGATTAATAATATAGAATTCATAATACAAAACTCATAACCTAGAACTCATAATATAGAATTCTATGAAAGGCTGTAAAGAATTTAAGAACAAACATGCACAAATGCTAATGCATTTCTTTTCTGTGTGAAATTATAATTTCATTCTCAGGAATTGGAATATCCTGAGTTCCCCAATTCTTTTTTTTTCATAATTTTTTTTTGTTTAACTATTTGAACAGTTTGTGTTTTCTAAAGCTTAATGAGTGGATATTACATTTAAATTAGATGTATTGTATTCCTGAATGACATATGCATTATTTTCATAAATACTGAATGAAGTTTTTGCCATCCTGGGTTAGAGTTTAGCCAGGTTATCAATGCCTTTTCTAGGATCTATGAATTTTGGTGAAATTCTTTTGTGACACATACAGAATTCTGCACGCTTTAAACACAATTAGCTGACTGATTATGCACATATGAGAAATCAATCAAAATCAGAGCTTATAAAAATCCTTCTGCTCGAGAAATGAATGTAATTACTCAAAAGTTACTCAAAAAAACACCTCCAACACTGAGGCAGACCTGGAGGCACAAAGTCATGGAATGGTCTGGGTTGGAAGAGCTCCATAAAATCCAGGAATTCTTTCCCTGCGAATGTTGGGCAGCTCAGAGAAAAGAGAGGCCACCTAAATTCATCCCCTATTCCTGAGCCAGGTGACCTCAAATTCTACTCTGCCACTTAAGCATAACTATTTCCCAGAGGTTTATAAAATAATAGGTTGTGTAAAAATAAAAGTGAGGCTCTCTCACCCAAATCCATGATCTGACTCCCAGCAATTTTATCTCAGCCATAAACATTTTCCTCCTAATGCTGTTATCCTTCCAGCAGTTTGCAAGATTGCTCTGTGATTGTTTCTTTTTATTCTCACAGGCCTGTGAATTATACTGAAGAGCCTCCTCTTTATTTCACTTTTTTGGTTGTTTTTTAATCTTATTTTATAGTATCAGGGTTTATCAAGCTCATAACCACGTCCCTGTGCTATTCCCCATCGAAAGGCAGCAGTAAAAGATGCAAAGAGAAACCCAAACTGTTTCAATTTTCCAAAGCCAGGGTGTGAGGTAAAAGAGAAAGCAGGTTTTGAACAATTTTGTCCTAATAACTATTGATCCTACTGGGGAATTTCTGCAGCAAGCAGCACAGAACTGCCAAAAATATGCAGCAGGAAGGGATTATAGGTATACAAAGAGATAACACAATCTCCAAATAAATCAGTTTAATAGTCAATCAAGCACAAGACACAAATCCAGAGGAATCCTGGATTCCTTCAGCAGCTCTGCTGCTCACAGAACCCCCTGGATTTTTTTAATGTTGCTTTAATCCTGTTAAGATCTCAGAGGCTGAGCTGGAATCTCTCCCTGCCTCTGCATCATTAAGCAAGTCCAGAGTGAATTAATTACACCTGAGCACCCCTCTCACGGCAGTGAGGCCACACAAGGTGCGGGCCAGGGTGAAGAACATCCATTATTGGTGACAGGCACCAGGAGAACTCCCTGACCTTCACACCCAAATGTCAGCTACAGACCCGAGTCTGCCTTTACTGAAATCAATCCTTTCAGCCACCCGGCTGATGCAGGCAAAGGGAAAAATGGAATACTGAGTGCTGTGACATTATTTTTGTTTTTCCAGAGTCGTTCTTGAGCGTGATGCTGTAATTTCACTGTGCTGCTTCAGGCCCCACCTCAATTCCTGTCCCCAGGGTGCAAAAGAGAATCCTGGGCAGGGTCCCAGGAGCCCAAATCCAGCTGGAGGATGATCCTCAAAGTTCCTGCTGGACAGGAGAGGCCTCAGTGGTTTGCTGTCACTACACCCCACTCTCAGAACCCAAACCTCAGGGGTAACTGCTGCTCTCCCCATCTCTGCACACATTCCTAGTGGAATTCACAATTTTTATCAGAAATGGATGGTTTTTAAATGAAATTTAACTACTGGCTTGGACTATAATTTGTATTAATATTGTCACTGCACACCTGCACAAAAACTACATGAGGTGGCCCTCACACAGTGACATCTCTATTTTATAACCCCTCAGATGCAGCCCTCTAATTCTCTTTTCTGTCAACACTGGAAAGTGGGTAAGAAAAATGTTAATAAAGCAATTTTGTCAGGGCGTCATGACCTCTATTACAGGGAGATACTTCAGGGTGGTTGATGCTGGCACAGCTCACACAGCAATTTCCCCACCCAGCTGTCCTCACCTGGATCCAGCCCCTGCTGCACACCAGGATCTCCACAATTTGGGGATTGTTCTGTTCACAGACACAGCAACTTTTCAGCACGAGAATATTCTGTGAAAAACAATATATTCTGGCTTTAGCAAGATCCTATGTTAATATCTGTGACCAATGAAAAGATTTGACGCTCACCCCTCCTTCCACCCAAACCATCTCAATTTATACAGAAAACCTAGTTCAGTTTTCAATAATTCTCATGTATTCTGCCAAACCTGCTTTAAAACATTGATATTCATCACATTTTTTCTCAGCAATTAAGAAAATCTCTAAGAAAAAAGCTCATTTTTTTTAACAGTGTCGTAGAATTAACAGATCCTTTTCCTTTCTTCCTCCCTGTCTTGTCATAAATGAATTTTAACAAGCAGAGCTCGTTAAACATATTTAGCACAAGTACCTGAAGCAGATTTTAATAGTTCCAGTATTCCTAAAATATCTCTCTTGAAAAACACGCAGCTAGAGGAACTCATTACCGTGTGCTGCAGGGATTTTGGGGTTGATTTTTCAAGGAGCCATCACTCCAGATCATCTTTGTTAGGAGGGATCAGGAAAACCAAAACCTTTGGAATCCTGCTCCAGAGGAACCTCGCACCACATCCCTCTGTGCAAAACCCCCCAGGGCTCCCAAACCTCCCAACCCCCTTGCAGAACCAATGGTTTGTTAGTTTTATACCCCTCAGGAATTATTTGGGGGAAGGATTATGATTATTCCACTATTCCATGCCCTAATTTAGATGGAATCAGCCAGGTTTGGGATCTTCAAAATCCTCTCCATTCCCAAGTGGCCATCCTCCTTTTGCAACTCTGAATTTTAGAGGGAAATTTGTGCAGATGGTGTGAGAGCACTGGGAAAGATCCCCAAATCCAACTTCCAGGAGTCCCAGTCAATGGCCACCTTAGCTTGGATTTTAGATGTTCCTCCCTTTTAAAAATATTCTCCAAACTTTCTGTAAATAAAGCCCTTTCTCTTTTCCCAAGGCATGTTTTCCTAAGGTTTCCCAGCTCTAATTATTATGAGCAGTATCTTCATGGTCTCCTGCTACGCTGCTTAAAAATATAACCCAAAAAAAGACCTATTTTGGAAGTTTCTTTGAACTTCCTAAGTCGATGATTTCTTACATAACTGCAACAAAAACCTCTGGGAAAGAACCTATTAGGAGCACTGTGTCAGCAATTTTAGCTTATTCCAGCTGGCTCTCCCCCCTTCCCACAGAACCATTTCAGGAATTCAAACTCAGGATTGGATCATTCCAGAGCTGAGAGCAGCCAGAGATTTTCCTGGGAGGTTTTTAATCTGAGATTAAGGGCTAATTTGGGAAAGGGATTTACCAAAGGAGGGGATTTTTCAGTGGGATTGAGTTCAGCTCCTTCAGGGGGATCTCAGCACCACCAAACATCTCCCATCAGCAGGTGAAGAGTTAAAATCTCCAGATTTCCACATTTCCAGGGCATGGGAGTGGTGGTGAGCATTTCTGACCAGGGAAAGCTCCAGGAGCAGATTGCCTAATTCAAGATCTCAAGAGCTGGAGAGATCCTCATTTATTTGGTTTCATTTCTTTTTCCTTTTCCAGCCAATTCTCCTCACAGTGGAAGCAGGAAGGGTTCTCTGTCCTCCCTTCACTCTCAGTGCTCCCCGGTGGAACAACACTTCCCAAAAAAAATCTATTTATATCCTTAGGGAGTCTCCATTTGCTGCTGAAAGATTGATTGCATTAGAAGCTGAAAATAAAATAAAATTCTTCAGCTCCTTTCCCCAGGAATTCTTTAGCTCATTTCTCCAGGAATTCTTCAGCTCCTTCTCCAGAATTCTTCAGCTTCTTTCCCAGGAATTCTTCAGCTCCTATCCCCAATAACTCTTTATCTCCTTTCCCAGGTATTCTTCAGCTCCTTTCCCAGGAATTCTTCAGCTCCTTCTCCAGAATTCTTCAGCTCCTTTCCCAGGAATTCTTCAGCTCCTTCTCCAGAATTCTTCAGCTCATTTCCCAGGAATTCTTTAGCTCATTTCCTCAGGAATTCTTCAGCTCCTTCTCCAGAATTCTTCAGCTCCTTTCCCAGGAATTCTTCAGCTCCTTCTCCAGAATTCTTCAGCTCCTTTCTCCAGGAATTCTTCAGCTCCTTCTCCAGAATTCTTCAGCTCCTTTCCCAGGAATTCTTCAGCTCCTTTCTCCATGAATTCTTCAGGTCCTTTCCCCAAGAACTCTTCATCTCCTTTGCCCAGGAATTCTTAAGCTCTTTTCCCAGGAGGTCTTCAACTCCTTTCCCCAGGAATTCTTCAGCTCCTTCTCCAGAATTCTTCAGCTCCTTTCCCCAAGAACTCTTCATCTCCTTTCCCAGGAACTCTTCAACTCCTTTCCCCAAGAACTCTTCATCTCCTTTCCCAGGAATTCTTCATCTCCTTCCCCAGGAATTCCTCAGTCTGTTGCACTCACACCATCAGGAGGACAGGATTAGTCACAGGTAGCCCAGTGCCATCTGTTCCAGGCTGGGAGTGAGCAGCCAGCACAAAAACCCTTCCCCGAGTGCAGTTTGCCTTCTGGAGGAGGCTGCACACAGGGGAAAGCTGAGCTGCAGGGATTTGCCAAGGTTCTGCCACCCCCAATGGGAAACTCTGTTTATCCTGCATTTTCCACAAGCCCTCGTTCATGGCTTTGTTTTGTTTTGCCTGAAAAAATTGGAAACTCAAGGACAAAAAGGAAGAATTGTTTGATATCTCCTTTCTTTCTGATGCTGGTCCCATCAGCTCAGGTTTATTTCAGGTCTGAAAAAATTTTGCCTCTACACAAAAATAAAAAATCATCCTGACCACAGTGATTTTGAATGTGGCAAAAAAATAAAGTTGCTTTTCCAGCTGCCCCCAAACACCACTAATTATCCACCAGGAACCATGTGAACACACATTTTACACTTCTTAATTCTAGTCCTTGCTTGCACTATTATCCTTTTGCAATTTAAGTGGTAGAACCTCACCTTCAGGTAAAGTTATTAATACATAATTCAAGAAATAATCCTACAACACCCATAAAAGCAATTTTTTTTTTTCATTTCTAGGCAAAGATATGCAACAGCAGCAGAACAATACGGCCAAATTCTAATATTATTGCCAGCAGATAACTGAAAGTAAACAAATAAATCCATAAACATTAACATTTTCATTACTTACATCCCGAACGCTGTGATAACAACCAGATAAAAAAAGCACAGCAGAGATTTCTCCAGCCTTGGCATTATGAGTTGCAAAAATTGCCACAGTAAGTCAACAGGCAAAGTTTTTATGGCTTAAATATGTAATTAAAAAAGAAAACATCCTGTTCACCCAGGAAAACCTGAGCTGATTTGAAACTGAACGTCTTGGTTTGAATCAGCTCTCCAGAATCCATGAGGAAGCTCACAACACTGAAAACTCAAAATTTGGATCTGCCTATTTTGTATTATTTCACAGTGAAAAATTAGATTAATTTGAGCCAAAAGAAAGCTGAATTATTTGTGTAATAGTAGTCCTAAAAAAAAAAACAAACCCAAACACCTTAGGACTATCAGGTGTAGGATGAAACAGAAACTTAAAGTAACATAATTTTTTTGGCAGTTTTACAACATTTTGTGATTAAAATAGTGCCCTACTTTCCAGCAGTTTTGCAAAGCTGGTGTAACTCCATCTAGTAATCCCTACACCAGAATTCCCAAAAACTCATGGCTTAAATGAACAATTCTTTTTAGAAGATTCTCAAATACCAAGGAAGCCTTTGTGACACTTTGTATTTTACCTAACTGGGACATCACTGGAATTTAATCCAGGGCTATAATCACAGCGAGGGCACTCATTACTAAGAAGATACTTTTAGGTCTGGCTTTTTTCTCATTTCATGGCATCTTTTACACACTTTGTTAGTAGGTACCTCAGAATTAAAGCCATCAAATCTCATTTAAGGTACTGAAGGGAGTGCTTTACTTGGAAAAAACAAGGTAGGACAAGAAAATTAGAGAGGAAAAATAAAGTCTTATGAAGTTTCCCTATTTAGCTGATCTTTATAAATGGTTTCTACCATCGCAGCTGATTTTATCATGTCCTGAAAATACCAATTTAAACATAACTGCATTATGCTGCAATGACAGAATTGCATTGATCACACATCAGGGATGGAATTCAGGCCCACATCAGGCAGTGAGATAAGAGATAAATTGCTTTACTTATTGAATGTTTGGTTCAATAATTAGTATGGAAAAGATCCCACAGAAAGCTGTGTCAGCAAGCATCTATCACCTCTCCAGAACAAGGCCTGAAAATTGGGATAATCTGGTGCTTAACCTTAAACATTCATCTTTTCCCTGGAAAGCAGCAGCTGATTGCCCACTTCTAAAATGTTGCTTTCCTAATATTAAAAATATCACTGCAAACCTTATTGTTGTCTCAGTTCCTTGCCAGCCCGGGCTGAGATCCTTCCCCACGATCCCTGCTGGGATAATTTTCTGCTGGATCTCTCCCTGCTGTGAAATTAGGTGGTTATTGCTCACTTTGTATCAGATTCTGCTCCTTCCTCTTCCAGCTGTTTCTGGCTCTGCTCCCTCTCTGCTCTGCCCTGCTGAGTCACACCTGGAATATCACTTTTAATTCCAGGCTCCCAAATTTAGGCAAGACAAGGAGCTTGGAAAAAACTTGGAAAAAACGAGGTAGAACAAGAAAATTAGAGAGGAAAAAAAAGTTTTATGAAGTTTCTCTATTTAGCTAATTTTATAAATGGTTTCTACCATCGCAGCTGATTTTAGCATGTCCTGAAAATACCAATTCAGACATAATTGCATTATGCTGCAATGACAGTGGAGGCCACAGAGATGATTTGGGGTCTGGAGCATCTCTGCTGAGGAGAGACTGCAGGAACTGGGGCTGGTTGTCCTGAGAAGGGAAGGCTGAGATGGAATCCCACCAATCCGTGTAAATATCTCAAAGGAATGTCACGAGGATGGTGCCAGGCTCTTTTCCAGCAGCAGGACAAGGAGCAACAGCCATGAATTAAAACACAATGAGCTCAAAACCACCTCATCATGAGGAAGAACCTTCCAAGGATGTTCCAGTGGCAGAGCATTGGAACAGCTGCCCAGGGAGGACCTGGAGTCTCCCTCTCTGGAGATATTCCAAGCCCACCTGGACTCATTTCTGTGTCACCTGCTCCAGGTGATGCCTTCTGGGGCTACCTAAAAACAGAGGCCAGACAGAGTGGAGGGAATAAAAAGCAGTTTTATTTATTGAAGGGCCTCCAGGCACATTCAGGGCAAACCAAACCCAAAAATGGACCACGGGTCACAGGTTTCACAATTTTATAAGTTTGGTCCATTTGCATATTGGGGGTTAATCCTCCAATTCCAGCTTCAGGTGATGAAGTCATTGACCCCCAGTTTGGTCCCCCAGCTCACTTTTGTTTCCGTCTCTGCCCTGAGGCACTGAGGGGTCCTTGATTGCCAGGCCTGGAGAGGAATTGCTGTGTCTGCCCAAAACTGGGACAGCAGCAGCTGGCACTGGGTGTGGAGTTCAGAGTTCCACACCAAAGAACTGCAGGGTTAGAGAGATGGAAAATAGAAAAGCTCAAATCCTGAGGTGACACCTGCTGGGTGATCTCCAGAGGTCCCTCCCAACTCCAATTATTCCAAGACTGTGCCCAGCGCCCATCCATGAGGATGCTGCATGACAGCCCCTCTCTCAGGTCCCTTTCCTGCCCCTGGAGAGCTCAGAGCCGTGTTCAGGAAAGGGCTGCAAGGGCAAGAACCCTGCTGAAAAAGGATCTAAGAATAAAACCCATGCACAAAGACTCATGAAAATACATGCTGGATTTCCCCTGGTATCCATTCAGCCCCAGATCGTGTTTACCTCGCTGAGATATGGAGCTGATTATTCATCAGCAGGATCTCATCAGCAGCAGAAGTCTTGTTTTCCACCCATGGAAATGATCCTGAGATCACATCAGCATATTTAATTATTGTTGTGACATCAACCCACCCTCCCCAGGTACGTGTAAACACGTTTTTTTTGTTCCCCTGGGACAGCTCGCTGCGTGGCTTCCTCACAAAATAATGAGGAATAAAGGTGTTCAGAGAGATTTGTGTAAAAAACTACTCATCCATCCAAGAACAGAACAGAACAGCCTCTCTGCACACCTGTAATAAAAGCTGCATGGCTGTTTTGATAGCACTGAGTCCCTAATCAAATAAAAGGGAGCTTGCATCATTAAACAGCAGCATCCTGAGAGGCACTGATAGAACATCTTCACCCCCCGCTCAACCCTCGCAGATACAAACACAACTTCACACAATATCAAACAGCAGCTCAGCCTGTCCAACACTGAGCTTGGAAAGATCCACGAGCCTGAGAAGTGCCTTCAAAGCTACGACAAAAAAAATCAATAATTGGTTTAGTTTAACACAGTGAAGGAATCCTTTCCATACTAATGACACAACCAACACTTGCAGCTCTGTAAAGTCACCGAGGTCCAGCCTGAACCATTCCTTTTCAGTGATCCAAGACCCACCTGAGCCTTGGGGAACAGAGTTGTGGCAGTGCAGGTCTACAAACAAAGGAGGAGTTTAGGAGATTCTGAGGCTTAAAAAGGAGCTCGTTAAGGAACTGAAATTCATAAATCTGGAGTGCCCTGACAGCAGAAATTCAGACAGGTCCCACTGCCCCACAGAGCACACCTGCCTCTTCTGATAACCCTCAAAACCCTCGTTCTGACCGCTCCCTGTCCTGAACTGTCTCCCCAATTAATGTAATTGAGCTTAAATTCTGAGACACCGCTCTGGAAGAAACCAGCTCTGCTGCTGCTGCTGCCTGGGGATGTTTGCCTGGCTCTGACAATCTCCAGTGAAGCAGCATCTTTCCCCCATCAGTAAATCCATTCCCCACCGCTCACGCTCTGCTTTAGATGCCTTTCATCCTTAATATCCACAAAGAAACCATTTTCCTGGAGAGCTCCCCACCCTCACTGCCTCGTTGCCTGTTTTATCCACCTGACAGCTGCCCTGCAACCTCCCCGAGACGTGGCAGCGCTCGGAATGTGCATCCAAGGCAGGAAACACCTTCTGCCCCTCTCCGTGTGCGCGCGCGCTTGGATGCACAGCCTGCAGGTGGAAAAGGGAGCAGATCCTGGGATGGGAAGCACCTCCCTGTGCTCAGAGAGAGGAAAAGATTTCATTGTTGCTCTTCCGGATCGTTTGAGGGGCTCCAATATGACCCAGCTCCCAATATCTCCCATATTTGGGAGAACCACGCTCATTAAATGCTCGATGCTGTCACTTACAAGCTCCACAACACACAGAATTTGCTGTTTGGACAAGAACATCAGCTCTGTGATCTGCCATAAATATTATTTTTTATCCCATAAAATCTGTGATTTTTTTTAATTACATGTTTGTATCCAAATGTAAATTTGTTATTACACCAGCTGTCATCCTAATACTAAAATCAAATAAATAAAGGTGGTTTTTTTTACTCTGGAGCACTGTAAACTGCAGATTTGAAAATATTCTCCATCAATCAGGTAATAAAAACTTTCCTCTTCTACAGAAATTTAGATTTTCTGAGAATGACAGTTATTGGTAATTGAGTAAAGCTGCTAAAAAACAAAATGAGGAGTTGCTTTTGATTGATAGCAAGGACCTTTCACTGCCCAGTTATCTGAATCCTGAGTGCAAAAATAACAATACATCACCCAAGCCATAAACTTCCATCAGACATAAAACCAGAATTAAGTCTTCAACCCAATTTCTAATTTGCTAATCCCATTTATTCCATTCTTTGTTTCCTTCCTTCAGCAGCTTCCAGGCCATGAAAGTTCATTATCACCTGCCCTGTGATTACTCCAAGTTTTCTTAATAGGCACTTGAGTTTATCAGAACACCAAATAAATTATATGTATCACTCCTCAGTTATCTGTTGTTTTGCTGACATCCCAGTGGAAAGAAAATGTTCCTTTTGGGACTGCTGCAATCCATCCTTAGAATATCATGCTCATTATTATCATTATCTCTATAGTTAATTTTCAGTTAATTTTCTAAATACTGAGGTAAGAGCCATTGGCTCATAACTCCTGAGCTGCATCAGAGTGTTCTAAAAATATAGAAAACATCATATTCCCTCTAGTTGTCCAGATAAGATAACAATAATATTTTAACAAAATATTTTAACTCCATTAATGTTATTTTTAAAATAAAAAAATGTTGTTTTAAAAATATTTTTAACAAAATATTTCCACTTCAGAAAATACCTTCTTTAGTTTTGGAGATTCTTTGTGAAGGAATTGCCTCCATTTCAGAGAATCCACTTCAATAATTCCCCCAGTTGTCTTCTGTGATTTTAATCTACAGAATCCCTCTGTGTGCCACCAGCTCAGAGCTCAGATTCCTGGGAAGGGATGTGATTCTGACAAAATGATGGAAAATAGATTATCTGCATCTTTAATCAATAGTTTAAATGCATATGGAGTGTTGAAACATGGTGTTTACTGCACTATCCCTTGTGGAGTATAATTATGTTTTCTATACAGGAAAGCAATTTAATTTGTTTGCATCAAGAGAGATACTCGTGTAATATTCAAAATAATAATGATGTGCACAATGATCCAGACAGGATTTAATTTTTTTGAACAATTCTGTACTAAACAACACAACCCTTTATTACTTTAGCAGATTATCTGCAGTCAGCATTGAAAAAGAGAATCAGAAGTGAGCTCAAGCAGAAATGAGAGATGGTTTGATTAAACCCTGTGTTGTTCCACTCTTCCTCCGGACTCAATCTGCTCATTTCAGTGGGATAGAATAAATCAAATAAGTGACATTAACTTTGTGTCTCTCCCATGCTCCAAGCACAGCATTTGAACTCCTCCTGACCTAAAAGTGCTTTTTTAAATAGGGAACTGATTGTGTCTGCAGCAACACCTGACCCATTCTGCTGGTTCTGTGGTTATTTTATAGAAATGATACCTTTGGTTTGGGTGCAAGGGACAAGGAAATCAAACACCAGAGATCCAACTTCACTCCTTGAACTCATGGACCTCACGGTGGTTCTGAGCATCGCATCTGCAGAAAAAAAAAAAAAAAAAAAAAAAAAACAGATAGAATCAAAGAATCCTGGAATATTCTGAGTTGGAAGGGACCCCCAAGGATGCTCCAGCCCATCTCCTGGCCCTGCACAGACACCCCAAAGATCCCACTCTGTCCCAATCCTCCACAGCCTCGGGGCTGTGCCCATTCCCTGGGGAGTCTGGGCAGTGCCAGCACCCTCTGGGGAAGAACATTTTCCTGAAATCCACCCTAAACCTCCCCTGTTGGATGGACTTAAGCCTTTGGTTGGGGTTGTCTTTTAATGATTTTCTGATGCCTTGAGAAGGCTGACCTAGAAGAGAGACTAAACAGAGCTAAAGAATAAAGTAAGGATTTATTATTTATCAATGGATCTACCTTGGGCAGCACCAGAGCCCAGCCAGGGCTGCACCCAAATGACCCAAAATGGTCCCAAAATGCACGAGCGCTCCCGGGGCTCTCCCTGGGATCAGTTCTGCTCCATTGGCACCTTGGAGTTCATTGTCCCATTCCAGCTCCAGCCCATCAGTCCCACCCTGCTTGTTTTTCTCTCTCCAGCCCACGCTGTTTGTGCTCCTGGGCTGAGGTTTGGATCATTTGTCCTTGGTGCCCAGCTGGAGCAGGAATTGTTTTGTGTCTCTGCTCTGTGAGGAGAGCTCACCATCCCATAATATGAAGTTCAGACCCACACACTAAAGCAGCACAGAATATGAAAAATAGAAAAGCTAAAACCTGAGGCATCATTTCCCCCCTTTAGAGGCTTGACTCTTAAATTCTGTCAATTGTGTAGTTCAAGTTTAAATAGAGAATTAAATCTCTAGTATTCATGTCATTGCCAAGAAAAGCAGAATTCAGTGCTGAGCCGTCCACCTCTGTCCTTCTCCCCAGTGTCCCTGCTGCAGGACAGGCACTGCTTCCATCCCCTCCTCCCATCCCTGGAGTCAGGTATGGAAAACCAAAGACTGGAAGCAGCCACTGTCTTTGTGGAATTTTGGTAACAGAGCTCTAACAGGAGTAAGTGATCAGTTTTGACGTGCCATGCAAATCTGAAGTTAAAAATATCGTTTTCCTCCAAAGTTAATTATGAATCATTAGGAAGACTGAAATAAAATCTTCTACCACGTTCCTCACAGCTTTTCTGAGCAAATATGGAAAACACAGATCACTTTAGAGGGCTGCTCCAAGGTAGCAGACACTTGGTAACTTTGGGGTTTATTTAAAACAGCCTCACGCCTAAATCCTGTGGTTTTGTTGTTGCATCTGGAAGAGCTGCAATTAACAGATGAAAATCATCTCAGAGATAAAGCTGGAGTACAATAAAGTGAACAGGTACTTGGATAGAGATTCATGAGTGCTGAAATGTGATCCTCACACTGCAGAAGCACTACTCAGTAACCACAAACCAGAAGAGAAACGGGAATGCTGAGTATTTCTGCCCAGAAAGCAGCCCTTGGTAAATTTAAATTTGACTGCTTCCAAAGCTCCAGCCTCTGCATGGGCTGGAGAGTGAATTACCAATATTGCTGAAGCTGCAGAAATTCCATTATTTCATTTTCACATCAAGATTATTCTCCTCTCCTCCCTTTTAAGTCACTCCAGAAAGAAAGGTGTTCCAAAACAAGCAGAGGTTGTGAATTTTTAATGACAGAGCAGAAGGCAGAAATAGCAATGTATTCTTCCCTCTTTTCCTGGAACTACCACAATCTCTGAGGAACCCTTCTGCCCTGAACCCTGTCCCTAATGCTTGAAGATTTCAGTGAAATCTTGGTGTGGATGGAGAGGAGGGAGCTCAGAGAAAAAGGGGAAAAGAAGTCAGAGGGATCTGAGCTGCCAGGAAGAACAGATCCGTGTCTCTGCACACACGTGTGACATCCTCAGCCACAAAAATCGGAGTCAGAGGAGTTTCAGGGATTATGGGCAGGTGAATAATTCAGGGCATGGGTGGTGGTGACAGTGACAAATCTTCCCCAAAGCCCAGCTGAGTCCGAGCCCTTTCCTCATGAGTTCATTGGTCCTGGCAGGGCCAGGCATTGATCCCAAAATATTCCTGGGAGAAGGCAGTAGGGTCATGGATGGGACAGTGCACACACAGAGCTGCGAACTCACAGAAGCAAATCCACTGAGAAAGGTGATATTAACAGCAGAAAACACCATTTCTTTCCTGTAGTTATGGCAGAAGACACCACTACCTGTCCAAACTTTCTTATGAAAAAAACACCCCTATTTGCCCACATTTACACAGTAAAAAATTCCATTTGCACAGAACATCTGCAAGCTGTCATTTCACAGAGCAAAGTGAGCAGGACGTGCTGGCCAAGCACATTTCCACTCTGCTCCCTGAGCTTCACCACCAAACACAGGAGCTGCTCCAGAACCAGCTCCCACCTAAAATCCCAGGATGATTTTTGGGTGGGGAAGGCGTCAGCAGGTCATTGCTGGGTGTGGCTGCTGAGCACCAAACCTGTCCCTGCTTCCCCTTCCAGCATTTGGAATTTCCAACAGTAGGAATTCACATCCAGGTTTCCAAAACACAACCTGTACCCCTCATGAGCACAAAATGTGGGGAGATTTCTCCCCCTGTGCACCTACAGCAACACTACCCCATCAAATGTGCTCCAGTAAGAACCTGCCCCACTCCTGGATAAAATATCCTTTAAAAAAAACTCAGCAGGACACACAGCCCCTGCAGACAAGATGAAGGGATGCTCCAGACTCCTGGGAACGTGCCACCAGCCCCAAACCTGCTGGGAGGTTGGGAAAAGGGGTGCCTTGTCAGGGTCTGTGGTGCTGGGATGACCCCAAGAGTGTAAAAGTCCTCGTTCCCAGCAGGTGCAGCCAAAGGAGGAGTCTGGATGTGCAGGATCATCTTCTCAAGGTTGTTTATTTTCCCTTCTCTAGAACATTCTCTCTCTGCCCTGCTGAGCTCTGTCCAGCAGCTCGGCCATGGCATTCTGTCTGCCCTCAGGGGGTGTTTGCATTTTATACCAAAAATTATGTGTGCCACGTTTACAATAACGTGCCAATATCTGTCATTTATGTTGGACAGTGTGTCCCTACCTTAAACCAACAGAAAAGTGCCACCAGCACAGCAAGACATGGAGGGCAAGGAGAAGGAGAAGAAGGTCGGGACATGCCCAAATCCCTCCATCTTGTCCCCTTGAACCCATTATAAAACCCCCAAATTTCTACTTTTCCACCCTGTGTTAATCCAACTTCCACACTACTCAAACCCTTGTGGTTTGTAATTCCTCACACAGAGTTGGCAGTTTTTTTCACAGGCTAAAATCAAAGCCACAGGTGTTTGTGACTTGGTGCCAGGGTCTCTGAGCCCCTGCAGGGTCTGGGACAGCCAGGGCAGCCAGAGGGATGTGCTGGGTTCCGACATCCAGCCTGGCCTTGGACACTTCCAGGGTCATTCCAAGTCGAACAAATTCCTGTTTTCCAGCATTTTCATTCTTTCCTCACAGGATCAGAATGCTAACTGCCTATTTCTTTGCTACTTTTCTTTCCCACTGTCATTTCACATTTGGTATTTTTTAACAAATATTTTGTCTCTATTTAAATTGAAATTACCTGCTTCAAAAAGCAGTTTCAAGGTGAGTTAGAATCTGCTGTAGCTCTAGCAAAATTAAGATTATTTCATCTGCATTGCTGCTCCTATATATTTTTCCTTGATGTTGTGGTCAAGTGCACTTTTATTTAAAATAAAAAATCCCAAACCTTGGCTGCTATGTCAAGCCCTGGGAATACAAGAGTGCTCTGAAAGAGGAAACTGGATTTTACAGAAATTTCACTTTAACATGTTCTAACACCACCTTTTTCTCTGGAGTAAATTCCCTGCAATGATTGTAGTAAAGAACTTCTGGGCACTGTATTGAAGAATAATAATGGCGATTTCATAGTGATTTCACAGGATTAACCACACACCACACAAGAAAACTGTCCCAGCAAAATCCAATTTGTTACTTTTCCAACACCGAATTTTCCCTCTCTTTGGCTGGCAATTATTTATTATAAAAGTTCAATCAAAGACTCAGTTTCTTTAAATGTAGCACAGTGAGAGTAAGATTTAACCAATAATTAAATAAATTGGACTTGGCTTAGTACAGGAAATTGAGGATAATTCATAAACATTATCCATTAGCAACTTGTATATTCACACAGTGCTCGAGATATTTTTTTAGAACTGATAATATTGAAACATGCCATGAGAAAATAAAAGTATTTAGCAAGTCCTTTAGAATGATAAACTGTTTTACCTGCCTGCAGAGAGGGAAGCTACTGTTCAAATAAGGGGAGACGGAACTAAAAGAGAGAAATGTAAATGGGGAAAACATTCCAAAATCCCAGCAGGAAAGGATGACGCAGAAGCTTTCCAAAAGAAGAAAACACATCATGGATACAGTGAGAAGGGAAAAAGAAATCCCAAAAAAACCCAAGGAAATTAAAGACAGATTTGGGCCTTACAGATCGTAGAGAGACAATAATGAGACTGCAAGGAATATTTTAAATAAAAATGATGTAGAGAACGATCAGCAATGTCTGGCTGGTTGCAGTTCCAACCTTTGCAAAGAGGGTCAGCAGCCACAAAATGATGCTCTCAAGTGCTGTTCAGTCAATTCCAACCCTGCTCTGCACAAAAATTGAGGTGGAAGCTTGAAATCTCTGAGACTTTTGCCAGAAGGAATGAGAGGTGGAAACACAGAGCGGCTGCCTGGGGTGTTCAGCCAGGAAAGGTGACAGAGTCTGAGCTGCTGCCCCGTTCTCAGGTTAAGGAACCTGGGATTCAGAAGGGAAATGTGGGACCTGCAAAGTTCTCCTGAAGATGGACACTGGCACAGGTCCTACAAGCAAGTCCAACCCCGTGACAATGTTTTGGTGGAAAGCAGAGAAGCAGAGGTGGGAGATTGCCCAGAGCAGCTGTGGCTGCCCCTGGATCCCTGGAAGTGTCCAAGGCCAGGCTGGATGGGGCTTGGAGCAGCCTGGGATGGTGGAAGGTGTCCCTGCCCATGGAAAGAAATGATCTTTCACACCTCCTCCAACCCAAACCATTCTGTGATTCCCAGAGTTGCAACTCCTCCCACTTCTCATCTTTTATTTTACACTGCAAAGCAGTGGTTGGAGCAGGACTGAGGAAATAGAGGGCTCAGTTCCAAGACTTCCTCAAGCACAAGAAGTTTGAAGGATTATGCCCCAAAACCCCAAAGTCTCCACAAACCACTGAATCCCATCCACACGAGGTGTTTGGAGTACAAACTGGGACTGATGCACTCTGGGGCCAGCAATTTTAGTCTTGAACACTTCAATTCCACCTTAGGTTTTTCCATTGACTGGAAATCCACTGAATTGTGCTTCACAGAATGTTCACTCCATCACTGAGGAGTGGCTCTCTGTGGAAAAACCCCAGAAATATTTAATTACCATCTCCATGAAGAGTGTTTGGCGTGATCTGTTTTCACTGCTCCTGCATTTAGAGCTAAGTTGGATGTCTGTTTGCTCAATAAATATGAAACCAGGCTGATCATTATGGAGTTCTGCTATTTCAGTGCAGTTCATCCCCATTTTCTCTTTGATTTCTCCTCTTTCTTCAATAGATTGGTTTCTAGCTGAATGAGTCGGAGTTGTCACTTGGAGTTTGGCTGCCACACCTTTGATTCGTGTGATAAAACAGCAAATGCAGCCAGCAGCATCAAGAACTGTCTGTGGAAATGCTGATTTACTATTGCATTGCTTTGTTCTGAAAAAGATACTGAAATAATGAATCTGTGGCACAGAAAAAATATCCATGGACTGGATTTTCAAAATACTAAAGCTTGCTTTACAACAGCGATAAAGAATTTTCATCTTTAAGTACATGGACACACAGGATGTGTTTAAAAAGAGTTAAATTCCAAGCTACTGCCGGCCAAAGTCTAATAAATGATGGGATGTTGTGGCTGTATTTCCCTGGATAAATACTTTGCAAAGAACTGAGCACTGCAAACAAATCCCTGTATCTGCCACTAAAATGATGAACTAATTTTGGGCATTCTGTAAAGTTATAAAAATAACCAATTCATCAGTATGCCTATTACGTGTTATGGCAATCTGTATTAACATAAAAAATAGAATTTACTATTCATCCTCAATGCCTGAGAGTTCCAGGACTATATTTAAGCCTCCACACATCAAACTTTAACAGCAGTGAGACGAAAATGAACTGTGCTGTGGCACAAAGTCACACCTCACAGTCCCTTCACTGCATTAGCCATTCAGGCTAAGGGTAAAATTAATTAAGATGGCATTAGATACACAGCAAATACATGAAAAAATAAGTGGCCTGAGCAGATTTCATTAAGTTCTAATGTGGTTTAAAATTGCTTTAATAGGTAAGTTCATGACACAGCACTTTTAGTGCTGCTGAAAGGTCAAGGAGAGAAACCCAGCCAGGAGTCCACAATTTGAGTTTTGTGGCTTGTTGCAGTTTGGCTGGTGATTTTCTTCAGATTTTTATGACACTGGTTATTCCTTCATTTCAGGTGGAGTACACAGTAGGATTTCATCATCAGGATTACCCAGGAAAGAGAATGCTCACTTAAATAAGAAAATTGCTCTGGTTTGCTTGGTCAGCTGAGTTCCTGATGTGGGAGAATTCAAGGTCAAGGCAACAGCAAACACTGAAGAGAGAGGGAAAGTTTCCAGTGTGAGTCCATGTCCTGCACAGCAATAAAAGGGACTTTAAAGTGACATTAAAGTGACACTGGATCACCTCAAAGGTGCTCAACACAACACCAAGATTTTTTTTTTTTTCCCAGGAATTTCCTCTTTGCCTTGGAATCACAAATACACATTTTAACTTTTCCAGGCTAAAAATGACTCGCTGAAATATCAGAGCTGTTCAAATGCCACTCTGATGGTTTGAGGGCTGTTTTCCACAAAAATTTATCTGCTGGGTGTAAGAACCCAAGCTGGTGGAGCCAGTGACACCAGCACATGCACGTCTCATCTCTGGCCACTGGAATCCACAAAAAACAGGGAGATAAATGCTTTGTTAGCTAACAGAGACTCTCTGGTTTTAAAGCCTCCTTACACTGCTATAAAAAACCTCCACAGATATTTGCTAACAGCAGTCTGCAGCACTGGGGTCCCGTGTTTGCACAATGGAATGGGCAATCACTGGGGCACACGGTGTGGGGTTTTCTACAGCAATAAAACCCTCCGTGTCCCTTAGTATGTGAATTTTCCAAAGAAATCTTCCCTGTTCCACAGCACCACCCAACAGCCCTCCCCATTTTACAGGGTATTACTGCTGTCTCCTCCACTGTGGGGCACCAGCAGGAGGGGAAAAAAACGAGAGCAAAGTATCCCCATAAAATAAAATTGCCAAGGGATGCCAAAAATCCATTTTCTGCTAAATGTGGATCCTCACTCAAGTGACTCTGGGACTCCAGAATTTACGTAGCCCAGATCTGGCCCTACACAAGCATTAAAAACCAAGTTACAACCACTTGGAAGAGCCGTAAAGTTTGGGGCTTTTTGAAGTCTCAGAGTCAGCAGCAGTGAGTCAGAGCTGCAGGGACACAGAGAGCGGCAGGAGGCAAACACGAAGTGCCCTGGCACACGTGGGAGCTCAGCCTTTGGTGTCAAACTAACTCATTTGGAGGCTCCTCTTTTCCCTGCCAGCCCCTTGGACTGCCTGGATTTCAGGGGGGTTGAAAGCCTGACTTAAAGCCCAGCTGACAAGATATTTTGGGAGGAGGCTGGGATTGTTCCCACCACCCCCAGGAATGGCAGCATTCCCACTGCTGAGCCTTTGATCAACTGGTTGCCTGAACCTGGAGTGATTTGTCATTGATTTGTCATTCCTTTCCTGCCTGGAGATGCAGGGATCTGGGAGAGTGAGTTAGCAGCTTGTCAGAGCTGACTGGTGAACAAAGGAGTCTGAGAAGTGTCTGAAGAGGCTTTTTCTCCCTGGCAGCTCTGCTGCAGTTGGGTGACTCTGGAGGTGTCCTGCTCCCTTCACCTCCTTCCTTCCCTGTGGAAAAGGGACAGGGACAGACCTGGATGGAGCAAGGCAGCCCAGGGATATACTCGGGGTTCTGCCTCTGCTTCAGGGATGAAGCCTTAACCTAAGCCATACCTGTGATGCACTTGCTGAAGGCACAAGTGTCCCCAGCAATAAAGAAAATCGGCCACAGCAGAAAAATGCACCTAAACCTACAGAAACGACATGGAAAGAATCTTGGGAAGCAAAACCAGCTGGACAGCATCCGTGGCTGTGATAAAAAACTGGAAACCAATGTCATGAAGCTTAAGTAGGAGCTGGAAATGGTGGGAAACTGAGAGAGAAGGGTCAGAGAATGAAGATTTCACCATCTGCTTTTAAAAAACCTTTGAGGTAGAGCTACAGCATCTTTCCTGAAGTTGAGAAAGCTCAGTAATGCACAGCAGTGAATTCTGGAATCTTCACATCAAATGTGGAACAGAGCTGCCAAAATCCTTCTTTATCCAAACTCTGCAGTGTTTGAACCATTTCTCTGTTGTCTCTGCTTGGTATTTTATGTCACAGGATGGATCCTAACAATGGGAAAAATGAGCCCAAATAAATTCACTGTGTAGTCACTTACCTGTTGTTTTGTCAGGAAACAAGTGGTTTTGTCTGTTCATGAGATGATGAGTCAACTTTCTTTTCAGAAAGCAATTGGAGATGCCAAGCACAGCTATTAAACAGAGGCATCATAAATGAGGAAGGTCAAAAGCGGCTCCTTCCAAAGGCTTCCAGCAAGTTTTTTATGGTCCTTGACTTTTTATGCCTCTTCAAGAACCAGGGATTTTCTGGATTAATAAATAAATGGAATGTTTTCTCAACACAGAAAAGAGATAAACAGCACGACAAAGAAATTCTGTAATTATCAGGCTGACAGTGATCCCAGGCCAAGGAATGGAATGACAGAGGCAGAGCTCATTAAGCACAGAACTAAGAAAAGTGTAATTAATGCCAATCAAACTCAGGTGTATAAAGATTAGATCATTGCCCAGCTAATGAGGTTTCTCTTTGTACGATTAGGGATTGATTAATGAAAGGTGAAAACATAAGAAACATTTAGTTTTGGGTCCTGGATGGTTCATTTAAAAAAGTTAGGGATGAACAAGGTAAAGGATGGTATGAGCTGGGTTAAGTCCCTAACTAAAAACCAAACCAAAACCAGATTAAATAAGACCTTGGTTCAATTATCAACTTAAAATTAGCAGATTTTAGCCTTTCTTCTCTTTGAAAATGATGAAATAAGAAAGGAGCTTTCTTATTAGAAGTGGAGACAGACAGGGTAGAAAGTACCTTCTCTACATTCTTTCAGACAGGATAATATAGATAACAGCCTGAGTTTTTTGGGATGGGATTGTCCAGGGTTTTTTTCTGAGAGGGTTTTTGTGGGTGATCACCTCACACCAGGCACTTTGAACCAGCCCTTTGTGCAACCAAGCAGAGGAAGAAGGAAATCCACGGGCACATTCATAACCTGGTGAAAGGCAATTTCTTAAATCCCAGTAAATTGATCTATTCCCCATCTCCCCCTCTTCAAGATCCCCCTCAGTTCATCCCCAACCCTGTCCCACTTTGAGGAGGTATCCACATGTTTATCCAGCATGATTACCTGATAAAATCTTTCCATGTGTTTGTTTATAAATTGTTTATCCTTCAGTGTATTCACCGCACTTCATCCTCTCAGGTGTTTAACACTTGTGTGCTTTTTACTCCTCAAATGTCACTCCAGAGCTTCTCTGTGCTATTTCCACCCTTCTCTTTTCCCCACAGATCCCATTTTTCCAACCAGTTCCACCAGCATCCTCTCGTTTTTCTCCCGAGGGCCAGAGAAAACATCAAATAAATACAGTTCTGAGATTGATTCCTCAGAAATTCCAGATTTGAGCCGCAGAGTTCCTTGCAGTGCAAATCAAAACAAACTTAAAAGCCTCCCAGAAACCACAGGGTGAACAAGACTGGAAATGCATTATTCAGGCCAGCTGAAAGAAATAACATCCAGTTTTTTGGACAATGGGATAAAAAAAATTACCTAAAACTGAAGGTATTTTTTAAAGCAGTGACTGGAATTGATCACAATGTTTCAGTGATTATTTAAAGTTGAAAATAGTCTAATCCAGACAGTGTTTTCTAAATGATTAAATGAATTTGAAGCATAAAACTAAAGCCATGGCTGCTGGATTACATGGTAACAATAGGGGTTTTTTCATGTCCTTCTGGCAGGTATTTGTGGCTGAAAGTACCACCCATAGCTCTTGTCTCGATTTCACAACTGTCCAGATAATTCAGATAGAAATATTTTTTTGGAAAACTCTTTTTGCAGGAAGAACATTCATTTAAGCCTTATTTTCTTTTTCCCCCCTCTATTTATCATAATAAGTTTATCCTGTAAATCCCATGTTTTTTCCCAACATCAGAGCCTTTATTTAGAATCATAAAATTATTGAATCATAAAATTATTGAATCATTCAGTCCAACCTTTAAGACAAATTTGTATATATTCATTTATATTTGTATATAAATACAAGGCTTTAAAAGGGAAGACACAAATATTTACCATAAACTGTAAAAACTGCTATAAAATCCCACAAAAATAATCATAAGAACTTTAGAAATGCTGGATCTGGGGTTATTTTTGAAATTATAATTATTGAGCTATTTTTTTTTACTTTTATTCAAAACACAGCAGCTAAAGAGAAGAACACACTTCCTGTTTTGAAGTACTTACAACAAATAATGTATTAAATGTGGAAGGGAAACAACATTTTCCCTCATTTTAAAAAATGAGGTCACTAATATTTAAAAATAGGAGTTTTCCCACAGGTTTTTATCCGTCATGGCTTAATCCTGAATTTGGGTGGAATTTGCCATCTGTTTCCTCTTGCATCACACCCTGAGTCAAACTTCCGAGGCTTTCTTCTGGCAGATGATGCACAAAAATCAGATAAAAATAAAAAAAATTCTGAATCGAGGCTGCCAACAATGCCTTTGACTTGTGCTCTTTCCCAGGGATAAATCATATTTATAAAACATGTGTTATGCAAGGTGCCATCAATTTTTATTCCCATTTTGCTGACTCAGAGAGCTTCTAACAGAGCCACCAGCTCAACCCCTGCTGAAGGCAACATTTCACCACAGCCATGGCAACTGAAGAGCAGGAATAATTGGGAGAAAAAATGAATTTGATGTGTTTTTAATCTCTGGGAAGCTTTGATGGAGCAGCTGAGTGTGAGCCCTGCTCTGGAGCTGCCCCAGCAGGGCTGGAGCAGGGCAGAGCTGTCACCACGTCCCAGGAGGTGCCAGCAGGGCGGTCCTGAGCTGCCTGAGCATCCCAAAAATCCCCCCAAAAAAGCTCCAATTCCTGCATGGATGAGGCTCCCTGGGCCACCTCCATGGTGCTGATTTCAGCTAAAAAATAGTCACCACAGCTTCTTTTTCAATTTTAGGCACACACATCACTCCCTTCCTGAGGGCTGCACGGAGCACCAATCCCACAATGAAGCACTCGCCAGCCAAAGCCTCAATTTGGCAGCCTAATTAAATAATTTCACTAATTACAAATGCTCTACAATTATTTTTGTATCTATAAAATAGCCTTTTATAGCTATCTCAACACCTGCCCACGCACACTGCCGAAGGTTCCTTCTCCTCTTAGAAAAGCACTCATTAGTATTTAGAAACAGATCCTTTCCACCTTCACTGTTGGCCTTAAAATTGATCAAGGGAGGACACAAAAAATCTGATTTTTATTTTGAAGTAAAAAGGTCTTAGAAGCTCATATACAAAAGCTATAAAAATCCCTAATTAAAACCCCAGAGAGCCCAGAGATCTCTAAAAAGCACTTATCTTCTCAGAAGGCAGAGCTTTGTTCCCAGTCTATCTGTGCTCATAAACTGAAAATAGGTGAGCACACTTCTGGCTGGATAAATTATTGTCTAATATCTCATGCAACATGTACAGATTCATCTCATTACAAAGGGTTTTGGTTTTTGGGGTTTTTTTTCTTCATTTTTAAGTCTCTCCAAAGAGAAATTTTTAATGTTATCTTCTTTAAAAACATAAATATTTCCCGGATGCAAGAGATGCTTCATGGTGGCAAAAGCTATCAATATTTTTTCTATCTGTTTACCACACTTGCTTTGAAACCAAATTAGTTTAAAATTCAATAAGTAAACTTACAGGTGAGAAAATCAAAGCAAAAAGAGAACTGCTTTAAACAAAGGGAAAAAGCACAGGCTCCTGTTTTCTGTGGAGATGCAAATCTCCTCCTACATCACAAGGACTTTTTGAACTCCATTTCTAAGGATGCTGGTGGGAAGTCAGCTCATTTCTCCTGTGTGTTAAAGAGAATAATTTATTTTCCACAAGAAAAAAAAATTATGAGTGTGTATGCAAATATCATTTCTAAATAAACCCTTTCTCTTCAAATTCTCATTTGTCAATGAGGGAAATGGTGTGTAGCACTCAGTCAACAGCATTGTATGAGCAAAATGCAGAATGACAGCTTCCAAATGACCCCTGCTTCATTCCATTCTGCCTTTTCTAGCATGGCAGCACAACAAAATCAGGTCTTTTTCTCAAATATGTCTATTTTGCCATTATTTGATTTCCTGGCATGTCAGGCTACACCAATTTCCTCATATCTTATTCACCACAAATATCCAGAAGGACTATCCATCAGGAATATCCAGCACGAATATCCAGGGTGAATATCCATTAAGAATATCCATTATGAATATCCACAATAAATATCCACCAGGAATATCCAGCATGAATATCCAGGAATATCCACCAGGAATAGCCAGAAGCAGATCTGAGGTGAGTGCAATCATTGTCACTTGTGAGGCAGAATTTTAAGTGCTGCTCCAGGTGTGTTCTCCTGCAGCTCCATCCAGGAATTTTCCAAAAGTACATCATGGCCATGGCTGGAAGGACCAAGAATGCTGATATTTGGGGGTTTGTGTCATGTAATTCAACCCTAATTAAGCAGCAACCCTTATGGTGAGTTCTGAAGGGTACAAACAGCTGAAGTTCTCAATAAAGCAGTGAAAATGAATTTAGAAGCCAACAGACAGAAAAAAGTGTTGACCCCAAAAGACAAACTTGATTGAATGCTGCAAGTCCACCCAGTCCTTCAGAAAAATAACACTGAAACCAAAAGACAAACTTGATCAACTGCTGCCAATCCACCCAGCCCTTCCTGTGTAATACATAGGTAAGAAACAGTCAGATTTACATAAACTAATGAACTAATTATATACACTAATACATTAATTAATTTTAAACTCTATGTTACAGATGCGGACCTATCCCTCACTCTGGGAATTATTTTTTCATGGAACATCAACATTTTAAACAATTTATTTTCTCACACAATGCTAGAAGTAATAAAGTTTTACCCAATAAAAGTAGGAAAGATCATTTTTAGCTCTTGCTGCCAGCTGGGTAAAAGTTCTCTTCCCAAAGCCTTTGGTAAATCCTCGCCTTTGCCACCACAGGAGGCTTCACCATTTGCATCCCTCAAGAAGGGAGACAGCCATCAGGATTATTAATGGCTTTCCCCTCAGCCAAATTTACAAATTGTCACAGAACTTCCACTTATTTTGCATGAAATTCCAAGGAAGTGAGCCGTGCACTTTTTAAGATGCTCAAAATCCAATTTTACACTTGTCTTAATCACCGTAGATCAGTTCCTCACACGTTGGAGCTGCCATCTGCTCAGCCATTTCTCCAATTCCCACCCAGAACCTCCTTTTGCTGCTGCTGCACACACACAGGGGGCCTGATTTATTAAAAAAATATGGATATTGATCTAGCACCGATATCCAGCTGTGAGGGACCAAAACTCTCTGACAGTGTAAAGTTAGGAAGTGTGTGTTTATTGTGTGTGGGATCGCTCCCAAATCCACACTGCAGCCTCCAGGTGATTGCAGAGCCCTTTTATCCATCCAAGTATTGAATACCCAAAATACAAATACAAATTCATCATTTTGGTACATCCCATTCCTTGTTTCGTGTATTTGTCCCTTGAAATGGGTCGGTGTCCCTTCCATGGGAGGGGTCCCAAAATGAGGAAGTCAATGAAGTCTTCCTCCTTCTGACCTTTCCACCTTTTCAATGCCAATCTGACAAATGAACTCTTGGTAGAACTCCCATTCCTTGTCTTCAGTTGGTTTCAGAGCAGAGGAGCCCCACAATTGTCTGATGTTCCTAAAAGCAATTTGTCAATTTATATTCTTCATTATCAACCCAGCTAACTCAACATTGTGCTGACAAGCAATCAGTTATTAGTTAACTACTAACTCTTAACTTCATCAAGGCCTACTCATTTATTTTAATTAACTCTAGTAAGGCTTATCTCTAACTAAAATCTTAGCTCCTCTTAAAATCTCTAAATTCCTTAAAATTCCCACCAGGATGGGACCCTCATCCTAAAATCCCAATCCTGCAGGGGCACTGCGAGGTCCCAGCCAGCCTAGGCAGGGGAGACATGCCCTTAGCTCTTACAAAGACCAAAAGAATAATAATAATGGGACATCTAAAATGAAACAAGCTATAATAAACTGAATTAGCAAAAATTGGAGTTGTAACAGACTGTCACAGCTCAGAAACTCCTGTACAGATGATTTTCCACCCAGTTCCAAACTCAAAGCCAGAGATTCTCTCTCTGAGGAACCCCATTAATGCCCTGCTGAAACAAATCTGAATTTAATTCCGACTCTGTGGGGAACAACGCTGGTTGCTTCCTTCTTTTACTGCCACGCCATAAAACCCCAGGAATTAGATTTAGGAGCAGCCACCTGCTTTCTCAACAGACTGCCAACACCTGATACTTTTTTATTATCCTTTTTGAGGCTTATTATGGCTGCAGACAGAATTTCCTGAAACTTTGAGGCTTGGGTGAAAGGCAGTGAATAATAACAGGTAAAACTCAACTTATATTCTTCTCCAGCAGTGTGATAATTTTTGATTTCTCCCCCAAAACCAAAACCACTTTTCGAATTATCAATCCCATATTATTTAGTCAGTGAAGAGCAAAGGTGCTACAAATAAATGCCCCAAATTTGGAGTGTGATTAAAATGTGATGGAGCCAGGAGGGATCAGAGAGGGATTTGCTTTCCTTTTCCTTATCCCATGGTCATCCCTCCCTCCCTCTCCCTGCTGCTGTTTCATTTCCACCCACACTACCCCCAGGACAGAGCTGAAGAAGCAGGTGGAAGTCATTCCAGCTGTGGTGTTGTTTAATAAAAACAGATAAACAATGCTGAAATTAGCCCCAGAAGGAGAATTTTAGCAGGAAAGCGAGTTGCTAAATGCAAATTCAAAGTCAGCACCCAGAATCATGCTGCTCTAGTACTCCAACTTTACTCAGTGGTTAGTAGAAAGTGCTAAAATTAAATTTTCTTTGAACACTTCCATGAATCTGAAACACTTCTGCTATGCCAACCTCTTAATTACTAACAAAAAATAGTAATAACCATGTGCGCAAGCAGGAAAGTTGATTATATTAAGATTTGAGACATATTCAGATGGAATAACAAAGCATCAAAATGTTTGCTCCAATTATCTGAGAGTCTCTGCCCACACTGCAGCTCAGGGCTTTAGAGCAGAATTTCCAAGACTTTTGGTGAATTTCTCCCTGCAATGCTATAAAAGAAAATGCTGTTCAGCATTCCTGAAAAGGATTTTCAGGATAAATCAGAGCTAAATTAACAGTAAACAGAGGTCCATCAGAAATATGCCATCTTACAATGTGGAAGAAATTTTTAAGCACTGAAAGGGCATCATTACAGAAATGTGAACAGTAGAAGATTTAAAAAAAACAAATAATTATGCTTCATTTTGCAGCCAGGACTGAGTAAATGATGCTTAAGCTCTCTTTTTAATCCCATTTAAACACAACTTTGTTTTAAGTTGTATTTCTCTATACTTAAAACTAAAACTTACACTTCTACTTCACATCTGTGTGGCTTAATGTATTTCAGCTTCTCTAGAGGATCCAATTCAAACCCTGCATTATTTTCTCTCTCTGAGGCACTCAGGGAGGTTTCTATTTCATGCATTCCAACAATTTCTCCTATTCCATTTAGGAGAATTTAGCATTTAGCACTGCACTGGCTCCACCTCAGGGGTGAGGAACTGACCAAGCCCAAGTGTGACCTCCCACTGTAGCAGCTGAAAAACAGATTTTTCTCCCTCAGAGTCAACAGGACTGGGGGATGAATTTCTAAATCAGTGAGCTCTTTTCTGGTGAATCCCCACAGCATTCAAAGTCAGTGCAGCTCAGTAGATTCTCATTTCTGGAAACATATCATTCCCTTTTTATTTTGGGAAGATACAACTGGAGGAAGAGCAACGTCCACACCAGCCTCTCAGTCTGACAGCACAGACTCCACTCCATCACCTCAAATTTGAATTGTTTGTCACATTACCTGAAGGCTTCTACCTTTTTTTTTTTTTTTGTCTTTTTTTCTTTTTTTTTTTTTTTTTTTTGTGGAGATAAAGCTACTTTCTATTCAAGAGAAGAAGATAACCTTTGGCATTCACTCCATGACCAGTTTTTTTCCCTTCCTTTAAATGAACAGCCTGCACTAAAAAGAGGCTATAAAATGTTGACTACAAAGCAGCAAAAAAAATGGTTTGGCTTGGCTGTGAAACTCTTGCAACACTTTCTACTGAAATAAAAACTGTGATTTTACCATGGCTACCTCCACTGTTATTTCTATGGAATTAAAACCTGGCTCAGGATTGCAAATCCTATTTGCAGGCAGGCACAATTCATGCAAACAAAACTGAAATGATAATTGAGAGTTCTTGAATAAATGCTGGATTTATCCTAGACAACACCCCTCTGTCACTGACTGTTGTTCTGTTTGTCCAAAGGGAGGATTATTTCCTGAACGTGGACACTGGGCTGAGTGTGAACGTGGGCACACGAGCAGAGAATCCCTCACTAGAAATTGTTTCTCTTCATTAAGAGACTATTTCAATAAAATTCCTTCTAAAATTCACTAAAATTCCTTCTAAAATTCACTAAAATTCATTCTGAAATTCACTAAAATTCATTCTAAGATTCACTAAATTTCACTAAAATTCATTCACTAAAATTTCATTCTAAAAATATTCCTCACTAAAGCTCCGATTGTTTGCACAAGCCATACAGAATACTGCTTTCCTCAACCCATGCTCTCCCTACAAGGCTGAAATGGGAAGAAATGCAAAGAAATCTCCTTTTACACCCAGGGTTGTGGCTGTTATTGCCCCAGATGTTGTGAGAAGTGACATTAATACAGGCAGGCTGCAGTTTGGAGAAGCACCCACACTGTCAGTGCTACTGGAGCAGCCTCATCCCTCACTCTCAAAGAACATTTAGATATTGGTATCAAATTAGCCCAATTAGTTTTAGTGGAATCTATGACAAATCCATTTCAGCTTCCTCAAATCACACCAACCAAGTTTTGTCTAAGTTCTGTAATTTTTAAAAATCAGGATCTAGCTGCATCTGCTCAGTGGAGCCTCCCATCACCCACCAGGTCTAACTCTGCTGCTTTTCTCAGTCCAAAGGAATGGGATGAAGCAAAATAAACTGCCAAAAAACCAAAAAAAAAAAAAAAATCACTGCCTTCTTCACACTGCCCATTCTGTTGCAGAGATGGAGAATTTAAATCAGTGTGGTCCGTCGCTCCCAAAGTGCCAGCAACCTCAGGAAAAAGTGGAAAAGGAAATCAAACTAAAATGTAGCTGCCAAAATGGAGTCAGTCTCTGAATGTGAGCTTGTGATGGTTTCAAGGTGTTTCTCTTTATTCTTGCAAAGCTTCACATTGCTGCTGAGTATTTTTTATCTTATTTAGACAAAAAGCCACACATAACTGCTTCCCAAGGTGAATTTAGCTAGGACAGCTTGAAGGGCAGTAGTTTGAAAATGTTCTTGATAATTAGAAGTGGAAGAAAATGAGTTTCCATATCCAGAGCAATGGTGAGGTCTCAGGTTTTAGCTTTTATATTCCTCAGATCCTGTGCTGCTTTAGTGTGTGGGTCTGGGTTTCACATTATGGGATGGTGAGCTCTCCTCACAGAGCAGAGACAAAACAATTCCTGCTCCAGCTGGGCACCAAGGACAAATGATCCAAACCTCAGCCCAGGAGCACAAACAGCGTGGGCTGGAGAGAGAAAAACCAGCAGGGTGGGACTGATGGGCTGGAGCTGGAATGGGACAATGAACTCCAAGGTGCCAATGGAGCAGAACTGATCCCAGGGAGAGCCCCGGGAGCGCTCGTGCATTTTGGGACCATTTTGGGTCATTTGGGTGCAGCCCCAGCTGGGCTATTGTGAATCTAACCAAGGTGGGTCCATGGAGGAGATCCTTGAATAAATCCCTGCTTTGTTCTGGGACTCTGCCCAGCTCTGCTCCAGCCCAGCCTGCACAAGGCATCAGAGGGGTGAAGGACACTGAGGATTTCCTGAAGGAGCTGCTGCAAGAACAAAGAACAGCTGATGCAGAATCTCTGTCTGAACTGAACTGTCACCTGGAAAGCTGTTGATTTTAACAAGAGTTTTCCTGTTCACAAAAAACAGGATTCACATCCTGGGCTTGCAGGAATCAGCATCCAGGGAAGGGAACTTTTGCTCAGTTTTATCAGGAGTGCCAAGGCAGGACTCCTGGCAGAGCCTCACAAGTGTTCCTGCATTTTGACATTCCACTCAGCCACAGGGATGGGTAAACCAGTGAGAAAAAGGAGCCCAGCAGCAGAAACTGAACTTCTGAAGGCCGAAAATGTTGACAGAGTTGATTCCTGGGGTATCTACACAACTTCATCCAGCCCTGTGCTGAAAGTTGGAGGATAAGCTCATCAAAAAAGGAATTCTCTTGAAGGCTGCTTACAAATCTGAGCAGAAAGTGAAGCTTCCATGAGGCTGGGAATGTGTAAATCCCTCATATCACACAGTGGGAAATGTCTGTATATTTTGGAAAAACCAAGTTTTCCAGTTTGTAACAAATTCTCATTTTTAGGCTAAGAATTAGAGGCCATGTATCACCCCAGAGAGTAAATGCAGAAGAAAAAGAAGTTCTGTCCTAAAGATTTCATGCATTTAGGCATTTTATACCTCAACAAATTGCAAACAATTAAAGAGGAGCCCACAAAATGGCAGACAGTTTGCAATTTACCATGCTCTGAAGTCTTGGTGAGACTGGATCATTATTCAGTAAAATAATACCCCCAGAAGTGGTAAATACACACTTAAACAAATGCAAGCTCTCTACCTGGCTGTTCCCTAAGAGCAGCAGTGCTCCTGCAAACCATCAGATCTTTCTGATTAGATAAAAAAAACCCAGCAGAGACTTGGGAGGCACAAGAGATGTGAAATCACAATTACACAAAAGCAGGAAGAAATGGGGGGGGATTGTGTGGAGCAGACAACACAAAGCCAAATAAACCACACAAATTAATGCAGCACCTTTGAATCAAGGGGTGGTAAGATTCAAGTGAAAAACCTGGGAAATCTCTCCTAAAAAGTAATATCTGAGCCATTTATCTCACAGTCAAGGCTGGCAAAATCTTTTGCTTTGCTCTGAGACAAAGAAAAAAGCATTAAGTGAGGTTTCTAAGTGCTGCTTAGCTGGAAACCTGACCAGTGTGGAAGAGGCTGTTAAGCCAAGATTACAATGAGCTGGGCTTCAAACTGTGTGAAATCCTAGGAGGCAATCAAAGCCTTGATTCCAGAAAGAACCCACAGGAAGAAATTCCTCTCCACAAAAAGGAATTCCACAGAGATCCCTGCTGGAAGGGCGAGTGCACAGAGGAGAAAAGCAGGAGCTGCCCCACGGCCACAAAACCATTGATTGCCAAACATCTGCTCCAAAATCAACATTCTGCTAATAAAAACTGGTCCTAAAACCTCCTGGTTTTAAGTGGGAGACTGATCCCTCTGGAATTCCAGCAGATCTGATGCCCTGCTCAGCCCTGGGCAGTGGGATCAGCAGAGCACCAACCAAGGTCATCTCCTGGCTGATTTTGTGTCATATTAAAATATCATTACCCACTATTATCAACCTGACAGATTTAAAATTGGGAAAGAAATCCACCTCTCAAATTTATTGCTCCAGCCACAGGATTCAGAGAGAACTTTCCGTTTACTCCAAAAAAAAAAAAAAATCAGACCAAACTCAGTGTCATTAATCTAGAGGAAAATCTAAGCAGGAGGATGAGCACTGCAAAACTGTAGAGCACAAAAATCTTTCAGGAGAAATTACAGTGTAGGAAAACAGCAGAATACTGGTATTGAACACAGGCTTTTATTTTAAAGTGTAAATAATAATGTTTGTCTTGGGATTGGTTTTCAATTTAAGCCCCATCCAGCCACGTTGTTTGTTATGTATTTAGCCTTCAGTGTGAATTGTAGGTAATTATGAGTTTGGATTAAATGAAGAATTTGGGAATGCTCTGCACTACTGGGCACTCCACTGCTCCTGAATCTCCACTAACAAAAAATCAAATTACAAAGCTGTAGCTACACCGTGATTAACACCGAAATGGAACTTTTTGGCTCTCAGAGATAATCTTAATGCTGAGCTAGTTAATTAACTGAAGGTGTGTTTTAAATCAGCCAGGCTGGGCATTAAAATGGACAGTAAATGTAGGAAGTGGTGTGCACCACCCCGAGTGGACCCTGCACTGCACTGAAAATGGAGTTATAACTTAGCAGTTACAGCAAACACTGACAAAGCTACAATGAAACCTGGGCCTTAACACTCCTGATTTATTTTTATTATCCCATAACAATCCAGGCTTTCTCACCAATAGTAACTTTCCCTATATTTTAGTGGGTAATAGAGAGCACTATTTTTTTTTTCCCACATATACAATGAGTGCTCTGAGTTTCCTCAGCGATATTTAACAGTCTCTTCATCAGTTTAATTTCATTTCTACTTATTTTTTCATTAAAATATGTTGGGCTTTTCTACCACAGGGCTTAGGATGCTGTGGAACATTTTCCTTCATGGAAATAAAATATCTGTCCATAAGTGCCATGTTTTCCAATCCCTCCTTCCTCCTACATTATTCCATGTGGAATTATCCACAAGTTCCCTGTTTTTCCTGCCCTCCAGCCTCTCTGAAGGAATTGAGGTAAAACATCTCAAGCTCAGGGCTTTTTTTGCTGCCCTCTTCCAAAAAATTTCTGTCTGATTTTAGAGGAATTGTTTTGTGTTGATGCTTAAAATTGTGGTTACCTAGCTGAGCAGTTTAATGTTGAAATTTATTTTGCCTCCAAATGCGTATGATCACAGTTTGATAATATATATTTAAAAGACTATTAATTTTTTTTCCATTCCTGTGCTACAATTTTTTATAGCACTGCTTCATGCAGAGCCTCTTTTATGGAAAACAATAAGCAAGGAGCATCCTCAAGCAGAAAATCTGGACATCAAACAGTCGCTCACTGCTCTGAAAATTCATCTTGTGTGAAAATTGTTCCTTCCTCTAGTATCTGCAGTAATTGAAGTGAAGGTATCAATAGTGGCCAAATCTTACATAATGGGGTAGATAAAATCCCTCAATATTCACAGATATTGGTTCTGCGTAGCACCACAGTTTGAAAGGAATGGTGGTGCTGTAATTATATTTTTTGTCACTTTGGGGATAGATTTTCTAAGGGAAAACCCTATATATGTATATATATTATATATATATATATATATATAATGTTTTTATATGTATATATGTGTATGTATGTATTTTATATGTATATTTAACAAATATATTGTCTATTATATATTAAATATTTCTATATTTTTGTTTTATGTATTTGTGTATATAAACATTTTATATAAATGCAGGTTTGAGCAAATCATGCACTGAGAAGGATCTGATTCCCTCCTAAAGGAAAAAATTCCAAGATATACTGCACAGCATCATCTTCCTGCCAGCTTGGACCTTGAGTGTTAAGCAGAGATTAGCAAATGGACTACAGAAGTCAAATATTTCATGTCTTTTTTTTGCAAAAGAGAAATCAATTCATGTTCTTAAAGCAAATTCTGAAGTTTCATGGAAATCACCTGAGTTTTATGTATAGCCTCAGAGCTTACCTTGCCCACCTGCCTTTCTCAGGACTAAATTCCAAGAGAAATTCCATGGTTTTGCATTCTACCTTCTGCTCTGCTTCCCAGCAAACACTGACCGACATCTCTTGACTCTGAACAAAAACATATTTGATTACTCACAGCTTAATTGCTCAAAATTCATTTTCTGCAACCTATCAAAGATGCTGAGAGTCTGAATCTATTTGGATTTCAGAGAACACAGAGTAATTTCCATAGTATTTAGTAATGTTTACAATCCCTGACTTTTCCCCACTCCTGGGGAAATCAACAGGGGAAAAGAAAAAACAAAAATTTATGGAAAAATTCCTGGAAGGGGCTGAATTTTTGAAGCTTTCAGGAATATTTTGGTTTTTTCACCTTATATCCCTCAATACTGATAGGAGGGAAAGGGGAGCGGGATGGGGCAGAGGAAGGAGCTGACTCCATGGAACACACCAAGGTTTGTGCTCATCCCACAATCCACCCCTTAATTCCATCAGGATGACAGCCAGCACAGTCCAAACACCAGCAATGTGCTGCAGCAGTGTTTAATCACAGGCTTGGCTTCTGCTAGCACTGAAACCATCAGAGGGAGGAGAAAGAACTGCTGAGTTTGGGGGCTGGGATATGAAAATCACACACAGGCAGCACCTTCCCCCCAAAAACGGATTAACAAGACAAGTGCAGTGACCCAGGTGAGGGCTAAACCCGCAATTATCCCATTTCATTTGCCATGAGAACCACTGGAAGTATGAAAACATTCACTGGAAGTATGAAAACACTCACTGGAAGTATGAAAACACTCACTGGAAGTATGAAAACATTCACTGGAAGTATGAAAACATTCACTGGAAGTATGAAAACACTGGAAGTATGAAAACATTCACTGGAAGTATGAAAACACTGGAAGTATGAAAACATTCACTGGAAGTATGAAAACACTCACTGGACGTATGAAAACATTCAGTGGAAATATGAAAACATTCACTGGAAGTACGAATACATTCACTGGAAATATGAAAACATTCACTGTAAGTATGAAAACACTGGAAGTATGAAAACATTCATTGGAAATGTGAAAACATTCACTGGAAGCATGAAAACACTCACTGGAAGTATGAATACATTCATGGGAAATATGAAACACTCACTGGAAGCATGAAAACACTCACTGGAAGTTTGAAAACATTCACTGGAAGTATGAAACATTCACTAGAAGTATGAAAACACTCACTGCTTCCATGGGACTTCTCCAAACATTCAAGGAGCAGCTAAATCACTTGGAGGAAAGGAAATATCTGGCTCAAATCTAATCCGTTTGTCCTGAAGATGTGAGAAGGGAAGAGTTGATTTTCCTCAGCCTTCAGTGCCGAGGAGCTGAGGTTGCTCCGTGTTCTCAGGATCAGCTGCACGTTTAAAGCAGGGACAGCTTGGGCAGTGCAAAACCTCAGAGCAGATATTTCCCATCCATTTTTCTTACAAGTTGAGCTCAATTCTGCTTCCTGTTAAGAGCCAGACTAGCTTGGTTTTTAGTTAGCATTTTTAGAGGATAAGGAGCACGGTGATGGACTAAATCTGCCTTTAACTGGAGAAAAACCCAGATGCCTGAGCTGTTGGCAGGGAAAAAAAACCTTGAAAAATAATCCAGTGCATAAAATAAGGGATATGTGCTGATGGTTTTGCCCACTTGTATGCAAAATATGGCTGAAACATCTTTTTTCCTTTTCTAACATCCTTAG
The DNA here is from genome assembly GCF_050655825.1 of Lonchura striata. Classification (NCBI taxonomy): domain Eukaryota; kingdom Metazoa; phylum Chordata; class Aves; order Passeriformes; family Estrildidae; genus Lonchura; species Lonchura striata. The sequence goes on from NC_140711.1 coordinate 29,135,749, forward strand.
ATTTAGTGTTTCACAAACCTGCATCAAATAATGAATTTAAAATTTAAAAATGATAAATAATGAATCTAAAATTATTCATTTTAATAATGAATTAAAAATTAATTTAACTGGAATTAAAATGGAGAGGAAACCCAAACCAGGAAGGACTAGAAAGGAGCGGCTACACTTGGATGTCTCTGTTTCAAATCCCAGACCCCAAGGACCAAGCTCCAAATGGGAAATGAGTTGTAAATGAGCCAATACCAAATGAGCTGTAAATTCACTTGACTTCCTGGTGAAAGTGGGGTTGTTTTCCTGCCTGAAAAATCCAGGGAAGCTCTGCTGCTCTTCCTCCTCATGCCCTCCTTGTCCTGTCAGCGGGATTGTAACTTCTGAGGAAGTTACAACCTGAGCTCCCGAGGACTGTAATCCTCAGAGCTGCTGAGGATTTATCCCAATTGCCAGCATGGCTTCTCTGCCCTCTCTTTAGTCTGAATCTCTGCAGAAAATAAAACTCCTTGGAAAGCTGCTCCAGCTCAGCACTACAAAGCTTCTCCTGCCCTTCTGACACCGAGTTCTTCACGCTCGCCCTGAAACTCCCGCGGACTGTCGCGAGTCCTAAGAAATGGGAAAGAAGAAAGCAGCTGATCTTCAAGAATAAATAAGGTGCTGGACTAATGGGTAAGAGGAGCAGCTTTTAGACCAAAAGGTCCTTGAACCTTGAGCTGAAAGTCCAGCTCTGCTCTGTTTATGCCCATGGCGAGTGCTGGGATAAAACAGCAAGATCAGTAACAACTGTAAAGCACTTCAGCTGATCACACCTAAAACACCAAATACACTTAAAAACTCTGTGTGAATAAAAGAAATAAAAGTTGCAGTCGTCTCCTGCTCCTTGTAGGGTGCACAGAAGGACTGATTTCTGCTTTTGGTGCAATGAGGGTGACTGCAGTGACACAGTAAATGCAGAAATAATTCACAGCCCCGTCAAGGGCACAGCAAAAAACAAAAGGGCAAAAAAAAAAAAAAAATGTAACCCAAATGGTGCAGAGGGTGGATGGAAACCAAAATCCTGCCTTTTTCAGAGAATTATAGAATGGCTTGGGTTGGAAGGGACCTGAGAGATTGTCTAGTTCCAAACCCCTGCCATGGGGACACCTCCCACCATCCCAGGCTGCTCCAAGCTGGCCTTGGACCTCACTACATCCCCAGTCCTCCCCTCAATCCCTTTCATTTTCCTCTCCCCATCCATATAATTTCCCTATTTTTGCACAGAATTCTCCCTGACATTTGTAGCCAGATGAGTCCCGGGTGTGGAAGGCAGCACATTCCAGATGCAGAGATAAAAGGGGAAATGCTGCTGTGGGGACACAGCTCAGCCACAGTTAAAAATCCCAATTCTTCCCAAGCACAGCTTGTCTCCCTCTAGAAATACTGCTCCTTTATAGCATAAACCAAACCACAAGCCCAAGCCCTTTTGTTTGCTTGTTTGCTGATTTTTAGAAGTTCATTATCCCTTTTTTTTTCCATTTTGAAAATCCTTTTTTGAACAGATAATAAAATTTAAGTGCTGCTCCATTAAAACTTCGGGTCACATTCCCTTCACCACACCTCTCTGCATTAGGAAGGAAGAGATAAATTTTTAATCTTTTATTTTTAATGAAGATTAAAGAACAAGTTCTGCTTGGCTTGCCTTGGCTCCCCATACATTTTAATGTATATTGATTTGTATAAATGTCTCATTTAGAGCGTATTTTTGTGAGTATTAATGGGCCTTGGACAGGTAAGATTATTCCTCCTGTCCCACTGCCAATCTCTTTGGTCAAAGTTGAAGAACACAATACTTTGTTCTGAGATGAAAAAGGGAGACAAAGAGATGGGAATATCAAAGGATCGATGTTCCCAGCAGGACCAGACCCTGTGGCAACTGGAGCTAGCTCAAAACCCTGCCTTGGATTGACTACAAGGGGAAATTTGGGCTTATTTTTGCTAATTATTTTCAATTTTCCCATTGATTTTCATGAATTCTGGGTTGATTTTATCAGGAAAGGATTGATGAAGGTGAGCTGGAACCAAGCAGAGTTTTCCTGCTCTCCAGAGGGATGGGTTCAGCCAGGCTGCCTTTGCTGTGTGTAGCACCTGTGAATGAGGAAACACAGCTCACATCTTCAAGTGCAGCTCTGAAATTACTTCTTAAGCCCTCCCTCGTTATCATAAAAATGATCAACAACAAAATAATGGAATAGCACAATGCCAGACATTTGCCAGAAGGACTATAGAAATCAAATTTCATGTCTTTTGATAAAAAAACTATTAGTGTATTTAAAGCAAATTCGGAAGTCTCACACAAATCACCTGAGGTTATTTTTTTACTGTCTCTGTCACCTACCCCATTCAGACACTTCAGTTGTGTAATGTCTCACAAGTGGAAATCCAAACTATAGGAATATATAACCTCACATGAAATACAAAAAAACTCAGGAACTATCGGTAAGTTATCAAACCCTTCTTCCATAGTTTAATGACAGAAGGAAAAAAGAATCCAAATAAAGAATCCAAATAAACCACCTAATCCAGGTCACACCACCTGCCTCTTTGGCTACTCTTTATTCATATTAAACCATTTTCTACTTTCTCTTTCTCCTATTAAGCCTCCACCTTTTAATTCATGCTGGTTATTAAATAGATTTCAACAATAAAGTCCCATAGATCCATGTCCACCATGGATCTAACTTAAATAAACTGACACTTCTTGAAACTGTGATTGATATTTCTCCAATATTTACAGTTGCAATGAAAGATGAAGGTTTTCCTTGCTGACCACAAAATATTTTGGTCTTTCACTTCAGACTGCAAAGTCTTCAGCACACAACAGGGAAATCAAGATTATTTGTAGGAAGTAATCCTACAAATTATGGGAATTTCAAATCACTCCCTTTTTCTTTCTCCAGTAGACAAAATCCAGCAACTCCCTCCAATTTGCCTGAATTTCTCTGTGGGTTTTGCTGCTCACAAATAAAATTGGACAATGTTTTCCAAAGCAATCATCCTTCTCCCAAAAGGATTCCAACCCACTAAGGCTGCAGCAACCACATCCTGGCCCATCAAATGCCATCAGCTCGTGACCTCAGTGAAATAATTTCATGGACAAATCCTCCATCTGCAACTTCAGCTGTTGCCTTGTGCTTCCTTTCCAGCCCTGCGACACAATTACAAATCAATTATGCTGCTTTTCTGAACCTCAGTTTATTTTAAAATGGACATCAGGGTCCATATGTGTCAGAATCTGAGGTATTGATGATTCTGGGATTATAGAAAGTCTCTGTCTGTCAGCCCCGCTGCCAAAGCAGAAGCCATAATTGGTCTGTGCTGGTTTCCAGTGAGACATGGAGGGCATGAAGAAGGAGAAAAAGGACAAGGCACACCCAATTTCCTCCAGCTTGTCCCCTTTGGACCCCTCATCTAGAATCCTAAAATTTTACTTTTGCACCCATGCCACACTTAATTATTACTTCTATCAAACACTCAGAGCTGGTAATTCATGCTGTAAGACTGAAAACTCTTTTCCATGGGCAGAGATCACAGCCAGTGTCTCTGGGAGCTCTGTCCAGGGGGGTTCTGACCCCTGCCAGGGTCCCAGACCTGCCAGGGCAGCCAGAGGGAAGCTCTGGATTCCCACACATGTTACCGAGTGTCCCCTGAAAGGCACTTTGACATCTTTGGGAACAGCAAACCCAGAGCAGGAGCACAGGGGGTGGAAGCACAAATGGAGGACAAGCCTCTCCTACAACATCCTGGAAAAGAGAGAGAAAATCAAGGAAACTGAGATTTGGCAACACTGGAATTTTCCAAAGCACAAAAAAGTCAAAATTAGACCTGTAATGAGAACAGAGGCTTTGGAAATTATTCATCTGCAGTGAGAAAGGTAACAAAGAAACTTAACTGAATGTCAGCGTAAATAAGACTTTTCTGAGCTCACAAACTTGTCTCACAGATGTGACAAATCCAGCCTTCCTCATTCCCTGTTCTCCTGTGCAGATCCCACCACCAAAGGGCTGGAAAAACTATGGAAAACTGGTCCCAGGTTGGCATTATTAGCCCACGATTTTTGATTATCTATCTTTCAAAACACTGGCAAATAAAAGAAGTCATTAGAAGAAGTGCAAAAACTTGTTGGTGATGCAAAAACCAGCACATGAAGTAGATAATGGTGAGGTTTTTATGCTGGACTGTGTGAAAGCTACAACAATATTTTATTCTGTTTACCACAAGGAAAAAAAAAGATGCAACACACACTTTTCGTTGGCTTGTGTCTCTAAAGGCTGATAATTCAGTGTACTAATGTGATTGCCACCTGGAGAGTCAAAGGATAAAAAGGAAAACAAGGCTTTGGGGAAAAGCATCCTCTCAACCATATGGAAGGATGACAAAAGAATCCTGGAAATGGTGACAACATTTTGTTTGTGAGTGGAACGAGCAAATTTCTTGTGTTTAATCCTTGGTGGTACACAGACAGAAACTGTTCACTGATGTTAATGACAAAGGTAAAGGTCAGCTCAGCTTTGGGGAACAGTCCAGTCAAGCAAAGCCTGGGAACATATGCCTAATTCCAAGTATAATTGACTAAAGTGGCTAAAATTGAGCACCTGCTTAAGTGCTTTGATGGCTTTGTGCCTAATGAAATATTAATCACAAATGGCAGCGAGCCATTACACCAAGAAGGTCTTATTTATCCTGAATTGATTTATATAATAATTAAGGACTAGATAATCAGCCATAGTAGGAAGCCTGACAGTGTTCTCATCTGAATCAGCACATTTCAGCAATGCTGAACCCACAGTGAAACATTCCTGGTTCTAATTAACCTTGTCAGGGGTTTTATTTTGGAAAGGAGCTTGCAAAGCAGTGGTGCCACCCCAGCCACTGCCGTGCATGGAGCCTTGACTCTTAAAACTTCTCCCAACTCTTCTATACATCTCTTTATTCAAGGAGAAAAGAGGAATTTGGGCAAGACTTTGCCTGTGCATTCTTTACAGTGTTATATAAGAAGGTGCTAACAGCTTTAATAAATGAGGTGAAATGTTACAATGACAGGCAATAACAAAAATGGTATTTTTGCCACAAGATCAGTGCCACAAAATGAGGGTAACTTGATATTACCATTCTGTGTTAAATTTTCTCCCTACATTTTTCAGAAGCAAATTAAATATATTCAGATTAGCACCAAACTAAAGACATTAGAATAGAAAATGCACTCACATTTTTTTTTCTACTCTTCCTTTACTTAGCATTACAACAATTTCTACTTCTGCAGAATCAGATTAAAACAGGGCTGACTGCTCTGTCTTCTTGGTTTATCAGATTCCAATTAAAAAAGGGTGATGTTTTCCAAGGTATTTTAGTAAGTCAAAAATATTTTTTAATTAGGTCTGAACATCTTGCAAATAAAATATTGCGCTGCAATCCGATCAAATCAAATTAATATTTGTCAAATATTTGTCAAATGCCATTTGGCGCTTCCCACCAAACGGGGACAGTTCTGCTGCCCGTGATGGTTTCAGATGTGTGGAGCCACTGCCTGCCAAAGGCAGGACTGAGCAGGACTTGAACGTGTGCTGGATTTCCATCATTTACTCATCCATCTCAATCTGGCAGAACATTTTCATTTCAAAAGATGAGAGTTTGGACAATGCAAACTTATTAAAACAAGCTTTCACCGAGCTGCAAAAAAAAACACCCCAACTCCTGCCTAAGGATAGTTGTTGATGTTACTGTTGTGGAGTGCTGATCTTTTTAGAAAAGGGAACAATTTTGGATGAATATCTGCTTTTAACCAGTCTCCCACAGCAAACGCCATCTCGGGGCAGGAGCAGTTGCATTTCCATAATGTGGTACAAGAGCCCTGGGCTCTGGGCAGGAAATCCAGCCCAGACAATGATGTGGATCTGCTGCAGCAGCTGTCGAGCCCTGAGCAGCTCCACGCGGGGCTGGACTGGCAATGCTGGGCCCACAATGCCCAGTGCAGGGGCTCCTGAATGGGAAATTTCCAGCTGGACTCAACAGTGATTCCTAACAGATGAGGCAAATCCAAGGAACACCTGTTAGCTTTGGGAAGAAGGGGAAAAAATCAGCACCAAAATGTGGGATGAATCATCACAATATAAAGGCAGGAAGAGTGTTAAAGGGAAAGAATGGATTTGCTTTCAGATCTGCGAGCGACACAAGAATATTTAATATTTGTCACATTCTTTCTAGCGGGACGGTGACTCATTTAGATCAGGATCCTTTCATAATTCAGCTTCAACTAAATTACAAAGGGAGCTCTCAAACAAAGAGCACATTAAAGATGGGTTTGAAGAAGACAAAGCTCCAAAGGAGCTCTGAGCCCTGCACGCTCCCTCAGACGTCAGGCCAAAATAAATAGAAATCACAACGAGGAGGTGCTGGGCTGCTGGTGGCAGCTCTTAAACAGAACTCCCTGGAGTTTAAAGGCACCGATTCCACACATGGTGATGCCTTTTGGGGCTGCCTAAAAACAAAGGCCAGACAGAGTGGAGGGAATAAAAAGCAGTTTTATTTATTGAAGGGCCTTCAGGTACATTCAAGGCAAACCAAGCCCCCAGGGGCTGCACCCAAAATGGACCATGGGTCATGGGTTTGCACACTTTTGTAAATTAATCTTTAATCTTCCAATTCCAGCTTCAGGTGATGAAATCATTGACCCCCAGTTTGCTCCCCCAGCTCACTTTTGTTTCCATCTCTGCCCTGAGGCACTGAGGGGTCCTTGATTGCCAGGCCTGGAGAGGAATTGCTGTGTCTGCCCAAAATTGGGACAGCAGCAGCTGGCACTGGGTGTGGAGTTCAGAGTTCCACACCAAAGAACTACAGGGCTATAGAGAGATGGAAAATAAAAAAGCTGAAATCCTAAAGCATCATTCCCCCCCTTTAGAGACTTGATAAGGCCTCTACCTTGTTGAGTCTCTATACTAAATAGATATTGGACACGAAATGAGCACACAGAAGCTTGGTAAGTTCAAAAGAGAAAAAACCCCAGTTTTATTCAAACATCTGGTATTTATAGAATTCCAAAGGTGACCGTGGACTGGAGGATGGAATTACCATCTCTCCAACCACACTGCTCCAAAGATCAATTAATCATTTCTCTCCACTAACAGAGAAATATGTAAGCTATTCTATTTATCCATTAAATTGTGTGGGAGCTCTGACTCTCAAATATGGAAACATCAGAAGGATAAAGAAGTTTTATGAGAACTTTAAAACTTTCAAAAGAACTATAAAAGAAAACTTAACACTTTTAAAAATCAAGGCAACAAATACTAATAATTTGTTTCTAACAGTAAATATCTACAATTTTATATTGCCCTGCAATGGTGAATGCAAAGGGGGCCCAGTCCAGGCAGGATGAGGGTGGGCACCTTCCTGGAGACAGGATGGGAGACCCAGCACAGCAAGAACAGGAGGGAGCTCTGTGCTGGGAAGGTCCTCACGGGGTCTGTTCCAATGTCTCACATGCACAGGTCAGAAACAAGCATGGAAGGAGTTTTCACTACGTTTTCCTAATTGTGCCTAAAATCAAGACATTTCAAGCTCAGGGAAAGCTTTTTGCTCCAAGAAAATCTTGTTTCTAACTACACTCTGAACCATAAAGACAAATCCTGCAGAATAAAATCAAGACTATTTTAAACTTATGAGTCAGATTTTGTCTTCATTCCCACCACAGAAGTAATTTGTTACTTCAAATTAAGATATTTGCTTTACAGAAACTGCTGTTATTCAGGCATTATGTTACCTGAGGAGTAACACAAATTGGAGTGCAGACATGCAGCACTGGGGCAGCTCCTGACCTACTTCAGATCATCTCTGCCATGTCTCAGAGCTTTCAAACATCACCTGGAATGAAGCAGGTCAGGAAGAAATGGGCTGGGAAACGTTTAAGGTTGCCACAGAATCAATTGAGTGTGAATGAGAAGCCTTTTGGGAGGTCTGTCTGTGCTGAGCTGGAATTCCTGCTTTGATCTTAAAAACTTCTTCCCAGACAAGTGGGTTAATGAAGACCATCAATAAAGAGGCCAAAATACCTTGGGCACCTTCTGGCAGAGATTCTGAAAAGGTTAATGGATGAAATGGAAATCCAGCCTGCCACGTGCCTGCTGCATTCCCACATCTGTGCTTGGAGGGAGCAATTCCCTGCATGTGCTGGCTGGAAAGCTTTTGGGAAGCTGGTTTGGATAATGCTGTTATTAGCAAAGGGAAAAATAGGCTAAATGTCAGAATCTGAGGTATTGATGATCCCGAGATTGTAGAAAGTCTCTGTCTGTCAGCCCTGCTGCCAAAGAAGAAACCATAATTCGTCTGTGCTGGTTTTAAAGTTTGTTTATTCTTGCTTATCTATAACATGTTCTGTCTGTCCTGCAGGGCTCCGCCCTCAGTGGGATGTTACAAACATTCAATACCAGAAACTCCCTGGGCTGGATTGACAAGAACGTGCCAATATCTGTCACCTACGTTGGACAGTGTGTCCCCAGCCTGAACCAACAGAAAAATGCCAACACCACAGTGAGACATGGAGGGCATGAAGGAGGAGAAAAAGGACAAGGCACACCCAATTTCCTCCAGCTTGTCCCATTTGGACCCCTTATCTAGAATCCTAAAATTTTACTTTTGCACCCGTGCCACACTTAATTATTACTGATATGAAACCCTCAGACCTGGTAATTCACCCTGTAAGACTGAAAACTCTTTTCCATGGGCAGAGATCACAGCCAGTGTCTCTGGGGGCTCTGTCCAGGGGGTTCCTGAGCCCTGCCAGGGTCCCAGACCTGCCAGGGCAGCCAGAGGGAAGCCCTGGACTCCCACAGCTAAATAATAATGTCATGTGGGTCATCAATATCTGTGGTCTCCAGAACACCAGCAGAGACCCTGACAAGGGAAGTGAATGTGCTTTATTTTATTAAATCAATGAACTGTGGACACAGTGTGACTGCAGAAATTGTGTCACAGCAGGATTTCAAGCATTGACACTTCTGAAAGAGTGGGCACACTGGAACACTGGATGGGCAAACCAACAGGGACTGAGCAGTGTTGTCACCACACAGCTCCCATCACAGCTGACTTGGGAAACTCATCTGCTGTCCAAAGATGAACTCTATTTATTCATTTATTCTGCCTTTCTTTGGAATGCTGGGATAACAAGTGCCCAGGACCGAAAACACTTGGTTTGCTCTGGAAGCGTTTCCCCGTGATGTTCAAACCTCTTTTCTTGGCTCAGTTGGGGTAAAACGAGCACAGGAGTGTAATTGTCCCAGCCCAATCTCCTCCCAAAATAAGTGACACAGTGGCGTTTACCTGAGGGAAATGATCAGTTATGGAAACTCCTCCCTCCTGAGCTGGGCTTGTGCTGCCAGAGCCATTTCCTCAGGGTTTGCACACTCCCTGTCCCTGCAGTCCCTTCACTCTTCCCACACCATCCAACACGACTCCAGATGTTCCCATTACCCACAGAAACCCCTAATCCTCTCCTGAACCCCACAAAGCTCTTGGCTTCACGCCACTCCTGCAGGAATTCACTCCACGGGTTAATTATGCATTTGCATAAATATTTATTTTCTTTAAGGGTTTTCATTCCGCTGCCTTTCGCTTTCATTGCAAGTCCCCTGGTTCCTGTGTTATAAGAGAGGCTAAGTGCAAGTGCCAGATTTACTTTTTGTGTGTGGCAATTCATTATTGGGATATCTCCATCGTGTGCCCTCTTTATGTCCCCTCTCTGCACTAAACCGTCCCAGAGTTTTAATTCTTCCCTCACACAGAAGCAATTCAAGCCATTTGCCATAATTAAAACAATTAATTTCAGGAAAAATCCAGGCTGTTACACAGAGAATTCAGAAAGGAGAGAGGAATAAGTTGAGAGAATCACTGAGCATCCTCCACCTACTGGGACTTTTTGGAAGCTTTTCCCTGCACACATTTCCATGCAGAGAAGCCCACTGCTCTCAGGCAACCCAGCTAATAATATTTAAGTGTTTTAATAATCTGGTAAAGTGCAATGAATGTGTTTAATTTATTAAGAGTTTCTGTAGCAGCGCTGCTGGGTTTGAATTCCTGTTTACAAGAATTTAAATTTATTGCTACAGCACTAACTGATGGGCCTGCTTTTCCCAGGAGCAGCAACTTGAGATGAAGAAAACTAAAAGGAAATTCTTCTGTCCATAAGAATCTTTAGGACACAGCACTAAAAATGTATTTACAATGAAACTGAGATAGAGACTTTTTGTAGCTGAACTTTAGTCTATGAATATTTAACAACACCGACATCTAATTAACATTTCAGCAGAGATGACCTTTCTGAGAAACAGGTATGTCTATATAAATATATATAATTTTTTTTGGCTGATAAGATGGTATGGATGACACGTCCTTTAGGAGGGACTGGACTTCAAGAAACATCTTTAAACCTTGTGGTTTGTTGGGTAAATTCCTTACCAGATTGTAAATAACTGAGGCGAATTAAATGACAGCCAGGTCATTCTCTTCTTCTCCCCAGAAGTTTTGGAAAAACAAGTTTGTGACACAAGACATGGTGTCATCTCTGAGTGAAACACTCTTGGCTGCTCAATCTTCAGCTCCTTTCCTGCTGCAATTCTGTCTCCCTTAATCCTTCTGTGTTCTTACAATAGACTCGTGTGTCAGAGTCCAGGAATCCCTCTGGCTGCCCTGGCTGTCCCAGACACTGGCAGGGGCTCAGAGACCCTGGCACAAAGTCACAAACACCTGTGGGTTCGATTTTAGTCCGTGGATAAAAGCTGCCAACTTTGTGTGAGGAATTACAAACCACAAGGGTTTGAGTAGAGTGGTAGTTAGATTAACATAGGGTGGAAAAGTAGAATTTTGGGGCTTTTAGAATGGGGTTCAAGGAGACAAGATGGAGGAATTTGGGCATGTCCTGACCTTCTTCTCCTTCTTCTTGCCATCCATGTCTTGGTGTGATGGTGACACTTTTCTGTTGGTTTAAGGTAGAGACACACTGCCCAACATAAATGATAGATATTGCATGTTATTGTGAATACAGTACACATAATTTTGAATATAAGATGTAAACACCGCCCTGAGGGCAGACAGAATGCCATGGCTGAGCTGCTGGACAGAGCTCAGCAGGTCAGAGAGAGAATGTTCTAGAGAAGGGAAAATAAACAACCTGGAGAAGCTGATCCTGCACATCCAGACTCCTTCTTTGGCTGCACGGGCTGGGAAATAAGAACTTTTACACCCTTGGGGTCATCCTGACACCACAGACCCTGAGACTCATGTTTCTGAAGTAATATTTGTGTAACTATTTGTTTTGGAGCTGTTTGTAATCATATTTAGGTAGATCAGTGAAAATAAAGAGTGGATTGGCAGGGGGAGCAGCAGAGAGGTGAGAGAACATCCATCCCTGCACATGGGGACCACCCAAACTAGGACATTTCTCATTTCCATCAACCTTAATTCAGTAAAAAGCCAAAAAATAAAACAGCCAAAAATCCTCTGCTGATCTGCCTTGATAAATACGATCAGTGAAGTCTCAAGCCATGACACAAAGCGTTCCACTCTGGTTAATTAGCCTGGCAGCCAGGGGAAATGCCCAGAACTCTTTGATACCTCCCCTTTATTGCACTGAAAGGAAAGCAAGATGTTATTCACAAACCACATCTAAAGGACAAGCAGAGCTTGTTTATCAGCCTCGGAGCCTCCCACCACTGTGCAGGGCCCTGATGATTTCCTTTATTAAACTCAGCCCTTCACCAGAGCTCTGCAGAGGGCTTGGATGGACCCTTAAATCAAATCCACAAGAGTTCCTGAAGCTTCTGAACAAAGCTGTGTTGCAGCTGGAGGATGTATTTATTTGTCTTGTTTTGTAACAACTTCTCACAAAACAGCAAAGCCTTTGTTTGACCCTTTACTGAGATTAACTACAGTGAATTAGTTATTCTTTGGTCTGAGGAAAACTAATTACTCCACATGAATCTAAGACAAGAGACACTTTCTCCTTCCAAGGGCAAGAAGAGCCCACCCTGCTCAGCCAAGCCTCCTTTTGAAATGTTTAACGTGGAGCAAGAAGCTGAGCTCCATAATTCAGTTCCTTCACGGCTGGCTGCACCAGGAGCAGCAGCTCTGAGCCAGCCCTGCAGAGCTTTGGGTGGCCACAAACAACTCCCCAGGCTGCCCAAAGATGGGGGAAAATAGTCACAACCACATCCTCTCTTCCAAGGATTGCCACTTTAACCAGCTTTCTCGAAAAAAAACACAATTGTGGTAGAAAAAAGGGGGAACAAATAGTCTCCAAAAGCAAATCTGCACAATTTGTTATCCACCGTGACTGTTGCTGCAGTCAGGTAAGAAATGCAGAATTTATGTTTGATAAAAAGGCTGTGATTTAACTGCCTGCAGAAATAATATGCTGAATAACATGTTATTCCTTCCTGTATTTTTTGTGGCTGGTTTGTTTTTGGGGTGGTCTGGCTTTGTTTTGTTGTTGTTTTTGGTTTGTTGTTTTGTTTTTTTTTTTGTTTGTTTGTTTGGGTTTTTTTTGGGAAAATGCAGGATGGTTGAATTAAATGTTTCACATGATAGAAGAATAATGTCTATTCCTACAGGAATAAAACCACATCTGCACTTTGTACCCCCAGGTTCTTCCACCCTCACACACGGCAGGATCAGGAATCTCCAGCAGGAATCCAGCCTGGATTTCCCCTGGGATCAGCACTTTGCCTTGCGTTTCTACAAGCAGCCAACTTTTCTCTCCCTTGTTTTGATGACAATGGTTGTTTGGCCATCCAGCCTCAGTTCCAGCTACAATAACCTTCTGGACAAAACATTTCATACCATCACTCCTGCCAAAAATTTAATTGCATCCAACGATGCATCAGAAACAAAAGTGTTACCTAATGAACTTTTTCCTTAACTTTATTTTTCCTTCTTCACTAACTTCTCAAGGTTGCTGGAATGCAGATCTTACCCCTGCATGAGAAGTCACCAGTACCCTGACTGCTGGTTTTGGGGGCTGCATCTCCTGATCCAGGCAGCAGGTTGGTCCCTGATTTGTTTTTTTGAATTATTTATATTAAAAGTTTGAGATGGTTCACACACAAAGATGGGCACCAGCCCAAGTTTCAGCCCAGCTGAAGCAAAGATTCACTAGTAGACAGGGATGTGCTTCCCTGTAAAATTAAACCAAGTGAAGTGCCACAACTCTGGTGGCACCTGGGGACTGATGAGCACAGGAGCTGGACACATGCCCAGATTTAACATCAGCCTACCTAAGGTTACAAATACACTTAAGTATCTTTTTCCATCAAATCTCTCTCTTTTTTCTTAACAACTGAGTACCAGTATAAAGTACCGGCCCAAGTGATCTCATGAATGTGGCTCTGAAGCTTTTGTTAAAACAAATCCATCTTTGTGGATGCATTTTGCAGATTTTGTGTTGACACCAAAGTGAGTTGTGCAGCCGGCTGAACATTCCCTCAGTTTGTCATTCCTGACAAAGATAAGGAACCTGGTTAAGATATAAAACTGAGATTTCTAAGGAGCACAGAATCATAGAAGAGTATGAGTTGGAGGGGACATTAAAGCTCATCCAGTGTCACCCCTGCCCTGGCAGGGACTCCCTCCACTGTTCCAGGATGCTCCAAGCCCTGTCCAACCTGGCTTTGAACACTTCCAGGGATCCAGGAGCAGCCACAGCTGCTCTGGAAATTCTATTCCAGGGCCTGCCCACCCTCACAGGGATGGATTTAAGTGGGTTTGGATAGAAATCCCAGAGCAGATGACATCCCTCATCAGGAAGGTTTTGAGAGCACTGCTCTTGTGCTTGGCTCTTTGAGCCGTGTTGGGCATCCGAGGTGTGAGACTGAACTTCTCCCTGGCATTGTGCGAGGTCACACAGGCAGCAGGTGAGAACCTGACCTTCCCAGAGCCCAGAATTCCAGCTGTGACATTTACACAGATCAAACATCCCCTGCTCTGAGCGGGACTTTTCCATTTAGCCAACTGCCAAGTGTCACAGCCTGACATGGATCATTCTCCACTGCTGATGGATGAGCAATTCCCTGCCCAGCACACGGGCTTGGGATACTCTGTTTGCCATGAACTTTTACAGGATGAGAGCCCAGGAGGCCTGGGGTGTGTACAACACAAGAACCCTACAACAAACATTAAGTTCCTGTCATTTCTGCTCTCACTGGCATCAGGGTCAGGCCACTGACATGATTTTTCAGAACACTGCCTTGGAGCTCTCCATGGGCAGGACAACAGAATCCTGCCACAAATCCATCAATTTTACCCTGCCAGGTAAATTCCTACCTCTTTCCTCTCTCTTCCACTCTCATATGCACCTCTATTATGTTTAAAAAAACAAAATTGTTCTCAGTAGCACTAAACAGCTGATGTGATACTTACAGAGCTCCTCTGAGAATTCCCCTTTCCAGAATTTTTTTGCAGCACAACTCTTAATGCCGATTCCCAATGACAGCTATTTTAGTTTTTCAGTATAATGCTGTTGTTTTTTCTTTAATACCAGAGTGATTTCTGGTCTGGGGAAAATGTCATTAAGTATTGCCCTTTCCTACTCACCTCTGATGAGATCAGAATGGGCACAGGCAAAGCCCTCGTTGCTCCTACCCACAAATCAATATTTACTGCAGCACAGAAGGAGGGACAGAGGATAAAAAGACATAAAAAACTCCATTTCTAATGACAGCTTTCCTTCCTCACCCCTGTTCTTCCAGGTGCTGTTTATTAAGAGCGAGTGAACAACTCCTGATGGTTCAGTTCAGCTGCCAGAAGAACTGCAGCAAGCTGAACATTCTTATCTTGTTTCTCAGCTCACCTTCACCACGGTCCCTCTGCTTTTCTCCAATTCCGAGCACGGATTTGCAGCCACCTCCAGCCCCACTTCAGACATCCAATACAGGAAGCATTTCTATCATTGTTTTTATAATTTTTTCACACTCCTTTACAGCTGGATCCCAGCTGCACTTCAAGGAGACCGAATAAAATGCAGTGAGAGGGTCAGCAATGACTCCTGAGTTCCAGAAGTCAAGAGTTCGACTCAGAGGAAGGAACTTGTCTGGTCTTCCTTGGAAGTTGGTGGTTCAAACATGCTACACTGAATTTTCTGGAAATTGTGGCTGTGAAGTCTTGTGAACACCTGCCATTCCCTCCCAGCATCTTTTCTTTGAGTTCTGGTGGAAAATTAATTAAATCCCACAAATTTAGGACCCACAGGTGACTTTGAGCCCTGAAATCTCACTTCTGCCCTGGACAAATCGCCGAGGTCTAGACATTGCAACCTGTGCAATTTCTCAATTTAATTTATTTTTCATAAACCTAATTTATGTTACATGAATTCTCATATTCTTGCAGACAATTCAGCAGAGTCACCCTGAAACAGCAATGCTCATTTTCTGACTGGAATCCAAAAGAAATACATAATATTCCCTGTTTAAAAGAGAGCTCAAACTACTCCCTGTGAGATCATTTTGCTATGTTAATACTTCAGTAATTTTTTCATTCATTCCATTTTTCATTTATGCCATCTACTATTTTTTTCTTTTAATAATAATGTTTTAAACCTTTTTCTCTTCCTGTTGTATTGACTACTGTAAATCCTCAAACTCATTACTTGCAGTCTGCATTTTTTAAAATTATTGCTTGCCTTTTTTTGTATTTGTCACCCAGTTATTCAAATGAAGGCCAAATTCCCTTTATCTTCCATTATCATTCTAGAATCAGCCTTGCTGTCAGCACTGTCAATACCAGGAATAATTCCATTCCTCCTTCCAAAAACATCCCTGAACCCAGATAAACCAGTACATAAGAAACCTCTTTGAGACAGTTCTAATATCCTTTTTTTTCCTGCCCAGTTTCTCCATTGATCACCTCTGTTTTGGGCTTGAACAAACTGAAATCACCTGGTTATAAAAATATCATGACAAAAGCTTAGCACAAGAAAGTGATACAGTTTTGCCTAAAAGTGACTCACAGTAATAACAGATGGATTTTTTTATCAGTGATTTCCATGGTCCAGCCTTGTGCTATGGAAATCTGTTTTCACTTCAGAATTTGACTGATTCTGAGCTTTTCTCCACCAGATGTTGAATCCTCAGAAAACATCATGGAATCATTGATGTTGGGAAAGACCTTTAAGTCTTCAAGCCCAACTGCCCACCACCAAACCATGTCCTCAAGTGCCACACCCACACGGTTTTTTGAACATTTCAAGGATGGAAATTCCACCACTCCCCTGAGCAGCCTGTTCCAATGCTTGGCAACCTCTCCACGAGGAAACTTCTCCGAATATCTGCTTTTCCTGGTGCAAACGAGCCCATTCCACACACACACAGGGAGAGAAGCACAACATTCCCATTAGCAGAGTGCTCACATTCACATTTTTGTGGTTCTTAAGCAGAATTTGTGTATAAAGTAAAAATCCTCCACTTTCACCTTGCCCACTATCAAGACAGAAGTGTGGGCTCTGTGCCCTCAGCTCCACACATGGGATTTCTGACACTGACCCCACAAGAAAAGCCCCTTAATCCCAAATATCACAGTAGCTGAAAACAACTCCCAGAAGAAAGAAAAAAACACAATTTATAGGGCTGCTGCAAGTATTAACTCATTTTCTCGCATGAGGTAATCAGCTTGTCTAAAATATTTCATCCCTACCCACAGAATCTATTTTTTTCTTGGCCTTTCCAGTGCCTACCATGGCAGCAGGGTAATTTAATGCTGCTTCGAATCTTCTGTGACCTGGGGCTCCAGCACCAGCTGAGGAGCTGTCTGTGCCTGCTTCATGTGATTCCAAAGTTCTGCTAAATTTACAGCATCAATATTGAGGATTTACCTTCATTATTCCCTTTTTTTTCCTTTAATTTTACAGCATATCCCTAATAAAAATACTTTAGCCACTAAATCACCCTGTGCTGCACCATGTTTAGGTTTGAAATATTAAAAAAAAAAAATCCAGGAAATTAGGAAAAAGTCCTTGCTGTTCCCAATTCCTTCACACCCCTCAGGTCCTGGTTCTCACCTCTGCACAATACCAGCCTTGAAACACTTGTGTGTGCGTGTTTTCTTCCACTGGCAGCTAAACAAACAACACACACATTAATTTTAATGAGCACCTCAAGGTTTTCCTCTAAAAGAACTCTGAAGAATATTTAATAGCTGAGATAAACACTCCATTAAGGTAAGGAGGTTGTTGAGCATTACGGTTCCTTAAATATTGTCCCTGTGGAGATCACATTGATCATTTAAAAATTGTACCCGTGGAAGAGAGAGAAACAACCGAGTGCAGGTGGTGGGGGAGAAGATGTGAGGGGAAAATTTGTGATGGGACACTGGGGTCAGGCCAGAATTTCCCTGCAGAAGAAGAAAAACAGGGTTTTTTGGGGAATTTCCAACCCATACTGCCCAAACCCCTCTGAAGTCCAGCCAGGAACTGGAGACCCTCCAAGGATCTGGAGACCCTTCCTATCTTCTCTGCCCTCAGATGGAGCTTGAAGAGTGAGAATTCCTCTCTGCAAAAAGGGATTTGGGAGCTCAAGATCATCCTGCTGTCTGCCCTGGTGTACCCAACCCTTGTCCCCAAACCCACCTGTGGCTGGGGGGTGGTTAATGCCACACCAAGGCAGTCTAACACTCAGGACAGCACAGAAAAACAACATTTGATCAGTGTCAGAGCTGCCTGTCCTGTCTGGATGTGGTTTTTAAACCGTGTGGAAATCAAACCCTGCCTGCCCTCAGGATTGGAAATGGTGCCCATCGCTTTCAGAGCAAGACTGAGCCAAACCTCTGTGGGTGTTCCACTTCAGGGCATGGGCACCGCACTGGCCTGGGGGGATCCACATGGAAATCCCCACTTTTTTCACTGTTCACAGGTACCCATGTGCCAAACCCCCTGAGAGGCCTGAAAGGAGAAGGACATTTTTCTGAGGCACACCAATGTAGCACAAAGATCATCCAAACACCCCACCAAATCTGGGCTGGAAGAACTCCCAGACTAAAGATTCAATAGAAGAAATAGTATTTCTTTTATTATTCAATAAAATAAATAGACTGACAGACTGGATATTCAATCAAAACCCTATAGCTTGTTAGACCATCAAAGTAAGTTAGGCTTGATCTAAAGAGTACATGTGATAATGTCTTCAAAATCCTACCTAAATCCTAATCTGGCAACAAAAGGTAATTTTGTTATCAAATTTTGCCTTTTAGAAGGCCACTATGTCCATATAACACTGGTTAAAAACAGTTGAGACAGAATTATTTTAAAGGAGCAAATCCTTATCACAGCATGCTTAGGAAAAGTGTCTTTAATGAAAGGAAAAAAAAAATCCTAAGTCAATATATTCATTTCATCAGAAATTCCAAAGATATTCCATTACTTTTAATTCCCCTTCTGTGGGTCAGCTCTCACTTTTGAGCTCCTACACAGAATAAACTGTGCATCATCAAAAGTTATAAAAACTTGAAAACATTCATTTTATGTGCTAGGCAAAGATGCAAAAATGAGGCAAAATGCCAAAGCAGAAATGGCATAAAAATAGCCAACAATTTTTTAATCTGCAGAGCCTTTTACCTCCACTACCAGCTGAACCATCTGTTCTGCAGTTGTTCAGGTCTGCAGGAGGAAAAGTGTAAAAACTCAAATGTTGTGCTGTTTAAAGCTGTGACAACCTGCAGGGTAATGAAGTTTCATAATAAATAAGTAATAATAACAATAATGATTTCTTTTTAAGAGTGCAACCAAAATAAATCTGCAAACCAAATTTAAGATGAAAAGATTTGATGGCTGAATATGTCTTCAAAACAAGTTTGATGTTCTCCAGCTCCTGAGCAGGTGACAGATCCTCCCCTAACCCAGGAATGGGTCCTGGCTCACCTGCTGCCTCTTATCCACAGGAGAGGAAGCCAGGACAGTGACGGCAGCTCTTATTTGAAACCTTGAGACTTTGCTCTTGCCTTTCCCCAATAAAAACTTCCTCAAGAAACACCCAAAACTCATTTACTCCTGCCATGCCTCGGTTTCCCTGATGCCTCAGGTTTAACTTTTCTTCTTTTTCAGATTCTGAGCTGCTTTAGTGTGTGGGTCTGGGTTTCACCTTATGGGATGCTGAGCTCTCCTCACAGAGCAGAGACAAAACAATTCCTGCTCCAGCTGGGCACCAAGGACAAATGATCCAAACCTCAGCCCAGGAGCACAAACAGCGTGGGCTGGAGAGAGAAAAACAAGCAGGGTGGGACTGATGGGCTGGAGCTGGAATGGGACAATGAACTCCAAGGTGCCAATGGAGCAGAACTGATCCCAGGGAGAGCCCCGGGAGCGCTCGTGCATTTTGGGACCATTTTGGGTCATTTGGGTGCAGCCCTGGCTGGGCTCTGGTGCTGCCCAAGGTGGATCCATGGAGGAGATCCTTGAATAAATCCCTGCTTTGTTCTGGGACCCTGCCCAGCCTCTGCCCAGCTCAGCCTGCTCAAGGCATCCCCACCAGGTGAAGGGGATAAAGGCAGGGAAAGCTGGGAGGATCCACGAGGATGGATCATCTCCTCTGGGACCATACAGATGAGCAGGAAGGTCACAAGGTCAGATAACACCACATTCACCCCCAGATAATCCTTTTAGCAGATCAACAGAACCACTGGGCAGGTTCAGGGAGGGTCACACCCCAGCAGGGCCAGGGCAGAGCTCCAGCTCAGCAGACCCTGCTGCTCCAGGTGTGGGAATGTTTCACCTGAAGGGGAATAACCACAGGGATCCCTCCATGCTCAGATGGTTTCCAGCCTTGTACCCAGGGATTTCACTCTTAACAAAATAACCACTCGAAAAAATTGTTTTACGCACCTCCTGCCACTTTTAGACTTCCAAACACCCCACCAAATCTGGGCTAGAAGAACTCCCAGACTAAAGATTCAATAGAAGAAATAGTATTTTTTTTATTATTCAATAAAATAAATAGACTGGCAGGCTGGATATTCAGTCAAAACCCTACAGCTTGTTAGACCATCAAAGGAAGTTAGGCTTGATCTAAGGAGTACATCTGATAATGTGTTCAAATCCTTCCAAAGGGGCTTAAATACAGATCATACTTTATAAAATTGGCTCAGTGGCCTGAAACCAGGAGATTCTGTCCCATGAAATGCATCTCACTTGAGCAGCAGATTTGACATAGATCAGAGTTTTAATGGCTTTGCTGGAGTTCTTGGGCTGAGCTCTCTACACCTCCAAAGATGAAGCATTTGGGAATGTTTGTTTCTGCTTTCCAGCTAAAGCAAAATTAAGAACTGATGGAGGATGAAATCCAGCTGGGACACACTCTACCCTTCCCCTTTTACATGACCTTCCATACATCTTTTCCTGCATCTTGTCAAACAGAGAGGGACAAACATGTTGATGTGAGCAGCCACTTCAATGGGAACGCACAATTTGTGCCCTCCTCCTTTCCTCTTCCAGCAAAACCTTCCTGATCCCAAGGATTCCCTTCCTCACTGTGGCACAAACAGGAACTTCCAGAGTCCAACCCATTTCCCAAGAGGATTCTGCAATTCCCCAAGCCAGGTAAAGCACATTCCCAATCCCTGATTTCCTTCTGTCCATTGGTTACGCACCAAGTCTGCAGCAGACACTCTGCAGTCCCCAGAATTCTCTTCCTGGGGATTTCATTTAATACAAATAGTATGCATTAACAATGCATATTTTGTTTCTTGGGGGATGGTTCTCCATAACTCATTCATTATTTATGTTCTTTTAATAAGCTGGAGATGGCTGCTCTGCACGCCCCGGCTTCACCACTCAAAAATCTCCTCAAAGAAAGGCTGAAACCTTCCATATCCCTTTAAGGGATTTTGGGTAGAATTAATAGTACACATTAATAATTCAACTTCTTTTTTTTTTTTTTTTGCCTGGTGGTGGATGACCAGTTTTCACAGTGGCTGAGCAGTTTTCACACAGCAATACCAATCTGCATTAATAATGCAATTTTCCCCCCTCTCTTTCTAAGTGGCTGATGGGTAGGTTGCTTATGAAATAATCAGCTTTGATAATAGGTAGTTTTACTTTGCAGTGAGGCTCACAAAGTGTTGCAAATGTTCACTGAAGACAGAATCCATCAATCCCCTCTGCTTTTCCTGTGAGGAACACTGGAAGGATTCACCCACCAACCACTTCCTCCAAGCCTCTAGAGCAGAGTCTAAATAAATACTGGAAATTCCTCCTCTCCTCGTGACCAGCACTGGGAATTTCTACTCCCACCTGCCGGTAGGAATAAAATTTAAAATCATTTCACCTTTACATGAAAGGGAAAAGGAAGGAAAAATCAAGATAATCAGAGAATCACTGAGGTTGGGAAAGCCCTGGGGACACTCAGGGGCTCTTCTGCAAGGAAGGCCTTAAAACCCCCAAAAATCCCTTCTAGCCTTAAAATATTTCTTTGCAATCTCAGCAACAATCCCTTTCTATCCTTCATCCCCTCTGACCCTTTTTTCTGGTTTATGAGAAACCAGTTTGGAAGGATTTCCTGCCCTTAATGGTTTCCTGGCTATTTTTTCGTGCAGGATATTGTTATAAAAGCAGGTGATAGATTCAGGTATTGATTCCCTTTAAAGCTGGCTTATCAGATGGGAGAGAGATTTTTATCTCCCTGCCACCTCAGGGCCCAGAGCTTTTAGTAGCTGGACATTATGAGTTTGAAACTGTCCATTTAAAGGAGATATCAATATATCACTCCATGTTTATAAAATACAGGAAGCTTAAATGCCACGGAATTGCATAATCTATACAGCTGCTGGAAATGTCCACAATATTTAAATGCATAAAACCAGTAATTTCAACACAACAAAACAAGAATAAACAAGAAAGGGAAGGGAATAGGAAAAGAAATGGTTTTATCTGCCTTTGCAGTTTAACTGGAATTTATTTTTAGTTAATGATAACAGACTCAAAAAGTATACAAGCACTGAGCAATAGCAGAAGTGTCATTTGGAGCAGAGTTAAACACATTTTCGCTGTCATTAATCATGGCAAAAGTGACAGAAGAAAAATGAGCTGGCTCTGTATATCGAATGTATTAATTCTCCCTGCAGATTGGCTCAATGCATGAGCAAGTAAAAACAGGTAAACCTCTGCAAAAGGAGAGGAATGGCACTCTCAGGCTTTTTATTAGCAAGAAATAGAATTGCTTTTTTCCTCAAAGAAAGATTTTAGTAGTTCCAAAATTCCAGAGACTTTTCTTAAATATGGCTGAATAATTATGATGAAAAAATAACTGAACTTCAGCAGCTAAACCCCCTTTTCATAGAGCACATTTTCCTTTCTTTTCCCCCCAGTTCCCACATTTTCTGCTAAGGATTGATTCTTATAAATTTGCTGGAGATCTGGCTAACTTTGTCCTTTAGAGCCACCCCAAAGCTGTGACTTTTACCCCCAAATTATTTAATTTTATTCCCGCCTCTAAGTCATCTAATTACAAAACCAAACCTTATTTGTTGCCTTTTCCTCCCCCAGTTTGGGTAAAATTTCAGCTACTGAGGATGCCCCAGGTGAAGCACACACAGGGTGAGCAGAGGGAATGAGAGGTGAAGGAAACTTTTCCCTTGATTCTGCTGGAATTCCAAGCTGCAAATTTCAGCTGTGAACTTCAGCTTCCTCCCGAATTCCTGAGATGTTCTTGCAGCTCTGTGGCACATATGGAGCCCTTCCTAAAAATACCCACCAGAGCCCTACTTGCAGAGCTGCTGGCTTTGTTGGCACCACAGAAAATCATTGCCAGAAACCCAAAACCAGCCCATTAAACTCTCCACCACCCAGTCCAAAGCTGACCAGAACCAAAAGCAAAGTGGGGAAACTCAAATTCAACCTCAGGCTCGAGTTCTGCCCATTAGGAACAGAGTCCTCAGGAGTTTGAGGAAAGTTTTGATAGAAAGTTTTCTTTCCCTGGAACACTCATGGAATGATGAGCTCCTGGCAAAAGGAGGAGATGGATAACTCTGTAACTCGCAGATTGTTCTGTCCCCAGTTATTCATGTCATCCATCTGCAGCTCACATCTTCCTTCCCCAACCTATTTTTTTTCAGCCTGAAGGTCACGGAAGGGATTTTCTGCTGAAGAGAAAGTGCTAAAAAAGAGGGTGACAAAAAAAAAAAAAAAAAAAAAAAGGGCCTTAGCCACAAACAATAAAAACATTCCAAGCAGCAGCATTATAAATAACTTAAGGTGGAGTTATAGCTGCACCTTGAGATTTGTGGGTGCTGTGCTGTCATCTGGCACTGTGAAAGAGCAGAGAATTTCCTGATTTATTTGGGATAGCAGCTACTTGGAATTTCCTGATTTATTTGGGATAGCAGCTACCTGCAATTTCCTGATTTATTTGGGATAGCAGCTACCTGCAATTTCCTGATTTATTTTTATTTGGGATAGCAGCTGTTTCCTACCTGGAATGGGAATGGAAGGAACTGCTTGGTGGGAGTGAGGGAGAAGCAGAAGAGTTTCAGGTGAAGGCAAAATGAAAGGTAAGGAGTGAGTGAGCTGCAGAAGGAAAATGAGCTGGCTCTGTGTATCTAATGTATTAATTCTCCCTGCAGATTGGCTCAATGCATGAGCAAGTAAAAACAGGTAAACCCCTGGAAAAGGAGAGGAATGGCACTCTCAGGCTTTTTATTAGCAAGAAATAGAATTACTTTTTTACTTTTTCCTCAAAGAAAGTTCCAAAAATCCAGAGACTTCTCTTAAATATGGCTGAAATAATTACAATGAAAAAAATAACTGAACTACAGCAGCTAAACCTCATTTTTATAGAGCACATTTTCCTTTCTTTTCCCCCTAGTTCTCACATTTTCTGCTAAGGATTGGTTCTTATTAGTTTGCTGGAGATAACTTTGTCCTTTAGAGCCACCCCAAAGCTGTGACTTCCCCTCCAAATTATTTTGTTTTATAAACTGCCGTAGTGAAGGGATGTGCAGAGATAGAAAATACTTAGCAAACAACACAAAAACATTATTTTAGTTCTTAGGAAAAGCAACTGAAATCACTTTAGAATTGTGGCAATGTGGAAAAATAAAGAAACACCAGCAAAAATGGGCAAGGTGCAGTGTGGGCTCATGCAGCACCTACATTTTTTAGCCCCAGGCATTAAGAGACAGCTCCTTTGAGGGTGATTTACAGCAAGCCTACAGCCCATCTGCTTTGGAGAGCCAAGACACTAAAGATAATCTCCAAATTAAACAGCAAGATAAACACTGAGCAGGGACACAGCCTTCTCTCTTAACCTGATGAAATTTCGTTTTGCATCTTGTCTGCTAAATGGGAAATAAACCAGGGAAAAGGAGATGAAAAGAATTTAATTCGGTTCCAAAATGATTTAAGCTCTCAGGTGGGTAATTAATAGAGGGCAAATTAAGTTTTAGTGAAATTAATTTCATTATTCTTGGGTAAAGCTGAGTGGTGCAGGTGAGAGAACAACGTGACCCACCGTGGTGAAGCTGCTTTTTGCAAAGGGCTGAGCTGGTGCAGAACTCCTTTATCCTCAGGGAGAGCTGCAGAACATCTCCAGCACATCTCACCCTGAACCAAAATTTCCTTCCTCCTGCCTTGGTGCTCAGGGAAAAACATCCACAGCTCCATGTCAGGAGCTCTGTGCTCCTCCAAACACAGGCAGAAAATGCTGATGAGGCCAGGCCAAACTTCCTGAGCAATGACCATTCTAAAAAATTCAGTGACTACTTCTACTCTAATATTGAAACTTTTGTGACTTCTTGTTCTTCCTGCAAGGTTGGTAAATCATTCCATGCTCAAACCCAAAATCACAGCTGTTTGCAGCTGTGCCAGGGTCCCAAATGCTTCTGAGCTGGACCTGGAACCTCCAAAAATGTCTGAGGGACATTTTGAGTTCCGACACTAAAATAACATTTCAGGTTGGGAATTGCAGTAATGGCAGCAAGCACAAGTGGCAAAAGGGAACGGCAACAGCTCCTGGACAACTGAAGCAAGACACTCACGTGATTTAAAGAGATTTATTTTGTTTTCTGTCTCATTTTTTTTGGTGATTTCAATCATTCCTTCTGATGTGAGGAATTGCTGGAGGTTTGATACGGATTTCTACGTTCAGGAGGTGATAATTCAAGGGAATTTTGGGGGAAATCACTGAACGAGAAAGGGAAATTCGCTGAGACGTTTGTGTTCCCAAAGCACAGAGACCAAATGTAAAGGAATATTTGGAATTCCAGACTAAACAGATCTTCTGGGGAGAATTTGCAAAGTGAAACTATTCATTATGTCAGAATTTAGTGGATCATACAGCTCAATATTTCTCTTGCTCCTGTTTCCAGGGGGTCAGTCCTGTTTCCCTTTATTCCCATGGAATGGAAAGGAGCACATCAGCTGAACACACCCAAAACTCGTTTAAGTTCCTGACATTTCCTGTGGCCAAACTACAAATAAATATTTCTGGCAGCTTCTAGGGTTCAATTTAACCACAGAAAATTCTTCTTCTCTTTCTATGCTTCACTTTAACCACAATAATTTATTCTTCTCTTTCTGTTTTTTCTTGCCTGCATCGTTTCACTGAAATTTGTGTATTCAGTCAGCAGCAGAACACAATTTATTGTAATTGTTCCCTTTCTGGCTGAAATACTAAATATCAATCCTATAAAATAGAAAAGTTGAATAATTATGAAGGATTTCCCACTTCCAAATGGTTTTAAAGGTAGAAGGATCATTGCAGTTTAGCTCTGGATTTTTCCCTTCCTGCCTGTGACAAGGATGGATCCTGGGATGAGGCTGAGGCTCATTTAGTGAAGAATGAGCATAAGAAAAATTAAAAAAAAAAAAAAATTAAAATTAAAAAAATAAAATAAATAAAATAAAATAAAATAAAATAAAATAAAATAAAATAAAATAAAATAAAATAATAAAATAAATAAAATACACTTCTCCAGCCTAAATACCTGTTCTGCACAACCCAAAGATTTTAACAGTGAAAAATGCAGATATAGTTAGAACCCATTTTTTTTCTCTTATTAAAATTATGAGGGTCAAAATCTAGAGCAGAATTTTCATGCCTTTCAAACTGAGACTAAACAATGTCACACCACAATCTCCAAATCCTGAACTTTGCCACTGGTGTGGGAATTGACCCAACTCACAGAAGGAGCTCAGCAACACAAAAAGTTTAACAAAATTTGCTTTAGAAATGCTCATTCAGAGCTCCCAAACCACTGTAAAAATGCTGCCTTAAAAGATCCCCCAAAAATATTGACTTAACCTTTTGTTACTTCACAAATATTTATCTTTGATATTTCATTTTTCACCATTTACAGCTATAACCCAATTAAGGGGAAAAAACAAACCAATATGTAAACATCTTTGCCAATTACAAAACTTATTTGAAAAACAACTCACTAGAAGAGATTTTAGCTCAAGATGAGATTAGTCATGTCCTAAGTTATTTATTTCCCTGAACAAGCATAGAGGAACAATGATTTTATTGTCTTTTTTTTTTTTTAATAGTGTTTCTTTAAAGAGCCAAGAATGGAAGCAAAACATTTTGTTTTAATAAGGTCATGCTGCTTATTAAATAATTTGCATATTGAAGGTTAAATGCTTATCTCTAGACGGTAAAAAAATATTTTTGGCTAACCTTGGGGACTGGAAAAAGCAGGAAGGAGGGTGTCCTGAATGATAAATAAAAGGGGGTTTGTGCTTTTTGGTACCTGCAATTGTTCCCATTCACACCCACTCGAAGGGAGGGAACTCTGCTGAAAATTAAAGCTCATTTATCAGTGATTCTCCTAAAAGCTGCAGCCACATCTCCAGAGATTGCCTTGGCAAGGGACAAGGCAGTGCCACAGCCTGGAATTGTCCCCAGCAGGAACTGGAGAGAAAGGGACAGGGGATGGCAGCGTGGCAAGTTTCTTTCTCTTCAAAAATCACTTCAGTGGAAAATGTAAAGGAGCGTTGCACACTCTGGTGCAGATTTCAAAGCTAAATCCTGCAAGGATTTTCCAGCACACCAGACACCTGAA
Organism: Lonchura striata; assembly: GCF_050655825.1. Lineage (NCBI taxonomy): Eukaryota > Metazoa > Chordata > Aves > Passeriformes > Estrildidae > Lonchura > Lonchura striata. The sequence goes on from NC_140711.1 coordinate 29,162,797, forward strand.
TTTGGCTGGCCAAACCAAACTTGTGAGGGACATCCCTGCTCTTTTCCCAGCTGAGGAAAATCAGATGTTTTCCTCTTCTCCTCCTATTGATGTCTCAGAGTTTAGCTTTTCTATTTTTTCAGGCTCTGTGCTGCATTAATGTGTGGGTCTGGGTTTCACATTATGGGATGGTGAGCTCTCCTCACAGAGCAGAGACAAAACAATTCCTGCTCCAGCTGGGCACCAAGGACAAATGATCCAAACCTCAGCCCAGGAGCACAAACAGCGTGGGCTGGAGAGAGAAAAACAAGGATGGGACTGCCTGGGCTGGAGCTGGAATGGGACAATGAACTCCAAGGTGCCAATGGAGCAGAACTGATCCCAGGGAGAGCCCCGGGAGCGCTCGTGCATTTTGGGACCATTTTGGGTCATTTGGGTGCAGCCCTGGCTGGGCTCTGGTGCTGCCCAAGGTGGATCCATGAAGAGATCCTTGAATAAATCCCTGCTTTGTTCTGGGACTCTGCCCAGCCTCTGCTCCAGCTCAGCCTGCTCAAGGCATCATTATTGCCTTACATTCCCTCTCCTGTTTCCTTATATTCCTATTTATCCCCGAGCCCGTGCTAAGGAAAATCAGACACTGCTGGTTCCACAAGTCCCTGGTGTACAGAAATCCCCACACACACCAAGAACACAGAACTTGAGCTGTCAATACCTTCCACTTACACTGCGCTTATGGACCATTTTAGAAATCAGATCCTGGAGTTTGATTTCTCCAAGTATTTCCCTCCTCAGGACTGTTATTGACTAATCTATCAAAGGATACAGTTCCCAAACGATGCATCAGCATCACCACAAACGCAGCACCAGCCTGATGATAGATTGCTCAATAATGTGGGAGCAGCTGGCAAGAACTTCCAGGGGATCATGTGATCCAAGTTTTATTTGTTTTTTTTTTTGTTGTTGTTGTTGTTGCTGTTTCGTTTCCGAAGTTCAGAACAAGCAGGATGAGCTGTTCACAGGTTGACAGCAAGTTCACACACCAAAATGTTTTAGTTTTGTTAATAGAAATTGAAGGCTGTGGTATCTTCATTTGCAAAGGAAGATGTTGCTTTTAAAATTTCCAACAGTTTTAAATAAATCTGTATCATAATTCCACATCATTCCTACTTCTGATTTTTGCACTCCAGGTCAGTTCAGCACATTATCAGAGCTGCCCGTGATAAATAAGGCTCACGCTTGAAGAGCTCTCATTCCAAAGGTCCCTTTGCCCAGGGATTACAGGGAATATGTGGCTTTACCATCCCTAAACCACATTCCTTATCCTGGAAAAATTAACCCAAACAACCCCAAGAAAAGTGCACAAAATGATTGAGGTTGGAAAAAACCTCAAAGATGATCGAGTCCAACCAGCAGCACCATGTTCACCCCACATTCCCTTCTCCTGCAGAGCTTCCTGAACTACACAAAGGGAAAACTCAACAAGAAAAGCTTTTCAAGGCTTTTCCAGACATGATTTTTTCCTTGCAAGAGAGACTTGCAGCTGACTATTTAGCCATCCCATCCATCTCTATTTCTTTTGCCTTTTCCTTTTAATGTTTTTTTAACTCTTTGGGGCTTTTTGCTTCCATGTTCCCTATCTCCATTTAGCACTGTGACATTATGTAACACCATGAAGTCAGGAAATAAAATATAAATTGAAAACTCTCCATCCTGATCAATCTCAAAGCAAAGCAGCTCTGTCTGGGTGTTACAGCACATTTTCCCATTAGAAAAACTGGCACTTCCACTGTTAAGATTGGATCTCCCTTGGATTGCAGTTTATCTCTGAAAAGGTAAATTGGTCACACTGGTTAGAAGGAAGAGAGAGAGAAGCACAGGAAGAAAAAGGCTCATAAATCAAAAATGGGGTTGTGGTTCAGAAGAAGAGTTGTGAGAGGATATTGAGATTTTCCACAGAGAAATCCAGCATGCTCATGGAAAAGTGGAAACTTTCACCAAAAAGGAGTGGGGAGGGAGGGAGGGAGGGATGGAATCCATGGATGGATGGATGGATGGATGGATGGATGGATGGATGGATGGATGGAATCTATGGATGGATGGATGGATGACCTGGGCAGGCTGTGGAAGCTCCAGTAAAACACTGGGAGCCAGAAGTGGAGATCAGCTGGGTAAAACACATCAGAGGAGTTAAAGATGCACAAGATTTCAGAATTTAGAGGAACTTCTCATGGAGGCACTTCAGAGGAAGAAGGAAATGGAGGTTCTTAGCCTCAAAATGAAGCACGGGAAGTAGAGAAGTCAAACAGCAGATCTGCTTAATTTCTTTGATCTTCCCCAGTTTGGGTTTTAATCCTACATCCTTCTCAACGAGCAGTAATTTCTAGATTATCTACCAACCCCGTGGCTTCTCCATTTGATTTACAGAAGCCTCTTCCACAAGACAAGGGCACTGGTGGATTCCTGTGCTCCAAGCCAAAGCCATTCCCACTCCAAGCAGAACCCCACGCGGATGGAACGAGGCAGCAGGGCTCAGCAGATTTATTTCTGAGCCTGGGAGGACTCGTAAAGGCTGCTAATAGAAAACTCCCAGAGGCTTTGCAGGAGCAAACAAGCAGTTTATAGGTGTTTATCTGATAAAGCCCAGCAGCTCTGGCAGCCCCGGGGGCAGCAGTGCTGCACAATAAACCCTCCCTACCTGAGCTCCACAAAGATGGGATTGTGCCCAGGCTGGAAATGCTCTGCAGCTGAGGTGTAACTAAACCACATTTTAACCACGGTGCCTAATCAGGTCTATTTTTATGTCTAAAATGCAACTTGACTCAGGGGCAGTGTTGTAACATGGCCCCAATCAACAGGAGTAAAATAAATCCCATTATCTGCTTCAAGTGAGGGCTGCGCTCTAACTGGATTTTCTACTACAGAAGAACCCCAAATATTAAGAGAGAAATCAGTATTCAAAGAGAAGATGTTTGTGTGAACACAACTATTGAGGGAATAAAAAGGGACTATTTTCTCTAGTCCAGGGAATCAGTTTATTATTCAAAAGGAAAAAAAGGTGTTGAGCCATCAGCTGAGCTCAATTTGTACTTTAAAGAAAGCTGCAGAAAGCAGAAAAATATGAATTCCCATGGATACATTAAAATATTCTTGGATTTAGGCAAGGCCAGGGGTACTGGCAAACAGCAGGATGGCAGAGAGAAAATGAGCATTTAAAGGGAAGCTACTGGGTCAGCACATTGGAATTATCCAGGATAAAAACGAGGCATGGAGTGCTCACTTTCTAAAATGAAAACAATACTTTTAACAATTAAACAAAAAGAATAAAATACCACAGAGCCAGCAGCTACTCAGTGATTGAGCAGATTTGGTTTCTGGGTGGATGCAGAAGGCCCAGTGCTGGCAAAAAAACAGCAAGGCAATAATCCGGGACCAAAAATAAACATGGCAATGGCTGCTGAAGGCAGAAATCATCGGGGAGATTTTGTGGGGATTGCAAATCATCCAACCATCTGTCCAGGAGGATGAGGCACTCTCTGGGCACGCAGGGAATGAGGAATAAATCACACAGGCAGCCTGGCACTGGCAAAGATGCTCCTGGAAGCTGATCTGGAAAATGATTCTCCCATCAAGGCACTGCAGGAATGAAGCAGGTGCAGGTCAGGGCTATTAATTCCCCCGGATTTCAGATCCAGGCACAGATTTGCCAGATTTGGTCTCTCAATCTTGGGACAATGGAGCCTAAATGGGATTTTTTTGTCAGCATTTGTGGGGTTTTGATGCCAGTAGGAATGGTTAAAAGCAACCAATGAAACCAGTGTGCCTCAAGAGGTGAAGGACAGGGGCAGAAAAGAGAATTTCACAGAAATTAAAAGCTGTCCTGCTGCTGACACAAATCAGCATTGGGCCTAATCCTGCATGGAGATGTTCTCCACCTTTTATTTGAGCTCCTAGAAAACATTCCCAACAGCATTCCATACCAAAAATCCATGGGATTACACAGAGAGATTGGCATGGGGAGAGATGGATTACCAGAGACATCTTTCAGGGACTGAACCCCCAGCTGATTTTTATTTTATTTATAAAAAAAACAGGTCATAATGGATAGGGAATTCCTCTGCTGCAAATTCCTCCTGGTGTGAAGTATTTAAAAGTTGTGCCAGGGTCCCTCTCCCTGATGAACTCTTCCTGCCTGGCCCAGAGCAGGAATAATGCAGCCCATGGAAATCTCATTGTCTGCTTTACACAGATTAATTTGTGATAGGAATGGAATTTGCACAGAGTTAGGGATTACACTGTCTGCATCCTGGACAGGACAGATTTTATACAAGAACTGCTCCAAATCTTCCTGAATTTTAATGCAAAAAAGGTATTTATGTGCACAAAATACAGCCGGGAGCGGATTTCTGCCCGTGTTTTCTGGATTTTTAAGGCTGAATCATTGGTTTCTGTCACTTTATTGCTGCTTTCTATTTCCAGCAAGGGCTGTGGCCTTGGAACAGCCACAAACCTTGGAGCTGATTCTGCCTGGTAAAAACAATTTATCAGTTTTATCCGTCACTTCTGAAATCTGGTCTCATCTGCCTGCTTAGGGGTGTCTTCACGTTTCCAATAAAACATCTCAAATAAAAAAACAAGATGCACAACTTCAGAAGATAGCCACAGCATCAGTTATGTGAGGAAAAGGAACGAGTGCTGCTGATTTTTCCTTTTGTATTTCTGTCTGTTATTTATGCAGTGACTCCTGAGAAGATGGAAGCTGAAAGAACTTTAAAGGAGAGAGGTGAAAAGAAAAATTCCCCTTTTTTTCTGGGAGAGTTTGTACTTCTATTAATAATTTCATCCCTGTTAAAGCACACAGATGCCACCTAAAGAATTTAGAACAATCAACACTGTGCTATGATAAATAATTGTGTTTAAATCTGTGTAGTGAAATAAAATAAAAAATAACAAGACATCATTTTGCTATTATACCTTAATAAATTGCAGCATTTGGACTGATTTTCAATAAATTTTTCTTTTACCAGTGTAAAAAGGCAATTCTGACCTCACCTGGCTGGGCAAAAATAAAGATCCAAGAAGCTATAAAAGAGAAGCTACTCAAAGTGGGACCTTTTTATTTCCTAGTAAAGAATGAAGTTTATCTGTGATTGATCCTGGAAGAAGATTTACAAGTCAGTAAAATGTCACTAAGAGCAACCTGGAAATTGAAACTTTGGAGAAGTTCACAAGATTTTTTTGTTCTGCAGAGCTAAAAAAAACCCAAAAAAACAAACAAACAAAAAAAAGAGATTGTGGGAGTCAAATTTGCCACAACAGAGCTGACATGAAAGTTAAAATTTATAAAAATATGATGTCAGAAAAATAATTCTCACTATTTCTTGCTTGATTATAAAGTACTGGAATCTAAAGAGAGTCTCTGGAATGACAAAGATTTCCAGAAGAAAAAGAATCAATTGAATTCACTCATCTGGAGTGCATGAGAAGAGGGAAAATTCTGTTATCTCCATTAGGAGATGATGGATTTGGACTCCATGGCACAGCTCTGAAATCCAGCTGGCACAAGGCAGCACATCAAGGAGATGAAAATGCAACTTCAAAAATAGTAGGTAGGTTACTTCATGCTTTTTATCAACTTTTTTAAGTTGCTTAAATTTTTGACATCATGTTTTAAAGTGGAAAGTACAAAAATATCTATATTTTTTCTTCCTTTAAGATTAATTTTTAATTTATAAAGTGTAAAGGATTCCTCCACTCTTGCTTGAGAGATCCTCAGTTTGAGCTGACAAACTGCCAGTATTTCAGAGCCATGGACACGTGGATTCACAACAGTTTGACAGAGAAATTAAAATTCAAGTGGAAACTCAAGATTTACTGCAGACTAACAGCAAAGTGGGAAGATGGAAACCCTTAAATGATGCCCAAGTCAGAGTTCCAGCTGTAGCTTCACTGACAGGACATGTGATTTCTTGGGAGAAATAAACCACAATTCTTTGCCTAAATCCAGCACATCACAACTTATTTATGCTCACAAGACAAAAAGGAAAAGGGGAAAGAAAAAAAAAAGGGGGGGAAAGGAAAAAAAAAAGGAAAAAGGGAAAAAATGGGGGAAGGGAAAAAAGGGGAAAGGAAAAACTGGGAAAGGAAAAAAAGGGTAAAGGAAAAAAAGAGGGAAGGGAAAAAGGGGGAAAGGAAAAATAGGGGAGAGGATAAAAAGGGGAGAGGAAAAAAGGAGAGAGGGAAAAAAAGGGGAAAGGAAAAAAAAGAGGGAAAGGAAAAAAAAGGGGAAAGGAAAAAAAAAAGGGAAAAGAAAAAAAGGGGAAAGGAAAAATGCTGGTGGCTGAAGTCTGGCAGGTGTCCACAACCCCTGGCATGGAGGGATTCCCCGTACAAAACAGCTGAAAATACATCCCAAACGTAGTAAATATCTCCAGATATTTGATGTTATGTAAAATTAAATTGAATTAGGTGATGACAGGAAGAAAGGCACTGGGAGAACACAGCCATGCCATAACAGACATTAGGGTTTTGTTCCAGAGTCAGGAAGCCTCAAAATGCAAATTATCACCAGGATTTGCTGACATTTGGAGTCTGTGGGAAAGGGATGTGAGGGCAGATGTGGAAGGGAAAGATCAGAGTGGTTCAGAAAGAAAAATCCTACAGAAATCAAGGCAGAGCTGCTGTGGAAAAGCTTGGGAATTTAGGAATTTTAATGTACAAGGCACAGAAAACGTAATGCACTGCCAACACTTCTGTTTCATCTTTGTCCTTTGTCTTTGACAAATTAAATTTGTCAAAATTTAATAAATAAATAAAATTTAATAAATAAATTAATCCCTTTGGTTTTTTAGGGATAATCTGTTGAAGGCACAGACACCAAGCACCCCCAAATTTAAGAGCTGTACCCCTCCAACTCACTTTTCTCTCCAAAGACCAAAAAGGATTTAACTTAGACAGAAAGATTGAAGGGGAGGTGAGGACTGAAACCCACTCTTCTATAATCCTTTAAAATAATTAAAAATAAAAACTCTGAATCCAAATCTAAGTTCTTCCTGTGTGACCTCCTCAGCTCCAGCAGAGCCCTGCATTAATAATGGAATCAGACAATTTTATGCCTCTTTAATAATGGATGCCAAATATATTTGGGGTTAGGAAGGACAGTGTTCATTTATCGATCATCATGCATTATCTCCAACCTGGAAACTCCTAAGCAGCTTTCATCTCCTGTGCTCTCCTAAATAATTCAGAATGTAATTTCAGTTCGGTTATTTTGTTTGTATCTTTTCTGATTAAACTTGTATTTTTTAATCAGAAGAAAAGCTGATAGACCTGTAGCAACGGGTCAAAATTTCATCTCACGTTACTCAAAAAAAATCCCAAGGAAAACATGTTGAAAAGTCCCCCAAGGGAGGACATTTCTAATTCCTGGTTTTAGAGCCCAGACCTCTGTATTTGTACAGTGTTAGATGCATATTTAATAATTCCTTTAATACCAGTAAAAAATAACTTTGAGCTTTTCTTAAAAGGACATATTCATAGTAGAATTTCTTAAAACTTCTTTGTTCATTTCACCCTAAGTTTGGAGCGGTTCATCCCTGCCAATTCTCAGCATGAAAGCAGAAATTTTGTTCAGGCTTGAAGAGTCGAAAATGAAATTTAAATATGCAAGAAGCAGTCACTAATTTGTCCTGCAGATCTGCATTCCCTCCAAAGGTGAATTCTTGAGTAAAGCACCAACAAACTGCAGCACGGAGATTTACAGGCTCATCTGGGGAATATTTTAATATTAACGAATTTCCAGCAAGGTTAGGGTTTTACTTCCCCTGCCTATAATTAGAGGGGAGAAGAAAGGCTGAGAACAAACAGATGCCATGGCGACACTGGAAAATAAGAAAGAAAAAAGACAAATGGCATAAACAGTGTCTCAGACAAGTTAATTAGAAGAACTCTGCAGTTCCTTAGGCCTTTAAATGGTCAGCTCAAGAGACAAGGCTGTCATAAAGGGATTATCGTGGATTTCACACATCAGTGATCAAGGCCTGCGTCAGGTTTTAAGGAGAAAAGTTGTGCTAGGAGAAAACAAATTAAGAAGAGTTTGTTTTCATCAGTGCAGGGACAAATTCCAAAGCTATCCAGCAGTGGATGCAAATTAATCACCTCATAATAAATAATAGTCTCCTTTGGGAATTGTCAGCTCATCACCTGAAGTGATGCTTTGAGTGCTTCCTTGAGGAGAGAGGATTTAACAAGATGCAGATCATAAAACAGGAATCCAAGGAACTGCTGGACTGTACAACGCTGTGATTAAAAACTGCTTTATTCCCTAATTTGTGCCCACTCTTTACTTAACTGGCGCTTCCTCCCATCTCCCCACAAAGGCACTGGCAGCAATTTTGTCCCCTGTGCCCTGGGTGGCTGATGTGGCTCAGTTTTCAGGAATTTATTAAATGTTGATGACATCATTTAAGGCATGTCTGCAATCTCTGATCTCCCAGGTGTCAGGAGGAGAGACAGCGACCCCGAGATGTGCCAGGGGAGGTTTGGAGAACAAGGAAAGTTGGGATGGCAGGGAAAGTTGGAATGGCAGGAAAATTCATGGAAGGAGTGGTCAGGCACTGGAGCAGGCTGATCAGAGCAGGGATGGAATCAAGGCACAAATATTTTCACAATTCAAAGCCTTCCCAGCCCTGGGTTCAGAGGTACCTGCGAGGGCACAGACCCTGCAGAATCACAGCCACCTCCAAGTGATTCCAGAAAATTCCTGCCACCTCTCAGAACGGCTCTGCCCCACCAAAAGAGAGGGAGCAGGCAGAAAAGACATGGAGACAGCAGCTCCAACCCAACAGATTTATCTGGGCTCGGACAAGGAACAGCAGAAGGAGAAAGGGGGAAAAGGAAAGGAGAAAGTGGCAAGGAGAAGGGCAAGGGGAAAAAAGAAGGGGGAAAGGAGGAGAAAAATGAAAAGGGGGAAAAGGAAGGGGGCAAAAAGAAGGAAGGGGGGAAAAAAGAAGGAAGAGGGAATAAAGAAGGAAGGGGGGAAAAAAGAAGGAAGAGGGGAAAAAGGAAGGAAGGGGGAAAGAAGGAAGGGGAAAAGGAGGAAAAGGGGAAAAGAAGGGAAAAAAAAAGGGAAAAAAGGGGGAGAAAGGGGAAAAAGGGGATAAAAGGGGGGAAAAGGGAAAAAAAGAGGGAAAAAAGTGAGGGAAAGGGGAGAAAAAAAGGGGGGGAAGGGGGGAAAATGGGGAAAAAAGGGGGAAAAAAGGGGGAAAAAGGGGGGAAAGGGGGGGAAAGGGGGATTAAAGGAAAAAAAAGGAAAAAAAAAAAGGAAAAAAGGGGAAAAAAAGGGGAAAAAAGGGGAAAAAAGGAGAAAAAGGGGAAAAGAAGGAAGGGGAAAAGAAGGGGAAAAGAAGGGAAAAAGAAGGGAGAAAGCAGAAAAGGGAAATGGGAAAATGAGGAAATGGGAAAAGGAGGACATGGGAAAAGGGAAAGGAAAAGGAAAAGCTGGCTCCTGAAGTCTGGCAGGTGGTGAGAACACAGATTGCAGCTCCCACTTTGCCACAGCACGAAAGGAAGCAATGATTCCAAGCAATAAAACACAACGAGCAGGACTCGCGTTAATAGAGAGCCTCTGTGATTTGTGCCAGACTGAGCTAAGCAGAACAGCCTCGGATGTAATCATCTTTTAAGACGTTATTTCTTCAGAAGAAACTATGCTATTATTTACAAAGAATCATAAACACACCATAAAAGTCAGGTTTGAAAATGCCCCTGCACATGCCATCTGTCAAAATAATTTTTGCAAACAAATCAAAGTTTGGAAATTGATTTGGCTGCTGCTGGCATGTGCAGGAGGACTGGGACCAGCCTATCTACAAAACCCCCTTCAATTTTAATTTCTCACTCAGTGCCTGGCCTTCCCAGACTGAAGATGAATAAAGTAATCATCCTTAAAGAGCTTTACTGTTTAAAAGGAAATTATTTCAAGAGGACAATTTAGCAGTTACCCAAAAAACAAACACTAAGACCATCCTACTGTATTGTGTCTCACTAATTAAAATGCTTCAAAAATCAACAAATATTTTTAAAATGGGTCACAGTATTTCTTTCTGGAGGCTCTTGTTCTCTCAGTGCACTTCTTTATATTAAAGTCTCAGAAATTCAAAAGGAATCTGACTGTGGATTTCTGTGGAATGAAGGAATCACTGTGATTTGCACTGAATTAAAAACCTGGACTACATTAAAGACAGTGGAAAATCCCTTTTGCCTGCCCACACTGCCCTCATGGACTTGGGGACTTGCAGACTTCCATCCCTGCTCCTCCCAGCACCCAGAGGTCCTGAACCCAGCTGGGACAGACTCAAAGTTACAGATCATGAGTGGGACCTTCAGCTCCATGGCAAACATGGGGATCCCCAAAAAACCCCGTGGATGTGGCACTCGGGGGTTCAGTCCTGGGCTTGGCACCTCTGGGGGAATGGTGGGACTCCATGGCCCTCCCAAACCTCATCATTTAGGCTTTTATTTTTATTTTATAGCAATTCCTTGGTAATATTTAATATCCATGAAGCTCCCTTCTCCCAGCCCAGCACAGCTTTCTCCTGGTGGGGGATGGCTTAAATAACTTTATCTACATTGCTTGAGGCAGAAATGCAGACTGCACTGCCAAAAGGGATTCAGGAATGGAATTCCAACCTTTCCCACTGCCTCTCACCCTAAATGCACACCCAGGAAACTCCTGAATTCCTCTCCATGTGCATGGAATTTCACGCCTCACCAGGACACTGAATTTTTCCATGTCTTGGCTGAGATTACACCCAAAGTGGTGATAATGCACAAACCAAAAGAACATCAATAAATGTACCAAGCTCCAGCTGGAACTCCAAACACAAAAGCATTCTCCTTAAAAGTCATAAATGGGGATAATAAAGAGTCCAAAATATTGCTCCATCCCTTCATTAAGAGCTGCAGTACAAAACAACTGTGAATTCCTTCCTCACCAGGAAAATACAGAGGCTCCATTTTCTATTCAAGCACAGAAGGCACAGCTGACAATGCCATAAAGCTGCTCCTTTAATGTCTGACCAAAGAAAACCCACCTTCAGTAGTTAAAATGCAATTAAAAATAGAATTTCAGCCTGTTTGAAGTTCCCTCTCCAGGTGAAAAGTCAGTTTAGCTGCTCCATTGAAAAATATTTTCTTTGTCAGTGTGTCAGAACAGAGCTCCAGCCAGCACGAAAATAACCAATGCCAGAAATTTTCAAAATTGAACTGTATGGATTTTTAATAACACAGAAATGGGATCAAGCAGAAGGTGAAATAATTTCTATGAGCTGGTTCTGACACTGATTTCCCTTGGGAATTTCATTCCTAACTTTTTGTTAATTAGTGGAAACAGGCGGTTACACACATACACACAACTCCGAGGACAATTTTGGGAGAACATCAATGAGTGAGAGCAGAATCCCAGCTCATTTCACACCAAGGACAATTCATGGCCAGGCTCAGTCTAGCAAGGTTTCTGTCAGAGTCCAGGAATCCCTCTGGCTGCTCTGGCTGTCCCCAAACCCTGGTAGGGGCTCAGAGACCCTGGCACAAAGTCACAAACACCTGTAGCTTTGATTTTAGCCCGTGGGAAAAAACTTCCAACTCTGTGTGAGGAATTACAAACCACGAGGGTTTGAGTAGTGTGGGAGTTGGATTAACACAGGGTGAAAAAGTAGAAATTTGGGGTTTTTTAGGTTATAATTCAGGGGAACAAGATGGAGGGATTTGGGCGTGTCCTGACCTTCTTCATCCTGCCCTCCATGTCTTGCTGTGCTGGTGACACTTTTCTATTGGTTTAAGGTAGAGATTCATTGTCTAACATAGATGATAGATATTGGTAATAAATTGTAAATATACATACATAATTTTGAGTATATAACGTGGGAGCCACCTGAGGCTCTCAGCAGAATGCCATGGCCTTTCTGGACAGAGCTCAGCAGGTCAGAGAGAGAATGTTCTAGATAAGGGAAAATAAACAACCTTGAAAACGCAATTGGACACATTCCAGACTCCTTCTTTGTCTGTCTGGGCTAGGAAAAGGACTGGGAAAAGGACTTTCACACTGCTGGGGTCCCGACAAGCTGACCCTGACAGGTTTCCGTGTGCAGAAAGCAGAGTTTGTGTTCCTGTGGACACACTGAGCTCAGCTCTGCTGGCAGGAGGAAGCCCAAGGAAAATGCCAACAATATCAATATTCCTTTAATATTTTTCCACCTAAGCAGAGGACAGCTTTGGAAGTCATGGAAACACTGGAAACATGGAAAGACACGTTGAGCTGCCCAGGAACTGGATTTACTCCCAGAAAAGCTCAGCTTCACCATCCCGCTCCCTCTTCTTCCCGCTGCCCCACAGGCTCTGCACGAGGACAGATCAGGATTCCAGCACAGAAACCTTCCCCCTGTGGAGAAGAGGAATTCTCCACCTGCTCTGGACTCCCTCCCTTTCTCCCACCATGGATATACTGGAATAATGCAGGATGGAGGAGATCCCCTGGAATCACAGACTGGTTTGTGTTGGCAGGGACCTCCAAGGTTCTCTGCTCCCAGCCCTGTCCAACCCAGCCCAGGCACATCTGGAGCCCTTTTGCCCCCCACAGTTCCTTCCTTGAGGGCACAGCCACAACCCCAAACTCTAAATTCCTCCTTCTGTAGGTATGAAATGTTTTGTTTTCTGGTCCAGCTCTACTCCAGCTGCAGGAGACCTTTTAGACACAGAGCACACAAGATCAGTGGATGGATCACAGAGGTGCTGCTTGCTCCTCCTGTGCCAAATTTAAATAAATAAATAAAAATTATAATTAAAGCACCCAAACTAAACCAAACCACAAATCCTGTATGTGCTCCATGGATCTCTCCTTGCCTGGATTTGTTAATCCAGACACTTGCCATGATCCCAGGAGTTCTCTTGCTGACTGTACCACCCACAGAAAACAACTCCATATATTTAATCCTTCCTATTGTATTTTATTTTTTATTTCAGCAATTGAACACTAGTTCCATCCATCACATCAGAGAATTAGAAATCTTGCACGGCATGACTGAGCCAAGAAGATTTTTTTTTTCCCCTTTCCAATATATTAACTATTCTAGAATCAGTATATATAGACATTTATTTGAATATTCACTCCATGTGTCTCTGGAGGCTTCATTAGAAATTCCACTGCATTTGATTTAAAACATATATTTTCTCCAAACTATTTGAATAAGTAATGAATGAAAGAAACTCCATCCATTTCATTAATGAAGCCATAAATCAGGGGGCTGAGTTAGGAAGTTATATTTACTGCTCACCTTGCATTATGAACGTGGGGGAAACTACTGAGCAGTTCCTTCCTCCTGTCAATATCCTAAATAATTCAGGAAGGAATCTCAGATTGACTTCTCATCTGTTCATCCCATTCCCAAATATCTGGGTTTCTATTTTCACTATCAAACTAATTGGAGCAGCTTGCTCCAATTAACAATTTATACTCCCAAATATTGGAAGAAAATACCCTGTGGTTTGAGAAAGTTTTTCTAGGCTGGATCCCTTAAAATTCCTGTTAACCAGGGGCCTCTCAGCTACACAGGGTACTAAAACTCCCCTCTGTGACACCTTTATGATTCCCTGCCCCATAACTCTCACGGAGAGAGCTCAGGAGCCATTTCTCACTCCTGATGAACAACTTTGGGGGTGAACTTTTAACTCAGAATTCTGGAAGCTCTCCTTTAATGACTTTTCTGTGCCAAGCAGACAAAATGTGAGCAGAGAAGCTGCCCCTGCCTGTGCTCCCAACCCAGCAATTTCCTCAGGAACAGGAGCCAAAGGGCACAGTCCTGAAATGTTACAGTTGGATCATATAAAATTTTAAACACAAAACTCATTAGGACGTGCTTTGATATATTTAAACCTCTGGACAAGCTGAAATTGGGATTGTTTTCTTTCCCCCCCACCAGTATCAGAGTGGGGAGCATTGCTCTAAAGAGGGGAAAAATAAAAGACCCTTGCAAATAATTAAACATGGCAGTCAGGACCATAATTTATTAATGAAGACAGAGCAGCCTATGGCCTTGACCCTGAAATCCTGGTTTATGATTATGACAAAGCTGATCTTTAATTGCACCAACCAAAGCCTCTTTGTCTCCTTTAGCTCACAGCAACATTTACAGCCTTCCCTGCAAAACTCTGACAAGAAATGTGCAGAGCAAGGCTCTGGTTTTAGCAAAACTCTTTTACAGCTTCTGTGAGGATTAAAGGCGAGGAGTTAAGCCTGGCACTAAAGGCTGCTTAATTGCATTACAACAAAAATGGAATTATTTTACATTTCAAGCTTTAGTTTGCCTTATTTACTGTCAGTCATCATGAATCCATATGTCTGTGTCACCTCCCTGCACATTAACCAAATGACTTCTCAAATCCCAAACACTGCAACACTGAAATACCACGAAGCATGCCATAGCAAGTCATCTGAGCTTGTATTTCTACTCATTAGATAATTGTGCCCATTTTTGCACAACACACAGTAATTATGAGCTGAGTAGACTTACACCCATCCTCCTGTTCAATGGATTAGCATAAACGAATAGTATTTTTAATTATTTCCTTCATGGATATATTGCAGTTTGAATTGCCAACCCTTTCTTCAGGATATAAGGAGCCAATAGGTTCTTCCAGGGACAAGGGAATTCTTTGAGATTCCCTCAATCTTTGAATTGAACACGCTCAGCATATTCAGCTCCAAGGATTGTTCAGTCTGTGCAGCTGTAAATTCCAGAGCAACCTGAACATTCCCATGTTCCACAGAGTGGGGCAGCAGGAGCTTGCAGAAGAGACACAAAAAATTCCTTTTTTTCCATCTGGCCACGAAAACCAACTGGGAGGTCACAAACCCACTGCTGAGGTGGGGTCTTTACACCTTAACTCACTGCAGGTGCAATTTCAACACAGTCACGGTAAAATCCACACTGCCACATTTAAAAGGGTAAGAAATTGTTTGAGAAAAAAATTCCTGGAATTGTTCGAGGCCAGGCTGGATGGGACCTGGAGGAACCTGGTCTAGAGGAAGGTGGAGAGTGCAAAGAGATGGTCCTGGTTGTCCCCTCCATCCAAACCATCCCATGATTTTATGAACAAAGAATTTCCTGAAGAACCTCCCAGATCTTTTCCTTATAATCCACAGACCACAATCCTTGTGGAGGATTCCCTCACCCTGTGGAGGAGCACCAGAACAGGTCCAACAGTGCCAGCAAAAACTCTTTTTAAACCAAACACAGCCCACAGCCACCTGCAGCTACAGCAGCCACAGAAGCTGACAAACTGCAAGGCAAGTGCTGACCCGAGAACAGGCAACAAAAACTCTCTGGAGTGGGAAAATGAAGACAAATCTTCCTGCTTTAGCCAATTTTTCCAGGGAAACAGATGCCCTGAGAAAGCAGCTGATGGATCCCCAAGGAGCTCAGCCTCCACCTCCACCTGGAGCCCAGCTGCTCGCTCAGGGCACAGGAAAAACCTCCAAGATGTGAAATATTCCATCTGCAGCTTTAATTTCCAAGAGGATTCCTGTCCATGCAGGTGGGGGTGTCCACCAGCACAGCTCCCACTAACACCAGTCCCACTCAGAGCTGCTGGAGTCACAGGGACCCTGCTGTGACCCCGGTGTCACCTGCAGAAAAATTCACTTTGGGGACCAACCTGACCCTGGCCTTTCTGTTTCTGTTCTCCCTGCACAGCAGCTGTGGAGCACTGCTGCTCACTGCCCTGAATCGTGGTTGGGACCTGGAAGTTTAATTCCAACCCCCTGCCATGGTGACACCTCCCGCTGTCCCAGCTGCTCCAAGCCCCAAAGTCCAGCCTGGCCCAGGGATCCAGGGGCAGCCACAGCTGCTCTGGGAATTCTATTCCACACCCTCCCCACCCTCCCAGCCAGGAATTTTTTCCCAATATCCCACCTAACCCCAAACTATTCCAGTTTAAATCACACTACTTAATAGCAACTCTTTCTCCAGAGCAAAGCAAACAGAGCTCTCTTCTCTCTGGCTCAGGGAGCACCTTTGAGATTGAGATCTCTTCCTTTTGGTGATTGCTTTTGTGGCCCCAACAGCCCCAGTAAATCAATGTTGCTTTTCCTCTCTTCTTTCTGCAGGGACAAGACTGAGGTTTCTACATCCCTCTCACCACTCACAAAACCTTTTACTACATTTTGCCAAGCACTTCTGCTGTTTTTTCCCAATTTAAGCTTGAGTACATTTCTCCCCTTCCTAAGAGCCTGCTGTCCCTAAATTTGTTTGATGCTTTCATGGACAGCTCCAAGCTCTTTATGAAATGGAAGCTCCCCTCCCATGTTGTTCTGGAGAGTGCCATGACTTTATTATCAGCAAAGAGCTCGATGTGGGGCTGCCACCATTTGAGGTCTGCGTTCCAGCAGCACCTGAGCCTACAGACAATAAAACTGCTGCTCAGCTTTGCTGTCACCCCGTCACCAGAGCTGTCACTGAGCACGTCCCTGGCAAGGGCTGCACTGCACGAACAGCCTGGAAATGGTGAAGTGCAGCTCTGCAGATCTGTCTGAAATGAGCAAAAGCAAAAATAACCGAGATTCAGAACGCCTGGGTAGCACAAATGTTCTGTTTACCCAGGCACCCATCAAATAAGTGCTGAATAGGGCTCCTTTTAGGGAAACTTCTGCTTCAGCTTGCGAGTGTTTTAACAAGCCCTTTGAGCCTCCCCTTCTGGTGTAGATTCCCTTATTTTTAGAAAAGACAATTAGTTTTGGACTTGCTTGGACTAAACATCTACAGGCACATCCAAATCTGCAGGAAAAACCACAGATATCTGCATATTTTAAAGCCTCTCCAGCCTGGTAAAACAGAACTTTTGGGAACACGTCATATGGGAAGCAGGAAATCAAGAAAGCACAGCTGGGTAAGCAGTATTAGTTTTTTGGGGTTTTTTTTTGGTTTTTTTTTTTTTTTTTGAGTCATTGGCTTATTTTATACATCTAATATCTGGAAAATAAAGGCTCATTCCAGTGCAGTGGACACATCCCTCTGGCTTCAGGTGAGCAGAAATTGGCAGCTGTAAATCCCCTGGAATTCTCCAGAGTTTTACAGGGTGTGTGAATGAGCTCAGGATTTTTTTTTTTTTTTTTAAGTTTCTCCCTGACCTCTTGTGCCAAACACTGCAATTTTAAGACTCCTGCTGTGTTGCATTAAGCTGAACTTAATGTCCAATGAGAAAGACAGCTTTATTTTTCCGGTGCCCACATCAAAGCTGATAATAGGCACAACTATTAAATGCTGATCTTTCCAAATCTCAGCCACGAGCTCCCATTGGCTCCCACCTCAGAACACTCATTTCAGACCAGATTTTATAATATCAGTTGAAAGGTTTAGCACCCGGCATAAAGAAAAGAAATGCAAGAGACCAAAAAATGAATTAAACATGGAAAAGTTACAGAGAGGCTTGAAATTTTTATGGAAGTTCCCAATGTGACCTTCTCAGGAAATTCAGGAGCAGCCCTGAGAAATCTGAGCTAATTCCTCCCCGATTCCCCAGGGATCCACAGGATTGAGGCCCTTCCATGGAATTATTTCTGTGTCCCACCCCAAGGGCTCTGCGGGTGGGTTTTTTGCAGATTCTCCTCTTTTGAAAGGGTTTTTTGTAACCAAAAATAGAGCAGTGCAAGGGTTACATTACTCAAGAAATCGATGCCATCCCCATTATTTCACTTCTTGCCATCCCACTATTAATTTGTTTTCCCTAGGATAAGTTGAGGGTTCTTACAAATCAGTATTTCAAATTATTTCATCAGATCAACTGACTATGAAGAGAAGAAAAGGACCAAAGGAAATTTCACTCCTGCTTTACCCCTGCCCATTTATTTTTGGAAAAGCATGTAAATTTCTGCATCTTTACCAGCCATAAAAGTGATTTAGTGAACCAAGGAAAGAAAAAAAAGAGAAGATTTAACAATTAAAGGACTTGAGCTTGTTTCATTTATTTACTTTTCTAGCAGCTTCCACTTAGACCTTCAGCTCGTTACTCATCTGGACTTTTAAAAAGTGCAGATTTAGCTCTACCTAGGAAGTGAAACTCTGAAAATAAATCTTTAACTTTCTTTTTGGTTTTTTGTTTGGGTCTTTTTATGAGCTGGATTTTTGGGTTTTTTTGCTGATGTTGTTCTTGCTTTGGTTTGTAAGTCACTTAAGGTAATAAGAAGATAAATCAGCAATGAGAGACTCAGTCACAATTAAAGAACTCCTATTTTAGGGCTCCAGTAAGAAGTTTTTTTAACTTACTTTTGTTAACAGAGTTTGGGATTTCTTTTTTTTTTATTTTTTTAATTGAAGCTCTCCACATCCAAAGTGCCTGAAGCAACAACTGACCAGGCATTAAACTCAGCTTTAGGTGCTGCTATAAACATATGCATTCCAAATTCAGTGGATTTGTTATTAAAGCTTAGAATAATTTAACTGAGTATTAATTGAGAAGAGGGTGATTTTTGAAGTTGATTTAAGACGCCACAGATATTTCGGGTTCTTCATGAGAAAGAATTACAACAAAACCCCTATGACATCTATGGATTTCAGGTAAAACTCATCAATTAAGTATCCGTTATTCTGAAGGATACAAACACTTTAAATCCTACAAAATAAAGATAAAAGCACTGTTTCGCTAGAAACCAAATGCTGGTGCTTTCACATTTTATCTTGGCACGACAGCAAAAAAAATCTGAAAGGTTTTCTGAGTGAACTTTGGGAGAAAGTTAAACTCGAGTTATTGATTTGGAAGCTGGCATGCTAATCTGTTTTTATTTAAAGGGAGAAATAACTCTGCATGGCTGATAATCTACTCCCCTTATATTCTTCATCTCCTGCAAGATTTTTCTTGCTCATGCATAGACTGTGTCTTATCTAGTCCTGACTGAAGTCAATAGCGAGCTGCTTGTTTGTTTTTTAAATAGCAGCTGCATTGAGTATCTCCAGGGAAAGAAAAAGTGAAAGGATTACAGTTTTGACCCGTTAAAATTGATTTATTAGAGGGAATTTTTTTCCCTCCTATTATGTCCAAGTGATGAATTGGTCTCTCAAGTTAGGGCTCTGTGAAAAACTGATTTGTCAATTGCAGGCTGACCAAAAAAATTGGAAAATTACCCACTTCGGTTAAAATATGCAATGATTTGTGTGGTTTGGTCTTTTCTTCATAGACATGAGAAAAATATGTATTTCCAGGATGTTTCATGGTGGGGAGGAAGGGAATTAGACAGTGTGTCTAAACCAACAGAAAAGTGTCAATATCACAGCAAGACATGGAGGGCAAGAAGAAGAAGGACAAGACACACCCAAATTCCTCCATCTTGCCTCCTCATTCTAAAAAACCCCAAAATTCTACTTTTTCACCTTTGTGACATTAACTCAAACTCTTCACACAGAGTTGTCAGTTTTTTCCACAGGCTAAAATCAAAGCCACAGCTGTTTTTGACATTGTGCCAGGGTCTGGAGCCAGCCAGGGCAGCCAGAGGGATGTCCTGGGTTCCCACACCAAAGCACTTTGATTCCCACTGCTTCACCTCCTGAGGTCGGATTTCCCTCACTGCATTTTCTTCTTCCTCCCCCTCGTGATAGATTTCATTTCAATAAAGGGGAATAATCTGAAAATTGGTTCTCTCATCTTTACCAACAACAACTACTTAGAGGCGCGTTGAGAGGATTAATTCTGAAGTAGTCTGAGAATGTCAAGTGCTTATTAATTATAAGTTAATTGGAGTTAGAATTACATTATGGTAAATAATAATAAACTAACGTAGCTGACGGGCAAGTGGGAAGAAGAAGATTGTGAACAGCATTTTGCAGGCTCTGAACAAGGCTTTTGAAGAAACAAAGTCTGGCTGCTGGCATTCAGTTGAATTCACTTCTACAGAGAATTCTTACAGATGTGGAGAATGGGAGATCATTTCTTCTCACCTGTCAGCTTTGATTCACTGTTGGTTTTCTCTGATCTCTGGCCTGGAGCAAAAGGCCTCCATGACTTTTAGGAGAAGCACAAACTTCAGCATCAATTCCTCTCAGCTGAGAGGCTCTCAGAGAGCACCACAGAGGATAAAGTGTGCATGGAAAGCACCTTTATCCTGCACTGGGAGTAACAGGAGCCTCAGCATCTGTGGTGTGAGCAATAATCCAGGTGAGGGGGTACAGCTGCTTGGATTTGAAAAAGTGAAATCCTTCCTCTGCAGCTGAATGCCCACCTTGACCTTCATCTGTGCTCAAAGGCTCCGGGCAGGAGAGGCCCCAGTCATGCCCAGAATCACAAATGAGTCAATCACGAGTCCAAAATCACACAAGAAATGAGTTTGTGCTGCCAGCCCCAGCTGGTGGAATCCAGCACCTGCCTGGAGCCGGGTACAGCCAAAGTCTAGGTGGTGCAAAACCTCCTTCCCTCCTCAGAGCCCACATTCCCTCATCCCTCCTGGAATTTTGTCTGTGTGAGCACACCCAGGAGTGCCCGTGGAGCCAGGGAAACCTGAGGGATCTGCAGCTCAGCCTGGGACCCAGCAGGTCTGGCTCGGATTTAGAGCTGCTGCCGTCTCCTGCCAAGCCCTGCTCGTGGCTGGGAGAGGATCAGGAGATGTGGAGGAGCTTCAGGGCCTGCTGCCCACCAACCCCAAATTCAGCATCCCCTTTGCCTGCTCTGCAGTTCCATGGAGATGTCAGAGGGGATTGTGCACTTATCATTTGCTGTAATGAAGGTTAAGTTTATTTTCCTTTCTAAGCAAGCTCACAGGAAATTATTTCAGACAATGGGCTACCATAATTCCGGGGGAAACCAACTTTTTAAATCCCTTTTGGCCTTTTAAAATCATCCTTAAGCAAGAGAGGATTTTTATGTTCTTTGATGCCAGAAATTCATACCTAAAACTTGGCAGTAGTTAAGCCTCTTAGCAAAAACAAATGAAAAAAACTTTATAGATCAGAAAGGCTATTGGCATCAATATTCTAAATCACATTTTGAGACTGGATGAACTAAGAAAATGTTCCAGCTGAGCCAAACAGCACATTTACATTTAATATTATGAGAGGAAATACTGTGCTTCTTTCAAAGGTGGTACTATATATATACATATATAAAGATACATATATATAGATATACATATAAAAATGTTCTGAACAAGTCCTGAAGTGACTGAAGAGTGCAGCTCATTTAAAATGCAGTTAAATAGAACATATCACTGCTATTCCAGGATCTCCTTTCCCTTTTGTTTAAGTCAGGCCACCAACAGAAAAGAGCCCTTCACTCTAATTCTTTCAGTTGGTGCAATAATCCCCTTGTTTCTGAAGCATTACCAGAAAATTATCCTAAAGTGCCTTTGCGGGGCCACAGGAGCTGAGCTGCAGTGAAAGGCAGCAAACTGCCCCCGGAGCACTGTCCTCACTCTGAAATTCCAGTGCTGCACATGGGCTTTTCCCCAGGTGTGGGAATCCAGGGCTTCCCTCTGGCTGCCCTGGGACCCTGGCAGGGGTCAGGAACCCCCCTGGACAGAGCCCCCAGAGACACTGGCTGTGATCTCTGCCCATGGAAAAGAGTTTTCAGTCTTACAGGATCAATTACAAGCTCTGAGTGTTTGATATAAGTAATAATTAAGTGTGGCATGGGTGCAAAAGTAAAATTTTAGGATTCTAGATGAGGGGTCCAAAGGGGACAAGCTGGAGGAAATTGGGTGTGCCTTGTCCTTTTTCTCCTTCTTCATGCCCTCCATGTCTCACTGTGGTGTTGGCATTTTTCTGTTGGTTCAGGCTGGGGACACACTGTCCAACGTAGGTGACAGATATTGGCACGTTCTTGTAAATGCAGCCCAGGGAGTTTCTGGTATTTAATGTTTGTCACATCCCACTGAGGGCAGAGCCCCACACGCTGCCCTGCAGGACAGAGCTGGGCAGGGCAGCAGAACATGTTAGAGATAAACAGAATAAACAACCTGGAAACCAGCACAGACCAATTATGGCTTCTGCTTTGGCAGGGGGCTGACAGACAGAGACTTTCTACAGTCTCGGTATCATTTAAACACCACAGATTCTGACACTCAGGATTTGGATGATTTCTGCTCTGTGTGGGTCACATTTGCACAGCTGCAGCTCCATGGCCCATGGAGTTTTAAATTCCACCAGCTCCTGTGCTGGAGACAAGGAGAAGTCATATTTCTTATTTCCTTGATAAGGAAATATTTTCTGAGCATCCTGTGCAAGATCAGTGCCAGCCTGGTGGAATTCATGATCTAACCAGGGCAGAGCCATGACATTCCCTGGGTGACACATAAATCACCTGGGGATGGGTGGGAAGTATAAATACACTGGTTTAACAAATTGGGGATTAAAACTTTGCTGCTACCACACAGTGCCCTCCCCTCAGGGCCAGAGAAACAAAGGCAAGTCATGAGGAACAACCAGAAGCCATTTGAGCTGACTATGACCAATATTTTCTTCTCAGACTGAAGAAAATCAGTTTTAGAAGAAAGGAAGGGGAAAAAAAGAAAAAAAAAACAAAAAAGGAAGGAAATTGCCAGGGGAGGGAAAGGCTCCCCAGGGAATGGTCCCAGTCCCAAGGCTGCCAGAACTCCAGGAGAGTTTGGACAACATTCCCAGGGATGGCCAGGTGGTGGGATTTTGGGGTGTCTGTACAAGGACACAGGCTGGGCTGGATGATCCCTGTGGGTCCCTTCCAGCTCAAGATATTCTGGGAAAATAATGAAATGAAAATAATGAAAATAATGGCTAGGTTAAAAAAAATATGGAATAACCTGGGCTATGAATATTCTGAGATATGAAAATAATGTCTATGTTAAAAATTATGGAACAACCTGGGAGAAAACTCACTGGCACTTCACATCAAAAAGCCACAGCCTAATTTAGAAATTTCTGGGCTTTAGCTGTACAGGGTAGGAGGAGGGAAAAATCATTCTGTCAGTCTGTGCATTGATTGGCACTGCACAAGCTGCACCCAACCCTCTCATGCTCACTAACTTCATTATTTGAGCTGCCTAATTAGAGGCCAAACAGCCTGGTGGAACACAAAGGGGTGTAAGTTACCAAGGGACAAAGGGGGCAAGGGTCTGGTGACAGGTGACATGAGAAATTTTCTTTCTGGGATGAAAAAAAAACAAAAATCAGGCAAAAAAAATCAGAACATGATGATTTTGAAATAATACATTCATCAGGAATTTAGCCCAGACTTCCCACAGAGCATATTTGTCCCAATTTATATTCAGAAGATGCACAGAATCCCACAAGGATTTGGGTTGGAAGGGACATTAAAGATCATTTTTTAACCATTCCATGGGCAGGGACATCTTCCGCCATCCGAAGGTTCTCCAAGCCAAATATCCAACCTGGCCTTGGACACTTCCAGGGATCCAGGGACAGTCACAGCTGCTTTGAAAAACCTGGGCTGATGCCCCATAATGAGAATCATCACTTTTTAACCATTGTTACAAAAAAATGCAAAAGGTTTTTGCACCTTTGAGGCAGAACACACTGGAGGCCTAAGTCCTATTCCAGATCCATTTTTTCCTATTTTTTACTAAATTTCACCAGGCTTGGGAAAACGCCCTCCAACTAAAAACAAAACAAAACAAAACAAAAAAAAACAAAACACAGGTATTAAGCCAGTTCCCAAAGCTTAAAAGCAGCAACAAAAATCAATAGCAAACAAACAAATCCTGTGCTTAAAACAGCTCTGCAATGTTCCTGAACCACCACAGAGGAGTTGTCAGAGTGGAGAAGAGTCCCAGGGCACAAAGGGAGGGTGCTGGGGACACTGGGGCTGGGCTGTCACATGTGTCACACAGCAAGGCTGGCTGTCATTTGTCATTTAGGAAATCTCTCTCTGGTGCAGCCCGGCACTGCTTAACATCCTTGTTAAAGGATGATGGAAGATCATGACAAGGACATGCAGTGACAAGACAGTGGGGAATGGCTTTAAACTGATGGGCTGGGATGGGACATTGGGAAGGAATTGTTCCCTGGGAATGTGGGTTTGTCGCTGGAATGGAATTCCCAGAGAAGCTGTGGCTGTCCTGGATCCCTGGAAGTGTCCAAGCCAGGCTGGACAGGGCTTGGGTCACCCTGGGATGGTGGAAGGTGCCCCTGCCCATGGAATGGGTGATTTTTAAGCTCTCTTCCCACCCAAACCACAGCAGCATTCTCTGATCCTGACTCAGAGGGCTCCGTCTCTCTCTGACCTGCAGCAGGAACACCAGGATCCCCACAGTATTATTTTAATCAATGTTTCTTTTCACTGATCTCTCCAGCAAAATTACAGCCTCAGTTTGTTCTTCCTGAGCTGACAACACTCGGAATTGTACAACCACAACCGGCGGCGCTACATCCACGCCCGTGCAAATAAACACACTCGACTCATCAGCGCTCTTTGTTCCCAGTGACTAATCCCATTCATCCTGCCCATCTGCTGGAGCATTTCTCCCAGAGAAGAATGAATCCATCCCCCTCCTCCAGCAGGCTGGGGCTTGCTGCCCACCACAAGGTGAGGGTGACAGCTGGCAGTGGCGCTGCTGGGGACGCCAGGCTGTGACAAACCCCAACATCCGTGGTCAAACAGGAACAGGCTTCCAAAATGTGGCTGCAGGTTCCACCAGAAAGATAAATGATATCCACGGGGGACAACTCCCTGCACAAAGTGATCACTCAGGTAAAGACTTCTCAAAGGCAGATCAGTTTTCCATTGTAACCCCTCCCCATTGTCTCACGGTGTCATCCTCCAAGACCTCTGATTTTGCTGCTTCTGAGGAAGAGAATTCCTCAATGCTTACCTGCTCCCACAACCATAAACCCAGATATTCTCTGCATTTCTGTGCACGTTTTTGTCCTCAAACAGCCTCAGGATTACCTCATAAAGCACCAGGAGCCTGCTTTAGAACTCTTGCTGAAGTCAATGGCCACTCTTACACAAATGCTAATGGCTTATTCCATGGATTCCTTGTAATATCACAGCAGCTGCATGGAACTAAAAAAAATATATATATAAAAAAAATCACTCCTACTGGGGCTGATGGAACCATTTAGATAAAGAGGGGAAACTGCTGAGGTGGCTTTTTTGGGTTTGTTGTGAATGCTTTTTACGGGAAGAGAGAAGAGAAGGTTCCTTGAGGTCACTGCATTCCAGCTGCCATTTCCAAAGGCTAAATACCTCCAACCCCTAGAGCTTGGCTGAAATCCTACCTGGGACAGGCAGCTTAAAAAAATAAAATTAAAAAGCATTTTTTTTTTTCCTTTTTTTATGAAATAAATGTATTTCTTTGAGTTAAAAATAGCTCTGCTACTCCAACCCGAGCTGCTGGATGCTCACCCAGCTCAGAGCTCCTTCTGCTCCCTGCAGCATCCACCCCCTCCTTCCCTGCTGCTCTCCCCAGCTGCTGCTCCAGCAGGAGCGAGGAAGAGGAGGAGTGGGGAGCAAATGCCATGGCACAACTCCTCCCTCCCCCCAGCTCTGCATCTTTATTCTGGATTAAGGGAAAAAGCGTTGGAAACGCTAAAATAAGGAAAAACTGCATCCACGGTTTCTGGTGGTACACAGTTTGCCTAATGGCATTAAAAAGAGTTAAAATGGCATTTGAGGAGATGGTTTAGTGCTGGACATGGTGGGTGTGGGATTTGATCCTGAAGTTCTTCTCCAACCCTGACATTTTATGGACATGGTGGGTGCTAGACTTGATCCTAAAGGTCTTCTCCAGCCCTGACAATTTATGGACATGGTGGGTGTGGGATTTGATCCTGAAGGTCTTCTCCAGCCATGACAATTTATGATTACCTGATTTCTAATGCTATTTGTTTTTCCCTCATCTCTTCATAAATCAACAGAGTACAGCAAGAAGTTTGTGACCAGAAACATTTTGTCGAGTTCTTCAGTTGCATTTTTGGAGTTCTGGGTTTGGTTGGTTTTAATTTTTAGGCCTTTTCTGTAACTATAGGGTTTGGTACATCCCAGTGGATTTACCAACTCAAATTGGACCAGTATTAAAATGAGGGTTGAGGGTTTTGGAGTCTCAAGATTTCAGTGTTGGCACACATTCTTTTTTCCACTCTGGAAATCTGCTAAAAAAGATTATCAAGACTCTCCACCACTGTTTCAACTTTTTTTTTTTTTTTTTTTTTTTTTTATGAAGTCACCAAAGACTTTTAAGGTGTTTGGTAAAAGTGATTTCTCTCAATTTGATAATTCAAAAATTTTTTGCTAGTAACAACTAAGGAAGTTGGGAGTTAAAATCTGAGGAAATGAGATTTGGCTATTTAGCAGGAAAATCACTTTTCCAGCTCAAGAAATTTGAATTTAACACAAAACTTTGACTCGCTTGGCTAAAATGACTGGAATATTTCTTTGACTTGCTCAAAATTTACCACCCCGTGGTTTTCTTTTCAATATAAAGCAAGAGCGTGGATTATAATTCAAATTGAAATATTTAATCTAATCTGCTTTGTCCTTTCTTCATAATCTGCACAGCCAAACTGAAGGGCAGAAGCCCAGCTGTTTTTTAAGCATTATTTTAACATGAAATCTCTATGTAAATCAGAATTTCCAGCTTTACAGTATGCGCAGTTGCTCTGGTTGTGAGGGGAACAGCAGCAGGGATACACATGCTGGTTCCCCACCAAATTCTTTTCAGTGAAAAAATTAAATTAAAAATTAATTTAATACTTCCACCAAAGGCCGACATTTGCATATGAAACCAGTGGCACTGCATTTAGGTAAAAAAGTGTGTACATATGAGGAAAAGCAAAAGTCCTGGTGGGTGTTACATTGATTTTCCTAAAGAATTAAATCTTAATTCATGGACACAAGTGGCACAATCATAATGAAGGATCCTGAATAAACCACACATCTTTAAAGCCAAATATTTTAGCAATTACACCAAGATTCTGTCCCCTAGGGAGAAATAACAGCACACAGAAAATCAAGGAATTCTGATCTGATCTTGTTTCCTCCCTGCTCGAAGTGGAAGCCACCATCTAAAGACAAATAACAGCCAAAGTGTCACCTGCCACGAGGCACAATTACAGCAACAAAAGGATCAGGAGAAGCTTTCCTTGTTTTTGTCACCAGCGTGGCACAGATGGAGACAGGAGGTGACACTCGGGAACAAATGATGTGCTTTGAACTTCCAAAATATTCCCACTCCCTCCTCGTAAATGATGATTTTTCTACTGGAGTTGTCACAACCCCTTCAAGCCAAGTCTATGAAGCTCCACCTGTACACAAACATGATGCTGGACTAAGATTTTGTCAACAAAAATGAGTGTTTCAAACTCTGTGACTGTGAACAAGAATCATCCTTGGAGGATTGAAACCAAACCAACGAATCAGAGCCACATACTATGATTAACTTATTAGGCTGGAAAAGTGAAAATAAAAATAAAATTAAATTAAAAACAAAACAAGCAAAACCCAATACAACAAACCAACACACACATGCCAAAAAAAAAAAAAAAAATCATCACCATACAGACGTTCAAAATATCTCAGAATATCTAGAAATTAAAAAAAGAGGTTTGGAATTCTTCGTTCTTGATCATGTCTCCCACACAGTTAATGGAAATTTTCCAGTGTTCACCCAGATTTACATGACAAGGAGTGTAAAAATCCATCCTGGTGCTTGTGTCTGACACAAAATATTCAGCTTTTCCTTGTTACTCATGAACCTTTCTCTGCTGCCTGCTCTGTGGATTTCAACATTTTAATAACTCAGAAAAAGTCAGTTTTGATAATTCATCATAACATTAAAGTGATACCCAAAAATCCCTCCTAAATACTGATACTGCCAAAAAAAAAAAAAAAAAAAAAAACCACCCAAACATACAAACACAAGATGTTCATAATTTGGTTAGAAGTGCAAAAGTTTTGCAAGTCTTTATCAGAAGTTATGAGAATATTTAATTATTAATGGCCTCACTTGGATGTGGCACTGGGGGACGTGGTTTAGTGCTGCACTTGGCAAGTTTGGGTTTTTGTTGGACTCCATCTTAAGGGTCTTTTCCAACCTAAATGATCCCATGAATTCGTGATAATTACATTCATGCATCTTGGCAGTCATCAGCGCAAAGAAAAGGCAGCAGAAGGACCTTAAACTGGGATAATTTGGAATAAAATACCCCTCCTGCCCTTCCCAAAGCACTGAACAGCCTTTTCACATCCCAAAAATTTGGGTTAAAAATGAAGATTAACTTTCTTCCAGTAGGATATATTTTGTTTGCACTCTAAGAGAATGAAAAGCAACACATCCAT
The DNA here is from genome assembly GCF_050655825.1 of Lonchura striata. Taxonomy (NCBI): domain Eukaryota; kingdom Metazoa; phylum Chordata; class Aves; order Passeriformes; family Estrildidae; genus Lonchura; species Lonchura striata. The sequence continues at coordinate 29,191,078 of NC_140711.1, forward strand.
AGGATATTTTTCTCCTTGAACACAATTAAATGTTCTGTTTGTGGAAGGAATATAAAAAGACTGCTGCACTGTTTTATCAGCCAGGTGAAGTGAAAATATCAACACTCACTTGAAGGATTTCTCCTGGCCTTAACACTTTCCCTCAAAGTGTCATAATAACCCATTTACTAAAATTTCTTCACTCCTCCAGTAAACAACCTGCAATCTTACTTTTTATTAATCACAGAACCCAGCCCAGAGCTGAGACATTTTCTTTTCCACATTTTAGCAGCTACAAAATGTGAGAGTCCAGTCAAATTCCTGTTTCCTGGAGAGCAACGTCCTAAGAGGCTCAGTGATGAACCAACCCCTCCTTCCCCACACAGCCTGAACAGGGAAAAACACAAAATTCCACACGTGTGTTTCCAGCCATGGCAGCAGAAAAGCAAATTTGGGTCAAGCAGAGCAGGTGTTGGAGACAGGAGAGAGGATTTCCTCTTCCATCCTTCTCAATTCCTTTCTTTCTCATGACAGAGGAGGGAAAACTTCCCAACTTTCAGCAAGAGGGCACTTGGGAAAGTTTTACAAATTCCCAGTTGTCACCGTGACATTGACTTTTAAACCAATCCCTACATCCAATTAATTTGCTGCTTCAGATCTTGCAAATGAAACTCGAAAAAAGAGCAAATGATTCGTGGTTTTGTTATTATAAACATCCAAACAGTCAGAGTTCCCAACAAAGTCAGGGAGTTCCAGTGCAAGAACTTTAAAGGAGAGTAAATCCCCATACACAGAGATTACAACAGCTTTGATGTGCCTCAAATAATCTGTATTTTTCCTTACAAGTTGAAAAGAATCTGCTTTAGAGAATAGGCATCCTTTGACAAACAGCAATCTCCCCAAAATTTTGCTTGTGTGTGTGTCTGTAATGCAAATTATGCTAATAATTTAATAGCTAAAACATTGCTATTATTGCCAGTGCTAGAAAAGTGAAAATAATATTTATAATCGAGGCTCACACAGAGACAGAACTTATAAATATTCCAGTTAATTGGTCCAAGTCATCTTTTGTGACCATTAACCTCTGATTTTCAAATTAGTTCCAGATGGGTACGGCCTGACAATGATGTGAGCAAAATGCTTAATGGAAATGTCCAAATGGAAAACAGATTTACAAATCTAAGGCACAGCCTCTGTGATTGACTGGGATTTTCCACCCATCTGGCATCTGGGATGTTGGACTGCCCAGCCAGGGAAAACCTGTGGGAATAAAACATTCCCACCTGCCTGCTTTGATGTGTTCTTCTCATTTATCACACCAGAAACTGCTGGGAGCTCTCAGAGCCACATTAAAGCTCACAAGGTGTTCCCAGACACCACCTTTGTAACCACAGGGGAACTTGCACTAAAATATTGGATTTCCCCCCTTTTTTCAGGTCCCAAAACAGGGCTGAATCCACCCTTTGGAGATCACCCTGAAGGGAAAATCAAGTTTGCAGCCCGCTCCTGCTTCTCTTAGATGAAGCATTCAATGGTTCATTTTGGGAATTTTGGGGCTACCTAAAAGCAGAAGCCAGACAGAGTTAAGGGAATAAAAAGCAGTTCTATTTATTGAAGAGTGATAAAGTACTGGAATAAAGTGATAAAGTTCTGGAATGGCTGCCCAGGGAGGTGGTGGAGTCACCATCCCTGGGTGTGTTTAACAAAGCCTGGATGTGGCTCTGGGTGCCAGGGTTGAGTTGAGGGGTTGGGGCTGGGTTGGACTCGATGATCCTGAAGGTCTCTTCCAACCTGGTCATTCTGTGAAGGGCCTTCAGGTACATTCAGGGCAGACCAAACCCCCAGGGGCTGCACCCAAAATGGACCATGGGTTTCACACTTTTTTGAGTTTGGTCCATTTACATATTGGGGGTTAGTCCTCCAATTCCAGCTTCAGGTGATGAAGTCATTGACCCCCAGTTTGCTCCCCCAGCTCACTTTTGTTTCCATCTCTGCCCTGAGGCACTGAGGGGTCCTTGATTGCCAGGCCTGGAGAGGAATTGCTGTGTCTGCCCAAACTGGGACAGCAGCAGCTGGCACGGGGTGTGTGATGCCTAGGTTTGAGCTTTTCTATTTCTCAGATTCTTTGCTTGCTTCAGTGTGTGGGTCTGGGTTTCACATTATGGGATGCTGAGCTCTCCTCACAGAGCAGAGACAAAACAATTCCTGCTCCAGCTGGGCACCAAGGACAAATGATCCAAACCTCAGCCCAGGAGCACAAACAGCGTGGGCTGGAGAGAGAAAAACAAGCAGGGTGGGACTGATGGGCTGGAGCTGGAATGGGACAATGAACTCCAAGGTGCCAATGGAGCAGAACTGATCCCAGGGAGAGCCCTGGGAGCGCTCGTGCATTTTGGGACCATTTTGGGTCATTTGGGTTCATTTTGGGACCATTTTGGGTCATTTGGGTGCAGCCCTGGCTGGGCTCTGGTGCTGCCCAGGGTGGATCCATGGAGGAGATCCTTGAATAAATCCCTGCTTTATTCTGGGACCCTGCCCAGCCTCTGCTCCAGGGCAGCCTGCACCAGGCATCAGATGGAGTTCAGAGTTACACGTTAAAGAACTGCAGGATTACAAATATATGGAAAATAGAAAAGCTAAACTCCTAAGGCATCAACTAAAGCACATTTTTTTATGCCAAAGTGACCTCCCCAGGAGTTCCAGCCAGCACAGACATTTCCCAGTGACCATTAGAGAGAGGAAAGTCAGGGGTGCATCTCAGAAATTAAAAGGAGTTTGAAAATCAAGAAAGAGCAGCTGACTGCTACATCCTATCAAATTATTTAAAATAAATACAAGATATTCACAGACACATTAAAAATTACAATGAGAAGGGGAGGAGGAAGTGACAAGATTAATCCATGTATTTCAAGCTGCTTTAAGGCAGAGCTAATAATCTATTTTTCATTACATGGAGTCAAACTTAATAACTGCATTTTAAACAAATGAACTTCCTGTAATGTGGATCTAATACAGCATTAGGTTAACAAAACATGATCCAACTTGGAGATTTTTCCTCTTACTTTTTTCCTTGTATATATATCACAAGTTTGAATAACTAGTCCAGTAATTCCTAAATATCCATCATTCCAGCCCCTCCCTACCCTAACAGGGAAGACGTTTTTTCCCCCCTAATATACCTAACTATATTCTATTATATTTATATCTATGGCAACTAGTCTCATATAATTGTTATAATATATATATTTTAATACATAATAATTGTTCATTCCTAAGTTAAATCTTATTAAGACAAAGTTATTAAGAGAACCTACCCAGTGACCTAAGACCTAGTGGGAATTAAAGGCAAGGCAAGTATTTGCACCCCTGCATTTTATTCACATTATGATGGAGTTAAATTCTCCTGATTTGCCTGGGAGCTGAACCAGGTGATTCCCCCAGCACTGCTGGGAGCACAGCAGGAACAGGCACATCCTTTTTCCTTGATTTGGCCCAAGGAACTTTAATTCTTCTCCCACTAAAGAAGTGCAGGTCGTGAGTTCTGTGTTCCAAAGCAGCCCCACAGAAACACCCGATTTCCTCACACAAGCTCACGTTCTCTGAAAGAAGTTGCAACATCAATTTTCCAATTTTATGGTCTGATGCCTCCCAAAAATTATATTTTGTGGGACCTTAGCAAGCCAATCCACGTACACACACAGCTTTCCTCATTGCAGTAATGCATTGATCCAAACTCCACACTAAACACTCGGACAGTTCTGACTGTTTGGCTCCTCAGGCCCCTTTTCACTTCCTAAAATCCATCAGGGTTTAACCCCCTGGCTTCTGATTCCTCCCCAGAGGTTTAATTTCCTGCTTCCATGTTACATAATCCTTCTATAATTTTTAAATCCTGCTTAAGATTTGCAAAATTAAATCCTGCACCTCCTTCAAGCTGCATTATTGACCCCCATGTTTTACACCAGGAATTACACCTGACAAATTGTACACCAAGAATTACACCTGACAAGTAATTGTACACCAGGAATTACACCTGACAAATAGTACACCAAGAATTACACCTGACAAATAATTGTACACCAGGAATTACACCTGAAGAATAATTGTACACCAGGAATTACACCTGACAAATTTTACAGCAGGAATTACACCTGACAAATCAGGTTGGTTTCAAGTTTTTTTATGGGAAGTAGAGATGTTGCCTTGGAGAAAAGAACAATCTTCTTATCACAGTGTTTGAATGTGTCAGATCCCAATTCTGATGAGTAAATCGCAGTCAGTGTTCTATTCTGTATTTAATGATCAGCCCAGAATTTGTATTTAACACCAGCATCCTTGAATTCTACAGGAACATTCCCATTTTAACCAGTTGCTGAGACTTTTTTTTTCCCCCACCTGTCAATTGAATGTTTTATTAGGACTGATTTTTCTTTATCAGCAGCTTGGAGTTGGTTTTTTTTTGGCAGAGGCATCATGTTTCCACCTGGCTGCAAAACCTGGAGAACAAATCCCACCTGGTGGTTTGGTTTGGCTTTTAAAGAACAGTAATTTTCCTCTGTTTGTTATTCCTCTGGCTTGTTCTCAGCTTAACATTTCCTCATCTCTCCTCTTATGACAAATTCCCAGGGCTGAACAAATCCCTGGGTTTTCAGTGGTGAGACTACCCTGGGGTTCTACAGCTCCCGAGCCAACATTTCTCAACCATCCCCTGCATCAGCAGAACAAATCCCCATGGAACTCCTCCTGCAGCCTCCTCCTCCTCCTGTGCTCCAAGGAATAACATCACAAAAACCAGGAACAAGAAAAAGAACAGGGTGCCTTTGTGCCAATGAAATCAAAACCTGCTGTGGTGCCAATTCCTTCCTCAGCTTTCCCCAACTCATCCTCTTCCACCAACAAACAAAACCAAACCTTCCAACATCCAATGGCCCATTTCCCCCAAAATCCATTTCCTTTGTCAGGAGATAAGAACAGGGCTCAGCACCTTTTGCAGAAGGACAGGGCCACCTCCACAAAGAAATTTTTTTGAAGACGCAAAATCCAGGAGTGTCTATAAAGGGCTGATTTCCCTCCAGAGACCCTCAGCACCCAGAGTCCAAATTATTTTGATATAATAAAGATGAGATAAGCTGAACACTGCAAATCATGCTGCATATCCACAGTAAAAGAGCTTTGCACTGGTCTAAACCCATGGCAACTACAGGCTGTAAATACTAAAAACATTTGGGTTTTCCCTCTTTCCTTGCTCCCCACTTCAGCAGAATTCCAAAGGACTTATTGTTACCCAAGTCCCCGGAGCTCCAGGTGTCTCTTGAACATTTCAGAGCAGTAAAATTAAAGTGAGCAAGGAAATTACTGTTCATTCCCTTCCCTTGGTCCCACCTCCCAGTTCCCTGACATTTGCAATCCAGTCTCCTGTCCACTTCATTTTTTTCTCAGTCTAACACAGTTTTAGAAGCAATGATTGTCCCTGTCAAATTCCAGCCACTATTCTACTTATGTCAGACAATTTCTTCTGGAACTACTGAATTTCTTCCATCATGATCCACTTCCACTCAAATAAAAAAAAAAAACCTTTTATCCTAAACTAATTATTTATCTTCTGAAGAAGTTCCACTCTTCCTGTTTATCAGCTACGTGATAATTCCACACTCCTGGGATCATTTTGTCACATTCAGGTGAATGACTCGGCATCTAGCAGTTGCTGGGGGTTATTTGGAAAAGGTCTGGCCCCCCACTAGGAATGCCCAGTTCTGAATACATTGCTGGATGTTTAGGGGTTCACAGCTCTGGGGAGAATCCTCCTCCTCAGCCTCTTGGTGCTGGAGTCTTCCCAGCTCAGACCTCAAGATGGGAAGTTCAGAGATCCCTGGAACATCCTGAACGTGCTCCTTCCTGGCCTGTTGATTGCATCTTCCATTAAATCAACTGCCTCCACCAAAATATTGTCAAATTTCACCAATATTTCCACAATTTTGTGCTGCTTTCATTTTGGATTGCGTTTCCCATCATGATCTCATTTCTGTTTCAGCTTGTGCTATCCATTCACCTTCAGAAATGCAGATTTAGTGGTGCCTTTTGATGCTTGCCTTTAAAGAGACAGAAAATGAGGGGTTTTAAGCAATGTCCACCTTCTCTGAAGAAACACCACTCTACTTTTGAAGTCTGGCTCTTTCCTCTGCCAGTTTGTTTATGGACATAAGACATAATCTCTTTTAAGCTCTCTCTTTGCTTGTTTTCTGTAGTTTTATGTTTCCTGCCATCTGGCCTCCCAGTTCTTCTCCACCCCTGCCAGATTTTGATTCCTCTTCTGTACCTGGATGATGGGTTTGGATTAAAACTGCCATAAAACCTCTCAGCTGCACAAAACAAATAAAAGCAAGGAGGGGAGAAAAGCCCTGGAAGGCTTTTTGAGTGGCTCCGTTTGTGATTTGTTTTTTCTTAATGATCACCTGCATTTGCTGCAAGTTGACTTTGAGCCTAAAGCTTTTAGATTCCTAAATGACAAACAAAATATTTCCTCGCCACCTCAAACATAACCCTCTGTCCTGTGGGTTGGGGTTTCCTTTTGTTTGGTGGATTTTTGGTTTTAAGAGCAGCACTCTCATCCTTTAGCACCTTGTAATTAAAATAAAGTGACCAATTCCAGAATTCTGTATTTGTCATTCAATATCCACCCCATCTTTCTGAAGGATGGGCAGCAGCAGGCCTTGAACAGAATTAATGCTAGTTACTAAAGGGATTTGTCTTAAAAGAATCCCTCAGATGACACCAAAGAAGTTTCTGCTTCATAATGCTGAGTCAGCTACAATATATTTTAGTTTTTTTTGCTAATTTTAGGATATTTTAATTACAAAAATTATTTTAAAGCAAGATGATGAGCTTGTCTCAGAGTCACAGGCTTTTGTGCAGCTTTTGTGGCTCAAACCCTAAACTGAAGTTTATTTCAGCTTTTTGCTTTTCTTAACATCCATTTGCTAAACATAAGAATGACAATAACAGGGAATTACTAAAAAAATCCACAGCTCCTTGTAGAAATCCACAAACTCCAATTCAAACAGAGTGTGAGGAGAGCTGCACTTCAGATCCCTATTCCTACACTATTTCTCTTTTTCAAACAAAGTTCTTCTCCTCCTCAGTCTCTGCTTTCTTATCTCCTCAAACAAACAAACAACAACAGAGGGAAAGAAAATAAAGCAGCCAGCTTGGAGCTCAGAAATAACACTCACCCTTTTCAGCAACTCTGTTATAAATATATTATGATTTTTTTCCTGCTTTTTTTTTTTTTCTTTAGCCATTTTTGTTCATGGCTCCTGTCTCAGTTTGCAAATGCAAGCTGTGGCTGGGGCGGTTTATTCTATTTCCATCTGTCAGGGCTGGGGCAGTTCTCTGCTGTTCTTTGGGCACTTTTCTTTATCTCTCCCACAGCCAATCCTCCCTCCGGGAGATCTCTGCAGTTCATGGACCATTCATTATTAATTATCTTCTGCTCATGACCAGCGAGTGGCTGAGAAAATTCCATCATCCCATGGGGAGATGCTCCTCCCAGGGGAGAAGCCAAACATTCCTACCTGGATCCAATCTGACCTGGGAACAGCACAGCAGCCTTTGCCCCTGCATTCCCAGAGGAGCAGCTTTCTTCCCCCTGCATTCCCAGGGGAGCAGCTTCCTTCCCCCTGCATTCCCAGAGGAGCAGCTTTCTTCCCCCTGCATTCCCAGAGGAGCAGCTTTCTTCCCCTGCATTCCCAGAGGAGCAGCTTCCTTCCCCCTGCATTCCCAGAGGAGCAGCTTCCTTCCCCCTGCATTCCCAGAGGAGCCCAGGCCCATCTCCCCCAGCCCTGGAGCTCCAAGGAAAACTCCCCCCTTGTGCAGATCCTGCTCCAGCAGAAGCACAGCTGGCACTGCAGGAGGGCTGAGCCACCCTGGGATGGGGCTGAGCCACTCCCTGACCCACAGGGGACAGGGCTGCTCTGGCTCTGACAGTGCTGTTTGGTACTACTGCATTTGTATTTTAATTTTTCCCTAATAAAGACCTGTTATTCCTACTCTCATATCTTTGCCTGAGAGCCCCTTAATTTCAAAGTTATAATAATTCATAGGGAGGGGATTTGCATTTTCCATTTCAGGGGAGGCTCCTGCCTTCCTTAGCAGACACCTGGCTTTTCAAACCAAGATATCTCCACTTTCTCATGAGATCCTGGCTGACCTGCAGACAGAACCCCCCACAAAGAGAAGATTTTTGTGTTCAAGGTTTGGCTGGAATAACCCAAACCCACCCTAAACTTCTGCTTCTCCAGCAAGTCGTCCTGACTAAAACTTTTCCAAACCACACTACTTCATTCATAGTATCCAACCAGAGAAATCATCATTAAGACAACTGAAATTCATGCTCTATCTCCTCATGGAAATTCTTTTTCTCCAGGCATGAGCTGTCAGCTTTCTGAATATTACACCAGGCTTGCAAAAAGCTTTTTCCATGCATTTTTGGGAAGGGTGGAAAACTGTGTCCACTGCTGAGCAGGCAACAGCACCTTGTGAGATGGCTGAAGCTGCTTTGGCTCTCCCTGCTCGCTTCCCAACCTCCCTGTAAAGCATTCAAAGAACAAGTCTGATCTCCTGCCAGTTTTCCAATTCTATCAGAAAATAATTATTGTCAGAGAAAATTAAACCTTCCATGGTGAAACCTTGCAAAGCTGATTAATTGGGAGCTGCAACTTCTGCCTGGGAGGTGACTTGTTCTTAGAATTAGCAACGTGACCTCCAACACCACCAGCAGTGCTGGAAAGGCCATTAGAAAGTGTTAATTAAACAAAATACTTCTTGGCAATGTGGATGCAGCATCTCTGTTAATTATACTATTTTAAATTTAAATATAAATAATCTGCAGCGTGTATTTTCTAAGGAGAATAGTGACTGGAATGATGCAAGGGGAAGTTTTTGGAAAGTCTTTTTGGCAAGATATCCCCAGACACTTCGCCTTAATACTCCGGATTGTTACCTGCCCCTTCCAAAAGCAACGTCCCTTTGGTTTTCTCGAAGATATCCTTGTCCTTTTGAAGAAAGGTGGAAGAAACATTCTTCCACCTTCTCTCCATCTTTATGGAACCACCAGGATTAAGGGTAAGAAGTTGACAAAAACCAGAAAAGTTCTTAATTTGCAAGGAATTTATGCATCATGCATGAGATATATGAATATACAACAAGCTATTGCTTTTAAGGGTCATTCCTTTGTTCACAAGGCGTGATTTTTGGCAGCTCAGTGCCCAAAAACATCCGGACATCTGAAATTCTTTGCTTTTTTATTGTCTCATAGTGTCCTAATTCTCATTGCCAAAATTTTTATTACTCTAATTTTATTATTATTTTATTACTAATAAACTTTTAAGATTTTAAAAAAACAAGTGATGGGTGTTTTTTCACATGCACATACACTTTGTTTTCTAAACATAAAGCTTTTGAACTGGATATGAGAGAGACAGTTCCAGCAGTGATGCATTTTCCTGTAAAGAATATTCTTACAAGAATTCTCTTCTGGAATGAGCTGTCAAACATTGCAGCTTAACCATCCCCACCCTCTGCTAAGAGTCAATGGCACTGTGGTTTCAAATCCTCTGCAAAGACCTGGATTTCTTTACCTGCTCCAGTGACTGAGGAAAGGATTTACTCGGTAATAGAGGATAAGTGGTTTGGGATTCAGGAGGGCTAAGGAGAGAGCTCTGCAGAGCAGCACCACCCCAGAAATACCTCAGAGTTCTCAGGTGTTGGCCTGGCTGGGGAGCAGGGTCACAGGGACAATGCTTCAAAGTGTCTCGGAGAATTAGAGAGTGATTTGGGCTGGAAGGGATCATAAAAATCACTCAGTGCCACCCCTGACATGGCAGGGACACCTTCCCTATCCCAGGCTGCTCCAAGCCCCGTCCAACCTGGCCTTGGACACTGCCAGGGATCCAGGGGCAGCCACAGCTGCTCTGGGAATTCCATTCTAGACCCTCCCCACCCTCCCAGGGAAGAATTCCATCTCAATATCCCACCCAAACTGTTGGAACTCAAAATGTCCCTCAGACATTTTTGAATGTTCCGGGCCCAGCTCAGAAGCATTTGAGACCCTGGCACAGCTGCAAACAGCTGTGAGTTTGGGTTTGAGCCATGGAATGATTTACCAACTTTGCAGCTAGAACACGAAGTCACAAAAGTTTAGATATTAGAGTAGAAGTAGTTACAAAGTAGAGGGGAGAATTTTTTAGTATTGTACAAGGGGGTTTTAACACCTGTATAGGGAGGTTTTTACTTTGTACATGGGGGTCAGAGGTTTTAAGATGGAGGAATGTAGGCTGGTCCTGTTCCTCCTCTTTCTTCTTCCTCACCTCCATGTTCTTGGTGATGTTGGCACTCACAGATTGGTTTAGAGTAGAAAAGCACCATTTAATATAGGTAATAGGCATTGGGGAAAAACTGTAACCATGTAACACGTAATGTACCATATAAAAGATAGAAAATCACCATTTAATATAGGTAATAGGCATTGGGAAAAACTGTAAACATGTAACACGTAATGTACCATATAAAAGATAGAAACTCACCATTTAATATAGGTAATAGGCATTGGGGAAAACTGTGAACATGTAACACGTAATGTACCATATAAAAGATAGAAAATCACCATTTAATATAGGTAATAGGCATTGGGGAAACTGTACCCATGTAACACGTAATGTACCATATAAAAGAGAGCAGCAGCCCTGGGTGGGAGAGAAGAAGCAGTCGGGGTCAGAGAGGATGTCAGGGTGTGTGTGTGCCTCTGCCTGAGCTCTGAGCAAACCACAGCAGCTCAAAGAGAAAATCTTTTAGATAAATTGCAATAAACTGCCTTGAGACCCAACAACAGAGACTGCTGAGTTTTTCTTGGAAGCACGGGTTGGAGGAGAAATTTTTCCACCACATGGAACCCCTGAACCAGACCGGGGTTCCAACACCAAACCTCCCCTCTGCCAGTCTGAAGCCATCCCCTGTGTCCTGTCACTCCAAACCTTGTCCAAAGTTCCACTCCAGCCCCTTTAGTCAATCAAAAACTGACCATACAGGAAAAGCCTTTGGAAAAGCCTTCTACCATCACAAATTTCTGCCATTATAAAACCATTTTTTGTGTTCAGTGTTTTTCAATCTATATTCCAGTAATAAGGGGAATAAACCCTCATTTGGACATCTACCACTCAAGTGTGAAAGTAACCTTTAGCTTTAATAGTTTATTCGGGAACTATCCCCATGTTTTTAATTAGCTAATGCCTCACTAAGGTCTGCAGGCCCCAAAAGAACATAATAGTTCTATCAGACAGCCCTGGTTTAATTTCCCTGGTTTTAATGTAGCACACCATCTCCCAGCCCACATCCCAACTGTAATTAGCATGGCTAATTACTGAAGCTGGGTGAAGCATACTTGCAGTTGCTATAATAAGTGTATTTACTGTATCTCCAAGTGCATTACTGATATTACAGAATTTATGATGAAGGCACAGTAAGGAAAACGCCAGTGCCATTGAATGCTCGTGGGACTGGCATGGAGAGTGGGAGAAAAAAAGAGAGATTTTTATGGAGATAGCTGATCTCTCCAATGAATTAGGTGATTTCCATGATCCCAAGTGCTTATGAAATTTTTGTTACATAAAAATCTGTTCACTTCGGGGAGGGAGGGGGGTGAGACAGGGAGAACACAAAAACAGCTGGTAAATCACCACTTTAAAACAACTGTTATAAAAGGGGAAGAAAATGTACTTGACAAGCTTTAAACCATATCACAATATTATTCCCTTACAGAGAGCCTATAAAGTTCAAAACCTATTAAAAATGGGTGTCACATCTTGGAGATTCGATAATAAATTCCAAAGATGTGAAATCCCTTTTTAATAGGCTTTGGATATTAACAGAAACATTTCCCTATAGGAAGATTAGAGCAGAATTTACAGATCTCCAACGATTTCAGAGCGAGTCAAGCAGGCAGAACTCTCCTCACCCTGATCTGCACCAGGGATAAAGACACTGAACTCCCTAAATTTGTCTTTCATTGATAACTATGAATGCCTGTCAAAGATCACTTCCATAAATAGAGGGATATTCACTCTTGGCAGCTGGATCATGCTCTCCTGGGAGAAGCAGATGTAGCCATGTAGGTTAATTGGAGAAAAAACAAAATTAAAAGTTTAGCAGGTGGTGCTACAATAACTCAGACATCCTCCCGTGATGTTCACCGAGAACACTGAATGTTTTATTTAAAATATTGAGCAATTTAAATACATAACTTGGGCAAGGAGCACATGCTCACCCACCAGTGTTTAATGAAAATAAAATCTGGGGTTTACTGGAGAATCCTCGGGTTTATTGGAGAATCCTTGGCTTTTATGTATGGAAAAAACTGCAGGAAGGAGCTTGAAAATTGTAGCATTTTAGGGTTATGAAGTAAGCTTAATGAACATTAATTTTTCCCATTATTATTCCAACAGGAATTCCTTGGAATTCTGAGCCCCACCGAGGGTAGGGCGTGATCACTGACTCTCTGCTGATCTTCCTGCAGATCATTGCCCCAGCCCAGCTCCTGTGCATCCTGAGCTCAGGAAATTCCCCCTGGGCGCTGCATTCCCAGCCTCCAAACACAAAGCTCACATCAGCAGGAATAAGGAACAAGGTGTTAAAATAAAAAATAAAAATTAAACTGAAATAAAATAAAAATAAAATAAAAAACTAAAAAAAAACCCTAAAAAACTAAAAATGAACAAAGATAAGCTAAAAATAAGCTAAAAATAAAATAAGCTAAAAATAAGCTCAAAATAAGCTAAAAATAGCCCCTAAAAATGCCCTCTAAAAATACCCCCTAAAAAAAACTAAGAAAAAAAACCAAAAAAAAACCCCCCAAAAAAAAAAAAAACTGAAAGAAAAAATTCCCACCGTCTGCTGATCCATTTGCACAGGATAAAATCACCTCTCCTTTTGCCAGTATGATTTTTTTCCCTGCTCAGACAAGTTCCATCCTATTCCAGCTGGCAGAAGGCGGCCTCACCTTTTCATGATTCCTAAAATCCAGCCCAGTGCGAGCAGCTGACAGTGTGAATTTCAGAGCAACCACTCAAACCTCACTATTCTTGAAAATCACCCCTTTGTTTGGTGGAAGCGAATGCAAGCAGATTTGCCAGCTGCGCAACTCCACGGAGTTTTCGCGTCCATTTGGGATTTTTTTTAAGTTGTTTTAGTCATGAAGCCAAGCTTGGGTTGCTCTGGAGCCTGCCCAGGTCAAAGAGAATTTCTGCAGTGACTCCAATAGCTGGAAATGAACTGAGCCTGATTAACAGCAGGGCTGCACTCGAACCTGATCTTGAGCCGCTGTTGGCACTTCAGCAGGCACTTCTAGCAGCTGCTGAAGAGGGCAAAAATCAAAGAGCAATTTCCTCCACAATGCAACTCATCAGAAAAAAAAAAAAAGAAAAAAACCAACCCTGGAAGAGATCAGCTTTCAGTGAATTCATTCAGCCTTCACTGCAGCAGGAGAGGTGATGGAGAATTTAAATTCTGTACCCACACACCTATGAACATTTGTTGCCCTAAAACTCCTGCAGTTCCATGGGAAATATGGATATATGGATATTGGCCTCATCTGATTGGGAAGACTATACATTAAAAATGCAGTTTCTTTAATTTAACTATAAAACACTTTTTCATTGTAGGCATTCAACTTGACTTAGATTTGACAAATAATTTAAGCCACCAAAGTATTTTATTTTTTTTTTTTTTTAACAATCAGCCAGCAACTGAGGAGCTGCTCATCCCAGCACACTGCCAGGCTCCAGTCTGGCAGAGGTCTGGAAATGGCCCTGCGTGCAGGATGAGTAATTTCCCTGCCTCACAAGGGTGGCTCGGACAATATTGCTGAGCAGATGCACAAATTTGGGGCTCTCCAAGTACACGTGTCCCTCTGACAGCTCGGGCACACCCTGAGCCTGCTCACAGCTCAAATGGTTCCAGTTTTCCTTCACACACATGGGGGAAACTTTGCCAAAATCACTGTGTTACTATAGGATATGTGAAAGTATGACACAGGTTGTTGTCATTGTAAAGGTGAAAAAGTGGAAGTTTATTTTTTGACTTTAATATTTATACTTTTATTTTTAAAAAGGTGATAGTGGATTGGAGGGTGAATGTGTTGGTTTTTTTAGTGACATTGGATAAATTATTAGTATATTAAATTTTTTTGCTTTTATGGAGGAATGTAAAACAATAGATTGTTTATAGAAAGTTGTGTGAGAAAGTTTTTTACAAGAATGTAAACTTAGAATGTTTTGGAAAATGTTAAGAATCAGGGCAACATTGCTGGAATTCATGAGGAGAACACAGACCTGGGGTCCAGCTGGGTGAGGGACTCACCTGGAGCCCAGACACTCTCTGGGTAGAGTCAGCCCATCCTGTCCCTCTCTGCTGCTCTGTCACACCCCTTCCCTTCCCCGACTCAAATCACCAGCAGCTGATAAAGATCCCCAAAGATGTCCAATATTCTCCTTCCATCGTCCTGGTGGGGCTGTATCAGGGATGGGTTTTCACTGGGAGAAGCAGAGCTGTGCCTCTGATTGTCACAGACCTCTTTCCTACCCTTGGAATTCCTCTCCTGCTCATTTTCACATCACTCTTCCCTCATGATAAACTTTCCCAAGATAGTCCACACCAGTGTAAGCCCTGGGCTCAAATGGCCTCAAGATGAAGGAGGGAAGGTTTGGATTAGATTTTGGGAAGAAATTCTTCTGGTACAACTTCCCAGAGCAGCTGTGGCTGCCCCTGGATTCCTGGAAGTGCCCAAGGCCAGGCTGGACAGGGCTGGGACAGTGGGAGGTGTCCCTGCCATGGCAGGGGTGGCACTGGGTGGGCTTTAGGGTCCCTTAAACCCAAACCACTCTGTGGTTTCAAATTTGCCCTGGACACCTGTTAATTCCATCTAAGACATAGAAAATAAAACTATATAATTGATATTGTTTGGGAGAGTATCCTTTTTACCTAATCTCTTCAAACCCATTTTTTCACAAGGAGCTGATGCAGCAAACACATTCCATAAAAAACCTTTTGCCTCCTGAGTTCATCTAACACCACCCAAATAAAACATGACATGAACATTTCAATAACCCACCCAACGCTCAAAACTGCTTCTAAAGAAACACCTTTCTGTCTTATTATTATTTCATCTGGTTCATCATTTGTACTCGTGAGTCATAATTCTGGAATTGTCAAAGTCTAATTTTTTCTTCTGAAAGATTTAAAGTTCAAGTTATTTGCAAAAGGAATCAAATAGAAATAATGACTGATTAATACAAGTCTGGGAGGGAAGCAAACAGCACAAAATAGATCTCTCTCCATGCCTGTGGATTCAAATTTTAACTTCATTTGCTTCACTGAGAGGTTCTCTCATAATAAACAGCAAACAGCCAAGTTCACTTGGAAAGAGAATTTCAATATATGTGTTTGCTGAAGAGTGTAATCACATCAGAGGCTGAACTACGTGAGAGGGAACTCTTCCATGGGTCACAGACCTTTCTGCAGCTGTGGTACTCCACACAAAATCACTTTATGAAACACCTCCCTCGGGGCTGGAGCAGCCACACTGAGGAGGACAGGAGGGCATTTGATACAGCAAGTTCTGATAAGCTCAGGAAATCCTTCATGGAGAGCAGAACCCTTATCCCTCTCTCTGATTGATTCTGGTTCCAGTCACCACAGAATCTGTGCTGGACTTGTTAAGAATACCAGGAAAAATCTCAGAGGGACCATCTTGAGTTTTGTCTTACCCATTAAAGAGTTAATTCCTCAAATCCACAACAAAAGTTTGCAATGAGATATAACTGAGCTAAAGAAAACCCCTCCAATCTAGAGGGTAAAATGAAGCCCCTGACTACACAATTAAAATTTCAAAGCATCACACATCCTCCCCATCCCTGGAAATGTCCAAGGCTAGGTTGGACGGGGCTTGGAGCAACCTGGGGTTGTGGAGGGGTCCCTGCCCATGGCAGGGGTGGAATGGGAGCAGCCTAAGGTCCTTTCCAACCCAAACAAGTCAGTGATTCTGTGATCTTCCTACCACAAGAACCTGCAGCATTTAAATTCCAGTTTTCACCTCCTCGTTACCGCTGACGTTCCCTCACCTTGGAGCAGAAGGGTTAACCCTGGAGCACAGGCTGTGGATTTGGAAGGGAGCTCTGTGTGCTGCAGGGAGGCCAGGGGAAGCACATAGTTCATTAAATAATGTGAGTAGCAATGAGGGTTTACACAAATCAAACAGGGGGTTAGGTAATTGTCATGTTGCTTTGTGCTGAGCCACCTGTCAGGAATCACTTCCAGCCGAAGACTCAATCTGCTGCAGAGCCTCCAGATGATTTCTAATTAGTGTAAACTTCAGCTGTGCCACAAACCAACGGATTGGAAAGGGATCTGGGGGGTTTTTTTGGTCAATTCTTCCACTCTCCTCCTCCCCCCAGCATTGTGAAAATGGGTTTTTGTTTTGCAAGAGGCTTTGCAGAAAGCTCCTTTATCAGGAGTGCTAAGGGAAGCCTACCACACTGCTCTGAGGGAAATGTCAGCTGGAAAACCCAGCTCTAAAAACAAAAAGTCCTAAAAAGACTTTTACCAAAATGGTAAATTTGTCACCAAATGTAATCCAGAAGATGTTAAGGCAGTGCACACCTCTGCAGTAGCATGATAGCAGGACTGCAGGCCAGTAAACACCACTCATGGATTTGGGAGTTTTGTTAAAAAATAAAACATATCTTTAATGGTTAGTACAGGTAGTGATGGATGCTGTAAAAAACAGAACAGCCCCAAATCACAATTTGCATTCCCCCTAAAAAACCAAACTATTCCAAGGTACAAAGCTCAGTAACTCAGGGAGGTCCTGATGAATGATGACCCCAATAATTCATTTCACAGCAGCAGCATTTCCACAGCTCCTCGTGAGCCAACTGATCAACAAAACCTGCACTATAGCCTCTGAATTTTCTATTCCTTTATTGGTTTGTGGAGTAATTCCAGGAGTCTGGGGCACACTGACATATTGAAAATGAGTAAATCACTCCCCCAAATCTATTCAACAGCAGCAAGAAACCAAAAGGGCAAAAAGAGTTGAGCGGCTGGAATAAGAAGGACCAACAGATGCCAGAAAATGGCTTTTGCCTCTAAAGGCCACAAAAGGCACATTCAGACAATGTTCAAAAATTGAGAGGATGTGGCAATTGAGAACAAGGCTTAATGGTGACTGCGCTGGTGCTGGGCTCATGGCTGGACTGGATGACCTCAAATCTTTTCCAACCTTCCTAATTCTACCACTCTGTGGAGATTCAAGACGTTTTCTCGATTTAAAGAAAACATAGACAACATTCCTTTCCTTGAAGCTCAGAGGAGAGATTTAAAACACTGGAACACTGGATAGAACTTTTTTTTTTTTTTTTAGTAGCTGAAAATACCCCTAGAAATACTACCAAAGCTGTTTGGGTAAAACAGAATCCTCAGTGCCCATTCACCCATGCCTGAAGCCAACTGTGTGCTGTGCTGCTGAAACATCCCTAGCACTTCTACTGCACTCCTTCCTTCCTTATTAAAAATAAAATAATAATAAAGAAAGGATTAACAGCCAGGCTTGAGAACAGCTCTTCTAATGAAACTTCTGGCCGCAATAAATGGGAAAGAGCACAAGTCTCAAAGCATCAATATGATCAAGTGTACTTCTCTTTGCCATTGTTAAGGAAGTTGGCATGAATTTCAGTGTTTGAGTTTAATCAGGGGGGCAAGGAAAATCATTTTACTCACAGTTACCCATTCCAGCAGGAAATCACTTGACAGGAGAACAACCAGATACCATCTGATGCTGGTTATTCAAGTACTACTCTTTTTATGTATAAAAAGCCCAAATTCCTTCAATCTGTGTGATCTGCCTCACCCAGGAATGCACAGAGCAGCAGCAAGCACTGAAACGTAAATTTTAAGGAATTTAGAGATTTTAAGAGGAGCTAAGATTTTAGTAAGAGATAAGCCTTACTAGAGTTAATAAAATAAATGAGTAGGCCTTGATGAAGTTAAGAGTCAGTAGTTAACTAATAATTGATTGCTTGTCAGCACAATGTTTAGTTAGCTGGGTTTATAATGAAGAATATAAATTGACAAATTGCTTTTAGGAACATAAGGCAATTGTGGAGCTCCTCTGCTCTGAAACCAACTGAAGACAAGGAATGGGAGTTCTACCAAGAGTTCATTTGTCAGATTGGCATTGGAAAGGTGGAAAGGTCAGAAGGAGGAAGACTTCATTGACTTCCTCATTTTGGGACCCCTCCCATGGAAGGGACACCGACCCATTTCAAGGGACAAATACACAAAGTGAGGAATGGGATGTACCAAAATGATGAATTCGTATTTGTGTTTTGGGTATTCAATACTTGTATGGATAAAAGGGCTCTGTCATCACCTGGAGGCTGCGGTGTGGATTTGGGAGCGATCCCACACACAATAAACACACACTTCCTAACTTTACACTGTTAGAGAGTTTTTGTCTGTCACAGCTGGATATCAGTACTAGATCAATATCCATGTTTTTTAATAAATCAGCACCAAACTGAGGCACCCCAAAAGCTCCTGTCCCACCCTGGCAGGCGAGCAGGATGTGTGTGTGTGCTCCCAGCTCCCTGGGATGGTTTCTCTTGTTCCTTAACTCGAGCTGCACCAGATCTTTCACTCAGCTCCTCTCCAGGAACAGCACTTGGGAGTCAGTCACCATTTCCCACTGCTTGGCCATGAGAGTTTTGTGCTCCACATCTGCTCAGAGGAGTGAGGAACTGCAGCAACGCCCATGATGGCTCTTTTGGCATTCTCCCGACAACCTGCAACAGGGACTTTCTCATTAAACTTGGCAGAGTGAAGCTCCTCTGGTAATAAGAGATGCTGTGAGCTCTGCTGAGTGGGGAAATTTGCTGCAAGTGAAGTTCCAAGCTGCCTTTCCCAGAAAACAGACTGGGGAATTGTTCTATAGGTCAGTGTGGAAGGTCCCACATCCCCAGCCAGCTTGCTGGGAGATCTGAGTGGGTTTTGAACTGGGCTCTCGCCCACCCAGCAGGAAATGGAAAGGGAATACCTGTGCTGGGCAGAAAATGCAGCAGCAGCAGGTGGAGGCTGAGCTCTGGGTGCTGAGGAGGGAGAGCTGCAATCAGGAGCCACATGAAGAACACAGCCCCAGCTCCTGGCTCTGCAAATCTGTCCCAGAGCTCAGCTGGGCCACTGTCACTGTCGAGGTAGGATGGGAATGAGGAGACTCTGATCAGAAAGCTGCTGAGAGTAAAACTCTGATTTATTCAAAATACCCTGCTCTTTTATACAGAGCTTCATGAGGAACAACTCCATTGGTCCTGAAGTGAAAACAACCCACAGCATTGGTGCAAAGTGCTTGATGCACAGTGATAGAACTTAACTATAAAAAGTGTGAATAACAAGAGAGATAAAGAATTATTTACATTCTTCTCCAGCTCTTTCCCAGGCTTTGGCCTGACTAGAAATTACCAGTTTCTTTCTTTGACTGAATCTGAGACCCACAGGCCACCCTGCTGGAATGCTCCTTCCCCCATGTTCCAGCAGCTCTCCTCACACAGGAGGCAAATTTATCCCAAAAGACTGGGGCAGGAAAGGGAAACACTCTGTGTTTGTTTCTGTGCTAAGTGAAAAGCATCCATTCCAACAGACTACTTATAGTTCAAGAAAATAAAAACAAAATACAAGTCCTACCCTAACCCTTTTTTTTTTTTTTCTTAAGTTGCAAACAAATGAATGACAAAGTTTGAGATATTTTCTTTTTTCCCAAGCCAGGTGCTCATCTGCTGCAACCAAGTTTGACTTCAGAACACAAGAACTGCCAGAGAAGGGTCAGTTCACAAGCCCTCATAAAAAGCCTCTACATCATCCCACAAAAAAAAACAGCTTCACACAATTTTAATAAAAAATATCTTTGTGATTATTTTCAGAGTGCTGACTGCTAGCATCCATATAATTCTTGCTTTGTGACAAAATGATTCTGAATTCAACAGTCCTTTATTAAAAAAAAAACAAAAAAACAAAACAGGATTAAAGCCACACAAAATGATGCTCAGCAGACCCAATTTAAGCTGTACTAATGAGTTACAGCTACTGGAATTAGCTCAAGGAGTTCCTGGAACAAACCAGTTGTGCTCAGTCTTTATCTCCCATTTCACTCCCAACAAGGTATCATAGTCCAAATACATCCCAGTGGGAGCAGAAACACATATTAGAAAAGGAGAATAGTAGAAATAAAGATGACAGTTGCTGATCTCTTCAAGAAAGCTTTTTAAATGGGCTCTTACAAGAAATTATTCCACCTACCACATAAAGGAGCACAAGCTTGACTATAAGGAGTAGCTGACATTGAATTTTAATCATTTCCAACCTGGGTAATTATTTCAAAAAATGATTTACAAGCTTCATAAATTAATCAGCCCAAGCAGCAGCTTGCCATTTTCAGCAGCTCCCAGGCCACACTCCTGTTTTATCTGGGAAGGCCAGAACAGGCAGGAACACAAGGAGCTGACAGCCAGCACAGACCTTTGGGGGTGATGGCACTGTCCTGCCCCGTTGGCAATCCCGGTTTGGTGGCACCAGAGCAGCTTTGGGATGTCCCTGAGCACATCCCAGCTTCCCCAGGCAGCTCCAGGAATCCCATCCTTAAATGATGCCAGCGTCGTGGTGCCAGGATAATGCCACCATCCCAGATGGAAGAGCTCTCAGCTCCTCCACCCCTGCACACGGGGCAGTTTCTAGATGTAAATAAGATTTCCTCGCTGCAGGAGCCAACTCTTTCCCTCAGCCACAGATGAGGGAAATTCTAAAATCCTTGGAAATTGTTTCTCAGTGAGAGGAGGAATGAGCCAAACCACAGCCTGGCAAGGACAGCTGGGAATTGAGGCTGTGTTACAGAACTTGTACCAGCACCAATTTGGTTAAGGATGTGAAACGTGGATGAAAAATCAAACCCCACAATTCCAATAAAGATTTGAAGGGAATGGTATGTTTATTTTTACAGTGCTGGATGCATGTGGGGACTCATTGCCCTTCAATGGACATGTGCACCTCTGAGAACTCCTGATCCTTTTTTATTACCCTTAACTAATTTCCATATGCACAGAATTTCACAATAGGTTAATGCTTATTCATTGTGCTGATTTTGGTTACACTTACAGCTAGTTACACTTGTACTCAGTTTTTGTCAGAAAGTACAGAAAGAACTCCTATGTCACTCTGCCCTGTCTGTTTCAAGGTTCGAGGA
Source organism: Lonchura striata (assembly GCF_050655825.1). Taxonomy (NCBI): domain Eukaryota; kingdom Metazoa; phylum Chordata; class Aves; order Passeriformes; family Estrildidae; genus Lonchura; species Lonchura striata. Next base: position 29,212,391 of record NC_140711.1, read on the forward strand.
GTCTCTCTTATTTCTTATTTTTTAGTGTGGAAATTTGCATTTTTTCTCCTTAGCTGGGGTAGTTTTACCAGACTAAACAGCATATTTAGCAAGCTCAAAGTGGCACATTTCACCTAAACCTGAATGGATTTCTACCCTGTTAAATTTCACTCTGTCTCAGGTGAAGCAGAACAGAGCCCAGCTCCTCACCTGGCACAAACCTTCCCTGAACCACTGGATGCACACCCTGCATTTCCCACCTCCTTTCTTCTGGGACTGGCAGGATTTAGGCTGTAATTCTGCCAGCAGCAGCCCACCAAGAAGGGAAGATCTCTGCCTTGCAGAAGACAATCACCAGGAGTGACAGTATTCTTCTCCCACAACATTTCAGCTGCCAAACCACACAGGAAACGCTGCTACCGTATCACAAGGTAATAAAAAGGTATTTTAAATTGTTCAACAGGTTGTAGCACCAACTCTTTGCTGAGAGAGATACTTCCCAGCATGAATATTATAAAACTTCCTCTGGTTCTGGTAAACTTAATGTATCTTTATCCTTTGTATTCTCTCTTCCAAGTGTCTAGGAAAAATAATAACCTCTGCAGCAGATCATGATCTGAAATGTCTGCAGTGTTTCATCTACACACAGAAACCAGCATGAGATAAAGGAAACTTTTGTCAGCTTTGCTGCACTTAGGAAAAGCTGGCAGAGCTGGACAAACAAGGGTAAAAGGATATAAAACTTTCACACTCAGTGAGGCACTAGATGATACCAGTATCAAAAGTCACCATCATTTTTCTTCAAGACAACATCTCAAGCACTCATGGAGTGGACAGGGAGAAGGAGGAGGGACCCTTATCCACCATCTCAAATTCTCCACTAAATAAATAAATAAATAAATAAAACACACCCTGCCTCAGAAACACAGCTGGCTAAGGCTCAAAATACACAGAGCACAAAGAAAAGATGATTTCCATAGAGTGATAAAGTGATAAGAGTGAGGAGAATCAAAAAGATGCCTGTGGTCCTTTTCCTTCCCGTCAAATTTGTGCAGAGGGAGAGCAAAAATGTGCAACATCCACTGGGAGACAGGCAAAAAGGAAGGGCAGGGAAATGTGAGGATGAGGAATCCTCCCAAAGCCCTCAAGGTAGAGGGCAAAAAACTTAGGCAAATTGTTGCTCAACTGATTAAAAATATGACCAAAAGAGGGAAAAAAATAACCCAAACAAGAAACAGCAACATTTTCTGTAAGCACAAGCCAAGCTCCTGTTTTCCCCATAGAAACCAGAGCTTCCCACCACTGCTACAGGGGAGGAGTAATGCACATTTTTTAAATCTCAGTCTCAAATTAAAGTGCATTTTGTGCCTGAAAATGAGGTTATTCATCAGGCTTTTTTTTTCTCCTCCAAATCTGCATAAATTAAATAACAACACATTCTATTCCACAGCAGGTAGCAATTATCTAGTTAGTGCCTACCCAAACTAAAGCTACAACTTTTAAGACGGAGTTGACATCTATTGTGTTTTTTTGCACCATCCAGCACAGAACTGAGCCCTTGGAAAGAAGGATTTGTTTCCAAAGTAGCAATAAAATCTGAGTTCAGGTCAGAGATGCCATAAAACCAACAAACCATATTTAATGTCAGATTTGGGAAGGAGCCATAAGAAATATCAAAAAACTTGCACACAGATGAGCAAATTCTTCAGTCTCTTAACTCTTGTGATAAAGACCTCTGCACAGATTTTCTTCTTCCCAGTCAGAAAGCCAAATTTTAACTCATTTCTTATATTTTGTTTGAACTAAAATCGATCTTGAATGTTTAAGTAAAAAATACTGAAACCATATTATCAACAAGGTTGATATGGAGCTCCCACTCACATTATCAACAGGTTTCTCTCTAAAAATTTAAGAGGAATTTAATGAAAAGCTCCAATATTTTCTCTCCTTTCTTTTTTCCCCTAAATTCTTGCCCTGCTGGGGATAAGCAAGAAAAATTAGAGTCTATAAAAAGCATGTATAAGCTTTATTTGGAAAAAATAATAAGGGTATATACTCAGCTACTGAAAATAAGAACTACCATCAACAAAATTTCTGTTCTCCTAGGACACGATCCCTCTAGTATTTGCTTGGTCAAACAACATTTGTCCTGGACGTAATTTTTCTGATGTATTAATATATTTCACTGTTTACAACGGTCACAATTTGTAAGTTCTGTATCAGCTTGTCTTGCCAGGCTTTTTTTCCTTATATTTTTTTCTTTATATCCCTTATAGAAACATACTCTTCTGTCTAAAAATGTGTGGCAGAACACACAAAAAACCCCCAAAACATTCAGTGCGTACAAAACAACCTCAAAGTCCAACTCTGCTTTGCCCAATTAGTTAATTTGCTCAGAATTAAGCCAATTCATTAGGAGCAACAGATTCCCCATTTGAGATGCTGAGTTGCTGCACAAAGACCTCCCCAAAAAACATTTCTGCGAACGAAACCACCAAATGACAGAACCTGAACATGGGGATTGTGGCTTGTGAGATTTTTGCTGGAGCACAGCTCATCACACACCACCAGGAACAAAAGGGGTTGTTTAAGGTAGCAGTGGAGAGAACATCTGAAAAAAAAAAATAAATGCATCAACTCTCAAGTATTTTGGTCACAAATTGGTGAAATCCTTACCACCCCACTTTTGCAGGTTTACATTTCCTGCACCCGGTTGTTCTCCAAGCAGTGAATTTGCACTCCAAGACTTGCTCCGCACCTCTCTTCAACCTCAAACCCAATTCAGGCTCCAGATTTCAGTCTGCCTTCCAGACTGAGGAGTTAATTTTATTAACTCCTTCAGCTGCATTCCATGGAGCAAGAGACAGCCCCAAGCATTTTCTGTCAGAACAAAGAAGTAAAGAGCACCAGTGGGTTCCAGCCATGCTGGGCCATTCTGGAATGACATTCTGGACTCCATGGCTCTGTAGTTACATCCCAGGGGCTCCCTGCTAATACCAATAAAACAACTTACACCTCTGGAAACTGCAGGACACAGCCCAGCAGCAGTTTGTCAAAGCTCATGTTCATAGTGTTGCAACTCAAAATGTCCCTCAGACATTTCTGGATGTTCCGGGCCCAGATCAGAAGCATTTGAGACCCTGGCAGGCAGCTGCAAACAGCTGTGATTTTGGATTTGAGCCATGGAATGATTTACCAGCCTTGCAGGAAGAACAAGAAGTCACAAAAGTTTAGATATTACAGTAGAAGTATTTACAAAGCAGAGGGAAGAATTTTTTAGTATTGTACAAGGGAGTTTTAACACCTGTACAGGGGTTTTTTTTCTTTGTACATGGGGGTCAGAGGTTTTAAGATGGAGGAATGTAGGCTGGTCCTGTTCCTCCTCTTTCTTCTTCCTTGCCTCCATGTTCTTGGTGATGTTGGCACTCACAGATTGGTTTAGAGTAGAAAAGCACCATTTAATATAGGTAATAGGCATTGGGGAAAAACTGTACCCATGTAACACATAATGTACCATATAAAAGATAGAAAAGCACCATTTAATATAGGTAATAGGCATTGGGGAAAAACTGTGAACATGTAACACGTAATGTACCATATAAAAGATAGAAAAGCACCATTTAATATAGGTAATAGGCATTAGGGGAAAACTGTAAACATGTAACATGTAATGTACCATATAAAAGATAGAAAAGCACCATTTAATATAGGTAATAGGCATTGGGAAAAACTAAACATGTAACACGTAATGTACCATATAAAAGAGAGCAGTAGCCCTGGGTGGGGAGAGAAGAAGCAGTCGGGGTCAGAGAGGATGTCAGGGTGTGTGTGTGCCTCTGCCTGAGCTCTGAGCAAACCACAGCAGCCCCAGAAGAAAATCTTTTAGATAACTTGCAATAAACTGCCTTGAGACCCAACAACAGAAACTGCTGAGCCTTTCTTTGGAAGCTTGGGCTGGAGGAGAGACTTTTCCACCACACAGAACCCCTGAACCAGGCCGGGTTCCAACACATAGGCCTGTCTTAAATTTGCATTTCTTCCCCCGCCTCTGACAACACGGGTGAGGCTTCAACAGATTTACCCAGACATCCCAAGAGTGTTGTTCCATCCTTTCCCGTGCTGCTTTTGCTGCCCAGCTCACACACTGCCTGCTCTCCTTGGCAGCACCCAACAGCATTCACACAGCTTGGGCACTTTGGGGTGTTCAGCCTGGAGAAAAGGAGTCTCCAGGAGACCTTCCCACATTTTACAACTCCCTGGGAAGAGACTGGAATGAGCTGAGTGCCGGTCTCATCTCCCAGGTAGCACAGGATAAAAGGAAAGAGCCCCAAGTTGCACCAGGGGAGGTTTAGATGGGAAATCTGGAGAATCTTCTTCACAGAAAGGGTTGTCGAGGCCAGGATCAGGCTGCCCAGGGAAGCGGTGGAATCCCCTTCCCTGGATCTGTTGGAAAAACACATGGATGTGGCACTGGAGGACATGGGTTAGTGGTGATCACGGTGGTGGTGTTGGTTGGACTTGATGAGCTCAAAGGTCTCTCCCAGCCTGAACAACTCCATGAGTCCATTCTGTGACTCAGATGGGTTTTCCTGAAATTGTACCTCACTCCCCATTCCCTACATCCAGCACTGCTCACAGCTCCCACAGGAGCAGGAGAGACCCAGACTGAGCTGCAAATCTGTGGGTTGGATGCCAGCTCTGAGCATTAAAACCAAAATATTACAGACCTGTGCAGCATTTAAATATCAATCTGCACAACAGGAGATACAGAGAGGCTTTAGAAACCATCCCAGAAGAAATGGAAGTTCAGATTTCTGTGCTTCCCGTTGAGCTGCTTCACTTCCCCCCACACAAACTTTGCTCTGGCCCAAGACCCACTAAAATGCGTTGCAATATCTTCATGTTGTGACAGATTTATTTTTCATCCAACACACACCTTCTGACAAGACCCAGCCCTGACAGTCTGGGGCTCGCATCACCCCACAGCACCGAAAATTCCTCCTGACTTCTGCAGCACTGTGATTTATACAAGATATTCATTCTTATCTATAGAGAAAAGCTTATAAATTATCCACACTTCCTACCCTACTCTGTCTTTATTCTGCCAGGGGAAGGTCACCTCGCTTGTTTACATCAGAGAGAGCAAAGTCACAAGGAGGAACAGACAAACCTGTGTGTACACACACAGCCTTAATCCCCTTCATAACCCCAGATCCACTTAAACCACTTTTTATTAATTTCTATTTTTATATTCTTTAGGGAATAACAGGGGACATCCTGAATAATGTATATAATTCCACATCCTCTGGAATGCCAAAAAAAATTAGACTATTTCAAGATACATTAAGTAGCTTAGGCATGGAAATACATCAGCAAAGCCATTCCACTGAACAATGGGGAAAAATCATGAAATAAACAAAAGGAATTGGAAAATTATTCCACATAGTGATTGTTCAGGTCATTTAAAAATAACTGGCAACTCTCAAAGCTGGAATATGCTGGTGGGGTTTTTGTGGGATGCACAACTCGGAGCTGGCTGGTCGGAAGTGGCAGCTAAGCCATGGAAGACCCTCCTGGACATGACCTGAAGAAGCCTGGAGAAGTTCTCGTCTGACTCTGGTGGGTGTTGGGTAAAGCCCAAACAGAACAAGCTCTGCAGGGCTGGGGCTCAACCAAGAACCCAACAGAGCTGAAGGCAGATGCTCCCTCCCATGGTTTGTTTACCCAAATTCTGTTTTGCTCTGCTGCTCCCTCCTCCTCAGTGCTCGCATGCAACACATTGACCATTCCCAAACCACCTTCAAAGTTATTAAGCCTCTTCAAAACCCAATATTTCATCCCCAACAACCAAAAGCACAGATTGGCTAAAAAAAAAATTGTTTTGAAAAGTGTTCCTTCCCCTGGACTGCTCCAACCTGGCCATCTCACTTAAAAAGACATTCCACAAGCCTTGCCCATCTGATGCAGCAGAGCCAAAAGGATCATTATTCCCAAAAGCAGGGGGAGGAATGGCTGTGCCATGTGTTTAATGGGCAGCTCCACAAGGACAATGGGGGCATTACCTGGAGGATGAATCACCTCGTTAAACAATACAAGATGTACCAGGAATCGGAGAGCAAGGCCCAGAGCTGCTTTCACCAGCCACAAGTTTTGCAAGAAAATTATTAAAATCAAACGCTAACAGAACATCCTGACTCCAGCAAGGTCTCTATTTTTAATGATGCACAATTGAATTACAATATGTGCTTCTCATCCAAACAAAGTTTATGCTCATTGTGCACCAAGTTATTCACTCTTTCACTTGGTCTATCATAAAGCTTAGATAAAAGCAAAGGGTAAATTCTTAGAGCAAAAACACAGTTTCATTATGTTCCTTAGGATTGAACTGCCTGCCATCCCACCAATACACCCTAAATTGTCCTACCAGCTGCAAACCACAGAGTTCAGATCATGTTCTTACAGAAATATCCATCCCTGACCAAAATGCAACCACCTATAACTTAAAAACACACAGATTTTGCAGCTTTCCTCAATACCAGAATAACACTTGGACCAAAACCAACATAACTTCCCTCACAAAGTTCCCTGGACTTTGGAATGAACTCTTTTCTTTTTCCCCATGCAAGGTAAGATCCTCTTTCTCTATCCTTCATATGCATTTCAATTTCCTCTTAAAATTCATGAAGTTCCCATTTTTGAAGGGCCACCTTGTTAAGTCTGTGTTCCATAGCCACCTGTTGTGACAGCAAAAAAGAGAAATCCCACCAGTCTCTTCTATTAACAGGTTTCATCACATTATATTCAAATTAGAAACTAAGATGCCTTATGAATACTTCCTTTTGAATTAGAAGGCCAGTTTCTGATGTGAAATGGAGTTTATGATAATTCAGAGCTTATCTGCACAGCTTGGTGTCTTTGTCCTTCCTTAGATAAACAGTGTGTGTATCACACACCTGATAACTGCCCTGGGACTTAATCTGCAACTCAGCTAACTTTATTTTTAAAGTTTTCTCCACATACTGCTTGATTGTTCCTCTCTCTTCAAATCTTCATATCAGATAGAGAAGCTATTTTAGAGGCCAAAGGAGGAAAAAAATTATTTCCTTCCTTTCAAGGGAAAATTTTAAAAAATGGAAGTCATCCTCCCCATAACTCCTGCACACCTGAACTCACAGCCAGTTTTTCAACTCCATGGATCACTCTTTCCTCTGGCAACTTTTCCACTGGTGTTTGGAACAAGCCATGTGTGCACTCAGCACGTTCCCACCAAACCAGAACAAGTCTTGTGTTTTAAAGTGAAGGCTCAGCAGGAAGAACCTCAAGCTCAAAATGCCCATGCCATCTAAGCACAGGAGCATCAGCACCTCCCCTGGGCACTGCCAGGATGGAACAGCATCACACCTGCTGACCTGGGCCACGGCTCAGCTTCAGGAAATCAATTCCCTTTCCTGCCTTTGGGGCTGATTTCATTCTCCTCGAGCCAAATTTTTTCTTTACAGACAAATTTACCATTTCACCATTACAGGTTTCCCAAGAGCTCAACAGAAAAACAAAAACACATATTAAGAACTTTAAAGTCCCTCACCCTTGCATTTTCCCTGGATCCAAAAGCGGTCTCTGCTGACTGAAATGAAAGCCCCAGGCACACCTTTTTTGCCAGAACAAAAACTGCTTTTCTTCATGCAGGCTTCATGCATCTGCCTGTTGATATCCACAGCTCAGAGACCACGAGTCCTTCTCTAACCTCCAAAAGCATCACCCAGTCTCTTTGATAAGACAATCCTTTCTCTGTGCCTGAGAGTTTTCTGTTGCACATCACAGCTCCTGCCACACCTCCTCAGGACACCCTCAAGCCACACCACTCCTGATCCAGCTTTTTCTCCATTTATGAAAATTCTCTGTAAAAAACAATGCACTCACCCTTCTGTCTCCAGCTGAACTTTCCCAGCAGCCCAACATCTCCTCTCCATGGGTTCTGTCCATGCTACTCCCCATTAACCTGACATATCTGATTAATCTTCTGAAGGCTCCTCATTACCTAATTAACAGCAATCAAAGGCTCATCGTTACCGCGTGGTCTCCTGGTTACACACACACAAAGGCCACAGAGAAAATAACTGAGGACTGCTCTTGGTTTAGATTTATCACCTGACACTTGGGTGTTGTATTACACTCGTCCATATGAAGTAAAACAAAATTAGGAAAGGCCACAATACTTTTCCCCCCCTCTCTTCTGAAATACTTTAAATTATCCCTGTTCCTCCAGGCTCTCTCAGGCAGCTGACAAGCATTTAAATAATGTCTCATGGGCAAATTGAAAAGCTGGGAGGAGCAACATGTGTAGGGATTTGAGGAACTGAAACAAGGAGCAGCTCTGCAGGAAAATGAATTTAATTAAAGTTACTCATGCAGGCTCTCAGCCTTAGAAAGCTATAAATCTGGAAAATCATTTCCCTTTCAATTAAGTTTGTATTTGTCATTTTGGGAGAGATAAAAACAAATCCCCATTGACCAGGTTTTCCAACAGTGAAAAATTAAGAGAAATTCGTAACATGGAACTGTGAAATGTTTAACATCAGAAAAATTCAGAAAAGCCAGTGAGGATCTCCAGACCTCCAAGTCCCACCACAGCCGAATGATTCCTTTTTCAAGTTGAAAGTACAGCTGTAGCAACTGGAGATGTTTCAAGGCAAAGTCTGTGTTCTGACTAATACCCCGAGGAGGACTCACCACCTCACTCCCACTTCTTATGCAATCACTGCCAAGAAAAAAAAAGGATCTCTCTGAGGGTTTTCTAGAACATCTGAATTAAACACCTGAGCTGAGCTGTCCTCTCAGCCCCCTCTCTCCAGCACTGTCTGGAGCCTGCAGAGCCCCTCCTCCCACAGCCAACATCCACAGCCAAATCTATCAAAGGGCCAGAATGAGTGACAATGATGCTGCTGATGCAAAGTCATTTATTTTATATTTCAGAACAAGCTCTGGACAAGCCCGTTCAGCTTCTTCTTGGATATTCACACAAGGAATCCTGCCTGAGGTTCCCTCAGTGCTGGAAAGTGGGAGGAAAGGTTCTTCCAGGAGTCCCGAGTTAACCCAAACAGGGAATCTGTTGATGGTGATCCCATCCCTGAATTCCACTAAGCCATTCCTTCCTCTCTCCTCATTGACACAGAACCTGCAAGGCTGAACTCATCATTTTCAGACTTTACAGTCCAGATATTTCCCCTCCACTCCGCGGAGAGCAGCAAGCAATGATCAGTTGTTCTGCATGCGCTCCAAAATCCGGCACTAATTCCAGTGAGAGGGATGAAGGGCTCAACCTCCCTCCTGTTCAGATCTTCCCCAGCTGTTTTGTGGTGATCACACACAGAACAAACAGCCCTCAGCACTCCCAGATGTGCCTTTCACAGTGCTGGGGGATCAGCTGGGTGGTTTTCAAAAAGCAGCTTGAATGAAATCAAAGGCAAAGCGAAGGTTCTCAGTTTTTCCCCCAGGCAGAATTCCCACTGAGCTCGGCAAGGACTGAACCAAACTCCTGAAGAGCTGATTTGAAAGCAGGGATCCAAGGTTGGGATTTATCTGTGTACACACACACACACACACCAAACTCCACACTCTGCTTGACCTGGCAGTGAGTTATTCATTCAGAAGGAATACAAGGCTGTCACTAAAAAAAGCTTCAAAGGGTGGGGAGGAATAGATATTTCACCTCATCCACCTCGGGAACAGTGGGAAGAGTAGCTGGGAGTGAGAGCTGCAAAAGTTTCAGTGAGCCACAGACAGAGCCAGCCTTCCCTGCAGGACATCTAAAACCTTGCAGAAATCTCACTTTGCCACGAGTCAGGGCCACTTGTTCAACAAACAGGGCAGCAAGTGGAATATTTGGGATTTTATTCCCTCTTCCATATCCTCTGGTCAGAAGAATGGCTACAGAAATCAGTGAGGGGATGAAGTCTGTAGATGTCATCAGATCTGTGGCACTGTGGCACCTGCACTGAGCACAGAAACCCTTGCTGGAGTTTTTAAGAGCAGACTGGATCCTTCATAAAGTTTGGGCTCAGAGAGAGACTGAGAAAGGAGATGGAGGGATACTTTGCCCAAGTTATTGACTGAAATGAGGAAAAAAGCAGCAACAGTTTTTGCCTCTTGAATTTAACGAATATAAAACAGGACTGTGAAAGAGGTAGAAACTTCTCTTTACGTTTATTTATGTTGTAGCATCATATCCTGCAATACTCCAGAAAGTCAGATTTCATCTGATTTCCACCTGGCACAGAGAAAATTCCCCACATTGTCTCCTCTGAATGGTGTTAACACTTTGCACTGGAGGGTTATAAAATCAGAGGAGACTTAATTTGCTCCTTTGGCTCATTCCCTGCTTCTCTGGGATATGAATCACACCCCAGCTCCCAAATACAGAGTTAAGATTCAAAATCCCATTTTATTTGCAGCAGAGTTCATCAAACACCACGAGGAGGGAGAGGTGACTGCTCCAGCCAGGAATTACAGCCATTCCCTTGGGAATAAGGATGTCAAACAGGGCAGATTGCTGGTCCAAACAGCCCAGAGAGTGATTCATGGCCCTCTGTCAGTGACCTGACACACAGCCTGGAGCCCTTGTACATGCTCCAAGTTATCTGCCTCCAGGGTGACTTGCCTCAGAAGGCTGCAGAAATCCTTGGAATGGGAATTCAGTCCTTCCCATGTCCCAGCACGAGCAGCACAGTGACCACGCTCTCCTCTCCTAGCCCTTGAACAGCCAATTTAAAATAAACACTCCACTTCATAGATTCTATAAATAATTCTATTATTCTATAAAATGTTTAAAAATGAATAAAATTTTATAGAAGAAACATTATTCTATAAAATGTTTGTCCCTGACCCCTGAGATGTTCATGGCTGCCCATGAGAGAACAGCTGATCAAGTCATGCTCTCCCCTGAGCATTTTTCCACTCTCAGGCTTTGTCTGGACTGTTGGGAGCAGTTCAATCTCATCCCAAGATGCCCACGATCCCTCCACGCCCAGCTAGAGGCATTCTGACAAACAATTAATCAGGACTCAGGACTGCATCTGCCTCGTGTTCACAGCCAAGGAACGAATTGGGTTGAAAAACATCTGAAAGGATAACACTTCAAACCTGATGACTTTGTGCTTGGGCTTTGTTTTCCTGGAAGGAATCTGCTCACAGCTCATGTTTGCGAGACCCAACAGACAGGGAATTGATGAGCTTTTAGGTAAACCAAGCATATGGTGCTTGCTGTGTTCCATCTCTCTGGTAATCAGTCATTTAGCAATAAAGGCACAAGAAAATTTGGCCAGCTACTCAAGACATGACATCTGAGGACATCAATTACAGCCTTAATTTAGACAAATTTTTCACAGCATTTTATTTCTTCCTATTACATTGTCTTTCCTGTTCTGTGGAGTTTTCATTGGCTCCTGTGGAAAATGAGACCTGGGTTCTTCAAACTGTACTGTGGACATGAAACATCAGTGAGTTTAGGGAACACTGAATATTGTTATTTTGGTATTCTGTTAACTGAAGGTCCTCAGAAGTGTTTGCTCTTCCCAGGGGACAAAAAGCCCATTCTGGATGCACAATTCCAGAAGGGAAGGTCAGGGTGGTTTTTCTGCCAGCCTGGGGACACAGGACCACACTCAGGTACTGGCTCCAAACACCCAGATATGGCAGAGCAGAGGGACCTGGAGAAGGCCAACCTTTGGCTAAACCTATTGAAAGAGCTCTTCCTCTCACATTCCTTACACGATTCAATGCTTTACTGAAGGTAAATTTAGAACTGAAACCCAGGAAATAAGGGTGAGAGTCAAGTAGGTGTTAATAGGCAAAAAAAATTCAAAATTTTAAATATCTCACCTCTATTCCACTACCCAGCCCTCTCCAAATCCCCCTGGTGCTGAAACTCTCCAAGGGCTCCAGAAGATCCAGGCAGCATTTCCCCAGCTGGTCTGCAGGAGAAGAACAACTTTAAAAAGACATTTTAACCTCACTGTGCCATGTAAAACCAGCTAGTCCTTGTCTGCCCCCATCCTGCTCTGTGTGCACATCCCCGCTCCCCCTCCCAGCACAAAACCAGACTTCTTCATGTCACTTCCATTCATTACCGAGATGTAGAACAGTGAGAAATTATTAAAGACTTGAAAAATCAATTGGGGCATTTTAACTCCAAGCTCAGACTCCTCAGCTCCTGCAATTTGTGCAACACAAGATGCTAAGATGGTTCCATAAAGTGAATTAGAGCAAATAATTTTTTTGTTCAGCTCCAATATGCTCCAAAGATGGATTCTATATTATATTACATCAAGGGGATTTAGCATTAATACTTCAATACCAAAGAGCTGGGAGTGCAGGCAAAACTGTGGCAAACTGCACAAATCAGGATTTGCTTGTTTGACTGCAATAAACTTTCTTTAGCAGAGCATTTGACTGAGAAGCATTTTTAAAAACGAGTATTTAATTTGATTTCCCATATGGTGTTTAGGAGGTTGGGGGTATGGGATTACCATTAAATATTGTGTTAGATGTACAAAAGCTGCAGACAAGAAAACTGAGTTTATACATCCAGTGTGGGTGGGTTTTGTTTGTCTGTTTGTTTTTATTTCAAACATTCCTCGGTTCATTTACAGCATCCTCCATTCTGAAGAGATGATATTTTAAAAAGAGGTTCAGTGCTGTAACACAGAACCCAATCTATAGTTCAATATCTGCAGTCTGGGAGCCTGACATAAAAGATAAGAAACAGATGTAGGGTGAGATGAAGAAATGTGTCTATTGAGGAGTTTCAGCGCGATTTGGCACAAAAATAATTGAAGTCAATATGCAGAAAGCAAAGCTGTCAGCAAATTGCAATGCTCGACTGGAGCACAAATGTATTTACAAAAAAGGAATTCTATGGAGGCCATACGTGGCCTTCCAGTTTAAATAGATTAGGAGCACATTAGGATTCGTCTGCTTTGCTGCAGCCCAAAGTGTTCACCCTGAATGCACAAAGAGAAAACATTTATTAAATTTGAACCATGAATCTCCCACCAGAAATTTCCAGTTATGGAGCTGCTGGACCAAGGCTCCACTGGGAGCAGCCCCTGCAGAGCCCCTTTTGTCCTGGGTTGTGAGATGTGTGAATTGTATTTCCCACCTGCCAGAGCTGGGGCAGTTCTCTGCTGTTCTTTGGGCACTTTTCCTTATCTCTCCCACAGCCAATCCTCCCTCCAGGAGATCTCTGCTGCTCATGGGTCATTCATTATTAATTATCTTCTGTTCATGGGCCATTAATTATTAATTATCTTCCATTCATGGGCCATTAATAATTAATTCTCTTCTGTTCATGGCTAGTGAGTGTCCCTGCACGGCTGAGAAAATTCCATCATCCATGGGGAGATGCTCTGCCCAGGGGAGGAGCCAAACATTCCTACCTGGATACAATCTGACCTGGGAACAGCACAGCAGCCTTTGCCCCCTGCATTCCCAGAGGAGCAGCTTTCTTCCCCCTGCATTCCCAGAGGAGCAGCTTTCTTCCCCCTGCATTCCCAGAGGAGCCCAGGCCCATCTCCCCCAGCCCTGGAGCTCCAAGGAAAACTCCCCCCTTGTGCAGATCCTGCTCCAGCAGAAGCACAGCTGGCACTGCAGGAGGGCTGAGCCCCCCTGGGATGGGGCTGAGCCACCTCCCTGACCCACAGGCGACAGGGCTGCTCTGGCTCTGGCAGTGCTCTTTTGTATTACTATAATATATTTTAATTTTATTTTTTCCTAGTACAGAACTGTTATTCCTACTCCCACATCTTTGCCTGAGAGCCCCTTGATTTCACAATTATAATAATTCAGAGAGAAGTGGTTTGCATTTTCCATTTCAAGAAATGCTCCGGCCTTCTTTAGCAGATGCCTGGCTTTTCAAACCAAGACACCCTTCTACAGAATTTACTGAAATTCACACAGAAACTGCTCCTCGTAGCTCTACCCAGAAATGGGAAACCATATTTTGTTCAGCCCAGAAAGCCTTGCAATGTCCAGAATTTTGTCTTGTACTTTCCTAATGTGGCTAATCTGAGAAGTCACACTCCAAGTTCGAATCAGCAGCGCCTTTCCAGAGTTTGGATTAAGTCCTCCCATCCCAGCTTGTGTCACCTCAAGCTCTGAGAAGTCAGAACTTTAAGTTAACAGCAACCAGAAGGCAAATATGGAAAACCAAACCATGCTTGGAATATTTTCCCCTCCAGATCATAGGGGTTTTTAAATCTCATTTTTTACACTATGATCTTATCCTCTTACTATTGTTTATATTCAGGCCTGAATTCTGGGAATTTTCAAAGACACAAAAATCCGAGTGACCAATCCTTTACCTTATTAAGAGAATTAATCAGAAAATTTCCAGATGAGCATCCCTTAGTCCCAGTTTGTCATGGCACCACCCTACTGCTTCCAAGTAAATACTGATGCTTCAGTTAAATGACTTGAAATTTTTATAATTTCACTAAATTTCCAATGTTTATTCCCAGTTCATTTTACCAATCCCACTCTTCTTCTTCTCTTAAAGACATTTAATAGTGGTTTTTACAGAATTCTTCCAGCAGCATTGCTGCATTTGCAGGGAGTGACACCACAAATAGCAAACATTGATTTGATTCCTTTGTTTCTTTAGGCCTAATTCCATTTACACAGGGATGGGAGAGGAACAGCTCAGCCTCCCAGTACAGATCTATCCATTCCTGCTTCTGGAATAAATTCCACATGTTTTATTATTATTATTATTATTATTAAATTCCACCTTCCCAGTGATACTGGAGTTTTTTTTAAGACATTTAAAACTCAACTATAGATTTAAAAAGCCCATCTGAACACTGAACAAAAGAAACCAAATATTTTAAAACCAAATTTGATTCTTTCCATTCTGTTCTCGCCTCTTCCTTGGAAACAGGAGTCAGCTTTGGCTGCTTCACACAGATTTCCTTTTTTTTAAATTTAATTTAATATCAGTTCAGTAGGAATTGTGGATCACTCCCTGCTGCTTGAGGCAGTATCAAACAAGCTCACACACTTTTCTAATTTGCTTTGTTCTTCTGAGTGGTGAACTTGTTCCAGGCCCATTACAGACATGTTAATTGTTATCTTAACAAAGAAGAATGAATTTGCGAAAGTGACGCTTGTCTGCCATGTATTCAACACACCCTTTACACATCACGCTGCTCTGAAAAGTCATTTAAAGATATTTTGGAATTGGTTTTACTTACCATGCTGAAGTTTTACTTATTAGTTATTTGACTAACAATAACTGCACCTCACAGGCTGCAGTACTGCCACTGCTTGTTATTTGTTTATATATTTATAATTAATTTTCCTCTTGGAAAAGTGGAACTTGGTCGTTCAGCAGCCTCAATAGTTCAGCAGCCTCCAAGTTGATTTCCCATCTCCTGAGGAAACAAGAAAGGCCTAAAGACATTTTAAACTTCAGAAGTTTGGGACTGATCTCCTGACACAGAGCCCCTCCAGCTCCTTTCGTCAAGGGTCATTTTTGAGGCATCATTGTGGAAAAATTCCATTTAATGACCTGTGCCTCAATGATTCCAGGGTTTTTTCACAAATCGAGATACTTTTACTGGGAAACACTGATATTACCTAGATATTTTACTGATAGAGCTTCTGAAACAATTTCCCCCCAGCCCCACACATCAACAATGGTCATTTATGAGGCATTGCTGAGGAAAAATCCAATTTTCTGTACCTCAGTGATTCTTTGGCTCTACCAAAAGTCCCAATATTTTTACTGGTAGATACCAAGGTATTTCTGTGACAGCCACTGGATGAGCAATTATTCACCAGTTTTTCTCTCCCACAAGGAGCTGCAGCATCAACACCTTTAAAAAACAAACCCAGGATCACAGCACTCCCAAACACACAGCACCCAGAATAAAAACGTTTCTGAATTCCTCAGGATTTTATTGGGTCCTAGAAGAGAACATGGAAAGAAGCAATCTCAAAGTCTCAGTTTGACAGTGCTCTCAAAAGCTGTGGTGACAGCACAGCAGAAGAATGTTTTAAGCAAAGAAAAGAAAATTAAATGTGAAACAACACAAGAGCTGAGGAGTTGAGAGCTAGTCCTTAACAGGAGCTCCTTTTTCTATAATTAGGCAAGCACAGGAAAAAACAATTACATTTGCCTGAATCAATCTGGGTGAACCTGACCTGATTTAAGCACATAAAATAGAAGTAAAACTCGATTTATGATGCTCACATTTTCTAGGAAGTCATTCTCCTTTCTGCTTTAATTCACTCCAAAGCCTTTGGTATCATTACATGCAATAAACTCAAGTTTTTACATTCAATATTCATGAAAGCGACATAATACAAAAATTAATATTGTGTTCATTTCTCTTCAAATGATTGGAAAATCAGCATTTAATTCCTGCTTGGGTACCAATAAAAAAACTGAATTACAAGACTGACTCACCTAACAAGTGTGAGCACGAATGTCACCTCTCCTGACAAACTCATCCCAAAATAAAGTGGTTGGTTTGGCTGAGCTTATAGAATTTCTGGTTTAATAAAGTTGTGCAAATAAAGATCTGCAGGGTTTAATTAGTGACCATATTAATGAAGCTCCTTTAGTATTACCAATCCTGCAGCAGAACTTGGATTTCCATCATTCCTAAAACTGGAATTCTAGGAAGTTTGTCCTCTTCCTCCTGCTCTCAATCACAGAAACTAAAAATTCCAAAATGTCACCAAAAACTCCCAAAATTTACATAAAAATACATTAAAATAATTTAATTTTGACAGATAAAGCAACCTTAGCCCAATTCAATCAGAACAAGAAAAATAAGAGAGGGGACTTAATTTTTAGTTAATTTTCAGTTAATTACAAAGTCCCTCTAAAATCACTGAAATGCTTTTGGTGAGAAGGGGAGGAGAGTGGGGATAAATTTCTATAAACACCCAGCTGTTCTGTGCAAAACATTTGGGGAATGTCTCTTCAGATGCCACAAATTCTTAAAAAGCTGCAGAGAAAAATTCTTCCAAATTCTGGAAGGGTTTGAGTACTGGGGTGATGAGAACAAAGGAGTTGGTGGATTTTTGTAAAATAGAATAAAATACAAGTGCCTGGTAACATAAACCAGAAAGCTGATTTGTGGTTTATGATGCAAATAAAGAATTGTAATAAAAATCTGTATATTCACCTTCCTCTTAATTCACAGATGAAGGAACCACAAGACCAAAATAGTATCCCATTGGAGGGTTTGGAAAAAGAGAAAAAAATAATTAGGCTAAGTCTCAATAGAAAGAAAATATTCCAAAAATTCCAACTCATTGAGCTTTTCAAAATTAGATCAAAACAAGCAAGACATGAAGTGCCCTGCTTTTGATTTTTTACAGCTGTATCCCCCACTGAGCCACCTTTGCAGGGAAACATAGTCTGCATTTCATATTCCAATTAGTGCATTAATCCTTCCCTGATTATTTATTCACATTTAAAAGAGTTTCCTTGTTCCATTTTGTAACTTGGGAGTGCAGAGGGATGGGGAGAATGTTGCTGGGTATTTCCAGAGGAGATGCAGGACCTCTGTTTTCCTTCAGACAGATCAACTTCCTGAAATTAAGATTATTAATCACATGTGTAATGAGAAAAATAATTTGTTTAGACTTCATTATTCATAAAAAGTGGGGCAAATCCTGCTTTTTTTGGTTTTCCTTAATGCTATTTTCCCCCGTGGCAGAGATTCCTGAGTTCTGTAAGGAACATGGATCTTCTAATTCTATCATTAGGAGAAATATATCATTAGTACCAATTTTACTTCAATTTTTTTTCTGAAATAACCAATAGTAATTCACTTCCTCCAAGTTTTCCAGCCTTTTTTAAGGGTCTCAAAAAGTAAAGCTCTGATGTTTGGAATTCTCACTACAACAAACAACTTTTCTGGGAAAAAAGTCTGGATTGATTTCTTCCCAGAAAGCGTGGCCAGGCATTGGAAGGGAATTTTGGAGTCCCCATCACTGGAGCTGTCCAAGGAATGCCTAATGCTGGACCCTGGTCTGGTGGAACTGGTGTTGATCAAATGTTGGACTTGGAATTTGATCTTGGAGGTCTTGGTTGATCTTGGATGATCTTGGAGGTCTTTTCCAACCTCAGTGATCCTGTGAAATCCACTTGAATCCACTCAAAATCCACTCAGCACCTGCAAACAGACAACCCTAAAATTATTGCAGCTGAGCCAATAATTTATTCTAAATCCCTCCTCCTCTTCCTATCTGGATATCATCTGGAAACAGATGGGGGAGACCACCAAACAATCATTAATTGCATCTTTTCTGCCACGTCCAGGTGAGAAACAACAAGTTTGAGGCAGCTTTGGCTGAGTTTCTTGATCAAACAGCTCAGGTCAGTTGTGACCAGAAGGATTTGGATCCCCCTGGGAATACTCTCAGTCTATAAAGATTTTTATCAGTGCATATTTATTCTATCAGCAGAAAGATATTTGTGCTCTCCTTCAAATGAGGCTTTTCTACAGCACTTTCCCAGATGAGTGATTAAAATAAAAAAAAACCTACCACGACATTCCAACAACTTTTCTGTAAAAAAAAAAAAATAAAAAAAAAATAAAAAGGGCATCAGATTTCTGTCGCTTGTGAGCAGCTGAGGTGATTTGTCATCTGTAAAGCACGGTGATAAAACACCATGATCACACAGGGCTTCAAAAAACAACTTTCAAAGCGCTCTTCAGAGCGTGCTTTGATCAAAATGTTTACAAAGCAGCAGCTTTACAAGAGGTTCCTGAGCATCAATCTTGATTAGGGTTATTTACCAACACAGCAGCAGTGGGGGAGGCACCTCTGGAGCTGCACTTCCCACTCACAAATTCACGAGCTGAGCTCCTTTTCTTGCCCTCGGAAAAGAAAGTTTTCATTAAGCTCAGAAGACAAAAGACAACAATGGGGCTTCTGAAGTGATTCCTGAGGAAAGCCTGGAATTATAAATAGAGCCCGGAAAAGGATTGCTGGAAAAGGGTCTGCAACTCCACTTTTAGTGCAAAAATAGAAGAAAAAGAGTAAAAGTCAAAGCTAAGAGCACACAGAACAGGATTTAACGTAACTGTGGCTGATTGTGGCAGCAAATCACGGAATACTCCAGGGTTCTTCAAGACCAGGAACCCTCCAAGGTTCTCCAGGGACCTTCAGGACCACCAAGTCCAACATTCAACTGAATACCCCCAAAACCCCCTAAACCATGTCCCAAAAAACTAAATTTGGACATTGTTTGAACTCTTCCAGCAATGATTTTAAACATTTCCACTTCCACCTGCCCATTCCAGTGTTTAACCACTCCTTCACTGAAGAGATTCTTCCTAATATCCAACCTGAACCTCCCCTGGTGTGACTTGAGGCCAAAATATTGATCAGAATTACACTCCTAACTCTGACCAGCTCTGATTCCAAGCAGTGCAGAATTCCAGGCCAAAAATAACCTAAACCCACCAACCAAAACCAGAAGCTTCCCCAAAAAGCCCCCAGCCAGTTTAATTTAACCAAGATTCAGCTGGGAGACACACAAATATGCACATCAAGAGGCTGGGAGGAAACCACCAGAAACACCAACAGCGAGTCAGGAGAGACCTGATCCCAAAAAACCTGTCCTGTTCTCCCAAGGAGGCACCAGCAAGGAGCAATCCAAGATGTCCAAATTTTATATGGGGACTGAGCTGAGGGTGGTCCTTTCCTGACATTCCTGAACCATTCAGGCCAGCAGAAGTTTGCTTCACACAAACACATCATTCAAGAAACACAAATATAAAACCAGAAATGGCTCACACACCACCTCTCCTAATTCAGAAGGTAATTGTGATTTTCTTCTCCTCTCTCACCCATCAGTCCACTTCAGCAAAATTCCACATACATCAAATGAGGGCAGAGAGGGTTTATTTAAAACACTGAGCATCCATTTCCTTCCTCAGGTTGTTCTTTATGGGCTTGCATGAATTTTGGTAGCAGAACACCAAGATAAAAGCCCATAATTCAGTTTTCTCTTGACTCTCTCTGTTTGCCTACTGCAAATCTCTGCTGACAGTCTTCTCTCCTCAGCTCGTGCTGATTTAATGCAGCTGCAGCCTCTCTCCCTCCACCTCTCCTGAAATCTTTTCTTGCTTTTAACAACCCCAAACCTTCCTTTCCACTTCCACTGGTTATTTAATTCTATGTGCAGCACATCTGGGATACTCAGTGTAGTAAGGTCTACACAAAACATGCCACACCAAGAGGAAAAGAGATCTGTGAGCCCCTGAGATGAAGCCAATTAAAGGAGTAATTTTATCTGTGAGTATTATGAATTAACAAAAGGAAATAATGGCTGGAATCCCCAGCCTGGACTGAGAGGATCTGCTCTCTGATAAAGAAATACAGAAATTAAAATATAAACAACACTTCTGACAGATCAGATTTGAATAGACAGAGGAAGTTATACCTTAAGACTGAACAGATTGCTTTGTTTTAAGTTGATTTTTCATACATAACACACTACCCAGAGATTATTAGGGGATGAAAAACCTCAGAGTGCCCCAAAACCACCTCATGGCCAAGGTCACCACTGCTCCCACCTGTGCTCCATTCCTTCAGGCCACTGGGCTGGGATTCTGAGCTGGAAAACAAAGCTGAGTTGATAGTAAAAGGGTTTTAAAATCACGGGGATTTAGGGTTAAAAGGAAAATTAAGCTTAGTAGGCCCTGAAAAAAAATAAATACCCTAGGTACATGAAGGCCTTGTACTTTGCTAGAACCTGTGTAGCTAGTACATGATAAATGATATAATTGTTAGATGTGATGATTGTTTAGTAATTAAATATAATTACTGTTTAATTGTAAGAATAATCATGAGAAAATGTGGTCAGG
Source organism: Lonchura striata (assembly GCF_050655825.1). NCBI lineage: Eukaryota > Metazoa > Chordata > Aves > Passeriformes > Estrildidae > Lonchura > Lonchura striata. The sequence continues at coordinate 29,233,258 of NC_140711.1, forward strand.
GGCCTAAGAAAGACCACAAGAAACTCATGTCAATGTATACAATAGAACAATAAAAGTTTAATAATTACTATGTAAGTTATATAATTATATAATATAAATTACGTTCAGCTCAAAAACGGTGTCGGAGTCAGATTTGGGTGTGCACCCCTGATTCCCAGAGCTCTCAATAAAAGCACCTGCAGATAATCACATCCCGTGATTCTGTGTGCTCCTAAACAATGTAAATTTAATAATGAATATGTAAGTTATATAATATAGAATATAAAATACGTTGAGATTTGGGTCTGTACCCCTGATTCCCAGAGCTCCCAATAAAAGCACCTGCATGGAATCACATCCTGTGATTATCTGTGTGCTCCTGAAGGACAGAGCTGGGCAGGGCAGCAGAACATGTGAGAGATAAACAGAATAAACAACCTGGAAACCAGCACAGACCAATTATGGCTTCTGCTTTGGCAGGGGGCTGACAGACAGAGACTTTTACAATCTCAGAATCATCAATACCACAGATTCCACATGTTTATTCCAAGTTTCTTTTTCAAAAATATTCAACAGTTTCACACACTTCACCCTTTTTTATTGTGATGCAGGTGAGCCCCTGGGGTCCCTTCCACCCTGACCCATGCTGGGATTCTGTCAGTCCAGACCTTTTAGAAATTGCTTCCAACCAAGTTTTTTGCCATCAGAGGTTTGAATTCTGCACCCTGATATATGGAACTTGCCATTTTTGCGTTTCTCTGCATTCGCTGTTTGGTCATAAAGGTGTCAAAGGCAGCAGGAAAAATTATCTGCACCTGCCCAATCCTATTTTTTTTAAAAATCAGAGCAAAAGAACTTCTCACAAAGTCACACCAACATAAAAAGTTGCAGCTCTTCTGTGAATAAAGCCAAGTTCGATGGAGCAAAGTGAGCTGTGAAGTTAAAGCCACAGATTCTTTCCAGAGTTTGAATTTCTGCTGGATGCAGGACTAAGCTGCACTTCACTAAGCTGGAAAATTTTGGGCATCAGGATTTGCTTTTGTCTACCTGGTACTTTTCCAACAAGCAATGAACTTTTCTTGTGTAAACCAAGTTCACAAGGGCAAGGCCAGGCCTGGAAAAATCTATTCCTGGCTGTGCACCAATAATCCACCATTTTTCTGGTTTAACTTCGTGACCTTTTTCTCCCAAGTCAGCAGAGGCTGCCAGAAAACAACTTGGCCTTATCATGAAGATGTTAGGAAAGAGGAAAAGGAGATACTAAAAGCAAAAAGATTTAAAAAAAAAAATATTAGTTCTGAGTATTTGGAGGTTCACATGACTATTTTTTTATGATTTAAGCTGATTCAAAACTTTTTCAATAATAGTCATGATCATTTTTAAATAATAGTCACATTACCACTTGGAAAACTGTCCCTGCTGCTTTCAGTCATACCATTCAAAAATTACACATTTTCATCTGTGAAGTAAAAAAAAAAAATATAATTAATATGAGAAAAACACAGAAATATTTCCCCCTCTTCTCTACACAGGATACCAAACAAGTTCAAATATTTCAGGAAGATGAATTATGCTTCCAGCAATTTAATCTTCTACATTTAACTATTTTCAGGGAAAACAGAAAGATATTTTAAATATAAAAATATATTTAAATAGACAACTACATAGACAAAAATATATTTAAATAGACAACTAAAAATTGCCTGCCTGACTGCAGGATTTGTGGGTTGCAGGTTGTCACACCTCAGAGGTGCTGGGGAGAACTTCCTGCACTGCTGCAGAACTCCAGAACTGCAGCTGCACTGAGGGGAACCTTCTCTGCAGAGCTGGATAAGACAAGTGCAGACTCTAGAGGGAGTTCTAACTTTGCCATATTTTTTTTTCCCCTTACAGATTTTTTATTTCTCGTTCACAATGAAACAAATAAATAACAGAAAAAGGTGGATTTTCTCCTGGGTATCTGCTTCTTCCCCTGCCCTCTGTCCCTGGGCAGAGTGGGAGCTGCTGATACACAGATTTCTGCTTCCTTTCTTACTTGATGGAGAGAAAATGTGAATTTTCAGCTGCTTTTGGTGACTCTGGTGCTCCTTCAGTCTGAACATTTCACCAGGTCAGGACTGCTAACCCTTTATTATTGTGTTGTCCTGTTAATCCAACATCTCCTTTCACTTCTGTTGTTAATGAGTGTCTCAAAAACACATTAAAACTTTCCTCTTCCAGTAAAGACAACAATTTACAGTGAGGGGAAAACAGCAAAACCCACAAACACACACACAGTCCTCAGGGATGTTTTCTACCTGTCTAAATATTCTTTAACACACACACACACAAAAAAGATATCAGCATTTATTTTTTTCTCAGAGGAAAATGTGGCAAATTGCATGGACATAAATTCAAACTATCTGTAGGAAAACTCTCAAGAATTCAATATATGGAGTTTAGGAGTTATCCTGTGTTACCAGGGAAGAAAAAACACTTTAGACTGCTGTCTGCCTCTCAGCCTTTATCGCTCGCTTCTGCAGGGTTTTCTGTTGCCACAGTAGCACCAGAACCTACAAGAAAATTCATCTGTGACATCTCTGAACCACAGCTACCCCCAACCACTCACTGGTTTCATTTTAAGGAGTAAAACCACTCCAAACTTACTCACTGGAGCAATGACGAGGTGGGGGGGGGGGTGGGGGGGGGGGGGAAGAAAACTGCACTTAAGGTGATTTCTGAGGGGGCAAAAAGAAGTGTGCTGAGACAGATACTCCTTATTTTTGAAGTGCTCTTTCATCTTATTTCCCAAACTTGACTCTGTTTCAAGTCCTGGCTACAGGATGGAGCTCAGCTGAAGTTGGGAGAGTTTTCCAGGCATGAGGAACACTCTGCTGTCAGCACTCACTGCAGGGGCTCAGACCTTCCCCACTCCTCTTCCACTTTGTGGAGCTGTGGATAACCAGGAAAAAGGCTGCAATCTTTGGGAGCTCAAAATCTCCCTCAGACATTTCTGGATGTTCCGAGCCCATCTCAGAAGCATTTGAGACCCTGGCACAGCTGCAAACAGCTGTGATTTTGGGTTTGAGCCATGGAATGAGTTACCAGCCTTGCAGGAAGAACAAGAAGTCACAAAAGTTTAGATATTAGAGTAGAAGTAGTCACAAAGTAGAGAGAAGGGTTTTTTAGCGCTATACAGGAAGGTTTTACTGCTTATACAGGACGTTTTAGTTTTGGACATGAGGGTCAGAGGTTTTAAGATAGAAAGATTTTGGCCAATCCTGTCCTTCCTCTCTCTCCTTCCTTACCTCCATGTTTTTAGTAATGTTAGCATTCACAAAGCAGTTTAGAGTAGAAAAGCACCATTTAATATAAGTAGTAAGCATTAGAAAAAAACTATAAACATATAACACATAATGTACCATATAAAACATAGCAACAACCAAAGGCAAGAGGAGAGAAGAAGAAGACAGCAAACAGAGGATGTCAGGGTGTGTGTGTGCCTCTGCCTGAGCTGTGAGCAAACCACAGCAGCTCCAGGAGAAAATCTTTTAGATAACTTACAATAAACAAGCATGAGAGAGAACAACAAAAGACTGCTGAGCCTTTCTTTAAAAGCATGGGTTAAAAGAGAAATTTTTCCACCACACGAAGCCACCCCGCAACCTAGGGTGGTCTTCGACAGCAATCCATTTTCAGAAGCATTTTGGGGATGATATGACAGGCAGCACTGAGGTCTGGAGGAGGAACTCCAGCCCTCCCATCTTTTTGCTCTTTTTCCCTGTTTTCAAACCCTCTCCTCATCATCCCGAAATTGAACATTTGTACAAAGTGCATTTCCTTCTCCTCAATATTGATTTAAACCCATTTTTCACAATAGGCTGGGAATAGCAGGGGGAAAACCACAAAGCACATTTTCCTCCTGTCCAAAGGAAGCACGGGATGATGGACTGGCTGAAGAAGTGTTTTCCCCAAAGGCTGCAGCTGCTGGACAAAGATGCTCCCGCTCGAGCCATGAAGGAAATTGCCTGTTGGTGTAAATATGCCAAATGCTACTTAGGCACTCCATGACTGCTCACAAGCTGAAATATTCCTTCCTAACTCTGGCTCACGAGCTTTTTATTGCTGCTGGCACAGCCTGCGACAGCAGGGCAGGGTTTTTTTGGGTACTGCAATGCTGAGAATCAGCGGGATGTTGTTTGAGCAGAGGGATGTTGGCCTGAGCAAGGGTCACAGGGCTGGTAGGGACAGCAGGAACACAAACCAAGCCTTTGCTGGAATTCAAATCAGAAATACACCAGTAAAACAATTGAACAGAATATTTTAGGGCTTTATTTCTTGAGAGTGAGTTACTGGGCACTGGTGAGGCACCTCCAGTGCTGTGTCCAGTTCTGGGCACATCACTGCAGTGACACTGAGAGACTGGAACACGACCAGGGAAGGGTTTGGAGCTCCAGGAGGGGCTGAGGGAGCTGGGAAGGGTTTGGAGCTCCAGGAGGGGCTGGGGGAGCCGGGAAGGGTTTGGAGCTCCAGGAGGGGCTGGGGGAGCTGGGAAGGGGCTCAGCCTGGAGAAAAGGGGGATCAGGGGGTATCAAAGCTTAGGACAGCAGGTTCCTGACAGAGCCCAGACACTTCAGCTCCTGACACAGACAAGGTCTGCACAGGCCTGAGCCTATAAATTTGGGGTCAAATGCCACCTTCAAGGGGATATGGGGGAGGTGATTCAGGAAGGCTGTACCTCCCTGGTATCCCAGAGTAGGGAAAGGAGGAGGGAAACGTGAGGCCAAAGTTTGGGATAAAAGGAGCCTTTGCCCTCCGAAACATCCAGAGAAAACCCGGTGAGCTCTCTCCCCTTTATTCCAGTGTAGCTGCAGGATTCTGTCTCCTTTATGATGCCTTGTGTAGGCTGCTCTGGAGCAGAGCTGGGCAGAGTCCCAGAACAAAGCAGGGATTTATTCAAGGATCTCATCCATGGATCCACCTCGGGCAGCACCAGAGCCCAGCCAGGGCTGCACCCAAATGACCCAAAATGGTCCCAAAATGCACGAGCACTCCCGGGGCTCTCCCTGGGATCAGTTCTGCTCCATTGGCACCTTGGAGTTCATTGTCCCATTCCAGCTCCAGCCCATCAGTCCCACCCTGCTTGTTTTTCTCTCTCCAGCCCACGCTGTTTGTGCTCCTGGGCTGAGGTTTGGATCATTTGTCCTTGGTGCCCAGCTGGAGCAGGAATTGTTTTGTCTCTGCTCTGTGAGGAGGGCTCACCATCCCATAATGTGAAACCCAGACCCACACACTAAAGCAGCACAGAATGTGAAAAACAGAAAAGCTCAAACCTGAGGCATCAGACACACTGGCTTTTCCCAGTGGTATTTTCCATAGCAGGGATACAGCAAGTCCCCTTTGCTCCCTCTGAAGAGCTCCCACCTGTTGTAAGTAGGTATTGTAGTAGTCGGCTCTCTGCTACAATTTATTTGTTTTAGTTATAAGATTGTGATTGTTTGAAATTAATTATTTTTAAGTTTTGAACTGTTTTAAAGTATGGAAAAATTTGTAACAGCTACTTGAAATGGGGAAGCAAGGCCTGTAGTAGAATCTGGCTGGCAGATAGGTATTTTAAGATATGCTTGCTACTGCAAATTGTGTAATCAAAACAGCATAAGCGAAGAACAGAAGAGCCACAAAAGAAGAACCAAGCTCAAAGAGGCCTTGGAAAAACATCACAAGACCATCCCAGACTGCTGAAACACACAACCATGAGGCGGGCAGAAGATCTAGAGGAAAAACAAGCTAAAATAAGAATCTGCGAAGTCATTCTGATGAGGGACTATAAACATATAAAAGGACTGTCTGCTAGGGAAATCTGTGTGCTGGCTTGACAGGCACCCAGACCTGTACTTTTGCTTTATGTGTGCCCATCTCTTATTAAAATTTTTTAAACTCTTGAAAATGTAAAAAGAGTGGGCTGTGTTTCTCCCAGCACCCATCCTCAAACAGCCGCAGTGGCACATTCGGATCTCTCACAGTACTGAGGGAAATTTAATTTGTTTAATTTGTGAAAAACGCCAATCACTTGGTTTTCAAAATTTTAAAAGTTTAATAATAATAAAATGGTTATAAAAATAAGAATACAGTTAGAGTAATAAAGTTTAGAGTTAGGACAATTACAAGACAATAAAAAGCGAAGGATTACAGAGGTCCGGATGCTCTCAGACAGTAAGACATGAAAAGCATCTCTTGTGAACAAAGGAATAACCTTAAAAGCAATAGCCTGTTGCATATTCATATATGTCAGACATGATGCATAAATTCCTTGCAAATTAAAAACTTTTCTGGTTTTTGTCAAATTCTTCTCCTTAATCCTGTTGGTTCCACAAAGACAGAGAGAAGGTGGAAGAATGTTTGTCTTTTTTTATAAGGAGGCTGTAACTTTTTATGGGCCCCCTTCGCTGACATCTCTGTGTGAAGTTTCTTGATTATCTCATCTTCCTGCTTGAGCTTGTAACAAATTCTATATCACAGAGTTTCTATTTTAACATGATGTTGTAACCTAAAGCTACATTTAACACACTATGTAAGAGAATTAATACAGAATAACTTCCTAACATTACACATATAATATTCATTGCAATATTTGCGAAAAGCCAATCGTAAAATATGCATTTTTCACAAATTTCCAGCCAGTTTTTACAATCATCCCAAAGTAAATGATACTTGCACTGGAATTATTTTACAGTCATAAGCCAGTGCATTTCAGTGACCACAGTTTGTCCATTGGATGACGTTATGACACCGATGGCTGGTTAATATGTCCTGAACGTAACCTTGAGACAACGGGAGCTCAAAGCATCCCATCATTATACTCCTCAGTAGGCAGCAAGTTCCACAGCTGACATATGGAAAGGCCAAACCATTCTTCTGTTCAAAATAAACAAAACTATTCCTATTATTTCCACTGTTGGCTGTTGAGTATTTCAGCCGTTTCACTGTAAAGCACTCACTGAGTTTCTCAAGAGCGCTTTGTAATTCCCTCCTTGTGAAAAATGCATATTTTATGATTGGCTTTTCACAAATATTGTAATGAATATTATATGTGTAATGTTAGAAAGTTATGCTGAATTCATTCTCTTAAGTAGTGTGTTAAATATAATTTTAGGTTCCAACATAATATTAAAATAGAGAATATGTGTGTAGGAGAAGTTCTTTTTTAAGAATTAAATACTCGCTTCAAGGAACACCTAAATCTTCCAAAGGAGAGGAATTTATGGCTTCTTATCAGAAGCTCAGACTCAAAGAGGCCGTGGGGATTAAAGGAAAGAGTTGACATACAACAGACAGAGTTTCTTGTTTAGAATAGAATGTATGAATAACCGTGAAGGATGTATGAATATGCAACAAGTGTATTGGTTTAAGGTTATTCCTTTGTTCACAAGGGATGCTTTTCCTGATTTAGTGTCCCAGAGCATCCGGATATCCGTAATTCTTTACTTTTTATTGTCTTATAATTGTCCTAACTCTAAACTTTATTACTCTAATTGTATTATTATTTTTATAACCATTTTATTATGATTAAACTTTTAAAATTTTAGAAACCACGTGATTGGCGTTTTTCACACTCCTCACTTTCAGAAGCACAGAACTACAAGAAGGAAAACCTCAGCATCCTAAAGTCACCTATGATTTATAATTAACCTCACAATTACCATCGTTAAAATTGAGTAAATAATTCTGCCTGTCAGCAGATGAGAACACCATGACCTTTATCACCACCTCCCAGCCACAACCTTCCTGAAACCCCTCAGTTCAACACTCCAAATTATTCCAGCACACAGGGACCCTAAAACCTCTCAAAAACCTCTCCTCTGAAGCCCACCTGGCTGCTTTGTCATGCACATGTACCGAGCAAAGGTTTCATGCATAAATGGGGCAGCATAAAGGAGAAATCTCGACAGCTCAGGAGAGAAATACCAACATTCACATATGCTCGGACAGCCATAAATCAGCGAGATCGCCTCGAGCCTCTCTTCCAACACTGTACTCAAATTCACAGGTTGTCCCTTGCAGGAGAACAGGAAAAAAAAAAAAAAATCTTAAACCGAGGAAAGGAGCTGTAGAAGCTCAGGCAGATTTATAGAGCCAGCTGTCAGTGGAGAAGTTGTCAGCTTACTCATTAGTCTGCCTCCACATAGGAGAAATAAAGAAAAAAATAAAGAAACGCCAAAATCCTGCCGCTGTGACAACGTTTTAACAGCAGTGGTTAAGATTAAAGGTAACCTCCAGACCCTCCCAGCCTCTAAAATACAAATACCCACTTTTATTCTAAGGTGGGCTTTCATCCTATATCCCGTGCTTTGCTGTTGTTCACATCAGCCTTGCAAAGGACATCTCTGTGGAACTTAAGAGGATTTGGGGGACATCAGAAATACCCTGCACATCCTCCTTAGGCTGCTAAACCCGCTCCAAGTGCAGGGGATTTCTTCACTGCTTTTCTCTGCAGAAGCCGAGGTGATGGGTCAGGAGATTGAGCACCCGAGTCCCAGTCAATGAGCTGGTAAAGTGCTTTAAAAAGCTGGAAATCCCCTGGGAATTTCTGGAAAATAAAGTCTATGCAGGTCATTTTCTGAGCGTCAAACAGTCTGGGGGGGTGACGCTTAAAGGTCTGGAAAGTTGCTTTTTAAAAAGTCAAGTAAGAGAGACAAGAGGAGTTCAAAGCATTTTTCAAAGGATGGGAGAAATTCTGAAAGGTCCCTTCCAACTTGGGATATTCCATAATTTCCACCCCTTTGGTAAAAGGACAGAAAACACGCAGAAGTTGAGAGGGAGGAGATGCAAACAAAACACAAAAGTAAAAGGTGTCTCTGCAGCTACAGCTGCTACCTCGCCACACAGACACAGCACCATGTCAGACTGCAGATTTAGATTTCTCCAAAAACTCAGGAAACCCAAGGAAATCTAGGCTTTTTCCCTGAGGAATTCACTTTCCCAACCTGCCTTCCAGGCATTATTTTAACACGAATGCAAAAACCCATCTAAAAAAAACTCCACAAGCCCAACCACATACAAGAATAAGCAACCAAACATCAGAAAAAAGGTAAAATATCAATATTTTCCTGAGTTTCAAGGGAAAGGAGAAACCTCAGCCCAAGCCCAGCATCTACCTCTTCACACCCTCATGCATGATGTAGTTCCAATTATTAAGCAGAACACTAATGATAATTTTATCCTCCCGCTGATCACCTCTCTCGGGCAGCTCGATATTAACGCGAGCTTGTTCTCGTTTAGCGAGCAGCTCATAGAAATCAGCATCCCCTTCAGGAGCAATCCCCGTCAATAACGATCCCTGGCTCATTTTCATCCTGCAGCGCTTTATTCCGTGCTTTGGGGTTTCTAAAAGCAGCTCAGTGTTAAGTTCCTGGACCAGCCCCTCCTGTTTGGGGGGTTTTGGTGGCTTTTTGTGTGCCCATTGCCCGACACGCATGGGAAGGAGCCCAGACAGCCAGAAAATGCCTGAACATCTCCCTACTCAGGCTCCTCGGAGAGTTTTCCCCGTGTTTGTCCTTCTCACATGAACAAATGTTCTTTTTATTCGCCGTTCTGGGGAGAGGCAGGGGCTGCAATGAGAATGTGGCGAGGGCGCCGCTCCCACCCTCAGCATTTCTCTTGCTCTTGTACTTATCCTGCACAGAACCCTATCAGATTCCTCAGGAAGCCCAAACAGGAGGGGACTGACCTTCACCGGGGTTCCCACTGCTCTCACCCTCAGCATTTCTCATGTTCTTGTACTAATCCTGCACAGAACCCTATCAGATTCCTCAGGAAGCCCAAACAGGAGGGGGCTGACCCCCAGCTCAGCCTACATGGATTCTTTGGCACTGGCTGCCCTTGGAATGTGCATTTTGTCCTTCTGTCCTTCAGGAACAGCACTCCACAGCTCCCTCCTGGAGCTCCTGAGGAGGGAATGGCCCCAACGAGCTCATCAAGGGCTCCCACCCCTCACTCAACCCCCTCCGGGCTCTGGACCAGCCCCTTCCTTTTGTCCTTCCTCCCCCAGCCCATCCTGCTCTTTGCCAGCCTTTTCTCCTGACAATTTTTCCTTTTAAATCCATCAGGAGCCAAGGTTAAGGACGCCTTTTCTATTGTTCCCATTTTATCCAGAGAGCTGGAGAGGTGTTGGAACTCAAAATGTCCCTCAGACATTTTTGGATGTTCCAGGCCCTGGTCAGAAGCATTTGAGACCCTGGCAGGCAGCTGGAAACAGCTGGGATTTTGGGTTTGAGCCATGGGATGATTTACCAACCTTGCAGGAAGAACAAGAAGTCACAAAAGTTTAGATATTAGAGTAGAAGTAGTTACAAAGTAGAGGGAAATTTTTTTTAGTGTTGTACAGGGGGGTTTTAACACCTGTATAGGGGGGGTTTTACTTTGTACATGGGGTCAGAGGTTTTAAGATGGATTTGGGATTTGGGCCTGCCCTGTTCCTCCTCTTTCTCCTTCCTCACCTCCATGTTCTTGGTGATGTTGGCACCCACAGATTGGTTTAGAGTAGGAAGGCATCATTTAATATAGGTAATAGGCATTGGGGAAAAACTGTAACCATGTAACACGTAATGTACCATATAAAAGATAGAAAATCACCATTTAATATAGGTAATAGGCATTGGGAAAAACTGTAAACATGTAACACGTAATGTACCATATAAAAGACAGCAGCAGCCCTGGCGGGGAGAGAAGAAGCAGTCGGGGTCAGAGAGGATGTCAGGGTGTGTGTGTGCCTCTGCCTGAGCTCTGAGCAAACCACAGCAGCTCCAGAAGAAAATCTTTTAGATAACTTGCAATAAACTGCCTTGAGACCAAACAACAGAGACTGCTGAGCCTTTCTTTGGAAACTCAGGTTGGAGGAGAGATTTTTCCAGCACATGGAACCCCTGAACCAGGCCTGGGTTCCATCAGAGAGGGATCTTCACCAAGGCACTGCATTCCAGGACAAAGGGTGATGGCCCCACAGTGACAGAGATTAGGTTTAGATGGGATATTGGGAGAGAATTGTTCCCTGTGAGGGTGGGGAGGTTGTCCAGAAAAGCTGCCCCATCCTTAGAAAATGTCCAAGGCCAAGTTGGAAATTACTTGGAGCAACCAAAAGTTTAATTTTCCCCAAAATCCCTTCAAGATCTATTTTATGTCACAGTTCCTCTAGCAAAATACCATGCATTTCCATAGAAATTCCAATTTTTCCCTATTTTCTTCCTAGTGAAAAATTAGCAAATCCATCCATGATGTTTTTCCCATTTGTAGTTTGCTACAGCCTGTGTAAATAATGTCAGGGGCCCATTTTATACCACCATCCATAAAATGTGCCAGCAGAAGAGATCCTGTGGGCACAGACAGTTGTTGCACGGAGAGATTCCATAAAGCCAAACCCTTGGGATGTGCAATCTGCCCGGAGCACTTTGCATTAGCTCTGTGACTTTTTCCAAACATAATGACCTTGGTCATTATTTAAATGACTGCTGCTCAGATTTTTATCTGGCCTTTTCCAGCAGCTGTTTTGATGTGGTGTTTTTGTCTTTTCAGACTCCTGCTGTGGCTCTGGAATGGGTTTTTAATCCCTGTGAGCAGCAGTTAATGACAGAAGATCTTGTGGACAGGTGAAGTGACACCAAACCCTGCCTGAACATCACAGGAACTGTGAGAGAAAAGCTCTGGACATTCAACTCAGTCTGGGATGTGTTGTAAATGCGGGTGATGGGAAGAGATGAGGATGTCTGACTCAGTTCAGAAGGCTGAATGACTTCTTTATTATAATTACGCTAAAATACATTAATATACTATATAAAGGAAGCTACTAAAACCTACAAACCTACTCGTTCTAACTATATCTCTAATTAACACAACTTGTGAAACTCTCTCAAAAGTCCAGGTGGGTTGGATTGGCCACTAGGCTCGAACAATCCTCACCAGAATCCAAACAAGAAATCACCCCAGGTAAACAATTCTCCAAACACATTCCACGTGAGAAAAAACAAGGAGCAGAAATAGAAATTGTTTTCTCTTTCTGTCTCTCTGTGCACCTCTATGAAAAATCCTGGGAGAGAGAGAAATGTGCTGCCACAGGGATGTGTTTTAAAGGGAAGGAGGAATGATCTGTCTGATCTTTTGTGCTTCTTATCCAGACTCTGTGCCCAGCAGTGCTGGGCTGCTGTCACCACCTCCCTCCCCAGTCCAGCATCTCCTGGTGCTTCCAGGGCTCTCCAAGATGTTTTAGCCCACCCTAGCTGGGCTAGCCAAGGGTTTTAACCCCCTTCTGCTAATTCAGCTCATATCACCACCACCACCCTTCACACAGCCATCAGAGGCACCCTGGGCACTGACCAAGGGGAGAGAGGCCAGCTGTGCCCAGCTCCGGAGCCCCAGGGATCAGAAGGACAAGGAGCTGCTGGAGCGAGGCCAGAAGAGGCTGTGAACATGAGCAGGGGGCTGAAAATAGGCTGAAAATATTTGGGTTAGTCATCCTGAGGAAGAGAAGGCTCCAGAGAGAGCTCAGAGCCCTTTCTGGATCCTAAAGTGGCTCCAGGAGAGCTGGACAGGGACTTGGAGAAAGGGATGGAGGAACAGGACACAGGGAATGGCTTCCACAGGGATGGGTGGGAGACTGGGAAGGAATTCTTCCCTGGGAGTTCTCCTGACATTTCTTTTCAGTTGCTCAAGGGCAGTTCAAAGCCCTTCCCAGCTCCAGCTGTGCCAGCTGCAGACCTCACCACTCACCCTGGGATCTTTGTTCCAGGGCCCAGGTCGGGATGAGGATCTCCCAGGGAAGACTCTTCCACACCATGGTGCCCAAATCCTAAATTGTTTTGCCCCTAGGCTGGCCTAGGGCTGGTTCCAAGACACTTTCCTCTGTCTCATTCCCTTCCAGTTTCAAATACAGTGCAACTGAACACTGAATTTTGCTTAGGGAACACTTCAGGAATATTCTGTAAAAAGAAGGGATGGACAGACGGAAGGAAGTACAGAATATTTCCCTTTTTTCCAGTGTGCTCAATGCAATATCATCATCAAATGATTTCTGCTTCTTGTTAGATCCCAAATAATATGGGAAAAGGGTCAAAATCCACACCCTAAAGCAGCCCTGTTCCATAGAATTATGGAATCATTAAAGGTAGGACAGCCTTCCAAGAAAGCCACCAAACCATGTCCCCAAGCACCACATCCACACCTTTTTTGAACATTTCCAGGGATGATGATTCCATCCCTGCTCTGGAAGCCACTTGCAATGTTTTACACCCCTTGCAGTGAAGAAGTTTTCCCTAATATCCAATCTACAAACAATGATTAATTTCTCACAACTTTTCAGTGCCCAGGCTTAACCTAGAACTGGGTTCAGCTCCCTGTGAGAAAAGCCAAATCCTCAGGCAGCACCTTGGGAAGCTTTAAAGGATTTTCCAGGAATTGTGGATTTGGGTTCAGTGTCAGAAGAACTGCTCAGCATCCCTTGGTGCCCTGGGTTAAATAAGCAAATAAAGAATTTTTACCACTCTGGATGCTAAACCCCTCCTGGAATCCCGGCCACAAGTGCAGAAGTGGGAGTGAGGCTGAAGGTTTGTGTTTGTCTCCTTAAAAAGATTGGAAGCAGCTGGATTTTCATCTGGTGGCCCTGTTGCAATCCCAAGGAGGACAATGCAATTATCCACCTGAGTGCTAATTGCAGGAGTGAGCCAGTTGTGCACAAATGGGGATATTTATGATCCATAATAGGTGGGTCTGGAGCCTCTGTTCATGCCAAGCAGCTGTTTGTTTTCCAGGAGACAGCTGTTCTTGGGATTCAATTCCTGGTTTTTCCAAATGTCACAGGAAGAAACATGGCATGTTAGCTCACAGTTGCATAAACTGCTCCCTGGAATTAATAACATTTCAGAAAACCACACACAAATTTGCATTATTAATGAAGATTACTTGTTGCCATTGCGATGTTTTACACTGTGACCTGACAAACACTACATTCAAAAATGACTTTGAGCCAGCACAGAGCTATTTTTTACTCTTAATTTTCACATTGTTGGAAGCTCCATAGTAAGTCTTAATTATAAGTTAGATTCTGCCTCATTCAAAAGTATCTTTAATTCCAAACAGGTACTACTTGCTCAGTGTTACAGCAAGAAAAGTTAAACTGGGGTAAGAACCCCATTTTACAAGGTCCAAAGACAAAGAAAGAGAGACAAATAAATTAAAATGCCAGCCTAGAGCAAGGGCAGGTAACACTTTCTACATGGCAAATAAATAAATATTTAAAAATACTTTTTTTTTTTTTTCAAAATGCAAGTCTTTTCTTTCTCATTGAAAGAAGTGATTAATGCCTTTGAAAGCACCATGGGACAACTTTGCCAAACCAAAGTCTGAGATTTTCAGAAAAGAGGTGAAAAGTTGAGCTCTAAATCATCTTAGTTTGGCCCAGGTCAGAGGAGATCATTAAAAGATCAAGTTAGTTTTTCAGTGTCTCAGGAATGAGCTTTTCTTCTCTGCCTGGTCCTCATTTTGTTTGTACAATTAAAGCTGCGTTTTCAAATTTGAACTGCATGACCTATTGGAGCAGCAGTTTTAAACTTAATATGACTTTATAATACTTTCATAAGCCCCCAGGAGAACAGAATTTTCTTGCCATTATGCCAAGCCTGCCTTCTAAAAAAAAAACAAAATTAAAAAAAAATCTTTTTGTTTTAATAAAATACAATGAAATGAGAGTGCATAAATAGCAGAGGGGACACATTCCACCAACCTAGGGTGCTCCAAGCCCTGTCCAGCCTGGCCTTGGAAACTTCCAGGAACCCAGGGGCAGCCACAGCTCCTCTGGGAATCTGTGCCAGGATCTCCTAGGGAAATTCCTACCCCAAATCCCATCTAAATCCATTTTCACTCATTTTGAAGCCATCCCTCATTGTTTTATCACCACAGTCCTTCTTCAGCTTCCTTGGAGGCTCCTTCCAATGCTGCTCTGAGGTTTCCACACCACCTCCCCAGGTCCCTGAGCCTGGAAGGATCACCAGCCATGGATCATCCCATGGAACCACCTGTGGGAAATAGTAAAGGTAAGATCTCCAGAAAGCTGTAAAAGCAGACCCCAGGAACAGAAAGAAAACTTAAAACTAGCTACAGCTGCAAAGTCTGAAAGCAGAAAAAGTCACATTAATACAGTGAGCAAGGACATGAAACAACACCTTGAGTTTTAGGTTTGGCTAAGACAGACCTTAAGAGTGCAGAAAAACATGCTCAGCAAGATAGGAGAAGGTTTTAAGCTCAATAAAGGAGTGTTGTGGATTGTTCTAGAGAGCAAACCAGCTCTGTGTGCAGCAGGTGTACCTGTGCCTTTAGTGACTGGCTGGAACAGCTGCCCGAGAGCTTTAGCAACGTGCTGCTGGCCAGGAAGTTCTCAAAATGCTCTGGAACAAAGAAATCTTTGGCTGCTGCTGGCCAGGAAGTTCTCAAAATGCTCTGGAACAAAGAAACCTTTGGCTGCTGCTGGCCAGGAAGTTCTCAAAATGCTCTGGAACAAAGAAATCTTTGGCTGCTGCTGGCCAGGAAGTTCTCAAAATGCTCTGGAACAAAGAAATCTTTGGCTGCTGCTGGCCAGGAAGTTCTCAAAATGCTCTGGAACAAAGAAACCTTTGGCTGCTGCTGGCCAGGAAGTTCTCAAAATGCTCTGGAACAAAGAAATCTTTGGCTGCTGCTGGCCAGGAAGTTCTCAAAATGCTCTGGAACAAAGAAATCTTTGGCTGCTGCTGGCCAGGAAGTTCTCAAAATGCTCTGGAACAAAGAAACCTTTGGCTGCTGCTGGCCAGGAAGTTCTCAAAATGCTCTGGAACAAAGAAATCTTTGGCTGCTTCTGGCCAGGAAGTTCTCAAAATGCTCTGGAACAAAGAAATCTTTGGCTGCTGCTGCACGTCAGCTTTTGCCATCTTTCTGCTGTCTCAACCCTGTGACGAGGCTGGTGCTGCAATCAAGCTCAAGGAAGGGATCCCAGCAGTGAAAAAAATGGATCCTGTTGGTGAAAAACCCCAGCACACCACCCTGGGAGAATGGGGAAGGAATCAAGGAATCTTCCTGTGGGAATGGGAATGTGAAATAACCCTGGGAGGAAAAGCCTGATGGGGGGCAGCAGCTGGGATGAGTTCAAAGGAAAGTGCAGCAAGGGGAAAGAATGGCTTGGAAATAGGTAGCTGCTGTAAAATATACAGTAGAAATTCTTAAAATGACTTTAGGACACTTTAAATATCCTGTTGGCTCATCCATTAAAATAGGATAATTGATTGAGCCTGTTCCAATGAACTATGAACTTCAAGCATTTTTACTTCTGGCTACAGCTCCTTCCTTCAGCATAAAAAAATGACAGATCTGGGATTTCTATTTTTAGCCAGAATTTTAACTTTAAAATAGAAAAAACACAAGCAGTGAAAAGAGGTTTTCTGCTTCCATCCTACTCACTCTTCATGGGTTAATTCATCATTAGTATCAGTGCTGAAGGGGAAATCAGCAGCACAAGGAGGATAGAAATATTAATGTCTCCATTTGGGAGCATTTTAAACATGATTTCTTTTAAGTGCTATTGCTCTAAAGGGTCACTTAAATGCATGTATTTACATATATAATAGAGATAATATTTTGGCATGGATTTCTGTGGCATTAATGTACAATATTTTTTGCTGCCCTGTAGAGTTGTGGTTCAAACAGAGAGTGGGAAGTTAAATGTTGGCAAAAGCTGTGGCAGAAGCTTTATTTAGTGTGTGATGCAGTCAGATATTCCTACAGGGCAACCTCTGAGCCTTGGGCAGGCAGGAATATAGATCTGATCCTGGATATGCACTTACTAATGGGATAAGTTGGAACTTAATTACCTGCTTGTACTTTCAATTATCTGACTGAGCATGTGAGCGTGGGATTTGATGCACCCAGGACCTCAGGGAGCCCTGGGAAGGATGCAAATAAAAATTCACAAACTGCTCTGGCCAATTTCTCCTTCTAGTTCCCAAAAATCGAATAATTTCAACAACAACAACAAGTATTTAATAATTCTTCCAATTTTCCTGGATCGTATTTTACAGGATGATTTAGGGATTGAGGCACTAAACTGAGGGGAAAATCAGTTCAGTTCAGCTCTTGGTTTTGCTCCAGACTGCTCGTGTCATATCAGGGAAGTCATTTCAGCTCATGGTACCTCAGGTCCCATCTGTGCTGTGGGAGAGGCACAAAAAAACCTGAGGAGTGTCAGACACAACATCAATCTGGCCTGGAGTAATACCCACGCTGGAAACAGCTCTGCTTTCTCCTCTCTTTATAATTCACAGGTGGCCACTTCATCACCTTTAGCTCTGAAGGATAATTCACATCAGCACGAGGAGGAATTAAACATCAGCACCTTCATTCTGAAGCATTTTATACACGGTGCTTTGAGATGCTCTTGGTCTAAAAAGCCACAAAAATGCAAAGCAACGGGGAAGAAATCCTTTGCTTTTAACTAGTTCAATAGAAATGCTGAATTCCTAGCACTTCTAAAGGCCATTTTCTTCTTAAATCCACTTCTTTTGGCTTTAAAACCTGGTAAAACATGCCAAGTAAATAGATAATAGCATGTCTGGGCTGCATTTACTGCTGGGAGCACAGGGGTTTCTAAGGGAGCTTTTAACTTGCAGACCACGCTGGAAATCCTCCACGCCTGGCTTTTGTGGAGTGGTTCATTGTTGCAGTAAGGTAGAAAAAATTATGTAAAAGTATAAAAGAAAGGCCTCATAAAATCAGGGTTGCTGTGTTAGATCAGTGGCTGGCCTGTCAAGGTGGCACTTTGCAAGTTCCCATGTGAAAGCAATCCTGGTGTGAGCAGCTCATTAACATAACAATCTGTTCCTGAAAAACAACCAGCACTTACATAAACTTTAAATCTATCCGTGAAGAAAATATGTAAACAATTTAAGAATAGAGAGATTTGATAGACAAATAAAACACCTTTTACTAACCAATAAAGTAATTGGCAAAAAAAGCTTCTGAACCACTGGAGTCCGTAAAATTGGAAATGAGTTATGTGAATAAAGAAGAGGCTTTTTTTTTTCCTGCATGAAGAAAATGTAGTCTTGTGTGATTTATTCTGATAGTTCATCTTCCCAGGTAACCCAGCAGTGCCTTGGCCCGTTCATCACCTGATCCAACTCAATAAAGCAGAGGCAGGGGTGCAGAAATTAGAGGTGTGATGGGTGAATCTGCCCTGCACTGAAACAGGGAATACTAAAGGGAATGTGCAGGAGGTCCCAGGCTGGCTGCTGTCCATGAGCAGCCCAGCTGCCCCTATGCTGGAACTGGAAATGTTGGAAAGGTTGGAAAACATCTCCAAGGTCATCGAGTCCAAGCATCAGCCCAGCACTGCCACAGAACCACAGCCCCAAGTGCCACATCCAGCCTTTGGGGCACTTCCAGGGATGGCAGCTCCACACTGCCCAGTGCCTGTGCCTGATCATCTTTTTAAGGGGAGAATTTTCCCTAAAACCCACCCTGAGCCTGCCCTGGCCCAGTCTGAGGCTGTTCCCTCTCCTCCTGTCCCTGTTCCTGGGATAAGATCCCAAATCTCCCCGGATGTCCCCTCCTGCCAGGGACTTGTGCAGAGCCACAAGTTCCCCCTGATCCCATTTTTCTCCAGGCTGAGCCCTTCCAGATCCCTCAGGAATTCTCCAGCTCCATTCCCCTCCCTGGACACACTCCATCCCAAAATCCAATGCCCATCTTTTGGCCATTAATTGGTGAAATCCACCTTGGCAGTGAAGAAGAGCCACAGGTGTCTCCAACCGTCACATGGAAACACCAACCACGAGCTGGGCTCTGATGAAAACAGGACAGATTCCCATGGGTGTGAAGGAGCAGATTTATCCATGGGGCTCCTCTTTGTGGTGGGAAGTTCTGAAGAAATGAGGAATGAGGGTGGACAGGACACAGCCTTGGGCTGTCACCTCAGGCTGCCTCTCCCATCCCTTCCAAATGCTGCTTGGAAAGAAGGGATGGGCCCAGATGTGAAACACAAGAGGCAGGCAAGGAAAAAACTGGGGGGCTGAGAGTTTGTGGGGGGTTTTCTGTCAGAATCTGTGCTATTGATGATTCTGGGATTGTAGAAAGTCTCTGTCTGTCAGCCCCCTGCCAAAGCAGAAGCCATAATTGGTCTGTGCTGGTTTCCAGGTTGTTTATTCTGTTGATCTCTCACATGTTCTGCTGCCCTGCCCAGCTCTGTCCTGCAGGGCAGCGTGTGGGGCTCTGCCCTCAGTGGGATGTGACAAACATTAAATACCAGAAACTCCCTGGGCTGCATTTACAAGAACGTGCCAATATCTGTCACCTACGTTGGACAGTGTGTCCCCAGCCTGAACCAACAGAAAAATGCCAACACCACAGTGAGACATGGAGGGCATGAAGAAGGAGAAAAAGGACAAGGCACACCCAATTTCCTCCATCTTGTCCCCTTTGAACCCCTCATCTAGAATCCTAAAATTTTACTTTTGCACCCGTGCCACACTTAATTATTACTGATATCAAACACTCAGAGCTTGTAATTCATCCTGTGAGATTGAAAACTCTTTTGCATGGACAGAGATCACAGCCAGTGTCTCTGGGGCTCTGTCCAGGGGGTTCCTGACCCCGGCCAGGGTCCCAGACCTGCCAGGGCATCCAGAGGGAAGCCCTGGATTCCCAAAGTTTTCAACCCAGAAGCCAAAAATAAGTAAAAATGGGGCTGGGAAAAGAAGTGAAAATGCAGATTTTTCTCGCTGGTGCTGGAGCCACAGCTCCTTCTGCAGAAGCCACGGGGAGACTCAGGGTGGTGCTCGCAGAGCTGCAGCCTGGATTCAAATGAAAGCCCGAACATCAGCATCAAAAACAGTCGAACAAATACCTGCCTCAAACTGGGAGATGTAATGAGGCATCCTTTGTAACACACACAGAGCCCTGCAGGAACTCGTGTTTCTGGAGTTCTGGAAGAATGCTGTGATTTAAATTTTATACATTGCTTGGGTTTTTTTTGCATTTATCTCGGAATGCAAACAGCAGCGCTTTGGACTTTGTTCCTGTCTTCATACAAAATGCACATTGGATTTCTGCTTCTAATGAATTATTCTAATTAAAGCCATTGTTTTTATTTGTTAGCCTGGGTTGCTGTCACTTC
Organism: Lonchura striata; assembly: GCF_050655825.1. Classification (NCBI taxonomy): domain Eukaryota; kingdom Metazoa; phylum Chordata; class Aves; order Passeriformes; family Estrildidae; genus Lonchura; species Lonchura striata. Next base: position 29,253,395 of record NC_140711.1, read on the forward strand.
TTCAGCTTTTGGCTTTGTTGAAATAACAAAAAAATCCTTGAGCTGATCCAATTTATCGTTCTTAAAATTTAATCACAGTTACTCAGAACTTACAACAACAACTAACAAGAGAGAAACAACTTTTCCCATACTCCAGCCTCCACAAATATTTTGCCTTGATGTCACCAGAAGATTTTTCAAGAGCAGAGCAATTTTAAGCTGGAATATCTGAATTTTAAGAGGATTTTTCCTGTAGATGGCACACCGAAATACTGAGGGGTGAATGTTGTGAAGAAGGAAAAGGAGTGGTAGGGAGAGACTGGAGCAGGGATGGAGAGGTGGAAAAAGAGATGGGAAAGGGGCAGCCAGCAGTGAAATTTGGGAGAGCAGGACAGAAGAGGATGCAGGATTTGCTGGCGCAACCTGACCAAAAGAAATGTTTGTGATTTAAACAGAGGAGTGGAGGTAATTTATTGTCATTGTTATATTTAATAAGTGCACTGTGGAAGGAGGCAGAGGAAAGAGGAATGGAGACAGCTGGAGGGCTGATTTACAGTGACATTTGAGGATGAGAGAATACTGAGAAAACAGAAATTCTGTTGGGGGGGAAAAAAGGAAAGACAGAAGGAGAAAGTGAAAAAAATCAGATTTGAAGGTTATGATCAAGAATTCCTATACCTTATAACTAAAGCAGAGGAGATTCATGACCTCAAGTACCTGCTCTGTAGTAAGCTAGAGAGAATTACCTTTGCTATTCATGAGTTTTAAAAGATATCATGGAATAAATTAACAATTTAACTCTAGATTCAGCAACTCAAACACATTGCATGTACAATCTGAATCTCCAGTACAGGCACCTTTTTCCCCATTTTTTTATCCTTTCTAAGCAAAATTCAGATTTTTTCCTGCAGCACTTTTCCTTTTTTTTAATCTTATTTATGCCAAACACAGAGTTCTAGAACAAAATTGATATTTAATTTAATTTTAATCCCAAACTTCTGTGCTATTTTAACCTATATTTAAGTTTTTTCCACTAAGGCTATGAGGTTTTCATATTTTATATTAAATATTTCATATTTTAGGCTGCTACTGGTGTTTCTCTGATTGCTAATAATAATATGTACCCAAAAGACAATTACATGCAGTAAAGAAGGAATGTAATTACATCTAACACTGGCAAAAAATGGATTTTTTTAATGGGTCTCTACCACCTTGGATATTTAGTCAGAATTCACCTTGTTAACTGTAAATCCAAAGGTTGGAATTAATGATCTTGAAAGTCTTTTCCAGCCTTAATGATTCTTTGATTCTAGAGATGTGTGGTCAGCTCTGACTCAAATCCTCATTTTTCAGCCCACAAATTCCAAATTAATCTCCAGGGGTTTTGTTCTGTCAGTTTTACCTTCCCTGGACCCCAAAAGGGAGAAAAAAAAAAATCACTTCTATAACATCACTGACACAACTACCACAACTACTGCAATATATTCCCCCAGAGAGATCAATTATTTCTTATCTTCACTAATGATATAGAACAAAAAAAAAAAAAAAAAAAAAAAAAAAAAAAGGAAAAATTGGCAATTTTCATCCAAATGAAATTTGGAAATCACATACAGCAAATAGAGACATTAGCGATGTGAATGAGATGAACTCAAATGCTTCAAAATAATATAGTTTTGGAAAAAAAAAAAAAAATGATTGGAAGCACGTTAATGGGAGGAAGGGAATAGAAATGTGGATGTGCTGGAGCGATGAGCACTGACTGATGGAATATTCCTCAGCTGGGGCAGCAAACACGAGGCTCTGCCAGCAAAAGGGCACCAGGGCTCAGCTAAATGAGCCAAAACCCAAAATGTTGGGCCACAAAAATCAACTTTTCACTCGATTCTCAGAGCTCAGTTATGGGTTCTGCACGCAGAGTTCGTGACAGCAGTGAAAAATGAGGATAAACATCATTTTGCTTGGAAACTTTTACAGCAACACTGAGGAATTCAGGATTCCTTTTATTAGCATGGGGTAATAAAGGATGATATCGAGTGGGGATTTATGCACTGCATCTTTTAGGATAATCACTTCTTAGGGTACAGACTGTTCCTTGATAAAAATCAGCTGACCACAGAGTATCCAAACTGTTTGCAGGATACAGAAATAATTACAGAAAATCACTTTTTTTGGGTCTACACCTGTCTGGTCAGCTCCTTAAAACAGATAACTATTAATATTAAAGCACTCTAACATTGAGAATTTGCTCCCACCTCAGCATTTGTTTTCCTCAGCCTCCTTTGGACCATCTCAGCTACAAGATTTGTCTCACACTTGGAAGCTTCTGCAAAAAAAAAAAATTGCTTTTTGTTTCATCCTAAGGAGTTGCTGGGGCTGCCACAACTCGGTGTTGTGCTAATATTTGATTTATGGGATGGGAAATATTTCAGGAGACACGAGAAGCAAGTTGTTGGTAGAAATTCAGCGTTGTGGGTTTGAGGCACCGATGATTTGTGTTATTTGGAGAAACATCACTTTGATTCCTCTCCAAACAAGCTGGCAGCAGTGATTATTCAGCACAGCAGTGAAAATAGATATTTACTGACACAGAACTAGATATGTTCATTAGAAAAGTCATCTAACAGAATGATATTTTTGCAGTCTGAGGGTTGGAGATTGAAAACTAATTAAGAGCAGCACCAGTCATTGCTTCACTAGCAGCGAGATCAAGATTTTGGGAGAGGGTTAAAGAAACAAAAAAAACTTGGTAAATATGAGTGAAAATCAAAGTTTAAATCTGCTGGACAATCATCAGGATCTGCCAGGCTTGACAGAAGGGCCGTGGAATGGCAAAAGGGAAAAATGGAAATATGAAATGAGGCAAATTCTGCCCCATCTCTCCCCAAGCTCCCACATTTACTCATTTACAGATCTGTCCTCTGCTCATTTGTCACCAAATTTTATGGCAGTGCAAATGGAACAAATAAAGATCAGCTGTGTTCTGCTTTATGGGTCAGAAATTTCCCTCAGAGCTCAGAAGAACCTTCAACATGACCCCAAATGCTGCGCGATGGTGATTTCGTCACGGTTCAATAAGCAGGACTAAATTTAAGATGGTTTGTGTTTTTTCTTTTTTAAATAAACAGATCCTAACTGCAACAAGATGAAACTCAGAATACTCATTAAAATGACAACTTCAAAGAGCAGCATTTAACTCTCAATGAATTGGATTTGAAGTGTTGGGATTTGAAATGTGAGGAAGTCCTAAACTTTTCGGCTTGCAAGCTGAAATTTAGAATTAAGCATAAGATTTACGACTTTAGAAAAGGTTCCTAAACTTAAGTGTTAGAAGTGAGAATGTGGATTCATAGTTTAAAGTAGAGGCATGTTAAATAAGGTAAAGCTTAGAGTTTTAGAGTTTAAGATATTAATAAATAGAAGTAGTTATAAAAGTAAATCAGAATTTTTGAATACAGTACTGTAAGTTTGTGTGTCACAACATGATTAACTAAGAAAGCTAACACTGTAACATAGGTCTGTAAGACAAAATATTTAAAGATATGTTAAAAACATAAATATCATTGTCAGTCGTGTTTTATTAAACTAAGGGCCTTTCTACACTGTGCCATAAAGGTGTGAGCTGAACTCACCCTTCTCACTTCTGTAGAAGATAAGAAAATTAAACTATTTCATCAAAAATAATTCAGAAGTCCTGTCTCAAATTGCTTCAAAATTTCTCATACTGAAGGAGGCCAAAAACCAAGCAGGAGCCAAAGAAAAATCACTGAGGAATGGAAATAATTTTGTTATAAATGACAAAACAGTATTGGCTTTCACATTTAATAATCAAGTTATTATTTATTTATTGATAAAAAACATTATTTTATCAATCAGTAAATAATAACTGGATTAATAAATGTGAAATATTAATTATTATCAATTATTATCATTTAAGTTCAAGTTATGATTAAACAGAGGATTTCTGATATGTTACCATTTTTAATCCCTTTTAACTGCTTTTTGGTATAGTATACTCAGGTTTATGTATGCTCCATATAGTTTATATAAATAGTAGTGTATAAAAATATATATTCTACATATATTATATATATTAACATATAATTATATTATATTATATTATATTATATTATATTATATTATATTATATTATATTATATGAAATTATATTATATTATATGAAATTATATTATATTATAATGTATTTTAATACAGCATAGGATACCTAATTAATATAATATATTATATAATAATAATTCTATAATACTTATATAATAATTCTATAATAATACTATGATAATTCTAATTATATTATTAATGCCATTAATATTATACTATTACTATTAATACTATAATATAATACTACTATACTATAATATAATGTATAATAAATATAAATATATATTATATTTTAATATATATGCAATATACTACATTTTAATATAATATACTTTCTATTTTATAAATACATACTATTAAATATATATTTATAATATATATTATATTTCTAATATAAAAATATATATTTATAATATAAATATATAACATATATATATTATATATATTTAACATATTTATATATATAAATATATTATATATGATAATATAAATATATTTTTGTTTATAATATTTATTTATTTTTATATTTATAATATAAATAAATATATATTTCTATATATTACACAATTAAAAGCATTTTAACATTGCACAGTTTCTATTTTAATATAGTGTTAAGTCCTAAGATATTATATCTATATATAATATATTTATATATATTATATAACTGCAGAACATTTATTATCAGCTTGTGTTAATTATTATCAATAATTATTAATTATGTTAATTATGACCAGTATTTGCTCCCAAAGTGATCATGTTTCATGAGATAAGGCAATGATTTGCACTGGAAAAAGTCAATATTTGACTGAAAAAAGGTCAAATATTGATGTGCACTGGAAAAGGTCAATATTTGACTGGAAAAAGGATTCTGTGCCACTCCCGAGCTGAGAGCTGCAGAGGTTTTCCTCTCCGTTGGGACAGGTGAGTGCGAGTTCAGAGATGCCATTTTTTTTTCATGTTTTTGCTGATTTTTCCCCCAGCTGGTCTGATTTTTAATATCATTTTTTCCCTCAGGGTAAGGTTCTTTCCCACCTGGTGTTTTTGAACAGAATTTTGAATTAAATACAATCACAGAATGGTTTGGGCAGGATGAGACCTCAAAAAAAAGAGATTTTTCCGCACTGCCAGAGGGGAAAGCCCCTCAATTCAAATTATTAAATACTTTAAAAGTCCAAAAATTATATTTTAATTTAATTTCTGACAGCACTGTTCCCAACTCAGGGGGCCACATCCTTTCCAAAGCACCAGCAGGAATTTGGGATAACACTGGGATTGCACATGGAAACAGCTCATGAGAAAAGAATATTAATAACTAAAATTTACATTTAGGGGATTCAAAATTTGAAAAATAACTCAGCAAATCACTATTACCACTGTTAATTACCATAAAACACTGATTCAGGAGAAATCTAGAGATAAATATTATGATTATAAGCACTTTTCAAGATTCATAGCGCAGCAAATCTCTGCATTTTGTGTATCTCATAAATATTAAAAAAATATTTTGCCGAGGCTCAGCTATTATTTCAAGGGCTCTCCTTATGTTTTTTAAATGTTTAATAAATATGCTAAAAAATAAATTTAAAATGAACTAAAAAAAGAAGAGAAAAATGGCTTGGTTTCTGCATGAACCAAGAACCTAAAAAGTCACAAGGACATTGGGGAACAGCTGTAAAAATTAATATTTTTCAGCATATATAGAAGGATATATCAATAACAGGAATTAAGAGAATGAATCCAGCAGGATAATCTCAGCATAAACAGGAATTTACATACAAAATTAGAGTTGTTGCTACAAACATCTGGAGTTTCAGTCCTCTGCTGCCTGGCTTCCCAGTCAGAGCTGAAAGGATTAAATCCACGTTTCAGACAAGGATCAACGTTGAACTTGGGACTTCTCAGCAGGAAGGGCAATCCCAAGGTGCTGCAGGGTTATTTTGCAGTGGGTGCAGTGGCAAGAAAACCTCCCTGCATGTGGAAACAGCTGGGCACAGCTGGGAAAATGGTTAAAAAACCCACGTGCTTTCCTAAAAACTGGGGATGAAGGAGGCACCGAGGATGCCACAGCTCAGAGATGTGGGTCTCAGAGTCAAAGAGAGAAACGGAGAGTTTCTAGCCAGGAAGCCTAGGAAAGAGTTGAAGAATAAAAATGTAAATAATTCTTTATCTCTCTTGTTGTTCACATTGTTTATAGTTAAATTCTATCACTGTACATCAAGCACTGTACACCAATGGTGTAAGTTATTTTCACCTACCAATAGAATTGGTCCTCACAAAGCTCTATGTAAAAGAGCAATACATTAAAATAAACCAAAGTTTTTACTCTCAACAACCTTCTAAGTCACTCTTCTCATTCCCATCCTGCCTCAACAACAACACAAGGAATATTTGGATAAAGCTCTCAGGCACAGGGCGGGGTTGTTCAGGGCCTGGAGTTTCACTCCATGGTCCTTGTGGGTCCCTTCCAGCTTGAGATATTCCTTAACTCCCTGATTTGAGGTGCAGGATATTATAAATGCACAGCTCTGTGCACATCCCACAGCGAGCTGGCGTGGAGAGGCAGAATATATATTTAGTCCTTATCTTGTGGAGTGACTTTTAATGACATTTTAAAGTGCTAAGGCACTCGCAGGCTCAGCTTCTTTTTGGTGCCAGTGTTTCCCTGCAAGCAGTTGCTCAGATATTAAACATCCCCTCTGCCAGGGCTCACAAAACAAACACTGAGCCCCCTTGATGTGAGGCAAATGTTTGATGTAATTCTGTTTCAATTAGTTTATTCTCGGCACTTTTACATGTTTATCTGCATCCAAACCTTCACGCTGCAGCAATTATTGACTTCATATTTTAATTAATAAGTGCTGAGTCTTGAGGAACAGGTTCAGTTTCTGTCCTACCTCTGCTCTGGGAGAGCTGGGAGTGTCTACCTGGAGAAGAGACAGTTCCAAGGAGAGTTTAGAGCCCCTTCCAGTGCCTAAAAGGGCTCCAAGAGAGCTGGAGAGGGACTTTGGAAAAGGTCTGGAATGTGCTTCCAGCTTCCCTACCAAGGCAAAGGCTTAAAAAGACAGAACCCGAAATTCTTCATCCCCTCGGCTTCAATAATGAAAAGAGAGTTGTTGCTTTACTGTCAAATCTCCAGAAGCCACAGTAAGTGTTTCTGCTTCAAAAATAAAACCTTAAATGACTTTCCAGAGCATTTTTCCTACAGAAAATATTTGTCTTAGCCCATCTCCCTGAGAAACCAATAAACCCTCCCAAATCAACACTGTCTCCACTGGAAGCATCCAAGCTGCAGCTCTCAGCTCATCTCCTCCACACTCCTGACAAGCAGCACAGCCCCCAGCCAGGGACGGGATCATTTCAATTATTGCCCTTCACTTTCTTCTCTAAAGAATTTCAAGTTTTGAGACAATTGAGGCACTTCTAAAAGGACAAAGTGCTCTTCCTGCTGTGGTGTGAAGATTTTTCTCCACCACTGCCACCCTTGGTGGCTTGGCTACTGAGAGGAATTTGGTGTTTTGCTTAGCAATGAGCCAAATGTAAAATGTGACAGCAGAGCCTTGTTCCAGCAGGGGACACTTCACATGGACTTTTTTACTACTCTGTTCTGATTTTATTCCTGAAAGAGCTGATAAATTCCCAGCTAACTGAATATCCCATCTGGCCAACTTTTAATACCAAGGAAAGTCAGTTTTTAACACCGAGGACATTCAGTATTCATCCTGAATACTACAGCCTAAACACAGAACCTGGAAAGGTTTGAATGTGGTGTGTGGGGAAGCCAAGCATTTTCCTCTTGCAGGCTGATTTCTATTATAATTCAAAATGCAAACACAATAATTCCAGCACTGTTTCTTCCAGAGGAAATACAGATAACAAGATAATGCAGGGAGGAATCATTTCCTACAAGCTGCCTTTGTGTTGTTTATTGAGCTAAATAAACATTAGGGATACGTGATAATCACAAAGCATCTTCCTGTGGCAAGATAACTGATAGTGGCAGGGCTTTTGCTTTAGTTTTAAAAGAAGGATTAGAGAAAAATGAGAAAAACAGGACAAAACCCAACTTGGAATTGTTCCTTAATTTGGCAGCACCGAAGTTTCCCCAGCAGTTTTGCAGGGCAGGCTGTGCCCAGGTGCCTCTCAGCAGAGATTAAATCAGTGTTTCTCAATTTGGGGATGCTCAGAGCTGTGGCTGATAATTTACCTTGAATTGTTATTCATGCCAGCCACTCTCTCCCTCTGCCTATCAACAGCTAATGTGTTTAGACAATTAATTAGCCATTCCTAAAGTCCCTACTGTAACCAGCCTGTGTCCCCAGGCATTTCCAACTGGAAATTCACAATTTAAAGTGGGATTTGCTGAGCTCTTCAGCTTCCAAACATTTGGAACCAGAGGGCTCCAGATGTGAAGCAATCTAGGGGAAAAGCACAATTCCATCCCCAAATCTGTTAGAAAATTAAGATATTTCCTCTAATGTGGATGATGAAATGTCGTTTCTGAGGACAGAGGATAAAAGAGGAATACAGGAGGAATTTACAGGCAGGGGTTTTGGTATCTATTTCCTTCTCAGCTTGGCAGGGAAGTGAGCACTGTAAAGTTCATGCTGAAGAGAAAGGTCAGCACTCAGGGTGCAGGAGAAACTGCTCCTGCAACAGATTCATCAAGCAAAAATTCTGAGCAGCTACAACTGCAAATGGGATTTCACAGCTGCTTTGTAGTAACATTTTTCTCCATTTTCACTACATTTCCTGGAGAAGGGCCCATAAATACTACAACAGGACTGAGAAATAATTATCCATTCTTCCCACGAGTGTCCATACATATTGTGCTGCTCTGTTTGGGACTGAAGCATGGCCTGACCTATAGCAGGGCTCAGGAGAGACTGGCGGAGGAGATGTTTGTTATTTTCCTGCTGACTCCCAGCTGTGGGATCAATGCAAGGAGAAAAACCTCCCTGGATGGCCCTTGCCCTTCTCACGCACGGACAGGAGCAGACATTTCCACATTTCCACATCTATCAGCACCCTCAGAGATCTGACACGAAGCCTCAGCCGCAGTTTTCTCCCTCATGGTGTGTTCTTTGGGCACTGCAAAGGTTTGATTTGCACAGGAGTTCATGGCTCAGGCTCAGCCTTCTTCACCTGGGCTCCCAAAACCAGGAGATGTGACAGAGGAGGCAAGGCCCCTGCAGAAGAAGCACTTGGAAAGAAAAAAAATCAGGGTTTTTTTCTGTACTGAATGTTATTATCAACAAACCAGACAATATTTTAATGTGTGAGCTACTGCATGACACGAAAACAAACAGAATTTAACATCACCTTGATTCAGGCATTCTTCAACTCTTAAAATACACTCGAGGCTCATTTTTTACGTAATTACATGCAGCTGGTTCAGCTTCAAAAATCTCGTTTTCTACATTTTGGATGACCTGAAATTGCCAAGAATGCCAGGGACACCACAAGCAGTTTCTAATACCTTTTCTAGCAGGTGGCAGCTGCCCTGACCCTCTGCAGCAGCTGGATCTTGGTGTTTTCTGGAACATTCTCCTCTGCTGGACTGATTTACTGCCTCTAGTAAGTAGAAACCCTAAAGCTGACATTTCTAATTGTTTCAGCTCTGTTTACTCCAAGGTGTTTAACACCAGCAGTGTTTTCTGACCAGGCCCTTTGGAGCTCTCTCACAGAGGAGAATTTACTCTGCTAAAGTAAAAATAAACAGAACCCAGAACTCCTGTCACTGAAGTGCTCAGAATTAACCTTTTGCTGAAGAAGAAGCAGAACTGACTAAACTGGAGCCAGCTTCTTGCTGATGGAAAGGAAAGAAGAGGATTTTTGTGGAATGAGCACAAAGCCAACCTCAGCAGGGCCACCATCGTCCCTCTCTCACAGTGAGGGACAAAAGGGATTTGGTGCTGGGAATAATCAGATTCCAGCTGCGCCAGGAGAGGGAGGGACAGGGAAGGTGTGGTATTGTAAATGCAGGTGAACCAATGGGAAGAAATGCTGATGTCTGACCCAATTCAGAAGGCTGAATGATTTCTTTATTATAACTATGCTAAAATACATTAATATGCTATATAAAAAGAGGATACTAAAACTACATACTACTTTCTCTGACTCTAACACAACTTGTGACCCTCTCTCTGAGCCCAGCCCCAGGTGGGTTGGATTGGCCACCAGCTCAAACAATCCCCACCAGAATCCAACCAAGCATCACCCCAGGTAAACAATTCTCCAAACACATTCCACATGGGAAAAACAAGGAGCAGAAATAGAAATTGTTTTCTCTTTCATTTCTCTCTGTGCACCTCTATGAAAAATCCTGAGAGGGAGAGAAATGTGCTTGCCACAGTGTGGGAATCACTGCATGGACTTTCAGGCATTCTCACCACCTCCAGCAAGGCCTTGATCTGGTGTAAATTAAACCTTAAAATAAACCCACGTTTATGTTCTGTAACAAAGGGTTATCAGCACAACGCTCAGGCAGGGCGTGGAAATCATCCAGCATCTCTCCTGCTTGCCTTTGGAGTTTTTACCTGTTTTCAGTTCTCATGCTCATCCTGGAAACCTCAATGAGGCTTTTTTATCCCTCATAGAAAGGTTTGGGTTGGAAGGGACCTTAAAGTGCCACCCCCTGCCATGGGCAGGGACACCTCCCACTGCCCCAGGGTGCTGCAAGCCCCATCCAGCCTCCCTTGGGCACTGCCAGGGAAATCTGCTGTAAAAGGAGCTCTGCTGATGGGATCTCTGTTAATTTGCTCTGCCCAGGCCAGGAGCAGAAACACAACCTGCACAGCCAAGCTGCACTAACCAAATAACCCCCAGATATTTGCCTGCCCTTTTTTGGCTCAAGTCTGAAGAGAACTCCCATTTTTATTGCAGCTGCAGTCTCTCATTGGAACTCGACTTTATAAAACATTACTTGTTGAGACACTGAACTTCAGCTCCTCTTTTTTCAGGTCACTTTTTCAGTCCATTTCCCTTTGTAGTAAAACTCTCCCAGCCAAAACCTCCCTATTGATTGATATATGGGAGACTTCTCTCCAAGTCAATAATAGCCCAGAGCAAGAATCAGTGGCTCTTTGCTGTTATTTATCCATAAAGAGCTTTATTGAGCTAAACTGGTGTTCAGTTTAGCCTCTCACAGTTTATCATTTTATTTTTTTACCAACTGTCCTTCTTAACTCTGTTGGAATCTGCTGCCAGCTAAATCAGGCCAGAGAAAGCTTAACAAGTGAATGACAACCATAATTCAGTGTTTGCTGCTTCAAACCTTGATCTTGCCATTCTAGCAGCAAAAAGATATGTTTTGAAATTAGTTTTTTCTTGCAAAAAGCAATATGCAAGGAATAATGAAAGGAGTGGATTAAAGGGAGCAGGGGATTTATGATGTGCCCAGCAGAAACCTATCTGCTGTGATTGGGGTACAAATATCATTTCCCACCATGCTGCACAGTTTCTCCCCAACTTCATCCATTGCCTCCCAAGACAATGGAATATTGAAGGAAATAAACAGAGCTAAATCATTGAAGAGATTATTATTTGTTCATTACTTAAGACTGTGTGTTTCAATGGGCAAAAAAATAGGACTAAAAGCAAATATTCCCTGCTCACTAATTAACTCTGCATCTTAGCTGGTATTTTGGTATTGCTCTACCTCAGAATCCCAGAATTAGAATTGTAAAAAAATAACTGAACTTGGAGGGTCATGCTTGTAATCAGTTCCCTATAAAATATTTGGGTTTTGGGATTTTCCTCCCCTTTTTCCAGTCTTGGTAGTGATCCACAAGGTAAAATTCCACTTATTTTTTTTCCTGATTTTTCACTCTGCTTCCACTTATTCTTGATTTTAATATACATAATAATGTTTAGATATAATTATGAAGGATATTATGATGAGTAATAATGATCCACAACTAAAAAACTCCAAAATGCTGTGAAATTGTGGCAGTTATCTGGTGTTTAGGAGCCAATGCTCAGACACATTCCCAACTCAGCAGTGAGTCAAATAACTTTTGTAGAAAAACCCAAACCTCCCCAAAAGATGCATTTTCTATCCTTAAAATGTTGCCCCTCAATTTTACTGCACATTTAAAAGACTCGAAAAAACCTTGCCAGTGTTGTAAACACTTTCAAACCTGTGCCCAGAACAACTCTTTGCTCTTAAAAGCTGCCAGGGATTTAAAAATTCTGGTGTGTCACTCTACCTGGGGAAGTGGTAAGACATGTAGGAATAAGAACTTTCAAAAAAGGTGTAAAAAACCTTTTTTAGATTAATGGTGAAAACCCAGTTCCTGCCCGCTGCTGTCAGTTTGGTGATCCTGGCAGTTTAAATCCTATAAACAGGATGATTTCTCCTCTGCATTGTGATTTTCAGGAATAAATCCTGATCTTCTCATTATCACCATGAATATCATATAATCCCCTTTTTAGCCTTCTGGGCACTTGGTTTTGAAGTTATCTGGCAGTGCAAAGCTCCCAGGTGTTAATTGCTCCTTGTGTGGGATAGCTCTTGCAGCTCTTTCCATGTTCCCTTCCCATTAAATTCCATGTTCCCATCCAAAGGCATCAGCAGGAGCAGCTGATAAAGCTTCCCTGCACTATTAATTATTTTGTAGGATCTGCTGTTCCTACTCTTCATTGTCCAACCTGCTCTCTTCCCAGACATCATTCTTCCCTGGGAGCAGGGAGAGGCAAAGGCTTCCCAGAGAAGCTGTGGCTGCCCCATCCCTGAAAATATTTAGGGAAAAGTGGGAGTGGGGCTGTGGAAAGTGTCACTGCATAAAGATTCCTTCCTATTTATTTATTGACTTAAAACATTAATTTTAACTCCTGGTTTAAAAGATCCAAAGAGTGAGGTTAGGGTTGTCTATTCCCAATAAAAAGGTCTAAAAAATTGTCTATTCCTGATAAAAACGTGTCCAAGGCACAGGGAATGAGCAATGCCAGGTGGGTTGCAAAGTCTATATTTCATTTTCTCCTCTTCAGCGAGTTCCTGGTGGTTCCTGCAGTGAATAATTGGCTTCACCTTGTAAAACACGAAGTGAAACATGTACAGAGAGTCTGTTCTGTCCACCCAGATGTGTCTGTGGAATAATAAAGACTTAAAGATTGCAGCTGGCCTTGGCAGACTCCAAAATCCAGGCTTGTAAAGACACTGGGATCATCTTTACGGATTCATGGGAGGTAAGTAAATATTAATTAAAGGATGGAGACACCAAGACCTGTCTGTGCTGACAGCTTCAGACCTGCAATCCACTCTCCCACTCTCAATTTAATGAGGCAATTAAGGAAAATTAACAGAGTTCGAGGCTGCTCCAGTGCCCAGAAAGTAAAATCCCAAAGGGATAAACAGCAGTCCCAGAGATTATTCAGGCAGTGGGAGCTGCTGGCCTGGAAGAAAAGGGATGACCCCTCCTGGTTTCACACAGCAGGGTTTTCTTTCCGAGACAGAAGAGTCAGAAATTGCATCCCAAACCCCCAGGGAAGGTGGGATGTTTTTCCCCCCAGCTCTCTCCCTGCAGCTCCTTGTGGCGTGCGTTATTTCAGCTCCTCGGGGTGTGCCTTATTTCAGCTCCTCCTGGTGTGCGTTATTTCAGCTCCTCCTGGCGTGCGTTATTTCAGCTCCTCCTGGCGTGCGTTATTTCAGCTCCTCAGGGCATGCGTTATTTCAGCTCCTCCTGGTGTGCGTTATTTCAGCTCCTCCTGGCGTGCGTTATTTCAGCTCCTTGGGGCATGCGTTATTTCAGCTCCTCATGGCGTGCGTTATTTCAGCTCCTCGGGGCATGCGTTATTTCAGCTCTTCCTGGCGTGCGTTATTTCAGCTCCTCGTGGCGTGCGTTATTTCAGCTCCTCGTGGCGTGCGTTATCTCAGCTCCTCCTGGCGTGGGTTATTTCAGCTCCTCGGGGCGTGCCTTATTTCAGCTCCTCGTGGCGTGCGTTATTTCAGCTCCACCGAGCCCGGGTCCTGCAGCACATCTTGGGAAAGACATTTTAAAATGGGAAAGAAACTCGGTTACACACCAAAACCACTCTCGGTGGCATCACACTTGTTTATCAGAACACTTCAGCACAGGGCTGGGACTCCCTGGTGCAGAATATTTTGCTAAATATGAGGATTAAATTAGTGCAATAATTGATTTTTTTATAGGTTTTTAAAAGCTCTGCCTTCTAATCTCTTTATTCTTCTCTCTAGTGGTGGATGCACTCACCTTATATCCAGGTTTTATGGGTTTTGGTGCTCCAAGAGCTGCATAATCAATATTTAAATTTAAGCTACATGGAACAATGCACTCGTAATGCTCAAAAAGTTCCTACATTTGATCTGTTGGTATAAAGCCAGCAGTTACCATTGATCAAAACACATATTCCCTTTAAACCACAATAATTGTGGGTGGGGAAAGAAAAAAGCTGCCTGAAGGAGGCATTTAAATAGTTAAACCTTCAAAGATTCCAGCTTGATTTGGAACTAAGAGGAGCAATGTCCTGGGAAAGGCAGGACCTGACAAAATGTGAATTTCTGCTCCCTGTTTGATTCCAGGGCTGGGAGCTCATTCCCTGAGCTCCTGAGCCACAGAGGGGCTCGAAGTTTTGAGGAGAATTCTTTTAATTTATTAAATTAATCAATTTAATTAATTGTTCTGCCTTTATTCCTAATAAACAAGGTGGTGAGAGACAACGCTTTGTTCAGTCAATATTTTCCTTTAACAGTTCAAAGCAAAGAAAAGCCCTACATTTCTGATTAGTTGGTGAAATCATGTGGTTTTAAAATTCTCTTTCACCAAGCAGAAAAATATAAAGAAAGCTACATGAATGCCTCCTGAGGAAAATAAATAAATTAATAAAGCTTCTGGTTGGCTCAAGTGTATCTCTACAAGTGATGCCTGTCCCACAGGTGTGATTTTTAGGCTACAGCATGTAAATAGCTCTGACCAATTTAGGGAAATATTTGGATATCAATAATACAAACCAGCCCACTTGAATAATCATGAATTTTTCTGCAGAACAAGGCACCTTCCAAACAAGCAATATAAAAATCAGAATAAACAATCTCATTGCTTAGAGAGCTGCAGCTGATGGAGCATAAAAAGGGTGAATTCCCTGCTTTTGGGTTTGGTTCTGCTAAACTCTCCCCATTTAGAGCCTCTTTCCTCTGTTCTTGCCAGGGAGGTGTGATTTGAGGGGGATAATTTGAATTTCCTTATGCTGCTCCTGCAGCCAGAGTCAAAAGGAGGAGAGAAAAGGATGAACCCAGAGCCTTGAGAACTCTGCAACCTCTAAGCAGCAGAGTTTTGGGGCTTTGGCAAGAAAGAAATGAGCATTTTGTAGCTGGAGAAAATTCTTCAGGAACCAAATGCAGCATCTGCCTTGTCTGGTAATTACTCATTGCCTGTGCCTGCCTCTTCCTGGGAGTTTGTTATGCTCTTGTTTACTTAGAGGCAAAAGTTGCACCCTGAAATTATTTAGGACTCTGAGAATTAAATATTGGCAGGCCTGACAAGAGAAGAGGATGAATTAAATAAGTAAAAAAAAAAAAAAAAAAAAAAAAAAAAAAAAAAAACAAGGGTGGAGTAGATTTTTTCAAAGCCTGAATAAAAACACTTGGAAGACAATTTATATGTCAGATTTCTAACATCAGTTCTCCAACAGACATACATCATAAAAGCAAGAGCTTTAAGAAGTCAAAGATTTGCAACAGCTAACAGCCAAACAACAAAAGCCCCAACTGCAGTGAGTTGTTTACACCCCTTTAAATAAAGTAAAAGAATAAATTATATTTTCCAACATTTTTCTAGGATTTTCCAACATAAGCAATAAAGAACCAAAGAGCATCCTTGGGACCAGCCTTGCCTCTTGGACAGAAGATTTCTTTCCGTGGTTCCAGCAGTTGGAGAAGATGAAAAGTTGGATTCCTCACTCCTAGCAGGAAGATTTTCCTCTTTTGGGACAAGAAAACCCCAAATTCTGCTCCTGCTGCTCTTCCTGCTTTTATAAACCCCAGCAGCTCCTTCCCCCTGAGTGTTTTCCCTCCTCCAACCATCCCCAGCTGCTCAGGGTTTGCTTTGTTAAAATATTGCTCTGTCAAAATATTAATTTGCTGGATTTGCTTTGTTAAAATATTAACTACGAGCCCGTGGGTTGATTGGGGACATCTGCTCCAGGTCACCCCCAGCAGGACCAGTGCTGGGTGCCTGGGGTGGGGAAAAATAAAATTGTTCAGATTGGGAGTGAGAAAGATGATTGATAATGAGGTTGGGTGTGAGGAAGGAATTCCTCCCTGTGAGGGTGAGGAGGGGTTGGGATGGAAATCAAGTAAAATTGATAAAAACTTGAGAACTACAGCCAGTGTGATGTGCATTTTCTAAAGGTACCTTAGCCTTGGGCTCCATCCCCAAATTTCAGGATCCCAAATCTCAAGGTAACTTTATTCTCTATATTTATATTATTTATATATTTAGGGTCTCAACTTTTGATGATCTCAGAGGGTTTTTCCAATATTAATGATTCTATAATTCTATAATATAACTATAAATTCCTGTGGAGTGTGAGCAAAATCCTGTTTTTTCACATAAAAAAAATAAAAACTTCAGGAAAATATTAGTGACTGTTGTGTACCAACTTTAGCAGCTGAATCTGTGTGAGTGTGATGTGAATGTGACATTAAAATGCTCCCAAACCCTGCGTGGGGAAGTGTTTCATGAGTAACTGCTAATATTGCACAGCCACAGCTGTCAAGATGAAACAGGACAAAAGTGGCAGGAAAATCGTGTTCTCATCTTTTAAGAGATTAAAAAACCCAGCCTGAGGAAAAGCAGATTAACCAGTGCAAAAAGCACTTGGCAGTGGCCACCCTGGTTCATTCTGAGATTTGTCTGAATGATTTCCAGACTCCTACTTGGTGTGAGGGGTTTTCAACACATTCAGAAAATCCAAAGATGCATTTTCACTCCATGAACTTTAAAGGTGACAAATTTAAAAGGAGCCTGAATGTCATCACCCCTTTCTGATAAAGCAGGAGAAAAGCACGTGTTTATAAAGGTTTGGGATTGATCCTGGATAAATCAGGAGCAGAGGGGGAAACAGAAAAACATGTTTGTAAAGACTTGGGATGAATCCTGGATAAATCAAGAGCAGAGGTGCAACAGAAAAACATGATTTTGTAAAGACATGTTTGTAAAACAGAAAAACACTTTTGGGGAACAGAAAAACACGTATTTGCAAAGGCTTGAGATTCATCCTGGATAAATCAGGAGCAGAGGGGCAACAGAAAAACACAAGTTTGTAAAAACACGTTTGTAAAACAGAAAAACACATGTTTGGATTCATCCTGGATAAATCAGGAGCAAAGAGGGGAACAGAAAAAGGTGTTTGTAAAGACTTGTGATGAATCCTGGATAAATCAGGAGCAGAAGGGGGAACAATGACAAAAAAGCAAATCCTGGGCATCCCTGGTGATGCTGCTGCAACTCCTCCACGCTCTGAGCACCTCAACGAGCCTGGAGCCTCACATTTTAGGGAAAAGGTTTTCACAGAAAAGAAGATAAAGTTCTGGAATGGCTGCCCAGGGAGGTGGTGGAGTCACCATCCCTGGGTGTGTTTAACAAAGCCTGGATGTGGCTCTGGGTGCCAGGGTTGAGTTGAGCTGTTGGGGCTGGGTTGGATTCGATGATCCTGAAGGTCTCTTCCAACCTGGTCATTCTGTGAATTCTGTGAACTCCCTTCCATGGAGCTCTCTTTATAAAATCTGATTTTGTGCAAATATTTGGGAGCACGTTAGTTGATGGCAGGACAGAAGTGGAATGCTGATGATTTGTGGCTGCAAATGCAGCAGATGAGAGCTCACTGGTTCCAAGGCGAGGTGTCGGCTTCAATAAAGCAATGTCATGCCAGGCCTCCCCCGTCGCTGGCCTGTGGTGACATGAAAAATTATAATGGGGGAAAAGCAGGACTTTGCAGATATAAATAACTGGAGACTCTTGAGAGAAAATTTCCAAGCAGGGTGGTGGAAAAGTGTAAACGTTTATTAAGGAGCTGCAGGGAAGGAGATTATTGCCACCTATTGACAGCAGCACTGAAATAATCCAGCCCGTTTGCTCCTGGAGAGTAGGAGTTCATCCCTGGGAGCTTTGCAGCAGGCTGTTCCTGCTGGATTTGTGTGGCAGGGGATACAGGGATTGGGAGTAGCAGAGGAGTTGATGGCTAGGACCTCATCTGAGGGGAATTTTTAAATTCAGAGATGTGGTTTAACAGTACTTGAACACCTGGCAAAGCAGGCCAGAGCGTGGGGTGCTGCAGGGGGATGGAGCAGGCACAGAGGAGGGGAAATTGGTAAATCCATGGAGTGAAGGTGTCACCTCACAGGAGCAGTGGTGTTTCTTCCATGGGGTTTGTCCCTGGAGCTCCTGGATGGATCCCACTGCTGCCTGTGGCTCCTGCTCACGGAGTGCTGGAGATGGTTCAGACACTGCCTGGAATGTCCTTAAAACCTGGATTGGAGAATGAGCACAACTGAAAATGAAATCAAATCAAAAATTAGCAACATTCAGCCACACAAGGTCTAAAATCTGGGTAATCCTTTAGCAGGAATGCCAGTCCTGTCCTTAGGCTGATTTCAGCCCAGCTCCTCAGAACAGTCCCTGTGCAACAATCTCCCTCCTTTCCTTTTAGCATTTCACATCTGAAAATGATGCCTCAGGATCTGAGCTTTTCTATTTTCCATCTCTCTAACCCTGCAGTTCTTTGGTGTGGAACTCTGAACTCCACACCCAGTGCCAGCTGCTGCTGTCCCAGTTTGGGCAGACACAGCAATTCCTCTCCAGGCCTGGCAATCAAGGACCCCTCAGTGCCTCAGGGCAGAGACGGAAACAAAAGTGAGCTGGGGGAGCAAACTGGGGGTCAATGACTTCATCACCTGAAGCTGGAATTGGAGGATTAAAGATTAATTTATAAAAGTGTGCAAACCCATGACCCATGGTCCATTTTGGGTGTAACCCCTGGGGGCTTGGTCTGCCCTGAATGTACCTGAAGGCCCTTCAATAAATAAATAAAACTGCTTTTTATTCCCTTCACTCTGTCTGGCCTCTGTTTTTAGGTAGCCCTGGAAAAAAGGCATCAAAACCCTCTCCCCCTCTGCCTGTCAGGACTCAGTTTATTATTAGGTACTTCCAGTGTGATTCACTCCTGACAGCCCACTGATTTCTGATCTAATTTGGGTCAGATGGTGCAGATGGAGACCAGTCCCCTGCCCTGTCTTACCCAGTCCCCAAATTAATTTGCTATTCAGTGGAAATCCAAGCCCAGAGATTTTTATCTTTCACTTGTCTCTCTAGAATTCCCTCTCTGAACCATTTGCACTTGACTCTGTTGGACAGATTGGTGAAAACAAAAACTCCAAAAGGTTGGAACATTTTCCTGCCATACAGCAATATGTGCACAGCCTTTGCTGTGGGTATTAACAAAAATATTCATTATTATTTTGGCATCCTTTAGAAGTTCCGTTTCTGGAGCAGGTGAAAATGAATGTTGTTTGAATAATCTGTGTTGTGGGATGCTTTTTTGTTGAATGGGACCCTGACTAAATGTTAACTACAATTTCAGAGTTTGGTCTGGGGTGTGATTAGAGAATCTTGGAGTTGTTAAGGTGGGAAAAGACCTCCAAGATCACCAAGTCCAACATTTGACCAAATATGACCCTGAACCACATCAGAAAGTTCCACATCCACTCATTCCATGACTGCAGATAGCTGATGAAAGGAGTTAAAAAAAGGCTAAACACAGTAAAATCTAAATTTTTACAGCTGGATATTTAGGAGAAATAATTTTAAACTAAGAACTCAGCCAGGTTTGATTCTGAATCCACTCACTTCCCAAACTGCTTTTTGTACCTCCAACTTTGTGTGTCAAATTTGAAAGGAAGAGCTCTCAAAAGAAGGGATTTCCTTGAAGAGCAACGCAGATGGCAGCAACGAGAGCAGAAGCAAAACAAAAGAACAAATCAAAGTTACACACAGCAAATCCCCAGCCCAGAGCCCACAGGAACGGGATCTGCACTTGTGTGCAACCCTACAACTTCTTAATTGGCCTCCAAGATTTGCCTGAAAATTTCTGGTCAACAGAAAATCAAAGGGAAAGGCGAAATAATTGCCTAATTAATTACTTTCCTGGTGGCTGTAAAATGCTCCCAAACTTTCCCAAGCAGGATTTCAGAGCTGCTAATAAGTGATGGCAGGTGCTGAAGGTGACATTGACAAGCATTTGTCTGCAGCCAGCAAAGAAATACGGCCACACACGCTGGCATTATTGGATATTAGAGGTTCTGCCTTCCAAATGTCATATTTTAAATGTCATTGGATTTGCAGAGAGGGGAAAAAAATAAAATTTTAATGCTATTTTAGTCGTGTACCTCTTGTTGAGCCTTAAAATAATGTCAGTTTTTACGAACACTTTTAATAGTATGCAAAAGTAATTATCTGCAGTCTCTGAGGTTCAGTATCCTTTAATAATGAACTGAGTCATTCCATATCCCAAATTTATTAATGGCTGTTTGCAGACTGGAGGGGAGCAGAGGCATCAGAGCAATGCAGGAATAGTCAAGCACCACAAAATGCTGTGAAAAGCAGCAGATCAAGATTAATTTATCTGTTATTAGCATCATTTAGCAGTCCTGAAGCCAAATTTTACCAGAAGATCCATTCTGGGTCCAGTAACATTTAATAGTGGGTTTGGTGGGGTTTAAGCAACCACGTAACCCTGATTTCACAGGCAGCTTTAATTTAACTGTGTCAAAACCTGTTAGGTGAAGACATTAGGGATGGTTTGGTCTTTACTGCAAATATTTAAGATGTAAGATAAGCCTTGTTCATCTCTGCAGGTGGCACAGAGGGTGGTGATTCAAAGTGGGTGATTCAAACCTTCCTGAACCGCCTCTCCAGGGGTCATTCCTGATCATTTCATACACCCAGCAATTTCAAACAACACCCAGACAATTATTTTCTACTCAACATCTGAAGAGTAATTATTGATTCTTGCAAAGCCCAAGAAGTGAAATTGAATCTCAGGCTGTAAAAATGAATACTCCATCTACAAAAGTGAGAGGGGTCTCATCAGAATCCCCTCATCACGCATTTTGCTGTTCCTGTGAATTGTGAATCAGGCAAAAGATGAGGATCTGAGGGTTTGAGCATCCTCTGAAACAGCAGCAGCAGCTCCAAGGCAACTTTTAGGAGGGGAAAGAGGAGTTTTGCCCAGTTCCTCACCCCCATCGGGTGCTCCACGGCGCTCCTTGGATCATCCCCGTTTGAACCTCACCTCCAATCATGACTTGGTGTCCTCCCTCTCCTAATTTGCTGTGGGTTCCCTCGTTAGCAAAGCCCTGCTTACAAATCCATCCCCTGCTGCTGTGCTTTTCCAGGGCTGCTTTGACCCCCAGTGCTCCAGGCTGAGATTCCAGGCGGGAGCTGAAGGCAGGAGCAGCAGAGAATTCAGCTGTGCAGCCCAAACACAGCAACGGGAGCTGGCTGGGAGAACAATTAGGGAACAGAATGAATGGAGATGGCTTTTGAGAAAAGACAATGAGCCAATTGGTGTTATTATCCTGCTCTGGCAGCGTTCAGGTTGTTTGGCAGCGAGCCAGAGGGATGGGTTTGGTTCCTTTCTCTCTCTGATTGCCTTCAGACTTCAGGCCCAATAAAACAATTTAACTTATTCCACCAGCATTGCCAAACCAACGTGTTCCACCCCCTCTGGATTTCCTTAACCCTTCGTAAGGGGGTGAGCCCACAGTGTCATCTCATGTCTGACCACGCTCATGATGTAAAAAAATAATTCCTAGAATGATTCCAATTTAAATTCCTCTGTTTTACCTCTGGCTGTCACCTCTTGTCATAGTGAGTCACAATTCTGATGTTTTACCTCTGGCTCTCACCTCTTCCCACAGCGCTGGGTCCATCCTTTCTCCACCCTCACCAGAATTCCATGAGGTTCTGTAACTTCCCTGCAGAACTCTGCAGCTTGGGAATCCTCCTTTCCCTGAATCATGAAAAGAGTGAAACTCTTACATTCTATTAAATCTTATTTTACCCTTTAATTACTGCTAAATTATTATTATAATTTACTGTACCAATCAGTGATTACTCAGTGTAGTTTTTAGTTTCCCAAACCAGATCTCATTTCCTTTCCAGAACCACCCCACTGCCCAATAAATTTCTGTCAAGGTGGAATCTTTTCCTCCTGCTATGAAGCTCTGGATCGCCATTCTGAAAAAAACCTCACTGCACCTCCCTCAAAATCCCAGCTGTGCCATGCAGGATGGGTTTTTTGGGAAGAGCTGCCCCTCCCTCCCCCTGCTGTACATGGGAGATCTCGTAGGTCTTTTCTCCATCACCTACGCTTCAGTTCTGCACAGCAACGCTGCCTGGCAGTGCAAAAAGCAGCTTCTCCCCCTCTCTGTTCCTTTGGAGCCTGCACAAAACAGCTGTTTTTAAAATTCCTTGAAGGATTGTGTAATCTCAGCACTAGCAGCAGCACTCGGGAGCTGAGTGCATTACAAAGTCTAATAACAGCAGCAGTAATGACAGGGAGGCAGGGAGAGCTCAAGGATGCTGTGACTTTGAGCACGCTCTGCTCTGGCTCTCAGAGGCTCTGCTGCAGCTCTGGGAAGCCTCTGGCACCAGCCAGGCTCCAACAGGGGGCAAGAACACAAATTAGGATTTTTATTCCCTAATGGTGGGCCTGGGCGAGGCCTGTGTTGAGTGCAATAAAGGTGTTTGCAAACTGAAGACTCTTCAATCAAATCAGTGGTTTTGCACCTTCAATTCAGTGAGATTCTGCAGCTTTTCACAGATCCAGGTGCTGTTTTCAGTAGGTTTTGCATGCTTTTAGTGTGAGCTCAGCTTGGGAGGAAAAATCAGGTCAGCTGAAAGGAAGCCAAAGGATCTCCCCTTCAGGCCAAGCGTTGCTGTTGACACCTGTAGGGCAGCAGGATGCAAGGATTTGGTGTTTGATAGGTGTCTGAAAAGTAATTTCTGCTCTGTGCATGGAAAATGATCTGATAGGTGTCTGATAAGGCATTTCTGCTCTGTGCATGGAAAATAATCTGATAGCTGTCTGATAAGGCATTTCTGCTCTGTGCATGGACAATGGTCACAGGATGCACCACAAAACACAGCGAGGCTGATTTAGGACCAAGTGGGCTGGGAGAATCTGTGGACATAGAGAATCAGAGAATGAATCACAGAATGAAGCAGGTTGGAAAAGATCTGTGAGATCATCAAGTCCAACCTATGGCCTAACACCTCCAAGAGTGGGTCCAGGTCAGCCTGGAGAAGGAGGAAGGGCTCCAGTGACAGCCAAAATTTCTTCCATTCATGCTCCTGAGTCAGGAAGTGCCTGAAGGGAAGCCAAAGTCACTTGGAAGTTGAGAGATGCATTTTACAGGACACTGATGGAATGGGAAACCAAAGATGGATCTCAAAGCTCTGGCCAAAAAAATCCCGTATGATGAATGACAAAAACTTAGATCAGCTGCTTTTTATCCCCATCTTTAAGGCCCTGAAATTAGTACAGTTTCAATGGGAAGCTGAGTCTGAAATATCAAAGCCAGCTCCAGAAATCTCCCTCTGTAGAGAAGATTCACTACGGGGAGATCCCGTGGGACAGATAGAAGCTGACAATTGAATAAATGAAGATGGAAGCAGAACAAGCTGACATCTTAATCAGCTCTTCTTCTGGAAACAAAGGCACTGCACAATTTCCTTCCCTACCCACCTCTTTCTCAACACCAGTTGATGATATCTGGCCACAGAAATTACTCGTTGACCTCTCTGGCAGCTGCTTCTGTTTGCAGCAATTTGTTTCTGCTACAGCCCATGTTTCCAGGGAGGAAAAAAAAAAGAAACAAAAAAAAAAACTAAACCAAAAACAAACCAGCAGCACTTCACAGCTCTACATAAAATTGTCACTGACCCAAATGTATGAATATCACTCCCTTTAGTAAGTCTCTGCTCAAATAAACAGCTCTCAGCATGTTTGCAACCTGCAACAACCAGGAGCAGCAGCCTCTCCTCTAATTGCTTTCCCCTCCACCAGCAAGCAGCAGCTCTGCTCCCACTGGTGGGCCACAACATTTCCAGGCAGGAATTTTTAATGTTCCCATCCAAATCGTGCTCCGTGGCAAGCTGGTCCTTGAATTCCTGACACTCTGTAATTGGGAATTCATAAAGCTCCCAAAATTCAGAGGACTGGGGGATGCCAGCCTGGGAGTCAGCACAAAGCCTGGCTGGAAGTGGGGATGATTCACTTTAGCAAGGCTCCTGAAGCTCACATCAAATTTTAATAAGTCTTTGACTCTCTTTTGGAAATGTCACCTCCTAATGACACCGTGCAAAGATGCTGCTTCTCCTATTGAAATGCTGACTTTAAAATGCTCAAATGCTCAGCTCGTGGTGCCTGATGAGCTGTCAGAGAAGAGCTTAAAGCACCAGGGAGGAACATTCTGCTGCTGGGATGATGTTGGGGTATGCAGCACCCCCTCCTGCTTTCTGCTCCCACGGGAAGGATCCCCCTGACTTCGGGGTCAGATGGAAAACCCAAACGTTTGTGGAGCTGAATTCTTCTTGTCAAAGCTGGAGAAGAGACTCTTCAGTTTGTCTAAAAAATGGCTGTGTGCTCAACAAAGTCCTCCTGCACATTTCAAGCTCCAAAATCTCACCTGCAAAACCAACTTTGCAGGTCCCAGGTGGGTGCTGAAGGGCAAGGCAGAAGGTGGAGCTGGCAGGTGGGGGATGAGGCAATGACAGAATCGTAAAGGCTGGAGAAGACCTCTGAGATCACCAAGCACACACCCAGCCCCCTGCTTTGGGATCTAACACACATTTAGTGTCCTGGCCACTCCTCCAGGACTGCTTTTACACCAATGCAGCCACATCAAACCAACCAGAAATTACAAACTCACAACACTTTCAAGTTGGAAATAGAAGTCTTTCATTCCCTCCTCTCCAAAACCTGTAATTAAAA
The DNA here is from genome assembly GCF_050655825.1 of Lonchura striata. Classification (NCBI taxonomy): domain Eukaryota; kingdom Metazoa; phylum Chordata; class Aves; order Passeriformes; family Estrildidae; genus Lonchura; species Lonchura striata. The sequence continues at coordinate 29,278,502 of NC_140711.1, forward strand.
CAAATTCTTATTTAATTATTTTCCTCCACCACTTTCTAGTCTCTCCTATCCCCTTTCCAACCTCCATTAATGGTTTATATTTATCAAGGAATTATTCCCCATCACTTTTTGCAGTGGAAGAACCCAACCAGCAGAGTAGAGAAGGTGACTTTGGGGAACAGCTGGATTAATAAAGGAACGTCTGCAGGAAAATGGGATTATTTACACAGGGAAACAGCAACAAAAAGTCTTTCTGTGCCAATCTAAATCAGGTCTCAGCCTGAAGCAGCTACAGACTGCAGGGATTTCCATGCTCCTGGAAGGATGAATAATGCAGGGAGTGTATCCACACCTGGCTGGAAATCACAACACTCCTGTGACAAGAAAACAAGGCTTTTATAGCCCAGGGGTGCCCCTGGAATGTGATACAGCAGGAAAACCTAAATTAGGAACAAGGGATTAAAGCAAGCTCAGTTTGTAGGTGCAGAGTGCCAAATGTAATCTTATTTTTCACCCCTTGCCATGGGCAGGGACATCTCCCACTAGATCAGGTTGCACCAATCTTTGTCCAACCTGGCCTTGGACTTTATTCCAAGAGAAAATTGTAGGTTTTTTTCATGGGAAGAACACTGTGCTAGAGGTACTAAATTAATAAAAAATTTCTTTTTGCTGTTCCCCAAATCTCAGACACAAATTCCTTTTCATCCTGTCACCTGTTGGTAGAAAAGACCAGCCTTAGCTAGAGCCTGATCTTCCCCCTTCTCCCCCAGCCATCACCTTGTTAAATCTCACTCGTTGCACTGACGTTTTTATGTTTCAATTGGTGCAAAACACAGATGAACTTCCAATATTTCACCCCAACTGGGTGAAATATTAGAACAATTCACCCCAGTGTGCTTTCTGCAGGACTTGGGGTGGCTGCAGGAGCACAGCAATGCCATGGGAGCAGGAATCACTGGCACAGGGATGCTGAGAGGCACCACTGGACACAAAATTTCCTTCTAAGGCCCCTTCATCTGTGGTTTCACATCTCTTCTATTTCCAGCCTCCCTTTGTAAAGGAGACAATTTCATATTTTCCACTTTTACAGGGATTGTGAGAGGCAAACGAAGAACATTTCCAGAAAAAGGAAATGTTTATATGTAAAATTAGTATTCAGGAGCAAGAAGAGCTGCACAATCTGCTCTGCACGCTTTAAGCCAAGAAATTTCATGTGAACATTGAATTTTTTATTTTTAGTTGTAGCATTGTGCTTGAAGAATTGACAGCTGAGCTCCGTTTTGGGGATTCAGCTTTGTATACCAATTTAGTAATAAAATTAACTTTCACAGCACATTTCATGTGCAAGCACTTCTAACAAAGTATCAGTCTCTTTTTGCTGCTGTATCATGAAAGTCCATCTTCTTGTGCCACATCAATCCCCAATTTTTAGGTTAGAGGTCAAATATTGTATCTAGAACATAAATACATTAAAATGTCAATAATTAGAGAGGTACCATTTATAAAACTCTGGGTGTAACATTTTCCTTACAGTGTGTTGGTAAGAATTAATTCAGTTCAATTAACATCCCAAACTGAAAAAGCTGATAAAACACTGATAGGGAAATATGAAAAATGATCCCCAGCTGCATTTGGTTGTACAGAAAAATCTGAATGAGCAACTGAGCTTCTAAAAATAGGTTTAATTTTTTTTTTTTTTTTTTTTTTTTTTTTTTTTTTTTTTGAGTAGTATTGAATTATTGAATTGGATTCCACGAGTGCAGCCTGGATAATGGATGCAGGAGATTCAGCCCTGAAAGATTTACCAGAGGATCAGATAAATACAGGCAGGGACATCAGGAGAAATATTCAGATACCACCAAGAACTTCCAAGCAAAACCTTAGGTTTAAAACCAGCTGAACAGGGGACAAACTGAATGGCTTAATTAGGCAAAGCATTAATTATAAAGAACTTTCCAGAATTACAGTATTAAAGACCACAGCAATTTCCACCAGCCAGGATTTAATGGGTTTGGTGAGAATTTTGCCTTCAGCTCTAAAGCTTCTGAGCATTCCCACCATGCCTGAACCCATTCCAAACCTTCCCAGAGAGTTGATTTTAAACCCTTGAGATTTTTTTTTCCCAAACCCAGCTGAGGGCAGTTAGATTTGAGCAGGAATATTTGGACGGCAACATTTTTAAGGCCACTTTAGAGTTATCAGTGGATGCTTTCCATTCTTTCATGGCAAACTGGAAGGAATCACAATTTTCCTGCTTCCTAACAAGTTGTGTAAAAAACTGCAGGTAGCAGCTACTCATGGGACAAAGGCTGAGCAGTGAGAGGCAAAAAAAAAAAAACATTTGAAGCAATAAAAATGTGGTTTTAGCTGTTAAAATTCCTTAAACAAGACCAGGAAAGATTTAGAAGTCCGTGGATTTTTTGCAAAGGCACAACTTTGCTGGAATTCAGGAGTTTTTTTCAGCTGCAGGGGGAGAAAAAATGGTATTTGTTCTGTTAGGGTAAATTGAAAACAAAGCAAATAGAAACCCCCTGTCCACCCCTGAGCCTGCAAAGCTGTGCTGGAAACTTGCTCAGCTCATCTTTTGGATAAATGTTGATAATATTGCAGGCAGAAGAAAGTGATAGTGATTTCCTCTCCCAGTGCTGGGATCCAGAGGGAACATTCCAGGGGAATCCTGCCTCCAATGGTCCTTCCCAATAAAGAGCCAGGTGCAATTTCTTTCTAAAACTCTATTAATTTATTGATTTGGGGCTTCTAAGTCATGGCTGACATCATTGTCTTCATCCCAATTCCTTGGTGTGCAGATCCCAAAAGGTTTAATCCATAATTTACCACAAAAATAAGTGTTATAATAAAAATATCACATGCAGAGACTGCCCTAACAGATAAATACTTCAAAAGTTGCCTGGTTTGAGTCCTTTATTCTCAAGAAACTCAGGAATTATTCTCTGGCCACCCTGGGAATGACCTAGGAGTGCCTCAAGGGCAGAGGGAGCTGCAGTGGGATTCTCCACCTCACTCCAAAAATGTTTCCCTGTGGCTTAATTTTCAGTTTATTCAGGTGCAGGAAGTTTACAAGTGAGAGTTGTAAAATTCAGCTTGAAAAATTGACAGCTTGCCCTTCTCTCACTGTCACTCCAGACCTCCTATAAATAATCTCTCCCTCTGGCTTTTTATTGGTTTTATTTTGATTATTTTTAAATCAGGTCCAATTAGGAATACTCACCAGCTCCTCTTTATTCTTCTTCTGAATTGAATTTCTTGCAATGTCTCAAAATGCTGATTGCAGATAGCTCTGCATCCTTTCAGCAATTAATTGCTCCTTAAACTCTTGGTTTGGTTGGAAATACGTGGAAGATTTCTGCAAGGGCTGATGTGGGTGATGTTTGCTGACTGCTCTTAGAAAATTGAGAGTAATGATTTCAAATTAGAAGTCAATTCTTGCACAGAAAGTAAGAGGCCTTAAAGATCAATGAAGGAATGTTCAGGGATGTTTCTGCCTCTGCACAAGTTTCTACCTGCCCAAAAATACTCAAAATTCGATTTTATCTGGAAGAAATATAACCCTGTCTCTGTGGTTCATTACAGTGCATGAAGCAGGAGAAAAAATACCCTGTATTTATGGATAACAAACTGGTTCATTGTGTCATTAGTTACTCAAACTTCAATTAAGTGCAGATTGAACTGAACCCAAAGTGGTTAACTTTGGAGAATTAATGATATAAATCTTGAGCCTCAGGCCAGAATAGGACTGTAGGATACAAAGGTGCAAAAACTTCCCAGAAACATATTTATAACACAATTTCTGGGACATCCTCATTGTAGCTTTTAGATGAATAAATGACAAATAATCATTTAAAAACCCAGGTTTTACATGGTTTTGGAGCAAAATATATCACATATCATAAAATCATGGAGCCAGAGAATGGTTTGGGTTGGAAGGATCTTACTTATGATCAAATTCAAGGCTGCCACAGGCAGGGACACTTTGCCCCAAAACAGACTGCTCCTCCAGCCTGGCCTTGAACACTTCCAGGGATTTAAATTCCACTAAGTCCTGTCCACTCTGAGGATTTGTTTATCCTGGTGGTGATGCCTCAGCTTTTAGCTTTTATACTTTTCAGATTCTGTGCTGCTTTAGTGTGTGGGTCTGGGTTTCACATCATGGGATGCTGAGCTCTCCTCACAGAGCAGAGACAAAACAATTCCTGCTCCAGCTGGGCACCAAGGACAAATGATCCAAACCTCAGCCCAGGAGCACAAACAGCGTGGGCTGGAGAGAGAAAAACAAGCAGGGTGGGACTGATGGGCTGGAGCTGGAATGGGACAATGAACTCCAAGGTGCCAATGGAGCAGAACTGATCCCAGGGAGAGCCCCGGGAGCGCTCGTGCATTTTGGGACCATTTTGGGTCATTTGGGTGCAGCCCTGGCTGGGCTCTGGTGCTGCCCAAGGTGGATCCATGGAGGAGATCCTTGAATAAATCCCTGCTTTGTTCTGGGACCCTGCCCAGCCTCTGCCCAGCTCAGCCTGCACAAGGCATCAGTGGAAACATAACAAAAACCTCCCTCCTGCTTTTTCCCCTCCTCTGTAACAATCCCTGCCTGCCCACCCTCAGTGATCATTTCTCAGATGCTCCAAACATTGCCTGGCAGGGTCAGAAACTTAGAGACAATAAAGGACTTATTCTCCAAGTAACAAAGACCTTTTAATTGCATATTCACCATGCAAATTGCATCTTTAATTGCAAATTCACCTGGATTTAGATGAAAATTAATAAAAGAGATGCCACCCATTTTGAATTCAGTGAGAATAACTTCTTCCACCAAGGAGTGAGCTCTGCCTCCATAGCCCAGCCCAGCAAGGAGGAGAAATGGAACGGGGAGAGCAGCACCTGGCAGAGCTCCAAGTGATGAATTTGCCATCAGAAATGCAGCCCCGTGTCTGACACCACCACTGCATCCTGATTTTTATTAGCTGGGAGACCCCTGTGGTAACCTGAGTTAATCAATGGCTGAGCAGCTCCCAGAAATGGAATTTTGAGTATTTTTGGGCTGGTAGAAACTGTCAAGGGGACATGGATAAAAGACGAGCTGCACTCACTGTTAAAATGTGCTGTTGTCCAGAATTTGTTGAATTTTGCAGAATTAAAACCAATCCTCAACATTTCCACATGCCATAAAATGTTATTTTTCCAACACATTTGTGTTCTACACAGTGATGCTTCCTCCTTCCACGCAGCACCATTAATAGAGAGATTGTGCTGAGAATCAGTTGGATTACTGAGAAATAGAGATTTTAGATTAATAGAGAAATAGATGTAGGTTTTGTATCCCTGATAATCATTTTTCCAATTAATTTTTCCATCACAGTTATTACTTTTGATCAATTACATTCAGACACCCAGGGCTATAATATCATATTATTCAAAGGCTACATTTCAGTGAAATTGCAGTTTTAATAGCAGAAAAAGAGGCTTCTCCAGTTGCTGGTCCAGGAAATTGAGGCAGAGAGAGGCAAAAATTATCCTGGGAGATCTCAGTTCTTCATCCATGGTCAGGAGGGAATTTGAATATCAATTCCCACTCTGGCCATACAAAACAAGGATTTGTGCCTTACCACAGCCACCCCAGCCTTGCTGATTTTGCTTCTTCCTCCTGTATTTTCTCCTTCTTTAAAGGCTGTTTTACAAAGGTTTGAGTCTCATCAAGGAGCAAGCTTACATTTCAACGCTCTTAAATACTTGACAAATCCCCAAACCCAAGGAAATTCAGCTTTAGGGCTGGCAATCCAGACTGACACTCCAACCTCGCTGCCACAGCCCCAAACTCCTTCCCTTTGTGCATTAAAGCCAGACCTCTCACTTCACTAAATACTGATTTTTTTTTTTTGTAGCAAAATTATAGTAACGAGTGCTCCAGTTTCACTAAACCCCAGTACCTACAAGATTTGGATTACTAAAATGTAACCTAAATCCTTTCTGCTGCTGGTGTGTGCATTTGAAGATAAGTAGCAGGGTGAGCAGGCTAATAATGGCTTGGAATCTCTTATGGATAGTTCAGCACATCTCTAATTTCATTGCAACTCTTTTTCTCATTAAATTTAGATGAAAGACCAAGACATCTATTTCTTGCCTGCTATTTCTTCTTCTTCTTTTTTTTTTTTTTTTAATTTCCTTGAAGGTATTATGAGAGTCGTGTTATGTAAACTCTGAAATACAAGGGAAAAGCCACAGCAGCAGATTAATTTCTGTCATATTTCCAATTTTGATTGATTATTGTGGGAATGATGCTGGGCCATAATAATTAAAATAATTAAATTAATAATTCCTACAGTAATGTAGGACTTAACATTAAATTTGGCTTCTAACTTACCCTGCCGTAGATGCAGGATTAAAACAGGTCCTTATTATTTGTTTAGGGTAATTTTAAAGGCATTTCTGCCACTCAGTTCCTAATTAAAACAATTTTTAAGTGGAAAAAATCAATCCCAGCCATTTGTGGCAGTGGAAAAATTCCCATTTTCTCTTTCCCACACACCCAGCCAATCCTACCAGAAAGGAAAGACCTGAGTGAGCATAGGAGGTGCTGTTTGACCCCTTCCCCTTTGGATTCAGCCAGCAAAATGGACAAAACCTGGAAAAGAAAAAGGGAATTAAAGAGAAGGGTTTGAGTAGGGCTGAAACTGGGGAGAGGAATTTCAGTGGTGAACAAACAGTTCCAGCACTCTGTAACTTTCTGGCTCCACCTTTATTGTCTCAGCCATGTCTTGGCTCAGTTCTCACCAGGGTTTGGGAATATTCCTGACGTGAATTTTCCAGGGGAAAATACATTTTTTGGGAAGAAAAAAAAGGATGATGCAGATGAAAATACAGAAATTAATTTTTAAAGCGTAAAAAAAGCTTTCTAACGAGCAGCTGAAACAGGAAAAAAATGCTTTTTGTGGGTTCTAGCTTGCCTTAACAAGACAGGAATTCAAAAAGATTCCCGGTGAGGATCTGTTTGTGTCAACAGAGAAGTTAATGGAAGTGAAATCCTGCCCCAAATGGCAGTGATTTAACCCAGGGGTGGAACATCAGGACAGAGCTCCAGGCCTTGCTTTGCCTCTCCTCAGCTGTTGCTCATTAATGCTTTCCTCAATTTCCAAGTCTGGCACCTTTCTCCCTGTATTTGAGGTATTTGCCTTCAAAGTAATTTCAATATTCAAGTTCCAGAGGTGTTTGCTGTCCCTGGCTCAGCTGACATTTGCTTGTGAGAGACTCAGCTGAAGCCACTGGTAATTTCTGTGAGGTGTTGGCTTTAATTTTCTCACTCTTCTGCCTCGTTGCTCCAGTTTGTAGATGCCAACACTGCCTAATTTCCCCCCCCTTTTATTTACATTTGACAGGTTACTTATGGTTTATTGACTGTGGGAAGTTTAGTCTGTGATATTTGCTTCCTTGGCTCTTAATTTAACTCAAAAAGACGTAATTTATCTCAAAAATACTTAATTTAGCTCATGTTGAGTGTTTTTCTGAGCCTAAATCCTTTTATTCTAAGTCAAACTTCCAAAGAAATTATTGTAACCTTCACTACCTAGGTGTTAACAACCTCTGTACACTTTCATTTCTGATTAGAAGGGATGAAGGAAATGTAATAATATAATAATTTGCTAAGTGAGAACTGTCTAAAAAAAAAATGTTCAGTCCTCTTTTATTCCTGTTCCTGTCCTCTTTTATTCCTTTTATTCCTATTAGATGAGGGAAATTCTATTTCTTGGAAAAATCAATGCGAATGAGTTCTAGGCTTAATACTTTATGTTTTAAATACATATTCCACATTTAAAAACAACGGCCAGAGTTTATTATTACAAGGATCTTTTCCAAGGTTATCATCTACCAGCTGAACAAAGAATAAAATCACAATAATGGGAGAGCAGCAGCGCTTGCAAAAGAATTATTCATAAATACATTAAGATCCAGCTGAAGACTTGTGTCAATAATTACCTCCATACAATAACACTCAGAGTTGATGTGCTGTTGCTCTCCTCGTGCAGACTGATATTAACACTTAATTCCAGCCACATTTATGGGGCCTGGAGGAATTGCAGGCTATAAACAGAGAAGGAATTGTTGGCTGTGAGGAGCAGGGATAAATGGGATTTTGGGAAGGAGGATAAATGGGATTTTGGGAAGGAATTCTTGGCGGTGAGGATGGGAAGGCCCTGACACATCACCCTCCGTCCTTCATCCATTTCAGAACCCAAAAGTTTTGATTCCCTGAGTGCTGTTAAGCACTGAGACCTCTTGTGACTCTCAGAGAATTTTCCCACTTCCTTTTAATCTCCACCAAGCTTGAAGCTTCGTGTAACTTGTTTTAAATGTGTCACCAGAGAGTTTATTTGGCTACAGGCTGCATTTTCATGATGAGGTTTGGTTTTTCTTCCGAGCTGATAAAAATGGAATTAGCAGGTATTAGCAGCTAAATCAGCCAGGAGGCATTAATAACAAAAGAACCTGCTCAGGTTCAGTGAAGCAGATATAATTCTCGTCACAGGTAAAGTAATTTTTTTTTCAATAAGTTGTTTGTTTGCATTGCTTTTCAGGTATTATTTCTGAAGAAATTAATTCTTCTTAAGCACAGCTCGATGAACTCAAGAACCTGCCCTAGACTTTTGTTCCTCCCCAGCCTCTCCTTTGACTCCCAGATAGTGTCTGCATTCCCTGGAGAGTATTTAGTTCAACCTCCAGAGCAGCATCATTTCCAAAGCCTCCAGAGAAAAAATGAGCTATGGAACAGCAGCTGTGGAAAAAAGCAGGTTCAGGCTCGTGGAATTAGTGCTCTGCTGGATTTCTTACAAATTCTGGAAAAACAAGGACTTTGAACATCACAACACTGCAGCAGGAGTTGTAAAAAGCTGCTGCTAAACTGAGGCATAAATTGGTTTTCCCAAAATATGTTTGGTCTCAGATTTGTTGGTTCAACTATCACCAGATGAAGCAGTATTCAAATCCTGCAAACAATCCCCAGACCGGATGTAAAAATGTGTGGAATTCCACCCAAATTTAAGGACAGAGATAATTAATTCCTTTGGTTGTGACATTCCTATCTTAAAAACCTTCTGTACAATACCATGAGAGTGAGACTATCTTAAAATCAAATGAGCTAGAGGGCAACTCTACATGGGAATGACACATTCACATTTTTCCTTCAAGCTTTTAAGCATTTCCACTAATAACTAAAATATTTCTGAAATGGGCTGACCTTTAGATTCAGTTTGGGGAAAAAAAGCTCCTTTTCTTTTGGGAAATGCCTCCCTCCACTGAATCATTTCCAAGCCTCCAGGCAACTCTCAGTATCAAATATTCTGTTGTTACAACTATTTCTAACATCATAAGTGGACTCAGAGAAATTAGCCTTAACGTCTAAGATGAAAATATTCCAAAAAAACTCTTGCAATTTATGGAATAAAACACAAGTAGAATTTATTTGATGCAGACCTTCAGCTTTGAGTGATTTCTGTTATGGGACTGAAAAAAGCTCAATAGGAAGGTTCCAAGCCCTGAGTGATTGGGTCGTGAACACCCTCAGAGAGATTATTTGGGGGTTTTAATCTGAATTTCAGCCACAGCAGTCATTGAAATATTTGTCCAAGATAGCTGAGAATGATGATTAAAATAGACAGAACATTCATCAGTGTTTACCAAAGAAATATTTCTCAGAAGATCAACAAAACTGAAATGTCAAATTTTGACAGATCTGTTCTTTTCAGTGCACTACCTTTGATTTGACCTAATGAAAGGATGTGACAATTCAGTGAATGAGGGTGATAACAAATTAATGTATTTATTGTCATTATTAGTGAAAAATATGGGAATGAAAACAAGAGATTCCTTTGATTTAATTACATTTTTGTAACAGGGCACTGCACTAACTGTGAAGTCATCAGCCCATAGATTCTCTGAGTGAAATATTTGATTCATTTGAGTCTGGATAAGTATTGGAGATAAAATATTCTATTTTTCAGTGTTGTCTTTGGCCTCTATAATCTGTAGGGTTGATCAGTAGAAATCAGTAACCTCAATTACCTGGTTATGGTCTGAGTGCTCAGGGTGATCCCTGGAACCTGGAAGACAAATGAAATAATTCCATGAATTAGAGAAAGCTGCGAAAAGTTTGTCTTTACAAAAGAAAAAAGGACATAAATAGAATACTGAATTCTTGGATAAATAGAAGCAAAGCACCAGAAAATTTATTTTAAAAAATAATAATCAGCAAGATATTTGGACTGAAATCTTCAGCCACCGAGGAGCATCAGAAGCTGGACCAAGCCCAGTTCATCCAACGAGGCTGCTCCAGTCTAAGCACTGGAAATTGGGCTCCAGAATTTGTTAATTCTCCCCATAAATGGGGATTTCTGCAGCAGCCTGAACACACAACTGCAACATTCAATGCCTGCTATGAACACACAACTGCAGCATTTATTGCTTGCTCTGGGCTCTACCCTGCCCATGGTTTTCTGCACCAGAGCTACTTCCTTGCCTTTCACACCGGTGGCTTGCTCATATTTATCTATTTTTATCTCTCCACTTCACTTCTCCCCTTGATTCCCCAGATTAAATTATGATTAAACTCTTAAAACATGATCAGAACCTGCCTTTATCACACAGACTTCCCGTGCAGGTTCTTCTCTGTGACCATCCCCATTCTCTACACAATCTCCAAGGGAGGGATTTTACTCCAGGTGTTTAACCTCTGATTTTTAATAAACACAGTGCCTGCTTAATGGAGCAAAACCAGAAACATCCAATGACAATCTTGATCTGCCAGCCAGACCTCCTACAACCTCGTTAGCTTCTCTCCCAGGAAATCTGGGAGCTGGCACCTGCTGCAGGAGCAGCTGTTCCCCCTGTCCTACAGATGGCTGTGGAAAAGGAAATAGAATCCCCACTGCCCTCAGACCTTTCATGAAAACTCTGCAAAATCCTGAGTTGCTTGGAAGCCTCTCCAGGACCAGACTGGGTTTTTGTGAGGACACAAAATTTCAAGGAGGGGACAGATCTCAGCCACAGGTCACAGGTGGCATCCACAGCTACTCTACTGGAGCTAAACCCAACCTTCCTGAGAGACAGTATATGCCAGAAGTAAAAATAATTTTAAAAATAAAAATAATTCTAAAAATAAAAATAATTTTTCAAATAAAAATCATTTTTAAAAACAAGAAATAAAAATAAAATTTAAAAAATAAGAATAAAAAGTATCATTTGTATAATATCACCTATTTCCACACATAGCACATAGATGGAACTCTCTAAATAGAGTTCATACTCTCTACATGAAACAATTTATATAAATAGAGGATATCTGTGTAAACTATCTATGGTAATAGTTTCTATAAAGACAGATTTTCTATGTAAACTCCAAAAAATAGATTCTACAGAATTTCTATGTAAACTACAAAAAAAGATTCTATAAAGAGAGAACAACTATCTAAACTATTTAGGTAATGTAAGGAAAAAAAAAATATATAGAATAAACTATAAATAGCTTGTATAGAGAGAACTTTCTAAATATACACTGAATTTAAGTACCTGAAAATAGAAGACTTAACCAGGAAAGCTGATTTATAAAAAGAGTTCAATGGTAAAACACTTCAGTGACACAGCAGCAGCTCGGGTGGGTACCTGGAGGTGGGAGGCTGCTGGCAGTTAAACGTGGATAAAAGCAGGGTGGGCTTTTATTAAAAATTTTGGAATTCACTGGAGCACAACAGGTTAGTTTAATCACATCTGCAAGGCCTGAGCGTGTTCTGTACTTCCAAAAGAGCTGGGTTTATCATGTTCTTGTGATGAATCTAAATGTCAAAAACCCAGCATTTATGAGCTCCTCTGTTCAGAAATCCATTCTTCCCCAGATTATGTGCACTGAGGTGACCACTCCAGGTAATTCTGCTCGGGTTCTGGCAGATTACTTTTTTAAAGAGCCAGGAAAACGAGTGGTGGTGCTGCTGTGGCTCGGGGAACAGATGTCTGCCATGCACTCCTGCACATCCTAACAGGAAAACTTGGATTTGTCAGCAGTGATGGATCATCTCCGTGCTGCTCCCCAAATGCGCCTCTCTCACAGCTTTGGAAGAGTGGCCTGGAAACGTTGAAAATTTAGCAGCTGAGATAATTCACTGCATGATGGAGTGGCTCTTTCCCCAAGATGATTTTCTCCCAGCCGAAGGAATAAGAGCATGTCTTGGTTTGAAAAGACAGGAGTCTGTGAAGAAGGCAAGAGCCTTCTGTGAAATGGAAAAGGTAAACCCCCTCCCTCTGAATTACCACAATTTCAAAATTAAAAGTCTCTCAGGCAAAGATATGGGAATGGGAATAACAGTTCTTTACCAGAAAAAAAAATAAATAAAAATAATAATAAAATAATGTAATTAATACAAACAAAACTAGTGATAGAATCAGAAACCTGAGGAGTCAGGGTGTTGGGAATAGTCCAGTGAAATGGTGGCTGCTCCTCCTGCAGTGACAGATGAAATGCTGCTGGAGCGGGGATCTGGAGAAGGGTGGAGTTTGCTCTGGAGTCTGGGGATGGAGTAGCTGGGCCTGGTCTTCCTCTGGGAATTCAGCAGAGAAGAAGCTGCTCCTCTGGGAATCCAGCAAAGGGCTGCCCTGGTGTCCCAAAAATGCTGATTTTTTGCAGGTAGGAATGCTTGGCTCCTCCCTCTGGGTGGAGCATCTCACCATGGGCTGATGGAACTTTCCCAGCCATGCAGGGAGTCATTAATGGCCATTAACAGCAGATCTCTCCCTGAGGGAGACATTGTTCTTGGAAGAGATAAGAAACCTGCCCCACCTCCAACAGATGGCAAATAGAATCCATGCTGATCTTACAAGCCAGGACAGAGCTGCCTGTCCTTGCTCCCTCCATCCCTCCCACACTGCCTGCACCAGGCACTGGCACCATCCTATAAAGACAATCTCCCCTTGCAAAAGTTCAGACACTACAGGACAACCTCACTTTCTCATTCCCCTTGTCCTTCCTCCTCCTTAAAAAAAAAAAAAAAAGAAAGAAAATTAAAATTAAAACTAAAAATAAAAATTTGACATCCAAAGCTGTTTCTTCCACTTCTGTATAGATTTTTGTGGTGGGAGAATTCTCAGCTGTATTTAACCCGGATTTTCCAAGGTCATGAAGCTGCCTTACATTTATTAGGTTTGAAGTGGTGTTTGTTTTTCTTTAAAGTGGTTTAAATAATCAGAATAAACCTAAGTGGGGATGTTGAACATTCTCTCCCAAGCCCTGTCCTGTGTTATAGAGAGCATCCTGCTGCCATCTGGGTGCAGGAAAAAGATTGCAAGGTGAATTTTCAGTGTATTTTTATAGCAAACTCAGTTGATATTGGTCCATATTGCCTATATTTCATCCAGCTCTTCCTTCCAGGGTTAAATCAGAACCATCCCAAACTAAGCAATAAAAAGAGCCACTTTTCCTCAAGAATTAGAAATTAAGAGCCAGATGAAACAACAGAGAGAGTTTTTATCAAAATGTGCATTTTCCAATCAATCTGGCAATTGGAGAGGGGCACTGGAGGGTTTAACACTAACAAGGCTGAATGAAAGAAGCAAAAAAATCCAATTTCTGAAGGTCCCATAATATTTTGCCCACTTGCCTTACCCTCCCCTTGGAAATGAGAGCAGAATTGATGCAATTTTGCCAAACAAATGCTCTTCACGCTGTGCAGAAATACTTTCCCTACAGAAAAAAGAGGCCATGCTTGGCTCTACAATGCAATTTTTATTTCACTTCTAATGAAACTCCATGTGGATGGATGGGGCTCCAGCCCCTTTTGGTGGATATGGCACCTGGGGACAATTTAATATTTTTAAACCTAAATTAAAATTAAATTTTAAACCTGAATTAAAATTAAAATTTGTTAAACCTTAATTTGTTGTTAATTTGTCAAGCTGCTCATTAATGGTTGGATTTGATGATCTTAAAGCTCTTTTTCAACCTGAATATTGCCATAATTGTGTATTTTCATACATTAAATTTCCCTAAAATTATCCAGAACCAGAGTTAATCCATAAACATTAGGAAAATGTTCTAGAAATGGATGCCATTAGAATAAAAATAATTCTATAGAATAAACTCCAAGCCTCCAGCAATTTCTGGGTGGGAGAACTCTTGAACAAAAATCTGTATTTAGTATTAGCAAGTGGGTGATATTGATTACAAGAGAAAAAAAAAATAAAAGCAAAAATCTTTTGATATCTTTAGTGAGGTTTTAAACCTGTGTGTGTATTTTAGCTCAAATCAAAATGCATTATTGTAAAATACGCATACAGATGAAATAATCAGGCTGGAATTTAAACAAAATAAAATCTCAAATTATGGAGCAATAACTCAGGTGAAGCAGAAAAGTTTCCAGCAAAAAGCAGCTGCCCTTCCCCTCCAGCCAGAGCTCTCCATGCCCATGGAATTTCACATCAGTCGGAGTCCTTTGAGAGCTCTTCCCCCACAATTACAGATTTGAGGCACTGGCCATGGCCATGGTGTTATTTTTGTATTATTCCAGTCATTCTGCAGCTATTTTTAGTTTCAAACTTGTCACAATCCTTCACCTGCAGGAAGAAAATGCCCTAAATGTAGTACAACCTGAATAGTGTCAAAAGCACCCGGTTTTTGAGTTGGTGGTGATCCTAAATTTATCTTTTGCAAATATAAAACGGAATTTATTTTCCATATTGGGAAGGCAATAAAAAAAGTGGCTGAGCCATATTTGTAGACCTTTCCCAAAAGTTCACTTTTGTATTCTAATGAAGTCTGAGGTGTTTAAAATTTTATTTCAGACATTTAGAACATCAGGACTTCTGCAAGCTTTAAAATAAGTTCTGATGGCATTTCCTGGGACAGAAAGACAGCAAGTTTGTGGGTTTGACCATTTAGGACCTGGTTTATATTCTGAATTATTCTGAGGTAATTATAATTGGGAATTAGGGTATAGTCCCCTCGTTTTAAGGGAGATTTCCCAACAATTCAGTATCAGCTGTAGTTTACAGTTACTCCACATGTCCAAAGAAAATGCAATAGAAATTCAGAAAGATGCCCAGCTGAACCCTGACAAGAAGGAGCAGGAGAGGCCTTGCCATTTGATTTTCTAATCTCCTTCTCTCCCTTTCTGACAGCCAATCCAGCTCCTTTTTTTCCTGATAAAGGTGCTCAAAACTTCGTCTTTGCCATCTCTCTCTCCTCTAACCCAATTCTTTTATCTACAAGAGCAGCTTTCCATCACTGCTGACTTCCCTGGTCATGCACATGTATTTTATATTTTGTACTTTGTATTTTATATTTTATATTCTTTTATATTTTATATTATTTTATGTCTAATTAATATTATTTTATATTTTCTATTTATTTGGTATTATCTTATAATTTATGTTTTATATATTTTATATCTTTTATATCTTTTATATATAAAAGATATAAAAGATATAAAAGATATAAAAGATATAAAATATATTTTAGAATTTTAATATTTTTTATATTTTTTATTTTTTATATCTTTTACATATTTTATATTTTTTGATTCCTCACTAACATCTCTCTCCTGCTGAATTCACTACTTGAGAAAGACTTGATTTTAATTCCCTGAAATCCTCCAGCTGCTTTCAAACACAGGCATGGAAAAGAGTCATAAAAATCAGGGAAAACAAACCAAATATTCCTCCTGACATTTCAGACCCATTCTGTCTCCACAAACAATCAGTTCACGTCTCAGGACTTCAGCTTTATCTCTAAGCCGGGGTGGAGGCTGGAGTTTATTCCCTTGCCCATCAATCATGATTTCCACAGACACGCTCAGACCTGGCAATTTGTGTCCTTTCAAGGGCTTGTAACAATCATTGATCAGAAGTTTTCCATAAGAAACCCCAAACAAAGCAAGAAAAACCCCAAATATTTCTGCAGAACAAAAAGAAAGTCAGGGCAAAGGTTTCATGAAAAAAAAGCTCACTTGGAAGATGTGCATTCATGGGAACCATTTAAATGGAATTTTCTGTAACTTCTTCAGATAACAGCTTCTAAATTTGTTTCTGTGTTGGACATGGGCTGGGAAGTCTCTTGGCTCTGTTAGTTCCTATAAAATAAGGGAATTTATTGTAACTATTTTAATTTTAAAAAAAAGGAATATATTTTTCTGGGCCTTGCAGGTTTGGTCAAACAACATTAAAAGTGGGGGACAGAAGTCCTTAATTATTTTGTATGCCAACAGATTTTCCCATGATGCCCAATGTTATCAAAATCCCCATTTCTTATCAGTATTCCTACTCAGATCCCTTTTGATTGTAATTACATTATTAATTATAATAAAGGTGGGTAACGAACTACAGCAGTGTCATCCCAAAGAAATCCTTCAAATTAGGCTTGAAACAAATTCCCCTCTTTTTAATTATGAAGGGATTTACCGGGAGTTCAGAAACCCTTTACCTGTTTTATTTCAAACCTGATCAGAATAAAACTTAATCCTTCAAAAATTATGCTGAAAGCTGGCATCTGCTGTGATTCTGAATGTGCTTCATCAAAGAACAAAGCCAGAACTACAATGAAATGGCAAATGTAACAACTCTGGAATTATTTCTGATGCTTCACGGTGCTTCCCAAGCTCGGGCAAAGACAAAGAGATGTTTCCCCACAACTGGAATTAAATCAACAGCCTGACAATGAACATTTTGTAGCATTTCTTTGTGCTTATTCATGATTTTTACAAAATCTCCTCGTTCTGTTGTCTCCGTTTCTGCTGCTTTGGGAGATGTCTCCAGGGATGCTCTGGGGAGGAAATTTCTTGTCCCTTTCAGGAATCTCAATGGGACTGAATTCCCTTGGCTCATCCATGGCTGTCCTTCCAGGCAATCCATCCTCTGCTGTGGATCCCTGTTGATTTCTCAGGGTTCTGAGGGTCAGGGTGACCCCAAGATTGTAAAGAGTCTTTGAGACGGTGAGTCTTTGCTTCCCTTAGCCCACACAGCCAGAGAAGGAGCCTGGGATGCTTCTGACTGTGCTTTCAAGGTTGTTTATTTCTTCTTGTCTAAACATTCTTTCTCTGACCTGCCGAGCTCTGCCTAGCAAGGAGCCATGGCAGTCTGCTGAGAGCCTCGAGTGGCTCCCACATTATACACTCAAAACTACATGTCTGTGCTTAAAATATATTACCAATTCCCATCGCCCATGTTAGGCTGTGAATCTCTGCCTTAAACCAACAGAAAAGTGTCACCATCACAGCAAGACATGGAGGGCAAGAAGAAGGAGAAGAAGGTCAGGACACGCCAAAATTCCTCCATCTTGACCCCCTGAATTATAGTCTAAAACCCCAAATTTCTACTTTTTCACCCTGTGTTAACTCAACTACCACACTACTCAAACCCTTGTGACTTGTAATTCCTCACACAAAAATGACAGTTTTTTCCACAGGCTAAAATCGAACCCACAGGTGTTTTTGACTTTGTGCCAGGGTCTCCGAGCCCCCTGCCAGTGTCTGGGACAGCCAGGGCAGCCAGAGGGATTCCTGGACTCCAACAGATCTCAACACCACTGGTCAAAGTCCAACCCTCCAAGTTTCATTAAATGGATCCAACTGATCAACTTGGGAGACTTTGCCAAGAAGAAAAATGGCTTTTTTTCCTTTCAAGATTCATCACCTCCAACAGAAATGCTCTACTGCAGAGCCTGACATCTACTTTTGTACCAAATTCAAAGTAAAAGGTTTTTTATGGGATTTCTTAGAGGATAAAAAGACACACAGCGTTTCTCTGTCTGTAGCCTCCCCATCATTTGGATCTTATCTCTCCCATCTCGGTATGAAAAGACTTCCCAAGTGATTGAAGAGCAGGTGGCAGATGATTCTCCCAACCGGAGATCCCTGGATTTGATTTGTCACTCACTGAACACCGGCAACAAAACACTTCTCTGAATAACCTGTGTGGTTTGGATATCTCTGGAGCTTTCATCCAGTAGTCATTTCTTTTTTGGGTGGTTTGGGATTTTTTTTAGTCATCAGTGACTTCACTTATTTGATGTTGCTGCCTCTGAGGTGTGTTTTGGTGCACAGCTCCACTACACCTGGGATATCTTAGTTGGACACAGCCAGGTGTGTGTCCTCCATCCCCACAGCCCTGTGAGACTCACTGATGGTGAGGGGCTGTTGAGCCAAAACCCTCAGATTTTCTCTCTGTTTTCCCCATTAGCTGATGGTTAATTAAGTCCATGGTAGTTTTACTCATGGGAGGACACGGATTGGAGATTAGTGGGGTGGTTGGAGACAATTCTGGCTCCCACAGAGTTGAGGCTTTGGCAGCAGGTGCCTCTAGGACATACAACCTAAAGCACACACATGGATCTCCAGTTTGGGACCTCTCTTTCCCATTTCAAACACCTTCCTTAATTCCATTTTCCCTGTTCTATAAGGAAATGTCTGAAACCAACAGCCTGTGGGTAGAGAGCATACAGCTGTGCTCCTGCATGATATGGGGGTCATAAATAACGGAATATCCAGAATTGGAAGGGATTCACAAGCATCATCTATGTCCAACTCGTGCCCCTGCACAGGATAATCCCAAGAATCCCACCCTGTGCCTGAGGACCTTGTCCCAAACCTTCCTGATCTCCCAGTCTCAGTGCGACACTGCCCATTTATCAATAATGTGATAATTATGAAGTGAATGCACAGTGAGATTTATCTGGAACTCTGTCTATATCTAGATAAAAAATCAAGAAACCATCAAGACACCAGGAGCTCTGAACTCACAGCCTGTGTGTGGTGGAACTCTGGCTCCATCACATATTTCTGCCATTTCAAAGCTCCTGAGATGACAAAATTAACGATTTTTTTTTAAGTAGCTTCTCAAGCAGCACAGTTTGGGATTTTGAGGTTGGTGGTCGTGAGAATTATCTTTTTTTTCCCCCAGATTGTTCTACTCTTTCCAGCTTAGCAAAAAGATTCATTGTCACAAGTGCTCAACTCTGAGCAAAAACTTTGCAAATCCTTGACAGAGCATTAGTCACTTATGCAGCTTTTCTGCTATCAGAGCAGATGTCTAAAGCATGGAATCCATGCAGGGAGCCCTCAGAAATTTGTATTGTTTCCACTGCCTGAAGGGCAGATAT
The DNA here is from genome assembly GCF_050655825.1 of Lonchura striata. Lineage (NCBI taxonomy): Eukaryota > Metazoa > Chordata > Aves > Passeriformes > Estrildidae > Lonchura > Lonchura striata. The sequence goes on from NC_140711.1 coordinate 29,297,619, forward strand.
TTAAATTTTCTTAATATTGAGCCAGATCCATTCTTATCACAGTCACACAAAACCATCACATCATTCAATAGACGTTGTCTGATCTAATTAATTCCATAAAAAAGGCAAAATCTATTAGGAAAAAATAAAAATCTAGACTTAATAGATGGCCAAATGGCTACAAACCACATTAGGCTGAACGAATCCGATCCCATCTGCGATAGGAGGTGTGTGGAATAATACAGCCTGGATGGAGAGCATATTGAACAGGACAAAACCCAGCCCAGAACAGATTTAGAGTCTCTAATCCACACAAAAATCTGCTAAAATAGATCAGCTCTATCACATAACACCACTTTCATCTGGTGGCCAGGAGCCCTGCACCACTTGGGCTCATTTAGCAGATCAGCCCCTCTCTATTCCCGATTTCATGCAGGGATGATTAAGGATGAAAAATATCACAGACGGTTGGCAACGGCAAGAAATAAATAAATAACGAAGCTTTGCTCCCTTTGGCTTTACCTATTTGCTCCAGAATTTAAGAACCAACATGATTGAATTAGTCATGAACAATAATTGTTTTCTGGGAGAAAGAGAAAAAACCAAAAGTCCTCTTTGAGAACTTTGGGGGTTTGGATTTTAGATGTATTCTAAGACAGGAAAGTAAATTAAGCTTTAAGAGGCTGTGAGGGACCCACTGTCAGGAGATGTCTCATCCACTCTAAATTTAATTTCTGAGACTATTTTTTTTTGAGAATTGTCCAAAGCTGCAAGTGGAGCAATGGGGAGACAAAGTGCATTAATCAAACAGGATTTGGCAGAATTACCTAAGCCACTTAAGGTATTTTTTAGATATTCTATTGCAGCCAAAGCACCAGAGATTTTCATCAGATGGAGTAAACAGCTGCTGGGCTGAGGATTATGGATTGTATTTTCTAAATTTACAGTGCTCAGACACCAGTGTGAGTCACCAAGGCTTGACTTTGAGCTTAAATCAAAATGAACCCAGAGCCCCCAAAATGAACCCAGAGCCCCCCCAGTGAATGGTGCTGCACAAAGAACTCCTGCTAAACCCCACAGCAGAGAGAGGCTGGGCAGGGAGGCAAAAATAGACACAGCATCAGGTTTTCTCTGCATTCTGTGAGTTACTAAAGAGCAGAGGGGTGTACTCTGGGTGTTTGGAGCTGGGTGTGCTGGGTGGATGTGCAAAGGAGGCTGAGAGTGGGTGAGCACCTAAAATTCCCTGGGAGAGGCTGGAGCTGAGTGGGGCCAGGCTCCTGTCCCAAGGAACAGGACGAGAGGAGATGGCCTCAAGTTGCACAAGGGGAGGTTTACTTTGGATATTTGGAACAATCTATTCAGCAGAAATGTTGACCTGCCCTGGAACAGGTCAATCCCACGAATCCCACCCTGTGCCTGAGGAATTTGTCCCAGCCCTTCCTGAACCCCTAATCTCAATGCAGCACTGCCCATTTATCAATAATCTGATAATTATGAAGTGGTGGAGTCCCCATCCCTGGAGGGATTGCAAAGCTGTGTGGATGTGGCACTTGGGGACACAGGGCAGGGGTGGGGGACAGCTGGGCTCCATCTTAGAGGGCTTTTCCAACCTCGGTGATCCTGGGATTCCCCTTAGGGTGATGGGATAGATTTGCTGTATTAAACCTTGTATTTACCCCCAGCTCCCACTTAAAACATTCCCAGTTTCAGGAGCTGGTATCACCCAGCCCTGGTGAGAGCGTGGAATGAAATATTCATGCCAGGCCCATTGTATCTCACATTTGCAGTGTGAAACAAACTGCAATATTTACAATAGTTCTCAATTCTGGATCTCTGGAATTCTTCTGTCTCGCTGTTTAATCAGAACATTTCAGAGAGGAGAAAATCAGAAGCCTCTAAGGTCTCATGCCTGTGTAGTTTCATTTATTTAAAAATTAATCATAGACTGAAGGAAAGAACAGTAGTCCATTCCCACAAGAACTGACTTCAATTCTGCCTTAAAATTACTTTGTTGCAATCTTTCCTTTAAATAAAATATTCACAGCGATTTAAGTGCAACTGATGGCAGTGATATTTATAATTATTATTATTATTTCATTGTTATCAAATTAAAGGCCATTTTGAGAGAGAAAAGTTCTCTCTCTGTGCTATTGCAGGTTTTCTGTGTTTATTTAGAAAACACAAGCTATAAACTCTGTAACCAGAGTATTTTAATTTATTTAATAGATATTCTCCCTGAACTATGAATAACAAACCCTGCAAAATGTAAAGACAAGAACTCACTGAACAAAAAAAGCATTTTTCAACAGCTTCTGTGCACAGGGCCATTGGTTCTGATGGAAAGCCTTCAGAAATGTCCTCCATAAAAACAAAATCCTGCTACGTGCAGAGTTCCTGTGTTTGGGATCATCCCATCCTGGATTCACATCCTTCTCCCTAAATTTGTGCTCTGAGAACTGCAGTGCACAAAAATACCTCCCCTGGCTGTATTTTGGGTAGGGTGGAAGGATGTGCTGCTTTTTCCCCCCCACCAGTTTTCAATTTTTAAAGCCATCCTAGAGAATATAAACAGCGAGAAATCCTAAAATTACATCAGCTTCGCCAAGGAAAAATAAACCTGAAGGGTTTCAAATTCCCCTCCCAGCAACTGGAGTTACAGAGGCTCACAGAAATCTTTGGTGCCTTAAAAAACTTCCTCTTTTCCATGACTGTGAGGAAAAACTGGGAAGCATGGACTGAAAACCAGCTGCAGAGACGTTTTCTGGACTCTAAAAAACAGGAAAAGTCTCGGAATTATAAATATAAGCCCAGTTCTTGAGTCTGACCTAAAGCTTCAGCTTGGAGAACATCAGGTACGAGTGGAAGCAGAATGAGGAATTTTCCAAGAGAGACTCAGGAGCAGCAGCTGAACCCTGCTGTTATCCCAAGGAGGAAGAGGAGAAGCTAGTGACAAACCCTGGGGTAGCCCCAGAAGAGCCTCGCTCAGCTCCAGACAGCAAAAATCTGCCTCAAAATTGAAAATATTTGTGGTTTGAAGAGGCAATGTCTCCTAATAACTTAGAAATTTTTACATCCAAAATTTCCCTGTTTTTTCCCAAAGGAACAACTACACCCCAGTCCCCCATTTAGATCAAAATTCACCCTCAGTAGCTTCTTCTGAACGTCTCTACACACATGGTCATAAATAGGGCAAACTTCCCCCAACCTCTTCAGATGGACTTGTAGTGCAAGCTGGAGACTGATGAAAGCTGATTTAAATGACAACAATCATGTAATTAAAGATGGCAATTAATAGCTCCTAACTGCACTTAAAACCAGAAGAGCTAAAATCAGAATTTTCTGAAATGTTTCTTCTACAGATGCCAAGTGTGTTACAGTTCATGGGTTCATTTTTTCATAGTCAAAATGTTTGATCAGGAGCAGTAAATAATGAGGTTTTCCAAATAACCTCAAATTCTCTGTCCTCCCTAAATAAAGGTGGGTAACACCCACTGATTTTAATAACAGGTGAGAGCAAAATCACAATTATATTTTTAGAAATGCTCCATGACTCAAATGTGCCCAGAATCAGAGGTCAGCAGCCCCTAAAGGAGCACTAGGAATAATTCCCCACCTGCCAGACAATTCAAACACAAAACATGCACATGATGAGCTCTCAATGTGGAGTGAAACAAATTTCTAGAGACATTTACTAAAGAATAATTTGAAGAACACTTTCTTGTGTGAGCAGCGTGCTGCTGGAAGGAATTATTTATGCAAGCCAGGATGTAAGACTGACATATTATTATTAAACAAAAAGTTGCCGTCAAAATAAATGTATTAAAGCCTCTTGAAATGCAGGAACAGCATGCACAGATCAGATGGGCCCATAAAACCCATTTATAAATCAGCAGCAAGGGATGAGTGGGGAATTCTATCTTGTTCTAACAAATTGTGATCAATCCCTGGATGTGCAAACACGACCTGCTTCAAGCCAGGAAGCTGGAATGAATTAGGAGAGTTGGAACCTGGAGAATAAAAAGCTTCTCTTTATCTTCCCACATTGTGGAGAAATGAATTGGGCATTGATAAGAACAGTCTTGAGAACCAAATAAATTCACATTGCATCAGTTTTGAGAGTGAAATGAATGCTGCTCCTTCCTCAAATGTCAATTTTTTTAAACAAAATGTTCAATTACACCCTGGAAAGAATTGTAAGACAGAGCTTGAGGTGACCTTACCCTTCCTGATCTACTGAACTGGATAAGAAAAAAAAAAAATTAAGTAATGTACAATTGCATTAGGAAGAGGTGGGAATGACTAAAATCCACAAGGGGCAAGTGGCACATACACAGCTGCAAAACAATTCCAAATAGACCCTTCAGTGCCTGGAATAAGCAGTAATCCATGATTCCTGCTGAGGGATGCATTATTTACCATCACCCATGAGCGACTTTGGGGTTCTTTGCAGCTGTTGAACCCAAAGTACAATTAACTTACACTGGACTTCAAGTGACTCATTGTTTTTAATTAATTTCATTTTGTCAAAAAGGCTGGGACAAGGCTTTAAGCAGTTTTTTCTATCCTCTAATGTGAAATGTCCTTTCCTTTCCTTTCCTTTCCTTTCCTTTCCTTTCCTTTCCTTTCCTTTCCTTTCCTTTCCTTTCCTTTCCTTTCCTTTCCTTTCCTTTCCTTTCCTTTCCTTTCCTTTCCTTTCCTTTCCTTTCCTTTCCTTTCCTTTCCTTTCCTTTCCTTTCCTTTCCTTTCCTTTCCTTCCCTTCCCTTCCCTTCCCTTCCCTTCCCTTCCCTTCCCTTCCCTTCCCTTCCCTTCCCTTCCCTTCCCTTCCCTTCCCTTCCCTTCCCTTCCCTTCCCTTCCCTTCCCTTCCCTTCCCTTCCCTTCCAAACCATCCTGTGACTCTATGAAAATTCTGCTTTTACTACATTTGTTTAAGTTCAGGTTATATTTTGATGTTTTCTCCAGTTATTTCTGCATAGGAAGGCTGAAGTTTTCAACAAGACCACAGTTAAAATAACCAACGTCTGCCTCTTCAAAAGCTTCCAACTTCAGGGGAAAACACAAAGGGAGGGGGAAGAAGCTCTGCTGGCATTTTGCATTTCAGTCATATCTACACCACCCTCTTTTCTGTGCGTGTTGAACGAGATCCTCTCCTCCTTCCCCATCCCCAGGGCTCCCTGCCCACCAGGACCCTGAGCCCAGTTTGGGGTTCCAGGCAGTGACACAGCACACCCAAACTCTAAATTATCTTGTAGAAGAAAACATCCTTACCATGAGTGCCCTGACCACCTTCTCTCATCCTTTCCATCCTTCATCCACCAAACCCTTCTCAGCAAACCACAAAAGAGAAGAAAAAAAATAAATAAAATAGGGCACCACCCTAAAGATCAAAATCAAGGTATTTTTCTTCATGAATTGCTCTGCACGAAGTGACACAGCACACCCAAACTCAGCAGCCTGAAGATTTCCTCTCTGCAGCAGCACAGAAAAGAGCAGCTATGTCTGCATTTATTTTTGTTTGCTCATCCCACCATCTTTTCATTCCAGACTTGTCACCACAACTTGTCACTTCCTTCCTTTCAGCTCCTTGGGACACGACAACTGACTCATGGTAAATTATGGGAAACCTAAACACAAATATGATCCTCCAGCAGCAGAGTATTCAAATTTCTGGAGATCTCAAGATTCGATTTTTTTTTGTTTGTTTGTTTTGAGGTAAAGGTCAATTCTCAACTTAAAGATACATCCCACTTGGATAAATATGATCTTTAAAAATACAAAAACATCATTTCATGAGCATAAACCTACATGCAGGAATGCCTAAAACTGCTCACTGTTAATTTGGTCTTGTTTATAAAATGCATTTATGAAAAGATGTGGCAAAAACACCTCCTTAAAAATTTAGGTACAACAATTTAGCTAATTGTTACTTTTGATTATGTGAGTGTTAATTACAGGTTTTATAGGTCCCAGAACTGTTCTGTGAACGGTCCAAGGAACAAGCAGGGCCATGCTCAATGTGCTCATGGAAATACAGACAAGCAAAAAATAAAAATAGAATATTTTGCTAACAGAGAAATCCTCACTGTCCCATTTCCCCAGGAAAGGAACTTTGCAAATAAACACCCTCAGAACATCAACATCTACCAATCATCCTTGCTCACTCCTTACTCTGCAAATGCAAAATTGGTGTATTTAATTATAAATATTTAGCCTATCAGACTGTTGCTCAACTAAATATTTGAAAAAAAAATCAAAAAGGAAAGCTGAACTTGTTGTTTTATTCCCTTCCCACTGCATGACAAAATGCATTTTATAATTACACCACAATTGGGATTTTCCTGTGTTTTCCCAGAACATCATTAGAAATTTATCCATGTGTATGACATGAGGAATTTTTATCATTAAAAAAACCAAATTCCACCAGATTTACTCACCTAATAAAGGGGATTCTTCAGAGAGGTGGTAAGAAAAAACAAGCAACAAAAACTTTTGAGTGCCTGCTTCTCAATTTTTCCCATTTTGTTTTTTTTTTTTTGTTTGTTTGTTTTTTTGTTTTTTTTTTTTTTGTGGGATACACACTCCAGACCATTTTTTCTTTGCTCCAACTTCTTGGTGAGGCTGGCCACAACAGCCCAGCACAAAAACTCCACCTGCCTGCAGTGGCTGTTAATTTGTGCATGGGCAGGGATTGTTCCCTTTCACACATCATTCACTACCAGCCAGACTGATCTCGCAATGTCAACTTCAAAAAAATTTGCCCAAGTATGAAGAAAAGAAAAAAAAAAGAAAGGGAAAATAAATCTTTCTTATGCTGTTGCTTTGAATATCGGCCACGCTGGCCCTAATTTTCTTTTTTTTGCCCCACTTTAGAAGCTCTACAGATAGCAAAAGTCACAGGAATAGGACAGAAAAATAAACAGTATTTTCTGCTGTTTTCTTGGTGTTGAAAATTCTTTTATTGCCAATGAACACAAAGGATGGGAAAAGCCCTGATTATAACATCTGGATTTCTGCCTCAATTAAAAATTGTTTGGGTGCAGTTTTCAAAGGCACAAAAGCATTGGAGGCATCCAAGTCTTCCTGGAAATTAAAGGGAAGAGGGAGCTCCACATATTTTTGTAGCTTTGTCAGAGCTTTCCTCATCTGACTTGGTTTCTGTGATGAAACCAAAACCAACCCATGTCATAAAGGGAAGGGAACAGCTTTATTTGCTGCCAGGCCCAAACATTTATTTTGGGATAAGGACTGCTGGTCAAAATGAAAAAAAACTTGTTTTAGGAAAATTCAGAGAATAGCCTGATTTATAGAACCGTAATTATAGAATCATGGGTTAATTAAGGTTTTAAAAGACCTCCAAATCATCAAGCCCAACCTTCCACTGAACACCACCATGCTCACTGTCACTTAATTAGCAACATTAGTAATTCCAGTATAAAAATGGATTATGTGATGGTTTTAACATATTTAAAGGAGGTGAACAGTCCTCAGCATCCACAATCAGACTCAAATTCCAAGTAAGATTGAATTATTGAAGATTTAATCTCACTTTGAAAGAAGAATTAACAACACTTTCCCCCAAAACTGTAAAAGTGCACAAATCCCTCCAAACTGACAGGAATGGAAGCTAAAATCCCCTCAAAGACCTGCTGATGAGTTTTGTCTCATTTTTCTGAAGTCCCTGTAATTGAGTGCCTCATTTAATGAAGATATTTCAGCAATCAGCAGCCCATGGAGCACAAATGTGGTTTCCACCACTTTTTCCTTTGGAAAACATCCCAAGAGTTTCCCACAGCTCCTGATGGGGAACCAAGCTAGAAAAGGGGTCATGGTTCTTCAAGCCTTACCTGACCTTTTTAATCAGCCTCAAACACCAATTTTCATAATTTCTCTTAGGTGATCCGTAATTCTCCAATATTTTGGCTTGAGGAGGGAAAAGATGAATTTGTTTTGTATCACTTGAGCCTCTGTGTGATGTCGTAATTCCTGCTCACTCCAGCCAGGTACAGACGCATTCCCAAAAATCTCACAGGCCCAGGTCAAGAAGAAGCTGAAGAAGCTGAAGAGGAGACACATCTTTTGGTGAAGTTTGTGGTGGTGACCATCCCATTTCCCCATCACACTCATCAAATTATCTTTTAAAAGAAAACATCATTACCATGAGTGCCCTGACCACCTCCTCTCATCCTTTCCATCCTTCATCCACCAAACCCTTCTCAGCAAACCACAAATGAGAGAAGAAAAAAAAAAACCCACCAGAACACCACCCTAAAGATCAAAATCAAGGTATTTTTCCTCATGAATTGCCCTGCATGAAGAATCAACAGCAAAATCTGCAGTTTGGAGCACTACCTGTGGAGTGCATGGTCACAGCTACACCTGAAGGCTCCATCCTGTTCTCAGGGAATGTTGGAGTGTCCTGGGGTCTCAGAGAGGGAGGATGATGCTGAAAAACTTGTGGGTTCATTTCCCAATTAGCTGAGTTTTTGGAAGAACATAAATGTCAGCCAGGGGCAGCATTGTACACGAGGAAAATACTGGGAGGAGCAGTGCAGAAATTCAGATTATTTCCTTGCTCATGTGAAAGAAGTGCTTCCAAATGAACTCATCAGAGGCTCTGAATTATGCATAAACTGATCAAAGTTCTCTTGTACGTTGAGCTGATCTGCCAAGCAAAGGTCCAGGGTTAATCTCTGCTGGCAAGGGCCCATTTCCAGCTCCCCGAGATGACCAATCCCAGGGAAAGCTCTGCAGGGATGGCAAACATCTAATCCCTCTGAAAACAGTTAAAAGCAAAGTCTCTTTACCTTGCTGAGTGCTGCACACCAGCTCTGCTAATCCTTTACCAAAGTGAAATCTTTAGAAGCCAAATTATAAATTAGCAGAACACAGTAATTTGTTGACTTATTATCAAAAAGTAATGGCAGGATTAAAAAAAAATCAATTTTGAGAGGGCTCTTTTCTGTGTCTGAATTGCCAATTTTGCAAAACTGTAATTTCTCTTGTGGAAAATCTATTTATTGTGAAAATACTACTGTATGTATTGGCTGATTTTCCAGGAATTATATCAAGAATTTTGCATAAAATTCTGTCATTTTGCAGAAGCAACTGTCTCCAGTGGTGAATCAAACCTATGAAACCTCTTCTTCTCAATCCTTTAACACCATGCACCTCAACACTTTAATAAGTTAATTATTATAACCAATTATTTAAAACAACAATATATTACAGCCCAATTACTCCTACAGAGAGAGTTTTTACCTAAACCCAAGGATTTAAAAACTCCTAAATACGTAAATGAACAACCTGACCCATGAAATCCCCACACTGCCTATAAATGTATAAACTTTTAAGGCCACTTGAGTTTACTTTCTAAGCCCTTGTCTTTATTTCAGGGTTGTTTTTTTCTGCAAAAGAGGAATGTGAAGTTCACTTGGAGAAAATCTCTCTCCTGGGGGTACTCTATAATGAATGACTTGGCTTCTCTCTGCAAGTGCTTGTACTATTTTGAGAAATGGAGATGTATTGGGGTGGTTACCAGCAGTTCCTTTTGTTGCAATTTCTGAAATGAAGCTTCTCATGTTTCAGGGAATAATTGATTTTTTTTTTTTTAATAGCTTTCCTGTAGCTGTACAACTAGTTTTATTCTGGCTTTTTTTTTTTTTTTTTCCTTTAGTTCTTATTTCCTCCTCTCAGATGCTTAATTATCTTTTGCAATAGTACACAAAATCAAATTACCCAGCTGCTAGAGAGGTGGCTTCCTGGTATCCATCAGCATTCACAAGAGAAAAGAATGTTTTCATAATTTTGTCACAGACACTCCAGTCATCTTTGTTTTTCCCCATTATCTTATTATTAAAATTGTGCTTTCAACTGCAATTCAAAATCTTAGTTTTATATAGCATAAAAAATTTGTTTTATCAGGCTTAAAACTTTGCCTGCATTACCTCCCTTTGTGACCAGGTTCTTCCCAGGCCTCAGTGCTTGAATGTAGATTAATATAAATAATATAATTTCTATTCCTCTGAAGCACAGGAGGCTTCAGAGTGACTTGATAAAACCTCCAGACATCAAATCTATAATTTTGTGTCTTCACTTCAAATCTTCAGGCTGAAGTTGATGGATGTTGTTGTACACACCAATGAGCTTTTAGTCTCTAATATACATTTAATACCAATGCAAATAATGCATTCACAGCATTCAGCACCTCCCAGAGCTCTTCCCTTTCAATAAAAATATGCAGAAAACCCCAAACAGAACTTTAAAGAAACACAGGCCTTGTTTTTGCAGGTGTTTTGAGCAGGACACAGAAGTGGTTATGGAAACCTGCCCACCCTCCTCTCTGCTCATTCTTCTCCCTGTCCATGGAGGTTTTTTATCAGCATCATCTGCTGGGGTTTAAAATGTGATAAATCGTGCAGGGGGCTGTCCCCGGATGTCACCAGCAGGGTCACAGCGTGGTGCTGTGGCTCTCTAAACACCACAGACCCAGAAAGGACCATCCTAGAGGAAACTGGGATTTGCACAATGAGCATGGAGTCGTTAAGGTTGGAAAAGAGCTCCGAGGCCAGCCTGAATGTCTGTCCCAGACTGAAGAGCAAGATGTATTCATTTCCCATCTGCGTGGCAGTTGTCTTCTGTTAAGTGAGCAGTTTTCCTTATCTCTTCCACAACCAGTCCTCTCTCAGGGGAGACATCTGCTGATAACGGGCTACTGAATGTCCCTGAGTGACTGATAAGAACTAGAAAATCTCATTGTGAGATGCTCTGCCCTGAGGGAGGAGCCAAAAATTCCTACCTGGATATAATCTGGGTTTTGGGACACCAGGCTCAGGCTTTTCCACTGGATTTCCAGAACTGCAGCCATTCCAGTTTGGATGGCTACCAACACCCTGACCAAAAAGGGTGTCAGGTTGTATTCTGACTCTGTCCGTTGCACGGGTTTTGTTTTCTTTTTCACTTTTCCTAACAAATTTTATTTCTGACTTGGAGTCTCTCACTGGTTCTGCTTTCAAACCAGAACATCACCAAGTGCCACATCCTCGTGGCTCTGAGACCCCTCCAGGGGTGGTGACTCCACCAGTGCCCCTTTCCACGAAGCCATGTCCCCTGACATCCAGTCGGGTTTTCATTGCCAGCAGTCCCCACATGTGGATAACAAACGCGCAGGGAAATCTCCACCACAGCGCTTTCAAACAAAACCCTGGAGCAGAACCTCCTCTGCTGAGCCAAATCCCAAACGTAAGGATGCAGACTGACACAGCCATGCCCCAAACTCTCCAAATGAAAGAATAGCTGATGATTTAAATCCCCCTGGACTGCCAGAGGCAGATTTTGGATAATATTCCTGACATCAGCTCTATTGTTTCTCCTTATAATGCACTGACCTAGATCTGTTGATGTAATTTTTCAGCACCTAACACTGCTAATATTGCTTTTAGACAATGGTTTTGAGGCCCTTTGGAGAGGAGTTCTTCAAAGCTGGAGCTTAATCCATTCTTTATTAACTTCTGTAAAGTGATTACTTCTTCAGGGCTGCATGGCAGCGCTTCAAGGAAACGAGCATTCTGCTCCCAAACATCCCTGCTCCACTTCCAAGGCTGGAATTCGGACGCTTTAGGCTTGACTGATGGGGACATAAACCAAGAGGAGACACGAACAGAGAAGTCTCACATGGTAAATGTGTTGCCACTGTGACATTTCCTCAGCGCAGTCCCGGGATGTGACAGGTACTCAGGGACTGATGGCCCGTGACGGGCGAGCTGGAGGTCACTGCTGCTGCTGAGATGTCACTTTATTGTTTGGTTCCAAATGAAAAATCACTCTCTGCATGCGCTTCATGGCACCCTGGTGCAAGGAGGGGCTGGGCAAAAGCCACATCCCACTTTACCTCCCAACGCTCCTTCCACAGCACAGAGGAAAAAAAAAAGAGGGAGGTCCAAATCTGTCAGGCTGCAATTAATGGGGAAATTTTTTTGGTGTCCGTGTGAATTCGTTCTGCTACTTCCATGAAAATTGTGCTTATTAGCGTCAGGCTAGGATGGTTTCAAGAAATACTTCTTTAAATAGCTACAGGAAACAAGAACTCTCTGTTGTCATGGAGAAGTGGCTGCTCCCAGGGCAAAGCCCGGCTGCCAACCTGACCACAGCTCTGTCATTTCACACAGCACATCCAGAACAATAAAGCAAACAGGGAAAAAAAAACAAGGAAAAAAATCTAATTAATTTCAGAGCAGTTGAAAGCCAAAAATGTGAACAAAACAATGAAATAACTCCTGGATGTTAAATGGCATAAATATCTGTAAATATGTGTATCAGTTCAAAACAATGGAAAATCATGGAATTATTTGGTTTGGAAGGGACCCTAAAAATCATCCAGTCATCCAAGGACACTTCCCACTGTCCCAGGTGTTCCAAGCCCTGTCCAGCCTGGCCTTGGACACTTCCAGGGATCCAGGGGCAGCCACAGCTGCTCTGGGAATCTGTGCCAGGGCCTCAGAACAGCAGAAAGCTGAGATTTATAAAAGCAGTTTTAAAGCTGGACAAACTTTTGAATCCATTTATCAAAGTTCCTGTAGTTCTCACCCTAAGGTGAGACAATAATAAATAGATAAAAAGTAAATTGCCTTCCCAAGCCTTTTTAAGGAAAAAAGCATAATTATAAATAATTTTTAAAGGAAAAGTTGGCATTGGGTAATCACTCTTGCAAAACTTTCTAATGAATCATCCCAACCTCCCAGTCTTCACAGGAATAGGGAATTTCCACATATATTCATTTTAATAAAAGAAAATACCACATGCACAGGAATGCAGGGAGCTAGGTCTCTAAATCCTTTTATTTTAGGATAAAAACAGGGGACAAACCTGCTGGGGAGCTGACAACAGCTTTGTGGGGAGAGGGATGTGGGCAGGGTGGCTGGGGCTCACCCCACGTGGAAGGCAGAGCTCACCTGAGCTCTGAAAAATTGAAAATAATTAAAAAATTAAAGAATTAAATTAATTTATTTTAAATTATTATTTAAAGTTTTAAAATTTATTTAAAAATTTTAAAATTATTTTAAAATTAAAGAATTAAAAAAACCCTCTGGGATATTTTTTATTTAATTTCAAAGATATTGAAAGAAAAACATCCCAGAGGGAACTTGCCCAGTTCATCAAACTCTCTGCTCTCGCCCTCTGTGGCTCCAGATTTGGGTTGCTCTGGCTCTAAAATAATAATTTTAATCCCACACAGAAGTACTGTCTAATCTGGCAATTACAAGACATAACCCAAACATTTTGCACTTCCAGTTTGACCAGAAATAATTTAAAGTTCTGTGAGAAATTAATTTCACTTCAACAAGCCTCAGTTTGGGACAACATCACAGTTATCCCGAAAATCTCAGCCCAGGAGCACAAACAGCGTGGGCTGGAGAGAGAAAAACAAGCAGGGTGGGACTGATGGGCTGGAGCTGGAATGGGACAATGAACTCCAAGGTGCCAATGGAGCAGAACTGATCCCAGGGAGAGCCCCGGGAGCGCTCGTGCATTTTGGGACCATTTTGGGTCATTTGGGTGCAGCCCTGGCTGGGCTCTGGTGCTGCCCAAGGTGGATCCATGGAGGAGATCCTTGAATAAATCCCTGCTTTGTTCTGGGACTCTGCCCAGCTCTGCTCCAGCTCAGCCTGCACAAGGCATCAGGAACACAAATCAGACTTCCCACAGATCTGAGAGTTTTCAATGATATTTCATTTTTATGATCAAGGCCTCACTAATCTCCTTATTCCATCTCCTCTAATTCCATTTCCCAGTCTCCAAAAATTGCTGAAGTCTCAAACTCCAGCATCTGCAACTGCTCCAATCTTCAGCTTCACTTCCACGTCATTTATAAGCTCACAATTTTATCTTTGGAAGGATGCTAAACTTCAGCCAGAATATGCATTTCTTACCACTCCTGAGTGGTAAGAAACTTCCCCAACTTTTCCCAACCACACTTTTTAAATTTGACTTATTTTAAAATCACTTTTTATTTCAAACACAGCAGGAAAACAGAATTGAGGGGACATAAATGACCCTGTCCACATCTGAAGGGGTGAACTACTTTACATAACAAAAAAGATCTTTAAATGCAAACACTCCTCTCTCTTAATGACATATTTGGGGTTGATTCTGTTAGAATGGTAGAATTTTAAGAGCAGAGACAGCAGAGATAGACCAGGAAAAAGAAATATTCCAACCCCGTGTCATATTTTAACATCTATATGCATATTTTAAATATAATAATTCTTATAAGACAAGTCATGGCTCAGCCCTCATCCAGAGGGATGCTGCCCTTCCTATTTGCATCAGCCTTGTTCAGGGAACAAAAGGTTTGGTTCCAGAAAACCCTCGCTGGCTGCTCCTCTCTTCAATAATGGTCTTTTCCCTGGTCAGCTTTAATTAAAGTTTTCTATGGACACAAAAGAAGGGTCAGGATTGACTTAAGAAAGCAGAAATATTCACCTGAAAGGGACTTGAGAATGAAAAATGCAATAAAAAGTTGGGTACGAAACATGAAACGGGCTTTGTCACTCCTTTCATTCCTCCTCAAAGTATTTGATAGAAGTTGATTTTTCACAGCCCTCTTTAGAAGAGGATTTCACTGAAGGGTCTGAGCACAGACGTTTCTAATGGAAAACTAAACTATTTTCATTTTTCCTGATTTCTGTAGCTGGGCTTTATAACTTTTTTAGAAAGATATTTCAGGAGGAAATTTTTAAAAACCCCAACATTACACAAGTAAAAGTTTTCAGAAATATTTTCTACTGAACTTGTTCAAGTAATAAATAAATGACATAGAGATCTGGATTTTTTTTTTTTCAACTTTTTCTCATCTCCCGTAACATATTTAGGTTTTTTTGCCAGTAATTTACTATGAACAGTGGGATGAAATGGTTCAGCTTTTCTTTTCCCTTTAAACCATCTTCTCCCCCCACCAGATCAATGTTTGCTCCACCAAGACATCCAGAGATCTCCAGAATATTGGTTGGCATTAGTGGGATCTCCATGAAAGAAACTTTGTGGAGGATAAGGATGCAGAGCAACGAATCCATGGATTTAGGAAAAAAAAAATTTAAACAATTTGGAAAGGATTAGCACAATGGACCAACTGATGAAAAGCCCAGCACAGCTCTGATAAGTAAAAACATGCCTGATTTACATTTATATTGTGATTTTTCTTTGCAACTGTTTTTGTATTCCTCCTCATTCATTCCAGGGCTGTGTTTTATTACTCTCTATAAAGAAATAATAAAATATGGTTACTACATTATATATATAAAAAAGAAAGAAATATGTAGGGTCTGGCAAGAAAATCTGTTTGCTTAAAGTGGTGAGGAAATAAATAAGTCTTGAAACTGAAAACCTCAGGCAGCTTCAAAATCTTGCCAAGTCCTTGCCCAAACTGGGATTGTAGGAAAACAACACTGAATTCCAACAGAGTGGGACAAAAGTGGGGTTTAGGGTTTATTTTTAGGGAACTATCCTGGATCCTTGGGATGGAGATGTGATGGACCCTGTAACAGGATTCTACAATTTCTACAATTCAAGGATCACAATTCAAGGCACTGTCCAGGCAGGAATTAGTTAATATAATTTAATCTTCATATATTAAAATACATATATATATATATATACACATACATATATATATATATATATATATATATATATACACACATACATATATATATATATACACACATATATATACATATATATACATATATATATGTATATGTATGTATATATGTATATATATATAAAAGTATATTGTATATATATCCATATATATGTATAGTGTGTATATATATTGTATATTTATACTATATAAATATATTGGATATATAGACATATATATACTGTAGAGATATATGGTGTATGGTGCATATATAGCATATAATACATATATTTATTTATATTTATATATACCAAAGACATTTCTCAATTTTGGAACCATGAAATATTCCCAAAATCTCTCCTTCTCCCTGTTATCCCTCAGCACCAGGCAGCTCCTGCCTGTCTGGGACACCCTGGATATATATACTATAGAATTATACAATATATATATACAATATATTGTGTATATATAGAATATAATGTATAAATTTATTTATATTTATATATATCAAAGACATTTCTCAATTTTGGAACCATGAAATATTCCCAAAATCTCTCCTTCTCCCTGTTATCCCTCAGCACCAGGCAGCTCCTGCCTGTCTGGGACACCCTGGATTGCCCAGGTGCCTTCAATGGGATATTTTATTTATTTTATTTCTGCCGGAATTAAACACAGATGGGATTTAATCTGCTATCATTAAATCTTAGGAAAAGCTCTCTCACAGGAAACCAACTCACAGGTCCCCACGTTTTTTGGGTAATTTTAAATCCAGCCCCCTTGAAAACCTCCCCTTATCACAGAAACATCAGTGTTAACACCACAACTATTGCTGAGCAAAGGATGACTGGAAGGAAATGTTCTTCTATGTTTAAATTTAATATTTCACAGCTTGTTTTCAAGGTGGAAGGCATCATGTACAAGATGGAGCAAAAATCAGCTTTTCAGGCTTGATTTCTTCTGTCACACTTAAGGGCTTTGCTGGTGTTAAGTACCACAAGACTTAAAAAACCAGCCCAGCTCCTGCTGCCAACACCACATTAAGTGTTCAGCCAAGCTGGAATTTACTGCTTTGGAACATATGGCTATAAAAACAGGAGTGTGAAAAGGGCTTCTAATGGTTAGGAAAAGCAGTTTTATGTCATAACATGAGGAAATATACACAGGCCAAAATTCCTGGAGGAAAAAAAATCCCAAATATTTATGGGAACTCTGTGACTTAGGTAGTTATAGATGCAAAATATCTTTTGTTTCTTAAAGAAAACTAAAATTAAGCCTTCAAGCCTGTGGTAAGGCAACTGAATTTTGTTATTTTATCACTAAAAGGACTGAGAAAATGGTACACAAAGGAGTGGGGTGAAAGCAAAGTCACTCATCCTTTATGACATATTTACAAGTATTTTCATAAATATATAAGAAAAAGTGGGATATTTTAGGAGAACTAAGTAGTGCCAAGGCTTAGGTACACCTTCTGTGGGACAAAATCAGATATTTCAGGAGAGTTCATATTTATTGACTCCAGTTTATTTCAGGATGTTGCCCTGGCAAATCTGTCTCTGTGTTTTATTCTTTCCATGCCAAAACTCGTCACGTGTTTAAAACCCATCCCTGTTTGGAGAGGATGCTCCTCTTCCTCAGGCCCAAGGTGTCATCAGGTCATATCCCCTGTGTGGCTGATAACACTGAACTCTGCAGGAAATGAGGCCAAAGAGCAAAAAACACCCAGTTGGAATGAAAGGTGAAATGAAATGATCTGTCTAAAACCCAACTGGTTTCATTTCCCAGCAATGAGTGGAGGAATGGGAGGAGCTCTCTGGTTCCTTCCCTTGCTCCAGACTGGAGGAGCTGAAAATCACTGAGTGACTTCCTGGATCTGGAAATCATGGTTTGGTTCCCACACACTCAGAATTCCAGAATTATTATCTTTAAGATGGATTATTGAGGGGCTGGAGCTTATCCAAGGACGGGAATGGAGATGGGAAGGGTTTGGAGCCCCAGGATGGGAAAGGAGCTGGGAAGGGTTTGGAGAATCCTGAGGGAGCTGGAAATGGCTCAGCCTGGAGAAAAGGGGGATCAGGGTGGACCTTGTGGCTCTGCACAGCTCCTGCCAGGAGGGGACAGCCGGGGGGATTTGGGATCTTATCCCAGGGAACAGGGACAGGAGGAGAGGGAGTGACCTCAGGCTGGGCCAGGGGAGGTTTAGTCTGGATATCAGCAAAAATTTCTAACTTAGGTTGGTCAGGCATGGAAAGATGTTGCCCATGGAGGTTTGGAGTCCCCATCCCTGGAGGGATTTAACAGCCACGTGGATGTGGCACCTGGGGACATGGGGCAGTGGTGGCCTTGGGGAATGGCTGGACTCAATCCCAGAGGGTTTTCCCATCCTAAACAATTCTGTGTTTCTATTGCAAACCCATCAGACAGGTAAGAGTCACAACCTGATGTTTGAAGTTACACTTGCGGCACTTCCTGACCTTCTGGACCTGAAGAAAATATAAGGTTTTTGCAATGTTTATTAAAAAACATCTCTACTCTGGGTCAGATTTTTTTATTCACAATTTTCTGTACCAATCTGAACTAAAAAATAAAAGCTCAGCGTTCCAGGCTGGGTTGGACAGGGCTTGGAGCAGCCTGGGATAGTGGAACCCATGGCAGAAGCTGGGAGTGGGACGAGTTTAAGGTCCAGTCCAACCCAAACCTTCTGTGATTCAAAGCTTGGCCCAAGCTGAGCCTTACTGGCACTTCCTAAGGGGATCTTACAGGAGAGACAGATTTCCTTGGGAAATTCCAGCACAACAGAGCTCAGCTCACAATATTCCAGGTGAATCCAAGCAAAGCTCAACCTGTCAGGGACTGATTTCAGGATCACACCAGCACCTTGATGTGAGGCTCCCAATTTTTATCTCTGATAATGACAGCTTGGTATTTATGTTGCAGAAGGATTTCAGGGAGGGCTTTGCCAGAGGCTGCACGGACAGGCTGGGAAATGCAAATGGATCTTGGAGTGTAATTATTGCAGTTGGAGCCCCTCACACTCTGCATTGTTCACAAATTAGCTGCAGTACCACAACTTTTAATGACCTCTTCACTTGCGTGGGAATAATTTCTGCAGCAGCCCTTTTGAGTTGCTGTAATTAAAGTAATTTAAAAGTTTTAACTAGAAAGTGCACTCAAGGCACAGGAACTGATAAAGGGAAATGTGGCTTCAAGAGCTCTTTTTTCCCCACCCCGTGAAGGGCTCCCACTGTGTCAGAAAATTACAGAATGTCCATCTTTCTGTTTGGCTCCACAACAAAGGATTTCCACCTACTCACTGTGTGCTTTTCATATTTTTATTTTTTAATCCAGATGCTTTAATGGGAGAAGAAATGAAAGCTGTTGCTATGACCATGTGCCAGTATTAAATGGGAACAGGGGACTGGAAAAAAGTTTGGAGCACAAGGAAGCCAAGAAACCACAGAGGGCCCTCCCCCTGCTCCAAAACCTGCAGCATCTGTGGGTTCCAATGTTATTTTTCCCTTTTGAGCTTTATGCATATCTAATTAGTTTTTAATGTTGTGTTGGTTAACTGCCCATTCCTGCTGTTAATTTGCATATTGATTGTTTTCCATATAAAGGTTATTCCAAGATTCCACAGACAAGCTTTACTCTAATGTTTGATTGGGCCATGGAAAACATGACAAGAGCTAAGTTTTAAAGACACTGAGGCAAAGAAAAAGACAAGAGTCAGGAATGATTCTCAAAGTCTAATTCTTTACACACACGATGGTAATTGGATATTCCTGGATCCTGACATTGGTACAGAAATCATACAGCCTGAATATCCTGACAGAACTGCCCAAAAGAGCTAAATTTTGGTTTTTTGTGATGCTCCCCGTAGTCACTGCCCACCCTCCAAATGATATTGATCAATTCCAACCACAAACCACTCTGAAACACTTTAAAGACACAAGTTTAACTTAATAAACAAGCAAAACACCAATATCCTAAAGGAGTTCTAGCACTGGGTATGACTTGAAAAATATAAATTCAAACTCTTAATAAAATATTTACCAGCATAAATCACTATGAAATAATAAATTCATGACATTCTACTGCAGTCTACCTAAAACCCACGGACAGTTATTGTTCCCAAGGAGAGCAGGAGGTGAGGCTGGGGTGACTTTTTGGCTTTTCAATGTGTGTGTGTGAATAATCCCTCCAGTTTCAGTATTCTGCCGGTGCAGAGACACCGCCAGCATCGTTTTTAATAAAACATTCCATTGTAAATCAAGAAACACTCATACACACACCATAAACAGGGGGGGGAAAAAAGAAGAATAACATTTCAAAAGCCAAAGAGGCCATAAAAACTGGGTTTTACTGCAGGTGGTTGACCCTGGTTCAAGTTTAATTCACTCCAGAAAAGAACTTATTTGGGAAGCAGCATTTCACCCTTTTCTGTCTGGGCCTTGGCAATGCAGGGGTTCTTCTGCACTTTAAATAACAATTCCACAGCCTCTCCATATAGGCAATTAAAGTGCATTCATTAGGAGATTACTGCCCTATTAAAGCCATCAACCTCTGGCTGATAAATAATCAGTCTAACTAGTGCGCTCGCCTCGTGGTTATAATTAAATCAGTTTGCAGTTGGTGGCGACCATTAAATAAAGTTAATGATAATATTCTTTTATTGGTTGGAGGCAACAATATATAACAAACATCAGGCAAGAGGGTATTTGGCCCTGCAATGAGAATTTGGGTAATCTGACTTTTTATTTTAAAAATTTCAGTGTTAAGACTTAGCTTAGGTTGGCAGAGACAGAGCAGGCAGAGACTCCTAGAATTTTCTGGGTTTAAAGGGAGCTTAAAGATCACCTCATGCCAGGGTCAGGGACACCTTCCACTACCCACTTCTTAAATTTGGAAATATCAGACAATTTATCAATCAACAAAAATTGCTGTGCCAACAAAAAGCTGCTGTATTGATGCACAGTCTGTCCTCCAAATCATCTCAATAAAATCATGTAATGGGGAGAGAGAGCTCCTCATTTCCATGCTGGTTTGAATTTCCAATTTTTGTGTTAAAAATAAATTTAAAAATTCAAGCTAACCTCATGGCTGGGGTTCCATTCCAGTTGGACTACAGCCCCACATCTCATATTAACTTGGTATTTTACTCCACTTGTTGTCTGCAGGATTTTTGTCACATGCACTGACAAAAATTCTGTGCACCTGCCACATTAACAACTCCATTTGCCCCTTAAACACCTGTTAACTAAAACCTGTCAAAAGAAAGAATCTGCATGCAGAAATATGGATTGGTTTGCCAAAAAAACAGCCTCAAAATCCCATTTCTTTTGGATTAAATGGTTTTTCAACCTGAACAAAAATATCTCTTTTTTTTTTCTTTTTTTTTTTTGAGCGATATTTCTGTGTTGGGTAATTCTGCCTTTTTTTTTTTCCAATAATATTGATTGAACCATGGCACAGAAGAAGGTTCTGAAAGCTTTTCATTGCTCCCATTCCCAGCCCATGGATTAAACTCTCTGTCCCACACCAGACTCAAATATCTTCTGTATTTCAGAGCACAGTTTATGAGATTTCTCATATTTATTGCTCCAATTATCTCAGGCAGTAAACAGAGATGGTGCAGAATTCCGAAACTCAAAACTTAGGGAGTCATGGAATTATTTAGGCTGGAAAAGACCTTTAAGATCAAGAAGTCCCAGCACAAACTGTGTTCCCAAGGACCACATCCAAATATTTTTAAATTTCCTCCAGGAATGGCGACCCCACCACTGCCCTGAATAGTCTGTTCCAAGTTTTAACAACATTTTCAGGGAAGCAGTTTTTCCTAGTACGTCCCCAGTATCAGTAATTTCACCTCTTTTCCAAGGCTGTAATCTCTATTTTTAAAGCTGTTCCTCTGTCACCACCTGCTGAGATATTTTAGGGGGAAGAACCACACAAGTTTTGATAAGAGCCATCACATGAATCAACATCCAAGGAAAGGAAAACCCAGACTATCAATATTTACAGTTCTTGAAAGGCCACTGTCAGGTTTTTTATTTGGGAATTTGATGCATGTTGGAGGAAATAATAAGCAAGAGAGAGCAGCAATAAAGAAAAGAAGAAGTTGAAGTGCTTGGAGAGATTAATTCTCAAAGCAAGACAATGAAGTGGCTGCAACGTGAAATTAAAGTGGCAGCAAATCTCTCTGAGATTAGAAAGGAGCCTGGTGGACAGATGGATTGGGCAATCATTTGATAGGAATCAGTTTAGAACAAGATAAAACAGAAAAGAAGAGAAGGAAAAGGATGTTTCGTGTCTGACAGGAGCAGGTTTGGGGACAGGGAGGTACCAGCCGACTTTGGTGTCAATTTGGGGGCAGTTGTTTCACCAGAGTGACACAAGCACGGAAAAGAGATGAAAAAAGAGCTTGAAAAGGCAGAAAAAGAGGTGAAATTCAGAAGATGCAGGAGAAATCAATGCCCTGCTCCATGAGGAACCATTTAAAAGGCAAACAGAAAAATCAAATGGTGGGAGAGTTGATGCAGAGAAAGGGGAATTAACAGAAAAATGGGAAGCAAAGGAAGTGTGAAACTTTTTCCCTTGACAAGCCAAACCAAATAAAGCTCACCTGCAATTAATAAATAATTAATTAATCTGTGTGTTCCATCCAGCTCTGGCAGATGTGACATTCCCTAGGGATGCAGCCACAGTTCACACAAGCCACCACCACTTGGCTCACTTTGGATCAGCTGAGAGTCTGGGACTGGGAGATCTGCAGGCAGCGCCTTGCTGCAGCTTTGGGTTGGGTGATTTAGCACCAAGTGCTGCCATTTCCCAGAGCAAGGAGGTCAGGATAATACTGAGTTTGCATTTGCAAACTGGGGGAGTGTTTTCCCAGTTTCACTGGCAGTGTTCAACCCCACAGCTCTTCCCAGTGAACAGCATATTCCAGGGGCAAATCAATGTTCCAATTTTATTCCTTTATCCACATACACAGTACCAAGCAGTAATTGATGCACTATCAATTTTGATGCACTTTTGCAGCAATTGATGCACTAACCCCTTTTCTTAATATATTTTTAAAATAATGACCTGACTTTCTTTCCTTGGAGACAAAATACCAAAGCCACTTTCCCTGCTCTTAATTTCAAAGCAAAACTCTTTTCCGTATCACCTAAATATATCCATCATTTCTCTGCAAGCCTCCATAATCCCTTGCCAATAATACCTCCAATTTCATTTAGTACATCCTTCCCAGAAACTCCTGATGTTTTAAATCCCCAATCACTTTTCTCATTCAGCCATGTCTCCCTTATTCCAATAATTTCATACTTATGCTAAAACATCTGTAACTCCCATTCAGCAAACTCGTTATATAAGATAGGCAGCTTTTCCCTCTTAGCTCTGCTTTGATTTACATCCTTTGCACAGGTATTTTCCTCTGAACATTGTTAACCACTGGATAAATTACCTTGGGATTTAGGCAGCGACATCCAAATCTCTCTCCACTCTCATTATTCCAGCTAAAAGAAGATGGGGAGTAATTTTTCAGTTTAGAACACAGCTTATTTTTCCCCTGAGCTTGTGAAAGGCAGACCCTTCATAAATATTATTCTGATTTATCAATTTGGTTCTTTGCCTGGATTTTTTCCCCTGAAAACATGCCCTGCCCGTGGCTGGAGGAACTTCTACAGCATCTCCTTGGTGCTTCCATGCAGGAGCATCATTGATAACAATCCCACAGGGAGACCCAGGGAAAATTTCTCTTGTGCTGAGCTGAAATTGGAGAAAACTCCCAGGAATCTGAGAGTATTTTCCAGTTCTGCTCTTCCTGAGCATCCGCTGCTCCGTGTAGAAATCACACTCTGATTCCAGAATTTCTGGCAGGAATTTCCAGCTGCACTCCCTACAAGCACTGCTGAACACATCCTGCTTTCACAATCCTGTCACCCAATGATGTGAGGTTTTACAGATTTAATAAACATCTTATTTTAAATCTGCAACATTAGATTTTAATTTGCAACATTAGAACAAATTCAATTAAAAATAAAAGCTTTCAAATGTGTTTAAGGACACGATTAGTAAACAAGCTTACCTAGAGCAGGGTTTCAGCTGAAAAACGTGGAGGGGAGATATCCTGGATATATATTTTCGTCTGATTTGTTTCCACTGGATTTATTTCCCTTTTCTCTACAGCTCTGAAAGGGTTGGAAAGGAACCTCAAATACTCAGCCACTGGAAAAAAAAAAAAAATCTAAAGCTTAACACAGTTATCTACTTAAAAATAGAAATGCCAGGCTAAGAGGAGCCCTTTTTATGCCCTCCTGGGTCACTCCCTCCTAAACTTTTGGTGATGCTCAAGCCCCTTTTCCCCAGGTGAACAAGCCAAGAGGGATTTTCTTGATTGTAGATTAGTGCCAGCCTGAGAAGCAGGCTCTTACTCACAGGAGCAGTGAGTTATGTTAGAGTAAGCCAACAGAGCAATTCTGGAGAACACCTCCTATTGGGTGCACAGGAATTCACCTTCCCAACAGCTCATTTAATGTCCATGGAGAAGATACAAAAACTATGTAATGGGCAAACTCCCCCCAGAACCCCCAAAACATTCAGAAATTTGAATTCTGATTTTAATTTCATGTGTGGGGAAGGCCAATTCACTAATATGGAAGTTACAGTGGGGTTTGAATAAGGAAACTATGGCAGGTAACCTGCCAGCAATAGGAGTTCACACATAATTGAATTTGGTGATAAATTGAATTTTAAAATAGTATCAAGGATGATTAAACTGAATTTTAAAATAATATCAAGGATAGTGTCATCCAATGTGTCACTGTAGCTTCAAGGCTAAAAATAACATTGGTTTAAAGAAATGCAGTAATTCTTTAATACTCCCAGTAATAATTATGTCATCATAAAAGTTATCAATTTTATCCTGCTGGATTAAAGCTCTCACTGTGCTTTTGAAGATGGTGATGTCAGAAGCACCAAAAACTGATGTAAGGCACCAAAAAACAATGTAAGTGCACACCAGCAAAACACTTTGGGCAGCAGGAATGGGAAACACTCTGATCAAAATTAGGTACTAAAAAACTTTCCCATTTCTGATGAAGGACTCTGGTCCAACATGGAAAATGTAACACTCCAACTCTTCTTTAAAGCATGGAATGAAAATCATCTGCAAGGATTTCTCTGGCCTTTTTCAAATCTTTTGGACCCCTAAAAATTTCCTGCTGCAGCTGTGTCGTGACATGGCCACGATTGTGCTGAGCATCTCCTGTGGGTTTTGGACTTCTGTCCCACACAAAGAGCAGAGCTTTTGGAGAACATTTTCTGGCCTGGATGATCTTTGACCATAAATGGAGATCCTGTGGACTTTACATGGGCTCAGCTAACATTCCCCAGTTGCTGCAAATATCGAGCGCGTCGCAACTCGATGTGCAAGCTGGTCCTGAATCCTTTTTCCCTGTTAGGAATCCCACAGATCTGGGTTGGCACCACAGGAAAACTGGCTGAAAAGAGTCACAGTGATGTCCAGCCTTTGTTTCAACACCCGAGGAAAGCAGAACCCTTCAAAGGAACGCTGGAGGATTTCAAATGAGTGGTCAAAATGCTGGAAGTGTTTGAAGAGAAACCTGAGCAAACATTGACTCTTCTGTGAGCTAACACCAAAATCCTGCTGGGGTTTGGAGCTGCCTGTTTAGAGCCAGGCAAAAATGATTCCTGTAACACATAACACACAGGCTTTTTCTTAATTCAGGCTTCTCCTTCTCACCTAATTTTTGACAAAATAATAAAATACAGATGCCAACAGAGACTGTGCTTTCTGACTTTTCCTTCTCACCTAATTTTTGACAAAATAATAAAATACAGATGCCAACAGAGACTGTGCTTTCTGACTTAGAGTAGATTGAAATGGTTCAAAAGTCTTGTTTGCTTGTGGCTTTTGCAGAAAAATGAAGTGCTCACAGCAAAAATAAACCTCAGTAGATTTTGTGACTATTATGGTAGGTTTTTTTTCTCTGCTGATCCTACAGCTAATCAAAGTGTTCTCATACTACCAAAAACTTCTTATTTTCCATGATGTGACTGAGTGAACTCATTGCTCTGTTTTTTATAGACAAATCCCAGAGAAGTTACTCCATCCTAAGCAAGTTTGTCTTGAGTGGATGGAGAGTCCTTGACTTGGGAGAAGCACGAAGCCCATCAGGTCACCCCTGTCCATTGTAAGGTCTGACCCTCACCAAATGACCACATTTGAGCTCTACATTTCCTAAACGACTTCCACAGAACTCCTCAGGACCATAAAGAGCTTTGTGGGATGAAGTTACGATCAGTTAGGATCATCCCTCAGGAAGCAGCACTCTTCATTCCAGTCATGACACAGAGTTCTGTTTTCCAATCCCAACTCATCCCTCTGAGAGCACTGTGGGACACACAGTGGGGACAGGAAATAAATATGGAAGCTGAACAAGATTCCAGTGGCTGTCCTGAGTCCCAGTGCTTCACGTTTCACCCTCACAGCTCCTGCTGGCCACATCCATCAGTTGGTTTATGCAAATCCTATGGAAAACCTGGATGAGGGAGGACAAAATCAAAAGTGCTGACTCAGCAAGCAGGCTTGTCAAAGACACCCAGCACCTCAAAACTGAAATTTAATTGTTGGAGTGCTCTTTTTGTGCACACGATTTTCAACACGTGGGATTTTGTCAGTACATGCTCTGATTGGGTTCTTGAAAGGCTTCAGAAAATTCAATTTTATTGCCACGTATTTGAAAAAGATTAAACAGTTTTGAACACCCTGCTATAAAACAAAGAGCTCCGGATATTTCCCGAGGCTATTTTGAATGGCTTAGTTAAGAACCATAATGCAGATTTTGTTCTTTGCTCAAACATCATCCATCTAGCTGGAAAAAGGAAGGGAACTTGGCATTTCTTGCCTTGTGGTCATCGAAATTGGCTCTCAGGATACCTGTGCCATTGGCTTTATTATCATGGAGCTGCTGACATGGCAGGAAAGCCCCATTATGCAGGATTTAGCAAGGGAACATTGGCAATTGTCAGGAGGAGATATATTTTCTGCTCCTAGGGTTATGTAAGGTTTTTATCTGTCTCTCTGTATGTAAATGTACATCCCAAGACACTCTTATCCCATCAGATGTGTTGCTGATAAGATCTGTTTGAAGAGAGGGATAGAGATGACCCAGTTAATGAGCTGTTGCCAGAAGGTAGGTGGGTTATTTTTGGTGACCACTCTGGAAAGGAATTCTTAATCTGCCTCTTACCCACACAGTCAATATATTCAGGAAAACTTTGCCTGGACAGCTCTTGCTTTGCTTGAATTTTCTGTTTGGCACTCATAGAATGATCCCAAATCTTTGTAAAATGTTGGAGCTCCAGGGAAAACCAAGAGTGAAACCTAAACCAAGAGTGAAAGCCAAACCAAGGATGAAACCTAAACCAAGAGTGAAATCTAAACCAAGAGTAAAACCTAAACCAAGAGAGAAACCCAAATCAAGAGTGAAAGCCAAAGCAAGAGTGAAAGCCAAACTAAGAGTGAAACCTAAACCAAGAGAGAAACCCAAACCAGGAAAGAAACCAAACCAAGAGTGAAGCCCAAACCAAGAGTGAAACCCAAATCAAGAGAGAAACCCAAACCAGGAAAGAAACCAAACCAAGAGTGAAGCCCAAACCAAGAGTGAAACCCATACCAAGTCCCCTCCTTTCTCATGGCCTTGTTGAGCACTACAAGGTTCCATTCAGTGTTGTCCAGTGATGGCAAAGGGGAATGGCTTTGAGCTGGATGATGGATTTAGATGGGGTTTTGGGAAGGAATTCTCCCCTGTGACTTGGAGCAACCTGGGGCAGTGGGAGGTGTGCCTGCCATGGCAGGGGGTTGGAATTAGCTGACCCAAACCATTCTATAATTCTCTACTGGGGATAATGACATTTCTCCAGTTATTTTAAATTATTATTTTCTTCCTGCTTTACCCTAAACATAGAAGTGCTGTCTGTAGTGTCAGTTCATCCTTTCTGACACTGCCTCTCTCACAGCACCTTTACCCCACAGCAGATCCCAGAGTGGCTGTGGCACTAAAATGATTGATGAACTGTATCACCACTCACTGGGCAATATTTAACATATTTCAGAACATCTGTCCAGTTAATGTGGTTTGCAAGAGAGCTTTCTGTCTTCTCCACAATGCAGTGACTCCCCAATTAATAAAGGGGAACTAATTTTAGAATGCTTGAAATGAACAATTAGAAGCTCCATAAAGGCGTTTCTCTGTATGGCATTAAATATAGCAAGAATTAATTTGCTGGAGTGGTTAAAATGTACGTGACAAGATTTTAGTGGGAAAAAACATTCACTTAATGCAAATAAAAATCTAATCAGAAGAGTGGGAATAAAGCAAAAACTATGGTTGGGGACTGTGCTCACCACACACAAACTGTGTACTTGCAAAAGGGGTCTCAATTAAATACACTATATAAAATTAGACCAGCAGGGGGTTTGCTGTAAGGCACATAAAGCACGTTTAAATGAATCAAAACTCATTAAAAAGCTGTATAATTACAGTTAACTAGCAGAGGGAAAAAAATTTTAAAACAGAGCCTGGACGGAAAGAATAGGATGCTAAAACAAGGAGATGAAGTGGCTGTGACTGGACAGAAAGGAAAAAATAGGTCATGGGAGCAGAAAAATGAGTGCATAGAGGATCAGCAGGATGGAAATACCTGCAAGAAGGCACTGTTGAGTGTCTCAAAAATAGGAAGTGTGCCTGGGATTTTTCTCAAGGTGTCACTGCATTATTCTGCTCTCCCTCAATGTTTTATTGATCCCTCTGGGCACATAACAGTGACGAGAGCAGCCTCACCAATGGCAGTGAGAGCTCATGGCACTGGGCAGGAGTGTCCCATGAGCTCCCTTCCACCCTCAGTTATTTTATGGTCCTGCACATCCCAACAGGATCCTTCCCCAGCTGGTTCATCTCAGCTGGGCTGGGGGAACACCCTCCAGAGGAGCTCAGCCATCTGGTGGGACACAGGACAGCCTTGGTCCAGGATGTGGCCATGGCTCCTGTGGAGGGAGGATGAGTTCTTCAGTTTAAGACCAAAAGCACAAGAGCTTTAGGACAACCACTGGCCATGACATAGCAGTAAATAAACCATCTAATAATTCAGAGAACCTAAAACTGTCACCACTGGTTTTATCACCACTGACCAAGGTCCCATCACAGAATCACAACATCACTGAGGTTGGAACAGCCCTCCCAGACCATCAAATCGAGCCTGTGACCAACCTCTGCCTTGTCACCAGTCCAGAGCACTGAGTGCCATGTCCAGGCATTCCTTGCACACCTCCAAGGAGGGGAACTCCAAACCTCCTTGGGTTGCCCCTTCCAATGTTTAACAACATTTTTCCATGAAGAAATGCTTCTTGCTGGCCAGGGAGAATCCCTCTGTTTGTAAAAAACAGATCTAGATTGAGGCTTTCACCTGCTAATCTACATCTAATGACACATCCAGTTCTGCACCACGAAGAGACTGAGGCTGCTTCAGATACAAAACCACCCTGGCCTCAGGAGCCTGAGTTTCCCTGCCTGTTCCTTGGTTTCTCAGCAGGCTGAGTTATAGATTTAACACAGATTGCTACACACGGTCCATGGCAGCTCTGTGTTAAATGCACCAAAACAAAAATCAGAGCTGCCTTTGCGAAGGGCTCTCGCGTGCCGCCGTAGGGCTCGCACGTGCATGGCACTCACAGCAGCTCTCAAGGTCACTCCAGCTTCCTGCCTCGCTGGCAAAGATGGATTTGAGTTCTGTTCCTGCTCCAAACTCATTTTTCCCTTAGTTAACTCCATGCTTTTACTTAGTTCTATCTTTCTGGTCCAGCAGCCGATTCCAAATTTAATCAAACTTCTCATGTAGATCTCATTTTCTTCTATTTATCTACATTACATTACTGCATTTCTCTCCCTTTTCTTCCCTTTTTCATGAGACCCAGCGCCACATCTCAAGATTCTTAGTGCATGATTTGAAATTCACACCTTCAGGCAAAATGCTTCTCAATGATGTAAGAAATTATTCCAGAGAGCATTCCCAAGGCAAACTGTCACGTTTCCTCTGATCAGCAGCGCAGAATCAAACACCTTCAAAGACACTCCATTTTCCTGGAGCTTCCAACAGGCAACAGCAATTCCTGGGTTAAAAGAACCTTCTAGTTCTGCCTCCAAGGCTCTCATCCTGCAATCCATGGATATCTCCATCAATAATTCCTCAGCGCTGCTCGGGATCTAATGAGAAGAGCTGCGCAGGACAACTCATCTTCCCGATTGGATCGCAGGGAGGGCAGGACTTTGCCATTCATTTTTGGGGATTTCAGGCCTGAGCTATGAGCAGTTCTCTCTGCCTGCAGTGATTTTTCCCTCCTCGCTGCCTGCATTATTAAATAACCCAGTGCAATCCATGTGTTTTCCCCGGTGGATGGACTCGGAGTCGCGTGGCACTTCAGGAGAGGACATCATTTAAGGGAGATGCACCAGAACTTACTCTGAATTTATGAAAAGGAGAGTCCATTCCTCATTACAGCTCTCAGTAAATCATCCTCCTCTTGCTTTGCCTTGGAAACTGCTTCAGCTGCTGCCTGTATTTCCATTCTTTTATGTGTACAAAATCTTTTAGAAGGCTCTGTACCAATAAAAACAAAATAAACCAAAAGGAGTTGTGCCTTAAAAACACATAAAATAGAAAAGATTGCAAGAGACTCTGAGATCTTAGCATGTGGACCACAAGATGCAGTTTCTCACAGGATTTTCCTAAATAATTTCAAGTTTATTTAATTTATTTTTATTTAGGAAGATGGTTTGGAAAAATTGGTCACTCTGATGGTCTATTACATAGGAAGATATTTTCACACTTGAGGAAGAAAGACCTTTCTGGCCTGGCAGAGCTTCTAATCACATTTCACAGTTAGCAGAGCTGGTCTGAGACTGGGTCCTTGTGAGGGAAACTGAGGTAATGGGGTCCTCAGAGTCCGTCTTGTTATCACAATGAATAGAAAGGAATCCACCTGTTCTGCAGGACAAACTGATTTTTAACAGGTTTACACAACCTGGAAGCAGAAACCAGGGTAATTTCAAAAATCAAAATATCTTTGAATTATAATTGTTGCTTCAATTCCCTTTTACAAAGGGGAAACTTGTGTGGGTGTGGCAGGCACATTATTCTTTCTCTCAAGAATTTTTCATAGAAGAACACAGAGGGAAGAAAGAGAAAACAATTTCTATTTCTGCTCCTTGTTTTTCCCATGTGGAATGTGTTTGGAGAATTGTTTCCCTGGGGTGATGCTTGGTTGGATTCTGGTAAGGATTGTTTGAACCTGATGGCTAATCCAACCCCCCTGGGTCTAAACTTGAGAGAGGGTCACGAGTTATAAGTTAGTTAAATATAGTAGTTAAAAAAAGTAGGTTTGTAGTTTTAGTATCTCCTTTAAATAGTATATTAATGTATTATAATATAGGTATAATAAAGAAATTATTCAGCCTACACATCATCATTTCTTCCCACCAGGTTCACCTGCATTTACAATAGGTGGGGATGTGTCCAGGGAAATCTTGTTCCCTCCTCTTTACCTGCTGTGCCTTCCTCAGCACTGCCAGGCTGAAAATCTGTAATTCCCCAGGTTTTACTGCTGAGCCAGCTTGGTTTCTTTCCTTCCTGTGTGTTTTCCTGAAGCCAGAGTGTACCAGCCCATGCACTCATCTCCTTTCGGGTTGGAGCAAACACACGTGGAAAAAGGAAAAAGGCAGCTGAGCACTCATTATTCCATGGATGTGCTGGTCCTCCAGGAATACCTCTGCACTTGGATGGGAGCTGCCACCCGGAGCCTGAGCTGTGCACAGCTTTAACCTTATTTTACATGCACAACTGGCCTCAGAAATGATTCCCTGAGCTTCTCTTTGCACAGGGGTCTTGCCCTCGACTTTTAAACCTTGTTTGTTCTAAAAGAGGAGGGAAGCACCCACTTACCTCAGACTTCCTTCCTCTTCAGCAGCCGGCACACCGCTCTCCACCTGGATTTGGAGCAGGGCTTTTAATAGCTCTCCATTTTCGGCCTTGCTTGCACTTTGGATGGGGAAAAGCAGGCTGGCTGTGAAAGTTCCATTGGTACCAGCACGAGCCTTTGTAGAAACAGAGCTAAGAGGAAACTGGAAAAGGAAAGTTAGAGAGTACAATCCTAGTTAAAAAATATTTTAGAATCTCTGGGTCAAAAAAAAAAAAAAAAAAAAAAAGGAAGAAAAGAGAAAGGAAAACTTCACAGATTCTTTCTACTTTATCTGGAAAAAATAAGAGCTACTAGTTTTTATTTCAGTTCTGTGTCTTTTAAGCACATTAAGAGGTAATAATTTGCTCATATCCTAAAGACATTTTGACAGTGCCTTGGCTTTCTCCTCACTGTTCTCTCCAACTGTCTGTCCTTTTTTCTTCTCTAAGCAATGGAGAGTGACCTCTTGGCCAAAGGGGGGTCACCCTCACAAAGGAGTCCAGCTTCAGCAGAGACTGTTCCAGCAGGGCTGGTGTTATTTAAAACCTCAGCCCTGGCCAGCAAACGTCTCACCTGTCCTTGCTCTGTGAAGGCTGCACATGGCCAAGGTCTGACAGGCTCACATTGCCACCAGGTCACAAAACCTTGTCCTTCACATCTCACTGGGCTGGAGGAGCTGTTGGGAAGTTTTCCAAATGTAACTGAGATGCAGCATGAATAATAAAGGGAAAAGGACTTAAAGTAAATGATAATAGAGATGTACCCAGAACAGAAATGGAAGAAATCCCCACCCTGAGCAGCACTGAAAATTCTTTCCCATCCCTCTTCACAAAGACTGGAGCTGTCTTTGTGAATTCAGACTGCAGATTCAGAAGGATGTTGGGGGAGCATGACACCAAATAAAAGAAAGTTTTCTTATAAATTAACTTTGAGTGTTTTATTGATAAGGCTTTCCTGCATCAATTTTGAAGTTTTAGCATTATTGGAACTGGATTAATAGTTGTGTCTTGAAACATAAAATGGACATAATATCATTGGTAAAGTCAACACGGCCCTCCAGCCACCTCTGCAAATAACAACACAGAGATGAAAAGCACATTTTGAGTTTTATTATTTACCCCTTGGCAATAAATATCTACTACACCAAATCACCTCCACGGTGGTGCAAGTAAGGGGAAATGTTAATGTGAGACAATGACAGGACGAAAATCATATTGGACACAAACCAAATGAATTATTCAGGCTATCCTACAGAAAATGAGGATGGCAGGTTAGCCACGGGATATCGACCACCCTTGGCAGGAGATGGCTTTTATTGGATGTGATAAAGGAGAGGCTACGGGTGAGGAGCGACACAAGGAGCGATTCCCTGATCATCCTGAAAATTGACAGGAAGATTCCTCATGCCTCGATTGCAGAATGGGATAATTAACATTTGAAGTGCCATTTGATGGCATTCATGAGATGATAACGACTCTGTGTCAGTAATGACCTAGACTGGATTTGGAGAGCTGACCTAGAGGCAAAAAACTTCATGAGGCATTCCTGTCACCTAAGCCACTGCCACCAAACCTCAGTGCCACTTAAATTTCCCTTGATTTCCACACGAGGAGGATCCTGCTCTCCACAGAGTGTTTGCTAAAAGAGGCCAGAATCAGTCTCGCTGTGTTCAAACTTTGATTTAAAGAGGAGCAGATCTAAGCCCACATGAGAATATCCATCATTCCCTCCTCCTCTGTGCTGCTTTCCATAACCTTGCTCCGTGCCCTGTGGGGCAGAGCTGATGGAGCGACCCCCCCCAGGCTGACATATTTTATGATCTGCTCTCCTTGCACCTTTTGTTGCTGACAGGATGGGAAGTAAAATAAAATATGTGGTCTAATGAAATCTCAGTATTATTATATTAATAAAGAGGGACAATCTCTGGCAAGAGCAAATCAAGAACAATCTCCAGCGATCTGCTGGATAGAATGAAAGAGATAAAGTGAGATGAGGCCTCTGGCTCCAGAAAAACCTCATTTTATCCAGATTTTTGGGACTCAGCAACACTCCTTTGTACAATGAAATTGAAGCTGGCAATTTGGAAGGAAAGGACCGTATGGGACATCCTAAAAAATCCTAATAATGTTAAATCACTTGGGTATACTCCTTTTTAGGATATCCTTAATCCTAATTTCAGTTCCAGAGACTGCCTGGACAGTTTTGAACTGGTTTGCATTACTGGCCTAGCTGGGTTAACTGGAGCTGGGGCTGCTTTGCTGATGGCAGTGTTTGGGAACAACTTTTAAACAAAAAATCTGGAAAACTGCACATCCACAGAACTTTCCCTGCACATTTGGCACAGGACAGAGCTGCCAAGCACAGATCACACTCCTTCAACCCAACATAAAAAGCCAATACTAAAATAACTCATTACTAAAACATTGAATCATTAATCATATTTATGTTTCTATATCATACAGATACTTCCTTCTATCATACAAAACATCAATTTCCATGTTCCTTCCATTGAAAACCACTAATGAAATTTTAAGCAATACCCAAAGCACAGTTTTTGGCACAAGACTCTTTTTTCCTGTCTTTTGAAAATGGTTGTGGAATTATTGTCACAGCCTGTGTTTGGTTTTGGATAAGTATTTTGATCAGACTGCTGATTTAATTTACATGCTACACACTATTTTGCCATCTGGCCTCTTCCAGAATAACATTAGAACAGATTTTTATATCATTAGGAATATTAAAATCATAAAAGCAATAAAAAATATTTATTATTGTCAAGGACAAAACTTGAGTCATTCTTGTTACCCTTCTTGAGGTTTTTTTGCAACTTGTTAAAAAATAAAACCAGGGGTTTTTAATTGTTATTAGATGTTTATAGTGTATAAATTAATTGCTATTTATTATAATATATAATTTAATCGTTAGATGTTATTGAATCTACAATTTTAAGTAAATGTAAGAATTTGGCCATAATAATCTAAGAAAAAAATAATTAAAGAAATAACTAAAAAAATGCCATCTTAACATCTTTTAGGATCTAAAAAGTCACATAATAATCACATCATGCTCTACATGACCTTCTGTGTTAAACATGAGCTGAAAGTGCAGCTGTGAGGGTATTTTTGGGGTATTAATCCCCTGTAGATCCCTGGATTGCACAGAATTGCTGCCACAAACCCCTTCAGGGCAGCTGTGACTCCAGCCATGCCATTGTGAGAAACATCTCCACAGCAAAACCACTTGTGAAAGAAGAAAATTATCCATATATTTTTTAAGTGAACCAAAACAGGGAGATTTTCCTCATGTCTCAATGGGAACTCCTCACACAATTGCTGTGGCAGCAGAATTATTTCTGCTTTAATAGACTTGAAGGTCTTGCTTTATTTAGTATAAATATTTAAGTATTGACTTTAACTTTGTGTATTATATTTATATAATACACAAAGTTCTGTGAGTCTCATTCTGTCCTTATCATCAGCCCCAAGCCAAGACACGCTTGGAAGGGGGTGCATTAAATGAGAAGTGCACCCTAATATTTTACAAATTGTGGTTTTTCTGAAATGACAGTTTATAAAAAATGGACGGGGATGTTTCATTTGCTGAAGAAAGTCAATCTATGAGTTGATTTGAATATTAAAAAAATTGATATTTGCCCCTCCTCTTGACACAAAGTGGCTTTTCCCATTTGCACTTTAGCAGGAGCAGTTCTGTTCCAAGCACAAAATCCTCCCAGGCACAGCTTGATAAGGGAGGCATTATTTCTGTGAGGATGGAGGGGTTAAATCCATCTGAAAATTCCACCAAGGGAGGGGAAAATCAGGACTCTGGGCACTGCTCAGCGATTGCTCAGCCAGCTGGAGAAGTCGAGCTCATCAAGCCATGACTTTCCATCCCTCGCTCATTCCCCCTCTGAGCCATGGCTGGGACACATTTTCCTCTCCTTCCTTATCAAGAGTGGGTTTCATATCAGTTTTCTTTAGAGTGGCTCCTTCAGGAGGTCGAAAAGGGAGTTTTCTGAGATGCATTTTGGGTTATTTTTAATGCTTCCAATTCTAGCGGCAATCTACAGGGGGAGGGATGTTTGCTGAGGAGAGGCAGATTTTAAAGGAGGCGTTGAAAATTCCAGATTCACCTCTAAAAATGTTGCCAAATCTTTTTATTTTTTTTTTTTTTAAGAAAAAGTAGTTTTACGAGTGGAAAAATTTAGAAAAGTCTTTACTGATTTCAAAATTGGTTGATGGCCTTCACCAATATTCCATACTTGCATGCAGAGTAGTTTTTAGTTAATTTAGGACATTGATGAAGAAATTCTTTAGCAAGACAGTGATGAGGCCCTGCCATAGATTACCAGGAAAAGTTGTGGCTGGCCCTGGACCCCTGGAAGTGTCCAAGCCCAGGCTGGGCAGGGCTTGGAGCAACCTGGGATAGAAGAAAATGTGGAATGGGATGCATGAGCTTTGAACTCTTCCAACCCAAACCATTCTGTGATGATTCTATTTTAACAAGAATCACAAGTTAAACAAGTGAGTGGATAAACTAATCCCAATTCACTTTAGAAAGACATTAAATTTGGGAAAAGCTGACTTCTGATTTAATTTGGTTCCTCATTACTGACCTTTCCAGCTCTGTAAGATCTTTCAATGCCAAGAGCTTCTTTTCAATTAAAACCCAGGCAGTGGTTGGACAACACATTGCCAGGTACACAGAATTCACTATCAGAATTATCTAATTAGTCATTTTGTCACTAATTTAATTCAGGTTTTAAATCTTTGACACTACACCAGAATGTTCAGGTACCTCCAGCCTAAAAGTACACAAATAATTACGAATTATGCTTTGTATTATGTTCATTTTTAAATGCCATTAGATTTTTCTCTAGAGCAGCTCTTATTTTTGTGTTGGTTAAAACAGGTTTTCTACATTAAGCAGTGTTAAACAGCTACTAAATAACTATTAGTTATATTAAATTAGACTATTAATTTTATTAAATTAATGGTAGTTTAACCTGAGTCACACCTGAGTAAAGAAGAAACCCTTGTGAGGAGTGAACTGAACAGTGAATGATAAAGCTGCAGGAATGGCACATCCGTAGCAAGAACCATAAAATTCTTTGTCAATTAAAAGCAACATGCCAATTAACAAAACTACTCCAACACATGGCAATGAGTAGTTGGAAAAAAAAATATTGCAGCACATTTCACCCGGGCTCAATTTCCAACACATCCTCAACAAACATGCAAAGTTCTGTGAGTCTCATTCTGTCCTTATCAGCAGCCCCAAGCCGAGACACGCTTGGAAGGGGGTCATTTTAGAGTCAGAAAGAAATCAAGAAAAACCCTCCACAATCCTCTTTGCTCGGACTCCTCCTGCCCAGGAGGAACCTGTGTGGCTGAAGAGGTTTATTCCCAAATCCCCTGGCCCAGGGCTGACAGTGATGCCCCCCCAGATCCTGGGGAGATCAGCAGCTGGATCCCAGCTCCTGGCTGCCCCCAGGCTGGCTGCCCACAGCCCTGGAGCTGTCATTCCTGGCATTCCTGGCAGCAGAGCTTTCCCAATCTCCTCTGTGTCCCTCTGGCACCCCTGTCTGGCTGTCAGTGCTGTCTGTACCCAGTCCTGACTGGTGACAGACAGCTGGAACCACACGGTCACCAAGGGGGGGTTCTGGAGGATGGATGTTGCCTCAAAAGCTTGTGACAGTGTCTGCAAGGACACAGGTGGCAAGCATATCCTCACTTTCCCCCTCTGTCACTGCATAATTATTAATTTTCAATCATTAACCTCCTGCCCACCTCCAGACCACTGATTTTAAAGAAGGATTAGAAGCAGAGATCCCAGCTTCTAGCAGTTCTTTGCTGCTGCAAAGGCTGTAACCACAGCTCTGGGTGATTTTTAGAGAAACAAATTTCAGCTCTCACCTGGGCACAGACACAACCCTGTTGCACTTGTCTGTGGCTTGCTGCATTCCAGCAGCTCAGCCCCTCTCCCAGACACCAAACTCCAAGATATTACCTGGAAAACAACCTGCTTGTAATGTTTTTGAGCGCTTCAGAGCAGGGTGGAGTGCCCCTGCTGGGATGGGAACTCAAAGCCACACTGCCAAAGGAAAATGGGGCATGAAACCGTGTGTAAGAAGGGCTGGTGGGAAAGTTCCTGCAGGGGAACAGTGATCCTGAGCATCCTTTTAACCTTGTTAAAACTGTGATCCCTTCACGAGGATCTGTCCAGAGCAGTCAGCCAGCCTTTGGCACGCTGCAGGAAGTGGAACAGTCGAGTCATGCCTCAGATGGGAAAAGCAGCAGGAAGTATCAGGGGCATGTTCAGGCATCATTTTTGGCTTCAGAGGATTCCTTTGGGCTCCTCCACGTGGATCATCCCCTCCATGACCTGCAGATTCCCACAGAGCAGAGCCCAAGCAGCTTTTTGTGCAGTTAATCCTCCTGGCTGCAGCCACCTGAGGCTCTCACTTCTCCCTCTTTCACCCACAGCTCTCCAGCTAAACACATGAAAAAACACAACACAAAGCTTAGAAACAACAAAACAGAGGCAAAACGCTGTGTTCTGTGCTTTAGAGATACGAACTACGTTCCAAAACCTGAAACGTGACCTGCTTTTATTCAAATCTTTAGGAGCAACACGTTGCTCTGGAGGTTTAATTTTATTTACTGCTGGTTATTCCAAACTAGGGGCATCCAGCATGTCCACGGCAATTTCAGCTTCCAGTTCCTGAGGAAGAATCCCAGCCCTGGAATTGGATAAACGACCTCATCTCCTTTCATTACAGATTGATCTTGGCCCTGTGTTACTGATGCAGCTGACAAGGCAATGGCATTATGAAGCTGACACAATGGAGCCTCCACATCTAAATTCACAAGTGTCCTGCCTCGTCAGTTGTCCCATTACAAATCTTCTTTGGCAGGGGATAAGGGGAAAGGGTTATTTATAATTTAGCCATGAAATTTTAATTATGGGCTGAAATCAGCTGGGGTTAGAAATCAGGTTTGGAGCTGCATGGGAGTGAGAGGCTGAAAGCAGAAGGTGCTTGACATTGAAGATGTGTTGGTTTAGCTCGTTAATAAATCAGGTAATTATTGGATTTTAAAATAAACACTGCTTTGTGGGGATAAGCCTCATTTAAAGAACATCTGAGATAGGTCAGCGAGGTTTCACCTTTTCCACACCCATAAAAATTACAGGCATTTGCTTTATGGTTAATCAAAAATAAATCAGCTGGAAATCATTCCACACGTCGGTTTTACATTGTCACTTGTGCAAAGGTCACACAAATCCTGCTGAAATCGAGGAAAAGATTTACTCCACTTGCCCACTCTCCACTGGGCACATAAAACTCCACACAAGGTGCCTCCCTTGCAGCCCAGGTGCCTGAATAGAACTCCTTCCCTTGGGAATTCAGGGCTTTAATCTCAATTGTACATTCTCAAGACCTTCACATGAATTACAATATGAATTTCAAACTACTTGAAGGCAGACCCTTCAAACCAGCAGGCAGCTCTGAGTAACTGTGTTAGACATAAATAGGTTCTTTTAAGCAGAGGATATAGGAGCATTTTGTGTTATAGATTGTGAGCAATTTGAAGGCAGGATTAAAGCAATAATACAGGCCACAGATCGTTAATGCAAATGCCCAAGTTTGCAATTCTGGACACAGCTCTGGGCTCAGACATCAGTATTCACAAAAAGGACTTCACAAACAGAGCAGCATACTAATAAAAAAAAAAGGAAAAAAGAAAAAAAATCACTCTGCAGAACCACAGCTGCTCAATATAGATCATCTTTCCATCTGAATTTGTATCATCATCTTTACAAGTCAAATTGACTAATACCAGGGTGCCTTATCCAAGGGCCACGTGGTCCAATCAAAGATCAATTTAAAGTGTGTTGGAAGAGATTGATTCATTTAATTCATGGACATCAGAAGCTTTAAGCTCTGCTCACCTCGCCAAGGCATGACTGCAGCCTCATCCCAGCCACAAAGACACACAGACAACACCCAGAGGATGCAGATTAACTGAAATGAGCTTTTATTAACTCACCTGGAAACAGAAGCCAGAGATAAATCACCCAGAGCTCATCCTCCCTTCGGTGTCTCACTGTGCCAGCCAGGCTGAAACCTCCCCGAGCCACTGGGGCCTTCCAGCCTTTCCCAACCTTTCCTTGGAGCCTTCCAACCTTTCTTCTGCTTAAATTCACCTGCACTTCTGGTTTATCAGCACTTTGTGGGAGCTCGCACCCAGCACAAAGCACCAAAAAGGGGTTTTGGTTGTTCGTGTCCCAAAGAATTGGATCCACCAAGGCCCAAACCAGACCTTCTGATCGGGAGAACAAACTGAGGCACAAAATGTACCACAAGCGCTTCCAACCAGTTGTATGCAAATTTAATCACCTCCAGATGATTAAATGAGGTGAATTTTCTGGCCCTGCCAACATCCTGGATTGTCATTAATCCCTCAGGAAAGGTTTTGGATCTCCACCCTGCAAAGACAAGGAGCTTTTGCATTTGGGCAGGCCAGTTTCCCTCTTATTTATTGTCTGCAAAAAAGGATAGCAAACTCTGCCTAAAAATATATTAGTAGGTGATTTATAGCACGTCACAAATGCTCTTCAGCTGAGACCATCAGCAAACACCTCTGAAAACGCCAAGTGCTTGGGTCAGGTTAAAGCACCATAAAAACACCTCTGTCCCATGAAACTCATAAAAAACAGAGGTTTTAACAAATAAATATATTAAAAGATGCATGGGCACATCCTTCACCTTCATAACCCACAGGTATCTGTGCTCACAGGGCCTGGGGAAGAGATGTTCTCTTTTTTTCCCCTCTGGTGTCTCTTGTTCAGCTCCTCCAGAGAAAGAAAACCCAAAGCAGCCAAGGAGCAAAGGCAGCACCAGGAGAGGGAGGAATTCCCAGCAAGCCTTGACTGAAAATTCCAGCAGAGCCAAACCAGAACACAAATCACGTTTGGGTCCCTGAGCCATCCAATGGCCTCAGGTACCCCTTATATAATGATTTTTACTCCCATTTGCTAGATTTTATGCTGAAATTAATATAATCTGAAAATTGATTTCTTCCTGATTTTATTTAGGATGGTTTTTTTCCAGAGTTTGTATTTTTCAAATGTTTCATGCAGAAATTTTACTCTGATCTCAACCCCAGAGCTCCTCTGGGCCAAGCTGGTCTTTCCCTTTCTGGCTCCTCTCTTTCAGAACAATTAAAACTCTAACAAACGCACTTTCAAAATCTTAAAACATAATTTCAGATTATTTTTATCCACCTTCATAGTGCAAAAATTTCTTCCAGAGGAAAATCTAATAAAAAATGGAAAACAAAACACTAGGATTATTCAATACTCTCAGAGCAATGCTTTGAAAAGCTGATTTAAAACCCTAAATTAGTTAATGTTTGATAATTAAATCAATAATATAATTATATCTTTCTGGCACTGCATTTAGCTGAGATTTTTCTTATTATTTTGTTTATTTTTTCACTCCAATCACTTTTGAAAATTAGTTATAATTAAGATAAAGCAGGATGGCAGCAACACCACAGAACGTGGTGATTCCATTAATTTGGGCAGCAAAAATCAGATTGTGGAGAAACTCATCTAAACAAGCTGCAAAATCCCCAAACTCTTAAATTATCCTTTTTGGGAGTGTTTGCAGGGCAATTCCTTCTGATTTAATGAAATTAAATATTTCTACACCTTCTCTTCAGACACCTGAATACACTGTGCACAGTTCCTAATTCATTTGTGGTAGGAAATTCAGATTTCTTTACATATAAATATATTTACAGTGATTGAATAGACAGCCTAAGTGCCTAAATTCCCCTGAGATTTCATTCCTCGTCATAATAAAGTGAGGGCAGACCAATCCAGTCTCTGAAGATGTGCCAGGATATAAAAAAAGCAGATTTTCTCAATGTGGGGAGCACAGTTCTGGGTTTGTAATGATTTTACTCTCTGATTTACCTTTTGGCCAGAATTCCAACCTCACCCCTCCAGTTTCCTGAGCTGGAGGTGGGTTCCCAACAAAAATATCATTTTACCTTGATTGTGTGGGACTAAATGTCCCACCTGGGACTAGAGTGAGGATTTTCATCTTGGATTTATGGCCAAGCCAGGCTTAGGTAGGCTCAGGCTTTTGAACAAAGAAAGAGCTTTTTGTAATCTGAGGAGAGGGGGAAAAAATAACCAAGAATAGAGCAGTGACTGCACTGTTTTCAGTGGGGTTTGTGCTGTGAAGCTTTATTTAGACAACAAATATCAAAATGCTTGAAAGAAATCCCCAGCAACGGGAGCAGAAATTGGCTTTCTAATGGCTGATCTTCTCCACCCTGAGAAGGTAAAATATCACCCAGCAAAATAAACAAGACAAGCATTTTATGAAACAGAGCAGAGGTTTCCCCTAATGCAGCAATCAGGGATTAAATTTCCTGCCTGGCAATACACAGGAGGTCAGGAAAGATGTTTATAATGGCATTTTCTTGCTTAAAAATCTATGAGAACAACGGATTGGTGTGTCAGGTTCAGGCTCTACTCTGCTCGGTTTCTTTCCAGTTTGACCTTTTAATCCCATCTATCTCAGCACTGAGTTAATATCTTCCTAAATCCACTGGAGTTCTCCTTCAAGTGTGCTGAAATCAGGGAGAATTTTTGCTTCACGTACAAGTTGGACCTAAGGCTTTTATTTAAAAAACCCATATATATATAAATATATATATATATATATATGTGTGTGTGTGTGTGTGTGTGAGTGTGTGTGTATACATATATATACCCATATATATACACACATATATATGTATATTAGAATATATATATTTAAATATCTAATATATATTAGATATTTAAAATGTAATGTAGTGAAATATATAATATAATACATATAATATTTATTTTGGTCTTGTAATACTGAGTATAAACATAACCAATAATCAAAACTCAATCAATTTCCAAAATGAAGCCTATTAATTAATGCACACTGGACCTAATATGATGATCAAACCCCAACATTAGAGGGATTGGATGCAGAATTTAGTAGGACAAGATGCTCCATTCAATGGGATCTCTCCTTTATTTTGAGGTTTTTTAGCTTCACTCAGTCTCTAAAGCTAAATTTCATTGCTATTTTTTCATTGGTCTCATTATGTTTATTGCAAGTTATCTAAAAGATTTTCTCCTGGGGCTGCTGTGGTTTGCTCCCAGCTCAGGCAGAGGCACACACACACCCTGACATCCTCTCTGACCCCGACTGCTTCTTCTCTCCCCACCCAGGGCTGCTGCTCTCTTTTATATGGTACATTACGTGTTACATGTTTATAGTTTTTCCCCAATGCCTATTACCTATATTAAATGGTGATTTTCTATCTTTTATATGGGACATTACGTGTTACATGTTTATAGTTTTCCCCAATGCCTATTACCTATATTAAATGGTGATTTTCTATCTTTTATATGGGACATTACGTGTTACATGTTTATAGTTTTCCCCAATGCCTATTTCCTATATTAAATGGTGATTTTCTATCTTTTATATGGTACATTACGTGTTACATGGTTACAGTTTTCCCCAATGCCTATTTCCTATATTAAATGGTGATTTTCTACTCTAAACCAATCTGTGAGTGCCAACATCACCAAGAACATGGAGGTGAGGAAGGAGAAAGAGGGAGGACAGGGCAGGCCCAAATCCCAAATCCATCTTAAACCCTCTGACCCCCATGTACAAAACCAAAACCCCCTGTACAGCACTCAAAAATTCTTCCCTCTACTTTGTGACTACTTCTATTATAATATCTAAACTTTTGTGACTTCTTGTTCTTCCTGC
Source organism: Lonchura striata (assembly GCF_050655825.1). Taxonomy (NCBI): domain Eukaryota; kingdom Metazoa; phylum Chordata; class Aves; order Passeriformes; family Estrildidae; genus Lonchura; species Lonchura striata. The sequence continues at coordinate 29,341,109 of NC_140711.1, forward strand.
AAAGTTGGTAACTCATCCCATGGCTCAAACCCAAAATCCCAGCTGTTTGCAGCTGTGCCAGGGTCTCAAATGCTTCTGAGCTGGGCCCGGAACATCCAGAAATGTCTGAGGGACATTTTGAGTTCCCACAGCTGTCAAGCATTTAATTATTTTTGAGGCTGGAAGAGACCTCCAAGATCACCAAATCCAGCCTTTGACTGAATATCCCCATTCCCACTAAACCATATCCCAGACAGCCACAATGCCTTTTTTGAACACTTCCAGGGATGGTGATTCCAGCACTGCTCCAGGCAGCCTCTTCCAGTGCTTAACCACTCCTCCAGGGAAGAGATTTTTCCTAAAATTCATCTTGAACCTCCTTAACCCAACTTGATGCCATTTGTTTTGCTCTGTTTTCAAAAGGGACTATAAAGCATTAAAAAAAAAAATCCCATATTATTTATCCAGGCATGTGATATCTATTCAGAATTCTGTATTTTAGACTCTGTTAAAAGAAGCAAAAATAGCCACCTTGGCAGAATTGAGAAGAATAAAGAGATAAAGAAATAAAAGAAAGGTAAATGTGGATATTATTCAATTACACTGATAAGATCCTGGGCAGTTCTATTATTGCATTTAGAAAATTAGAAGCCCATAAAATGCTTATTTAGCATAAATTCTGTGTTGTAGACTCTAATGGAGGTGGGATTCTATTAGCAGTTAATAGCCTTAAATTAATGTTAGTGAGGGAGGATTTGGGAAATTTTAGTGGTCGACACTCAAAGGGTTTGAAACAACCACGGAGGAATTGTTACATTTTAAGAGGATGATGAAGGCCTAAATTAAAATGTCAGGTTCAATTTCCTGCTCAGTGAGAGGTTTCCTTGTAAAGCCCAGAATTTTGGGGTTGGGCACCTAATGCCTCATAAAATCAGAAGCTTCCCTGTCCTCTTCCTCTTCAGAAATGAAGGATGGACTGAAAGAGGAACTGCTGATAAGGAAGCTGAACAGAAATGTTTTGTATGTCACAAATAACCCAAACTCTCCAGCAATGATGACCATTGCTAGAAACGTGGCTTCCACCAGCCTGAAACACCCCAAATTTTGACAAAAAGCACAAGATTTGCAAGACAACAGTTGCTGGTTCACAATTTGCTGTTTCAGAGCCAGACTCAAATCTTGGTAAATGCATTCCCTGTTTCTCTCTGCTAGGATTCATTAATTTTCGGGGGAAATATCGTGGCTTGTAATATTACTATAAATCACACATTTTACTCTCCCAGTCATGCTCAGCAGCAGCACTGAGACAGAAGCAGAGCTTGCTAATTATGTGCCACAACAAAGATTATAATGAATGCTCTCATTAACTATTCCTTTATGTTTGATGAACTAATAAATAATTTCCTCCTCAGCCATTATAAAATCATTTGGCACTAAGACCCTTTCTGCACTCACAAGCCACTCCAGGTAAGTTTTTATTCTGTATTTTTAATCATTTCTGGGTCATGATGGACTTTACCCAGCTCAGACATGTTTGCTCCTTTTTCCAAAAAGCCAGGGGCATTCTGCACCAAGAGCTGCAGCTGCAACTGGATTATTTAGATTTTGTTGGGAGTCTTGGGGCATTCTCACAGTCCAGAGCAAGCTAGCCATCACTGTTCATCCCCTTGTCCTGCCAGCGGAGTCTCCTGTCTCCTGCCAGGGTGAGGAGATGCTCCAGAGGTGTCCCAGTGCAGCAGCCAGGCTGAGAGTGGACACCAGGCTCGGGACATGGCTCATGATCCTTTTGTCTGATGAGGGAGCTGGAAATGGCTCAGCCTGGAGAAAAGGGGGATCAGGGGGGACCTTGTGGCTCTGCACAGCTCCTGCCAGGAGGGGACAGACAGGGGGATTTGGGATCTTATCCCAGGGAACAGGGACAGGAGGAGATGGGGCAGGCTCAGGGTGGAATCAGGAGGAATTCCCCCATGGAAAGGGTGAATAAACATTAGGACAGACTGTCCAGGGAGGTTTGGAGTGCCCATCCCTGGAGGTGTCCAAGGAAGGTTGGACATGGCCCTCAGTGCTCTGGGATGGTGATTTACTGTAAATGCAGGCGAACCCAACGGGAAGAAATGACAATGTCTGACTCAATTTAGAAGGCTGAATTATTTCTTTATTATAACTATGCTAAAATACATTAATATACTGTATAAAAGAAGGATACTAAAACTACATACTACTTTCTCTGACTATAACACAACTCGTGACCCTCTCTGAGAGTCCAGCCCCAGATGGGTTGGATTGGCCACCAGGCTCAAACAATCCTCACCAGAATACAACCGAGCACTCACCCCAGGTAGACAATTCTCCAAACACATTCCACATGGGAAAAGCAAGGAGCAGAAATAGAAATTGTTTTCTCTTTCATTTCCCTCTGTGCACCTCTATGAAAAATCCTGAGAGGGAGAGAAATGTGCTTGCCACAGTGACAAGGTGGGGATGGGCTACAGGTTGGACTCCATGATCTTGGAGGGCTTTTCCAACCTCAGAGATTCGGGGATTCTCTCTCTGCAACTCCCTGAAGGGAGGTTGGAGCCAGGTGGGGTTGGTCTTTTCTCCCAGGTAACGAGTGACAGGATGAGAGGAAACAGCTTCAAATTGCACCAGGGAAGGTTTTTTGTAGCTCAAAAAACGTCTTCACTGAAAGGGCTGTCCAGCCCTGGCACAGCTGCCCAGGGCAGTGGTGGAGTCCCCATCTCTGGGGGGGTTTAATGCTGGGTGGATGTGGCACTTGGGGACATGAGTTGGTGGTGGCCTTGGGGAGCAGTTGGACTTGATGATCTTATGGGTCTTCTCCAACTTACACCATCCTGTGGTTCCACCTCCCGGCAGCAGCCCCTTCCCTCAGCTCCTTCCCATTCCAGAGTTAATAATTAAATAATAAAATAATTAAAAATAATAAATAATGAAATAACTGATAATTAAATAATAATTTAAAAATTAGGGTGGAACCATGGCAGGAACCACAGAGAAGAGCCCCCAAATCCCACCCCAGCTGTCCCCTGAGCCACCCCCACCATGTCACAAAGCAGGAGCCACCGTCACCCCAAGCCCCGCCGCTGTTGCTCGCGGGGATTTTACCCAGAGTTCAAAGAAAGATGGAGAAATTTCCTTCCCATTCTGCTTCCTTTTCAATTCAGACAGGAGCAAACGTGACAAATCCACTGCAGGAGAACAACAGGATCTCCTCCCTGCACGAGCGAAGATAGCGCAGCCCAAGCGCCGAGGCCGGCGTGAAATCAATTCCAGCCACCGTGTACAAGGGAAATTTGAAATACAAATAGGAATGTTCTCCAGCTATTATAAACGTTGGGTTTTTTTCTATGAGCGCTGTTGGCTTATCTGTATTATTACCACAAAGCTTTTTGGAGTTATGTGTGTAACAGCAGCCACAACAACTTGTTCCTTAAAAAAAAAAAGAAAACAAACAGTGATGCAGCACCGTGAGAGCAGCTTAAACAGCAAAATTACAATTGAATCCACTTCTCACGTGTGTTACGGGAGCCATCGGAGTCTGAGCATGCCTCAGAGCTCAGGGCAGGGTAAGCAAAGCAGAAAATCCATGGTGATAGAAGTGATGATTGTATTTATTTGCACATGGGTAGCGGGTGAGATTCCCTGTCATGCTCCAGGAAGCAGGAATGCAAAGCGCTGCCTAACCTGTGGATATTTAAATAGGCTGCATCCCCAGAGCTTGCACAGCACATGGAACACCTCAACAGCAGCTCCTTTGCTGCTCACAGGCATCAGGCACAGCAATCCTGCTTTGGCAAGCACTTCAGTAGAGTTTTGAATGCCTCAGACAGGTCATGCCAGTCTAGATCTGTGATCCAGCCAAAAAATTATAATTAAGGGAGCTCTGGCTCTGAACACACCCACCCTAGAGAAGCTTATCCAGTATAATGGGATTAAATACTCACCACTTGTGTTTCTAGGAGTTCCACCCGTAGCTTGCAGTGCTTTCTCAGGAGGGTTTTTGGGTTTAATGATGTGATGTTCATTAAATCAGTCACAATCTGAGCAATGCCTCCACCAGAGTCAGTACAGAGCCAAACAAATGGTGTCATTTATCCTGAGAGGAAGAGGGAAAATGGGGAGATTGAAGTAGATTCATCATTTTAGCCCTAATAAATCCTAGAAAAAGCTGAGTTGGAAGGGATCCTCAAGGATCATCAAGTCCAGCTCCTGGCCCTGACAGATAAAACCAAAGAAAATGTTATATGGGAAATGGCTAAGTCCCCCTTCCTAAATCAGAGGGGGACACAGCCATGGACTTCAAATGGGACAGGGATAAAACACAGGAATACAGTTTTATCAACCCAAATATGGTGTATTTGCATAAGGATAAAAATGTATTTGTATTTTGTACCAGAATTTTGTTCAATAAGAGTTACATTTTCACCATGGGCTTGATACAAATCGTGATGAAGTCACTGACACTAAGTCCCTTGGCCTGCCTGGACTTTGGAGGAGCTGGTCAGTAATGATGATGATGATGATGATGATGATCATGATCATCATCATGATCATGATCATGACATCATCATTGGATTGATGACAGTCACTTCATTGACCTGACTGAATTTTGTGATTTTTGACCAACAATCACAGCAACTCTTCCTCTGCAGCCCCACCAGTTTTCCTGCCATTTTCCCAAGTACCAATTCCCTTTGGGAGTTTGAACCCCAGAATTCAACACCCTTGAGTAACTGCAGCTCCCAAGTGCAAAGCAGTCTCCACATGGAATTGCTGGGCCTGGACTTTGTTCCTTTCCTCCCAGTGGTTTAATTGTGCTCACTCTCCCCTTGGGCCCTTGACCCTTAAAGATATTTTTTACCACAAATGCCTTCCTCGTGTGGAGTTTGCAAAGGTCACAAATCCCACTGCCCAGCTTTTCATGGTGCAGAATCCAGATTTAAACCTCTAAGCATGAACCAAATGTTAAACATGAAAAGGGTGTCAAATATCCTGAAATAACTCACGGATGCAGACACCACACTATCAGAGGGTGGGGACGCAGCCATGAGGGGAAGGTGCTGGAGAACAGACCTAGTGATGTTATTTTAGCAATGTCCCAAAGAAAAATACATTTGTTATAGCCAAGAACAAGAAACTTGACTAGATTGTAGCTGAATTCACCAATATTTAAAAACAAACCCCCAAATTAATTAAAACCTCAACCTAGATATTACAGACTCTGCTCCTCCTTAATTATACAAGCAAAAATACCACGGGAGGCTGATATTCCTCACCTTTTCACTCCAGCTTTCCCAGCCACAGGGCAAGTCAGGACTTCTTTCAGAAGCTGAATTTCAGTCCTGACCATCCCAAACAACCCCACTTCCAAGGACACTTTGCAGCTTTGTCCAGCTTTTGCCTCACGTCCCGTGGTGCTTTATTGGAATAAACTGGAATTTGTACACTTGAATATCAGGGACAAACTTCAAGATCCTTTAGTGGCCATCTCAGGCTTCTTTAAGCTGGTTTAGTGTCCTCAGCCTGGCTGAATATTTCTCCTCCTCACCGAGCAGAGCTGGGGAGTGAAAGTGAAAAGAGATGTACTTGTGAAGATTAAAATCTCCCTTACAAATTGAGTGTATTAAGCATCTGTGCTACTTGGCCGCCTGGTGCATCAATTCCAACATAAAATAGTGTTAACTGCTCTACAAGCTTTTTATCTCTCCCAGCTCCCTGCGCTCCGGGTGAATCACATGAGTGGGAATTGGAACTGGCCTTTCAGACAGGGAGTTCAGCAGCTCTTAAATCAGACAAGCACGATGCCCAGGCAAGGCAATTTACCTTTTTTTTTAATGCCATTTTAAGCAACAAAATCACTTTTGCTCCTCGAGGAGAGCCTCTGGAGCTGGACATTATGGAGCTGATCATCGCTCCTGGCCCAGCACTGCAGTGCTGGGGGTGTTTATTTGCTCTGTTGTCATATTTGTGCCACTTTGGCTCATCCCCACCTCCCGAGGCTGAGCTGTGATCCCTCGGGAACTCTGACATTTAGCACAGGTGAAGGGGAGGGACTGGCAGAGCTCCAGGACAATTCTGGTTGGCCTGAAATAGATGAGAGGTTGGATTTCCCCACTTCATTAGCGACCACTGTTCTTCTCTTTCACTTACAGCACCACTAATGTGCCCATTTTTTGGAAGTTCAAAATAGCTCAAACCTAATAAATCATCTCAGAGTGATGCTTATATTGAATATACTGCAGTCATATATTCTTTTTTCAACACATTCTACAAAATAATTAAAAATTAACATGCTGCTATTCCATTTTCTACAGCCCAAGTCACTTCAGAGGTGCCTCTGATTAACAAAATTTTGTTCAGAAAGCTAAAGGTCCAGCCTGGTTGGTGATGAACTAAAAGAAATTATAAATAAAATTAATTTTAAAAGAAAACAACTTTTTCTTTAAAAAGAAACAACTTTTTCAATAGAAAAACAGTTTTGCTTCCCACTTACCTACTTTAAATTCGTTCTTAAAAATGATAACAATTTAGATAAACCAAAAATTCTGATAAATGTGTGCACTCATTGTTTTGGAGCAAACTTGCTGCTGCAAAAAGAACATTCCCAGCTGCTCCCAGGTGGATTCAGTGGCTGGATTTGGGAAGCCACCAGGAGGAGGACAGGACTGCCCAAGGGTGACAACAGCACGTGGGCACTTTGAGTCACCAAGCCTCCAACATTTCTCATGGCAGGAGAGAGAGGAAAAAGTCAGGAAAAGTGGAGTTTTCCAAGGGAATTTAATGAAGCAATAAGCTTAACTTTGTTCTAATATCACATAGTTTTTTCTTCACACAACCAGATTTTTAAATGCCTTTAATGATACTGAATAAAATTTGGTGAGAACCACTGAGGTTCCACTGAAGCCAATCGTAGCAGTGGAGCCTCTTTAAAAGGAAAATCTCATTTTCTTCTTTAAAATGAAAATGTCCTGGATGAGTAGAACCCACCAAGGATGTTACCCGGGAAATTACAGCAGCACCTTGGCTCTGAATTATTAATAAACAATATTCAGTGCAATTATTCACCCAAACAAGCCATGTGTACATTAAGAAATATTCCCCACAACAAGGTTTAGCTAGAAGCACTGTGATTAAATGGAGTTTAATTAACAGATACAATTACCTAATCAAAAGGAAGTGCTTCCATTATTAGTCAGTACCTGCTGTAGAAAAACTCTCTTGTGAACATCCACTGTATGTTGAGGAGCCAAATTCTTTACTGAAGCACTGATAATTACTGAATTTACCTTCACAGGTTGATTGTGGTAGTTAAAAATTTCAATTTGAAATGCTTTTATTCCACTGAAAAGTAAGTCAGATTCAATATGTGACACTGGAATAGAGGTGATGTGATTAAAGTGTTCTACAACAGAGCCTGGCATAGTCCAGATCCCTAAAAGTGTTTCAGATAAATAAAATATATGAGGTTGTATTATTTGAATAATAGAATCACAAGATGTTTGGGTTGGAAGGGACCTCAAAAATCATCCCATTCCAGCCCCTGCCATGGCTGGGACACTTTCCACCATCCCAGGGTGATCCAATCCCCAGTGTCCAACCTGGCACTGGGCACTGCCAAGGATCCAGGGGCAGCCACAGCTGCTCTGGGAATTCCATCCCAGCTCCTCCTCACCCTCACAGGGAGGAATTCCTTCCCAAATATCCCATCTAAACACAATCCCTTTCAATTTAAATCCATTTCCTCTTGTCCAGTCACTCCAGGCCTTTGTGGTGTGCCACGATCACAACAAACTGGGAAAGAAAAGATGGATGAATCACGAAACTTCAATAATGTTTAATAATAAACCAAATACTTTTCACAAAAGAATTATTAACTGCAACACGTTTCTGTAGATCAATATACTGCTGCCACTCACTGAAGAATTTAATTTTGTGTTGGAACCTTCATGTCTTCTGCAAATGAAAGCACCAACACAACTCCCCAGTATTTCAGTGCTTGCACCACAACAAATTCCTCTGGACCAAATTCTAAGATCACAGTCGAGGAGATTAAATTTTTTCCAGGCCATGGGAATGGCTCCTGCTGGTTTGCCCTTTTTTAATCAAAGCTGCTGCTTTGCAGGGTGAGGCTGTGGAGTGCAGCTGACCCTGGAGACAGAATTCTCCCTGCCCTGGGCACAGAGCTGATATTTTGCTGTTCCTGTTGGAGGGAGGAGGAGGACCCCACATCCTCCCCATGTGAACCTGACTAAAACCAAGGAATGCAGCTCCTGTTATAAAGAACATCACCTCAGGAAAGACTTGTTCTACCTCAACATGAATACAAGAAAATGAACAAGTTCAGTGGGGGTTTCTCACCAAAAACAACTCCCCATAAACCCCTAGGAGGTCGGTACTACCCAAAAGGCTGACTTTCAACATTCCCTGCCTGAGGAGATGCTCTCATGGCCAAATTACCTCCAAAACAATTTTAAAATCTGGGGTTGCCCGAGTTCTGCACCACAGTTAAGCTCCTATTTCTCTCATTCTATCAGTCTCCCCAAATATTCTGTGACCCTCATTTATTTTACCATTTCCTGTTTCTTGCAATCCTCTGCTTCCAATCTCTTTTGTCCTCTGCCTCACCATTAGGTCTTTTCAGAAATTTATAGCCCTAAAGTTCACTATATATTATATGGAAATAACCTTTTATTTTAGTGGGTACTCCCTGTTCCATTTGCACATCTGCTTCCAGCTGCCTTAGGATCCGGAATTTTCCTCTTTTTTTTCCTTGGGCAACTCCTGTGTGTCTCTATCACTCTTAAGAAAATAATAATCTGTTTTATAACCTTGCTTCAGCAAAGCTTTATTTATTACAGCACGCTGAACCACAAGTATCCACAATTCCACAGGGAAAAGTTTACCTGGTATGACAGCACCGTGTCTCCCTTTATTCTGATGTGAGTAAAATTCAGAGTAAATAAAATTTAGGGTGATTAAAAGGAAATTAATTAACAGGAGATTAAAAAGAAAAGAGGTGCAGTGAGGACCATTTACAAATCAAACTGGCAAACAAGTTGAAGTCACGATAACATCAATGCCATCACATTTAGAGAACTTCCAAATTAAGGTTTTTTTCATTGTAATGCTTTTATTTCTGCAGCATCAATGGCAGAGAATGATCCCTCGGTGTGTTTTCCCCAGGGTGTGGTTGCAGGTGTAAATACAACACAGCAAAGCAGCTGAATAACTTCATTTTTAGCATCACTAAAAGCATGTTTTATAATACATCTGAGTATCTGTTTCCCTGATTTTTAAGTGTTAAGTTTTCTTTTATAGTTCTTTTGAAAGTTTTAAAGTTCTCATAAAACTTCTTTAGCCTTCTGGTAAGGTTTACATATTTGAGAGTCAGAGTTCCCACAGAATTTCATGGAAAAATAAAATAGTTTACACATTTCTCTGTGGGTGGAGAGAGATGATTGACTGATCTTTGGAGCAGTGTGGTTGGAGAGGTGGTAATTCCATCCTCAATCCATGGTCACCTTTGGAATTCTATAAATACCAGATGTTTGAACAAAACTGGGTCTTTTCTCCTTTGAATGTACCAAGTTTCTGTGTACTCATTTTGTGTTCAACAATGACAAGTATCCATTCAAACATTTTGCAATCCAACCTCTGATCAGTGGGATTTCCAATTCCAAAAATGCAATGAAATGAAAAAAAAAGGACCTGAGAAATTGACTTTATACATGGAGACAGAAACACATCTTCCAGTTCCTTTTACCATGGAATACGGGAGCTCCTGACCCTTTCTTTTTTTAATTATTTTTTTTAATATCCCTCCTCCCTAAGTTCCAGATTCATGGGATTAAACATATGCCAGCCTTTGCTTGGAGTTTACATCACTAGGAAAGATTTTCCAAGGCTGTGGAGAAAATGGAGATTAGTCCTGCCTTGCTCTGCTTTTGTTCCAGCCACATTTGGAGTGCAGAGGGGAGGAGGAAGCGCTCTAAGGCAGCGCCAGGAAGGCTTAGCCCCATTTCACACCACTTAATCACAGATTACAAATAGCAGGGGACAAGAAATCAACTCTTTTCCCATTCCTAAACATTCTAGAGTTTGTTTCTAAGCGTGTTTTTCTCTGAGGAGGAAATAGCTAATTTAACATGCTTATTAAGACAAAAGGATGAGCTCTATCCTGTTTTTAATTGGGTTATATCAAACCTAGATTGAAGGGATGTGTTTGTGGAGTTTTTACTGCAGAGCAATTAATTTAATTTACCATTTCCATTCTGCTTCTGTTATTAAATCCACTACAATTTAATACCTAAATTAATTAATACCTAAACAACCATGCAAACAAAAAGTAAAAAGCCCATGAAGTTCAAGAGTAAATAGCAGGGATGTGGACTCCACTAATCACAGAATTCTTGTAGCATTAGCTGCTGTTCCATTGCAAGAGTTCACAGACACAAAATATGGAACAAAAAGTGCTGCACATTCCAATGCAGATCTCCCAGGGGCAGGCAAAGGGGAGTTTAAATCTTCACAGCCACTCATAAAATCATGGATTTGTGAGGATTAGAAGGGAATTTAAAGCTCATCCAGCTGCTGCAGGGACACCTCCCACTGTCCCAGGCCGCTCCAAACCCTTCCAACCTGGCCTTGGGCACTTCCAGGGATCCAGGGGCAGCCACAGCTGCTCTGGAAAACATCTCCAACCATCTCCCAGCACCTCCCAGGAAGGTGTAAAACTTCTCAGCACCTATCCTAAAACCACTTTCCACCTTCTGCTAATGCTGCACATCCAGATGCAGAAAAGTTGAGGAATAAGGCACAGAAAAGAAATCCTGATTTTTTTCATACCGGTGGAATTAGGTTTGAACACAGGCAAGGTAAATGGAGCTCTTTGAATTCTGAAGCTCCTTGCACTCAGTAAAATGCAGAATGCTGAAGAGAAGGAATTGGAACAATTCCTTACAGAGAGAGAGGTTCAGAGCTGAGTTACAGGTCAGGGTAAAATTACTGCCTCACAAAAGCTCCATTCACCAGGAACGGAGCGTGAGAAATTGCTGCTGTGAGCTGAATGCATTCTTCTCATCAGATGATTAATAAAAAGATAATAGTCCTTCAAAAAGCCAATGGTTTGATATTATTATTTTTGCCTGTGTCACACCAGAGCATATGGGCAAAGAAAAAAATCCTTACCAAGGCAGAACACTAAATTCTTCCCCTGAATAAAAGTTCAAATACCATTAACTAGCCCATTGTACAGATGAAAAAGGCCCAATTGAGACTAAGAATAAATACCTGGAATTCCCTTTCCTGCTCTTCATTTTGGAGACATGAAAACCCATCATACTCGAGGCAAAGTAATGAGTTGCTGTCGCTTTTTTGTGCAGTTTAAATGCTCAAAGCACTTTATGGATTTTATGTTGCCATAATACAAAATTTGCAAATATGTAGAACACTATTAGAATTGGGAAGAGATTTTAAATGCTAAGATTTAAGCATAGTTCAGAAGTCCTAGGAACAAGTGCAACAACTTGTGAATGGCAATAGATAAATTTTACAGCAGAATAAATACAGGTTTTGATAATTATTCACTTTCTAATTTGTTTTAGAGAAGATTAATGTTATATAATGCATAATTTTTCCTTTTCAGAGGGATGTACACCTGTTTGGACAGCCTGCTTGATTTAGTTTTAGCCCATAATGGATTTATTTGCATTATCTATCAATAAAATATCACAGCTACATCTGTAGGAAATATATTGTCACCAAGTTACAAGGTGACAGTGGCACTTCCAAAAATGTCCCCACCTCCTGCAAGCTTTACTGGCGTGCCACAGCGCAAGGTTAAAAATACCAATAAATAATGATTCCAGAATCATCATAGCAGTGAAAACTCATCATTTTGGCATGACAAAACCATAATTCATGGCAAAATTACTCTGGTGAGCAGGAGATGAGCTCCTTTTGGTTCAGGTTGTTCTTTCTGTTCCCAAAGGTTCCTCTGCTGTCCCCTCTTGCAGATTTGTCTCATTCCTTTGGGCAGAGCCAGGCTGAGACCTGGATTAAAGCCAAGCTGCCCAATTTCACAGCACTGCCCCTGGCACCTGATGCCTCAGGATCTGAGCTTTTCTATTTTCCATCTCTCTAATCCTGCAGTTCTTTGGTGTGGAACTCTGAACTCCACACCCAGTGCCAGCTGCTGCTGTCCCATTTGGGCAGACACAGCAATTCCTCTCCAGGCCTGGCAATCAAGGACCCCTCAGTGCCTCAGGGCAGAGATGGAAACAAAAGTGAGCTGGGGGAGCAAACTGGGGGTCAATGACTTCATCACCTGAAGCTGGAATTGGAGGATTAACCCCCAATATGCAAATGGACCAAACTTATAAAAGTGTGAAACCCGTGCGTGGGAATCCAGGGCTTCCCTCTGGCTGCCCTGGCAGGTCTGGGACCCTGGCAGGGGTCAGGAACCCCCTGGACAGAGCCCCCAGAGACACTGGCTGTGATCTCTGCCCATGGAAAAGAGTTTTCAATCTTACAGGATCAATTACCAGCTATGAGTGTTTGATATAAGTAATAATTAAGTGTGGCACGGGTGCAAAAGTAAAATTTTAGGATTCTAGATGAGGGGTCCAAAGGGGACAAGCTGGAGGAAATTGGGTGTGCCTTGTCCTTTTTCTCCTTCTTCATGCCCTCCATGTGTCACTGTGGTGTTGGCATTTTTCTGTTGGTTCAGGCTGGGGACACACTGTCCAACGTAGGTGACAGATATTGGCACGTTCTTGTAAATCCAGCCCAGGGAGTTTCTGGTATTGAATGTTTGTCACATCCCACTGAGGGCAGAGCCCCACACGCTGCCCTGCAGGACAGAGCTGGGCAGGGCAGCAGAACATGTGAGAGATCAACAGAATAAACAACCTGGAAACCAGCACAGACCAATTATGGCTTCTGCTTTGGCAGGGGGCTGACAGACAGAGACTTTTACAATCTCTGAATCATCTAAATACCACAGATTCCAACACCCGTGGTCCATTTTGAGTGGGCTTTTTATGCCCCAAATATACCTGAAGGCTCTTCAATAAATGCAACCTTAACTCCATCTGGCCTCTGGTTTCAGGTAGCCCCCAAAACCATCCCACCCAGCTGCCCTGTGCCTGTTCTGCAGGCAGGGACACATTTGGAGGTTGGATTCCCTGGGATTGGATCTCTCCGGCACTCCCAATGTTTGCATTTCCCTTCCTGTGGTTTGCTACAGTCCCAGCCAAGAGTCACACAATAAAAATAAATCAGTCAGAGTAACTCCTCCACATCTACCCCAGTGGTCAGCTTTGCAAGCTGTGCTCCAATTTGTGCTTTGATGTCTTTTCCATTTTGCCTCTCATATATATATATATATATATATATATATATGCATATATATATATATATATATATGTGTATATATATATATATATATATATATATATGTATTTATACATTTGGTTTTTACCCCAGGATTTGTCAAAACTCCCTTTACAGCCAGAGGAAATTTTCCTGTAAACTCCAAGCTAAATTTTAAGAAGCCTTAAAGTAGCAATTACACTGATCCTAAATCAATTGGTAGTTTATCCCTCGTACATAAAGTGGCCTCTCCATAATTTTTTCATGCAAAGAAACTACTCTGTCTAGAACTTTTCTGCGGCTCTGAAAATCTGCACAACAGATCTACAAGTGTGGGCTTTTAAAATTTTCTGTCTTATCAAAAAGATGAAAGTGGTTAGTAACACAATTAGCACTCAACTTGTTTCAAGCTGTTAATGCTCAGCTTATTTTTAAGTTCTTTTTTATTCTCACCTCACCTGCAGCTACGTAAATAAAATACAGACAATTTCCACAACACAGACACTGAAATGTGAGCTCTGCTTTCAGCAGGATTGGAGATAATTAAAAACAACTCAGCTCTCAGCACTTTCAAGTTCAGGATCAGTTTGGGAAGGGATGCTCTTCCAGCTCGAGGTTTGCTGCTGATTTTAAAATACTGAACCATCAAACTGCAATTTAACTCCAAAAACAAAATAATGAGTGGGGGGGCGGGACAGGGAGCTCTGAGATGGAACTCAAAGCAGCAGTGCCTTTGGAGATGGGATAAAATGGAATTGAGTCCCTGGCTGTGCCATGGCTCACAAAATAAAATCATGGACAGCCTTTTTGTTGGAGTAAAAAAGAGAAGAGCCTTTTCCCCTCCCAATTAAATTATTGCCAGAAAATATTTCCTTGCTGACAAAGTGTGTCCTTCTAAAGAAAGGAAAAGCTCTGAGCCAGTAAAAAATGAGAATCTATATGGAATTCCTGATACATAACAAATTCTCAGCCTGGAGGAAAAAGGATTTCTAATAGACAATCAGCATATTCCTAAAGGAACTCTTAAAATAACCCTAAATGCCAACAAATCTCAGATCAGGAATGCTGTGTGTTAAAATAAAAGTCTGTTTTGGGGAGCTGATATAAATTGGGGGTGTTTTTCCTTGATATGAATGGGGTTTTTTTTCTTCCTTTTAATTATGGGGTGGATTTGGACACGCAGAGATTGAACATTTGCTTAAACCTTTAGCTCCACGGCAATTCTTGAGGAAGTTTATTTTGCCCTGTATTAGAGGGCTTTAAATGAATGCCTTCATTACAGGACTGGTTAATAGGCTGGACATCAACAACAACAAAATCAGCACCACAAGGGCACAACCATTAATATGAAAAACAAGAATCAATCCATCCTTGTGATACATTCGTCCTGTGCCCACCAAAATGGAAATCTGGCACTGAATTAAAGATGAGGTCGGGAGAGTCAGCGAGTCCTGACAGATTCTGGAGCATTAACTCTTGCTATAAATGCAGCTGTCATGCCTGACAGCCATTTAACCAGGCAGAAATTCCCAAATAAATTGGTGCCCGTGCTGGGAGCTGCTCCCCCTCTCCCACAGCTGAGGGTTGACCTTTGCAGAGCACCACAAATTACCAGGAATATTCAACACTCAGTTTTATGATGCTGTTACTGACACACCATCCCCAATAAAGATTTATATCCTACACACCAGAAGCTGAATAAAGTTTACCTGGAAAAAGCTGAAGTGCCTCGAGGACTGCAGCTCTGGAGCAATCAATAACATCCCACCTCCTGATGCTCCATTCATTAAAAGTATAATATAGATGATAATTATAACAGAGGAATTTCTTTTGTACTCCGTACTTGTTTTAATTAGAGGCCATAACCCTCTTCCTGCTGTATTTGCGCCTTGTGTTTTTCTGTCACCAATATTAATTATTTCATTATAAAAAGAGCAGCTCAAGCTTTGAAGGCAATGAGGTAGAGATCCAAAGGTGGACTGTGGGACAGGATGCACAAATCATCAAAAGCTGAATAAACTCAACTGTAAAAACTGTGGCATCCAGCGTGCAGCACTTGTTAGACCTGAAAGGGTATTTTAAAACTGCTTCATGCTTGGAAAAATGCTGCCTAATTAATCAGGAGCACATCAAGCTAAGGCAGAGTAATTGTAGTTGCTGTTAGGAAAGCAGTGCTTTGTTTTCTGGAGTTTACTCAGCCATTAGAGATCAGCCCTTTTTTCCCCATGTGGAAAAGGTGACACAGGACAAGAGAAATGAAGGAAGCAAACATGGAAGTGGGATGGAGGTTGGGTTTACCTTTGTGAGCTGGAATGGGAATGAGCCCTGAGGCTGAAGAACAGAGAGGGGAGGAATGAGGAGCATCTATGGACTCCAGGCAGGGGCAGACACATGAACCAACAATCCTGGCCCTAAATCATCATTTTCATCCACACATTTCCCTTCAGGGGCATCCCATCACCTTCAGGTGATGCCTCAGGTCTTAGTTTTTTTTATTTTTCAGATTCCGTGCTGCTTTAGTGTGCAATTCTGAGCTTCACATTATGGGATGGTGAGCTTTCCTCACAGAGCAGGAGACAATTCCTGCTCCAGCTGGGCACCAAGGACAAATGATCCAAAGCTCAGCCCAGGAGCACAAACAGCGTGGGCTGGAGAGAGAAAAACAAGCAGGGTGGGACTGATGGGCTGGAGCTGGAATGGGACAATGAACTCCAAGGTGCCAATGGAGCAGAACTGATCCCAGGGAGAGCCCCGGGAGCGCTCGTGCATTTTGGGACCATTTTGGGTCATTTGGGTGCAGCCCTGGCTGGGCTCTGGTGCTGCCCAAGGTGGATCCATGGAGGAGATCCTTGAATAAATCCCTGCTTTGTTCTGGGACTCTGCCCAGCTCAGCCTGCACCAGGCATCAGAGGCTCACAGAGAACCCCATAAGGATTTTCTTCCCCAGCACTGCTGTCTCTACACCAAAACACTTGCACCAACACCCTGCTTTGTAATTTAATGGTTAATATTATTTCTGCGGTGCGCTATCCTTAAAGAGGATGCCTGGAGGAAGGAAATTTTCTAGTTAGGATTGGGTTTTTTTTTTCCTTAGTGTTTATATGTTCAGCTGAACAGGCAACAAAGCAAAGTCACTTATGAGACATCCAACACTACTTAGTAGAAATATGTAGGAACAAATCCTTTAAATGTGGCTACACAAATCCTACACCTTATCCTTAATTATCTGACTGGCAGATGACCCAAACATGAAACTTCACAGTATTTGTGCACAGAAAGTTCATTGAAAAGTTATTTTCCTGTCTTTATCTGTTATTTAAGAGCAACTTCCAGCTTTGGGAACCACAATATGGGCAGTGTTCCACAGATCAGCCCCGCAGCTGATTTAGTGCACTCAAAAGTGCAAACAAACAAGCAGAGTCCTGATTTTACAGATTTAAGTATTTGAGTAATGCCTGCAGCTTGCTGAAAATCCTTTTTTATTGAAAATTGAATATGTCAGCTCAGCCATCACTTTAATTTGTTTTAAAAGATTTATTAGGGTTTGATGATTTTCCTCTTGCTTGATTTTCATGTGTTTTCCTGATGAAATTAAAATCATTGGAGCTTTCACTAGAGAAGAACTTCATCAATGTGTCAGGAGGAGCACGATTTTAATAAAACACTTTGGAAAAGTTTCCTGAGGAAACATTTTTTAAACTTTTGAGGAGGCACAGGGAACTCATGGGGCTGGAGAAAGGCAAAGCACAGCACTAAGAAGCCACAGAGATGAGCTTTATATTCTGTATTTACTGGAGAGCTCTTCTGAGTTCTGCTTCTCTTTAGCAGCACAGTCACAACTCTCCCCTGCTCCTTGTGCACATCCAGGCGCTGGTGTAAAATCTCAATATTAACAACTTCTCCTGACAGCGCTCAGGACGGTGTTTTAACACTCCCTGTCAGCCTGAAACATTCAGGCACCTGCAATAAACCTGTAATTCATCATTCATGGTGCTGCTCAGGCAGGAGGGGAATTCAGGGCTGCCTCCAGCTGTGTCTTTCTCAGGAGACTTTTCCAGCTGTGGGACCTGGATGCCACCCAGCTGGGGCTGGGGGACCCTGGGCTCCCTGTCCCAGTGGTTGGGTGTAAGATTTTCTGTCGGAGTCCAGGAATCCCTCTGGCTGCCCTGGCTGTCCCAGACCCTGCAGGGGCTCAGAGACCCTGGCACAAAGTCACAAACACCTCTGGCTTCAATTTTAGCCCATGGAAAAAACTTCCAACTCTGTGTGAGGAATTACAAACCACAAGGGTTTGAGTAGAGTGGTAGTTGGATTAACACAGGGTGGAAAAGTAGAAATGTGAGGGTTTTTAGAATGTGATTCAGGGGGTCAAGATGGAGGAATTTGGGCATGTCCTGACCTTCTTCTCCTTCTTCTTGTCCTCCATGTCTTGCTGTGTTGGTGACACTTTTCTGTTGGTTTAAGGTAGAGATTCACAGTCTAACATAGATGATAGATATTGGTAAAGAAACTGTAAACATACAAAACTAGTTTTGAGTATATAATGTGGGAGCTGCCTGCGGCTCTCAGCAGACTGCCATGGCTTTCTTTATGGACAGAGCTCAGCAGGTCAGTGAAAGAAAGTTCTAGATAAGGGAAAATAAACAACCTTGAAAACGCAATTGGACACATTCCAGACTCCTTCTCTGGCTGCACAGGCTGGGGAAATGACTTTCACACTGTTGGGGTCCCGACAAGATGACCCTGACAATTTTCCATTCCAGCTTTTTTAGGAGTAATTTTAGCATGTCCCTTATCTTTTAAGGTGTCCTTCATTTTTCAGCTGCACCCACCGTCATCATTTCACCCCTGAGACCCAACACAGGTCTCAACATTCAGAACCATGGAGAGTTAACCTGGAATATCCCAGGGAACGTCAATTAAATATTGGGAAGGAATTCTTCCCAGAGCAGCTGTGGCTGCCCCTGGATCCCTGGAAGGGCCAAGGCCAGGTTGGGATGGGGCTTGGAGCAACCTGGGATTGTGGAAAATGTCCCTGCCAAGGTAAGAGGTGGAACAAGAGCCCTAAGGTCCCTTTCAACCTTCAAGATCATCAAGTCCAACCGTGCTTCAAAATATAATTTTCAAAAACCTAAATGGAGAACAGCTAAAAATATCTAGAAATTAGAAGTATTTTAATAACCCCAGAAATCAAAGCTTGAGATCTTTTGCATGAAGCTTGACATAAAATACACCCTATATAAGCATATAAATAACCCTATAAATACATCCTATATAAATAACCCTATAAATGCACCCTATACAAATATCCAAATAACCCTATAAATGCATCCTATATAAATATATAAATAATAAATAACCCTATAAATACACCCTATATAAATATCTAAATAACCCTATAAATATATCCTATATAAATATATAAATAACCCCATAAATACACCCTATATATATAGAAATAACCCTATCAATACACCCTATATAAATATCTAAATAACCCTATAAATACATCCTATATAAATAACCCCATAAATACACCCTATATAAATATCTATATAACCCTATAAATACACCCTATATAAATATGTATATGTTTGAAAGTGTTCTACTTCCTTTTGGTGCTCAGCTGTAATAAAATACAACTCCATGTGTTTTCCAGGTATCACAGGAAATAAAATCTGTACCTGCAGAGGAATTCAACTTCGATTTAGAAAATTTTCTGCCCCTCACAAATTACACTCTGCTGGTGGAAATGTTTTAAAAATAAATTTGAAACATCCTTCCAGTCACTTAAAATTACTTGGAGTGAACATTTGGGAAAAGCTGTGTGACAGACACGGGAAAACACTACCAGGGAGCTCCATCCAACATGGAAATGAGACAGCATTACCAAAATGCAAATTCTGTCAGGTCTGCATTGCCAAGCTTTCCTCAGAAGATCCAGCCTAAATTAATATTCAGGAAGAGGGAAAAAGGAACTGAGTGCTAAGAAATGCAAAGTGGTGGATACAGGGGAGGAGAGTCTGAACTATCCAGGTCCCTTTTGAGTTTCAGTGTGAGTTGCAGCAAAGCAGGAAAAATCATTTCCAGCAGCTGAGAGCAGACCTCTTTTTGCTGGAAAAGCAGCTGAAACTTTAGAATATTTAAGTAGGATGAAAAATAATACAGAAAATATTAGAATACATTAAATAAATCCCTGATTCCCTCATGAAACCTCGAACATCCCATTGGACTGGTGGCTTTTGGAAAGGGGCAATAAGAACCATTATTGACAAGGAAAACTTTCTAAAGCAGCATTGTTTGCCTTGGACGCAAGGGAAGTAAGAAATTAATAAAAAACTTAGACGTACAACAGCAAAGGGATGGTGGAATCCTGTTCTGCTGTCTCCTGATGCAAAAATTCAGGAACAGTATGAGGGTACAGAGCAGGCAAGAGGATTCCAGTACAATTCACATTCCAGTCCTGTTTATCCCCATTCTCTTCCCATTCCCTGTGCCATGGCCATCCCCTGCCTCCACACAGGAGCTCAGGTGCTGAGGTCTCCCTCCAGAGAAAAAAATATGCTCATTTATCCATTCTGCCAATTTTTAAAAAGTCTGAAAATGTTTAACATTTATAAAAAATATTCTTAGCTGCAAATAAGATAAGGAAACACACAAATTTGGTGTAAAGGCTGATCACTTTGTGATAAGGAGATGGAAAAGACTACAAAATTATTTTCTCTGTTATTGGATCAATGTGCAATTGATTAATTTGGAGGCAAGGACTGAGATTTCTCTTATCTCTTATTGATGTGGTAGCTGCAATATTTCAAATGAGCAGTCTAGACTTCCAATTCACATTAAAAAAAAAAAAAAGTGGAATTTTTAACCATCTCATGCATGACACTGTGTATTTTTACCTCAGTTTCTGGCTGGATATGAAAATTGGCAACTTGTCCTGTTTTGAGCTTCTCTGGTGGACGAAAGGATGAATTTTCCTCTCCAGCACAGCCAAATCCAAATGTGCAGGCTGGGATTTTGCCAGATGACAATGAACTCCCAGCTTGTGTTTAACAGAGCTCCCAGACTGATTATTAAATGATTTCTGAAAGGCAAAGGGATGCTGTTGGGACTGACCTAAATAGGGAAGTGTCAGTGCTGATAAATTCTTCAGCAAATGTGTAACAGGTGAAGGCTCACATTTCAGTAATGATGTGCATTCCCAGCCACCATAAATAATTGGGAACTGCTTTTTTCTGTTTGTGCCCTGCTCAGAGCAATTGCTGGAACAGCAGCTAAGGTGTGAACATATTTTATATTAATTTAGCTCACTGTCCCACTCCCCTGCATCTTGCCAAAGCTGTGCTTTCTCCATTCCCTTGATCTTCAGTCCTAAAGATGCAACAGCAGCTCTGACATCGATCAAAGTTTCTGGACTCCCAGCTAAGCCAGCCAAAATCCAATAAGCAAAGTCCAGCCAGGAGCAGGGAGATGGAGACATTCTTGAATTTTGAGTTGGAATAACTTATGGAAAGCTTGATGTTATTTCATGCGTTCTGCATTTTTCTAAGTCCCCTGTCCTGTCCACTGGCTCAGCACATTGTAATGGCAAATAAGCCAGAATATAAAAGGGTGTCATTAAAAAAAGGGTAGAAAGAAAACATTTTTAATGCTTTTCTTTTTTCCTGTTAAGGAATAGTTTTTCATGAAGTGCTTCTCCCTTTTTCTGGACACAAAGGGAGATACTCATTCCTGCCTCTACAACACAGGAAGACAATTTACAAGAGCTTGCAGTGCCAGGAGAGGAGGGATTGGCTTCAAACTGCCAAAGGGCAGGGATGGGTGGGATATTGGGAAGGAATTCCTCACTGTGAGGGTGGGGAAGGCTGGGCTGGAATTCCCAGAGCAGCTGTGGCTGCCCCTGGATCCCTGGAAGTGCCCAAGGCCAGGCTGGACAGGGCTTGGAGCAGCCTGGGATGGTGGAAGATGTCCCTGCCATGGCAGGAGGATGAACAAAGTGATCCCTAATGTCCCTTCCAAACCATTCCATGGTTCTCTGATTCCCATTTCTGGAATCTTTGGGACAGCAGCCATTTATTCCTGATGCTCTCAGCCTGCCTAATTCTCTCTCATTCAGTAGTGTATTCCCAGGGGTTTTTAAGAAAAAATACATTTCTATGAACATAAGTCCTGCACCAATGTTCCAAAGGGGGGGATTTAATGTTAATCATTATTAACACAATCTCCCCATTATTCGAAATTAAGTCTTATCCCAGGTAATCTAAACGAGGGTTAAATTAAAGCAGCTTGGGTAGGCTCAGTGGCTGCTGCAGCCTCACCTGGCAGGTCTCAGTCCCACCTTTCCCATCTCTCCAGGGCAAATCTCCATTTAAACCCATGATTAACCCCCTGAGCAGCCTCCTTCTTGATCACAAGGACAGTGGCACTAAGAGGACTAAAGATTATTCCAGAGCAGCACAGCTTGTTATTCTCCTGTCAAAAAGCCACTCCCAGGGCACTCTGACCACTCAAGAGTCATTATTGGAATAAACAACTTCCACAAGAATAAACAACTTCCACAAGAACTCCTGAGCCTCCCTCAGAGCCCTGGCCTGGTTTAAGTTGCCAAGTGCTCGTTAGCATTTTGTGCAATTACACATCTACTTATGAGCTCCGTAAAATTCACTCGGTGCCTTTCTGCTTTGAACACTGTTGATGTCGTGGCTGCAACAGGAATCCGAGAGCTGGGATTTGTAATCTCGTTTTGGAGCTGGAATCACAGAGCCAGAGTGCAAAATATCCTCTGTTACACCTCACCTCTACTGCTCTCCATAAATATATTTATTGTGGGATTTTTAAGAGACCGTCCATCTCTATGCAACAGAAATTCCATGATGTTTTCTCCCGGATAAAAATGTTTTTTATGCCAATCTTTCTCAGACATGTCAATACACATTCATAATTCTTATCTTTATGATGTTGCTTTTATGTGAACATTAATTTGATTATATCACTCTCATAAACAATATTATTAGCTGCACAGTTCCTCATGTCATTCTGATAAAGTAAGCTCTAGCTCATTAGTACAATAATTTCTAAAAATCAATATTTGGATTGTTCGCAGACAAGGAGCAACGAATTGACTTAGTTCCCTCAATAAATAATTTTTCAACAAATATTTCTAATATACTATGCTCCCAAATCTCCTGAAGTACATTATCCATGCTGTCATTTAAATATATGCAAAATATTAACCCAAATATCCAGGCATACAAATCTCTGCCTCTTCAGAAATGAGCTGGACACTTCTGCTATCATCTCTAAAGCTTGGCAGGAGAGCTCACAAAACATCCCTGTGAGTGTTAGCACTGGAATTCACAATATTTTGGATTTATTCAACTTTCACTGAGGAGGGGGAGTCCAAAAAAGTCCTGGGTGACAAAGAACAGCCCCTCAATCAGCTTTGTGCTTGATGTAATCCAGATTTGTGTAAAATTCCATCCAGCCAAGCTCTTGGAAAGTTGAGTCTCACAGAAGAAGTTCACTTCTGAGCTACTTCTGTAGAAATTAGTAGGACTCTGCACCAAAATCCTACAGATCCTACAGGCAGGCTGCTTTTTCACCCCCTTCCATGTGAGAAGTGAAGCACAGAATTCCCAGAATATAACAGAGAGGATAGAGCCCTCTCCGAGTTATGCAAATGCAACGATGGAAGAGAAAATGCAATTTGCTCTTTCCCATTTGAAGTTTTCCATTTCCTGTTTGAAATTTTCCATTTGAAATTTGAAATTTTCCATTTCCCGTTTGAACTTCTCCATTTCCCATTTGAACTTCTCCATTTTCCATTTGAAGTTTTCCATTTCCCATTTGAACTTCTCCATTTTCCATTTGAAGTTTTCCATTTCCCATATGAAGTTTTCCATTTCCCATATGAAGTTCTCCATTTCCCGTTTGAAGTTTTCCATTTCCCATTTGAAATGTTACCAAACGAAGCAGAAATCCTGCAAGAACTCCTCCAATAGAAAACACCACGGGGCTGTGTGTCCTGACCTTTCTGAGGGGACTGAGCCACCAGGAGACACCAGGATTGTCCAGCCTGGGCTGGAGAAGCTTTGGGGTGACCCAGTTGTGGCCTCCAGCACCTGAAGGGAGCCACAGGAAAGATGGAGAGAGACAATTCCCAGGGGATGGAGGGACAGGACACAGGGAATGGCTTCAAACACACAGAGGGCAGTGATGGGTGGGATTTGGGAAGGAAATTCCTGGCCCAGAGGGTGGGGAGCATCTGGGAAAGAATTCTCAGAGCAGCCGTGGCTGCCCCGGATCCCTGGAAGTCCCCAAGGCCAGGCTGAACATTGGGGCTTGGAGCACCATGGGATGGTGGAAGGTGTCCCTGCCCATGGCAGGGGTGGCACTGGATGGGATTTAATGTCCCTTTCCAACCCAAACCATCCTGGGATTCAGAGGATGAGAAATCCAAAGTCATTGCATTCTCCAGACCTGAGCAAACACTGCGCTTTCCATTTGGTGCATAAATCAAATTCCTCACCTTAAAACAGCCTAGAACCAAACTAAAATAGGCCTGAAAAGGAAAAAGGCATTCAAGTCTTACATTTTAAAAGGTTTCCAAGAAATCACTAATGATGGTCCAGTCCCCATTCCTTGACTTGGCACTTCTTCCCTCAGCCAGCAACAGGAGCAGGAAACGCCACTAGAAATAAATAGAAATTTTTATTGTAGATTAACTAAACTGAACATGGGCAAATCAAAAGGCATTAGAAATTAAAAAAATAAATAGTCCCTGTGGTCAGCAGAAACGAGGAGCTGAGGAAGAGTTGCTGGGGCACGGTGGTGGGGACTGGGGGAAGGTTTCTCCAGAAAAACCATTTCCATCCCAGCTCTCACTTTGCCTGGGCTCTGGGCATGAGGATTAACGCAGCATGGCAGTGCTCCAGATAAACTTTCTGGGAAAATCAGGAGCTCTTTCCATCAATATTTGATTTTTTTCCTCTCATATTTTAGCTTGGACTCAGTTCTGTTAATTTTGCTACACACACTCGCAGCCCTTGATTTGGGCAGCCCATGCCACGTGTACAGATGCCAAAAACCAGGAGAAAATCCTTTGCAATCCTCAAATGACAAAACCCAGTGGTGCAGGACAGCACTAAACACCAGCAGTTGGGTTTTGGCTCTGGCTTCTCAAACAAGATCCAAAATGCAAACAGGAATTTGGAACAAAACTCTGAAACTCAGGCACCACCCTCAAAAGCACCAAGAGACACAAAAGATGACTTTGACAACCAACAAAGAACTCTTTTTTTTTTTTTTTATGATTCCCCCCAAAATTAAAGCTATTTTTTTCAGCGGGGTGTCAGCTGTAAACATTAAATCCATGGCATGAGGGATGGTTTGTTCAGTGCTGAGATTGCTCAAGAACAGCTCAAAATGACCCTCCCGGTGGTGGCAAAGTCAGTGTCAGCTTGAATTACAAGTTACATAAATCCGAGTTACACAAGTTATAACCCTTAAGAGCTGCTCCAACTCCTGCACTGAATTATCTGGCTAAGTTTCTCTTTCTGTTTGCAAATCAGACTGGTTTATTTGATGCTTTCTGTGCCCACTCTGCCATTTTCCCACTTTTCCCCTCTCTGTTTTCAGGAAGAAGCACTGACCAAAACCCAGCCCATGCTGCTTTTCCTCCCAGATCAAGTGTGAATTCTCCAAATTATTTGCTTGATAACAAAGTGGTCTTATTATTCCTTGTCTGGACAAAACAGGATTAGATTGAAAGAAAATATCTAGAATAGCACTAGAGCTTAATTTATCAGAATGACATGAGGAACTGTGCAGCTAATTGGGTCAAATAACTAATCTAACCCTCTTTATGCAACCATTTATTCTAAAATCCAGCCCCATTTTCTGGGGGAAAAAACCCTTCATTTAACTACTTCTTAAATCTGTGTTCGATGTATATTTAACTACAAGAGGGCAGGAGTTTTAGCAGAGCATCTCCACATATATCTAATATTGGCATTTTACTCAGTAATTAACATAATTTACACTATGGAGCTTATTTTCTTTCCAAAGAAGACAATCCCTCTGCTCTGATATGTTCCCGAGGAAAAAAGTAAAAAGACAAAATCTATTTCCAAAGACTTTTATAGAGTAAAATCATTTAGTTATTTAGTTGCTGGATGGATTTAGCTGCCCTGCTGTGAGGTCAAACCTAGGAGGCAGATAATATCCTGATGGGTTTTCGGCTCCTTTCTTTAAGCATTCTTCTCCACTGTCCTTATTTTACCATGAAAAGAGACTTTATTTTAACTACTCCCAACCCCAGCCTCTAGGCATGCAGGTTTGCTTCAAAGAGAAAAATTTTGCGTACAGTTTATAAAGATAACGTGCAAAATAGGAGAATACAGAAAGGTAATGTGCTTTAATATATAGACACAGATAAATAATAATAATTGAGAAGGAGAAGGAGAAAGAAGAAGGGGAAGGAGAAGGAGAAGGAGAAGGAGAAGGAGAAGGAGAAGGAGAAGGAGAAGGAGAAGGAGAAGGAGAAGGAGAAGGAGAAGGAGAAGGAGAAGGAGAAGGAGAAGGAGAAGGAGAAGGAGAAGGAGAAGGAGAAGGAGAAGGAGAAGGAGAAGGAGAAGGAGAAGGAGAAGGAGAAGGAGAAGGAGAAGGAGAAGGAGAAGGAGAAGGAGAAGGAGAAGGAGGAGAAAAAAGAGAAGAAGGAGAAGAAGGAGAAGAAAGAGGAGGAGAAGGAGGAGAAGAAAAAGGAGAAGAAAAAGGAGAAGAAGGAAGAGGAGAAGGAGAAGGAGAAGAAGGAGGAGAAGAAGGAGAGAAGTAGAAGAGCAATCTGTTGAAAATTCCCTCCCCACACTGTGGGTTTGTAACTCAGTCACAGTGCTCAGGTTTCTCCTCTGCAAAGCAAAGCATCACATCTCTCCCAAGCCCTCTCCCCAAGCTTTAATCACTCCTGTCACCTTCCTTGTCACTTGTGTCACCTTCCTGGACAATCCTGGTGCCTCCCGTGCCCTTCCTGGGCTGCAGGGATGGAGACAGCCCAGGCTGCTCCAGCTGTGGGCACAGCCAGGGTTTGGAGAGTGGTAAATGATGTTCTGTGCCTTGTTCTCGCTGACTTTTCCTGATTTAGTTCCGTGGAAAGGTCAGCTTGTGTGTAAGACAGCAGAATTTCACAGCAGATTCCTGTTTTCTGCATTACTCTGGCACGTGTTTTCACCTCAATACATCAGAGCAGGTAAGGAGTGAGAAATAACCTGCTCATCCCTGCAGGGTGACAAAGCTCCTTTCTTTGGGGGCTGCAATGATATTCAGCTCCCAAAGCATCCAAATTCCCAACCAGGAAACAAAACAAGACATGGATTTGTTTTGTTTAATAATGTTTTTCATAATTATAATAATTTTTTTTTTCATTCAATTCAATTTGGAGCTCCTCAGTTACAGCCAGTTTAAAAGAGGGGCTCCAAATTAATTAACACATCACAATTTTGCTCTAGCACATGGCTGCATTTGCTTGTAGGAAAAATATTATTATTTTCCAGCAGTTGATCACTTTGTCACCTCTAATAAACAACTACAATTTGAAGTTCAACAGGTTGACAAGGAGGGGCTGTGTCTGCATCAGGGAGATAACACACCTTGACTCCAGCAGAGCAAGGGGCACTGCCCAGCACTCCGTGGCACATTTGTGAGGGGGAAATAGAGCATGCAACTAATCCTCCAGAGTGCTGGTATTTTATTTGAGGAGATTTGTTCCATGCTCTGCTTCACCCATCCAAAACAGTTATTTTAATTCAAGACATCTGTGCCTGACCCTTTCTTTTTCCCTATTAAGATTTAGTGCTTTTAATTTGGAAAAAAAAAATGATTTTTCTGTTTTTCTTGTGCCTTATTGGGATGGCTGAAATGCAAGGTTTTCTGTGTACAATGTGCAACTGTCAGTGAGTTTTTGGGGTTAAATTTAAACAATACAGAGCATCCTCAGATTCCTCTGAAGGCAGAGTCAGAGGGTTCACAGGAGTCCAGAAAAAATTGTCTCCTTGCTGCTAACAAACTGTATTTTATTGTTTAGGGGCAACAAAAGGAGGGCTCAGCAGTTTGAGTCACCACTGATGTAATATCAACATCCTGTCCATTCTGGGCCTGAGGCAAAATCCACTAAAATCAGGAGCAGGAATTCCATCAGGTTTTGGTTTCATCCAACTGGTTTTTTATGAGTCTCTACCTCAGCAATTCTCAGGGTGAGATCTGGGCTGTGGATAATGGGAAAGGTCTCACTGACTTCAAGGGAAGTAGAATTGCTCCTACTGCAGTTAATGGGCAAGAAAAATGTTCAGTTTTCCTGCTTATTGTGTGAGGAGAAATTCTGGGATTGACACCTCTGATCCATTATTTACTTTCTGTGATGTTTTTTATTAAGGACAAAGAAAAACAAGAAAACCAGGAGAATTCCTGAGTGCATCTCAAAAGCATCAATTGCATTTTCAAAATATTCAATCCTATTCTCTAATCTCTTCTCTATTCTCTGTGTTTTTGAGGATATGAAAACAAAGTTACCTTTGAACTGGCTTAGATTTGGGATGGGTTTTTTCCCTTCTTTTCTTTTAGCAATGCCATTAAAGGGTGACCTGCACCCAGGAGATCACAGCTAATGATGTACAACTCCTGCCACAAGGGCTTTATTTGCTCTTCAGCTCGATCTGTTGAACAAGATCAGAGTTCTTGCTTTGTTAGGGTTTTTTTGGGATGTGTTGCGAGGAGCCAGATGTCGAAAAATCCAACCTGAGAATTAACCGCAGTCACTGTCAGAGATAAAATATGTTATTATGCCTGTACTGCATGTGTCTGTGACTGATTTAAATGATGCCTTCCACAGACTGCTTAAACCAAATTTAAATCTCTATTTATAGTGTGTAATCAGCTGTCTGGCACAATCCTCCCTATGGAGACATTCCCACATTTTCTGGTGCCTCTACGGCTATTCCTGGAATATCAGCACCATCCAAAACACACTCCTCGAGTAAAGCTACAGCCAAAGGAAATTTAACTTTCTCTTCAGTACACACTGCAGAAGTATTTAGGCAAAATGCTCTTCAGAGGCCGTTCCCCCTGTAGTATGAAAAACCCTCGTGTGGCATCTGACACTTGAGAAAGCAAACAGAGCCAGGCAGGATAAAGCCAAAACTTCCCAAACCGAGTCCTGTTAGCCAAGAGATGGGCTAGGCAAAGGGAAAATTGCTTCAAACTCACAGGGGGCGGCTTGGGATCAGTTTTTGGGAAGGAATTGTTACTGGGAGAGTTGGGAGAGGATGGGATGGGATTGAGCAGCTGGGGCTGCCCCTGGATCCCCGGCAGTGCCCAAGGCCAGGCTGGACACTGGGGTTGGAGCACCTGGGACAGTGGGAGGTGTCCCTGCCACGGCAGAGGGGATGGGATGGGATGGGATAATGGGATGGGATGGGATAATGGGATGGGATGGGATGGGATGGGATGGGATGGGATGGGATGGGATGGGATGGGATGGGACGGGACGGGACGGGACGGGACGGGACGGGACGGGACGGGACGGGATGGGATGGGATGGGATGGGATTTAAGGTCCCTTCCAACCCAAACCATGCCATGATTCTATGACCAAATGATTTTGGTCTGTGTGATCGAATGAGATTCATATTTCACCCTGCACCAACAGTTTTTAGCTGTTTCTACTCACCCCATACCTTTATACCACACAAAAACAGCCATGGAAAGAACTAGAAACTCCCTAAAATCTTCAGAACCTGCTGCTTGCTCTCACCTCCAGCAGCAGAAGCTCCTCTGCCTTCCCCCACTGGAATTTGCCAGGTTTGTGACTCCAGCTTGTCCAAGAACAGGAAATTTCCAATAATGAGAGCAACCTGATTTGCTGCCTCAGATTTCACCACCCAAATCCAAAAAGGGGGAAAAAAAATGGTGAGGAACATATTTGCAAACACTTCTCCCAATAACCCAAGTGCAGGACTTGGGCTTGCTCAAACACCAAACTAAAACACACTAAACTAAAAATTTAGCTCATATTAAAGATCTATAATATCACCACCAAGAACATTTTTCTACCTCATCCTGGCTACAAAATCACTTTCTGTTCTTCCACTGTGCTTCACCACATTTAAAATGGCAAACTACAGCCTTTAGAAAGTTAAAAAACAAACCCCAACTTCCTTTTTAATTTGAATCCTGTTGTCACAGAGCAGGAGCAGATGTGCAAATGTTTGTTTACTTGGTTCTTGATAGTAGGCATTTGCCAGCAGATGCATGAAATTAATTTCTGCCCTAGTATTAAAAATCATTTCCTCCATTTAAATGTCTCCTTGATAAAGAAACAGGATCATGAAGTGGTTCAGTTGATGAAGCAGCACAAATAGAAACAATAGTTCCTATTTTAGGAGTGCTATTTCTATTTGCTTAGATTGCACAGGGTGTCTTTGCAGGAAAACAAATAATTATTTTTCAAGTCTTCCATCCAAACATTTTCCCTTGGAATGTGCTTCCAAGAGCAGCATAGAAAAAGATGCATTTTTCACTGCAAGAAAAGGAATTTTGATGTCAGGTGGGTTGCACACAGTCAAAGGAAAAGGTAGGAATTCATGTCCTTGTTTTTCCCTCATTTTTCACTTTTGGGAAGCACAGGAAAGTTGCAAAAGAACACTTTATTCCCAGAGTATTTTTATTTTTGGCTCAAGGACGTGTCCACAGGAAACCTTTGAGGCTGACAGGGAGAAAGTGAGAGGAGCTTGTCCTGGAACCAATGCCCCTCGGGCTCCTGGTTGTTCATTTGGAATTTCCACATCTGAAATGGGATTTCAGAGAATTCCTGATGCTCACATGCCTATACTCCATGGATTGCCAAATTCCTGATCCTACAACCTCTGTGTTTCACAATAAAGCTCAATCAATACATGAGTAAAGTGCTACCATGGTGTTACCTCCTCTAAATCCATTCTTTTTAAGCAGAGCTGCCTCAGAAACTGGGAAATTAAAAAAGTGGATTTAATTTTCCCACATAACCAACTCATCCAGTCTCTGTTCTGTCCCTGGCACAGGCAGAGGTGTCACCTGTGGCTTTGCTGCAGCCACCAGCCCAGTAATTCCCATGGAAGCTGTCCCAGAGCAGGAGGGGAGCACCAGGCTGCACAATTATGTCATGGCTTAAACAGGATCAGCACCAAAAAATCTCCTGGAATTTCTAAAATAAGAAATCAAATTTTGTTATTTTCATTGTTTCGAGCCTGTATTAACAGTACCATTATAATAAATAAATAAACAAACAAAATGTTTTGTTTCTTGCACCATACTTCAACCCTCAGTAAAGTGTTATTTCACAAATGGCTCAGGAAAGCAGGAATTGCAGAACTGGAGCAAACAGGTTAATTGGATACTGATGGTCTGAACTGCACTTTAAATTGATTACTTTGAATTTTTGCAAAGCCCCCACACCTCTGTTTGGGAATGTGCCTCCTATTCCAGCTGCCTTTCACTCCACACAGAAGTTGTAGCTAATTTATTTGCTTAATTTCAAGTGGCAAAGGAACAGTAACCCATCAGTCAAAGGAATGTTCCCATCTGGGAGAGTGTCACCTGTAAATCCATCGATTATCCCTGAGCTGGCACCCAGGCAATGACGTTGATGTATGGCTGTGTCACCGAGGCACTGCAAGCACTGAGCAGGAACTCTGTAAAATGGGAGAGGTTTGATACAGGCTGAGCTTTCTTTTCACAATGTCCGGGCTTCACCGTGCCCAAAGCAACCAAAAAAATAAAAAAAAAAACAAGAAAAGAACCCAAAAAACAACAACCAAAGGAAACCACACCAAAGCAAACCAAACAACAACAAACCAAACTACCACAAACCAAATCACACCAAACCAAATCGCCACAAACCAAACCAAACCAAACCACCACAAGCCAAACCACCACAAACCAAACCACCACAAACCAAACCACAGCAAGCCTCACCACACCAAATCAAACCAAACACAAGGAAAGGAAAATTAAAGTAGAAGTTGTTGCACAGCCTTTCCAAGCCATGATTACAGAATTATTCCAGTTGGAAAAGACTGCCAAAATCATCAAAATCATCCCCTGCTAACCCATGCTCCTAAACACCACATCCACGGATTTTGTAATCACTTCCAGGAATGGTAACTCCAACCCTTTCTGGGCAGCCTTGACAGCCCTTTTGGTGAAGGAATTTTTCCTAATATCCATCTAAACCTCCTCTGGAGCAACTTGAGGCTGTTTCCTCCTCTTGTTACCTGGGAGAAAAGACCAACTCTCACCTGGCCACAATTTCTTTTCAGGGAGTTTTATGGAGCAAACAACTTTGTGAGATTCCACCTCAGTTCCACAAATACAACCAGAGCCCCACCACACAGAACTCCTCTCAGGAAAAGACCCCATAGCAATTAATTAATTACTGAGTTAATTTAAGCTCCACAACACACCATTCCACATTTGAAGACACTTTTTATCTGGGTCCCATTTCTGGTGTGTGTCAAAGGCTCTGCTCCTGAATCTCTGGATGCCATCCTATGGCGATACCGTGGGATAATAAATAAATATTCCCCTAAAAATATCCCTGCTGCTCCATGCTGATCCTATCACTCTTCCAGACAAATGGCCTGGGAGCGTGGCAGCTCAGAAATCCAGAATATTTTGGCATGTCCTGCCCTGTGATGGCTGGAACCAGGAGCCAAAGCTGCTCCTTGCGATGATAGCTGCAGGAAAGGCTGACACGAGCTCTGCTGTAAACAAATTAAAAATTACTTCACTTGCCTACATTTTATCTCAGGTGAATCTCTGCAGTGCTTAGCAGGGCCTTATATTAAAATCCTGCTTTAAAATCCAGTGTTAATTAAGCAATTAAGGATGGCAAGGCTGATTTTATAGCATCATTTACTCCTGGATGATTGTGCTGTGGGTGAACTCCACCAGCCATGTTTTATGGCCTTGTGAAAAGCTGTCTTCCTTTTCTCATTGCTTTTACAACAGATTATAATGAATTCTTCTTTATGTATTTTCAATTATTTGCTTGATAACAAAGTGGTTTTATTATTTGCCACATTAGCATAAGGTGCTGTCGCTGGAGTTCAGCAGTAGTTAGAGACATATTTGCATTGGTAGAAAATTAAAGCACTCCAGACTAAAAAAAAATAATAAAACAACAGCTCAGAAAAGTGCAGCAGCAGCATTGATCACAAATTTAGAAACAGAGAGGAATTTGGAATGCAGAAAACTCATCTTGGGGAAGGAGGATATGGATTGGTGGACATTGCTGCTGAGATCTAGGGGGTGCAGAGGCACTGGGTGAGGCAGGTGGGTCACAATGATGGATTTTAGGCAGAAAATATCATTTGGACAATGCTCCAGGCACAGGGTGGGATTGTTGGGGTGTCCTGGGCAGGGCCAGCAGCTGGACTGGATGATTCCTGTGCTCCCTTCCCTGAGTCTGTGAATTTCGGGAACTGGGGACCAAATCAGTGTGATATTTCTTATTATCAGCATTTTGTACTGAAGAACCAAAGAGAAACACTCATTAATGGAATAAAATGAGCTCCAGAGCACATGAAGACTCAGTTCCCAGCTAAATCCCAGTCCCAGCTAAAGTGTGTAAAGACTTTCCTCAAAAGTAGTGATAAGGGCAAAGGGGAAATAAAATAAAATATTGCTTTTACTAAAAACATGATTCACTTTACTGGTGTGCCTGCACATGGGCATAATAAATACATTAAACATGAATAATTTATCAGGATGTGTTTGGAGTAATGTGCATGTCTGAGAATATTGGTAATATTTTTAAATTCCTGTGATGCATTTGAAGCACAACAGGACAAATGCAGCCATCACACACCACGAAAACATCTAAAATCACTTTCCTCTTCTAAAAATAGAGAAAGAAGGAGTGACAACAGGTTAGTTGTGAATGTGAGCAAGAGTGGCACAGGGAGGGCAGGAATTACAGATTCTCCTGGGACAGGGCATGGGCTGAACTGAAGGATGAGAAGGATGGCATTGTACAAATAATCACCTGCACAAAATGAGCCAAGCTTGTAGCAAGGACTGTTTAATCCTCCTTTTTTAACTCCATCCTTAACTAGGACGTCTGCTGGGGGTGATGTCCCAGTGGTCCACACAGACTCCTGGGATCATTCAAGTTGGAAAATATTTCCAGGATCATCAGTTCCAACCTCTGACTGGATACTGCCCTGCTACTGAATCACATCACAAAGCGCCACATCCACTCACCTTTGAACACTTCCAGGGATTCCACTGTGGGAATAAATTAGTAAAATATAAAAATAAATAAAAAGCCCATTCTTTATCCACATAACTCTTTATTATCCAGTTTTACAAACCTCGTGGGTGACTCCAGTTGCTCAGCAGCTTTCTTGCCAATTAATTATTGGTCAGTAACGAGTTGTTATTCTGTATTCATTGGTCACTCAAACCCCAGGGTGCACGTGGTGAAAAGTTGTTTCTGAGGACTCGTTTTCATTTTTCTAATGGTGTAAAAGCAGTTTGTACAGGTGCTGGGTGTTTTTTCCCCAGGAATAGATTGTTATGTTAACAAACTGCTGACACCAGGATTGCTTCCACATGGGAACTTGCAGAGACTGCCTTGACTCAGAAGAAATGACAGAACAGCCAGAGCAGGCCTTGTCAGGATCTGAGGTATTGATGATTCTGGGATTGTAAAAGTCTCTGTCTTTCAGCCCCCTGCCAAAGCAGAAGCCATAACTGGTCTGTGCTGGTTTCCAGGTTGTTTATTCTGTTTATCTCTCACATGTTCTGCTGCCCTGCCCAGCTCTGTCCTGCAGGGCAGCGTGTGGGGCTCTGCCCTCAGTGGGATGTGACAAACATTCAATACCAGAAACTCCCTGGGCTGCATTTACAAGAACGTGCCAATATCTGTCACCTACGTTGGACAGTGTGTCCCCAGCCTGAACCAACAGAAAAATGCCAACACCACAGTGAGACATGGAGGGCATGAAGAAGGAGAAAAAGGACAAGGCACACCCAATTTCCTCCATCTTATCCCCTTTGGACACCTCATCTAGAATCCTAAAATTTTACTTTTGCACCTGTGCCACACTTAATTATTCCTTATATCAAACACTCAGAGCTGGTAATTCACCCTGTAAGATTGAAAACTCTTTTCCATGGACAGAGATCCCAGACAGTGTCTCTGGGGGCTCTGTCCAGGGGGGTTCCTGACCCCTGCCAGGGCAGCCAGAGGGAAGCTCTGGATTCCCACAGGCCTGATTTTATAAAGCTTTTCTTTATAATTTTTCTCCTATACTTCAACGTTCCACCATCGCCACATGGATGTCCCCAGCCTTGCATTACCTGGAAATTGTGCCCATATCCAGTGCCAGGCAGGATTATTTCAGGCTCTGACTGTGGCCTCCCGGTGCCACCTCAGCAGAAGAAATATTAACAGGAACATCACTCCTGATGCCTTAAACAAACCTCCAGCCTCGTGTGCCACGGGCAGAGCGATCACAAGGGAGCACAAATGGATTTGCTGGATATTAACACAGACAGAGGCAGAGGAATAAATGGCTGGGAAGGGTCAGGGAGCTGCAGAGCCTGCAAAGACCATCAGAAGATTTGTGGTGAGCGTTAATTAGTCACAAGCTAGAGATGAGCATTCCCATCAATCTCAGGAGGCCCAGGGAGCCCTTTCCTTCAAGTGCTGTTTCCTGCCCTTCACAGAAATCCTTTCCCACAGGCAGCAGGACTGGAGATGCCCTTTCAGCCTGACACATCTGTGTTCTTTACTGCTCCTCATTTTGCTTTATCAGGGTGAGCCTGTGCCCGTAAATTTGGCCATCCAAGGGGGGATTCTCTCGTGGATTCCCACTGTGCCCACTGCAGCCATCAGCACCTCAGGACAGGGATTCCTTCTTCCACCACATTCACTTGAACTGTGATTTTGGGGGATATAACTTTCAGGAAGAGCGTGGATCTGGTGGAGAGAGGCCAGAGGAGGCCACGGAGCTGCTGCAGGGCTGGAGCCAGGCTGGGAGAGCTGGGGATGTTCACCTGGAGAGGAGAAGCTCCAGGGAGAGCTCAGAGTCCTTCCAGGAGAGCTGGAGAGGGACTGGGGACAAGGATGGAGGAACAGGACCCAGGGAATGACTCCCACTGCTAGAGGGCAGGGATGGGTGGGATTTGGGAAGGAATTGTTCCCTGGGAGGGTGGTGAACCACCAGTACGAGTTTCTGACTTAAGTGGACCTGTAAAAGACAAATTTTCCATGTAGTCATGCCATCAGCTGATGAGGTTAAAATATGAGAGCCCTGCCAGCACCTCACCCTCACATGGAATCCCTGAGCAGCAGCTCGTAGAAATAAATATTCCACATTTGTTCTAAAAGCAGGGGAAAGCACCTTTTAGTTGTCCCCACAGACAAGTGTCACTATTGGACACAAAGTGAGAGCACAGAAACTTGGTAAGTTCAAAAGAGAAAAAAGAGAAAGTTTTATTCTAACATCTGGTATTTATAGAATTCCAGAGGTGATAGTAGATTGGGGGATGGAATTACCACCTCTCCAACCACACTGGTCAAACCAACAGTGCATCTATTCTCCCCTCCTGCAAAAAAAGAATGCAAAATAATCATTATTTACATGAACAGCGCGTGACAACTCCAGTAGAAAGATGCAAATGTTATCAGAAGGCTAAAGTTTTACGAGAACTTTAAAACTTTCAATAGAACTATAAAAGAAAACTTAACACTTTTAAAAATCAGGGCACCAGCCAAGGCTTGGAGTGCCCTGGGGAAGGTGTGTGCACTGAGGGCATCCCAGCTGTGGGTTTATCTTTGAGCTGAATCACTGGAAGAGGGGGAAGTCAGAATTCCCGACACTCTTTCAGGATTTATTGCACCTTCGGAAGCTGATGGTGCTGAGGAGACACCACAGACACCAACCTTCAGAAATGCTTACCCAGTTTTGCCAACCCCCTTGCTCACATCCCCTGGCAGCTCCTCTTTAACACAATGTTTTTTGAACAAAATCCAATTCCATCCCATAAATAGCCCTCGTCCTCTTTTTTTAGGCACATCATTTCATTAGACTCTAAATGTCATCGTTCAAATGTCGCAAGGAAAATCCCAATCCCATTTCTAAAGGTGTTATAAGCAGTATATTGTTAAAAAAAAATAATAAAATTGGGATCTGGACAGATTTCAGCCTGAAGTTCACAGAGGGAAAAGTCTTCTTCCATTTACAAGATCAAGTACAAAGAGGTGTTCCCATTTTAAAAGAGCAAGATCCATACATTCTTTATATAGCACAAATCAATGCCTCATGACTAGATAATGGTCCAATAACTTTGTCTCCTGAAGGACTGCTGAGGATCAAATGGACACAATTAAGTGGAAAATACAAGTACTTACAGGAAGAGTTGAAAATGGATTAAATCATAAACCACCCCTAATGGCTGGTGCAATTCTCCGTGCAAACCCACCGAGGTCACTGCAGTTTCCTTCTTGGAAATCTCCTGTAGCTGCTTGGGGAAAGCAGTTAATTTAAATTTATGGGAAGATAAAACATCCCACAGTCACTGCAACTCTCAAAAGACAGAAAAATCAAACAAAGCCACTGCATCTCACAGCAGGAACTCTCAACAGCAGCCCAAATCCTCAGCTCAGAGGGGTTTCCTGCAAAAATACCCAGAAAAACCTTTCCCAAAACCACCTCTCACCTGTCCTGTCACCTCTGTGTCCTTGCAAAAACCAGCTCGGAGGAATGGTGGAGAAGTCTGGCTATTAAAATATTAATATTAATAATAACAGCACAAGAATGAATGGTGGAAAGGCCTGGTTCTTA
Source organism: Lonchura striata (assembly GCF_050655825.1). Classification (NCBI taxonomy): domain Eukaryota; kingdom Metazoa; phylum Chordata; class Aves; order Passeriformes; family Estrildidae; genus Lonchura; species Lonchura striata. The sequence continues at coordinate 29,378,358 of NC_140711.1, forward strand.
ATAATAATAATAATAATATTAATAATTTAATAACCAGGCCTTTTCACCATTCATTCTTGTGCTATTATTTATAATAATAATAATAATAATAATAATAATAATAATAACAGCACAAGAATGAATGGTGGAAAAGCCTGGTTGTTAAAGAAAAATTATAATTAAAAACTACCAGCTACTTAATAGGGAAGGAATTTTCCAGAAATAAATGAGGCATGAGCATTCTTCATTAGATAAAATATTATTGAACTTTTTTTCAAAGATGACTGGGTTTTTTTTTTCCTTTAGTATTAATGAAGGGGAAATATTGATGAATTTCAACAATTCTGCACTTTGCATTTATAAAGTAAAATTGCTCCGGTACCAGATTGATTGGACTTCTCCGATCCAATCTGTCTTCATGTAATGTCAAAAAAAAACCCAGCAAATAAAATTATTATAGGAGCAGCTTCACCTCGTGCAGCATAAATTCCTCTTCAATATTTTAAGATCAGAGTTTGTTCAATTAGCAAAATATTTGGAGGGGACAAGGGAGATGCATCTGCTTCCACTGAGTTTCCTGTCAGAGCACAAAACAGACCAGAAAATGGAATTTTTTTGGTCACTTTTTAGTTTTTCAGCTTCTCTCTGACAAAGCCTTTTCCCAGCTGTGGAACAGATGTGAACCATTCTGGGTCTAGCAGGAAATCTCAGGTGTTATTTTTGTTCATCAATGTCTTCCTCTGCCATCTTTGCACATGAACCATCTTCTTCCAAGGATTTGTCTTGAACCTTAAGTCCAACCCAAATTTTCCTCACTCAGCTGACTGGAAAACCTCTCAATGAGGTGAGATGGGAGAGAAACACAGCCAGGAAAAAAAGAAAAAAAAAAACCAACAAAAACCAACTCACCACCATCTGTTTGCAATTGGATTAATAAACAAATCACTGAAGAACCCTTGTAAATAAAAAAAAAAAATCTCAATTATTAGGCTGAGGGCATGTTTTTCAAATTAACCTCGCAAATTGAAGCAAAAATAAAACATTGAGATGCATGTAAACCCTCTCTAGTTCCTCAATCAGGAGAGGTGTTTAAATTGATTTTAGGATATACATCAGCTCCAGTAAACATAAGCTGAATAATTCTTTCTTTTCCCAGCAATAGGTGTGAAATGTTCCATCAGAAAAACCTGCAAAACGGCTCTGAATTCCACCCCTCCCTGGAGCTCTGCCGGGAAAATAACCTCACTCAGGAGGATCTCTCAAGCATCATCTTAACTTGCCCTGGATCCCACCCAGCTGCACACTCAGAAATAAGTGTCCTTTCAGGCTCTAAATATTTGGGGTGTTTAATGAAATTATTAACAAACAGAACTGAAAGGAGAAACCGCTCCATTCACGCCAGAGGGATTTATATATATATATATATATATATATATAATTTTTTTAAACACAATAGACCGAATGAAAGGACTAAATAAAAACTGGAAATTGAACCTCAGCAAATCTTCCAGCACACCTAAAAATTACTTCTTTCCAATATCAAGGCACTGTGAGCCTGGAGTTGCTACGGCTGATGATTGGTTTCTTATATATTTTCTTATATATTTCTGGTTTCCAGAAGCACTTTTACCTCAGCAATCACAGAACCATTTGCTCTTCCCATAAAGCAGTTGCCTACCTGTGCTCACCCGCTGGTCCAATTTTCCAGCTCGGAATCACAGATAAAGTTTTCCACTCCAGCCCTTTGGAGTTGTTGCCTTAACTCGGAGAACAGCCTGAAAGGTTGCAGAACAGATGTAAAAACGGAATTAAAGAACGTTCTGAACAAACCCCTGGAGGTGTTTGAGCCTGATTTTTTTTTTTACTGGCTGCAGGTATCCCAGACTTCCAGCCTGAACTCCTCATTGCGCTGCAGTGAAACCCTTTGATGGGAGTGCTTTTGGGAAATTTAATCATTATTTCATAACTAAACGACTGATTCTGGCTCCCAGTCTCCCGACTGCCCATCTATTTATCAATATAACCCATCACATATTTCAACAGGCATTCATCCATTCCTTTCTCTTTTGTGGAATAAACTCGTTTTCTTAGGGACAATTACTGGAAGGGAAAATCAATGTCTTGCATTCAATTCTTGGGTTTCGAGTGCCTGAAATATCAGAACACTCTTCCAGTTATTTCTGTTTTCTAATTCAGCAAGTAGAATGAGATATCTTAATTTTTTTATAACTCATACATTAGAAAAGAGATCAAATCTGCTCCTCTGAATTTGTGGCACTCTGGCTCCAAAGGAAATTTGATGAGTTTGGGTGGTTTGCAGCCTAAACAATTTCATAGCTCATATAACCAAAATCATAATTACTGTCTTCTACAGAATTCACACCCCACATTCCCCCCTTAAAAAAAGTCAAATAATAATTTCCTTATCCTTATTTTTTAACTCTTTGTTTCTTCCTTAGTTGCGTACACACAGCCCAACACTTGGATGCATGGTTCTAACCATCCCTCAATGACAAAATGATTTTAAACCTGCCTCAAATTTCCAAATTACTTTTATTTGAAGCATTTTATCTAAAATTTACACAAAAGATATTGGAAACACCATTCTCTAAGGTAGATTTATATTTAATAAAAGAAATTCAAAGATATTTTAAAAAGTCACAACTGGAAGCAATTATCTCACCAATGGCTCCAAGAAGCTCTGGAGGAGCACACAGATTTTTTTTTTTTTTTTTTTTTTTTTTTTTTTTTTTTTAATCAGGAATTTAGGTGTGGTTAAAAATCTGGAACAGATTTCTGAAGATTTTTTTTTTAATGTTCTCAGAATAAGCTTGTGACAATCCCTTTTTCTATATCAGATCTCTCTTTCCTCTCTTTGATGCCAGCCCCTCAGTCTGTTCCACTGTGGGTTATCTCCAGATTCTGGGCCAGCTCCTTCATTCCCACGTATTCAAACAGAATTCAAGTAGGAATTCATAATTATTTCAAAATGTGGGGTTCCCAGACCCAGGAATTGTACAAGTCACTCTGGATTTGGGAAGATGAGGACAAGCCCTACAGCCCAGGTGAGGCTCCCAGCTGCCAGGGAAGAATAATGATAAAAAAGCAGCTGCCATGTACTTCCCAGGAATCAAGTGGCAAAACTAAACTTAAAAATGGGATTGGGCAAAAGATTTTCCTGCCACTCCTAAGAGAAATCAGGGAGAGGGAGGGCTCACAGGACATTGTTTTCCTGCAAAGGTTTGTTTTCCACAAGAGAAGAGTGACATTTCATTGAAAAGGAGACTCCAGGGTTCAATTTTTATAAAAAAAAAAATAATAAAAATGTTTGTTTCCATGGCGAGGAAAATCCAGAGCACTGCCAAGAACTCTACAGATACACACGTGGATATTTGATATTTTCCTCGTGCTCAATGTACTGGTTTCATGAAATTTTTTTGTTTCACCTCTCTTAAAATGACCCAAGGTCTTGCATTTGACACCAGTGACAAACAACTTTTCCTCCTCCCGTGGGTAAAACACATTGGGATTAAATTGGCTTTGAATGAGGCAAACAAATACAAGATTTCTTTTCATTTACTGTGTGCTCATTACATTTCTTGTCTGCTTAGCCATGATACCCTTTAGGGAGGAAAATTATTTATAAATTCCTTGGATATTGTTTTGTCTTTTAGTCAAAGGCTTCTTTTCTTTCAGACCTCACCTGTGCCTTTTTTTTGGTTGAAACAAATTCCATTTTGAAAACCACAGTATCTAATTCTGCCAAGATATTGCTGAGTTAAACAAGAAGTGAATAAAGCTTAGCAAGACTGAAGGAAATCCTGGCTAAGCTGTTCAAACTGAAACCCAACTTTTCCAGTCAGCAGTGAATTTAGGACTATCTGTAGGAGATAATTATAAAATTACTGACTTCTGCCTGGGTCACCCCTGTGGCATCTGGGGGCATACCAGGGGTTAAATATGATTTCTTTAAAATCAACAGTACTTTTGTGACTGAAGAGAGATTTTTATCTACATTAAATCTATAATTATTACAGCGTGGTCTTGTCCATGGCTGAAACCCAATGAATGGTAAAGGGGAGGAAGAGCAGTGATAGGAAGTGAGAACTTGGCTTTATCAAACTCCAGAATTCCTTTGGTTTGCAATTTTATTTGTGTGTGCTCAGCCTGTAGGTTATGGAAGGAAAGGTAATGGAATAAATTAGGGCTAAAAGGAAAAAGTGGGATCATGGCAATGTAATAACTGGAAAAGCAGACACCATGGTTCCAGGAGAGATGGGAAAGGCTTTCAAAGTGCCATAATCAGGATCTTTTTGGCACTAACTTTATAAAACCCATAGCAGGCACAAGAATTTGTGCCATCCTGATAAAACCAGGATGTAATTCCCCTGATGCCTCAGGTTTTAGCTTTTAGATTTTTCAGATTCTGTGCTGCTTTAGTGTGTGGGTCTGGGTTTCACATTATGGGATGGTGAGCTCTCCTCACAGAGCAGAGACAAAACAATTCCTGCTCCAGCTGGGCACCAAGGACAAATGATCCAAACCTCAGCCCAGGAGCACAAACAGCGTGGGCTGGAGAGAGAAAAACAAGCAGGGTGGGACTGATGGGCTGGAGCTGGAATGGGACAATGAACTCCAAGGTGCCAATGGAGCAGAACTGATCCCAGGGAGAGCCCCGGGAGCGCTCGTGCATTTTGGGACCATTTTGGGTCATTTGGGTGCAGCCCTGGCTGGGCTCTGGTGCTGCCCAAGGTGGATCCATGGAGGAGATCCTTGAATAAATCCCTGCTTTGTTCTGGGACTCTGCCCAGCTCTGCTCCAGCCCAGCCTGCACAAGGCATCACCCCGTGGCCTCCCTTGGAAGTCACCAGCCAGTGCCACTCAAAGCTCTCCTCACATCCCATCCAAGTGTCTCGCTGCAGAGCAGGAAGCTGTGCTAATAAGTCACGAAGGTTCTGTAATTCATTATGTTGTCATTATCATTTGTAATCTTTTCCCTAATTAGGTATCAGTGGGTTTCCTTGGAGAGCATATGATTGACTCTGAAATTGCTGCATATTCTCAGCAGCATATGCCAGCAACTGGAGTGCTGCTAGGTCGTGTTTCTCAAGTGTATATTTAATATATGGAGGGGTTTGGGGTTGGGTTTTTTTTTGTGTAAGAGAGTTTGTCAGGAAGGGTGTGCTCATTACTGAGTGTGAAATTAATGTCTGACAGGTCTGGGGTTATTAATAACCAGCTGGATCCTTCCTTCCATCACCTGGCACATGGAGATGGGTCCAGCTGCTGGTCAGACCTGGGCAGGAGGGAGCCCAGAGCAAGGCTGGGCTAGGAAAATCATTCTTTAGTCTCATGCTTTAATTTAACTGACTTCTGCTGCAGCTTAATCCATTAATAAATCAGTTTTGTTGCTGTCTGTAAAAACCAAGGAATATCCTGAGAGCAAAGGGACAACACCCAGGGATCATCCCAGCTCCTGTTGAAATGTGGATGAGAAGTCAAGCTGCACGATTCCAATGAAGATTTGTAGGGAATGGGTATGTTTATTCACAGCACTGGACACATGTGGGGACTCATTGCCCTTTAATGTACGTGAGTACCTCGGAGAACTCTTGATCTTTTTTATTACCCTTACTTATTTCCATATGCATAGAATTTCACAATAGGTTAATTTATTTTGTTGATTTCACATTACACTTATAGCTAGTTAACACTTGTACTCAGTTTTTGTCAAAAAGTACAGAAAGAATTCTTGGGTCACTGTTTCAAGGTCCAAGGAGCCTTTCTTATCTCTTATCTTTTAGTGTGAAAATTTACATTCTTTTCCTTAGCTAAAGTAATTTTGCTAAGGCTACATATTAACTAGACTAAACAACATATTTAGCAAGCTTAAAGTGGCAAATTTTTACCTAAATCCAAATAGATTTCTACCCTGTTAAATTTTCACAGCAGATATTTCCATCATGACACAGCCCAGTGGCTTCTGTGCTGCCTTCCATGCCTGTATTTTTATTTATTTCTGCTGGGGATCTTTGCATCCCCTCTCCTGAACAAACACTGTCACCTCTCAACAAAATCGGGGATTAACACCCTCTCCATGTTTTCCACAGGTGCTGCATGAAAAAATGAAAAGTGAAATGAAAATGAAATTAACTTTCACTTAAATTAAAGTGTCCCACTGGCCAGCAGCCACCAGCAGCTCCAGTGGCCCACACAAATTTATTTTTAGCAGAAATTTAAGTGAAAATTGAAGAAAACTCCCTGTGATATCAACTGTTTTCACACTAAGGGCAATAGCTTATCTGCCATCCTTAAAAGAGTGACAAAAACCCAGTTAAAAGTGCTCAGTGGGTATTCCCAGGAGAGGATTTAGAGGGAAAACTGTCCTTTCCCAAAGCCCAGAACCAGCTGACACCAAGCACATCTCCTCAATGGAAGTGAGCAGTGAATGATCCCTTCTCTCCCTGCTCTTCTTCCAGAGGAGCCATGAGCTGGCAGAACTTAAATGGGGTGTGAAAAAATGTAACTTTTTCTCATATTGCAGCAAAAATTGCTGAAATCATTAATACTCTAATTACCTGCATGTTTGCATGTATATTTATTTTTATGTAATTATATTTATACCCATATTTATATTAATATCCATATTTATATCCAAATTTATATCTATATTTATATCTGTATTTATATTATCAGTTCTTGGCATGACACTGGCTCATTCTCCCACTTGCACTCAGACCCTTTATCTCACCCATCTCCAAAGCAGTTTCTGAAACTTTCCACATCCTTTCTGGCTTATCTTTCCTTTCAGACAGTCGTGATAAAGTTTTTAAAAATAACTTGAAACGTCTTCTAAAATTCAAATGAAACCAAGAGATACATCTCATTACCCAGGATTGCTATTGACAAAAATAACCCTCTATCACAGGGCTTCTATCTCCCATCTCAGAGCCTGATCCTGAGCCACCAAAGCAAAAAAAGGAGTTGCATAAAAAGGAAATATCAGACTCCTACTCGTGAAATGAGAGTTCTCAACAGTTATGATAACGGTCCCTAAAGAGATCCATTGTAGACAGAAATTCAAAAGACACTAAATCTCTGAATTCTAAATATATTTAACCTCTCGTAATTTTAAATGTATTTGACTTAGTGGTGTCTTTTTGCCATGGAAGTTGCTGAATTAAAAATGCTGCCCTTAAAATCATAAACCCTAGAATCTGCCTGGGCCTGGATGTTGAAAATTAGCAAATTTCTCTAGGTTTTTGAAAGCAGAAGACTAAAGAGACCTTTGCAAAAAAAAAAAAAAATCCCTCCAATGTTTATGAAAGTTGGACCTTGATATTTTGCTACTGCAAATCTTTAGCAACAAAGAAAAAGAGAGCAGCAAAAAGTTATATCAGGGGAATTTTAAGCTTTTTTTTATTTTATTTTTTTGTGCAGGATCCTGCTCCAGCAGAAGCACAGCTGGCACTGCAGGAGGGCTGAGCCCCCCTGGGATGGGGCTGAGCCACTCCCTGACCCACAGGGGACAGGGCTGCTCTGACTCTGGCAGTGCTGATTTGTACTACTGCATTTGTATTTTAATTTTCCTAGTACAGAACTGTTATTCCTACTCCCATATCTTTGCCTGAGAGCCCCTTAATTTCAAAATTATAATAACTGAGAGTAAGGGGTTTTGCATTTTCCATTTCAAGAGAGGCTCCTGCCTTCCTTAGCAGACACCTGGCTTTCCAAACCAAGACACAGGGACACTTTCCACTATCCCAGGTTGCTCCAAGCCCCTGGAAGGGGCAGCAATAATCACATTTCCAAGTGGTTTCCCTGTAGACACAGAACACCAAGCTGCCTTCTCTACACAGTATCTGCAATCAGGATTTAGCCCTCGCAGGCTCTGGGATTTTTCCCAGTGGGGCACATGGGAAAAGCCTCTGGAACACGTGAGGCTGCTCTGCTCTGTAACAGAGAGATCTTGGGGACGTTCTAGCGAGAAATCAATAGAGCTGATAAAACCCACTAAAAGGGTAAACACATTTTGTTCTCTGTGCTCACTGGCGGTGTTGGCACATCGGAGCGTTTTTGTCAGCAATGAAATGCCAGCAGACAGGGAGAGGAGGTTGTGCGAGTTCACCGTGTGCTGCCACAGAGCTCTCAGCTGTGGAAAGATGAAAATTCCCTCCGTGTAAGGGAGGAAAAAAAACAACCCCAAACACGTTCCAGCAGCTGTGTTAAGCACTGCCCATCATCAGCCACAGAGATGAGCAACAACTCTTTCCCAAGGTACATTTAAGAGCTTCCTCTTGGAAGGAAATTTGCTTTTGACAGCCAGCCAGAGGATTCCCACTTAACCTCTGCATCCCGGCATGGATGGAATTACGGGGGCTCATCCAGAGGCCACCACTTCATCCAGAGGGGAGGGATGAGGGGCAGAAGGGATCAGCTGTGCTGGGAGGAACACAGGGATGTGGCAGGTGAGTGACAAGCATTAGCAGCAGGCAATATTTCCCTTTTTCCCACTCACATGGGATAAATCAAAAAGATGTTCAGGCATTTGCTGGATTCCACCTGGCACTGCTGCCCCAAAAGCGGCCTGGGGTCCTTCCCAGCTTCAACACACTCCAGGATTAGGCTCTTCCTAATCTCTAGGGTGAAAGGAGAGAAAAACCCTTTTCTTAATTGAAAGTAATTTTTACCCAAGCCAGGAAAAATAACCAAAGCCAAGATGACTTTTTAAATTCAGCATGTGCTGAAGCCGTTCTTGATTCAGGCAGCACGTTGGTTTAATCCAAATTGCTGCTGATATAAACTCAGGTCTAATGAGATAATGAGAGAAACCACTCTGTGCCCCAAGGAATTCCATCAAAACTGGGGAATGGCACCAGTTTTTTTCCCCCCATGAATACATTATAGAAATTATTTAATAACACATATAACAAACAGTGGAGTATTCATGGCTATTTAACAAAACATTTTAACCCTTTTTTAAGCACCCCAGTTTTGCACTCTCTGGTGCAGGAACTCCCTGGAGTTCTATGGAATTGCAGAAATTTTCAAGGAGTTTTTTACAACAGATAGAGAACCTTTTATCTTACCACTCAACTTCTCAGTTAATACCCACAAATCCCAAAAGGATACAAAGGGTGACACGTGCTAGTAACAAAGAGCAAAACTCTGGCAGATACACCCATGAGTAACTTCCTACTCATCCCAAATATTACTCTCTGTTGCACTGGAAAATAATTTGGAAATCACTGCGTTTCCTCTTTTTATTATGGATTTCATTGTCCTAATATTTAGGGATTTTCACACCTGAAATAAAAGCAATAAAAGGCTGCAGAGACACAACAGCAAAATTCAACTTCAGCTAAAAATAAACTTAGTAAGGGATAAAAATAAGCCAGGATGGAGATCCCAGCATTCCTTCCAAGTCCTCAGCTTGAACCGGTCAATAGAGTTTTCCATTATCACAAATCAGCTTTCTCTCCAGGAGAAAGTTTTTGCTCCTTTTCATTTCCTTTGGATGGAAAGGGTTATGAATGATTCTGAAAGACTGATTTTTTCTTATTCTGTGTCTTGAAATGAGAGATTTAAATGTCCTTTTTTTTTTTCCTCCCCTAAAATATAACAATCAAGAGCAAATTCTGTCTAATTGGGACAGAGCTGCTTTTCACTTGTGACTGTCTTGTGACATTTCTGAGAAGTTAATTTGAACCCAGAAAGCAAATTTACATTGATAAATCCCTGGCATTATCCTGCTCTACTGGGTTTGGTTTTTACTTTTTTATTTTTAGGAAAGCATTTAAAAAACTGTCAAAAAGCTCATTAGTAGAAGTGTGTCTAACCTTAACTCCCTCGGCTTTAAAAATTTGTCAGACAAAGACAAATGGAGAGGGAAAATAGAGATTTTTTTGTTAGATCCAGGCCCTTAAAATCATGGAATGGCTTGGAAGGAACCTTAAAGCTCATCCAGTTCCTGTCCCAGGGACACTTTCCACCATCCCAGAGTGCTCTAATACCCAGTGTCAAACAGAACCCAGAGTGACTATAAACCACCCCTCCAATGTACAATAAATTCCATTCCCTTGGAGAACTCTCACGAGGATAAAACGGCTTTGAAAGGTGCCCCGAATTTTACACAAAAAGGACAAAAATTTGCTCCTTCTTCTAACTGTCCCTAATTCTGAACATGGAGATCTTCCACTTCTCCATGTAATATAAAAGCCAAGCATCCCTCTATGCACAGCATTAATGAGATGCATCAAAAAAAGGAAGCATTAACATAATTAAAAATAAGCATCCATCCCATTTGTGTTTATTAAGGCAAAATGCAATTATCAGAGGCAGGCTGTGCTGGAAGCTGCCTTTGCACAGAGACGAGCCCAGCATTGCAAAGAGCCCAGCCCCAAAGCAGATTTATGTGCCCATTTGTAAATATTTTGTTTCCATCATTTCCAGTCATCACTTTCCGAGGCGCTTAAACGCAGTTTAATTAAATTCCACGGACTTACAAAGCATTGCCATCGGTTTGGAATCTGCCCAGCAGCCAAGTGTTTGGTGTGTCATCATCATTTTTGGGAGCCATGGAGTGTAAATTAATGAGAAGTTAAGATTGAGGGGGGATAACTCCTCTCAGAGAAAGGAAAGTGGTGAGCACGCTGGCGAAGGGAACGAATTTTGTTACCATTTGGGGAGATTTTCAGTTTCCTTGTCCAAACCAAGCAGAAGTGGCTTAATTGTTGTATGTCCTGGCTTGTAAGATCAGCATGGATTCTATTTGCCATCTGTTGGAGGTGGGGCAGGTTTCTTATCTCTTCAAGAACAATGTCTCCCTCAGGGAGAGATCTTCTGTTAATGGCCATTAATGACTCCCTGCATGGCTGGGAAAGTTCCATCATCCCATTGGGAGATGCTCCACCCAGAGGGAGGAGCCAAGCATTCCTACCTGCATAAAATCAGCATTTTTGGGACACCAGGGCAGCCCTTCGCTGGATTCCCAGAGGAGCAGCTTCTTCTCTGCTGAATTCCCAGAGGAAGACCAGGCCCAACTCCTCCATCCCCAGACTCCAGAGCAAACTCCACCCTGCTCCAGATCCCCGCTCCAGCAGCATTCCATCTGCCCCTCCAGGAGGAGCAGCCACCATTTCACTGGACTATCACCAACACCCTGACTCCTCAGGTTTCTGACTCCATCACTAGTTTTGTACTAATTCTTTGCCTGAGAACCTTTTAATTTTGAAATTGTGGTAATTCGGAGGGAGGGGGTTTACCTTTTCCATTTCACAGGAGGCTTTTGCCTTCCTTCACAGACTCCTGTCTTTTCAAACCAAGACACTGTACATTTGGACAGCTGGTCAATGTCCAGCCCAAAAGGATGAAAGCTGGATCATAGAAATCATGGAATCACAGATTGGTTTGGGTTGGAAGAACCTCAAAGCCCACCCAGTGCCACCCCTGCCACGGCAGGGACACCTCCCACTGTCCCAGGCTGCTCCCAGCCCCAGTGTCCAAACTGGCCTTGGGCACTTCCAGGGATCCAGGGGCAGCCACAGCTGCTCTGGGCACCTGTGCCAGGGCCTGCTCACCTTCCCAGGGAACAATTCCTTCCCAAATCCCATCTAAATCTCTCCTCTTTCACTTGAAAACCATTCCCCCTTTTCCCATTACTCACTGACCAGATCAAAAGTCACTCCCTTTGTCCCTGCAGGAACAGCTCCCAAGCAGTGACATTCACAGGAGGAGTAAAACCTTTTCTGTGGTTATTTCCAGGCATGAAGAGGTTTTCCCTCTGCCTCCCAGCCCTCACCTCTGCAGGTTTTCAGGAGGATAACAAGGTCAGTTCTTGCAGGGCACCACATCTGCCCTCCAGCTCTCCTCAGAGTAACAGGATTAAACCACCCTGAACTCCTTCCCACCTCTCCAGCCTGATTCCTTTCCCCTCTAAACTCTTAATTTTAAGCATAATTCTTTGAGTAATAAAGCTTCCTGGTTTGGGCTGATATTGATTCGAAGTCGCTTTGCAGATCGTGGTCAAATATCTGAACTTGGATGTTCAGAAGTACAATGGGAGTCTAAGGAAGAATTCCAGAAGGAGTTAGGTGTTAATCCCAGAGTTGGGAAGCCAGAGAGAAGCCCCAGAAGGAGCAAATTACTATGGAAGCAAAGGGTATAAACGTTGGATCAACCTTTTCTTCTCAGAAGTCACAGCAGAGAGAGGGGGAGATGAGATAAGGAATTCTGTTACAGGCTCGAGAGACAGAGGAGAGAGCAGCAGAGGAGAAGATAAGGGTAAATACTGAAGCAAAGGTGAAAAACGTAAAGAAAATTTGTTTAAACCACACAGGAAATCATAAAATAGAACTTGGATTTAATCACCTCAGCATTGCAAACTAAATCCGTGGAGTTTTAAAAGAAAAATAGTTTAGAAAGAAGAATTCATCAGACTTCTCAGTCTTTCTGAATGACTGTGCATGAATTTCCAAAAACCAGACCTAAAGCCTCCCATCCCTGGAGCCAATCCTCCAGGACAGGAATTTCCACTCATTTTTATGGCTCCTGGGCTTATTGGTCAGTGCTTTGAATTTCCAGCACTACAATTCCAAACGAGCTCTCCCGAGATGTTCTCTGAGGCAGCTCAGGGGCTCTCTGGATTTTCAGGAATTTCTGGGGGCTCTGAGGGTGCCACTTCTCTTTTGGGTCACAGCTGCTCAGGGGGATGTGGCACACACAGAATCTGCTGGGCAGGCAAATTTTGGGGCTTGGTTCATGTGCCCATAAATATTTCCTGAATTTTTATTATTTAAAGTTTTATATTGAACTGCCTTTCAGAACAGACACACCTTTTAAACAGGTCAACATCCTTATCCACTGAAGAAATTCCAGTTGCCTATATTCATTAATTTGATTATGAGGATTGTAAGTTTATTAGACACTGATTGCTATTAAGACCTCCATGAAAAAATACTAATAATTTATTGATATTAATTACAGATCTTAGAGGAAATCATGAGAGATTTTGCTGTATCCACCAAAGTCAATGAAAAAAAAAAAGAAATACAGATATAAAAGTAATACTGAGACAGCTCTTTAAGCTATGACTCAACTTGAGAAAGTCTGATGGCATCAATTCAAACCAGAAATGCCATGAAGGCAATCAGGCACAGCAAAGGGAGAGCCAGGACAGGGTCAGTGGGTACAGACAGAAAAATAGATCTGGGAGATGTCAGCAAAAATGTGACACTAAAACCTGTGAGCATCAACAATAGTGCCCTAAAGAAGGAATAAATACAGGAGAGAAGAGCAAGCAAAGTGATATCTCTATGGCTATGAGCAATTTGGGACACTCTGGAAACAAAAGGACAGATTTCAGATTGTCAGGATAAGAACCTGAGGAAGGCCAACATATTACAGACTTAATAAAAAAAAAAAAAAATCAGAAAATGCATCAATCTCAGTGCCCACAGCAGTGAATGGACTAGGAAAAAAACCACAAGGTGCAATTCACAGCTGTAGCAATATTGAAGAGGGAGCAGCCTGTAACCTACAGACAATATTTGAAAAGACTTGTCGTATACTTGAACAAAATAAAATTCATCTACAAATATGACGCACACTTTGAGAATTTTTTTTTCCCTTTTCATGGCAAATTCCCCCAACAGCTCTGTGAGAGAGGCTCTTGTGCAGTTTTGGACAGGAAGGAAACTGAAATGAGGTTTCATTATTCACCAAGAGACACTGAAGAGCCACAGGACTCTGGGCTTGCTGTGACACTGCCCCGACTGCACTCAAGAAATGTGGTTTAGTCTGGACTAAATCTCCTGCACCCACTGGGTTTTACAAGGAAAATCACCTTTTTCCACAGGAAAAAGGACTGGGGAGCCTGGGCTGGGCTGCCTGCCCCCAGAATTCTGCAGGTAACTGGAGCTGGTAATGAATAATCATGTTTTTCACTAAGGAAGGAATTAGGTTTTAGTACTGAGCCTGAGGATTTCTTCCTTATCAAAAGTAATTAAAATGCTATCTATTAAGAAAATGAGTTTATAGCAAGCTGGAGATGTTTTAAAGCTGTAGAAACTGAAAGGGGAAAAAAAAAAACCAAATGGAAGATGAATGTTTTGAATTAAAAAATGGTAAATTTTGAAGTTGTCTGCACTTCCAAAATCAATAATTACCAAAAGAGGGAGATTGTGATAGACTCAGAGTGTCTCTTTTATTTACTGAGGGGCTGAAATAGAAGCCAGAGCCTTTGGAGAAGCAGCCTGCTGCTTTCCTGCTCCTGGGAGTGGGTGCACCAGGCTCTGCAGAGGGAACACAAGCTGGAGTTTTGTGCTGAGTGTGGACCCAGCAGCCAGGGATGGCAAAAAACTGAAATACTGAGTTTGGGTTGTATTATAACTAAGCTTAATTAGTTTCTTCTATTTTTAATTTATTTTTCACTCTTTTATGCCTCCTCAACTCCTCCAGTGTTAAACTGGAGATGATTTAAGCTGTGGATTTATTCAAGCTCTTCTGTCCTCTCCCATATAACCAGTTGTATCTTCCCCTCTACAAAATGAATCTTCTGAAGAAGATGGGGAAGAAATTTTAGACCAGCTGGAGTATTTTGAAAATATTTTGCTCAGAAAGGCTGGTAATGACCAAAAAAGTTAATAAATGGTTGTCATAGTACAAGCAAAATTTTATCAAGAGTTTCCACAGGGTCAGAAAACCAAATTGTGGTGGAAGTCTGAAGCTCAGCCTGCTGATTTTGTAAATATCATTTTAACACCCTTGAATGTAAAAGATATCAAAAGATCAAAGGATCAATAATGATCAAAGAATGGACATCAATCAAATGGCCCAATAAACAATTCATTGGTCAGTAAATATTAAAGAAAAAAATGCCCAAGAATTTCCCAGTAGATTCAACAAGGCATGGTGGAAATGCACAATTAACAAGTGACAGTGGGAAAGTAAGAGGCAAGACATGGAAAAGGAAACATGAAAAAAGAAAAAGAAAATCCTGTTCACAAAGAGAAGAATGATGGGAATTCCTCATTATGAGGGATCTGTTAGAGGACCTAAACTGAGACACAAACATCTAAAGGCCAGTTCTGTTCTCCTGCAGAAAATCCCAAAATCTTTCCATGCATTTATTCCCACAGCACCCTTTGACCACCATGGAGTAATGGAATTTCTCTGGAAGGAAGAGGGAATGAGCAGCGCCGTGCTCAGGCCAAGCTCCCCAGAGGTGTTGGAACTCAAAATGTCCCTCAGACATTTTTGGGGGTTCCAGGCCCTGGTCAGAAGCATTTGAGACCCTGGCACGCAGCTGCAAACAGCTGTGATTTTGGGTTTGAGCCACTGAATAATTTACCAACTTTACAAGAAAAACAAGAAATCACAAAAGTTTAGATATTATAATAAAAGTAGTTATAAAATAAAGAAAAAAATTAGTATTATACAAGAGAGTTTTAACACCTATACAGGTTTTTTTTTTTTATTTTATACATAAAAGTCAAAAAGTTTAAAATAAAAAAATATAAGCCAGTCCTATTCCTCCTCTTTCTTCTTCCTTACATCCATATTCTTAATAATGTTAGCACTCATAAATTAGTTAAGTAGAAAAGCACCATTTAACATAAATAATAAGTATTAGAGAAAAACTATAAACATTTATCACATAATGTACCATATAAAAGATAACAACAACCCAAAGGCAAAGAGAAGAAGAAGTCAAAAAACAAAAATAATGTCAAAAGTATGTGTACCTCTGCCTAAGCTACTAACCAAACCACAACAGCCAAGAAGACAATCTTTCAAATAACTCACAATAAACTGCCTTAAAACCAAACAACAAGAAGCTGCTGAGCCTTTGTTTGGAAGCTCGGGTTGGAGGAGAGATTTTTCCACCACATGGAACCCCTGAACAAGGCTTGGGTTCCTTCACAGAGGAATTTGTGTCTTACTTTCCTTGACGTGGCCCACATGCTCAACTGGAAATTAAACACAAAATCTCTACAAAAATAGGGAACTGGAACCAAATCCAAGGGTTCTCTTTCCCTAACTGAGCAAGCCATAGCAAAATAAGAGAAATCCTTCCCTACAGGGCAGCAGAGATGGGGACAGCAGGGTGGTAAAGCAGCCCTGTCCCTTTTATCCCTCTCCTTGCTGATGTTTTATAAAGACACAGCATTAAAGCTGGCAAAGAGATAAGAAGGAACTTCCCAAAACACAGCAGAGGCAGGACTGGAAGCAACAAGACACAGAAGTGACTCAGGGGGCATGCAGCAATCACAATAAACCCAAAATGCAATCCCAGAACCCCACAGTGAACACACCCAGAGGCCACTGCTGAATCCAGCTTGCCGGTAAGAATTAAACAAAAGAGGAAAAGGCCTCTCTCCAGCAACTACAGCAAAGCCAGAGAAAAGCTGCTGGGCTGTCTTTAATCCCACAGAGTGATTTTTCACACTTCTGGCAGGCAGTTTTTCCCCTGGAAGCAGTAATTCCCACCCCAGCCAGCTCTGGTGCTGGGGGACAATCCCAAGCAGAAATCCATGGAATGGACACGCACAGCCACAAATGAATTGGTGTCCTGGGCTGTCCTACTCATCTCCATCTCCTGGGATTTAGATGCATCACCAGCTGCATCTCCTCATGTCTCATTTGTTACTGCATTAAACAACTCTCCCGTTGTTTCCCATCCCTCTCCTCACTGTCCCCACAGTGCCTGGGGGACACTTTGCTCAGACTGGAAATGATAGTCCTGGAATCCTTTCACTCTTCTGGGAAGGATTCTGCTTTAATGTGCTTCATACTCGGCTCCCCACCTCCCTCTGCCAACACAGACTTGCTGCTTAAAAAGTAAAAAGCATCAAAACTAATTTGAATTAAAAAGCACAAAGGAGCAGGAGGAGCAGTGCTGACCACAGCTAGCACAGCCACCCCAGCAGGATGAAATAAAGAGAGGGAGGGACTTTTGACAAGGGGGAATGAATTCCCACAGCCTGAGGGCAGGGTTAGATGGGATTTGGGAAGGAATTCCTGCTGGGAGGGTGGGGAGGGGCTGGGATGGAATTCCCAGAGCAGCTGTAGCTGCTGGTCCCTGGCAGTGCCCAAGGTTGTGCCAGGTTGGACAGGGTTTCGAAAAACCTGGGATAGTGGGAGGTGTCCCTGCACATGGCAGGGGTGGCACTGGATGGGATTTAAGGTCCCTCGCAATACAAACCACTCTGGGATTTTATGATTGTGATATTAAAGGAACATTTATGAGGAGAGGGATTGCAAAGTTCTGTTTCCTCCACAAACACACCCTCGCAGGGAGGCTTTCTTTGCATGGCAATGGAAAGAAGAATCATATCCTGAATATTCAGCAGGTTTACCAGCAGTGGTAAAGGGAATAAAATCCATTCCCTACTAAATGGACACATGGAACCAAACAAAAATGTTTAACCCAAATCATTTTTACTGCAGACAAGCGTTATCACACCCTGCCCAGGGCTGCTCCAACACCAAACCTCAAACACTCCAATCCTACCCCAATTTCCTTCCATTCCCTTTCTTCCAAAGACTCCCACACTCTTGAGACACCACCAGACTTCTCCACAACTTGGATTCATTTAACAGACTGAAAATCCATGGATTATTACGGAATTACAAAGCATAACAAGTTCTTACTGTGATCCTGGAAGAGAGACAAAATATTGCACAAAGATTTCCCATAAAAACAACATATATTTTACTCTTTTAGGAAGATAGTTAAGAATTGCATAAAGTTAACAGAGTCCCCTCAGTTTTCCAGCTGAATTCCCACCTGTTCTGGAGTGATTTGAAGCGCAGCATATGATTTCTAGCAGATATTATTAGCTTTGAAACTCTGCATAAACTGTCAGAAGGTCAGAGAAGGATAAAAGCTGACAGTAAGAGGCTCAAGGAAATGAAGGTAGATACATCAAACAATCTGTTTAACACCAATGAGGCAGAGGTGTCACCTCTTCTCTGCAGTGAAGTTCATTCTACACAGGAAAACACCAATTTTTGAGACTCAAGGATAGCAAATATTGTTGAGATGGAAAGGAGGAAAAGAAGGTACTAAAGCAGTTGAGAGTAATTTTAATGAATTCTGTGACATGCAGAGCACTCCCAAATCCACCATCCTCATTTTAGGAATCCCAGGATTTCTGTCCATGGAATAAACACATCTGCATTGAAAACCCCAAAAATTCTTCCTTAAATTTATCAGGTCATAAATCACTCCATTCCCAGGCCACAGCTCTCTGTTCAGTCTTTGTTAACACAGGGACTGAAAGTCAAATATCTCCTGGTCACAAGTCTGCAAGGATTCCCAAAAAATCTTCTCTGGCTCTTAATCTATTCCAAACTTGAGCTATTTGCATAAAATCCAGAATTGCCCATGAAATTTTTAAGTGTGCAGCTGAAGGCTGAGGTCCAAAGCCACGGTGGGACCATCTCAGACTGGTCCAGCAGCTCAGGAGAGTTCACCCCTCACCCTGCCCTGCCTTTTGTTCTGTAGCACCTTCTCCTGTAAAACCAGTTTTAGGAATCCATCACAGATGTGATGAAGAGTTCGACCATGAGGAGTTCTAACCACGAGGAGTTCTGGGGATGTTACTTGTTTCCTATAATTTCTGCAATATTTGAGACCTTGAGAGAAGGAACTGCTTAAAGAATCATGAAGGTTTGGAATAAACCTCTGATATCATGAAGTCCAACCTTTGACCATCATACCTATCATGAGTGTCACATCTACTCAGGTTTTTTGACACTTATTTAGACAACAAAAGAAGTTATCTTCAGGCAAAGATGCCTTCAGAATTTTTCCCATTACTCTGGAGACTCCTATAAAGTAGTGGACTCTGGAGAGGCCACTACAAAGTTCATGTCACAAATCTTGTGTATTATTCTCTTCCATCACCAAATCCGTCACAACAACACATTTTGTTAAGAAAGGAGAGGAGGAAGAACATCCTGGCACAAAATCTTCCCCAGGTCAGGGTAAAGTCACCCAAACAGAAGTTGGGATGCAGAGAAAACTCGGTCCCACTTTCCTCTGACAAGTCAAAACTGAACAAACAGGAAAATCCAGATGAAGAATAATTTCTGTTGGCAAAACACTCCTATTTATTCCATTGTTAATGCATAAGGAGGGATTTATTTGCTAGATTTGAATTTGATTTTGGAGCATTCAAAGCAAAGCACGCTGAATAATTTAAACCTTAATGTATTTCCCTGAATGGAACATGCTCTCATGAGAGGGGAGCAAAAGAATCAGTTTACATTGCACAAATGGACAGTGGTAAAGAAAGATTTCCCTAAACACTACACGTCAATACAATTCACCATCTCTGCTTTTATAGGAACTACTATAAATCTGCTTTTCATATTTTGGCTAATGTAAAACTCTTGTAGCTGAGCCATAATGGTATTCAATTCTTATGCCTGAATAATTTGAATGGTGGGAAGGAAACAAGGAGCATCCAACATATGGATGAGGAAAGGCAAGACGAGTTCAAACAACAAACCAAAACTAGGAGAGAATCTTAAAGTAGTTCTCAGATACTTTGAGAGTCTGAATTTAGCCCTAAAGTTCTTCAAATCTAATCAATTGCATCAGCATGCAAACTAAAATTCTGTAATTACTGACGAGGGTGATGGCTAACAAGCAATTCTCTCCTTGGGTTCTCACTGCATGCAAACTGAAGCCAAAAATTTCACAGACAAAGGCCTGTTAGTCTGCAATGGCAGAATTGTTGGCTTCTAGAGTCTTTATGTAAAACTAGAGGTGCATCAGGGCAGGAGATGATTTTTACATGTCAGGACAGTAAATAAAATTCAGCCAGAGGAAAGAAAATCCTTTGGCCTGATTAGCAAGTCTGAAGTTTGGCAAGGCTGACACGATGGGAGAGGGAATGAAAAGCATCAGCGAGTCTCTGTTGGAAATTTGAGGCCTCTCAGGTTTGATTTCCCAAATGCCAGAACTCAGGAGTGGGGCACAGCCAACATTTCTAACGTGCAGCACAACCTCTCTCACCTGGAGGAGCACGGTTTGATTTGGGAATGAAAGCACTCAGACACTCCATTATTCCAAATGATATCATTGGTGTGAGATGCAAATTAGTTCATTTGTGGCTTCCGTTGAAGCAAAAGTGCAGCCAAGTGTTTGGACAAGGAGCCAAGGGACAGCAGCAGCACAGCTGTCACAAAAAACCTTCCTTGGTTCAGGACACCACTGGGGGCCCACCAAATTAGGGGCAAGCAGTCAAAGAAGATGCAAAAGAGAGCAAAAACTGACAAGGCCTGGATCAAATCTCCTGAAGTTCCCTGCAGGGAATCTGCTTGGAAAGAGCTGCTGGAAATGTCATCTGCCTTTTATTTAGAATAAAAGGAGTGTTTTTGAGGAGCTCTGGGAAAGGGCAGAGAGTTGGGGTCTGCTGGATCAGTCCGTATCTCACAAACGGGATGGGACCCTGACTGGTTACAGACTCAGGATTTATTATCTGTGTCATACCAGCAAAAAGCAAGAGACACAGAGAAAATAACAACATCCATGCAAATCCAGATCAGAGACAAGATGGCAGCTTATGCAAAGCCTTTTCTACATATTCTTTGAACCAACAGCATAAAAGAAAAGGTGTAAAGTCGTTATACTCTAACCAATAAGAAAAAGCAGCCATGTGGGTTTAACATTAACAAATGGATTTCTATGAACCTCAAACAATACACAGTAATTCTTTATATAAGATGGAAACATTTTCTCTCTTTGCAAAGCATATACCTAGGACTTTCCACATCTCTAGCTATCAATAAGTTCTTGTTCTTTCTTGTTCCTTATGATGAATTTAAATGCATTCACTTGGTTCTTACTTTCCTAGAGAAGGTTTTGAAATTTCCCAGCTTTTCTCAGCTTTATGTCTACTTTCTGGGGCCTTTTTGCACTTCCTGGAGTCTTTTACCTTTTGATATTCCTACAGTGGGGGATCCTCGGTGTGAGCTGCCAGCCCGACACGGCAGCAGATGGGAAACAAGGGAGGGCAGGAATGGGCTTTGCATCCAGGGAATGTCCCACAGGGAATCCTCCTCTGCCCTGGACCAGCCACCCAAGGGGGAGGAACACAGGGCCAAAAAGGCAGCGCCAAATTCCATCCCACAGGAGGGCGAAGGGGAAATTTAAAGTTGCAAAGCCAGAAAATCCTCCTGGGAGGAAATATCTTGGAATGGCTCAGCTGTGAGGGTGTTTAGGGATGCTGCTCCTCGTCAGCTGTAAATTTAGGATACTCCTTTGTAGCAGTTATGTCCCTGTAGTGCACAGGTAAATCCTACAAATACCTCACTCACTGCACAAATATCCTTAAAGCACCCAAACCCCAATTTATTACAGGCTGATTCATTCCAGGAGAAATCCCATCTTGCATTTATTGAGGAAAACCACAAAGAGAAAGAAGACAAAAAAGATCAGCAGTGACTAAAAGGAAAAGCGGATTTTTATCACCCAACAAGTTCTTATGTTTTATCCCGTGCACTCACCACTGAAAATTCAGAATATCCCAAGGTTAACAGGAGGCACTTAAAGCCCTTCTCCCTCCTGTCACAAGAACTCAGCTTTTCTTCCAGATAAATCAAAAGGACATAAACCCACAGGGGAGGTTCCCTCTATCATCTTTTTTCTTTTATTTATTTTTAATTCTGCCTTTCAAGTAGCTTTAGTATTGTTTCTTGAAATATCCATTATCCTTCAGGTCTAAAAGTGAGAAGAAAACTTTTCAACATCCTGATTTATCATTCATGGTTGAAGTTCCTCCAAAGGGAAAGAGTGGAAAATCAAAGAGGAGTTTTAAATAAATTAAATGCAGGTATGTATTTTGAAAGAATATTTTTTTAAAAGCATTCCTTGGGGGAAATCTGGAGTTAAGTGTATTATTTCCTTTTTAAAATTCTTTTAAATTTTAAAATTTTATTTTAAAATTATTTTAAAAAAATTTCTTAGGGATCTCTCATTGTTTCTCTGTAAAGAAATGATGGAAATGTTACTTTGCTTTCAAAGCAGACAAATTAAAAGCACATTGGTCTTTCCATCCAAATTGGTTATTTTACCTACATCACCTCTTTTGGCCAAAATTGTTCTTGAAAATCAAGGACAGATATGGCAATTCTGGTTAAGCTCTACCAATTATAATTAAAACTTTGGTGAGGTTGGAATCAGTGGTGGCTGCATGCACATATTTTCAATTTGAGTAATTGCATATTCAGTAAAATTTCTGACAGACTTTTTAATTAGAAGCAGGCCTTAGAAAGCAAATTTCACGAATAGGACAAATAAATTTCATATGAAAAGGATGAATTAAAGTGATGTAATCCAAACCTCTAAAGCCATTCTACAACTTTATGCAGCAGTTAATCTGCAGCCAACCTCATTTCTTCTAGAAGGTTCTCGTCTAAAGAAACAGAAAGTCCTTCACACCCAAGACTCACCACAAACCACCCAAACTCTCACACAAACAATGCATATTCTCAGACTTTTTAATACCTCATTTTAAGAAGCTCTGCCTAAAATTACAATTTTCACAAAATTCTCATTCTTATTTAGACTGCCCATTTATGCACAAGGAGGTAATTCTCATCTTTTTGGAGGCGCACGACTTCATTATTCCATTTAAAAATGAAAATACAATTACTTTCTACCCAATGCCTGCCAGTCCACTTTCTGCTTAGAAAATATCCTTCAGGTTTGCTGTGTTTTGTTTCATTTTTTGACTTCCCTGGGCAGTTTATTTCCTAAACAAGAGATGCTCTGAGCTCTGATTGGGATCATTTGCTGTGGTCACACCGTGGATGTCGGTCCATCCCATCCCTCTGCTCCCTGCTGGGCTGCTCTGTTTAAAACCTCCTCATTCCTTCCTCCTGCTGCACCACTCCAACATCGACTTGAAATGAGGAAAAAGAGGAGGAAAATAAAGATTTCCAGCTGCTGAGAAGGTCATGGGTGTGAGTGCCAAAGCTGGGGCACATCCAGGGAATGGGAGACACGACAAGAGGAAAAGTTGTGCCAGGAGGGGTTTGGGTTGGATAGTAAGGAAAATTTATACACTGAAAGCAGTGCCAGGCATTGGAAGGGCTGCCCAGGGCAGCAGGGGAATCACCATCCTTGGGAGGGTCAAAAATGTGCGGAGGTGGGGTTAGTGCAGGGCTGGAAGTGTTGGGGGCATGGCTGAGAGGGTTTTTCCAGCCTAAACCATCCATGATTCTGTTTGCTGACTGCTGCCCATCTCAATCTGTCCCCTCACCATCTTCACTTTTCATTTTCCAGCTTTGCAAAATGCCCTTTTCATATATTTTCTCAGAGGCCACAGCTTTAAAATTGTCAAAGCAGTCCAAGAGCTGAAAAATCAAACCAGCACATTACCTCACAGAGCTGCAGTTGCAAATTCCTCCTGTGCCTGCAAAGCCCAAAAACTCCTTTTCACTCTGTTTGTATTTTGTGAGCAGCATCTGAGCAGTTTCATCTCCATTCATACCCCCTTCAGGCAAATAAATATGTGCATATATATACATTTGTCTGTATATATGCATTTATTCACACAGATCCATATTTTAATAGTATTATTTTCTGTTTTACATCACAACCACAATGCTAAGCTGCATTTCAGTTGCTTTTCCACAATTTCCCGGGGTCACAACACACTAAACATGTCCTGGAGAAAAGCTATTTTTCTCTCACCAGGGCACCATCTCCTGCTCTGTCCTTTCAACCTTTTCACTCTGCAGATAACTACTAAAACTTCCAGCTTTATTACAGCTCCTGATGTTCTATGAGCCTGTCTGTCTTCAAGGCTAAAGCAGATGTAGGTTTTTTATTTTTCTTCTTTTAGATATCACTTCTATCTGAAGGTGCTTAAAGTATACTGCCCCAAGGCGAGTGCAGAGCACACCCTGCATCCTTCAGGGTTTTCCATGATGGCTCAAGGTAGTTTTGCCCCACAGTAGAAATAAGTGCAGGATTTCACTTTACTTTTGTACTGATAAGAAAAAGAAAACTACCCTCAAAGTAGGAGAAATAAATCTGAAACTTTTCAGCTGTTGGAACAAGGGACAGCCAGCACAGCTGAACAAGCTGAGCATTGCTATCAGGTGCTATTAACTCGTTTATTTTAATCATAAAACCCCAGAATGGTTTGGGCTGGAAGGACCTTAAAGATCATCAATTCCCACCCCCTTCCACTGTGCCAGGCTGTTCCCAGCCCCATCCAGCCTGGCCTTGGGCACTTCCAGAGATGCAGGAGCAGCCACAGCTGCTCACAGGGAAGAATTTAATCCGTATCTCCAACTTAAAATTCTCTTCTCTTGGTTAAATCCATTCCCCCTTTTCCCATAACCAGTTTCTGATGAACAGTCTAAGCCCCTCCAGACTCTGAAGGCTGCTCTGCAGTCTCCACACAACCTCCTCCAAGCAGGTAAAAACCACAAATTAAGAAGTGAAAGTGGTCAGCAGAAGTAACTCCACAAACTGCCACGTAAAAGAAGCTCCACAAAAAAACCTGTGAGTGCTGAATTGCCACGAACTCTGCTGCAAAACAGCTTTAAGCACCCATTTACAAACAAAACTTTTAGTCACTCACTCTGAGCTGTTCCAGAAGTGATAATAGAGTGACAGAGGTTTGGAGCTGGGGAGGTGATAGGGAAGGAAATGGAACAGCAGATCCTGTGTTATTATCTAAACTAAATGAGATCAGCAATGATAAACCCTGCCTTGGAGGAGAGAGGGGCCAGGACAGAGGGAATTGGGGAATGAGGGAAATGTGATTGAGGTCACCTCCACTTAACCTTTGCCAAGGAGGAAGACACAAGTAAAACAGAAAGCTGTTAAAAAGCAGCAGCAAATGGAAAGTGATTCCACTTGATAAAGTTGCCTAAAGGTCAGTGCCCAGAGCCAGAATAAATCAAATGGGGGAAAAAGGTTTTCCAGTGAGCTCAGACACATGCAGATTGTGACAGGAGGGACTGCACCGGCATGGGATGTTCATGCTGTCATCTCCCAGAGCAGCAGCTCTGATGTTTCCTCACCTTTTGGCTTGGCAGGAGGAGAATGGGAATGGCTGCTGGCATTCCTGGGACTTGGAAGGGCTTTTGTCGTGGTTTGAAAAGACAGGAGTCTGTGAAGGAAGGCAAGAGCCTCCTGTGAAATGGAAAAGGTAAACCCCCTCCCTCCGAATTACCACAATTTTAAAAAAGGCTCTCAGGCAAAGATATGGGAATGGGAATAACAGTTCTTTACTAGGGAAAAAAACCTAAATTAAAAAAAATGTAATTAGTACAAACGAAACTAGTGATGGAGTCAGAAACCTGACACCCTGAGGAGTCAGGGTGTTGGGAATAGTCCAGTGAAATGGTGGCTGCTCCTCCTGGAGGGGCAGATGGAATGCTGCTGGTGATCTCTAGAAGGGTGGGGTTTTCTCTGACGGTCTGGTAGTAGTCGGACCTGGTCTTCCTCTGGGAATTCAGCAGAGAAGAGGCTGCTTCTCTGGGAATCCAGCAAAGTGGCTGCCAGTGTCCCAAAAATGCTGATTTTTTGCAGGTAGGAATGCTTGGCTCCTCCCTCTGGGTGGAGCATCTCAGAATGGCATGATGGAACTTTCCCAGCCATGCAGGGAGTCATTAATGGCCATTAACAGAAGATCTCTCCCTGAGGGAGACATTGTTCTTGGGAGAAATAAGAAAACTGCCCCACCTCCAACAGATGGCAAATAGAATCCATGCTGATCTTACAAGGCAAGACAGCTCTGCACTGCCCCACTGGGCTCCTCACACCAATAATCACTATTAGGCAGCACTATAATATTGCAAACAAAATAAAAAATACACACTCATCCTAATTTCCTTCCAGAGCATAAGATTCCTGCCAAGAGCGGGGTGGTTGTGGCATCAATCTGGGACACACAAACAGTTTTCCCTGACTTTGAAGAAAGGTGGATGAGTCAGAAAGTGAAGTGTCACCCAGCCTAACTATTCCTGACATTGCTAAATATAAGTACATGGAATTTTTTTTTTTTAATTAGTCCTCATTCCAGGAGAAGAGAAATTCCTCTAGAATAGATATTCATGTCCTGAAAAAAATAATCACTGTCAGTTGGAATAGTAGAATTATTGGAATATTTAGTTTTTTAGAAAATCCTCCCAGAAGGAAATAGTTTGGCATGGCTCAGCTGCGAGGGTGTTTAGGGATGCTGCTCCTCATCAGCTGTAAATTTAGGATACTCCTTTGTAGCAGTTATGTCCCTATAGTGCACAGGTAAATCCTACAAATGCCTCATATTCATGTCCTGAGAAAAATAACCACTGTCAGTTTAAATAGTAGAATTATTGGAAGATTTAGTTTTTTAGAAGATGGATATGGTAGCAATAAAAAAAAAATAAAAAAAGAAAATTGTGAGCATGGGCTTTAATCTGTTTCCATGGAGAAATTAATATTACGATCAATAATATAAAAAATCCAAATTAAATCCGGACTCCAATATGCCATTTAAAAACCCACGCAAGCATCTCTGAATCCATCAGCTCTCCCAAATCCCTGTGCAATCCTATCAGCCAGAGCCACTGCACTGCACTGGGATGTTGAGAAGTCAGTTTCAGGCAGATTCCTACTTTTGTTTAACTGGATTGTGCCAGATTGTTTAGAAAAATTTGATAGCAATTCATTAAATGGGAGCAGCTTCATTTTGAGAGTGGGTTTTATAGCACAATATTGCATTGGACTGCAAAGATAGATTAGCTTGAAATTTGTTCTGTAATTAATTCCCTGGAGAGAAATCCATTTGCATGCAAAAAGAAGGGGACTTAATTAATGGCCAAATATATTTAAATTGATATATCAGCTACTCACAGACAATTGGAGCTTCAGTCCTTATTGAGAGCCAGCACAGCACTGAGGAGCGTTTTGTAAAATGGGAAAGGAAGAAAAGTGAGTAAAAACTGATCCCTTTGTTGGGATTCCAGTAATTCCCTGGATATGGGATAATTGATACTGATGGTGATGGAAACTGGACTGGATGGGGCTTGGAGCAAACTGGCCCAGTGAAAAGTTCCCTGCCCATGGCAGGGGGTTGGATCAAGGTGATTTTTAAGGTCCCTTCAGACCCAAACCTTTCCATGATTCCATAATTTTCAGTAATTACTCGGTCACAAAAGGAAGGCATTAGTTAAAAATTAATAATAATTAATGCTAAAGACACAAAAGGTAAATTCAGGTAGGTGGAGTTGAACTGTTCACTACTGGAGCTCCTAAACACAAAGAATCAGCCACCCAACAAGGGAATCTTCTCATCTCCCGCTGCATTCTGTACAAACTCAAATTTGGGATTTAGGGATGTCCTGACAAAGCCGCAGATGGGAATGTCCCATAGGAGACTCCCCTAAAAGCTGGAATTCACTAAATGCCCAGGAATTGTACAGGTTTTAGGACTGACAAGTACGGGATTTGGCGACGTCAAAAAAAAAAATGGAATTGCTTTTCTGAAAAACATTCTAAACCTTTGGTCTGGAGACAGACTGGGACAGAAAGCTGGGCTTGTCCAGCCTGGAAAAGAGAAGAATCCAAGGATCTCTTAAGGTGGCCTCCAGCACCTGAACAGGGCTCATAAAAAAGAGAGAATTTTCCATGAGGAAATAGTGACAGGAAAGAGGAACATTTTTAAACTAAATGAGGATTGAGGTTGGATATTAGGAAGGAATTGTTCTCTGTGAGGGTGGGGAGGGGCTGGGATGGGATTCCCAGAGCAGCCATGGCCACCCTGGATCCCTGGAAGTGTCCAAGGCCAGGCTGGACAAGGTTTGGAACAGTTTGGGACAGTGGAACAGCGGGGGGTTGGAATGACTACAACTTCCAGAGTTAAATATTTCCCAGAGCTTCCCTGAGTCTCCTTTTCCCCACCACAAGACCAGAGGCATTCATGCAGTCTGTCGCTTGGAATGTCTCTCTTCAATAATTAACACAAATACTTAACTTTCAGGGATGTTTGCATGTCATTCCTTGTCACATGAATAGTAGAGTGAGGTGCTTGCAGGGCTGTGTTTGAAGATGCTGCTGAGAAACTTCCAGCAGCCATGAATAAGAGATTGGAGCATTCATATTTCATGAGAAATAGGCAGGGTGTCCATCCCTGCTCCTAAAGTCAATGTTCACTCTGAACAGGACTTGAAGCCAATTGGGCTGAGACAACAGAGCCCAGGGTCTGTCTGGACAGCCTCATCCACAGGGAGCACAGAGAAATATTCAGCTTGGAAAAGATCTCCCAGATTGAGTCCAAGCTGTGATCGATCCCCACCAGAGCACGGAGTGCCCTGTCCAGTCACTCCTTGGACACCTCCAGGGACTTTCCAGAGTTCCCTGGACAGTCTGTTCCATGTTTAAAAACCCTTTCCATGCAGAAATTCCTGTTGATGTCCACCCTGAGCCTCTCCTGGCCCAGCCTGAGGCTGCTCCCTCCCCTCCTGTCCCTGCTCCCTGAGAGCAGAGCCTGACCTGAGGCTGTCCCCTCCACAAGGTCCCCCCTGATCCCCCTTTTCTCCAGGCTGAGCCTTTTCCCAGCTCCCCCAGCCTCTCCTGGTGGTCCATTCCCTTCCCCAGCTCCATTTCCTTCCCTGGACACTCTCTAACACATAACAACCACCTAAATTATAAGGCTTTTTTTTGTGTGTGTGTTAATCTAAACTGAAGACCTTTGTTGACCTAGAATCAGAAGTAAACCCTGCCTATGGTCTGCCACTGAATAAACCAAGTTAAAACTAGCTTCACGTAGAAATTTGTATCATATATATTTCCTTTAACAGCAGCTATAAAATTGGTGTTTGCTGGCAGGTCAATGGGCTGATTTTAATCTGTTCACATCAATGCACTTTGCATCTCCCCATTCTCCAAGGAGCCATTCCCTGGTTTGCATTCCAGTAAACATTTGCATTACACCAGGCCTGTAAAATTCAGTGCTGTGGGCTCTGGGGGAGGCACTCAGCTCCTGTCCCTGCAGCTCCAGAATTCCTGGATCCCCACCTGGATGTGCCTGGCTCTGCAATTCCACATCCCCTGTGCTTCAGGGTGGATTTTATTCACTTGGTACCTCTGGTGTTTACGAGTTGGCATTTGGCCACTTCTTGCACTTCCAGCTTGAGCTAAATGAGAAAAGTTTTCCAGCACTTTCTGCAGTTCCAGCTTGAGCTAAATGGGAAAAGTTTCCCTTCCACAGAGATTGCTGTGGGGTTTGGGCTCCTCGGAAAATTCGAATTTCCAGTCTCATATGGCAAATAGTGCCAGGATTCAGGCTTTTGTAAAATCTAGAAACTCAACACATCCATAGCCTGTACGAGGGGCATGTCACAGCACAGCAGGGACATTTGGGAAGGACAAAGGGAATTTTCAGGAATGTCTGCATTGGCATATCCACGTAATTTCTCCAGCAGTGAGCACACAGTAAGCACAGGTGTGTAGGAACAGCGTAAGGAGAAAATGCACTGAACACATCTGAGGACACTGGGAAGGTGCAGGTGGATACTCCAGGATTCTGTGCTTCCATCCATGGATACAGCACTCTCCAAAGGTCCTCCTGATGCCTTAAGTATTAGCTTTTAAATTTTTAGTTTGCACTTCTGAGCTTCACATTATGGGATGGTGAGCTCTCCTCACAGAGCAGGGACACAAAACAATTCCTGCTCCAGCTGGGCACCAAGGACAAATGATCCAAACCTCAGCCCAGGAGCACAAACAGCGTGGGCTGGAGAGAGAAAAACAAGCAGGGTGGGACTGATGGGCTGGAGCTGGAATGGGACAATGAACTCCAAGGTGCCAATGGAGCAGAACTGATCCCAGGGAGAGCCCCGGGAGCGCTCGTGCATTTTGGGACCATTTTGGGTCATTTGGGTGCAGCCCTGGCTGGGCTCTGGTGCTGCCCAGGGTGGATCCATGGAGGAGATCCTTGAATAAATCCCTGCTTTGTTCTGGGACTCTGCCCAGCCTGTGCAAGGCATCACTCCCATTGCTTCCCTCAGTCCCTCAGCTTCCAGACGTGACCTCAAACTGGGATCTGCAGTGGGATCACCCGGACCTGACCCCCACTGTCCCTACAGAATCCCATCCCAGTTCTCACATCCCTCCCCCACCTCCCAGAAAAGCTTTTTGTCTCTTCTCGTGAACTTTCTAACCAGCATTTGGTAACCTTTAATTAGCAAAAGCTCAGAGCTCGGAGCTCAGCAGCAGCTTTTCCTCCAGGCACATCTGCCCTGGAAATTGCAGAGTAAAAGAAGTGCAGAGCTGGAAAGATGCAATTATTCACCAGGGAAGTGTTTGAAGCCAAAAAGATCTGGATGCACGTTGGTTTGATATCACTAAATGACAAGGCAATTTTTAATATGAATTGTGAATCACCCTCACATGGGCCTCCTGACTTAATTTCTCTTTTGTTTAAGCAGTGCTCATTTCAAGCAAGTGAGTCACGAGGTGAGGTCTGGCTTTGAGGCAGGAGAAGTCAGGGAAAATTCCCCCCTGCAGCTCGTATCCTCAGGATCAAAAGCAAGGATCTGCTTTCCTGGTTAACACAAGGCTGAACAGAATTTTTTTGTATGCAATTAAGTGGATGATAAATTGCTGCTGATCTGTGAAGAGGCAAAAGACAAAGGTCTATTATCATAATTGACAGTGGTAAAAACTAGTTTTGATTTCTAAGTCTAAGCTACCCAATCAAAGCTTGAAATGGAGGAGAAATGCCTCTTATTAATTGATGGACAGGGGAATTATCATTTATCTGCATGATTTACCTGCATCAGTGCCCTGTGCCTGGCTAGGTCATGCTCCACCTGCTTTGCCCTAAAAAAAAACCACTAATTTTTCTCAATGCCCTCCATTTCCATGTGATACAGCCTAATAGAAGATCCATTGCAATGAAATATAGCATCAAAATGTGGAATTCTGCATGTTCTCATACAGAAAAGAAAAACACTTCAATCAGTACAAGGTGGGTTTTTCCTCTGCAATTTTTAAAACAGAACGTGCAGCTATACATCAAGAAAAGGAAACACAATTTCCTCTTTCGGCCAAAATAACGTAAAACCCAAATATTCCACAGCAGCTGGTGAAAAACTGAAAACAAAACATTCTACATGAAAAAATAAAAAAAAATAAAAATAAATAAAAGGAAAAAAGAAAAAAAAATCCTCTGGTTAGCACAGAAAGCAGCTCTGAAAAGTCCATTTTCCACGCACAGCCACACATCCACTCCTCAGCCCCTCCAGCTGCCAATTCTCAGGTCTTTGACTTCTTTCTCTGCTCTTAAGAGACAGCAGCCAGATGGCCAGAACTGAATCTCGCTCCCAGCAGGGCGAGGGAATGGCAGTACCTGCTCCCTCCCAGGGCTCCAGGCTGGCAGCAGATGCTGCCTGTCGCAGAGCTGGAGGCCCAGCTAGCAGAAATCTTGGAGAAAAGCACGGGCTAACTGGGAAAAGATGGCATTTTGTTGAAGGAAATTCAAAGGCACCCTGCTTTCCTTGCAGTCTCCTAACAGCACAATGAAATCAAACCCAGGCACATCAGTGTTTAGCTCATGAGGCAGAGCTAAAGGGGAAATTAAGGATGGGAGTTACAGTTTTAGGCTAAATTCCGCAGGAAGAAAGCAAACAGGGCTGGGCAACATTTTTAATTGACACAAGTAACTCACACGTATTTGCTCTCCACTCTGGGATAACTCATGGCTTCAGGCTGGGCTTAATTTTCCCCTACTGTGCAGCCTCAAATTGCACCAGAGGAGGTTCAGGTTGGGCACCAGGAAGAATTTCTTCCTTGAAAGGATTTTTAAAGACTGTGCGGGGCTGCCCAGGGAGGTTTGGAGTGCCCATCCCTGGAGGTGGCACTCAGAGCTCTGGGCTGGGGACAAGGTGGGCATCAGGCACAGCTTGGACTCGATCTTGGAGAGCTTTCCCAACCTAAATAAATCTGGGATTCTGCATCAGCAACCTCTCTGTGTAAAAAATGGGTGTTGCTTTTCCCTTCCTTGGTTTCCAAGTTAATTAACTGGGGCTCCTGCTCTCAGCAGGACCATGTGAAACCATGGGATGCACACCAGCCAGGAGGAGCTTTCCAGGAGGTTTTTTCCAGTGCTGGGGATGCAGCTGCTCCTGCCAGAAGGAAAACAAATATATCCTGACCTCTGTGGCTGCTGCTTGATCTCTGTTCCTCATTTGTCCCCTGCTGTGGTTCCACTGTCCCAGGCTCTTCCAAACCCTGTCCAGCCTGGACTTGGACACTTCCAGGGATCCAGGGTGGCCACAGCTGCTCTGGGAATCCCATTCCAGGCCCTCCCCACCCTCACAGAGAACAATTCCTTCCTAATATCCAACCTCAATCCTCATTTAGTTTAAAAATGTTCCTCTTTCCTGTCACTATGTCCTCATGGAAAATTCTCTCTTTTTTATGAGCCCTGTTCAGGTGCTGGAGGCCACCTTAAGAGATCCTTGGATTCTTCTCTTTTCCAGGCTGGACAAGCCCAGCTTTCTGTCCCAGTCTGTCTCCAGACCAAAGGTTTGGAATTTTTTTCACAAAAGCAATTCCATATTATTTTTTAACCCTCCCTGGAAGGCACCAGCAAGACAAGCCCAGCCTGCAGAGCTCACGTGGCCAAAAGAGGAGTTTGGATCACAGACAGGAGAGAGGATCCATCCCCTGGAGCAGGAGGCAGGAAAAACCAGGGAAAAGGAGGGGTGTGAAGGGAAAACACATCGAGGTCTGGAAATGGACTTTATCTACACAAAGTGCTGAGCTCAGCCCCACTGACACTGACTGAGGCACAGCCCTGGAACTTCAGGGCTCTGGGGGATCAGAGATGCACAGACACGGAGCCCAAGGACCCCCAGACCCCTCCTGGAGAGCTGAGGGCACATCTGGGCACTTTGGGAATTCAATGTGGCACACACCTGTCTAAAGAGAGCTGTGCTGTGCTCAGCATCATCAAATGGACACAAACCCAGAAGAGAAAGCAAAGAATCCATCATCCTAACATTTAAATGTTGATTTCTTCAGTTTTACCTCCAATACCTCATTTTTGTAGCATTCCCAGTGCTGTCATGGAATCACAGAATGGTTTGGGTTGGAAGGGACCTTAAAGATCTCATTCCAACCCCCTGCCATGGGCAGGGGCACATTCCACTGTAACAAGACCCATTCAAGCTGGATATTCACAGAAAAGATCCAAGAAGGTAGAAATTACCAAAATAAATATAAAAGGATTCAGAAATCCCTAAAGAAGGATTTCCTTTGTAATTTTTCCTATTAAAAAAAAATACATCTTAAACCATACTTGAAACCAGACAAATCATTCTGGGTATAGCATCTGATCCACACTTAATTATGAATCAATTAAGATTCACAAGGCCCACTCCTTCCTTTTGAAGGCTGTTTTCCAGAATTACCAATATTTTCCATAGAAGGACATGATAAATAGCATAAGTAGAAATTCACCTGGCAAGTTATTCAAATAAAGGAAGTCACCAGACTGTGGAAATGACAGGATTTTAGAATAATAAAAATAAATTTTACAATTTCCTCCTTCAGGGGCAGTGCTCCCAGAGCTCATTCTTACCCCCTTCCCTCATGACACTGCCCTATCCAAATCAGAGGTTAATTCCCATTTTTAGGGAATTCATCTGCAATTCATGCAAAGAAGAAGCCTTGAAGAAGCCATTTAGGAGCTAGTAACAGAACAGGAACGTGTTTGCCAAGACATTTCTCCTGCTAAAGGAGGCAGAATCCATCGTAATTCCAGAGTCTCCATCAGCTCCATCCATCTCTGCTCCTGCTCATCCCACAGCCCACCCCTGCAAATCCCATTTTCCCCCAGGGTCTTTCATTACAGGTGATTTGCAGGTGGAAAAAGTGGTGGGTGGGGGTAAAAATGAGTTCCCAGCACCAGCAGGGCTGGAAGTTCCCACTCTCCATGGAAATTTCTGGCTGCTCTGCCCCCATGGAAGGAATTCAATGACACAAACATCCTGAATTTGTACCAAAAAAGCCCAGATTGGCTTAAATTTGTACTTTTGCACACTTCAGTGGCATCTGCTAAACTGCCAGGCTC
This sequence comes from Lonchura striata, assembly GCF_050655825.1. Classification (NCBI taxonomy): domain Eukaryota; kingdom Metazoa; phylum Chordata; class Aves; order Passeriformes; family Estrildidae; genus Lonchura; species Lonchura striata. Next base: position 29,412,431 of record NC_140711.1, read on the forward strand.
CCAGACATCCGCCTGCCCACATCCCTCATGGTCAGGTGCGTGCTTTAAAGCCAAATATTTCATTTGAAGCTTTAATATCCAAAAGTATGACTCTGCTCCAGATGTTGATGTTTTCTTTGGGAACACCCCCAGAATTTTTGAGCCATTTCATGGAAAAAGGTCCCTCTACATCTGCACACCAGCCAGAGCAATTAGGGACGCAGAGCCACCACTGTATTCAAATGAAAGGCTGCAATTAAACAAATGGATTTCAGCCCTCAGGAAACTAAGTTACCATGGAGACAGACAACAGGAAAACAAACCTCCAGCAGCCCCTTTTGCAGATGGGCACTGGTGTTTTACCAGTTGGTGCAGAATGCTTTGGAGGCTCTCAGCAATGTTACTTTTGTTTGAATAATAACATCATCACGTAGATTTGTCACCCCCAAGTTTTTCCTTCTCCATCCATCATTAATCTTTTAACCCACCCCATCACTTTTTTTCGCTGATACAACCCCAAAACTCTGCCCTCTCTCCAGCACCACCTCGACTTCTGCAGCCTTTGGTGCCCAATACCACCAAGGACCTTCTGGTGTTTTGTTTTGCCTCTTGTCCCCACTGAAATCATGGTCACCAGCACTGAGATTTTCCTTGAAAAGGCTTGGAAGAGCCACCCTCAGCCTTTGGAATTATCCTCTGTGGGTGTTTGGAGTCAGCAACTCCATCATGCCTCGGCACTGAACCAAAATACAGGAATAAAAAACCTTAAATTGGGGATATACAAGACAACATCTGCTAGGCAATGATCTCCAATCAAATTTGGAGGAGCACTTGGAGGACATTCACCCCTTCTCTTGAGGGAAACCTGCTCAGATCACCTCGCAACGCTATTACAAAGTTAATTAACTACAAATATCTACCACACAACACACAACTACATAAATATTCCAAACCTGGGGCAAAACACTGACCTGCCAAACCCCTCAACACAGGCACTCTTTAGACTCCAGCCTGTTGTCATGGGCTGATTAACTTTTCAAGGAGGTATTAATGGTCCAGCCTCTTGATTTTTCACTTTTCAGCTCTGTTGCCTCTCAGCCTTGTAAGCCTATTATTGGATTGCTTCAAAACCTATTTACCTCTGAAGCCTCAAAATCCCAGCTGTCAGGCAGGAAAAGACATTTAGCAATTAATTTAATCCTGGCCAAGACATCTGTCGAGGCAAAGGGCAGAATATAGAGATGTTTAATATTCCTGTTCTAGCGTTATCAGAAATACAAAATACAGGTTGCAACACTGAAGTTATCAGTCTAAAGACAGCGTTTAGTGAAGACTGTGCCAGGCACAGCTTCCAAAGGCTCTCCTCGACTCCATTAAAAGCAGTGTTTTTTCATCCAAAGGGAAATACCTTGTTTGATACATTCGTGTACAGAAAAGGCCACAGCCTAAACCATAATTTTCTTCTGTTGTTTTTACCAATAACACTCAGACTTGCAGTGCTCTTTGACAAAGAATCAAAATGCTGTGGCTTTACAGCGTTTCCAGGCTCTGAAATAACTCACTTCCATCACTTCCCCAATTTTTGGCAATTCCAACAAACCCTAGCACTGGCAGCCATCGGAGCAAGAGGTAAGGCCACCTCTCTGGATTTTTTAATTGAACTGGACTTTCCCCTCCATGCTTCGAAATGTCAAGGCTGGAAAATCACAACAATTCACTTGCAACTGTCCTGAAAGCATCATATCCCAGCTCTATGCTCGGAATTCTTTGATTTCTGTCTTCTGTCCCAGCCCTGAAGCTGGTGAGCTCCATCAGATCTGTTATTCCTGATCTCACGTGCAATTCATCTGCACTTCCTCGGCTCCAGCCCGGACTGAGGCAGAGCAGGTGGTCCCTCCACGCTCCTGCCTGTCCTCTTCCAGCTCCAATGTGCATTTGACCATGCCCTGCATGAAACTCGGCTTGGGAAAAGAGTTTAGAGAAAGCCTATTTTATTTCCCAGCCAGCACTGCAGGAATAACCCAATGTTCCAGTGAGGAATCCCAGCTTCCCTCTGATACACTTGGAGGGGCAAAGCAGAAATGAAATTTAAGCTCTGGCTTAAATCCATATTAAAACTTTGGTCAGTATTTGCTTTAAACATCTTTTTGTGTTGTAAAAACCCTGTTATTATATCATTTATTAACTTATTAAATTGCCTTGGAATGTTATATTTGTGATTATCATCACCTTTTAAGGTGAGAGGTTGACTGATGTGTCCCTGCCTTCATCAGGTGACTTTCCTCTGTGGTGACACTGTCGAGGACAAGGACTCCAAACTCTTCAACTTGAAAAAAATTGAGGGGTTCCACCCATCAGATCAGCTTTTAAGCAGCTCCTCTCCCATATTTCTTTTTGCCCCAAGAAAATCAGTTAAGGAAAAGATCCAACCTCAGCAGTTTCCACATTCAGCTTTGCCTTCAGTTCACTCATTACGGAACATCCGCAGGTTTTCCTGGGAATGGGACCCTGGAGAGCCCCGAGCCCCCAGCAGGATCCAGCCCAGCTCCCTCTGGGGGTGTCGGAACTCAAAACATCCCTCAGACATTTTTGGAGGTTCCAGGCCCAGCTCAGAAGCATTTGAGACCCTGGCAAGCAGCTGCAAACAGCTGTGATTTTGGGTTTGAACCATGGGATGATTTACCAACCTTGCAGGGAGAACAAGAAGTCACAAAAGTTTAGATATTAGAGTAGAAGCAGTCACAAAGTAAAGGGAAGAATTTCTGAGTGCTGTACAGGGGGTTTTGGCTTTGTACATGGGGGTCAGAGGTTTTAAGATGGATTTGGGATTTGGGCCTGCCCTGTCCTCCCTCTTTCTCCTTCCTCACCTCCATGTTCTTGGTGATGTTGGCACTCACAGATTGGTTTAGAGTAGAAAATCACCATTTAATATAGGTAATAGGCATTGGGGAAAACTGTAAACATGTAACACGTAATGTACCATATAAAAGACAGCAGCAGCCCTGGGTGGGAGAGAAGAAGCAGTCGGGGTCAGAGAGGATGTCAGGGTGTGTGTGTGCCTCTGCCTGAGCTCTGAGCAAACCACAGCAGCCCAAGGAGAAAATCTTTTAGATAACTTGCAATAAACTGCCTTGAGACTGGACAACTGAAGACTATTGAGCCTTTTTTTTGGAAGCTCGGGTTGGAGGAGAGATTTTTCCACCACATGGAGCCACCCCCGACCTAGGGTGAGCTCTGGCATGGGGGGTTCCTGGTCCAGCCAGGGCCACCAGCATCCATCAGCTCCTCGCTCCCGTCCCGGCCAGTTCCACGTTCTGCCCGTTTGCTTCCATGACAAACGGAGCTGCCACGGCCTCCCTGGGCCTGCAGAGGGGAGCAGCACCTTCCAGACAACTGCCTTTTTGAATGCTGAGCTAAATTCAGTTTGTTTTAGGTTTTTTTTACTCTCACTGTGTAATAGACTCTTCAGTTTCCTGACACAGATGTCACTCCTTGAGTAAGGAACACACAAAGGATGGGAGCTGGTGTCACCAGTTTTCATTTGGATAACAAGTCTCATTGCCTAAAAGACCTTTATTAATTCAAAAACCACTTTCAAAAGCACCAATACTGAAAATGTTATCGAACTGCATTACTAGCCCAGAAAACAGTGGGGTTTATATTCAAACACCTGAAAGCAGCTGCAATTTCTGTCAGTATTTTCCTTTGCCACAATCACTGGAGTTCTTCAGGGAAGTCACCACTGACCCCCACATTGTCACCTCAGTCTTGCCCAGAGTCACAAAATGCTTTAGGCTGGGTGGAACTTGGGGAGTTGTCACATCACCCTGTCCAAGCAGGACTGGGAAAGCCAGAGGGATGGGGATAGGATTCAAGTTTGGGACACTTCCAGGAAATGAAGGCTGCAGTCACCACTCCTTTTCCTCCTATTCCAAGAATTTCTTTTATTTGGTCCTTCAGACATGGCTGCAGAATTGTCCTTTGTGTTGTAATCCTGCTCAGTGAGGGTTTTTTTGCTGGAATTTAGGAATGTTTCCTATTAGTCATGTATATTTATCTCAGACCACTGGAAGCCATTACACACACAGATATTTTCATGTAGGCACTTCACCCTTCTCAATTCCATCTCTATTTTATGGTGCTGTTTATAGCAAAACCAGATATCGATTCCATCCTAGTTCACTTTTTATATTAGCAATATGAGCTGGCTTTACACTGGAATTAATCTGAATTTTCACTAAAAATAAAACCCTTCCCATTTCTACACTACCCAGGAGAGAAATATGCTCACCTGCAAATCCACCAGATGCAGAGGAAAGAGAGATAAGGCACAACTCAATCTTAATTTTGATGGAAGATTCAGATTTGCTCTGCATTTCATAAACAGAAGGCCCTGGGAAATCCTAGCAGCACTCCGGATCAGGGAGGAGAGGAGCAGAGGGGAAAGTATAAGCTCAGACTGGGCTCTGAAAATATGAACATCAAAATCAAATACTCTCACAGAAAGTGATGCTTCAAGGATGACAGAGAATCTTCAAAAGCCATCACATTGCTTCACAAAATTACACCAAGCAAAGTCATTTCTTTGTTCACTGTTCATTTTACACAGAGAAAATTCTCTCCCTGGCACTGAGAACAACAAATCTCACTTGTCCAACCACAGCAGAGCTCAAAAACTGGAAGGGCAACAAAGCCCTTTGGTTTGGTCAGAATGAAGAAGCCCAAGGATCTATAAACCAGTGTTAGGAAGATTTGCACTTCTGCATTTCCAGGTGTATTTGCTGTCAGGATAGGTTGGTATCCACAATGCTCAGCCCTGAGAATTCCTGTCCCGGCTGGGAAAGGAAATACAGTTTATTATAAGAATTTGAAGTGCAAAAATATGCAGAAAAGTGTGCAACATTTTCATCTTCACCCGTTATTTCTCCACTTGGATTTTCCCCTGTACATTTTTCTGGCTGGCTCCACAGGTTCATGTTCTTTTTTGCTGCAGGAGATGCAACACCCATGGGCTTCAACATTCCCACACTCCAAACCAGCAGCACTTTCACAAATGACTCCACATGGGAGATAATTTCTTATTTCAAAACCAACTCTGAAGCCAGTGCTGGAAAAAATCTTTCGAGAGCAGATTCTGTCAAGGCATTCATTGGTGAAATTCAATAATGATACTCTGTTCATCTCAGTGTTTTGATTAATTGTATACCTGGGTAATTGCATGTTTAGATGATTGATATCAATCATGATTGAAATGATTAGAAGTATTTTTCTGTCTCTATCAAACCTAAAGAAATTAATTGCTACCAATGAAGCATTTCCACCCCAACTTCTATTATGCATAATAGTGATTATTTTACCTCTTTCTGTCCTAAAAACAAAGCACAAAACAAAGATATATTTTATATCTCTGAATTATTTTTGCATCTTTAAAGGTAAAAAGGAGAATTTTATTTCCTTGTGTCCTAACTGGTGATTCCACCTCTGCTTTTCTGCCTCAAAAACTCACACAGCTCATCCTGCTCTGGGTGTTGCTCAGGCACTGTTTGGGAAGGTAAACTCCATTTTCTGTCTTATTTCACCCCAAAATTAATTGTAAATACTCCACATCAATTCCTGATATCTCCCTGCCTGCATTTGGGACCTCAGAGGATCATTCCCACACAGGAATCTTCCTGGGGGTGCCGAGATGCACAGACAAAACCCTCTGGATGACCTGAATTATCCTCTCTTGGCTGGAATTTACACTGGCTTGGGGAGTGCTAAAAATCACAGGAATTCACAAGCCAAATTAGCATTCCTGTGATCACGGTGTGCAGCAGTTTTAATGGACTGCCTGATTTTCCCAAAATGAGACCAATTATTTTCACAGGTATTTTTCAGCACAATCTACCCAAGCTAATAAATCCCCACTTCCCAACTAAACCAAACCTTCATTTACCACAGCTTCTGAAGGGCTCTCTATCTATTTTTGTTTGAAACTATGATTTCTATTTTCAAGACCCACCATTTGTTTCCGGCGTTTTCCTTTCAGGCAATTATTTCAGTTTGATCCTGGATGTAAAATGTTAACATTCAATAAGACCTTTCCTAAATGGGCAATTTATGCTGCTTTATTCATTTTGTAAAACTGTAGAGAAGCTGAGGAACGAGTCATTTATATGAAGTGGTAAAATTTAGGCTGCTGTTAGCAGGTTATGGAGCAAATAAATCTTAAAAAAAATTAAAAACACATTTATGAAATTCACAGAAATCAAGAGGCTGGATTTATAAGAAAAATTATAGATGTAATCTTGTAATTCTCCAAGAAAGTTTGAGTGAACAGGACTATGGATACACATAAAGTCCATTAAAGCATAAAGGTTATTTAAAAGGGTAGGAATTACTCTACTGTCCCAATTTTCTGGCAAAAATTAACAAAAACTGAGCTATTTGCTGTGTAGCTTTTGTGGCTTGTTTCCTTCTGACTTTCCAATCCTACCAAGAAATTCCCAGGGAGAAGAGGATAAATGTGACACCACAACAAATCCATTCAGGAGAGGGTCTTTCAGCAGGGAATATTCAGCTCTGATCTACCAGCCCAGCCACCAAATCCTCCAGCTCCAGTTGTCACGTTTGGAAACATACCCGTGTTTTGGGAGAGTAAATTTGGCATAATTAGCATTAAAAATAACGTTAGGTGATGCTAACATCAGGCAATTATCCCTTTGAACAGCTGTTAAATAGTGTTAATTGGCTGCTATGGACTCCAGCTTCCCGGGTTTTCCAAACCAACGCTTCCATAAACACGCAGCAATTACCCAAAAACTGACGCCGGGAAGAATGGAAATGTCAGAAACTCTGCTTGGAACAAGGGGCTGGAATTAAGATTTCAGGATGCAGCTGTAAAATTGATTCGGTTTTGCCAGCTGAGCCAATTATAATAGAGAAGCACTTCCCCATTACACTAAAAAAATCTTGGAATACCTCAGGATGGCCAGCAGATCCTTCTATCCCATAAATCTGTCATCACTACTGACACATATTTGAGCAAAAAGTCACGAATCCAACCAAAATTGATTTGTTGAACACAGAGGCATCACAGATTTTTTAAGTGTTTAAGTTTCTGGAATAATGGCTAAAAAAAATACTAGGGAGAATCAAAACCAGAGGTTGGTGCTTATAAGGGGTTCCCAGTTCAGCTCATTCCCATGGAATTTACTCCACTTCCTACCCCCAAACTTTCACTTCACAGATATTTAGATATCAATTGCAAACCCAGATTGTAGCCAAGGGTTTAAAATCAAATCGAGCTGCATTAAGACTTTCCAGATCTCCAGAAAGCAACTAGAATTTGAATATTTTTATAAGGACAAAGCAAGTGGAAAAGCAGGAAAAACTCTCAAAGAAAAAGAAAAGGAGCAGAAGGAGCTTGACTGTAAAAACCCATTTTTGTCTGACTCATTAAGGCAATTTCAGTACAATCAGCATTTTTGTTGTAATTCAGACACTTCCATTAAATTAATCCTCCAAAGCCCAAATGAAATAACATACAGAGAAATAATATCACTCCAATTAATAGCAAGGGGATTTTTAAAATCATTTCTATGTGGAATTTATGACTCATTATTGCAGTCGGGTGTGGAACCCCATTCTTACAGGCCAAACCTCTTTTTAGTGCTACCAAAACCTGCACGGTGACCACAAAAGTAAATATCTAAAAATCTGAGGAGGCTCTTAAATTTTAACCAGATATCCCAAGAAATTAAAATGTAAAAGGAAAAAAAAATCAAATCTTCCTTCATAAACTTATTTTTCTTACTTTGTTTTTGCCCAAAACCATTAAATATTAGCCAGAACAATCTACAGGCCCAGAGGAAGGCTTCTAGCTCTGGGACTGTGTCTTCAGTTAGCCAAAGTTTTCCTGGATTGTGATGCCATTGGTGAATTGATTTTTTGATAAAGTTTTATTGTTCATGGAGTGACAGGAGAGGAGAAATGGCTTCCCAGAGATTGATGGAATATTGGGAAGAAATTCCTCCCTGCGAGGGTGGGGAGGACCTGACAAAGAGTGACAAGAGAAGCTGTGGCCACCCCATCCTTGGAAGAGTCCAAGTGTCCAAATTTCTGATTTATTCCCCCTGAAATCCCCAACAGATCAAGGAATTAAGCAGCCAGAGATGAGTTTTGCAGTTAAATTTTCTATTTACTAATTATTCCTCCATGATTTTTGTGGAGCCAGCGCCCACTCACAAGTATTTGCAGCAGCTCCCCCAAATCACTGCTCCTATCAGGTCCTTACAGCTACTGATGGGTTTGGGATTGCTTTTCCAGCAGCCAGAGCTGAATTTTAAGCAGGAATTAGTGGAAAAAGCCACAAACAAAGCCACAGCAATAAAGGCTTGTGTATATTCATTTTTTACCCGTGTGTTTCTGATTTATGACCGACCAACGTGATTTAAGCTAATACCAATTTTGCAATGCAGTGTCAGACAATAAAGCTTTGCCATTTCACTCTGCCCTGATGTATAATCCAGTAACAATCACCGGAGACTCGAAATCACCTTTTCACCCAGCAATTTCAATACAAGCCAGGAGATTGGCCTGTGACTGATGTCCCACACAGCAGGAATTCCTCATGAGGACACTCTGAATAGCTGGGTGAACATATTTTGTTGGAAATAAGCCTTCAGCCCCTGCCTAATTCAGTCGTGGTGCCATTTGAGTAAAGCACTTCATTTCTCCCCCCTCCATTGATGGATTTCTTTGCACATTCTGCTTTCTCCCCTTGTTTCTAAAAAAGCTTTTCCATCACCACGAAATCTGCATGAACATCTTCACCTCTGCTGGTCATTTCTGCAACCCTTCCTGAAGGTTTCATGGAGATGAATGATTTGTGCAAGGGAAATGTTTTATTCATGTTTGAAAATGACCCAGATGAAATCTAAAATAATAATTCAGCCCTCCTTGTTTTTAAGGAGGAGGTTATAACTCGGATTTAACTGGAAGGTTTTTAATAATTGCTGGTGACAAATAATTTTCTCACTGGAACCTATTTATAACTTCTCTGTGGATAGGACTGGACTCAAATGCTCTTATTTTAATAGCCATGAAGGTGTAAGGAATGTCATTTCTGAGCTTTCTACTGAAGACTTCACTCTCCTTGAATCTATATCCACATAAAATCTGTATGTACACAAGGCAGGGAAATGGATTAACAGTTCCTCTACTGTAAAATCACTGATTACTGCTCCTGGGAGGCACCCAAATATTTGAGTGACATCAACCAGACTGGCTCAAGGAGCAATCCCCACAATGCCAACCATGGGAAGGACTTAAAAACATCCACAAGATGATTTTCTTTCCAGTCATTCAATTATCTTTTCCAGCTTTTCATGTACAACTGCCCTGTACATGAAAATCCAATATCTTGGTGCAGAACTAGAAAATAATTACAAAGTATTAACAAGGAATTGCTTTTCCCTCTGTTAGCACCACATTCCAGAGCCAAGCTAAGCAGGAAAACAAAACTTCTTCCCAGATTTTTAGTGGAGGAATTTACCTGGCGTTCCCAAAACTATCTTCCCTTTAAAACAAATATTAACATAAATATTACTGGTCTTTTTGGGCCAGTACTTTCTTAGTCCTAATAGTATCAGATTCTAAATTTAATCTAGGATTTTTTTTTTTAACCAAAAAAACTTTTTTCTTACTTAATAATTTTTTTGGTGTAAAAATCTCACATGAAACACACAAGACTCAGATCACAGATAAGAAGAGCACCCTCCTAAAACCATTTAATAAGAAATATTTCTAACAAATGCATTGGTAAAATGGGACAAAATATGTCATTCACACTTCATTTCCCTTTGGAAATAAACAAAAATATTAAGACTTTTTGATTGCTGCTTGCATTATGATGAAAAACTGCATTTTCTTACATTACTGGTGATAGAGGCAAAGAAGGTCTCCCACCTATGGAAAAGCTGCTGGGATCAGATGAAATTTGAGTTTGTTACACTTACAGGCACTTCCACACTTAGGGAAGATGCTGAACAGTTTTCATAATGTCCAATTATTGTACTATCAATAAAGTCCCTCTATATATTCACATATAAAAGACTAAGCTGATGTTTCAGCTTCTTCAGAGCAGCATAATTACCCCAAGATTGATTTCATTGTGACATCCAAAAAGCCCCCAGAAGTCCCACTATTTATAGCAGTGCATCCATTACCACCAGACACGGGGCCTATTTTCAGGCTCATCTTTTATTGTGACTTCCCGCGGAGAAAACAAACAACAATAATAAAGAAAAAAAGAAAAAAAAGCACCACAGAAATGCAGCAAATAACTCAATCAGAGCAGCCTCACTGTAAATGATCTCTCCAGAAACATTTGCTACTCACTCATAAAAATCTCTCTGCAATCAACAGCTCAGTATTTGTCAGAAGTCTGTAAACATTCCCATTCCAGCGTTTTTAGAGGCTCGTGGTTGATGTGCTTCAGTTTGGATAAGCTACATAAAAAGTCAGGCTAAATCCTACTCACTAATGAAGATTATTATGTGAAAAAAAAAAGGGTAAGAGTTGAAGTAAAAATACAGTTGGGTGAGAAGGAATTTCCAATATAATATCAAAAAAGTGGCAGTAATTAATGAAGGGGTAACAACTAAATTTTCTAAAACCAGAAATTCTTGAGCCATAGGTCAGTTTCTTTCATGCCATTAAACAGTAAATCTTGCTTTAGATGACATTTAATTTTTTTCAGGCATTAGCAGCTCAGTTACTCAGGTGTTAATAGCTGTAAATATTTAAGATGTGAAGTTTATTCCAAGATATTGAAGCCCTGCTAGTCTAAATTTAGGAAAACTGCCAAATTTACCACACCTTAAGAAACTCTGCCAAAGTCAAACAGCTTCATCCTGAAATTGCCACAAATTCATCTGGAGCTGCAAAAATATTTGACCCTGAATTTTCTCTTCTCATGATCAATGGTGGAAATCGGAGCTTCCAAACTCTTCCACTGAAGAGATGTTGGAATTTCAAAGGATTAAAAGAGCCAGCCAAGCCCATGGGAGCCATCTCACATCCTTGAGCTCCCTTGCCTTCCCTCCACATGAAACCCGGGGAAAATAGCACTTCCCAATTTATCCCCAAAGATCAAGTGGGAAGATGATTGGCAAGATTTTTCTAAGGCACGCAGCTGATATTCCAGTGTGGAAACATCACCTGGATAAATCTGAACACGTGCTGCTCACCAGGGGAGGAAAAACGTCCCTCAAATGTGCTTTTATAGGAGTTCAAGTGTGAGAGAGTCCTTCCCTCTCAATATCCAACCTAATTTGATGGCAAATTGTCTTCAGAACTCGGTGATTATTGAGTAGTTAACTTTTACTTACTTGGGTTCCTTAATGAACTGAAAAATCTTTAAGCACGAAGGCCTTTAGATCCCCGGTGAGTCGTTGAGGATATTTCCGAGCTCATTCCATCACCTTGACCATCTCCACAGAAACAGAAACGGAGAAGCTCATCCCCATGGATCATCCTTTGTCACAGAGCCCAGCAAGCCCACGAGCCCTGCCTGCCTCCAAATCTGTTCCTGGAAGAACCTGGAGCGTCAAAGCTCCCAGGAGCCCCGGCGCCTCAGGCAGGTTGGATAAACAAACAACGGCGACAGCAATGGCAGAACAATGACAAAATCATTAAATGCCACCCAGGACGTGACTCTGCTCCTGCTGAACACGCTCAGACCCAGCGCGAGCACAAGCTGAGCTTTTCTCTCCAGCTTTTCAGACCACAGATTGGGTTTTTTTTGGTAAATCGTTGCTCAAGGTGTGTTATTTATAAAGTTCTGTAAATTGTTTCTCCGGGGGTGTTTATAAAGTTTTGTACACGACGCAATCTCTGAATGTACAAAGCCGTATTTTTAAATTAAAAAATGTTCAGGGTCCCAGTAAAATTATTTTGAATTTTGCCTGACAAAGGTAAGACTTGCTCCAGAAAAAAAGAAAAATTTTCAAGAACACCCCTGAATAATCAATTAATTAGAAATTAGCAATTAAAATTTGTCATCCAAGGCACAGATATTTGCCTTGTCACAATTCCTCTGGATTTCAGCAAAGCATTACCATTCCATTGAGACGCACAACAAAATTCCATTTTATCCCTCCAAAAAGCTCATTTTAACATGGATTTTATATCAGGGTTTGTCAGCACAGCGACACCGAGATATAAATCCAAATTAACTGGAAATATCAAGTTAAAGGGGATTAGTTAAAATTGCCTTAACAACTATGAAGCCTCTCAGACATTCAGAATTAAAGCTTTATTTCAGTTTTGCTTAATTTGTCTCTAAGGCCAATTTAAGACTTGAATTCTCAATCTCTGGTTGTTCAACAATTCAAAACTCAATTGAAATAACCCATTTGAAAAATCCACTTGGATTATTTTTCCCAGCTATGACCACAAAACAAAGCCTATGAAGCCCGGATAAATTCCTTGGAAGACTGCTAAATAGGATTCACTGCTCCTCATTTCAGGAGCAATCCCCTCAGTCTCACCATCACTGAAAAAAAATCATTATTATAATTAGATTTAGCAATAAAATTCCGTGGTAAAATACACCAAATGCCCTCTGACCGCTTTTATGTCTCCTCTATTGCTTCAGAGGAACTGATAATTACCTTTTTTAATGTAAAAATCATAGTTTCTGTGAATACAGCACTAATATCAGCCTCAACTGCTGTAATTTTTGTTAATTAGATTTCCCTTGACCTAAATGAAACCACAGCAGAAATCCATCTGTTCCTCGTCTCCAACGCCACAAAATTCCCATTTTAGCTTTTTTACCTTTCTAAATATTTATGGACATCCAAATGCCAGCATGAGCCCCTCCCTCCAGCCCCATTTGGTGGCTTTAGGTGATGACAGCTTTTTATCAGACAGATCTAAACTGATATCAAAAGTAAGGGGGAAGGAGAGATAAGGATGTTCCCTCTCCCTGTGTCCTTGAGGAGTCACCACCTGGAGCACTGAGCTGCATTTTGGGCATCCCAATTTGTTAAAATACGGAATAGATGGAGAAAAAACTGGGGAAAACCACCAAAACTGGGTAGAAAATGAGTGGTGGCAGTGGGGGACACAGGTTGGCAGTGCTGGGTTAAGGGTTGGACTCAGAAGGGTTTTCCAGCCTAAAGAGTTCTATAATTCCAGGACTCTTGGCTCTAGAGAACAGACTACTGAATGGAAACACAGGAGTTTCCAAAAAGGCAAAGAGCTGCAAGGATGGAGACAAAATAAAATACAATTTAGAAACCCAAATAAAAATTTAAAAATAAAATTTTAAAAAAAGGAAAAAAAAAAAAAGAAACAAAAGGAAAGTGACCTAAACCATCTCCTTTGCATCTCCTTTGCATCCTGTAGTTGAGAGAAGAATTTTATATGGCTCAGTTTGGAAAACAAATTCAAATTCCATTTTGCCACACAGAGTACCTGGACTTTACTTCCTTTTACATACCCAAATCTGAATTGCTACTCCAAGCATTTAAATATCCTTTCCCTCCAAAATCTTTCCTCTCCCAACATCCCTGGTGGGATTTCAGAGCGGTGTGGGTGTGGCACTGGTGGGATTGCAGTGCTGGGGAACGTTCAACTCCAAAATCTTGCAGGGCTTTTCCAGCCTGATTGATTCCATGATTCAGGAATCAAGGAGAAGTTTCTGGTGGCCCAGCAAGGCCCTGCACTGACCCCGAGAACTTTCTCCCAGCCTGGAAGGAAAATCCCACCCTCCAGCAGCTGCTTCCTTTCATTGCTGTGATTTCTCTTCTGCACATCTGGCAAATTCTTCACCCCCTGCCCACATTGTTCCTTGGTTTTCTCTGCTTTTTTTTTATTTTTTGTTTTATTTTTTAGATGTATCCTTTTGCCGTCATTCTTTGAATTTATGAAGTGCACCAAGGGCTCACATCTGTGCTCACAGAAGGCACCCAATGAGTTACAGCAGGAACTGCAGTTACTCTATGCAAATTCTCCAATAGATGCAAAATCTCAAATTTTTGACATCTTTTAGTTTTCTGGTAATGTTCCAGGAAAGGAAATGGGGATCATGCAGCCCATTTTTGGGGGGAATATGTATTCTACCCAGTCAAACAATTTCCCCCCAGGTAAAATAATCTGTTTTTTTCTCCCCATTTAAAACATTTTTGAGCCATACATGTCCACGTGTACAGTGTGTTTGCACACCCCAGTTCTGGCTGCTGGAAAACCAGCTTGTTCCTCCCTCAGAAAATCCCTCTCCAGCAGTTTGATCCCATTTATCAACAGAAAATTATTGCCAAGTTCAAAACCTCCTGAAAACACACAAATCTCGTCTTTCACCTGAACAGAAGTGCTACAGAAAACGTATATCAAACTTTCTTTAATATTTCCCAGAATCATGGAATCATTAAGGTTGGAAAAGGCCTCCAAGATTAAATCCAACCATTAAACCAGCACTGCTAAATTATGTCCGAAATCACCACATCCACACATTTCTTGAACACTTCCAGGATGGTGACTCCTCTGCTGACCTGGCAGTCTGTTCCAAGGCTTGACAACTATTTTGGTGAAGAAACATTCCCTAATATCCAACGTATCCTGGTCCAAGAAAGAAAGACGCGTTCCCTGGATGGAATTTGGTCTTTTTTACTTCACTGCTATCACAGAATTCCAGAAATATTTTGGTTGGAAGAGCCCTCCAGGACCATCAGGTCCAGCCTGTGACTGATCCCCTGCTGTCCCCAGCCCAGAGCCCTGAGTGTCACCTCCAGGCCTTCCCTGGACACCTCCAGGGATGGGGACTCCAAACCTCCCTGCCAATGTTTAACAACCATTTCCATGAAGAAATTCCTCCTGAATACCATGACCTGCTCTAGTGGAAGGTGTCCCTACTTATGGCAGGGTGTTGGAATGAGATAAACTTTGAGTTCCCATTCCAACCCAGATTATTCTACAACAATTCTATGAATTCTAGGATGAAATCTCACACAAAAACACGTCATCAAAAAGTTACTTTGACCTACAGACACAAAATCTGAAGAAACATATAGGAAGCAAAATAATTTCTGAATATTTTCCCACTCAATCCCATTTTCCCAGCTGTGAAACCCTTCTTCCACTGAACGTATTTCAGTCAGAGTTCGTTCTGTCCAAACACCTCCAGAAGAAAACGTCAATCCAATGTTCCCACCACCACACGGGGGATTTGGTTGGAGTTTTAATGGATCCAGGGAGGTTTGCTGTGAAGGAAGCAAATCCACACAGCACATCCAGCTGCACTGTGGGGGGATTTCAGGACTGTTTCACCTACAAACACTGGTCTGGGTGACGAGGTAGAGGGTCAGTCACAGCTTGGACTGAGCTTTGGGGATCTTTTCCAACCTTTGTGCTTCCATGATAGCAATGAAACAAAAAAAGACACAGATGAAAGACCCAGATCTTCCCCTGGAAGAGGTGCAGATGAGCACAAGTCCCAGTGAAATCTGGGCTCCTGTCCATCAACAGGCAGCCTACTTGACCACAATTCCTTCATTTCCGATTGACTGCCAAGATACAATTCCCCGTGACCTCGTAAAACCCTGTAAGGTGCAAGACTGACATGTGACACCATAAATCTTCTGTTTAAAAAGTCCTCATAGCTCAAGGACTTGAGGCTTATTGTATTTCCTTCACCAGCACAAAGCAAAACCCCATCTTCCATCTTAACATTCAAAATCTATTCCCGGCGAGAAAACAACTTATTAGTAAACAACCAACATTTCCCACAGTGAAAACAATTTATTTCCCACCGAGAAAACAACTTGTGAGCAGAAAGCAGACTGGAAAGGCAATCTGGGTTCTGCAGAGCTGCAGCTCATCAATAACACCACTTCCAAAACAGGCATTACAACGACCTCTATTAGAGAGAGCATGGGATGGGGTGTTGCATCAAATGCCTAAAATTGCCCTGACTCCCATCCTGACAGGAAAAGCATTTTAAACCTCCTAATGCTCCATGTGTAATCCTGACACACCTGGAAGTCTTGCTTGACAAACTGGGAAGCGAAGCCTGGCATGTTTACATCTCAAATGGGCTCCCCAGGAAATGGAGCCATCAAGGACAAATAACAATTTCCATTTTTTTATTCGACCAAGATTGCCTGAATAATACAAAGGCTGCTCTCAGCGCATGATTAAAATTAAGGTGTGGAGCAAAGAGGCATCCCAAGGTGTCCTATAAAAAGGAGAAATGAAAAGGAGAAAATTAAAGGTATTGTGCTAACCACGCGTTCACCTTTTAGTGGGATAAAAATAAGTGAAATTAATCTTACAAAATAAATAAACACATGAAAAAAGGATCAAAGCAGGCATAGTTTTAAGTTAGATGTCTAGAATTCAACGTTAGAAATTCAAAATTATTTTGAAGTTAAAAAATTACTTAAATAGTTTTTTTGTTGACAACAGCTTTGCTCACACACCCACACCCTGCATTTCCAAGGCCCAGCTCCAAGGAACTCCACCGAGGCAATCCATGAATGTTTCCATGTTTGTGCACCATGATCAGGGATGTTTACAGAACCATTCATCATTTCATTCCATCCTGTCCAGACTCGCTGAGTGCTCCTTGAAGCAAAACAGCTTCAAGAAAGATTTCAGACCTGAGGAATTAAACTTGCAATGCACTGGTACCTTTAAGTAAAGTCATTCAAGAGAGTGGTTGTGATTCATCAAACACAGCGTGCTTTCAAAACTCCAAGTCTGTTTTCTCCTACTTTTTCTATTTTTTAGGAGGAAGGGAAGGCTCCCTCTTCCACCCTTAATTTAGATTTTGTAGGTCTTGTACCATTGACTTTCTGATGCCCAGCAACTGCAAAAGCGCTACCAGCAAATTTGAATTGTTTTCCATGTTTTCGTTTACTACCTTTCATAACTACATTAATCAGTGTTCCCTTCATTAGGCATCTCAGTCATGAGCAAACTAAATAAGGACCTCCAAATTTTATCCCAGAAATCCCACCACAGCGCAGAAGCCTTGGTATTCCATAATCAGGGAAAGGGACAACATTCACACAATTCTCTGCGTGTGGATCACGTACAGTGACATGGAATCTGCTATCTGACTCAGAACTAGCCAATAAAAATAAATAAAATAATAAAAATTAATAAAATAATAAAATCAATACTGCCACTTTTTCCAAGTGCCTAGGGGCGGGCACCTTCCAACCCTGAATTCCCAGCTGGCACAGGGATGACCCAGCAACACAAGGCATTGTCTCCATGGCCTGAGCAGACCCACAGTCCCACCATTCCCAGCCTCTACAGCAGGGGAAAAGCCAAAAAAAAGTCTCAGCACTAAGGCCAAGCTCCTTCCAGAGCCGTGCCAAGAGCTGGGAAGCTTTCAGGCAGGGATGAGGCAGGAGAAGCTGGTGCTGCTCAGGGCTGTGATTTATTTCAGGCTGGCAGCTCCTGTTTGCCTCCAACCTGTTCACTTGATGGATGGGGCCTGGCAGCAGGGGCCAGGGGAGCTCTGGAGGTGACAGCAGCCTGCCCTCGGGGCACGTTTGGGTGATGAACCACAAGGACCCGAGCAGCCTCTGAGCAGAGGGAGGGAGGCTGATACAGGAAAGGGAAAGAAATCCAAGAAACAAAATGCTTTTAGCACGAAGAGCGAATCTACGGCAATTTCCATCGCTTTAAAATTGATCTTGGGCAAGATCAGGAGGAAGCCCTTTTCAATTTCACCTTTTTCCCATTGCATTTTGTGCTGTGGAGGCTGAGCTTTGTTCTGTGGAATCTCTTAGTGGGACCTCATGCAGGCACAGCTGCCATTAGTGTCACAAGGAGTTCCTGTGCTCCTGCTTGTGGAGAGGAGAGCAGCTCCCCTGGCACAGGACTTCTTTCAAAGAAAAACCTCCCAGAACTATCAAGCAAAAATACTTGAACTTTTAAAGCCCTTCAGGCAATGATTACAGCCCTGCTGGTCCTTCAGAGGAGCACAAAGGGCTCCATTATATAAAATAATATTAGTATTTGATAGCTGGCAGCAAGGCAAAGCATTTGTGACACGAGAGGAGACCCAAGTTCCACTTCAAACAAGAGCGGGAGCAGGTGGCTCCTTGGCTGGGCTGTCTAGGCTTGCTGGGCCAGAAATGTTTGTTTTTAAAAGCCTGGAGCTCTCCATTTCCACCCATGCTGAGTAACTGTGTGCTGAGGGCTTTTATCCCCACAGCAGGACCATTCCTGGGGCTGCTCCCAGCACTGAGGCTCTCTGCTGTTAAGTGGAACACTTGACCCAGGCCAGCTTGGAGCAGCAGCAATGCAGGAGAGCTCTGTAGTTGTTGGAATCTGAGGTATTGATGATTCCGAGATTGCAGAAAGTCTCTGTGTGTCAGCCCCCTGCCAAAGCAGAAGCCATAATTGGTCTGTGCTGGTTTCCAGGTTGTTTATTCTGTTTATCTCTCACATGTTCTGCTGCCCTGCCCAGCTCTGTCCTGCAGGGCAGCGTGTGGGGCTCTGCCCTCAGTGGGATGTGACAAACATTCAATACCAGAAACTCCCTGGGCTGGATTTACAAGAACGTGCCAATATCTGTCACCTACGTTGGACAGTGTGTCCCCAGCCTGAACCAACAGAAAAATGCCAACACCACAGTGAGACATGGAGGGCATGAAGAAGGAGAAAAAGGACAAGGCACACCCAATTTCCTCCCTCTTGTGCCCTTTGGAACCCTTATCTGGAATCCTAAAATTTTACTTTTGCACCCATGCCACACTTAATTATTACTGATATCAAACACTCAGAGCTTGTAATTCACCCTGTAAGATTGAAAACTCTTTTCCATGGGCAGAGATCACAGCCAGTGTCTCTGGGGGCTCTGTCCAGGGGGGTTCCTGACCCCTGCCAGGGTCCCAGACCTGCCAGGGCAGCCAGAGGGAAGCTCTGGATTCCCACATGTACTAAACTGAAAAATCACCTTCCCGCACTATTTTGGCCACAGCTCAGCTCTTCCCAGCACTTCCCCTGTTGGATGGGGCAGATTTCTCTTCCAGGAGTGGGAGGATGGCAGTGTGGGCAGAAGGGCAGCAGAGGGATGAAGAATTATTACAATACACAAGGTAAAATTCCTCTTTTCCACAGAGAACAAGTAACCACAGCTCTCAGTGCCCCTGGAGAGGTGGTGACACCACCTCCCGGGTAAATCACAGCCTGGCCTGTTGTCATGAAAACATTTCCTTACAGATAATTATGGGTTTCAGTACTGAAAGCTGAAGGGGTGAGTTAAAATACATCAGCATTAGAAACCAATTTCCCTACACTATAAACTACACAAAGCAGGGGTGGAAAGAACTTTGCTTTTCCCTTCTCCTGAAAAAGAAAACAAATCATGTCCCAACCAATCCAACAGAATCATGTAATAAACTTGGCAGCAGCACTTATCCTCCATTTCCATTGTCCCTGTGTTTTCCCTTCTCTCCCAGCACTACTGGAGCTTTTTTCCTCTGCAGCACACAAGCATCAATCTCTGTCCCAGCCAGAGTGGGAACTGTCATCTTGGCCAGTTGTGCTGCCAGGGAGAGCAGGCTTTGCTCTGTTCCATTAACCCAGAACTTAAATTTTAAGGAGATTGCTGCGAGCAGAGCGATATTGGGGTGGGAGCAGCAGGAGGAGGCGCAGCAGCATCCCTGGCAGAGCCTGGCTGCCTGTCCTAGCAGGGTAGAGCAGTGAATGGTGAAACACTGTCAAAATCTGTGCTGGAGCCTTATGGAAGATCTGCAAATGTGTGTTTGGACAGCTCCTGTGCAATTACAGCCGAGTTCACACACGCAAAGCACACCCAGGATCCAACCCCTGCTCCAAACACTGCACAGCAGCAGCTGGAGGCAACTCAGCCTCCAGGAGATTCCAGTCCTCGAATCAGAGGCCCCAGGTGCTCACAGACAGAAGGCAAGAGGAGCAGGTGATGTGGAAAAACTCTAAAATATGATACAAGCACATCTGAAAAGAAATCCTGAGATTTTGATGGCTGCTGGGTCTGACAAGCACAGACAGCCTGGCAGGCAATCGCCCTCGCCCCAACTGCTCAAACCCAGCCCCAAACCTGGGCTAAAACAACAGGAGCTAAATGGAGCATAGAGGATGGCCAGGGTTCAAATTCACTCGTGGAAAGGCAGAGGACAGGTCTGCAGTCAGGGAGACACGGGGAGAGATGTTCTGGGTTGTGTATTACAACGCAAATAGATTGCAAACAACTTCCTAATCTCAGCGCGGTTCAGAATAAACCCAAGTTAATTAAAGCTGGCAGGACCTCTGAAAGAAATACAGCAGTCACCATCAACAAGTATTTGCTGCAGTCACACATACAGAAATCTTGTTTATTATTCTGCAAGTCTGCCTGCTGAAGCAGAGCGTGACAATTTTGGCCAGTGACACAAAGCAGCGTCTGCTCGCTGAGATAGATGCACTGTGCACTGAAACAATTGCCTTGGAATAGCACACTCCTGCTTTTTCCTCATGGATCCTTCCCACTAGAGCCCAGTTAACCAGTTCTGTCCATGGATTTGGATGCCAAGCATTTATAAAAAAGCCCTACCTATTGCTGTGCCTTGAGAAGCTGTTTAGGAGTGCATGGAATGCATGAGATGCTTTGCAGGGATGAGGAGGGAATATTTTCCCTATTTTCTTGCCATACAACTGCCCAGAGTCTAGACTTAAGTCAGTGTATTCCATGTTCTGGACTATAAACCTGTCCTAGAAGTGGTTAACTATTACCCTTGAAATTGGTTCTTTTTAGGAATATTTTCCCTAGGAATTTGCAGAGTGTAGTTACTGCACCACACATCAACTTACACACATTTGATAGCTCCCAATTCAGCATTGTCTCTTCTCCAGTAACTTCTCCAGCTCATTTTAACCACTTTCTTTGCCATGACACAGACACTGATCTAGGGAACCATGGAATATCCTGAGTTGGGACCCACAAAGTTCAATTTCCAACTCCTGATCCCGCTCAGGACAACCCCAAAACCACACCCCATGCCTGAGTGTTGTAGAAATGAATCCAAGGACTTCTGTGCACCCAGATTACAGCCAAAAAAAATCCAAACCCATCATTCCTGAGCCCATTCTATGTGGTGGGACTGAGGAACAGAGGAAAACACAAGTCCTGCCTCTTCCCTAATTCAGCTGCTCCTCATCACACACAACACCCACAATTCTGAAGCCACACATGAGCATCGCTGTGGGGCAGGATAAAGATCCATAAAATCTTTTCATCCTTCACTAGATGGCTGCAGTGAGTTCTTGAGAGCTGTTTTCACACCAGCCTGGATAGAGAGAAACTCTTGACCCTGATTTAGCCCATTTATTTTTAGCTGAACACAAAAAAAACCACCTTAAGAAACAAGGACAATTCAGTTCCCCAACAGCAGAGCTCAAAGTTTCCCACCTGCTGCACACAGGCCAAGAACTTGACCGTGTCCTCCTGCCAGACTCTTCTCTTAGGGAGCCATGATATGAAATATATTTGCTATTTTACTCAAAGTTATAACTGAATTCTAAAACCCTCCCCAGTTTCCTATTCAACAACCAGACAATTCACAGGTGACATCAAACTCTGAAGATTCCTGGGTACTTGGTTCAGCAGCAGTTCAGTTCCCAGAGGTGCCTTTCTCCTCTTGGACAAGGTGAAAAAGGAAGAATATCTGACATTGCCAGGGAGGAAAGCATTTTGAATATGTGGACAACCACCAAGCTGATGTAAAAATACCTTTTATTAACCTAGAGAATAATGAGAAGCAGGGTAAGATTCTGTACTTTGTTGTTAGCCCCTACCCATGCTTTCTGAGAAATGCCATTGATGTGCTTTAATTACTTTTTTTGTGTTAACCATGCCCTGCTGAAAGGACTGGGCTTGTTTATATGATCTCCAGCTGAAATATGAATGTAATTGACATTTCTTCTGATCAAAGGAAGCGAATTATTGCTGTGCTGAATTCAAAAGGAGCTTTCCCGTAACAACAATGCAGCTCCGAAAACTCTCATTAGCATAATGTAATCAGGTCTTTACAGGAATGGGATCAAATGCACCTTTGCACACTCAGATATCCAAGGGATGGTAATTATCCTGCAATGACTCCATTTCCTTTTAGGCCATGCTGGTTTTGAGAAGCTGTGTGGGTTTTTTTTGGACAAACCGGGTTGCTCATTTAGGCGTTATCCTCAGCTAATGGAAATGGCTGTTTCCCTTTGGAAGGAGGTTTAGAAATTGGGAATGGTAAAGCCAGAACTTGGCCTCTAAATATCTTTTCCAGGCTGTGCTGGAGAGAGTAAAAGGGGTCTTGAGTGGGAGCAGTGAAAATCAAAGGATTCTTCCCCAAGGAGAGGTTTATGTTGAGCCCACAGGGAGTGAGGCACAAAGACAGCAAAAGGATCAGGAACTAAAAGTTCAGTACTTTTCCAGGCTTAAGATTTCAAATTCTGCATCAGTCAGATCCCTGATCAGTCTGGGATGGTTCTCATCAGAGATGAAACCTGCCGTTATTGTACATGAAATGGGTGCACAGAAGCTTGGTGAGTTCAAGAGAGAAAAAGAGTGAATTTTATTTCTGACTTTGTAATATATAGAATTCTAAATGTGACAGTGGATTGGAGGATGAAACTACCACCTCTCCAACCACACTGGTCAAACCAACAGTCCATCAATTCTCTCCTCTCACAAAGAAGAATGCAAAACAATCATTATTTACATGAACAGTGCGTGAGAGCTCCAGTAGAAATATGTAAGCATCAGAAAGCTAAAGAAGTTTTATCAGAACTTTAAAACTTTTACAAGAAGTATAAAAATAAACTTAGAACTTTTAAAAGTCAGGGCAACAGAAACCAGTCTCTCTATTGGAAAAAACAGCATTTTTTTGGCAAGTGAGATGAGAAGTGAAGAAAATTTTAGCCACAGTCACAACAACAAATTCACCAGGAATAAAGGATTGAGGCCTGTGCAGAGAAGTGCTGCAACAAAGCCAGCAGTGAAACAGTGACAAAAATCAAACTTTGCATAGCCAAGGTTGACAAAATGGATTGGGCATTCCTGGACAACAGGAATCCTCATCCTCCCAGCTCCTGGCTGGGGGAGGCAGCATTCCCTACACCACACCAAGCTTTCCCTGGTATTTCCCATGTCTAGCAGAGGATGACACGTCCTAAACGTGCCCGAGGAGAGTCTTGATGGGAATCTGCAATCCCCAGCACACACCCTCGGGCTGGAAAGGTGGGTGTCTGCTGTGATCACTTTGGTGAGGGCTAAATCCAGCTGGTCAACCTTAACCACTGCATTTCTATAATTCTGAAGCAAGCTCGGGCCTCTGCATGTTGAAGATTACTTTGGTTGTGGGGTGGTTTTGAGTGGTGGAATTTTTTTTTTTTTATTTATGTTTTTAAAGAAAGGCTTAGAAGTCTTTTGTTGTCTGGTCTTATTGTAAGTTATTTAAAAGATTTTTTTGGGGGGCTGCTGCAGTTTATTCAGCAGCTTTAGGTAAAGGCACACACATACTCTTGATATCTTTTTTGTTTGCCATTTTCTTCTTCTCTTTCCCTGCCCCTGGTTGTTGTTATCTTTTATATGGTATATTACGTGATAAATGTTTATAATTTTTCTCTAATACTTACTATTTATATTAAATGGTGCTTTTTTACTTTAAACTAATTTGTAAGCATTAACATTACTAAAAATGTGGAGGTAAGGAAGAAGAAAAAGAGGAAGGACAGGACTGGCTAAGAATTTCTTTATCTTAAAACTTTTGACCCCCATGTACAAAGTAAAAACTCCCCTGTATAGGTGTTAAAACCCCCCTGTACAACACTAAAAAATTCTTCCTTCTACTTTGTAACTACTTTTACTATAATTTTTAAACTTTTGTGACTTCTTGTTCTTCTTGTAAGGTTGGTAAATTGTTCCATGGCTCAAACCCAAAATCACAGCTGTTTGCAGCTGTGCCAGGGTCTAAAATGCTTCTGAGCTGGGCCTGGAACATCCAAAAATGTCTGAGGGAGATTTTGGGTTCCCACAGCTGCAGAGCAGGAAAGGGCTGAGGACAGGAAACTGAGCCTGAAACAAGGAGGGATGGACTCAGGAGCTGGTGCTGAGGGTCTGGAACCATCCACATGAACAGAGCCAGCAGCAAGAGAACAACGTGATGGGCGCTGGCACCAGAGAGAAAACAAAGAGAATGTCTTCAGAAATAAAAATAAAAGTTTATCTTGATGCAGGGGGAAGAAAGGGACCAGTGAAGGGATAGAGAATTGATGGGGCTGTCAGTGCCAGAGACAACAGCGAGGATCCAGCAGCTTCCAAGAGGACAGGAAGGGATAAGAGATAAAGGATGGGAGATGAAGCCCCAACAGCCTCGATAGCAGATAAGATGCTGGGCATTTGTTTAGAAAGGACAGGATTTCAGAAATGCTGCTGAAGAAGAATTGACAAACTTGGGACACAACAACAGAACAAAATCTCCCAGATAACTCCAAGGAGCTGGGCTAAGGAAGGACAGTCACTGAACTTGAGTTAATCAGTATTTCTTCTTGATGGTTATGAAACTACAGAGTCACCGCAAAAATAATTTAAGAAACTATTTCCTCTGAAGTTTAGGGTTTTCAAAGAGAAAAGTAACTTCCTGAGGTCCTTTGAAAATCCAGGCTGAGCACTGACATCCATTTGTTCTAGTTAAGGTATGCAAATATAGATGTGTTCGTGCCCAAATGCAGAACCTTTCGACGCCTGCTGCCTCCAATTAATAAATTAAACCCCTTCCTGCTGGAGCTCAGCCTGTCACAGACAAGGGCTGCCTCAAGAAGCTACACAAGGAAATGGATTTTGAAAACGCTGGTTCCTAATTCTGGAATAAATTCCGAGATAATGAAATAGCTACCATGCTGTTCCACTTGAAATTTAATTCCAGAGCAATTCAAACGCACAGTGCTGATTACTCTTGTCATTTTAGGGGAAAAGAAAAACCCCAAACCGAGGGGGTTTCAACTCCAACAAAACTGACAACTGCATCTGTATTCCTACCAAAAGCAGAGGAAGGGAAATATCTTTAATAATACAAATTCTTGAGTTTCCAGACACGGCAGACTTGTACATAAACACTCCAAAATAAAACTTGTAATATTCCAAATCCAACAGACACAAAGGCTGGAGGCTCGAATCCACCGCAGGCACCAGCCCTGCATAAGCAGGAGCATTTTCTGATACAACCATCAAGCATCTGCAGCAGCTTTGAAACAGAATTCCTGTCTCCAGCTCCTCAAGCAGAAGCCTGAGGGTGTCTGTTTTTAGAAAACTGCACTTTTAAACTCCTTAAACATTTTAATGTACAGAAAACAACATCACAAGCGACTCCGAACCGCTTTCACCCCGAGGCCTGTAACAACATTTGACTGTGGGAGGGGTGGGAGGAGAAGAAAAACCTCCTGGGCTGCAAAACTTTGCTGTGGGTGGCCCCAGAGCAGAAACTTTGGGCTGCAGGAGACCCCAGAGTGCAGGGAGCTGTGGAGATCACTGTGCCCACCACGATGGCTCCTGCCTCATCCAGGTCCCCCTCCAGCCACGAACATCTCAGCAAGGAACAGCCCTACACCTCCCTGGAAATTCACTCCAGTGGTTCATATTACTTTCCTTCTCCTTTATTCCTTTCTCCTCCTGCTTCTAACCACTGAGATTTTTCTCTGATCCAGGCTGTACCTGGTGCCTCTGATTCAAATCCTTACTGAGGAACAAACTTCATTTCCCCCTCTGTTATGTCGGTACTACAAGGATAAACTTATTGAGACAGCTCCTTAAATCTTTATTTGTGTGTCAAATTCCCAAGTTCTCTAATCATCCTGATACCCTTCCTCTGGCTCTCTTGTAGATTTTCCTCTTTTGAACAGCAGAGCAGCAAAACTGGACACAACATCCTGGTATGGATAGGACAGGGGGAATGGCTTTGAACTGACAGAGGAGAGGTTTGGTGGGATTTTGGGAGGGAATTGTTCCCTGGAAGGGTGTAAGGCCCTGGCACAGGTGCCCAGGGAAGCTCTGGCTGCCCCTGGATCCCTGGCAGTGCCCAAAGCCAGGTTGGACACTGGGGCTTGGAGCACCTGGGGCAGTGGGAGGTGTCCCTGCCATGGCAGGGGTGGGGTGGGACGGTGCTGAAGGCTCCCTCCATCCCAAACCATTTTGGGATCTGGGATCCTACACAGATCCTTCAGGCCATCCTGCTAAAAGCTTCCCTAGCAAGTTACTTTTCTGAAACTCACTGGGAATAGGAGTCCCTGCTCCTTTCCTTGCCTTTACAGTGAAGTTTATCCCATTCCCAATCCTTTCTCATCACTCTTTAAATACATCTTTAACCCTTACACAGTAGAAAAAACCCTTCAAGTCCTGTTCCTGTGCACCTCCCCAGACCTGCAACTGGCCTAAACCAAAACAAAATTAACAATGCATCACACCTACAATTAAAATAATGGAATAGAATTGAAAAGGGGATGAAGGAAGAGTTTTTTACTTTCTGGGAGATGCAAATCTTCTATCAAAGGAGTTTTATGGCAAAATTTTATGCACAGCAATGCCTACAGAATGGATATTTCCATATGTTTTTTCCACTGGAAAGTCCTTCCAACCTGCTTGAATTCCTCCATCCATCCTGCATTTCCTTGGAGCCAGTGATAAGCAGAGCCATCCGTAAGGATCATGTTTTTCCATTTCAGCTGGGAGCTGTCTGAAGGTCGCAGCATAAATTACATTTCCTACAACAAATTTTGATGGGCTGAATCAATACCCGTGATCAAGTACCCCAGGCTGGCTCCCAACAAGGACAGATCTCCATTCCTGTCAGGAATTCCTCTTGTTCTTTAAATCATGGCTATCTCCATTATTCCTCTGTCAAAATAACCCTGGATTTGGGACAATACAACAAAACATATCCTGCAAAGGATGACATTCCTCTCCTAACTCAGTTTAATGAATTCCCTCGGGATTTTGCCACAAAGGTAACAGCAAATAAAAAACTGTAGAAAAATTACCAAAATCAAATCTATTAAAAAAAGAAAACATTGCTCTGCTAGGGAATTATAGACTTAATTTGTTCAAGTGTACAACTACATTCACAGTCCTGTGATGGAATCCCAATACTACATAAAGTGCTCTGGATATTTAGGGGATTAAAAATATATGGAACAAACCCACACATGGCTCTAGGATGCACCACTTCAAATAATCAGGCCAAAATATACTTATTTTTCTAAATGGTTTTGGGTTTTCATGGCTGTGGAAGGTGCATTTCAACCTCTCCATCATCCACCTGCAGTGGGGTTTTAGTTGTTCATTTCCAGGTCATTCCTGGGGGGAATCACTCAGTGCCAGGAGTTTGAAATCCCATTTCTGGAGAGCAGTTCCCATTTACCACTGGCTGTGGAAAAATGCTCTGTGCACTGGCAGGTGATTGTTACAAATGACTCAAAACCCACCCATCCCAAAAACCCACAACCATTTATTGAAATGTGGGGAAAAACTCCCCAAAAAAACCCTAAAACCACCAAGAGAAAAACTGTAAACCCACACAAACTCAAAAACCAAACCAACCACTCCCATTACCAAGGAATGCTTTCTGTTGTAGCATTTCTGAGAGAGAGCAGTCATGATTTATGTTTGGAATGAGATTTGAGCTACTCCAGTCTAGGACTCAGATTTCGGCCGTGTGAGACCTTCCAGCCTCTGATACAGTTAGAAATTAAGAGTTTGTAACACAGTTAGAAATTAAGAGTTTGTGACGCAGTTAGAAATTAAGAGTTTTGGCACAGGTAGAAATTAAGAGTTTGTGGCACAGGTAGAAATTAAGAGCTTGTGGCACAGGTAGAAATAGTATTAAGTGTGATGGGGAGCACTGGGCTGTCTGGGTGTGAAGTAGTACAGGTTTATGGTGTGAGGTTTAGGCCACCTTAAGACAAACAACGTTAGCTTGCCAAGGAGAGTGCCTTTGTAAACTGTAAACTATGTAGAAGTGTAAAACTGCCATCTTCTCTCAAATAAATGGAGAACGTTGCATTAATCTTATTGGTTGGATGTGTGTTCTGTCCTGTCCAGTTTCCTGAGTTATGAGGTCCCTGGCTTTTGTCTTCTTCTGGGGGTTTAGTGGGGAAGAAGCTGCTCCTCTGGGAATCCAGCAGAGAAGAGGCTGCTTCTCTGGGAATCCAGCAAAGGGCTGTCCTGGTGTCCCAAAAATGCTGATTTTTTGCAGGTAGGAATGCTTGGCTCCTCCCTCTGGGTGGAGCATCTCCCAATGGGCTGATGGAACTTTCCCAGCCATGCAGGGAGTCATTAATGGCCATTAACAGAAGATCTCTCCCTGAGGGAGACATTGTTCTTAGGAGAGATAAGAAAACTGCCCCACCTCCAACAGATGGCAAATAGAATCCATGCTGATCTTACAAGCCACAACACTGCATTAATTCCTGCAGCTCCCAACATCCCAGAGGTTTTGGGAAGAGCTGCTCAGGGCTCTGCTGGCAGCAGCTTTTTGTTCAAAACCCTGCAATGTCAAACTCGTGTGGATGTGGAGCAGACGCTGCTGTCGCCCCAGGGCTGCACTAACCTTGCACGCTTTCCTCACCCAACACTCTTCAAAGACAACGATGTGGGGTTTTTTTTACCTCAAGAAATAATCCACATTTCCTTCCCACTGTGAGGAAAGCCCCAGGGCTCCCCTCTCAGGAGTTTGACCAGATCAAAGCTGGTGCAGCAAGGGCAGAGTGCTTAAAAATTCACAGCCTGCATGAGGAAGCCGAAGCAGCTCCTAAAAATCACCCCCAAATACAACAGCTGGAGCTCCGGGAGTGAAAAGAACAGCTTGAAAATGAAAGAATCAGCTGGGTGGGCATTAACTCCAAGAGGAGACAGAAGAAAAGAGTTCAACACTGTTTTGGGTTAATACAGATGAGTTTGGGAGATCTCATGGCTCTGCAGGCAGGCAGGGCTGAGACAACTTGGATGAGGGGAGAAGAAAAAAGCCAGGAGAGCCCATGTCAGCTCAAGAACAGAAACTATCCAAAGAAATACCTGGTTATCTGAAAAGGAGCTGTTTCCTTCCTACAGATGTAGGTGCATATTTCAAAGATGAATTGGAGTTAAATAATTTAATTCCCAGCAGTCCCAGTTCACAATACTCGATCACTGACCATTTATTCCCCCCCAGCCAGCACAGGAACTGGAGGACTGGGGAAACATCCATGCAAGGATCAGCTTTCACCACCCTGCACTCCAAACAAGGACTCCAGAGTCAACTAAATTATTGCTTACACAATAAAGTGACCTCTCCTAATTACACAAGCTCAGGGAAGCTACACTGAAAAACCCTCAGGGCTCCTTTTCTGACTATTGCTGCCACCCAACTTCACCTTTCCCTCCCTTAATTCTCTTATCTATAGCAAAGGGGTGAAAAAATATCATTGCCTTGAGGTGCCTCCATATGAGCTGCTGGATCAGAGCTGGGTATTGTACTGAGGGTTATTAAATAAAACTTAACAGGCCCTAACCCATTTCTCAAGAATTATTTCAGCTCACCTAGGATTTTAAAAGAAGTAATCTCAGATAAATCTCATCTCTACTTCTGTAACATGATGTTTTTCACAGTTTTTTTGTTTGCTTGTTTGGGTTTTTTTGTAGTTTTGTTTTGTTTTTTTTTGTTTGTTTGTTTTTAATATTTTTTTGTGTGTGTGGTTTTGTTTTTTTGTTTGGGTTTGTTTTTTTTGTTTTCCACTGTGAAAGCTCTGCAGTAAATCCCACCCTTCCCTTCCTTTTTTCCTGGAGTGGAATGTCAGTTGTCTCTCAGCATTCAGCAATCAGCCTGATCTCCCAGGCTCTGTGTTCCAGAATTTGGAGTGATAAATGATTCTGCCTCACCCCCAGGAATTTCAGCTGTTTGTCTTTGGGGTTTACAGGGATGAGTGACTGAAGGAAAGAATACATTTTTCTTTCCATCTTTGCATTGTATAAAAAAGATTCTAGGATAAAAGTGGCACTGATAGCAGCAATACTTCTCAATAAAAGAGCAGCTCATAGGAATTATGCAGGAGATGATACAGCTTCAAATGAGGGTATCAATTATGTGTTAAACTCCAAGTTAAAATAATCACTTCTTCCTTTTATTCTTCATTTTTCAATATATTCATAATTTTTCAGGAAAAAACAATTGTCTCAATTGCAGGTGTAAAACAAAATGATCACTGCCTGATCTACCAGCTTATATTCCACTTAGAGCTATCGATACCAAAATGAAATATTTTCCAGTTGCAGGTATCCCACTTTGTGGGCATCATTTCTCAGCCAAGGAACAAGGAGTGCTCCAGGGATGAACTTCCTGACTTTGGAATATGCAGCCATCCAGAGGAGGCCAGTACAGAAAAAGTTGTATTTCTGTATTCCTTCCACCAAAACCACCTTTTGTGCAAGCTCATCCAGCACCAAAACCACACCGCTGCTGTATTGATATGCAAATATCTCATGGGCTAGACATTAATTATGGTCAGAGTAAAGCATCCACACTGGGGTTTTTCCCAATATTTCACTAATGTAGGATAGATCAGTATTTAAAAAAATAAATTTGTATTTTCCAGCAGTGCTGCAGGAGAAAAGCCAAGGCATATTCTACGTATTGTGATGGATGCACACAGGATCCTTCCTGTTGGGATGCAAAACTCATGGAGAAAAGGTTGGGAATACACAAGAGATGGAATTAAAGTGTCTTCATTCCAGTTTTTATGTGTAATGACCAATAACAGCTCACCCCACCACAGCTCCAGATTTTTGGTGACATGTACAGTTCCCACTGAATATATTGGGAGGGGAAGTCTGTGTGTCTCCCAGCAAATTAAAATCTTAATTAATATCCTTTTCCAGTATTTCCTTCTCCACACATCCTCCCAGTTAGGGTTATGAGGCTGGAATTAAGAAAGCACAGGGCCAATCTGAGCTGAATCCCAAACAAAAATCACCAGTTCCCCCAGCAGGCAGCCCCCACTGTCCCACCCACAGCTGGGTATAAAAACCAGGATTAAACAAACACCCCTGACCTCACTCAAGAGGTTTCAGAAGCAGGGGAAGCAGAAACTCCACAACCACATTAAATGTTAACATTTCAAAATTAGCTGCAGAAGGTTAAAGCGATAAAGTGATGGATTGCAGCTGAAGCTCTCCAGTGCACCCAGTTGAGCAGGAATTTGGAATTGCCAGGGATATAATGAAGTCTCTCATGTAAGGAATATTCTCCTGGCTCTGCAGGTCAGCAGTCCTGCAGCAGCAGCAGGAGGAGGAGTTGCTCTGCCAACACACGCTTGATTATTTTTAATATTTAAAAACCTTACTGGATATATCTTGATCCATCTTTAGAATTAAGGATTTAATTAAAAAGCAGGATTTCCTCAATGGTCTAATGATGATCCAATGGGGAAGATCACCAGCAGAGAGAAAATATTCCAGTGTATGAACATGAAGGTGTACAACGACAGAAAAAAAAAATTAAAGTAAAACCAATCCCTATTTTTACACCTTTTCAAAATCCATCTCAAAAACTGCTCAAAAAGAGCTTATATGATGGTCAAAGCATGATAAAATTGGAGGGGAAACAGGAATATTTTAAAATTCCTACTTTTTTCTAGGCTATACAGACCTCAGATGAACAGTCCATGTGCATGGAATAGATTAGGGGACATGGATGATGGAATGGCTTCCAACTGCCAGAATCTGAATTTAGATTAGATACCAAGAAAAAACTTTTCCCTGTGAGGGAGGTGAAGCCTTGGCACAGGCTGGAATGAGATGATGCCTAAAGCCTCTCCCAACCCAAATCATTCCATGATAACATGATTACCCTTTACTTTATCTATTGCCGTGATGCCATTTCAAACCTCCCACAATAAAACCCAGGGAGCAATGTTTGAGCATTGTTTTTAATATTACTGCCTTTAAAACACCCCTGAAAACTTATTAATATTAATAGGAATCTGACAGGGACAGAAAGGAGAGTTGGATCTCAGCTTTTTCCTGCAGAAGCTCTATGCTTCTCTAAAAGCCATGGAATTTGAAGACATTCATCCAGCACACTCCTGAAAGGGTGAACTGGCTTTTTCTTGTCACTCTTCCCTCCTACAAAAGCTGTATTCCCTTATTTTCTTGGGAATTTTGAACAACTAACTCTCTGAAAGGAAGTAACACTTCAGAGGAGCATCACATTTATACAAATAGGTTTGATTTCCTCTCCTTATATCAAAATCCGGATTTTGTGGCATTCCAGATAATCTGGGGCTTTGCTCGTTCCTTTGTTAGCTCCAGAGCTGGGGTTTTCTTCCCAGGGTTGATAGTGAAAGGGTTTTAAAATCATGGGGATTTAGGGTTAAAAGGAAAATTAAGCTTAGTAGGCTCTGAAAAAAATAAATACCCTAGGCACATGAAGGCCTTGTACCTTGCTAGAACTGCACCTGTGTAGCTAGTACATGATAAATGATATAATTGTTAAATGTGATGATTGTTAAGTAATTAAATATAATTACTGTTTAATCATAAGAATAATAATGAGAAACTGTGGTCAGGGGCCTAAGAAAGATCACGAGAAACTCATGTCAATGTATACAATAGAAGAATATAAGTTTAATAATTAATATGTAAGTTAAATAAGGATAGAATATAAAATACATTCAGCTCAAAAGCCGTGTCAGAGTCAGATTTGGGTCTGGACCCATAATTCCCAGAGCTCTCAATAAAAGCACCTGCAGATAATCATATCCCGTGATTATTTGTGTTCCTGAACGCTGACAGGGTGATCAAACCCCCAAAGCCTGTCAGAAGTCCCGCGGATGCCGTGGATATATTTTTGAAAGGATCTGTTGATCCAGCTGCCTACAACAAAGACAAGATGTGATTCCTTTTTGGAGCTCTCAGTGGCATCTGCAGTCGAGGGTATCCCGCTGTTCTCGTGACAAGTGTGCACAAAACCAGCCCAAACTCCAAAGTTGTCTCTTGTCCCTTGATCTTCCCGTGATATTAGAGTTTGGGACTGTCACTGAGCTGCCTTAAGCGTATCCAGCAGCTGGAAGATATAAAATATCAATGAAATTGGGTCTCTAGCAGAGATTTATCTGTGTCTGAATCACCTCCGGGGGGATTGCAGGCATTTGGCCAAACTGGGATTGTCACATTCCTTGGAGTGACACAGCAACTCCTTCACCACCTTTAAGCTGAAGGTATCACAAATATCCTCAGCCCTGAGGAGCAACAGCCACTGGCACAGGGATCAGTGCTCCTTTCATCACCCATTTGCTCTTCCTAAAGGCAATTAGCCAAGATTTCCTCATTTTCCAACCACAGCATCCAAAAAAATGCCATGGACAATCAGTGCAGCCATCGCTTGCTCTCGGAGGGGTTTGAATCCAAAACACGAAAATGGTGTCGGTGAGGGTGCAATAATTCATCAAAAACAGGTGGGGAGAGCACTGTGGAAAACGTGATCACTGAGGAAGTCGGTGATCAGCCCCCGAGAGATCAGATTTAAACAGTGAGGTTTAAATCCCAGTTTGCTGAAATTCCCATTACTCTGTGTTATCCCTGTGGAAATTCCCAGCATAACTGCAGCGTGTTTAGAATTAAAGAGAAGATTGAACAGGATCTTGGATAGGACAAAAGGGGAGTTACAAACAGGGAAAAAATTCCATGACATGAGTGTGGGGAGGCCCTGGCACAGATTCCCAGAGCAGCTGTGGCTGCCCCTGGATCCCTGGCAGTGCCCAAGGCCAGCTTGGACAGGGCTTGGACAACCTGGATGGTAGAAGGTGTCTCTGCCATGGCAGGGCATGGAATTTGATGATTTTAAGACTTCCTCCAACCCCAAATCCACAGTTCCATGACTGCACTTTCTATGAATGAGTGTGGGTTGGCCGCAGGATTTAATTTGTTTGGATTGGGTTTGTTTTTTCCTCATTTTTTTTCCTTTTCTTCCCAGTGGCAGCAACCACCAGCTGAGGACAGCTGAGGACAGCAGTGATTGCAGAGGCAGCAGCCAGAGCAGCATCCCAGGGGAGCAGCAAAGTCTGATCAACCAGCAGCACCCTCAGAAGGGGCAGTACAACCAGCAGATCCTATTTAAGGACCTGAAATTGTGGTGGGATTGTACAAGCAGGAATTCCCCCTTGACACGAGGCAGAGCAGGTCTCTGCTGCCACTGGGGACAAGGAGAGCAGGAGCTTGGCTGCTGCCATTCCAGACTCTCCAAGAGCTCGTTTTGTGTCTGATTCTAAGTGGAACTCTTAGAATTATGTCATATCAATAATATAAGGTGCCACTTATGCCTCTTTGCTGCGGCTCAAGGAAGGCATTTCTGATAGCCAGCAAAAAAATTGAATTTCGCTGATGTTCGAGAGCTGTCAGGTGGCTGTAACACCCGCATTCAATATAAGTGATATAAAAATAATAATAAAAAAACCCACCAAAGATTCCCTTTATGTTTTAACAGCAAACATTCCCTGGTGGCCGTGCCAGGAGCTGTCTGCTCCCAGTTAATTGTCTGCTCAGCTTTTGTCCCTGTGAGCGGGTTGTGCCGCCTGTCCCTGCTCGGTTCCGGAGCGTCTGCACGAATTAACCCAGCCCAGGCACATTCCCACTCCCAGCGTGCCATCTAGTGATGGATGGGAGCTGGGAGATTCCATCTCCTGCTTTCAGCTCCTTCCCTCCTCACAAGGGCACCACCGGAGCACCCAGGATGAGATTTGGTCTCTGTCTCACATCCTGACCCGATAAATAAAAGCGGCTCCCCAAGGATGCCTCCTCCAGGCAAAGCGCTGGGGTTGGTAAAAAATGGATGGCAAAGGCAAAATGCACTCAGAGACTAAAACAACAAACCAAAAGTGAACCGTGGCAGTGATTTTCTGGGAATTTTGTGACAAAAGAGGCGCAGGTTTTCTATTTTCCCACAGCCTTTGGTGGCACCCCTGAGGAGGGATGGGAGATGGAGTCAGCAGGAAAACAAGGCTCCCAGAGGATTTAAAAATGATGTGAACACATGCAGAAATGCATTTTAGTTCCCTTAGGATTGACAGTTCCCTGGAATAATGCAGAGTAGCCAGCACTTGCTATTTCTTTGCAGAAAACTGCAGCATTCCAGTGGGAACAAATGTGATGCAACCCATCCCAAACAAACCCTGCCAGCAGCTCAGGTTTGTCTTCAGTCTAAACTCTGTTTTATTATTGTTTATAAACAAGGATTATCACTGCATCCAGCTTGGAATAATATCCTGGATGAGTCTGAGGAGGAACTCTAAACCAAACTGAATTTCCAGGCAACATTCCTTAAACCACGTGGACCCCAACACCCCCAGCCCTAAACAACAAAAGGAAAATAATTTATTAAAGCCATAAAGCTTTAATAACCTTCTAATGACAGCTTTCATTTGTGTTGTTATCAAGAGAAAATAAGAGATATTTTTTTGTCTTGGAGCCATCTTCACACCTAAAACATTCTGCATGTCTGCCATAGAAACAGCCTGTCCTTATTAATGGTGTCATAGTAACCAACACCCAGGCAGAGGCTTATTAATACCCTCAATCTCCAGAGAGAATCACCAAAAAATCCCAGAAAAATCCAACCTTCCACACCAGTTAACTCCTAATTAACATTCCTGACAACAGGGAGCACAGGGAACAAGTTTTACTTGACTTCAAGCTGTCACAACTCCATTGCAGTGGCTATATTTTGGAATAATTTTTTTCTCTAAAAAATATCAGAATTCCCTGCTTATCAGCATCATAGCACCAAGATTGCTCCAGAAATCCTCAGCTTCTGCTTTGCTGCCTGATATATTTCTTCTGTCCCTTTTTGTGGTGCCTGGACACAGGAAACCTTGAATCATCCCAGTGCTAAGCAAACCTCTCCCATGAATGCTCATTTTTACCAAAAATTATTTATTTCCCTGATTTTCCAACAGATTTGAGACGAAGGAATGCAAAGCCCATATTTTCTCTGTGCAATTAGCCCCACTAATTATTGTGCAGGCAGAGGGGTCAAGCCCTGGGGTGGAATTACCCCCAAGCAGGTTCACCCAAAAAGAACTGGGTCTCATGCTCACATATCACAAATATTTACAACCCAACCACCTCCTGCACCACCCAATCCAGTCCCAAAATTCATTAATCCACCAATCCCAAAATTAATTCATTAATCCAGCATTACTGTTTTTAGCAGCATTGTCTGAACTTACTCACCCTGAATTTTACACCAAAGCCAGCCATTCAACATTATTTTTTTCTATGAAACAATAAATTGAATCTGACAAATTAATTATCAAAGCACACTTCATTAGCCAGAGTACCTAAAAAACAGCTCCTCTGAAAAGATTTAGCTGAAAACACTGTTGAAAACACAAATTCTGCTGGTTTTTAACACCTTAAAGGGCATCCAATGCATTGCCAAAGCTACCCAGAATCTCTGTGACACAAAAGGGGACAAATGATCATTAACACAAATACAAAGAAGATAAAAAGCCATAAAAAGCATTATTTTAACCAACATGATTACAACAAATCAAAACCACCTCCTTCCCTACCTTCTCCAGGAGATGTGGCACCTGGGGACATGGTTGGGTGGGGGGCTCAGGAGTACCAGAATTGTTGGACTGGAATATTTTAGAGGTCTTTTCCAGCCTAAATTATTCTGGGAATGCAAAAGCCAAACTACTCCTCCTCCCTCTTAAATCTAAGCCTAAATCTAAACCCACCCTAACCCCAGATGGGCCTGGACCCCACAGCCACACCAGGGCTGGGTTATCCCGGCTGATTGAGCTCACCTCTTTCCTAACTGTTCCTTCCTGGCACAATTCCTATTGCATTTTTGGGAACCTCAGCAGTGCTGCAGTGAAGCCTCAGGTTTAGCTTTTCTATTTTTCACATTCTGTGCTGCTTTAGTGTGTGGGTCTGGGTTTCACATTATGGGATGGTGACCTCTCTGCACAGAGCAGAGACAAAACAATTCCTGCTCCAGCTGGGCACCAAGGACAAATGATCCAAACCTCAGCCCAGGAGCACAAACAGCGTGGGCTGGAGAGAGAAAAACAAGCAGGGTGGGACTGATGGGCTGGAGCTGGAATGGGACAATGAACTCCAAGGTGCCAATGGAGCAGAACTGATCCCAGGGAGAGCCCCGGGAGCGCTCGTGCATTTTGGGACCATTTTGGGTCATTTGGGTGCAGCCCTGGCTGGGCTCTGGTGCTGCCCAAGGTGGATCCATGGAGGAGATCCTTGAATAAATCCCTGCTTTGTTCTGGGACTCTGCCCAGCCTCTGCTCAGGGCAGCCTGCACAAGGCATCAG
Source organism: Lonchura striata (assembly GCF_050655825.1). Taxonomy (NCBI): domain Eukaryota; kingdom Metazoa; phylum Chordata; class Aves; order Passeriformes; family Estrildidae; genus Lonchura; species Lonchura striata. The sequence goes on from NC_140711.1 coordinate 29,449,781, forward strand.
CAGGAGCCTCTCCTGCACCAGTACCTCCCATTCCTCCATCAGAACCTTTTCAGCATCAGGAGATGTTGCAAAATCGGGGGAATCAGAACCTTTTGTGCCACTGAATCATTCTCACCTCAAAGCTTGGGTTCAGCTGCTGTAGACAGAAATGAGCAATTGTTTGTTGTCCAACCTCCAGATTCCCTGATCAATCTGCCAGTCCCCAGTGTATCAAACTTTTAGTGTGCTCTAAAAATGAAGAACTGGATGTGTGTCTGCATTTTAACGGGTGTTTGTCATCCCCCAGAGAACAATTATTTCAGTATTTGTCTGCTGACAGCAAAGCATTTCTTTAAACATGAACCCTCCAGAATTTAAAAGACTAGGCTGGAAGATTTCTGGTTTATATCACACAACACTTTTGCTCAAAAAACTCCACTTTTCAATCCAAAGCCTGACCCAAAGTTCCCCTAAAGTTAGAGGCTGGCAGATATGAGGATGTTGACGTGCAAATTCATTCCTCTAAGACTTGTCTCTAGCATTGTTTCGCTATTTCAAAACTAAAAATTAGGTTTCCCAATGGAAAGCTCTGACAGGATCATGACTATCTGTCATTTAAAATTAAAATGTACTATTAGACTTTATTGTAGGATAGATCAAAAACTCTCAAAAGAAAGAAGAGATCATCTGTGTTTAATAAATCCCTGGGGAGGAGCTTCCCAGAGCAGTGTGGGTGCCTGCTCCCCCCAAGATGTGGGGTCCTTTTAAATCCTCATTGGACCCAAATTCCAGCCTAGATCTGAAAAGGTTTGAGGCTCAGCATGGTTATTAAAACACTGCATTGTTTCATAATTCTTATATACTTTTAATAATTTACTCAAAGAGATTTTTTTACTGCAATATTTTTGCAGTCTCTTCAGCCTCAGATGCTCCACTTACCCTTCATATGTTCATGCACTTTTAAGCAAATTTCTCTATGAAACATTAATGTATCATCATGTAGCCATACTCTGGCCAGAATGAAAGTCAATTTTGATTTAATGTGATCACCATTTTTTTTTTTCCCCCTTCAAGAACCATTTTTTTAAATTTGACTTCTTGACTGCCAGCATATTTCCAGGCTGCTGAGATCCTGTGTGACAAATCCCAGGTCAATAACACCACCAAACCTACATTCCCTACTCCAGCTTTCCAGTAATTATCTCTATTTGAAGTAGAGAAAAAATCACTCTGCATATTTTTCATTTTCTATCAGGTCTTCACCTGCCTTTTTTTTTTTTTTTTTTTTTTCCCTGTTTATTTGATCAAATATAATCTGGAGGAGTTTTTTGTTGATTTGTCTTGCTCTTAATTTGCCAACTCAGGCTGAGTAGCAGCTTAACCACTCCACTTTTAATTTCCTTGCTGTATCCTCCTGCCCACCCGAGCTGCTGGAATTTAAGTGAAGAAATAACTTCCAGGCAGCCAACACCTCAGTCTTCCACGGAACTTTATTTTTCCTAATCACCTCTAATGTCTCATGGGCCATTACTTCTCCTGCTTTACACAAGGAGCTCTGAGCAGGCAATTAGCTCCTGGTAAAACCTGCAGCAATTAGGAGCAGCAGCCATCTGCAGCCGGGTTTGGGAATTTGGGGACAGCACCACCCAAGGAGAGCTCAGCAGAATTTGGAACAGCATTTTTCCTTTCTCTGTGGAGACCTGAATTGTGGATGCCCTGATGAGCATCGTTATGTGGATGAGAGGAGAGAATCATACCCGGGGAATATTCTGGATGTTGGAAAGGAGAAAAGCTTTGAAACCACCAAGGTGGAGCAGCCTGGTCTGGTGGAAGTGTCCTTGTCCTTGTACGGGGTTGGAACTGGATGAACTTTTAAGTTAAGTTCATTCCCATTGGGAAAACGCCAATCACTTGGTTTTTAAAATTTTAAAAGTTTAATCATAATAAAATGGTTATAAAAATAATAATACAATCAGAGTAATAAAGTTTAGAGTTAGGACAATTACAAAACAATAAAAAGCAAAGAATTATGGACGTCCGGATGCTCTCGGACACTAAGTCAGGAAAAGCATCCCTTGTGTACAAAGGAATAACCTTAAACCAATACACTTGTTGCATATTCATATATCCTTCATGGTTATTCATACATTCTATTTAAAACAAGGAACTCTGTCTGTTGTATCTCAACTGTTTCCTTTAATCCCCAAGGCAGACACCTTGGGAAATTAGTTGGGCCTGAAGAAATGAGTTTCTTCTGATAAGAAAACCATAAATTCCTCTCCTTTGGAAGATTCAGGTGTTCCTCGAAGTGAGTATCTCATTCCTAAAAAAAAACTCCACCCCACATCCATAGTCTCTATTTTAACATTATGTTGGAACCTAAAACTACATTTAAGACACTACTTAAGAGAATTAATACAGCATCACTTTCTAACATTACACATATAATATTCATTGTAACACTTGCGAAAAGCCAATCATAAAATATGCATTTTTCACAAATTGTAAAAGCAAATAGCCCCAAAATGCTGAGTTTTGGATGAGCCCACTGGGAGCAGAAATGGAGCAGGACAGTTCTCTTTGCAGGAAGCAAAGATCAGTCTGCAAGGCTGGGATCTATAGAAGGGAATTTTACCAGATCTTTTTAAAGCCAGCAGATTCCTTCCTTTTCAAAGAAAAGGAAAGCTGAACAAGAAAACCATGGGAAAGAGCAGGCTGTGGGATATTTGGTGAACCATTAATTATACCCAGTTCCACTGATAGATCCCACTGAAGAAATTCACCTTGCTAAAAATAACCTTTCAGTTGTCAGAAATACATTCCAAAATGCACCTAAATATATTTTTCCCTAAAATCTTTTTATTTTCTTTGCAGCTTCAAACAACACAAGGAGGAGTTGGGGATGAAGGAAAAATCAAGCCAATAAAATTCCTCTCTCTGAGAAAAAGTGTCTTTCAAAGTATCCCCCTTGATTTTCTTCTAATTAAGCCATAATTAGAATAGTTACTGTGACGACAATAGAATTATTTTTATTGCTACTTAAAATTGTGTATGACAATTTTATTTTCAGTGGGGAAGAAGGGAAAGGGTGGAGAATTCAGCCCAGGACAGCACTTCCAGCTGTTCTTTCCCATGGTTGGGAAGCAGAGAGAAAAGTGATGTCCCTGCAGAGCTCAGGATGGAAAAGGATGTGTGGAGTGTCTTTATTTGCTTGGAAAACATTACAAACTTATGTGACCAAGGCTCTGAGCAGCCTGGCCCAACTCTGAAGTGAAGTCTCACTTTGTTTCAATCCTGGCTTGAGCAGAAGGTTTGGCCAGGTGTTCTCCAGAGGTGCCTTCAGCAGAAGTTCTCTGAGCATCAAGGAGCAGTCACAGCATCAATGCTTGAGCTGTTAATGGCTTATGTTGATTTTATTGACTTAAATCAGTGTTACTATGATGGAATGAGATTGTTTAGCTGAATAAATTAAAACCAGAGTTCAGGCTCCTCCCTTCCCTTCCCTTCCCTTCCCTTCCCTTCCCTTCCCTTCCCTTCCCTTCCCTTCCCTTCCCTTCCCTTCCCTTCCCTTCCCTTCCCCTCCCCTCCCCTCTTTTCTCTGATTCTGTTTTGATGCAGCCCCAGCATTTTCAGAAAAGGAAACACCAGTAAATCAAAGATTACCAGAGCCCTTACAACCTTCCTAAAAAAATGACTACATCAAAACATAAACTGTGCCTGTGCCAAGGAAATGTTACTGAATGGGATCTGGAAATTTTAAATATAAATACATATAATTACAGCTTGCTACGAAGAAGAAATTGTGACTTTCTTCCTCTAAAACACTAAACTGAAATAAAAGCAGATATTCAGTCCTGCAATCACAATAGGACCTGGAGACCTGTGATTGCATCAGCCAGAAATAAGTTGAATACAGCTCTGTAATCCCTCAGTCAGTTCTGTATTCCTTCCTTCTAGACAAATGGATAGACATTAGTCAGAAATGTGCTGGGAAAACTGGAATTTCATAATTACATTGAAAAATCATTTCCACCGTAAAAATCTAAGCTCAAAATAAAAGAAGAAAAAAAAACTTAAAAATTGAACACAAATAATAAATCTCTGTTTTCATTCATAGACAGGACTGAAAAATGTGTTTGGGAAAGGAATTATTTAAATGCTCTAGATTATATTTGATTGGAGGGGAAAAAATCATTTCTTCCCCTGAAGGGAAAAAACTAATATGTTCCAAAATGCAGTAAAAACAGAGACATTCTGAGCTGTCATTTGCAATTAAAAAGAGAAAATATTTAATGGGAGCTGGTGAATACTTTTCAATGGCAAAATTGCTTTTAGCCCTTAGAAAATTCCACTTTTATTAGAATTTCCACAGTCTTTGTGTTGCATGTAAAGTGAGCACTGGGGAATAAGGATGGACTGGCCCAAGTAGAGTTTGAAGATGCTGGAATTTGGCAGCAAGGAATGGATTTTCCAGAGAAGCTGTGGCTGTCCCTGGATCCCTGGAAGGGACCAAGGCCAGGTTGGACAGTGTTTGGAGCCACCTGGGGCAGTGGAAGATGTCCCTGCCACAGCAGGGGTAGTTATTTGTTCAGATTATGAGGGTTTTTTCCTCCTTAAAATGTATAATTAATGATTTTTAGAATTTCTACATTTGTGTCCTCACAACAGCCCTCATGAACTTCAACTGAGCACACAAGTGTAGGAGGGAAACAAGGCATGGAAAGGGGGAAAAAAAATCTATGAACCTATTTAAAATTTGAGTAAATCTTAATGAGAGATGAAAACCTGAATGCATTTCACAACCTCTGTTCACCAGAATATGAACGAGTTCACCAGAAACATGAAACCAGGTAAAACAAATCCCACTCTGCCTGTAGGGCAGTGATGGATTTATGGGGTTTTTTTCCCCTAAAGGGGTAGCAAACACGGAAACCCGCAAATATTTATTAATTTTTTTAATTTGTCTCTCTTCTTTTCCATTTTGGTAACACCATAAATCTTTGTCAGCGCCCTTTATTGAACTCCCCATGTCCTGATTAACAATCTAATGGTTCTGAGAGATGAAACTCATTAATTTTGATTATAGACCCTTAAAGCAGGCACTAACTCTTCCTTTAATTCTGATGGAATTGCCTTAATGAAGCAAAAGTGTCTGAAAACTGAGGCCACCACAGTGAAAGCTGCTCATGCTCGGGTGGTTGTAGTAACTCCCCACTCCTGATGCTACTCGGAGCAGTAACTCCTCACTCTGCTGCTTTTCAGAGCAGGAATTCCTCATTTCCAATGCTCTTCCGAGCAGGAATTTCTCATTTCTGCTGCTCTTCCCAGCAGGAATTCCTCATTTCTGTTCCTTTTCAGAGCAGGAATTCCCAGCTCCTGCTGCTTTCCAGAGCTGGGTGCCCCTCAGGAATTCTCCAGGTCACGCTGGTGGCACGACTCATGGATATTCCTGAAAATCCAGATTAACAGAACTAAAAAATACTTTAAAAAATACCCCAAAGTACAAAACACCAACAAAAAGCCAACAAACAAAACCAACCAAACAAAAAAGAAACAAACAACCAAAAAAAAAAGAAAAAACCAACAACCAAAAAAAGCAAGCCATCAACCCTATGGAAACTTAAGAACCATTTTATTCTCAGAAACTGAGCTGAGAAAAATACATTTATGATGCTGATGAGGCTCAGAGATGCAGATCCAGTAGCTGGAACATGGAAGAACTCCCCTGTCCACTCTTGTGCATTCCCACACCACCACTTCTCTTCCTTTACACAGTAAAACAGGATTTTAATAAAATGTCAGGCCAGTAATAAAAGACCATTTTTTCTGACCTTTCAGGAGGAGGTAACTGAATTTGTAGTGAAATACATCTGCAGGCTGAGTAGAGCTGGGCAAGAAATGGGTTTAATGTAGTGATATTTGGGATATTTTTCCTCCCAAATCCGGATTAAAAGTAAAAATCTATCAATTTCTCGTAAAATGATTATCAATAAACAGATTTACATGAGTTTGGCAAAATATTTTCTCCTTTTCTCTTCAAAACCAATCCAGCTTTGAGCTGCCTGAAGGAAAAACTAAAGTTTGAAGGAAAAATAGAAGTTCTCCTTTGAGACACATGAAAAGAATCTCAGGATAAACTCCAAGATCATGAAGTCCAATCCCCACCGTTTCCATGGAGAAATTCCTGCTGATCTCCATCCAGAACCACCCCTGGAATCAATACAAGCAAGGCTGCTTTTTTTGCTCATGTTATTGATAAATAAGAAGGAGCCACAAGTGTGATGGCGAGACAAGGAGCAGCCCAGGAGCTGGTTTGAAGATTTAAATCCCAATTCTACGTTTTCCAGGAGCTGGGTTGAACTTTTAAACAAACTCAATTCCACATTTTGCAGGAGTTGGGTTGAACTTCCAAACAAACTCAATTCCTTATTTTCCAGGAGCAGCCCAGGAGCTGGTTTGAACTTTCAAACCCCAATTCCGCATTTTCCAGGAGCAGGTTTGAACTCTTAAACACCAATTCCACGTTTTCCAGGAGCTGGGTTGAACTTTAAAACAAACTCAATTCCACATTTTCCAGGAGCTGGGTTGAACTTTAAAACAAACTCAGTTCCACATTTTCCAGGAGCTGGTTTGAACTCTTAAACTCTGAAGGATAAAGCCCAGCTGTTCCAGAGCCACGAGAAATATAATTATTAAAAACCACTAATGAGGCATCTCAGGTGGCACAACACACTCACCTGTATCTTATCTCTATGTTTAGCAAAGCAATTTTTTCTGGAAAGAATTGTTAAAAGTAACATTAAGATGGGAAAAAAGGAAGTATTTGCTGCACGAATTCTCTGCTTTCAGCTTTATTTTCATTTACAGCTGTGCAAGCTGAGTATAAAACGCAGCTATTTTGACTTTGTAGTATTTCACGTCTCGTTTGAACGGTTTTAAAAATTGATTGAAGGCAGCCAAGAATTGGACTTTTCCCTCTTTTCTTGTTCCATGGTGCTTGGTTTTATGTGGCACCTTTTCCACTAAAAAGGCACAGAGGAGGCTAAACAGCAAAATAAAAGCCTGCCATGCTCTACTAAATCTTATTACCCAAACCAGAATCATTTGGATGTTTTAAAAGTTTTATCTGTTGGGTCCCTGTGGGAGGGGAATGTCGGGTTGGTGGCAGATTTATTTTCCCTAAATTTCTGAATTTCAATCAGGTCTGCTCTAATAGCTGTCAGCTGACCTGATTAAAGCCTACCTCTCCTCAAGTTGATTTAAATCAATTTGGCTGCCACACAGCAAGCTGAAATCCATGCTGGCCATCTGCTACGTGAAATTAATTTATTTTGGAGAACTTTAATTCAATTACCAGGCTCATATTCCATGGCAGGTGTAGGAGACAAATCCATATTTCAGGTTCCTATGTGGGATCTGGTGTAGGCAACTGAGGAGTGAGAGGAGGGTTTGGGTAATGTGAAGGGAGTAAGACAGGATTTCCCTGAAAGCTTTAATTACAGTTTCAAAGCAGAAGATTTAAACAGGCTTTGGAATCAGGAATATTTAAAAGAATCATATTGTGACCTCACAAATTGCTGCTGGTGTTGCACACACCGCTGGAAATTATATAAATACTGTGACTCGGTTAACATTTCAAATCTCTGACTCACAAATTACCATGAAAATGGGGAATATTTCAGGATCAAATGAGGCCTTTACCCATTTCTTGGCTTGGGGTTGTAGATATGGAAGGGCCAAAGTGGCAGAGCCAGATCACGTGTGGCTTTTGTGTGGTGTTGGGAGCCCTCTTGTCACATCTGTCAGCTGCTGGGAGGAGCTGCACTCCATGGATCCGCGGGCATCCAGGGGGTGAATCCAACAGGAAAACGTGGAACTGGGGCTTGGAAGCTCAAACCAGCTCCTGGAAAAAACAGAATTGGGGTTCAAAAGTTCAAACCAGCTCCTGGGCTGCTCCCGGAAAACGTGGAGTTTAGTTTGTTTAAAAGTTCGACCCAGCTCCTGGAAAATGTGGAATTAAGAGTTCGACCCAGCTCCTGGAAAATGTGGAATTGAGTTAAGAGTTCAAACCAGCTCCTGGAAAGCGTGGAATTGGGGTTTAAAAGTTCAAACCAGCTCCTGGAAAATGTGGAATTGAGTTTGTTTAAAAGTTCAAACCAGTTCCTGGAAAATGTGGAATTGAGGTTTAAAAGTTCAAGCCAGCTCCTGGAAAATGTGGAATTGGGGTTTAAAAGTTCAAACCAGCTGCTGGAAAATTGTGGAATCGAATTTGTTTAAAAGTTCAAACCAGCTCCTGGGCTGCTCCTGGAAAGCCCCACAACAGCAGTGTTGGGCAAACCTGAGTTACCCTGCAAAGTCCCATTTAAAATATCAGCGGATTTTTGGAAACCCCAACGCTTTCCACCCCTGTTCTTCCAGTCAGGAGTTGCCATTGTGTGCCCAGAGCTGGGATAAAGGAGAGAGAATCCAAAACTCTTTTCTGTTTTATCTATTTGCTTCTCTTTCCCCATTTAGCTGCTCCCCCACTTGTGATTCACAACGTTCCAGCCACTCGGGAGTCAAAGGGAGCCGAAAACCACGGCACAAAAAAACAACTTGCACAATCAAATGCTTCGAGTGGTCTTGATCATCAGATTTCATTGAACTTCAGACTATTCATATGCAGAAAAGATTGCAAAATCCCAGCTTCAGATAGCTTTGCTTCATTAATGGCATGAGCAGCCACAATTATCGGGCTGTTGTTTCCAACAACGAGCTTAGAAATACAGGGAAATGGCCACAATATCTTGATTTATTGGGTTGGATCTTTTTGAAATGTCATCTCTGAGGCAACTTTTTTTTTCCAGGCAGCTCAAAAAATCTGTTCTCAAGTTTTTGGGGGAGAAAAATAAAAGTCACACCAGAAAAATCGAGCTATTTTTGTACTGAGATGAATGACAAATACATATCCAGAAACATTCAGCAAGTGGGTTATTTTTATATTTCCTTAATTCTATAAGGCTGAATAAGGTGAATAGGAATAAAGTGAGCCAAGAGATTATTTATTACAATTGATAGCTCTGTGTGAATGGGATTTCCAAGTCCCAGAAAGTCCAATTTCAGGTTGACAGTGCTGTAATAATGTGAAATTCCTTCTGGGATATTTGCTCTGAAGCATTCTCTGTCCTGGAATACAACAGGCAGCCACTTTTCCTGTCAAAGGTGCAAATTAAATCCAGCAATATCCATCCACAATGCGCCATTTTCACTATGACTTTACTCAGGAAAAGACCCTGAAAACTGGCGGAAAATAAATCTGCTCCGACATTTTTTGTGCTGCATATTCCACACATGCCACCCCAAAATCATGGAATCATAAAATCAATCAGGTTGAAAAAACCTTCTAAGGTCATCAAGTCCAACCATTAACCTCAGTTTTTAATATCAGAACCCGAAAACCCTTAAAACAATCCCAAAACTCCAAACCAGGGCGGATCTCTGGTTCTGCAGAATTTCTTTGGCAGCTCCAGGAATTCTTTGATTTCCTGTAAATCCCGTTGCTTACAGGGCGTTTTCGGTGTCGAGGATTTGCAAACATCTCCATATATAAATAAACCACTTATATAAAGAAACGAGGTTGGCAGGAGTGTATCAGCTGTTCTGGTCCGCCCAAAATGGTTGCTCATTTTTTCATGGATTTTAAAAAAAAACCAACAAAACAGCACTTCCATTTTTTCCTGAAAAGTTGTGATTCCCACAAATCCCCATGCAGGAAATCATCCCTCCTAACAGGCCTTTATTGTGAGGCCTTTCAGGTCCTTTACTGAGAACACAGGAGAATTATTTTGTCCCAGCTCCGATTTTTCATATATTTAATATTTCTATTGAAAGGGGGAAACTGATTTTTATCGATTTTACTTTTCAGATCCTGCTTGTCAAAAAAATATATATATAATTTTAATCTATTAAATGGTTTAAAAATTAATTGTTTCAAATACATAAAGTATCACAGGATGGATTTCCCTGTCCCTACCACAAAAAGTTCCTCAAAGGGATTTCTCTGTCCCCACCACCCAAAAAAGTTCCTCAGATATTCTGCTTTGCCTATGAATTGGAATCTGTACATTTTATAAATATTTCATTGTAGGGAAATAAATTTTTACATTTTAATCAAAGCAATTTCAAGGTAGAAGTAAGAGGAAATTTCACCTTTGCTTATGTTGTGAATCCATAAAAATCACTCTTATTATCCTTTAATTTCATTTTCCACTAGTTGGAAAAAAATGAAAGTTAAGAGGAAAGATTTGTGCACCCCAAAATCCTTTAAAAAACCCTTAAAAATACAAAAATAGACCAAGAAACCACAGAAATCAATGTCATTTTGGGGTCTAAAAATTCTCAATTACAGGAAAAATTTAGTCAAGCAGAAACAAAAGCAAGCAGGAGGATATCATTGCCCAAACTTAATTGCTTAAATTCCTTAAATTTCTGGAGTGAAAGGAAGCTAATTAGATATTGATTTAAATAAATGCAGCCTCCTGGTGGTTAAGCAGTGGTTATTAAGGGTTCTTGTATAAATTAAAGGCTACAAGGAAAAAAACTAAATATTTTTGTAGCCCTGGTTCTAAGAAAGGCTAAAATCAAAGTCTCATTGAGTCAGGAGTTGTGCTGTTTGGAAAGCTGCTCTTGTAATTGCACCGAGACCCTCATGGAATTCAGAGGGAAAGAACTGGCTGAAAACATGGAACCTGGGATCTACAGCCAGGAATTCTTTGTTGATGTGGCCAACAAGGATCACATTAACGCCGTGAAATCAGAAAATATAAAATACAGATTGATCCTTCAAAAGAACAAATAAAAAATTAAAAAAAAAAAAAACCACAAAGCAAATATTATTCTATGGTCTAGCCAATGTGTTAACTTTTTAACCTGATTATACTCTCATTTCACATTAGAAGAACAATTGGATTCTCTCCCAGTGGATTTTTCCAGAATCAGACATTCCAGGGCCACCAGAAATATTGTGAACATTTCTCCTGTGCCACAGATTGGGATTTTATTTCTTGGTGCCTTCATCTAACCCAATAACTTGTGCTGAAATTAGATCAGGCATTTTAGGAAGAGATTCAATCTTATTTTAAGTCTCCTCATATCTGATGCTGCATGAACCACATCCATTAATAATCTGTTCCAGTGCGTAATTACCCTTGTTAAGAATACAATTAAGAAATTGTCTGCTTCTTGTTTGACCTCTTTCTGTGTTCAATTTTCCTTCCAATTCTATCAAAATTTTCAGATAATGTTTCTCACAGATTCTCTCAAAAATAGCCCTGCTCATACATAAATCTATTTAAAATACAAGCTCTCCTCTTCCTTGTCTAGAGTAAAAGTGGCTTATGTAGATTAAAAAAAAAAAAAATTAAAAAGGAAGAACAGAAAGGACAAAGAAACATAAAATAAATTATTTTTAAAAGAGGGTGATTTATTAAAAAGAAACTGAGTGGCTCATCTTGCACCATGGCTATTTTTAGACAAAAATTCAGCATTTAAGGTTCAAATCCAAGGTGTTCACCAATGCCCAGAATTTATTGTTGAAGCCCAACTGGTAAATCCATCATCCCTTGGATAGGATGCTCTCCATCGAAATATGGGTAGGAATAAAGGGGAAGGGGCTGGAGCACCAGGAGGGGAACAGAGCTGGGAAGGGTTTGGAGCCCCAGGAGAAGCTGAAGGAGCTGGGAAGGGTTTGGAGAATCCTGAGGGAGCTGGGAAGGGTTTGGAGAATCCTGAGGGAGCTGGGAAGGGTTTGGAGAATCCTGAGGGAGCTGGAAATGGCTCAGCCTGGAGCAAAGGGGGATCAGGGGGGACCTTGTGGCTCTGCACAGCTCCTGCCAGGAGGGGACAGCCGGGGGGATTTGGGATCTCATCCCAGGGAACAGGGACAGGAGGAGAGGGAACGGCCTCAGGCTGGGCCAGGGGAGGTCAGGGTGGAATCATCAGGAATTTCCCCATGGAAAAGGCAAATAAACTTTGGAAGGGGCTGCCCAGGGAGTTTTGGAGTGCCCATCCCTGGAGGTGTCCAAGGAATTCCTGGAGGTGACACTGAGAGCTCTGGGCTGGGGACAAGGTGGGCATGGAGCACTTGATGACCTTGGGGGGCTTTTCCAACCTCAGGGGTTCTGGGATTTTGGGATTCTCTGATAAACACCCAAAAACCCCAAAGCCTTTCTGACACCACGCAGGTGACAGCCAGAGCACACTCGCGTGTGTGTTTGCATCCCCCCGACTCCCACACAGAGTTTCCATGGGAAAACTTCAGAATGCCTCCACGTGGGAATTTTTAGTGCAGCTCCCCAACCTATCATCTCCCCAAAAAATGTCCTTTTATAGCTTTGTCAATCAGTGTATAATTAGCTGGATTTACATGCAGAGCAGATGGGAATTTTGGAAATGTAGCTTTTACTAAAGGCATGTGAGGAGTTAAAAAAAAAAAAATAAATAAGAAGAACCATGAACCATGACTTAGGGATTTAATATATTTGTATTCCTAATGTGAGGTTGAATTAAATTCAGTTCTATAAATACAGCCAGTAAAATGTGCAGCAAAAACGCCAATAATTATTAATTACAAACAGCTATAACCAAGTTCCCTGGTATTCAGAGGAGAAAGTCAGAAAATACCACATTTCATTGTGAAAAATAAACATCAGGTTCATGCAGATGACTTCAGACATCCTCTTTAAGGAGAATTTCCCAGTTTTAGGGACATGAAATTCTGTCATTTTGGGCTAAGAATTTCTCTACCCCCGTCATGATGTCACCACAATTTACCAGCACTCAGATATTTAATATTTCTGATTGACTGTATAGAATATATAGATAATTTTAGTCTTTTCCACCAAAATATCACATTTCATAACTATTTATTAATTTCTTTCTTTTCCTGTGTTGTTCTTTAAATGTATTTTCTCCCTGTTGAAGACCTGGGTCAGAATGTGTCTCCTGGTAAATTAAGGAGATAAAAGAACACAAAAATGTGATTTATTTCCCTTCTCCCTGCACACTTCCAAGACACTACACTGGTTTTTAACAGCTCAGTTTAGAACAAGAAGAGCAAATAGAAAGCCAAATTCAAAAGGAATAAAATGCATAAAAATCTCTGGGTGACAATGGGACCAATATTCACCATTTTGGAAAAAAAAAACATCCTTTCAGTCCCTGTAAGACTAAAATTACTTACAAATTTACCTGGAATTGCTAAAATAGTGCAGACAGTTACAACAGGAGCTGCTGGCAATGGGAGTTTTGCTCTGCCACTGTTCACAAAGTTTGGGAGTCTCAAATAAGGAGCTGAAATTCAGGTTCCCGACCAAGTAAAAAAGTGTGGCATGAACTGGACCAAGAATTGTGCAGACTTTTTTGCCCTGTGCAGAAACTGCATCACAAATCACTTTAAAACACGTAAAATTGAGGTTTTATTTTAGAACAGAGCCAAATTCTGGGCAATATATTTTGTATTTTACTATTTCGGTGGATACCCACTTCCCTCCCAACCAGCTACATTGGGAGCACCAAAATCAGGCCCTTTTTAGTCTGAATTACCATCACAAAAAGTGGTTGTAATATGATTAGTGCCAGAATTTGATTTATTATGTTCAAGAAGGAAATGAAGGGCAAAGAATCCAGGTTTGTTTGCCATGGGTATTGGAATAAACACAATAAAATGCCCAAAAATAATGCACTGAAGTGCTAGAACATCACACTGATGAGCACTCAGTTTGTCCTCCTCGGGGCACAAACCATAAATTAATTATTCCTTGGAAGGCAGCTTGGCTGCAGGGGCTGGGGAGATGAGGGGAAAGAGATGGAAAAGACTTTCTTGGCTGTTGGGAATATCCAAGGACAACAGAGGGATTATTTTTACTTCCAATATAAACAAGTAGCCTAAAATTTAAACAAAAACAAAAACAAAACAAAAAAAAAAAACCACACACACACACAAAAAAAATAATTAAGACAAATTATCAGGAAAACTGGACCTCCTGGCTTATCACATCTAATGATTTGTTTTTCTGGGCATATTTCTCAGGATTTTTCCCTCAGAAAGGCATCAAGTCCCATCAGCCTAACTGTGAGAAATAGTCAGGCTCAGATTTTAACAAGTTTAGGTAATTCCTAAAGATAGAGAGCAGGATATATTTCCTTCCAAGCAATATCTTGTTGTGGAAATAAATTGGATCAGATCTATAGAATATAACCATGAACTTATCTGGGGAGTTGAACACAAGGGAACGTGAAGGACACAGGAACTTTTTAAGTCAATAATGCTGCCAAAGCCTGCGTATCACAAAACTTCAGGTACTGCCACGACAGGCAGAATGGAGAGATAATATTCAATAAATAGAGGGAGAGAAAAAGGATCTGTCAATTGGAAACAACCAAACATGCAGCTTTAAACTCTTGAGTCTATTTTCAGAAATGACAGAAATTTCTGCTTCAAGCCTGAACTTTTGATTTATCGTTGTAGACAACAGCTTAAGTTTTATCTCAGGGAATCATGGAATTGGGTGGAAAGGATCTTAAATCCCATCTTAAATCCCATCCCATCCCACCCCTGCCATGGCAGGGACACCTCCCACTGTCCCAGGTGCTCCAAGTTCCATTGTCCAGCCTGGCCTTGGGCACTGCCAGGGATCCAGGGGCAGCCCCAGCTGCTCTGGAATTCCAACCCAGCCCCTCCTCAGCCTCCCAGGGAACAATTCCCAATTCCCAAGATCCCATCTCCTCCAGCCCCCTGGCCATGGGAAGCCATGCCCTGTATCCTGTCCCTCCACCCCTTGTGTGAATTCCATCAGCCAGTTCAAGGTGATGTTTCTACTCACAGGGATCACCTTCAGAATAAATCACCAATTCCATTTCTGCCCAAACTCAGCTCTGGTTTCCTACATGGAAAAATGAGATTAGTAGGTAAATCCTGATTGGAAAGCAAAGTCTGTATTCCATCAATAGAAACCCTCATCAAATTCAATTGTATTTATATTTCTTTGAATTACCAAAACTCAACAACATGAGCTTTCAATAACAGCTGAGTGATTAATCCTTGTAACGTGTTAAATAATAACTTTCAAATGAATCTAGCATTTGTTTTCCTGAAGAGATTGTAGCAGCATGAAGCTTAAGACTTTGATTCAAAAAATTATCATATCTTTATTGAGACAGAGGGAAAAAAATTAAACTTTCTGTATGAATTACTCTGTACATATTTAATTTGCCTAAGTCAACAGGCTTTCCTCTACTTGTTCACATTTTTTTGTATTTAAACAGACCAAAGCAAAGAAAAAAAAAAACCTATCCAAAATGAGCAGAAATGTTATTTTGTGTCTAATGAAAAATAAGGGATTATGATGGAAATGCACTTGTGAAATGTAATTAAAGTTTACACCACTCATCCCCAGAATTCAGGTGCCTATTTAAATGCAATATTTATGTCTGCATCACAGGGACTTATTGTATCTGTAAGGACAAATGTTAATTACGGAGGCATTACCAAGATGGTCACAGAATTATTATCATGACTAGCTTGGAGTTCTTTCCACTCTTGAATTCTGGAAAGGGGTTGGAGTGAGAGTGGAACAACAAAGTGGAGCTGAACAAATGTTCTCCACATCCTGGCAAAGCTTTGCTGGGAGGAAATACCCAATTCCAGAGTTCCACCTGCAACTGCCCCGAGGGGTTTCAGGAGGAGTCCTCGTGCCTGTCACATCCTCACACACCTTTCCTCTCCCCCTCCAGGGATGCTGTGACAGCCTGTCAGGGTGGGATCCCCTCAAACCTGCGGCAGATTAGGACATTTCAGTGCCACCAAAGAGCACTTGGTGTTCCAGACGAGCAGCACTGGAGACTGAACGTTAACACGGATCCAGTCTGGCACGTCCCATATGGCACAGCCAGATCTGCCCAGGCCAAACAGCAAGGCAGAAGCACGTGGGAATGATCTACCCTTGGAGTTTAACAAACAGCCAGTGCTGTGCAGTCAGCAGAAAAATCATCTCCATTCTTCCCCTCCTCCAATTTGTTAACGCAGCTTCAGATTGAAAATCAACATCAGCGTGGTGCCCTTTGGCTTCTGATGGCTAAAAGTTGGTTTCTGAGGGTTAAAAGTTAGCTTTTGATAGTTAAAAGTTGTTTTCTGATGGTTAAAAGTTGTCTTCAAGCTGTACCAAACAGAACCCACATCTGTCTATTTTTCTAGAAACAGAACATATCTCTCCATTCCTTCCACCTTCCCATTTGGTAACCCATTTTCAGATTGAAAATCAACATCAGCGTGGTGTCCTTTGGCTTCTGATGGCTAAAATTTGGCTTCTGAGGGTTAAAAGTTAGCTTTTGATAGTTAAAAGTTGTTTTCTGATGGTTAAAAGTTGTCTTCAAGCTGTACCAAACAGAACCCACGTCTCCTGTCTAGTTTTCCAGGAACAGAACGTGTATCCAATTCTGCTGTGGGTCAGGCAGGCTGACAGCAGCTGAACACTCTTAAAAGCAGTGTTTTACTGTAATTATGCTCATTTGTAGCACAATGAGATGCAGGTTTTTTCGTTAGCACTAAGTTTTGTTTATAAAAATTGCCTTTTCACTCACCAGGTAAAATGACACTATAAAATGACATATGTGCTCATGAAATCAGATTTTAAAAAAACACAGCATGGCAGAAGAGTGGAAAAGAAATAATAAAGATTGTTTGGCTATAAACACTCTTATTTTTACATGGAATATTTACCCATCCAAAGCACAGAGAGTGCTTTGCACAGCTCAGGTTTGAACAGTGGAGGATCAGCATCATGAATTATTTTAGCTCGGAGCACACCTCCAAAAGGAAGAGCTCCTTTTAATCCATCAGCTTTTATTTATGTTAATGTTGTCTGGAAACACCTTTAACTAAACGGCTGAGCATAGAAAATTAAATGTTCTCCAGACACAGAAGGTTTATTGGTCTTCATCTGAAGCCTGCAACAGCTGTGGAAAGGCAGAGGCACCTCTGGCCTGGGCTCCTCAATGGATGTGGAGATTTTCTGTTGATATTAGACCAAGGCCAGCAGGAACAGCACTGCAAACAGTTCCCTACTCTCCTTTAGGAATGACAAGGGGAAGAAAAGTGCCAAAATGTTCCCGTCATACTTCTCTGGACATGCCCCAGCACAGCAAGGGGAGTTCTCCGTTATATTTGCCACGTGCAATCTTCTACCAAGGAAAGCTCTGATTTTTGCCCGTCCCTTCTTTTGGCTTTATGAACTCCAACTCACACAGATATCCAGAGAGGTTCCAGACCTGCAGGTATTCCTGCATAATCAGACATTTAATCCCTTCAAACAGGACCCACAGTTTGAAAGAATCATTCCCGATTCATTTTGGGTCCCGTGCCTGCTGAACTCCTCCGAAGAGGCGCAGCAATTCCCGAGGAGGTGGGGAGGAGATGGGAGGCCCTGGCTCTAATGGGAAACCTTCAGGCTATCAAAGTGCTCCGTGAAATCAGCAGGGATGAAATCCATATTTCCCCACTGAGTTAAACAGGACTTGACAATGCCAATGAACTTTCAGAGAACTGACAGACAAATTACAGCGTGCGTGTGCAAAGCCACGTCGAAACCTTCATTCCTAAAAGCCATCCTGTCAGGAGCTGTAAGCACTGCGGGATAGCACCGAGGATTTTCTTCCTCCCTCCCGTGGCACGTCCTTCCTGCACACAGACTTCTCCCAGAGCCTGCAGAGGATTCAGTGAATTGCAAATTAAAGTCGTTTTGACCTGGAAGAAAGTGAGGAACACCAAGGTGTTTCTGGCCACAGTCAGGAAGGATTTGTTGTTTGTCTCTGAAGATCTCCACCAAGAATCCCACACTGTCCCAAATTATGTCCTCCACATGTTCTATGTTTGAGGATCTGGTTTTTGTGGAGTTCTGTGCATTTCTTTACTTATTTATTTTAGCTCTTGTTCCCTTAAAGTTTCTGGCCACGGTCAGGAAGGATTTGTTTTTTGTCTCTGAAGATCTCCACCAAGACTCTGTCCCTTCCCACACTGTCCCAAATTATGTCCTCCACATGTTCTATGTTTGAGGATCTGGTTTGTGGAGTTCTGTGCATTTAATTATTTATAGCTTTTATTATTATAATAAATAATTATTTATTGCTCTTGTTCCCTGAAAGTTCTGAGGAAACAAAGGCAGCCTACAATCTACGTGTTCATACACACATCAGGAGAAATTCCTCCATGGAAAAAAAAAGGTGGTCAGGCATTGGAATGGGCTTTCCAAGGAGGTTTGGAGTCTTCAGCCCTGGAGGTGTCCATGGAAGGCCTGGATGTGGCACTCAGGACTCTGGCCTGGTGACAAGGAGGGGGTTGGTCACAGGCTGGACTTGATGCCACCAGAGGGCTTTTCCAACCTGAACAGTTCCAGGATTCTGGATAGAAGATGCTGGGATAGGATGCACGACTACAACAGGATTTGGTTGGATCCCTCTTCAGCTGAAGCTGCAGGGCTGGGTTTTGCTAACTCCTTCCACACCTTTAAGCACAGGCCAACACTCCCCCTGGGGAGAGAAGAAATGAGGAGAAATGTTGGTGGCCGATCTCCAAAACACCTTTTAAGATCTGTATCACCCCTTTTCCTGCCAATATTCATCCTCCCTGCACAACTCCTGACCCTATTTGCCATCTTATCATTGCCCATTTCACCTCCTGCTGAAACACCCCAATCTCAAGTAAGACCACTTGAAATTTGGAATTCCCAGCTCTGAGCCAGCTCCAAGAAAACTCTCTTCAGCCAACACTGCAAAATGAACATGAAATTGCAAAATGAACAATATTTGCCCTCTTGTTTTTTTATTTATTCCTACTTCAAACCAGCTCTGTGCAGAACATCTGATTCTGCAATCATTACTCATGTCCCAGGATGTTTTATTCACATGCTGAGCTCCTGTCGGATCAAATAATACAATTCCAAGTTAAAAATGCCTTTTTGGGGGAACCAAGAGTAGGGAACTGGGTTCACAGGATGTCATGCAACGTTTCTCCTGGCTGGCTGACACAGCAATGCTGGGAAGCATCAAAAATGGGTTTGTTTTTTTGTGGTTTTTTTTGGAAAAAGTTTCATAGATTCATTGTTTCTCCAGGAAAGTGAGAAATCCTGCTGGGAAAAATAACAATCACCCAAAGGGAACAAGGAAAATGTGATGATTTTCTGAAAAAAAAAAAAAAAACTTACTTTCAGATCAAATTTTTTGCTGTTGCTGCTGTACTTTTAGTGGCGAGAAGGCTTTATTTAGTCACCAACCCAATTTCCAGGGTGTTTCAAAAAAGAGCTCTGGTTTGGCTGTCCCTCTTGCCTTTTCCCTCCTTTCACCATATGCTGATCTGACATTCCAATCCATCACAGAGCAAGGCTGTCAGATCCTCCCTCTGGAGTTCTTACTAAGCACTCCTCAAAACAACCACACAGCTCTATTCATCTTACAGCAAATTAATTAAAAAAAAATAGAAATAGGAATTGCAACCAAGCCAACAAGATTCAAGAGGAGACCTTGCAAGCTTTGCTCTTTAATTTTCCCGTAATCTGGGGTATTAACAGCACTGATATCAGTATCACAGCACTGATATACTGAGGTCAACTCAGATTTGGGCCTGACGGAGGAGAAGTCAAACATCTGCAGGGAAAACGCTGTGCCTGAGGTGGGAATGAATGGGTGCAATTCCACGGCCTGTGTTCTGCAGGAGATCACACAAAATGATCATAGTGGTGCCATCTGGCCTTCAGCATCTATGAGTCTGCACGGAAATTCTCACTTGAACTTAGGTGACCTCTCTCCAAGCCCATCTGTAGGTTGAATATTCCCATTAAAATGCAAGCCAAGCACACTTCACCAGCCTCAATCAGCTGCATTTGATGTAGCCACTGATGCTGGATTTTGGCAATGAAAAACCCAAGAAAACACAAGAAAAAAAAAAAAAGCAAGCATTTCTACCTATAAATGCAAACAGCAGAAAAATTATAAATTAACAGCCCCTACAGCCACCAGAACATTTCAGGGACTGCCACCCCGAGGAACTGCTGGCACTGAGTTCTGAAGAACCACCTGGATAACCCAGTGCTGATGTTTTAATGGGAAATATCCCAGGAGTTAACTTGGCTGAGGTGGTAGAGGAAGACTTGCACAGAAAGTGGTTAGGACACAGGAAGCTCAGGAAGGGCAATCACACAGGTTTTAAATGAGAAAAGTGTAAAGGAACACACAAGTGTAAAAACTCTTATGCTTCAAGTTGCAAAGATTACTTTTTTCTGTAAGAATTCTTCACCCAAGGCCTGTCTTAAAATCAGGAGTAATAAAGCCACCAGAACGGGGTTTTTAAAGAGTTGGAGTAGCAAAGTGAGATGGAAATCCTCCTCCAAGGCTGAGCAGCTTCCTGGTGTAGGCTCCCCTCTCCTGGGGCTAAGCAGATTTCCAAAACCTTCTCATGTGTTTAATAACCTACAACTACCATGCAAAAATTTTGGAACAAATATTTTTGATGGTTCTACAGGAACAGTGGGAGCCTGATCCTGAATTTATTGCTGTCTGCTTTGCATTTAGATATAACTAAGAGTGAAGGAAAAAAGGGAAAAACAGGGTATCAGCAGGAATTTTCATTCCTGAGGGTTGGGTTTGCTGGGGAGAGGTTGTTTTTTAGTTTATTTGGTTTTTTATAAATATATACTTTGGATCCAGTGTTCTTCACTCAGCTGGATTTCGGTCCCCATGAAAACATTTTGTATAGGATCAAATGTGGGCTATTTCCAGCAAGTTAGGTAAATATATTCAGAAAGAGACTGGATCCTGCTGATGGAAAACAAAAACAAACAAAGAGACAGGCCAGGAAGGAGATCTGAAGAGAAGGAAGTAATGAAAGGAGCATTTGGGGCCCTGCTATTATTACACAGTGTCCATCCCCTTCTCCCTCACTCCCAACACTGTGGGTTTTAATTGTCCCCTGAAGAAACAGTTCTGTGGAGAAACCCACAGGGAGCAAAGGCTCTGTCAGGGACAACCAAATTAATTTCTCTGTTGAAAGCATGAATGTGACTTCAAACCCCAGAACAATGTATTTTTAGCAGTTTGGACTATTTTTCTTTACAGCAACTCTTGTCCTTTATCCTTTGGAGGCTGAGCCCTGGTAGCAAACACCTATTTAGGGACACCCCAGTAACGAGGATGGGGAGGTCTGCCTGCAACATTGCCTCAGTTTTGTCAAATCAGGATAAATCCCTTTGGAATGATTTGGAGGTGGCCTAGCCAGCATGAAAAAGGAATGAATTTCTGCCCATTCAAATAATCCCATCCCATTGTGCAAGGGGATAACGAGGAGGACTTTGCAGCAGGAAGAAGGCCCACTGAGGGCTGGTGGAGGCTGTGAAAATCCTTAAAGAGCAGATTATTGGAGAGGATATCCAGAGGAATTCTCTCTCAGTGTGCCCAGTTGTTAAATTCTGGCCCTGGACATCTGCTCGTGGCCACTGCCAGGGGAAGGACAAGATGGGCAGATGGTCTCAGGGCTGCTCTTCCACTCTGCCCTGAGTGCTGCTCACTGCTGCTCTGGCTCATTTGGAGCAGAAAAGCTTGGAAAAACACAAAAATCCCCCTCCCCTCCCAGTGTTGTATATAAATATATGTTCAAAAAAAAAAAAAAATCCTCTGAGAACTCCCTCCTCCGACAGCTGGATACAGAAAAGCAGCAAAGAGGCAGAGGAGGCCTCACTTCATCAGCCTCACTGTCCCATATCAAGGGTATTCTTAGATCAGGCAAACTTACTCTTTTTCCAAAAGAATCAATCATAAACCCTCATTTTTTACAGAAATTCCCATGCAAAGGGCAAGGCCTGGCTCAGCCCTATGGACAAGGGTCCCCACCCCTAACTTTCCTGGGTTACACAGCAGCTGAGCTCCCCAGAGGTGTTAGAGATCCCTTTTCCATGACCTCAAAAGTCCTCAAACTGGTCAATGTCCAAATTTTCACTGGCAGGAAACAGCAGGAAGAGATGTGAAGTGCCCTTAGAGATACTTCCATCAGCAAATAGCTGAAACCACCTTTCTTGTCAGAAGAAATACCTGCACGTCTATAGGATTCTTTCCCATTAGAGATCCTTGCCCAAAAATATTAGTGAGAAAACACAGCAAGGCAAGTCCAGCTGCCTGGCATCTGAAACTATTTTCTTCTTAGTTCTATAGATTTCTTAATTACGAAAATGTTCTCCTTTGTACTGGATACATGGGACTAATTAACATTTTCAACAGCATTTTAGATGCATCACACTGATTCCCAAAAGACCCCACATTTGCACCACGCATTTTTCAAAAGCTGTTTTGTGCATATTCCGTTTATTCTACTTTAAATTGTGTTCTTAAAAAAAAAAATTATAAAATGAAACCATATATATATAATCCCTCACAAAAATGAGAGGAAAACTAATCCTTCACACCCCCAGCTTTTGCTGAATTGTCCAGTGCAATTTGAGAAGTCAGAGAACAAAGTTTGGCTTTGCCTGTCACTCCCATGTCTAAAAAAGCTCTTATGTTTAAAACAATATCAGCGACTTCAGGGCACTCAGAAAATCACAATTCCTGACAAAAGTTTCAGTTTGGTTGGCACAAACCTATTAACTGTGCTGAAAAGAGTGACAGTAATTGCAACTGGCTAAGGGTTGATAAGAAAACTCAGGCTGCTAATTTGAAAGAAAATTTACAGACTGGCAAAGCCGTGTCAGACAAGGGAACCAAAGATAGCTGCACTTGGTGGGTTTTAATTCAAGGCAAAAAAAGGAATGAATTAATAATATTTGTATTCTAACAAGAGACTTTTTCAAAGTGATAACTTTATCACCTTTTGTATCTCAGTCCATCGAAGCCTGCTCACAGAAAAATGACCTTTGCCAGAGACCAAACCTGACCCTTCTTGCTCAGTTATAAAATAAACATAAATAGAGGACAGCAGACCTGACCTAGTAACACTGGCAGAGATTTTGTGCTGCAGGCCCTGAAGATGTGGCTCATAAAAGAATTCAGGTTTGTGATTCAAGAGAGAGAAGAACTGAGCTCTGCCAACAGAAAATAAAACTCTCCTCCTTGGCCTCAGGGGGTTCAAGCAGGAGAAGGCACCAAGTGTCCCCTCCCACCAGGGCTGGCAGAGCTTCAGTGCCCAAATTAACCAAAAATAAATAAAATCTCAGGTCTGTAAAGCTGCAATTTCCTTTAGGTGAGGTTTAGGATCACCCTAGTATGGGGTGTCCTTTCTTTTTCCATGTCCACACAGTCATGATCACCATCCCATTCCTCTTCTCTTGTGCCCAAGCTCAAGGTGCCACCAGCACCTTCTCCTGCAGCTCCAAAACTTCCTGAGGGCAGGGAAGGCTCCAGTGTGGACTCCCCTGGTTTGTAGGATTGAATTAAAGCATCTGTGGCTCCTCTGTAATGGGATTATCCCTGTTCTTTTATCTGAGTTTCAAAGCAGCTCAGCAGAGTGACCTTTCCCCAAGTATTTCCCTCTGATTCTTTCTGATCTGCATTTTTTTTTTTTTTTCGTTAGAGGAAGAACTAAAAGATAGAGCAGAAAGCCCTGGATGTGGCAGGGGTTTCTGGATCCCTGGAAGTGTCCAAGGCCAGGTGGAACAGGGCTTGGAGCAGCCTGGGACAGTGGAAGGTGTCCCTGCCATGGCAGGGGTAGCACTGGATGGGATTTAAGTTCCGTTCCAACCCAAACAATTTTGGGATTCTAATCCCTGTAGGTGACCACAGCACAGGAGAGCTGCAGCTCCTATAAAACCTTCTGGAAATTTCTAGGAGTTATCTGTCCCATGAATATGAAACACAGCCTCTGCTTATCCTTGACCAGACACAACTCTGCATTTTAATGCTCCCGGAGCGTTCGGTGGCTTGCAGAGAAGAGCACTTTTGTAATAAGGTTTGATAAAACATCACCCTTGGGACAGCTCGTACATAAACACCTCCAAAGAGTTATGCAAGCCCAGCATGCAGCTCTCATGACAACACATCCATCCAGCATCAACCTGGGGCTTAGAAAGGTTCCACCTCTGCATAGCAATGAGCTTTTCCTCGCAGTAATCCTCCTTCCCAACCAGGAATGCAAAGGGAAGCACAGAAGGGCCCCTCCCTCTCCTAAATCTCGCCTGAAATTATTGTTTTCAGGATGAGGATTAAAGCCAAGAGTTTTGCCAGCAATAGAAAACACGTTGTTTGCACAAGAATCACCTCCCCCAAAAGCCAGCTCGGTGTCATCTCAGATTTTTATGATGCCAGCTGACAGCCAGGGTTTCTAAGGAAACACCGATATTGGGGGAGCTGCAAGGAGGGAAAGAAAAGGACAGAACCTAAAAATAAGTGTCACACGCCCCTTCCAGACATGAAAAGCACCTGATAAAGAAATTGTAAACATCTTGGGATGGTAACATTTCTAAGACACCCACAAGGCTCCACCCAAGCAGGATCATCTTGCACCAAACAATATTTTGCTCAGAGTTCTGCTTTTCAAATCACCTTCTTTTAAATATATTTAAATGTGCTGACTGCATTAATTCTTAAATTACCTAGAATAAATGGGATCATTTTCGTTTTGTGCCACTGCAACTGGAAGTTTTAAGTGGAGCATGAATAGGAATTTCCCTGATTTTGAGTATCGATGGTTTTCATGCTGGAAGTATAAACTGGTTTTCTTGAATTAAACTGGAATGGGTTTGGGGAGAGAAAAGAATACCCCTGTCCTGGAGCACTGACAGGCTATGCTGGAATCAGACATGCAGAGCACTCCAAACCTCACTAGAAATTCCCAAAGAAATGGCCTTGCAGCACAGCAAGTTCAGCACTTTTTAGGTCAAACTGTGGAAGCAAAATATCCTCAGAATATTTTTGGAATGGCCAAACCCTCTAATTTTTCAAAATGTCATTGTTTGTCCAATTAACCCAGGAAAACTCCTCTCAGAGAGGGATGATCAGAGAGATTTCTTCATCTCTGCTGAAATGAGGGCTGTGCTCTAAAAAGGGGCTCCAGCCGGGTCTATAACAGCACCAAAGACAAACTTCTGCTGAAATAACTTTGACACAAAGCTCACTAGAAGCACTTAAGTACTTCACCATCTCTCCCAATTATGTGGGCAACCACAACCAGTGCACAGTTATGAGATGATTTCACTGAATGTGACTTCTGGGCTTTAGGCTATGGATAAATATTCAAGGTTTTACTCCCAGACAGTCACTAATGAACTCCATGTACACATCAGGAGAGAAATATTTGTAGAACTGAAGTCAGAATGTTTCAGTGGGTTTTTAGAAATAGCAGCCAGAGAGTTTTTTGTGGGTATAACTCTGATGTTTTGTGCTGTTAGTGTTTAGACTGAGATGAAGAGGACATTGGTCTTTAACACTTCACTCTGAGCACCACGATTTATCCTGAAAACTCTCTCTGCATCAGGGTCCAAATAATTCTTGGGCTGCTATTTCAGGTTTCCCAGAGCAGCTTTGGCTGCCCCTGCATCCCTGCAAGTGTCCAAGTCCAGGCTGGACAGGGCTTGGAGTGGCCTGAGGTAGTGGAAGGTGTCCCTGCCATGGCAGGGGTGGGATGGGATGGTTTATGGTTCCTTCCAATGCAGACCATTCTGGGATTCTGTGAAATCAGAGAGGAACAGCCTGTGAAATCACCAAATGCTGTTCTCAGAGGAGTACAGGGATCTGTCTCAAGGAGAGAAGCAAATCTGAGCTGTTCTAGGGAGGAGAGTGGTGGTTCCCTTTTCCCAGAGCCAGCCTGCCTTCCTTCCTTCCTTCCTTCCTTCCTTCCTTCCTTCCTTCCTTCCTTCCTTCCTTCCTTCCTTCCAAGATTCCTTCCTTCCAAGATTCCCTCCTTCCTTCCAAGATTCCTTCCAAGATTCCTTCCTTCCAAGATTCCTTTCTTCAGATTCCTTTCTCCAGGCTCACCACCAGGCTGTAAGAGCATTCTAACATGTGGAAACTCATTTGTAAGTTCTCCCACGGATCGTGTGCAATGAACGGACTCGTCTGCTCTCCCGGCAGGTTAAAGCTTTACAAATCCAAGCAGACATTACCTTGCTTCCCCCTGCTCCAGTCTGGAGCTCAGGAGATGGGTTTCAATTAGCAGCACACACTCAGCTGAAATGGAAAGCAGGATAAAAAAGGCTCCTCTCTCTTTTTGTCTCTCTCGTTACAGCCAGAACCACACAAATCGATTTGTGCCCTTCCCGAGTTTGGTCTTTTCCAGGTTTGATTCATGATGATAAAGCAACAGAAAATAAATCTTCGTGCCTGATTTAACAAGTGGGCAGGACAGCCCCCAGCCTGACTAAGCACCCTGAACTTTGAAGTGCTGGATTTCCATCGCCATTCCCCCTCTTCCAGGCTGCTGAGGCTGCAGGAGGGGAGAACCTCCAGTCCACCCCACCACAGAGCCCTCCAAAGGCTGAGGAGATGGAGTGGTTGACATTTCAGATGTGATTAGGGTGGATTAAACTCTTCATTTATGCAACAAAATCTTGATAAGGGCAGGAAACTACTCCAGGGAAAGTTAGGAATATCTGCAATTGTTTAGGGATTCTTGGTGAATAAAAAGGGAAGGAGAAAACATGAGAGGATGAAAAAGAGGAGAATTTCCACTCATGTTGTGAAGCACTCACCAGATTTCCAAACCTTCTCCAGGACACTTCTTCCAGGGACAGCAAACAGGAGAAGTTCCACAGCAGCTCATGTCAGTTCCTCTTGGTTCCAGTAGCACCAAGGGATGTCCATCAGCTTCTCAAGGTGCTCCTCACTTCATGGAATCATTACCTCTAAGATCATCCATTCCAATCATTAATCATGGGACTCTTCATTAGGAACCCAGAATTCCTTTAAAATTAAAATACAGTAGACTAATAAATATGAAACCTTGTCCTAATTTCAAAATAACCTAATTTTTGTTATCGATGTACATATTTCACTTTAAATTCTAAATAATGCAATTATTATACCATCTTTGGAATGGTAACTGGGAAATTTTGGAACTAGAATTCACATTCTCGTCTCCTTTCTCATTTTCCTGGTAAATTTTTGCATATCTCCTGGTCTCTAAAAATCCCTTCCATGTTTCTCCACACAAAATAAGAAATATGACTCCTTTTATCTCTGAGCACATTTCCCAGTGGAGCAGTTTCAGCTCCAGCCTCAGCTCACTGGCCACAGTGCCTGCAAATTGATTTATTCCTCATAATGGTCAAACTTTGTCATCCAAATGCTGGGAAACACCATAAATCAATCTTTGCATGCCCTTTAACTTTCTTTTATCTCCCTGGCTGCTTTAACAACTGCTAAAATGTTCAAGGCAAGCTTTTATGTATTTATGAAGCAGCCAAAAGCAAGGCAAGAGATTAGAAGGATGTGTTACTTAAAGCAGAAAATATGCAAAACAATATTTTTCTGTGAGTTTTTCAGCCCAGCTTGAAGATTAACAATGACACAGCAACAGAATCCCTCAAAATATCACCAAAAAAACTCTTTGGTTAAAATCGTTGTCCAACTAAAGGCTTTAAAAACCCAAACATTCAGTGTTTATTTCTCTTTTTTCTGTCTCATAAGTTGAATTTGGGATTTTTTTTGTCCTTATACAAAAGTATTTGTGCATGGATGTAACAAATACATAAATTTCTTGCCGATCTGCGCTGCAGATTTCCAAGTGCACAGGGACAGACATCCCTGACCTGTACATGCTCAACAAAATCCCTCTTTTTAACTGCAAAATGTTGCTAAGCATTTGTTCATGTTTTATGGAACACACCAACTTGTCTTGCACTTTTTTCTATTCCCAGTTCTCCTCACTTATATTTATTTAATGTGCTGCTCTCCACTTGTGGCTTCTTTTCTTCCACTGAAAATCATATTCAGCAAAACCTGCTTTTCTTGAAGCTTTGTCATTATTGCCTGTGTTTTAAGATCATTAATCAACTTCTCCACTTTGATACTGACTTCTAGACCTCAAGTTTTAACCTGTCATTCCCCTACCTTATAGTGGTGATAATATCTGGTTTTATGTTTGGAGGTTTTTTGGGGTTTTTTGGTTGTTTCTTTGGGGTTTTTTTTTTGTTTTGGTTTTTTTTTTTTGTTTGTTTGTTTGGGGGTTTTTTGGGGTTTTTTTGGTTTTTTTTTTTGGTTTGGTTTGGTTTTTTGTTTTGTTTGTTTTTTGTTTTTTGGTTTTGTTTTTTGTTTTTTTGGTTTTGTTATGTTGTTATGGAAAAACTTTTTTTTTACTGAGATTTAAGGAGGGAATGGATTTGGTATTGCTGCCTTGAATAAAATATAAATTCTTATTTCTCTCTTAATTTAGTATAGTTTTACTGTGTGAACCAGCTATTAGAATATCTGTATTTTCCACACACAAGTAACTATATTATAATTATTATAATATAATACATAGACTTTACTAAGCAAGATCCACTCCCAGAGAGTCCAAGTGTAATTTGTCTTGTTTATTTCCTTCTGAAAAATATCAAATAACCAAAAAGTCCATCTGGATTGATTCTAGGGCTTTATTATTTAATAATGCTTTAGTTACAGGGATAGAGGTTTCAGAAGCACTTCAGGACAAATTATATTTCATAAATTATTTCCCTGAATAGGGACGTTTAGTCTGGGTTTGAGACAGGGCCTAACTTAAGGGTATAAAGCTCAGTTTTGATTCATTCAGTACACATCTGTGAGAGGAATATTAGAGCAGCCTTGAAGCATCCAAGTGTTCCAGGGCAGAGATGTTTATTAGGGATTTCACAGCCCATCCTTCAAAGCAGACCTTAACCAAATTCCCCAAGCTGACAGAAATAATAAAGTTCCAGGGATTCTCACTGAAACACTTTAATATCTAAAGATGAGCCTACCTCTCCTTTCTAAGATCATTTCAGTAAATTAGTATTGAGTTATACAACCTAATGAGGGAAATTAATTTCCTAAAATTGCCTTCCGTGAGTGAAAACAGGCATAAGGAATATAATCAGACTTTATTTTTTTTTTTTCCAGAGGAAAGAGAACCACAGTGAACGGAACAAACTGTGATGTCTGGGATGGAAAAGCACTTCATTTTCCTTCCAAAATAATTTTACATAATAATTCTATTTTTATCCTCCACTAACTTCTATCCAATCTCTCTTCACTTCAAAATGATCTGATGATTGCACAGATAAAGCTTTTCAGTTTCTTAGGTACCAATTAAATACAAATTACAATAAATCTAAATATTACCTATTTATGACTTCTTCCAGGATCTTTGAATTTCCTCAGAAATATTTCTTCAGACAGGAACTTTCAATATAAATAAAGTGGGACAGATTTTACTCCTTCTGTATTATTAAGAACTCTTCCAAAAGCGCAGTTTTCTGGTTTTATTTTAGGAGGCATCTCCAAATCCAGGCTTTGGCATTAATATTAACAGCCAGAATATGACCCCGTTGCATTCAATTCCTGAAGTATCCTTCTATGAATTAATGAGAAGAGATTTTATGGTTTTGAGAGAAAAGAGACAGTTTGAAATTAAAATTAAAAAATCAATACAATGACAACAACAACCCCCCAAAATCCAAAAAAGCAACCCAAAAATAAAGCAACCAGTCTATCCCACTGGACAAGTCTGTCCTGACAAGTTCTTTCTCGACAAAGAATGGGAAGTGCTGCAGGGTGGATGCCATGCTGGGCATCCCTCCATGGAGGTGGATCAACTCAGCTTCCTTGGACTCTCCTCCGCCCCAAAGGACATCCCAGATCTCTCAGCTCATCATGGAATCACCTTCCACAGACCAAGATGTTCCAAACCTCATCCAGCCTGGGATGGGGCAGCCACAGCTTCTCTGGGCACCCTGTGCCAGGCTCCCACCACCCTCACAGGGGAGAATTCCCTCCCAGTATCCCATCTGAACCTCCTCTCTGTCAGTGTGAGGCCATTCCGTGTTCTGGCATTCTGTAAATCACTTCCAGCAGGTCCCACAAAACTCCTGGGAGGGTGGAGAGGGCCACAGGCTCCCAGCATTGCTGGAAGGACACAGCACTCCTGTGTCACTGCAGGACACGTGAAAGCACGACGTGAGCTGCTGCTATTGCAAGGTGAAAAAGAGGAAGTTTATTTTCTGACTCCAGCATTTATACTTTTCCAAAGGTGACAGTGGATTGGAGAGTGGAGGTGCCACCTCTCCAAAGACACTGGACAAACCACCAGCACATCAAGTTTCTCCACCTCCATGGAGGAATGCAAAACAATAGATTGTTTACGGAAAGTTGTGTGAGAAAGTTCTTTACAAGAATGTAAATTCAGAAGGCTTTAGGAAATCTTAAGAATCAGGGCAACACTCCTGGTATCACCTTCCGTGGGTTTTAGCAGCTCCTGAAGGACGTCGGGCAGTGCAATTCCTGCTCCTTCCTGGGGAAGCCTGCCAGCTGTGCTTCCAGGCCAATTATTGCTTCCACAAAGCGCTCTAAATCTGTCAGCAAGCACGAGGGTGAAGTGCAGAATAAAAACACCGTGAGGGTTGTGAGCCACTTGTTACGAGAGGAAATTCTTCTTGCAGAGGGAGCGCTGAGAGTTGGCTTCCCAGCAGCAGCACCGCTGCCAAGCTCAGGTGTTAAATGCTATTAACACACACCAATATGTTTGCACTCTTTTTTTTTTTTTTTTTTTGATTGGAAAATGGATGTTTATTCCCTGACACATCTGTGGGATAAACGCTTTGCAAGCTACTGTGAGAAGTCCAGGAAGGTTCCAAGGATTTCTCCCTGGGAGTATGAGCAAAGGGAGATAATGCATTTTACCTACAGGAGTTGCAGCATCTCACTGGATGTAGATGCATTTTCATCAAATAAAATTAAATTAATGAAAGAGTTGCAGTGATTTTCCCAAATGTACAAATCCCCATATCTTCTCACATCTTTGACATTATTGCTGGTTACGGAATTATTTAGGCTGGAAATGCCCTCCAGGAAATGTCCAACTTGTGACGGGTCCCAGAATACTGAGTGCCACATCCAGGCATTCCTTGGACACCTCCAGGGATGGAGACTTCAACCTCCCTTCCAATGCCTGACCACCCTTTCCATGAATAAATTCTTTTTGATCTCCATCCTGAACCTCCTCTGGCACAGCTTGGGGCCATCTTCCCTTATCTTGCCAATACTGAGTTTTGCTGAAAGGTGGGAAAGCTTCTTCCTTTGGATGCTTCATGTGAGGAATCTCCCATGTCAAAGCTTCTCATCAAAGGTGATTTCTTCTCCTCAGAGCTGTGATTAGAGGCTGTGTGATGTCACCTCAGTCCCCCAGAGGTGCTCAACCACTGCAGGTGTTTTGGCTGGGCTGGGTTCCCTGGGAGAGATTGATTTCCACCCGAAGCTTCCAGGTTTAACTCTCCTAAAAAACCAGCCCTGACCCCAGCTGAAAGCCCTCACAGACTATGAATATGCTCAATATTCCCCACGTTTTGGCTCCAGGCTCAGGCTCAGGGCTGGGTGCTCACCCCCAGTGGCTGGAGAGCTGTAATTGCCAAAGGTTTGCTTGGAGATTCCTCAGGAGCCTCCTGTTTCATGGGGTGCAACTTGGGAAGATGTTGTGTGGGAAAAGGAGACAAGATTTTATAATCAGCTGAAAAAAATGACAGGATTGATGGTGGCTGTCAAGCTAATTATGGAATGAATCATGTCTGGCTCTGCAGTTATTAGTCAAAGTAATTCATTATTTGCTTAAAAATAACATTGAAATTTAACCAATAAAACCATTTATTGATGGCTGGTCTGACTTTTTTCTTCTTTTCTCTTGTCTAAATGTCATCCTGGTTAAGAAAACGTGAAAGAAAAAGTCATTAAATCATCTTAGTCATAAAACATCCATCTTTCATCATTTAAATAAATAGAAAAGTGAGACATTATCTGACAGAGATTTAGGCTTATCAGTTATGCAATGAAATATTAGAGGCTTTCTGCAAGGGACTCACAATTAAACAAAACATTATTTTTACTAAAATTTTGCCATTATTTAAGGTAAATAACATAAATAAAAGTAAATAAATATCTGGAAGTGTTAACTCTCCCCATGTATTTTCCATTTCCACACCTCAGCCTTCTCTGTATCCCAAAAACGATTTCTACGCAGACAAAGGTTCCTGGATTTTTTTTCCTGTTGAACTGCCATGGTTGTTTGGCAATTTCTGCCTTTCCTGAAGAACTGAGCAGGATTCCAGGGAATCTGGCATGGGATACAGGAGGGTGACCCCATCTGCACACCCAGGCCCCCAAAACTTGCACCTATTGCTTTGTCTCACCTTGGCTTCTCCTCAGCAAACCCGCCAGGAGTCCTGGACAAAACATCTGGATCTGGAGTAGGGTGGAGAAAATAACAGAAGGGGAAGCCAGAAAAACAGTGGGAAAGGCAATCAGAAAGTTTGGCATTCCTCCCGACCTGGATCCATCGGGATTTGTGGCGCAGTATTGATTATGTCAAGGTCCTGAAACACAAGGTTAGGAAGAGAAACAGATTTTTTTCTCCAAACTTAAACTGGAAAAATAAACCAGAAGAGAAGGGAAAGGAGGGGAAAAAACAGGAAGATGCATGGTAGCCCAAAAGATTCCAGTTGCAGGGCTGGAGCTCGGTGTGGTTGGATGGATTTTGGCTCGGTTTTCACTCGTCCGTCCGACGCCTTTACTCAGGAACGCACGGAGCTCTTCGATTGCTCCTCAGAAAATAAATAGAATAAATAAACTCTGCCTCCAAATGAGTTAAATGGCTCGAAAAGCGAGCTCCTCAGATTTTATTAGGGATTGAACAGCTCCAGGTGCTCCTAAGCCAAAATCAATGGGAAGATTAGCTGCAGGAGTCTGCCAAGAGATTAAGGACAAGGCGGGCATCGAACGGGGGCTGATGGATCCAGAGCCTGAGCACTGTCCCTTGGGATGGGAAGGAGCTGCACAAGAGCTGATTCCCACTTCCACCCAGCTGGAATTCCACACTGAGCACCACCAATCACCCACGGCACAGGGCTGGAAGGAGATGAGCTTTAGGGTCTCTTCAAACCCAAAGTTTTCCATGACTCTGTAGGAGAAATTCATTAATCGAAAGCTTTTGCATTAGATATCCCTTTGTCACCCTCCAGATCATTTAAACCTGATAAATTTCCCAATAACTTCATAAAATTTTATCATAAATCCCAGAATGGTTTGGGTTTGAAGGAAGTGAAAACCCACCCAGTTGCACCCCTGCCATGGGACCTTCCATAGGGTGCTCCAAGCCCCATCCAACCTGGCCTGGAACACTTTCAGCAATATTTCCAAAACTATAATTCCTCATTAATATCATTCCTGACTAATATAAAATCCACTGAGGAATACCTTTACCAAGGCTGGATTTTCACTCTTGCTGTAGCTTTGGGCATGAGCAAACCTGCAGCCTCTGCACCTCTGTCTCCCTAAGGGGATTTTTGTGCACCTCCATTGAAATACTTCTGCAATTCCCACATGAAATTCAATTACAATTCCCACGGATGGGAGAAGTTACAGCCTGCCATTCCATTTGATTTAATATTGATATTTTTCCTTTGCTAGCGTGTCAGTCAATGCCCCACATTAAGATGCAAAACTCCCTGAGCATTTTTTAGCTATGTAACAGCTTTTTGATGTATTTTTCAGCACTTTACAAGTCTCATATTTTCAGATGAAATTGAATTTTTGCCTGTTTTTAATGATCTCATTAATGGCTTGTCAGGTATCTGTGTTTCCAGCAGCGGTTTTACACCTCTGCAGTCCCATCATCCCAAACATTCCCTGTTGATATTGTTTTGTGAAGGCTAATGAGGCTTCACCTCGGAGCAGGAACGATGTGATTCCACACAGGCTGACAAGAGGTTCATCTGACAGGTTTGGATGCAGCAGGAAGATGCTGAAAATAATTATTTGTAAATGTGTCTGAACTTGTGAGTTAAAGCTTCTGTGCTGGCTTTTCCCTCTCTTTCAGGGTTACCTCAGCTGTATCACCACTGTCCTGGACCTCGGCCTCTCCAGCAGAGATTAAATTCAAATATTCATACAGCAACAATTAAACTCAAGGAATTACAAGCATAATTTTAAAGCCAGTTCCATATTTTGACTTAATATAAATTAAAATTGTCAGTAGGTTCTGTTATTTCTCCTCATAATTAGACACATTTAAAATAAAATATAAGAAACTCATTAATCATTTCTTCATCCTTATAAAGCATTTCTCTGCTTGTTAAATGTAACAGAACTGCACCTTTGTTTTATCTTTGCCAGGAGCTACTTCACACAAGGAATTTCTAAGATGATTTTAAAAAAATACTTTGCTTTAGATAAAAGGAAATATATAGAGAAGCCAAACTTCTTGCTGTCGGTGCAATTAGCTTGTGCTTATAGTAACCATTAACAGGACTGTAAAGAATTCTAGGAAAAGTTAGGATTTCAAATTGAATTCCAGAGATGGCACAGCCAGACCTATGTAAGGCATCTGGACAAGTATCCTTGCATGATCCATCGATTACTTCACCAACAACCTCCTGTTCAGTCTATGATCAGACTATGATTTAATCATTTAATCATTTCAATATTTGAAAAAACCCTCAAACTTCTTCTATACAATAGTGGACTCAAAAAAAAAAAAAAGGTATTTTGGAGCTGCTTCATCTGTGGGCACTCACAATGTCCCTGCTTTTATCAAATATCTGGGATGTGAAATTTTGTGACAAGAATCCTCCACTGTGGGGGGTGTAAGCATGAATCATCTCCACAGTAATATTCCAAGAAAGGATTTCTGTTCACCCATCAAACATCTGAGAACTCCCCAAATTAACTCCACAAAGCAATGTGCCCTATCAGGGCTCTGCTTTGTTGTCAGCAATTAAAACAATGTCCCAGGGTTTTGTTTGAAGGATTCACACTTCCAAAGGGAGCAGCTCTGCTCCAGGACCTCACCCACTCCCATTTTCCCCAGACTCCTGGAGACATCAAAGGCAAGGTGGCTTTGTTCAGAATTGAGGTGTTCTCACAGGGTTAAAGAGAGATAACAAACTCTTCCGTGTGCTGATCCTCTCCAAAGTTTTCATGCACTCTGAAGATAACAAACACTTAAAAAAGGAAGGAACAACAAGATGGAAAAGGAACATTCACCACCGTTCTTCAGTGGCTTCTCCAAAACTTTATGGTGGCCATATCTCCATAGATCCATATGGAAGTTCAAACATCCCAATCCTAAAAATTACAGCCTGACATGGCTCCTTCTCCAGCACAGCTCCATCCTTCATGCAGCTACATCCTTGTCACGTGTGCTTTGTTGTCACTGCTCCATCCCTGTCCCAACTTCATCCTTGTCACATCCCATCCCTGTCCCATCCCTGTCACTGCTTCATCCCTGTCCCTGCTCCATCCCTGTCCATGCTCCATCCTTATCACATCCCATCCCTGCCCCATCCCTGTCCCTGCCCCATCCCTGTCCCTGCCCCATCCCTGTCCATGCCCCATCCCAGCCCCATCCCTGTCCCTGCTCCATCCCAGCCCCATCCCTGTCCCTGCTCCATCCCAGCCCCATCCCTGTCCCTGTTCCCACCCCATCCCTGCTGGCTGAGGGTTGTTTTCCCCTCTCTGAGCTCTCACTCTGCTGCAGTGCTCCACTTTCCTCTTCTGCTTTGCTAAAGTTTAGGTAAAAAACCCACCCAGCAAAAACCTCCAAATGCCTCAGCAACAAACCCATGAACAAAGCAAGTGACTACTTTTTAACATGGGATTAAATGTTCTTAAGCAGTTCTGGAAAATAAATAAGACTCAAATCCTGTAATTCATTCTTCTATATCTGAGGCAATACAATGTGCATTTTTTGGAGGTTGGCTTTTTGCTTCCAATAGCTTTGTAATAGTCTTATCCAAAAGATGAACTGCAAATTATTTTTCTATTTTCCTTGGTTTTTTTTTTTTTTTTTTTTGGCATAAGGTTCTTTTCTCTCTTGGAAACAAAGATTTAAAGAACAGAGATTTGTTTTAAGATCTACAGCAAATAGGCCTTAGGTTTGATTATTTACATTTGAATATTAGAAGACTTTAAATAATCTGCCTGTGAAAGACAAATAAATTAAGTCTTCAGAGCTGAGAGAACAGAGTCTTAATCGTGTTTTCTGAGAGGAAAAGGATAAACTGTAAAATGTAGGTTATTACTGCTCTCTGAAATATCATTGCATTTGCAGAGGGAGAAGATAGAATGATCTGAAAACTGTTGGGGCATTTGAAAAAAAAAAAAACTAAAATATTTAAAGTACCAGAGAAACTGAAGGTTTGTAATAAACACAGAATGTTCTGGGGAGGAAGGATGATATAATTGTTGGGATGGGTCCCATAACTATAGGACATGGCCATAACAGGCAACAGAGGGAGTCAAACCAGTTTAACACAGATTATTTGGGTTATATTGGTTTAATATACACGTATATACTGGTCTTATACAACGTCCTAAACTAGAAAGAAACTGTAGACCAAAAAACAGTTCATCCTTTGAATTCAAAATTCAACCCTGACTATCCAAGCAGTTGGTTTAAGTCAGTGGTTATGGATATTGCTCTACCACGGGTCTAATTCCCACACCCCACATGGAGAACTTCACCAGTTTTAGTGGCTTTGCATCAGTGTAGGACTAAAATCCACCCACAAAACAAGGCAGTGGGAACAGCTCCAATGACAGGACATCTGGATCATCTCTGCATAACAGCATTTCCCACTGTCTTAGTGCTGACCAGCTCCACAGAGGTGCTTTTGGGGATGTCAGTGCTCCAGGATTCACTTCTGCTCTCCACTCTCACTCCTGTGCTTCGGCAGCCTGGCTAGGATTTAATGGCAGTTCTTATTGCAGCACCAGAAAACCCAATTATGCAAAATGAACTGTTGGTAACTGGGCCATTCCTCCATGGGAAGCCTCGATTTTATGGACTGGAAATGGAGTTGGAGGAATGGTAAAATCTTATTTACAGAGCAGATCCTTCCCTGGGCAGTTAGAGCAGCACAGTCTTCCTGGAATATTTGCAAACTGATTATACCAAGGATTTATTAATTATTTCAAACAGGGAGTGCAGTATTATGTCAAAATAATTTTTTTGCTGTTGCACTGGGAAGTCTTAAATCTTGACCATCATGGCTTTACTTTAAAAATAATTTTTTCACTTGAAATAACTGACAAAACAATTTGTGGGTAGAACAGCCTGAGATATCCAAGATTTATGCATACTCAAGAATTCAAAATTAGTTTTCTTCTGTCCCAAAATTAGTAATCTTCTGTCCCTACTTAACAAAACCTCCTTGAGTTTGCTAATAAGGAAAGATTTCAGGACAAAGTATCCAAAAATCCAAACACTTGTAATACTCTCAGTCCTGACCACAAAAGGAGATGTAAAAACTTGACAAATCCTACCTCAGAGGAATCCATCATGTTCCAGAAGAAACAATACCCAGTGATCAGAAAAGTTGTTTGACTTTTTTCCTTGAAGAAAAGGACATTTGTAAAGGGATTTGTGGGAATTAGAAACAAAATCTGAAAAACAAATAGGATTTGATCATGAAGCTCCCATACAGAAGTTACAAAATGCTCCCCCAGCTTAAATCTGTTAGAATGCATTATATAAGGAGGTATAAAATCAGCTATAATCTGTATAAATACAGTGCCTGCAGCTTTGTTCATGGAGCAGGGACATGAGGAATTACATCTCTGCCTAGGGAAGTTCCCCAGCCAGGAATTTGCCGCCAAAATTGAAGACAAAATACATGATAGGAGCACAGACAGCAAGAAAACAAAGGCCAGAAGGATGACGAAGTGCTCAGAGCGCATCAGCACCCTGGCCCCTCTTTCACATGTAAATACTGTAGCAAAAAAACAGATTTTAATAGTTTTGGGACAAGTTAAAAAAGTAGATTTGCACATGAGCAAAGGTAGCTTATTTAATGACTGAGTATTTTTTAGCTAATTTTATTGTCCCAGTGTGATCCTGGCAGGAGTCAGACCTGGAAGAATAAATGACAAAAATAAGATTTCAGACACGTACCAGCTGTTAACAGCACTAGAAACAAATCAACCTATAGCTAAACCAATTTAAAATAGAAAACATAGCAGAGAAATTCATAGGACTATATTCCATGCTCCATGAAATGGACTGGGAGGGGCATTATCAGCTGGTTTTTCAGTGGGTAAGATAGCCCTTATTACAAAAGATGTGATATGGACAAGACTTACCTGTGGAAGCAGATATCAGAAACCTACCATGGAAACAGCAAGGGAAGCCTGAATATCAGAAAAGTTTTGATTAATGTCTCTTTTTACTGTTCCTCCATCTTTGCATTCAATTTCTGAATAAAAACGTTTTGATTTCCGCCAGCGCAGACACCGTGCTGAACTTCACCTTGCAGGAAATCTCTGTGACTCGAACATGTCCCAACATCCTTTTAGTACATTTCCACTTTCCCTGAAAACACCGGGAATTATTCCATTGATTCCGAGAGCGCTCGGATCAGCCCCATGGGACTGCGAGATAAATGTGTTACACCTTCCAGAGCGAATCCTTAAAAACAGGCTCTGGGGCAAGCACATTTCTCTCCCTCTCAGGATTCTTCATAGAGATGCACAGAGAGAAATGGAAGAGAAAACAATTTCTATTCCTGCTCCTTGTTTTTCCCATGTGGAATGTGTTTGGAGAATTGTTTCCCTGGGGTGATGCTTGGTTGGATTCTGGTGAGGATTGTTGGAGCCTGGTGGCAAATCCAACCCACCTGGGGCTGGACTGAGAGGGTCATAGTTGCGTAGAAGGTAGAAATAGAGTTAGAGAAAGCAGTATGTAGTTTTAGTATCCTCCTTTTATATAGTATATTGATGTATTTTAGCATAGTTATAATAAAGAAATCACTCAGCCTTCTGAATTGAGTCAGACATGGTCATTTCTTCCCGTTGGGTTCGTCTGCATTTACAATAAGGCTGCAGGAAGATGAATGCCTTCGCAGCCATTGTTTCCACAGTGCCAATAAAAAATGGGAAGGAGAAGGGATTTCAACTCCAGATGATCCATCCCTAAAAAAATTCTCTGGGGAATTGCTTCACTCTTCTTAATGGCATGTGTGGAAGAGGGGAAGATGTTTTACAGTGACTTCTGTGAGCCACAGAGAAGTTTGATAAGGGGATCCATGTTTACCCCTGAAAGAATTTTCTACCAAGGTCGTTGACATAGAAACCAAGAGAGAAAGATAAATAAGAGAAACTTGCAACTGTCTATCCCAATGAGCATTTTGTTTGTCTCTCATGACCAGTGAGTAAAGTGCAAACTTATGACCATTGTAAGAACGAATAAAATACATGTATGTTATAATAAAAATAGTTTGAAGCATTCTGAAAATGGAGTGTGTTGCTTTGTATTGTCTCCATCTCAACTAGGACAGCTGTGGATATTTCTTCCACTCAAGAAGTGTGTATGGATCAGGGATTTTGTGGTTGTCCTGACAGTAAAAGGGGTTTAAAATCATGGGGATTTAGGGATAAAAGGAAAATTTAGCTTAGTAGGCCGTGAAAAAAATAAATACCCTAGGTACATGAAGGCCTTGTACCTTGCTAGAACTGCACCTGTGTAGCTAGTGCATGATAAATGATATAATTGTTAGATGTGATGATTGTTTAGTAATTAAATATAATTACTGTTTAATCGTAAGAATAACCATGAGAAACTGTGGTCAGGGGCCTAAGAAAGATCACAAGAAACTCGTGCTTGAATAAAGTCAATGTATACAATAGAAGAATATAAGTTTAATAATGAATATGTAAGCTATATAACGATAGAATATAAAATACGTTCAGCTCAAAAGCCGTGTCAGAGTCAGATTTGGGTCTGCACCCCTGATTCCCAGAGCTCTCAATAAAAGCACCTGCAGATATCATATTCCATGATTATGTGTGTTCCTGAACGCTGACAGTCCCATCCCTGGAAGTTTCCAAGGCCAGCTTGGAGCACCCTGGTCTGGGAAGGTGTCCCTGCCCATGGCAGGGGTGGAACTGGATGGGTTTTAATGTCCCTTCCAGCCCAAACCAGTCTGGAATTCTGCGTTTTTTTAAGGCTTTTTCATCCAGGGTTTGCTGCTGATCCAATCAGGCAGCACAAGGTGACTCAGAGCTGGCAGGTCACAAAGAAGTAGCAGAGCACAAATAGCAAGTGCTTATTTCAAATTAGTTCTGGTCAATATAAGGACTTAAAGATTTACCCAAGACAATTGTCAGATAATTTCAAATAATGGGGGTATCTGAGAAAACTGGTCTCTGCTGGTGGATGTTCTCTGAAATCACATTGATCCAATGACTTATGAATTATTTATTCAGCTGTGCCCTTAACCCGAAAAGTGGAAATTATTGATTTCACTTCATATATCGTATCATAGAATCCAAATAAAGGGAAAAATACCATGAAAAAATGGCAGGGGAAAAGCCCTTCAGCCTGTTGTTTTTCTGTCCTGCAACAGAGAAAGATGGAGAGTTTGCAACAGCAAATTCAGGGAGTGATTCTGACTTCGGTGGCATCTGCAAAACACCGTGAAGAAGATTTTTCTTTAAATTTTGAATAGCAGAAAAATACTTTTTGATTCAAATTAAAAATAAAAATATTTGACTTTGATTTTGAACAGAATCACTGTTTTTAAACTAAAGCTTCAACATCCAAGGAGAACAGTGAAGTGTTTGTGTCATGATCTGGAAAAAAACAATGAAACTTTAAACAGAATTTCTGAGGAAGAGCTGCAGATATCTGTTGGTTTTTAGCACTGGCTTCCACAGAGAACAGTAGAAAAGGAGAGGAAGAAACAACAATACCGTAAGTTACAGCCCAAAAAAGTAATAAATATGAATTCCTTCTCATTGATACATGATTAGAAAGAAAACACTGTGGAGTGGTGGACACCACCTTAGTGAGGAGGAGAATGAGCCTTGAGGTAGAACAGCCAGAGATTTCCCATGGGCTTCCTGCTCCATGAATCCATCCCTGCTCGTCCCTATCCAGATTTTTCATTTCTTCCTTGGACTCGGTGGCAACGGGAAGCTCACGAGGCTCTAAAGTTGTGTTGTTAAAAAAACAGATTGCAAGGGCAAAGTTGGGCATCACTGTGCCCTGAACACCTTCAGATCACAATAGTTTCCAAAAAAAATTTTTCCAAAAAGATTCCAAAAAACTGTATTCCCACATCCCACAAAGGAAAATACTCACTTTTAGTTAGGTGACTTCTTTTGACTCCAGTGAGAATCACAAAACCTGTGAGAAACACTTGGACTTTTATTTTTCACGGCTTCAGGCAGCAAAATTTGGGAATCACCACTACAAAAGCATCTCCAGCTGTTGGAAAATACACGGAAAAATATCAAGGAAAAATATAATTGAATAATTTGGGTTTTTTTTTTTGTCAAATATTTTCACCATGTTGTAAATTAATACTTTTAATAATTCAAATAAAGGTTCAAAGTACTGAAGGGAGGAGACAGCTTTGAGGACACCTTGCTAAAATTTGCTAAATTCCTCTTAAATTTACTGTTTATTAAAAGATAGTATATAATACTATATTTTAATATAATAATACAATATTTATATATTAATTATAATTATTATTATAATTATATAATTATAATTATATATAAACCATATATAATTATAATAAGTATATAATTATAATTATTATAATATAATAACAATATAATACAGGACTTAAAACTGAACCATTTGGGACTGCATGGGGATGTCACATCTAGGGAATGGAGCATCTCTTCCTACAGGGAATTTCAATCAACTATGGGAGAAGAATTTAGAGTATTTTATTTTTTTGTCCCCACCCTGCAAGGACCAAAAAAAAAAAAAAAAAAAAACCCAGAAAAAAATCAATATATATATTTCTTTTTTCAAATCACAGTTGGCAAATTAGATCCACATTTCTTTGGGAGAAATAGCTTCAGCACAAATCATCTCTATCAAATGAGATTTCAAATATCTTGTGTTTCCAAGGTTTTCATGGCTGCTTATATAATACAGTTACTCTATAGGAAGAGTTATCCCCTGTCCTGGATTTGTTGACATAATCTTAGCATCATATTTCACTTTTTGGGAGATATTTTGGCTGCATGTGCTTAGCTGGTGCACTTTGGGGATTTCTGAGGTTGGATTTGCCATGGAAACACCATTGACTGATGGCCAAATTTTCCAAAGAGAGGCACAAAGATAATTCCATTTTCCACAGCTGATGGACAGCGGGGCAGGAGGAATTTTAACTCATCTCCCTGTGGAGGTGGACACGTCAAGAAACCACTGGAAAAATGCTGATTATTTCACCTGTGGAGTGGAATTGCCTCACAGAGAACATTTGGTGTTGCCCTACTTGCCAGGGACGCCTGGGAAGTGTCACGGTGACAGCAAAAAGAGCAGCCAGAGCCCCACTGAGGTCACAGATCCAGTGGGATCCTGCAGGAGGGCATGAATCATTTCATATCAGGAATTGTTTGGAATGTTTTGTCCTGTGGTGTGACATCACCCCCAGCAGGACTGGGAGCGCACAGCGTTTTACAGGTTTACATCTCAAACACGCTTCTTGTTCTTCTGACAAGAGGGCAGGACAATCAAACTTCAACATGGATTTGATAATTGATAAAATCTGATCGTTGATTTTTGGGACCCTCACCTGCAGAGCACAGGAGCTGCTGGAGAGAGCCCAGAGGAGGCTCCAGGATGATCCCAGGGATGGAGCAGCTCTGCTGGGAGGAAAGGCTGGAGAATTGGGATTGCTCACCTGGACAGGAGAAGCTTTGGGGGGACCCCACTGTGGCCTGGAGGAGCTGCAGGAAAGATGGAGAAGACAACTGACAAGGGATGGAGGGACAGGACCCAGGGCATGGCTCCCACTGCCAGAGGGCAGGGATGGGTGGGATTTTGGGAACTGGGAATCATTCCCTGGGAGGATGGGCAGGAGCTGGGATGGATTCCCAGAGCAGCTGTGGCTGCCCCTGGATCCCTGCAGTGCCCAAGGCCAGGCTGGACATTGGGGTTGGAGCTCCTGGGACAGTGGGAGGTG
Source organism: Lonchura striata (assembly GCF_050655825.1). Classification (NCBI taxonomy): domain Eukaryota; kingdom Metazoa; phylum Chordata; class Aves; order Passeriformes; family Estrildidae; genus Lonchura; species Lonchura striata. Next base: position 29,492,893 of record NC_140711.1, read on the forward strand.
TCCCTGCCACGACAGGGGGTGAAAGGAGATGACATTTAATGTCCCTTCCCACCCAAACCACTCTGGGATTCTAGGAAGAAACACACAAACTTTGCAGTTTCAGTCCCACTCCAGAGTTTGTGGATCCCTCTGGGCTCTGCCAGAGTTCCTCACTTCCAGTTTTTCCCTCAAAGACCTGGAATATCCAAGTGCCAGCTGAAGGCTCTACAACCATGTGCTGTTGGGACAAAGCAGCAGGAGAGGCACTGAAATTTCAAATTTTAATATTGTACCGTTTATTTTCATTTTGCCAAGAAATGAAATTTCACAGAATTGCAAATTAATGGAATTTTGTCTGCAAAAAGACAGCAGGATTTGATTTTTTTCCCCCCGGATTGTCAGAAACAGAAAAGAAAGCCTTTTTCTCCTAAAACAGAAATTATCACTGAATAGCAATAAACACATTTTACACTTTATGATGCACGAGTGTTCAGGCTTCTGAATCAAAACATTGCTGTTTGGAGCTGTGCCTTCCTTCACCTCCTTTTAAATCTCTTTTGTAGCACAAATTCCTTTCTTTTCTCTCTTACAGGTGGAACAGTGGCTGATAGCAAAAAATTAATCTATTCAACAGCAGCAGAATTTGTCAAAGCTTGATCTATGGTTCACTCTGCCTCTAAAAAACAGCTTTTCGTAGAAAGTTGATGTGTTTTTTTTCATTACTGAGGCAGCTCTCTATTGAATAACAGCGTTCCAACACGTGCTATTGATCCGTATATTGGAACAATTCTTACAGTTCAGGCTGGCCTGTGCATTTATTAAACATTTACTGGCATTTTCTCCAAGGTCAAGGCCATGCACATGCCTGGATAAAGCCAGTGAGACATCAGGGGCATGTTCTTTATGCTTCTATATTATTTAAAACTGATAAAAACTCGAACCACAAAAAATACAGGTGTAGAGAGCAAATGGATTCATTTAAACCACATTTCGTTTGGGTTTATACAATGAACCTGGACTTAAATTCAGATGTAGAATTTGAAGAGCAAATAAATCTGAAGTATCTGATTGACTTCAGCCTGGCTACTCTGGATCCACCCACGCTGCTGGAGGAGAATCTCCCCAGCTGAAGACAATTCCACGCCCAGTGAAAGATTTAAGGGTCTCAGTTTTGAACAAATTGGCACTAAATATGATGGGAGCTCCAGGAAGCAAAACTCCTCCCTGAAGGACAGAGAATCACAAAATCACAGAAGGGTTGGGCTGGAAAGGACCTTAAAATCATCCAATTCCACCTCCTGCCATGGGCAGGGACAATTGCCACTGTCCCAGGCTGCTCCAAGCCCTGTCCAGCCTGGCCTTGGGATCCAGGGGCAGCCACAGCTGCTCTGGGCACCTCCCTACCCTCACAGGGTGGGATTTTTTCCCAATATCGGATCAAAACCTCCACTCCTTTATGTTATGGCTATTTCCCCTTGTCCTATCACCCTTTGGAGCACCTTCTGTGTCCTCTCCTGTGAGCTCTGGATGTTCCTGGGCTCGTTTCTGGTGATCTCATTCCCTGCTGAGCTTTTCCTGGGCTGTGCACTCAGTCTATAAATCTGGTCTGGTTTTATTGACAGGACCTGCAAAGCAGGAACGCAGAGACTGTTCAAAGCCACCTTCCACCCACCCCATCCTGAATACGGAATGATTTCCATAGGAAGGAAAAACTCCTCAGGATTTCACAGAGCAGCCTGGCAGTGTTTCCTTGTTCTTGTAAACAATTTTTGAGGAGTGTGAAGAGCTGCAAATGGCTCTGCTGTGAATCGATGCCTCTCAGGTATAAAAGGATGCATTGTCACAGGATAATATCTCTGCTTTTCCCCTGCTTTTTTTTTTTTTTCAATACTGGCAAAACAAACGCTCAGCTTGAAAATAATTCTCATAATATTTTGGATTGCCACTTGCTCGACAAATATGAGCAAGTCAAAACGAGAGGGATTTGCTGTGGTAGAACCAACTCCAGAACTAAACAGGAGCCAGGTCCTTCCCAGTGCTTTGTGTGCTGGACAATCAGCTCCTAAGCAGGGGAAAATTGCCCTGGGGATGTTCCAGTGCCACACTGGATATAAACATTCAGGTTGGAGACAATGAGGAATCCCTCCTAAGTGAGAAGACCCCGCAGTTTGGGAAGGACGTTGAGATGCTTGAGCACATCCAGAAGGGGCAACGAGGCTGGAGAGGGGCTGGGAACACAAACCCTGTGAGGAACCCCTGAGGGAGCTGGGGGTGCTCAGCCTGGAGAAAAGGAGACTCAGGGGTGACCTCAGCACTCTCTGCACCTCCTGAAGGGTGGCTGTGCTCAGCTGGGGCTGGGCTCTGTCTCCAGGAACCAACAGAACCAGAGGACACAGCCTCAAGCTGCACCAAGGGAAATTTAGGTTGGATATTAGGAAAAAGTTTTTTACAGAAAGGATGATGAAGTTCTGCCCAGGGAGGTGGTGGAGTCGCCATCCCTGGGTGTTTAACAAAGCCTGGATGTGGCTCTGGGTGCCAGGGTTGAGTTGAGCTGTTGGGGCTGGGTTGGACTCGATGATCCTGAAGGTCTCTTCCAACTTGGTCATTCCGTGATTTCTGTGAAAACATCTCGTGATGTTTATGGAACTTAAGAGGGATCAATATCCCAAACCTTCATTACATGACTCTGTTTCCTGTAATGGTTCAAAGTCCCTCCCACCAGTTTCCCAGGCAGTCTGGAGCCTGGTGTCCCTTTGGCATGGCTCTTCCAGAGGGAATTTAGAGGCTCTGCTTCTTCCACTGCCTTTATTTTTTTCCCCAAAATTCATGTTTAATTTGGGTCTATCAGTTTTCCTTGTCCTGTAACTCCTTCCAAAAGGGAACAGATTATTTCAAAAACAAAGTGAGCTCAGTCTGGTGCACTAAATGACATTTCCCGTAAGGAAAGTTGATGGCCTTCATGATTAATAAATTAATTGAGAAAACAAATAAAAAAAAGACAAGGGAAATGGATGCAAGTCTCAGAGTTTGGAAGATTTAACCATGAGGGGTAACAAGGAATCAAAGCAGGAACCATAAAAATGTAGAAAAATAGGAATTATATTGCTATAAGAAGTTCTCAGATATTAAAATATTTTTTAATTGTCCTTTAGTGCAAAAGCAACTTGAAGAAAATGCTTAAACAAATTCATCAGCACAGGGTCATTTTTTTAAAATGGTTTAAAATGTTACTAAAACAGACAAACCCAGGCACAAAAGAATGTCTGCAATTTTAGCAGATGATTACTAACTGCACTAATTAAGTCGCTTTAATTGACTCAATCCAAGTCAAGAGACAATTCATGTGAATATTGCTGCAAGACTCAGCAATCATCATTTCCACAAAGTAACTTTTAAATGAGTTATCCTGCAGCTTTTATTGCTCCCAGTCCATGATTTAGAGATCCCCAGGGCCATGGATCACTGCTGAGGCACTGACGGTAATCAGGAAAAGTTTGGTCACTGCTCCTACACCTTCCCTGGAAACTTTGGAGGGTCCCAAGATTGTGGAAGATAAAGAAAATAAATGGGAACAGAGGGAATATATATTCTGCTTTATTACTTTATTAAGCTTTCTAAATTTTTGAGCACTTTTAAAATATCAAACCATATCTTCAGGCTTTCCCCTGAAGAATTCCCTTTTTTCCGCTCTTCTTAATTAAGAGATGGAATATTAAAAATTCATTTAAAGGCACAAAACCAAAATATTTTCATTTCTGCAACCATTGCTTCTAAAAAAATAATTTCTCTACCTTGAAATTTGACCTAATCTTATTACTGAAAGCGGGCAGCTTCAAATCATGGGATGGTTTGGGCTGGAAGGGACATTAAGGATCATCCAGTGCCACCCCTGCCATGGCAGGGTCACCCTGGACCATCCCAGGTGGCTCCAAGCCAGGTCCAGCCTGGCCTTGGGCACTGCCAGGGATCTCGGGGCACCCTGTGCCAGGGCCTGCCCACCTCACAAAGAGGAATTCCTTCCCAAAATCCCATCCATCCCTGCCCTCCTGCAGTGGGAGCCATTCCCACTTATCCACGAACAATAAAACTCCATCAAAAAATCAATTAACCAATGGCATCCCCACACACCAAACTCTGGGTAAGTGAAGACACATTTTTTGGAGCAGGAAGCATCAAGGTCTCTCGTTTTCTGCTGCCTCATGGTCTAGTGGAATTCCCTGGGATATTGGGAAGGAATTCCTGGCTGGGAGGGTGGGAAGGGGCTGGGCTGGAATTCCCAGAGCAGCTGTGGCTCCCCTGGATCCCTGGCAGTGCCCAAAGCTTGGACAGGGCTTGGATCACCCTGGGATGGTGGAAGTGTCCCTGCCATGGCAGGGGTGGAATTTGATGAGCTTTAATGTCCCTCCCAACCCAAACCATTCTGGGATTCATCCCCACAACACCTTCGCTTCCATTTGACAAGAACAATTAGTCCCTCCACTTCCCATGAAATCCCTGCATGGATTTGCAGCAGGTTTTTTATTGTCGTTCCTTCCCTCCAACCTGATGCTTTCAGCATTCCTGGCAGCCAGCAGCATAAACCTCTCACTCTTTTATTTGCAATCCCCAGCTCTCTTATTTATCTTTCTTTTTAGAAATTTCAGGCTCAGAAGTTTAACAGAGCATTATAAAGTTCCCTTCCCAGGTCACCATTGAAAGGACCATATTTTCTCATTTATAGCCAGTGTTTTACAAGGGATCAAAACCTCCAAATTGAGAAGATAAAGATCTTACCTAAAGACATATAAAAAGCTTTGTACTAAAGGAACAACTTTGAGGCTATTTTAACTCAGACAAATGAAATATCTGGACTAAAAGTGCAAATATGTAAAAGTAGCTCAGTTATTTCTGAATCTTTGAACTTTTACTGTCACTGCCTTAGAAATTGTTTAAACATATTTATTTCTGATGCAGTCTCCTCTAAAAGATAGAAAAACTAAACTTTAGCTATAATTTGTTCTCACTTAATTTTTAAATTATTTTTTTTCTTCCTGAAGATATCCCAGAAAAATATTTGTGGCCAATATTCTGTGGTAGGTTTAGCTCATCCTCTTCTAAAAAAATAAATTGAGGGAATAAATTCGTCTGAAATCTACAAGTCCATCCATGAAAAATGTTCTTCTGTTCAGTCCCACAGCGTTCATTCTCCTCAACAACTTTTTCTGTGGGGGAAAACAAAAACACGAAATTAAACTCACTATTTTTAACATAATGGTCTGCATCCCTCTTGGTTTTTCTTTTAAATATGGGGTTCTAATTTATAAGGGACAGTGCTGACACCATGTTCTCCTTTTTATTTTTGACTAGTTTTGGGAAGGGAAAGTCACAGTTGTAGTGAGCTGGGAGCTTGGCAGGGCAGTTTCTGGTTTGAAACTCAACACATAAATAAATAAATCAAAGCACTGTCCAGATTTGAAATCCAGCTGTCAGGGGTGATGCTTTAGTGCCGCACCTGTGAAGTTTTACCACCTTTCCCCTTTTTTTAACCTTATTTCTCCCCGTTCAGCCCAGGTGAGTGAGCACAGAGCAGCAAGTGATGCTTTTCTCAGCACGAGGACCTGCACAGAAAAGAGAAGAAAAAACCCCAAAACCACAGGGAACAACTGCAACACAAAACTGAACTGAGACAGCCAGGAAAACACTGAAACCACGAGAACGTGCAACAACTGCAAGGAGGAATAAAGAGGGATAAATAAATATAGGTAGCACAATGCCAGAGTTTTAAAGTTCTAATGAGGGCAGTCATTGAAAATTGATTTTCCCCTCTGTGCCTTTTTTGATGTGAATTCCAACCTTTTGTTCCCTCGGTGGTTTATGGGAGGAAATTGTTATATTTGAGGAGAAGGTCAGTGCCTTTGCTTGGAGGGGTGGGCTCTGCAGTGGGATGGGTTTGGCACCTTGGGGATGGTGACAAACCCAAAAGTCTCGGGCTGCTGCAGAGTTTGAAAGGTGCCAAGAGGAGCTGGAGGCTGGAAAAAGCTCCGGGAGCTGCTGGATTCTGGCAGAGGTAAAAAATGTGGAATAACATTCGTGAAAAGGGAAACCCAACAAAGAGACAAAACCTGTGGGAGAAAGTGTCTCCTTTTGCCAGAAAAGATGTTTTATGGCCCCATCATGCACTTTCCAGCTCTTCCTACCAGATATTCTTGGGGAATTATTAAAACTGCCTCATGCCTGAAAAAATATGATTTTAAATCAGAAAGAACTGACAGAGGCTCCCTGCCTTCATCCCCAGAGACTCAGGCTGGGGTTTCAGCAACACATCCAACATTGTCCCACACACCACTCCCCCAGAATTTGTTCCCAGCCAGGAATAAAGATTTGCAGAGTTCCAGAGAAATCACATTTTCCCTTTTCTGAGCACACCCCAGACCACCAGAGCTGAGGGTTGGACGCGCCTCCTTCAGCAGCCAGCTGCACAGGAGTCCCTCTGGCCTGAGAGCATGAATAATATCAATAAATTGGGCTGCTCAGCATGAATTATATCAATAAATCGGGCTGCTCAGCACAGCCCTGTGGCAGCTCACACGCTGTGGGGTCAATAACAAAGATTTCCTCTAACAGGGCTGGGAGAGGGCAGGAGCACAGAGCCAGAGCTGAGCATTCACACCAACAGAGCCCTTTGAGCAGTAACAAAATGCAGAACGGGTCTGTTCTCCCAAGTGAAGCAAAAGGAATGCAGAAGAATTAAGTCAAAGAAGTGAAAAACGCTGATTATTGTTATTTTCTGGTTTGGCTTGGTTCCTGTTTTGCTTATTCTCTCAAAACAGCACCAGCTCTCTTTACCATCCACATGTCCCCACACATGTATGCAGAAATCCATATTTACAAACTTTCTGGGTTCTGCCCCACAGACCAAAATTATTCCTCTGCCTGTCCAATAACCAGAGTTATAACAAAGAAGGAAATAAGATTTTGCCAAGGCACAGCAGTTCTGGCCCACTGCTCCTTGCTGCTTTTCAGCTGGGATGTCACTTCAGATTACCAACTTCTGCCCAAAGTGCAACACAAGCCCAACAGACCCGTTTCTGTATTTTTTTCATAATTCTGCATGCACTGACACTGGATAAATAAGACAGGTAATGTTCTAATATAATTACAGTGACATAAATCAGAAAAAAATTAATCTTCTTCAGTATCAATCAAATCACATTCTGAGCTGCAGTAAACCTTTAGGTTTATACTTGAAGGCTGAAAGATGAGTTAAGGGTATAAAATTTGGCTAAGTAATGAGTAAATAGGTGCATAAACTGCATTTAAGTGATGAATGAGCTGAAGGGGGGGGAAATGGTGTAGGGTTACGTAAGGGAGCACAGCTAAAAGGGAAATAGCTCCTTGAGAGTGACATATTAGATTGTGAAATTAGATTACAATATCAGGTTGTCTCTCAAAGGAAGAAGGAAAAACATTATCACTTAGATAAGTTAAGGTATGGTTGGAGAAAATACCCCAAAAGCTCAAGCATGCAGCAAATATCCCAGGATCTGAGGGGACAGTTTGGAAAATAAATGTTGGCAAAGTCACGTCTCTAGTTTCCCAGTTTTCCTGCCATGGACACCAAGGGGATGATACAAATAGATGATACATCTCAATTAAAAAGATATAATTTATACAATAATCTATATATTTATATTAGGAAAGGAGGAAAGGCTCCTCAAGCCAAGCTTATTGAGATTCCAAGTACACCAGACCCTGTTCTCCTCACAGGAACAAAAATATTTCAAGGCCAATTTGCATTTCATAGCCAAGGGCATCATTTGCAGGTGACTGAACAATCAATTAAAACAGCTTGAGTAGGTTTTTCTGTACAGTTTTGGGGTTTTTTTGTTTTTTTTTTTTCACAGAACCAGGTCATTGCTGCTCATTCACATGGTTTGGGGCATTTCAGACATTAATAACACCAAGTTCTCCTCAAGATTTCTGGTGCTGACGTATGGATTTACGTTTTATTATCCCCTAGCTGGTGGAGAACTGAACCCACCCCTTCCACCACCCCCAGACATTGATCAGCCTCAGCAGGGTTACGGATCTGTGCTGCTGAAACTGCTCTTAACTTCACTAATTAAAATTTATCATTTCAGTGCAGACCAAGAAGCCATCACAAAAAGCACCAATGGTGACTCCGTAGCCTTGACTTTGGATAAAATAAAAAAATAAGTCTTTGTGAGTGGGAAAAACAGTGGGGGAAAACCTTTCTGGTTTGCTCAGAAAGGGCAGGGATGCCCCAGTCCTGGAAATATTTATTCAAGATCAGGTTGGGTGGGGCTTGGAGCAACCTGGGCTAGTGGAAGGTGTCCCTGCCCATGGAGGGAGTGGAATGGGATGGGATTTAATATTCCCTTCCAACCCAAACCATTCCAGGACCCTGAGGCAGTGGACAGAATGGATTTGGATGTCTGAACAGATTTTGGAATAATCCTGCTTACCTTGCACTGGTTCAAAAGCAACAAGCTCGTAGTCCACATCTTTTTTTATAAATTTTTTTACAGTTTCTCTCAGTTTTTGTGTTTTGATCAAGTCCAGCCTCATTCCAGGAACATTGGTCAGCCTTCAGAATTTTGTAATATAGATACTGTGTTTTATTGATTTGAATTTAATAATTAAAGCTTCATCCTTGCATTTACAAAATATAAACATTTAAAGCCTCGTTATTTAATTATGTCATCTATTGCTCTGGTAAAGCAATCAAAGCAATGGTTGGCCACTCAGATATGTAAGGATGTGTCCAAAACTACTCCTTTTACAGTTCATGAGGGAAAAAAAAAATACTGGAATTGAGAACATTTTTGCAAATCAAACATCCCAGTTAAAAATGTCACTCTGTATCAACTGATACATTTTATTCTGGATCTGACAAGTTTAAGTAAGATTTGTATGTCTGTTGAGTCATGTTTGAAACCCAAATCAATTTGGAAGCAGCAAGAAATCCAATTGCTGTCCTTTGCAGAATGTCAGAGTATCACCCTTCTGCAACTGTGCTGCCAAAAAAAATAAGGGAGAAAAGGTAAAAAATGGAAATTGCGAACGGTCCATAGATAGTTTGGTTTTTTTTTTTACATGACAGGATAAGTGAAAATGGCTTCAAACCAAAAGAGAGCAGGGTTAGACGGGATATTAGGAAGAAATTGTTCCCGGTGAGGGTGGGGAGGGACTGGCACAAGGTGCCCATCCCTGGAAGTGTCCAAGGCCAACTTGGACGGGGCTTGGAGCAGCCTGGAGGGTGGGAAGTGCTCCTGCCCACATCAGGGGGTGGTTATTTATTCAGATTATGGAGTTTTTTCTGCTTAAAAAGTGTAATTAATGATTTTAAAAATTTCTACAGCTTCTACATTTGTGTCCTGACAACAGCCTCATGAACTGAGCACACAAGCTTAGGAAGAAAACAGGGCAGGAAAAAGGGAAAAAAGACTCCATGAAACGACTTAAAATTTGAGTAAGTCTAAATGAGGACTAAAAACCTGAAAGCATTTCACAACCTCTGTTCACCAGAATAGGAAGGAGTTCATCAGAAACACAAAACCAGGTGAAACAAATCCTGGCAGGGGGTTGGAATGAGACCTTCAATATCCCTTCCAACCCAAACCATTCCATGATTTGAATTTGTAAATCAAAAGAGGGCGTGTTTCTCCAGATCCATTGTGCTACTTATAAAAATTCCAAGTGCTGCTGCTTCCCTGTCCATCGTGGAGTCCCCTCAGGTGCCCAGCTCAAAGAAAAGCTCACCTCTCCACATTTTCCATGCTCAGAGCACCGTGTGGAGCTCCACAAATGAGAACCAACCAAGGTGAGGGTTCTGAGGTGTCCCAGGCAGCTCCACCTCAGCCTTCCCTGGGCTGGAGGAGGAAGGAAGGAGGAAATCTTCAAGGTGAAGTTTGAATTTTTCTTTTCTATAATTAATTTTCTGCGTGTGCACTTTATATTTGTCATTGAAGGAGATAATTTATTCTCCTCTCCACAGATTTCTGAGCAGCCAAATAAAAGTTTGGGGCTATGGCAGAGCGTGCAATCCTGATGAGAAAGCAGAAAAATCAGCACTGCTGCAAACCCTCCCCTCACTCCGAGCCCTTTCTTCCAACTGGGCTGGAACAAGAACTTTCCATCAAAGCCAGGAGAAAACCACAGACGATTTGAAACCTTCATCTGACCTCTTGTTTCCAAAGGGTTGTGGCTTGAAGCTCGGGGTCCTTCCAGCATCCTTTGTTCCCGTCAGAAGTTCCCTTCCAGGCGGCCTCCGGCGCTCCGGCCGCGCTCTCGCGGCAGCTCCCTCTGCTCTGCTGGGACACCAGCGGCTCCCTGACCTTCCCTTCAAACAAAAACACACAAAAGGGGAAGGATGAAACCAACCCGAGCACCAGGAACACGCGGAGCAGGCAGCAAATGTTTCGGAGTTCAGCAAAACTCTCCCGGCTCGAAGCGTTTTGAGCCTGGCCCTGCAGAGGAGCTTCAGTCCTTGCTGCGCCTTAGAATGGATTTTGTACCCTCAGGTGGGTAAACCCAGGCAAAACCATGCTGGGACAGAGAGAAAAGCAGCCAAAACCCCACATAAAATAGAATTTAGGGAGCTATTTACGGACAATTTGAATTAAACAGTTTATTAGTGAGCATTTGAATGAATCTATGTATTTTTATATCGCCCCAGCTCTTGGGTGGGTATAAACAGCAGGCTAAAATAGGAAAGTTAAACTCCTGGAAATCAGGGTCTGTTAACAAGGTTTGGGTGTCTAAATAAGGAGGGAAATGACCTTGAAAAGGCAGATTTGCTACAAGTGCTGTGGGAAGAAAAGATCAGGAGGAGCATTTTCATATCTGTTCAGCGTTATTGCAGCAGCCTGATGACAAATTTTTGAGCTGCTCTTTAAAAGACAAAGTTCGGGGAAAAAGACAGAATTTGAGTATCAACTACAATATTAAAAGTGAGGTAATTTCTGACATGGAAGCATCTCAGAAAATACAGGAAAAATAAAAGTGTTTTGAATAAAACTCCTAATAAAAGTATTTAAGCATAATAAGAGGGTTAGTGAGCCGTTGTGGGGATACAAATATTGCAGTGTCTCCTAAAATAAATCCATTTTAAGTGCACAGGCTACTGGAGATGTCGAGGAATCACATTTTGCATCTTACTCCTTGCTCACGCTCAAATCTGAGCATAACAACCCAGCTCCCAGTGCTGTGTTCTCCCTGCTGCTGCCTTTTCATTTTACAGCCCCACTCAAGCACCATTTCTTGGAGCTGAATGGAGCTCGGTGCCTCCTCTGCAGAGATTATTTTCACAGCAATAATCCACTTTTTTTATTTGCCACATCAGCCTGTTGCTGATGAGGGAATATAACAAAAAAAAATTAGCATTTGTGAAGGGGCATTTTAGCTTTCCATCTATTTCTTTGCTTTTAATTTTCTCAGACATTTGTCAGGAGTGAAGATTGCTGAGGGGGAGCAGGATTTTCCTGTCATGTAGGGGTTTTGAACGGGGTTACTTTGTTTTCTGCATTTTTTACCTCATCTTTTGAATCATCACAGCCATAATTTGATGTCCAGAGTCACTCTGCCTTATTTTTTACCTCGTATGACTTGAATTGGAGCCACGAGCAAGTTTGGGTTGGATGGTGCCAGAAGAACAATCATTGGCATCATGAGGAGCCCTGAGAAGGGTGAAAGGTCTTTTTGAACAAACAGGAGTGTTGTTTTGAGTGAATATTAGGACTTAAAACGAAATCTTCTCCTTTTAGGGCTTTTATTGAAAAGTAAGAGACCATTCAGGGAGAAAAAGAGCCCAAGATCAACCAAATAAATTTCTCAGAGAGAGAATTTATTGAGGTTGTGGAGCATGTAGATGTTGAGTGGAAGTTTTCCAACCTCCTTGAACACTGACCTTGGAAATTCCACGGAACCATCTGCTCCTGGAATCTGTGTAATCTTGGGATCAGGGAATATGAATTTCCTAAGGGCTGGATTTTTGGGGGAAGCAGAGCCAGGGAAGCATGACCGACAATTTCCCAGCCTGGAAATCTCTGGAGTTATCAGCACAGATAGTGAGGGGAGGCTTTATGATGTGCAGGGCAGAGCTGATTGCAAAACTCACTTGAAATGGATGATAAAACAGGGAGAGACGGAGCTTGGCTGGCACTCAAAATTTAAATAGAGCATAAAAAGCTGTTACTTTATTATTTCACGAGAAACTAAAGGAAAGTAATCAAGAATACTTGTATACAACTTATTGTAGTAAAAAAAAAAGAGAGGGGCTGTAATTCAGATTTTGGAATCCAGCAGCTTTATGAACTAAAGCAGCAATAAATCGAAAAATAACAAAATGAAATAGAATTTAGGAAGCTATTTAAGGGCAATTTGAATTAAACAGTGTATTAGTGAGCATTTGAGTGAATCTATGTATTTTTATATCGCTCCAGCTCTTGGTTGGGTATAAACAGCAGGATAAAATAGGCAAGTTAAACTCCTGGAAATCACAATTACTGCATTTTATAATGGCAATTTATATTTACAGTGTTCACTGCTCAAAGCTGAAATTGTGGCAGCTCTGTCTCTTTGCAACCTGTTTAGTACAAGACACATTTCCTGAAGGTTTCAGAAAAATTCATTCTCCCATACACATATCCCACATGGACAGCCCCAAGGCTTCCTCAGGACACAGTTTTCCCTAGATACAGGGGTGTCTAAGATCAGCATGGATTCTATTTGCCATCTGTTTGAGGTGGGGCAGGTTTCTTATCTCTCCCAAGAACAATGTCTCCCTCAGGGAGAGATCGTCTGTTAATGGCCATTAATGACTCACTGCATGGCTGGGAAAGTTCCATCATCCCATGGTGAGATGCTCCACCCAGAGGGAGGAGCCAAGCATTCCTACCTGCATAAAATCAGCATTTTTGGGACACCAGGGCACCCCTTCGCTGGATTCCCAGAGGAGCAGCTTCTTCCCTGCTGATCCCCAGAGGAAGACCAGGCCCAACTCCTCCATCCCCAGACTCCAGGGCAAACTCCACCCTGCTCCAGATCCCCGCTCCAGCAGCATTTCATCTGCCACTGCAGGAGGAGCAGTCACCATTTCACTGGACTATTCCCAACATCCTGACTCCTCAGGTTTCTGATTCTATCACTAGTTTTGTTTGTACTAATTACAGTTTCTTCTTATTATTATTATTTTTATTTAGTTTTTCTCCTAGTAAAGAACTGTTATTCCCATTCCCATATCTTTGCCTGAGAGCCCTTTAATTTTGAAATTGTGGTAATTCGGAGGGAGGGGGTTTACCTTTTTCATTTCACAGGAGGCTTTTGCCTTCCTTCACAGACTCCTGTCTTTTCAAACCAAGACAAGGGGGATATTTTACATCCCTGCTTCTGGGTCAGTTCCCAGAAGGAATGTTTTGTGGACGAGTTATTATTTGTGATTTCACAGGAGTGCAGAGGGGTGTAGAGTGGTTCAGTGAAAGGCCCCTCCTGGAGGAATGTGTGGTGGAATCTCAAGGCTCCTGGACCTTTAATCCCCACAAACAGGGGGTGGGAAAATCTCCCTATGGAATTGGGGTGTTGATCTCACATCAGAGAGAGAGCAGAGGGAAGCAATGCAGGGAAGGATGAAGCAGAGGGAGAGGGAATTTCGGTGAACACTGTCTCAGCAACACCAGGATTGTGAATTCTCAAAAGAAACAGATCATAGAATCATAACACTAAATGAAATTAAAGTTGGAAAAGACCTCCAAGATCAAGTCCAACCTTTGACATATCACCACCCTGCCCTAAACCAGACTGAAAAGATGCAACCTCTTGAACTTTTCCAGGGCTGGGGACTTCCAAAGCTTAACCACTCTTCCAGTACAAAAAAAATCTTCCTAATGTCCAGCCTGAACTTCCCCTGACAAAATGTGAGGCCATTTCCCATTGTCCACTCACTGGTTTACTGGGAGAAGAGGCTGAGCCCCTCCTCACCATGACCTCCTTTCAGGGAGATCATTGCAGAAGTTTTATAGAACATTTCTTTTTGTTAGTGAAAAATTATGAAGTTTACCTTAAGCATCAAGGTTTTCTCTTCCACAAGAATAAAAAGATTTATCAGAGTTGTTATTGAACTTAAATAGCAAAATGTCTTTAAGAAAAAGCTGTTTGTGCATCGGACCTCAGGTCAGAGGTGACTTGGAACAGGACAAAATGTACAAACTTTATAAAAGCAGCACCTCAAAGCGAGGAGAGAATTGATGCCTTGTGCAGGCTGAGCTGGAGCAGAGCTGGGCAGAGTCCCAGAATAAAGCAGGGATTTATTCAAGGATCTCCTCCATGGATCCACCTTGGGCAGCACCAGAGCCCAGCCAGGGCTGCACCCAAATGACCCAAAATGGTCCCAAAATGCACGAGCGCTCCCGGGGCTCTCCCTGGGATCAGTTCTGCTCCATTGGCACCTTGGAGTTCATTGTCCCATTCCAGCTCCAGCCCATCAGTCCCACCCTGCTGGTTTTTCTCTCTCCAGCCCACGCTGTTTGTGCTCCTGGGCTGAGGTTTGGATCATTTGTCCTTGGTGCCCAGCTGGAGCAGGAATTGTTTTGTCTCTGCTCTGTGAGGAGAGCTCAGCATCCCATAATGTGAAACCCAGACCCACACACTGAAGCAGCACAGAATCTGAAAAATAGAAAAGCTCAAACCTGAGGCATCAGTGCCACCAGTGCACTGTTTCACTCCCGTATTTTACCTGGAAAGCTTCCCAGAGATAAGCAGGCAGGAAGAGAGGGAGGGATTAGGATGTCTTGCACCTCTGGCAGCGACTTCAGTCAGCGCAGGGAAGGTGTGAGACATCAAAGCAAACTCTCCTCTGATGGCGGTGGTGGCAGCCCACACCTCGTTTGACATCTGTAATTAGTGTCTGGAGGTGCCAGGGAGTGAGGACTCTCAGCTGCAGCCTTTGTAAGAGACAACAAAGCAGAGATGCTTCTCTTTAGCCTTGATGTACTTTGGGTTTTTAAAGCAAACACAAGTGTTAAATACAGAGCTATGAATAGACTGGGGAAAGGGGAGGCCAAGTAGAGCTAAGGCTGGAGCCAAAGGACTGCAGGACAGACTGAGAAATTTCTTTTTGTGCTTTGATTTCTTCCCCCTCCCTCTCTCAATGCTTATTAACCTGTGCCTGCCTCAGAGCAGCCACATCTTCACAGTTCTGGTGGCTTCCCATGCCCAACCTGTGCCTGAGGCAGCTCTGCTCCTTCCCAAAGGCTCTCAGTGAAGGCTGAGGCTGGGGGCCTTTCCCACAACTCCCTTTTCCAGGAGGATCCATGCTGATCTGTCGCCCTGATTCTTAAGATTTTCTAAAGCCTTTGAGTTTACATTCTGTTAGAGAATTTTCTCACACAACTTTCTGTAAACAACACATTGTTCACATTCCTTCATAGGGCTGGAGAAACTTGATGTACTGGTGGTTTGTCCAGTGTCATTGGAGAAGTGGCACATTCACCCTCCAATCCACTGTCACCTTTGAAAAAGTATAAAGCTGGAGTCAGAAAATAAACTTTTCTCTTTTCTCCTTGCAAATAGCAGTGGCTTGCGTTGTGCTTTCACGTGTCCTATAGCGACACTGATCTCTCCCAGCATGGCCAGGACCTGTCTCTGTGGCTTTGACAGCTGCCAGCCCCATGAGTGACACTGAAAGGCACAAGCAGAGCTCCCCAAAACGCTCCTGCACTTCTGGCTTCTGCATCATATCATGGAACTGCTGAAACTACAGCGACAGCAAATCTTTGTTACACACAACCAAAAAAAAAGAACTCTGCAAAACCCACAGAGAAGCCAACTGTTGTCAGATGAATTTCTCTGCCATTCCTCAGCCAGAGACTCTCTTAGAGAAATTCAAGGGCCACCAGGAGCATCAGCCTGCTCTTTCCTCCAGCAGGCTTATGTGTCACACCCAAGATTTATCTTGTCTAAAGATTTAGAAGTAAAAATTTACATGAAGCTTCTCAATTTGTTGTTTTCACAGAAAGGTTCTTCCCTGTGAGTGTTAAAGGTGTGCCATCCTCTACTCTTGAGCTGAAAGAAAATAGAAATAGGAGGAGGGAGGAAAAAAAAAGAAATAAGGAGAACAAAAATTTAGGATGGATAACAGGAGAAACTTCTATTTCCTAACAGACAGATACAATGAACTTTGAAATAACAAATTGGTCAAAATATCAGAAATAAACTACAGTGAATAGCTCCTGCCCTGGCAGGAGATGAACTTGTTGCAGAGTAGCTTTTATCCATCTCCAACTTTAGATTGCACCAGTAGAAGGAGAAGAGGGTATCAAAGGAAATTGCTTTAGGAATTCAGACTCACTATTGGTTCTCTGTCCTCAGGGATGTGGTTATAAAATGAAAAACATCTCCTTGAGCTGCCATAATGGCAGAAGGAAAGAGAAATTCCTGTTTGGGAGATAATGTTTGTGAGAGAGGGGGAGACAACAGAGGAAAGTCAGATTTTCCCAGCTAGAAATGGCTCTGCTGTGACTGGGCCAGCAGGAACCTGGGACAAGCAAGAAATCTTTATTTAAGGATTAATTGGCACCTTTCAGCAGCACAGGGCTCCCATCAGTGGGAAGAGAGATTTTTTGAAGGGTAGCTTAACCCTCATGTTATCCCCATGAAGATTATTGAAGTCCCAGTGGCCTCAGAAAGGGAATTGAGGCTTTTTAAAAGAGAAGGATCCTCCCTAAGTGCCCCTGTATCCATTTCTCCATTTCTGTTGAAGGGTTGTCATTAGAATATTGGGATATTTATTTTATAGAGAAAATCAAAACAAGGAGACTTCTAAGAGCTTACCTGGGGAAAAAAAAAAAAAAAAAAAAAAAAAAAGAAGCTTGGTTTTTCTGGAGGGAAAAAGCAGTGTTAAAGTGCATCCTAAAATATGCTGGTGTTTGGGGAAATGCAGGAAATTGCTGAGATGTTCTGAACATCTTTGGGGTGTTCTGTTTTCCCTCTCTTTCTCAGAATTCGTTTGTACTCCCTGGGGACAGATCTTAGTCAGGGACGACATGAATTTTCCCAATTTCCAATAAAGTCTCACAACATCAACACCTTTGCAACAACAGCCAGGTCTCCTCGCTGTGTCAGCACAATTTTCCATGTCTGTGTTCCTGGGGAAACAGATCCTGAAGTGGCAGAACAGCAGGAACAACCTTTCCTGCAGAATGGAAAACCAAGAAAAATATTGCTTTCCCCCCTAATCCCCCAGTTTTAAGGAACAGAGCTCCCACAGAAGTGGTGCAGACAACAGGAGCTTCAAATGCAATTTCCCAAAGCCAGAAGCCTCAAAGTTAAAGAACTCACCAGAGAGAAAATATATTTTTAGCACTTTACAGATGGATCATTTAATTTAGAATATCCCCTTCTGAAACATCGCCGAGATTTCTCCTAAGAAGTGAAGCCACTTGGGCATCCAGGGAATTTCACATCAATAAAACAAGTCATGCCTCTCCTGCAACTTTTATGACTACAACCATCTCCTTTCCCCTTCTTCTTTATTCCTTTCTGCTCCTCCAGTGACCTCAGCTCTGTAATTGCTTAAGGAAGAAGGAAAAAATGAAGATTATTGAGGTCTGAGCTGCACAAACTGCTCTTCCTTCTCCCTCTCCCCCAATATTCCTGCTACTGGGATCTCCATTCCTCAGAATATTCTTTAGATGAAATCTAAGGATCAATTGTGTCAAATTTCCAGACTTCTAACCAAAAGAAGGCAGGGATGGATGGGATATTGGGAAGGAATTTCTGACTGGGAGGGTGGTGAGGGGCTGGGCTGGAATTCCCAGAGCAGCTGTGGCTGCCCCTGGATCCCTGGAAGTGCCAAGGCCAGGCTGGATATTGGGCTTGGGACGGTGGGAGGTGTCCCTGCCATGGCAGGGGTGGCACTGGGCGGTTTTAGTGCCCCTCCAACCCAAACCATTCCATGATCTTGCTGAGACCCCGTGTGCTGGGATCAATCCCTCACCAGATCCCATCTCACCCCTTCCCGCTGACATCCCTCAATTCCCTTTGCTCAACGCTGCTGGAATGGGGGCAGGATAAAAGGCACGGAGCTGATGTGTGGTTTGGGAACTCCTGCCCAGAGCTGGGAACAGCTCCAGGACCAAAACCCATCCCACACCCCCACCTGAGCAGGGTCACCTCACAGAGCTGCCGAGAGCCGCAGCCTTCGGGTGATTTATTTGGTTTTAGACCCCCTTATGCAGATCCAGAATTGATTTTCAAGTTCAGAGTTCAATACCTCCCGACACTCAATTTCCTGTTTTCCAGCCCCACAAGGATCGGATCTGCAGCTCATATTCCAGGTGCTCATTCTGTGACCCAGTTTGATGAGTTTTACACATCCCCAAACTGAACCAAAGGCTGAAACCCAACAGCTTTTACCATCCTGTTGCCTGTGAAGCTGAACTTTTCCATTAACATAATCCCAAATGGAAATCCCATATTTTAAGGTGATATACATTTATATAAATAGGGAAATATTAAAAGCCAATTTGTTCAGCACGTTTAAATCCTGCTTTTAGCAGTCAGAGGTAATCAGTTTGTCATTCCACAAAAAGCCTGGAATGAAGCAGATATTCCATTCCTGACTTTTCCCATATAAAAAACCCATTCTGGGATCATGCATGAAGGCTCCTGGTGCAAGTGATGGGATTCTTCCAAGCATTACACAGCATTTCAAGAAGCATTAAACTCTTACCCTCCCATTTTTAGTTCTTACATGTTTCATCAAAATCCTGATTTCGAGTGAAGCAGCAGACAACAGGGTTCTCACAAAAGAAAGTTTTCAAAAATAGGTGGTGAAAAACCCAAAGCATGAGATATAAACCACAAAAAACTGTGAAATATTGATTGTGGTTTAAAACTATGGAGAAATGAGGCAGTAATTTACAATTAAATACCACATTTAGCATGCTGGGTGTTCAGGATACAATTCAATAATATAATTCATTAATAACTCAATAATATAATAACCAATATTCCAGGGAAATTAATGTTAATATTTAGTCTGTTTATTAATGGCTAAAAATGAAGCTGCTATAAATTTGCACCAGGGTAGTCAGTAATGATGAATTACTCTTATTATTTCCCATTTAAAAATTCATTTTTCTGTGCATTGTACGTGAAGTTCCCAGAGGTACAGTTTTGTCCTCAAATGTATGGATAGAAATTTCTGGCAAAATAAAACAAACTAAACAAATTACCAAGGAAAGCCACCGATCTTTGCTGTGTTCTGAATTCACACTCTGCAATGATTTGTTTTAGGAAGAAATTATTTCCAGACTTGTGCATCATATCCATCTGAGTCAATTATTCAAAATAATTCTTTTTCTGCTCCCACCTCCCAAAGCCTCACTGGGCCCAAACTGGAGATGAAATTCCCAAAAAGTCCTTTGGAAAGCATTTTATTAAAGGGTTTAAATTTCTGTTGCTGTTTTATATCCTCGCAACTGTCAAAAATGCATTTTGCTCAGGGCTGGAATCTGTTTTACCTCACAGAATGGGAATCATTAAGGTCGGGAAAGCCCTCTAAGATCATCAAGTGAACCAGAACTGCCAAGGCCACCCCTAACCCACATTTCCACAACTTTGAAATCCCTCCAGGGATGGGGACTCCATCCCTGCCCTGGGCAGCTGCGCCAGGGCTTGAGAATTTTTCCTGAACAAATTCCTGCAGGAATTTTTCCTGAAACCTCAATCTAAACCTCTCCACGTGGGAATCTTTGCTCCCACAGCTTGTGGTAGCTGTGATATTTGTGGAGTTTGGTGTGGAATTTGTGTTTTGGTCGGAGAGGAGCAACTGTTGGGTTTTGCAGTCGTTTTCCAGCCCTGTTTCTCCGTGTGGATGTTTCACATCCCATTTCCTGCAGCTCTCCCGGCCCACTCCCATCCAACCACAAACACATTGACTCATCCATCCCAGCTCAGTGCTGAGAGAAATCCCAGAAAAATCCCACTGATGGAAAGGTGCAACTGGGAGAAAATTCACACCCAAAAGGCTTTTCCAACCACGGAATAAAAATTATTTGAAAGGTACAGTTACACTCTCATTAATACTGAAATTATTCCTGAGGCAAACAGAGTTTTCCTAATCTATTTTTTGTCTGTTGGAGAGTAAGGGATATTTTCAGGGGGCATGGAGAGATAGTGTGGATTTAGTTTTTCTACACCTGATGTTTTCATCTTTGCTATTCTAATTTTTATTCTAATTTTTTCCCTAAATTTTGGAGGTGAATTGTCATCTTAAACTCCTGAAGGGCGCAGTGGGAATTAAAAGCACAGGTGCAGAAATATTCTATGGCACCAGCAAGGGATCCACTGCAAATTTCAAGATATCCTTTGTGTCCATTTAATAAATGGGAATTTCAGGAAAGCAACCTCTTTGAACCAAGCAGGGTGGTGACCTCTCCTCCCATTCCTTGTCTGCATCAGTTTAGGAACTGCCACAAACAATTTTGATTAAAACATAGTATGAATTTCACAGCCTGGGAGTTTTGGAACAGAAAGGATCCAAGTGCTCATTCCCTGAGTTATCCCTGCCTTGAGTTTGCTCCCCTCGTGCCCTTCAGCTGAGACATGTGAAAATCAGGCACAAGGGAGGCTGCCCTGCCACATTTCCTCCAGTTCCTGGGAATTAAAACATTTCCTCTGGTGTTGTTGGTTTATATTTTGTGCAGGTGTAAATTTATTCCTCAGGCAGGAACTGAAATGGGACCTGAAAGCAGAATTTTTGGCCTCTAGACTGATTAATTCCATCAAAACATAAAAACCACAGGCTGCAGCTAACAAGGGAAATACCTTTGTCACCAAAATGAGAAGTTTTCCATAATATGAGATTCTGGGTGCAGAGTACTTGAAGTGAAGTAAATCCTAAATTGAATTTAGTAAAGAGACATTAAGTTCAACAGAAGCTGCCAACAAGAGTACTTTTCCCATTATGTTGTGTCCTGAAATTACATGAAATGAATAAACACAAGGGTATCAAGAACTACAATTGAAAAGATAATATCAAATGAAAGCCTGGCTTATTTCATCTTGATCCAAGATGAAACTTGAAGAGCTGATTGTAAAGATAAATATAACTAATTACTGCAGCCACTAGGAATGAAACCCTTACCTTTGCTTTCAATCCAAGATTCTTCCTGCCTCAATCCTCTCTCGTCCAGTCAAGATGAAAGAGGTTTTCATGGATATCCAGTTATTCCCAGAGCCAGGTCCTGTGGGACAGAGGCCTCGTGGTGCCAGGACTGCTCAGAACAAAGGAACACAAATTTGGGGAAGGTTTGGATCACAGCTGGGACAACACATGCAGGGAAGATAAAGCTGCCAAAAAAAAATTTTTAGGTGTATGTGGAGGTCACAGCAACCTCAAAACATAAGCCAGTAAACAGAAAAGGAAACCAAAGGACTTTGTTTGATATATGGCAGCTCTTGTTTTGTCACAGCACAACAATTTCTTGCCTTTCTGAAAAATGCCTCCAAAGAGAGAAAAAATACATGCAATAACTGACCTGAAAAGAGAAATTTATTTGTTTTAACACAAGTTTCTCAGAGTTCTGAACCATTGGCCTCAGTCACACCACAATCACTGACCTACAAGTGACTCCCTTGCCGTGGCCATGGCACCTTGTGTTGCAGTAAGGTAGAAAAATGATAAAGAAAAGCCTTATAAAACCAGGCCTGCTCTGGCTGGGCTGTCATTTCTTCTGAGTCAAGGCAGCCTCTGCAAATTCCCATGCAGAAGCAATCCTGGTGTCAGCAGTTTGTTAACATAACAATCTATTCCTGGGGGAAAGAAAAAAACCTAAAAAAACAACCTGGACCTGTATAAACTGCTTTTACACCGTTAGATAAAAGTGGATAAAAAGGAGTTATATGAATAAAGAATGGGCATTTTCCACCATGAAGAAAATGGAGCCCCGTGTGATTTATTCCCATAACCCTGAGCTCACCCTGTGGGTGCAGCGGATTCACCTCCCTGCCAGTGTCACCCTCTCCTTTACCAACAAAGTGCTGCCTTTGATATTTCTGCAAGCAGCTGGGCTGAACCCCACATTTCCCACAAGTTTCTGCAGCAGAAATCCCGATTTATTTCCGCGAGCCCGTTCAAATTCCGCTTTCACGGCCTCTGTGCGAATAAACCCCGCGGGTTATTCCACTGCACAGCCTCACCCTTCCCACTCCATCCCTCGCCTCCCCTCTGCACACAGGGATGCAGTTAGAGCCCAAATTTTACATTTTAATTGCCACAAACACTTTTTCCTTCGTGTCATTCCAGCACTGCCAGCTCCCTCCAATTGGCAATACTCACCTTTTCCAATCAGGGCATACAATAATTCGTACGGGGCACGAATCCTGTACAAATAACCAAGCACAGCTTCAAAGATAATGATGTTTTCCTCCTGTCATTTCTCACCTGGGATGAAGGTGAGCATGTAAACCAGATGTTTCGGGCAAAAAAAAAGCAAATTTCTAAACTCATGACCCAGCAAAAGCCTCTTCTGGATGTCTCAGGAGCTGGAGGAACATCTTGCATGATTTATAGCAGCAGGCACAAAACAAAAACCAGAACATTAGACAAGAAAAGAGGATGCTACTCATTTAATATTATTATTTATTAATATCGATGCAAGATTCACAAGCATTTCTCCATCTTTTTAAAATAACAACTCTAACCGCTCCATTTTTGTTTTTTTGTTTTTAAATTCAGGCATGCATTGAAATTCAGTTTGGTTTTGAGGAGGGGAGAAGGCAAACAGATAAACAGATCTTTTTAATGTGTTATTTATTCAGATACATCAGGCTGAGCAATAGATCTGCTGTTCCCATTCTTGCTGCAAGAATGGAGGGAAAATGCTGGGAAATGCTTGTTTATCCCTCTCTTATCTGCAAGTCAGATCAAGCATCAGCTGTTTAAAGAAGTTGACTTCCCTCCACTAAAGGAACGAGTTTTGGTGTTCCTGAGGCCTGCTAAAATATATGGGATTTTTACATGGAAGTAGCATTGCAGTGCAAAAATAAAAAAGTAAAATTTCATGTCTGTTAAGGGATTGGAGTAATCTCTTCCAGCATGCCCTGGGATCAGAAGGGAAAGGATTAAAATCCCTATTTTCCCACAGAGGAAAGTAGGGAAGCATCACTGTCAGGGACAGTGAGTCCAACACAAGCCCTGGAGGCTCTGATTTCTGCTTGGCCAAAATATTATTTTTATTTTCCTTTCATTTTTTTTTCCCAGCACATTTCTGTCTCTTGTTCAGGCCAGTTAGAAAATTTGGTTCTCTTTTTTCAGGACATTTTAAAGAACGGAAGTAAATTTTCAGCAATACTATTAAATTGCATTTGGAATTTGGGGTTTATCATTCCAGGTCTTAATCATACAAGACTAAACTCATGTAAATAACTTGCATTCTAAATCACCAGGTGAGAAATCAGTTTGGAAGTTAATTTTAAAGAATTGGACATTCAATGTGTCCAGGAGAGTTCATGGATTTACAGGAGTTAAAGCAGAAGCTGGTCCTGAAGAATAAATTTTTATGGTTGCCATCATTTACCTGCAGAATAGTTCTTTGAAAATTACAGAAATGCATTAAATTGAAAAGGGAGGTGGCCATGAAGGAGATCTGTGGAAATAACAATAGATGCAATTTTAAATCACTAATAAATATTATTTGTACTTCCTGGGAAAAACAACTCCACCCCAGCAGCAGATAGAACCCAATTAACAGAAAAACTGAATTTCAAGAAGTTTCTAAAGCAAAATAAAAGGCTCCAAGTGATAAGCAGCTCTCACTTAATAAAAATCTGAGTGTTGCATGGTGGAGGGAAGGCAAAGACTTTGTTGGTGGTGCCAGAGGACAACCAGAGGTTGTCATTGATTTCCTCCTCCACACCCATTACAGAAATTGCAGCCCCATCCTGATCTCCACTGGCAATGAAGGGCACTCTGAAAGGCTCAATAAAAAAATAAATAAAAAAATAAAAAGCCTTGATCTAATTCTCATTATGGGCTCTAATACTCACAAAAGTCCAATTCTTGCCTGGAACATCAAACCCACCAAGGAAATGTGACCTCAAAGTTGTGCAGACCAGGACATGGATATTTTTTTTAATTTCAGAAAATAATCAGAGAGCCAAGTGTCAAAAGGAAGCCCTGATGGAAATGAGGGGAAGAATAATTTTTACCCATCATTTTAGTACATTTCTTCTTTTACTTCATGAAACCTAACTGTATTGAAAGCATTTCTATTATTTTAGGGCTTCATGACGGTTCTGCCCACAGAAGATAAGAAATGCACCTTAATTTTCAAGAAACACAAGGCTACAGAGAAGATTATATCCCTTATTTTTTAGAATGATGTCTCAATTCCAGAAGAGATCCAGCCCCACACAGTTCAGCAAATATTCCAAAAATTCTGTCCCCTATTCCCTGATTTCTGATTTTATCCAAATGGGGCAAGGAGCAGCTTCCCATTAATTAAACCACACCAAACTTGGAGGCTTTAAATTCTGTTTTTCACCCTTCAGAGAAGATGAAGTGTTGCCTCACTCCTGTGGCTCCAGAAAAGGGATGATGAAGTGAATCCAAACATCTTTTATCAGCTGAGTCCTGGCAGCTGCAACAACAAAGGTTATTTAGGAGCATCTGACAGTAACAACGTGGGACAATTAAATTCAGCTTTTTGTCAGGTGTGTTCCTTTGCCATGGACAGGATGAATTACTGACACATGAAAGGGTCAAAATGCTTCTTTTTACACTGCTAAATATTTGCCTTCACCCTTTAGGCTCCTCTCCCTCAGTCTGGTGTCCCAAATGTGGGTGACAAGCCCCCAGAGTCCCTGGTTTCCTGTCATGTTTGGAGGGTTCCAGGAATACCATGAGTAATCCACATTTTAAAGGAGCATTCCAAAGACAATGTGCACGGAACTGGAAAATCCAGAGGAGAGGTTTATGCTTTCCTCTGGATCTTGCTGCGTTGTGCCTGACTGTATTTATGGCAATTTTCAAGAGTTTATGAAGCCAGAGAGCACAAAACCAAACAAATTGCATTCAGGGCATCAGTTTTCATCATTCCCAAGCCCCCCAGACAGATTTGTTCCCAAGTTCAGGAGCATCACACTCTGCTAAATATAACTCAGTGAGTTGATTTAACTGGAAGGAGACACCACAATGAAATTTCTTCCACACTTTTACATCCCATCCCAAAACACGGGATGTCTTTGAATGGAAACTCAGAGATTCAGTGGAATAAATCAGATTAAACCCTTTGGAAAGGCAGGTCAAGAGCAAAGACTCAGTTTTTTATGTCGTGGATATTTTAGAGATTGGATGGACAGGGGGAAGGGGAAACTCGACTTATTATTTCATTGTTTATTTTAAGCTTTCAAATCCTCCAAAGAAATAAACTATTTAGATTTGCTCCATTACACAATACAAACCCTCTGAATCCATCCCCACACCCAGAGCCCTCCAGGTGGAGTCATATTCCCAAGGGATTTTCTGGGATACAGGACAATACCACCCAAATTTTTAATGCATTGACTGAAAGTCCTTGGAATTTGATTGGCAAAAAATAGAGGAGAACATAATCAGTGGCAGAAGTTTTAGTGTACATCCATTTCCTTTCCCTTATTCTAAAATCAAAGAAACAAAGCCACCAAGAGAAAACTTCACATAACAAGAAAGTTTTTTGTAACAGCTGCTCCCTTAGGAAAAGTAGCAGGGATGTGTAAAACGACCCAAAATTTCACGAAAAGTAAAGAATATTCACTCAACCCAGTCAAAATTACAACAAAATGATCTGAACAAGAGCTGTCACTGAGAAACAAATCATACTCAGTGTATGAAATGTAGCTTTTCCTGATGCTGACAGATAAACTTTGGGGTTTGAAACACTTCTAGTCTACATTTATAAAGAGCACAGTGGCATTTTCCACATTTGCTTTACCAAGTCTCTAGGGAGGGTTCAGGATGAAGCATAAAAACTTGGAGAAGGGACTGAAAATAGCAGCTGAAGGCACTGTCAGATCTCAGCCTGCTGTGTTTCAGAAAAAGCATTTTTCACTTCGCGTTTAAACCTGATTTCTTGCAAGGGTTGATCTTAAATAGCGACGTTCAACCCCAGCCACTCCAAGAAATGGCTTTGGAAAAAGCCCATTTTTAAATGCAGCGTGAGAAATGACAGCTCTGGAGGAGCAGAAAATACCCAGACACAAGGCAGGGCTTATTGATTGGTAAGTCTGGGAGCCAGCTAAGCAAAACCACAGAGCATTGTCCACAGGAGCTTAGGGAGCCTTCAGGAATCCTGGAATCTCCTTTGCTGTTATTGGCAACTCACCACAAAACAGGAAAAAAGAGCAGGAATAGATGGAACGGCTCAAGAAACGTGATCTCTTTGCTTTCTCATCAAAATAAACATCTTTTTAAAAAAAAAAATGATAAATTGGGTAAAAAATACCCACACCTGCATCAGATATAACCATGTGGCTTCATGGAGAAGCTTGATCCAATGGGAATATTTCCCAAATGCTCCTCAAGACTGAGCTGGGGAGTTTAGATGGAATATCAGGAAAAATTTCTCCACTAGAAGGTTGCTCAGGGGTTGGAGCAGGTGGAATGCCCACCCCTGGAACTGTTCAGGATGTGGCTCTTGGGGACAGGGTGTGAACTGAGCCAATGGTTGGGCTCGGTTTTAGAGCCCTTCTCCAACAATTCCTGAGCTTCACTCCAGAAAAAAACCTGGAAATAGTGGTAAGGATGTTGAGGCAGCTCCTGGAAGAGATGGACGAGACCAGAAAATGAGGAGAAAGGAGCTCTTTCCTGACTCTTTGTGATCCCAGGAATATTTGCTGCTTCAAGATTCAATTCCAGTTTGAGCCACTGGAATTCCAAATCTGTTTCCAACCTAAATCTGGGGAATCTCCCACAAGGATATCCTTGAATCAATTCTACTTCTGCTGATTCCTAAAATATGGAACACAACAAATACAAGAAACTTCCCTTTGTACCACAGAAACAACTAAAATCAACTTTTTAGTTATTTCAGATCTCAACAGCTCCTCTTGTGTACTCCCAAATTCCTAAATAATAATTGAGGTATTATTTCCATCCTCTAATTTAAAGCCACTTAATCCTTTGTTTGTTTTTTTCCAAGCAGCACTAAAATAGGCAAAAATCCTTGTTTGGTTTTGTACCCAGCACTGTCAAATAATTTTTTCCTTTCCAAATCCATTAACTCTTTGCTAACCTCAATAATTCTGCCTGTTTTAACTTGGATTTTCCTACCATTTCATGTAATTCCTGTAGATCAAGCCAACAACTTTTCCTGTTCAGCCAAGAAAACCAGAATTAATTTATAAAATCTGCCTCTTATTATTCTTACCCCTGAATAATTTTATAAAATCTACCTCTTTTTACTCTGATATTTTACAAAATCTCCCTCTTTTTGCTCTTAAATCTTAGAAAATCTGCTCTTTTTTTTCGTTGATATTGTTTAGCACTTCCCTCAACTCATTAAAAACTCATTTCAACCCAGTCACCCTGGAACAAAACTGGAGGCTGAGAAACCTTCACCATGCAGAAAAATGATCCCTTCATCCCAAACTTGTTCTGTCTTTCAGCAGTTTTGGAATCAATAATGTTCTTTAACCACCTCTGACACTTGGCAGAGCTCAACTGAAACCTTGGCTGAAAACAACAAATAAATGAGGCAGAACAAAAAGAAAAACAGATTTTCAAGTGTTCCAAACACTCTTTTGCTGCAGAGAAACCACTGAAAAAACATGGATTTTGTTTTTTATAATCAACCCAAGTGGATATTTAAGGAGAGTTGAATCACATATTAATATTTTCTGTGAATAATTTGAAAGAAATGGCTTTTAATATGAAAAATATGAAATATTGTTTGCATTTACTTGGTTGTGGTGGTGATTTTCATCTTCAATTCCTTTTTTTTTGTTTTGTTTTTGGGTTTTGGTTTTTTTTAGGTATTCCAACATTTATATTTCTTAACCTTTCCTTCATTATTGTCAATGAAAAAGGCATTAATTACCTGTCCAGATCAAGGTTTAATTGACTTAAATGTGGCTCTACCTCAGTTCGCTGTGGCTGACATCATATTCCTCACAAATATTCCACGTTTTACCTGTAGTTGGCTTGAAAACTTGGAGCTAAAAATGAAAAAATGCAGGGAAAAATATTGTACATAGAATGTAATCCTGATCTGGTGAATAGAGCAGATTCTCTGCTCAGAATTAATAATAATGAGAATAATTAGAATGATGATAGTAGAAAAATAATAAAATACTAATGAAAAAAAATGAAATTATTCATAGAATTAAATAGAGTAATGACAACAATAAAAATAAAAATTTAAAAGACAACAGCATTGGGTTCAAATAAAACCCACCAGCATTTTTTTTACAGTGCTTGATTTGTGCCACTCACCAAATTAATCCCATTTTCCCTGGTCTCTTGTGGTACTTCCCAAGGTTGGAGCCTCAAAACCTGTAGGAAAAACTGAAAAACTTTAAAACCAGCCAAACCCTGTCATTTAGGATGTAAGAGTCCCTATAATTTATTCAGTCATGGAAAGTACCCATAAAATAAACATGAAATGGAGGAGAAGACAATTTTCCTGCTATTCCTCCATGGATTCTTGTGGCTTTTTCAACTTTCACTGTTTTAAAAGAGGCATTTTTCCATCTCAGAGTAGCCAGAAGTTTGGATAAATCTCTTTATTCCCCAGTTGCTTTAAGGCTGAGATTGAGCTTAATTATCTCTCAAAACACAGGTCAGAGTTTGGGGTGAAAATCTGAAATATCCTATAAAAACTTACATGCTGCCATTAGAAAGTACTTCTGGAATTAGGATTTTCACTGAGAACCTTTTCCTCTGAGCCAGCAGATGCTGAAAGTCCTCAAGAGCAGAATTTGATGAAGAAAAGCTGCTTAATTGGAAAGCTTGCAAAACAAGCATCACTTCCCAGGCCACGGATATTGCCAAAAGCTTCCAGAGGTAAAATAAAAAGCCAGACTGGAGGCAAACAAAACTCTCTATATTTTTTTACTTAATAGTTGTAAGTTTTTTACCACATTCCTCACACAGAGGGAAGTGAAATTACTTTCCAGAAGAGAGAAAGGAGTTTACAGCACAATAAAATCAGATTTAAAAAGCTAAACTAGCAATAGCAGCTGCAAAAAGAAGTTTAACACGGGCACACATGCTCACAAATCCAAGCAGGACAGACAAGGCAAAACCTTCCAGGAATTTTATGGGGTAAGTTCAGCATTTTCGTGCCATAGATCCAGCCCTGTAAATTTTGTTTTAATAGAATGAGTATTTATTTGAGTAGGCCCATGTTGAAGCTGTGGTTACTGAGAATTTCAGATTTTCTGTGCTGCCAGGCTCTGACCCTGAGGAGAACTCTGCATTGACCTGGGGCTGTGGAGAAGCTTCCAAAATGGAATGAGGGAACTGGGATTGTGGGGGTGGAGTTTGGATAGAAGTGTGTGATAGCACAGGGTGAAAACTCAGAGTTTAAGGGTTTAGAATACAGGAATAGAGATAAAGCAAGATGGAGGTTTTGGGGTGGAGGATGGTTCTTCTTCTCCTCCTTCCCCATGGGTTTGGGTGGTTTTGTGTAATTGGATAAAAAAGTCCCCATTGCGGGCCATGGGTGGTTGGTTATTGGGCTAAAAGTAAACATAATTTAGGTGTCATTTCTTAATGGGACAGTTTATCCTTAAAAGGCCTTGTAGAGAGAGAGATGGGGCTCCATTTTTAGCCTGTTAAAGTACTGCAGAACTCACAACTTATGAGACTGTAACATAGATAAAAACTAAGAAACATCAGAGTCCAAACATTTAATTGTGCATTTAATCCCGACCCTGGCAAAAAAAGGAGCAAAGACTCCACAGGCCCAAACTTTTATCCATCCCCTGAACATCAGCACACTCAGCACTTGCACAGATGTTAAGGCTAAATTCCCATCTCACCTGCATTGATGTATAAACATTTTTTATGGGAGAGCAGCAGCCAGGCTTTCCTGCTCTTGGAAAAGGAGGAGAGGCAGAGCTTTTGAGATAAAGCAAATTCCACGAGATAAAAGTCCATCAATTGAGGCAGGCAGCGCTGAGCTGGTGCCTGACAAACACAAGGTGTGCAGGTTACCACAATCTCAGCACCAGAACACGATAAAATATCGAGCAGGAAGTCGCTATCTGCTGGAATATGACAAAGGTGGTGAAACTTGGAAATTGGGGGATAATCAGAAAGGAACAGCGAGGCCACGAGCTGGAGGAAGTGCTGGTATCTGAGCTGGGGTGATAAAGTAGGAATTATCTGGATATCAAATTCAGCATCAGAGGCCTCGTAGAGAACTCAGTGTTTTATCAGGAGTGTGGAAGGCACCATGTGGAATCAGAGCAGCAGCGGGAAAGATCCAACACGGATACAGGCCCTGAGCAACCAGAAGGATACTGGGAATTACTGGGAAGTCATGCAGCAGAAATTCATGCGACAATTATACTTGAAGAAAACTTTCTCATCCTGCTACACCATCTTCATTGCCCTCTGGACAGGATTTTCCTGCACTCAGGAAAATCCCTAAGAGAGCTCAGTTGCTCTGTTGAGGGCCTCACCCCTCCCTGTCTAAAGATCACATCAATCACAACATTTTTTAATGCAATCCCCACAGTTCTTTAGTGCGATTTCCAACATCTTGAGCCCCAAAATATGAATTTCTGCAGGTGAAGGAGATCACTGGTGCAGAGGAGCTGATTCCCAGCTCATTTACAGCTCCCTGCTCTGCTGCTCTAATTAGCAGACACGTCCATGCCTCATTTCAGCCTTCATGCTACACTCATTCTTTAAGAGATCCTAAAGCATATGCTCAGCTGCTGGATTGAAACGAGAGCTGGAGGCATTCCAAAACCCAGGCCTGACCAAGCTGTCTGGGGGGAAAAAGGCACTGCATGTGAAGCTACAAAGATAATTAAGTCGAGTGTCAACTGGAGCAGCTCCTTCCCCCAGAGCTGAAGCTCAGCCAGGATCTGCTGTGAGAGGACACTGGCACCTCCCCGAAACCAAGGAGAGAAATAGGATCAACTCCAACGGGGGAAAATTGTCTCAGGAATTGCTGGGATTTGCATTGGTGGTGTCAAAGGAAAGCACATCCCATAGATGTGGGGTTGAATCATTATGATCTACTCAGAAATGGGAAGTGTTTTTCTTGGATTCCAAATTATATCACTGTGAAAAACTTGCAGGATTATTTCTATTTCATAACTCTCAGGAACAGGGTGTGATTTTGGGGTGTCCTGTGCAGGGCCAGAAGTTGGACTGGATGATCCTTGTGGGGCCCTTCCCACTCAGGATATTCTGTGATTCTTACTGAGGCAGTAGCTACTCGTATGTGCAGGATTACTCAGTGGATACTCATAGCCACTATCAACTCATTATTCAGAAATATTTTACAGAATGAAAGCCAGCTATTGTTGTCTATTGTCTTTCAGGCCTTCAGTTATTAATTCCCTCACTGCAGCCAACCACCAAAAAATTGTTTGGGCTTTCTTTTTCTTTTTTGGATTATGATCCTCAAGCTTGCCCTAAGACGCCAATTAGCTGTTAGTAATTAATGACTTGTAGCTGCTTATCAGAGCGGTGCCCCTTGTCCTGAGAGGAGCACCTGGGTTCTCCCAGTGCTCGGCAGACACTTCCCTGCTCGTTTTGGTGCCTTTCAAAACCTGGCACAGACACTGACACCGTTTTCTGTCCTGGTAAAATTAGAATTCACAGTCCAGTGGTCAAAGGACAAAATGGGAATCTGTGCAAAGACCTGTCACTGTGGGAATTTCCTGTGACTGGCACCTATGACAAGTGTTAATTAATGTTTTTTTTTTCTGAAGGGACTGCCATGAATGGGCCCTTCCCGTGTCAGCTGTGAGAGAAAACCCTTTTCACTCCTGACAGAGAACTCACAGACTTCAGCTCCTTCTTGGGCTCCTGGAGTCCTCCTCTTCAAAGAGAAATTATATATGAAATTTTTAAAACAGCAATTCAGTGTCTCACTGTGAGAGATATTAGCAGGCAAACAGAATTCCCATGACCAGTCCAATGGGATGTGTAAGAGTTCCAAGGATTAAGGACATTGCAATTACAAAGATGTGCTAATTCCACTGAAAAGGGTCTGATCCCAACTGTCCAACTGATTCCAAAGTCCAGCTGACCTGCAGGAGCAGAGAACCTGTACAGGACCCTCTTAGTAATAGCCCCCCACAAATGCAAAAGGGCTGCTTTAACCATTGGTATTAAATAAAAAGAGGAAAACTGACTCTGCACCCTGCTCATGGAACAGCTGAATTAACACACCTTCAATCCCTGCAGGGCCAGAATTCCAGCAGCAGGGAATTCAGAGCCAAAAAAAGAAATTCATCTGAAGAAAAATTAGGGGAAAATGCTATGGGAAAGGGTCTGCACACTCATTAATGCTGGAAGTGGACAATACAAAATTCATGAGCAAAATTGGCAGAGAAGCCTTAAACCCACTGAAGACAAGAAGCAACAAAAACAAGATGCTGTCTTAACAAGATGCCCTTAAATAAAAGGATTTGTCATGGTAATAAAAAGTATCAGCAAAAATAGATACAGCTTCAAACTGCAGCCAAAAGGAGCAATTCTTCCCCAGCAAAATGAGATCAATGCAGGCTTGGATGTAAAGACACACACAATGAGTCTAAATGGCAAAGAGAACAACAAAATGAAGGAAAACAAGGAGATTAGCTCAGGAAAACAATAGGCAAGAAAATAAAACCAGATATAACAACTCTCTTGGGGAAAAGAATATAAAATAATATAAAATCCAAACAAAGGGAAGAGCCTGACCAAGTAGAAACAAATGACAACGGATGGAAGAAAAATATAATTACAAAAAGGCACTCAAAATGTTGAAGTACTACAGATTTAAATAACCACCCAGTCAATATAATTCCAAGAGAATAAGTGATTCTGCAGGAATAAATAAAAGAGCAGAGCATGTCCCTCTCTAACAATATAAAAGTTCTCCAGTTCCTGTGTCCTTTCCCAAACTTTCTAAGGAGATTTGAATGCACATCTTTATTTCCCAGACATCATCACTTGCTCTGGGTTCCCATCAATACCATTACTCACAAGGCTTTTGTGTTTTTCCCAGCATTTTGTGAGTCAGCCAAGACAGGCCAGGGATAATTGACAGGAGTCACTCAGAAGGAACATTCCAGACCCAAAGCAGAGCAGGGAGATGAGTGCAGGCGTTCTGTTCCACCCCCAAAATGACATCAGAACAAGACTGACTTTGGATTTAAGAACAGGTCATTGCTTTTTGTCTGAAACAACTGAGAGAGTTGGTTTCTGATGGGAAAGGCTGACTTAAATCCACTTTTATGGAAATTAACAGGGGAAAAAAATGCCAAGTGGCATTTTTTGTGTTGATTTCAGACCTTTTCAACACAGAAAGCCCAACAGAAAAGAGGTTTCTGTCTGGTATTAATTGTTGTACAGAGCCAAACAAGAAGTTGAGTTTTACCATAAACTTCAAACAAAGTTTCTCCCTTGCCCTAACCAAAATTATGGCTCATTAATTAGTGGAGGTGACCAAAACCAAATCATGCTTTGTGCCAATCCTTATTTCTTGAGCAAAACCTGATTTTTTTCAATGCTAGATCTGAAATATTTTCAGAGGATTGTAAAATCAGAGAATTGGTAATTTTGGACAAGACCTTTAAGGTCTTTAAGTCCAACCACCAGCCCACCACCACAGTGGTCACCACTAAACCATGCCCTCAAGCACCACATCCCCATGTTCTTGGAATATATCCAGGGATGGTGACAGCCTGGACAGCCTGATCCAGTGTTTTACAGCCCTTTCCACATTTTCATTTTTCCTAGATT
This sequence comes from Lonchura striata, assembly GCF_050655825.1. Classification (NCBI taxonomy): domain Eukaryota; kingdom Metazoa; phylum Chordata; class Aves; order Passeriformes; family Estrildidae; genus Lonchura; species Lonchura striata. Next base: position 29,526,824 of record NC_140711.1, read on the forward strand.
TCCACGATTTTGCCCACATGGAGCCATCCATGGAAGTGAGCAGAGGATGAGCCCTTTGTTCCTCCCTGCAGCCACTTTGGCTCCATCCACTTTTTGTGGAAATATTGGGGTTTTCTGGATATTTCTGCTGCTGGCTACAAAGGCAAAAAGTGGAAATATCCAAAACTTAAAACATTTGCAGGAGCTGAATCAATAATAATACAAAAAAAAAAAAAAAAAAAAAATTCTGAGAGCAGGTGAAAATCTCTCTTGACTCTCTAGGTAGTTTTGAATTTTGACTGTTATTTGGGAGAAAAAAGGGACAAATGGAAGAGAGATAGTGAATTTTTTATCCCCTCACTGACCTTTGGATGGGGAAGGAGATGGTGGAAAAGTCCTCCCAGGAATGGGGCTCTGAGGGACACCCCAAGTGCCTCATGCTTTGTTTTAACTGTTAATCCTTGTTTACAGCACACAATCACAGCTACTAGGACAGGTTTTTTGGTGTGCTTGGTGTGTTTTGATCAGATTTTTTCTCCAAAGTGGGTATTATCTAAAGAAACTCACAGGGCACAGGTTTTGCTGACGTCCAACAAGTCCATCTCTTTAAAATTCAGGAGTTATTTGCTCTTCACTCATGGTTCTCTCTTCCCCCTTTGCAAAAGGCATAAAAACATACAGAAAACTCCCCATTCTTTCTGGTTATTGATTGAGTGGGTTCTGTGTGGAGCAGATGCAGATCCCACGTGTGCAGTCCACTGGGATTGTCTCTCTTCTGTTACATGGTTAAAAATATATCAATTTTTCAAAGACCAATGCTTCTGAAAGTGGTTTGGGCCATAAAAAGAAACGTGCACTTATCAGAACTAACATCAGGAAAGAGATAGGGAGGAGCTGGGTTATCTTTGGAGTGATAACAGCAATGGGAAAGCAGTATCTGCTGAATTTCCAAACTGCATCAGGCATTCTCCACGCGCTGGAAAAGCCTCAGGCACTTCTGAATATGCTGGGTTTATTCTGTCCCATGTTAGTCTCAGAGGCTGAGCTAAAATTAGCCTTTTCTTGCTCTCTAAATTTATTTTTCAGTTTAGTTGTTCAAGATCTTTCTCAGGTGTGGTGAGGACAGGTTTGCCATGGCTGGGTGGATGTTTCAGGGTTTAAGCCTCCAGCAGATCCGTGGGATCATCTCGCAGTGTAGACAATTCTCTCCCTGCTCTCTTACAGGGGGAGGTCTTGGCAGACAGCCCTGCTTTAATGGTTATCACTGCCATAACCTCAATTCTCTCCTCACCTACTTTGCAGTTCCCCACAATCCATCCCAAGAGCCAAACCCCTCTTTACCAGTAACAATTCTGTTGATGGCACCCAGCTCCTTGCATTGCCCCAAATTGCAGCTCCCAACGACAGCAATTCCAAGTGTCTTCATTCCCAACCTCTTTTAAAGGTTGCCCAAAAGAAGGAAATTAAAAACCTGCTGATTGACCTAATTGGGTACTGCCAGGTTGTGCCTCTGCTCCACCTCCCATCACCCATTAAGCTACAGGGCATCATTTCCTGTTAATTAATAGGCTCAATTAGAGTATTTTGAGTTGGGCTTCCTTTAACTGTGCTACAACCAAGCAAAACCCACGGACAGCCCCAAACAGACTTGGTGAAACCATAATCATCAGTTTAACTTCCTCTATAATGTCTTCTTGTTTATGGGGATCTGCTTCTCACCTTGGGATTTCCTTCCACAAAAAACGAGCGCAGAACTGCTTGGTCAACACATTTCTTACTCCCCACAGCACCAATTCCTCTTTAAATTAACGAAGCAAGGAAACAGCCAGCCAGAAACTGGAAATACAAACAGCAAAATAAATCCTAAAAGACTGTTAAGCAAACTATATCAACGATTTGCTTCGATGTGCCTTCATTTTGATGACCATGAGGGCGAAGTTGAGGCCTACCTTAATTTAGCTGTTATTGACAGCACTGAGACAACCTTGGAAAAAAAAAAAACAACAACACCCAACCAAAAACCAGCTCTTTCAGCAGAGTTTTTACTTTCAGACTGGTTTGGGGTACTCTTCTCTCTGCATGCACAGCCTTGATTTGTCTCCTTTGCCTGGTGCTCCTTTCCTTGAATCTAAAGCTGGAGAGCTGTTGAGCCAAGCCTAAGAACAAGCTGCAATTAAACCCTGAGGGTGCTCGATCCAAACACAATCCTTCAGGACAAAGAGGAGGCTGCCACGTTCCAGGGACAACACTCTCAGGGGAAATTACACACCCTGAATCAGTGCCACAGCAGGTGCTCACTCTTTGCCATGGAAACAGGTGAGGGGACACGTTACAGAAGGAATTGTTGCAGTGGAGAGGTTTCAAGAACTGAAGGTGAGAAAAGTGGCATGTTCTGAATTAGTCCCTTGCAGCAGGCAGAAGATGCCACCCACCCTGAGTAGCTCTTGTCTGAAGCACCCACAGATGCTCAGGCTGAACCATTGTTTGCAGAAATCAAAGTGTGAGGCCATTTACTGAAACAAAACGGTGTGGTGATGAATGGAGCTGTGAACAGCCTGATCCCAACAGGTTTCTAACCCTTGGCTTCCCCCTGCCAGCCCCACATGAGCTTCACGGGCAGAAAAACCATCCCTGAGATGAGAAGCGTGTTCAACAAACCTTCAGATGTTCACAGTCCATCCCACCGTGGTGTTATTCAGAGCTGTGATGAGTTTGATCTCTGCATCCACAGCCATCCCCAGCTGGAGCTGCTGGGCAATGCCAACAGTCCCACTGAATGATGTCCATGCACACAACACCTAGAGCAGGGAATTGGAAGGAAAGAGCACCCCAGGAATAATTCAATCTGCATAAAACACCTTTCCTGCAACTGCACTAGTCCCACTTGTCATTAATAATTACATTTCCAGCAATTTCTTAATTGATTTGAAGGAGGGTGTCGTGCATTTGGGGTTCTCAATCAATTCTTCTCCTCTCGGTACATTTAACTGCTGCAGAGTTTTCCACAGCTATTTTGCTCTTCACAGCTCCTTGAAAAACACCTCAGCCTCCAATTTATTTCCAGTCATTAAAGCAAAATCTTTCAAATAGACAATATGATTTATAAAGTGGGAGAGATACTTTTATGCACTGCTTTATGAATTCTAAGCCTTCAATATTTGTTACAGCTCTTTATTCATTTGGTCTGAAAAGCCAGGAAAAAAAAAAGCTCACCGCTGAATAAAGAGGAAAACGATTCTCAGCTTTCAAACAATGAGCACATCAAATTAAAAAATCATTTATTTCAGTGCTTCTCCTGCTGCTTTGTCCCAACAGCACATGGCTGTGGAGCCTTCAGCTGGCACATGGATATTCCATGGCTTTGAGGGAAAAACTGGAAGTGAGCGACTCTGGCAGAGCCCAGAGGGATCCACAAACTCTGGCATGGGACTGAAACTGCAGAGTTTATGTTTTTCTTCCTAGAATCATAAATGGTTTGGGGTGGAAGGATCTTTAAAGGTCCTTTTTTTCCAGCACCCTGCCATGGGCAGGGACACTTTCCACTGTCCCAGGGTGATCCAAGCCCTGTCCAGCCTGGCTTTGGGCACTGCCAGGGATCCAGGGGCAGCCACAGCTGCTCTGGACACCTGTGCCAGGGCCTGCCCACCCTGCCAGGAACAATTCCTTCCTCCTATTTTATCCAAACCTACTCTCTGCCAATTTGAAGCCATTCCCTCTTTCCCTGTCGTTACCTGCCCTTGTCCAAAATCTCTCTCCATCTTTCTTGTAGCTCCCTGCAGGCCACAATTAGTTCACCCTGAACGTTCTCCTCTCCAGGCTGGACAATGGCAGCTCTCCAGCCTTTCCCACCAGCAGAGCTGCTCCATCCCTCTGATCATCCTGCTGCCTCCCCTGGACTCTCTCCAATGTCCATGACTCTGGAGTCAAGGTACTCCAACATCTCCAAAATGCTCAGCCACATCCACCTTCTCTGGGAAAGGGAGCACAGCTGCTCTGGCACACAGATTCTTCTCTTCACAGACCCAAATACTCCAAGAACATCCATAATTCTCCAGAGAGCTGGAACAACTCGTTCAGCTGTCCCAGGCCAAAGCTCTTCATCCTCCCCTCCTCCTGCACAGGTGACACTGCCGCTGCGTGAGCCTCACGCCCAGTCCAGGAGGACTTTTTGCCATTCATCCTGAATCCTACTCCTTTCATTTCCCACAGAAATCCTGCACTTTCATTTCCCACAGAATTCTCTCTCATCCCTTTTCATCCATCCCTGCCTTTTCCAGTGTTTTCTATCTCAGCTGTTTCAATCTAATCTTTCCTGAATGGCTCAGGATGGCTCTGCTTTCAGCCCTCATTTATCACATAACCATGTGGCAGCTTTACCTAATTTCTGGGAAGTATTTAAATTTTCTCTTTATTGTTTTAAAAATCTATTATGAACCTCTCGACTCCGCTGCATTGTGCGAAGAAAAATAATTATAAAAATACCCACTCTCTTTAATAACAATAATTTGTCATCTACTGAGAATCTTTTTCTGGGTATAATAGTAGTTTAACTCATTAACATTATGCTAAGTACAGCAATTTTGCTGTCTCCTACCCAAATATTTCTAATATTAATGATACAGCTTAGATAAAGTGATTTAAGCAGTTGTACATACAGTGTGCTTATGCAACGATAATTAATTACCTCCAAGATTGAACTACAATCTTTCACTTCCAATTATGCCTTCATATTTCTGATGATCACCCTGCAAGAGTTCTTCTTCAATTCCATAATCCAGTTTGACATTAAACCACAACTGACTGGGAGGCAGGAGGAAGGAGTCGTGTGCCTGTGATGCCTTCTGGGGCTACCTAAAAACAGAGGCCAGAGAGAGAGAAGGGAATAAAAAGCAGATTTATTTATTGAAGGGCCTTTAGGTACATTCAGGGCAGACCAAGCCCAAAACTGGACCATGAGTGATGAGTTTGCACACTTTTATGAGTTTGGTCCATTTGCATATTGGGGGTTAATCCTCCAATTCCAGCTTCAGGTGATGAAGTCATTGACCCCCAGTTTGCTCCCCCAGCTCACTTTTGTTTCCATCTCTGCCCTGAGGCACTGAGGGGTCCTTGATTGCCAGGCCTGGAGAGGAATTGCTGTGTCTGCCCAAACTGGGACAGCAGCAGCTGGCACTGGGTGTGGAGTTCAGAGTTCCACACCAAAGAACTGCAGGATTAGAGAGATGGAAAATAGAAAAGCTCAGATCCTGAGGAGCAGGAGGCCGGAGCAGCAGGGATGTGATGTGGGAATAGGTGATGAGGCTCTGCCTCCACAGGGGTGCCAGGAGCAAAAAATATCCAAAAATATCCTCATGTTTGTACAGCACAAACTGCTGCTGGCACAGAGGGAATCAAGGAGCCAGCTGCACACAGGGAAGGGATTCCTGCTGCTGGGATGCAGCAGCTCCAGGCTGGGAATTGCTCTTTGCTCCATCCCCACCCTGCTCGTGTCCTGCTCTGCCCACCTGGGAGCTCCTTCCTTCCTCTGCCAGAGACCTCAGAGACCTCTTGGTCCCCTACAAGGGCAGCCTGGCATTGTCTGAGCTCTGCCTCTGGTGCCTTCAGTTCAGCTTTCATATTTTCCAGACTCTGCACTGCCTCAGTGTGTGACTCTGAGCTCCACACAAAGTGCCAGCAGCTCTGCTCACAGCTCAGGCACGCAGAGCAATCCTGAACCAGCCCCAGAACCAGCTCAGGCACACAGAGCAATCCTGAACCAGCCCAGAACCAGCTCAGCACACAGAGCAATCCTGAACCAGCCCCAGAACCAGCTCAGGCACACAGAGCAATCCTGAACCAGCCCAGAACCAGCTCAGGCACACAGAGCAATCCTGAACCAGCCCAGAACCAGCTCAGGCACACTGAACAATCCTGAACCAGCCCAGAACCAGCTCAGGCACACAGAACAATCCTGAACCAGCCCAGAACCAGCTCAGGCACACTGAACAATCCTGAACCAGCCCAGAACCAGCTCAGGCACACAGAGCAATCCTGAACCAGCCCAGAACCAGCTCAGGCACACTGAACAATCCTTTTCCAGCTCAGGCACACACAGAACAATCCTTTTCCAGCCCCAGAACCAGCTCAGGCACACAGAGCAATCCTGAACCAGCCCAGAACCAGCTCAGGCACACAGAGCAATCCTGAACCAGCCCCAGAACCAGCTCAGGCACACAGAACAATCCTGAACCAGCCCAGAGCCAGCTCAGGCACACAGAGCAATCCTGAACCAGCTCAGGACCAGCTCAGCACCCAGAACAATCCTGAACCAGCCCAGAACCAGCTCAGCACACAGAGCAATCCTTTTCCAGCCCCAGAACCATGGACACTGTCACAGCTTCAGCCCCAAAAAGTGAAAACAGCAGGGGATGTAGGAGAACAAACTGGGAGGGTGGGACTGCACAACCTGAAGCTGGAATTGGACAATTAACCCAATATGGAAATGGACTAAAACTTATAAAAGTGTGAAAACTCCCGACTCAGGGTCCATCTTGGGTGTAGCCTTGGTTGGCTCTTGTGCTGCCCGAGGTGTGTCCTTTGAGGTATTTTAATAAATCCCTGCTTTATTCCTTTAACTCTGCCCAGCCTCTGTTCCAGGCAGCCTCTCCAGGCATCCCTCCCTTCCCAGCCCCTTGGATGTGCACCTGGAAAAGCCCCAGGAGAGCTCTGTTCCTCTTGGGGACGCTGAGTACAACACAAATCTTCTCCACAGTCGGAAACTTCAAGGCTTTAAGGTTTTGGCTCCACGAGGTGATACCTATAAAATCCTACATTATAACCCAATCCTAGAAGTGTCCAAGGCCAGGCTGGATGGGACTTGGAGCAACCCGGGATAGTGAAATGGGATGGGATTTAAAATCCCTTCCAAGCCAAACCATTCTGGTTATAAAAAATAAGAAACAAGGGCTGCTCGTGGTGTGATTCAAACACAGCTGAAACCAGGACACCCCCTCTGCCTCCACTGAAACTGGTCAGGAAATTCTGCAGCTTTTCCTTCTTTACTGAAATTGTGGGAGCAAAGATGAGCCTGGAGCTGTTTGCTCACACGAGGAAGGTGTTTGGGACACCAAGAGAAGCACCTGGAATGATCATCTTTACCTCAGTCAGGAAAAGCTGCTTTGACTTCCTTGCAAAATCTTTATGGCCATCATCACAGCAACAAGAAAACCAGTCTCCAAAATCCTTGACAACTTGTTCTCCTGAAAAACAAACAAACAAACAAAAAAAAAAAACAGGTAAAAGAAATTTTAAAAACTGTATTAAAACATTGTGCTTCAATTCCCTGAAATTGTCTTAAGCACACATACAAAATGAAAACTTTCAGGAGAAAATGACCACAGACTACAATTCCAAGCAGGGCTGTCTCCAATAACTCTCCCACACGTATTCCCAGAGATGAAACAAACCAGGACAACTGCACAATATTCAGAAGTTATTCCAGACTTGACTCAGTGGATTCTTTGTAAAACAATCCATTTTCCATGTGAATTTAAATTTTAAAAGCAGATTTGAAAAGCAATTTTAATAACTGCAGATGATGAGCACTAATCTTGGTCCTCAGCATCCCTGGAAGTCTTTCCCTCCTGCCTGAGCACCACATGTTCAGAATATATCCAATTTTTCCATCTTTTATTTGCACAGGTAGGGATTATTCAGTTTATTCAAGCCAATTATCTCAGCGTGATTCATCATCACGATGCTCCAAAATAAAAGCAATCATGCTAGATTAGTGCAATTAAAAAGGTATTTTTATTTTTGGAGAAAAAAATTTGCCTGTTGAACTGGGAACTTTTCTCCGAACAACATCAGGGTACTTGTTGAACTTGTGTGAAACATTTCTTCCTCTCCCTGAAGCTCAAATGCAGAGCTCTGAGCTTTCCCTGGGTTAAATACCTGTAAAAGTAAAGCTCTGCTTTGTAGACCGAGGTAAAATTAAATTTTATTGGCCCATTTTAATCACTAGAAATCTCCTGTTTCGCAGGAGCACCAAGCAGAGTTCACACAGCACTGCAGGGAAGGCATGGAAGGGATCAGGGATCCTGGGAAGGACAAGGGAAAAGCTTTCATTCCGTGAGGTTTTTCCCTTTGTCATGCACTTCCATCTGCTAATTAAATATCATTTAATTACATTCCCAGCTTCTCTGGGCAACCTGTTCCACTGTTTGAGTACCCTCTGTAAAGAACTCCTTCCTAACATTTAATCTGCCTCTCTTCATTTTCAAATCCTTGTCTGTATCAAAAGTCCTCTTTACAAGCATCCTTAAGGTGCTGGAAGGTTCAAATCTTGCACAAATAATATAAAGATTTAACTGATTATTGCCAATCCCTGATCAGAGTATACAGAAATAATGATAACCACAGAAATTTGGGATAGCAAGTTTTAGAGCTCACAGTCATTGCAATTCACCTCACCTTTGTTCTTAGGGATGGGAAAAGGGATTCTATGGATATAAAGTCATTTATTATCTAACCCAGCTGCCTGCCCAAAAGTTAAAGCCTGTTGAGGGCATTCTCCAAACCCTTGATAAACACCAGCAGGCCGGGAGCATCCATCACCTTTCTGGGAAGCCCAGTTGGGTTAAGATTTCTCAGTAAAGGTCTCAATTTAAGGTTGCTCAGTAAAGAAATGCTTCCTGCTGCCCGTTGTAAACCTCCCAGAAGAGTTCTGAACCATTCCCACCAGTCTATCACCAGATCCCAGCAGGAAAAGTTCAGTTCAGGTGGTTTTGTGCACATATAAATACGTGCACGTGTCAGTAACTCTGCATTCCTCACCGAGAAACCTTTGCAAGTGCAAAAGTCACAGAGAGGGCCAGAAACCTCAAGGATGTAAACACAATAAGAAAATTCATTGCTTTGATTTCCAGGGAAAGCAATTTGTGGAGGCAGTGGGCAGAAGGAAATGCAGAGAGGAGCTTCCCCAAACTGCAACAGGAGCCTCTGACCACAAAGCAGCACAAAAATCCAGCAAATCTGGAAAATTCCCTGCGTGGCAAAGACATTTCTGGTGTGGACAGCTGTGGCAAGCACATTTCTCTCTCTCAGGATTTTTCATAGAGGTGCACAGAGAGAAATGAAAGAGAAAACAATTTCTGTTTCTGCTCCTTGTTTTTGGAATGTGTTTGGAGAATTGTTTCCCTGGGGTGATGCTTGGTTGGATTCTGGTGAGGATTGTTGGAGCCTGGTGGCCAATCCAACCCACCGGGGCTGGACTCTCAGAGAGGGTCACGAGTTGTGTTAGAGTCAGAGATAGAGCCAGAGAAAGTAGTATGTAGTTTTAGTATCCTCCTTTTATATAATATATTAATATATTTTAAACATAGTTATAATAAAAAAATAATTCAGCCTTCTGAATTAAGTCAAACATCATCATTTCTTCCCATTGGGTTCACCTGCATTTACAATAGACAACGGGCTTCCCACAGGAACTGCTGTTCTGCTCACAACCAAACGTGGCTGTGGCCAAGCAAAGCTGTTATTTCCCACCAAAAAAGATAAAATCAATTTAAAACATTTTAATTTTGGGGGTTTATTTTGCCACCTGTCCTGATTCTCCTCATTGTATTGAGTCAGAAATGAGTTCTTTACTCTTTTTGTAAAGAACTCAGAGATGACACCGATGCCTGGTTCTTGCTGCTTTGGAGGCTCCAGATAATCACAGGGAACTTATCTGGGGACTGATGGGGAAGTTGTTAAGTGGCTGTGCTTGACTTCCACCGAAAATCAGCCTTCATTAAAAGATAATTATTTGAAATCATCCCCAATCCTTCGGCAACAATATTAGAAACACGGAAGGGGAAAGTGAAGGGATTGATTTCAAATGAGATCCAGGCAATTAAAAAAAAAATAAAATTAAAAATTAAAAAATTCTGTTTGAAACTGAATTCTCCTGGAACAGGGGGTGGAAAGGCAGGGTCAGGAAAATTTCCTGAGAACATTTCTGGGATCCAGACTAATTCCTGTGTTTTGGAATGATTGGAGCAGGGAAATTGGTTCAGTGGCAGCTTCTCACCAAGCTCTGCCATAATCAATCAATAAATAATCAATTAATGCAGTCAATAATTATTACAATCCATCTTTGCAGCCACTGAAAAATTGGGGATTTATCCCTGTCCTTCCTGTGCTGAAGTCACAAAGAAGTGATTTCTAGAACCTTGTTAAAACTTTTAAAGGCAATTTATTATTGTCAACTCTGTCCCTAATAAATATAAATATATATAATATAAATATATATAAAAATATTTAATTATATATTTGAATATATATATAATATATAATATATATAATATATATGTATATTTAATTGTATATTTAAACATATAAATATATTCATTTAATGCTTAAATAAAAGTTACGAAACTTGTGCTGATATCAATGGCAGCTAAAAATAAAACATAAATTTTATTTACATTTATAAAATTAAATTATTGGCCTGTGTGTGTGGTTGTCCTCTGCCTCGTGCCATTAAAAACTGATAGAAAAGTTCTCATTCATCATATTAATTATTATTAATTTGAATTATTCTCCTTCAAATGTACAATCCTAATCCAAGAGAAGTTTAGAAAAGGATCCCTTCCAACCTAAACCATTCCAGGATTGAAAATCCTCCCCAGTCATGGCTTGGATCCCATCAAAGTCAAGGTTTTCCCTGAGTTCCCAGTCAGCCCTGCTGGAATTTCCTGGGTGTGCAAGCACTGCAGGCCCCGCTCCACAGCTGGAAGAGTTTCCCATGCCCTGGACACTTCCCAAATTCCAGGCATGGAATTATCTGTTAATGAAGGCTGATTTTCAGTGGAAGTCAAGCACAGCTGCTTAACAACTTCCCCATCAGTCCCCTTCCTAATCTTGAGCTCCCTGATTTGATTTGCTCTCAGTTCTGACACAGAGGTCCTGACTGGCCCTGTAGAATATTCCCAGTGATCCAACTGGGGCAGGGAAATCTCTGGATTATCCTGGAAAAACAGGAAGGGATGATTTGCTCTGAGCACAGCCCAGCTCTTCGCTTCCAACAACATCCCCACCCTGCAGCTTCACTGCTTCCCCCACTAAAACAGACAAAAAATTCCATTATCCCGTCATGTTCAACCTCTGGATTTCCTTCAGCTCTTTATTCCACCTTCACTTTGTTAAAATCCACCAGGCAGAGCCAACAACCCAAATTAAACTTCCTGTGGAACGGAAATTTTGGGATCTCTGAACCTTCGGCTCCTCTCGTTTATCCGATCTGGCTCCTCTTCCAGGATGAAACCCAAAAAAATCTCAGCTCAGGAGCCTGAGCAGGGAGATCATTTTGCTTCACCTCCAGAAACACTTGAAATTATTCTGAAACTCTTCCTGCAGTCCTTGCCAATGAAGGAAGTGATCCAAAATCAACGTTTTTTGGCTTCTAACACAAAATTCAGACATCTCTATTGAGCGGAATTCTTTCCTCCCTTGTCCTGCCCTCCAGACCTATGAACACCCAACCCATTTGTGGAAATTCAAATTAGGATTTTCATTTTAGCTCACCCTTGATGTAACAAGCAACGTTTCACCTTCCAATTTGCAGAGAATTTAGGGTTAATTATTTTAAATTAGAGATAAATTCATATTACAATGTTCCTTTCAACTCATCTTTGATTTAACAAGATAAGTTCCGTTTCCAATTTGTGGAGAAGTTGCCTTTAATTATCTGAAATTAGAGACACATTCTTTTACCTTCCCATGTTTCATCCTGTGGTTTTTGTGGTTGGAATGAGGGATTTATTTCCATACTTCAGCTTAAAAGAGAGATGTTATGAACCACAGGCTTGGAATCAGTGTCAAAATGTTTCAGCTATTTTTATGCTAAACATCATCGCTATGGAAACGCCACAGTTAAATTTAATGTGAATTTTCAGGGATTTTTCTTGCAGTACAGAGCAGCAGTAGAGTCCAGGCTGGGTTTAATGGGGGAAAAAAATAGGATTTTAGGTGTCTGCAGTGACTTAGAAAATATTTAACCAAAATCATTTTTATCTCTGTGATTTTAACCACACCCAGACAAGTCGCTCCCATCGCACCAGTAAAAATTATGGCAAAATGGACAAAACACACTGAAATTCTCTAAAAAATAAAACACTAGGGGCAGCTTTTTCCAGAAAAAAAAAAAATGGATTTTTTTGGTCCTTATTTTTACAGAATAATTTGAATTTCAAGGCTTTGTTCTTATGGAGCACGGGGGAAACAGGTGAGCTCAGCATCTCTGGCCCATCCTGGGGGAATTTCTGTTTTTTTCCAGGATAATCAGAGTTTTCCCTGCCCTGATTGGATCACTGGGAATATTCAGGCAGCAGCTCTGTGTCAGAACTGAGAGCAAATCAAATCAGGGAGCTCAAGATTAGGGAGATCTGCCCAGTTTTTTGCTGCCAGGGTGAAAATTCCAGCAGTGACAGCAAAAGTGTTGTAGGTTGCCAAAGTAGCAACCATGTGGGTCCTGGGGAATAAGATAAAATGAAAAAAAAACAAAAAAAACCCCTAAAAATTAAAATTAAAATTAAATTTTAAATGAAAACAAATGAAATATACAATAAATTACAAAATAAAATAAATTACAAAATAGAATAAAATTAAATTAAATTAAATTAAATTTAAAAAATAAAATAAAGTAGAATAAATTTTAAAATAAAATAAATTAAAGATAAATTTTAGAATAAAATAAATTTTAATATAAAATAAATTTTAAAGTAAAATCTCATTTGAAAACCTGCATCTCTGCAGATCAAGCCTGGAGGAAAGCAGAGGGGAAAAGGCAGGATTTGGTTAAAACTGAATGGAATTTTTCCCAATTTTCACATGGGCTATCCCAGCAAGACTGGAGGGAGCATCCATCAAATTAATTACTGAAATTAATTACTGAAATTATCACCTCACTCCCCAGGAGTGCTGCAAGGAGCCCCAGGTGAGGGTGACAAAGCATCACTGGAGTGCCAAAAAATCAGAATTTCCTTGAAAACCTGGAGTTGTTAATATTAAAATAAATAAAAATAATTTACAATAATTTAAATACTAAACTAATTAATATTTTAATTTTAAGAGCATGTCAATGTATTTTCTACATTTTGTCACCATTTTTATGTGATGGGCGTGGCTTGTCTGGGTGTGGACAATTAAAAGCACGGAGATAAAAATGGTTATGGTTAACATATTTTCCAAGCTGGTGCAGACACTTAAAATCCTATTTTTTTTCCCCATTAATCCCCCAGGATGAGAGAGCATTCGGAACATCTGGAAACCCATCAGGATCCAGGCAGAAATTGCAGGAAAATCTTCATTAATTGAGGCAAGGAAATCTCAGAGACCTCTCCAGTGCCTCAAAGTTCTCCAGGAGAGCTGGAGAGGGATTTGGGATACAGGGATGGAGGGACATGACACAGGGAATGTGCCAAGTGGAGAGCACTGAGCATTTCCTCCCTTAAATTCAGAAAAAATCCTGAAATAATTCCTGGGTGCGCACGGTTCAGTTCTGAAATGGATGCCACAGAGGTGCAAATTGTGAAAATCAAAGCAGAATTCTTGGTGTTTTTCTCAGGTGCCCCTAAAAACATCCCCAAGTCTGGAATGTGAGTCCCCTTTCTCTGTTCTCAGCCCTTCATGTGTATGTGAAATGCTGGGAAATATTAACTGACCTTTTTTATATATGAAAAAAAGCAGATTTTTCGACCAGGCACTGAATTTCCATTGATTTTTACATTATTTGGTTCTAGTAGGCTTTGCTGTTTGTTTGTGCTTAATGTAGTATTGGATAAAGATTTATTTATTTTCTCAAAATCTTATTTTTGCTATGGAAAGGTTGCATCCAACCCTTTATTCCCAAGTCTTTTTTTAAAGTCCTGAACCTCCAAGATTAAAAAAAAAACCTAAAAAACAAGTGGAAAACCACTCATCTTCCTGAAATCTTGTACTCACATCAACTATATGCTCTGGCAAATATTTTATGCAGTTTAAGGGCTTGGCTGGTGGGGGAAAAAAAGTAAATAAAGCAGCTCTCCTCCCTCCAGGGGCATTCTTTGGTGATGTTATTTTTAAAATCTCTGTTCCTACTCACCTAAGACAACACCTACACCCCCAGCTCATGGCAGGAGCCTGGTGACACGAGATTATCCTCGTGTTTCATTTATAGGAGCTGTGCTTCCTGCTGGTTTTTGCATCCTTGGACCTCAATCCCAGCTGATCCTTTGGGGTTTTTTCTGATCTCGCAGGTGAAGGTCAAAGCAAAGCCAAGATTCCTTCCACAACCCCAGCCTTGGGATGTGTGGGAATGCAGAGCTTCCCTCTGGCTGCCCTGGGAGGTCAGGAACCCCCTGGACAGAGCCCCAGAGACACTGGCTGTGATCTCTGCCCATGGAAAAGAGTTTTCAATCTTACAGGATCAATTACCAGCTCTGAGGGTTTCATATCAGTAATAATTAAGTGTGGCACGGATGCAAAAGTAAAATTTTAGGATTCTAGATGAGGGGTCCAAAGGGGACAAGATGGAGGAAATTGGGTGTGTGTCAAAATCTGAGGTATTGATGATTCTGAGGTTGTAAAAGTCTCTGTCTGTCAGCCCCCTGCCAAAGCAGAAGCCATAATTGGTCTGTGCTGGTTCCAAGGTTGTTTATTCTGTTTATCTCTCACATGTTCTGCTGCCCTGCCCAGCTCTGTCCTGCAGGGCAGCGTGTGGGGCTCTGCCCTCAGTGGGATGTGACAAACATTAAATACCAGAAACTCCCTGGGCTGCATTTACAAGAACGTGCCAATATCTGTCACCTACGTTGGACAGTGTGTCCCCAGCCTGAACCAACAGAAAAATGCCAACACCACAGTGAGACATGGAGGGCATGAAGGAGGAGAAAAAGCAATTGTTTTTTTTCCCTCACTGCCCTATTTGGGGTGTAAATTTAATATTAAGGATCTTGATGACTTTTTCAGTGGGAAAAATTTCCTCCCTGCTTATGTTCTCACTCAGAGCTGAGAAAGCTGGCGAGGTGAAGGATCAAAGCATTTAAGATTCCAAAATTTCACAGTTTGCAGCATGTGGACACAAAGGTTCGTGTGGGAAATTGAGAGGAAGGAGCCCCTTGGACACTGCCAGGGATCCACAGCAAATCTGGGAATTCCATCCCAGCCAGGAATTCCTTCCCAAGATCCCAGCCCAATCTCCCCTTTCCCAGTTTAAAGCCATCCCCTGTGTCCTGTCCCTCCATCCCTGTCCCCAGCCCCTCTCCTGGAGCCCCTTCAGGCCCTGCAAGGGCTCTGAGCTCTCCTCGCCTTCATCACATTTCCATTTCCATTCACGATGATTTTCCTGCAATTTCTGCCTGGATCCAGAAGGGTTTCCACATGTCCCAAAGCTCTCTCCTCCCAGAGATTATTCCCAGGTTGTGCTGCCCATGGCCCCCGAGATAAAATTTCTCCAAGTAGGGTTCACAAACCATCATCTGAAAATGAACAGAAATATTTCCTTTTCCTCTTAAAATATGGCTTAAGGGACAAGGATTCAGCTATTTAGCTTGGGAAAGTCTGGGGGAATCCTAAAAAACCATTTTCCTGGCCTCCTGTATTTTGTGTCCCTTAAAAGTTCTTAATATTGTTGATAATAAGAAAGCTTTTGCACAAAATATTTCAGGGGCAAACAGAGGTTAGAAAAACCTTTGTCCTGTCCAGTAAATCTTTATCTTTATCTTTTTTTTTTCAATTTTCATTCATTTTTAGCATCTGGACAAGATAAATAATTTCTAAGCATCCCAAAGATGTCCATATTAACAAAAGGAAAAGGTTTTTTTGGGTTCTTTTCCCCTCTTTTTTAAACCAGGTACTCTCAAGAGAGCATTTGTACAAACTGGTGTTAGACATGGTGCCGTAGGAGGTCTGGAAGAAAGTTTCTATTTGGAAATACACTTTGCATATCAGCAATGAATAAAACATAGCCTTTTGTGTGTGCACATTATATCATGGAGCATGACTAATCTGGGGATACATTCTGCCTTCTCTCAATTCCTAAAAAAAAAAAATATCAGCAGATTAGCTGGAGTTGCCATTAATAAAAGCTAGATTGTCACCTCAAAACTCAGTTAAAAATGAAATAAAACACAGGGGGCTGCTGAAGGCTGTTCCTGTTGGCTGCCCAACCCGCCAGGATTAATATTTCTGTATACCTGAGGCCTTCATTCTATCTCTTTTTTTTTTTTTTTTTTTTATGATCCTTTATTTTTATCCTCATTGGTAGGCAAAGAAAAAAGTCATTCAGACCCTCCTGAAGATTTTCAAAAACTCCTTAAATAATGATAATCATGCTTAGCTTAAAAAGGATCATTTTTAAAGGGTAGGGGCTTGGATCTTTCTTTTCTGACTGGGAAGTTCAAGGCCAGGTCGGGTCAGCTTTGGATGATCTGGGGTAGTGGAAAATGTCTCTGCCCATGGCAGAAGGGGGAATGAGGTGAATTTTTCCCAACCCAAACCTGTGATTCCATGAACACAGATCGAGTTTTTCTTTAGCACCTTCAGAGGTTGAGAATTTCACCACCAGCACTTGGCAAAGCCCCGAGGAGGGGCAGGAATTTCCAGGGCAGGACAGAACGGGCTGGAGGAGCATCTCCGCGTCCTGTGCGAGCAACAAATGGAAAACCAGAGAAAACTCTGCTCTCCCAGCAGCTACCAGTGCAAACACTGCAGTTTAGTTGCCAAGCAACCCCCTCATCCACCTAAAATTCCTGTTCGAGTAGCAATAAAATCACTTGTTCAAAAGGGACTGGAAAACAAAAGGCAGTTGTGGCTCTGCCGCCCCGATTTGCTCGGTGAAGTGAAGGAGAAGGAGCATCTCAGCTCCATCCAAGGTTTATCTGAACACAAAAAAAAAATCACATTATGAAATTCCACATGCCAAAGACATGATTTCCTCATCCCACAAGTGAGGGAGAGCAGGGCTGCAGGGATTAATGTCCCAAAACCCGCTTTGGAAAGGGGGAAAGCTCCCAAAGCAGCCCTCAGGAGGGCCCAGCTCTGTTCCAGCACACCAGGCCCTCCTGAGGAGCTCCAAAACTTTATTTTACTCCTGACTGGGGCAGGAATTCCAGGAAATTTCGCCAAAGCGATCAAAGCTGAGCGATTACAACATCTAGAGGTGTTTCTGATCCCAAAATGGGAAGGGAAATTAAAACTCATCCAGTGCATCCCCATGGGCAGGGACACCTCCCACTGTCCCAGGTGCTCCAACCCCAAAGTCCAGCCTGGCCTTGGGCACTGCCAGGGATCCAGGAGCGCCACAGCTGCTCTGGGAATTCCATCCCAGGCAGGAATTCCTTCCCAAAATCCCATAATTTCTGTTCATTTGAAGCCATTCTCTGTGTCCTGTCCCTCCATCTCCTCAGCTCCCTCAGGCACTGCAAGCACAGAAATTTCTCTTTTCCAGGCTTGGAGCAGCCTGGGACAGTGGGAGGTGTCCCTGCCCATGGCAGGGGGTGGAATGGGATGGTTTTAATGTCCCTTCCAACCCAAACCTTTCAGTGCAAGTAATTAATCCCCCTCAAGGTTTTAATGAGCATTTTTTCCATGGGAAAAATTCAGTTGTTGCCATTTCTGTCCAGGTCTGTGACCCTCCCAACTCATCCTCATCTGATGGCAACAGGAAATCCCATTTGGAAAATAAATTTGGCATTAAGCTGCATTTGCTGTGTGGCAGAAGTTCTCTCTGGTGCTCCCCACCACCATTTGCTGGGAGCCAAACAAGGATCATCAAGGATTTCCAAAATCCCAAATGTCTCCAGCATAACTTTTGGAATCGTATGGCACAACTGGATTTCTTATCAGCTCCTTGCTCCACATGCCTCCAGGCTGAGAATTATCCCTGGAAAACATGGAGCAGAGCATTTGCTAGACCAAGAAATAGGGAATAAATAAATAAATAAATAAATAAATATTTAATTTGTGATAAAATTCCTCAATCTGCTGAAGCAGTTTGGAGCCTTTTAGGCCCAGATCCACACTCAGCCAGGATTTTAGCCAGAGAAGGAAAATCTCTAGAAATTCTCCAGGAAAACAAACAATTCCATGACTGCTCCTCTTGCTGCCTGGATCCTTCATTCTTCATGATCTAATCAAATGTTTATCCTGACATCACCTGGTAAAAATTGAACTTAAGGAAGGCTTAAACCAATTTAAATGTCAATTCCTTTG
The DNA here is from genome assembly GCF_050655825.1 of Lonchura striata. Taxonomy (NCBI): domain Eukaryota; kingdom Metazoa; phylum Chordata; class Aves; order Passeriformes; family Estrildidae; genus Lonchura; species Lonchura striata. The sequence goes on from NC_140711.1 coordinate 29,545,016, forward strand.
ATTTAGCAGAGGGAGCAGATGCATGAGAAAGCAGAATTACCACATCCCCTCCACCTCAGAGCCACATTTAAAGCTAAAAATACAATTTTATTTTTTTGTGTTAAGAGATGGGAAAAAAAAAAAAAAAGAAAAAAATCAGAAAAAAAAAAATCAGAAAAAAATTAAAATTAAGCTCTTAATTTTTTGTTAAGAGCTGAGAAAAAGCTCAGGTCTTTCTTGCCATCCAAAGGAGGTCCAATCCTTCCTGGGGATCCCATCTGGATATTTGGATTATTTGCTGACCTACCTGAAGCATCAGCTCTGTAGCAAAAGGATTTCTGGTTGCCAGGGCTCAGCAAAAGGCATTCAAATACAATAAAATAAAAAGGAATTCACAGGTAAAATAAGGAAAAGCCTAAAATAGGTCAGGAAATAAATATGGGAAAAATGTTAATTGGCATCCAGTGCTGTGGCGAGTTGTATTTTGAATTGTATTTTGTGTATAAATATAAATAATAATAAATCTTTGTTTAGATTAACACTGCTTTAAAATCACCTGCTTTATTCTGAAAATGAAGGAAAAGTGTGTGAAAAACATAAAAAAAGCGCAAATCAAAGAGTTTTTGAGCTATAAGTTCCCTGTTTTCCCATCAAACTCTTCATGGAGTTGGATATCTCTAAGAAAGATAAATGGTTCAGTTGAGCATTGTTAATTATTTTCATTATTAATTACCTGGGGTATGGATCTGCTCCCAGTGATCCAGGGGGGATTTATCCACAGGTTCCACCAGGAGGGACTGGAATTTTGCTGAGGAACTGGGAGAGGAGGGACATGAGGAAAAGGAGCAGTAGAAACATAAAATAAGGGAAATAATAGAAATATTAAGTAATGGCAGGGGCATTTCCCACTATCCCAGATCATCCAAAGCTCCAGCCAACCTGGCTTTAAACTTTCCAAAAAGAAAGATCCAAGCCCCTACCCTTTAAAAATTATCCCTTTTTAAGCTAAGCATGATTATCATTATTTAAGGAGTTTTTAAAAGTCTTCAGGAAGGTCTGAATGACTTTTTTCTTTGCCTACCAATGAGGATAAAAATAAATGATCATGGCAAAAAAATAAAAGTCAGGTAGAATGAAGGCCTCAGGTTTACAGAAATATTAATCCTGATGTGCTGGGCAGCCAACAGGAACATCCTCTTGAAGCAATATAAATATTAAGAAAAGGAAAAATAGAAATATTAATAAGGGAATTGAAATTTTTAATTTCAGTTAAGAAATTGGGATTTATCGCAGCTTTTCCAGCACCTGCAGCTCAACTTCCACCTGCCCGAGGAATTCCCAATCCCATAAAGAGCCTGAAGGACCTGCCCAGCCCCACCTGGAGCAAAACCTGAAGAAATGCAAGGATTTGCAGGAATAAATCCTCTGAAGGACTCAGAATATCCAGAACTGGCAACAGGAGGGAAAAACAAGAGTTTTCCTTCTCCCTCAGGTGTTTTTTGGAATAAACCCTCTTCCAACCATAAAATATTCCCAAGGCAAGGAGAGGAACAAAATCTGGGTCTTGAATAATCGAGGCAAGTGTGAAAGCTCATTCCAGAAGTTATTTCATAGCTGGACTCAGAAATAAAAAAACACAATTATTGGAATATCCCAACTTGATCCCAGCAGCTCCCAGCACCTTATTGAGAGGTGGGAACAGGTTGTGGGCTTTAAATCAAAATTATGTAAGAAACAATAAAATTCAGATAAAATAAGAGCTAATTCGTTCACAACCAACATTTTAAAATAGCAATAAGAGCAATTTTAGCTCCTCACTGACCTAAATAATTTTAGGGAAAGTTCAGGGCAGGAAGGGAAAATGAAGATTTACAACCTCACTGCTGTTTCTGGTTTTACTCTGTTGTCATCCCGGGGTTGAACTGGAGTTAAAACCTGCGGTCATATTTAGAAAACCTTTTCCAGGGATGTAAGGAATGTTTATTCCTAGGGAAAAGGAAAGGAGGATCGAGGCAGGAGGCACCGCCTGGGATTTTTGGGAGGGAAAAACTCATCCGTGAGGCAGAAGTGCCACCTTGTGATTGAACACTGCAGTCCAGGAGGGGGCTGGGGACACAATATCTGAATTATCCCTCCTGTAGTAGATAGGGACAGGCGAACGGAAGATTTCGGGATGTGACGGAAAGAAAGACCCCTTCCCCCTCTCACCCTGCAACATGTTATCCATTACCCCAAAGAATGTAACCACACCTAACCCAGTAGTTTTCCACTCCTGACTAACCCTAGAGACCCTACCAACCCCCCCTGACGTAGCAGAGTCCCCCAAGACTATTTAAACCCATGAGATAAGATAATAAAGGCTTTCGACCGTCCACCACACTGGTGCCTGCGTGTGTCGTTGGCCCGAGTGGCCCAGGGGAGACTGGGCTGCCGTGCTGTTCCTTGAAACCAGGTCGCCTTGCCTTCCCCTGAAGGCAACATAACTGGTGCCGAAGCCCGGGAATAATTCGCTCGGGTTGCGGGTGTCGCCTGGACAAGAGCAGCGGCCAGACCGGTCAGACCGTGTTCTCGGCAAGGGAGACGTCCCAGGACCCGTAGTCGTCATGGACGCCACTGCCAGGGTCGTAAGTGAGGTTCATAAGCAATGGGGAATTGAGTGTAAGCTCAAAGACTTTTATCTTGCTATAGCAAGGCTGCTTGAGCTTGGGGCAATTGAACGCCCTGTGGATGTTTTGCATCCGGAGATATGGGAAAAATGCACAGCCGCGCTGGCCGAGGACACGAAATCCTCAGGCAGCGGCAAATGCCTTAAGGCATGGGGAAAAGTAGAGAAAGCTCTGCGCAGAGCAATAGAAGAGCAGGAGACATGGAGCGCAGCGCGTACGTGTTTATTGGTTACACCCAAGCTAGGCGTAGGAGCGACAACGCAAACCGCCCCTGAGGGTGACCCGCCCGGGAGCGGGGATCCGGGGGGGCCCGGCGCGTCGCCCCCCTCCCCGGGCCGGGGCCCGGGGCCCCCCGCGGAAACCTCCCAAAGATCCGCGGCTTCCCCATCCGCCCCGCCACCGCCGGTCGGTGACCCGGTACCGGAGGTGCAGCAGCGCGCAGAGTTCTTTTGGCAGGGACTGGCGGGGGAAGCCAGAGCCGCGGGAGCCGCGGCTCGGGGGGAGATCCTGCCCATGCCGCCTCCATACGCCTTTGAAAATGGCGCCGGCAGCCAAGGGGAGGGGCGGGGCGCGGGCAGTCTCGGCGCGAAGAGCCCAGAGGCGCGGAGTTTCGCTAATGCGCGTGTGCGGGAGAAAGAGGAGGAGAGTGGCAGAGGGCTCGGAGCCGATCGGCAGCCGCGCCTGACGCTGCCACCATATAAGGGAGAAACCCACCCCTGCAGGAGGCAGGGCGAGCCCGGGGGGCGGCAGCGGCGCCACCCCCGGGGGGAGGAGCGGGGTCGGAGCCGCACAAAACGGCACCGAGCCCCGGAAGTGCGCTGGCATTCGACTTCCGACTCGGAGTCCGGCAGCAGCTCCGGCAGCTCAGAAGAGCTGACGGAAGCCGGCTGGGACTCTGAGACGAAGAGAATAGAGCCAATGCAATTTAAAACAAAACCAAGTAAAGCTTTAAGCCGCACCGAAAAGCAGCCACAATACGAACCAGCCCAGTTTACCGACTGGGGAGAAATAAAAATAGCCTGTGCTGAATGGTCCCCAGCGGCCGCCGTACAAGCCTTCCCGGTGAGGATCACCGGCCCGGAAGGGAACCAGCAGAGGGTATATGCCCCGGTAAACCCAAAAGATGTACAATCAATTGTCAAAGCCATTGCAGAAAAAGGAATCAATTCGGCCATGGTCTCTACACTAATTGATGGTCTTTTTAGTAATGACGACCTGCTTCCTTTTGATATCGAGCGAATAGGTCGTATGATACTTGATGGCGCGGGAATGATTGTATTTAGACAAGAATGGGAGGATAATTGTACAAAGCTATTAGCCCAAGCATCTGGCGCGAGGCAGCCACTACACAGATCGACTCTATCCAGGCTTATGGGAAAGCACGATGATATGATCACGCCTCAGCAACAAGCCACACAGATGCGGGCTGAGGAGGTCAGGGCGACCACTCGGGCTGCTAGGGAGGCTATTCGTGCAGCCTCTCGGGTCGTGGCCAAGCCATCGCCGTGGTCCACCGTGAGGCAGGCAGAGAGCGAAAGCTTCACGCAGTTTGTGGATCGCCTGCAGGCAGCAATTGACTCCTCTACCCTGCCGGCAGAGGCAAAGGGCCCCGTGGTAGCTGACTGCTTGCGCCAGCAGTGCAACTCTGTCACCAAAGATATCTTACGTTCCCTGCCAGCCGGAGCCAGCCTGGCTGACATGATCAGACATGTAGTGAGGGAAGAACACCTGACACCCATTCAGGCAGCCGTCCACACCCTGACCAGTGCCATGGCGTGTTTCAGGTGTGGTGAGGCAGGTCACATCGCGGTGAGCTGTCCCCAGCCGACACGGCAGCCCGCCGCGGCGCCTCCACCCCAAACACGCCAGAGAGGAGCCTGTTGGAGCTGCGGGAGGAAGGGGCATCTGGCCAAGGAATGCAGGTCCCGGCCCCAGGGAAACGGGAGAGGGAGGGGGCGTGCGGGCTGCACCCAGCCTCCTCCCGCTGCAAATGCAAGGCAGCCCATCTATGCTAACCCCCAGTGGGGCGGGGCGCCCTTATACCCCATACCCCCACGGGAAGCAGCCAGCTTCGTACCCTCACCAGCGAATTTCGCAACACAGCCTGCGGTACCTTCGTACCCACTACCGCCGCAAACAGCGCCTGTGCCGCAGGGTCAACAGGGGACGCCCCAGAACGGGACCCCTGGGTGGCCCTGGCCATGAAAATAGGGAAGGAGCCACCGAAGGTGTGGGGGACGTGCCGCCTTTATGGCAGTCAGGACCCCCATGTCATAGGGCTTCAGTTTTGAGCAGACACAGGAGCAAACTGCTCGATTTTTCCCCAAGCACTGTGGCCCCGACACTGGCAATGCAAAGAAGTCCCCCCAGTGAACGGAGTGGGAGGGCCGTCCCGAGCTTGGAAAAGCACCCAATTAGTAGCCATAACGCTTCATACAAAAAAGGGACCAGAACGAACAGTAGCAATCCACCCCTACATTTTGCAAAACTCTCCACCCCTGATAGGAAGGGACATCCTTGCTATGTTAGGAGTCAGGATTACAAATTTATAATAAGGGCCACTGCCGTACACCCACTGCTGCCAACCAAACTGACTTGAAAATCACCAGACCCCGTATGGGTCGAGCAGTGGCCCCTGTCAAAGCCTCGAATGGCAGCCTTGCTGGAACTGGTCAACCTCGAGCTGCAAAAGGGTCACATAGAACCCTCCACCAGCCCGTGGAACACCCCTGTATTTATATACTAGAAGCTACCTTTCTAACCCTAAACGAAACCAAACCGAACCTGACTAACTCCTGTTGGCTTTGTTATGATGTTAAACCCCCTTTCTACGAAGGCATCGCTTTAGACACCCCCTTCAGTTACTCCACAGCCAGTGCCCCCCAGCAGTGCAGATGGGACACTCCCCGCAGAAGAATCACCCTGAGTCAAATCACAGGACAAGGCAAATGTTTTGGTAATGCAACTTTAGCAAAGCAGAAAGGCAACTTCTGCACTAAAGTTGTCAAGCCCAACAGAAAGATCGGTAAGTGGGTGGTCCCATCCGCATCTGGGATGTGGGTTTGCCAGCGATCCGGAGTGAGTCCTTGTGTGTTCCTTGCCAAATTTAATGACTCTATTGACTTCTGTGTCCAAGTTCTGATTGTTCCTAGGGTCCTATACCACTCAGATGAAGAAGTGTACCACCTTTTCGAAGAACCTGACAGACTGCACAAAAGAGAAATAATCACAGGTATAACTATCGCAATGCTGCTCGGCCTGGGAGCAGCTGGTACAGCCACAGGTGTCTCAGCCATCACAACCCAACAGCACGGACTCTCTCAGCTGCAAATGACCATCGATGAAGACCTGCAGAGGATCGAGAAATCCATCTCCTATCTAGAGAAATCAGTCTCTTCGCTTTCAGAAGTAGTTTTACAGAATAGGCGAGGACTGGACCTCTTGTTCATGCAACAAGGAGGACTGTGTGCAGCTTTGAAAGAGGAATGCTGCTTTTATGCAGATCATACAGGAGTCGTTAAAGACTCCATGGCAGAACTCCGAGATAGACTGGCTCAAAGAAAGAGAGACAAGGAAACCCAGCAGAGCTGGTTCGAATCCTGGTTCAATCAATCACCTTGGCTCACCACTTTAATTTCTGCCCTGGTAGGTCCACTGGCAATACTGCTTTTAGCTGTTACCATAGGACCATGCCTGCTGAACAAGCTAGTCTTGTTTGTTCAGGCCCGTCTAGAACGGGCAAACATTCTGTTTGTAGGCCAGCAACAAATGCTGTAAACCAAAAAGTGCGAACACAGTCAGCTGCAAAAGCCTTCAAAACTCACCTTGCGAGATTTACTCAGGTTTACCAAAAACCCTTTTTTCCTTACCAAGTTACAAGTTTGTACCTCACTCCAGTGCCTATATCTACGACTACCTCATGTTACTTATGAAAAGGAGGGGGGAGATGTAGTAGATAGGGACAGGCGAACGGAAGATTTCGGGATGTGACGGAAAGAAAGACCCCTTCCCCCTCTCACCCTGCAACATGTTATCCATTACCCCAAAGAATGTAACCACACCTAACCCAGTAGTTTTCCACTCCTGACTAACCCTAGAGACCCTACCAACCCCCCCTGACGTAGCAGAGTCCCCCAAGACTATTTAAACCCATGAGATAAGATAATAAAGGCTTTCGACCGTCCACCACACTGGTGCCTGCGTGTGTCGTTGGCCCGAGTGGCCCAGGGGAGACTGGGCTGCCGTGCTGTTCCTTGAAACCAGGTCGCCTTGCCTTCCCCTGAAGGCAACACCCTCCCTCCCAAAACATCTTCAACCCCTGGGAAAAAAAATATTTGAAGGAAATCAGTTGAAAATCCACAGATTTTAACGAGTGGGTGGCACAAGCTCACAAATCAAACCAAAAAAAAACCCCATAAATGGTTCTGGCCCTCAGGATTTCCTGTGTTTAATCCAACTTCTAAATGAGAATTAAATTTCCTACTTCGCTGTTCTATCATTCATCAAAGAGCTGTTAATTATCAGATATAAAAAATTTACATCTACAAGGAAATTACATCTACAAGAAAATTGCTTTCCTTAAAGAATTTCTGTGATTATCTGCAAATATCACATGGGAAGGAACATTGCACTTCCAAATGAGAGCATTAAGAGGATGTTGATGGGGACAAATATAAAATTAACGATTCTATTCTTTGCACAGATTAGGAGAGATTTTACCAAAAGTTTAGGAAAGTTCTCACTCTGTATTGGAAATTTCCTTTTCACATGAAGGTCATGAAATCCCCCAAAATTCATTAAATTATTGTGAGACCCTGAAGAATTTCTCATAAAAAAGTTTTTTTACTAAAGATTTCCATGAGAATATGCTCAGCACATCTGGATTTCCCATTTTTTTGTAGACACATCAAGTCAACCATTCCCGTTGCCCAATTCCAAATATATTCAAATATCTCACTCTGGATGTGATCAATCTATAAAAAAATAATCATAATATGGCAAGAGAAGAGGAATAAGATAAATAGTAAAAAAAATGTGATTAAAAAAATAATTGAAAATTATATTCCTATTTTTAATGCAATTTTTCTTACCCATCCAAAAAATGTTAAGATTTTTATAATAAGATAATAGAAGAAATATAAGGTGATAAAAGAACATTTAGTATGAAATAATAAATGTATCAAGAGGTCACCATACAACAAAGGAGAAGTAAAAAATGGATTTAAAATACAAGGTAAATTTACTAAAAGTTAAATTATTTTAATAAATTTGCTCATTCAACCCACCTGGACCTTCTGGTTGGTGAATACAGGATTTGGTTTTATTTATCTCAGTAAAAAAAAAGATATTTTTTGGTGAAAAGTCTTAATTTAAGACTTGAATGAGCTTTCAATGAAAAAATTTCCCCTAATATCCAACCTAAACTTCTCCTGGTGTAATTTGAGGCTCTTTCCTCTCATCCTTTCCCTGGTTTCTGGGGAAAAAAGATCCAAAGAGACTCAAAAGTGGATCCAAAATCGACTTTTCCCAAAGGAAGGACCAAGGAACGAGGAGCATCACGACCTCAGTGGTGCCAATTTGGTGGCAAATCACGTGGCTGCTATAATAAGTAAAATATTGAAGGTTATTTCTATCAAATCATGTCAAATTCAAATAATCAAATCAAATAATGATCCAAAATCAACTTTTCCCAAAGAAAGAACCAAGGAACGAGGAGCTCCACGACCTCAGTGGTGCCAATTTGGTGGCAAATCACGTGGCTGCTTTAAAAAGTAAAATATTGAAGGTTATTTCTACCAAATAATGTCATTGCTAATTTGATCCATCAGCTCTGTGCAATCCAAATTACAGCCCTGTCCCAGCCCAGGAAAATTCAAAGTAATGTAATTATCCTTTTAGACTATATAAAGCCTCCCATCACCATGGCACCCGGATTTCTCCTCTCCTCAACAGACACCTTCACCTCAGATGTGCATCAGAGAGAAAGTTCTGCACTTGACTTTCTCAAAATTACTGCCTGGAGTAATTTTATTTATGTTATTTTTATATTTTTATTTTATTATATATTTTATATTTATGTTATTTTATATTTTTATTTATTTATTTTGATTTATGTGTGGCAAGCACATTTCTCTCCCTCTCAGGATTTTACATAGAGGTGCACAGAGAGAAATGAAAGAGAAAACAATTTCTGTTTCTGCTCCTTGTTTTTCCCATGTGGAATGTGTTTGGAGAATTGTTTCCCTGGGGTGATGCTTGGTTGGATTCTGGTGAGGATTGTTTGAGCCTGATGGCCAATCCAATCCAATCCAATCCAACCCAATCCAATCCAATCCAATCCAACCCAATCCAATCCAATCCAACCCAATCCAATCCAATCCAATCCAATCCAATCCAATCCAATCCAATCCAATCCAATCCAATCCAATCCATTCCAATCCAACCCAATCCAATCCAATCCAATCCAATCCAATCCAATCCAATCCAATCCAATCCAACCCAATCCAATCCAATCCAATCCAACCCAATCCAACCCAACCCAATCCAATCCAATCCAATCCAATCCAATCCAACCCACCTGGGGCTGGGCTCTCAGAGAGGGGCACGAGTTGTGAGTTAGAGTCAGGGAAAGTATTATGTAGTTTTAGTATCCTCCTTTTATATAGTATATTAATATATTTTAGCATAGTTATAATAAAGAAATAATTCAGCCTTCTGAATTGAGTCAGACATGGTCATTTCTTCCCGTTGGGTTCTCCTGCATTTCCAATATTTATGATATTTCACGTGTGGCTCTGTAGGTCTCATTGGCACCTTCATTTTTAAACGAGTTAAAAAACCCAAAATTAACAAACCCCAAAGGAATTTTACTTGGTCATGAGGGTTTTCACACACAAAAAAAAGCAGGAATTACAGCCAAATCTACATCAAAGGTGAAGGAATTTTCCCTGACGTCGAATTTAAATCTCCCGTGGCACAATCTCCTCTCATCCAGTTATTTTTACCTGAGAGAAGGGATCAACCCCACCTGGGTACAATCTCATTTTGGGCACTGAAGATAGAAAATATCAGTAGGAATATATTGAAAACAATCACACAGCCTTCTGTGGCCAAGGAGATGTTATTTGAGCTCCAAAAATTGGTCCTATATTTATAAATATATAATATTTTAAATGAATTTTAATATCTACTCTTATATATATATAAATATATCTATTTTTATATACTTTTATTTATATTTATAATATATATTATAATAAAATATAAAATATTTATAGATATAAATATATTGGGTTTTACCATATTAATATATATAATATAATTTTAAATAATTTTAATAAATTTAAATAAAATATATAAATATCTCAATCTGGGCTCCATTCTCAGCATCATTCTTTAAATTATGCCAACAGTTTAAGCCACTTTTATGAGAACATAAAAAAAAATCCATTGCACAACAAAATTCTAACTCTGGAATGGACACGTGGACATTTTGGAATAGAATAAGGAATGGAATATGAGTACAAAAAGGTTAAAAATGAGCAGCCCAGGAGGAATGAGCTAATTTAATTTGAGTCCATGGGATCCAGCTCCTCTCAGGCTGGGTTTAAGGATAAATCAGCAACTCTTCTTAACCTCCAGTATTTATTTGCAAAGCTTCCTGGAGTGTAAAATGGATAAAGATGAAGCTCCAATAAAACTTGTGAGTTGAAGAAAGGAAGAATCAGGAAAATAATTGGCTATAAATATGCCATATGGATTTTTTTTCCTCTTTTCTGGAGGATTTTTATGGGCTTGGATGAGCTCTCGACAGATAAAATTGAGAAATATTCCCCTCACACTTACTTGAGGGGGAAAAAAATAAAAAATGAACCCGAAAAATTGTTCAAGGAGTAAATAGAAGCAATCCCCAAAAGCCATAACAGCAATCCTTTTGGGAATGGCAGCATAAAGAAATTCCCAAAATCTTCCACCCAATAAGGAAACACATCATAAACCCAGAATCATGCTTAATTAGCAGTTGGATTAATCGATAATTGTTTCATCCAATTAGATTGCAAAGATAAAGAAAATGTTAAATTTCTGCAATTATTAGGAAAAATAATGTTACATTTCTGCAAGTCAAAGAGTGAAGACAAAAATACTTGCAGGATTTTTGCCAGTATTAGTATCTTTTTAGGGGGCTGGAAGTGTGCAGAATACTTCCAGCCCCCTAAAAAGATGCTAAAATTATCTGATTTTCAATTAACAATTTTAAAGGAATCCGATCCGAGACCCGAGACCTTGGGAGAGATGATTGCTCCTGGTTTTCACCGAGGTTCATTAAATATTCCCCTCAAAAATAAACCAAAATGGAGATATAATAAAAATTATTATCATGATAAAGCTGGGATATTTGGAATTCCATCATTTGAATGCAGCAGTTACCACTTCAGCAGGTCCAATATCAAAAAAATAGGAGGGAAATTCCCTCCCAGATTTATTCCCATCCCAATCAGCTTTGAGAAACTGGGGAAACTGGTGGAGATTTAACTACTGAAGAACATGGAATTACAGAAGGGATTGGGTCGGAAGGGACCTTAAAGCTCATCTCATCCCAACTGCTCAACGTTTCCTTGTCAATCCATAAAAATCTCTGCAAGAGTGGACAAGAAAAGGTTGGAATATCAATGTTTCCACTGAAAAGAGGAAAAATAGAATTAAAAATCAGCCACAGCCTTAAAAATCTGTCATATTATTTCATTTCATAGAGGTTTTTCCCTTTTTTTCATGGCAAATTAAATATTTTCACTCTCTAAAGTTGCAGCTCCCTTTATTCCAACATGAGGGGGGGGGTTCCTGCTTTTCCTACTTTGATTGTCTTTTTTTGGCTCAGAAAATTAAATTTCATGGAGTTGGTCCTTATAGATTGAATGCTTTGTGCTAAACAAATGGTTCTAGTATTTGCTGGTGCTTTCAATAAATTAGAATTTGATGCTCAAGCCAATATTGAGCTGACACAAATTAGATTTACCAAGCAAATTTTTCCCCCAAATATCATCTTATCGAACAAGGGCTGTATTTTGCACCTGTCAGAAAATGTTTATTGCTTTATTTCATTAGCATGGCCTGTCAAGCTTTAATTTTAAATTGCCTGGCAGAACAGAAAAGACATTTTGCTAAGAGAGAACTCACTTTTCACAGCAAGAAACATCAGTTAATATGGAATGAAGCACTGGGTCTTCAGGGGATTTTTTTAGCCACTTGGACCACAATTTTTCCCAATTATTTAAGTGGTTAAAATCCAAGTTGAGGCAGGTTTGTATAACAGAACTTGACAAGTCTAAATCATAATAATAAAATTAATAATTATTATCACCTATTTCAAACCAAATGGATTTTTCAGTTCTTGCTCTGTTGCAAATATTTTCCTTCAGAAGTTGGGGTTCGCTGATATAAAGCAAAGTTCAAAACAAACATGAAGGCAAATTTCTAGATGCTGCTGCTACAGGAGATTTTTCATTTTAATGGATGAACTAAAATCTTTTGAAAATAAATTAAAAATAGAAGCAGAATCTTCACAACATATCTGCACAAGTCATCACGTCCAAGAGGGAACACCAGATTTTCACAGCGCTCAAGAATGCTGCTTTTGGGAAGGACACTCAAACTTCTGGTTCCTGCTGCCTGAAATCTGCTTTTTCCATTATTTTTGAGGTCTTTTGCAAAGACCAGAGCAGAGGGATTATTCAGGAGGGAACATCCCACCAGGTGGGGAGTCTCCCGAGATCTTTGCCACCTGTAGGGGAATTTGGCACCAAGGCCAACACCAACGCCTACACAGGCTTTGAGTTGAGCCTAAAGTATCCCTGTAACACCCCAATGGGCTGAAACTTGATTTGATTTTTTGCATTCTTGGTCAAAAGCCCCATGTGTGCCCTAGAAGGGAAAAGCAGCTCTCCAGCACGGCGTCATCGACTTCGGGAACTTACCCTGGCAAAAATCACAACTCTTCTCCGAGTGCAAAAATAGAAAAATGTGGGTTTCGGCAACAAGAACACCCAAAATTATCTGTGCATTTTACACCTCAAGGTCTCATTTCCATGAATGGTTAATCACTAAAAAACAAAGTCTATCCTCCACAAACGTTACACTTGATGAAAACACCGCCAAAAGCCGTCGTTAACTCCCGAGGTTTTGGTTTCACCCACAGCACCACACCACCGGAGTTTGACTTCTGGCTGCTCATTTTCATTTCTGCCTGTTTGCATTTCTTTAAAGCCCAGCCAGATCTGCCTCAGACACGACATTCTCCAGGCTCTCATTCCTCCCCTGCTCCTAAAGCTAACTGGCAGCATTTTTTGGAAGAGAAATGCTCCTCAGAAACACCCTTCAGATATTTGTTCTTCAGAGCTCATCACCAGCTTTATACTCATCAAGAACCAGAGATTTGGGTAGAAATGAAATGGAATTGCAGCCCTAAAAGGCTGCTCAGACCACACAGAGCTCACATGCAAAAATCAAATAATATCATGCCCTGCCTGTGTTTTCCAGCCTTGGAAACCCAAAATCTGGTTAAAATTTTTAGGGCAGAGGGGAAAAGGATAAAAGTACTCCTTCAAGCTGAGGAAATATGGCCAAATTCCTCCTCCAAGATATTTGACTTCCTTATTATTTCTCTTAAAATTTATCCACACCTGAACACCAACGCCCAAAATCAGGATCCCCTCAGCCCCTAATTTCGCATTAGCATGTAAAATTTTTAATGTAAAATTTATTATGAAAATAGTCTGTATTTTGGATCCTGTACATCCCCATGTGCAAAAACCTGTTATTAAAACATACATTGCTAACATTTGGAAAGTTTACTCAACCAACCAGCAAACAGTGGTGCTCATGTTTTAATAATTAAGGCAAATAATTCCTTTCTACTCCTAAAGCCTTAAGGATCCCTAGCTTCCAGGCTGTGCCACCCTGCTGCTGTTCACATATTTTTATTTTTTGCTAAACCCAAGATTTTCATATGACCTGCAGGCCAGGAGACAGGCCAGGAGACAAAAGGATATTTCCAAGGAGCACAAGCATTTTATCATTTTCCTGATCCCACTTTTTATATTGAATTTTAATGTTGGGCTTGCCCTACCAGGAGACAGGCCAGGAGAGAAAAGGATATTTCCAAGGAGCACAAGCATTTATTTTATCATGTTTCTGATCCCACTATTTATATTAAATTCTAATGCTGGGCTTGCCCTGCCAGGTGGGCTGGAGCGTTTTGCTGTGGCAGCGTTGGAGGTGATAAGAGAACCCTGGGCTTTAATCTGGATCTGATCCCCACTCTGCTCCTGGCAGTGTCCAGGCTGATAAGGACTGAGAGGAAAACGAGGTTTCAGCAGCATCTCCTGGCTGTTGACTGCGTTTCTCCCAGCCATCAGCAAGTTCCCATCAAATTCCCATCAAATTCCCCGTTAGCTGCCCGAGGCGGGAGCCGCCACCTCCTCACCGAGTGCCACCATTTATCCCCAGACCTGTGACACTGAACTAACTTTACCTGCAGGAACAACATCCTCCTAAATTTGTCACTTGGCTGTGGATACTCCCATGGCCAAGTGGTCAACGATGAAGTGGGGAACCGACAGGAAAATTTTGCCAAGGTGTTTCCCCCCAGAGGGAGCAGAAAATTCGCTGCTGGCCCCTTCCAACGCTGCTCGGAGCTCTGGGGAGGGGAGATTGCTTAATTTAATTATTCAAACAAATGAACCCATTGCAAAGGGCTCCCTGCGCTCGGATAAGAGTTTCCCAGAAATTTAATTCCCTAATTTCATCAGGTGGCGCCTCGGCCGCCGCGGTTTTCGGGGACGGATTTCGAGGGCACCTCGTTTGAGGGCAATTTGAGAGAAGCAGAGTTGACACAGTGTCAATCTCTTGCCGGGCTGAGTGGCATCTCCCAGGAAAACAATTGAATTTAGGGATGCAGCCTGCTTGTTTTAATCTCCTCTCTCTCACCAGGCTAAAATGCTCTTTTACATAAGCAGCAAATATATTCAATATTTGATGATGTGCAACTGAAAATTTGTCCTTCCCCAAGGAAAATAACTCCAGGCTTTTTAAAAAATGAGGACTGGGAGCTCAACCGTTTTCCCCAAATGAAAGGTCATACCAGCCACTGCTATCCTAAATTTGATTTATCTCCTTGATTTTATTAAAACCCTTAACTTCACAATACGTTTTGGGATAGGATTTGAACAGAAAGATTCCTCAGAGAGAAAATCCCTGACTTTCGGATGCCTCCCACAGGAAGGATGGTCTGTGCCATGTTCTTTTCTGATGAGCTTTGTAAATTGTGCAGTCAGTGCTTCAGGACACTTCCAGAGTAGAAATTGACTCCTAAAATTAGTTGGATATATATTTTAAAAATTAAATCTTTATACAGCTGCAATGATTGACTAAAAGAACAGAGTCCCATTATTCTATATATATCGATAGATATAGATACAAACCTATGAATGTGACTAACAGGAATAATCCAGACCTATATAGGATATATAGGAACACCCAATTTCCAAATTTTCTGATGTCCAAACAGCTCAAGTATATTTACTTAACATCATAGGCACAATGCATAATCACAGCTGAATATCTTGTGCTGCAGTAAAACACCTCCTTTAATTCATTCATTAACTTTATAAAAGGTGCAAAAATATGAAATAATTTCCTTTTTTCAGGCTGAGCTGTTATATAAGGAATACAGCCTGACCTGACTAGAATAAATTATACATCTAGCAGGAAATGACTGTCCGTACCATGAAGCCCTTGTGTTTTGCTCTCTGTGAGGACCCTGGCCTGAGCAGCATGTGATGTTAAATGTTCAGACAGCCCGATGGGACAGTTTGTGGCTCATCATTTCCATGTCAGGGGACGTGTTCAAGTGCAGGTATGGAGACAAGTGACACTTGGAACTCTCAGCAGAGAGGCCACACCGTGTCCTTGAAGAGTCAGCCAAGAAATTCAAGATGCTGTTTCTAGAAGGAGTTTTTGAACTCAGTTTGCTGTTTCCAGAAGGAGTTTCTTGTTTAAACATCAAATGTCCCCATGGCTCCTACAAAATTCCTGGAGAAGTTGTGATTATCTCCAGAATAAAAAAAAAATTAAAAAAAAATTCCCTTGCAGAAAGTGCATTTGGGTCATTTCGGGGAGCTGAGGAGGGTTCCAAGGTGTTATTCAGGTTTTGAACACCTGGACACTGGTAAAAGTATGTGGAGGTGAAAGGCAAAAATCAGGGAAAAGCAACCCCTGCCTACCTTTTTCCACAGAGCAGCTTTGAGCTGGGTTTGGAAAGTTGGTAAAAGTAATTTTTTACTTGTTTTTCTCTCCCTTTTTAAGCAGCAAGGAGGCCAGGCCCATTTAAATTCTGCTTCTGGCTTGCAGCGTGTCTGAACACAGAGAGGTCATGGCTTGATGCTGCTACTTTGATGATGGAAGAGAATTTTATATTTCGCTCCTCCAGGTTTTTCCTCCATCTTCTGGCTCTGCAAGTCGATGAGTTGATATTTCTAAGTGCACAAACACATGATTAGCATCGTCTTCTGTTCTCAGAGGGCTTTGATGCACCAAAAAGAAGGAATTTTGCACAAAGCTGAGCACCCAGGATCCTGCCTGACAAAACCTTCACACCTGGCTCAGTCACGTGGAGGGCACACAGGAGCAAGGAGTGGCTGGAGAGGGTGGTCAAAGATCCTTGTCCACTTCTTCCACCTCCTTGGAAGGGAAGATTTCCAGTCCCTGGGGAGTTCTACAGCAGAAGGTTTAACTTCAGCCAAGCATTTAATTTAAGGTTGGATTTCAGGCCCTCTAATACAGACTGGTTCATCTTACAAGGAGTTGTGTTAACAACTGAAAGGTTGTTCACCTTTCAGTTAAAGGTGAAGAGAGAACCTCTTAACCTGAAAAGGTTAAGAGAAACCTTCTCAGACTTTCAGCTTCTTCCCTCCTGCTTCTGACCCTCCCTTATTGTTAATATTAACTTTGTCATATTTAGGAACTGTGACTCAGCCTTCCCAGAATGAAGCAGCATCCCTAGGGCTGCTCAGGATCCACGTGATTTGCATCCTAAACCCAAAAATCTCCACAGAAAATAAGTGGATTCTATTCAAAAAGGACCCTGAGCTCTTATTCCACCACTGAGGGTGCAGAACTCCACCAAAGGCTCCCCTGAGTCCGGATGTGCCATCCACCACTTGTGGAAAACACATTTCTCTTCCTCTCAGGATTTTTCATAGAGGTGCACAGAGGGAAATGAAAGAGAAAACAATTTCTGTTTCTGCTCCTTGTTTTTCCCATGTGGAATGTGTTTGGAGAATTGTTTCCCTGGGGTGATGCTTGGTTGGATTCTGGTGAGGATTGTTTGAGCCTGGTGGCCAATCCAACCTGGGGCTGGGTTCAGAGAGGGTCACAAGTTGTGAGTTAGAGTCAGGGAAAGTATTATGTAGTTTTAGTATCCTCCTTTTATATAGTATATTGATGTATTTTAGATGATTATTATTTTAGATGATTATAGTTATAAAAAAGAAATATTTCAGCCTTCTGAATTGAGTCAGACATGGTCATTTCTTCCCATTGAGTTCACCTGCATTTACAATAACCACTCAGTTCCTCCCTCAGAGGAGCAGAGAGTCCCTGACCCTGTCAGATGCCCTTGCAAGAGGCAGGGATGGCACAGAGCTCTCCTCAGAGTGCCAAGGGCACAAGCAGCAGGGCTGGATTTGGGCTGGGACAGGGACGAGGCACCTCCATCTGCTCCAGCTCTTTGAGATGGATGAGGGGAGAGAAGATATTAATGCCAAGAGCCCTGGGAGACGGGGTGCATCCCAAATCCCCACAGCACAGCACACATCACACATTGTTTCCAGCACTGTAATTATCTGATAAAGCTGTTAAGCAGCCCCCTGAGGTGCCATAAAGAATTCATACTTCCCCCCAAAGACATCGCAGCTACGGCCAGATATTAGTCAGCAACTGGATGCTACTTTGGTGGGGGGGGGAAAATTATATCAGGAGAGTAATTTCCTTTTATTTCTGAGAAACTTGAGGTTTGTGATGGGAGGATGAGCTGGCTGCTCTCAGTTCTGCTTGAGAAAACACAACTTTTCTTAGCATGAAGAGAGAACCAAACATTTAATCCGTGCCCAAGGGTGGGGGTCTCACATTTGCCTCCACCCCACGTTGAAACCTTATTAAGTGGAAGATAACCAAACTTCTATGGATTGACTCCAAAAGTAAATTTAGAGTTCAAGGCCAGGCTGGACAGGGCTTGGAGCAACCTGGGATGGTGGAAGGTGTCCCTGCCCATGGCAGGGGTGGCACTGGATGGGCTTTAAGGCCCCTTCCAACCCAAACCGTTCCATGATTCTATGATTAGAGAAGCCCAAGTATAGACATAAGATCCACAGACCTTGACTGCTTTGTCAGTTAAAGATAAAATAGAAAATTACTAATGAAACAAAAGAAAAATTGCATTTACAGCCACTTCAGATTGGAGCAAAGCCACCCTAGTAAATAAACCAGCTGCATTTGAGAAAATCCCTGTCTGAGGGAGTTTCCAGGCACTGCTCATCGAGGATGCTGCCAATGACCAGGTGCTGCAGCACCTTCCTGACCTGCTTTGTCCAAGCAGCAGCACAGCTCCAAGCAGAGCTTCCCTGGGGCTGCTGCCTGGGAAAAGAGGGATGGACTGGTTCAAACCTGGATCTCGAACAGCTCCCAGGTAAGGATGAGTTGTCGGGACCAAATGTCTCGCTGAAGTGCCCTATGAACCTCAAGAATTAAAAATGTTTGACCCAGGAAAATCAAATATTATGCAAAAATCCATTTTCACTGAACCAAAGATGTCCAGTTCTTGAGATCAGAGTCTGTCAGCACAGAAAGTTTAAGATTCTCAGCACCCAGGCTGTACACCTGCCCCTGTGCCCACCTCTCCTGTGACGATGCTGCTCCAGGAGGTGTTGGGAACACCCTTGTGGATCTGTACTGGGATCATTGCTGCGAGCCAGGGAAACACCCACAGGTGAGCCCTTCCCAAAAACTCCTCAGCAGCACAGCTGGAGACCCCGAGGGAAACACCTGCAGCTCAGTTCTGGTTCATCTTCCATTTCTAAAGTGCCAATATTGACACAGCTGCAAACGCCCATCTCCCTCCCCACCCTCAGCAGGCAGCAAATACAGGGGGTGACTTTCAGCCTTGTTTACCAGGGAGACCAATTTCAATTCTCCTCTCCA
This sequence comes from Lonchura striata, assembly GCF_050655825.1. NCBI lineage: Eukaryota > Metazoa > Chordata > Aves > Passeriformes > Estrildidae > Lonchura > Lonchura striata. The sequence goes on from NC_140711.1 coordinate 29,563,912, forward strand.
CTCGTCTTTTATCTCAGTTCTTTCCCTCATATCCATATTTACCCTCTGCTCTGGCATCACAGAAATGTGATAATGTATAATTAATGTGCATTAAGCACTTCCCTGTAGGGGCTTCACATCCCACACTGACCCAAAAGGAGCCTTGCTCCCCTTATTTCCAACACCCCCATTGGAGTAATAAACCTGGGTTTGATCTTCCTTTCTTTTTTTTTTTTTTCTTGAACCAGTTTTGATCATTCCAGCAGCCTCTGGTTGTTTTAAAGTGGTTCCTGCACCCAAACACCGTTTGGGCCCCACCAGAGTAACTGCAGCGTGCTGCAAAAACAGAGCTGCAAAGCAGCACTAAAACATTCTGAGCTATAACATTTACACTTGTATTTTATCATTTCACATATGGAGACATCACCTAATTGTCAATAGACTCACAACAATTCTCATCAAGGGCCTCACCCACAGCTCCTCAGAGTCACTGAGACCATTCTATTGCCTCCAAATGGCTTTGGATCGCCCCCAAAAGGAAAAAAAAAACACCAAGATAAATTGCAAATTGTCTCATTAACTCCTCCAAATGTCTTTTGAACCATTTCCAGAGAAATAAATGAAGGGAAAAAAAAAAGTAGTCAAGCACTCCAAGAACACGACTGGAGTAAAAGGAGAAATAAAAATGAAAATGCAGCGCCCAGAGTAGTTTCAAAGTTCTACGAGAGAAAATAGAATCACATATTGCAACTGGCTCTAAAAGGCAGGGAGAACAAACCCTGCCACGAGGCTGCCCCTCGACCCTTTCTGCCTCATCTCTCAGCCTCTCCTCGCTGTTCTTGTGGGAAGGATCCAGAGCCATTATCAGAAATAACCACACTTCTCCCCATCTGCACCCGCTCCAAGCTGAGCGGGGAAATAAAACAGAATAAAACCCAACAAAACCCCACACAAGTGACAAAACAGTTCCATCAGCAGATGTGAGCTCTCAAACTGCCACTTTGCTGTCCCTAGAAGTCTTCCTTTTACTCGGAGCACGTGGACTCACAAAGTTTTCTTTCACTCAAGTACGTATAAAAATTTCTTGCACGCCAAACATGACAACAACAACAAAAATCCGTATTAAATTCCCAATTCCAAAAGTTTTCAGATGGAAGGAGCCTAAAAAAAAAAAAAAAAAAAAAGAGGAAGAAAATAAGAAAGCCTGGATGTGGCACTGGATGCCAGGGTTGAGTTGAGGTGTTGGGGATGGGCTGGACTCGATGATCTTGAAGTTCTCTTCCAACCTGGTGATTTCTGTGAAAAATCTGTAAGAATCCTGCCTTGAGCTTAGAATTTGTCATCTGGGTGCAGCAAATTCTGTGGGTATCTGTGATTTTCACTTTCTCACATGCCTAGAATTGGTTAATTTGAGCCGGTCTCAAAGCAAAAATATTAATGCCACTGTCCTGAATATTTCCTGCTCGCTGCTGAAATAAAATCCTCTGCTGGGTGGTGATTATGAAGCCTGATTGCTGGGTAATTCTAATATCTGCTTCCCTTAATTTCCAACTCTTCCACCAGAAAAAAAAAAAAAGCCCAGGACGAGGGAGAAGATTCATTAGCATTACTAAATTAAAATTATTCCAACAATCCACAGTCGCTTCCTGCTGGATTTCCCATCAAAACCAAGCTTTGTTCTCCAGCTTTTCCCTGTTTGAGGAACAGATTGTGCCAACCCCACGTCGTGGCTTACCAGAAGGGGAGTTCAGAGAGAGGATCAGTCTTCATTTGTGGCTTCAGTGGTTCTGATACAAAATTGAGTTTTGTGATTTTGAGGGGGGAGAAATCTCACAAATGCAGAAAAAAAAAAAAAAATCAAACCAAATGTTCTTGCTTTTCTATATTGTAAAAAGTCTGTGATGTTAAAAATACTGCAGACCAAAAGCGTGGAATAGGAAATGCAGCTGTTTACAAAATACAGAGCAATTTCTGATTGCTTGTACTCCATCAAAAAACAAGATATTGTCATGAAAAATACCTCAGCTTAATCACACATCCTGAGGTGATATCCCTGCATTTTCTGCTGTGTCAGGGTGAATAATTCAGTTCCATCCAGATAAGATGTGCAATATAGTTTGAATTTCTCAGTGCATTCTTCCCTTCTCTCCACAATACATTAGAGCCCAAAAGTAGGCATTTACCACACAGGGCCAAAAAAGGCAGAAAAATTCACACCAAGCTGACTAATTTTGGAAATTAAGCCAAGATATTTTGCATTTTCACCTCTTCAAAAATGTATTCCAACACCTGTCACCCACAAAAATACACATCCAAGTTTCACTCCACAAAAAAAATATAAATAAAGGGACAATTTTTATGAGATGATTAATTCATGCCACAGAAAACCCAGAAATATTCAGGAGGTTCTGGTGTTTCCTTCTCTTCCTGAATAATTGGAGACGACCTAATGCATTTCCAATTGGCTTAACTCCCAATCCAAGATTCCTGACCAATTCCAACTTTTCCTCCAAGAATTTATGAGGAATTCAACAGTTATCCTAGAGAAGGCTCCAGAAGAATTTCAGCCATTAGAGAACATAATTACTCCTTTTTTTTTAATCCTGTTTCTTCCATGGAGCTTGGCCACAGGCTGGAATTTATAAATTAAATGTTCAGCACCACCATAACTGCAAAGAAATATTAATTATTTCTTTTTCCCCCTGAAGGTTCAGCCAGCTGTCCCTGAGGAAAGGACAAAGAGCAAAACCACAGCATCATTTAGAAAACTTGGAAAAAATCTCCAAGACCATCAAATCCAACCATTCCCAGCACTGCCGAGGCCACCACTGTCCACGTGCCACATCCTGGTGGATTTAGATCCCTCCAGGAATGGGAACACTGTTGGTTCTTTATCTTCTTTTTCTGCCTGGGTCAGGGTTGGGATGGAGAGTGTTCAGGATGGGATTTCTCATTCAGACTCAGATGTTTGTTAGTTCTTATTTATTGTAAATGCAGGCAAACCCAACGGGAAGAAATGACAATGTCTGACTCAATTCAGAAGGCTGAATTATTTCTTTATTATAACTATGCTAAAATACATCAATATACTATATAAAAGGAGGATACTAAAACTACACACTACTTTCTCTGACTCTAACACAACTCGTGACCCTCTCTCTGAGCCCAGCCCCAGGTGGGTTGGATTGGCCACCAGGCTCAAACAATCCTCACCAGAATCCAACCAAACATCACCCCAGGGAAACAATTCTCCAAACACATTCCAAAAACAAGGAGCAGAAACAGAAATTGTTTTCTCTTTCATTTCTCTCTGTGCACCTCTATGAAAAATCCTGAGAGGGAGAGAAATGTGCTTGCCACACTTATCCACGTCACAGTCTCACAAACCCGGAGTTCCGCAGCGCTTCACTCCAACAAACTGAAAATGCAGCCCCATCTCTCTCTCTACAAGGCCTTAAAAGGATAAACTGTCCAATTAAGAAATGACACCTGAAATATTTTTATTTTTAACCCAATAACCAACCACCCATGGCCCGCAGTGTGGGGCATTCATTAACTTTTCATCATTTTTCATCATTAACTTTTTATCCAATTACACAAAACCACCCAAACTGGTGGAGAAGAAGGTGGAGAAGAAGGACCAGCCTCCACCCCAAAACCTCCACTTGCTTTATCTCTATTCCTGTATTCTAAACCCTCAAACTCTGAGTTTTCACCCTGCGCTATCACACACTTCTATCCAAACTCCACCCCCACAATCCCAGTTCCCTCATTCCATTTTGGAATGGCCTCAGCTCAATGCAGAGTTCTCCTGGGAGTCAGTGCCTGGCAGCACAGAGAATCCAAAATTTTCAGTAACCAGGGTTCCAACAAGCACTGCCCTGGGCAGCTGGGCCAACGTTTGACACCACTTTTGGTGAGGAAAACTCATAAAATTTCATCCCTCTGCCACACGTTGAGGCCACGCTTTGCACCTCAGCAGCCTTCCCAAACCACGCATTTTGGATATTTTCCTTTTCTGTGTTGAAGCAGAAAACTGCAGAAATGCAGGAAATATAAATGGCCAAATAAAAAAAAAAGGAAACCTATTCACAGCCTGCTCTGAACCACACTCCAGGGAACTTGTAACTGCTTCTCAGGAGAGCTGGGTAAAATATCTGTATGGAGCACATCAGGAGGAATTACCAGCTCTTATTTATGGCTATGTCACCCAATCCTAACATTTATCCACTTTATGTCACAGCTTCACTTTTAATTTGATCATCCTCCCGATTTTCTCCCCATCCCAAAGGCCCTGGGGGCTCTTTAAAAATAACACATTTATCGAGCCCAATTCACAGGGAAACACCCCAGATAAATCCAGGCCAGCAGTAAATAACCATTGGCTTCTCCCTGCATTTATCCCACTCCCAAAAGTCCCAGGCTGCCTGTCCAAATCTCCATTTTCCACTCATCAGTCCCAGTGGCTGCACTCCCTCCTAATGGGCTTTATTTTTGCACTATTTTTGCACTAAATTGGCTCGATTCAAAGGCAGGATAATTTGTGCTTCATCAGGATCCCAAAGAGCATCAATTTAAATTAAAAAAATAAATAAAATCAGTTTTGCCAGCGACCAAGGAACAGATGACAGATGTTCCTCAAATTTTTATCAAAGATTACTCCTGTTTTGAGCAGCTGAGAGAAGTTTTAACAAATAATTTCTGACATCAAATTCCTTTCCAGCACAGGCAATCCAAATACATGTTTAAGACACTGAGGTAAAGATAAAGATTTGCAAAGTACTTGATCCTCAATTCTCCTCCTTCCTCAGACAACAGGATTGGGGAATTTTTTATAGCAGGAAAAAAATAAAATTTAAAAAAAAAAAAAATTAAGCAAGACCAAAAATCTGGTGCCAGCTTATTAAATATTCAACCAGTCTGGCCCAGCTGCATGTGTCTAACTCAGTCTGGCAAGTTTGCTACTCTCTGAAGAGGGATTTATTTTTGCATTAAACATGCATTCAAAAAATTAAGTTCAAGGGTTTGACAGGCGAGTTTGGGGAGTTTAACAGGGGATTTACTGGCCTGAAGTTGTTTCCACCTGACTTCCATGAATGTTTCTCACCCATCCTCTCCAGAGGGATTTTTCCACATCTGACCTCCAGTCCCTAGGATTTTTTTTTTTGCAACAAATCTGCCATTGAAGTAAAGAATTTTTTTTTTTTTTAAGGAAAAAAAAAAAAGAGAAAATTGTATTTTAATGGATTCTTTTCCTTCAAGAAGACACGTAAAAATAGTTACTTTGTGCATTAAGTGACTATAAAAGCAGCTGCCATCATTTCATTTGCTTTTAAAACCTTCCTCCACACATGATGTCACATTTTGCGTGTTAAAATAAAACCTGGCTGCACTGAAACTTCTCAGACACCAGGGTGTTATTCCTGGGACAAGGCTGGCTCCCACATTCCCAAATCCTTGTTTTCTTTGATTTCCCAAGTGCAGCAGAGGTTCCTACAGTCTCGTCATAAAAACCACATTAACTGAGCGACAATAATAGGTCAAGAATTTTAAAATTAAAAACAGTGTTCAGATATACTTCTATATATATTAATATACTGAAGAGGAAGATTCAGACATTGTTTTCCTGAGTTTATTCAAATTATCATTTCAAGATTTGCAAGCAATCACCCAAAATTAAGTTATTTCCTAACTTCTATGAAACCATACAGGTCATTGCCCAGTAACTCCCAAATCTACTGACTTTAAATTGCTCTCCAAAGCTCCATATGGGGCATGATTTCACTTAAGAAGTGACTTTAATTTTAAATTGCTCTCCAGTGCTCTGGATGTTGTGTGGTTCCACTGAAGACGTGAAAAAGATGGATTTGTTTCCATATGTAAAGAAAATCCATGAAATTTTAAAGAGGAATTGTCACTAAGGGACAAATGCTTTGGTTCAGCACCAAAGGTGGAAGGCAATAAAATACCCAATTGTGACAGAAGTGTTGGATGCCCTGCTCTGCACATCTCCTGCAGCCCAGACCTGAGCATCATCCAGCTGGAATTTTAGTGCTCCTTGGAGCAAAATTCTGGTTTGCTGAGGCAATCATGGATTCATTTGGGTGGGAAAAGCCCTCCACAATCACCGAGTCCAAACACGGACCCCGTCCCCAAGTGCCACATCCCAGTGGCTTTTCATCCCTCCAGGGATGGGGACTCCACCACTGCCCTGGGCAGCTCTGCTGGGGCTGGACAAGTGTTGCTGTAAGGTAGAAAAATTATTTTATAAGGCCTCCTAAAATCAATCCTGCTCTCCTGGAATCAGTGGCTGGCCTGTCAAGGCAGTCTCTGCAAGTTCCCATGTGGAAGCAATCCTGGTGTCAGCAGTTTGTTAAAATAACAATCTGTTCCTGGGGAAAAAAAGAACCAGTAGAAACTGCTTTTACACCATTAGAAAAAATGAAAACAAGCCCTCACAAACAACTTTTCAGCACGTACACCCCAGGGTTTGAGTGACCAACAAAAACAGAATAACAACTCGTTACTGACCAATAATTAATTGGCAAGAAAGCTGCTGAGCAACTGGAGTCACCCACGAGGTTTGTAAAACTGGATAAAAATGTGAATAAAAAATGGCCTTTTTCCACCATGAACAAAATGGAGTCCCATGTGATTTATTCCAAAGACAAGAGGAATTTTTCCTTCTATCCAACCTAATCTGGTGCAACCCGAGGCTGTTTCCTCTCCTCAGCTGCTTCCACATGTTCAAGAGACAGGATCAAGGTGGAAACTCTGGTTCCTCTACTTGACTCGGAGTTCAGCCCCTAAATCATTCCAGGAATCTCTCCAAGCCCACTTTCCCAGCACAGGCTGCAGCTGCTGCCTCTTCTGGAATCCCCATCCCAGCAATAATGGTTCACTGAATTACAGAGGCAGCAGAAAAGGACAATTTGTTACTGCCACCCTGGGTTTTTAGTTCAGATCATCCTGGTGGGTCTCACCAGCCAAGGTTGGGTGTTCCACAGGGCCACACAAACCCCACGATCATTTCAAACAACATTTTTATCCTCTTGCTTTTCTGTGCATAATTGCCAGGTATAAAATACAGCTCATCCTGAGCCAGCAAACCCCAGCACAGGGCTGCAGCTCCATTTATTTCTTCTATAAATAGCATTTCATAGAGTGCTCACCGTGGAATTTATACCACTTGAGCAATAAAATGAAAGTGGTGTTTTGGAAACAGCATAAAAATGCATTTTTAATCATGAAACCTTGTAAACCTTGCCTAGAATAGTGTTAGAGACAACTTTTCCTTGCAAAAACATTGGAGGGATAAATGCTGACCAAGTCATGGGTCAGATGTTGGAATGATTGGGATTCAGAGAGTGGCTCCAGACACATTGAGCTGTCTCAGCATTTTAGGGTTGCAGTAAAAAACACAAAGCAATGAATTTTGAACATGATTACTCCAGAGATAAATTCTGGGCACTGCTGGAGAAAAAAAAATTGGAGCAAGGTGCAGGAGGCTTATTAATATAATTCCAGTATTTGGGATGCGGAAACCAGTGCAGTTCAAAGGTGGAGATGGGCTGGTAGAACCTGTCTTGGCCAAAAAATCATCAATTCCCACTGCCCTGAGGGTCCTGATCCTCCCTGGTCACCAACAGCTTCTTTCATCAAGGTTGGGCATCGGTGGGTCTTTGTCTCCATTACTAAATTAACACTTAATTCTTGTTAAACTTGAGCCTAAAGATGTTGGCACTAACACAAGAAATTCCAAAGTTCTGGCAGGTAAAGAGAAAAAGGCATCAGGATAAAGTAAAAAGAAAGTAAAGCAAAAAAGGAAGAATAAAAACCCAAACATATCAACCTCTTCCTATCTATCCATGGAAAAATAAGAAATTCCTTATCCTAAAGCTTATTTATTACCTATTTCCCACAAGTTCCGGGAATCAACAGAATAATGGGAAGCTGGTTTTCTCATTTTCCTAACAAGTGAAATAAAACCCAAAGAAAGGACTGGAAAGTCAAGGAAATTAGTGGTGATTATGACGGGACAAAAGGAAAATAGGATGTAATCCTTGCCTTCCAGAGTGCATTGAAACTGGAATTCATTGTCTTCGTGGGAAGATTGAACAAACATGATTTTAAATTAAATTCTGAATACCAATGAACCCCTTTGGCCCAGACACATTCACTTAATGGATGTATTTTTTAGGGAAAAAAGCCTCCTGAAACCCAAGAAATTCCCATGAGGCAGTTTGCAGCCCTTTCCTCTGGAAAAGCAGAAAACCCAGCAGGAAGGGTCAGTGAGGACACACAAAAAGGGGTTATCTCCATCCCAGGGTTTGGCTCCAGGGGAGCACTGAAGGACAGATATCCTAGCGCTTCCCACCTCTCCCAAATCCAGAGAATTCCCACCACACAGATTCCCAGCAGCTCTGCAGTAATTCCTGAGTGCTGGAGGCTGGCCTGGCTCAAAAAGAGCTGCTATAAATAATTCCATGCTTAATTCAATGGAAGGGCTTTGGGAAAGAAACAAGGGAATGAAGATCCAAAACCATTCCTTGAACTTCCTCAGGGCGCCAGACGCAGGAGGTGCTGATCCTACACAAAATCCAAAGGGCAATGCATATTTTAAAGGAAAATCCACTGCGAGCACCAAGGGAAGGCTGGCACTGACTCAGGGAGCTGTGCCTGGAGCACAAAAACCAGGAGAAGTCTCACGGAGCCCACTGAACCCGAAGGAATCAGACATGGCCTCGGGAAGGCGACACGAGCATCAGATATTCCAGCTATAAATAAATACCCTGCCTGCCTCTGGCAGCGACCACGCAGGGATAAACAACAGGACAAACATGGGAAGGCTTTTGGACATCCCTCCATGCCACTGACCACGTTCCAGAGAGACAGAGCCACCAGCACAAGGAGGAGGAGCAGCCCCTGTGGACTTCCCATGGACTGGGTGGGAATGTCAGCGCTCCATGGATCCCAAATTCATGGGGGAATTGAATTGTCCTAAAAACATCACCCCAGCGCCACAGCAGTAAGGGGGAGGGTGTAGGTCTAGAAAAGAATTATGGGTTTGGAAGAGATTAATATCCCTTTCTTTTGTTGCACACGGGAGGAAAAGCAGAAGTGAGAGTCCATCAGCACTTCCCTTGCATTTTCAATCATGATTCACCTCCCATTTGTGGGAATCCAGGGCTTCCCTCTGGCTGCCCTGGCAGGGGTCAGGAACCCCCTGGACAGAGCCCCCAGAGACACTGGCTGTGATCTCTGTCCATGGAAAAGAGTTTTCAATCTTACAGGGTGAATTACAAGCTCTGAGTGTTTGATATCAGTAATAATTAAGTGCGGCACGGGTGCAAAAGTAAAATTTTAGGATTCTAGATGAGGGGTCCAAAGGGGACAAGCTGGAGGAAATTGGGTGTGCCTTGTCCTTTTTCTCCTTCTTCATGCCCTCCATGTTTCACTGTGGTGTTGGCATTTTTCTGTTGGTTCAGGCTGGGGACACACTGTCCAACGTAGGTGACAGATATTGGCACGTTCTTGTAAATGCAGCCCAGGGAGTTTCTGGTATTTAATGTTTGTCACATCCCACTGAGGGCAGAGCCCCACACGCTGCCCTGCAGGACAGAGCTGGGCAGGGCAGCAGAACATGTGAGAGATCAACAGAATAAACAACCTGGAAACCAGCACAGACCAATTATGGCTTCTGCTTTGGCAGGGGGCTGACAGACAGAGACTTTTACAATCTCGGAATTATCAATACCACAGATTCCGACACCATTTCATTAACAGTTGGAGCTGTATTTAAAATAAGCTGTATTTTGCTCAATCACTGGAATTCCCAGCCTGACCTTCCAGGAAGAGCCAACAGCAGATCTGCACACCTTGAAACAGCAAGGGAAACCACCTACACAAATCTGGGCAGACCCAAGGAACACACACCCCACCACCACAGCTCTGAAACCATCCACAACTCCTCCCAGATGAAATGTATAAATTAATGAAGAAACCCTTCGGTATCACCAGGAGGACTAACAGGAGTTTGGTGAATTATTTACTCAGGGAGCAGGAGACAAGGGAGAGCTTGCAGCAACATCAATACTTGACACATTAGCGAGTCTTTCACTTCTGCTTTATCAGCCTGCTCATGTGCTCTCAACGTTTGCTGACCCATATTCTGGGGCTCACTGAAAAGAGCAGCCTTGAAAAGATGTGACAATCTTGTCCATGTAGAACCAAATCTGGAAAGCTGAGATCTCTTTTTAACAAATCTCTCCTGCAGTCACTACAAAGGTGACTCAGGGAACAGCTGGGATTTAATTTTGGGTCTTCCATGACACAAAGCTGTTCACTCATTCTGGGTATTAGCCACGAATAAATGCATGTTTCGGGAAAATATTAAAGTTTTGACATTGTTTCCACTCTAATATTTTTAAATTATTATTGTTTCATTAACTTGCAGACAGAGAATGTCACACCTCTGATCTCTTCAACAAAGGTTGGTGAATAACTAAAGGAGTCAAACTCATCCCTGCCCTCCCAGCAAGGAAAGCTACAAAGGAAATAAATGCTCAGACATCTTCCCTCCTCTCCATCCTGCAACACAGGAGGGAAGAGGCCACACCAGAGCTTCCAGGAAATCAGAAAAAGCTGAAAATGTACAATTTTCCCACAATTTCCCTATTGAAAAATGCTCCCACAGATAACCAATGACCACAGGATATTTTTCTACATCTCTTTAAATATGGACAGCACCTCCTTCCAGATCAGCCTTGCTTCAAAGGGATAAAACCTCATTTGACCAAATTTGGTGGTTTTATTAAAAATTTTTTATGTATTTAGAGAGACAAATGAAAATCAGGTTTTGGAAGCAGGAAGAGGGGAAGAAAATCCTGTATTTTCCTTGAGTTTTTGTCACTCTTTCCTGATTAAACAACTGAAAGGCCCACCCGGGTTGAACATCCCTGGTTCAGAGGGAAAAACCCCCACTAAAAAATGTGGCTTGGAAGGAGGTATTTGGCCCACAGATATTTCCTGGAGTAGTTATAGAAAGGAGCCTGTTTGAGCATCTCAGGTCACCAGCAGACAATTGAGGCACAGATGTAGAAAGAACATTGAGCTTTGGGGGATAATCAGATTTATTTTTTTCAATAAGTAGAGCGTATTATTTTCAAGTGGTTAACTGAGAATAACTCTTGCAGAAGTACAATATAACAGTAATTATTCCAAAATCAATGGCACAAAAGGGTTCATTTCAAATCACGTTATGATTGCTGGATTAAAGTAGTTATTATATAATAGGATAGCAATTACTCCACCTTAATAATTTCTGGGTTTCTGAGGGTGAAAGTGATAATACAAGCTACAGCAGGTGTCAAATTTTAGATGTGGTGGAATGAATATTCCAAAGAGTGGAAAGAAACAAACAGATTAGCATATAAAAACCACAGGCATGGAAAAGAGCTAAAAATACCCAACTACTTCACCCCTCTTCTTGAGCAGGCATGCAGAAGCAGCTCAGTGACAAAGGGCTCTGAGCACGCAGCTACAATCACCAGGAGGCTGAAGGCTCCCATCACCCTCCTCTGAAGGAACCTCATGGGGTAATCAGCTTTTTGGGCTGTGACTCTTGAGCAGGCAAGTGGGACAGTCAGAGCTCCCAGATTTGCAGGAAACCCTAAAGAAACATCCCAGAGCTCCAGCACAGCTGGGTTTGTTCTGGTTTGGGGTTTTATATCCTTGAAGCACAGCTGGCTTTGCTCTGGTTTGGGGTTTTACATCCCTGCACCACAGCTGGATTTGCTCTGGTTTGGGGTTTTACATCCCAGAGCTCCAGCACAGCTGGGTTTGTTCTGGTTTGGGGTTTTACATCCCTGCACCACAGCTGGGTTTGCTCTGGTTTGGGGTTTTACATCCCACAGTTCCAGCAGAGCTGGGTTTGCTCTGGTTTGGGGTTTTACATCCCACAGTTCCAGCAGAGCTGGGTTTGCTCTGGTTTGTGTTTTACATCCCTGCACCACAGCTGGATTTGCTCTGCTTTGGGGTTTTACATCCCAGAGCTCCAGCACAGCTGGCTTTGTTCTGCTTTGGGGTTTTGTCAGCTCATTTTTGGCCCCAGTTCATGGACTGTCCCTCTCTGGGGATATCCCACAGCCCTCTGGACACAATCCTGTGCCTGAGCAGGGAGGTGGCACCAGGGCATCACTGTGGGCCCTTCCAACTTCAAAAACAAGGTTATTCCTGGGTTTCTTGCTCCCTTTTCTCACTTCTTTTTAATTCCCAGCTCCCTTCTTTCTTCTTTAAATACCAGGTGCAAAGTGCTTTTTAATCACATTATGAGAGAAGCACTCCTTCAGATGCCACCTTAAATCCTGCTTGGAAAACTTGGAGAGTCTTCCCCTCTTCAACCCTCTTGACAAGCTTTTCCAATTCCTCTCTGTTCTGTGGCAGCTTTTCCCTTATTCCCAGTTCCTAAAAGAAATCTGTGTTAATAGACCCAAAAAGTATGGGGTTTTTTTACAGATTCAAGATCTCATAAAGAAGAAATGGGATTTTTTTTTTCCCTATTTTCCTTAGAGGAAGGATCCCATCTGTGCCCCAGGGCACCACCAGCTCCCAACAGCTGCAGCACCAAGGTAGAGCTAAACACACAACTGCCTGATTAGTCTTTAAAATCGAGTTCTCTTGGTATTCCAAACTAAATGGCAAGTCCAAATGAAGTCCACCTGATTCCTAAAGAACAAATATTTGAGCCCTGTCAAGGAATGCAAAGTCCCTTTGGCAAGAGAAGCAGGCACTGGGGTTCAACACAGGTAAATGTGCAGAGTTTAATACAGTCAAAGCAAGGGAAAAGGAAAGTCTCTTAAAAAAGATAAGTTTGTATTGATTGTAAGTTTACTGAATGTAATTCAACACACAGGTGTGTTAATATAATAATAATATATTATTATATATATAATATTATATATATTAATATACATTTATTTTGACAGGCCTTTTGCCCAGGCCTGTCAAAATAGGGAAAGACAGAGGAAAAGCAGCCCTGGAAACACAATCAGGCACCCCAGGGTTTGAGTGACCAATGAATACAGAATAACAACTCGTTACTGACCAATAATTAATTGGCAAGAAAGCTGCTGAGCAACTGGAGCCACCCACGAGGTCTGTAAAACTGGATAAAAACGTGAATAAAGAATGGGAATTTTTTTTCCACCATGAAGAAAATGGAGTCTGTGTGCAGCAAAACCCATCCCAAGCCCGTGATTAATTTGTGATCCAGTGTGAGACTTGCTCCTGCTCCCTGCATGATCCCAAGAGCTGCTCCTGGTGGTGGGGAGCTGGGATGAGACCCCAGCAATGCCCAGGAGCCACAGCAGGCTGCACAGAAATGCCAAATTTCCAAATCCCAGCCCCAAAGCTCTCCCCAGGTTCTCCAGGCTGAGGAAAAGCTGCCCCGTCCCTCCCAGCACAGCACGGTGCTGAAAAGGGTTTCTCAGTGCTCTCAGCAGAGAGATTAAACATTAAAGCAGACAGCAGTGGTACAAAATATTAATGCAGCATAAATAAGCCCCTTATTATCACAAAAGCATATTAACCATTCACCTCAGCAAAATTCTCCTCTCATCTCTCTGCCTGCCTTCCTCACAGCAGCTGCTCTGGCTGATATAGGCCAACCCCTCCTGACTTCATGTGGAATTTCCTCGTGCTAAAACACTGAAAACATGACACAGAAATCTCCAAAGAGATCTCCAAAGTGCCAGACAAAGCTGGCAAGTAAAGTGTATTACAGATTCTTTTCCCCGGCAGAAACTGAGGGAAAACATCTGCATAAACAAAAGGTGAAATCAGAAGGACTTCCAGGTAAATATTTCTCCATTACCACTCAGAGAAAAAGCATCACAACACATCCAGTTACTGGGCAGCTTGAGGAAATGCATTAAAGGTGGTACAGAAATACCCACTCTACTGAAACAGGTTCATAGGGCAGGAGATTTTAGCAGGTTACTCCCAAAAATAGAGTCCCAAAGACCAACGGCAGCAAGATGTCACAAATTGCCAGTGGCTTTTGAAACATTAAGCCCAGAGCCTTAAATAAATCCTCAAATGTTCCTCAGAAATTCAAAATACTGATTTTTTTCTCTAATTTAAAAAAAAAAATAATAATTAATTGTTTTCCCCTGCTCCTACACTGTTCATAATTAGCAAATTCTTCATTCATGGGGACAAGAGGCTGATCCTCCAGCAAGGGAATTCAGCCCTCTGAGCAAAACACTTCATGTCTGTCCCATCTCCTCCTCTTCAGAGGAACTCTCCATTTATTAGGAATTCTAGGGCACGGATGATTTTTGTGATACCACCAGATGGTCCAGGAAGAGCAAATGTTTCTCCAGACATCAGAGGAAGAAGCTGGATGCTGTGATGTTCAGCCAGGAGAGCTCCCCCGGGCCCAGCAGCCACGGCCCAAGCTGAATTTGTGCTTCCAAGCCTCTATTTCCCAATTTTGGGGACCTAAAGGGAGGAAATTGTATTGGGAAGGAATTGATTCTTCTAATTTTCACTGCATGTGCAGTGCCTGGAAGCTTCCAGCTGGGAATAAGTGCAGAAGAAAAATGAAGGTGGTGGTTTTGCTGTTATAGACATTTTTGCATAAAAAAGAATCCAGCAAGGGACTGCTCTGCACTTTGCTGTGTCCACATGGGGCTTTTTCCACACCCTGATCATGGTTTTTTTTTTCCCTAATTTTCCTTTCTCTGCTTCATCACAAAGCTGAGTGACAAGAACACTGCATTTGCAGGTAACAGCTTTCATCACCAGGCCACTGCTCCACCTCCAGCCCCTTCCTACAGCTCCCTCCAAGCCAGGAAAGGCAAAATTTGGTGGGAAACCACAAAAGGGAAAACTCCTTCCTACAGCAGAGGGAAAAGCAGCACCCAGCTCCTGTCTGACAGCTCACACTGGGACCCAGGAGGCTCCAGGATCTCCTGGGAATGCTGAGAGCCACTGGAATAACTGAATTTAGCCGGATGTGAAAAATGCAGATTTTATGATTGGCTTCTCACAAATATTACAATGAATATTATATGTGTAATGTTAGAAATTTATGCTGCATTAATTCTCCTAAGTAGTGTGTTAAATGTAGTTTTAGGTTCCAACATAATGTTAAAATAGAGACTATGGATGTGAGGGGTTGTTTTTATTTAGGAATGAGATACTCGCTTCGAGGAATACCTGAATCTTCCAAAGGAGAGGAATTTATGGATTCTTAGCAGAATAAACTCATTTCTTCAGGCCTTGCTCAGACTCAAAGACAAAGATGCCAGGGGATTAAAGGAAACAATTGACCTACAACAGACAGAGTTTCTTGTTTTAAATAAATGTATGCATATCCATGAAGGATTTATGAATATGCAACAAGTGAATTATTTTAAGGTTATTCCTTTGTACACAAGTCATGCTTTTCCTGACTTAGTGTCCAAGAGCTTCCGGACATCCGTAATTCTTTACTTTTTATTGTCTTGTAATTGTCCTAACTCTAAACTTTATTACTCTAACTGTATTACAATTTTTATATTATTATTAAACTTTTAAAATTTTTAAAAACCAAGTGATTGGCGGTTTTCACACAGGACATCCTTCCCGCAGCAGCCACCAGACAGTAACATCCCAGGGAAGGGGAAATGCATCCTGAATCTCTCAATCTCCTGCTCAGAGAAACATATTTCCAGAAAAAAAACACAACAAAACATAAAAAACACTCCACAAAAAAACTCACAAACAAAACCAAACAACCTCCCAAACCAAACAAAAAAAAAAAAAAAAAACAAAAAAATAAACTAAACTCCTTACCTTGAAAGCAGCAATTGCCCCATTCCCAGGAACAAGCCAGCAGGAATATCCAATCCTTCTGTATCCATAGATTACATGGATTCCACACCCCAAAAAACAACTCTGCTCCCTCTTTCCCTTCTCCCTCCCTTCCTTCTCTGCTCAATTCCCTTCCCACAGCATCTCCTCCCCAAGGGGCAGCAGCTGCTCCTGGCCTGCAGCACAGATCCCACAGGTGGGAGGGATAACGGAGGGAATTCCTACAGATTTGGGGAATTCCCACAGATTTGGGGAATTCCAGGCACCCCCTGCCCAGAGCCCTCCTGGCAGGGCAGGGAGCCCCTCCTGGCACTCTGCAGGGTGTGTTTCAGGATAAAAGCTTGGATCTGAGTGGAATAACCACAATTCCATGGGATCTCAGGGGGTTCAGCAGGAGCAGGTGCCGTATCCTGCTCTGGGTTCCCACAGGAGGCACAAGGACCTGTTGGAGGAAGCCACCAATGTTCCAACCACGTTCCAAAATTCCAGTAAACCACAGTTTAAAAAATTGTCTGTTTGTGCTCCCGGTTTTCTTCTCTCTCTGAGTTTTGCTGTATTGCAGAATGGCTTAAAAATTTCATTATTTCCTTTCCCTCTCCTGCCCCGAACCCCTGATATTTGTGTTATTGATCCACGCCTGTGCTCAGCCTCGCACCCAACACCTTTTCCTCCCTGCAAAACCTCTCTCGTTTACTCAGGTCTCCAGTTTCAAACCACTGCCAAACACATCCCAGAGAGCTGATTCCTTAAATAACACCATTGCAGGGAAAAAAAAAGAATTAACTCCCTTTACACAGCCCTGCGTGGAGGGCATGTTGGGTCTTTTGAAGGATCCATGACCTGAATTGGCTGCAAATTCCAAAGGTCCTGGGGGCACTGGAAATGCTGATTCCTCTCCCAGAGCAGGAATAGTTATTGCTAAAATTTGGGTCTAAATTTGGAGGGGTTTTCATCTCTCCTCAGCTTCTTCTTTTTCAGATCTTTCCTTTTTTTTCATTGTCATGCAGGGAAGTCAAACTCCTGCGCTGTGAAATTGCAAACTGTTTCCATGGAGATGATTAATATGTTCATAAATCCCCAATAATTCGTTCACTGCGGGACCACTGAGGGTGAAATGTTGGCTGGCAAAAGAAGATGCCTTTAAAAACAGATTTTTTTTTTCCCCCTTTTGTAATAACCCAAATAAAGAAACAGAACAATTAAATAAATGCAATGCGAGCAACATGAATATTTTCAATTATTTTGTCTCATCCCAACAATTTTAACTTTAGTAAATGTTAAGGAATATCTTGTCATCAAACCTTTTAATAATTAAAAGGTGAAACAATGATAATTAAGGCGTGTAGATGGTGGATTATTGTTATTTCCATAATTCCACCCTGTGAGAGGCACTCTGGGGCAGCTGGCTGACAATAATTCCCCTTCAAGATCAGGATTGTGCTTAAACAACTGCCCAGGTGTGACAGGAACCAGCTCCTGCTCATGGAACTGCACAGCTCCCGGGGGAACTCGTGGCCAATTCTGATTTTTGATGGACACCACCACAGATAATCCTCAGCCAGGATTGAGCCTTTCCAAGGAGTTTAATGGGAGCTGGAGCAGCTGTCAGTCCTTTGGACAGCCCTATTTTTAAATATGTCAGAGTTTTACTTAGACTCAAACACAAATAGAGATACAAAACTAAACACATTGGGTTTTCACTCCATTTGACCTCAAATTAATAAAAAAAAACTGTTAATAGGGGAAAAAATAAAGAGTCAATGGTCATGTTAGAACAGCCATTAAAGAGGCGAGTAAAAACCTGAGAGCTTTCACACATTTTACCTTTTTCATTGCATCTCCCCTTTAATGAATCATTTTGTACTGAGGCTGTGATGCTGAAATTTAGCCAAACATCCTGGGACGTGAGAGACAAGCAGAGCTTCTCCTCTTACTTAATACAGAGCTCTCAGCTGATGGCAGAGCTGGAAAAACTCACTTCAAAGCGCACGAGCAGAGATGAAGAAGATGGAAATGCTCATCCCGGTCCAGACTCTCCAAAGAAGCAAAAGCAATTAATTTTAATTAGATTAATTAAAAGTTATTTGAAATTTTGCGCTGCACTTTTGACACCCCAGTTCCTGGTTACCTGGTTTGACCCCAGGAGATCTCAGGGGTTCAGGGCAAAACTCGGGACTGAAGTGGCAGGAATGCAGTGGGGAAGGAAGCTGCTCCTCTGGGAATGCAGGAGGAAGGAAGCTGCTCCTCTGGGAATGCAGGGGAAAGAAAGCTGCTCCTCTGGGAATGCAGGGAGAAGAAAGCTGCTCCTCTGGGAATGCAGGGGGAAGAAAGCTGCTCCTCTGGGAATGCAGGGGGAAGAAAGCTGCTCCTCTGGGAATGCAGGGGGCAAAGGCTGCTGTGCTGTTCCCAGGTCAGATTGGATCCAGGTAGGAATGTTTGGCTCCTCCCCTGGGCGGAGCATCTCCCTATGGATGATGGAATTTTCTCAGCCATGCAGGGACACTCACTGGTCATGAACAGAAGATAATTAATAATGAATGGCCCATGAACAGAAGATAATTAATAATTAATGGCCCATGAACAGCAGAGATCTCCTGGAGGGAGGATTGGCTGTGGGAGAGATAAAGAAAAGTGCCCAAAGAACAGCAGAGAACTGCCCCAGCCCTGATAGATGGAAATAGAATTCACACCCCCAGGCACAGCTTGCACTGTCTCCCCAGGGAAGGTTTAAGGGAGACATTCCAGGCCAGGATGTGGCAAATCCCATTCCCAGTCAGAAGAAAAGGCTGGAACAAACACCTCAGGTCTCCTGGATCCAAATCCATCCTGTTTTCTGCAAGTCTGAGAGACTTTGGGAATGGCCTGGTTGTAGGAGAGCTGGGAGGCATTTCTGGGGGATATTTTGGTATTCTCCGGGAGAAATATAGTGAGCAGCTGAAGCTGTGTTTTTATTTTATAATATAAAATAAAGGTGTGTTTTTATTTTATAATACAAAATAAAGGTGTGTTTTTATTTTATAATACAAAATTTTGGAATTCTGAGGGTGGCTAGCAAAGCTACACAAACTCATGCACTCAAATTCTACAGGAATAAACTCCTGCAGAGATTCCCAAATAACACTGACACGGCTCCATAGAGCTGCAGCAGTGCAGGATTTCCCTCCTATTGGAGTAAATGGAGATTTTTATGAAAGTAAAATCACTCTGGAGTTGCAGTGCCCTTCCTCTAACAGTGCACATGTAAATACACTGCCAGTGTAAGGGCAATGTAATCAAATTGAAATATATTCCTGTTTGACACTTGCATCTGCTTTCTCCTGTTTTTTTTCCACTGGAAAAGGACTTTTTACAAGAGCACCATGTTGTAGGATGAGGGGGGATGGTTTTAAGACGAAGCAGGGTGGATTTAAATTCAATATTAGGG
Source organism: Lonchura striata (assembly GCF_050655825.1). NCBI lineage: Eukaryota > Metazoa > Chordata > Aves > Passeriformes > Estrildidae > Lonchura > Lonchura striata. The sequence goes on from NC_140711.1 coordinate 29,583,173, forward strand.
AGAAATTGTTCCCTGGGAGGGTGGAGAGCGACTGGAATGGAATTCCCAGAGCAGCTGTGGCTGCCCCTGGATCTCTGGCAGTGCCCAAATCCAGGCTGGAAAGGGCTTGGAGCAGCTGGGACAGTGGGAAGTGTCCCTGCCATGGCAGGAGTGGAATTTGATGAGCTTTCAGCCCTTCCATTCTGTGACTCAATGATCCCTTCAAACCACTGATTCCATGGAATTTCAAGCCACACAGGAAAAGAGAGTTCCCACTTGGCAGCTTCCCTCTAGCCCTGCGAGCAGATTCTCCATTTCCAAATCTGTTTCCTGCTCCTGCCCAGCATTTGCAGCACCAGCACGGAGCTGCTGTTAACACTGAGGGCTGGGAAGAACGGGTGGTGAGAGGGATAAATTCAGTGCTGCCTCCAAGCCAGCCAGGGCAGCATCTGCTCTGGCTCCAGCCCTGATCCTGCTGCAGCAGAGCAGAGCCAGGGAGACTCCTGCTCTGCCCATGGGCTCTCATCCATGAGGTTTGGATGGGGCTGCAGCTCCTGGCTCGTGGGTGGAAGGCAAATCCAAGCTCCAGCTGCAATTAAATGCTGTGCTGGGTGATCCAGCTGCTGTGCCAGGAGCAGGGAGCAGCCTCCAAAATCCCAGCTCAGAGTGGGCTGCACCTGGGCCACGCTCATTTGGGAGCATCCCACTGACTGCATGGACAGGGAACGGGGCCCTCTGGAAGCACAAGGTTCCAAAATCCAAAGGAAACATCTGTTAAACAGCCTAAACTTCTCTCTTTTTTAAGGCTTTAAATTTATCCCTTCTTTAATCCTTCAGATTTCTCTCTTTTTAAAGGCTTTGAATTTCTCCTTTAATCCTTCAGATTTCTCTCTTTTTAAGGGCTTTTAATTTCTCTCTTCTTTAAGGTTTTAAATTTGTCTCTTTGTTGAGGCTTTGAATTTCTCCACCTAGGACTTGACCTCAGTTGAGCCTGTCAGATTTAGGTTTTCCTACCTAAAAATGTTGGGAATCTACCCTTTATCCTGGGATCACGTTCCCAAAAAGGTAAAATTTGGATGTGATAAGGACACCCAAATTACTCCTATTATTATTAAGGATATTCCCAATGAACCAGCACTTTTAAAGCAACATTAGAGCTGTTCAGAATCCCTTAATTCCCAGCCTGGGATGAGTCTGGGAAGTTCCTGATCTCCATCCCTCATGGACAGGGCTGAGCCATGGCACACACCCCAAATGAAATCCAGTTCCTGGCCCTGCTCAGCTGAACTTGGATCATGGAACCACCTCGATGGCACGGAATTAACAGCAATAAATGCAATTTCTGCTGGGCATTGTTCCCAGGTTCAGGCCTGGGTTATCCACTGCGTGAGGAAAATCTGCAGGACTCCCGAAACAGGTTCTAGCAGCTCAGTGAAGAGGGAAGGCTTTGGAAAACCCTGTCCCAGTTTGGACTGATCCTTAATTTTACAGCTTTGTGTTCTTCTCAAGGAGCTGGGTTGTTTTGCAACTCAAAGTCTCCATTCTCTCAGCTTCAAATGACTTCTTCAAATGTCATTTTAATTGGGCAGGTTGTCTAAGATCTCCTGTTCTGCCTAAATCTGATTTTTGTTGCTAAGTCTTTTTTTTTTTTTTTTTTTTTGGCCTGGTTTTGCAGCTTTTTTCTTGCCTATATTAAAGACCAGCAGCAAGCAAACTCAGCTTTAATAGCATTTAAAATTTGGCTTTAATGAAGAGAGACAAGGATGCTGTTGAACCCTCCAGGAAAAAAAAAAAAAAAAAAAGAAGGGCTGAGTTCCCTCCTTAAGTTTCTCAGCAAAACTTAATCAAACCCATGAGGGAAAACCAGCAAAAGGTTTCATAGTATGTAAAAAAAAAAAAAAAAAAAAAAAATCATAAATTCCAGGTAATTTTCCACCTCTTCTCCAGCCCAGTTTAATTTAGGTAGATGGGACTTGTGCACCTCCTGCAAAATAAAGTACTTTTAGCAATTTTTTATGACAGGATGAAATTCATCCTCAGTGGTACCTCAGCACTTCCTGAACTGTGGAGAAGCTGTCACTCAGAGAGAGAATTTCAGGTCTAATTACCTCCACCAAGAGGAAAATGTGTCCTTACAAGCATAAAGTGAGCAGCAAATACATTTATTATAACAAATCACCCAATAACGCCGCCAGCACGAGGAGATTGGGTGCTGGGATGACACGATATCATTTCAAAGAGAAAATACAATTCTTATCAACCACCCAGCAGCTTTTAAAACAGATTTACTGATGGGGACAAGCTGTGTGTAAAACAAGGAGCTCGTAGTTGGCTGCTCCTTCCATATTTTATTTATAGACTCCCCAATTTGCCAGTTAACCACACAATCTGTCTTGGAAATGTTTAATAAAACTGCTGCTCTCTCCTAGTTCATTTTGCTGGCTGAAATCCCTTGAATTGTTGCTCCCAAAATTGGACACTTGGTGATTTATGAGGATAATGACTGCTCGCTGCTCACCTCAAACGGGCAGAGAAAATAATTGTTACTCATTTTTATGCTTTCATTTATTTTTCCTCTCTTCAAGCACTGTCTCCTAACGTGGCTTGAAAATATGAAATTTTAGGAATGGAAAGAGTTGTGGTCGCCTATCCAAGGGTTGATGTTGAAATGTTCTTGATGGTCACAGGTTCCAGGGGGAGCAAAGGATCTGGATCAGGCCTGGATCCTGGGAATGATGGAATTATCCTCTCTGATGGCTTTTAAAAGACTAAATGAGGCTGCACCAAAAAAAAAAAAAAACAAAAAACCAATCTTTTTAATCAATGTTTGTCTTTAATGTAGCAGTTCACATTCTCCTTTGGATTCATCATCAGAGTAAGCTACCAAATATTCTGTGCCTGGGATTCCTAAAAAGAATCTTAAATATTGATAAAGAATGTCAATATCTGAGAGGATGAGAAGATGAAATTTGGTTTGATGGGTTTGGCATTTGAACTTATCTCCTTCCTGCATGGTGCATTTGCTTTTGGAAAATGCCTCACAAACATCCAATTTGCAGTGGTATTGTTAATAATGGGAACTGCAGTGATGGAGATGAGGCAAGGATTTAATTTCATCACTATATAAAATACATAAAATATAAATTTGAGACAGTAAACATTCTTGGATAAAATTGAGCTTGAGATTCTCAGAATATTTAAATTCCAAGTAGCAAAAAATGCTGCAGTGGAGGAAAGGAAAGAGAAAGAGAGGAAAAGGAGCTCAAAAAAATAAGAGACTCTTTCAACACCAAAGTATTAAAAAAAAATTCAAACTCAGACTGAGTCAATTAGTGCCATCCATGCCATTCATATTAATTAAAAAATGCTTATCACCAGATTGTATTGCTTGTTTGCACCGTCCTTACTTCATTATCGCTAATTGGAAGTAATTACGACTGATATGTGAAATATTTAATTAAAAGATTTATCTGTTTCTATTGTCATGTTTCCGGACTCCAGTTCTACCTCTGGATCTTCTGGGAGCCTTCCCAGCCTCCTCTGTCCGTTCTCATCGTGGGCTGGAGTCCACCCCGGAAAGGATCCAAACCTCAGACTTCACCTTCCCCTGAAGGAATCGATACCTGAGGGGAGAACTTCTTACCCTGGCTGCTGAGAATTTGAGAAGCAGCAGTCCCACGGATATTCCCTCTTCCCTTTGGAGTCATCCACCAGATTCAGCCAAGTTCGACCGACAGGAAACACAATTTCTTTCCTCCTGGTTTCACGTGTGGGCACAGAAAAGGGCTGTGCACTGAGGCCTCAAAATGAGATTCCTGCTTTTACTCCTCAGACCTCTGAATCAAAAACCCTGGAAGATCCAAGAGCTTCACCAGAACCTCAGGAAGGGAAGCAAAACTGGTGGCTCAATATTCAGGCTCTGCTCTTTCCCAGCTCTTTTCTGTTGCCCTGATTTTTAAAGTGTTTTCTTTTATAGTTCTTTTGAAAGTTTTAAAGTTCTTTTAAAAGTTTTATATGCCTTCTGATTTTACATACTTCTACTGCAGTTCTCATGCACTGTTCATATAAATAAGAATTGTTTTGCATTCTTCTTTGTCAGAAGAGAGAATTAATAGACTGTTAGTTTGATCGGTGTAGTTAGAGAGGTGGCAATTCCAACCTCCAATCCACTATCACTTTAAGAATTTCATATATTATTAAGTAAGAAATAAAGTTAAGTCTTCTCTCTCAAACTCACCAAGCTGCTGTGTACTCATTTCGTGTCCAATAATGACACTTTTCCCCTCAATAGCACCAAGGACTGGCAGGAGCAGAGAAAAACAGGTTCTGCTCCATGACCTCCCCAGTCACTGCTGCTCCCAGGAATTCTGCTGGGAATGTTGGCCCAGCTGCTGAGGTGAGGACAGCGAGGTGACAGAGCTGACCCTGCGTCCCTCACACACAGCCCGGGCACGGTGGGAGCTCCTCTGCTGTGCACCAACACCTCTGGCTGCAAGCAACAGCCACGGAGCTCCCGGGCTCTGAGAACTCAGGGAATCACTAAGGTTGGAAAAGGGCTCCAAGATCAAGCCCAGACTTGGCCAAACACCACCTTGTCAATCAATCCACGTCACCGAGTGCCACATCTGCTCGTTGTTGAACCCTTCCAGGCCTGGTGATTCCACCACCGCCCCTTCCAATGCTTAATCATCCTTGAATGATTAAGTATTCAGTGAATTATTGATTCATTGAATCAGTGAAGAAATCTTTTCCTAAGATTCAGTGAAGAAATATTTTCCTAAACTCCATCCTGAACCTTCCCTCGAGGCCATTTGCCCTTGTCCTATCACCTGGGAGAAGAAGCTGACCTCCACATTCCCTTGGGCTCCATTAAAAGGCTCATTGTAGGTAAAAAACCCCTTTGTTTTCTGTCCCAGTATCCTAAAACCTCTATTATTTTACATGAAATGCAGCCTAGGGATTACTCTGCCCATGCTCCTGTCACCGTGTAACCACCAGCACTGTTTTATGGGTGCATTTTGAAAGCTACACTTTGAAAAGATCCTTTTCGTTGTGTTCCAGGACCAATGATTCTTCTAAAATTGGTCCTTTTTTGCAAGCCACACCACAGAACTTGGTCACAAGGCACTGCCAGGCTTCAGGATCTCTCTCAGGCACAAAATGGATGGTCTGAATCATCGGCTGACTGCAGCTTGGCTAAACCCAGCTCTTCACACTGGTGAGGGAAAAGTGCCTTTTATAATCTCATAAACTGGGAGGCTGAAATTATCACTGCAGTTGTCAAGAGCTTTATAGAGATTAAATCTCCTCCATGATAGACTGGTAGCAAAGCTGAGGGTTGGTTTATGAGGGAAAAAAATCAACCATAAAGACAGAATTGGCCTCGCTCGCCCTCCCCAAACCTTGTTTGAAAACTCTTCCTGGCAGTCCTACAACAACAACAACAACAAAAAGGCACGAAACCACAAAGAAATGAATGGTTGCTTCCTGATTTTGTCCTTCTTTATCAAACAAGGAAGGTGATACAAGGAGCATCACCTCCTGCAGGCTCCAGTGGGAATTGGGAACATTTTCAGGGGAAGAAGTGCACGTTCAGTAGCGGGGTATCCTGAGATTAAATCTTTTCACGTTGGCTCAGGGGTGAGGAGGTGCCTTGTTGGGGGGGTTCCCTTCAGCTGCCACATTTTTAAACAAAAAGCTCATGAGGAAATCAATTTTAGGGCAGACAATGCAGTTTGGAACACAGAACAAGAACGAGGTTGCTGGAAGGAGAACGTCTGGGAGTAGCACAAGAGGTGCTGAAAGATTTGTTGGCCAAGGTTTTGCTTTGATACAGCTCACTCCACATGGGGAATTACATTTATTAATTCAGATAATCACTTGGAATTTGGTTTTTATCACTCCCTGGGTAAACCCATCAGAAATCAGTCTGGCATCCAGCTGAAGACAAGGGAGCATTGTCCAGCTGGAATTCTTCATCCACATCATGGGATCAATAAAGAGGGTTGCAATTAACTCAAGATAAAGTTGATGAAAAGCCTTCCCCAAACTCACAGGATGTTTTTAATGCAAAGCTGTTGTTGATTATTTTTGTTAAAAGATGGGGACACAGTCAAGCAGCCCAAATCCATATCTCAGGAATTATTTAATGGCAGATATTCCCAGCAGATGCTGAACGCAGCTTTTCCAGAGATAAGGGAAGAAAACTAATCAAAGCAAAGCTTTAAAAATGAGAAAAACAGACCTCCCAAACTCCATTCTCAACATCCTTACCCTGTAACACAACTTCTTAAATCAAAGGAACTGAGACTTTTTTGACAGAATCGACACCATCTGTAAATTCATGGGGGAAAAAAAAAAAAAAAAACCAGCCACTTTCCACCAAAAAAGTTCACATTTGGATTATTTTTCCTTCATGTTAACTTTCAAATAAGCCTTCCTCCTGCATGCAGCCAAAGCCTTTACTCTGACATTGCCTTGAGATGCTCTGGCTGTTAGTAATAATAAGGACAAGTGAGAAATTATTAAAAGAGATTTATTGAAAGTGACTGAATGCTCCAGGGTACCATAGGAGGAGGTTCGATCCTCAGAACAATTTCATACAGCATATTGAGGCTCTTCAGACTTTCAACTTACAAAAAAAAAAAATAATAAAATGGAAAGTTTCTCCTGATTCAGAGCTACTTTGACACAGCTTCAAAGCAGCAGCATCTCAAAGCAGCGTTGAAGGAAAAATGGAAGTATTTTACAATGACAGCTCTAATATCTGAACTCAGCCTAAAAGCTGTCAAATAAATTAATAGTGATCTAGCAGCTCTGGTAGGGAACCTTCTCATGTACAAATGGCCTTGGATTTCAGCCTACTTTTTTAGGACAATGTATTTGTTGGTGAATTTAGGGAATTTTTGTTTGTGCTACTGGTTTGTGGCGCTTGACCACGACAAAGCCACTCAGTAATTGTTGACTGCAATGTGACATGCTAAAAACATTTTAAAAATATGATTATCCAACTTACCTGAGCAGCCTGCCGTAGTGAAAGATTTCAAACTTTTACATGTGTAATAATTAACTTGGGTAAGTTTAAAATCAACTTGAACAAGGGAAAAATTAATTGAAACATTTGGAAAATTACCTCCAAAATCCATTTTACTTCCAAAAGGATAGAAGGAGAAAATCCTTGCAATTACAGCCTGCAGAAAGTGTCTGTTCCTTGGATTCCTGTTCCAGGACTGCCCTGGATTTAATGCAACTATAAATCAGTTCCTGGACTTCGACATCCAATGTGAATTTTGTTATATCAAGAATCTGGGGGCTCTGCAGTGAGAAGATTTTAGGATTATTTGGACATTTTGAACTTTGTTTTTACCTTCCAACTGCATTCCAGTGAGACAGGCCCAGGGAGGCAGATTTCCAAGAGCTCCTGGTGTTCGTTGGGTTCGTGTGGACATTTCCCCAGCAGAGAAAATTCTCCCAGTGCTTTTCACTCAAGTCCCACAGCCCAGAGCTCGCTGAACCTCTCAGGGGAAGCTCAGGAAGGCCACAGCCAGCAATTCATTTTCTTGCACACAAATTTCTCCACACTTGGGGTGCTTCTCCCACGAGCCAGGGTCAGATGGGTTCCTGCAGAGGTGTTGGAGCTCCCAGCCAGACCAGCAGCCCAATAAATCTTCATCTGTCTCTGTGCTCTCCGTTACCTTAAATTTTATGGCTCACACCAGAGAATTTGGTTTGTTGAATTTTAATATTAGAAAAAATTAATTGTTTGAGGATGAAAACATAGAGAACTGGTTTGGCTTTTGGGAAAAACAACCTCCATGCTAATAATTGCTCCCTGAGGGCTGGATTTTCTTTGGACTTTCATGTCCACACTCCTTTAGCTTTAGTTTCACTTACCTTACCCGTTTGACTCTTCCCAAATCCAGAGTTCAGTCCTTGTTTTCCAATAAATCCTGTGGAAATAACACCTTCAAACGGGCTTCAATGAGGCAAGTCTCTTTGGGTTGGGTTTTACCTCAGTTTAAAAAGAAATTATTCCCCAATAATTTACTGGAGTGACTCTGCAAACAATATTAGCTGAAAGAACTGCTCTTTATTATCTTTATAACAACAACACACAGAATTCAGGGTGCCTTAAAGGTCTTTTGGACAGCACGACCCTGTGTTGAAAATAGGATGGGAAACCAATGTTTTGGGACTCTAGGGAGGAAAATTATTTATTTATAAAGCACCTTTTCTTTCTTAAATGACACCGAATCACTCCAGGTCACAGGTGATTAAAGCACAGGAAATGAAGGATGGGATTTAAGAGCTGGAGCTCCTTTACTCAGCAAAGAGTCCCACAGATCACAAAATCACAGTTATTTAGGCTGGAAAAGACCTCGGAAATCATCAAGTCCAACCTCATGAAAGGTCATGGATCAACTGTGTAAATACAGCAGTCCAAAACTGTCAAATCACTGCAAAAGGCACAAAACTGGGTCATTTTTTAGAAATCCTCCCTGAAAGATTTTTTTTTTTTAATATACACTCTGTTTTTCTGTCAAGACAAATAAATAAATAAAAATACTCCATAAATTAATATGTACCAGTGAACATCCTGGGAGCACTGCAGCTCTACCAAGTCTTAACTCACAGCAAAAAGAAATTTGGGTGTCTTATCTAGACCTGCTTGTTATCATTGATCCTGGGAGTGCCAGAACAGCACAGGCAGTGATCTGAAAACGCAGGGGAAAAAAAAGCCCACACAGAACCCGAAGCGCTTTTCAGCTGTATTTGAAAAAGATGCAGACAATGAAGTTTTTTTCCCTTTACCTGGCAAGGGATGATATTTCAACTATTTGATCTGAGGAAAGGAGGCATCTGCTTGAAAATCCAGCAGCCAGCGAGGCTTGTTATACAAGCAAGGTTGTTTTCTTCAGTGGTTTTTGAGAGCAAACTTTCCCCCACGAAGGCTGATGGCAAACGAACTCCGTGCTTTGACGTCTGCTGCACGAGCTGAGTTGGCTAAATTGAATCCCCTTCTGTCTCCTCCAAACTGCCTTGATTTGGGAGCAAATAGGGAAAAGAGGCTTTTCTCTTTCAAAGCTTTCCCAAAGGGAGCCACGACTGACGGGAAACGCGGTTTGCGAGTTAAAGAGGAAACGCGGGAGTGGGGAATTAACACACGGAATTTGGGAGGCGAGTTCTGCTCTGGAAATGTTTCTGTACATATTTCCAGATCAATTTGGAGCTTCCCCAGCCTTTTCTCTGCCTTTCCCCTTTGCTACATAAGAAAAAAGGTGAAATTCAGGGCCACTGCTCATCGACAGCAGATTTGGAGGGGACAGGGGACAGAAAAGTGAGGACATCATGAAGAGGTCTCAGGTGAGAAAGGTTCCCTGCAGAAAAGACAGGACACAAGGAATTCATGCCATCTGCTCACTTTCACAATTCAAGGGGTTTTGTGGTTTTCTAATCTGTTTTAATTGGGTTTTTTTCCCCTTCAAGGACTGCTTAGAGAGATTTGGAGTTCCCATCCCTGGAGGTGTCCAAGGAGTGACTGGACTGGGCAGGGTCACAGGGTTGGGATTGGGCACAGCTTGAATTCGATGATCCTTGAGGGCTTTTCCAACCAAAATCACCCTGAGATTTCCTAGTTTGTCTTTTTCCACTTTTCACCTTTCAGACTTTTGATTCAAATCTGCTCCTATTTCCCTGCCAAAGCATTTTAAGCCTCCGGGAGTTTGGGGGGGTGAAATATTTTTGGTTTATGCTCCCGCAAGAGACTCCACTGTCCCCTTGTTCCTTTTCCAGCCTTGTCTCACAGTTTGAGCTGCACTGCTGTCATCTTCTCTGAGCTACTCTGTCAGGACTTTGGCTCGTTGTTTTTGGCAATCTGAAAGGATTGTGAAGGATTTCCTTCAGCTGGGGCAAGATCTGGAGTCCAGGAATGAGCCCAAGCCAGCTGGGCTGTGTGAAACCTCCAGTGCACATGAGAGTGAATCCCCTCAAGTTGATTTTCCAAGTATTGGAAAATGGGTTTAAATACCAAACAAGGAGCCTGAGATTGTATCAAAAGATCTGTTTTATCCCTTTGGAAATCAATCTATTGCTCAGAGCTGCTATTTAAGCTGATGTTTGCTTTTCAATCCCATCAAGCCACTCCAGGATACTCAGTGTCCTATCATCCTTAATCTGTGGGATTTTCAGAATTCTGGGAGGGAGGATTGGAGGGATGCTCAGAGGGAGAATCTGCTCTGCAAGGGGAGGAATTAATTCCAACAGTTTTACACTGTCTCAGGGATATTCTTCTTTCGTTCAGCATTTTTCATAGAGGAGCAAAGAGGAAAGAAAGAGAAAACAATTTCTATTTCTGCTCCTTGTTTTTCCCATGTGGAATGTGTTTGGAGAATTGTTTCCCTGGGGTGATGCTTCGTTGGATTCTGGTGAGGATTGTTTGAGCCTGGTGGCCAATCCAACCCACCTGGGGCTGAATTCTCACAAAAGGGTCATGAGTTGTGAGTTAGATATGGCAGTTAGAAAAATAGGTTAGTAGTTTTAGTATCTTCCTTTAAATAGTATATTAATGTATTGTAGTATAGTTATAATAAAGAAATTATTCAGCCTTCTGAACTGGAGTCAGACATCACCATTTCTTCCCACCAAGTTCACCTGCATTTACAAAATTACACCTCCGGCCTTTGGCATACATAAGGCAATGTTAAAAAATACAAAATATGAATTATTTTTTTTTTAAAGAGTAATTTGAAGTGTTTGGGAGGGGCAGGCTTTGCACAAAACCTGTCCCAGTATTTTCAACCAGCAGCAACTGAGTCCCAACTCACACCCAGCCCTTTTCGATTTGTGGCGCCTTTTTATGGGCTGACAAAATCCAGAGGCAATTCCAGCTTTTCCATGGGAATTTGGTGTCACAACGTGGATGTTTTGTTCATTCAATGGAGTTTCAGGTGAATTTAAATCAGCCCTGGGCACCCAGGCCAGGCTGGATCAATCCAGCCCTGTTTGTGTCAAAGGCACCAACAGCAGCTTGGAAAGGGCTCAATAAACAACTTCTCTGAAAGACAAAGTCAGCCCTCAAAGGCAAAGTTTTGCAGGCAGTGCCTTAAGAAAGTTGGCCAGGAAAAACTGACTTTATTAATTATTCAGCTCATCTATTTGACTCCCAGTTAAACAGCTCCATGCATTCTCTAAGTAGGCAAAAATCACCTGAAAATGCCTTTTAAATCCTGCTTTTCTGCTCAGGAGTGGGGTGAGCTTGATCAACACCTGAAATATAAAAATATATTTTTGAATTAAAAGAATCCAAATACCAGGAAGTCATCTGCAATAAAAATGGCTTTTCTTATGATAAATGAAATTAAACAGCAAGAAATATGGATTGAGAATCCAAATTAGTTCTTTGTAGAGAAATGGGGTTGGACCAAACAAATTTATCAGTGTTTCCAGTCAAATGACATTCAGATTTTTATATGAACAATGTTTGCTTAGCAGGCTGAGATATATTTTACCCAAAATGAATGTAATTAATCCAAATTTAAGTAATTTCTGTTACAAACACTCACCCACCACCAGTTCTTTTTATTCAGTTTTATTCCTTTCAATCCCTCCCTGTGCTCATCTTCCAGCTCTCACTATCCCCTTGCGTTGCTTCCCATAACGTTTTTATCCACTAAACCAATTTTATACATATGAAAACATTTAAATAACACTCTAATTTTCAATTTCAGCCAAATTTTGCTGTCCCTGTCCCCTTTGCTGAATCAAATCCCTGCCCTCCAGGTGTGCATCCCACCTTCCATCTGCACCAGCTTCTCCAACAGAGCCCCAGACATGGATTTGTTCCCTGTTCAGACACTCCACGATCATCAAACAGAGCAGCCACCTTCTATCGACAGAAAATCTCCACTTGCAACTAAGAATGTCAATTATTCAATATTTCAGGATTCTGTCTTAAGCTCTGCCAGAAGTGTTACTTCCACAAGTGACAGAATCTGGCTTCTCCCCAGCTCCACAAGAGGCAAACACCAAAGGCCACTTTTTGCTGATGCAGTTGGAAGCATTTGGAGCATAATTAAAAAGCCAAAAGTATTTCAGAAAGTTGGAAGAAAAGGTAAGGAGGGTAAAAGCAATTCAAAAATACTAATCTGGGAGGGGGGTGGGGGGAACGCAGTGCTCTATATTCCAATTTTTTAAATTCTAGTTTTACCAATAATACAGTTCCTCTCCTCAGACACTCTCTGGGCATGGATGATCCTGAACAAGGGTTATGGGAATCAGGTGGCTGCTCTCATCCCAAGGATTTTACACAATCTGGGGTGTCTCTCATGTTTTATTGGAAGAGACAAGGAGAGTTTATGTGCTGGGCTAACACTGCACAGGAATTTCCAGTGAGGAGTCTCAGCTCTCCTGCCTGGGAGAGCATCTCTGGTCTGCCCTGGATCTGGAAAATTTGCTCAGCTAACCTGGAATGGAAAGCAGCACTTCTGGAAATGCTGTTCAGTGCATTTGAGGCCTTTTCTCTTGGTCTTTTCCTGCTTTTCTGTGGAGAGGTGCAATATTCCTTTTCAAATGATTACTAAAAAATCCTGCTTTTAAGAATTCAGTTCTTTAACTGATGCTGGAGATTATCCACAGAAAATCTTAGCCTGACTTTTTAGATCATTTTTTTGAAGCAGGAAAGTTGAGAGTTGAGCTGCTTTTTGGTGCCATCAGCACCAATCTCACTGTGCCATAACTGCACCTCACTTTCCCCAAGAGGTGCATGGAACAAAACAAACACAAAAAACCACCCCAAAATAAACCAGAAACAATCCAAAAGCAGAATATTGAAAGCTGGACTCTAAGTGTTGTTTGGGAACTGGTACAAAACTGCACAGCACTGATTTGGGAAGCCACAAAAGGCTTGGACACCTTTAGAAAGAGTATAGGGAAGAGCTTCTCCAATCCCTGCAGAAGCAGCCAGCCAGGAGACAGCCAAGATCTGATTTATCTGAACCCCAAACAATCCTATTTTCTGCCAAAGGAAATAGGCAGAAAGGAATCAAGCAGGAGCAGGAGGATTGCTGGCTCTGCTCAGAAAACTCCTCCTTGGCACCCTTGGCACCACCCCTCCACCATTCCTTCCATCGCAGTGGGAATTCCCTGCCTCCTGCTGCATCCCTTGGAACACCTGGAGATGTCCACCAGAGCCACTGCCACCTTCAGAGAGGACAAGCAGGTCTCAGGGGCTTTGGAGGGGAAGTTTGGGCAGCTGTGCTCACCAAAAGCAGCATTTCCGTGAGCAGCAGCATGCAAAGATTTGTCACTAAAAGCCATCATTTCACCCAAAGGTGACACTGAGTGACTTCAGAGCTGGAATCTGATATAACAAATTCAGGCTGTCAGCTTCCTTTGATTCCGGCGTTAACTAAAAGAAAAATAAATTATAATCGATTACCCCTTCAATATTTTTAGGAAACCTGGGAATTCTCTGCATTTGACAGAAGGTGACTGCAGTACCTCAAACTCCTTTTGCATCAGCTGCAAGGATTTATGATTTTCCCTGGCAACGCTGAATTGTTTGAAGGTATCTTTTATTTTGGGAACTTCAGGCACCTGTCAGACATTGATTCAGGAGGGCTGGCACCAGTTCCACCTCGGAGAAAAGCGCTGCTGTCCCTTTTTCAGGTGAGCCATGGACACTTTAAGTGCTTTGCTTGAGGCCAGGAGTGAGTCACTGGGAGAAGCAGAACATCTCTCACGCCGCTGCCAACACCAGCTCATGAAAATAATGGCAATAATTCATGGCAACCTCAGAATTTATGGCAGAATTTAAGGAGTTTGTGGTCTGAGCCCATTGATTAAGAATCCTTCAGCTATAATTGATGTGGTTAATGTTCACAGCCATTCTCACGTGACTACTTGGGAACGAACTCCACAAATTAATTCTTTTTAATGCTAAAATAACCAGATTTCCCCAAGAGACACAAGTGCTGGATTCATCAAAAACAACCGAATTGCCACAAAAAATCCACTAAGACCCAAGCCACAGTTTGGGACACCACACCAGCCATTTTCCATCCCTAAAAAGGAAATTGTAAACAGGAAATTTACTCACAAGAGGGAACAAGGGCCAGGACTTTTCCAGGGGACTTTACCAAGCCGGAATTTGTTTTTTGGTTCTCCTAAATGAAAATTTACAATGTACAGCTGCCATTTGTAGGACAGAGCTGTTTATGGATCATTTCCTAATATTTTGTGTGTTCTCCTCTCCTTTCAGCTATAAAAAGGAAATTGTTGGTTATGATTCATTGGTCAGACCAATGCAAATGTTGCCCTTTAAATATGACGTGATTAATTTAATAGTTTACTTTCTGCTGAAGGAAATTATCCCCTGGATAGAAACAAATAATCCAATTCCTGAGGAGTTTCACATTGTTTTTACAACACTTCCAACAATGGTATAAACAACTCAGAAGTCTCTCAGAAATGTTTTGAGTGGTAATTGCCATATGTCACTATTAAAAACTATCCTAATTCTTGCTCAATTACAATAAAATGAAATATTTCCATGGAAATAACACCGGAGTGTTTACCTGGTGGTTTCCCAGCCTTCGGATGGTGCGATTCCCAGAGTGACTGGGTTTTTAAATGGTTTTAGAAAGGGGAGGCTGAAATATGCAAATAAGTCCAAGGCACAGAAAGCAGCTCAATTAATTCTCAGGAGGTGCTGAATGGGAGGATTTTGAATAGAACGTGGTTGTGGGGGGGAGAAAAAAACCCCAGCATTGCCCAAATCCATCAATCTTCTCACAAGACCAAAACAGTCTGTTGTAGCACTCCATATTCATCATATTTTTGGGGACAAGCAACTCTTTTTGTTCATTGAGAGGTATGAAATGCCTCGACTGCTGAGCAGGCCTTTGTGATGTTCCCAGGGCAAGGATGGCAATTTTTTACATGGAATTGCAATGTTGGAGACACTTGGAGCGTGCAATTAGCCACGGCACTCTGCAATTTGGCTGTCAGCAGGGAGGAGGAGATTCCTCCTCCAAATCCCTCAGGATTTTCCTGCAATGCCATGAAAATGTCACCGCGTGCTGGTGTTGCAGGTGCCTGATGTGACAAATTCCTGTCCTCACAGCCCACCTGCAACTCCGTTTTGGGGCTGGGGAAAGGCTGGAATTTTCCCAAGGTGGCTCCAACTAAACCAAATCCGCTTCAAAAACCACACTGGAGGTGACCAACTACGCCTAAAGCACTTCAGACAATTTATTTGGACAAGGAAGGGCTGGGTGGGGTTTAATCCATACCAAGGGCAACACCAAGTGTCACAGTCAGTTCTCCAGGGCCAGACCTGCAGAAGACACCACGGACACCCCCATAAAGTCATACCAGCCACCCCTTTGGCCAAGATCCCAAGTTCTGCAGGTGATCCCCCACGTGGCTGGACAGAACACCAGGCTCACTCAGCCCTTTGCCATGGAAAACTCCAGGAAAAGCCCAAAAAGTGCTGGAGGTGGTGGGTCTGTCTCTGAAGTTGAAGGAATCTCTGCAGGAAGACCTGGATTGGCAACATGCCATGAGCCCACAATCCCTGGAAGTCCAAAGAGAGGCCCAGTAACAAATTCCCATCCCAGGGAGATTCAGACTGAGCACATCCATCTTTAATGAGGAGGACACAGGAACATCCTCTTGGATTTCTCAGCTTGGGCTGCTGCTTTTTATTTCAAGCAAGCTCCATTTAAATCTTTTGAAGAGTAGGAACAGGTACGGCAGCAGCCTAAAAAAAAAATCAAAAATCAGTGGGATTTGATTCCTCAGCCTGTGATAGGAGGTTAAAAACCCAAACCTGACTGTCCTTGTTCACATCTCCTTCTGGAAAAGCTGAGGAAGAAATGACAAAGGAGGAAAGTGCCAGAGCCTGGACTCATCTCAGTGCTGGAGGTCAAACATCTCAACACTGTCACGTTCATCCAGACCCAGCCTGAGCTGTCCCCAGGGGCTCCAACATATGGAAGTGCTAGAGAAGGTCCCTGGGCCCGAAAAGGAGGTCACATCAATATTTCAGACCACATTTAAGCACAAATCCTTCCAGAGAGTTTCCAGCACACTTCTCTGCGTACCTGGAAATCTGCTAAACTGCTTTCTTCCCCAGGCACATGTGGGGCTGTGTCCAGCTGTGCTCTGCAGCTGCCAACATCTGCCTGGAGCTCTCCCACCTGCCTGGGCCAGCTGTGACCACACGTTCTCTCACCAGGCTGATGATGAATGACACTGAGGAATGTTCTGTGGAGGAAATCAGTGACCATCTGGCAGCACAAGGGGACAGAGCCTCCAGCTGTGCCAGGAGTGGTTCAGGATGAAGATCAGGAGGAATTTCCACATGGAAAGGGTGGTCAGGCTTTGGAAGGAGCTGCCCAGGGAGGTTTGGAGTGCTCATCCCTGGAGGTGCCCAAGGAATTCCTGGACGTGGCACTCAGAGCTCTGGACTGGGGACAAGGTGGGAATCAGGCACAATGGTATTGGAAAGCTTTTCCGACCTTAATGACTCTACAATTAAGCTAAAAAATTAAAGCAGCTGAATTTCTTACTGGAAATTATTTGCCCTTTCCCAACCACCTGAGCCCAAAGCTGTCCCCTTTTATCAACACTACAGCACAGCAGGGGAGCACAGCTCGTAGGGAGATCTGGAATCAGCTCTGCAATTTTCTCCAACAATTATGGAAATTGGCCATTTCCATAGATTTTAAACTTCTCAGCAATTCCCTGAAGATCTTCCCAAGAAATAAACCCTTTTATATGATCAATTCATCCAGCACAAACTAGAAATATAGATCTGTATTACACACATCTCCTGGTCCAGGCAGCTTTCCAAAATACCTTTGCCATGAATTTCAACTAATTAAGTCATTTCCAAGGTACAATATTGCCTGGAAGAAGAAGTTAATGAAATGAGTATATGATCCTTTAGCTAAGCTTCATAGTTTAGGAAAGAATTTGAACCTGTCATCAGGTCAGTCTGAAATTATTCATGTTTAAGGCTAAAATGATTCTGAATTAGCCTTAAGTTAATAATATGCTTGATAAAGGTTTTCATGGAAAGAATCCCTAGGAAAACTCCTGTGGAATTTTTAGTTTAGCTTTTTTTATGATGGAATTTCCCAGAGGAAAGACAAGCCATTCAAACAGTGCCTTTGATCTGCTAAATTTCATATAAAAATTTGTCATTAGCACTCAAAAAATTAATCTTTCTGCATCCAGAGTGATTTAAGCCATGCATGCTTATGAGATGTACATCTCCACACTATATATGATAAAAAGTGAATTTGATCAACTCCACTCATCCTTCAGCAGCTCTGATCACTTCTGAAGGTACTTTGCCCTCACCAGTTCGTTTTCATCTGAACTATTTCTTATAATCCCCATCTTTGTGCTTCCAGCAGCTGCAGAAGAACAAAGCCCCGCTCAAGAAACATTTCCTTGCAGGACATGTAATTATTAAATTGGGTTCTAATTACAGATCAGAAATTACAGACACTTCTTTAGCAAGAAAATACCCAGAATGCCATAGAGAAATTCAATGCCTATTTTGAAGTTAAACTGAGACCATTTTGATTTTAAAAAGAGAAAAAAGAAGATATTTTGGGCCCAACTCATGCCTCCTGTATGAATTACATATGATGATATTTCAGATGCTGCTAGGCATTGTTGTACACAAATATTACTTCCTATTAAAATATCTAAAAACATATGTCACTTCTGTGTGGCAGCAGCAGCAGAAGAGCCGTGCAGTCGGCATTTTCTTTGGGAAGAGAAAGGAAAGGTGCCTCTGGATATGTTCTTTCTATAGAAAGACAGACATCAGCGTGCAGCCAAGGCCCTCCAGGAAAGCCTGAGCTCCAAGAGGAGCACTCAGCTCCCAAAAAGCAACTGGGAGCCAAGGGAAGATTAAAGAGATTACAGCAACCAGCAAACTCTTGGTGCTGGCTCCAGCTGAACCTCAGCTCCTCAGCAGGGCCTGTGCAGCGCCCAGAAACTGAGGGCACAGACACCAAAATGCAAAATTCAGCACTGTTTGAGCACAGCCAAGGTTGGTGGCTGGTAAGCAGAGGCAATGTGGAGGTACAAATTTGAGGTTTGGCTCCAGACACCCTCGCAGGGAGCTCAGAGCTCAGCAGGAGCAAGGGGAAGGACGGGGGAACACCCACACCCCACAGGTGGCCACCCCACAGGAAAAGTCCATCCCAAGTGATCCCAGCAAAGAGAAAGCACCCAAAACCCAGCTGGTGCAGCCAAGTGACACAAAGCAGAGCTGGGTCTTCCCCCATGGCCAAGGACGTCACCCTCAGGGTGTCACAGAGGGCCTGGGCCATGGCTGGGGTCCCCAGAGTGGAGCATTCCCAGCTGCACCAGTCCCCCGGGTGGGTGAGAGGAGCTTCCACATGGTCCTGGCATCCCAGGAGAGGGATGAGCCCACAGGTTGTCACAGCTGCCACCTCCCCACTCCAGCAGGGCCACCCCAGAGCACGCGGCACAGGGTTGTGTCCAAATGGGATGCCTCAGGTTTAGCTTTTCTATTTTTCTGATTCTGTGCTGCTTTAGTGTGCAATTCTGAGCTTCACATCATGGGATGGTGAGCTCTCCTCACAGAGCAGAGACAAAACAATTCCTGCTCCAGCTGGGCACCAAGGACAAATGATCCAAACCTCAGCCCAGGAGCACAAACAGCGTGGGCTGGAGAGAGAAAAACAAGCAGGGTGGGACTGATGGGCTGGAGCTGGAATGGGACAATGAACTCCAAGGTGCCAATGGAGCAGAACTGATCCCAGGGAGAGCCCCGGGAGCGCTCGTGCATTTTGGGACCATTTTGGGTCATTTGGGTGCAGCCCTGGCTGGGCTCTGGTGCTGCCCAGGGTGGATCCATGGAGGAGATCCTTGAATAAATCCCTGCTTTATTCTGCCCAGCCTCTGTTCTAGCTCAGCCTGCTCAAGAGGGGTCTGGACTATCCCAGTGAGGGACACTCCACACCCCCTCTGTGCCTGTCACCCCCACAGTAAAGATGATTTTTCTCGTGTTCTGGTGGAACTCCCTGTGCACCCTTTTCTGCCCATTGCCTCTCCTCCCACTGCTGGGCTCCACAGACCAGAGCCTGGCTCTGGGCTAAGGACATTTTTGGGATCTGTTTTTCCCATCCAGCACAAGGAGAGTGGCTGTGGAAGCACCTTCCTGTGAAATGAAGGGAGGGAGAGGATCCAGCCCATCTGATCTACCTCATCAGGCTCTGTCTGGGGTGGCTGGAGAAGGAAATGGGGTCAAAGCTGGCTCCAGCAGACACTGCCCAGCATCCCACAGCCCCTGACGACAGAAATGTGTGAGAGCCAGAGTTGCAGTTAACAAGATTTTGCTGCCATCTTCTGATGAAAAGACATCACATGGGGAGAAATTCAGCTACTGGGCAGCACGTGTGCCCTGGGATGATCCCGTGGGAAACCTGGCTCCTTTGGCTCCCAGCAGCTTCCTGGGATAAAAATAATTTATCATTGGGATAAATTAATTAAATTCCTGCTCCAAACTTCAGAAAACAACCCTGTGTTTACTGTAGTACCTCCATCAGTACTCAGCAGTTAAACATCATCATATTGAGTTTAATAGCAAATATTTTATCATCCAAAACTCCTCCATGCTTCAATTTCCAAAAAATTAAAGGTTACATCAAAATTAGAGCCCTAAATCAGAGGTACAAATGAATTTACTTCAAACAGTTAATGGATTTTCTTCAATTTTACTTTGTTCTCTAAAAATGGGTTAAATATTTCAGTCTCACGCTTCATGGATTATTTTCACATTGGTAGTTCTTGAAAATTAAAAAAAAAAAGGACTTTATATAACATGCAGAAAAATCAACCTAGCATTAAAATAAACTTCTTCTGAGGATAATTATGAACAGCCTACTTCAAGCCCTTCTCCCTTCTCAAAAGTACCACACACAACTTCAGCTAAAACACACAAACCAGTGAAACTAGAGCAAGAACAGTTCCTTACAGTGCCTTGAGCTGCAAAGTTTTTGCAGTGACTCAGAATTTGGGTTTTTCTCTTCCACAATGAAAATCAATCCATGCATTTCTGTTCTAGTGCTGCTTAATTTATATTAATTGCAGAAGAGCTAAAATACTCCTTTGAAAGCAGCTCTCTTCTGCTCAGTAGAAATAAAAACACTTCAAAATATGGAATTGAGCCACTGAGGGGCTTTTCTACCCTCCTGGAATCACAGAATGGTTTGGGTTGGAAGGACCTCAAAGCCCACCCAGTGCCACCCCTGCCATGGCAGGGACACCTCCCACTACCCCAGTGCTCCAAGCCCAATGTCCAGCCTGGCCTTGGGCACTGCCAGGGATGCAGGGGCAGCCCCAGCTGCTCTGGGAATTCCATTCCAGCCAGGAATTCCCAATTCCCAATCTCCCACCCATCCCTGCCCTCTGGCAGTGGGAGCCATTCCCTGTGTCCTGTCCCTCCATCCCTTGTCCCCAGTTCCTCTCCAGCTCTCTCATCTTCCTCCACTTCACTGCATGAATTCCCTTGTAGGTACTCCAAAATTCTTAATATTGCGCCTAAATATGTGATTAAACAGTAACATTAAAAAAATAATCCATTTGCATTCTTTTTTTTCTTCACTTAACTAGTGGCCACCTACATTTACCACAGGAGCCAACACTGGACAGAGCTGGGGAAAATTCTCTAATTTGGAAGAGAGTTATTACACCTCAGTTATAAATTTGGGCAGGAGAAAAGCTCTCGCCCAGCCCCATTTCCTGCCAGTCTTTGGAGAGGAGCAGTGCAAGGTGTGTGAGTGTCAGATTGAATCAATCCACGATGTTCCTTGGAAGTTGGCACAAATTCCAGGTGTACTTGAGTCCCACACTTTGTGCCTACCAAGAAGACATCCAGTTTGTCCTGATTTCCTCACCAGATCCTCTCTAGAATGGATACAGGATTTATCCCGAGCTTGGATAACCCCTCATGGAATAAATCCCCAATTTCTCTTCAGCAATGAGCTCCACAGCAATGAGCTGCACAACATCAGACTAAATTTAAATTATGGCAATAATCAGAAATCCATAATATCCCATGATTATTGCCGAGCTTTGTTTACTTCTACAAACCTAATGCCATCTGATTAAATTTCACCATGTTTACACATCACACCCCAGAGTTCCTCAAACAGCAGAAAATGAGATTGACTCTTCAACAGAAAGTGATAATGGGATGCAAATCCATCCATTCCCAATGTAGCAGATTGCATTGTTTGTCATGGATGTGGATCTCCAACACTGGCACCAAACACGTCCCCAACTGGCTCACAGCTCATCCAAAGTGCTTCCATTTAATATATTTATCCTCATGCATAATTGATTGAGATTTCTTGCATAATTGTGCCTTTTTTTATGAGTCGAATGGTTTTAGTTCATCAGTTGGGAATGGTGTGGGGATTTAGGCAGGAAAAGTCACGACCACACAGACACGGAATTGACTGCCAAAAGAAATCCGTGTTCAGCAGAAGGGATTTGCTTTCCATGAATTATGTTCACTCTTAACCAATCTGCTGAGAAAGGTCACATCCAGAACATGAATTTTAAAAATAAAATATTTCTATTGAACTTCTCCCTTCCTGCTGCCTTTCAGGAGCACAAATAATCAACAACACCAAAGTGTTCTCCTTAGGGACCATTCCCCTTGTCCTTGATCAAACTACTCTTACGCTGAGTTTTCCATCACAGGGTGTTTCAATCTCTGCCTGTGCTGTCTTAAAGCACACAAAAACTTCTGTCTAAGCTTCCAAAGAAGCCTAAATGGAGATTCACTGAATAATACAAAGTTGATCAAATCCCTTGCACTGAACAAATGAGAAGCAGAAATGTTTGCTTCATTTTCTGGAGTAAAGCATGGAAAGGAGTCTGTTGTGCTGAGAAAGGCCCAATCCAACAGCTCTGTCCCTAAACCCTCCCTTTTCCTGTGATGCCTTCAGAGGTAGAGACCAATCCTGGCAGAAACTCCATGACACCCAAATCCCTCCCTATTTAGGGTTCCTGCAGTCTTAAATCATCCTAAACACATATTATGACAAATTAGGACTCCTCTAACAGTGCTGAACTATACCCAACACAACAATATATCTCCTAAATTCACAATTGACTACTAGAGCCTTCCAGGTCCTCAAAATCCATTTTAATAACCTATTTCCCCCTTTTTTTTTTTTTCCCTAAGTTCAGAAATCTGAAAAATTTCCTAAAATTTCACTGCGTTTCCTAAAATTGCAGTGATACTATCACAGTGATAATACCAGAGTGAAGGAAAAAAAAAAGGGACAAAATAAACAGCAGCCAGTGGCTAAAGCAGAATTTTTCAAGGCCATTCAATGCTGGGTTGTAGAATTATCCCCTCGCACAGAGGATTTATAATTTCAGTCACAAATATAGGTAATTATGTCTATAAAGAACACTGAGCCTATTGAAAGTTTAGAAGACCATAGAAAAATGGCAAACCTGGGGAGAAATCGCCTTGGTGACTCACAGAAATGTGTGTATTTGTAAACACCATGTTCAGAGGTTCCCAGAATGTTCTTATTTGCCCAATTTCCTCTCCATTTTCCTGTTATCCATGAGGATCATCACATCCCATTCATTGAGTCAGGCAATGCCAACCTTCCTGATGTTTTCAGTTCACCTGATGTATATTTTGCTGAAGTTTTGAGCACCAAAATAGCTTTTTTACATATTTTTAAAAAAATTATTAATGCATAGGAAATGTAATAATCTTCTAATAGCACAGTTAATTACTGAAATTTTTTCCTATTAGTGAAATGTCATTAATGCCTCCTAACAACGAGCTCAGACAAATATTAGGAGACATTTTTAGATGTCCTGTCCAGAATGTTGTGAGGATAATGATAAATAGACATTCTCAAGTGTGGAAAAGATAAAAATCTCTTAGTCCTTACTGTTCAGTCCTTAACTATAAGGAGAAAACAAACTCCTAATGGATTTTGACAGATAATGAAGTTGCAGGGATGAAAAAAACAAAGTGTGCTGGTTGTCTTTGATGTATTGTTTCTTGAGGTGGTACCACAGTCTAATTTTGCTGCTAAAATTCCTCCCTGATAAATCACTCGATCATGACATTTAAATGAAGGCAAAAAGAAGAGGCTTAAAATTAAGAAGTCTTTATGAATATGTTGTTGCTGTGGATAAATGGATTTATAGCAACAGCACAAAGATCAATAATTCTATTAAAATGGAAAAGTGGTTTTCTCCTTCACCCCACAGCCAGTGGGCTGCAGGTTACTGTGAAAATACAGAAATGGGATAAATTGATAAAACAACAGAATTAGGGCACTAAAAGTGGGAGTATTTGGGGTTAGGATACTTTTAATGAGTGCTGCAGTTACTTCTTAGAGTAGCAGCAATCCAGATAAAATAAAGTTGGGGCTTTGTTGTCTGATGTTAAATCAATTCCCAAAAACAGGAATGAAAATGAAAGCAGCTCCTCCACGGAGCTGCTTTGAGCCAGAGCAGCCAAAATCCATGGGATGAAGGTTTGGAACTGTGCCACAGCCCAGCTCCCCACACCACAAACCACCTCCAAACAATCCATGAGCACAGAAAAAAATTTGTGTTCCCTGCTGTGAGGAGCCACTGGAGTGACACATCCCCAAAACCACTGGGGGAAACAGGAATTAAAGTGACAGAATTGAAATCCTGATCCAGGACAGTCCATAAATAAATTTCCCCTGAGTACAAAGGAGCCCATTCCTTTCCGTGAGGTCACCCAGGTGTTGAATAATCAGATATTTAATCCTTGCAGAAGGGATGTGAAAGCCTCCAGGACAAACAGGAGCTCTGAGGGAACTCTGCACCCACATGAACACGATATTTATCTGAACCTGATGCCTTGAGAAGCTCAGTCACACATAAATAATCAGAGCCAGGGCAGTGTTGAGATGAGATAACAGCACAGAGCTGCTAGAAAAATACTTTGAGCAACAATTTTCTTCATTTGCCCTGCTGATAAGTTCTCTGGGCAGCAACTTTCTCAATTTTTCCTGCAATCAAGCACATCAGTTTCCTTTCTATTTAAATTTTTTGATATTGAAAAGGAGATTCTTTTGTATTATTTAAGCCCTCAGACTAACCCTGGCTTTCAGAGAAGTCTGATTTTTGTGTCTGAAGCTCCCAGCCCCATCCACTTGTGCCACCAGTGGAAATGTGAAAGGGAAAGTTCAGCTGCTGACGATCCAAATTAAAATGGTTCCCTCCAATTGAAAGGATGTGGAATTTGCTCCTAGATTGAGTTTGACACTGTATCACTAAAGTGAATATAATTCACTGTGATCTCCTTCCCATTTAGAACCAATGGCCCATTCATGTGTAAATGCACAGTTAAAGGGGGAAAAAAAGTACAGCAAAGACAGATCATAATGTCATCTGTATCCAAGCAATCATTTCCATTGTGGTCCTGGGATAAAAGGAGAGGTAAATATTAAACAGAAAAAGGATTGTGGTTTTACAGGCATTCAGGAATCTCCATTTTAGAACAAAATCCAGTCACTCGCTGTATTTCTATTTAAGTCTACAGACACGGGAATTAAATTCTGTTTAATACTGAATCCCACCTACTCTGCAGCCAGAAATTAAACATCCCAGCAGGCCATAATCCTGGATAATTTCCCACAAAAAGATCCCAGAGCAGGAACCCTTGGATGGGAGTGTGACCAACACAGTGAAACAGCATCCTCAGCTGTGGATTCCAGGTGTGGTCTGAACACCAGAGCATGGAAAATGCTTGAAAGACATTTCCTTATCTGTTCACTAAGCCAGAAGCCAAGCCTAGGGTTAAGTGAGTCCTACAGCACTGAGGGAATAAGGAGTGACTGATACAAAAAGTAATTTTAGAATGATAAAGTAGGAAAATAATGAAGGCCAGTCCTCAAATAAAATAATCATCAGGGCACAAATAACGAGAAATGCCATCCAAGAGACAAAGGCAGAAGCCTCCCCTCTGCCATGATTTTGGTGTAAAAGCACTGATTTGGTTGCAGACCCAGGTCCAAAGGTTTTTAGACATCACAATTTCAACCCTCAGTGCTCCTGGGTGTGAACTCTGTGGCTCTTCCTGCAGTGCAAAACCTTCCACAGTGCTGCACTGGTTTGAAAAGTCAAATATAAATAAATAAACAAGCATAAGAATCATTAAAATGGGCTGTAAATAATCTTTCCCTTTCTTCGGTAGTATTTAGGTGAGGGCTGAAGAGTTTTATCCTGCAAGTCCTTCCCAAAATGAGGAACTCGGGAAGGGACTGGGTAAAAAATTCCATAGGATTTTTTACTGGGGAAAAAATACCTCAGTCCGAGCTCATTAGTTTCTAATCTCTCCTTCCCTGCCACCATTTCTAATCTAGATCTGATTTTATGGAAAACACTGCACTCTCTAAAGGGTCCAAATTGTGGGAATTCACTGCTGGAGGGTTTTGTTCCTGTCCAGCCCTGCCTGGCTCCCACTGCTGCTCGCTTTGGTACAGTTGTAGATGATTACAAGAGTCATTAAGCAGCATAAAATCATGCATGCTGGCTAATTAATGTGGAATTGATTCTCCTTTTAGTTTCATTTTTTTATGCCTGTTGAATCCACTCCAGTGGAATCAATAAAGGCAAGCTCAGTAAAGACTGTAGTAAAACTGATGTAAGTGAAGGACATCGGGTTGGAGTTTAATGAGCTATAAAATCCAAAGAAACAAAGAGAAAATCAAACTTCCAGCTCCATCCCTGTATTTATTGTAATTGTACGTGATCGGGATTTTGGGAAATTTCCCTCAATATCAGAGTCCCAAGTGATGCACTGGAGACTCAGTGGAGGAGAAATGAAAGCTCTCAGACTAATGTAAAAGGGGATGAAAACCCCAAAAATCCAAGCTGAGACTGTGGAAGTTTCCTTTCATTACTTCCACCACAAACCCTCTCCAGATTGACAAAGAATCTTCCCAAGGTTTCCTTCCATTTGCCAGGGGCTGCTATTTTCATCTCCCTTCACTGCTCACCTTCAGTGCTCAGCCCAGTCTCTGTCCTCACAGATCTCAAGTCTAAGCTGGGAAGTTCTACCCCAATTTAAACCACAGAAAATTTAAAAATAAAAACTTCCCCTCTGCAGCCCGCTATTAAAACTCGAGACAACAAGCATTTCTTTGGTTTCCGTTCTCCCTCATCCCACACTGCCCCTCTCAGAGCAGAGACTGCCAAATTTTGGTTAAACACGACCTTTTCAGCCACGCCAGGAGTGTCACCGTGCTGTGACACATGAAGTGGGGCTGTCATGTCACATTATGGGATGTGACACAACACAATTTGATGGGCAAGCCTGATCTGACACTGATATCTCAGGTTTGAGCTTTTCTATTTTTCACATTCTGAGCTGCTTCAGTGTGTGGGTCTGAGCTTCACATTATGGGATGGTGAGCTCTCCTCACAGAGCAGAGACAAAACAATTCCTGCTCCAGCTGGGCACCAAGGACAAATGATCCAAACCTCAGCCCAGGAGCACAAACAGCGTGGGCTGGAGAGAGAAAAACAAGCAGGGTGGGACTGATGGGCTGGAGCTGGAATGGGACAATGAACTCCAAGGTGCCAATGGAGCAGAACTGATCCCAGGGAGAGCCCCGGGAGCGCTCGTGCATTTTGGGACCATTTTGGGTCATCTTGGGTTCATTTTGGGACCATTTTGGGTCATTTGGGTGCAGCCCTGGCTGGGCTCTGGTGCTGCCCAAGGTGGATCCATGGAGGAGATCCTTGAATAAATCCCTGCTTTGTTCTGGGACCCTGCCCAGCCTGCACCAGGCATCACCATCACAACTCCCAGAGATTTGTGTTTACCCAACCACGAGCTCATGTCCCCCTCTCTGTGAGAGATACTAAATATTTGCTATTTATCAACTTCTTTTTTAGCTGTAGATTCAGCCCTTGACCTTTCAGGGCTGGTTGGAAATGAGCAGTGCCAGATTTGCCTGCTGTGAATGTTTTGACAACAGTTTTGCTGATGAGAGGATCAAGTTGTTGCCATGCTCAAAACCAACCTGCTCTGTACAAAAAAAAAAAATAAAAAAAAAGAAGAGTTTGCTTCAAAACTAGTTGCATTTTACAGCCTTAATTATAATAGAGCTGGATAGAGCACAACTTTCATTCCCATTCCTTCACAATTTTGTAAAACCAAATTAGAAAAATGAAAGCACTTCAGAAATTGTTGATTCCTCACAGAAAATAAATAAATAGTCAAATTTCTAAAAGCTGTGCTTAAGTTTTTTGCCCTCTGAGGCTTCTTCTGTGGATATTTCATGGCAGCTTTGGCTCAGATTCCCATCAAAAGTTAGCTCCAGCAATTAGGCAGAAATAGAGGAATATTTCTGTCAGACACATTCCATGATAACCACAGCAACACATCCAGGCAGCCTCTCCTCAGGGCACATCTATTTTTTAAATGGAAATACACCCAGAATGAGCTGGATTTTCTTCAGCCTCCCAGCCCAGAGAAGGTGCAGGAAGGGTTTTTTTTTTAATCCAGCTTTACTCATCTATTACAGCTCCATAAACTGCATTTTTCCTGAAGAGTCATCTGGAATTTACCAAAGGCCAAAGATGGAGACTGGGTAATTTGTCTAAAGAGGTTTTTTATTTATTCTCCCCCTTTTTATGTTTAATACAAATTATCCAATGCAAATCTCTCCAAATCACACAGGAGATGTTTAAGAATCAATTTTTCCCTCATCCCTGGTAATCAATGGGATTATTTTACCTTTGATATCCATTTTGTCAGGGAGGTTTGAACCAGATTCCTGCTTATTCTTTCAGAAAAATCACATGGATTCATCCCACTGGAACATCTGCAGGGATCTTGGGATGGCCCCAACCATTCATCCCAACCGAATCTGGCTGCGTGATTCCTCTTGGCATGCTCCGGGTGGTGCCAGGCTCAGGGAGATGAATCCCAAGGGATTTGGGCTCACCTGCAGCTCCGGCACGTGCTGAGGGGAGAACAGACTGAGCAGGAACCAGGAAACTGCCCAGCGAGGGCTCCTGGAATTGCAGAATATCCTGGAATTGCAGAATATCCTGGAATTGCAGAATGTCCTGGATTTGAAGGGATCCATATGCATCATTGAGTCCAACTCCTGACCCTGCCCAGGAGACTGAGGTGGGAGCGAGGGTTGGAAATTGGGGTGGGGCTGCTCTTCACTGCAGGCACCAAACTCAGAAAAAACAGGTTTTCCCTGGAAAATCCTAAGGAATCTGAGTTTTGTTCAAGAATCTCCAACAGAGTCCAGAGCCACTCACAACACATCCACTCCCTTCACAGCCTTCCTGTCTCTGGCCTCTTTATGTCTGATTAATTCGATTTACACGGACTTGCATTGGTTAGGCAAAAAGGTGTGAGCTGAATAAATATAATAAAAAACATATAATAATGATAAATGTAATAATTAACAAAAACATAGTGATAAATAATAAAACCATAGTGATAAATACAATAAAATATAGTGATAAATATAATAAAATATAGTGATAAATACAAAAAAGTATAGTGATAAATATAATAAAGTATAGTGATAAATATAATAAAACATAATGATCAATATAATGAAATATAGTGATCAATATAACAATGAAAATAATAATGGAAAATATCATAATGATACATATAATATTATAATGATAAATAAAACTATAAATAAATATAATGATAAATATAATGAAAATTTTAATCACAACCCTGCACTCAGCAGGTCAAGCACCATGTACCAAGCTTATCCCTGCCAGTAAATTAAAATTAAGTAGCAACCATTTGGTGAGAGATTTAGATTAAACATTGGCAATCAGGAATTGTTCCCTGTGAGGGTGGGCAGGCCCTGGCACAGGGTGCCCAGAGCAGCTGTGGATCCCTGGAAGTGCCCAGGCCAGGCTGGAGCAGCCTGGGACAGTGGGAAGTGTGGAATTTGATGAGTTGTAAAGGTCTTTACCAATCCAAACCTTTTGGATTTTATGGAAATGGTCTCACTCAGTCAGCGGAGACCAGGAGAAATGAAGTATCTCAGGGCAGCTTGACCAGGAGGCAGAGAGAGTTGGGATAATGTTCTGGGAACCACAGAATCCTGAATTTTTCACTGCTGGATGGGCCAGACATCAGCAGTGACTCAGGCTCTGAGTCAGCCCCTGCCTGACGCTGCTGCTGGGGTCTGCAAGAACCACCTCACCTAAGCTGGAAATTTCACTTCATTAAGCAACCCACACACCCTAATTGGGGATGTTTTATTCCGTGCCTCAGCCGCTCTGGGTCACCTCAAACTCTGCAAAGCATCTGAAAAATCAAAGTCATTCTATCTTCCAGGAGCAAATGTTGCAGGGTTGTTTTTATTGCACATTTCCAGGGGCTGGGACATCACTGAGGTGTTTAATTAACTCCAAGTTACTCTTCTGAATGTTTAGTCGGTCTGGGAGGAATTTCCAGCGCTGTGGAATTATCCAAAGGAGCAAGAACAGGAAAAGTGGGATTTCTATTTCAGGAAGCCAATCCCCAAATGTGCAGGCAACTGCCTGAGCAGTTCTCCCCTTAATGCAGACACATTGATCATCTGCAGGAGCTTCTGTGAAACAGTTCTGTGTATTCATGGCATCAGAAAAATCTGGAAAAATCTGCCTGGAAAGTGATGGAGCTGCCACTCCTGGAGGGATGGAAAAGCCACGGAGATGCTGCACTTGGGGATTTACCAGTGAGGAAGCCAGAGCTGGGGCAGTGGTTGGACCCAGTCCTAGAGGAGTTTCCCAGCCTGAAATTTCACAGTTCTGTGACTTTTGGGGTCCAGGTGTTGAGGTGACCCCAAGAGTGGAAAAATCCTCGTTTCCCAGGCCCTGCAGCCAAAGGAGGAGTCTGGATGTGCAGGATCAGCTTCTCAAGGTTGTTTATTTTCCCTTCTCTAGAACATTCTCTCTCTGACCTGCTGAGCTCTGTCCAGCAGCTCGGCCATGGCATTCTGTCTGCCCTCAGGGCAGTGTTTGCATTTTACACCAAAAACCACCTGTGTCATGTTTACAATAACGTGCCAATATCTGTCATTTATGCTGGACAGCGTGTCCCTACCTTAAACCAACAGAAAAGTGCCACCAGCACAGCAAGACATGGAGGGCAAGGAGAAGGAGAAGAAGGTCGGGACACATGCAAATCCCTCCATCTTGTCCCCCTGAACCCCATTCTAAAAACCCCAAAATTCTACTTTTTCACCCTGTGTTAATCCAACTACCACTCTACTCAAACCCTTGTGGTTTGTAATTCCTCACACAGAGTTGGAAGTTTTTCCCACAGGCTAAAATCGAACCCACAGGTGTTTTTGAGTTTGTGCCAGGGTCTCTGAGCCCCTGCAGGGTCTGTGGACAGCCAGGACAGTCAGAGGGATGTGCTGGGCTCCCACATGTGACTCCTGAGACTGCAGGACACACCACACCATGAAACACTTCTGGAGGAGTTTCCTGTGATCCCCTGGGATACTGCAAGCAGCTCCCAAGGCAGGAATTCCCAGCATTAATCCAAATCCAGAGTCCCGCTGTTGATACAAGCCTAACAATCTTGCTTAAGTATTAATAAACCATTAATAAATCATTAAACACTAATTATATCTCCTTTCCTTCCCCTTCCATTCGAGCCACTCCTCTTGCTGGCCCTTAGTGCCATGAATATTTCCAGCCGGCATTCCAAGGAATATTCCATATATGATGGCTTTTAAATAATTTACCACTAACAAATGCTCTCAGCCATCCTAGCAGACAGCACCTGTTTATTGAAACCATCTGAGAGGACTCATTCACCCAGAACACAAAATGAAATTGTCACTTTGGGTCAGGAAATGCTGTTTCCAGCCTTGACAAGGCCCAAGATCATATCTTGTGCTGTTAGGGATTTATCCAGAGAAGTTGGATCTCCCAGCTTGCCAGATATGGATTTTTGCAACTTTAAAAATGCTCGTGGCTGTCTTGTGCCTTCAGAAGTGGTGTCACAGCAGCTACTTCTGTTTCCAGAGGATTTTTGCTCCACTGTTTCCTCACATCTCCATTTCCTGCTGCACTGGAGCCCTCAGGAGCACAAAGCTGCCACAATAAAATGTGGAAGAAAAATCTTTTCTTGACCCCAAAGAGATTCTCCACTGACCAAGGTGTTTAACCTTTGCTGGCAGTGACAAAAATCAGATTTTGCCTTATTGAGACATCAGGATACTGTCATTTATTTTGCCTTCCTGACTGATGAAAATATTTCAAGCTGATTTTTTTTTTTTTTTGCAAGAGCAGTTCCCTCTTATTTTAACACTGAGCTCATCCTAACATTTCAAAACAGAGCAATGCTAGAAGTAAAAAAAAAATGAAGTAGTTTTGTACTTCTCCTTTCATAAAGAGCTAAGAAAACTCTCTGATATTGTGTTTCAGATATTTTAAGTTGTATTTTCTTTCAGAAAAACAGAAAGCCAGAACTTCTTAAGCTATTGAAATGTTCACTCACAGAGCAGCTTCACTGGGATTTCTAAGCTCTGATTATCCAGGTTTTAGTTCATGTTTTCATTCCCACATGAGAAACCCACCCTGATTTTATTCTCCTTACATCATATGCAAAACCAAAAAAGTTTATAGAATGAAAAAGAATCTTGAAGAGATATAAATTTTAAGTTTCAATGCCTTAACACAAAGTCAAACTTGTAAAAACTGCAGTTACCCTAAATTCATCAAAAGGCAGTGGAATTATTGTGTATAATGGAATATATTGTATTTCTGAAGCCAGGAGGTTCCGAAATTGGGGTTACAATTAGAATATAAGCATTAATATTAGTCCTGGCTGCAGAAAAGCAGCAAACTCCTGAATACATCATCTGTACAAGCCCAGAGCTAGAATTTTGAACCTCACTTTCATTTGAATTCCCCCCAAATAATCGGGGATTCCCCAGGAGGTGTTTTACACGGAGATAACTCTGCAAGAGACACTGTCTTAGGTTGAAAGATGTTCATGGGGCTGTGTGTTCTGTCCCCACCTGCCAAAGCTGGGGCAGTTCTCTGCTGTTCTTTGGGCACTTTATCTCCCCCACAGCCAATCCTCCCTCCAGATCTCTGCTGTTAATGGGCCATTAATTATTAATTATCTTCTGTTCATGGGCCATTAATTGTTAATTATCTTCTGTTCATGGCCACTGAGTGTCCCTGCATGGCTGAGAAAATTCCATCATCCCATGGGGAGATGCTCCGCCCAAGGGAGGAGCCAAACATTCCTACCTGGATCCAATCTGACCTGGGAACAGCACAGCAGCCTTTGGGCCCTGCATTCCCAGAGGAGCAGCTTCCTTCCCCCTGCATTCCCAGAGGAGCAGCTTCCTTCCCCCTGCATTCCCAGAGGAGCAGCTTCCTTCCCCCTGCATTCTCAGAGGAGCAGCTTTCTTCCCCCTGCATTCCCAGAGGAGCAGCTTTATCCCCCTGCATTCCCAGAGGAGCAGCTTTCTTCCCCCTGCATTCCCAGAGGAGCCCAGGCCCATCTCCCCCAGCCCTGGAGCTCCAAGGAAAACTCCCAACTTGTGCAGATCCTGCTCCAGCAGAAGCACAGCTGGCACTGCAGGAGGGCTGAGCCCCCCTGGGATGGGGCTGAGCCACCTCCCTGACCCACAGGGGACAGGGCTGCTCTGGCTCTGGCAGTGCTCTTTTGTATTACTATAATTTATTTTAATTTTATTTTTTCCTAGTACAGAACTGTTATTCCTACTCCCACATCTTTGCCTGAGAGCCCCTTAATTTCAAAATTATAGCAATTCAGAGGGTTTACATTTTCCATTTCAAAGGCAGCTCCTGCCTTCCTTAGCAGACACCTTCCTTTCCAAACCAAGACAGACACAAAACCTTCTCCAGCTCTCAGAGCCAGCCCCAGCTCCTGCCCTGCTGAACTGTGAATTTCCAGCAGGTTTAACTCAGTGAAACCCACACCCAGCATGGAATAAAACCCATAACTTTTACTCCTATCCATAATTTAGAACAACCTCCAGGCGTTTGCAATGGCTGAAATTAAATAAGAAATTTAACTATTCCCCCAAGGTGGTGGGGTGGAGGCAAAAAATGCATTTAGAAATAAGCACACAAGTAGTTCATGCTGCTTTTGTGGGGATTACTCAGCACAACTCCTCAGCAGTCCCCTGATAGGTTTTTTAGGCTATTCCCTGAAGCACCCTGATTTAAGCTGCCTTAATGCCTCCAGCACGCTCCCAGCTCCCCCTTCCAAGGGCATTCTCAGCATGGAAAATTGTTTTTCACCCATTGTAAATCCATAAAAACCACACCAGGCCTCTCCAAGGGCTGAAGGCCAGGTTAAAGTGCATGCTCCCTCCTTTTTTGGGGGTTTTAAATTAGTACAGAAATTAAATTTGCTGTTATGTAGAGTATAAATGAAGATATTCCCTTTACCTGCCTCAGGTAACCCTCAGACTTTTAAAAGTACTGATGCTCTCAAATCTGAGCCTGAGCTGAGAAAACATTTCCTTTTGCAAAGAAATAAAACCTGGAAAATGTTAAACTTGGAGTCAGGAAAGGATGGAGCACCTGCAGAGCCCATGGGATACTGGGAATGCCCCAAATTTTTCATCCCACAAAAGTGACAAATTCCCATTTTGAAAAGTGGAAAGAAATTCCAATTCCTGTGGAAGGTTTACAATCCTTCCCCTCCTGCTGGAATGAACTGACATTTTAGAAGTGCTTCTTTTATTTAAATGCCACCCTGGCATGTAAATATTTGATTCCATAACGATTATTGGCAGTCATGATAAAATAGCTCACGAGTTCACCCCGAGAGTTTATTTATTGCATGAAAGGATTTGCCCAGAAGCAAATTTTGGTGGTGATGAGAGCTTGTATTGACACAGAAAAAATTAAATGGGAATTTTATTGTCATGAAATATCAGGATTAAGCTAATCACACCCCAGCTGTCAGTGACAGAGAGAGGTTTATCAAAATATTGCAAAATTACAAGGTTGTGGTGTGGGGTTGGGTTTGGGTTTTTTTTTCTTTATCATTTTGATATTAGGTTACACAAGAGTCTATCTCAACTGTGCACTCAGTTGCAATCTTTAATAGTTAACTGGGAAAATTCAGCTTTATGAACAGGAGAGTATCAGTCATTAATCATTAAGTATAAAACCTGAAGAGATAGCACCATCAGGCTGACATTTTTTACTGGGAGGAGAGCCATGAAACCATGGTGTGCACAAGAAGTGGCCCTGATTATTGAAGGAGTTGCTTGATGGGGTGGTTGAGCTGTTCAGACAGTGCCACAGGAATCAGATTTGGGCCTGGCTTGAAGGAAAATGGGGCTCTGACAGGCAGGAGGGTGGGAACAGCTGGAATGTGGGGCACAACATCCCAAAGCCACAATCCCAGGAATGTTTGGGTTGGAAGGACCTTAAATCCCATCCCATCCTGATGCCTCAGGATTGGAGCTTTTCTATTTTCCATCTCTCTAATCCTGCAGTTCTTTGGTGTGGAACTCTGAACTCCACACCCAGTGCCAGCTGCTGCTGTCCCAGTTTGGGCAGACACAGCAATTCCTCTCCAGGCCTGGCAATCAAGGACCCCTCAGTGCCTCAGGGCAGAGATGGAAACAAAAGTGAGCTGGGGGAGCAAACTGGGGGTCAATGACTTCATCACCTGAAGCTGGAATTGGAGGATTAAAGATTAATTTATAAAAGTGTGCAAACCCATGACCCATGGTCCATTTTGGGTGTAGCCCCTGGGGTCTTGGTCTGCCCTGAATGTACCTGAAGACCCTTCAATAAATAAATAAAACTGCTTTTTATTCCCTCCACTCTGTCTGGCCTCTGTTTTTAGGTAGCCCCAAAACGCACCAATCCCACCCCAGCCATGGCAGGGACACCTCCCACTGTCCCAGGCTGCTCCCAGCCCCAGTGTCCAACCTGGCCTTGGGCACTGCCAGGGATCCAGGGGCAGCCACAGCTGCTCTGGGAATCCCATCCCAGCTCCTCCTCACCCTCAGAGCCAAGAATTCCTTCCCAAATCCCATCTAACCCTGCTTTCTGTCCATTTGAAGCCATTCCCTGTGTCCTGTCCATCCATCCCTTCTCCAAAGTCTCTCTCCATCTTTCCTGCAGCTCCTCCAGACCACAGTGAGGTCCCCCCAAAACTTCTCCTGCCCAGATGAACAATCCCAATTCTCCAACCTTTCCTCCCAGCAGAGCTGCTCCATCCCTGGGATCACCCTGGTGCCTCCTCTGGAGTCATTCTTCAAATATTTCCATGAAAAACTCCAAAAAGTCCCATTTTCTCATGGAAACCACCTTGTAGTTGGTCACTTTCAAAGGAATTCCCACTTGTCCTAAACCACAACATTCCCAACCCCTTGTGCCACGTGTTTATAACACACAAAGTTCCTGGTGTGGGTACCTGGGAAAGATCCTGCCCCACCTCCCTCCTTAATCCTCATCCAGAATCTTCCTTTCTGTCCCACCCATGCCAAAGGCAAAGCTTGTCCTTGGAAGGAGAAAAAACAAATTAAGGGAATTGAAGAAAAAAACACCCTCAGATAGGAAAATGTCTTTCACGCTCTGGAAGCAGAATTTAGAGACTTCCTTTATCTGGGCTTTCTGTCCATCCCAAAGTCTCAATTTGTTCTTCCCTGATTGTTTTCTAACTCTTCCAATTATCTCAGGGGGGCATCAATTTGTTTTCAAAGTCAGGCATTAATTTAAAACAACACTTGGAGCAATGCTGCTTGTTTCCTTCTGAAGGTCTTTTTAATGGCACAAGCATCTGCATAGCCCATCAATCTTCCCTCCTGGATATCTGGAGAGCCATCTCTGCCCTTACAGAACGGCTGCTCCAGGAGTATTTATTAATTCCAAAAGATTCAGATAGCTCATTATGCCTTACCTGGAGAGCCTCGTGCTGGCTGGGGACACATGGGGAAAGTTTTGCTGCGATTGTCTCCAACTTGGCTTTTTTTTTTTTCCCTCAAAAATTACCCCAGAAAGCCACAGACTTAATGGAAATATATGTAAATAATGCTGATTAACAGTAACATCATTTTAGTGGGCCTGAGATGTCTGGGGAGGGAATATAGAGCTGGGCTGTCCTTTAGGGATAAGGAGAATAATTTATGTGTATTTGTAGGCTGTGAAATCCTACAGTGCTTATTTCAGATATTAATTGGGATTATCCAGGCAATTCTCCATACTGGTCTTAACTGTTTGTAACTGAGTTTGTTCCTGAGCAAAGGTTTGCTGGGATGAGTGAAAAAATGGGATCAACAGCTTTTAACCCTCTCCAAGGGATGGACTTTGCTGCTCTCATCCCATCCCATTCTCTCTGCCCAGAAATAATCCAATACTTCCACACCTTTTTAATCCTTTTTTACCAAAATTTGAGACTCGAGACTTAAAATCAGCAGGAAATTAGCACCCTGAACAACCCAAAAATTTTCCAAATGTTTCCAGGGAGACTCTTCTGTTTCCCTGAAAATATCCACTGTTTTTTTTTTCTTGAAATAATCTTTTAAAGAACCACAACTTCCTAAAGAAAAACGTCACTGAGTGCTTGGGATATTTTGGATCTGCAATGAACCTCTCCAGAAACTACAGAGAACTCCTTACAATTATTATGGAAAAGGAACTCCAGAGCTTGCAGAGTCTACCCCAACCACACCATCTCCTCAAGCTCTAAATGAAACACCTCATTACTAACTCAATAATTAATTACACTATTTTCTAAGACCGTCCCCTTACAGCATTAAGGAAATTAAACAGAATGAGAAAGAAGAGAAGAAAATAATTTCCACCATCCCCTTATTAAAGTTTATACTGCAACACTCCAGGTGTTATTAAAACACAATGAAAATGCAATGTTTTTTGTTTTTTTAAATTCCTTCTTGGGAAGTAATTGAGGAGGGGCTGGGATGGAATTCCAGAGCAGCTGTGGCTGCCCCGGGATCCCTGGCAGTGCCCAAAGCCAGGTTGGACATTGGGGTTGGAGCAACTGGGACAGTGGGAGGTGTGTCCCTGCCACGGCAGGGGTGACACTGGATGAGCTTTAAGGTCCCTTCCAAACCAAATAATTCCATAAAATGTAGAAATATCAGAGAAACTATGAACCTGCCCTTGTAGAAACCAACATAATAAGAAATCTTATTATTATTTTGATTTATCTGAGCACCTGGGTGGCTCCTGACCCAAATTACTTCTTGGAACAAAATAAAAATACAACTTCCCAGGGCATTAAGAAAAACCATCACAAAGATAAGAAGAGAAAAAGTTATTTTTTCTTGTTAAAATGCGGATGTAATTTTACATTTTCTCATAACTGAAGCCTGAGAGTCCATTTCCTAGGAAGATTTTTTTATTCCATTAAAGCTCTCTCTATGCCTGCACACACTGATGCATGAAAGCAGTGGTTTGGGATGTTATTACATTCCAACAGCTGCTTGCTACTTTTCATTAAAAAGGGGCAGACAGTGGAAATAACACTTTTAAGGGGAAAAAACCCAAACCTGGAGAATATTTTGATAACTGTGGTTATCAGGTATTTTACCTCTGGAAGTGAAAGGGGTTTTGACTAAGCAGCACGGAGGAATTGTGAGGGCGTTGCCATGGGATGACGTGTTGGGAAATTCAATCTTTGTCTGGGCAGGAGGGTTGGGAAAAATGTCAAATTCAAAGGCTCCAGTTTTGCAAGATATTGAGAATGACCTAAAATTAGGGACTGGGAGCTTTGCAGCTTCCCAGGCACATCATGGGCCAAAGAAGGTGCTACAGTCAGCAAAAGTATGCTCAAACTGCAATGAGAGTCCATTGAAGGAGCAATTACATCCACACCACCCTCAGCTTCAGGTAAACTCAAGGATTTCAACGCCCCTGGAAGTGTCCAAGGCCAGGTTGGAAGGTTTGGAGCAACCTGGGATAATGGGAGATGTCCCTGCCCATGGAACTGAATGAGCTTTGAGGTCCCTCCCACCCTTCTGGTTTCCACGATTCCATGGTTCTTCCATGATCCCATGATTCCATGATCCTTGTTCTCCCCTATGCCTGATCCCATTTAAATTGTGACATCAGATAGCAAAACACCCCTCTCCCAACCTGGACTTGGTAATTTTAAGGGATATCACTGCAATCCACATACCTGAAGTTAAATATTCTTTTTATTTACGTTGTGGATTTGAGGGTAGAATGGTAAAGTTAGAAAGAAAAGCCTGGACTGGTTCCAGGGCTGTATTTTCCTGTTACCGGTATGAGCTCCTTACTCCTCATCCATAATTCCAGCAGGAGGGATAATGTGGGAAGCACAAGAAAAATCCTGCAAAGTTTCTCTCTGTGTGGAGAATCCATTTTCCCTCCTCTCACACAGAAAATGTTTATTCCACAGAAGGATGAAGGTATTTGCTAAGCAGAAAAACCTCCTGCTCATCCCAACGATCGGAGCGATGGAAGATGTGGTGTCAGGAAGAAAATTCGCTGGTGTTCTCCTAATTATGCAAAAATGCTTCCTCATCACTGTGTTCACTCTGTTAAAAGTCAGTTCCCAGCTCTAATTGTTCCTTTGGGCTCCCCAGAGATTGGGATGCTGCTCCGTCCGTAGAATTCCAGCTCAGATCCCGCTGTTTGCAGAGGCAATTCCAGGTTTTTCTGCAGTCAGGGAAGGAGCTCTACCCTTGCTCCCCACACCCTCACAATCTTTAATTTTCCTGGGAAGGAGAAGCAGCACAAAGGGAATTATCATTTTCTAAATCAGACTTGAAATGGAGGGGGATAAACAAATCCAGATCTGGAATTTTTCCGTGAGAGGAAGGAAAGTTATAAAAGATACTGAATTGCCAGAGTGTGGCAGCACATTTCTCCCTCTCTCAGGATTTTTCATAGAGGTGCACAGAGGGCAGAAAGAGAAAACAATTTCTATTTCTGCTCCTTGTTTTTCCCGTGTGGAATGTGTTTGGAGAATTGTTTACCTGGGGTGATGCTTGGTTGGATTCTGGTGAGGATTGTTTGAGCCTGGTGGCCAATCCAATCCAATCCAATCCAATCCAATCCAATCCAATCCAATCCAATCCAATCCAACCCAATCCAATCCAATCCAATCCAACCCAATCCAATCCAACCCAATCCAATCCAACCCACCTGGGGCTGGGCTCTCAGAGAGGGTCACGAGTTGTGAGTGAGTTAGATATGGTAGTTAGAAAAGTAGTTTTGTAGTTTTAGTATCTTCCTTTATATAGTATATTAATGTATTTTCGCATAGTTATAATAAAGCAATCATTCAGCCTTCTGAACTTGGACATCAGCATTTCTTCCCACCGGGTTCACCCACAACACCAGAACATCTGAGGATGGAGAGCAACAGATAAACTGAGAGCCCAGCCCCAGCTTGGTGCCCATTCCCTGACCCCCAGCATGGATCGTGCTGCCTGATTGGGACACTGGAATAAATCAGGACATTTTTATCCATGTGCTCCCTTCATGGATTTGGAGCATTGTGGAGGAAACCTCTTGTCCATGACAAACGGAGGAAGCTGGGCTGGCTGAGGGCTGGCCATGGAAATAAATGTATTTTTACCCTGCTGTTGGCTCAGGCTCAGGCTTTGCCATCTGGAGCAGCAAATATTTCATGTGAAGAGGGCTCTTGACCGGGCTTGGATCATGGAGGATTAGACTGGAAAGGTTTGGCAGCAAATCTCTACGAGGCTGCTCCCAGGAATGACTTCAGCAGGAACTGGGGAGAAGGGATGGGGACCCAGCACCCCTGGGACTCCCAGTCTGCCAGGGATACCTGTGGCCAGAGAGAGGAAAAAGTGCTGAAATTCCAGCTAAATTTGGGTTTTTTTAATCGAGGCTGTCATTGAAAGAACAGCTCTTTATATTCCTGATACTATCGGCAGCACCCAGCTCGGGGCTGGAATAAAAGAGCTGCAGTTTACCCAGGGAGGGCCCTGCTCAGCATTCCCTGCTGCCAGAAATTCCCATTGTCTCCAGCAGGAGCTCTGCCTGCCTCAAACAAAAGGAATCCTGAATAGGGACAGAAATAACCCAGCACAATCCCAGGCTCTCCCGCATTTCCCTCTCCCGAGGCCATGGGGCACAACCTGTTCCCAGGAATTCCTGCAGGTATCCCACCTGTATCCCAAATTTCCCAACCTCCATGACCTCCATCTCCATGGGAACACCCAAGGGGGATGATCTGGGACCTCAGTTTGGGCCAGAATTTTTATATTTGGGGTAATATAATAATATAATATTATTATTGAAGTGTCCAAGGCCAGGCTGGAAGGGCTTGGAGCAACCTGGGATAGTGGAAAGTTCCTGCCCATGGAACTGGAATTTTTTAAGGCCCTTTGCTGTTGTAGTAAGGTTGAAAAATTATAAAGAAAAGCCTTAAAAAATCAGGCCTGCTCTTGCTGGCCTGTAATTTCTTCTGAGTCAAGGCAGTCTCTGCAAGTTCCCATGTGGAAGCAATCCTGGTGTCAGCAGTTTGTCAAAATAACAATCTATTCCTGGGGAAAAAACACCCAGCACCTGTATAAACTGCTTTTACACCATTAGAAAAATGAAAACAAACCCTCACAAACAACTTTTC
Organism: Lonchura striata; assembly: GCF_050655825.1. Taxonomy (NCBI): domain Eukaryota; kingdom Metazoa; phylum Chordata; class Aves; order Passeriformes; family Estrildidae; genus Lonchura; species Lonchura striata. The sequence goes on from NC_140711.1 coordinate 29,623,809, forward strand.
AGCACGTGCACCCCAGGGTTTGAGTGACCAATGAATACAGAATAACTATTCTATATAATCATAATTTCACATCGGATTTTTACCCTAACAAGAAGAGCTTTTGTAGTACAGAGTATTCCTTTTTTCATTTTTCCCCTTTTTATTTTTTCCTCTTCCTCCCCTTCTTTTCCCCCTCTCTCCTCCTTTTTTCCTCTTTTCTTTCCCTTTTTGTCCAGGACATTAATTAGGACAAGGATAATCACTTTTTTCCCCTATGGTGAGAACTTTAGGGATTTTTACCATGTCTCCCCCTCTCTCATAACTCAGCAGTAAATCCTTCCATCATTGACAAGGCCTAATAAAAATGCAGAATTCTTTTCATAATTGTTGGGAATTTACAGCCCAATCAAATTTCCAGCACAGCAATTTTGCTGAGGAGCAACAATTGCACAGCAAGTTTGGAACCAGAATTTCCTTTTTATTCATTTTTTTTTACATTTCCCATCATTTCCTGTCTTTTTATTGTAATGGGTGAGTGTGCCATAACTCAATGCTGATGTGAAAGCACCACCATCCACTTTTCCTCCTTTATTGGGAGTTAAATTTTTGTTTGAGATCAAATTATTGATTTATCATTCAAAACCTGCCACTTTAAATGGGAAGAGGTAAATCTTTCCCTTTTTTGTCCTACATTTGGCAGGAAAATTGGGGTTTTCCCCTGTTAACTTCCCAGACTTTTGCCTTGTTTATTTTCAAGTAGAGAGATTCTAAATTTACCTTTAAAAAGTATTCTGGAGCTGCATTTCCCCTTCCAAGCAGTTTTAGTTCCTAGCTCACTCAAATTCTGTAGTTTTATAATAAATCCTTCAACTCAGACAAGATGAGCCTTTGTTTTTTGGATGGTTTCTCCCACTTTTTCAAAAATAAATATAAATAAAGGGCTGCTGTTGGGTCCTTGGGGTCCAAGTGCCATCTTGTGTTCACAAACTGCATTTCAGGAATTTTTCCGCTCACAAATTCCTCAAAATCCCATTTCCTGCTCACCATGGAAGTGTTTGGAGAGGCGTTTGTGGCGTTCAACTCTGAATTATTGGCAAATTGAAACATCAGCAAAGCCATTTCATAATAAATAAATCTGGAGATTTAGAATACGAGTTTACGCAATGAATTTTGGTGGTTTATTATTAAAATCCACTTCTATTTCCTCCAGTGGGATGCAGGTCTGGCTGTGCCATCCCTCTCCCAACAGGATGAACCTCAGGGGGATTAGAGTTGCTCAAATTCTTTATTTTACCAGAAATTTTATTTTCTTTTTTTATTTTAGCAGAAATCAGGAGTTGGAAATTGTGGATTTGCAGAAAAAAAATGATGGGGTTTTAACACTAAACTGCTCAGGAATTAAATTTGGATTTCCTGGAAAGGCACAGCTGAGAGAAATTTAAGAAGGCAGAAAAGCTGAAGGGCTGATCTTGAGATATTTATAAAGTTTAAAGGAAAAAAAGTTTCAACGTTTAATAAGGGAGCTACATTTTAGAAGGAAATAAATAGAAAACTAAATCAAAGTTGTGGCCACATGGAATATCTGGGAGTCAGGGTTCAGCTGTTGATGCAAAATCAGCTCTCAATTTACCACGAATTCCATGGAGGAGGAGCAAGATCAGAACATTCCAGACTGAAAAAAGTCCAGTTTTGTTGATTAATTCAGCCCTAATTGAAAACAATCCACCACAGGTGGATTGTATGCTATGGTTCTACAAAATTCTGTGTCAGGATGAGCAGTAACAGGTTTATAACAAGTAATTTCCAGAAATAAAAGAATTAAATTGAATTTGAAGCCTAAATCTCGGAAAGTAATCCACGTAGGATGCGCTCTGCTCAGCTGGAATTTCTCTGCTCTTTCTCCCTTCTCTCCATTCTCTTTTCTCTCATTTTGTCTGTATTTAAAGATGATCTCCCTAATTTTATTAAGAGACTTCCTAAACCCTGGCCCATCAGCAAGGCAAGAACCACCTGGAATTCTCAAATTCCCGTTAAATCCCCACTTCCCCGGTGGCTTCCAGGAGCTCTGGGCAGTCACATCCAACCCCAGGATTCATGGAGAGCTCTCCCACTTCCTTCCCCCTTCACCTGAGTGAAATAAGACTGAAAGCAAGGGAAGATTTACAATAGAAATTGAGATGAAACTGTAAATTGTTTTCTCCCAGGCTTCATTGAGCATGCAAGGCACTGAGGAATAATCATTGGAATTATGTCTGCTCAAATTCCAAACACAAGCAGAGAGAGATACCACGCATTTTCCCAAAAAAAAAAAAAAAACTCAAAAAAGTATCTGGAGTGTTTGCTTTCCATCCATTTAATCTTTTACCTCTGCAGAAAAGATGTTTTCTTTCCATTTACATCCCAGAACAATAATAAACCTTTTTATCTCAGGAGAAAAAAAAAAAAAAAAAAACTTTAGAAATGTCTCACAATTAATCCCTAATCCTTTTAAGAGTCCTTCTAAGGCAAATGGAATCTCTGGGGATTAAAGGAGCACTTGTTACTCTCTCTGCAGGGTCACCAGGAGGAGTTGGGTTAATGCCAGTTAATCAGCCAGGAATGCACATTCCCAGAGGGATGGTTCCTCCCAGGATCCAAATGAAACTATGAGGAACATGGAACGGAGCTGGAGAGATGCTGCAAGGGGGAAAGGCTTCAAACTGAAAGGAAATTTTGGTTAATACGGAAGAAATTTCTCCCTGTGAGGGTGGGGAGGGACTGGAATGGAATTCCCAGAGCAGCTGTGGCTGCCCCTGGATCCCTGGCAGTGTCCAGGGCCAGGCTGGACACTGGGGCTTGGAGCAGCTGGTTCAGAGCAAGGTGTCCCCATGGCAGAAAATGAGGTGATCTTTAACTTCCTTCCCAACCCAAACCATCCTGTGACTCCATTTTTCCATTCACATTACTCTGTTCACTTCTGTGGCATTCACATGGGAATATTCCCAAGGTAAAAAAAAAAAAACAAACAGGAAAAGTCAGAAAACCCACAAAGACCCTGAGCAGCTTTGTTGAGTGCTCCAGCACCGCCTCAGGGCTGCCTTGGAGCAGCACTTTGGGTTCATTTGCAGCGATACCAATCCCATCCCTCCACGTGCAGAACGTGCCTCAGTGTCCCAGCTGAAAGGTGGAACTGGGGCTGTGTGTTCTGTCCTCACCTGCCAGAGCTGGGGCAGTTCTCTGCTGTCCATGGGGCACTTTTCTTTATCTCTCCCACAGCCAATCCTCCCTCCAGGAGATCTCTGCTGTTCATGGGCCATTCATTATTAATTATCTTCTCTTCATGGGTCATTCATTATTAATTATCTTCTCTTCATGGGCCATTAATTATTAATTATCTTCTGTTCATGGCCACTGAGTGTCCCTGCATGGCTGAGAAAATTCCATCATCCCATGGGGAGATGCTCTGCCCAGGGGAGGAGCCAAACATTTCTACCTGGATACAATCTGACCTGGGAACAGCACAGCAGCCTTTGCCCCCTGCATTCCCAGAGGAGCAGCTTTCTTCCCCCTGCATTCCCAGAGGAGCCCAGGCCCATCTCCCCCAGCCCTGGAGCTCCAGAGGAAAACTCCCCCCTTTTGCAGATCCTGCTCCAGCAGAAGCACAGCTGGCACTGCAGGAGGGCTGAGCCCCCCTGGGATGGGGCTGAGCCACTCCCTGACCCACAGGGGACAGGGCTGCTCTGGCTCTGGCAGTGCTGATTTGTACTACTGCATTTGTATTTTAATTTTCCTAGTACAGAACTGCTATTCCTACTCCCATATCTTTGTCTGAGACACCCTTAATTTCAAAATTATAACAATTCAGAGAGAGGGGGTTTTGCATTTTCCATTTCAGAGGAGGCTCCTGCCTTCCTTAGCAGACACCTGGCTTTTCAAACCAAAACACCCAGATTTGTTCCCTTCCCTTTTCCTGCTCCATCCTGCCAAAATGCAGCTCCAGTTCCCTGCCCTGAGCTGCAGGGACAGACTGACAGGTGCTGTCAGCGAGGGGCCAGCGGGACAGCCTTGGCTTTCCACGGAATTCAGGAAGGCACAAAAGCAAGATGAGGCAGCAGCACGTGCAGCTCCAGGAGGCCTTTGGCAAAGCAGCCTTGAAAAATGCACAATTCCAGAGTGTTTGATTAGGAAATAAAGAGCATTGTCTAAAGAGCTAGTTTTAATTTGCTGTCACAGACCTAGGTATTAACACTGCTTGGGAAATGGGTACTGCCAAACCTTCACCTTGTGGTTCGTGTGAGGTTTGTGGTTTATCGTGAGTTTGTGGTTTATTGTCAAGTTTGGAGTTTATTGAGAATTTGTGGTTATTACGAAGTTTAGAGTTTATTGTGAGTTTGTGGTTTATTGTGAAGTTTGGGGTCTATTCAGAGTTTGTGGTTTATTGAGAGTTTGTGGTCTATTGTGAGTTTGTGGTTTATCATGAGGTTTAGAGTTTATTGAGAGTTTGTGGTTTATTGTGAGGTTTGGAGTTTATTGTGAGTTTGTGGTTTACTGTGAAGTTTAGAGTTTATCATGAGGTTTGGAGTTTATTGTGAAGTTTGTGGTTTATTGTGAAGTTTGTGGTTAATCGTGAAGTTTGGAGTTTATCGTGAAGTTTGGAGTTTATTGTGAGTTTGTGGTTTATTGTGCTCAGCAATCTGAACCCTACAACCTCCTGCAGGTTAAAATGTGGTGAAAAAATAATTTAGCCACTTTAGCACAAAGCTGTGGCTTAGCATCTCCTGCCACTTCATTCAAGTGTTTGTTTGCATGCAGAAAATTCTGATTAAAAGGCAATACTCATTCCACAAGCTCAGGGAAACATTGTGGGGTTGGATTGGAAGGGACCTCAAAGCCCATCCAGTGGCACCCCTGCCATGGCAGGGACACCACCCACTGTGCCAGGCTGCTCCCAGCCCTGTCCAGCCTGGCCTTGGGCACTGCCAGGGATCCAGGGGCAGCCACAGCTGCTCTGGGAATCCTACTCCAGTCCCTCCCCACTCTCACAGGGAGGAATTCCTTCCTTTTTCTCTTCCAGCCCTGTCCTCTCCCAGTTTGAAGCCATTCCCTGTGTCCTGCCACTCCATCCCTCATCCAAAGTCCTTCTGCATCAGCCTGTCAGAATCTGAGGTATTGATGATTCTGAGATTGTAGAAAGTCTCTGTGTGTCAGCCCCCTGCCAAAGCAGAAGCCATAATTGGTCTGTGCTGTTTCCAGGTTGTTTATTCTGTTTATCTCTCACATGTTCTGCTGCCCTGCCCAGCTCTGTCCTGCAGGGCAGCGTGTGGGGCTCTGCCCTCAGTGGGATGTGACAAACATTAAATACCAGAAACTCCCTGGGCTGGATTTACAAGAACGTGCCAATATCTGTCACCTACGTTGGACAGTGTGTCCCCAGCCTGAACCAACAGAAAAATGCCAACACCACAGTGAGACATGGAGGGCATGAAGAAGGAGAAAAAGGACAAGACACACCCAATTTCCTCCATCTTGTCCCCTTTGGACCCCTCATCTAGAATCCTAAAATTTTACTTTTGCACCTGTGCCACACTTAATTATTCCTTATATCAAACACTCAGAGCCGGTAATTCATCCTGTGAGATTGAAAACTCTTTTCCATGGGCAGAGATCACAGCCAGTGTCTCTGGGGGCTCTGTCCAGGGGGTTCCTGACCCCTGCCAGGGTCCCAGACCTGCCAGGGCAGCCAGAGGGAAGCTCTGGATTCCCACATCAGCCCAGCTGTAAAATACCAGTGCTGGGACCCTCCCTGCCTGAATCCTGTTGGGATTCAGTGCTTCTGGGCTTGGAGGAGCTAATCCTTAAATATTATCCAGCTTTCCTCCCTGCAGGCCTTTATCCCAGTCTTCTGAACCAAGCAGATCAGGTAATCAGCTCGGTTATTACCAAAAAGCAATAAACAATGCTGTTTGCACTGTAAATAAAAGAGAAAAGCAGCAGATAACAAAAATCTCCTGCTTGAAAATAAGAGAAAACTGAATTAAAACTGTTCCTGCACAGTCCTAATCCTCTCAGGACTAATGAAGCCCCAGCCATTCCATGTCCCTGCAGGAACACCCCAAAAATGCTAATGTCCAGCAGAGATTCCCACACCTGGAGCTCAGGACATCATGACACAAGCATTTAACAGCACATTTTCCCATTATCTGTTGTTTTTTGTGTCTTTTTTCCATAAAATTCACATTGAAACTCCAGCCATCAGCTGCTTCTCCCTGAGGGGTGACCAGGATTCAGGGGCCTCGTGAAGGGAACCTGTTTCCTGGGAAATCAACATCTTCTCTGAGGGGAGAAATGGATGAGAAGAAGAAATCCTCACAAGAGATGGCAAATAAAATCCTTGTTTTACATTGCAGTCCTTGTTCAGCCTGGATGAAAAGTTAAACTTGACCTTTGTGTTCCTGCCAAGGTTGGGAGTGCTGCTGCTGCAGATCAGACTTGCCTGGGGCCTGCTTTACCTCCCACGGCAAAAAAAATCATATAAAGAGTCTCAAAACTTCAAGAAAAGGAGAACAAATTGAAAAGTTCGGGCCAGTTCTCCATAATTTTCATTTTTCCTTGCTCTTCCATCCATCTGGTGGGAATCCTTTGTTTGCAGTGGTGGAAATGTGGGTTTGGAGAGGTTGTGGGAGATATTTCCCAAGGATTCTGCTCCAAACCAGCCCTGTCCTCCATCACCCTCCAGAATTTATCCCTCTGGATGAGTTATCCTCGTCATTTTCTGTCAAAAACACAGAAAATTGGGTTACATCCCAGTCTGCAAAGCAGTTTCCAATGGGTTACATCAGCCAGGCCATGCCTGAGTTTAAAAGTGAATTTCTGTAGCCAAAGCAGGACACAGAAACATTCCCATGCTGAGCTGCATGCAGGAAAAACACAGCCCAAGGAACTTTAATAAAGAGCTGCGCTCCAAAACCATTATTTTTATATTTAACTAGGGCTTCATCATGTCATTAAAAATTTAGGTCAAGCACACGATGTCCAAAGGTTCTCAAGGAACACGAGGATAAAATTATGTGCCAGGAATTGATGTCCACTGTTGGGCAGCAGCAGGTAGCAGTTAATTGAAAAGTGCCTTATCTCTAATTATTTTGCTCCATCCTCCTTAGCAGCCCCATTAGAGTGAATACACAAGAAACAGCCATAAATACTCTCGAGCCCGATGTAAAAAAGAATATTTGGGAATGGTGATACTCTTATTTTAATCCATGTTTTCCAGAGGCTGCTCTGCAAAGCCCTTTTTTTAGGCTGTATCTGTGATGCTTTCTGAGGCAGGCCTGCACATTCCACAAGGTTGCTCCCACAAATATAAAATTTAATTTTACTTTAGCTTGTTTTTGGGGTGGGTTTTTTTTGCCTCTACTTTTTCTGAGTTAGAGCATTTCTATATTCCCTGCAAATAAAAATGGGTTTATGGCTGGAGGTGTTGCAGCTCATTGCAGCAACTCTGAGATGCTCCACAGCCTCTAAAAGTGCAAAACCATTCTCAGCCATGCGGTCTGGGGGTTTCCCATCCTTGGGAATTCCACCTGGAATAAATAAAATAAAACAAATGTTGATTTTATTTATTCCAGCAGATTAAACAGATTTTTCTAGGCTATCCACCTATCTATAAGTGCTTATCAGGACCCCTCTTGATTCATATCCTGATGTGGATTCAGAGCTGAGGATAAAGCAGCCCCAGCAGTTTAAAGGGAGATTATTCTGAAATTAAAACCCCACTTTAATACAGAGATCATTCTGCCAGCTCTTAACAAAACTTTGTGGCACTGATAGAGAGGGAAAACTTGGAGGCTGGAAAACAAGATCATGGAGTGATGCTGAGTTAGCAAGAGCATAAAGCAAAGCACGATAACTGATTTTCCAATTGCATTTAATTTGGGGAGTTTAAGACTTAAAGAAAGAGAAAATCCTGGAAACTTCTTGGAGCCAGAAGCCATTAGCAGACTCTAACTCTAAAGGGATTCTGTCAAGTGCATTTTGAGCCTTTTAAATTTTTTTTTTTCATGTAATTAATGTCCCTGCAACATTAGTTCCAGTGTCTTTGAAGCTGGAAAATGGTGTTTGCTTCCTTCTCTTCCCTGACACTGCACCTCCCCTCACAACTCCTGTGGAGACTCATTCCAGCTCAAGTTTGATTTATTTATTTGGCCTCAATGATATTCCTGATTCCTGCTTTCCCACACATCCCATTTATTTATTTGGCCTCAATGATATTCCTGATTCCTGCTTTCCCACACATCCCACACATCCTCTCCTGAGGTTTGGGATGCTGGGAAACTCATCTGCTGCCACTCAGGAAGGTGAAACAACATTTTGGGGTTCTGTTTGGGCCAAATCTCTTTTAGAGCTGTTGGGGAAAGTATTAATACTGACAAATTTCATTAAGTAAAAAATATGGATGGATGGATTGATCCTTCTTTTCCTCTCATTAAGTTGACCAGCACTGCAGCTGGTGGGATACACAGAATTAAGGAGCAGCTTCAGGTGCCCGAGTTCCATCAGTTCCCAGGCAAAATTCCTTCATCTGGGGAAATTCCGATTCAAAAAATCCAGAAGAACCTGCTGAAATTCCAACTGATGGACTCAGATGTCCAAGCAGCAAACCCAGCCACTTTTCCAGAGTTCAGGACCAAGCCTTGGAAGTTAAACCTGGCTATAAATAAATTTTGCAGTAATTAGCATTCCAAATGTTCTGTGGCAATTCTGCCTGGAACATTGTGTTATCACTCTCCTGCTTTTAACACGGCTTTGGGGGAAAATAAACACCTCCAAAATGTGGAGACTAAGCTTAAATTCCTTGGTTTTGCCATGGATTTGGAGGTCCCTTCAGTACAGGATTTTGCTGCCTCCGTGACAGAAATGCAAAATTTTGTTAGCAAAAGTTTCCCTTTCCTGAGCACCTTCCCACCAGGGAAATTTCAGTTCTTGTTCCACACTGGAACACTCTGGGATTTCAGCTGCCAGGAAACACAGGAATAACCTGTGTTTACATCACCAAGTTGAATTATTCAGAGAGCAAAACAACCTGGAGAAGCCATGAAAAGCAGAAATTCCTTGGTGCCCTGGGCGTGCTGCTCCCTTTGGAAGGAGGTGGGCCCAGTTAAATTATCCAAGTATCAAGAATTATCCAGGAAAATTATAATCCCATTTAGACTTCTGATGCTTTTGTGGTACTTAAAGAATAAAAAAAAAAAAAAAAAAAAATGCTGTGCACTAAGTTAGCACAATTTATCTGCCACAGATTTAATGTAATTTATTTTATAGCATCAATCCACACGGAAATCTCTCTCAAGCAAAATTGTTTTGAATCATTTTAAACCTCTTGATTTTTCTGGTAATCGTTTGTTAACCACAGCACTTTATTTTTTAAAGCCCTCTCAATTAGAGCTTGTTTCATGTGAAATATTTGCAGTATTTTTGAAGTTCTTACAGAAACAGCCCCACTGCAGCCACTTTTTCCATCCGTGCAGGAACCACTGGGCTCCAGATGGGCTCTGACCTAAATCCTTCAGTGGTCAAAACTCCCAGGGCTTCTTCTGAGACCTTCTCAAAGTCACTTTGTAAACACTGCTGCTTTAAATGAGCATTTTAAGGGACATTTTCCACAGGGTCACCTGTGGCCTGAGCCTTTGCTGTGAGCCAGAACTTGGCATGTGAGATATCTTCAGCTGAGAATATTTTTTCCCCAGCGAAATTCCGACTCCCTCCTTCCCCTGGTGTCCAAAATTGATGTTGGCAGTTCTGTGCTCTGAGTGAGAAGCAGAGTTTATCAGTTTAAGTGACTTCCAAAAGCTGGGAAGAGCATCTTTGATAACACACAAAAATTACCAGGCTGCTCAGCACTGACAGGCTCAAATTTGCAGCCACGCAGAGAAAATTCTCAGCTCTTTCTAGTTCATATTTTATTCCTTCTCCGAGCCTGGAGCCTCCTAAACCTTTCCTTAAATTCCTATTTCACCTAGGAGCAACAATTCCCACAGCACATTCCAGGTCCTGCAAGGATTTGCAAGGAATAAAAGCCCCAAACAGCCAACCTTGAGCTGGTTCTGGTGTTAAAGCTGAGCAAGGAGCAGCTCCAGAAGTAAAAATTCCTAAAATAATAAAATAAAATTAAAAAAAAAAAAATATATATTATATCTATATAATTTTATGTAATTATATTATATTTTATATTTTATTGTATATTATATAGCTGTAACATATATAATATTACATATAATACAGTATATATATTATATATTTATAAAAATAATAAAATTAAAAAGCAGATCTTTGGCAAAGAGAAGGCACCAGGTCCCACCTATATCTGAGGGATATATCTGCTCCCGAGCATATAAATTACCTTAATGATAATCTCAATGCAAATTCACTGCTGCTGAGCTGTTCTACACCAGGCAGGGGAAATTAATTTGTTTAAAACTAATCTGCAGTTTCTGTCTGAGAGTTCCAGGAACTTCCTAAGTCGTTGGGCTGCTAAGACTTCAAATAAAAATAAAAATTCAGCAAAATTCAGCTGCATCAGCCCAGTGGGTTGTTGAGAGCCTGGCAACTCCAGGGCATCTCAAGCCTGAGCGTGCATTAAAAGAAGTGAGTGCAAAAGTTGGAAGAAAATAAACAATTTTTACAAAACAGCTGTTTTGTCTTTTTTTTTTTTTTTTTCAGTCTTGGGTAAACACAGGAGGTGCCAAACTGCAGCAGATTGCAAATACCCAAAGCTTGGCTTTTTCTGCACCATTGCCACCCAAGCTGATCACGGGAAAGAATTAATAATTAGGGGTAATTATCTGAGTGGACGCTTTTTAATATGCTGAACTCAGGCTCGTGTTGCTTATGGGAAGGGGAGGAAAGAGCAAGGGAATTCTGGAAATGCCAAGCTCATCATCTGGAATTATTTTGACTGGGTATTTCATCTCACCTCTCATGACCACCACGTTCTTCTTCTCCATATCCCCATTCCCTGTGACAGGAATGGGAAAAACCTTTCCTAATTCAAGGATCAAAATGTGCTGGAATTTCACTGCCCTGCTTCTTTCCTCTGTCTATCTAGAAGGAATTTTGCCAAGGAAAAACTCAACAAAGGCATGACAAAACTATTAAAATACAATTTTGATTTGTGATCTTTATACTGAAAAGATTCCCTCTCTTTCCACAGCCCAGGGCTCGAGTTTTGCTCAAAGTGATTTTTTCTGGGGTCACCTGGCTGGGGGCAGCAGGGCAAGGAGCTGCTGGGGGTGAGACCTTCAAGGTGGGGTGTTGAGCATGTTGCTGTGATGCCTTAAGGTTTAGCTTCCATATTTTCCACCTTCTGTACTGTTGCTCTCATTTTTAAGATTTTCTAAAGCCTTCTGAGTTTACATTCTTGTAGAGAACTTTCTCACAGAACTTTCTGTAAACAACATATTGTTTTGTATTCCTCCATAGAGGCAGGAAAACTTGATGTGCTGGTAGTTTGTCCAGTGTCATTGGAGAGGTGGCACCTTCACCCTCCAATCCTTATTAGAAAAGTCACCTTTAAAAAAGTTTAAATACTAAAATCAAAAAAAAAACTTCCTCTTTTTCACCTTTACAATAGCAGCAGCTCGTGTCATACTTTCACATGTCCTATAACAACACTGTACTGAATTATAACTGTGTGTGACTGTATTAAAAATTGATTATAACTGTGTATAACTCTGAATTTCATATAAAGTGCCAGCAGCTCTCCTCACAGCTCAGGCACACAGAACAATCCTTTTCCAGCCCCAGAACCATGGACACTGTCACAGCTTCAGCCCCAAAAAGTGAAAACAGCAGGGGATGTAGGAGAGCAAACTGGGAGGGTGGGACTGCACAACCTGGAGCTGGAATTGGACAATTAACCCAATATGGAAATGGACTAAAACTTATAAAAGTGTGAAAACTCCCGACTCAGGGTCCATCTTGGGTGTAGCCTTGGTCAGGCTCTTGGGCTGCTTTTGAGGTATTTTAATAAATCCCTGCTTTAATATTTAACTTTGCTCAGCCTCTGTTCTGGGTGCCTTCTTTAGGCATCAGCTTCCCCTCACAATAATTTATTTATCAATAAATGGGTTTTTCTGGAGCTGAGTTAAGTTATGAACCCAAATCTGCCCGACCCACCCATGGATTTACCCATTAATTTTCCAGTAACAACCTTGTGTCCTCAACATGTACAGAATGGAGCAAAGACCTAAAAAAACACACCACAGAAAGCAACCACCCCCCAAAAATAACTCTCTCAGCTTCCTGGGAACGAGAAAAATAAATCTGGAATCTTTAAAAACCTGCTTAAGTTTTTGTCAGACTGGCCATGATCTTGACTGCCAGGAAAACAAATCTTTTCTGAGCTCGTAGCCCTCAGTTACCATCCCAGTGATTTAATTAAAAAGGAAAAGTTTCCTCCTACAGCCAGCAGGCACCTGGAATTATTGGACAGTTGGAAAGAAGAGCAAAACAGCTCAGGGATATTGTTAAAAACATCTGGGTATGAAAAAATCGTCATAATTTAACAAGTCGTGCTGACCAAATGCTGAATTTTAAACTAGGCCCAACCCAGAAATTCATTTCCTTGAATTTAACCTGGGCTGCAGAGGCTGCAATCCCCACCTCCAAAACAGCATTTCAGCATCCCTGTGTGCAAAATGTGCATTATTCTCAGGAAAAAGAGCCCATCCTTGTGTATCCAAAGCCAGGATTTTGGGCTCACCCAGCTCAAACTTCCCAGACTTATCAGGAGCAAACAGAACCACCTGGAGCTTCTCACAAAATCCAAATTCTGTCCCAGAGCTTTTGTCCTTCTCGCTGCACCAGGGCGAAATGGAGTTGACAGCTCTGCTGGAGAATTCCAGAGAAATGTCCCAAGCCAAATTCCAGGGGAGAGCCTTCCCTGAGCCTCTCCCCTGCTCCTTTGTCAAACAGGGACCTCTTCTCCTCACAAAAATTGGAAATAAAGAGCACAGCCCCATCTGGGATCCAGCTGAAGGAATAAACTCCTGTTTTCTCTGCAGCTGGGGAAGTTGTCTTCGTGTTGGGGTGAATCCAGAGCACCAATTAAGCCTGGAGTACACTCATTATTCTTCATGAATGCTCAAAAAACACAGAAGAAAATCTGCTTTTTACCTTTGGTAGCAACAGCCTCATTCCACCAGTGATGTCTCCAAAAGCCTAAAGGGAAGAGATTTTCATGGATGCAGGAAAGGGACCTTGGAGACTGCTCCATTCCTGAATTCATGAATTTCTTTTGAACCCCAAACGACGCTAACAAATCATCATTATTTCCATTTGTGGGTAGTTTTTTCTAGAAAGCGCTGGAAGCTTTCCAGCTCCAGAGCAGCTTCCTGAAGGAGAATGGAAGCAAAAACATTTCCCTCAAACAGAGCTTTTACAAAGAGATGTCTTACCAAAAAAAAGGGCATTTTCTTAAGCATCAGCACACAAGTTTCTCTCACAGTCATTTTGCGCCTTTTTAAATTACAGCACTTTTAGAGAATTCATTCCTATTTTCACCTTGGATGTCCCAAGAAGCCTCTTTTTGGCTGGAATGACTCCTGCTTTTTCTACCCTGAGAAAAATACCTGAAGCTCCATTATTTTTTTTTTTTTTAATGTCATTTTTATTCAGCGCTTGACAGCGGCGCCAAACCCCAGAATGCTGCAGAATTTTACTTTTAAAGAGGTGTTTTTATCAAGCAGCTGTTCTCATCCTCCTGTAATATCTCATTTTCCCAGCAGTTGATTAAAATCCATCCTGTTTCACTGGGATACACCCAGTGACACTCCCCTGCTACAGAGATACACAGAGGAGATAAAAGAAAATAATATATCACTGGCAGTGCTGGGAACATTGGTAAAAGCAGATATTCAGCACCTACTTATCTTTTATGTATACAGATATCCGTGGTGACAAATAGCCTATTATGGTCTGTGATTGACTGAAAATTGGGAGCAGGAGCTGGAAAAGAATCCTGAATAACTCTGAGGAGCAGTTCCTGCTGATATTTCACATTGTGCACTCGCAGATTGCCCGCAGGGAAAGGGAAATAGGAAAGAAAACAATTTCCTTTGAGTGTGGCTCCAGCTAAAACTGGAGATGCTTGTGGATTCTTCCAGCAATTAATCCAATTTACAGGATTTGGGTTTGGCACTGGATGAAATTCCAGCATCTCCAGGTATTTCTCCAGCAGGACCAGGAGGCCTCGACCCTACAGTCCCAGCAGAAAAGAGTGTGAGGACTGCAGCAGAACTCATTAAATAATTTAAATGTCATAAATATATCAGATATTTTCATCTCTGAGCTCAAGGACACCTGTGCCAAACACCTTCAGTCAAATCCTCACTGCTGGCAGGGAAAAATCCTTGAGCTCCTTCTTGGGTCTCTTAGTTTTTATAGAGATGGGGTAACTGAGAGGTGTTTTAAAAGATTTTACTTTATTATCAGTCTCAATTACTAGTGAGACACAAGAGATGTAAAACTTAATGCTCTTTCATCAGAAGTTAACTTATTTCTTGGTTGTAATACTTTATAAATGTTTTTCAGCTTATTAGCTGAAAAATTCTTTACAAATCCATTTCCCACAGTCCTTCTTGGGTTTCTGCTCACTTTCCACTTCAGCAAATTCCCATTTTATTTTTCAGGGAATGCAGCCCTCAGTGGTGTCCGTGGGAGTTTTGATGTTAGCTTCTAAGGATCCAAATGTGACAATCCAGAGACAGCCTGCAGAGAAACTGAAATTTTGGCACCCAAAATCCATTTTGGTACAAACCCCAATCAGGGATTTGCAAATCATTTTCTGATTTATCACAGAAAGGTGAGAGGTCCTCCCTGCCCTCACCAATTACCTGAGCCCTGGCTGTGCTCTCATGTGTCTTTGCATGAATAACTTTATTTTCAGACTTCCCTGTCCTTCTCTAACTTGAATTATTTGTCTCACTGTGTGTACTGGAATGTTTTACAGCAAATTTCCAGCAGCTGTATCCCGAATCTATCAGAGCTGGGCACTAAAGTCCTAAAATTCCCACTTAGATCTGATGAATTAACCAAGGATTCTGGTAAAATTATTAAATTATTTGTTTCACTGTGTGTACTGGAATGTTTTGCAGCAAATTTCCAGCAGCTGTATCCCGAATCTATCAGAGCTGGGCACCAAAGTCCTAAAATTCAAGTTAGATCTGGTGAATTAACCAAGGATTCTGCAGCCATAGAAATTAGCAAACCTTTTATAAAAGTTACTTTTGTACTAATTACTTTCCACCTTCCCATCCACAGACTTCAAGCTTCGTCTCCTCAGACAGATAAATCCATAATTATCCAAAGGAGATTTCTTTGCCTTGTTTTTTTGGGTATTTTTTTGTGAGCATCAGCTGCCAGAGAGGAGATGCTGCTCCCATGCTGCTGATCTCATCCAAAATCACTGTTCCTGCTACCCCAGCAGGTCATCACTCTTTTCTTCCTCTTCCCTCATTCCTCCCAATCCATCACTGACTCCGGAGAGCTCCCGGAATGTTTGGGATCCATCATTTACACGGGCAAGAAATTCACATTTAAGCTCCCCTAATAATTCTTCACCCATCAAGCCATCAATCTCTTCAGCCCTTTCATCACTTCTGTTGCTCTGCTGGGAATGTCTTCCTGCTTTTCCCAAATTTTCCAGGCTGGAGTCTGAAAAATTTCATTCTCAGCTGAGAATGCAGCATTTCACCTGCCCTCCCACAGGAGTTCAATCCAGAAGAACAAACTCCTCCTCTTTTACCAAGTATCCAAAATCAGAATTGTTTTATTTGCTGCTTTTTTAGTTCAAATTCCAGCACCTAAAGTTTGAAAAACACTGAATCAGCTTTGCAGGTGTTTAGGGATTATTTTCTTCTCAATTAATTTCTAGATTTTTTTTTTTTTTTGCAAGGAGTTCAGGTTTGAAAAAAAGCTAGAAACATCAAACTTCATTGAATTGGCTGCATTTTATCTCATAAAAAGAAAAAGGAAAAATGACAAAAGCAATTTGATTGCTATACAAACAACAAAAATCATGTTTTGCTTTCTGATTCCTGCTGAATGTTTTTGCTCAGCTCTTTGAACTTCTCACTTCACCAAAACGAATTCTCCAAAGACTCCTCATTCAGGCTGTGATTGGATCCAAAGGAGTTTTCTCATGGACACAAACTGATTTAGGCTCATCTGAAGCTTTAAAAAACACTTCTGGAGGAAAGCTCTGGAGCTCCCTTCTGTCTTTTTGATGCTCCTGAATCTTTTTTCTTTCCAGGCCTGGGGTTTTCCATGGGAACACTGAATTCTGAGGTGAAAAATCACTTTTAAAAGGCTCACAAGTGTCAAAGACCACCCTAGGTTGGGTCTTTGACATTTGGTTGGGGGTGGCTCCATGTGGTGGAAACGTGTCTCCTCCAACCCGAGCTTCCAAAGAAAGGCTCAGCAGTCTCTATTGTTGGTCTCAAGGCAGTTTATTGCAAGTTATCTAAAAGATTTTCTCCTCGAGCTGCTGTGGTTTGCTCAGAGCTCAGGCAGAGGCACACACACACCCTGACATCCTCTCTGACCCCGACTGCTTCTTCTCTCCTGCCCAGGGCTGCTGCTCTCTTTTCTATGGTACATTACGTGTGACATGGTTACAGTTTCCCCAATGCCTATTACCTATATTAAATGGTGATTTTCTATCTTTTATATGGTACATTACGTGTTACATGTTCACAGTTTTTCCCAATGCCTATTACCTATATTAAATGGTGATTTTCTATCTTTTATATGGTACATTACGTGTTACATGGTTACAGTTTTTCCCCAATGCCTATTTCCTATATTAAATGGTGCCTTTCTACTCTAAACTAATCTGTGAGTGCCAACATCACCAAGAACATGGAGGTAAGGAAGAAGAAAGAGAGAGGACAGGGCAGGCCCAAATCCCAAATCCATCTTAAAACCTCTGACCCCCATGTACAAAACCAAAACCCCCCTGTACAGCACTCAGAAATTCTTCCCTTTACTTTGTGACTACTTCTACTCTAATATCTAAACTTTTGTGACTTCTTGTTCTTCCTGCAAAGTTGGTAACTCATCCCATGGCTCAAACCCAAAATCCCAGCTGTTTGCAGCTGCCTGCCAGGGTCTCAAATGCTTCTGAGCTGGACCTGGAACATCCAAAAATGTCTGAGGGACATTTGGAGTTCTGACCCACAAGGAGCAGCTCAGATGCTTTTCAAGCGGAATAAACGCCAACAACCTCTGGAAACTCAACTTTCCCCAGCATTGAGTGAAGTTCCTGACACAACACTTTGAACCCTGCGCTCATCTCAAGCTGCTCAAAATCACCTCATCCCTTCCACTCAATAATTTTCTGATTTATCACAGAAAGGTGAGAGGTCCTCCCTGCCCTCACCAATTACCTGAGCCCTGGCTGTGCTCTGATGTGTCTTTGCATGAATAACTTCATTTTCAGACTTCCCCATCCTTCTCTAACTGGAATTATTTGTCAAACAAGAGCAATTTTCCCCTCGCAGAAGGCAGCTAATTATCGTGGCAGGCTGTCACTTTGTCACACCCTGGTGACAAACAATGCAGGAGATTAAAGAGTTGCTAATTGGCTGATACTTTTAGTAGCAATTGCAGCCTGTTAATGCAGCAAGAAAACATCGGAAAGTTGTTTTGATCAGGCTACGGGGAAAAAAAAATTCAACAAAATCAGTTTTTTCAAGAGGAAATGTCCCACAGGAGAAATCCCAAAGGCAGGAAGCCCTTCCAATATGGGATTAAGGAAAATTATTGCTGTGTGTGTTGTGGGAACGTTCTGCCAGAAGAAAGTTTATTATAAATTATTTGTGGATTTAGGGCCTTTACTAAAGACCTGCATTTCCAGGTTACAGAGTGATTGATGCTTTCTGAGTGGGCATTCAAAAATGAAGATTAGAGGGATTTGGGGATTTTTTTGGGGGTGGGTTTTTTGCATGTTAAAAAGATCATGGAATCACAGGATGATTTGGGTTGGAAAGGACATTAAAAATAATTTTATTCCACCTGGCCATGGGCAGTGACACCTTTCACTGTCACAGGTGCTCCAACCTGACCTTGGGCACTGCCAGGGATCCAGGGGCAGCCCAGCTGCTCTGGGAATCCCATCCCAGCCCTTCCCCACCCTCCCAGGGAGGAATTTCTTCCATATTTAACCAAAATTTCCTTCCTGCCAGTTTGCTTTCCCCCTTGCCAGTGTCTCTCCAGTTCCTCTCCATCTTGCTCAGAGTTTCCTTCAGATTCGAGGAATTCTGATCCACTCCAACATGAAACTCTGACCAAAAAATTGCCCCAAAATAATTCAAAACTTCTCCACAGCCCCTGAGGGTGAGTTAGGATAAAATGGCCTTTCAGTTAGCAGCCATTAAGCAGCACAAGACGAGATAATCAGGGTAATTAACAACATTTAGACAAAGGCAGGGTTATAAAAACCAACAGCATTAATTTGGTGGCTCTTGGTAAAGGCAGAGATTGCAGTGGGTGGGAGCAGTGAGGTCAGTGCTCAATGTTCATCCCCAGAACCCCGAGGAAAATCAAACTTTAACAGCTGAAAACACAGCAGAGAATGGTTCTGAAAAACCCCTGAGCACTCCCTTCTTCTGAGGAGGAAAACCAGAGAGGCAGAAACATTTAGAAAGACAAACAATACTCATGGTTTGGGGAATATTGGGATGCAAAAGTCTGGATGAGGTTCAATCCTGGTTTTCATTGCCAAGGCCTCGGTAAATCTTCATATTTCTTAAGAAATTCTGGGATGAAGCTGGTAAATAATTCCACTTGGGAAGATGTTGTCTCCTACCCTGTCCTGATCAGCTCAAATGAGTCAGAGCTGCTCTTTTACTTCAACCTGGAATTTCCTGGTTCCTGCAAGGAAAGAAAACAAACCATGAAAGGAAATAAAAGCACCTCCATTTCATGATAAACAATACTGGCTGAGGCAGCCTCCCTGAAATGCAAAAATTCAGAATTTTTTAGATATCCTAAAGGGCTCAGGCAGGGATCTGCCATCCTCTGGAAAGTACTTTTAATTAGGAAAAATGGGCATGGAATTGTCCAAGTGTGGATGTCAAACCTAAAGGAAAATTCCAAAAACCCTAAACACCAAAAATATTGCTGGGGAAGAGAGCCGAGAGCTCATTTTTTAACCAACAGAATCATTGGAAATAAAAACCCAGAGGAAATAATGGAAGTTTCTTTGCTGACTTCATGCTCCAGGTTCTCCCCTTCAGGAGCTGAGCTGGAATGATGAACAATGCAAGAGGGAATTTGGAAATGTGGCAAATCCAGGGTCCCACCTGCCTGGCTAAGCCATTCTCTGGATAATCAGCAAGGACAGGACACCTTGGCCAGAGAATAGAAGAAATTAATGAGGTTTCTGCTGGCAAAGTGTTGATTTTTGGCACCTTCAGCTCAAGACCAAGCCTCTGCTGGTTTTATTCCCCCTTCAAAAGCCCAAAACCTTCTCCTGAAGGGATCCAAGAAAAAAAAATTAGGAAGTTTATGTGTTTGGGGGAATCCAAATGTTCCAAATTTACATTTTTCCTCTATTTTCCTGATTAAGCTCAACACAACCATTGACACATCCTCATTACTCATGAAAGGACAAAAGAATGGCCCAGAACAAATCCCAGCTCCAAGCAAAGCTCCCGATTTCTTTCCAGCTCCTTCCCCATTTAATGCACTAATTGAAACCATTCTGCTCCTTGCATCAACAAATGAAGGGTAATTATGTTGTTCCCCCAACCTTGTGCTCACAGTTTGCATTGATCTTCATTATATTAATAAGTCAAATGATTCCTTCCTTTCTGCTGGACCCAGGAATGGATAAACTGGGATGCCGGGAATTGAATAAATCCCTTTTTTTTGTTTACCATTAATGGTTGTACTTCATCTGCTGCTTAACGCCATTAGCGCCTTAATGGGGTGATATTAATTCAGGATAATTACAGAATCTCTAAGGCAAAAGCACAGGAATGGCTGCAGATTTCGGACCAAATTCCAGAGGATAAATAATTCCTGCAGGCTGTGGGGTGCAGATTCAACTCCTTGCTCCTCACCTTCCAGAGAAAGAAGCCGTGGACATGCAATAAAAACTGAAAATTCCTGCTGAAGGAGCAGCTGGGAATTCTCAAGCATCCCTAATTCTTGCTAAATCCCCCCGAGAACCTGAGCTCACCCCATAACCAATCTATGGAAAAGAGGAGAATATTTCAGGAAGAACTGTCTGCCTGCATTTAACTCAGTGCCCTCCTGACCTGGAATTCCTCACTTTTTACCCTCCTCCATTTCCCAAAAATTTTCCAGGAGAGAGAGGGAGAGAGCAGAGAGCTCAAAAATATAACTGAAAAACCAGAGGGAAACAAAAAAAGCATTTAAACTTTGCTCCATCCTCATGCAGCTATTTTAGATGCTGCACGTGCAAGAAATTCTGGACAAAATTGGCTTTTCACTTGTGCTAGGAACTGATTGTGTTTTAAAAATGTAAATGTATAAAATCCTCCTTCTTTTAAGCAAATTTTAAAAGTCACCTGCGAGCCTGAAATGTTTTAGAAACACAAGCTCTAACAAAGGAGGAATTAATCCAACAGGATGTGAGTCCTATATGGACAAAAATCTTGCTTTATGCATAGTTTTATTTATTTAATATTCAATTCTCATTTTTAGGGTGGTTGAATAACCAGAAAAAAAGTGGGGGAAAAATAACTGGTGGTTAAATAATCAGAAAAAAAAGTGAGGAAAAAGAACTTACAGAGAACAATGCAGGTTTTTTAAGTATTCTACCCATGATAATCCAGTGTAATCTGCTGGAAATTTAACCTCTTATTAATAGGAAGGAGAAATATGAGAAGAGTCAAAGAGAGCTGCTAATGAGGTTAATTTAGCACAGATTTTAATTACACCAACCCAGCCATTCCAAGCTGTTCTGCTGAGATCTGAGCAGAGTTTATCTCCCAATGCACAACCTAAAGGGTAAATAATGAGAAATAAAACAATGTGCCATCTCCTTAAATGACAAACAGGACAATTTCAAGACATATTAAAACATTAAATAATGAATCTTGCAGAACATTAAATCCTTCAAGCCCCATTTGAGATCTTCAGCTGGGCCAACCACCCTGGGAATGTCCCTCATGGAGGAAAACTTCATCAATCCATGAGGCCTTTAATTCTCACCCATTAACTCTTTCTCAATCCTGTTTTTCCCAGTACAATAATGAAGTTTGATGGGTTTTTGTTGAGTTTTTTTTTTTCTTTTTAAATCACAGCTTTGTTTTCAGAAGCAGCAAATGAGATCCATTTATTTTCCCAGATTCCACATCAGGCAGGATCAGGCACCTCCCTCTGAGGGATGGGCACAGCCAAATCCATTCTTCCAAATCTGTTTCCCTGTTTATTTTTTAAGGGAAATTTCAGCCTTTTGGTTAACCCGAGCTATCACTTTTCTATTTGATTTTTCACATGATTTGTAAGAACTGCTGAGACTGTTGGGTCAAGGCAGCAGCTCTGCAGCCATGGACCTTGAGAATGATTTGTGCTGAATAATTCATCCTCAGAGACTTCTGCCTTTGCATCCCAGCCTGGGAAAGCCTGAAGGAACCCGGAAAAGCCTGAAGGAATATGGAAGGAACCTGGAAGAAATATGGAAAAGACTGAAGAAACCTGGATAATCCTGAAAGAACCTAGAAAAGCCTAGAGGAACCTGGAAAAACCTAAAGGAACCTAGAAAAGCCAGAATGAACCTGGGAAAACCTAAAGGGACCTGGAAAAGCCTGAAGGAACCTGAAAAAGCCTAAAGGAACCTGCAAAAACCTGAAGAAACCTTGAAAAGACTGAAGGAAGCTGGAAAAGCCTGAAGGAACCCAGAAAAAAAACTGAAGGAACCTGGAAAAGCCTAAAGGAAACTGAAAAATCCTGAAGGAACCTGGAAAATCCTGAAGGAATCTGGAAAAACCTGAAGAAACATGGAAAAGCCTGAAGAAACCTGAAAAAGTCTAGAGGAACCTGGAAAAGCCTAAAGGATCCTGGAAAAACCCAAAGGAACCTGGAAAATCCTGAAGGAACCTGGAAAAGACTGAAGAAAAAGCTTGAAGGAACAGGGAAAAACCTTCAGGAACCTGGAAAATCCTGAAGGAACCTAAAAAAGCCTGAAGGAAGCTGGAAAACCTGAAGGATGCACAAATTCTGCGTCCCAAGAGAAAAGGAGGCTCGGAAGGGAATTTATTTCTCTCTACAATCACCTGAAGGAAGGTTGGGGTCAGTTTTTCTCCAGAAATCAGCGACAGGACAAGAGGAAATGACCTCGAGTCGTGCCAGGGGAGGTTTAGGTCAGATATGATGGAAAATTTTTCCACAGAATGGGTTGTCCAACCCTGGCACAGCTTCCCAAGGCAGGGGTGGAGTCGCCATCCCTGTGAGGATTTGAAAGCCCTGTGGATGTGGCATTTCAGGGATCCCAGAGATCCTTTCCAAAGAATTCTGTGACTTCACAAACAAACAAAAAAAACAAAACAAAAAAAAAAAAAAAAAAAACAAAAAAAAAAACCCACACACACAAAACAAAACCACTTTGCTCTCCCAAATTTCATGGAAAAACGAGGGTGCTGCATGCCAGCTTGGCTTCCACCAGGGTGCCTGTCCTGGCAGGCTACAAAATCCAAAATCCTTGGGAGTGTGTGGTAAATAAACTGCTGGAGGCTGCCGCGGTGGGGATGGGAGCAGGGATATTCACAGAGCATCAAGCTGTCATTCCCACAAAATGATGTTTTTTTAAAACTAGAGGTGCTTCAGAAAGTGCCTTAAAGCACGGCAATCTTTCAGACAATTTTCCCGTGTTATAACATCCCAAAGGAGAAGGGATGAGGGCCGTGCTCGAGTGCGAAAGGACAAAAAAAGGGCATTTGGAAAATCTGCAGTGCTGTAATTACCAACATGACAATTGCTGTTTGTAAAGGCCTGGAAACAAAGGAATAGGAAAAAAAGGAACCAGGGAATTTAGGAACTCCATGAATGTTTACTGAATTTAAACCTCCCCATTTAACTCACAGCTTTGGTTCAATTGCTTTCAAGTTTTTATTCATTTTAACAATCCTTAAATCAAAATAGGACTGAGCATCGTGAAGCACTGGTGAAACTGGAGCCTGGCAAGTGGGAATTATTTTTATGAGAGAATCATGGATTGGTTTGGGATGGAAGGGACCTGAAATCCTGAAATCCCACCCAGTGCCACCCCTGCCATGGTGACACCTCCCCTGTCCCAGGGTGATCCAACCCCAGTGTCCAACCTGGCCTTGGGCACTGCCAGGGATCCAGGGGCAGCCCCAGCTGCTCTGGGAATCCCATCCCAGCTCCTCCTCACCCTCAGAGCCAAGAATTCCTTCCCAAATCCCATCTAACCCTGCTTTCTGTCCATTTGAAGCCATTCCCTGTGTCCTGTCCATCCATCCCTTCTCCAAAGTCTCTCTCCATCTTTCCTGCAGCTCCTCCAGACCACAGTGAGGTCCCCCCAAAACTTCTCCTGCCCAGATGAACAATCCCAATTCTCCAACCTTTCCTCCCAACTGAGCTGCTCCATCCCTGGGATCACCCCGGTGCCTCCTCTGGAGTCATTCTTCAAATATTTCCATGAAAAACTCCAAAAAGTCCCATTTTCTCATGGAAACCACCTTGTAGTTGGCACCTGCCTGTCCTTACCCTCAGCAGGGCACCCCTGAACACCTCTGGTGACCCCAAATCCCATTTTCCAGGGAGGGAATAAATTCCTATTTAGCCTTAAAATCTGTCCTCTATTCTCCTAATCCCCACCTGATTTATGGGATTATTGAACCATGCAAGTATTTCATTCAACTCCATTGAAACTGAAAAAGAAGAAGGAGGTGTTGTTCTTATTTCAGCCCCAGTGCCAAATTTATTGCTTTATTAGTGATTGAAAGTATCAATTTTAATACACAATTATTGGTGGTATAACTGGGATTTATTATCTATGGGTAGGACTTCAGCACCATTTTAAAATTTATGCTTGTGCCTGGAAAATCTTCATCATTTCCTCATTAACATGCAGGATATTAAACAAATTTAGGCTGTTCAAGCTAATATTTTATGAAAGAGCAAGAGGAAAGAGTGTCCCACAAAATAGGAATTAATTATTCAGATTATTTTAAATTAGACCATTCATTTTAAGTAAAATAAATCTGGAAGATTCAGTGAGAAATCAGAGAATACCCTGGAAAAATCATTTTAATAGAAGATGAAAGCAATTAAAACCATCTTTTAGCATAATTATTTCACACCAATTTACTTGCATCTTGTACTAATTACTCCAGTCAGTGCATCCAGTAATGCAACAATATTATCAGCAAAATCATTATAAATATTCACTTATTTTAAAGTTTCATCAATTCATTTTACCTCTTGTCTCTCCTACGGTGATTTTTGCATTCTTAATTTTAAATATTTTTAAATGCCATTAATCCCTCATGAAAAATAATAATAATGATGATGGTAAAGCAAGGAGATTAAAAAAAAAAAAACAAGAAATGTCCTGAGGGCTGTCTGGTCAGCACTGCTGCTCCTCTTTATCTCAATCCAGCAAGGAACAAACCCCTGGCACTGTGATTTTCCACAATTTTCTCTGCGTGTTCCTTGCAGCTCCAGCCTCATCCCCTGGCCTGGAGCAATCCTGGCTGTGACTGATACAGGAACAGCCAGAATGGGAGAGAAACTCTTGGAAAACGCCAAATATTCCATGGAAAAGTGTGGGAATAAATCACACGGACTCCATTTTCTTTGTGGCGGAAAAAGCCCATTCTTTATTCACATTTTTATCCAGTTTTTGGTGGGTGGCTCCAGTTGCTCAGCAGTTTTTTTGCCAATTAATTAATTGGTCAGTAACGAGTCGTTATTCTGTATTCAATGGTCACTCAAATCCCGGTGTGCACGTGGTGAAAAGTTGTTGGTGAGGGCTCGTTTTCATTTTTCTAACGGTGTAAAAGCAGTTTGTACAGGTGCTGGGTGGTTTTTTAGGTTGTTTTTTCCCCCAGGAATAATTGTTTTGTTAACAAACTGCTGACACCAGGATTGCTTCCACATGGGAACTTGCAGAGGCTGCCTTGACAAGGCCAGCCAATGATTCCAGGAGAGCAGGACTGATTTTATGAAGCCTTTTTGATAATTTTTCCACCTTACTACAACAGAGAAGGATCCCACAGGTTTTGTTTGCTCTGCAAAACCCTTCTGGAAGTGTCCTGAGGGTCAAAGGATGCTCTGCTGCATCCACAGCCACTCCCTTCAGGGTCCTCACACCTTCCCCCCTTCCCTTTTCTCCCTGAACAGCCCAAATTTAAGGTGAAAATGCAGAAATGGTTTGAGCACATAAACGTGCAGAAAGTTTTCCAACGCTCACAACCAAAAATTTTAAATTGAAATAAATAATCGGTTTTTTTGCGACACTCTTTTCTCATGCTCCTTCATGAAATTTTAGCTTTGAAAGATTAAATTTGTTTCAGATCCTGCATGTCAATTGGAAAATTATGAACATTGTTCATGGCTTTCCCCCCTCTCCTTTTTAAGAAATCTTACTGGAACTGACCTCACACGTCACTAATTTATTTAAAATTCATTTAATGAACACTAATTCATTTAAAATTTTAGCAATAACAGATCCATTTCCCAAAGTTTGGGGGTTAATGGTTTTTATTTTAGTGGAGCCAGGCACACAGCGCAGCTGGGAGCAGTTAATCCAATTGTCTTCCCCTCCAAGGTTTGATATTCCCAAAATATTTTGGGAGATGTGGAATAATTGAGCAGTGAGCTGCACACACAACCACCAACCTCATCCCATCATACTTGCATTCCCAGAAAACCACAAAATCTCCTGCTAGGACTCAGCAAAAGAACAGAATTTGAGGCTTTTTGGGATATTTACCCCAAATGTTGGTTAAGGAGCTGATCCCTCCAAACTAAAATATTTCAGTCCAACACAAATTTGCCTTAAATATTTTCACCACCCCCCAAAAAAGGCTGTTTCCACCTTTGGGGAACTGCTGAGGAAAAGTGGGTGCAGGACATTTTCCACACCAGGAATGTGCCACCTTTCCCAGCAGAAACATCAAGTTGGATTTACCTCTGGCAACTCCTGTAAACAAAATAATTTCATGTCAGGAATAAAGTGTTACAGCAGAACAAAATAAAACTGGAGCTTTACCCAATTTCGCATTCCCTGGGTGAAGTTTAGAGGGTAAAAAAAAACAAAGAAACTTCTTTTAAGGCGAAAAAATAATGTAGGAAGTTAACAGGAAACATTTAAATTAAAGTGGAATTAAATGGAAGATTTGGAACTATGCAAAAAAGCAGCTCAGCTCTTCAGGGTGATGGTGAAACATCGTCCCTCCAGGTGCTCTTAAAGGAATAAAAGCAGTAATGGGGCCATGAATCACCCACTAAAACATCCCAGCTCCAGAGCAGGGACAGCGGGATGGAAAAGCAGCCAAATCCCAAAAACTCAATCATGCCCCGGCTTTATATTCATTCCAGTTTTCTGGTTTGTTATTTATTCAATGTAGGGGTGGGAAACAGGTAATGTTTCATCAAAGAAACGACTTGAAGACATTTTGCTGTCTGTACTGTGCCCCCCAAAAGGCAAAATCCTGTGGGAGATGGAAATGGAAAGGAAAGAAAGGAAAGAAAGGAAAGAAAGGAAAGAAAGGAAAGAAAGGAAAGAAAGGAAAAAGGGAAAGGAAAAAGGGAGGGAAGGGAAGGGAAGGGAAGGGAAGGGAAGGGAAGGGAAGGGAAGGGAAGGGAAGGGAAGGGAAGGGAAGGGAAGGGAAGGGAAGGGAAGGGAAGGGAAGGGAAGGGAAGGGAAGGGAAGGGAAGGGAAGGGAAGGGAAGGGAAGGGAAGGGAAGGGAAGGGAAGGGAAGGGAAGGGAAGGGAAGGGAAGGGAAGGGAAGGGAAGGGAAGGGAAGGGAAGGGAAGGGAAGGGAAGGGAAGGGAAGGGAAGGGAAGGGAAGGGAAGGGAAGGGAAGGGAAGGGAAGGGAAGGGAAGGGAAGGATCATAAACAAATTCATTTGACAGAGCTACCAAAGTAGGCCCTAAAAACAAATGTTCTTCAAAGTTTGACTGAAATCCATTCAGAAGAGAAGGTCCACAAAACCTTGTAAGGCAAACACAGCCTCGGTTTATTTGCTGTTCTTTGGAGTTCAAAATGTGAAAAGCTGAGTAAGCGGAACAAAAAAGAAATAGTGAAAATCAGGAGGAAATGTGGTCAGCAGCTCACTAAAGCAGCATTATTCACCTGGACTTGGACTATTTAGCTCAGTTAAATTCATGATCCATAAAATAGAGAGCAATAAAATCCATTTTTTTTGTTGTTGTTGCAGTGTTGAATTAAAGTATCGCTAATGCTTGAGAAAACATTGCTCTCACTCAGCCGCTGCTGTGGGTTTTTTAATCAGGCAGCTGAGCAATTGCAGGTTGTTTTTTCCCCCTTGACAAGTTTCAACCCAAGCCTCTTTCACTGCCCTGGTACCTTACAGACTCCCAGGAGTGCAAGAGGCCAAGCTCCAGCACCAAGACAGAGTTCCAAACGATTACACAATGAATTCGCAGGGTTTTAAGCACAGTTTTTTGGGTTTCAGCCCCAAAAATGGGGCTGCAAATGATGAATCCCTGCACCATTGCTGCCCTCCAGGACTGGGACATGGGCACGGCCCTCCTGGGGACACACCAAGCTGAGCGTGGTGTGTGGGGAGGAGAAGCAGCAGGATGAGGATCCTGGTGTCCCCCTGTGCTCTCCTGCTCCCGTGGGACATGGACATGGGGTGGCCTTGGCTGGGCTAATGGTGGGACTCAACCTTAGAGAGCTTTTCTTACCCAAACAACTCCATGGGTGCTGTTCCTCAACCTCTCTGAGGTTCCTCAGCCTCTCTGAGGTTCCAAAGCATGTCTGAGCTTCCTCAGCCTCTCTGATGTTCCTCAACCTCTCTGAGATTCCTCAACCTCTCTGAGGTTCCTCAGCCTCTCTGAGGTTCCTCAGCCTCTCTGAGATTCCTCAGCCTCTCTGAGGTTCCTCGGTTTCTCTGAGGTTCCTCGGCCTCTCTGAGCTTGGCTCTGCAGTGAGGTTTTGAGTTGTTTCCCAGGACATTCTGTGCTGACGTTTCTGTTGTTATTTCTCCCATGCTACCCCATTTGCCAGAAAACTGCTGGAGATTCCCAGTGGGAAACTTCACCTGTGCCACTGGAGCTGCCTCTGGAGCAGCTGGCTGAGGAGATCCCACTGTGGCCAGATGAACGGCTGTAAACTCGGAGTGGATTTAGGGTGGATATTGGGATGAAATTCCTCCCTGGGAGGGTGGGGAGGGGCTGGGATGGAATTCCCAGAGAAGATTTGGCTGCTCCTGGATCCCTGGAAGTGTCCAAGACCAGGCTGGACAGGGCTTGGAGCAGCCTGGGACAGTGGAAGGTGTCCCTGCACATGGCAGGGGTGGAATGGGATGAGCTTTGTGGTCCCTTCATGCCCAAAATCATTCTGTGATTCCACAATCCTTTTAACATGCAAAAAAACACACCAAAAAAAAAATCCCCAAATCTCTCTAATCTTCCCTGCTCAATGCCCCTTTAAAAAGCAGCAATCACTCTGATCTGGACATGCAGATCTTTAATAAAGGCCCAATTCCCCCCAATAAATATCCCTTAAATCTGATTTTGGCCTCCTGCCTTTCCATCTCAGAAGCTTCGTTGGAAGCCCTGGGCCTCATTTCCGCATTAGCTCCGAGCTGACTTCAGCCTTTCCTGGGAACCCCTGTGGAGCCCAAATGGAAGGAAACTCCTTATCCCGAGAGCTGAATTGCAAATGAGGATGATTTCGGCAGACTCGGAGCATGTGAAGTGCGTTTGAACTACAGGAGTCTGACAAGAGTTCTTTTTCTTTTCCTCCCACAGCTTCAAAGTCAAAATTCATCCACTTCATCCCCCAGTAAAATTTACCTGACTGCCTCATTGCTGGAGCTTTGGGAAGTGCTCCCATTTGCAGGCTGGGAAGGGTTTCCAAAGCAAATATCTGGAAAAAATAGAAATAAAAATCAGTTTTTACTCAGCCTCTCCAGAAGAACTTTGTTATAGCAACAATTTCACCACGTACAGGAACAGTTTGGTGCTGATTAGGTTTTGCTGTTTGCTCTCCGTGGTTTTTTTGTTGGAAATTCCCTCTCTGGAGTCATTCCAATCCCACCTGGCTGTGCTCCTGTGTAAGATGCTCTGGATTCAGAGGGGCTGGAGCAAACAATATCCAAGGCCAATTCCAACTCAAACTCTGCTGTGATTCCATGGCTGGAATTGGATTGAATCAACATTCCTTGCTCCCAGATCCATTAGCTGCCAGCCTGGAATGAAACTTTTAAGGTCCCTTTCCCACCCAAACCAACCTGGGATCCCACAAAAACTCATTCTCTAGTTAATAAGATAAACAGGACATTTTCAGAGCCAAAATATGTTAATTTTATCCCTTAAGTTGCAGCTGGATTTAGAAACTTGATGGATTCTACTGGTGGAAGAAACTTTGCATCCACCAAATGAGAAACTTTAGTGGCACAGAGGGTTTCATAAATCTTACACTGGTCACTTGTTGCCCTGATTTTTAAAAGTGTTAAGTTTTCTTTTATAGTTCTTTTGAAAGTTTTAAAGTTATCATAAAACTTCTTTATCCTTCTGATAATGTTTCCATATTTGAGAGTCAGAGTTCCCACATAATTTCATGGATAAATAGAATATTTACATATTTCGCTGTGGGTGGAGAGAAGTGATTGAATGATCTTTGGAGCAGTGTGGTTGGAGAGGTGGTAAGTCCATCCTCAATTCACGGTCACCTTTGGAATTCTATAAATACCAGATATTTGAATAAAATTGGCTCTTTTTTCTTTTGAACTCCCCAAGCTTCTGTGTGCTCATTTCGTGTCCAGTAGTGACAGTCACTAGTTAGGACCAATCTTTTAGTTTTTAATGCCTACATAATACCCTTGACTGAAAACCACAGTAAAACAGGCAAAAAATATCATTAAAATAAATACTTCCAGAATGAATAAAAAATAGCTCAGCCACTTCAGAATCCCAATGAGGACAAATGACCTGTAAGTGTCATCTGCTGGCTGATAAAAGCAATTGAGCCAAAATCAAGCGAGCAAAGTGAGATGTAATTTAGTTTTAGCATTTTTACCATTCCTAGACTATCACAGCAGCAAGGAAAACACACAAATAAGACTGTCATATCTCAAAAGCCAAAGAAATTAATGAATGAGTCCTTAAAAGACACCTTGAGATCATTTTTAAAGGATTTCTTATCGTTAAATCCACTTAGATGGAAATGAAACAGCAAAGCCATGAAAATGGATAAAATTCAAAGTATTTAATCCAGATATCATTTCAAAATTAATCTAAAACTTACCACAAATGTCTTGAACAATAAACCAAAAATTCACTCTGGAAATTCCATGAATCAGATTAATTCTGAGATTCCCACCTTTTAGTATAAAGAAAGAGAATTTCAGTCAGTTCAGGCAAGCTTCCCTTTCCCAAAATCCCAAAGGAACCCAATATTTCCCATAAATTTCAAAACCCGCCTCCTTTTAACCAAAACATTTGAGGATTTGACTGCAGCTCAGCACAGGAGCCATCACTGGATGGATTCCCTGTTAGGATCATATTTTAAATAACGTTTTGCTCAGAGGGATTCAGACAGAGAATCCCTGCGGAGCTGATCCACAGGTCCCAGGAACGCTGGATTTGGGCTGGATCAGCTCATCCCAGCAGGAACCACTTCAGGTGCTCAGCCCATCCTTATCCAGAGCTCCCTGAGTGCTGCCACTTCAATATTTTGCAGGAAAATATTTTATTAGATGAGAGCTGCAAGAGCTGTGGAATCATTTCAATTTTTAAATTATTTTTTTTTTAATTTCCCTCCTGAATATTGAAGGAAATGTTAAATAACCAAGCAACCCTGTGGGCAGTGGAGCCCTGCCCTAACAAATGAACCCCTCAAGGGGGAAGTTTGTTTTAATGAACAAGAAGAGATGTTCAGGATAATTTTTAGGATAATTCAGGTATTTAAGAGGCAGCACCTCTGGTGAAACGTTTTCCAAAATTGTGTTCCAACAGGGTTTGGGAATCAGAGAGTCAGAGCTCTTTTTTTTTCTGCACGCAAACACTTCAGGAAGAGGCATGTGATGTTTCCCAGCTCCCATTTAGCTGCAGCATATGTTCAGGTATTCCCTGTTGTGTTTTTACAGGCACAAACACTCAACTTCCCAAAGCCCCGAGGAGCAGAGGAGCAGCCTGTGGGTCGTGTTCCATCCCAGAAATCACAGGGAAAATCAATCAGTGAAGTCATCTGTGCCATTTATCCCCCTAATTGGGCCTCCCAAAAGGAAGAATTTTCCCTTTCCTCTTTTTAAACTCCCAGAGCCCCTCCTGGGTTTGGATGCAGACACATCATCCCTTAAAGAGGAATAATAAACCCCATAAATCAGAGCTGCACTAAAATGTCAGGAATTAAACCCTGCTGCAAACCTGGTCGTTAACGCTCCCTCCTCTCAGGCTGAGGTGCCAACATCCATATCCCCATTCCCAAATTCCCCTTTGGATATGCAAAATAAACCACATTTTTGCAAATCTCTTTGGATACTTCCCTGGTGTTGTGCAGGCTTGGCTCAGGATCCCAAAAAAACATCAAGAGCTCTCGGAATCACTTCCCTGTCAAAGGGGAAGGAAAACCTTCTGCCATGATCTGCCAAAATTGGCCAGCCCAGCCTCTCTCAGGTTCCTCCAGCAGCAAATGATCACAGGAAACTGCTGCGGAATTATTTCATTATTTCATTATTTCACTGAAACATTTTCTAAAGATTTTTATTTAATATTTTCTTTTTTTTTGTATTTTTTTCAATTTCTGCCAGTGCAGAACCAGGCCCACAAAGGTCTGTAAGTCTGTTTAAGCACCACTGCTTTTGCAATAAAGCTTTAATAGGCCCCATGCCCCAACTCTGACAAGGCAGACTTGGATTATTTGGAGTTGAGTGTTTTCTTTGTTCTCTCTAAGTAAGAGATGTCACAGCCATCACAGCCTGGCTTGCATTAAGCAGGAGAAAATTTTGCACTTTTTATTCAGCTGTTTAGAAAGATTTTTGATGGATGGAGGATTGGGAATGAAATAGAAGGAGCAGTAAAATAAAAATAAGAGATAAGCCAGTAATTAAGACAGGCACAAAAGATGATTTCTTTACAGAAGTTGTTGAAAATGTATTTCTACACCAACTATAAAGTCATTTAAAAATGACCAGGAGGAGGGATCTGAAAACACAATTACATAAATTCCTTTTTCTCAATAATTCAGAAACCTGTTCAGGTGAAATAGGATCCTGTTCTTCTCTCATTTTAAACAAAATAAATCATTCCAAAGGACATCCAGAAGAAGCAAATTCACCCAAGGAGATACCAGTGAGTAAGTCAGAGAAGGATGAGCAGGGCTGAACATTTCATCAAACAAAAAGCTGCCAATTTGTGAGGCATGGCCTCAAAACTCTGGAACTCCAGCCACTCCCAACCACTGCAAAATGAAGCTTGGTTCAATGGAAATTTATAGAATTTAAACTAATAAATCTGGGGTTTAACACTATGCTGCAGCCTAGGAGCCAAGGAGGAGCCTGTGGCCCTCAGAACAAAATTAAAACAAAGCTGAAAAATGGTCATAGAAGTTAAAAACGGCCTCAGAAAAATAAAAAATGTCATCATTGCAACTGCATTTTCCATAGAATATTCAGGAAGTCACCTCATGGCACAGGGGAGCCGTGTCAGATGCAGCCCAAGAGGCTGCAATCAGACTTATTTTGGCATGGAATAAGTTTCTCCTTTAATATTTTTGAGGAGCACTGATAAAGCACTTCAAAGAGCCACAGGCAGTCATGCTCACCCTCCCTCCTCAACACCAGCAATATTCCAAGAGCTGGAGGAGGGCAGGAAATTCCAATATTTTTAAATTCTTTTTATTTTTAGCTGTCACTTCTATTTCTATCCCCACCTGGGATTAAGGAAATTTCTCCTTCTCCTTAGAAAAACGAAAGTAGCATTATTTATTCTGGAATAAAAGTGCAGAATCAACAACCAACATCAGCCCAGGGAATATTACAGAGAATCCATTTCCCAGAGGGATTAACAACAGAAAAGGCAGGGATCAATATTGACAGAGCCAAATGATCCACATGCATGCAGAGACTCATTTGCTGCTTCTGCAGATAAATTTTAAAACTTACAAAATATAATTCCTCATTGCCAAATGTCTGCTGTGGATGGGCATCTTTCTAACTTCATAAAGAAAGGAATTTGAATGCGGTTCCTCCAAGCTTTAAAATTTTATTTTCAAGGAAATGGTGGAAGATTTAGCGAATTATTTTGAAATTTGATTTCAAAAATCAAATTTCTGAAACATATTAACAATCTTCATGGACTGGGCAATCAAAAAAAGTAAAATTTATGAAAATCTAGCAACACATTTAGAAAACAACAAGTTCAAATCTCAAAGTCAACAACATAAATCACAACAGTTTAACTTTTGTCACAATCAGGCCTCTCAAATAGAGAGAAGTTTATGTTCCAGGATAATCTTAATTTAAGGATTTTTCTACCACTTTTTCCCTCACAAGCTACTTAAATAATACTGTGGAATTTATGGGTTGTTGATAAAACTTCTATTTACCTGAGGATAGTGATGCTTCCCAATTTAAAAAGCAAATTAACTACAGGGGAACAAACCAAGTTTGGACCTAAATTAACTGAATTTTGTTCCCCAGATTTTTTTTGTTCCCATTTAATTATAGCTAGATTGTATCATTACCAAATTAAAGCCAAGCCAAATTACTTCTCCAATTCTTGCTCCAGGAATTAATATTCTTTGCCTTCCAGGAGTACTAAAATACAGAAAGTGCTTGAAATTAAAGCTTTTTTAAAGTGGCCTTTACCTACTTCTAATTAAAACCATCCATCACTGCAATATCTTTTGGGTTTTCTTGGGTTTGAGCTTTTTTTTTTTTTTTTTTTTGTTATTATTCTAATAAACATTCCAGACTAAGCCTCATCTACTTAATTTTTAGCAAGTCAGGGTCTTGTTTTCCTGGGATGAACCCTGAATATTTCCTAAATCAGGGCCGATCCCAGCTCCTGGAAGAAAACACTCCGGAATCTTGACCCACACCACAGCACCTCAATTTCCAGAGCGGGCTTTGCTTCCTCACAGTTCAGCATTTTCAGTGTCAATGGCTTTAAATTTAATATTTAATTGAATTTTGTTTCACATTTTAACTTAACGTGTGTCATGTTTACAATAATGTGCCAATATCTGTCATTTATGTTGGACAGTGTGTCCCTACCTTAAACCAACAGAAAAGTGTCACCATTCTCTCTCTGCCCTGCTGAGCTCTGGCCAGCAGCTCGGCCGTGGCGTTCTGTGCGTCACCTCGGGCAGCATTTACATTTTATATCAGAAATTATGTGACTATATTTACAATAACGAGCCAATATCTGTCATTTATGCTGGACAGCGTGTCCCTACCTTAAACCAACAGAAAAGTGTCACCAGCACAGCAAGACACGGAGGGCAAGGAGAAGGAGAAGAAGGTCGGGACACACCCAAATTCTCCATCTTGTCCCTTTGAACCCCATTCTAAAAACACCAAAATTCTACTTTTTCACCCTGTGTTAGTACAACTACCACACTACTCAAACCCTTGTGGTCTGTAATTGCTCATACAGAATTTGCAGGTTTTTTCCACAGGCTAAAATGGAAGCCAGAGGTGTTTTTGAGTTTGTGCCAGGGTCTGGGGACAGCCAGAGGGATGTGCTGGGTTCCGACGCTGCTGTGCCCCACTGTGTGCAGGGAGAGCTCCAATGGCAGGGAAGCCCTCCATGGAAACCCTGAATTGAAAACAAACAATATTACTCACCAAATTATCATCTGTTTGGGAAGCTGCTGCCATTAATTGCTTCTGTGGCTTTGTGGGTTTAGGTTTTTAAACACAGCACCAGAGTGCTTAAAGATCCTCCTGATTAAATAATTCAAAATGTTTGCACTATATAACATGTTTGAAGGGGAGAGAAAATTCTGCTAAACACTTTGAATTCACGAGCAAGCACCTCATTAACATGCCCTGAAATCAAATATTTATTACCTTCTCCACTGTAATGAGCTCATTTAAGACAAATGTGAGAAAACCCCATCCTGTATTAAAGTTGGCAATGTTTTATTTATGGGCACTCTAATATTCACTTTAGGCCACACCAAAATATAAACACGAAATTAATATTTCATTAATGAGAAAACAAAATCTATTTCTCCAGCTTGGGAGAGGACAAAGCAGGTTTTGTGTGCTGTGATGCTGCACCCACGTTGCTCTGAGGTGGGAACAGTCGATAATCAATTATTAAAATTATCTTTTTCCTTCCCTGAAAGGAACACTGGGTGTCCCAGTGCCTGAGCACCCTGTGGGGGAAGAATCTTTCCCTGATATCCAGCCTAAACCTCCCCTGGCACAGCTCCAGCCATTCCAGAGGAGAATTCAGTGACTGTCCCTGCTCTTCCCAACGAGTTTCCCTTGAGTCTCCTCTTCTCCAGCTGAACATTCCAAGTGCCCTCAGCTGCTCCTCATCCTCAAGACCCTTGGCCATCTCCACCGACCTCCTCTGGACACCCTCTAACTGTTGAATCTTTTCTTCCATTGCACAAAACCTGCTCACAAAATTCCAGGTGAGGTCACTCCAGTGCCCCCCTATCCACAGCTCTCCTCCAGATTCAACCCTTGGCTCACTTTTTCCCACATGGAGAAACGGGAGCGGCTTTGGGCAGAGGTCTGAGCTGCAGGGTTCATCACTCAGGCAATATTTCCCAACCCGGGCAGCAGATGAGCTGAAAGTTATTCCCAAAGGCAGCACTGCTCACACATCCCAAATTCCTGCGTTTTTCCTACACTTAGTTTTCCTTCCAGCAGCAGTATCAGTAACTCCTCACTCTGTACACCAGCCAGATAAACACTCACCACCACTTATCTACCCTGAATTGCTGGGTAATGCATTCCTGAATAGGAAACCTCACGTAAATGCAAATTTACATCCCAAGGATGCTACCAGCAGCAGAGTTTGGGGTCAAGGAGCCTCTTCCCATTATTCCACCAGTCTTGGCACATGCATATCATACAGAGAGAATAAAAACCTCTCAGCTGCTGGGGTCTGATCCAAGCCCCTCTGGAACAAGCTGTGATCCTCGAGCTGACTTCAACGAGCTCCTGTTGGGCCTCAGAGCATCAATTAAACCCCGAGTGCCCCCGAAATCACTGCACAGGGAGCAGTGCCAAGCCTGGAGCTGCCCCCTCCATCCCGGGCACCCCTGGAACAGCAAAAGCTCTGGGCTGTGAGGATCAGTGAACGAATTTTGAAGGTGTTGGAGACAGTTTGAGTTCTGAGTTTGTGCCAGGCATGTTCTTCCCTCTCTCAGGATTTTTCATAGAGGATCACAAAGAAAGAGAGAACAATTTCTATTTCTGCTCCTTGTTTTTCCCATGTGGAATGTGTTTGGAGAATTGTTTACCTGGGGTGGTTGCTTGGTTGGATTCTGGTGAGGATTGTGTGAGCCTGATGGCCAACCCAACCCACCTGGGTCTACATTCTCACAAGAGGGTCATGAGTTGTGAGTTAGATATGGTAGTTAGAACAAGTAACTTTGTAGTTTTAATATCTCCTTTAAATAGTATATTAATATAATATAGCATAGTTATAATAAAGAAGCCATTCAGCCTTCTGGAGTCAGACATCATCATTTCTTCCCACTGGGTTCACCTACATTTATAATACTGACTTGGTTTAGATGATGTGATTTATTTTTCTTATTTTTTGTATAGGTAGGAATCACATCTTCCCTACATGGTTCAGAAGGTCTTAAAATTTTTAGTTATAAGATTTTTTTTTAAAGATTAATTAACTATTTAAATAGTTTTAATAAGGATATTTATGGTCTTGGCTTAATCTTTAACTATTTTGTTCAAGTGTTTTTGGGTCCAGTCTCAGGGCTTTTCCATCTCAAGTGGAATCAATCTTGGAAGATTTGCCAGGGGCAGGGACACCTTCCACTATCCCAGGCTGCTCCAAGCCCTGTCCAGCCTGGTCTTGGACACTTCCAGGGGTCCAGGAGCAGCCAAATCTTCTCTGGGAATTCCATCCCAGCCCCTCCCCACCCTCCCAGGGAGGAATTTCATCCCAATATCCACCCTAAATCCACTCCGAGTTTACAGCCCTTCATCTGGCCACAGTGGGATCTCCTCAGCCAGCTGCTCCAGAGGCAGCTCCAGTGGCACAGGTGAAGTTTCTCACTGGGAATCTCCAGCAGTTTTCTGGCAAATGGGGTAGCATGGGAGAAATAACAACAGAAACGTCAGCACAGAATGTCCTGGGAAACAATTCAGAACCTCACTGCAGAGCCAAGCTCAGAGAAGTTGAGGAACCTCAGAGAGGTTGAGGAACAGCACCCATGGAATTGTTTGGGTAAGAAAAGCCCTCTAAGGTTGAGTCCCACCATTAGCCCAGCCAAGGCCACCCCATGTCCATGTCCCACGGGAGCAGGAGAGCACAGGGGGACACCAGGATCCTCATCCTGCTGCTTCTCCTCCCCACACCCCACGCTCAGCTTGCTGTGTCCCCAGGAGGGCCGTGCCCATGTCCCAGTCCTGGAGGGCAGCAATGGTGCAGGGATTCATCATTTGCAGCCCCATTTTTGGGGCTGAAACCCAAAAAACTTTGCTTAAAACCCTGTGAATTCTTTGTCTATTCATTCCCAATATCCCACCCGACCCTGCCCTCTCTCCATGTCAACCTCTTCCCCCTGTATGGAAAACTGAGTATCCCTTGAACAGGAGAAGGAATCTTGCTGTGATTCCCAGATTCCTCAAAAAAAAATGGCTGCATCTCCCAATCCTAAAATCTGAATCTGTTCTTTGACCCAACCAGGGCACAGCTCTTCAGCAGCACAAAAACCTGCAGCACCATTAAAGCAAAATGGCAGAACCCTGCCCATCTCTCACTTGGTGTAGATGCAGGTAAAGGGGGGGGAAATATGGGAAAAGTATCCTACAGACGGTTTGGGCAGGATAAAAGCCTCCTGGCTTTGGAGATAAATGTCTGTATCTCACCTCAATGCTTATTTCTGATAAATGTCCCAGTTTTTTCTCCACAGCACCCAGGGCAGGGCCATCACCCCCTGACAGGTCCCATTCCATTGGCCTTATCTTAGCAGGGACAATCTGATGCATTTGAAAAACCAAAATGCAATGTGACAAATCCATGACCAAAGCACCACCCCCAGTGCAGCCCAGGGTGCAATTTAACAATTCCAGTGTACAAGTCTCACAAAACCAGGGTGTAATTAGCTGCAATATTTTTGATGAGGTTCTTGCACACAAACAAGCGCTGCCACACCTCTTTGAAATGGATTTTTTTCCCCTCAGGTTCCTCAAATCAAACCAGTGGCTTTATACCCATTATATTAATATAATGGTTTTTAATCACAATTATGCAAAATCACAGAGTTTCTATTGCCTGGAAAAACATTTAGCACAGGTCTGCATCAACTTTTGGCAAGAGAGGAAGGAAATGCATTTTGTGTAGCAAATGCAGCTAAAAATGCATTTTTATGCATGAATCAGTCCAACAGGATGCATGGTTTGGTGATCAGGCATGGGTTTAAGCTGGAAAAAAAAAAAAAAACCAACATTTAAAACCCAATGAAAAATTCATTGTCCTTCAGGGTACATTCGACCATGGAACAATCTTCCAGAGGAGATCTGGCAATTCAAGCTCTAAGGTCCTGAGAAAATCCTGGGAAGGATCTCTCTGAGCAAGTTCTAAGCAAGGTATTTATTATTATGATTATGCCTTTATATCCTAACACCAAGCCGTTGTTCCAAATAGA
The DNA here is from genome assembly GCF_050655825.1 of Lonchura striata. NCBI lineage: Eukaryota > Metazoa > Chordata > Aves > Passeriformes > Estrildidae > Lonchura > Lonchura striata. The sequence continues at coordinate 29,662,815 of NC_140711.1, forward strand.
ACAAAAGTCCCTGTTTGACCAAACAAATATAAAGAGGGTGGGGAGGAAGCTAAAAATTCCATTAAGTCCTCTAGACCTTCAGATGTTGCTGCAGATTTATATAAAAAGTTCATAAATAGGAAAAAATATGAAATCCTTAAACTAATTAGAGAAGAGCCCTGCAGTTCATCTCCATCTCAACACCCCCCACACTGTCTCTTTCATCTTCTCCTAATTCTCCTCACTGGAGCTCTCAAGGTCTTTCTTCAAAAGCTGATGGGATCTGTTCACTTCTTTGAGCTCAGCTTTGTTCAGGAAAGTGTGAATTAAAATCAAAAGCCTCCAGGTGAGCAGGTTGTACGTTGCCACACCTGCTGGAGCTGCTGGAATAACCCTCAAATTCACTTCTGAGTCTGCTTCCAAATCCACCTGGAGCCATCAGACCCCCAAATCCAGCAGGTACACAAGTCCAGAACAGAGGAGGAGAATTCCTCTAATTTTGGAGGTTTTTGGAAGGCAAAATCCCTCTTTTCTGGCTACAGCAAACATCCCCCTCTTGAGAAGGTTGAGGGTCACAACCCAAGGGTGCCGGCTGAAGAACAGCCACAATCCCAAATCCATCTGGTCCCTGCCATGGAACGAATCTCCAGTTCCTGCCCCACCAAAAATTATCACCAGAAGTAAAGCAGGTTCCAAGTCCAAAAGCACCATCCAGGTTGGTTTTGCTCAGGAAAGAGTGAGGAATGGAACAGCAAAAACTGGGATTTGGAATAGCCCAGGCCCGTAAAGGACTGGGCACTGCAGAGCATCCAAGCCACACGCGAGGTGTGCAAAGAGCTGCCAAAGGACCCCGCAGCTCAAACTGAGCATGAAAAACACCCTGAATCCCTTAAAAATCCCCTTTTATTTCCCTAAGAAACCTTCCTGAGACCCACACAGCGACATCTTCCAGCCTTTAACAAGGGACCACCATCTGTGGGTCTTCTGCTGAGCAATATTTACTTATGCAAGAGGCAGAGCCACATTCAAATTTAATCAGAGTGAGAGCAAATCAAGCAACAAACCAAATAAAGTCTGCAGCTTCTGTGGAAATAGCACATCCTGCCCATTTTGGACTGTAGCAATGTAAAGAGTTATTTCAAGTTAATTCCATTTGCTCTTCTGAGACTGCAAATCACAAACTCTCTCCCCATTTTTGTACTTTATCATCGTTTTGCTGCTCTTAAAATGACAGCAGTAATCCTTTCAAAGTAATTAGTTACTGTTCCGAAAGAGCAGCCATAAAAACGTTGCTTTGCAAGAATTTCAATCAGAACACAAAAATAATACGAAATATTTGAGAAGAGTCGCTTTGTATGTCAGGCCTCATTCACAAATTGCTTTGAAAAATTCTGTTTGCTCACATAGATTCAATAAAAACCTTTCTGTTTATCATTTTAGCATAATGCCTGTGAAAGAAAAGTGGAATTTAACATTCAACCACCACAAAGGAGAACCCAAGCAGCTCCTTTCTTCAAGGAGGTGTTTAGGTCTCACACCAAAATATTTTTAATCCAAGCAAAATAAAACCAACTCTTCCTTTGGGATCTTTCCCAGATCCAATCCATTTAAAATTCTGTTTATCAATCTCTCACTATCATAGCCCAGAGCAGCTGTGGCTGCCCCTGGATCCCTGGAAGTGTCCAAGGCCAGGCTGGACACTGGGGCTTGGAGCAGCCTGGAGGTGGAACTGGATGAGCTTTAGGGCCCCTTCCAACCCAAACCATTCCACGATTCCCCAAACATTTTGCTGGATTATTCCTTGCTGGAGGATATTTTATTGAAATTAATGCAATGCTATGACAGAACTTGATGAGCTTTCAGGTCCCTTCCAAGCCAAACCACTCCATGATTCCATGATTCCCCAAATATTTTGCTGGGTTATTCCAGTCCTAACTCCTGGATTCTAAGGCCACATCTGGAATTACAGCCCACATCTGGAAGGGAACTGACCACATTTTATGGGATAAAGATGAGTCTTCCCACTCCCCTTCTATCCTGAAGGCACATTCCCATTTTCTGGTCCCTCAGAGGAATCCCTGGAAGAAGGAACCCAAAGGATATTGGCAGATGTGACTGGCAATCAACTCTCATTCTTTAAAACATAAAATTCCAAAGTCTGCAAAATCTGGGTTCATTCTAACCGAAATAAAAAGGTTTTATTTTCTACATTCTGGTGCGTGATCGCAGAATGTGGGTTCAGAAACGCAACATTTAATGACAGGAGAGTAAATTTTACCTTTAGCCACAATTTAAGAGCAGGGGAAACCAAACTGAGCCTCTGAGAAGAATAATTTCTTTTATTGCTGAATTTTCACTTTGTTCCTGGATTTCTTTTTCCCTGAATCCTTGTTTTCCTTCCCTTGGAAACAACTCCAACATTCCCATTTGGAGCAGGCAGAGATGCAACATTCACCCTCTCTCCCAAATTTCCAACTTTTAGTAGAGATGCAACCATCAGAATCACTGTCCCCACTGCCACTGGGAAGTGACATTAACGACAAAATTGTGCTTCAAAAGCACTTCAAACCTTGGCCATATGTTTATAAATTTGGTTTTGCAAAATCTCCTCGAGCAGCACAAAAGAACAGATGCAGAATTTCAGAGCTGTTTCAGCTGGAAATGTCTCAGCACTCAGAACCTGCTTACACACAGCTCTGATTTTGTGTTTATTTAGACAAAAATCTGATTTTCTCATTAGCACCGGGAGAAATGTAAAGCAAACTGGATGCTGCCTAGCCAGCGTTTAGATTATTACAAGTTTACAGGATTAATTTGGGAATTTTTCCCCTCAGGAAAGGCTCTTGAAGAAATGAAACCTCCAACCTGCCACAAGGTTCATCACAATGCCTTCATAATGAAAAGCTCCTTTTATTGTTCTGCTTAATGAAATCCACCTATGAAATATATAATACCATCAAACTTGTATTACGTATTAATTAGTGGACAAAATTTTAAAAAAATAAAAAACACTTCAAGAAATTAATATTAATCCCTAATCCAAAAGGCTTCAGTAAAATAAGACCCACAGAGATTTTAAATTCAGTGTTGATTCAAATATTATCACAGCACATTTCTGTTGACATAAATTCAGTAGTTAATATTTTTCTCATTAAAAGTGTCCAAATCATCATTTCCAAAGAAGCATGTGGATGCTGGGAATATTTTAAAAATAGGGGAGGCAGAATATTTTTCTCATTAAAAGTGGCCGAATCATAATTTCCAAATAAGCATGTGGATACTGGATTATTTTAAAAAGAGGGGAGGCAGACTGAGGTGGATAATGGATGCAAACAGGACAAAACATTTAAAATAATCAAGCAGATTTCTTCTTTCTCCACTCTGGTGGAAGGATTAATTTATTTATCTTCTGGTGGAAGAATATTTATTATGCTATATTATTTATTTTATCTCTTTGCTATTTATTTTCTACTCCCTCTACTAAACCCCTTTTTTGCCAGGCTACAAATGAATTTTTAACAGCCACTTTTCTGTAACACTCAAGCCTTTTTAGAAGACTTTAAAAAGCTTTTTTTTTTTGGTGTTAAACTCCATCAGAACATTTTTGTCTTCATCACTGGACAGGAGAGGAACCAGATCAGGATTGCTCAAGAAAACCAAGAGCACATGGAGAGAGAAGTGTTCATTGTCCACCTGCATCCCAAACACCAGAATTTGGAAAGTTGAGACATTCAGAACACACTCAGCAGCGTCTTCCAGGACCAGAAATAGAAATTTTTGGTGGAGGAAAAGTTTATCAGCTCAAAATGATGCTGCAACTGCAGGGGCTCGGGGTCACGTTCAGGAGATGCAGTGAAATAAATAATAAATTCCCACCAAATCCATCTGAGAGAGGAGTGGATTCTCTGATGTCATTTCAGAACCTAAAATACCTCAAAATTAAGGTTTGAGGTATTTTACCTCAAATATATACCTCAAAAATGTCTCAAAATTTAAGATTTAAGATTGGAAGAAAACCTTCCCCCTTTGAGCTGGTCCTTGCAGGGTCATTAAATGGATTATCACAGGTGACATTAAAGTGCTAAACTCAATTAGAGCCCATAAAAGATGTGGAGAATTAATCAGGTGAATTAATAACCTTGGAGAAGCAGGAACCTCCAAAAGGTGACAGAATTGTGAAATAAAGGGAATTGGAAAAATTAAATCTCACTCTTAAAAAAATGTTTAAAAAGAAATCTGAATTTATTAGCAGAACATCCACCAAGCCATGTGTTTTCTCCTTAAATTCAGAGTCTGAAAGGGGAAAAGCAGCTTTATTTGGAGTAACGTCGCCACAAAATCCCATTTGTGTGGAGGGAAGGGTGGGGATGCAGCAGAGCACAGCACGACCAGGCGCAGGGGGAAAAGAGAAACCAGAGAAGTGCACCACAGTCGCTGTCCTTCACCTTTCAGCACCTCCAAATTTCCTTCCTCTGCTTCGAAATTTGCCATCTGAAGCAGCAGCAGCTCAGAGGTGGCAGTGCCTGGTCAGGCCACACATCGCTTGTCTTTCCTCCCCTCACACAAACCTCATCGAAGCACAGCTTAAAATCTAAATATTGGTGCTTGTTATTTATATTTACTACTATTAAATGGAATAGTATATCAATAATAATAATATTATTACTGCTTATTATTTAAATATTACTGATTTCTCCTTGCAGTTTGCCATAATTTTTATTTCCACACGGCAAGGAGAGGCTGGACGTGGTTTGGCTCTTGGCTTTGAGCAGACAACACCTACCTGCTGATATTTTGGGCTAACAAAACCCCAGGTATCCCTTCCCACATGTCACCAGGGGTTATCCTGGGCAGAATCATCAATTATTCTTCACCCACAGGTTCTGTGGAGCTTCTGGCCAGTGGATAAATGTCCTGGACAGAGCTCCAGCACCTGTCCTGGTGTCACAGGTGGGGTTTCATTCCCCCTGAGGAAACTCGTTCTCCTCTAGCAAATGGCTCTGCAATGACAATAAATGCTGGAGCCATCTGGAACTGGGAGATGCTTTCCCTCAAGAGGATTTTTAAGCTGTTTTGGAACAGAGTTTGTTGTTACAGACTTTAAAATCTGCATCGCTCTGAAATATGAGCAGGCAGCAGGAAGTTGGTGGGATCTTAAAAAAAAAAAAATCAAAGGAACTTTTGTTAAAAAAAAATGGAAAGGATTTTTTCATTTAAAAAGGCATTACCTGTATTTCCTGCTCCCTGCAAGAAAAAACAAACATTATCCAGCTTTAAAAATAAATGTATATCAGTTCTGGGAGCTGCAAAGGGCAGTGGGAGATGGGTAAAATGGATTTGGAGCACGTGCAATAAGAAAAATATCCTTTCATCAAGGAATTAAAGATGTTATGGCTCATCCAGTGGCACAAGTGTCCCAGAGCAGCTGTGGCCTGGAAGTGCCCCAGGCCAGGCTGGACAGTGAAGGTTTCCCAGGAATGAGACCTTCAAGGTCTCCTCCAACCCAAGGATCCTGTGGTTGCCTCTGGAAGCTGTTGCTTGCAGGGTGGCTCTTCCCACGCCAGCAGGAGAGGTTTTCATGGCCAGAAATCCCAAAAATTCCCAACTCACCGCAGGGCACGTGGAGATGAAGAGGACTCACACAGGATTTTGGGGCAGAGTGCCAGGGCTGGGTGGTCCCTGCACCTTCTCCCCATCCTGGCAGGCTCCAGGAGACTCCCACAGCTCCTCCATCCCAGCCTGACCCTTGGAAGACCTCAGTGCTTTTCCCAAATCCTGCAGGGATGGGTTTGGAGGGAAAAGCAGCATTCCCAGAGCTCTCTGAGAGAGCTGCCCAGTGCTGGCACTGACAACAAACCCCTGGAGCTTCCACCGGGCACTTCCCAGGAGCTGCTCTGCTTGGAAGGGCAGGAGGAAGCAAGGCAAGGTCAGCGCAGACAATGACATTTCTAAACTGAAAATGTAATTGCAGTTTCCCTCCGAGGCTGGTAAATACGCTCTCAGCTATAAATAGGTCGTTCCCATCGCTTTTAGGAGCAGCTTAATTAATTTATCAGTGATCACAGCAAATGCAGCCTCAGAACTCTGAGACGCGCTCAGCACTGTCTCCTTGAGGTGTCCAGGGCCACATCTCACCTGCCAAACCAGGGGAGGAGGAAGGCAAAGCCTCCTCTCAGCCAAATCTCATCTTCCCCTGCAATTTCATAGCCACTATTAAGCTGTTTAATATGCACAGGTGGCTCTGCAGGTCCCCAGGAAAAATCTTCCCAGCGCAGGTACGGGGATGCATTTTTTTGCAGGAAAAGGTTGTTGGCATTCCAAGGATGCACTGGAGCCATTGGAGAAATGATGGATACTGGGCAGGCCAGTCAGAGCTGGTTATGCAGAAGTAATTTCATGGGTGAGGAAAAGCAGAAAGTGTTTTAAGAATATTCTAGCCAAGGACTTTGAGTCCAGAGCAAGTGCTGCTTCCTCAGCTCCTTGGGTCTTTCCTGGGAGCTGCTTTTCCCCACTGCGATGCAGAGTGGGGAATGTGGGATGCTGGTGGTGCCATTCCCAAGGAGCCTTGAAATGGGGTGATGCTCTAAAACACCTTGGGTCGTGCTTAAAATCTCCTCCTTTTGCCATGTTTGCTCTGAAATTCCATGGAAACTGTGAGCAAAGGGGGAAAAAATTCACTTTGTCTCAAAAATTCTGTGTTTTTATTAAATCCCCGTTAACACCTTTAAGCATTTTCCATTTAAAGAAACAGCACTTGTATTTAAAAAAATTCACTGATTATTTTTCTTGTGAATTTCTTTTGGCTTTCCATGAAAAATAAAAGCAACTGGCGGTACAACAAGCTGGGTGTAAAGAAGTGGTAAAAATACAAAATGGCATTTATAAAGAGTGCAGTAAACAACATTTGATTAATACCAGCTAATACTCCCATTAATTGGTGAAGAGTCTCGGTGTTATGATTAATAATTCCCTCAAATTCTTAACAGAAAGGCTCGGAAATTAATCTTAGGAAATTAATTTTAGGAAATTAATCTTATGAAAGATTGAATGGAATAGCTGGGAAAATAACTTTGGAAAGAAGCTTTGGAAAACTTTAGCTGGGAGCAGCTGGGAGGTCACAGGAGGCCATGGGGGACAAGCCCAGACCCCAAAGGGGCTGAAGACCTCGAGAGCTTCCAGAGTGGCTGAGGCTGCCTCAGTCCAAGGGTAATTCACCTTTTGGCCTTCCTCCTTTCCTCCCCTCTCCTGTTTGTGAATTATTTTTCTATTTGCCGAGTTCTCAGTAAAATTGGGATGGGGAAGCCCCGTTGGACGTGCCCTCCCTGCTGTGAGGCACAATCAAGCTCAGTTTGATCATCAAATTTTCAATAAACCATTAGAGAAAAGTGCTCAGCCACTGGCCCAGCCCTCTCCAGGTGAACAAAATCCCTGCCAAGGCGCTGAAGGTTGGATTGGGGTCCGATTTTCACACCTGAGTAACAGATCCCTCCTAAATCCCCAGCAAACATTGTGTTTTCCAGTTTAAAAAGCTTCTTCCCCAAAAAAGAAGCAGCCAGGGCGAAGTTTACTCACTTGAGCTCGACTTAAGCCTGGCTTTGATGGTTTAAAAGGGATTTCCACCCGTTTAACAGGGATTTCCACCCGGTGCTGAGGAGCTCCTGACACAGGGAAGATTTCACCCTCTTTGCACTTCAAAGGCGCAGCTCGCCCATCCCGCTGCTTTTCCAGCACTCATCCCATCGTGCTCCCACCTGTCACCCTGATCCTTAAGATTTTCTAAAGCCTTCTGAGTTTACATTCTGTTGGAGAACCTTCCCACACAATTTCTATAAACAACATATTGTTTACATTCTTTTATGGGGGTGGAGAAACTTGATGTACTGGTGGTTTGTCCAACGTCTTTGGAGAGGTGGCCCATTCACTCTCCAATCCACTGTCACCTTTGGGAAAGTATAAAGGTCAGAGTCAGAGAATAAACTTTCTTCTTTACCTTGCAAATAGCAGGTGGCTCACGTCGTGCTTTCACGTGTCCTATAGTGACACTCACCAAAATCTGTCTTGGTTTGAAAAGACAGGAGTCTGTGAAGGAAGGCAAGAGCCTCCTGTGAAATGGAAAAGGTAAACCCCCTCCCTCCGAATTACCACAATTTCGAAATTAAAAGGCTCTCAGGGAATAGGAATGGGAATAACAGTTCTTTACTAGGGGGAAAAAAACTAAATAAAAAATAATGTAATTAGTACCAACAAAACTAGTGATGGAGTCAGAAACCTGAGGAGTCAGGGTGTTGGGAACAGTCCAGTGAAATGGTGGCTGCTCCTCCTGCAGTGGCAGATGAAATGCTGCTGGAGCGGGGATCTGGAGCAGGGTGGAGTTTTCTCTGAAGGTCTGGGATGGAGGAGTTGGGCCTGGTCTTCCTCTGGGGATCAGCAGGGAAGAAGCTGCTCCTCTCTGGGTCAGGAAATAATGGATGGGTTTCCACAGCCCCAAATACAGGTGATAGAGAAATACTTTGCCATCTTTCAAGAATATTTTAACAGCTTTCTCACAAATCCACTGGCTGAGGGGAAAATTATTTATTCAATCATTTTCCTGAATAGCATTACATACTTCTAATATATGTTTTTTTGTCACAGATTGAGAGCCAAAAAAACACCAGCTGTTCTAAAGACTTGTCCAGTCTGTTGGATATTTTTCCAGACCAAGTAATGAGGTTGGGAAGGAGACTATTTGGGGTTTTTCTTCCAAGCCCAGACAACCAAACTCAAAATAAGTCAAATAGCTCATGGCACAAATCAATATTAATTGGTTCCTACATTTTCTAGGAGCAAGGAGAAGAGCCTTGACCTTAGCAGGGAAAAGTGGCAGGAAAATAAAACTCCTGAGAGGCAGCTGCCCTTCAGGCCCAGCCCCAGGCAGGGACACTTCTCAATCACAGAGGGGGAAAGGAAAATTAATCTGTCAAAGCAGTGACAGTGCCCAAATTAGAGCCAGAGCTGGCATTTGTTCATCTGCCCTGCACCTCTCCCTTTCAGGGCTGGAGGATTTATCAAAATGCATATTTGACCCAAGAGACAAAATCCTTAAGCCTTGCCCAAAACCCCACTTTTCTAATTGAGATTTGAGCTGGGATTTATTCTCACTCCTGTGAGAGCCTCTCCAGGGGACCTGAGAGTCCCAAGACCTTTGGGGACTTCAATTTTCCTTTCCATGAAGCAAGGCCAATATCTCATTTCAGGGAGATGGTGCCACTTCAGCTTTCAAACTGCAGAAAAACTTCACATACAAGCTGGAGAAATCCTTTTAGAATCCATTTGGAAGTTCTGGCCCTTTGCTTTTGCCATTTAGCTCCGTTTAAAGAACATTTTTCATTGAATTTCAAAGGAACAAACAGCAAAGGAGAGGTTTTGTTATCAATTTCCTCGATTTCACCAGTCACAGAGCATTTTGCCAGTCTGAAGGATGGACAATAATTCCAAAAAAAGTGAGAAATCCCAACAATGACAAGCCCAGACCATGAATCCCAGGTGGGGAGCTCCAGTGGAGCACCCTTTCCACTGGATAAATTGTGAATTTCACAGAAACATCCAAGAACTCCCTCCCTGACATTCAGCTGGAACAAAAAGTTTCTGTTCAAAGTAACCAGAAGCTGAATCCTGACAAAAATGAGTCTCCAGCCTTGCACATCTTGCAGAGAAATTAATGCATTATTCAAAGTGTGAGGCTCAGGTTTGGCTCCATCACTCAGAGCAGCAGCACAGGAGAAAAGGGGATGCAGGAGAAAACATTTAAAGGTTTTATTGCTTCATTTAAAAGTAAAAAATTCCAAATCTAAATAAAATATGATTCCAGCAGAAAAAAAAAAAAAAAAAAAAAGAAGAAGAAAAGAGAAAAGCCATTTCTGCCACTGGCAGGTTTTGAAACAAATCTTTCAGCTGCTTAATTCACCTTTACCTGGAGGAGTTAATTATTGGTCAGGTGCTGATACTGGTGATTATTTAGAAATCTGGGAAATATTAGTAGCAAAAAAAGAAAAAGCACTCCGACATCAGGTTCTGACCTTCTCCTTCTGTTTTCATTATGAAATCCTTCAAGCACAGACAGATTTTTCTCCTTTGCTAACAGGAATGAGACTCATTTTCATGCCAGGCAGGGCTAATTCCTGAGCAAACGCCTAAAAACTTTCAGAACAAAAATGTTCATGCATAAAACCCAAATTCTTTGCACTCCTCTTTTGCATATGTTAGAATTGAATCCACGTTAATGGATGGTTACCTGAATACCAATATCTCCAGGAAAAGAACAACAAAATTCCTTTGCAGTTTCATACCCTGAAATGCACTGGCAAAAATATAGAAAATAATTTACTTTAGTGGGCAGATATTTTGGCATCTTCACATTGAGTACCAAGTCAAAGCTGAGGTAATTATTTTTCTTTATATAAACTGCACATTTAATCAATAAAAGGCCTTTTCAAATCCAAGATTCAGGACCAGTTCTCAGAACTCCTTTGTATCATGCAGGTATTTTTCTGTACACAGTGTCAGCAACTCCTGCCGATTCATGGGGTTTTAATTTATCCAATTGAAGAAATTTCAAAATTAATTTCACTTTGACCCAAGAAAGTTTTATTCTTGTCTTTGACAGTAATAGAGAAGACCTCAGAAGGCCAAAATACAAAAGGGCAAGAAGGGTGGACTCCACATGAATTTTAATCATCTCACCCTTCTAGCTCATGACTTTAGGGATTATTCATAATTTTTTTAAGTTTTATGTTTGTGGACAAAGATAGATGATACAAGTAATCAAGCTAACCCTGGCCCAGCCTTACTTAAAAAAAAATAAATAAAAATTAACTTGATTCAGCCTCTAATGTTAAATAAACCCATAAGTACATTACAGGCATTTAACTCCCTGATTTTCAGATATCAAGTATTTCAAAGTAATAAAACAATTCAGCAAATTTGCACCCAGTTACTTGCAACTGTAAAACTGGGGCTCTCTTTTAATTTTTCAAGACCTTGAAAAGAATATCACATTTCAGATCTCCATAGCAAGAACGGAAATGCAGGCTGACAAAAATGGCTTTTTAAAGCAAGGGGGAGAAGCAGGCTCTGAGCTCTCAGTAGGTTTATGTGATTGCAAGAGAGGCAATCACATAAATTACACTGCAGGATGAGGCCAACTAAGAAAGGCCATTTTTACTACATTTTCCTCACGTTACTAAGAAAAAAAATTAAGGAAAAAATCCCTTTGTTCCTCACTAATGGAACAACATCCCAACATGTAAAGAGGGATAATTTAACCAGTCCATAACTCCATTAAATGATGTTTTTAGCACTGAAATATTGAGCTGGAGTCTTTAGGAGCAAACAGCTTGTGAAGTTGAGAGCAGCTACTCAAAGCAGCACTCAGGCTTTTCCCTGCTCTGCTCTCTCCACATTTCCTTCTACTCTTCCTGCAAATGCTTTTAAGCACAGACTCCTTAACACATTCCAGGAGAGTTTGCACTTTTGCATAAAACATGGAATTGTCGGGCGCGGGGCCTGCACAGTTCACTGCAGCCATCGCTTCCCACATTTATTTCCTCCACATCCCAAATCTAAATTAAGGAAAAAAAATATCTTTTTTCCTCACTAATGGAACAATATCCCAACCTCTAAATAGGGATAATTTAACCAGTCCATAACTATATTAAAGGATGTTTTTAGCACTGAAATATTGAGCTGGAGTCTTTAGGAGCAAACAGCTCGTGAAGTTGAGAGCAGCTACTCAAAGCAGCACTCAGGCTTTGCTCCCTGCTCTGCTCTCTTCATATTTCCTTCTACTCTTTCTGTAAACACTTTTGAGCACAGACTCCTTAACACATTCCAGGAGAGTTTGCACTTTTGCATAAAACATGGAATTGTCGGGCACGGGGCCTGCACAGTTCACTGCAGCCGTCGCTTCCCGCATTTATTTCCTCCCCATCCCAAATCTATTCCCCACGCTGCTGTCACCCAGGGCTGACACGTGTCACAGCCTGCCATTATCCACCCTGGCAACTCAAATGCCACCTGAAAGAGAGGAAAATATTTCAAACACTCCTGTGCACGGCTTGTTTTGCTCGCCGCGGGCCCAGAGCCGACGGTGGCGAGAACAACTCTGGGAATACAAATTCACTCTTCGATTAAAGATAAGGAAAACGGAGCTGAGGTCAACAAGTAGCAGCAGAATGATAACTCTCCACAGCTTGTTTTACACATCACTGGGTTTGCTGCAGAATTTGGAGTTTGCTGCTTTTTTTTTTTTTTTTTGCAGCAAAACTGCTTTTTCCGCCCTAAATAGGGGGGAGTCGGTGTTATGGCCTGGTTAGAAAATCATGGATCTTCTGCTTTTGGCCTCAGTGCTGCCATCATGGAAAATATTGGAATAGATTTCGCCCACCCTGTCTTGGGTGGAAATATTAAAAAAATTGTATTTTTACTCTGCTTGTAGCAATGCTCTAAATTGCCCCCATGGGCTCAGGTATCCTCAGGTTGACAAAAATCTCCAGTGCCATTAACAAGAGCAGCTGCACAGTGACAAAACTAGGGGGTGACAGCCCCAGAAAACTGGGATTTTCCACAGAAAACTGTGGAATGTTACAGACAGGACAGGAGGTCTGAGAGAAGCAGCACATGCACATCAAGAAAACACAGAGGTGCATTTCTTACCTGCCCTGTCAAACCTTAAAAATTGCAAATTAATCCCATTCTCATGTGGGAAGAGAATTCCGACTTCATACAAATGTTGGAATGATGTACAATTGTGTCCTACAAAGTGATTTCCTGTGGTATCAAATATCACTAATTAATAATAATAATCACACAAGGTGCCAAGTTCAAGGGAAAGGGAAGTCCAGAAAGTCTCTTTGAGGCACATGAGCCAGCACAGAACCCACACATTTCAAATGTGTCAAGATGAGATCCAGAATTCCAAAAATTCAGAAATCAAGGAGTTTTTCCTATTCAGCAGATCCTGTGTCCAGCAATCCTTCACCATGCCCTCAGGAAGAGAGAATTCAAGAGAGTTGCTCTTTTAGGGGGGATTTTGGGTTTCTTTAGTAATACTTTTTTTAAATAAAATTGTACTTCCTTAATTATTTTTAAGGCTTGTGCTAAAATATGATCATCTCAGAAATGTACCTTTGGAATAACCACACAAGCATGAGGAAAGGTCTTTTCTGCGACTCCTCACATCTTGTATTTTTTGCAAGAGGGAGGAAAACGCTGTGAAATTCCTCTGTTCTCTGTAATTAAAAGAGTTCTACTTTACCCAGAGAGGAGAGAGGCCCTGGAATAGATTGCCCGGAAAACTGAGGATGCTCCATCTCTGGAAGTGTTCCAGGACAGGTTGGACAGAGCTTGGAGCACCCTGGGACAGTGGGAGGTGTCCCTGCCCATGACAGGGGTGGCTTTAATGTCCCTTTTAATCCAAGGGATAAAGGGATAAAATCCCTTTTAATCCACTTTTTCAAATTATTCCTGCAGAGCTCATTAATCCCCCCAGGTTTTGTCCTCCAAGACTCTGGAATGACATCAGTGCTTGGTTGCAAACATCTCCCTCAACAGATAGAGGCACTTCCAGAGATTTTAGAAAATAAATTCTCATTAGTTGAAGCCCTGTCCATGAGAAATTTGGTCTTGTCTGTTCCCAGCACCATCCAAAGGACTGGGAACAAACAGCAAACCTAAAATGATTGTTTTTCAGGGGCATTTGGGCATGGTGGGTGGCTCTGTCCCACAGCTTGGAGCCCCTTCCTTTGCAGCTGAAAGCGTTGAGAAAACCCCTGCTGACCTCGGGAAGGTTTCAAAGCTGAGAAATAACCCAGAAATTCCTTTTATCAGCGCTGTTCTTTTGATCCCACCGCTCTTTAAAGCTTTTATGTACCTATCAGCCGAAATGATGGCTGTAAGTTTTGACCCGAATTTGCTCCTTCCTTTTAGTGTACAATTAAGTTGATAATAATACGAGACTTAGTACCCAGACTTTTTAAAATGCATCATCTTTTTTCTTCCTTGATGGGGTTTTATATCTCCAACACTGTCTGGGACATAAAACTCCTGGCACAGCTACTCTCAAATGTGCTGGCTGATCAGCATCCCACAGGTACTTTTCCAGAATTTCCACACACTCATTCTAGCTCATATTTTATTTAAACTTCATTTAATACAGCCCTTCATTCCTTACCAATGGTTTCCATGAAAATGTTCTGTTAACACGTGGAATAACAGGCTTGTTTAGTAAATTATTTTAAATTTCTTACACTGTAGAGCTCAGAGTAATTACACAGAGTTTAAAATGTCTCCAATGCAAAGAGGAATATTCTCCTGTGTGGACTGTGCTGTTTGCAGAAACAGGAACCGCTCACAGGAATCACTACACCCATGTTAACAGCAGGAAAAGTGGATTTCACACCTTTCTGAAACAAGGAATGGCTCCAGCGGATTCTCTTTAGCTGCACAAACCCCAGAGCTGTGTTCTGGGGCCACCCTCATTTCCCTCCATGGATCCCCCAAACCCCACAGGCCTGGAACAGCTGCCTGAAAAGTTGTTGTTCTCCTAAAACGATTCAGCCACAGAGCTGAAGGAATTTTTAGCTCCTAAAATGATTCAGGCCAGCAGAGGTCACAGAGCTCTGCCCCAGCAGGGTGAAAACTCTGATGACTCCAAGCTCTGAATCCCAGCCTGGTTTGGGATGGAAGAGACCTCAAACCCCATCCAGTTCCACCCTTCCCTCTGCCACAGAACACAATTTTTCCCAGCCCCTTTCTCCTCACTGCACAAGGAGCTTTTACTCAATCAGGGTTGATAAAAAAAAATTAAATCATCATTCTCCAAAGAATTAATAATCTGATTGGATTAATCTGAGCAGTTACTGAGGTCTCAGTGCTGCCACTGAGTCAACAAGAATCATTTGATAAGATTCAATATGAGCTGAACATGGCTTTTGCCCCAAAATGATTATTAACTATCAGAATATTTATTACAGTTTATCTGACCAGAATATTAAATCTGCCAGAGGTAAGGAATGACTGCAGGAGTCACTGTATGAATGAAAGCAACACATTTTTGAGTGGTTTTTTTTTTTTAAATTCAGTGTCAGCCACTGAATGTCACAAGTCTCCATGATGTCCCTGACTCCTGGTCTTTGCATTTGAATTGCCAAAAAATAAATAAAGAAAGTGTAAACTCATCCAGCTCCGACAGCTCTGTATTGAGCAGCCATCAGAGCTGAGCTCTGGGTGCTGTTTATTCCAGCATGTGTTTGGAATAGATTTTGTTCCTGATAAACCAGTGACAGGACTGCGTGGAAAACAAGCACAAGGAAAGTGAAACTTCTTCCCTCTAGTTAAATAATTTTGTGTCTCTTTGTCTTCCAGCACTGGTCTGTAACCTTGGGAAGGACAGCAACGTCCCAGCACAGCTCTCAGAGCTGAGTCCCTCTTTAATGTGACACGGAGCTGGATCCGAGATGAAAATGAAAAGTAAAAAGGCACTGCATTATCATTCCTGCCCTGATATCCCAAACATCCCATCTTGTGATCTCGGCTGCGTGCCTCTGATATTCCCAGAATACAGATCATAGGACTGAAAAGACTGAAAAAAATATGGGGAAAATGGTCTCAGCTTAATCTTCCAGGGCTGGTTAAAAAATGCATTCCTTTAGGGAAATTTAGAAAATTTTGGGAATAGGTATTTTTTCTTCTTTCTTATCTCTCCTTACCTGTTAGGGGAGTGCAGCAGCTCATCCCTGAGGATGGAGTGGTGCCAGGCAGTGCTGCTCAGCCATCCAGGGCTTGGCCTGTCCTGAATCTCTTTCCCTTGGGCTCCCAAAATCATCACGTTTGAACAGAAAACTCCACCTCCACCCCAGCTCCATCGTTTTCTCAGGACCCCAAGAGCTGATACAAACCTGATGAAACGTCCACAGAGGAACCTAAAAGTAGAAAATTCATCTCCTTGTATTTATATGAATTTCCTGGGAAGGTGGGCAGGCCCTGGCACAGATTCCCAGAGCAGCTGTGGCTGCCCCTGGATCCCTGGCAGTGCCCAAGGCCAGGTTGGCACTGGGGTTTGGAGCAGCCTGGGACAGTGGAAGGTGTCCCCAATTCCTTTTGGAATTGGATGGGATTTAGGGTCCTTCCACACTCACCTTGTTCTCCTCCTGGAGGTTTTGTCCAGGTCTCAATGGCACACACAGCCCAAGACTAAAGCTGGCTCTGCTTTTTGGCTTTTCCTCCTCCATCTTCCAGCACAGCCCACGGTGACCTTGCATAATCACCTCAGCACTGCTGCTCTCTGACAATTAAAACAAGGGCTCCTGAAGAGAAGCCACGAAAGAAACCCTCAAAGGAAGTCAATCATATCCCACAAAATTACTCAAACTGTAGCTCATCCTAACCCAATCCTACCCTGCTGTGCCTGTCCATTAAGGACACTTCACTCTGCCTAAGACTTCAGCTAATAAAGGAATATCTCTTATCTCTTCTCTCCTGCTCAGGGTTGTCTCTGTAGTTGTGTTAAAGGGTTTTTATTCCCACACATGGGGTTTGCTGTTGACCTGGCACCAGCTGGCCCAGCCAGAATTTTGAGTGTTTTATAGGAAAATTACACTTTCAAAGGCTCCTTGCAAAGGAAACCTCCAGGAAAAGGCAAGGTTGGGGTGTGGGGAGCAGAACTGCTGGGGCACCATAAATCAGCCTGGAGATGAGAAAATTTGGGGTGACCGAACTGTGGCCTTCCTGAAGGAGTTACAGGAAAGATGGAGAGACACAACTCACAAGGGATGGAGGGACAGGACAGGGGGACTGGCTGCACATGTACAGAGGGCAGGGATAGATGGGATAATTGGGAAGAATTCCTCCCTGAGGGTGCTGAGGCCCTGGCACAGATTCCCAGAGCAGCTGGGGCTGCCCCTGGATCCCTGGAGGTGCCCAAGGCCAGGCTGGGCAGGGTTTGGAGCACCTGGGACAGTGGGAGGTGTCCCTGCTCACAGCAGGGGTGGAATGGGATGGGATTTCAGGTCCTCTCCATCCCAAACCACTCAATGATTCTACAGAGATGTAAAACCCCACCTAAAAGTGTCAATCCCAAATATTTCTCCTCATGTGACCTCATCCTTAAGATCCCTTCCAACCCAAATCATTCCATAATTCCATTATTAAATTCCTGATCCCATTTGCTTTGTACAGAACAAGGATGTGATAATTGATGTGATTTTCACTCTTTATCCAAAGGGAAGATCCTGGTTGACAATCAGCTCCCAGTTCTTTCCTGTAAAAAGTAGAAAAAAAACCCCAAGATTGATTAAAAGGGTTTATTTGGGTTTGAGAAGCAGAAACTGCACAGGAAAAGTGGATCAAAGAACAGGACAGAGCCCTGCAAATGGGATTTCCAAAGGAATTAGGAGCCAGCCCCCAAAAATGCACACACAAATTATTCCTACCACACAGAAATCAATTTATGGACAACTGGGAGTTTGATTTTAGCTATAAAGCTGAATCCACCAATCTGAGGGTTTAGGAGACAAACGGGGTCCATGTTGTCATCACTGGAAAAGAAACAGGACAAAGATGTTCCCTGGAAGCTGTTGAACAATTGCAAGTGTCAGGCTAAAATATCCTTTTTTGTCAGAAGGAAGTTTCAAATGTTTGGGAAAACTATTGACTTCCCAGTTTGTCCCCTTGAA
Organism: Lonchura striata; assembly: GCF_050655825.1. Lineage (NCBI taxonomy): Eukaryota > Metazoa > Chordata > Aves > Passeriformes > Estrildidae > Lonchura > Lonchura striata. The sequence goes on from NC_140711.1 coordinate 29,680,505, forward strand.
CCCTCCCTAGTAACAATCCCACAGAGCAATGTCCAGAGATTGGGCGTTTTGGGGGAAAATCGTGTGGAATTGGCTCTCACAGGGGTACTTTGTGATGTGGTTTGGTGGGAATTGTGGTGTTTGCTCAAAGGTTGGACTTCTCTTGGAGGACTTTCCCAACCAAAATGACTCTGTGATCCCATGCTGCATTCCCAGCTCCCCTGCACAATCCTGCACTCATTTTGGAAGGGTTTTCCCTTCCAGATCCTCAGATTTGGAATGCTCCTTCCAGAACTTCAGATTTGGAATCCTTCCAAAACCTCAGATTTGGAATCCTCCTCCCAGATCCTCCGATTTGGAATCCTCCTCCCAGATCCTCCGATTTGGAATCCTCCTCCCAGATCCTCAGATTTTGAATTCTCCTTCCAGATCCTCAGATTGGGAATCTTCCTTCCAGATCCTCCAATTTTGAATCCTCCTGCTGCATTCCCAGCTCCCCTGCACAATCCTGTACTCATTTTGGAAGCGTTTTCCCTTTCAGATCCTCACATTTGGAATCCTCCTTCCAGATCCTCCGATTTGGAATCCTCCTTCCAGATCCTCAGTCTGTCTAGTGACTGTGCTGGAAATTTGGGAGTGCAAACAGAAAAAACAGCCATGTATTCCTATAAATAGCCCTTCTGCTACCTGAAAAAAAAAAAATTAAAAAATTAAAAAAACAAACAAACAAACAAAAAAAAAAGTTCTCCAGAAAAAAAAAAAAAAAAATAGGAGCTGGAGCAGCAGTTCTGCCTCCTGCCCCAGGCTGGAGCAGGAGCACATATTTAACTCCAGATGATGTTGGTGTCAGACACAGGCAGCAGCAGAATTCATTCCAGGAGTTATCAGGAGTTATCAGGAGAACTCCCTGCTCCTCTTATCACCCTGAGGCTCTGCAGAAACGCTGGGCCCCGGATGGATTCCACGCAGGGGAAAGGCAGCATCCCAAATTCCAATTTATCTCCCACATCAGCACAAAAAGGAGGCTGCCGAGTTTAAAGGCTGACCAAGAATGCCATCTGCAGGCCTTTGCCACACGTTTTTCCCAGCTAAATAAATCCCAGCAGTAAAAAGAAACCTAAAGTGAGTGCTCAGCACTGTGGATGTTAATATCACATTCATATGCTAATGGAAAGTTCATTAAAAATAAACAAATACAAAAGGAAAATCCTTGGAACCCCTTAAAAAAAAAAAAATTCAAAATCAAAGCCTACAGACCCTAAAATGCTGAATTTTTAATGGAATAACCTAGAGAGGATCATTACCATTACAGTTCTGTGTTCTGCATGCATGTTTTATGAAGAAATATTGTGCACAGACCTGCACTGGAGGTTAGCAGTGAATGCATTTTGTCTGCTGCTTGATTGAACCCAGTGCAATGCCCTGAGGCATTGATTAAAATCAGGAAAAAGAGAAAAAGCTGCTCCAGTTAACCTCAGGCTGCAACACTCCCAGGCTTTCCTAAAGAGGAGCTGACAGGATTTTAGTCCTGCTCACTGAATTGTTGGATGCCAACATCAAAAGAATCAAGAGTGAAATAATTCCTCCTTTTGGTCTGGTGATATTGTAAATCTTTCTGTCCACAGTCAGTAAAAAACTTGAGGAAAAAGTTGAGTTATGCCACTTTTAAGTGGAGCAAGTGGAAAAAAAAATAAAAGAAATGAGAAATAAAAACTCCAGCTGTAAGAAAGTCCCAAGTTTTCAATCAAAGCTCTAAAGCAATTCCTCATCAAGGACCTCTGGAGGGTGTGGCTGATGTGGGCACCCACAAAGTGCCCCAGCCTCGAGGGGATTTATTTTTATTTTATTTTTAACTTCATGAAATGCAAGCTGGGACAGCTGGGAGCAATAATCTCGGTGGGAATTGGTGCCCGTGTGTGGTTTCAGCCATGCAGAGAAGTGCTAATGCCTCCCTTACCAAGCCTGGATAAGAAGAAAATTCCAGATATTTGCATTTAGTAGGAGAAAGATGACATAAAAATCAGCCACACAGGGAATATTTCACTAAAACCTCAGGGTGTGCCGCATCCTGACTTTTCACTGTGGTCACAGGTCACATTCCTCACCAAAATACACAGAAATAAACGTATTTTATAACATAAAGCTTTAAATCACCCCAATTTCTACTTGTCCTCCAAAAGGGGAGAAACCAAAAACCTTCTCAGGGTTCCAGGGGTGCAGCTCATCCCTTACTGCTCCCTCTTCCCCTCTGCCAAGGAGCACCAAAAACGTAAAACACCAAGTTCAAATCTCACACTGAAGAAAAACCCCTCATCAACACATTCTGCTTAAAACCAGGAGATGATGGAAAGGATTAGCAGAGAACCTCTGCAAAGAATTAAAAAACCACACACCTGTAACCTCATGCAGTTCATCCTGCAGGGATACACCGATTTAAGCTGGGATTTAATTTAAAATACAATTTTTTTTCTTTCCTCTTCCTCCCCCTGCATTCTCTCTTCTAATCTCAAATTACTGGAAATTATAATTATTCAAATTATTACCAGCCAAATTACTCCAAACTCATGTTTTTCCCTTTTATTATTCAGTTTGTACTGAATAATACAAACATTATATTATATAAAATTATATATCATAAAATATATAATATATAAAATATATAAGCATCATATTATAAATATACACTTTATATTATATATATTTTACATATAAATATATTTACTACAAAACAAAAAAAACATGCTTGTCAAACAAATGAATTCCCTCTAATTTGTTTGGGTTTTTTTCCTCTGAGTGTGTGGATATATTAAATCTTTGAATTGCAGGCACTGCTGTTGGTTTAATTTTGTAAATGGTGTTCTGTGATTACTCAGTGTTGTCATCCCACAAATAAAACAAAATCGCAAAATTATTATTGGAGAATAATTTCCATACTTTTCCCCCTGGGAACTTAAATTGACAAAAATATTTTATTACACAGAAAAAAAACACTTTCTTATTTTTATATATGCCACGTTTTCTGCAAAACATGGCATAAGAACATTTCCTACACAAACTGCTCGTCCCAGATTCCACGTGGCTGCCTAAAACTCAAAAATAATATCAAATATCCAATGGTTTTTGCCAGTCTTCTGGGTGAATGTTTAACATTTAAAATTTGGCTGTTTTTTCTTCTCCCATCTTGATGGCAATCTCAGAGCTGTCTCCTGTGAGAACATTGAGATGAAATTGGATTTTTAACATTAAAAACCCCAAAATTGAGCCTTCTTCTGAAGGGATTTACAAAGCAGGGAATTGTGGAGGGATTTCTCACCACCAGAAAAGAAACAGGGAGGAAAAGTCACCAGTCCATAAATTCAGGAATTCCTGCTCACCCCCAGATCCAGGCCCCTTTCCCCCATGGAATTTAACCAAAGTCTTTTCTCCTAGAATGGATAATCCCAAATTTTTCTGCAGGAATTCCTGTTTATCATTCCAAATCTAGGTCACTCTCCCCTACGGAATTTAGCCAAAATCTTTTCTCCCAGAATGGATAATCCCAAATTTTAGTGCAGGAATTCCTGCTCACCCCCCAGATCCAAGCCATCCTTCCCCATGGAATTTAACCTAAGTCTTTTCTCCTAGAAGGGTTAATCCTAAATTTTACTACAGGAATTCCTGCTTACACCCAGATCCAGGCCACTTTACCTCATGGAATTTAACCAAAGTCTTTTCACCCAGAATTGATAATTCCAAGTTTTATTGCTGGAGTTCCTGTTTATCCTCCAGATCCAGGCCCCTTTCCCCCATGGAATTTAACCAAAGTATTTTCATCCAGAATTGATAATCCCAAATCCAATTGATATTCCAAGTTTTATTGCTGGAATTCCTGTTTATCCTCCAGATCCAGGCCCCTTTCCCCCATGGAATTTAGCCAAAGTCTTTTCTCCTAGAATGGATAATCCCAAATTTTATTGCTGGAATTCCTGCTCACTCCCCAGATCCAAGCCATCCTTCCCCATGGAATTTAACCAAAGCCTTTTCTCCCAGAATGGATAATCCCACTTCTTAACTGCAGGAATTTACTGGTGCAGATGGAGCTGTCGGACACAAGACATAAAAGCCAAAGTTCACCCCAGGAAGGGGACAGCTGACTTTTCCCAGGAAAGGGCAGCAGATCTGAACAAGGCCCTGCAGGGGATGCCCACGTTGGCCACGAAGCTGTTGGAACCATCCACCAGGACTCCCAGGCTTGCAGCACATCCCAAATCTTCCCAACTTCAAGGCAGAGAAGACTCCAGTGCAAGAGGTGAAGCTCAACGTGCACAAAACAACTGGGATTTACTGTCAGGTCACAAATAACCTTGGGATCATTCCTAAACTTTGCCCAGAGGGTGTTTGATGTGTTTGATTCCCACTCTGCTCTCCCCACAACAGATGGTGGCACTTTGGGGGCTTCTGCTGTCACAAAAGCTTCAATCAGGGGAAATCTGCATTAATGGATGTGAGGTAAGCCCAGGAGCAGCACACTCACTGCAGGTCAGGTATCCCTTAACAGGACTGTGATAACAACAGCTGATGTGATCCTTTCCCAGATTTTCCTGCTCTAATCCCAGCTCAAACCCTCACCCACAACCCAGGGGAGGAGGATTCTGTTCCAGCAGAGGAGCCCAAGCGTTCCCTGTTTCGCAGTGCTCCCTAAAGGTGACTGAATAATTCATTTGAAATAAATTTAGGAATAAATTTACCATTTTTAAATGTATAATTAAGCAAGGAATCATCCCCTCCTCTTCTAAAGTTATTCTCCTGACAATTTTTTTTTTTTCTGGGTGGTAAACACAAGAGCTGATAGTTGCCAGCACATTGCTACTTAAAAACTTAATCCATTCCTCTTTGAAGGTTAAGAAAATGCTAAGGAAAACAAGATATGAGGGCTTAGGTAAAATGGGAGGTTCCAAATCACTGGATCTCAGTTTATTACAGAGCTGGGCTGCTCCTGCAGTGGGAAAACACAAGGATTTACCTCGGAGAGCCCAGACTCCATCTCCCTGCCTGCTGGGATGTTTTGGAGTTGGAGTGGGAGGTGTTTGTCCTGCTGCTGTTCCACGGGCACACCTCAGGAAGGGATTCTGCCATGTGCTGTCACAATAAATTATAAATAATATCACAGATAATAAATAATATTGGCACAGCACTGGGATAGGGTGGGCAGGACCCTGGGGTGAGGGAGGGCAGGGAATGCTCAGCTGGGTGAAGCCCAGAGCACTGGGTGCCACCTCCAGGAGTTCCTTGGACACCTCCAGGGATGGGCACTCCAAACCTCCCTGGACAGTCTGTTCCAATGTTTATTCACCATTTCCATGGGGAAATTCCTGCTGATTCCACCCTGAGCCTGCCCTGGCCCAGCCTGAGGCCGTTCCCTCTCCTCCTGTCCCTGTTCCCTGGGATGAGATCCCAAATCCCCCCGGCTGTCCCCTCCTGGCAGGAGCTGTGCAGAGCCACAAGGTCCCCCCTGATCCCCCTTTGCTCCAGGCTGAGCCATTTCCAGCTCCCTCAGGATTCTCCAAACTCTTCCCAGCTCCCTCAGGATTCTCCAAACCCTTCCCAGCGCCCTCAGCCCCTCCTGGGGCTCCATTCCCTTCCCAATTCCATTCCCTTCCCTGGACACTCTCCAGCCCCACAGCTGCAAAGCTCCTGCTGCAGAGGTGAACATCCCAATTAGCAGAGCACAAAGAAAAGATCCAGGAGTGCCAGATCCAAGATTTACAACCCTCACCCTACATTTCCAAGCTGCTCTGCAGCCCCTCTTTCCATCCTTGCAGTGGGAGCGTGCTCCCCTCGCTGCTCTCCTGAAATCAGTCAGGATGAGGATAACAAATTCCACGGGGAATACGGAATTATGGACATGGGGATAACAAATTCCAGCAGCATCCCAGGGGGCTGGGCAGCACCAGGAGGACATTCCTCTTCTCCAGAGCTTCAAACTAAGGGACAAGGGCAGGCAAGGCAGTGGAGACATGAATTCCCAAAGTTCTGCCACCTGATCCATGTTTCTCTTCAAGGGGGCATGGAGGAGACACAGATTCTGTTTAAATTTTTAACTGTACATGTAATTTATCTCCAGCTGCCCCTTTGGTCACTTGAAGAGCAGGTAGGTAGCTAATTTCTTATTTCCTGATGTGTCTAGATAGAGAATTAAACTGTAAAGAAAAAAAGTTTAAATGCACTCAAACAATTGCAGACTTTAAAACAGAGATCACAGTAGAAGAGGTGAAATATTCCATTCCTTTGAGGTGTTTGACTCAATTCCTACCAAATTTTCTCTCTTTGCAGAACTCAATTCCGTCCATTCTCCCTGGTTTTTTTGTAAAGTCTTATTTTTTGGAACACTTTCCCAAATTAGAGCTTAATATTAGCGAGATGCCCTCAGCTGCAGGCTGAGATAACTCTGTCATTTCTTGCAAAATGCACAAATTCTGAGCACGCCAGGACGAAAAGCAGTCAGGGTATTGTAACCCTTGGATATAAAATCAGCAGAAACTGGAGATTTAATTCACATTGAAGGATCTGAAGACCTTCTACTTCATTGGTGATGGTGGCACCAAGTCAAGGGAAGGAAAGGGCTGAATATGTCAAAAAATTCGAGTTTTCAGTCCCCTAAGCAGATCCTGCACTTGGAAGAAGAAAACAGAACAAAATCCTCATTGAGTAAGAAGCCACACTAAGAAAATCCCTCAGACAACTTTCTGCTGGGTCTGAATGCCTGAAGAGTGTCTTTCGTGGGAGTTATTATATTTAAATTTTCAGACCACTTGTGGCCGTCTCACCACAAAATACAAAAAAAAAAAAAAAAAAAGCTTAATTACCAAATAATTTTATTAACCTGCATTAAAACGACACAAAAAGGATGTCTACTCTTGAGATTTTCTGTGCCAAACTTCTCCAAGTTATTTACTCTGAACTACCCCAGAAATTTGTGAGGAAGAACAACCCTATTATTTATTTTTATCCTTTCTTTGTAGAAGTTATATTTGATTTCCTAGCATCCATCAGTCAAATTAGTCAAAAACACTGCTTGTTCTTTTTCATCTGACTGAAATACACTAGAGTTATGGGAATTAATAATAATTATTTTATTTCCACAGGACCAGGACTAGACATGCTGGGGAATAAAGAGCCAAGCTCCAGTTCCTGAGTCCCTGAGTTAATGACACCAAGGACCTGGGTGAGATAAATTTTCTCTCTTTCTGCATTGAGATGCTCAAATCTGCCCAAGTGCTCCACGTTCCCAGATCCCTTCATTTCAGCACACATTTCCCAAATCCTACCTTAGACTGAAATTTTAAGACAAACTCTGCAAAATCTCTTAAATTATCTTCAAAGAACCATTTCTTCTGATCCTGAAAAAAAAAAAAAACCTGGATGGCAAGGACAGAATTGCACCTGGCCAGATCCTTCACTGGTCAGCTCCTGGTGCAAGGAGGGGGATCTTCCCTGAAAACCAGACCACACCTTCCCCCACCCTTGCTCAGTGCTATTTTTTCTGGGAAAAAGGAGCCATCAGCACCAGCTGTAATTCCAAAGGTAAGTAATTGTACATATATAAACTATGGAAAAGCAACATGATTACCCAAGATTTAGGGAAGAGCTTTCTCCAACTCCAAACTACATGATGACCCAAGATTTAGGGAAGAGCTTTCTCCAACTCCAAACTACAGAGCCATTCCAAATATCCCCTTGTCTTAGGTTGGAAATACAAGCTGTGCCTGGGAGTGTGAATTCTATTTCCATCTGTCAGGGCTGGGGCAGTTCTCTGCTGTTCTTTGGGCACTTTTCTTTATCTCTCCCACAGCCAATCCTCCCTCCAGGAGATCTCTGCTGTTCATGGGCCATTAATTATTAATTATCTTCTGTTCATGGCCACTGAGTGTCCCTGCACGGCTGAGAAAATTCCATCATCCCATGGGGAGATGCTCTGCCCAGGGGAGGAGCCAAACATTCCTACCTGGATCCAATCTGACCTGGGAACAGCACAGCAGCCTTTGCCCCCTGCATTCCCAGGGGAGCAGCTTCCTTCCCCCTGCATTCCCAGAGGAGCAGCTTTCTTCCCACTGCATTCCTACTCCCATATCTTTGCCTGAGAGCCCCTTAATTTCAAAATTATAATAATTCAGAGGGATGGGGTTTACATTTTCCATTTCAAAAGAGGTTCCTGTCTTCCTTAGCAGACACCTGGCTTTTCAAACCAAAACATCCCCCAAATGCACAGCCATGGGAAAGGTTTGGCTCCAACTCACCAGGACCTGTCCTGCAGGATCCATGCCCTTCTCCAGCAGGTTTGCATGGATCATTTTGGGTGGGATGAGGGCAGAAAGTGGCTCGGGGCTGATGCAACCTCACCTCCCCACAGCCTTCACCCACCTGCTCGTTTGGAAGTGCTCTTGTATCAAATTAATTGCCAGAACAATTAAGCAGAGCCCAGAGTGCTCGTTCTTGGAGGGGAATGGATATTTAGGCTCCACTATTAATGAGCTCCTGGAAAATTTCCCATAAGATTTCTTAGGGCAGGGATACAAGATCTGTTCCCTCCCGAAAACACAATAGCTGCAGCTGTGTTAACATGCTCAGAGGCACATTAATGACAATCCATTATTAAACAAGTTCCAAAAAAGTGCAAACTGTGCCAAAGTCCCTTGGATTTCAGACTCCTGACAGAACCCCAGCTTTCTGCTGGCTGAGGGCACCAGCTCTGAACCTCCCTGCCCTTTCCCAGAGCCTGATTTCCATCAGGAATTCTTTTTTTTTTTTTTTTTTTTTTTTTTGAGGGAGCCCATCATGAAGGTCCCACAATCATTTGGTTCCACAACCAAATCCTGCAACATCTTCAGTCCTGCTCAGTGCAGAATCCATGCCCTGCCCTGAAAATAGTCATGAAAGGCGATGAAGGTGCTGGAAAAAAACAAAATATTATCCAAAAAGCTGCAGGGGGGGATGCCATGAGCTGGACAGATGAGTTTGGGAATTTTATTCTTTCCAAGGAAGAGGATGAGATGCAGAGTAGGATAATGAGCTCAGACAGCACTGAGGGATACCCAGAATCCTTAATGCTATCCCTGAAAGCACAAAAATTCCAGCAGGACCAAACGTCCTTTCTGAGATCCCCCATTATCACAGAATCACTGAGGTTGGAAAAGTCCTCCAAGATCACCAAGTCCAACCATTCCCCAGCACTGCCAAGGCCACCCCCAAACCACGTCCCCAGGTGCCACATCTGCACATCTTTTGAACTCATCCAAGGACAGAGAATCCACCTCTTCCCTGGACAGCCTCTTCCAAGGTTTTATTATTATTTATTGTCTCAGAAATTCTGGGTCACATCACACAAGAGTGATCCTGAATCACACGAGAGCTCCATCAATTTTAAACAGGTACATTAAACCCCAAGAATTTTAGCCTCACACTCCCACGACCTGATTTTTTACCAGAATTATCCCAATACAAAAAGTCCCAACAGGGAATGAGGCAGGTTGGTAATGACCAACCATAAAACTCCACGTGGGAAGTGGGACGCCTCATCAACACCGGGCTCACAATCAAACAAATCAAAACAAAACCCAAACCATTTTATTTATAGTGCAGGAGAACAAACCCATTGACAGATGGTCATCCCAAGCACCAGGATTTATCTCCATCTATAATGAAAAATATATGAACCTTCTGCTGCACAGCAGAGGAGAGAGGCTCCAACACCTGCTCCAAATTAGGAGGAGACCGTAAACATTCCTGGAAATTGGAAAGGCCCCGTGTTTTAAAAAAGGGAGAGATGTCATTGGCAGCTGAAGTAAATTGGGCAGTGAAAGAGAGAATTATGTGATGAGCACTGGCACGGAGCTGATAGAGGAGCTGAGTGGGCATGAAGCTAAAGCCCAGCACTGCAGAGATGCTGTCAGGCTGTGCCTTGCAGACATCAATTAACCCTGCAAATTGTGTTTCCCGGCGTTTTCCACCCAGGCTCGGCGTTTTTTGCAGCGAGATGGATCACTGCAATGGGCAAACAAGGAGAAATATCGGGAAGGTTTGGCTAAAAATGCTCATCCAAGACTCAGCAAAGGCTCCCTGAGTTTGATTTTAACTCAGGGCTGTGTGTTGTTGTGTCGCTGTTGGACACGAAATGAGCACACAGAAACTTGGGAAGTTCAAAAGAGAAAAGATCCAGTTTTACTCAAAAATCTGGTATTTATAGAATTCCAAAGGTGACCGTGGATTGGAGGATGGACTTACCACCTCTCCAACCACACTGCTCCAAAGATCAATCAATCACTTCTCTCCACCCACAGAGAAATATGTAAACTATTCTATTTATCCATGTGTGGGAACTCTGACTCTCAAATATGGAAACATTATCAGAAGGATAAAGAAATTTTATGAGAACTTTAAACTTTCAAAAGAACTGTAAAAGAAAACTTAACACTTTTAAAAATCAGGGCAACAAGTGACCAGTGTAAGATTTATGGAACCTTTTGTGCCACTAAAGTTTCTCATTTGGTGGATGCAAAGTTTCTTCCACCAGTAGAATCCATCAGGATTCTGATGGCGAACATCAAGTTTCCAAATCCACCTGCAGCTTAAGAGATAAAATTAACACATTAACATTATCAGAAGGCTAAAGAACTTTCATGAGAACTTGAAAACTTCCAAAAGAACTATAAAAGAAAACTTAACACTTCTAAAAATCAGGGCAACGCCGTTGCAATTCCGTCATCCTTCCAAGCCCATTCCAGGGACGGATCCAAGCTCACGTCAGCAGCCAATAAAGTTGTCAGTGCCTTTTGGGATTCCTCCCAGAAAAGCATCTGGAGCTGCTCAGACTCTCCCAACAAAGTGCTGACAAACGCTGTGTGAGGCCATGTCCAAGAGAAAGAACAAATCCAATGGGAATGGTACAAGAAAAATGGGCCTAAAGTGAAGCAGAGGAGATTTAACGAGGAAATGGGATTTTATTTTTTTTTAATCTTATATTTGAGTAGAGCTGATCAGAGGAACAGATTATTCAGGGATCTCCATCAGGAGAGGTTTTAGGACAAACACCAGGAAATCCCTCAATTGTTGGGAATAGGCGGGGGGAAATCACTTTGAGATTTTCCGGGTGCTTAACTCCACAACTTGCTGAAATTATTTACATATTGTCATTAATTTAGCCAAAAATAAAAGAGTCCAACTGCGTAGAGAGCAAAAAAAATAGGATTATAAACTCAGGAATGTGGGATTCCAGGCCTCTTATCCTTTGCAGCAGCCCCATTGGATTTATTCCCATTCACACACAAAATATCCCCCTCAGCAGCACAAAAATTTCCCCTTAATTCCCAAGAAATTCAGGAATTTCCCTCCTGGCCTTGCCATTGCTTTCTACTTCACCTCCAAGTGAATGCTACATGATATTTTCTACATTATATTTTTATCCACGTTCAATCTCTCCTTTTTTTAAGTTTTATTTAATAGCAAACAGCTTGTCTCCTTAACAGTAAAGAGCAAAGTGACAGAAAACAAATTAGTTTCTAAATTTAAAAACTGTCCCGTTGCCATGACAACCAAAGCTCTACAATTACATAAAGCAAATAATACCTACTCAGAAAAGCAGAGCCAAAACTCCTCCTGGAAATGTAATTACGCTGAAATAATCAACTAATCATTGTAAAGCACTCGAGAAAAACAGGGTTGGAGATAGTTTATTTGGGAAAGGCCAAGACTGGTGGGTTTTCCTCAGGAAATGGATCCTGAGCAGGGAAATCTGTTTTACTCCTTATTAAAGGGTTTTCTTTTAATCTAATAATACATTTTAATGATAATAATATACTTTAATCATAATATTATCCTTTAATCCTTTATCTACCACTCCTGACACCGCATAAGCAGCCCAAAAATTCATTTTCTGAGGTAAAAAACAACATTTGGGAGCCCAGGTGCTCCAAGTGACCCCTTCAACACTCAGCATGGGCAGGAACAGCTCCCAGGGAAGGAAATCCACGTTTGCCTTGTCACAAAAGGGTTGAATTTGTAAACTAAAGTGGAAAAATTGTAAGAAAAAGCCTCATAAAATCAGGCCTGCTCTGTTAGATCAGCGCCTGGCCATGTCAAGGCAGCACTTTGCAAGTTCCCATCTGAAAGCAACACCGGTGTGAGCATTTGTTAACAAAATAATCTATTCCTGGGGGGGAAAAAAAACAACCAGCACTTACATAAACCTGAAATTTGTTCCATGACAATCAGTGAAGAAAATACGCAAACAATTTAGGAGTAGAGAGATTTGACAGACAAGTAAAACACCTTTTACTAACCAATAGAGTAATTGCCAAAAAAAGCTTCTGAACGACTGGGGTCACACACGAGGTCTGTAAAAGCGGATAAAAATGTGAATAAAGAAGGGGCTTTTTCCACCATGAAGAAAATAGAGACCCACTATGGCATTTATTGTTTTTGACCCCTCATAAAGGTGCATTTGTTGGGATTAAACTGATAGTCCCCTGCTGTTTGTCTTTTGCACTTTGGGGTCGGCCAAGGAACCATCACGACGCCCCGCTACAAGCGGATCGTGACACCCTGCCACCCCAGGAGCTCCTCCAGACGTCTCCTCCAGCCCAGCTCAGCCCAGGCAGCCACAACCCCAGATTTTGGCTGGGAACTCACCAGCCCCTCTCACCACGGAGAGGTCAAAAGCTTCCTGTGATCCAGGAAAAGCCCTGAAGGTCCTGCTCCTCCTGCTGCAATTCAGCTCATTATTCTTCAGGACACCACGCCGGGTTTGCACCACTCAATTTCCCCCTAATTCTATTATTCCAGGCTTGGAGGTCATCTAATCCTCCCTAATTAATCCAATCCCCCTCGCTGTCTCCCAGTTTTGTGTCATCAGCAAATTTCATTTGCACATTTTGACTCCGGGTGCCAAAGTCATTAAGGAAAATATGAAATAATGTTGGTCCAATACCAACCCTGAGAACTGCACTGGCAGTTGCCATTGTTCCCAGGGCTTTGCTCTGAGGCCCTGTAGAATTTTGCTATAAAATCCAATTATCCCCTGATTAATAATTGGCTCCACAGAAACCCTGCTCAGGGATTCAGCGAGGGGAGGTGAAATTGGCTTTGCCTGGCTCTGCCCTGCCCAGATCCAGGAAAAGGATGGAAAAGCTGTCCTGGCATCTTTTAGGTGAGTAAGGACCACAATGTGAGGTGAAAATTCCTGATTTACACCATCCAGATGGAAAATTGGCTGGGGTGGGAGGACACTGACACATTTAGACTGAAATTTCTTGGGTGTTTTAGAACCAAGGGTGGTCTAAAGTTCCAATTCTTTGATGAACACAATTCTCAGGTTTTTTTCAATCAAATAATGGGATGAAATAATGGTTTTTAATCAAATAATGGGATCTTCATCACCCATCCAGTGCCACCCCCTGCCATGGTCAAGGAGTGAAATTTTTTCCACTTTCCACTGTCCGCTCCAATCCCAATCCAACCTGGGCTTGGGCACTTCAGGGATGGAGCAGCCACAGCTCCTCTGGGAATTCTGTGCCAGGGCCTGCCCACCCTCCCAGCCAGGAATTCCATCCCAATACCCAATATAAATCTACTAAATCCCTTTTATTTAAAGAAAGTAAAGGAATTTTTAATAAAAATACCAAAAAAAAAAAAAAAAAAAAAACCAAGAAACCAAACAACCCAAATAATCAACAACATTCCTACAGCAAAATTCCCACTACTAAAATTTGATTATGAGACATTTCCCTGGGCAAAATAGGGATTCCCAAATGGGTATTTCCAGGATTTCCTTTTCCAGAAGTGGTTTTGGCTTCACTGAGGCAACACCACAAATTTATTTCCCCCCATCTCTTTGAGACACTCCCTGCAAATCAATCTTTCCTGGGTCTCAAACTGTGAATACCTGCCCCAATAATTAAAACACTCAGCAGGGAGCCTATTCCAAAGGTCAGTTTTTAACACCATTAATTCACTTTTATCTCCTGCCCATAAAATTTGAGACAAAATAACAAAGCAATGGATTAACCGTCGCACCTCTGCTGTTAGCACTAGAAAATGCTATTTATTTTTCCAAGGAAATTACACCAGCACCTTCAACTCCTATTTCATGGAAAATTAATGCAGGATATCACAGTGCTGCTCCCTCCGTGAAAGGAAAATAAGAGTGTTTTACATGTTTATTTGTAACCAAATCTATAGGAATGAAAGTGGGTTTGTGTTGCAAATTTAAATTCTGCATTTCCCCCAGTGCAGGGGGAGGATTATGTGGCCTTGCTTTTCCAGAGGTTTTTGGAGAAATCCAGCTTTTAAAGCAGGGAAAATCCCTTTTCACACAGTTCCACACTGCGCAGCAGTAAAATATCCTTTATTTCTCTTTCCTAAATATTTCCTGGGCAAGCAGGGCATGGACGACACCTAAAAATTAATTCAGGAAGAGGGAAAATCATCCCTGAATGCAACTGGAATGAGAGTCAGCCTCGAGTCCATTGGATGCTGCTCCTCAAGCACTCAGGAAAAGGAGAAAATTCAGTTTTCCAGCTTTATTTATGATCAGTGCCTCGATCACTGCCTGCCATCCTTCAGGAGGAGACATCTCCCAGTTCCACAGTGCAGATAATCTGATTTATTTGGGCTGAGCCTTGGCATTTGTCATCGTGGTCTTCATTTCACCACGGAGCAGGCAGGAACTGATGGATGGAAAAAATCACTGTGAGGAAAAAGTGCAGAATTCTGGAAGTTGATTTTTTTTTTTCCCTCAAAGACATCAATTTCCAGGAATTTTATTTCTCCTTTCTCTGCAGTACTAAAGCCATGCTTCTCCTTGGAAAAGTTGGCAAGATTTGGCAATGTTTGGACTTTCATTCCAATGTATTTAATTCCTAAGAACATAAAAAAACTCAAAAACTCTTTAGCAACATTTGAACTTTCATGTCAATATATTTAATTCCTAAGAACATTAAAAAACCCCAAGTCTTTAGCAACATTTGGACTTTCATTCCAATGTGTTTAATTCCTAAGAACATTTTAAAAAACCCAAAAAAGTCCTTAAAAGAGTGAAAATCCCATCTCAAATGTGATATTCACCATTTTCTTCTGAACACACTAAAACCCCAATTCCAAAACCAACTTTTAAGTTGTATTTTCCTTAATTTTTTCACAGAAAGGAGATTTCCACCCCCCAGGACTTTTTCCTGAGTGGTTCTAATTGGGATCTCATGCCAACATTTCAGTTCAGAGGGTCTGAGGATGTGAAACAGCCCCACTAAAAACAAAGTAAAACAAGCAAAGCTCAAAATTTTTGAGGCATTTTGTGGTTATATTACAATTTTTCACTGGAAAAAAAATAATTTTTATTCAATCTATCCCAGAATAAATCCCTGCTGTCTTGTTCCAACTCTTCCTGCACAGAGAATAGAGTTTGGAGAATAATTCCAGGAATTATTTGGAGAATAGTTCCAATATTCTGGGCAGGAATTTGCCTGTGGAGATACAAGGTTTAGGGGGTTCTAGTGTGTCAAAATGAAAGTAGAACTAGAAAAGGAGGATAAATTTAAGCCTGGAGATTTGCTTTGCTTAATTCTGCACTAGGGATTGAGTAACAGCATCCCTCTGGATGGAAGGAAAGGCTCACCTCAATATTAAACAGGAAAAATTTACATTATTATGGCAAAGCCTAATCCTGCAGTTCCAGGACAGCAGCTTTCAGTGGCATCTTCTGGCACGGACTTCCCCCAGCCCAGGATTTGTTATGCACAGGCCAGATATTTAATCAGGATTTTAGAAGTATTTTTATCTCATTGGCTTAATTTTTTTACATTTTGTTTTTAAAATAAGGCCCAAAAAAAATCATAATTACATCCACATATAGCCAGGTGTAAGAGAAAAGGCAGATTGGTTATTGTAAATATTGGATCAAGCAGAAAAGTCAGGTAAAAATCCCATTCTGCATTTCACCCATCACATGAAATGGGTAAAAATCCCATTCTGCATTTCACCCATCACACGAACCCAGCTGTGAGGAACCCTGAGTTCTTTTAATTTATTTTCATTTCCCTGACCACAGAGCCAACTCCTTCCTTCCCTGTTTTCTCCTTTGCTCATCCACAATATTGCACGTGGACAGAGAAACAGAATTTCTGCTCCAGCCGTGAATCCAAACCAAACAGAAATGGGTCTAGAAAAGAAAATAGAAGTTGAAAAAGAAGATTTTTTTTTTTTCTTTAATGGCACTGAGCACACAAGCACTGCCTCCCAAACTCCTGGAATCCAGCCCAGCCCTGGTGCTGCCCCAGGGGAATTTCAAACCTCTCAGGACTCTGACCCCCAAGCCCTGCCCTGCAAATCCAGCACTAAAAACTTTAATTAATTCATTTATTCCAGCCTTGATTAAGGGCAGAATCAAGGTCAGGTTCTTTTAAAATCCCTACTCATTTTAGGGGGGCTGAGCAAGATGATCTCTGAAGGTCCTCTCCAAACCAAACTACTCTGTAATTAATAATTTATTTCATCCCTGCTCCTCATCAGCTTGAGATGATGAGGAGAACAGAAAATAATAAAATATACACACAGAAAAAAAAAAAATAAAATATATCTACCCCAATATCCAAAAGCTGAAAGTATTAAGACCATATATCCACTCTGCCTGCCATATTTATTCACACACTTCAAGCCTGACAAACAGAATTATGAGGTTATTTTATTGCCTCATGAAAAATATATTTCAAAATCTATCTTGGTTACAACTTGCACTGACACAGTGTAGAAAGCTCCAGCGTACTTTAAATAATTTAAACCCCTGGTCTTATGGAGCATTAGCTTGGATCAGGAGACACAAATTTTAAAAAATCATTCCAAATTTTTGAGTGAATTCATCCCCAATTGCAAAGTCACAGAAGAAAAGGACTTATAGGAGATATTAAGAGTGTCATGAAGTATTTTTTTAAAGCATTGCAGATCTTTTAGAAGCCAATACTTCATTAAAAAAAAAAAAATTAAATAAATAATCTACTGTTGACAAGAAAATGAACTGGCCTTGCAGAACTGTCTGGGTACAGAGCACACCACCCCTACCTGAATTTAAATAAAATTTCACTGCAAAGGTTGATTCTTTTGCACACCAGGAATTTTCACAGGAAAATCTGGATGGAAAATGTTCCCCACAGCAGCTGCTGGGAAGGGCACAGAGGAGCACGTGGAAATTCTTGGGAAAAAAATGCACTGGAAACATCAAGAAGCTCTTCACGAATCTGACAGAAACAACAAAAACCTTCTGACTCACCAGAACAGCACCTCGAGCCTTGGCCAGGTCTATTTTTGATGCTATTTTTTAAATATCCACTTTTAGTGTGAATAGACTGACCCGTGAATATCTGTAAAATATCTCCAAATACCTGGATATAGCTGAAAGAATTCCCAATATTGGCAAAACCACAACGATGAGAAATTAATTTTGAAGGTTTTCCATCCAAAACCCCTGATGTTCTCATCCACGTGGCCCCAGAAGGGTCCTGGCACAAATCCAGGCAGGGGCTGAGAAAGTTCCTGATAGTTTTGACCCCTTTGATCCCTTTTTTTCCCAAATCCCCTTTTTCTAAATCTCCTTTTTTCTAAACCCCCATTTTCCAAAACCCCCTTCTTTTCTAAACCCCCTTTTTCCCCTAAACACCCTTTTTTTTTAAACCCCTTTTTACTAAACCCCCTTTTTTCCTAAACCCCCTTTTTCCAAAACCCCCTTTTTTCTAAATCCCCCTTTTTCTAAAACCCCCTTTTTTTCTAAACCCCCTTTTTCCCCTAAACCTCCTTTTTTTTAAACCCCCTTTTTCCTAAACCCCCTTTTTTCCTAAACCCCCTGTTTTTCTAAATCCTCTTTTTCCTAAACCCCCTTTTTTTCTAAATTCCATTTTTACAAAACCCCTCTTTTTTTCTGAATCCCCTTTTTCCTAAATCCCCTTTCTCCTAAACCCCCTTTATTTTCTAAACCCCATTTTTCTAAATCCCCTTTTTCCAAAACCCCCTTTTTTCCTAAATAAACCCCCTTTTTCCAAAACCTCCTTTTTTTCCTAAGCCTCCTTTTTCCCCTAAACCCCCTTTTTTTTTTAAATCCCCTTTTTCCTAAGCCCCCTTTTTTCCTAAGCCCCCTGTTTTTCTAAATCCCCTTTTTCCTAAACCCTTTTTCTAAATCCCCTTTTCCCAAAACCCCCTTTTTTTTCTAAATCCCCTTTTTCCCTGCTCCTTTCCTTGGCCTGCTTGGAATTCCCAAAGATTTCCAGGAAAGTTAAACCAGACAATGAAATTGAGGCACATTAACAAGAAATTAAGTGGGAAAAACTCAAATTGAACTCCTCAATGCCCTTGACTCATTTTTTTCCCCCTTTCCAGTTGCCTCCACATTAATTGAAATCCTCGTTTTCAAGATAGGTAAAAAAAAAAGGTGGAAAATAAAGCTTTGATCTCCAAAAATATTGATTGGAACACGTTACAGTGTCAGGGGGAGAAAGGAAAAGGGGAAGGACACTTGGGAGAACTGAGAAATTGAGCAGAAAACAGCATTAAAATCAAATTAAACGCCAAAGAAAGTTGGCAGAGGGAAACATCAAGAAGAACGTTGCACAACTCCTTTTCATCTTGGAAAAAATGCAACACCTGTGAGAGAAAAGCTGAGAAGATCACAACAGCCACAAAAATAAAAAGAAATAAAAATAAATAAATTCCCAGCTTGGAAAGGAAAAATTAAAAAGTGCCGAGTTTATCCACTGAGAGATTTCCTGTGGAAAAATGTGCATTTTCAGCAATTAAGTTATTCCAAACTTGGCCAACTCCAGCCAGAGCATTTAATGAAATACAACCCCTGGCTGAACGTTTTACAAGTTAAAGAACAAGCAGATAAATAAAAACATCCGTGACCCTCCAGAGAAGAAATCTTTCCAAAAATAGCATTTTCTGCCCACTTAATTCTCATTTCTGCTTCTTAATGCAGTGGCAGCAGCTCTTATTTATAGCCACGTTTTGGTCAGGCAGAATTAGGTTTTATTCACCCGTGAAAACCCGGTGTTGTCCTGAAAATAAATTAGTTTCATAATTTTCATTTAAATGGAAATCACTCGTGGAGCATCCAGCAAGATGAAAAGCCAGGAGGTGAAAACAGCAAAAGCCGTAATGTTGTGAGGAAAATAAGGATTCAAAGGATCCCAAAATTTGGGAATTTTCAGGGCAGCGCTGGGCTGGGGGAGCTGGCAAAGGGAATATTGGGATGAATGACAGAAAAATGGGATAAATCATTTTTTGGGTAACCTGAGGCAAGGGCGGAGAGATTTTGAATTTCTGCTGAATTTTGGCAGCAGAAAAATGAGTTTATTGATCCTGGGGTTATGATTTCACTTCTGTAAAAGCAGCAGTGCAGCTGTGCAAGGCAAGGGTGGGAAAAAATCCAAAACTCCAAAATATTTCATACAACATCTTTGTGATTTACACATGGCTGTGCCTCAATTCATTCCAAAAACATGCCCAAATTTCCAATTAATTTGAAATAAAATGGGCTCTGCTGCTCCAATTTCTCAGCTTCTCTGGGCAACCTGAGCCAGGCCCTCACCAGCCTCACGTGATAATTGATATAAAGCATTAATGGGCACCACAACCAGGTTTAATTAAGATTATTTACAATAAAAATCCATTTATTTATTTATTTATTCCTCGTCAGGCAAGCTCTCCAGCAGGAGTCACTGACAAATTATAGCTGAGATACAAAAAAAGTTTATTTAAGTGTTTTTGGTTTTTTTAACACCTGAAGCACCACAAATAAATCTGAACTTCAGAGTTCATGCTTTCAGTGCCAACATTAAAAAAGAACAGAGAAAATCAATATTTTCCCCATGAATGACTCTGCCCGACGCTCAAGCTCAATTAACTGGGAATTCACGGCTTTTGCTAAGGGATAGCTAAAAATATTCCACATTTCACACAAAAACATTCCACATTTCACACAAAAATATTCCACATTTTGCACAAAATTATTCCACATTTCGCACAAAAATATTCCACATTTCGCACAAAAATATTCCACATTTTACACAAAGATATTCCACATGTTACGCAAAAATATTCCACATTTGCACAAAAATATTCCACATTTCACGCAAAAATATCCCACCTTTTGCACGTTATCTCTCCACTCGCAGGGACACAGGCGAGTTACGAAGTGAGGGAATCCTCCTGCCCAGCCAGCTTGTCACGGATAACGAGATTATTCCACATTAGCTGGCCCAAATTAAAGATAAAGGATTAAGGAAACTCACTCTGGATGCTGGCACCCCCTAAATGATCCCCTCTTGCAGCTGAAATATTGACTTTGTAAGGGCACCATCATCACTTTTTCCAAAGTGATTATTGTATATTTTTTATGTAGAATTATATATAAAATTGTATAAATAAAATATAAAATTATATATAAAATTATATATACTGTATATAATTATATATAAATACTATATACATTATAGTATGCTATATATAATATAGTATAGTATATAGACTATATATAATATATAAAAATTTCTTTATATTATATATAATTACATATACATTTTTATATATAATCTATAATTATATATAAAATAGTATATATGTTATATATATTATATATATAATTGTATATATATTATATATACAATTTTATTTATAAAATATATAATTATATAGAATTTTTATATATTATCTATAATTGTATATAAAATTTCATAAATAAAATATATAATTATAAATATAAACATATATAATTTATATATATTATTATTTATTATATTTGAGCCCACATAAAGCAGAGAAGAAAGACACCCTCAAGGAAATACCAATTATTTCTCGGAAAGGCAAAGCAGGGTCAGGTTATTGCTTCTATTTAGAGCCAGACACCTGAGCTACAACATTTCAAAACTCAGAAGAGCAGAGAGTGACAACCACAAGAACATACAGATGGTCTGATTTTTAATGATTTTAATGATTTCTGTTGGAATAAATTATAGTGGGACACGTTTTCAGGAGAGATTAAAGGAAATTGCCTTCAAAGCTGCTTTAAAATTCAGGATCTTTTGGAAGTCTCCCCATCATTAACAGCAGGAATTCCTGCTGCCCAGAAATAGGGTGGAAAGCATGTGCATGGCAAAATCTGATGGGGGGAAAATAGGAAAAAATTGAAATAAGCGGGAAAAAAGGCAAAATCCCCTCAGTTTCAAGGCAGTTTATTGCAAGTTATCTAAAAGATTTTCTCCTGGAGCTGCTGTGGTTTGCTCAAAGCTCAGGCAGAGGCACACACACACCCTGACATCCTCTCTGACTCCTCCTCCTCTTCCTCTTCTTCTTCTTCTCCTTCTTCTTCCTCTTCTTCTTCTTCTTCTATCCCCACCCAGGGCTGCTGCTCTCTTTTATATGGTACATTACGTGTTACATGTTCACAGTTTTTCCCCAATGCCTATTACCTATATTAAATGGGGATTTTCTATCTTTTATATGGTACATTACGTGTTACATGTTCACAGTTTTTCCCCAATGCGTATTACCTATATTAAATGGGGATTTTCTATCTTTTATATGGTACATTACGTGTTACATGGTTACAGTTTTTCCCAATGCCTATTACCTATATTAAATGGTGATTTTCTATCTTTTATATGGTACATTATGTGTTACATGGTTACAGTTTTTCCCCAATGCCTATTACCTATATTAAATGGTGCTTTTCTACTCTAAACCAATCTGTGAGTGCCAACATCACCAAGAACATGGAGGTGAGGAAGGAGAAAGAGGGAGGACAGGGCAGGCCCAAATCCCAAATCCATCTTAAAACCTCTGACCCCCATGTACAAAACCGAAACCCCCCTGTTCAGCACTCAGAAATTCTTCCCTCTACTTTGTGACTACTTCTATTATAATATCTAAACTTTTGTGACTTCTTGTTCTCCCTGCAAGGTTGGTAACTCATCCCATGGCTCAAACCCAAAATCACAGCTGTTTGCAGCTGTGCCAGGGTCTCAAATGCTTCTGAGCTGGGCCCGGAACATCCAGAAATGTCTGAGGGACATTTTGAGTTCCCACAGATTCCCATTTACCAGATTGCTGTTGTTTTGTCTTCTCCTATTAAACATTGACTTGTTTCATATTTAGACAGCAAATAATGGATATTTTATGGGATGTTCCATGGGTTTTGCCTCCAAAGGCCAAAACGCCAAAGCTCAAAATCCCCTCCTGGCCTCAGAGGCCCCACTCCTGCAATTCCTCAGAGCCGAGACCTTCCCCAACCCCTGTGCCATAAAAATGCATCATCAACACTTATCCATAAGTACAATTTCTTCTAAAATTAGAGCTGCTGTAGCAGGAAGAAGTATTAAAATTAAAAAAAAAAAAGCCTCCTGCCCTGGTTTTAAGGTCAGGATCAAAGCAGTCACATCATTCCAGGTCACAGCCTGGCTGTCACCGTCACCTCCTGCTCGGCCACAAAAGGCAAGTTACTCCCAGAAAACAGAGCAATTAAGAGAGGATAAATAACCCAGCCACGTCTTCTTGGCCAGAAATAAATTACAGCAGAAAAAGAAATGAAAATATGCAGTGGTTGTTGTATCAGAGGCTGTGCAAACTCTGAGGGCTGGGGAAATAGGATGCAGTATTGCACAGCAGAAGGACACCTGGAATCCCTTGGCAACGCTTCCTGGCCTGGCCTTGACCTAAAGCAGTGCTAAAAAAATGTGGGATATTGGGCAAATCTCACCATGGAAAGGGCTTGTGCAGGACTCCATCCCTGCAGGGGTTAAAGCCCCGTGGATGTGGCACTTGGGGACACAGGGCAGTGCTGGGAAAGGCTTGGAAAAGGCAGGAGTCTGCTAAGGAAGGCAGGAGCCTCCGCTGGAATGGAAAATGCAAACCTCATCCCTCTGAATTGTTATCAATTTGAATTTAAGGGGCTCTAAGGTAAAGCTATGGGAATAGGAAAAACAGTTATGTATTAGGGGGAAAAAATAAAATTAAAATACAAATGCAGTAGTACAAAACAGCAGAGCCATAGCAGGCCCTGGCAGCCTGTGGGTCAGGGAGGTTGTGTCAGCATTCAGAAACACAAATAATCACAGGATAGGATTATATGCAGATTTTTCTTTTTTTTTTTTTCTGGGAATCAGGGGTACAGACCCAAATCTGACTCTGACACAGGTTTCGAGCTGAACATATTTTATATTCTATCATTATATAAACTACATATTAATTATTAAACTGATATTGTTCTATTGTATACATTGACATGAGTTTCTCGTGGTCTTTCTCAGGCCCCTGACCACAGTTTCTCATGATTATTCTTACGATTAAACAGTAATTATATTTAATTACTAAACAATCATCACATCTAACAATTATATCATTTATCATGTACTAGCCACACAGGTGCAGTTCTAGCAAGGTACAAAGTCTTCCTGTACTTAGGGTATTTATTTTCTTTTCAGGGCCTACTAAACTTAATTTTTCTTTTAACCCTAAATCCCCATGATTTTAAAACCCTTTTATTATCACTCTAGGAATGCAGTCAGAGAAGAAAGCTGCTCCTCTGGGAATGCAGTGGGGAAAAAGATTTAACAAACTTTTTCAATTCTGCTTTTAACGTGACATGGACAGAAATTCAAGAGTCTTGCTGGGAAACTGGATGTGAGAGCCAGAATGGGGTTTCTTTTTCTAAGTGCTCTTCTAATCCCTTGTAAATTCTCCTCATTTTGCCTATCAACATTTATGACAGCATAAAATAAAACCACACTTCCTATAAAACTTGATTAGGTTTATTGATTATCTAATAAAAACCTAGAGCTGGGCTTTAATAAGCTACAAATGATGGGTCCCAACTGAGAAGCATTTGAAGCTCCTCTCTTTCTGAAGTCTTTGAAATCCTGCTCAACACAGTGGGATTGAAAAGCAAAAATCAGGTCAGACCTTCAACATTCCTGGGTTTTCCAGTGATTCCTGGAATATTGGATGCACCCTCAGCACTGGCTCTGGGTGAGGCCCCAAGCAGAGCTCAGGGATAAATCCAGCCTGGGGGTGAAATCCATTCCCTGGATCTCAAACTCAAAATGTCCACAAGAAATCCACAGGTGAGGATGGGTTTGCAGAATGTTTTAAAATCTGACACTTGCTTCCAAAGGAGCTCCAGAAAAATCTTCCCATTTGAAAAGAGGGAATGTTCTCTTTCCGGGATAACTTCCCCTCAGTGAGCCTTCAGATACCTGAAAATCAAAATTCCACCTTGGATCAGCCTGGGATCCATTGAGACCCATGGACTCAAAAAATCATGGACTCACTCAAAAAATCCACATGATTGTACTCAAGGTGGAGCAAGACAGCAAGAAATAATAATAAAAAATAAACACAACCTGTGGTAGCTGGACATTTCCTTACCCAATATTGCTGTGTCTATTACAGAGTAATATGGGCACATGAGCTAAAATCCAAATGTTTTCTGTGCTGAATTCAGAGAATTCCAGATATTGCTTGTGAGGTCATTTCAATCCTGGAGTTGTTGATATCCCTGTATTTTCAATTATATCTTGTTTACTCAGAATAAACTCACTAAAACTGCTTTTATTTTTTGTCACTTTGCTCAAGTGCTTCATTTTAGTTTTAAAATAACTTTCCAGGGCCTGGGCTGGGTTTAGTTTTTCTCCTTGATTACTCTTTTGGGCTGCCAAGAGATGCTGTAATTCCAATTATGTCGCAGATGAATTTGGGCTCCGTAGGGAACAGCAGCTCGTAATTTGGATTTATCTTTTTCTTTTCATTTTAGGAAGGTTTTAACAGGGAAAAAAAATATATTTAGGTCTCTTTTTTTCCCCCAGGTTATATTCCTTAAAGTGACTGAGTCAATTAGAACCAATTGAGTGGAAAGATTTCAATTGGAGGTAAACAGGGATAACAACAGCGATGAAGGAATGGGAAGATAAATTTGGAAAAAGCTGTGGTGTGGCTGTTTAGAACTCTGATTACTGCTCCAAGAGCCTGGAGTTCTTTCCCATTATTGTTACTCAGCTGGAAGTTGTGCTCAGCTCCACCACTGAAGTCAAATTCAGGGATGAGAGTCAGGATTTCAGAGGTGCCTACAGCACTGGGCAGGATCCAGAGGCAAATTCCTCCTTCCTGAGGCTGTATGAAGCTGGAAAAATCAGGATTAAAGCCTCTCTGGAGCCAGAGGGATGAATCCCACCAGGAACAGAGGGGAAGCTGAACAAACTCAGGGCCACAACCTGATCCCAAGGGCATCACCCCAAATCCACTAATTTGCCAGCCAAAAATCAATTTTAGGTGAAGATGACAGCATTTGGCTACCTAATTAATTGATGAGTCCCACAAATCAGGGAGATGGCCAAGCTTCTGTTGCATTTACAGCTTCCCTGCCTCCTCATTTTCTACATGTGGAGCCACCAAAAAATGGGGATTTTCAGCTTTTGGTTGGTTTTATCACAAGACTTGTGTTAAATTCAAAGAGAGTCTCCAGTGTGGTCACAGACATCTTGAAGTTGGGGAATAATTCACATATTCCAATCTGAGGTTTGTGCTGCAGCTCTCTCCATCCACAGCTCTCAGTGTGGACACGGATCTTCAGTGATAAAATAACATTTAAATCAAAATAAACACACAGGTAGGCCCCAATAAACCCCATTGTGGGCCCGAGCTTGGCCTTTCTAAGGCATCAAATCCTAAATAGACCTTTCCTAAGTGGAAGGAACAGGCTGGGAGTGTCCTCCATCCCAAAATCCATGAGCCCAGCTCCGAGGGGACACAAAGAGCTCCGAGGAGACACAAAGAGCCCAAGGACAGGGACAAAGTTCCTCCTGAGCAAGTTCACAATCCATCCATCTCAGGCCATGGAAACAACAATCCATGCATCCATCCCACCCTATGGAAACAACAATCCATCCATGCATCCATCCCACCCTATGGAAATAATCCATCCATCCATCCCACTCTATGGAAACAACAATCCATCCATCCCAGGCCATGGAAACCACCCATCCATCCATCCCATCCTATGGAAACAACAATCCATTCAACCCAGCCTATGGAAATAATCCACTCATCCCAGCCCATGGAAGCCATCCATCCATCCCAATCCATCCCAGCCTATAGAAACAACAATCTAACCATCCTATCCTATGGAAACCATCCATCCCTCCCTCCCAGCCTATGGAGACAATCCATCCATTCCTCCCTCCCTCCTATCCTGTGGAAACAACAATCCATCCATCCATCCCATCCTATGGAAACAACCCATCCATCCATCCCAGCCCATGGAAACAACAATCCATCCATCCATCCCAGCCCACGGAAACCATCCATCCATCCATCCCAGCCCATGGAAACCATCCATCCATCCCACCCTATGGAACAACCCATCCCTCCCAGCCCCAAACCCTGTGCCCAGCCCCAAGACAGGCTCCCCCCGACTTCCCACGGAAAATTCTCCGCGCGCGTTCCCGGCTCGCGGTCGGTCGGCAGTGCCACATTGCCATCTGCTGTCCCTGCTGCATCCCAAATCCCACGGGGAGCGTCCCGGCCAGGCTGAGCTGCTCAGAATTCAAACACATCCCCCAGCCGGCACTTTGCAAATGGGTTTGAAGGTTTTAATTAATTAATTAATTAACTGAGTTACAAGAGAGGAGCTCCACGCAGCACCAGAGCTGCTCCATCATTCCCTGCTCAGTCAGAACACCCAGGAATGGTTTAGGGCGGGGGAAGGACAGGGAGGGGGCACAGGAAGAGCAGAGTCCACAGGGGAAATTAATTTATCACCGGAGTTGGGTGATGAGAAATGAAACTAAATCCTAAAAACACCCCATCCTATTCCTCCCTTCTTCCCAGGCTCTGCCACTCCCAGCGGAGGGATCAGGGGATGGGGGCTGCAGTCAGCTCATCCCAGGTTTTCCCTCCTTCCTCCTCAGGGAAAGGGCTCCTCATTCCTCCCTGCTCCAGTGTGGGGCCTCTTCCCATGGGATCGCAGAGCTGATCCAGCAGGGAATTCCCATGGGATCACACGGAGCTGATCCAGCCTGAGACTCCCATGGGATCCCAGCCTCTGCCCTGCTGTGCTGTAGGGTCCTCCCCACAGCAGAAGGACTTGTGCTCCTCCATGGACTGGATTCCAAAGGGAACTCGGCTCCTGCCCCTCCTGCAAACCCACACTCCTCTCTGCAGCTCCAGTGTTTCCCCCCAAAATTCCCAAAACCTCCCTCCCAGACACTCAGCCTTGTCCAACCACAGGTCCAGGGGACACAAGGGCAGCTTCTGGCAGAGAAGCCCCTGTAGCCCCCCCATCCCCAAATCCATGCCCCATGAGGACACAGTGGGATGCAGAATCCCAAAAACAAACCCAGGGATTCATGCTGGAGCATCAGGTGAGCTGTGCATGGCTGCACCGCTGCTCAGAAGCTTCTTCCACCCAGCAGCTCAGTCCTGCACCATAAACCACAGCCCTGCAGCTCCTAACAGATTACTTTGTCAACCATGTGCCCCACGCGAGTTTCTGAGCCAGTGCCACACGAGTTTTTGAGCCAGTGCCACACGTGTTTCTGAGCCAGTGCCACACGAGTTTCTGAGTGAGTACCACGCGAGTTTCTGAGTGAGTGCCACACGAGTTTCTGAGCCAGTGCCACGCGAGTTTCTGAGCCAGTGCCACGCGAGTTTTTGAGCCAGTGCCACGCGAGTTTCTGAGCCAGTGCCACGTGAGTTTTTGAGCCAGTGCCACACGAGTTTTTGAGCCAGTGCCATGCGAGTTTTTGAGCCAGTGCCACGCGAGTTTTTGAGTGCCACACGAGTTTTTGAGTGAGTGCCACACAAGTTTTTGAGTGAGTGCCACATGAGTTTTTGAGCCAGTGCCACGCGAGTTTCTGAGTGAGTTCCACGCGAGTTTCTGAGCCAGTGCCACACGAGTTTTTGAGCCAGTGCCACACGAGTTTTTGAGCGAGTGCCACGTGAGTTTCTGAGCGAGTTCCACGCGAGTTTCTGAGCCAGTGCCACATGAGTTTTTGAGTGAGTGCCACGCGAGTTTTTGAGTGAGTGCCACACGAGTTTTTGAGTGAGTGCCACGCGAGTTTTTGAGCCAGTGCCACGCGAGTTTTTGAGCCAGTGCCACATGAGTTTTTGAGCCAGTGCCATGCGAGTTTTTGAGCCAGTGCCACGCGAGTTTTTGAGCCAGTGTCATGCGAGTTTTTGAGCGCATATTAGTTCCAAAGGTTGTGAGGTTTTAGAGGAGTAAGAAGTTGGGTAGAGTTTAAAGTAGTTACAAGTTTCTTTGTTGTAAGGTAATATATTAACTTTCTAATCTAATGGAAAGTTGTGACAAAGTTTCTTTTGTTTTTCTAACCGATTGTCTTTACTTCATTCTCCCATACTCTGTATACTTTTATAAATATTCCCTATTAAGGAGCATTTTACAAAACACTGGAAAAATGGCACTGCTCACACTGTAATCCACTTTAATTCCCATCAAAAGGGGTTTTTCTCCTTTCAAAAGGGAAAACCTTTCAGCAGCCAAGCAGCTGCAAGCAAAGACACAGGGGAAAAAAAAAAAAAAAAAACCTGAAAACATTTCACCTGAAATGGAACCTGGATTATGATATTATATTTGTAATCTGGGCTGAATCAATGAAATCCATTCATTTTCATCCAAATCAAAGAAGAGCAGAACTAGGATCTTACCTGGGTCAGGGAATAGAAATTCAGAATGGAAGGAGCAGGAGCTGAGTGAGGATCCAGCCTTTGAGCAGCCAAGAGCAGCTCCTTGATCCCAAATAAATGCAAATAAAAACATGGAAAACACCACAAAATAGGTGTTTTTATGGCTTTGGAATAATTTTTTATAGTTATTGACAAGAGCTGTTGGCCTGATTAGAACCCTGAGCATTTATTTTCTTCCACCAGTGTCAAAATGCTTCACTGCAGCCTGAGGAGGGGACAGTTTTACCAAACAAAATAAAAGCAGAAGTAAAAGGGAACAAATATTTTGGCAAGTGTTTTTTAGCAGGGCTCCATAATGAGGCAAAGCACATCCTCAATCAATCCATTGTCATTCTGCCACAGCACGAAAAGTGAGGGAAAACAGCTCAAAATTAAGGATGTTTTTTATTTTTTAGTATTTTTAAGGTGAAAACCAGCTTGGATTAAGGTCTTCTGGTCAAATGGTTCCGGTGAGGCTTTTTAAACATTCCCACAAATCCTCTGAGCCATCACAACACCTTGAGGGAATTCCAAAGTCTGTTCTTGGCTGCCTCCTCCTCCCAGCAGCCCGAGGATGATCCCACAGCATCAGAGGCTCAGAACCTGGTGGTCTGAGTAGGCCAATAAAGTCAAATATTCATCTCTCAGCTACTTTTGAAAGTTGCAAATTTATTTTTGTTTAAGAACAAGAGTTAGGAGGGTTTTTTACACTGATCTAATACTCTTTTAGATAATTTTATATATAATTCATGACCAAAGCACTAAATAACACTGATTCAAGGATAAAAGAGCTTTAAATCTTTTCAGGTGATCTCAAGGAACCTACTGCTCATGTTCCCTTCTGGCTGATCCCAAGGATGATCCCACAGCATCAGAGGCTCAGAACCTGGTGGTCTGAGTAGGCCAATAAAGTCAAATATTCATCTCTCAGCTACTTCTGAAAGTTTCAGATTTATTTTTGTTTAAGAACAAGATTTAGAAGGGTTTTTTACATTGATCTAATATTCTTTTAGACCAAGACTAAAGCACTAAATAATACTGATTCGAGGATAAAAGAGCTTTAAATCTTTTCAGGTGATCTCAAGGAACCTACTGCTCATGTTCCCACCTGGCTGAGCTCTATAAATCAAATCCTGGCATTTGTCAAAATCAGAGGTGATCAGAACTGATTCCTAGAGGGAATTTGGGCCATGCAAAGTCTGCAGAAGCTGAGAAGGAGTTTCACTCCATGATTTGAATATTCTAATTACAAACTGTGCTGGGAAATGCCCTCCCCATGCTGGTCCTGTTGGGACAACGGGCAAAGGATGCATGACTTCTTCAAACTAATCCACGCCTTGCAAATATAAACGTCTTTTGTTAAAACATCACAAAAATAACAACTAAACCAAGGTGCTGCCCTTTTCTCCTCTCACGCCGAGAGGGAAAAGACGTTATAAACTCACAGAAGGACCTCAAAACCATCAGGGTACAGCAGGAACCCCGTGAAGACGCTGTCGTCCTCCGCGCCGGCGTAGAGCCCGTTCCAGTCCTTCGCGACCTCCAGCCACACTTGGTCGCCCACCCTCAGCTTGAGGATGGTGAGGAAGGAGGCCTGGTCGATGTCCTGGCCGTAGAGGGTGTCCCTGGCCTTGGCCACCCTCCTGCTGCTGGCCACGAGGCTGAGGCGCGCGGGGCGGCCGCGCACGGTGACGTGGTAGGAGAAGACGTAGGCGCCGGGCACGCTGCAGTTGAACTTGCCCGTGGCGGGGTCGTAATCGTGGCGCTCGTTGAACCACACGCGGTCGAACCTGATGGGCACGTTGGGAGGAGGGAAGGGCCTGGAGAGCCCCGCGCTGAACGCCGAGCGCGGGGCCCTGGGGACGTGCCCAGCGGCGCCTTTGGCTCCACGGGAACCCTTCCTGCCCGGGGCGCCGCGCCCGCCCTTGGTGCCAGGCTCGCCCTTGGCGCCCGCGGGGCCCAGGTCCCCTTTGTCACCCTTGGGGCCCTGCTCGCCCTTCTCTCCCTGCTTGCCGGCCGCCCCCCGCGTGCCCTCGGTGCCCGCGTCCCCTTTGCTGCCCTTCTCCCCCTTGGTGCCCCCTTCCCCTCTGTCCCCCTTGGCCCCTCTGCCCCCCGGCTCCCCGCAGTAGCCCTTTTCCCCCGTGTCCCCCTTTTCTCCCTTGTCCCCCTGCTCCCCGCCCGCTCCCGGCTCTCCGGGATCGCCCCTGTCCCCTTTGTCTCCCTTGGTGCCGTTGTCACAGGTGTCCCCTTTAGCCCCCTTTTGTCCCTTCAGGCCGGGGAAGCCGTAGCTGCCCTTATTGCCTTTGGCTCCAGCTTCACCTGGGGGGAAAAGAAGATTAAAACCAATAAAATTGGATTGACCTGGAGATGGAAGGACCATCCAAAGGGATTGGTCCTTCCACGCCGCTGCAAAACCCAGAGCAGAGGGAAAGGTCAGAGCAATCCTGGATTTTCCAGGCCTACCTTGCAGCCCGGGTTTCCCTGGATAACCGGGGCTTCCACTTGCTCCTCGCTCCCCTTGCTCCCCTTTTCCTCCTAGGACGTTCCAGCATGAATTAATGGATCAATTCATTAATTGGTGCTGGTGTGTGCAGCAGAGCAAGCATCACACCCCACTGGGACCGTCAGTGTGTGCCCCTCACTTCATTCACAAAACAGACGTAAGCAATGTGGGTTTTGAGGAAACACCTTCAGGAACCTCAGCTGGATCCCACAGCCCCCAGCACCACCTCACTCCAAGATTTCTGCCCCTCTGTGAGGCAGCTGCTGCTGTTCAATGGAAGATGGAGAAGGTGACAGCTCTGCATTCCTCATTCCTCATTCCTCATTCCTCATTTCTCATTCAAAAGCCCAAAAAGCTTTTTCCAGGAGTACATCGCTGCCTAAGGGGCTGCAGGGACTGAACAGCACCAGCCTCTGCTGCTGGGAGCCCGGGTGATTCTCCAGAGGCAGCAGCAGCAGGATCCTGCCAGGATAAAGCTGCTCCAAGCCCCAGACAAAGGGCAGGGTTTCCTTTCAGGAATACTGATGGATAAACTGATCTCAATCATTTCAAAACTGAAGTGTTTCAGAGTTGCAAATTGTTTAGCTTTGTACAAAATTATATGACAAAATGAAAAATCTGCTTAAAGTACTGAATTCTAGGTAAGTCCAATTCATTCCTCTTCATTAAAGCTGAGCAAATCAGGGTAGAGGTAGGATCAGAAACCATTTTCAACTTCTGCTTAGTATATACTAACATACATCTTAAAGTTCTTTTGCCTGAGATATTGAAATTGAAATGCAGATTTTACACCTGCACACAAATTCCGTGGTGGCTTTTTCATACTTCTGTCCTTCATCCAAAGCAAACTGAACCAGGATTTTGAAGTCCTGTTCTGAACAAGAATTTTCGAGTGAGGTCTTTATGAGCACCTGCTCCTGTTCCACCTGAACAAACACTGCCACCACCTGAGTTCCTGTCCCTGCACTGATGCCAGCTAAACCTCTCCAGGGCTCAATCCCTAGCAGAAATCTTCTTTTGCTTTGAAAATTTTTTTAATAATTTTGTGGTATTTTATGAGGACAGCAGCATTTCCCATCAGTCTGGTTTACCTCTTTCTCCTTTAGAGCCTTTTGGACCTTGAGGGCCAGGAGTTCCCGGCAGCCCTGGCAGCCCAGCATCTCCCTTCTCCCCCTTGGGACCTGTAAAATCAACAAAATTACCTCAGTAACTCCAAGGTTTAACTTCTAAATGACATTTTCATCAATACTTGAGCAGCGTGGCATTGAGGAGTGTATATGAGGTGATTCCATCACCTTGGGAAGAGCTGCTTGTTTTATTTGACATCATCAAATCTCACAGCTTCGCCTTTCACTCTGGGCCACAGTTAAAGACTTTTTAAAACCAACTTTGAGCTGCCTCAGAGCCACAGGAGCTCAGAGGTTCACAAAACATCAGAAATTAATCTGTCTTCAAAACCTGAGCACATCCAAGGAGCTGCCAGAGCTTTGGGATTGTCCCTTTCCTTAAGGAGAATTAATTCTGCAAATACAGAAAGGGAACCTGGCTGAGAGTTCCACACTGCAGAAAGGAGGGATTGAAATCCTTTCCCTTTTCCATCCCCTTGGGAATCCAGAGATTCCCAGTGCCTGTCTGGGAGCAGATTATGGCAGATTATGGAAAGAGAAGAAGAGTGCAAGGCTGTTGTGATGAGAAAGAGGAGTGCAAGGTTGTGATAAGAAAGAGGAGTGCAAAGCTGTTCTGATAAGAAAGAGGAGTGCAAGGCTGTTGTGATAGGAAAGAGTGCAAGGATGTTGTGGTAAGAAAGAGAAAAGTGCAAGGGAAAGAGAAGAAGAGTGCAAGGCTGTTGTGATAAGAAAGGAGAGTGCAAGGCTGTTGTGATAAGAAAGAAGAAGAGTGCAAGGGAAAGAGAAGAAGAGTGCAAGGGAAAGAGAAGAGTGCAAGACTGTTGTGACAAGAAGAGTGCAAGGCTGTTGTGATAAGAAAGGAGAGTGCAAGACTGTTGTGACAAGAAGAGTGCAAGGCTGTTGTGATAAGAAAGACAAGAAGAGTGCAAGGGAAAGAAGAGTGCAAGACTGTTGTGATGAGTGCAAGACTGTTGTGACAAGAAGAGTGCAAGGCTGTTGTGATAAGAAAGAGAAGAAGAGTGCGAGGGAAAGAGAAAAAGAGTGCAAGGCTGTTGTGATAAGAAGAGTGCAAGGCTGTTGTGATAAGAAAGACAAGAAGAGAGCAAGGGAAAGACAAGAAGAGTGCAAGGGAAAGACAAGAAGAGTGCAAGACTGTTGTGACAAGAAGAGTGCAAGGCTGTTGTGATAAGAAAGAAGAAGAGTGCAAGGGAAAGAGAGGAGTGCAAGGCTGTTGTGATAAGAGAGTGCAAGGCTGTTGTGATAAGAAAGAAGAAGAGTGCAAGGGAAAGAAGAGTGCAAGACTGTTGTGATAAGAAGAGTGCAAGGCTGTTGTGATAAGAAGAGTGCACGGCTGTTGTGATAAGAAAGACAAGAAGAGTGCAAGGGAAAGAAGAGTGCAAGGCTGTTGTGATAAGAAAGAGGAGTGCGAGGGAAAGAGAAGAAGAGCACAAGGCTGTTGTGATAAGGACAGTGCAAGGCTGTTGTGATAAGAAGAGCAGAAGGCTGTTGTGATAAGAAGAGCGCAAGGCTGTTGTGATAAGGACAGTGCAAGGCTGTTGTGATAAGGACAGTGCAAGGCTGTTGTGATAAGGAGAGTGCACGGCTGCTGTGCAAGGAGTGTCCCCCCGAACCAGCCAAGCCCGGCCAGCATCAGAGCTGCAGCCGGCTGGGATGCCCCGGGAGCTGCACCAGCCCCGCCGAACGCTCTCCCGGGGACGAGCCGCGGGATTCGCCGCTCCCCGCCGCTCGCACACCTGCGGGTCCCCGCGGCCCGGCGGGCGGGCAGCACTCGCAGCAGTTGAAGAAGAGCTCGGCCGAGTCCAGCGTGGAATTCTCCAGCGGGAAGAGCGTGGGGAGCTGCGCTCCGGGCGGCGCCGCCGGGAGCGGCGTTCTGCCCGGGCCGGAGGCGGGAGGATGCGCCGCTCCGGGCACCGCGGCGAGCAGCAGCAGCAGCGGGACGGGAGCCGGGCAGCTGGGCATGGCAGCGCTGCGGGACAGCACGGCCGATGAGGCACACCGGAGATGCTCGAGGATGGTTCGGCTTGAAGCATCCCAAATCCCGCCCCGGTCCATCCCCGGGACACCTTCGCTGTCCCCGGTGCTCCAAACCCTGTCCAGCCCGGCCGCGGGCACTGCCAGGGATCCAGGGATGGTCACAGCTGCTCTGGGAATCCATCCCAGCCCCTTCCCACCTTCCCAGGCAGGAATTCCTTCCCAAAATCCCACCCAGTCCTGCCCTACTTCTACTCCAGACCATGCCCATAACTCCGTTCCTTTAGGGAAAAGTTTCTCTCCAGCTCTTTTGGAACCCCCCTTTGATTCTGGAAGGACATGTGGAGAATTCCATAAATATTTCAGAGTCCAACACAACTACACAAAAAAAAAGAATAAATGGGAACATGTCCAGGCTGCTCCAAACCCCGTCCAGCCCGGCTGCGGGCACTGCCAGGGATCCAGGGACAGCCCCAGCTGCTCTGGGAATCCATCCCAGCCCCGTCCCACCTTCCCAGGCAGGAATTCCTTCCCAAAATCCCACCCAAGCCTGCCCTTCTTCTACTCCACATCATCCCCATTACTCCGTTCCTTTAGGGAAAAGTTTCTCTCCACTCTCTTGTAACCCCGCTTTGATTCTGGAAGGATGTGGAGAGAATTCCTTCATGATTTCGGCGTCCAACACAACTACACTCACTAAAACTTCTTCTCTAAAATCAATTATTCCAAACTCGTGTACTTTGGAATCAAAAGTATCAAATATGCCAACATTTTTATCTTGATGTTCTTCCTTTGTTTCTGCCTGATTTTCTGGGTTTTTTAGTGTAAATTTTCACATCTGTTCTATTTATCCCTAAAGTGTTGCTTATTATCCTATCACTTCATGTTTTTTGGGGAAAAGTTTCTCTCCAGCTCTCTTGTAACCCCCCTTTGATCCTGGAAGGATGTGGGGAGAATTCCATCATGATTTCAGAATTCAACCCAACTACACACAGTTAAAGAATAAATGGAAACAAATGAAGCATCAATTATTCCAAACTCAGGTACATCGGAATCAAAAGTATCAAATATGCCAAAATTTTTATCTTGATTTTTTTTTTCCTTTGTTTCTGCCTGATTTTTGAGGAAACTTCCACATCAGAAAGGACAAAGGCAGAGGCCCCGATTTTTCCTTCAGGCCAGGTGGTGCCTCTCAGGTGACCCCTCACAAAAAGCACTTTTGTTCCTTTTTTAAAGCAGCTGGAAAGGCAGGAGGAACAGAGCCCCTTTCTGGCTGGAGCTGAAACCCAACCTCCCCCAAACAAACATCCAAATCTAAACAAAAAAAACACCATCTCACACATTCAACCTCAACCCTAACAAAAAGAAAAGAAAATTCAGCAGCTGCCATTGGGGAGAAAGTCAATCCAGAAATAGAAATGATTTATCTAGAAATTATTTATCCCTTCTCCACGAGTGGGTTTAGCCAGAACGGGATTTTATGGGCAGATTTTGGTCCAAAATTGGGATTTTTTTTCTTCCCTTACCATGAAGATTTTCCTGGGAAGTTGGTGTGGAAGGAGATGCTCAGCACGGGTAGGCAGGGAGCAGCCAGAGCCTGCAGCTACAGAGAAAAAGGAGAAAAAAGGAGAAAAAAAGGAGAAAAAGGAGGAAAAAAAGGAGGGGAAAACAGGAGGGGGAAAAAGGAAGAAAAAAAAAAGGAGGGGAAAAAAGAAGAAAAAAAAGAAGGAAAAAAAGGAGAAAAAAAAAGGAGGGGAAAAAGGGGGGGAAAGGAGGAAAAGAGGAGGAAAGAAAAGGAGGAAAAAAAATGAGGAAAGAAAATGAGGAAATTAAGGAGGAAAAAAGGAGGGAAAAAAGGAGGGGGAAAAGGAGGGAAAATGGAGGAAAAATGAGGAAAAAAAAGGAGGGAAAATAGGAGGGGAAAAGGAGGAAAAATAGGAGGACACAAAGGAGGAAAAAAAGGAGGAAAGAAAAGGAGGAAAAAAAATGAGAAAAAGGAGAAAAATTATCATCTGCTGCCTGGAAAAAGGGAAAAAAAAAACAATTTCTCCTTTTGAACAATATCCTCACACAGGAGCGCCCTGTAACAGCTGGAGATAAGTAAATAAAGCCAATATTTACACACAAAACCCCCCAGAGATTTTAGGGATTTAAGAATTTTTTGGGGAAATTCTAAATCAGTTCCCAAATCCAAACCTTTCCTGTCACACATCACAAGCCCCAAACCCAGCCAGATGGATGGACTGCTGTCCAACACTGGAAAAGCATCATTAATAACCAAATTATACTTCACCACCCTGCAAAAATTAAATTCTCAGAGCAAGGAATCACTAAACTGATTTTCATTTTAATGGGCAAGACTGTTCCTACAATCATTATTCTTAAATAATTATTTCAGGATTTTTTTTTTACATGCCAGGGCATTGGAACAAAATGATCTTTAAGGTCTCTTCCAACCCAAACCAGTCTGTGATTCTAAATAAATGCATTTAAATAAAACTGAAATTTTGGATTTCTTCATCACATTAATTCACCATCACTGAATATAAAATCATTCTTTGGAATCTCCCCACTAAAATTATAATCCACAGTGAACACAAAATAGGAAAAATTAAACTTTGCTCCCATGCCATATCATTAATAAAATTAATCCACATTTAATTGGATGTAAATATCTACTAATTATTAACACATTTCTCATAATAAGATGCAATAATACACTTGGCTTTTTGTGTATTGCTCCCTAAAATTCCAGATATTCCAGTTCACAACAGGAATTTAACCCCAATCCATCAGTTTTAAATATCAGGGATATGACTGCACTTTATCTTATTTAATTGTTTTTAGTTCTCAGATGTGTGAGGAAGAGGAAAACCTAATTCCCACGCAGTTATACATTGATTATAGACAGGAATTTTTCTGCAGACAAATCCTATTCCCTTAAATTCTGCACCTCTCTCCTACCTTACACACGCTCCCGCTCCCAGGAGGAGCCGCCCTCCATGGCACCTGGAAAAAGGGAATTTATTTGGGGAGAGAATCAGATTTATTTGGGGAGAAAATTGGTTTTATTTGGGGAGAGAATCAGTTTTATTTGGTCCCAGCTGCTGCTGTGGCCAATGAGAACCTGCAGGGGGGACAGGGGGGATTGGCAAAGTTCCCGCAAGGAGCAGGGGACACTGAAATTCCATAAATCCAACCCTTCCCTAAAATCCTGGCATTGGCAAAATCCCCTGCAAAGAGCACAGGGACACTGAAATTCCATAAATCCAACCCTTCCCTAAAATCCTGGGACTGACAAAATCCCTGCAAGGAGAAAAATGAAATCCCCAGAATTCCAACCCTGTCATTGGCAAAGTCCCTGCAAGGAAAAAGATGAAATCCCAGAAATCCAATCCTTCCCTAAAATCCTGGGATTGGCAAAGTCCCTGCAAGGAATGAGGTGAAATCCCAGAAATCCAACTCTGGGATTGGCAAAAATTCCCTGCAAGGAGCAGGGGGGACACTGAAATCCCAGGAAAATCCCAGAATTTCAACCCTTCCCTCAAGCCCTGGGATGCTGCTGGGGTCTTTTTTGGCTCTACCCCAAAGATTTTTTTGGGAATTTTTAGGGATGCTCCTCTTTCATCTCATTGGGAACCACAAGGCTCAGCAGGAATTTGTCCGGACAGTTTCGGGGAGAGTTTTGACATTTGAGGACCCAAAGGAGAAGGAATTTTTCCATTTATTTCTGCAAGGTCCATTTATTTCTGCGGTGCAATTTGTCCATTTATTTCTGCAAGGTCCAGGTTTCCCTCTGTAGTTAAAATGCAGATTTTTGGCAGCTGGGAGTGTGGAAAGGGGTAAAATTAAAATAAAAAAAGCTCTGTGGGATCATGAGAGCAACACATGTTAAATTCCCTTTACTAAGATCAAATTTCAATACTAATTTCCCTTTTTTTTTTCCCCAAATTATCAAATAGTGAATTAAATGCTTGGGTGAAATCAAACCTGAAAACAAAAGAGAAAATAATCTTTGGGCAATGCCTTTATAGTTGTTCTGTTTTCAGCTTGAATTTGGGGGGAGAGGGGATTCATTTGTGCTGAGAACTTTAAATACTGCATGGGGTAAAAAATATTTCCTTTGCATAGAAAAAGAGCAACGGTTCATGCAGGATTTTAAATACTTGACTAGAGAAAATACATAGAAAAATAGAAAATACGTACTAGAAAAAAATATCCCACTTCATAAGAATTTCCATTGAATTCGGAGGATTAAAATGATCTGGCTGTAAATTCAATCTCGCTAAATTTGGTGTTACTAAAATTCAGATATCAGGGAGAAGATGAGATGGGGAAAACCTGCATGGCTCTGTGCATCCCACAAGCCCTGCACCAAATATTGCTCCAAATCCCCTAAATCTGCACTTGCACCGAAATAGGGATTTATTGCCCTTTAAATTTCCTGGCTAGGAGATCCGAAAGCTCCCATTTCCCAAAAATAACCATGTGGGGAGTTATTTGAGAGCCTCGGAGAGTCCCGAAATGCAGATTTCGAGCAGCAGAGATCCGCGGTTATTTATGGGAGACAGCAGAATTACAGCTCAGGAATGATGCTGGCCTCAAATCCCACCCGGCGCTGGCTTTTAAAAATCCTTTTGGGATGTAAAAAATATTCCCGTGGGTGTTCTCCCAAAGCCCGCTCCAGGATTTCCTTTGTTGGGAGGTCTGGGTTAAGAAAAGCATCCATTGTCTCCTCTGGAAACTCGAGCCAGCCAAAAGGGAAAAGGGATAAAATTCCCTTTTCACCGGGGTTTTCCTTTGTCAGGCAGCCCTGGGATGTCATGGACACCCTTCTTTTAATTTTATTTTTTTTTATTTTTCAAGGGGAAAGTTGTTTTCCTTGTGTGTTTAGGAAACAAAACCATCCTCAAGAGGGTTTGGTTTTTTTGGGTGGCCAGTGGCAGATTTCAGGGAAAACTGGAAAGAAACCGGGCTGGAATTCCAGGCTGGAGGTGAGAGCTGCTCATTCCTTTGGGGCAGGGCTGCTATTCCCTCACTGGAATCATCATTTAATGCTGGAAAATCCATCGGCATCCAGCTCCCCACGTTAATGATCAATTTATGAGACAAAATGAATTCATTGAGTGAAAAGGAGATTGAATTCCCAGAGGAGGATCCTGCCTGTTCCTGTGGCACCGAGTCCCTTTGCAGGTGATTTCTGCCCAGCGGGTGCTGCAGCACTCCTTGGGAAGAAGGAAATGGAAAATTCTGATTTCCTTTCACCCAAATTCTTAATCCGAGCTGTGTAATAAAATCCGGGGCTCCAGCAAAGGGCAGAGTGCTGCAGCAGCACCTTCAAATCACAGCAAAAATCTGAGAATAAAATTGCCTCTGCATGCTGGACTCAAAAAATTCGGGGAGTTTATGGCATTTAGGGAATTCAAAAGCAAAGGAGAGTGAGATTTTATTTTTTCTCATCTATAAACTCGCTGCAGGCTTTGGATCTGCACGAAAATCAGAGGGAATATTGCCACTGATTTCTTCAGAAATGCCTAAAACTCTGCACCTCCTCTGCAACTCACCCAGAAGCAGCAGAGGCAGCAAAATATCTCCAAAAAATAAACAGGGGGATGTATAACAGTAATAAATTAGAAATATTTGTAAAAGACATTGTATTTTTTAGGTCTCCTGACTCAAATCACGGGCTATAAAATAAAAAACAAACAGGGGGATGTATAACAGTAATAAATTAAAAATAATTGTAAAAGATGTTGTATTTTTTTAGATCTCCTGACTCAAATCATGGGCTATAAAATAAAAAAAAAAAAGGAGAAATATAACAGAAAATAATTATAAATAATTGTAAAAGACATTGTATTTTTTTAGAGCTCCTGACTCAAATCACAGAATATCCTGAGTTGGAACAGATCATTTAAAGTCCAGCTGCTGTCTCTGCACAGGACATCCCACCAGGAATCCCACCAGGATTAGGGCAGGAGCAGAGTGACTTCATTTCCATCTCTCATTTTTCATTTCCAGCTCTTGTTTTTCATTTCCAGCTCTTTATTATTATTATTATTATTATTTCCAGCTCTTTTTTATTATTATTATTTCCAGCTCTTTTTTTTTTTTTCATTTCCAGCTCTTTTTTTTTTTTTTTTTTTTTTCATTTCCAGCTCTCCTTTTTCATTTCCAGCTCGTATTTTTCATTTCCAGCTCTCATTTTTCCCTCGGAAAGGGAGAAGGAGCAGAGTGTGCTGAGGTGGGAAGGATGGCTCCGGTGTGCCCGGAGGTGACAGCTGTGCCAGATGTGGCCTGGCGCTGGCACTGGGGACAAGCGCTGTAAGAACGGGGCTTCAGGCCGGCAGCTGGAGCTGGGAGGAGCAGGGATGGGAGGGCAGCAGTGGGATGGGGAAGGAAAGCACAGGGGATTTTAGGAAAACACTGAAAATGCTGCTCCAGGTGAGGCTCGGCACAAGAGGGAGCTCCAGGAGCTGCCAACAGCTCGGCCAGTGTTGGAATCTGTGGTATTGATGATTCTGAGATTGTAAAAGTCTCTGTCTGTCAGCCCCCTGCCAAAGCAGAAGCCATAATTGGTCTGTGCTGGTTTCCAGGTTGTTTATTCTGTTGATCTCTCACATGTTCTGCTGCCCTGCCCAGCTCTGTCCTGCAGGGCAGCGTGTGGGGCTCTGCCCTCAGTGGGATGTGACAAACATTAAATACCAGAAACTCCCTGGGCTGCATTTACAAGAACGTGCCAATATCTGTCACCTACGTTGGACAGTGTGTCCCCAGCCTGAACCAACAGAAAAATGCCAACACCAC
Source organism: Lonchura striata (assembly GCF_050655825.1). NCBI lineage: Eukaryota > Metazoa > Chordata > Aves > Passeriformes > Estrildidae > Lonchura > Lonchura striata. Next base: position 29,721,656 of record NC_140711.1, read on the forward strand.
AGTGAGACATGGAGGGCATGAAGAAGGAGAAAAGGACAAGGCACACCCAATTTCCTCCAGCTTGTCCCCTTTGGACCCCTCATCTAGAATCCTAAAATTTTACTTTTGCACCTGTGCCACACTTAATTATTACTGATATCAAACACTCAGAGCTGGTAATTGATCCTGTAAGATTGCAAACTCTTTTCCATGGCCAGAGATCACAGCCAGTGTCTCTGGGGGCTCTGTCCAGGGGGTTCCTGACCCCTGCCAGGGTCCCAGGGCAGCCAGAGGGAAGCCCTGGATTCCCACAGGTCAGGGACAGGTTTGCAGCTGAAGCACAAAAATCAGGGAATATCCAGGTTGGAATGGCCCCACAGGCGTCGTCCAGTCCAGTTCCCACCCTGTGCAAACACCTCAGCCCTAAGAATTAATGACCCCACACACACTGAGCCATCCCAGGACAAGCACAAAGCTCCAAACCAAATATTTTCCCAGCGTAACTTCCCAAAATGGATTTTTTTGAACACAAAAATGCAGTTTCTGAGAGACCTGCACTGCTCAAACCAGTTTGTATTGGGAGCAGTGACCTATATGGAGGTGAAACAAACCTAAATAAAAAACCCATCCATAGGAAGAATTCCTCATTTTAAGGACATTTCCCATGGAGAACTGGTGTTAGAATGAGCAGGATTGATCTCAAAGCTGGTGAAATTCTTCTCCAGCCACAGGATGGGATGTGTTCAATGGGGGATTCCTCCCAGAGCATCCCAAACTCAGCTGCCTTCTCCAGAGGGAAACTCAAACCCCCCAGAGCAGCTGGATTTTCCTCTGGAACACTTGGGAAGAAACCCAGGCATTCCCAGCCCTGGGATGGGGATCCCCACCTGGTGTCCCAGTCAGGGTGGCAGTACGAACACGCTGGCATCTGCAGGTCAAGAACAAATCCCAGTTATCCCAGTTATCCCAGTTTTCCCAGCAGATCACACACTTGGCTCAGGCAGAGCCCAGCCCGGCTGGAGCAATTGGAATTGGCCAAGGGACAGAGCAGGAAGCAGAGAGGTGAGAATGTGACTCAGCCAGGACTGCAGATCCTGCCCAGCCCTTGCTCTGATTATTCCTTTGCCTTCTAATTACTTGTTCCTGATCCCAGAATTCCACCCAGCCCCTCCCCCAGCTGGGTGCAGGCCAATTAACCCAGAACATTAATTGTTATTGATATTGATTTATTGATACTGAGGAGGGCAAGGCTGCTGATAAATAATCCAAATTCCACATGAAGAGATCCCCATAAAACAGAATTCCTCAGAGGGCACCACAGAACCTTTTTTTGGCACAAAATTCCCAAGGAAATCACTCAATGCCTATTACCTATATTAAATGGTGATTTTCTATCTTTTATATGGTACATTACGTGTTACATGGTTACAGTTTTCCCCAATGCCTATTACCTATATTAAATGGTGATTTTCTATCTTTTATATGGTACATTACGTGTTACATGTTCACAGTTTTCCCCAATGCCTATTACCTATATTAAATGGTGATTTTCTATCTTTTATATGGTACATTACGTGTTACATGGTTACAGTTTTTCCCCAATGCCTATTTCCTATATTAAATGGTGCTTTTCTACTCTAAACCAATCTGTGAGTGCCAACATCACAAGAACATGGAGGTGAGGAAGGAGAAAGAGGGAGGACAGGGCAGGCCCAAATCCCAAATCCATCTTAAAACCTCTGACCCCCATGTACAAAACCAAAACTCCCCTGTACAGCACTCAGAAATTCTTCCCTTTACTTTGTGACTACTTCTACTCTAATATCTAAACTTTTGTGACTTCTTGTTCTCCCTGCAAGGTTGGTAACTCATCCCATGGCTCAAACCCAAAATCACAGCTGTTTGCAGCTGCCTGCCAGGGTCTCAAATGCTTCTGAGCTGGGCCCGGAACATCCAGAAATGTCTGAGGGACATTTTGAGTTTTGACACTGTGGTGGCACCCAAAGCACCTGGAGGGATGAGCACCCACAAAGCGCTGTCACCACACCCCACGGTGCTGATGGCTTCATCTGCCCTGACATTAGATAAAAGGCTTGTTCTCTAATTTGTTGGGATAGGGTGGCTGGGGACAAGATCACCACGCACCAAATTAGCTGACAACACAATTAGCAACACAATAATCTCCGGTTTAGCCAGAGAACCACCTCGGCCCAGAATATTCTGCAAACTCTACCACATTTCCTTGCTTAGCCTGGAAGTTTCCTCCCCATTAATCAAGACAGCCTCACCAGCCAGACAAAACCTGAAAGGGCACATCCAGATCTCTCACTGCAGGAAAGTGAAGAGGTTGGGTTGTTGCTTTGATGGGTTTGCAGGAACATCCTCAAGTCTGCTCAGGCAGGAGGTTTAGATCACATTTTAGGGAGAAATTCCTCCCTGTGAAGGTGGGGAGGGTGCCCAGAGCAGCTGTGACAAGGCCAGGCTGGACAGAGCTTGGAGTGACCTGGGATGGTGGAAGGTGTCCCTGCCATGGCAGGGGTGGAATGAGATGATTTTGAGGTCCCTTCCAACCCACAAACCATTCTGGAATTCTGGGATTTTATGAAATTGGATCTTCTGGGAAGAGCCCAGCCTGGTGCAAAGTGTCCCTGCGGGGCTGGGACAGAGCCCAGAGGCTCAGGAACACTCCCAGACTCTGCAAATCCCCGCTGGCCTTTCTGGCAGGGCAGGGATTTTATTCCTGTCTCCAGGGCTGAGCTGGATGTTTCCTGCAGCAGCCAAAACCACGCTGGAATCCCCAGCAATAATTAACACAAATCCCCAGGGGCCAGAGCAGAAAGGGATCAGATCTTCCAGAGCAGCAGCAGACAAGGAAACTAACTCCTGTATTTTTATCTACTTTATGCAGGTAATTTGGTCTGATTTTTACCACCACAAGCAGAGGGCTTTTAGGGAAGGCTGAGGTTCAAGCAGGTCTGGAGCAGGAGGATGGTAACCCTGAGGAAGCTGGCAATTAAATGCGGTTGTGTTCCTTATCTTTTATTTTATAGGCCTGATTTTAAGGCATTGGGACGTTTTCCTGCTCAGTGCAGAAGGGTCAGCCTGCAGTTGGTAAATGCAAGGGTTAGGTTTATAAATAAATTTATTCATACACATGAAGCGTCTCCTTTTCAAACCCTGCTCTAATGGGAAAGTTAGAAAAGTTAGAAATAGAAAATCCCCAGGATTTTTAGGGGATTGGGTGACACCCACCCACCCATCTCTGGCAAAACCCCTCTGGCCATTCCAAGCTCTGCTCACTCAGGGATTTCACCACCCCAGGCACAACACAGAGCTCCAGGACTGGCCGAGCTAGAAAGGGACACAACCATCTGTAAATTTTGAACGGAGCCTTTGCACGTGAATGTTTCAATATCAAAGGCTAAGCAAGCATCAGTTCCACAGTCAACATCCATAAAAATAGCAGCGGCAGAAAAGAGGCACGGCCGGGCTGGGAGGGAAAGCGCCACATCCTGATGGCCCCTTTGTCACCTGCGCAGCCCTGTTTGTGCAAGCGCCTTTTAAAGGTGCTCGCCGTGGAAAGGGCAGTTTTAAAGCATCGTTAAAATGCGTTCAGACAGGAAAAGAACAGCTTTAAGCCCAGCTGTTCCATCTGGCCCTGAAGCGGTTTGCATTCCTTTGTGCTCGGAAGGCACCGGTGGGCGCCAGAACAGCGACTTTGTTCAGTGAGGGAGATGTGCCCGGAAAATCCGGGAAAATCCGGGGGGGGAAAGCATTTCTGACACTTTTATTTCTCACTTAAACAGCAGTTAGGTTCGAAAGTAGATGTTTGCGAGCGACATTAAGCTTTTTTTATCCCTGGAACAGAATAAAGGACACAAAGGCGAGCCTCGTGATTGGCAGGGCCGTGCTGTATTCCGGGCATTTCAGATGAGGTTCTGGAACCTGTCCGTCCTTTCTGCAAACCCCTCACCTGACACCTGCGGGTACCTGCTGGACGTGAAACCAGCCCAGATCCCCTCTGCTCCCGCTGGAACACCGCGCTGCGGCCCCAGCTCCTTCCCGCTCATCCCATTGGAGCCGGGATGCTCGCAGGGACCTGCGGCGCCCTGGGCAGGATAACCGCGCTGCAGGGCTGTCTGTCGCGATGGAGGCTGCGGTGTAAAGTCTGTCTGTCGCGACAGAGGGCTGCGATAAAAAGCCGCTCTGTGCGGGGCAGCTCTGGCGCATCTCGCCCGGGAAAAGCCGGGGAAAGACGGAGATCCAGGGAAAGACGGAGATCCAGGGAAAGACGGAGATGCAGGGACACAGCTGGCGTGCCGGAGGTGCCAGCCGGCTCCATCCCACGGGTTTCCCCGGGCCCGGCTCCGCCGCTCCTCCTCCCGCAGCGGCTGCGGCAGCGGGCGGGGCGCAGGGACCGGCCCGGGGCCGCGGCCGCGGAGCGAGGGGCGGGAGGTGAGGAACGGGGAGGAGGGCAGGAGGAGGGAGGGAGGAAGGGAGGGCGAAAGGTGGGGATTTAAGCGCGGGCAGCGCCGGGCTGGGGAGCTGCGGTGCGCGGAGCGGAGGTGAGGGAGGCGCGGGGCCGCGGTGCGCTGCATCGCGGTGTTCTGCATCGCGGTGTTCTGCATCGCGGTGTTCTGCATCGCGGTGTTCTGCATCGCGGTGCGGTGCATCGCGGTGTTCTGCATCGCGGTGTTCTGCATCGCGGTGTTGTGCAGCCCGGTGTTGTGCAGCCCGGTGTTGTGCAGCCCGGTGTTCTGCATCCCGGCGTTGTGCATCCCGGTGTTGTGCATCGTGGTGTTCTGCATCCCGGCGTTCCCGCATCCCGGCGTTGTGCATCCCGGCGTTCCCGCATCCCGGCATTCCAGCATCCCGGTGTTCCCGGTGCCGGCGCCCATTCCCCGCTCAGCTCGGCTCGCCCAAGGGCATCGCTGCGGAGCCGCGTCCCGGAGCATCCCCCGGGCAGGGGCCGCTGACCTTGGCGAGCGCGGCCGCTGCCACGGCGAGTCCCCCCCGGCGGCTCGGTAAGGAGCGGGGGGAAGGCCCGGGAGCGGGGCTGGCAGCCGCAGGAGCCCCGGGGCTGCTTGCTGTGCCTCCCTCAAGGGAGCCGGGGCCGTTCCTGCCGCACCTGCCGCCTCCAGCGAGCGCTCCGGGCTTTGGGGCGTCCCTGCCGGGCGGCGATGAGATGGGCTGCAAGGTCCCTTCTCAGCCAGACCGTGCCGCGATTCCGTGACTTGTTGCTGCAGCCCTGCAGTCGGGGATTTATTCCCAGGCGGCAGGAAGATGGTTTGCCTTAGGGATTCCCTAAAAACGAGTCAAACACCGGGAATGGGAAGGTCGCGCTGGGCGGGGGGGATGGAGGAGGGAAGGAAGGTGGCTGTGCTGCTCACAGCGCTGTGCTGGAAATGCTCATCGCTGGCGGGTTTTTCCTCTCTGGTTTTCTCCCAGTTGCTGGTGGCTGCCTTCTGTAGGAAGCAGGTGCAAGTCCTGCCTTCCCTGTTGGATAAACCCTGGATAATATGGAGGAGAATCCCTGCAATAAATGCTTAGGTTCTGCTTAGTCAGCACAGGGCTCTTTGGGGGATTTTAATGTGGATTTTAATGCTTTAGGAATTGGGATGCTGGGTTTCCTTTCTCTGATGAATATCATGAGCATGGTACAAATAACTGCAATTCCATGGAGTGATTTCTGGCGCAGGTTTAGTGGGGAGAAGCAGGGAAGCTGTGCATGGAGCATGGACATTATTCCAAGATTCCAGCTGGAATGGGAGATGTTGAAAAGCTGCCTGGGGAGCAGCCTGGGCCCACGGCAATGCTTGTGCCACCCCTCTGTGCCCAAAGAGCATCCACAGAGCTGCAGCTGCCTGGGAGGCAGCCAGGGCTCTGCTCTGGGTCCTGCCAAGCCACATTTTTATGGAGCTTTTCATTTGTTTTATGGATATCAACAGCTTTGTGTGTCCAAACCTGTTTGCTCACAGCGAGGAAGTGCCTGCAAAGGAAGCTGTTCCTCACTGCATAGATGGGGTTAAATCTGTGGAAAAAGTGCGTTTTCCCTTTTATTTCTTATCTGTTGCAAGTCCATTTTTGCTTCTCCTCTCTCAGAGCAGTGACTGGAGTGGTGCAACTCTGCTTCCTTTGATGAGATCTCAGGGAAGATGCACTTGCACAAGAGTTTGGTCTCATTTTCCACTAATACCTGTCATAGCTGTGACAATAGTCACCTCCTCACGTTGCACACAACCCAAGCTGTTACTTTCAGCTGCCTCAGAAATGACTCAGAGCAAAGCAAAGAAGTCTGAATAAAATAAGGGCTACAACTGAAAGTAGATCTTATTTTAGAGCCCAGACATCTCAGTTGTTGTGTTGGTAGATTGATGTGTTTACACAACCTCCTGAACTTGGAAGCCTATGAAGAATGTAGATGATGTCCCAAATCTCACAAGGAACTGAGGTTTGTCACCAGCAGCAAATGAAAACCCCTCTGAGATATTCCTGGTGCAGTTCTTTAAGAACTCTCAATTTTTAAGTGCTGGCAATTTAAACCTGGTGCTGGCCTCCATTCCTAAATTTGGGGTTTCGGTTGGGAATAGTTCTGCTCAAAACCACGTCCCTAAATTATACTTACACTCAAAATAGAGGGGAAGGTTTCCCTTCCCCTGGGATTCAATTTGCCATTTTCCCATCTTCTCTGGCAGAGCTGCTCTCCTGCTCTGCCCCAAGGTACAAATCCTGGCACAGGGGGACGAGCCAGAGCCCAAACCATGCCCAGGAAAGCTGGAAAGGGAAAGATCTGTGCCTAAACTGCAGGGAGCAGCTGGTTATGTAAGGAAACAACTGAGGAAACTTCAGGGGAGGGAAGAGCAGGAAAAATTGTTGAAAAATTAATTTAGCCTTGGAAGAAAATGGGACAGAGCTGCTCCAGGAATGTTGTTACAGAGAAGCTGCATCTTCTCCTTTTTCTGTTCCTGAGTAAGGAGAGGATTGAGCACTGATAAATCAGCCAGGCTGCAAAGTCAGGGGTTATTTTGAGCTGTGCCTTTGCTGGGAGCAGCCTGTCAGGGGGCAGGTAAGGCATGAAATCAGCCCAAATTTAACTGCTTCCAACTGCTGTGCTGCTATTGAATTTTCCAGAGCAGACCCCTGTGGGTGCTTGCAGAGCAAGCAGGGTCAAAAACTGGTGGATCTCATTGGAAAGGAGTTTTCCTTATGGTTGTAGGTCATCATAAACCCCATCTGTGCACTCAGCTTAACCGAAGGAGAAAATCCAGCAGCACTCTGGGTGCTGTCCCATGCAGCTGGCGAGGGAGGCTGACAGAACCCTCTGCTCCAGAAGGCAGGCAGAGAATTCCAGCACCAAACCCTGTTTTGGGAGCCCAGAATTGCAGCAGGAGGAGCAGACACACAGATCAGGGTCCAGGTGGGGACGAGGAAGTCGGCTCAGACTTTGTGCAGGTGTGGCACTGCCACTCGAGGAGGAGGTTGAGGTTCCAAGGGGTAACAGGAAATCTTCCTGGGCAGAGAAATCTCCTGGGCTTTGTGTGCATTATGTGGCGTTTGAAAGAACCAAAACAGCACCTGTGTGCTGCCACGGAGGCCAGCAGGGAGGAAATTGGGGCTAAAGATTTGAAAGATGCTGGAATTCCCTCTCCTGAGGCAGGTAAAACAGAAACAGGGCTGAAAACATCATTGCTCTTTCTGCTTTACCCCTTCCGCTCGTGGAAGATTCTTTTTTTTTTCCAGCAAAGCCCACAGGCTCAGCCAAGCCATGCCCACCCACGTGTGGGTGAATTCCAAATTCTGGGAACTTGGATTCTTGGAATTCAGCCTCAGAATGGCTGAGTCATGTGCAGCACCAACATTTCCCCAGCTCAGACCCTCATCCTGGTGTTGTACAGGACACGTGGAAGGGATTTGCATTTCCTGGAGCTCTCTGATGGATGGCCAAGGGGGCTGAGGGAGACAACCTGGGATTGCTTCGCTCTGCTGAGCACTCCAGAATTCCAGGGGTGGTTGTTTATCCAAATCTGCAAGACAAGGTGGTTTTCGAGGTGTAGCCTTGTCTTCCAGCCTCACCCCTTCCACTCCTGGAAGATATATATTGCCACACTGTGACACGAAATAACTCACAGAAGCAGGCTGCAAGGAAAGAAAAAGAACTCAAAAAAGTAAACTTTATTTTCTGACTCTACTGTGTATACAATAGCAAAAGTGACAGTGGATTGGAGAGTGAAACTGCCACCTCTCCAACCACACTGGTCAAACCAACAGTCTATTAATTTACCTACAAAGAAGAATGCAAAACAATCATTATTTACATGAACACGTGTGAGAAAACTCTGTTGAAACATGTAAATATCAGAAGGCATAGGAACTTTTAGAAGAACTTTAAAACTCTCAAAAGAACAGGGAGACAATTTATATTTTTCTTCCAGCAAACCCCACAGGCTGTGCTGTGCACTCCAGGATTCCGGGGAGGTTTATTTATCCAAATCTGGCAGTCAAGGTGGTTTTTGAGGTGCTTCTTGTCCACAGCGGGAGCTGTGCTGGGATTGCTGCTGCTGGAATTTCCTCCCTGGGAGGACAAGCTGGAGGTGAAATGTAAAGATCCATGTGGGAATGCTGAAGGAACCTGAGGGCTTTGCTTGCCAGGAGGGGAAGGCAGATCCCAGGCGGAGCTGCTGCTCCATGGACATGGGATCGGAGCCGCGGGGATGCGACAGAGCAGGAAATTCCCAGGAAATTCTGGGAATTGGATGCCCTGGAACATGCTGAGGTGGTGATCCCAGGAAATTCTGGGGTTTGGAATTCCCAGAACAGGCTGAGGTGGTGATCCCAGGAAATTCTGGGGTTTGGAATTCCCAGAACGGGCTGAGGTGGTGATCCCAGGAAATTCTGGGGTTTGGAATTCCCAGAACGGGTTGAGGTGGTGATCCCGGGAAGTTTTGGGATGTGGATTTCCCAGAACATGATGAGGTGGTGATCCCAGGAAATTCTAGGATTTGGAATTCCCAGAACAGGCTGAGGTGGTGTTCCCAGGAAATTCTGGGATTTGGATGCCCTGGAACAGGCTGAGGTTCCCAGGAAATTCTGGGATGTGGAATTCCCTGGAATCTGCTGCCTCATCTCAATTTCTGCCCAACCATTCATCCTATCATTCCTTGTGCACCGTGCTTGGTGCTCACTGAATAGAACATGAATGGAAATGCCTGATGGAATGGGAATGGGAATGGGAATGGGAATGGGAATGGGATTGGGAATCCCTTCCTGGTTCTGCTTGCACTTGGAGGTGTCACCCTGCATAAAATCGCTGGGATCATCCCAGAATTATGTCAGCATTAAGAGGGACAAGACAGTGCCTTGGAAAAATCAGGATATTCAGCAGGACAAGCCCATGGAACACAGTGAAGTTACAAATAAGAACAGTTCCACAGCAATAACTTGCAGATCGAATTTCTATTTCAATCCCACGGAGGTGATTGCCCATTTAGCTCCTAATATCTGAAATTATTTGCAGATCAGACAGCTTTAAATTCAGTCTGGCACTTTGCCTGCTTGTGGGTGCTCAGGGCTGGTGGGGCTGGAACCCCCTCAGGGACTTGTGGAAGGATTTTATTGAAGCTCCAGCATGAGAGGGAGCTTAAATAAAAAATCCTGAGGGAATTTTTATTTCAGGATGCTGCAAACCCCATCCACTCTTGCTGCTGGGCTATCCCAGCAATTATTCAGCAAATGGCCACTTTTAGCCAATTAAATATTTGTATTTTGGGGATGGATTGATTGTTTGCTGCTTTTATTTCTCACCTCGTCCCTGCTTTCCATTTAAAGCAGCAGAGATCACCTGTTGAATGATCATGAGGTCATCTCCAGCTCCAGGCTTTGTTTTTCCCCACTCCAGATGAACTTTTCCTGAATATATGCTGGAAACTCTTTTTTCCTGGATGTGTAACTCAACCAACCCCTCCTGCTGAGGGCATCAAGTGTTTTTCAAGCATTCTTTGGAAACCAGTCTCTCCCAGTTCCCCTGCAAGAATGTTTCTTCCCACAGGAATTTCCCAGCAGGAGCTGTCCGGCCACGGGTCAGATTGAAAATGTGACCAAAATTCCCCAAATCCCAGCTGCTCAAGGCAGAAATTACATATTAAAGCACCTAACACTGGAATCTTCTAACTCCCAACTAGCTCTGACTCTGGCAGATAAGGTCATTAATAAAGAAATTTTGGAGATTAGGCATGCTCTGAAATGACACCATGATATTTGGATGATGATTTATCTTTTCAGCTACCCTAATCAGAGACATGTGTCAACAAGCAAGAAAATCAGGCAGCACTTAAAACACTAAAAGCTGCTTTACAGGTTTCTCTTCTTGCATTTTTTTTTTCTCTCTCGGAGGTGCAATGCTGAAAATAATCTGAATATTGCCTAACAGGAGCTGAATTCTCTTCATTTCACTCATAGCTGGCTGTAACAGTCCCGTGGCCCCAACATCATTGAATGTTTCAATCCAAATTTGTAGACAAATGAATGTTGAGTTAAAATTGCATAAGAACAAATGATCTCCTGCTCTGGAATAGTGGGAAGTGATGAGTGAATAACTCGGGGTCCTTTCAATTGGGAGTGCCAGCTGGAATAGAATAAAACACAGACATGGAAGTGAAGCCTCTCTAGGACAAATCCTGTTTAAAATACAGATTTTTAGCCTCCAGATTTTTAGATTTAGTTTGCCTAGTAATCTGCTATTCCCTTTGATTGCTGCTACAATTAATTTGGGTGGTAAAGCTGCCACAGACCTCTGGAGATGTGGGGTTTGGGGCTCCTCCTTACTCCTCATAATGTGTCCAGAGGGATCTGTGTGACCGTGCCACGGGGGAGCCTTGTCTCTCATTGCCTCAGCAGCTGCTTTAAAATGTTTTTTTTTTTCCTTTCCCCTCCTGTGTTTTCCTTTATAAATGATGCAGCTGGAGCTGTGTTTTCCCTGCACAAAGTGCAGTGTGTCAGTGGTGAGGGCACAGACTGCAATTTGCTTTTGCCTTTTACTTATCCCAACCTCCAGCATTCATTAGGAGACCACAGAGCAGGAAGGCAGCTCGTGTTCCTCCTGGAATTCCAGAGTGCCTGGGGATGGAATTACTGCCTGCACTGGGAGCCAGGCTGCTGCAAGGAAATGCAATCCCCAGGCTGGAAAAAAAGGTGCCAAGGGCTTTGGTTAAATTCAAAGGGCTGCTCATCATTTTAACTGCCTCATCCTTTATTCATGTGGCTCTCCAAGGGGTAATGGTGAGGCTGCAGCCTGGAATATCTAAAATCAGCCTCGGGGGTGTTTTTCCTGCCTGTGGCAGTCCTTGTCCAGCTCTGGATGGAGATGCAGCAGCTCTGGTCACTCAGACACCCCCAGCAGTGCTCCAGCCTTGCAGCTCCTCCGGGCAGGGCTTGGGATCAGAAGGGATTTACCCACGAAGGGATGAGTTTAACCAGCAGAGCCTGAACCCCAGTGTAAATCCCATAATCCTGGGAGTGAGGGGGTCCTTCTTCCTCTTCTTCTTCCTCTTCTTCTTCTTCTTCTTCTTCTTCTTCTTCTTCTTCTTCTTCTTCTTCTTCTTCTTCTTCTTCTTCTTCTTCTCCTTCTTCTTCTTCTTCTTCTTCTTCTTCTTCTTCTTCTTATTCTTATTCTTATTCTTATTCTTATTCTTATTCTTATTCTTATTCTTATTCTTATTCTCCTCCTTCTTCTTCTCCTCCTTCCTCTCCTCCTTCTCCTTCTCCTTCTCCTTCTCCTTCTCCTTCTCCTTCTCCTTCTCCTTCTCCTTCTCCTTCTCCTTCTCCTTCTCCTTCTCCTTCTCCTTCTCCTTCTCCTTCTCCTTCTCCTTCTCCTCCTCCTCCCCACTGTACAGGAAAGGGTTTCACCCCCTCAGTGGAAAATGCTGCTTTTTTTGCAGAAAGTCTGCACAGAGACACTTTTGGCTCCCAGGGAGTCCCACTTTGCCAGTTGGGTCGCTTTCATTGAAGGCTCTGCAGTAATTCCAAAGCTTTAAGGCCTTGGAACTCCAGAACTCTCCGGAGTTCTGCTTCCATTCATGGCTGGCCAGGGAGCTGTGGTGCCTTTCTCCCCAGCCTGAACCCCTGCAAGAAAAGCTGGTCACAGACACAGCCACTGCTACATTTAAAATGTTCATCTGTCCCCCAAAATCATCGTACAAACTTTCTTTCTAGGCAATACTGGAAGATGGAAGTGAAGGAAATGCTTTGGGATTAGTGGGGAAAACTTCCCTTTAGTAAATCCCACATCCCCCCGGAACTGAGCAGGAAAACACTGAATATTGGAATATTTTTGACCTGTATCAGTGGCCCATCCTTATTTTAATCCCAGACTGCAAATTTCCCAGTGCTGCTTTAGGATTTGTTGCTTTGAGGAACAGCCAAGTTCTGCTGCCCCAAGCTCACTGTGAGCACCAGGCTGGAGGGGTGTGAGGTCTCCAAGCCTCTTTGGTCTGGCATTTTAGGCAGCACGAGGGTAGAAGAAAATGGGACATTGGGAGGTTTTCCAGCAGGGAAATCTGATGAATTCCCTATGGACTGATCTGCTTGGAATGTCCTTAAACCCCAAAATAACAGAATCCCTCTGTAAAGCCTTGAACACTTTCTTATCATTCTATTTTCTCTAAATGGATGCTTTTAGCCTGCATTTAGAGATTGTTTCCAATGCCAAAAAGCACATTTAACAATGAACAGTGAAGGCAAACCCTAGTTCCTGTTTAATTCTTGCTCAGCCGTTCTCTTTTCCAAGTGGAGTTGGGAACAATGAATGCATAAAGGCATCACCCAAGAGAAAAATCTTTCCTAGACTTGTAATTTCCATTAAATATTCTTTTAATCTCTAAAATTTTTCATTTCTTTGGAATGAGCTGCAAAAAAATCCTTCTGCAATCAGCGATTACTTTTTTCTCCCTCTCTCTTTCGTAACTTGGCTTTTCTTTATTCCCAACAATTGCAGAGCAATAAAAATGATTATCAAAAGTAAGCAGAGGAGTTTTTACAGGGCAATTGTTTTAATCTTATCTTTATTCCGGGACATACATGGAATTTATGGAACATTTCTGGAATTGATGGAACAACTATGGAATTTATGGAACAGTTATGGAATTTGTTGAACATTTCTGGAAGCTGGGCCAAAGCCTTTCCTTTTAAATGCCTATTTCCCTGATCTCCACAGGGAACAAATAGGAAAACACACCTGGAATGTGGGAATTGCTAGAATCACAGGAAGGTTTGGGTTGGAAGGGAGTTCAATCATCCAGTCCCACACCTCCCGTGGGCAGGGACACCTTCCATGATCCCAGCTTGCTCCAACATGACCTTGGACACTTGCAGGGATGGATCAGCCACAGCTTTTCTGGGAAGTGGGAATGCCCAGCAGCTGCAGAACCCAAGAGTTCCCTTTGATCCAGGAGAGCTGGTGGCGCCTGCACCTCGGAAAATGAGATTGTGTAGTGGTTCCACAGGATACTCCAGCTGTAATCCCCATTTCCCTGTCAGTCCAGGTGCTCTCCAACCCCCTGGAGTTGAAGATGGACATGAAGAGGGTGAAGGACTGTCGCCCTGATTCTTAAGATTTTCTAAAGCCTTCTGAGTTTACATTCTGTTGGAGAACTTTCTCACACAACTTTCTGTAAACAACCTATTGTTTTGCATTCCTTCATAGGGGTGGAGAAACTTGATGTGCAGGTGGTTTGTCCAATGTCATTGGAGAGGTGGCACCTCCACTCTCCAATCCACTGTCACCTTTGGAAAAGCATAAATGCTGGAGTCAGAAAATAAACTTTCTCTTTTTCACCTTGCAATAGCAGCAGCTCGTGTCGTGCTTTCACGTGTCCTACAGTGACAGAGGACTCCCTGTACTGGCTGTACAACCAGCTGTAATCCCTATTTCCCTGTCATTCCAGGTGCTCTCCAACCCCACAGGAGCTGACGATGGACGTGAAGAGGGTGAAGGACTACCTGTACTGGCTGTACTACCAGCTGTAATCCCTATTTCCCTGTCATTCCAGGTGCTCTCCAACCCCCCCAGAGCTGAAGATGGACATGAAGAGGGTGAAGGACTACCTGTACTGGCTGTACAACCAGCTGTAATCCCTATTTCCCTGTCATTCCAGGTGCTCTCCAACCCCACGGGAGCTGACGATGGACGTGAAGAGGGTGAAGGACTACCTGTACTGGCTGTACTACCAGTACCAGCTGGTGACGTGCAGCTACGTGCTGGAGCCCTGGGAGCAGTCCATGTTCCACACCATCACCGTCACCGTGCTGGCCATGGTGGTGTACACAGCCTACGTCTTCGTGCCCATCCACGTCCGCCTGGCCTTGCAATTCTTCTCGCAGATTTTCGGGCCCCAGGCCGAGAGCGCCGTGCTGAACTGAGCCGGGCCCAGCAGGGCTCAGCAGCTCTGTGAAATGCTGATCCTGCTGAAGTTTGGCTCTTAGGAAAACCCTGCCTGCTTCCCCCACGGGCTTGGAGCGGAGCGAGGCACCCAGCACGGCCCCTCTTCCATAAACGCTCTGGGAATGGCACCCAACTCCTGGAATGGCACAGGATCCACGCAGCTCCAGGTCCTGGAACAACACAGGATCCACGCAGCTCCAGCTCCTGGAATGGCACAGGATCCACACAGCTCCAGCTCCTGGAACGGCACAGGATTCACGCAGCTCCAGGTCCTGGAAGGGCACAGGATCCACACAGCTCCAGCTCCTGGAACGGCACAGGATCCACACAGCTCCAGGTCCTGGAAGGGCACAGGATCCACACAGCTCCAGCTCCTGGAACAACACAGGATCCACGCAGCTCCAGGTCCTGGAACAACACAGGATCCACGCAGCTCCAGGTCCTGGAATGGCACAGGATTCACACAGGTCCAGGTCCTGGAAGGGCACAGGATCCATGCAGCTCCCACCTCCAGCACCAAACCCCATTTCCAGTTTCATTCTTGCTCAGCCAGGCTCTTTCCCAGTGCTGCTTTAGGATTTGTTGCTTTGAGGGATATCCAAGTTCTGCTGTCCCAAGCTCACTGTGAGAACCAGGCTGGAGGGGTGTGAGGTCTCCAAGCCTCTTTGGTCTGGCATTTTAGGCAGCACGAGGGTAGAAGAAAATGGGACATTGGGAGGTTTTCCAGCAGGGAAATCTGATGAATTCCCTATGGACTGATCTGCTTGGAACGTCCTTAAACCCCAAAATAACAGAATCCCTCTGTAAAGCCTTGAACACTTTCTTATCATTCTATTTTCTCTAAATGGATGCTTTTAGCCTGCATTTAGAGATTGTTTCCAATGCCAAAAAGCACATTTAACAATGAACAGTGGAGGCAAACCCTATTTCCTGTTTAATTCTTGCTCAGCCGTTCTCTTTTCCAAGTGGAGTTGGGAACAATGAATGCATAAAGGCATCACCCAAGAGGGAAATCTTTCCTAGACTTGTAATTTCCATTAAATATTCTTTTAATCCATGAAGTTTTTCATTTCTTTGGAAACAAGCTGCATCCAACTGCTCTGGCAGAGGCTGTTTGGTGGTTCCTGACACCCAAAGTTCTTCCAACACGATCCAGGGGCCAGATTAGAGGAGATAAAAAATGAGGATCTCCAGCAGGATTGGAGTGCTCGGGTGTGGCTGGTTGGTGACTTCCAGGCTTCAATGGATGGGAGAGGAACTTGGAAGAGAAGGCAACAGGAGGATGAACTTAAATCCATCTTTTTTCACATCTAAGTTCCTGCATCTGAGTTTGGATGGTCTGAAATATTTTCTTTTTGGAAAAATATTCTACATCTCCTCTTGCAGTTTAGGAAGAAGCAGCCCTGCTCTGTCTCAGTGCCCTCCTGCCTTCTCTGGTGAAAATCAAAATCTTTTCTTGCTGCTCCCACTCACCAAGGCAGCAAAGTGCAAATCAGCACCAGGGGAAGAGGCTCCAGAGTGGAAACAATATTTTAATACCTGCAGGGAAGGCTTAAAGAGATTTCCTTCACAAAGAAGAAATTAGATTTATTGCCATTGCCTGTGGGGAGGTTTTGGAACAGTGGGAGGTTTGTTTGGTTTTCACTCCACACAAATCAAACGTGGGTGCCAAATCATAAATTACAGCTGCACTCTGCACGTCTCTACCAGCTGATGCTCCTGTTGGTAGAAGCGAGAGTTCAAAATGTAAATAGCTTTCAAATGATGTTTGCACAGTTCTAGATTAAAAAGAAAACCCTCTCAACTTCTTTCTCAAGCTGCAGTGGGCTCCTGCATGCTTCAGAGCACAAATTTGTTTGGAAACGAAGACATGTGGTGAAGGTTGCTCAGATCTGAACATGTGTATGCAGTTTTTTCAGCCAAAAGAAAAATAAAATTTTATTCTTCAGAAACGACCTCTGGCTGCATGACTCAGCTCTTCTGTGCTTTCCACTCATTCATAAATACTCTGGATGTGTGTGGGCCAGGTTGGCACTGTGGCAGAAGGATTATTTTGTGGTGAATGTTTTGGGGAGAGGCTTGAGAATCTTTTAAAAGGATCTGGGGTGAACTCCAGCCAAAGAACTCTCCTGTTTCTGGAGGAAAATAAAAAAACTGCTCTGATCTGTTTCAAATTAAGTCATTTACAAATACCTGAGTGTGCTGAGGGCTCAGCTGGGAGCTTTGAGCTCCAACAGGAGATGTCCTGATAGTTTATCACAGTTGGGAACCTGCGAACACGAGGTGCCGAGCTGTAATCACACCTCGAGTAACAAACACAGCACTGGAGGGGATGAAAAATGGCAAAACCTGTGACAATTCCTCTCCAAAGTGTCTGTAAAATAGAGTCAAGGTTACAATCCCAACATTGGAGGTGAAAAGTGGGAATATTCACTTAGCAAGTTGGTATAAATTCTGTCTCCAAGTGGGTTTAAATTCTATCTCCACAGATTCTGCTCATCTAGAAAATACGATGATGCGAGTGCCAGGGCACTTCCTCATCAGTTCTGCTCCTTAAAAATCATTTTTAATGCCTTAAAAAGTGGATTTCTCCCCCACAACATCAAACTCAGCTTTCAGAGCACAAGGAGAAGTTTTTTCCAGGAATGCAAAGGTTGGAGCTGCTATCTCCAGTAGCACACACCTGATGGAATATTGCTCTTTAAACATTTCATTTGGCAAACAGAACCTGGAGAGGACTTTGTTCCGGATTTCCATTGCCCTCCCATGGTGGGATCCATGCAAAGCACTTTTCTTCCTTATTGTGCCTGTTCCCTTTGTTTGGCTTTGGGAGGTGCAGGAAGGAGCAGGAAAACAGCAGCAGGTGCTTTTTGGGAGGGTTTAACCAAGTAAAAACTCATTTGTTGTGTGAATTCTTCACATTCTTCACTAAATTTTAATGGGTTTAGGCAAGAGGTATTTATTAGGAAGGAAAGAAGCTGCTGAAAACAATCTCTGCTAAAAACCTTTTGAGATTTTCCCAACTCTTTTCACTTCTTGCATCCAGAAAAGCTGGAATAACTCTCCCTATGTAATATTCCAAATCACTGGGTTCCAGCAGAAGACTTCAAAGGATTTCTGGCACTCAGCAGAAAACAGAAGCATTTTTTTTTTCCCCAGCTGAAAGAGAGAGGGAGTGAGATAACACTTTCGACAGCTTGAGACCACACCACAGCTTAGGAAACTCCTCCAGCTCTGAAATCCTTTTCCCTGGGGAAAAAAACCCATTCCTGGATGATGGGAAGAGGTTTCCATGGGATCCCAGCTGCACACTAAGGTGGGAGGGTGGAAATTTGGAGCTCCCAGTAACACCAGTATGCCCAGTACATGGGTGACAGCTCTCTTGTGAGGGTTATGATGTCAGGCTCTTTATAAAAGTCTCTTTTCTCCTGCTTCATTATAGTTCCATGTTAATTGTAGTTAATTGCTTCACTGGGCTAATTGTAGCACAGCAGCTGGAAGTGTTCACACCAAAAATAATCTAAATAAAAGGAGCAAACAGAAGCAATAATCCAGCAGTGGAAAACAGAACAAAAGCAGAACAGGAGATGATCCAATTCCAGCTGCATTGACCCTGAAAGTACAAATGCCCCATTAATTTAAGGAACGAGAAATGTTGGGGCTCAGCTGGCCAGCACCATACACCTCTTGTTTAAAACTCATTTTCTTAATTTCATCTCATCAGAGCTCACATTTACCCTGCCATAAAGGTTTCCTGGCTAATTTCATGGGTCACCTCCCAAATCCATTGCTGAGGGACACAGCACACGGACGTGCCCAGACCATGAACCTCCAGAACCTTCCTCCAAGGCCCCTGAGGGCAGCTCTTACCCAAAACTATCAAAAAACAACTTCCCAAGGCCCCTGTGGGCCGTTTTTACCCAAAACTATCAAAAACAACTTCCCAAGGACCTTTTCCTTAGTGCTGTTCCCCAAGGAACACAGGGACCAGGATCACAACCAGTGGCCCTGCACGTCTGAGTGTCCAATTTACACAGAATTCCAGGGAAAATTCCTGTGCTTATGGAATTTTGAAATCTTAAATAAGTTGGGTTTTGGTTTTTTTATTTGTTTGTTTGTTTTGTTTTTATGGTGGGGTTTGTTGTTTTGGGGGGTTTTTTTGTTTTTGTTTTTTTTTTTTTTGGTTGGTGTTTGGTTTTTGGTCTTCTTTTTTTTTTATGGTTTTCTCATTGTTGTGATTCAGCCATAATCTAAAATCCTTACTTGGGATGCTCCAGTTCTAAGTTTAATTCCCTAATTATTTGGAAGTTAGGGAAAAAATTCACACAGCTGCTTAAGCCATGGTAAAAGAAGCCCAGCAGGTGTAGGAGAGTCAGCAGAACCACACAAACATCAAATTACAATCATGCAGCAGCAGTGAGAGCCAAAATTGGGACAATTCTCCCAGATGAATTTCTGCACCCCAGGGCACGGACGTGGACAAGAGGCCATGTGCCAGGCTGAGCACTGAAATTAAAGCAGAACAGGCAGATTTGCAAATTAAATATTACAGAATGTGGAATAATTAACTTTCTCTTAATCACACACAGTGACCAATATTCATGCAGCAAAAGCAGCCCTGTCCTCTAACCCCTACCCAAATAATTTTAATTATTCTTCCCTGAAACACCAAACATCAGCTGAATAACCTGAAATCCTACCACAAACTAAAAGCTGGGAAGTGAGGAGCAAAGCTGGGCTCAAAGTGCAGATTCTCAGATCCAACATCAAACCACCCAAAGCAGCCCTGCTGCAAACTTGTTGAGGTCAAGGGATTCAAGGAGCTGAAATTAATGAAATGTTCAGGGAGAATAATCCCAGAAAATTGAGAATTCAGGGTCTGTGAGGTCTGATGCCTCCTGAGGTGCTCCAAAGGCTGGATCTGAGCTTATCCCACGACTCCACCAGGAGCAGATAAAAGGAAATTGGCTCCTCTTGACTCTGTCCTCACACCCAGAGAGGAAAACCCAAAGAAATCTCTTGCTCCAAAGCACCATCAACTTTGTCCTTCATATTCCTGCCAATAAGCAATTTATTGCCTGAATTTGAGGAGCCCAAATCTTGAGAATACCTCCAGGCAACCTCCATGGGAACTCCCTGGCTGGAAGGCTCTGATTCAGGGGTGGAGGTCGGAATTAACTCTGAGAATTCCCACTTGTCATCATCCCTGCCTGCTCCACCCTGATTTCAGCAGTTGCTCCATCAGGACAGGTTAGAGCTGATAAACTCTGCTGATCCTGGGGTTTCAGGACAGCCGAGGCCTCCTTTTTATAGGAATAAGGAAATCCAAGCTCAAAATAGGCTCTGGAAATTGTTTTGTGTGGCCTGATGTAAGTTATAGCCCTCCTCAATTGACAACACACATTTGTCTGGGTTTAAAAATGAAATTAAACTCATGCACCCTCTGCATCAAAACAAGAATCTCAGTGCTGGAATATGCTCAGGCAAAAGGAAAAAACTCAGGAAACAGGACAAAAAGGAGAGGGGAAATATCTACATGACAGAAAATAGGGTAAATCTGGCAAATCCATATTTTAAAAAACAATACAAAATACAAAAAAAACCCCAATAGATTGTGCTTTCTTTTACAACGACTGAGCAAAGAGGGAGGAAATGAAGGTAAATTGTGGCAGGGTCAGGAACAGATCCATTGGCAGCCAGGGTGCTGTTCCCGTTATTTTCTCTGGCAGCTCCTATCTTTGCTTTGTAATCATGGAGTAAATCAGAAATATCTCTTTATTTCAAGGTCGTACTCAAGGATGAGTTACACTCTGTGAATTTTTAGGAGCTTTAGGTACTTAAAAAAAAAAAAAAAAGAACCAGGGGAGAAAATGCAGGTAAAACGTTCATCATGGGGAATTTGACACGAAACAAGTGAGGCCAGGCTCAGGATAAACAGCCTGGCATGGAAGGGGCTGGGATGGGATTGCAGCACCCTAATTAAAGATGGGGAGCAACAGCCTCGCCCATGGGGCTGGCAGGGGAAAGGGCTTCCAGCAGCTCCTTGCATTTCCACAGGTACAAATTGCACAAGAGAGAAGCCTCGCTGATGCAGTAATTACCTGCCAAATGCACAGAGATGGAGTGATTTATGAAGGAGCAGCTCCAAAAAAGATGCTGCAAACTAAGGCGGCACGTCCAGCTCTGGACACGGTGGTGCCTTGCTCAGGGGAAGTTTGGGACATGTCTGGTATTTCACTTCAGGTAAATAATACATCTCAAGAAGTTTTCTCCACGCATTTTTGATTTCCCTTTCCAGTAGTTCTCCCCACATGGGAATTAAAGGTGAAATCAAGTGGAATCAGACCGGTACTGAGGTGTGGGTACCTACACCCAGCAGTCTGTGCTGCCTCAGGCTTGGTGTGGAGACACATCCAAAAATTCCAAGTGCTTCCTGTGCCCAAACCTTCCACAGCTGGCTACAGGTGCCTCATGTGCTATCCAACAATCTGAGGGGGTTGGTATCCAAGTTTTGGCTAGTTTTGATAATTAAAAGCTCTTCCTTATCACAGATGTATTTTAGTGGCACCACCGAAATACCTCAGAGTCCCACACCCAGTTCAGCATCCAAACTGGATTTTGGAAAGAAATCCTCCCGTGGGAGGGTGGGGAGGCCCTGGCATAGGGTGCCCAGAGAAACAGTGGCTGATCCATCCCTGGAAGTGTCCAGGGCCAGCCTGGACAGGGCTTGGAGCACCCTGGAATAGTGGAAGGTGTCCCCATGGCAGGGGGTGGCACTGGATGGGCTTTAAGGTCCCTTCCAAGCCAAACCAGGACTTGGGCACTGAAACAGCCCCTTGCAGCAGCCCTGGCTCCATGGCCTCTTTTCCCCAAGAAATCCTCAACTGCTAAACCAGCATCACGGGGATCATCTTTCATATAAATGCAGATACTCCTAAATAAATAATGAGCTGCAGCACCGGGATCAGCTGGGGAAGTTTCCACTCCCTTGGCCATGCAGCGAGCCCTGGTTTTGCAACGTTCTGGCTGAGCAGCACCTGCACAAACACCTTTTCCCAGGGATGTGTCAGCATTCCATGTCCTGCCCGTGCCAGCGAGGTGGGAGCGGTGGGAAAGGATCCATCCCACGACAATTGCGACATCTCCCCCCCAGGAGTTTATTTTGCTGAATAATTGTAACAGGAAAATGCCATCAGAGAGGACTGGAGCAAGCAGAAAGAAATAATGAGTGGTTAAGAAGAAGGTGTTAATTGTCATTTCATTTAGCAAATCTCATTTATTTCAACACATCTTAGGTTGCCACAGGGAAGATGGTTAATGCTAAAATGTCCCAGTGGTCTGATAAAGTCCTGGGTGAACAGAGAGTCCCTGTCCTCCTCCTCCTTTTTCCATGTTTTCCTTCCCTGATTGTTTAACCAATCTTCATTCACTGAACTGTATTTTTGGCATTTTCCCTGGTTTTGTCTCCAGCCAGACAGAGTGAAGCAAAGAAAGTCAGGAAAGTGAAGTCCAGAAATGTCAGCTCTCTCCATAATTTTTATGTGCAGTTTTTGAGCAGGAATAATGTGCAAAATATTTTTACCTGCATACTGCTCTTCTCATGCTCTCTCATCAGAGAACTCAGAGTGAAAAATACACTCATTTTCCTGATCATAGGGTTACAAAATCATTGAGGTTGGAAAAGATCTCCAAGATCATCAAGTCCAACCTTTAACCCACTAAATCATATCCCAAAGTGCCACATGCAGTGCTGCTCAAACACTTCCAGGGATGTGACTCCACCACTACCCTGGGCAGTCCATTCCAATGCTTAAGCACTCCTTCAGTGAAGGAATTCTTCCTGATATCCAACCTGAACCTCTCTGATGTCCACACTTGTCCTCTCCCAGCAGCTCTCAGCTCACCCCACCTCTCAGCAGGATTCCTTTAATGGGATGAGATGTTTTAGCTGGCACACGGAAGATTACCAAGGCAAGTGGAAAGCAAACAGCTCCTGTATGATCATCCTCATGTTCTGATGAGCAAATATTTATCTTTTTAAAACAATTATTTCTTAGTCTGAGGTTCATGCCTAGTGCAGCCTGGTAACAAACACACAAACACACCTCCTGGCTCCTGTCCATGCTTGCCTTAAAGTGAAACCTTGGCCATGGCTGTCCGTGGTTATCAAGGAAGGAAAGGACATGATGTTTGAGTTATCACAATTTCACAGAATCCCAGAATCCCAGAATGGTTTGGCTCTGAAGGCAAATTAAATCCCATCCTATCCTCTCCCCTGCCATGGCAGGGACACTTTCCATTCTCACAGGCTGCTCCAAGCCCCAGTGTCCAACCTGGCCTTGGAGACTCCCAGGGATCCAGGTGAGACAGAGTGAAAATTTAACAGGGTAGAAACCCATTTAGATTTAGGTAAAATGTGCCGCTTTGAGCTTCCTAAATATGTTATTTAGTCTGGTGACTACAGCCCTAGAAAAGCTACCCCAGCTAAGGAAAAAGAATGCAAATTTCCACACTAAAAGATAAAAAATAAGAAAGACTCCTCAGGCCTTGAAACAAACAAGGCAGAGTAACCCAGGAGTTCTTTCTGTACTTTCTAACAAAAACTGAGCACAAGTGTTACTAGCTATAAGTGTAATGTAAAATCAGCAGAATAAATATGCATTAACCTATTGTAAAATTCTATGCATATAAAAAATAATAAGAGTAATAAAAAAGATTGAGATTTCTCAGAGGTACGCATGTCCATTAAAGAACAATAAGTCCCAACATGCGTCCACAGCGCTGTAAATAAACATACCCATTGCTATAAATCTTCATTAAAATTGTAGAGTTTAATTTTTTATCCGTGTTGCACAGGGGCAGCCACAGCTGCTCTGGGCACCTGTGCCAGGGCCTCACGGGGAACAATTTCTCCCTCATCTCTAATCTAAATCGACTTTCGTTAATCTGGGATGTCTCCTTGTTTGAGCAGCTCAATACAGTTTGGATTATAAAGGCTACTAAGACAAATCCTGCTTCTTGTGAGCCCAGGACAGGCACAGCAGGAGTGTTTAGAAGGTTCCAGGGATTTAGGAAGCAGAGGGTGCTGTTTGCTCCTCTGTGTGCACAAACTCAGCAGCTCTGCCCCTGGCACGCTGAGCATCCAGCTACTCCCAGCTGCCTGAGCAGGGCTGGGAGTTATCCCCTGTCTGACACAGGGCAGCACTTCCAGAGGTATCCCTGAACTGCATCCCACGTGTTTGACGTGCAAGCTTCACACACACATGAAAAGAAAGCCAACCCACGGGGATTTGTGCTGTGACAACGCTCATTAAAGCTGGTGATGCAACAGTTTCACCTCCATCAGCTGAGAGTGGGATGTCACAATATCCCCATCCCTGTCACAAAGCTATTTTAAAGGAGCTCTTGTGGCTCCTTTTGTTCCTGCCTTGAAGTTCAGCAGTGATAATGCTCGTGGCTCTCACTGTAAATTGGATTGCTAATTGGATTGCTCACAAGAACTGAAGAAATAGGCAAGAACTGGAAAATAACTGGAGCATTATCCCAGTAAATTTAGTGCAGGTGAACACACGGCGAGCAGCCCCTGGAAGTGCCGTGTCCCAGTGGAATCAGGGAATGTTATTCCTCCCGTTCAGACCACGGAGGACACGCCAAGCAGCAGCCCTTGCTGAAATTACCAATTTGCAACTTCCCAGCTGCAATCTATGAAAAGAAAGGAGAGCCCTGCTTTCCAAAGGAATAGACAGCTTGGAGATGTCTGATTACAAACTGGGAGCTGGATCCTGGCTCGGAATAAACCTGGGAGTTGCCACCCCACACAAAGGCCAGGCACAATCTGTTCCTGCCCAAGAATGTCCCTGGTGGCACTGGGAACTGAAACAGCTCCCGTAAAAAGCCCTGCCTTTCATTCCCCTTTCTGAATCCTGGTGACTCTTCTGTTGTTGATTCCCCTCTCTGAATCCTGGAAATTCCTCTGTTGTTAATTCCCTCTCTGAATCCTGGTTACTCCTGTGTTGTTAATTCCCCTCTCTGAATCCTGGTTACTCCTGTGTTGTTAATTCCCCTCTCTGAATCCTGGTTACTCCTGTGTTGTTAATTCCCCTCTATGAATCCTGGTGATTCTTCTGTTGTTAATTCCTCTCTCTGAATCCTGGTGACTCTTCTGTTAATGCTCCTCTCTGAATCCTGGTGACTCCTCTGTTAATTCCTCTCTGAATCCTGGAAATTCCTCTGTTGTCAGAATGGAAACTGCTCCATTTCACTAAATCGTGGCTTCCTGCAATAAGAAGAGGAGCAAAATTGCCAGGAATGTGTGAACACTTGTGAGAAATAATTTGTAAAGAATTCTAGAATAGATTTGAAAAGAAATACAGACTGGGTACCTCCAGGATCCTCCTCAGAACTAAACTGGGCAGCAGTAAAGATCAGAAAGGTGTTTAATTTTATTGCACAGCCCTTCCCATGCTCCCATCTGGATGCTGTTACTAAAACCCTACAGTTAAAGGAGGATATTTTTATTGTTTGTGATGTGCACACTGCTCTGAATCCCCAATTTATATAGAAGTGAATAGGAAAATGTAAGTGTAAAACATTCTTTGATTGTGTTATTAAATTCCTGCAGTTTTATACTGGAAATGAAAACAGCAGCCCAGAACAAACCCTCCTTGGGAAGGTCAGAGCAGCTCCTCAGGAGGAAAGGTCCAGGAGCTCCTGGAGCACCTCCTTCCCTGGATCCAGTTTATGTGAGGGAAGAGTGACCTCAGGTGTCTGTTAAATTAATCACAGGGATATTCCATGAATTTACCGTTCTCTTGGACATTCCTACTGAAAATGAAGCTGCTGGGAGCTGCTGTCTCTGGCACAAATCTCCTGGTTTTTCTGCTTTGGCACTTCAGCTTTCCCAAAAACACCTACAGGGACTTTCTTGAGGGCTCAGCCATCCATAAATAAGCCTGAGAGCAAATCTATATTGAAATCCATTTCTAAATAGTGTGAACTTTTAAATTTTACATATATTTAAATGGTGTGCTCACTGTCATTGCCTGTGGCACAGATCCTTGAAATGCTGTGAAAGAATATGGCAGTAGAGGCAGAAAATGCCTATATAAAATCAATATAACATTTAATACTCACTGAAAAACACGTAAGAAATCATTACAAACTGATATGGCTTTCACTAGGGGTGAGATTCAGGCTGCTTTGCTTTTTACCTCATTTAGTGCAAAAATATAAAATCCTTCAGAACTGGTTGTAACACAGTTTAAAACACAATTTTTCCACGGAAGCCAGAGGACAACCAGAGCTTGCAGAAGCAAACCTTGATGACTACAGAGAACAGAGTTTTGATATTCACTGAGGCTGTGCCTTGAGCTGAGGTGGGATTTGGTCTATTAGCAGCAAAATTAAGTGGAGAAAATAAACCTGCAGTTGAAAATAAATCTGCAACAGAAACTTTTCCAGCATTATCATGATCCAGTTCTCCTCCCAGTGATTTCAAAGATGTGGCTTGCATAAAGGACAGGCTTTGTCCTAGCCCTCTCCCAATGCCAGACTCTCCAAATGCCAGCCTGGAAGTGTTTTATTCCAAAATCAAAGATCAAGTGATCCATCAGGGCTTCATGGTAAAAACTACGTAACACCCGCTGTGTGGCAGAGGTTCTGAAACAAAACTTCAGGACAGGGAAACATTTATTTTATTTATTCTGCTTTTTCCTTTCATTGTTTTTAATAATATGTTCCATAGTAAGTCTCCAGAAAGATCTGCAAACAAACTTAATTTCAAAGGAGCAGAAGTGAGTAGCTGTGTAAACACAAGCAGCACACCAAAGAAAAATGTGCCAAAGAATTAAAAACATAGCAGACAGCTCAATAGGCTGTGATCTTCAGTCCTTGAGTGAAAGAACTCTTCACTTCCATCAGGATGTGAAGAGTTACGCATTAAATAAATCCCACACAACATGTTGATGCAATTTAGCTTTATTTTTCTCCGGCCTAACCTGCAGGAAACAAACGCTGATGCACAAATAGAGCTTGGCGTCACAGAATCATCAAATACCAGAATGCTTTGGGCTGGAAACGACCTTAAAAGTCAATTAATTCTGACACCCCGCCACGGTGGTTCCTCCTTTCCACAGGGTGCTTATCACACATAGAATACAAAGCGAACGGACTGTACCGGCTCCTCCCTGTAAATAAAAATATAATTTAATTTTTAATTAATGAATTGTAACACCCGTTACGATTCCCGCCCACTTCATGGCTCCCTCACGCCCTTTCCGGGCTCGCTCAGGGCTCCTCCATGGCTCCCTCACGCTTCTCCATGTCGGCTCCATCACGATTCCCTCACAGCCCTTTCTTCCCACGTTCCCTCATAGTTCTGCCATGATCCCCTCACCGCTCCCCCGCGCCTCTCCATGGCCCCTCACGGCTCTTTCCGTGTTCCCTCACGGTCCCCGCCCGCCCCTCCATGGCTCCCTGCTCCACGGACCTTTCCTGCTCCCTCACGGCTCCCGCCCGCTTCTCCATGTCGGCTCCATCACGGCCCCCTCACGGCTCCCTCCCTCCTCTCCATGGCCCCTCACAGCCCTGTCCACGTTCCCTCGCAGTTCTGCCATGATCCCCTCACCACTTCCCCGCGCCTCTCCATGGCCCCTCACGGCCCTTTCCTGCTCCCTCACGGCTCCCTCCAGCCTCTCCATGGCCCCTCACAGCTCTGCCATGATCCCCTCACAGCTCTGCCATGATCCCCTCACCGCTTCCCCGCGCCTCTTCCCCTCGCAGCCCTTTTCACGTTCCCTCACGACTCCCTCACGGTTGACGCCCGCTTATCCATGGCTCCCTCCCGGCCCTTTCCTCGCCCCCTCACGGTTCCCACCCGCCCCTCCATGGCTCCCTGCCGGCCTTTCCACATTCCCTCACGGTTCCCTCCCGGTTCCCACCCGCCCTCCATGGCTCCCTGCCGGCCTTTCCGCATTCCCTCACGATTCCCGCCCGGTTCCCTCACGGTTCCCGCCCGCCCTCCATGGCTCCCTCCCGTCCCTTTCCACGCTCCCTCACGGCTCTCACCCGCCCCTCCATGGCTCCCTGCCAGCCCTTTCCACATTCCCTCACGGTTCCCTCACGGTTCCCGCCCGCCCTCCATGGCTCCCCGCCGTCCCTTTCCGCGCTCCCTCACGGCTCCTCCATGGCTCCCTCACGGTTCCCGCCCGCCCTCCATGGCTCCCCGCCGGCCCGTCCCTCGCTCCCTCACGGCTCCGTCCCGTCCCTCCCCATCCCCTCGCTCCACCCTCCCGCGGGCCGGGTCCCGCCGTCCCCTCCCCTTCCTCCGGCGGCCGGAAAGCGCGGCGCGTCCCGCGGCCATGGAGTACCTGCCGGCCGCCGCGGCCCCGGCGCCGGGACACATGTGAGCGGTGGGGTTGGCGCTCCCGGTGCTGGCACTGCCCGTGGCCGTGACTAACTGTGCTTCTCTTTGTCCCCGTGTCCCAGCCTGTGCTGCCAGTGCGGCGTCCCCATCCCGCCCAACCCGGCCAACATGTGCGTGGGCTGCCTGCGGGCCCAGGTGGACATCACCGAGGGCATCCCCAAGCAGGGCACGGTGCACTTCTGCAAGCAGTGCGAGAGGTGAGGAGCCGCCAAAGCGCTGGGGATGGCAGCGAAATGCCCTTGGAATGCACCTAGAGTGCATCCATCTCGGGGTCTAGGTAGGCAAAAGCGCACAGGTTTGGTGAGGAGGAGCTGGGGGGCTCAGTTGGAGAAAAGGATGCTCAGGGGAAGCTTCTGGCTCTGGGAAAAGTTGGTTTGGATATCGGGAAGAATCCTTCATGGAAATGGATATCCAGCCTGGCACAGCTGCCCAGGGTTCTGGTGAAATGCCCATCCCTGGAGGGATTTGAAAGCCATGTGGGTGTGGCATTTTGGGATGTGGTCCATTGTTGGCTTTGGCGGTGCTGGCGGAATGAACTCGGCCACCTTGGCTGCTTTGCCATGATTTTATATGATTATAAAAATTGTAGCTGCATTGGTGTTACTAAACTGAAAGCTTTGGTAGTAGCTGCTCGCCCTTGGAGTGATTTAAGGTGCTCAAGCAGCTTTAATGCGGTGTAAAATGCTCCCTGCATCCCAGGTATCTCCAGCCTCCAGGAACCTGGATCCAGTGTGCCCTGGAATCGAGAGAGCTCCTGGCTTTGTGTCTGAAGAAGATCAAAGCTTCCCTGAGCAAGGTGAGAAGCTGATCCTGCTGGGATGTCACAGCCTGGTCACAATTGTTACTGCAGAGATGGGAGCTGAGCAGAATGAACTGGGGGAAGCTGATGTGCTTTTAATCTGCCTCAATTTCAGAGTATTTTTCACATTTCAGAAATTATTTATGCAATGTATGTTCTCACTGGTTTATGATGATAGGAAAAAGGGTTGCAGAGGTCTGTACCTAGATTAACTCAAATTCACATGCTTCAGTTGAATAAAGCATCCCCTACGTTCAGAATATTATTAGAGGGAAGGACCTGAGATTGAGCATCTTGGTTTTATATCAACCTCCATGTTCTAGCTAAGTACTATTAATTGGATATCTTTAATTCAGATTATTTACTTGTTTACTGAACCATAAGTTTCTGTTTGTGGAGTTAGGCTTGGTTTTACTGAGCTCTTGTCCTTCCCCACGGGCAGGTCCGGCTGATTGATGCAGGATTCATTTGGACAGAACCACATTCCAAGAGAATCAAGCTCAAACTGACTGTTCAGAAAGAGGTAACTGGAGCATAACCTTCTCCCTGTGGCTTTTAAAAAGCTGTTATGGCAAACAACAAGATTTTTAAATTATTTTTTTTTAATTTTTAGATTTTTATCTTGCCTAAATTTTGTCACTGAAGTGCCATTCATCAGCATGTAGAAAGTTATTGTCTGTTGCAGTAAAGATGGGAAAATACTGCAGTTATTTGTGAGCCAAACGGAGTTTGAACCTCAAACACTTTTGTTTTGCAGGTGATAAATGGGGCAGTTCTGCAGCAGGTGTTTGTGGTGGAGTACATTGTTCAATCTCAGATGTGTGAAGACTGCCACAGGATTGAAGCCAAGGATTTCTGGAAAGCTGTGGTGCAAGTCAGGCAGAAGGTAGAGGCAAACTGAATTTTTATTTGCTCGTGGCAGAACAGTCAGGCAAAGAATTGGGTGATTTTCTGGATTTCTCACACAAAATGTACTCAGGCTTAGCCACAGGGATATGTTTTGTGTTCAAGCTTGTTGAATTTTTTCCGACTCAGTTTAGAAAAACTTTTTGCTGTCCAGTGTTAACATTCTTTAAAATGATGCTGGCAGGAGAATCTTGTGTGCATAACTAAATACCCTCCTGTATGTTAAGGCAGTTTTGAAACAGTGGGACACATACTTAATTCTTCTTTAATAGATTTCTCTAGCAACCAGTTACACAAAAGTGAGAAATGGAAGCTTTAAATAAGTATAAGTAGAGCACTCTGAAATATTTTTGTTTAGTTGGATGTTCTTTCTCTAGGTGATCTCTTCATATAAATGTTTATTCTTCAGAAATCCTGCTTTGTTACTTGATGCTCCTTTAATAACCTCGATGCTTTTGTGTTTGTTTGGCTTTAGACTGTGCACAAGAAGACTTTTTACTATTTGGAGCAGCTGATTTTGAAGCACAGGCTCCATCAAAACACACTAAGGATCAAAGAAATCCACGGTGAGTGGCTCTGGAGGCAGAATGACCTGGATTTATGATGGATGTTTTCACATGTGTGTGCTGGGAGCTCTGTAGAGAAAAGCTTATTAATTATATTTGATAAAATAGAATATAAATAGATTTGTTTCCATGCTTTTCAGATGGCCTGGATTTTTATTACTCTTCCAAGCAACATGCCCAGAAGATGGTGGACTTCCTTCAGTCTACAGTTCCATCCAGGTACAGCTCTCCTGTTCATTGCCTTGAGCACTCAGAACTTTGGGGAACTGTCTTAAATCCTCCCTTTTAAAAGAACTTTGTAAGTGCAAGTATAAGGAGTCTGTATTTTAATCAAAACAGATAAAATCTCTTCTACAAAAGTCCCAAGTTTTCCATTTAGCTATGGTAAAATTAACCTCTGTTTCCTTTATATTTCCATTTGTGACACAGACACTTTGTTCTGGGAATCTCCTGTTCCAGGTGATGTCCCTTCTTTCCTGAGAACTCAATTTTTCGTGTTTTACAGATCCAAATCATCCCAACGTTTGATCTCCCACGACATTCACAGTAATGTCTACAACTACAAAAGCACTTTCTCTGTGGAAATTGTTCCCATATGCAAGGTAGCTTCCCTCTGCTTCACCTTTAGGGTGGGAAGATTGGGGTTTGGAGATTGTAGGGTTTGGGGGTAGGGAGGGATCCACACGGGAAATGTAGAGGTTACTGGGGCTAGAAAAATAAAAACACCAAGTTAAAAGATTTATTTCAGGAGATTTGGTTAAAAATGAAGGAAATGGGAATGTCAACTGAGTGTGTTGGTTTGCAGGACAACGTTGTGTGTCTGTCACCCAAGCTGGCCCAGAGCCTGGGGAACATGAGCCAGATCTGTGTGTGCATCAGAGTGACCAGCACCATCCGCCTCATCGACCCCAGGACTCTGCAGAGTAAGTCTGGGGCTTTCCTCAGCACCTGATTGTTCTGCTGGCACAGTTATTGTGGGTTTGTTTCCACAAAATCTTGGATTTTCGAACCTTAATGTTGTTAAATTTATCTGTACAGTAGAAATTTCATAGTGAGCTGAGAGTTCTCTGAGCTTGATTCCCATAGGATCCTGGGCAGAACGTGCAGGCTCAGTTTGAGCTCCTGGAGGTTCTGAGCATTTACCTGTGTCAGCTTTATTCCCCTACAATTACATGGCATCTGGAGTGAATTTTCAGCCACTTCAGTACCAGAAATTCTCTGCTTTGCTTGATGTGCTGCTCAGCTTGGGCAGCAGAATCCCTCTAAAAGGATGGATCCGTATTGTAAATGCAGGTGAACCCAATGGGAAGAAATGATGATGTCTGACTCAATTTAGAAGGCTAAATTATTTCTTTATTATAACTGTGCTAAAATATATTAATATATTTTATAAAAGGAGAATACTAAAACTACACACTACTTTCTCTGACTCTAATACAACTCGTGACCCTCTCTCAAGGGTCCAGCCCCAGGTGGGTTGGATTGGCCACCAGGCTCAAACAATCCTCACCAAAATCTAATCAAGCACTCACTCCAAGTAAACAATTCTTTAAACACATTCCATGTAAGAAAAACAAAGAGTAAAAATAGAAATTGTTTTCTCTTTCATTTCTCTCTGTGCACCTCTATGAAAAATTCTGAGAGGGAGAGAAATGTGCTTGCCACAGATCCAGGGAATAGTTCCTTTGAGTAAAGTCTGTCACAGATCAGCTGCTCCTGCAGCAGTGTGGGCCACGTCCTAAATAATTCTGTTACAGTGATGAATAAATTTTGTCAGTCTATTGCCTTCACTTTGGTTAGTGGTTCTTTTTCCACAAGAAATTCTCTCCCTGCTCATTTTGCAGTTGCTGATATCGATGGCAACACCTACTGGCGCCACCCCTTCAACAGCCTGTTCCACCCCAAGCAGCTGGAGGAGTTCATCATCATGGACATCAACAGGGTCCATGAGAAGAAAAAAGGTGCTGGGGCAGGGGCTCGATCACTCAAGGTGAGAATGTCTCTGTTTAATTCATGTTTTGGGCCTCCTGCTCAGCTGAATTCATGATCTGCCTGGAACAGTCAGACTGGGCTGTTCTGGATTTTAACCACTTTTCTTGGGACCATTTGGTTTGGAAATGGCACAGGCAGGATGTGAATTCCACTTCCAGGAACTCTTGCAGAGTTTAAACTCAGCTTGTTACTGGGTATGGAAATATTAGCTCTGCAGCTTTAGTGACTGAATTGGTTTTGTTGAAGCATTTAGTTTTAATCAGAATTAATGGATCTCAGCTAAAAGCTAAAATAGGTGTCTATTTATAGAAACAGCCTTTGGGAATTCCAAGGAGTTGCCATGTCCATTTCCTTTTATGTAATGAGCAATGGGGAGTAGCAAGGGATGCATTGGATATGTGATGCAGAAACACAGGTTTAATGACAAGTGGGGTTTAAATCAATGCAGAAGTTGGGGTTAAGCTGGGTTTAGTTAAGGAAGGTTTTATTTTCCTTTCCCATAGCACACTCTGGCTGAAGCCTGGGTCAGGAAAACCTCGGAGCTGGACACGGATCACCAATATTTCTGCTGCACTCACCTGGGGCACATCCTGAATCCTGGGGACCTGGTCTTGGGGTCTGTTTTTCTTTTCTGAAACTTTTATTAAATGAGTATTTAATGACTGAATTCATGTTCTATCAAAGAAGTGTTGAACTGCTCTGATTTCAAAATGAAAGCAGCAAAAGGTGGGGAATCATCCTGGTCCTAATCCAGGAAATCTTTTCTAGAAGGAGTTTTCACGTACAAATTCTTAGAAATAAGAGAGCTGATTGCCTTCAGAGTGCAGCTTGGAATCACAATTTAGCCACAAATAAATGGGAAGGATTCTTAAAACGCCAATTAATTATTTGCTTGCTAATGAATATCATATACAGTGATAACAAATGTGAATTCTTTGTAAGATTAGGCAAATTAGGTGATGCTTAAAAAGGTTTAAACCCATCAGAACCTCAGTGGATGTGGCAGTTTGGATTCCAGAGGTTGGGAAGTGCCAACAGAGCAGGATTTGGGAACTGCAGCTGCTCACACTTAGGAGAGCTGCACATTAATGTGGATTTTTATTTGTTTCCCTTCCTCTGGAAATATTTCTGTTCCTTAGGAGCTGCACCTTGCACTGTGCTGCCCTTTAGCACAAACGTGATCCACTGAGGTCTGGGTTTTTATAAAGCAGAATAAAAACCCTGTTTCTGTTTTAGCTTCGACTTGGCCAACTGCAACTTAAATGATGAATTTGCCAACAAGATGAACCCCCAACACATTCCTGACGTGGTGAGAAAATCCCAAAGTTCTCTCCATTACCTGAGGCTGGGAGGGAGTGTGATTTTATAATGAGCAGTGCCTGAAGGAAGAGAGGATATTAACAGTGAAATTTGAGCATCATCTGATTTTGAAGGATTATTTCCTTAAATATTATAGTGATGGTTAAATTATACATTTATTGTTGGGGTTTTTTTTCCAATTACCATGGTTAGATAATACATTAATTGTTGGTTTTATTCCAATTACCAATCACTGGGTGTTGAGTAATAACTCCAGAGTCTGTCTGTCCCTTCAGGGCCATTTCCCAAGTGTTTGGAAACATTTGAACCAACAAACTCCCTGTCAATTCAATATATGCTGAGTTTTAATCCAGCTGGTTTGAGATGCCCAAATGTGGGTTTGGGTGCTGCTTTGGGATTTTGGGAGGTGCAGAAAGGAGCTGCTTCTCCTGCAGGTGCTGATCAAGAAGAGCTACGACCGCTCCAAGCGGCAGCGCCGCAGGAACTGGAAGCTGAAGGAGCTGGAGAGGGACAGGGAAGCCACAGACACAGATGATGAAAGGTTCAGTATCTGCTCTCCTTGTTCAGTCACAAAGCAGCTCCTAAATAACCTCCAGCTGAGAGGAGAAAAGAAAATGAGAAATAAATAAGTTGGGAATTAATGGGTGAGGGTAGAACAGCAGCGAGTTGGAAATGCGGGGATGCTCTCAGGTCTGATGGGGTCTTGTTTCTGTGATTTTACTTTGTTGCATGAATTTTCATCATGAAAGGTTCAGTATCTGCTCTCCTTGTTCAGTGACAGAGCAGCTCCTAAATTACCTCCAGCTGAGAGGAGAAAATAAGAAAATTAGAGATAAATGAGTTGGGAATTAATGGGTGAGGGTAGAACAGCGGCGAGTTGGAAATGTGGGGATGCTCTCAGGTCTGATGGGATTTTGTTTCTGTGATTTTATTTTGTTGCATGAATTTCCATCAATCCAAAGGAACAGGGAGTAAATACATCCCACATCTTTTACAGACAATACCAGGACTTCCTGGAAGATCTGGAAGAGGATGAGGCCATAAGGAAAAATGTCAACATTTACAGAAGTAAGGCCTTTCTAACTCCTTCAGGGGGTGTAATTAAATCATGTTTAAATAGTGTTTGAGGCAAAACAATTTTACTGAAATTCTCTATTCGCATTCTCCAAACTCTTCATGCCTGGAGAAATGCTCTGAAGTGTTTCACAGATGTGTTTCACCTGATGGGTTTTGTTTCCTTGCCTTTGAGTGAAAGAGAACTTTCTTCCTGCACCCAAAATCTCTGCTTGGTGAAGGATTTGATACAGAATTGATTTTTTTTCCATGAGGGGACTGTTGAGTTTTTAGGAGGAGTCTGGGTTTTTGGTTTTGTGGTTTGTTGGTTGTTTTGGTGTTGTTGGTTTGATTTTTTTTCCCCTCATTTTCCCTTGGGGTTGCTCTGGTGATTTGGGGTTTGTTTTCTTTGCTTAGCTGTTTTTCTGGGGGGATTTCTGTGTGTTTCTAGATGCAGATATTCCAGTGGAGAGTGACACAGATGATGATGGAGCTCCACGGATCAGCCTGGCTGAAATGCTGGAAGATCTCCACATTTCCCAGGACGCCACTGGAGGGGAGGGGGCAGAAATGCTGACAGAGTAAGGACAGTGCCTTACACCCAACAAATATTCCCTTGGGGAGGAAAAACTCCCCAGATCATAACTAACCATCACAAGGCCAGGAAAAGTGACACAACGCCCACTGCACCCCAAAATAATGGCCTGGAATTCATATTTTATGGATGATATTCCAGAGAATCAGCAATTAAAGTTCAATTTCTGGTAGAAGCATTGCAATATAAATTCTACAAGTTCCTCCCATCCCTGAGGGATCTTTCCATGCAAATTCTGCAGTGGAGAAAATAAGGAAGGATGTCCAGAGGGAAAGCTTTTATTCCAGTTTCCTGGATTTTAGGCAGAGTGCCAAGCTACTGTTACAGCTTTTATTTCCCACATGAGGAAGGTTTTCCCCATTTTTTGGCACAATGGTTTGAAGCCTTTTATGATACTTGTAGATTATTCCATATATCCATATTTTGGGGAAGCTCAAGACTCTTAATTTCTGTTCCCCTTACACAAAGAAAACTTCCCTGCAAAGCCCTTGATCAGAAAGATTGGAAAGTCCTGTGGAGTGTGATGAATATTGGAATATATCCCATGTCTGGACGAGTGATTAAAAGCAACATGCACAGCAATTAAATAATAAATCGGCTATAAAGGATTAAAAACCTCTCGAGATACTTTGATTCATCATTTTTTTAGTTCATTTTCAAATCCAGTTGCCCTCTGCAATTCCAAAGAGGACAGAATAATAAACTCCCTGTTGGTGGTTTAATAAAATCTGAATAATATGATGGGGGAATAATAAAATCTGGGTTTAACTGTGCTGTTTTCATCAATCCTTTTCTTCCTCCCTGCTTCCTTTGCTGGAGTCTCTCAGGAATGTTGGATATTTTTTGTGCTGTCTCATCCTGTTATCCCTGGAGATTTGCCTCTCCCTTTCCCCCCTTCCTTGCTGTGCTGCCAGCCTGGAAAAGCTTTCCTGGATCTCTCAGCAGGAGGATCCTGTGCTGCTGAATCCAAGGCTTGCCTGGGTTTCTGGGATTTGTTGGCTGGAGCAGCTCCCCAGAACCAAAGTTGGGTCTCTTTGTAGGTTCTCAAGTTTCCAGTGCCCCTTTGGCAGCTCAGAGGGGTTTAGGGAATGTCCAAGAAATTAAATATTTGCCAATATTTTCACTGGAATTAACAAAGGTATTCACTGTCATGGATAAAAGCTGCCACCTGCCCCACAGCTCTTCTGAAAATCGCCAAGTTAAACCACAAAAAGCTCTTTTTATATAACAGAAATCCTTCAGGATTCTAAGTCAGACCTGCTCAGCGATGCATTTCCACCCAGATGTTGATGAATTTTGAGTTGGAAGTCATGGGAGAAGCTGTGCAGAACTTTGGGATTATGTTTTGCTCAGAGAATATGGTGAAAAAAATGTGCTGTATAAGTCAGAGCTTACAGCACAAAAGCTGGATAACTAAGGGGAAAAAACAGAAAAAGGGGATTGGGGTGTGCAAACACTCATTTTTCATTTATTTTTCCTAGATAAAAGTCTTGTGTGTTAAGGTGATGATTTCACCTTTAATTGCTTTAAAAATCTGTTTGTGGATGGCCTGATGCAACTCCAGGGGTGTCAGATTTTCCCAAATGGAAATGGCTGAGGTGAAATATTGAGGGCAAAACTCGTCTGAGCTCAGGCCAGGTGCCTGGGCTTGGCTGCACTCCAGGGACAGCTCCTGGGCCAGTTTTGGGAGCTTGCAAGCTGAGACATTGAGACACTGATCTGGTGGGGGCTTGCAACAAAATCACTGTTATTTCAGCCTCTTCCTCTTGGAAGTAGTTTAAAATAGGGAATTCCAGAGGAATATTGTGTCAGAAAGTTTTCTATAAAAAAGTTAGGGTAAAGATTCCTTCTGTTGGGTTTTTGGGATTTGGAATAATTTCATTGGAATGCCAGTGGGAAGAGTCTGGTTCAATTTCCACCTGGGGCTGACAGAGATGGATCCAATCCCATCTCTTCTCCCTTCTCGTGCAGGAATATCCATGGAAAAATCAGGATGTGCCTGTGCTGAAGGTGAGACTCCACCTGGTGTCACTGTTCCTGCACGGCCCAGCAGCTGCTCCCTGCTCCGAGGAAAAGGTGGCTGAAAACTCAGGAAAAGCTCTGGATGCTCATGCAGTTCTTGGCATTTAAATTCAAAATAACACTGAGCTAAAGAAAAATAAGACAAAAACTGCTTTGAACTTGGTGTTGGAGGATTTAATGTCAGCAAACTACTCCTTCTGCAGGTTGATCTCAACTCAGGGCCAGCTGCACCTCCCAGAGCAGGTAAAAGGAGTGAGGGAATTGGAAATCCAGAGGCATTTGGGAATGGTTCCTGGAGCTCATTCCAGGATATAATCATGGATCAAAGAATCTTGTTGCTGTCAGAATCTATTTCCTTCTAAATACAAGATGGGAACCTGGTTAAGCCAAGTCAGAAAGAGGAAATGAAGTTTAAGACTTGTCAGGCTTTGAGTTCCACGACAAAACCAAAGCCTGATGGTAAAGCAAGAAACTGAAGGGATTTTGTGCAATTTAAACATTCAACTTCCTAAAATGAGAGCATTTTGGATGACATAAATCCCCAACAAGGACTGAAAAGCCTTGAAAGCCAATTTTAAACTAATTTCTAGTCAGTGAGATCTGTGAGATGGAAGGAAACTCCTGAGGCTGTGGTGGTGTTTGCACACCCTGCCGAGGGTCTGTGCTCTGAGGATGGGGTTTCACACCTTGATCCCTGGAAAAAAATACTTGGAAAAATATCTAAATAAATCCCATTTCATATCCTATCTCTGCTCTATGCTGGAAATGTCAGCAGTAGGGGAAGGAGGAGTTTGCTGTCTCAGGGAGACTGGAACTCAACTGTTGCATGAAGCAGTTTCAGCTGAGCAGGGAAGTGAAGCAGAAACTTGCAGCCGAGCAGGACAGAGGAATTTCAGGTCAGCTCTGGAAAAGCAAACGGATCTGCTGGAAACTCCCCCCTGCTCTGAGCAAATCCCTGCGAGATGGAAATGCCCTGTGGGATGCAGAGGCCAGGAAGTGCTGACAGGTTCATTCTGCAAGCAGGATTTTCAGGTCGGGCAGTGGGGAGCAGAGATAAGAACTGCAATTACACGTGGAAAGAAAGCGAAGTGCAGCTGTAGGAGTGCAAAACAATAACAGTAACAAGGAGGAAGAAATTAGCTCAGAAAGCTTCTAAAAACTCCTGAAGTGATCAGCAGCAGAGGGGCTAAAATTCCACATGAGCACAACCATCTTTAGTGCCTTTAGGAAGTGTAAACTCTTTGGATCAATAAAATTAAAGATTAATGGGAGATAAGGTGTGAACGTTGTACAATAAAATCACTCCTAAGGAGGATGCTGGGAATCCACCAGGGTGTTCTGGCTGGAAACATCAAAGGTTTCCTGGAGAGCAGCAGGAGCAGTTTGATTTTAGCAGCTGGTTCTTATTTTGCTGTTTAGTTTCCACTGGTGCTGAACCAGCGTGGGTTAAGTGCTGTGTGGCAAGCACATTTCTCTTCCTCTCAGGATTTTTCATAGAGATGCACAGAGAGAAATGGAAGAGAAAACAATTTCTATTTCTGCTCTTTGTTTTTCCCATGTGGAATGTGTTTGGAGAATTGTTTCCCTGGGGTGATGCTTGGTTGGATTCTGGTGAGGATTGTTTGAGCCTGGTGGCCAATCCAACCCACCTGGGGCTGGACTCTCTTGAGAGAGTCATGAGTTGTGTTAGAGTCAGAGAAAGTAGTTTGTAGTTTTAGTATACTCCTTTTATATAGTATAATAATGTATTTTAGCATAGTTATAATAAATAATTCAACCTTCTAAATTGAATCAAACATTGTCTTTTCTTCCCATTAGGTTTGCCTGCATTTACAATAGTGGTGCAGTTTGAATATTTCCTTTTCACGTGGCAGGGATCTGAGTGGTGCTGAAGGTTCTCCTTACATTCCTTTCTGCCAGGACAGAAACTTGCCCCAGACAGACAGAGCTGACCTTGGCGTGCTCAGGGAAGGGTGTGCAGGGAATATTCCACTTCCATTCCTCTTGGAACACTTCCTGCTCCAACCGTGCATTCATTCATTCATTTAGGTTTGGAATGTTGAGCAGCAAGTGAGGAAAACTAAATGTTGTGGCCACTCAGAGCAGCCTGGAGCTGCTTGGAAAAATCTGGGGAAATATGGAAAGAGCTGTTCCACCCCAGCAATCTGCCCTGTGCATCCCTGGAGTGGTGTCCAAACCCTCCTGGAGCTCCAGCAGCCTCGGGCCATTCCCTGGGGAGCCTGGGCAGTGCCCAGCAGCCTCTGGGGGAAGAACCTTTCCTGCTCTCCACCCTAAAGCTCCCTGGCCCAGCTCCAGCTGTGCCTGATCCTGATCCTGTTCCCAGCTGAGCCTGACCTGACAAACCCTGTCCCCCCCAGACTTCCAGCAGGAACCTGCCCAGGCACTGCTGGGAACTGAAATGGGATGAAATATTTGAAATCCTGGAGCCTTGGGACAGGCAGGGGAAAGGGGGTGATGAGGAAAATGAATCAGGAGCTCTGGGGAGCTCCAGCTGCCGCTTGGCCCCTTTGATTCCTCTGATGGATTTTGGTGCTTTCCTGCCCCTGTCCTGTTGCTCCAGCCCAGCTGGATCTGGGGGTGGGAGCAGAGCCCCACCCCAATCCCATCCCAATCCCACCTAATCCCATCCCAATCCCACCCCAATCCCATTCCAATCCAATCAAATCCCAATTCCACCCTCAATCCCATCAAATCCCATCCCGGTTATTGTGGAAGAGGCACCAGGCACTGGGGCACCCCCAAGCACCACGTGGGAAAGGGCAGCAGTGACACAACCAAAATCCTGCTCCTCCAGCTGCTGTGGGATCCCTGAGTGCCCAGAAATGCTGGGGATGTCCTTGTGTGTCAAAACTCAAAATGTCCCTCAGACATTTTTGGAGGTTCCGGGCCCAGCTCAGAAGCATTTGAGACCCTGGCACAGCTGCAAACAGCTGTGATTTTGGGTTTGAGCCATGGGATGAGTTACCAACCTTGCAGGAAGAACAAGAAGTCACAAAAGTTTAGATATTATAGTAGAAGTAGTTACAAAGGAAAGGGAAGAATTTCTGAGTGCTGTACAGGGGGTTTTGGTTTTGTACATGGGGGTCAGAGGTTTTAAGATGGATTTGGGCCTGCCTTGTCCTCCCTCTTTCTCCTTCCTCACCTCCATGTTCTTGGTGATGTTGGCACTCACAGATTGGTTTAGAGTAGAAAATCACCATTTAATATAGGTAATAGGTATTGGGGAAAACTGTAACCATGTAACACGTAATGTACCATATAAAAGATAGAAAAGCACCATTTAATATAGGTAATAGGCATTGGGAAAAACTGTGAACATGTAACACGTAATGTACCATATAAAAGATAGAAAAGCACCATTTAATATAGGTAATAGGCATTGGGGAAAACTCTAACCATGTAACATGTAATGTACCATATAAAAGATAGAAAAGCACCATTTAATATAGGTAATAGGCATTGGGGAAAACTCTAACCATGTAACATGTAATGTACCATATAAAAGATAGAAAAGCACCATTTAATATAGGTAATAGGCATTGGGGAAAAACTGTGAACATGTAACACGTAATGTACCATATAAAAGAGAGCAGCAGCCCTGGGCAGGGGAGACAAGAAGAAGGAGAAGAAGAAGAAGAGGAGGAGGAGGAGGAGGAGGAGGAGGAGGAGAAGGAGTCAGAGAGGATGTCAGGGTGTGTGTGTGCCTCTGCCTGAGCTCTGAGCAAACCACAGCAGCTCCAGGAGAAAATCTTTTAGATAATTTGCAATAAACAACCATGAGACCACACAAGAGACTGCTGAGCCTTTTTTTGGAAGCACGAGTTAGAAGAGAGGATTTTCCACCACACGGAGCCTCCCCTGACCTAAAGGGAGGCTCTGACACTTGTGGAGCCCTGCAGGAACTGAGGCTGACCTGCTCCTGCCCCGGGCTCACTCCCTGGCACATCTTGAGCAATATTTATTGACACAGACTTGAGAAATACAGATTTTGTACCTGTAATGCAAAGTACTGCCTGTGTTTGTATTAGAGGCTGACAGGCTGGGAAAAAATCACTGTCTCCATAAATAGTCTAATAATTAAAAGATTCCATCTTGTTCCTCAACATCAGTAAATACAAATTATAGTGATAAATATCAGTAAATATAATATACAGACTAAGCATGAAAGCAAATCTACACTAATTACTACTTCAACCATTATATTACTTGAATAAAACATCCCATTGGATCCACATTCAAAAGTATTGAATAGATTTTTTTTTTTTTACAAACTTAGAGATACTTGGGTATCGTTTAAAGACTTGGAAGTTTGAGCACAGCTGTCCTCATTTTCTCAGAGAAATCATTTTAATCATTTTCATCTCTTACCTTATTTTTCCATAATTATAAACTGGGAAAGCAGCTGACAAATGACATAATTACAAATGACATAATTATTGTCCTCACTTTGTTTTGTCGCCTCCTGTGACCAAGCCTCATTCCCTAAATCCCTGGATTACCACCTACAGCAACAACTCACCCTCTGGAAGGAGAAGACATTCCAGGAGCTTGGAAAAACTCCCAAACTCACCTCAGTGTGGGTGGAAAAATGTGGATTTCTGTCACCCTGTGTTGTCCTGCTCTGCTCCCTTCATCTCCTGAGGATTCCAAACCCAATTCTCACTGCCAAGCTCATCCTGCCCACTGCAGGGAGCTGCCAGCACAGGAATCTGCTGGTTTGAAGGCTAAAAAGTCACAGAATTTGGAACAAAATCAGTCCCAGCCAAATCCAGGTTTTTACAGCTCAGGAGTTTGTGGGTCAGGCACTAAACAGGGAGAGCCTGAAAGGTGAAAAGGAAGGATAAAGGGTTAGGGAAAAAGGAGACATTGTATTTTTTTGTTTTTAAGGGGTTTATTTTCAACTGACACCCTCCCACAAGTGAATCTGTAGTGTTACATTCTCTAGATGATGCACATGATTTACTCATCTTCTAAAGTAAACCAAAAATTAGCTGTTTTTATAAAGCCCAAGAATCTGAGAATTCCATCAGAAGTTTTCACAGCAGCACATCCTCACACGAATCTGTGGCATCGTTTGCATCGTGATAACGAGCCAGCCAAATAATTCATTGTAGAAAACAATCAAGGAGACTGAAAAAATCCTGAAATCATTCCATAAAAACACAGCAAGCTCAGGGAAGCACCTCCCACTCGTCCAGGATTTTTGTGTGCACATCTCTTCTGGCAGACAAGAACAAATTCATGCTCATTTCTCCAGCTGAAAACTTTCCATATCCAAGCATGTTTCCCTGGAATAACAAAAATCTTCAGGGGGATTATTCCTTCCCTCTGGAATAACAAAATCTTCAGGAGGGCTTTTCCTTCCCCCAGAATAACAAAATCTTCAGGGGGGTTGTTCCTGTCCCAATCCCAGCTCTGTAATTCCAGCGGGTCATTAAAATTGCAAGCTCTTGAAGAATCAAATAGTAAAAAACATGGATTGATTGGAGGAAAAATAATTTGCTGTCAGAGCAAAACACAGAGAAAGAATAAAGCAGAGTTTGCTGCTCCTGGATAAAAATGGGCAAAGGAAACTCCTGGATGCCAAAGGCAGGTGGAGGTTTTACTTCACCACAGAAAGAGAATTTTCCCGTGGGTTTCCCAGGAAGCTGCAGAGGAGCTGGAAGGCCGAGCTGGTGTGGAAAGCCAGGCAGACATAGGTGGTGTAGAGCAGCAGCCCCAGCATGGCCAGGTTGAAGGAGTAGAAGAGAACTTTCTCCCAGGGCTCCATCAGGTAACTGCAGGTGATCAGCTCAAACTGGCAGAAGAGCCAGTACAGGTAACTCGGGGTGTTCTTCACATCCATCCCTGATCCCAGAGATCCCTGTGGGATGAAGGGTGGGGATGATGGAATGAGAACCTCATATTCATAAAGAGTGGGGATGATGGAAATGGAACCTCACATTGCACATGAAGGATGGGAATCATGGAAATGGGAACCTCACATTGCACATGAAGGACGGGGATCGTGGAAATGGGAACCTCACATTGCACATAAAAAGTGGGAATCATGGAAATGGAACCTCACATTGTACATGAAGAATGAGGATGATGGAAATGGAACCTCATGTTGCACATGAAGGGTGGGAATCATGGAAATGGGAACCTCAGGTTGAACCTGAAGAATGGGGATGATGGAAATGGGAACATCACGTTGCACCTGAAGGATGGGGATGATGGAAATGAGAACATCACGTTGCACCTGAAGGATGGGGATGATGGAAATGGGAATATCACGTTGCACATGAAGGATGGGGATGATGGAAATGGAACCTCACATTGCACATGAAGGATGGGGATCGTGGAAATGGGAACCTCACATTGCACATGAAGGATGGGGATCGTGGAAATGGGAACCTCACATTGCACATGAAGGATGGGGATCGTGGAAATGGGAACCTCACATTGTACATGAAGAA
Organism: Lonchura striata; assembly: GCF_050655825.1. Taxonomy (NCBI): domain Eukaryota; kingdom Metazoa; phylum Chordata; class Aves; order Passeriformes; family Estrildidae; genus Lonchura; species Lonchura striata. The sequence goes on from NC_140711.1 coordinate 29,765,224, forward strand.
TGAGGATGATGGAAATGGAACCTCATGTTGCACATGAAGAGTGGGAATCATGGAAATGGGAACCTCAGGTTGAACCTGAAGAATGGGGATGATGGAAATGGAACCTCACGTTGCACCTGAAGGATGGGGATGATGGAAATGGGAATATCACGTTGCACATGAAGGATGGGGATGATGGAATTGGAACCTCACGTTGCACCTGAAGGATGGGGATGATGGAAATGGAACCTCACGTTGCAGCAGCCTCACCAAGGAGGCTCCCTGAGAGCTCATTTCATCCCTGAGCTGAGGCAATTCCATTCCCCAGGCCGAGCTGCTCCAGGATTTCACCTTGCACTGGGTTACTCAAGGCTCTCTTGCAGCAGCTTAATTAAAACTCCCTTTAAACCCTCTGTCCTTCCTCCTCCTCCTCCCCACCTGTGGATTTCTACCCCGGATTTGCTACAAGGCTGATTCCTACCACTGCACACTGGATTTTATGTCTCATGCTCCAGTCGCTGCTGGAAGTTCCAGGTGCAAACGGAGAGCATGGAGAACTCCACACAAACTGAATTCCAATAAAAGGAAACTACATCCAGGTTATCCAGCTTTTTCTGCAGCAGGGATTGAATTGATCTTTGAATTTTACTGAATTTCATTGCCAGAATGAAATAATAATAATAATAATAATAATAATAATAATAATAATAATAATAATAATAATAATAATAATAATAATAGTAATAATAATAATAATAATAATAATAATAATAATAATAATAATAATAATAATAATATTTTTTGTATAATATAATATATTATAGATAATACATAATAATGTAAAATAATAATAAACACAGATTTCTTTTAAAGAAAAAATAAAATCAATGCTAATAGTTACTGAGTGTTGCATTATGGCATCAGCAGGACACAGAACTGGGGAGGAAAAGGGGAAATGGGACTATTTCAGTTATTGACACTTTCTGGCCTTGGTGACTAAGAGGAAACAAACCAAAAACTGTGATTTCATGCTTTTGAATAGGGAAGTAAAAAATTCCCGGTGGTGTAAAAAAAAGAAGTTTATCCCTCAGAAATGACATACAATTAACTCCATAGTTCCAAATAAAGTGGGAATTTATCCTAAAAAAATCTATTTCCCAGAGATTTTAGTGACATTTTGCTTCCATATCTCCCCCACCTCTTTTCTTCCTGCCAGGTGAGCGGAACAAATGCCTCTGCACTTTGAAATATTAGCAATTACTTGTGGCAGTATCCTCATTAACCATCCCATTTCTGCCCTTCCACAACTTTTGCTAAGAGCTGAGCCTCCTCCCGCCGAAAGCATCACTTTGAGGAAAAATTGGGGTTGCAAAAAGCAGAACTCACCTGTCCACGTGCCCCAGCGCAGCCGGGCAGGGGATGCTGCGGAGCTGGGCAGGGAGCAGCTCCCGTGTGGATGGAGAGGCAGAGCCCAGGAGCTTTGATCCTCAATCCCAGAGCGTGTCCTCCACTCGCTCCCCGCCCTCCTCCTGCTGCTGAAATCTCCTGTGGCCACAGGACTGGGATTTATGCAATAATTTATGCTCTGTCTGCACCCCGCTCAGGACACGGCACCTGGTTCTTGGAGGCGAGCCCAAGCTCAAGGACTCTGCAGGGAGGAGCACGCCAGGCAAAACAAAAAATATTCACAGTTAATACCTTCCCTGATTTCAAACCTCCCAAAACACCTCTGCCCCTGTGGGGCTTTCAGCTCCTACAAGGGGCAATTTCATGTCTACGCAGAATTATGGGGTTAAGCAGCCACAAAAATGTGGCACAGGAAGGTCTGCAGTGAAGCCATCACCTTCTTTTGCAACCTCTGATTAGAATCATTTTCCAACAGCTCCCAATCTCTGCATCTCCCAAATCTCATCCAGAAAGGCCAGGGTGGAGGGAATTTGGGGACGAGGTTTGTGTAAGGAAAGGAGAGTGAGATTTCCTCAGAAAAGCTGCAAAATAAGAGCAGGCCGCAAATGCTGGAGGCATTTTAATGATTTAATTGGGCAAGTAAACGAGGCAGGAATCTGCATAATAGCTGGTGTTCTAAACTATCTGCCTGCAGCCAGATCATTTCCAAATATGAATCAGCTTCTCATGGGGGTGAGGTGCCACAAGCCATGTCTGAGCCTCACCTTTCCTCCCCAAACACAGCCTGAGCTCACCTGCCAGCAAACCCTGCCCTACTCCCTCAACCTTCTGCTCTTCCCCCTCGTGTTTTCCAACAAAATCAAGTTTTCTCTTTAAGAACTGGCTCTTTCCCCTAGAAAATGCAGCAATGGGGAAGGACTGCCCCAGGCAGCAGCAGTCAAAATGCTCAATTTTCAACCTTTCAACCGAATTCTCCATGTCCGACCCTTGTCCCTCAGGAGTTCCTGCTTCCAGCCAGATTTTCTCAGCCGTGGGTTTCTGTGGAGTTTGGAGGGCTGGGGTGGGATGCTGCAGAGAGGCAGAGATAGTAGAAAAGGAAAAATAAAATATGGTTTAGGCCCTGCTACTCCAGCTAAGATAGCAGTAGCTTATAAGTTCTTCATAAGGAAAAATCATAAGAATGAAGGCAGCTAACATAATCATAAGGCAGCTAACACAATCATAAGGCAGTTAACAAAACAGTCTATTCTATTAAGAAAAATAAGTTTACACTTGCATAAACAAGGGATGTGACCCATGAGAACCAGTGAAGAAAATATGTAAGCAATCCAAGAACAGAGAGATCTGATGGAAAGGTAAAATGCCAGTTACTAACCCATGAATTGAGTGGCAAGAAAACCAGGAGTCAAGTGGAGTTGAACACGAGGCCTGTAAAAACTGTATAAAAATGAGTTATGTGAATAAAGAATTGGCTTTTCTGTATGAAGAAACTGAGTCCTGTTTGCTTTATTCCTGCAAATGTGGGACAAGGTGCTCCCCAAAACCATCCTCAGAAAAGCCAGGAAAACTCAGGAGATTCTTCCATCACTCCCAAGTATGAAACCACACAGAGATTTCCAGTATTTCAGTGATTCTCCACTTTTAATAACAAATCCCCTGAGTTGAAACAACGCCAAGTGAGACTCGTGTGGGCTTGTTTAGCTCCAGAAGTGTTCCCAAAATTTTACCTGATCCATTGGGAAGGAGCTGCAGGTGGGGTGGTGTTGGAATCCGAAATGCAGGGAACTCTCAGAACTCTGGGGCCGTAAGCCAAAGCTTAGAATTAACCCAGGATTTGATTGAAGACCTTGGAAAAGGCTTCCAAATTTAGGGGCTGGAAGCAAGAGTTTGGATTTATAGTTTAAAGCAGAGCCAGTTAAGCTAAGCAGAGGAAAGTTTAGATTTTAGAGTACAGTGCTGCAGGTTTGTGTGTCATAACACGCTTGGCTAAGAAAGCTCACACTGCAGCGTGAGTCCATAACATGAAATATTTAAGGATTGGGTAAAAAACATAAACATCCTTGCTGGCAGGGTTTTATTGGTCAATAAATCCTTAAAATGTCTTGTAACTTGGGGTTTTGGGACCTTCTGAGCCATGCAGTGAAGATGTGAGCTGAACTCACCTTTCCTGCCTATGTAGGAAGGTAAGAAAAATAAATCACACCATCTAAAGCAACTCAGAGGTCCTGCCTCTAATTCATTTGGAATTCCCAAATTCCAAAGGGAATTGGAAGGAGCAGGATGGAAAAGAATGAGCAGGATCCATTCCCAAGCAGGGAGGGATGGAGGAGTGGAAAAGCCCCAGGCGTGCTCTGCTGCTGCTCCCGCTGCTTTTTCCAGCTGATATCCCACGGGGAGATAAGGAATCATTAATAACTTTCACACTGCATAATGAGGTGTGGACAGCTTCACTCAGAATACAGGATTTGCTGAAATCTCTACCTTTTAAAGCAATTTTATCTCATGTGCTCTAAGAGACTCTGTTTCACGCACAGAGAAAAAATAACTCAAAAAATATTCAAAAGTTCTACAAAGAAACAACTACAAAAAAAATCCCAGAACAAACCATGTTCTAACTTGGATGGATGACTGGAAATACATTTAAAAAGCTTTTTTTTTTTTTTTTTGCAAAGATTTTACCCTGAAGAGTAGGTATGAGACTCTCCCAGTAGAACTTTGACCCTTGTTTTAGATCTCTTGATAGTGTTCCCCACACAAGTGGATTTCAAAATCTCTTTTTATTGCTGCTCCCTGTGCTTTCCCTCCCAACAAATTTAAACTCAATGATAAAAGTGACACCAGGCACAGCAATTGTTCCTAGCAAGGGAAAATTAACAAAACAAAGCAGAAATATTCAAATTATAAAGGAAATCACCAATGTCCCCTTTTCACTACCAAGTTTTTTTAGTAGTCTGATTAAATGATGGCTGCAGTGCTCTTGGAGTGACAGATGGGCTTCTGTCGAAGTGATGCCTCAGGTTTTAGCTTTTAGATTTTTCAGATTCTGTGCTGCTTTAGTGTGTGGGTCTGGGTTTCACATCATGGGATGGTGAGCTCTCCTCACAGAGCAGAGACAAAACAATTCCTGCTCCAGCTGGGCACCAAGGACAAATGATCCAAACCTCAGCCCAGGAGCACAAACAGCGTGGGCTGGAGAGAGAAAAACAAGCAGGGTGGGACTGATGGGCTGGAGCTGGAATGGGACAATGAACTCCAAGGTGCCAATGGAGCAGAACTGATCCCAGGGAGAGCCCCGGGAGCGCTCGTGCATTTTGGGACCATTTTGGGTCATTTGGGTGCAGCCCTGGCTGGGCTCTGGTGCTGCCCAAGGTGGATCCATGGAGGAGATCCTTGAATAAATCCCTGCTTTGTTCTGGGACTCTGCCCAGCCTCTGCTCAGGGCAGCTTTCACAAAGCATCAGGAGCAGGATCCTGCACAAGGGGGGAGTTTTCCTCTGGAGCTCCAGGGCTGGGGGAGATGGGCCTGGGCTCCTCTGGGAATGCAGGGGGAAGGAAGCTGCTCCTCTGGGAATGCAGGGGGAAGGAAGCTGCTCCTCTGGGAATGCAGGGGGAAGGAAGCTGCTCCTCTGGGAATGCAGGGGGAAGAAAGCTGCTCCTCTGGGAATGCAGGGGGAAGGAAGCTGCTCCTCTGGGAATGCAGGGGGCAAAGGCTACTGTGCTGCTCCCAGGTCAGATTGGATCCAGGTAGGAATGCTTGGCTCCTCCCCTGGGCGGAGCATCTCCCCATGGATGATGGAATTTTCTCAGCCATGCAGGGACACTCAGTGGCCATGAACAGAAGATAATTAATAATTAATGGCCCATGAACAGAAGAGTTCTCCTGGAGGGTGTCGCTGTCAAGGCAGGACGGGAATGAATAGACTTGACTCAGAAGGCTGCTGAGAGTAAAACTCCGGTTTATTCAAAATACACCACTCTTTTATACAGAGCTTCGTGAGGACCAACTCCATTGGTTCTGAAGTGAAAACAACCCACAGCATTGGTGCAAAGTGCTTGACACACAGTGATAGAACTTAACTATAAACAATGTGAAAAACAAGAGAGATAAAGAATTATTTACATTCTTTTCCAACTCTTTCCCAGGCTTCTGCTGGATAGAAACTCTCAGTTTCTCTCTTTGACAGAATCTGAGACCCACAAGAGGGAGGATTGGCTGTGGAAGAGATGAAGAGAAGTGCCCCATGAGGAGAAGAAAACTGCCCCACATGGTCCTAGCAGCTGGCCCATGAACAGAGGATGTCCCCCAGCGTTACGAGGGATGGGCCGTGGAGGAGATGAAGAACACTGCTGCACCTGCTTTCAGCAGCTGGGGTAGCACACACACCTCTGCTTACATCCTGCATTGCAGCCTAAGACAAGGACACCCCACAGAAACTGGATAAGGAATCTGTGGGACTCGACCAGGAATTTATCTGGGCTGCACTGCTGGGGCCGACTTGCTGCTGTTTGGGATGCAAATCCCGGAGTTTAATTAGGACATTGCTGCCTGCCAGAGTCACCCCATTTCCCACAGCTCCCCACACCTGCCAGACCAGTCCAGGAGCTTCCTCAGCCCTGATCAAGGCAGGTCATTAACCAGGTGAGAGCACGGATCTGCACAAGCTCAGGGATGTGCATGGAATATGCAAGGAGTTGGCCCAGAGGATGGGGCACAGCCAGCAGCTCGAGGGTGACACTGACACTGTCACAGATGAGTGTCCCATAAAAGCTGGCCAGGGAATTAGGGCAGCTCTGAAACCCAGAACTGCCCCGAAGGCCTTCAAATGAAGATCTCCTTTTCTATTACCTCCTTGCTAAAACCATCTCAAGTTTCGTCTCCAGGTTGGAGGAAAGGCAGCACCTGCTCTGCTGGGCTCTGCTTCTGTGAGCTGGCACCAATATTTACCCCCCTCAGTTCCTCCCCCGTGCTGCCCAGGCTGGGGCATCCCTCACCTGAGACCTGCTGTGCTCTCAGGGGCAAAGCAAATTAACTGGGAAGGAAAAGCTGCCTGAATCAGGTTGAAATCTAGAATGGCACAGATACAAAGCCATGAGGGACTGGCAGAGCTGAGACTAGGAGCTGATTAAACTGGGAATTCTTGAGACCAATTCTGACCATGCTGTTCTCTCATTTCCAGGATTATTCTGTATTTTTCCTTTAAATCACCCTCACTATCTTGTAGATCTTCAGCACACATTGTACAAGAACTGACTGAGGCAGCAAGAAAGAAATTTGATTTGCTTCTAGTAAAGAAATAACAGCATCTTATAACAGTTTTACACCTGTAGAGGAAATGTTTGTAGTCTTAACAAGCACAGGTCTGCCAGACATTGTGGGAGATTTTATAAACAGGACTTTTAAAGAAAACAAAGTACATTTGGAAGTGTTCAACCTGGGATAATGGAAGGGGATGGACAGGGATGAGCTTTAGGGTCCCTTCAACCCAAACCAGTCTGGGATTCTATTTTGTGATTCCCCACCAGATTATTCATTCAAAGAATGAACTGGAATACTCAAAGACTGTTCTGCCTGTCATTAATCTGCAGAAAATTCCTTCAGAACACCCTGCTAAAAGTGACAGCCCAGCAAAGTGGCCTAGGATGGGAACCAGGGATTTCCCACTGCTCAGGGATCTCACATTCCCTCACGCTGCCATTGCCTCTTGTTCCCTCTCCTCTCCTCATTCAGTTTGGAATTTGTGAACAGTGGGAATAAACACACTCCAGAAATGTTCATCCCTTCTCCAGGAGGATTCAGCTGCCTGATTCCATCCCCAGAAATGTTCATCCCCTCTCCAGAAATTCAGCTTCCTGATTCCATCCCCAGAAATGTTCATCCCCTCTCCAGGAGGATTCAGCAGCCTGATTCCATCCCCAGAAATGTTCATCCCCTCTCCAGGAGGATTCAGCACCCTGATTCCATCCCCAGAAATGTTCATCCCCTCTCCAGGAGGACTCAGCAGCCTGATTCCATTCCCAGAAATGTTCATCCCTTCTCCAGGAGGATTCAGCTGCCTGATTCCATCCCCAGAAATGTTCATTCCTTCTCCAAGAGGATTCAGCTTCCTGATTCCATCCCCAGAAATGTTCATCCCCTCTCCAGGAGGATTCAGCAGCCTGATTCCATCCCCAGAAATGTTCATCCCCTCTCCAGGAGGATTCAGCAGCCTGATTCCATCCCCAGAAATGTTCATCCCTTCTCCAGGAGGATTCAGCAGCCTGATTCCATCCCCAGAAATGTTCATCCCTTCTCCAGGAGGATTCAGCAGCCTGATTCCATCCCCAGAAATGTTCATCCCCTCTCCAGAAATTCAGTAGCCTGATTCCATCCCCAGAAATGTTCATCCCCTCTCCAGGAGGATTCATTGCCTGATTCCATCCCCAGAAATGTTCATCCCCTCTCCAGAAATTCAGCAGCCTGATTCCATCCCCAGAAATGTTCATCCCCTCTCCAGGAGGATTCAGCAGCCTGATTCCATCCCCAGAAATGTTCATCCCCTCTCCAGGAGGATTCAGCTCCCTGATTCCATCCCCAGCAGAGGGAACCCCAAAGCTGCCACAAAACTGAGCCCAGCTCAGCAGAGACTGGAAGGGCTCTTTAGAGAGCAGCGAGGAATTTTAAATCCCTGCAGCAGGAAACCTTCCTCCAGCTCATGCTGGGACCACAGGGGGTGGTGCTCAGGGCCTGGAATGTGCAAAGGAACATTCCAGCAGGGAATCATCGAAAGGACATTTTGGGGTTAATGATGATATAAATATAATAATGGGGTGTGCTCGCTTCCCTCTCCCAGCCGTGCCAACAGCCAGAGGCAAGAGCTGAGAATCCCCTGGGCTGTGCAGAAGATGACTCTGGAAGATAAATCAGTGTAGGGTGAGGTCCAGGGAGCTGCTTTTAGGATGAAAACAGGGAATTAAAATTTAGGCTTTTTAGGAAAATATTCAGGAGGAGAAGATGAGCTCAGTGATTTTTTTTTTTTAGGCCCCAAAGTAGCCACATCAATCTGCCTGTATTTGTCTCAAAATTGCTTCAAAAGAGTATTTATCAATGTCAGCAAAGTGAAACTGTTCTTAAGCTTATTTAAACTAAATTTTCTTGTATCTCCACACTTTTAAAATTCTGTTTCGATCCCCGGTGCTTTATAACTCTGAGGAAGAAGAAAATTCCACGGCGCTGTAGAAGGAAAAAGGGATGTGGGTGATAAATTGCAATGGGGAGGTTCCAGAAGTTTCTGTTCCACTGAGGAATCAGCCCGTGGGGGAGGCTGAAATACACAGAAATACATCTTTTGCTAAACTATTTTGTATTTTTTGTTCTCCAGGCCCCACAAATTTGGAACCTTCAGCTTCTTTCAGTCAGCTCTGGCCACGCTTGGTGGCAACACCTCTCAGAAAAGTGGATCCACCTTCTCTTTTATTTCTGGGTGGCAAAATGGATCAATTGAGAATGAGATTTTTGAGGCAGATTTTTCTTAATCTTGATTAAGAAATTCTTGATTTTCCTTGTAGCATTTTCTTAATCTTGATGCATTTTCTTGTAGAAAGCAAGCCTGCATTTCTTCCCTGCCAACATAATCAGTGCTGCTGCTGCTTTATTCATATTATTTTGACAGAGGTTCAGACCTTTCCCTGGATATGAATCCTCTTTTATTTAGATATTTCTTTACACATGTCCTAGTTTTTCTGGGACTGTGGTCCAGAGAAATAACAGGATTTTCTTTTCAGTGTAATAGTGGGTATGTCTTCTGTGGGGAGATTTTCCTGGTCAGTTATCTATTCCCATAAAATCCTATTTTCTGTGAAGTTTCCCAGGTTTTATTGTTGTCTTCTGGAAACTCTTTCACACTTTGCAAAACAGAGGTTTCTGTTGTGCAGATTTATTTGCAATGGAATCAAGCACTCCCAGAGGGGAGTTGTTTCTCTCCACACACCAAAAAGGTGGATTTTTGTTCAATATGATACAGTTATTTGGTAAATTAATTAATAAGAATTGGAATAATTTTTAACATTTCTCTTTTCTTTCTCTCCCTTTTTATCCTCCTCTTATTAAGAGCCATTTGCCACTGTGGAATTTTCAGAATTTTAGTGTAGATGTAAAAATATCCTCTTTTGTACATATCCATCTTAATGATTAAATACAGACTGGCCTGAAAAGAGCAATTATGAAAGCCTTTCATCCCATCTCCTCATCCGATCTGAAACGAGGACATTTTCTCTCCTGGAAAAAAAAAAAAGAGGTGTTGCCACTTCTCTAAATCTAAATCTGAGCTCCCTGACTCATTAAATCACCAGAGAGGGGTGGAGATTTCCTGGAAAACGCAGCCCTGGTGATCAAGTGATGGATAATTTCAGCCCCACCTCAGGACAGAGATCTGCCAAATTTTATTTCTTTATTTTATTTCCTGCCAACCTTTCCAGTGGAACTCTTCCAGGTGTCAAGTCTTAATTTCTTTTTTGTCAGGGTGGGGATTAAATGTGAGATATTTCTTGTTGGGACTCAGGTGTTTGTTAGTTCTTATCCATGTCACAGTCTCACAAACCCGAGTTCTGCAGCACTTCAACAAACTAAAAATGGAGCCCCATCTCTCTCTCTACAAGGCATTTGAAGGATAAACTGTCCAATCAAGAAATGACACCTGAATTATTTTTACTTTTAACCCAATAACCAACCACCCATAGCCCTCAACGAGGACTTTTTAATCCAATTCCACAAAACCACCCAAACCCATGGAGAAGGAGGAAGAGGAGGAGGAGAAGGAGAAGGAGAAAGAAGGAGAAGGAGAAGGAGAAGGAGAAGGAGAAGGAGAAGGAGAAGGAGAAAGAAGGAGAAGGAGAAGGAGAAGGAGAAGGAGAAGGAGAAGGAGAAGGAGAAGGAGAAGGAGAAAGAAGGAGAAGGAGAAGGAGAAGGAGAAGGAGAAGGAGAAGGAGAAGGAGAAGGAGAAGACAAAGGAGAAGGAGAAGGAGAAGACAAAGGAGGAGAAGAAGGAGAAGAAGGAGGATAAGAAGGAGCAGCCTCCACCCCAAAACCTCCATCTTGCTTTATCTCTATTCCTGTATTCTAAACCCTCAAACTCTGAGTTTTCACCCTGTGCTATCACACACTTGTATCCAAACTCCACCCCCACAATCCCAGTTCCCTCATTCCATTTTGGAAGCTTCTCCACAGCCCCAGGTCAATGCAGAGTTCTCCTCAGGGTCAGAGCCTGGCAGCACAGAAAATCTGGAATTTTCAGTGACCAGGGCTGCAACACCCAGCAAAACCTTTTCCAGCAGGAATTCGTACCCAGAGCGGAGCTTTTGGATCCTCAGGGATTTATGAACCACGATCAATTCCATTTTTAATTCTTCCCTCACACACAAATGGCCTCAAACACTTTCATGGCCTCAAACCATAAAAGCAGGCTCTGCCACAGGGACTGATTTTTCCAAGACTTTACAGAGTTGTTATTAAAGTCCATTTCATGTTCTGTAAATTTTTTTATCAAACATTCCTCCCTGGCTTGCTCCCCTGTCAGAAGGACCTGCTGGATCTTATTTTCGAGATAAATTCAATCCTTTCAGCCACGTTTTCCTCGTGCCAGGTGTAACCCTGGAGGGCCTCTGTGAAATATTGTTTGATGGGGAGAGAAAATAAAGTCAATTTTAACAAAAAAAAAAGGAAAAAATTACCCATAGTTTGTCTCATTGCTACTTAAATGTGGAACTCCTCCTCTGCCTGTCTCCATATGCAGAGTCCAACTTCAAATGAAGGAGATTTATCAAAATAATCTTAATTTGCTGAGAAAAGGGAAAGCTCTGAGTACACAAAATTGTCCTTTTAGCCAAAATTCTGCCACAGATTCATGTATTAGGCCAAGATTGGATGTGATTAAATGATTGTGGTGTTCTTGCAAATGATTTTTATTTAAAACATGGCCAAGAAACAGTTGTCCACAAAAAAAAAAAAAAAAAAAAAAAAAAAAAAAAAAAACCACAATATAAAGCCAAAAATAAAACCAAATAAAAAACCAAACCCAAAAAAAGGTGTAATCATTTTCAAATATTTCAGTGAAAAATTTGGGTTTTATGAAAGCCCTAAAATTAATATAAGTGATTCCTGAAGCAGAAATTTATAGCAACTTTAAATCTTCTACACCCTCTTAAAATAGTTCTAACGATCTAAATTAAAGACCAATCCCAGGCCTATTTTAAAACTAAATCCTGAGGCTGTCAGGAGGCAGAGTGGGGTTAAGGAGTTATGTGGGAACACTGAGAAAGCAGAGAATTGCAGCCTCTGAAATTCTGACACTGGAAAAAATCTAAAATATTTACACCTTTACACCATGTTCTTTTACAACTTTGATGGACTTAAACACACCAAAATACAGCTCAAGGGGAAAATTACACTATTTATCTTTTAAACACACAGCTAAGAATGTGATTAAATAACTGAGCAATTTGCTGTCAAAATATATTCTGTGAGAAGAGCTAGTAGTGAACAGCGATGCAGGAGTGTGGAAAGAATTATTAAATTGGATTTTCCCATTTTTTAATTTATGCACTGGGCTGTACAAATTCCACATCCCTGCCAGGCAGCCCCCAGATTCCACACATTCCCAAAAATCCAGAATTGGGCTGAAGGTCACTGGGGCTATTTCTGTGCTGAAAGATTTCCAGAGCAGGGTCTCAGTTAAAAACCTTCCCATTTCAGATTGTTCAGCAGAATTTGGCTGTTTGGAAAAAGCCATTTTAAGCCCCAGCACTTCATTAAATGTCCCTTGGTACCCGAGAGGAATAAGCGAACCTCAAGGAAGTAATGGAGCAGCTTGAGAAATGGCAACTTTTTCAAATCTGCATTATTTCACCCCAATATAACTTAGCCAACATTTAAAATTTATTTTCATTTTAAATGAGGGTTTCTTGCTCCTTCAGAGAGGTTCTGTCTGACTGGGGTTTTTTTTTGTCTGTTTTTTGGGGTTTTTTTTGGGTTTGTTGTTTTTTTTGCCCCTTTTGCCTCGATATTTGTCTCTGTAAGACTTCTCAGACATTTAAGGACCCATTTGATTGGGGTCAGAGGCCTTTCTGAGCTGCCATCAAATTCCCCAGACAGGGACACGAACTTCCTCACATCTTCCCAACTTGTGACTCCAAACTGTTTGGGAGGGAGCTCTTTGTGGTGACTCAGAGCTGAAGGTCACACAAGGCAACATTTACTGCAGCTCCAGCACTGCAGATATTCCTGAGAGCAATAAACTTGGGAAGTTAAAGAAAAATACCCTAAATTGTTCCAAATAATATGTAATAACTACTAGAGGAACAGAATGTTTGTGCATTTAGGTGTCGGTTTTATTCATTTCTCTTATAGTATTCATTTCTCTTATTTCTCTTATGTGTTAATGTCTCTTCTCTTGTATTCATTTCTTTTTAATTTCCATCATTTAGGGTTTTTTTTTTTCCCATAGTTCTGCTGTTCCATGTGTGATTGAAGCAACTCTTGCTGAAGAGAACACTTGCAAAGGCATTGAAGGAGTGGGGTCTTCTTTCTCAGGCTGCAAATCCATCTCCCTCCACTCCCAAAGGCTTCTGTGAGTCAAGATTTCCACGAATTTTCATCTCTAGACAGACCAGATAAAGAAAAACAATCGAGGAAAGATGGGTGATTCTGCAGGCAGCCTCCAGATCCTGCACATTAATGCTGTGTTTTGCTTCTCTGTCCTCACATAGATCAAGTCAGGAATTAATTCCTGTTGCTCCTGCTTGGGAACATAACCAGCAGAACCCAAATTTTGGCTGCTGGCCCAGCTCCTCTCACAGAATTGCCTCAGCCGCCTCCTGTTCCGTTTCAGATCCACAGCAGCACGTATTTGTTACACACAAAGTGCTGCTCCTTAATGCTCAGCCAAGCTGGGAAATTGTTTCTTGACTCCTTTGCTTTTCCCATTACGGCGAGGAGCAGGAAGGAGAAACTGCTCGATGTGCACGCAGTTCTCTGGTTTTGCTTCCAAAGCCCAGGATTAATTCTCTCATTAAGGTGTTTCTGCTCAGCTGCCTGTCCTCAGGCACATTCTTTATGCTCAGAAGTTGAAGTAGAAAAATAAAAAATCCTTCCCTGGGAGGGTGGGGAGGCTCTGGAATGGAATTCCCAGAGAAGCTGTGGCTGCCCCTGGATCCCTGTGAGTGTCCACAACCAGGTTGGACAGGGTTTGGAGCACCTGGGACAGTGGAAGCAATGACTGATTCTGCCACCAGGAAAAGTGCAAATCCCTGCTCCTTATTTGTGGGGCATTACTAACAGATTGGGAATGGGCTGCTGGGAGCCAGAGCCCGGGATGAGGAGCTGCTGCTGTCAGCAGCTGATCAGGTTGCTCCTTGTGTGTCCTCACCTCCCTTCTTAAGTGAACTCGAGGCGATTTTCTCTCCACATCCCAGGTTTCCTGGTTGTCCTGGAGAATCTCAGCTCTCCACAGTGACCAGAGTTGGCAATAAGGCAAAAAAAACCACGAGGCACAGCATTAACAGCGGAGTCACAACACAACAAGAAGCTTTCCCTCTGTACTTTGAAGTTGTTTCATTTACTTGGCAGAGCTGCTCTCCTGACTTCCAATTTGAGCAGGAAGGTCAGCACAGAACAATGTTTTTGGAGAAGTCACGAGCTATAAATAAATCCCTTGATCCAGCAGATAAACAGCAGAGGGATCTGTGGAATTACATCCCAGCCCTTCCACTGCTCCTTCTTTTCTTGCTCCTTTTCCACCAGCTGAAGGAGCTGCCAGTCACTCCCCACCTTCCCAAACAGAAACTGGGAACGTGGCACATCTTGGGAGCTGGGAATGCTGGAAGTTCCGAGGCTGGCAGGGAGGAAAAGTGGATTTAAGATCTTCTTGCTCCCACCAGCTTTTTCCACATGCAGAAAGGAGCTGGAAGCAGCAGAGGGAAGCCCACAGATGTCGGAAGCTCATTCCCACATCTGGTGGCAGCTTCTGGTGCCTCAGGAGAGCGAGGAGTGATGTGGGAATTGGAAATTCAAGCAAAGTCATAAAATTAAACATCAGTCAGACGATTTCCCCCGTTCAAAGCCAGCTCCAACGCAGCAAATCTGCAACCTGAGGAAGCAGATGGTGCTGTGGATGGAGATCTCACCACGTGGGGAGGAGGAGAGACACTTCTGACAGCTGAAGGCTCCAGCCCAGGCAGCTATTTTGGGCCAAACCACGCCATTCCCATCACGCCCAACATATTGCCCAGGAGAAGCCATTATAATGATGCCTCAGGTTTGAGCTTTTCTATTTTTCACATTCTGTGCTGCTTCAGTGTGTGGGTCTGGGTTTCACATCATGGGATGGTGAGCTCTCCTCACAGAGCAGAGACAAAACAATTCCTGCTCCAGCTGGGCACCAAGGACAAATGATCCAAACCTCAGCCCAGGAGCACAAACAGCGTGGGCTGGAGAGAGAAAAACAAGCAGGGTGGGACTGATGGGCTGGAGCTGGAATGGGACAATGAACTCCAAGGTGCCAATGGAGCAGAACTGATCCCAGGGAGAGCCCCGGGAGCGCTCGTGCATTTTGGGACCATTTTGGGTCATTTGGGTGCAGCCCTGGCTGGGCTCTGGTGCTGCCCAGGGTGGATCCATGGAGGAGATCCTTGAATAAATCCCTGCTTTATTCTGGGATTCTGCCCAGCCTCTGCTCCAGCTCAGCCTGCACAAGGCATCAATAGCATTGCCACAAGCCCTTTCAGTAATCACTGCATAAATGATAATTCCTTACAAACCAGTTCAGTGACCTCCCAGATACCTGCAGAAACCGTGGGGTCAGCAATTTCCCCTGAGAGCTCAGAATCTGGCAAATAACTCCTAAAATAAGGCACCTTTTTCACCAAAATGAAGCCTCCTCGTTCTCTGTATAGGAAGGGAGTATAGGTGAGGCTTTTTCCTTTATGGAAGCGTTTTTGAAGGTTTAAATAATATCTAGACATTATTGAGAGGGGGAAAGGAAAAGATGAAGCTGCCACACTTTGAAAATACATCATCATCCATCACTTGAGATCAAGAGGAATACAGATTTTACAGGCCAAAAATCCAGGTTCTTATTTAGGGTGGGAAGAAAGAGAAACAGAATGACAGCAGGTGAAATACTACAGCCAAATTACTGATTAAAGCCTTTTGAATTTTGGCATCACTAAATAATATTTTTAAAAGCACTGTGTGGCTTCAAACATGCCCCAGCGATGGCTTGAAGGTTTCTTGAAGCTGTTTACAGTTGTCTTGCAACACACTGAGCTCTTGGGAAGATTCATGGAGCTGAGACAATCCGAGTACTTAACACTTTCCAAGACTGTGAACCTGCAAATTTCCTGTCAAAATCCATAGCAGCAAAAATGTCAGTAGCTTCCTTCAGCTTCACCTCAACAACTGACAGTAAAAACTACTGTAAATGCAGATGAACCCAATGGGAAGAAATGACCATGTCTGACTCAATTCAGAAGGCTGAATGATTTCTTTATTATAACTATGCTAAAATACATCAATATACTATATAAAAGGAGGATACTAAGACTACATACTACTTTCTCTGACTCTAACTCCAATTCAACTCATGACTTTCTCTTGAGAGTCCAGACACTCTCCAGTGGGTTGGATTGGCCACCAGGCTCAAACAATCCCCACCAGAATCCAACCAAGTAACAACACCCCAGGGAAACAATTCTCCAAACACATTCCACATGGGAAAAACAAGGAGCAGAAATAGAAATTGTTTTCTCTTTCATTTCTCTCTGTGCACCTCTATGAAAAATCCTGAGAGGGAGAGAAATGTGCTTGCCACATAAAACCAATCTTTTTTCTTTTTCTTTTTCTTTTTCTTTTTCTTTTTCTTTTTTTTTTTTTTTTTGACATGTTGTGCCATGTTACCAATTCAAACACACGATGTTAATGTCTAATGGGAAGTGTTCAGGGAATCTCTCACCTGACAGGCAGCACAACCAAGTCCCTGTGCATGAAGTGACAGGGAAATGATCCCTGCATTTCCTCCATCCCAGCGTGTCTGTTGAAACCTGACTTTTATGTTTGTTATTCATAGAAGTGCCATTATTTGAATTCTCACTTCACAAAATCTTCAGCTCTGGTCAAAAGCTGTTAAATTCACAATCTGAAGTCCGAGCCATTGATTTTGGGTGCTCCTGCTGAACAAGCCCCTCTTTACCTGCTTGTGAGAGTCTGAGAGTGTGCTTGGAGTGTGTGTGAGACTTGAGAGAGTTACCAAATTTGGGGGGGCTCAAGAACACCTGGGGATGCCCAGGCAGCACTTCAAACACTGTGGGGTGGGAGCTGTAAATGGGAATTATCCCTCTCCCTGCTGCATTCCCTGCTGATGAACCCCAACTTTGGGTAGGATTCAGTGGAGCACAAACATCTCTGAGCAGCTCGTCCCTGTCCCTGACACTGGATGGGTTTAAATCTTCTCTGAGTGTCCCAAACTGTTGACTCATAATTTTTTATTAAAATTCCTTTTGTATTTATTTCTGTGCTTTGGTAGTTTGTATTTTTGAAGAAGGCTATTTATGGCTGTGTGAGGGAGGTTGTGGCTACATCCATTCAGCTCATTAAAGTTTCTTCCTTTTCCCATCATTTCCAAAAAACATCTCCCATTCCAGCCCTAGAGGTGGGAATGCGTCATCTTTATTTATTCATTTATTACTTTTTGACAGCCCCAGTTGGAGCAGATTCCAATGCAAATGCCAGCACTTTAAAAATGGGGCAATTCTTAACAAATTCCTCACAAGTAAAATCCTTTCGCTGCCCTTATTTGAATATTTCTTCATCTCCATCACCAAAGCCTGGTGATAAAGAAGGGAGCCTTTGGAATTGAGTAATGGCAGAGTTTCCTGTGGAGATAGAGCAGGGGGAAAATCCATCCCAAATTCCCAGAGACAAAGGGAGCTCGGGCTGCCAGCTCTGTGCCACTCAGGGAGTCACCAAACCCATCCATCTGCCTTGCCTGAGGAAATGGAAATGAGCTGATTTATCTCAATCCTGCCTCAGGAGGCTTCACTTTTGGGGTTTTAGCAAGAATTGGGTCAAGGGAAGGCGTCAGGGCTGGAATGAACCTCAGGAATAGCCAAGGCACTGAGAGAAATCTGGATTTTACACTCTGCAGTCAGCTGAGGGCACAGCTAATTTTAACCTCAGAGAAGTCACCAAAAAAGGCACCTGTAACCTCAGCTCCCCTCTCACCCCAGCTTTGGGACAAACCTGGCCTAAGGATTTAATCCTGAATTTAAACCTGTCATGTTCTGCATCCAAAAGTGCCTCAGAGTGAAAATGCGAGGCATTCAAATGTATAAATCAATTTTGCAGCCTTTTGCTTAATGCAAATTAAACAGTCTGCACCACAGACACAAAACAGCTGCTAAACAGAGTAAAAATTAATGAAGAAGAAAATTAAGATTGCTTCGCTGCTGCTTTTTATCAATTTGTGCCCAGATCTGAGGAAGGTTTGTGAGAACGCTGCCAGTTTGCAGAGCAATTCCAGACTGCTGAGGTCATATTTCCATTTTCCTGGAATTCTCTGGAAAAGGGGAGAATTTGTGTGTGGGAATCCAGGGCTTCCCTCTGGCTGCCCTGGGACCCTGGCAGGGGTCAGGAACCCCCTGGACAGAGCCCCCAGAGACACTGGCTGTGATCTCTGCCCATGCAAAAGAGTTTTCAATCTTACAGGATCAATTACCAGCTCTGAGTGTTTGATATCAGTAATAATTAAGTGTGGCACATGTGCAAAAGTAAAATTTTAGGATTCTAGATAAGGGGTCCAAAGGGACAAGATGGAGGAAATTGGGTGTGCCTTGTCCTTTTCTCCTTCTTCATGCCCTCCATGTCTCACTGTGGTGTTGGCATTTTTCTGTTGGTCCAGGCTGGGGACACACTGTCCAACGTAGGTGACAGATATTGGCACGTTCTTGTAAATGCAGCCCAGGGAGTTTCTGGTATTGAATGTTTGTCACATCCCACTGAGGGCAGAGCCCCACACGCTGCCCTGCAGGACAGAGCTGGGCAGGGCAGCAGAACATGTGAGAGAGAAACAGAATAAACAACCTGGAAACCAGCACAGACCAATTCTGGCTTCTGCTTTGGCAGGGGGCTGACAGACAGAGACTTTTACAATCTCAGAATCATCAATACCCCAGATTTTGACATTTGTGAGGCATTAATTGCCCAGAAATACAGAAATACCCCACGAACACCGCCAGGGCTCTGCACCTGCAGTGCTGCTCCTGGCTAAACCAAAGATCACTGCAGGGAGCAGCTCTGGGTGTCAGGAGCATTTCCAGTTTTTTTCTCTGGCTGTTCTGCTGGTACCTTGGACATTTCCCAATTTTCAGGGAGTTCACACCTGGAAAATGACTGGGAAAATCTTTTTGGAATAATCTCTGTCTCCCAAAATATGTCATGCCCTGGAGAGGTGGAGTCCAAATCAATATTTTAGGTGTCGTGCTGCCACCAAGCAAAGAGTCCCAGCCACTTCAGTGGCCAAATTTTTGTGGCAATTCCAGAATTGGGATAATTTAAGGCTCTGGAAGTGGATAAACCTCAGAATTTTCTTCTGTTAAACTTTTCCATGAAATGAATATTGGCATTTTTCCTCGATGGACCACCAGGTAGTTTGATATTCCAAGTGAGTAAGAAGATGTAAAGGTTAATGAACAACATCCCATAGTTTACTTGGGAAACAAGATAGATTTTTGTTTTCTCAATATACTGTTAATTCCAGGTGTAATTTGCATCCTACACACTGAAAATTTTATATTTAAAATGAAAATTCTATATTTATAATCAAGAATTATGTTCTCTGAGTAAGGCAGGTGTGGGATTTCCACCCCAGGCACCTGCAGGTATTTAACCAGGATGTTTTCATATTTATAATTTCTATTTAATAATTCACTGCTAATTTATAGATAATAATTTCACTATCATATATATTATAATTTCACAATAGTGAAATATATATTTAATTGTGTGTATTGTATATATTTCATTGTACATGTTGTGTATATTTCATTGTATATATTATATGTATTTCATTGTGTATATATTTCATTAGAGATTTAATTATATATATTTATATATATTATATAATATATATTATATATATTTCATTATATATGTCATTGTATATATTTTATATATTTCATTGTCTATTTTATATATTTCATTGTATATATTGTATCTATTTCATTGTATATATTGTATATATTTCACTGTATATATTATATATATTTCATTGTATATATGATATATTTCATTGTAAATATTGCATTTATTTCATTGTATATATGCTATATAATAAATAAAATCATTTCACACACTGCACTGATAAAAGCCTTTTAATTCAGCCTGTGTTTTGGTGCACACCATTCCACAGCAGAACTCTGTGTTTAAATAAAAGATATTAAAACATCAGTCAGAAATTTCCCTGTGCCTTTCCTTCCTGCTGACACCGAGGTCACTCGATGGCACGAGGAAATCAAGAAAAATCAGATTTTACACACGGAGATGGCCCGGGATTGAGAATCCTGGGAAAGCAGAAAGGAGCAACTTGTGTGGAAAATTTTGCATTTCACATCTGCAAATGTTCCTCGTCAGGGGAGATGCAGAACAGAACTGGGATGGGATTCCTCAGGGGTACACTGAATTTCCCTGCAATTCCTACCAGATAAAACCCCGGCAATAACAGCAAAAAATGTCATTTCTACCAACAGAGATGAGAGCACTGTCAGGAGAGCCCAGCTCATTAAATTAATGCACAAAGCAGGTTCTGATATTACCGAGTTATTCCTCCGAGAGCTGGGCCTGTGTCACCCTGAATTTCCTAAAATCAAATTTTTGCACCTTTCTGGTGAGAAAAAGCACAAGATTTCTTTTACTGCATTGCAGCCCTGACATGAAAAATTCTGCTTTTATCGTTGTTATTATTGCTGCTGATTTTTCTGTTCTGATTTTTCTAGCTCAGCGGAGGAAAAGGGAGGTGAATCCACAGGTTTTGGGGAATATTTTGCTTTCATATTTTCCGGGACTAATCTACAAAAAATCACATTATTGTGCACATCTGATTTATGCCAATAAAAGTATTTGAACCTGAAAATCTGGAGAAAACCTTTTAATTGGGCAGCAGAAACAGCAGCAGAAACATCCCCCAGATTTTAGCATCCCAGAAAATATTATGGAAAAGATATCCCACAGATTTTGGGAGTATTTTTACGAGGAAATTTCCATCAAATTAAATGATTCTTGTAATGATTTTTGGTGAGCCCTCAGTGTTGTGTCCTCACTGCTCGACCCCAGGGTGAAATAACGGTAAATTCAGTTTGCAACTACAGGAAATTAAACAGTTTTTCAGTGTTCTTATATTTATTTAAGTTATGCTCGTAAATACATTCACAAAATTAGGTTTCTTCCACTTAAAATGAATTTTATTTACTATCAGCAAGAAATGACAATGATTATAATATTGGTATTATTCAGGCTAGGAAATAGTGAGAATTTCTACATTATCCCACTCTCTATTGAGTGACATTGCCTAGAAAAGCTGAATACTGCTTTGGGCAAATTGGGAAAATAATTCCAAAGTTTATTCCATTTATAACCCACAACTCCTGTGTATTGGAGCGCTGAACAGAGAGTGAATTCACGTTTGCAGTATCAGATTATTATATATAAATATAATAAATATAAAGATAAATATATATATAAATACATATTTCTATGTAAATATATACATATATAAATATATACATATATAAATATATATAAATATATAAATATATGAATATATATATATATATATATATATATATATATATATATATATATATAAATATAATAGATACAAATATCTAAACCCATAAAATACAAAAACAATTGATGGTTTCAGGTCCGGGCGAGCAGGAGGAGGAGCTGTTGAGCAAGGAATGTTTTTTCCCAATTTTCCAAGCGGAAAATTCTCCACTTCCCTGAAATTGGGATTTTTGGCTCAAGAATGACTGAATTTTTATCGCCTTTTTTCTTTGTGTTTGGACTGGGATGTTTATTATTGTTTATCGATATTACAGGTTTATAGGTTGTGAGTTCTGTGATATTTTATTATTAAGTTGGGTCTTATAAGGTTAAAAGGTCAAAAGGTTAAAAATAATTATATGTGTATCAAAATCACTTTGACTACATACTTTTAATTACAATTTGATTAAATCATTTATTATTTTTAATTAAACATTATTTTTATTAAAATCACTTTGAATACATAATTTTAACTACAATTTTATTAAATAATTTATTATTTTTTAATTTAAAAAATTATTTTTATTGAAATCACTTTGAATACATAATTTTAATTACATAGTGATTAAATAACTGAATTTTTTAATTAAAAAAAATATTTTGGTTAAAATCACTTTCAATAAATAATTTTAATTGTATTTTGATTAAATAATGGATTATCTTTTAATTTAATTTTTTTTATTAAAATAACTTTCAATAAATAATTTTAATTACACTTTAATTAAATAATTGATTTTTTAAATTTAAAATTATTTTTATTAAGATCACTTTCAATAAATAATTTAATTGTATTTTGATTAAATAATGGATTATCTTTTAATTTAAAAAATATTTTTATTAAAATCACTTTGAAGAAATAATTTTAATTACACTTTAATTAAATAATTGATTTTTTAAATTTAAAATTATTTTTATTAAAATCAGTTTCAATAAATAATTTTAATTACACTTTAATTAAATAATTTATTTTTTAAATTAAAAATCATTTCGATTAAAATCACTTTAAATAAATAATTTTAATTACACTTTGATAAATAATTGATTTTTTTAATTAAAAATTATTTTTATTAAAATCACCTTAAATAAATAATTTTAATTACACTTTGCTTAAATAATTTTGATTATTTTTTAATTTTTAAAAAAAATTTTTATTTTTATTAAAATCACCGCGATCAAATAATTTTCCCCTTTTCCCGGCTCAGCTCCCGGCCTACATCTCCCAGCATGCCCCACCCCGCAGCCGCGCCGGCGCGCTGCCGCGGGGGCTGCCGGGATTTGTAGTTCGGCGGCGCGGCGGGGGCGGTGGCCGGGACGCTCCGCCCGGGTGGAAGGAAGGCGGCGCGGGGGCCACGGGGCGCAGGTACCGCGGGCGGCCCTGGCAGCCGCATCCCGGCCCGAGCCGCGGCGAGCAGCGGCGCTCCGGCGGCATCCGGCGGCGGAGGGCTCGGCGCATCCACCGGCGCGGGCCGGGGGCCGCGGCCGGCGCAGCGGAGCGGAGCGCGGGGCGGAGCGCGGGGCTCGGCGCTGCCCGGCCGGCCGAGCATGCACTGAGCGAGCGGCGCCGGCTCGGAGCCGCCCCGCTGCATGGTGTGCGGAGGCACGGTCGCGATAATAAATGATAGAGGATACAATGACTTTGCTGTCTCTGCTGGGTCGGATCATGCGTTACTTCTTGCTCAGACCGGAGACCCTGTTCTTGCTGTGCATCAGCCTGGCACTGTGGAGTTATTTCTTCCACACGGATGAGGTGAAAACCATTGTTAAGTCCAGCAGGGATGCGGTGAAGATGGTGAAGGGCAAGGTGGCCGAGATCATGCAGAATGACAGGCTCGGGGGTTTAGACGTGCTGGACGCTGAGTTCTCCAAGACCTGGGAGTTCAAGAGCCACAACGTGGCTGTCTACTCCATCCAAGGCCGCAGGGATCACATGGAGGACAGGTTCGAAGTAATCACCGACCTGGTGAACAAGACTCACCCCTCCATCTTCGGGATATTTGATGGGCACGGAGGAGAGGCAAGTGCTCAGCTGGAAAAAAAAAGCGATAATGCAACACCACCAAAAAAATAAAAGGGGGGTGCGGGAGGGAGGACGGTCCAAGGCAAGGCGCGGATGTGTTCTCACCCACCAGGTTTGTACATTGTGGGGAGGGGGGTTTCCTTGCTTTTTTGGAGGGGGGCGGATGTCTCTGGAAAAGGGCCGTGTAATCCTCCCTTGCCTTCATCCCTCCTCACCCCTTCCTCGCTCAGCACGGCACAAACGCGCCCCCAGCCCCTCTGCCCTTTGCGGTGCTCGAGGTTTAATTGAAGGCAAGGCTGCCGGAGGTGGCTCTGACGTGCGTGGAATATCGATGGATGGGCACAAACTCCCCGGAGTCATCTTTTGTTCCAGCCGAGCGTGCTGTGGTGTGATTTTGGCAGCGGGCAGAGCCGGGCTCGGCGGCAGTGCTGCTGAAGGACCCTAAAAAGAGAGAGTGTGTGTGTGTTTAAAATGTGCTTTGGGTGATTCCCCGCCCAGGGAGCGAGCCGAGCAGGAGCGCGGTGTTGGGGCACGGTGTGGTGGAGTTGGTGGCATCGCCAGCCCCGGTGGGAAGGCAGCAAAGCTGGCATTTGGTGTGGCACAGGGAGCAGGCTGGGATGCTCCAACGGAGCCTGGCGGGTGCCAGATGTTGGAACTGCAGCTTCCTCTGCCTTTAGGATGTGGTGCTGCCACGCAGCTTTTGGTGTGGCACAAGGCACTGGGCGTTTCGTAACTGTGGGCAAGGAAAGGACGAGGAGTTTGTCCTTGCGTGGCAAAGCGGCTCCAGCTCGGGTGATGGGCAGAAATGTTGGGAATTGTGAGAGAGAATGTTCCTCCAGCTGTTCCCCCCGATCCAAGAGTCCAAATCCTTCCTGGAAAAGCTCTGGCAGCGCCCAGACACTGACAGGGTGGCACAGGGGTGGCAGCTGCTGCCCTGCTGAACCTGGAAGGGCTCCTGGAAAATCCAGGCTTGGCATCGGGAGCCGCTGCCAGGCTTGGGAAGGGACTCTGCTCTCCTCGCAGTGTCGGCTGGTTTACCCCCTTTAAATTAACACAGACTCTCTGGATATTGAGGTTTGTCAGCTTCATAAAAAATGCTGAGCCCTCTTTTGGGTTTTTTTTTTGGGTTTTTTGTCTGATTTCAGGTGGGGCACAGCTGTGCCAGCTCCTCCTGGCATTCTCAGGTCAGCTCGCTGTCCCTGGGCATTGGAGGAGCACAGGTGGAAATGTCCATGTGTCCCTAAGTTTTGGGGTTTTTTTTGTCTGATTTCAGGTGGGGCACAGCTGTGCCAACTCCTCCTGGCATTCTCAGGTCAGTTCGCTGGGCATTGGAGGAGCACAGGTGGAAATGTCCATGTGTCCCTAAGTTTTGGGGTTTTTTTTTGTCTGATTTCAGGTGGGGCACGGGTGGAAACGTCCATGGGACACGGGTGGAAATGCCCATGTTTCCCAAAGTTTTGGGGTTTTTTTTTGTCTGATTTCAGGTGGGGCACAGGTGTGCCAACTCCTCCTGGCATTCTTGGGCCAGCTCACTGTCCCTGGATATTGGAGGGACACGGGTGAAAATGCCCATGTGTCCCTAAGTTTTGGGTTTCTTTTGTCTGATTTCAGGTGGGGCACAGGTGGAAATGCCCATGTCTCCTGAAATTTTTGGGTTTTTTTTTTTGTCTGATTTCAGGTGGGGCACAGCTGTGCCAACTCCTCCTGGCATTCTTGGGCCAGCTCACTGTCCCTGGGCATTGGAGGAACACGGGTGGAAATGTCCATGGGACACAGGTGGAAATGTCCATGTGTCCCAAAGTTTTGGGGGTTTTTTGTCTGATTTCAGGTGGGGCACGGGTAGAAATATCCATGGGACACAGGTGGAAATATCCATGTGTCCCAAAGTTTGGAATTATTTTTTTTGGTCTGTTTTCAGGTGGGGCCCGGGCGGAAATGTCCATGGGACACGGGTGGAAATGCCCATGTGTCCCAAAGTGTTCCCAGCTTTTCCTGGAGGATCAGGAGCCCCGAGTGGTTCACTGGGGCCATCTGGCTCTTTTGTGCTGTGCCTTTGTGTAATCTGAATTTCCCTGTGGGAACCGAGCGGCCCCAAACAATCGGGGAAGTGTCCGAGTGGTGTTTTTAAACAGAGGGACTGCGAGCTTGTGGGATCCAGGGTGAAAGGGGGATCTGATTTCTTTCATTAATTTTGTAGCTTGCCCTGCACAAAATGCCAAGCTGAAGGGTATTAAATAACCCCCAAGGAACACAGGGAATGTTGGCATTTTGTTAATGTGCCTGCTTTGTTGGGCATCTCGAAATTCATGCGTTAATGTTGGGTGCGTGGAAAACTCATTTGGCCTTTTGTGTTCTGCTTCCTCAGAACTGGCTCTGATGGATTCAGTGGCAAAGTACAGGGAGGTTTTTAATTTTGAAAGGTTCAGCAGAACTCTCCACGAATCTTTCTAAATTTAGTGGTTTATAAATGCATCCGTCTCGCATCTGTTATTCATAATGGAATCCTAAGTGTTCTTCATGGCCTTTACTCCTACAAAAATAAATCCGAGGACCTAATTAGTTTCAAGTTTTAGATTTTTGGTAAAACTGTTCAGAAGAACATGAGCTGTGTGCTGTGCATACAGTAAAAAAAAAAAAAGAAATAATGAGGAACAGGTTTCTTCTAAGCAGGTTTTGTAATTCTGAGTGGAAAACAGGAAGAAATAAAAATTTATGCTCTATTTAATCCCGAGTACATAATACTGCATTTTAAGTCTCTATTTGAAAGGGGGGGGGGTTTGTAGGTCTTAATTTATTTTAATTTTTTACAAACATCAAATGCTCTGTGAAACACTTCATCTAAGCACGCAGCAAAGCCTTTGTGAAGGTTAAATTTTCCATATGGGCTCCCATTATGTATATTTAAAGAATAAAGAACAGCTGATCCCTGGGGTTACATGTGAAACAAACTATTCTATATGGGGAGAATTTTTTTTTTTTTTCCAAACAGCCAATACCAGAAATGAGATGCCCAATTAATTATTTCCAGCTATATGCAAGGGAGCCTGTCTCCATTAATTACTTCCTGCCATATCCCATTGAAGTGGAAGGATGGAGGAGTGTGATTCAAGCAGCTTCAATTACTGTGCCCTGCTAATTTATGAAGATTTCTCAGCTTTCATATCACCAGCATTTGCATAAATTCTACTTTTATGTCATTTCCTCTTCCAGTTTTAGCCTGGATAGGTTGGCAGACATTGCTTGGGATTTTGTGTGTGGCTTGAGAAAGGAGTAAGCAAAAATAATTATTAATGCTCTGGTTTGCTGCAGTAACTTCTGAAAGGCAAGAATATTTCAGAGAGAAAATTGGATGTGGGGTGTGTCGTGCAAGCTTTCATTAAAAGTTAGTTTCTTGGAGCTGTGATGGTGATGATGATAATGATGATGCAGAGCAAGCAAAGGTCAAAGAAGTAGATTTAGAAAGAATAAAGAAAAGTTGCTGCCTCTTGTCTCACTGAATGACTTTGGCCAAAGGATCAGCCTTCAGGTGACTGAACTTACAAAAAAAAAAAATTCTGTTCTCTCATCAGCTTCTTTTAAAGGTTTAAAAATGGCTTGAGTGCTTTTTTTTCTTGCCCTATTCCCTTTATTGAGGAATTTTGGGGCTGTCCAGGCTGGAAGATGGAGCAGTGTCAAACTCCACAAATGACCAAATAACAAATGATGAGCTGGGAAGCTGAGCAGAGGAAAGCCTGGCTGCTTAATTAGAATGATTTCCCTATTTTAACTACCATTTACTCTCAAATATTTAAGGTTTAAGCACGCAGTTTAATGAGATCTCAGCATTAGACAAGGGCAAAATAGCTCAGCTCCCATCTGCAGTTTTATAGTTATGGCTTTGCTGTAAATCATCGGGTTTTTCCTAACCCTGTGGGGTGAAGATTTTAAAAATAATTATGGTAATAGATAGTACCTTCCCCTGCCTGGGCTTGTTTGCAGTTGTAAACGGATGTGGCACATTACAGCTCAGTAACTGTCTCATAAAAAATGTCTTTTTTTATTTCCCTCCACCTCCTGCACGGGGACATGGCAAGGCTTGTCCCTCATGATGTGTAGCTGTGGGTAAGAGCTTTTCCTGCCTGGAATAATTGGGTTCTGGAGCTGCTGAGCCAGTGTTTCAGGATGGAAAATACACCTTTTTTAGTTTTATTTTTTTATTCCCAGCGCAGGGAAAGGCTGGGGGAGGTGGAATGGGGAAGGAGAGAGCGGAGTGGAAGTGGCTCCATGGGCTCAGGACCTTGAAATCAGCAGCACCAAGTGCTGGTTACTGATTAACTTAGAAAGACATCCAAAAAAAAAAAAAAAAAAGAAAAGAAATAAAAGCGGGAAAGGTCAGAAGATAACGTGGAGAGTCCTGAGGAGCCTCTGGAAATGGGAATGTTGAGGTGAGGCCTGGAGGAGAGGGCACTGTGCCAGCTGGGTTTGGATAAACCTGCTGTGCATTCCAGTCCAGCTCGCTCAGCCTAACAGCAGAAGGTGTTTGTGCTGTGCTGAAAGAAGAGAAAGCTGCCAATTTTACAATTTCAGTTCATTTTTTTTGTGTTATTTTAATCTGCTCATTCTCATTCCGGCCCCATCCCTGTGATGCTGCGCTACTTAAACAATCTCAGCAATGAAAATTTATCTGTCAGGCTTTTGAGTCGAGGCCATTCAGGATTGATGGCTTGGGGTTTTTATAAAAGGTAGGAATAAATCAAACAAGAGCTTTGGAGTTTCTCTGGGTGTTACAGCCCAGTTGTAAGGTGAAGTCTTTGAGGGGTTACAGTTTTTAAACAGAAACTGCCAGCATGGTTTTCCTTTTATAGCCATTTCCTTTGGTTTCTAATCTAGAATTCTCTGCAATGTGCCCAAATATTTGAATAAATATTTACGTAGGTGAGGTCACGTTGATAGGCAAGTCCCAAATCTGCTTATGAATTCCCCTGCAGTGGCCTAAAATACAAGTCAAAAATGATCTACAGGAACATTGCTGTCGTTTTGTTTAGTTTATCTAAGTTTCACTGTTGCATGTCATGCTCCAGGATTATGATTTTCGCCCTACAGCACCATGCTGATTCGATTTAGGGTTAAACTCTACGCTCATTTGCTGTACAAAAATTGATTAAAATGCTGTAAAAAGCTGTAATTGGAAGGAGAAACTTTAATTGCTGCCATTCAGGGCTGTATCGTTGGGTGTAGGATTGAGCCTTTTTTCACTTTTGATAAAAATCAAGAAGTCAATTAATTTTTAATATGTTTTGCCAGCTTGTTTTAATCGGTCTTTCCCTGTCTGGGCTCTCGGCTGCCGACAGATTGCCACTGGTTTAATGAAATCAATTTTGATTATAAGATGCTTTCAGATTATGAAAGTCATTGAAGTTTTCCCCCTGAACTTGAGGAACTCCACGGGACGTGTTCCTGTTGGGAATTGCTGTGGATGGGGAGGAAACAATCTTGGAGCAGTGGGATTTTAATCATTTCTGTTCCATAGCTCAGGAGTTTGGTTATTTTTGTGTTTAATAGTGTGGGAGAAAAAAAAAAAAATTCATGTCCTCTGCCATGTGGGTTAATTAAACCAGCAGATTGCTCTGCCTCCAATGTCGTGTTTCCAGCAGCTCTTTTGGAGCAGAGTAGGATTTCTCCTCCCTCCCTTTTTGCTAGAAACCCAAATATTTACGGTGTAAATTGTGCCTTAAAACTGAGATTTGGCTTCTGGCAGTTTCACTTTTGAAACAATTCTCCTGGCACGGGGTTGCTGTGTTTTGCTGCTGGCTGGTTTTTGCTGGTGGCTGCAGTTCCCTGCAGCAGTTTTGGCACTGTGGGGATGTCCCATGCTCATGGCAGGATTCCCATCCGCTGGATTTAACATTTCTCAATTTTTTCTTCATCTTCTCAGGACTTTTCAGCCCTGCCCCTTTTCATCTGGGGGTTTTGTGTGTTCCTCAGCCTGCTCTGAAGTGAAATTCCACTTTTCCCCAGCCCCAGGAGCCTTTGGACACGTTGGGCTGCTCAGAAATGAGTGGGATCGTGCTGTGAGATCAGCCAGGTTTTGGGATCCATCCCTGGAAGTGTCCAAAGCCAGCTTGGACAGGGTTTGGAGCATCCCATGGGATGAGAGAGGCTTTAGGGTCCCTTCCACCCCAAACCATTGTAGGAAAGGCAATCCAGAGGTACCTGGCACTAATTGTTCTTCAGTCTCGACGTTCAGAGGTTCAGGTTTGCTCTTCCCTCTTCCTGAGAAATCTGGGAAAAGGAACAAAATGCTCGTGTGCTCCTCCTGCTTTGAATCTCCCCAAATCCAATTCAAGGGCAGCAGCTGCTCTAATTATGCACGAAGTCACACGCCTCTTGCTCCAGTTTTTCACTGCAATATTTTCCGGTAAATTCTCGAGGTTTAAGTGAAGTCACCACCCTTTGGGCCCTACAGCACCTCCTGCTCTGTGCCCCACAGACTCCTCAGCCCCGTTCCTCATCCCTGCTGGTCCTGTGGCCACACTTCTGTCCCCCATCCCTCAGGGAATGCTGTGTGCCAAGGAGCTGTGCCCATTCCAGCCCTCCTGGGATGGACTGTGTGCTTTAAAAGAGTTTGGGGCTCCAGGTTCCCTGTGGCTGCTCCTCCTGTGTCGGAACTCCAAATGTCCCTCAGACATTTTTAGAGGTTCCAGACCTTGGTCAGAAGCATTCTAGACCCTGGCAGGCAGCTGCAAACAGCTGGGATTTTGGGTTTGAGCCATGGAATGAGTTACCAACTTTGGAGGTGGAACAAGCAGTCACAAAGGATAGATAGGATAGTAAAAGTAGTTACAAAACAGAGGGGAAATTTTTTAGTATTGTACAGGGGGGTTTTAGCACCTGTCCAGGGGGGTTTTACTTTGTACATGGGGCTCAGAAGTTCTAAGATGGAGGAAAGTGGGCTGATCCTGTTCTTCCTCCTTCTTCTTCCTCACCTCCATGTTCTTGGTGATGTTGGCACTCACAGATTGGTTTAGAGTAGAAAAGCACCAATTAATATAGGTAATAGGCATTGGAAAAAACTGTAACCATGGAACACGTAATGTCCCATATAAAAGATAGAAAAGCACCATTTAATATAGGTAATAGGCATTGGGGAAAAACTATAAACATGTAACACGTAATGTACCATATAAAAGATAGAAAAGCACCATTTAATATAGGTAATAGGCATTGGGGAAAACTGTAACCATGTAACACGTAATGTCCCATATAAAAGATAGAAAATCACCATTTAATATAGGTAATAGGCATTGGGGAAAACTGTGAACATGTAACACGTAATGTTCCATATAAAAGACAGCAGCAGCCCTGGGTGGGAGAGAAGAAGAAGAAGGAGAAGAAGAAGAAGAGGAAGAGGAGAAGGAGTCAGAGAGGATGTCAGGGTGTGTGTGTGCCTCTGCCTGAGCTGTGAGCAAACCACAGCAGCTCCAGGAGAAAATCTTTTAGATAACTTGCAATAAACTGCCTTGAGACCCAACAACAAGAGGCTGCAGAGTTTTCTTTGGAAGCTCGGGTTGGAGGAGAGACTTTTCCACCACCCCAGACCAAGCCCGGGGTTCTCACACTCCTCCTGCTCAGCTTCACCAGCTCCCAGCCCAGCTGGCCAGACCAGTTCCTCTGGCTCCATCCCAGCCCAGGAGTTCTCCCATGTAGGAGAAGGTCATCAGCATTTAATGACCTTTTTTCTTTATGACCCTGTAGAGTTTCACTTCACTCAGAAGCTCATGAAACAGCAAAGGCTACAATGAGGCAATCCCAAAGGGAAGTTTTCATCCTGACAAAAATGTCCATGCTGGATCTCCAGGCTGTTTTCATTTGTGTGTAAAATCAGGAGTTGTAACAAGTTGCAGATTTTTTTTTCCTCTTTTGGGCTGTTTTATGTGCTTTTACTCCTGTTTTGTAGCTGGTGTTAAACACTGCTGGTTCTATTCAAGCAGTTTAAAGCTCGTGCCAAAAGTAGGTTTCATTTGAAAGCAGAATAGCTTTGAAAAAATGCAAATTTCATTACAGTTTGTGAGAGAAAAATGGTTTGCAGGCGCAAGAATACTGACAAATACTCAGGGTAAGTAAGACTGGTGAGATTGGTAAATTTTAGTTGAAATAACTGCTCATTTATGCCATGAAATTGATGTTTATATGGAAAACACAGCTTGGACCAGATCAGGCCTAATCCAGGAAGGATCAAGGGAAATATTTTGGTCTCGCTAAAAACCAAAAAGAGCAGAAAGTCGCCGTTAAGAGCAGGCTCTCAGGTCTGGAGTGGTTTGCCAACAAATAACGTGATGGAGAAGAAATTCACCTGTGTTTGTACTCCTGTGGAAAAGCCATCCCAAAAAAGCAGCTGGGGGTGGATGCAGGGAGCTGGGATTTTGGGATGAAGGGTGAGAGCAGAGTGGACAGAGGGAAAGAGGGGTGAGAAAAGGGGACCAGGGCAGGAGGAAGGAGGGAAGAGCAGGGTGGGAAAAGGAGGGATGGATGAGCAGAGTGGGAAAAGGGAGGGAGGGAGGGGAAGAAGGGATGTGCAAAGTGGACAAAGGGAAGGAGGGGTGAGCAGAGTGGAAAAAGGGAAAGAGGGATGAGCAGAATAGAAAAAGGAAAGGAGGTGAGAAAAGGGGAAAAAGGGAAAGAAGGATGAGCGAAGAGATCAAGAGGAAGGAGGGGTGAGCAAAGTGGAAAAAGGGAAAGAGGAATGAGCAGAGTGGACAAAGGGAGAGAGGGGTGAGGAAAGGGGACAAGGGCAGGGAGGAAGGAGGGATTTACAGGGTGGACAAGGGAAGGAGGGGTGAGCAGAGTGGAAAAAGGGAGGGATGGATGA
Organism: Lonchura striata; assembly: GCF_050655825.1. NCBI lineage: Eukaryota > Metazoa > Chordata > Aves > Passeriformes > Estrildidae > Lonchura > Lonchura striata. The sequence continues at coordinate 29,797,321 of NC_140711.1, forward strand.
GCAGAGTGGAAAAAGAGGGATGGATAGATGGATGAGCAAAGGGTCAGGAGGAAGGAGGGATGAGCAGAGTGGAAAAAGGGAGGGATGGATGAGCAGAGTGGAAAAAGAGAGGGATGGATAGATGGATGAGCAAAGGGTCAGGAGGAAGGAGGGATGAGCAGAGTGGACAAAGGGAGGGATGGATGGATGAGCAAAGGGTCAGGAGGAAGGAGGGATGAGCAAAGGGGCCAAGGGCAGGGAGGAAGGAGTGTCATTCTTTGGTCAGGCTTGTCACCAAGCCCCGAGAGCAGCGTGGCAGCACAAAGGAGTGTCCTGCTGCTCCTACAAAGTGCCTGTGCTGCTGGAACATCGCCTCTCTCATCATCTGTGACCTTGGCTGCTCCCCAGCTGTGGGAGCAGCTGCCATCTCCAGCCACACAATCCCAGGACGTGTTCTCACTGCTGAGCCACATCACAGTTAGCCACAGCTCCTCGTGTGGGCAAACTCAAAGCTCCCCTGGAGAAATGAGCGCTTATTTGCATTTACTTTCAGGACCAAAATGTTATCCCTTGCAAATTTGCTCATTGTCAGAAGTGTTGATAAAGCCTTTTTTATTTTTTTTTTCCTCCGAATCCCCTTCAGGGGTAAACATTTGATTTTATTAAGTTCTGTTATAATAGCTGAAGCTGTCATACAGCACTGCTTTCAATCAATATGCTTTTTAATGTAATAAATCTCTTTACTTTTCCATTCTCTTCCCGATAGAAAACTCCTGGAGGGTGTGAAGCATTTCTTCAGAGGGAAAGTGCGTGGCCCATAATACAGCTCTGTGCTGTGCCACTTCTTTAAACTTCATTTTAAATGGGAATGTGATTTATTTCCGGGTAATCTGTGCATGCACTGCATTTTCCCTGGAATGTGTGCTCCCTCCAGACAAACACTGAGGTATAGAAATTTCTGATTGTGGTTGGCATGAAATAAAATCTCTGTCCAAGGCTCTGTGCTTCAGGAATGAAGTGTGGGAGTAGGAGAAAGGGGAGAGGGAACATGCTTGTCTCTTTAGTGTTCTTGATGTTTATACCCCGGAGCTTTCATCTGCTTTGCAGTGTGAATGGCTTTTTTCTGATTTTTATCCCTTTTTTTTATTACTCAAGTGGTTTTGGAGATGTCTAGGACATTATGTAGGATGTAGAAGTGCTTTTTGTGTTGTTTTTCTTTTTTTAATGTGGCATATATGTGATGTGGTTCCCGTGGTTTTATTGCTGTTGGGAAGCAGGGAAGCTGGGCAACAGGCTGGATAATCCCACCAAGCAAAACTAGTTTTCATTGGATATTTATTCCTAATTTCTGAAGCTTGGCTGTTTATTGTTGTGGGAGAAAAGGGGAACCACAGCTGAAGTTTGGCCCTTTATTGGTGTGGAAGGAAAAGGAAATCCTGGGTGAAGTTTGGTGAACAAAGAGAAATCACATCTGAAGTTTGGCTCTTGGTAGGTGTGGAAGAAAAGGGGGAAAAAACCAGGAGATGTTGGAAAATCCAGTCTCCAGCTCCCAAAAAGCAGAGAAGCAGCAGCCCTGGGAAGGAGACAATCCCATTTCCCCAAAGTGGAGTTAACTCAGGGATGTGCACTTTGGTGGAGATGCCAAACTGGTGGAATCCATCCAGTGCCTGAGGGGCTGGGTTTGTGTGTGAGGTGATTCCTGGGTCAGGATGATCCTGGTTTTATTTGGTGCTGGATTTATTGTAGGTGATTCATATATCAATATGATCCTGGTTTTATTTGGTACTGGATTTATTTTAGGTGATTCCCATGTCAGGATGATTCTGTTTTTATTTGGTACTGGATTTATTTTAGGTGATTTCTGTATCAAGATGATCCTGGTTTTATTTGGTACTGGGTTGGAATGATCCTGGGTTTTTTTGGTGCTGGATTTGTTGTAGGTGATTCCTGGGTCAAGATGATCCTGGTTCTATATTTGGTGCTGGATTTGTTTTAGGTGGTTCTTGTATCAATATGATCCTGGTTTTATTTGGTGCTGGATTTATTTTAGGTGATGCCTGGGTCAGGATGAATCTGATTTTATTTGGTGCTGGATTTATTTTAGGTGATTCCTGGGTCAGGATGATTCTGATTTTATTTGGTACTGGATTTATTTTAGGTGATTCCTGGGTCAGGATGATCCTGGTTTTATCTGATACTGGATTTATTTTAGGTGATTCCTGGGTCAGGCCCCATATTTTGGGAGAGCTCCTTTGTGGCTCCCAAAAAAACCCTTCCAGTGTTGTAACTCGGGTGTTTTGGGCACTAAACTTTGCCCTGCTGGCACAAATTCCAGCTGCTGTTGCTCAGGGAAGAGGGAACATGGAGCTGCCTGCTCCATGGTGCCAGTGCTGGTTGGCATCACCAGCAGAGGAGAGACCCCGGAAATATTTCAGATTTCAGATTTCATGTTTCATACATCACATTTCATATTTCATATTTCATATTTTGTATTTAGTATCTCATATTTCACATATCATATTTCATATCTCATATTTCATGTTTCATATTTCTATTTCATATTTTTATTTCATGTTTCACATTTCATATTTCATATCTCATATCTCATATCTCATATATCATATTTAATATATATTATTTAATATTATTTCATATTTCACATTTCACATTTCATATTTCACATTAATGCCAGGTGCTGCTTCGTTTACAGGGAATTTGGGGTACCACACCCTTGTTCTCCTAAATGTTTGATGCTGCCATATCAAAGCCACGCCTGAAATTTGACTTTTTTCGAAGCTTGGGACTGCAGCCCCTGGAGTGGTTTGGGAAGTGAAGCAACGATGGAATTCTCAGAGGATGAACGTTGCATGAAGGATTTGGAATCCTTGGCAATTAGGAAATTGTTGCTGAGGTTAATGGGGATATTATTTTTAACTTTGAGGGCAGGAGTAATCTCCTGCCTCCGGGATAAAATTATTTCAATCAGTGCTTTAAATAAGCACTCTCTGACATGGTTTAAATTAACAAACATTTAAATCATCAACCTGAATTCTTTTTTAGCTGTTATGTATCCTGATATGTTCACGTTATTTTTATTTTGCATTGAGGCAGAATGGTATTTACTACCAGTGTTTAGTTGTGTGAGGTTGGGTTTCCCTGTTTTTTTTTTCTTTTTTTGTGGATGTCATTACTGTAAGTAAAAGCAGAATGAAAAGCTGAATAAGAAGCCAAATAATGTGATGAGATCAGGAACCTTCTCCTCAGACTCCATTTATAACTGGAATTATAGACAGACAAGAATTGGAGATAATTCTGCTCAAGGTAACCACATCTTCAAAGAGAATTACGGCAAAATAATCAATTATTTTTAAAAAAAACCACACTTTTTTCTCCCTGCTTTTAGGAGAAACTCCTGGTAGGAGCTGGTTACCACTTCAATAAATCCATTTTTCTTCAACCTTCAGAGGCACATACATGCTGTTTACATCTATCATTCTAATTCATTACCATATTAGGGTGATAGAGTACATTCTCAGGCTTTGAAAAATAAATTTTGTTCACAGTTTTATTTGTAAACAATTTAAAAAAAAAAAAAAAAAAAAGGCAACTTATGTGCCTTTTTGTGTTGTACCACAGCTCCGGGCAGTAGCTGGGGTCAGGCTGCAGCGCTGCAGGTGATGAGTAGAAAAATATTCCGAGTAAATTAAAATTTAAGGAATCTCTTGGGATGGATTGGAGCACTCCAGGCTTTTAAGCTGCCTGAGTTTTTTGTTCTGAAGTGTCCATGCAAACTTTCCATCGAGAGCTGAGCCCAGCCAGCCTCAGATGCTGTGGCAGAAGAGCCAAAGAAAGTTTCCAGCTGCAGGCTGGGGAGAGTTGTCTCAAGTGCAGCTTTTAAAATTTAAAAAAAAATTTTAAATCTAAAAGCTTTTCTGGCACGCTGCAGTCCATCTTATTAAGGAGAAACCTGACAGAGAGGGAAGATGGTGTGGGTGAATAATAGGAGAGGCTGTAACCTCAAACCTGCTACAGAAAAGAGATATTTTTACTGGAATGGTTTGTTGCTGAGTTTCCCAGCACCTCCAATCGACAGGAAAGCTAAATACAATTCCAGTGGCAAGCAGCGCTCAATCCAGACTTTTTTTTTTTTAATACACAAATTGAATACTTTGCATTTTTGCTGTCTCAGTGGCTTTGATTGACCTCCCTGGGCCTCTGATTCAAAGTCTCTCAAAAGTGGGTCACAAAACCATGTTATACCTGTGTGAACAGGTGTTTCCTGCTCATTTTCCAGGCTCCGATTTCTGTCTCTTGGCTGCTCTCATACAAGTCAGGACCACGACTGAAAATAGAAATTTGTAGCCCCTCTCTTGTTTTCTCCCACTGCTCCTTTTTTCTTTTCTTTTTAATTTTTTTTTTTAAATTTTTTTTTTTTTGTGAGATTCCCCCTGCTTGCCTTCTGTTATTTAATGTGACACCAGCACCTTCCTGCTGGACTTTGCAGGTCTCAGGCTCTTTGTTTAATGGGATTATTAAGAAATTAATGGCACCTGAGACAGGGCAGCACCAATTCTCATTCCAGATCCTGGATCCGGGTGATTTTTTCCAACCAAAATGAGAAACCTGGGTCAAACCCTGAGCTGTTGGTCATGTTTTTGGTTTGAGACAGTGGTTTTAATTCCAAAAGTGATCTAAACAGCAGGAGGAAGTGGGGCTTTCTTATCCCTGCCTTCCTCTTTTTTTTCCAGAATTTATGGCATTATGAGACAGCACAAAACTGACTTCTTCATTTATCAAAAAAATAAATAAATAAACTGAAGAGCTCAGCAGTCCAAAGGGAGGCTTGAGGGAAAGTTTAAAAAACAAGAAAAGACTTTTCTTTTATCCAGAGGTGTGGTGGTTTCAGGACAGCCGTGAGTGAATTAACCCCAGAAATTCCAGCTTTTCTCTCGGGGAGCATCAGCCCTGTGCTCACCTGTTCCTCAGGAAAAAACCTCTCCTTGCAGGCAGCATCTGAAAATTTGGGAGAATTTGCCCCTCTCTGGAGCAGCACAAAGGAGAATCTGCAAGAAATCAAAGTGGCAGGGCTGCAGGCTGGGCTCCTGGCGCTGAACTCTTTCTTCTCTCTCATTTTCTGCTGTTGAGACTGAAAAAACACGGCCTGGAAAAACGGAAAATCTCCTGGAAGCTTTTGATCCGAGAGCCCAACTCCTCAGAGAATGGGGATGTGAGGATGGGCAGCGTGCTCTGATTTAAATAAGGAAAAAAAAAAGTTAAATTAGGGAACGTAACAGGGTTTATTCTCCTGATGAAAGCGCTCCAGAAGATCGAGTTAAGTGGTTTTTGGTTTTTTTTTTGGTTTTTGCTTTCAAAGTTACCTTAATAAAACATTTAAAGCCTCCTGATCTGTCTAGAATTAAAGTTGTGTATTGCAAGAAAGCTGCTCCTAGCAGTGAGGGGCATTTCAAGGTGACCAGGGACGAGTTGGGAGCAATAAAGAGAAATTAAATTAATTACATTGTGGCTGAGGTTGCTTGTGCTTTATCCTCCCTCTGTAGAGCCACACAGAGGAGGGGAAATCAAATGAAGAAAGCTGAAGAGGATTTTATTATTGCCTAAAGCTTAGGAAAGAACCTACAGGCATTATTTTTGTGCAGCAAGAATTGGTGACATGTTAGAGAATAATTAAAAAAAAAAAAAAAAGAGAGATAATGAATGGTCAAAAGCAGCAAAAATGTAAATATTTTTGTAATTATGAGCTCCCACTCAGCCCTGGGCTGCCAGGGGATGTTGATTCCCTAATAAACAGTTGGAAAACACATCAGAGGTGCCTTTTTTTCCTGCACTCATGGAGCTGTTCCAGCCAGGGATGGCGTTATTGGAATGTCAGGGTTCCAGAGCCTGCCAGGGACATGCATCAAAACACTCCAGCAAAGCTTTTTCTGCTTTTTTTTCTGCTTTTTCTGCTTTTTCTGCTCTCGTGGCTCTGCGGGTGGCCACGAGCTGGGAGCACAGCTCCCATCCCTGCTCCCTGGGGATTTGTGGGAGCAGCAAACTGCAGCTGAGAAATGTGGAATTATCGCTGTGCCCTGCCTCCTCCACTGTTCAGGAGGGATGATTTTCAACATCCCAGGCCACATGAACCTCTTGGAATTACTAAACATTTTAATTAGAACTTATTAAGGTGATAGAGTATATTCTCAGGCTTTGAGAAACAAATTTTTGTTAATAATTTGGCTTTTAAACAATTATTTTTTAATAAAAGCAACTTATTTGCCTTTTTGTGTTGTACCCCAGCTCTGGGCAGTGGCTGCACACAGGGTCAGGCTGCAGCACCGCAGGTGATGAGCAGAAAAATATTCCAAATAAATTTAGGGAATCTCTTGGGATGGATTGGAGCACTGTAGGCTTTTAAGCTGCCTGAGTTGGAATTTGTATTCTGTAAACATTCACTATTTTAGGAGTGATGATTTTCAACATCCCAGGCCACATGAACCTCTTGGAATTACTAAACATTTTAATTAGAACTTATTAAGGTGATAGAGTATATTCTCAGGCTTTGAGAAATAAATTTTTGTTAATAGTTTCACTTTTAAACAATTAAAAAAAAAAAAAAGGAAATTATTTGCCTTTTTGTGTTGTATCACAACAGTGGCTGCACACAGGGTCAGGCTGCAGCACCACAGGTGATGAGCAGAAAAATATTCCAAATAAATTTAGGGAATCTCTTGGGATGTATTGGAGCACTCCAGGCTTTTAAGCTGCCTGAGTTGGAATTTGTAAACATTCACTCAGGTTTTTTTGGGATTATTTTCAATATCTGAGGCCATCTGAACCTCTGGGAGTTAGTAAACATTTTAATTAGAACTTAGTAAGTTCTCAGGCTTTGAGAAATAAATTTTTGTTAATAGTTTTACTTTTAAACAACTTTTTTTTTTTAAACAAAAGGCAGCATACTTGCATTTTTTGTTGTATCACAAGGGTCAGGCTGCAGCACTGCATGTGATGAGTAGAAAAATATTCCAGATAAATTCAGGGAATCTCTTGGGATGGATTGGAGCACTCCAGGCTTTTAAGCTGCCTGAGCTGGAATTTGTGTACTCTGAAGTATCCATATAAACATTCACTCTTTCAGGAGTGATGATTTTCAATATCCCAGGCCATTTGAACCTCCTGGAGCTAGTAAACAATTTAATTAGAATTTATTTTCATCAACTTGATAAGAGTAGAGCTGTTGTAAACTGCGGCTGGATTCCAAAGGGGCCAAAGTCAGGCTGGGCTGGAGTCTCAGGTGGATTCCTGGGATACCTGGCCCTGGAAATTGGAATTTTTTATCCCAGCCTTCCTCCTTTATTTGCAGAATTTATGGCATGAAGGGACAGCACAAAGAGAGTTTGACTTCTTCATTTATCAAAAAATAAAACTGAAGATCTCAGCAGTCCCAAGGGAGGTTTGAGGGAAAGTTTAAAAATAACAGTGAAACAAGAAAAGTCCTGTCCTTTCCCTTTTTCCTTTCCCTTCTTCCTTTCCCTTTTTCCTTTCCCTTTTTCCTTTCCCTTTTTCCTTTCCCCTTTTTTTCCTCTCCCCTTTTTCCTTTCTCCTTTTTTTTTCCTTTCCCCATTTTTCCTTTTCCTCCCACAAAAAACCAAAACCAATTCATTTGTTAATTGAATTTTGGTAAAGATAAGAATATCTGGGTTCAACTCTGCTCTGTATGAGGGATTTTAGTACTAATTACTCATTCTGTGGGCATTAGGTTTTCTTATTTTACATGCAGCTTTTTAAACCCTTCTGTCTCAACAAAACCAAATTCCAAATGGAATTTGACAATCTGGATTTAGGTGGTTTTGCAGCATGAGCAGGGAGGTTTGTAAAACGCTGTCTCTGGATTTCTTCAGAGTTAGTAAAACATTTTTCTGGACATGGAATTTGCACAGAAATTCATTTCATGAGTCGGGCGTGGGGAGAAGCATTTGTGAATGTGAACAGCAGCACCTCAAGCTCCAAAATGCTCCTGTAAAAGCAGCTTTTTTTTACCCTGAAAATACATTTAATAGAGATTTTTAAACAGCTAAGGGGGTCATCTTTAAAGTAAAACCACGTCTTACACATGGGTTGTGTCAGAAATACCCTGAGCAATCTGGAATGAACGATCTTTCAGGTCCTTCCTAACCCAAACTGTTGTAGGATCAGTGATTTTTAATTAATTTATTTATTGTTACAGGTGCCCAAACTGACTGCCAGGGATGCTTATCTCCAATCCTTGCTGTGCCAAGGCAGCTGCAGGTGGGAGAGCTCCTTGCAGTCACTTTTTGCTCCCATTTTGTAAAGGTTGCTCGAAACTTTTTGCCCTAAAATTGAAATCCATCCGTTTTTCAGATTGCTCACAGAGGGGGAAAAAAGTGTAGATTTATCTTGGCTGAATAATGTGTGGCTCCCTGGATGCAATGCTGCAGCTCTGAGTTCTCCAGGCTGCTTTCTTTGCAGGGCATGAGATGGAAACAGAATTTGGAGACCAAAAAAAACCCATTTTTTTTTATTTTTCAAATAAATTAAAAAAAAAAAAAAAAAAAAAAAGGGGGATGGCATTCCTAATTCCACAGCTCCCCTGGGTGCTGTCCTAATAAAAACCCAGCAGGGCAGACTTGAAATGAGGTTGGTTTATGCAGGTGGGTTGGCACTGCCTCTCCAAGTCCAAAAATTCGGTATTTTGGGGGGTTTTGCTCGTTTGTGGGCGGCTTTGTCAGGAAAAAGCAGCCAGAGAAAAGCCCTGGAGCTCCTCCCAGCAGTTGCTTCAAACCCATTCCGTGTGTTTGTGGAGTTAAAGTGGTTTATTCTTTGATTTATTGCTGGTAACTCGTGAAGACAGGGTGGGGTGGCTGAAATGGGGCCCTTTGGAAAAGCTGCCAGTGAAAAAGAAGAGCTGGAATGGGAATTTTGGGATAAAGAATCCATGAGGGAGCTGGGATGGTGGAGAGGACAGCAGTGAACCCACCTTGGTGTTACTTTTTGCAGAGTGACTCGGTCCTGTGATGTTCTAAATACACTCCTGTGGATTCTTTTGGGGTTTTTTTGTTAAGGTTGGGATTCAATGTGTGAGATTAATTATTTTTTATTTATATCAGGTCACTGGCTGGCACCTGTGTGTATTCCTCAGAGGCCACTTGGAGAAGGTCTCTGTGGTGGAACACCTCCCTCAGAGCGTTCGTGGCTGCTGGGTTCAAATAAATCCTCAATATTGAAATTTCTGCTCAGCTTCAAACCAATTCCGTGTGTGCAGCTTTGGATGTGGGTGGTGTTTGTGGAGTTAAAGTGGTTTATTCTTTGTTTTATTGCTGGTAACTCGTGAAGTGAGAGGCACCTGGTGGAGACAGGGTGGCTGAAATAACTCACACGCTCACTTAAGATGCAAAAGAAGGAAAAGAGGAAGTTTTATTTCTGATTTTGTAAGAAATAGATTTCTAAAAGCGACAGTGGGTTGCTGCTTTTCTAACTACACTGGTCAAGCCAACAGCCCATCAATTTTCTCTTCCTACAAAGGGGAATTTAAAACAATCATTATTTACATGAACATGTAAAATGTGTGTGAGAAATCTGGTAGAAATATGTCAACATCAGGAGGTATAGAAAACTTTTAAGAGAACTTTAAAACTTTGAAAAGAACAGGGGTGACAAAATGGAAAAGCTGCCAGTGAGAAAGAAGAGCTGGAATGGGAATTTTGGGGTGAAGAGCTCCGTGAGGGAGCTGGGATGGAGCTCCAGGTCACCACACCTGCCTGGGCTCTGATGCTGATAAACTCACAATAAATCAAAATTGTGCCGTGTTATTCCAGCATTTTTATTTGATCCAGTTGCAAAATGCTCCAGTGCTCCTCTTTTTTTGTTTATTTGACAGTGGTACCACTATAAATTAAGCTGGGGAGAAGCTGGAGCTCAGCTGCTGCCTCCATCAAGCCAATACTGAATAGATCAATAATTCCAATAGACCAATCATTTCCATCTTGCTGAAATGCCCCATTATTACATTTATTGAGCAACTTTTTGTTCTCCTGGCCTCGTGGCTTGCACTTCACACATTCTCACCATCCCATTTCTTTTCATTTTTTTCAATGGGGGAATGTGTGCAATTCCAAATGGGCTTTTTGTGCTTCCTGACCCGTTTGGCATCCATCCCAGCCAGATTTCTGAATTTCTAATTGCTTTAATGTGAAAGCAGCCATCCCACTTGATGTTTGCTCCGTGAAAAGTCAGAGACAATCTAATAATAGCTGCAGGTTTGCTAAATAAGCCTCAAACCAGCCCATTTTCTTCTGGCAATAAAGGTGTGTTAATTAGTTTTGCTCTCTCTGCTGAGGGGAACCTGGCAGAGGTGGAACTCAGCTCTGATCCGATGAGTTTGGGACCCAAGGGGTTAAAACTAATCAGTGGTTGGATAATTTATTTATAAAAATAAATCTGTTTATTTTCCAAGTCATTGTCTAGGCTGGGTGTTTTAAGGTGATTTTTTTATCTATTTAAGTGTGTCTGTCTGCAGTGGAATCAGTCTGGGCAGTGATGTCTATTTAATGATATTTAAGGCTCCTGATTGCTCTGATGAAAATTAGGACTAAAATCAGGCAGAGTGCAACAAAAGGGAAGTATTTTAATAATTATTAAAATAATTAAATAATAACGAAATAATGAAAATAACTAAATAATTCAAAAAATGAAATAATTAAAAGAACTCAATAAACAAGTAAATAATTTAACTAAATAATTAAAATAACTAAATGATAAAATAACTAAATAATAAAATAACTAAATAATCAAAATAGCTAAACAATAACTAAATAAACTTAAGTAATTAAAGTAACTAAATAATCAAAATAGCTAAATAATTAAATCTTTAGAAATATCCATTTTTTTAAAAGCCAATGCCGTTAAGATTATTCTATTTGTAAATAACTTCCACAGAGGAAATCTTAATTTGTGCTTTATTCATGTGTATAAAAGGAAGTTCAGAAGAATGCAGGTCCTGAGGAGGAACCAAGTTTGCCAAGTGCTTTTAAAGTGCTTTTTGCTTTTTTTGTGAGATGTTCATTCCCTGCAGGGAATTCCTGGATCAGCCTCCCAGGGCAACCCTGTTTGGGTCAGACCCAGATTTGTGGTTTTGTCCGAGTGCCAAGAGCCACCCAGGGCAAAGCAAAGCTCCAAATCCCACAAATTCACTCGAAAAATCCGAGTAAGTGACAGAAATGACATTGTTTGTTCTCTCTCCTGCACATATTTCGGGACAGTGTGCTGCTCATCCTGCCAGACGTGGCAAAGGGGAGGAGGATTTGTTTGGCTGCCTCATCTGCCCTGCAAAAAAACCTCTTTAGAGGTTGATTAAAATCAAATCTGACCTTGGATTTTAAACCAGGGACAGTGTTCACACAGCAGATTTTGGAGGGGAGAGTTTTTTTTCTCCACAGTAGAGGAAAAAATGGGTTTTTTTTTAGAAGGGACATTAATGCCACCCAGCCATGGCAAAGACACCTCCCACTGCCCCAGGTGCTCCAAACCCTGTCCAGCCTGGCCTGGGGCACTGCCAGGGAAACAGGGTGTCAAAAACACCAGCCACTTGGTTTTTAAAGTTTTAAAAGTTTCATAAGAATACAATGGTCACCAAAAAAAATACCATCAGAGTAATAAAATTTAGAGTTAGGACAATTACAAGACGATAAAAAGCAAAGAATTACAGAAGTCTGGATGCTCCTGGGCACTTAAGCTACAACAAGGAATCACCTTAAAACAATAAACTGTTGCATATTCCTACATCCTTCATGGTTATGCATACATTCTATTTAAAATAAGAAACTCTGTCTGGAATATGTCAACTGTTTCCTTTAATCCCCATGACATAAGAAAACCATAATTTCCTCTTCTCTGGAAGATTTAGGTGTTTTGTGGCTGTTATCTCAAAGCGAGTATCTCATTCTTTTTTAAAAAAAAACCCCACATACATAGTGTGAAAAATGCATATTTTATGATTGGCTTTTTACAAATATTACAATTAATATTATATGTAACATAATATGTAATGATACGTGTAATGTTAGAAAATGATGCTGTATTAATTCTCTTACATAGTGTGTTAAATGTAGTTTTAGGTGAAACATAATGTTGAAATAGAGACTATGGATGTGTGAGGGAGTTTTTTTTTTTTTTTGGAATGAGATACTCGCTTTGAGGAGCACCTAAATCTCCAAAGAAAAGGAATTTATTATTTTCTTACCAGAAGGAAATAATTTCTCCATGCCTTGCTCAGACTCGAAGACACTGTGGGGATTAAAGGTAACAGTTGGCATACAACACACAGTTCCTATTTTAAATACAAAACGACATTTGCCACACTATTAAAATGTTAATACAGCACTCCTAATCAATATAACACAATACACATCGTATTCGATTTAATATTTGCAAAAAGCCAATCATAAAATCTGCATTTTTCACACGAGGGCAGCCACAGCTGCTCTGGGCACCCATTCCAGGGAAGGATTCCTGCCCAAAATCCCACCCAGCCCTGCCCTCTCTGCCATTTTCCCTCTGCTTTTTCTGTCCTGATTTATTCCTTTGCTGGAAAAGTTGGTTTTCTGTACCTGGATAGATTTAATATCACAAATTAAGTACAAATTAAGATGCTTGGTGAGTTCAAATGAGAAGGAAAAAGAGTGTTTATTCAAGTATTTGGTATTTACAGAATTTTGGAGGTGGCTGTGGATTGGAGGATGGAATTACCACCTCTCCAGCCACACTGGTTAAATTAACAGTCTGTCAATTCTCTCTCTTCCTGCAAAGAAGAATGCAAAATAATTATTATTTACATTAACAGTGTGTGAGAACCCCAGTAGAAACACGTAATCACATCAGAAAATTGAAGAAGTTTTATGAGAACTTGAAAACGTTCAAAAGAGCTATAAAAGAAAACACTTAAAAATCAGGCCAACACACAAAGTGCAGTTAAATTTTGTCTATGTATTTCTGAATTAAAAAATCCCTTTTTTTTTTTTTTTGTGGCTGTCTGTGGAATTCCCTGCTGATCTCCTGGCACCCAGCTTTGTCCTGCAGTGCCTCTCCCATCTCTGCTGGAATTCCAGAGAAATCCCTGGCTGAGCCCAGCCCCAAGGCACCTCCCCAGCCCTTGGGAGGGGAGGAAAAGCAAAGAACAATGAGTTGTGTGTGCAGGACAACAAAACACTGAAAAAAAACCCCAAATCTGCCTGCCTGGCTGGTGTGCTCACAGAAGGGAATTGTTCTTGCAAAACTTTCCCTCTTTGTCATCCCAGCCATCCCCCCCAGGCCTGCTGGGCCAAAAAAAAGAGCTTTTTATTGAATTATTAGCGCTCAGAAATGGGCTGTGCTCATAGATACCTGCCTTAAAATCTGCTTTTTCCCAGGTATGTGGAAAGGACAGCAGTGGATCCACCTTGGTGTCACTTTTTGCAGAGTGACTCGGTCCTGTGGTGTTCTAAATACACCCCTGTGGCTTCTTTTGGGGTTTTTTTATTAAAGTTGGGATGAAATGTGTGAGATTTATTATTTTTATTTATATCATAATCTATGTTTATATATATAGTCTATATTTATATATAGTCTATGACTATATCATAGTCATAGGGTGAGCTTTACAGTACTTTATTTTAACAAACTAAAAGTGGAGTTGTATCTCTCTTCCTGTAAGTTTTTTTAAGGATAAACTGCCTAATTAAGAAAGCACACTTAGATTATTTTTATTTTCCACTCCATAACTAACTACTTGTGGCCTGTAATGTGGACTTTTTTATCTAACTACAATTCTAATCGATCTCATTACAATCTAATTACACAACACTACTTAAACTTACGAAGAAGGTGAAGAAGAAGGATAACCTTCTGCTCTAAAACCTTGATCTTGGGTTTTGTAATGTATTTCTAATACATAAAAACAAGTTGTTTGACAAGAGCTGCTGTGAATAACTTCCAGAAGCAGCCAAAGTTGCAGCCCCGAGTTCCAGTGATGTTCAGGGAGCAAAACGTGCAGTTTTCCTCATAAATACAGTCACTTTTAATTAGCCAGCCGTAATGAACAGCAACTCAGCTTTCAATTCACAAACTGCCAGGGCAGAGCATGTGGAGTTGTTGGAATAATTGTGGCTTTCAGCAGGAAGGAAGAAATGAGGAGAAAATGGCTTTTTGAGCCTGTTCCTGTGGAAAGGCTGTGGCAAACAGCAGCAGTGCTAAGAAACCTTTTTTGTGCATCTGTTATATAAATGTTCACTTCTCTTTACTTTGTACCAAGTTGAATAATCTGATTTATTAATGCCCACCGAGGGCTTGAAGGCTCAGTAGTGCTGAAGAGATGGCACTTGGATTTTGCTCCCTTCTATAAAATCCTGAATTTGGTTTTATTTTGTTGCTCTTCCTCAAGACAAGCATTCCCTGGGCACTCCTGTGTTGGGATTTTTGGTTGTTTTAAGTGTGGCATGGAGCGATGTCCACAAGTCAGGTGGCTTTGCCTGGAGCCTGTTGGGTGACACAGCACTGCAGGAGGATTTGCACTATTTATAGAGTGTTCTTTGAGCCAGAAAGTTCTGTTTTCAAAGATACCATTCTGTGATTTTTCTCTTTTTCCTGCCTGGAAGGAAGGAAGGAGCCTTTGGGCAATTAGCTGTGATTCAAACCCTGACTTTTCTGTGTATCAGGTGAGATATTCAGCAGGGTTTCAGTTTAAAAAGTCTTTTTTTTTTCCCAAAAAGAAGATGAAATCAGTGGTGGTGGCACTGCCTGGCACACTTTTAACCCTTCACTCCAGCCTCACCCTCAGAAATTGCCGTGGTCCATGTGCAAGGAAAACAAGTTCCTTGTTTAATTAACTTGCTGAATCAAAGGAGTGCCCAGCCTTATTTCTGACCTGTTGAAATCAGTTTTTCAAAGATATTTTGTCTCTCTTGACCCAAACCAATTCTTCAGTGTTGCTACAGCTGCAAAGGAATAAGGTCTATGTCTGGAATTTGTATTTTCCTGGCTGGTTTGATTGGAGTTCCTTGAAATGTTGTGGTTTTTTGGGCAGTCTGGGACACAAACCCATTTTGGATGTGCTCCTCCTGCACTGCTCAGTCCCCCCCATCCCTCCTGGATCCAGGATTGTCCCACTCCCCCTGGATTTAGGGTCTAAGGTGTGAAGATTTAGCAATGGAAATCACCCCTTGGGATCTCCAGGAGCACGGATGCGTCAAGCGTTGCAGCAATGGGAGAAAATCATCCTGAAAAACAAATTCTCTGGCAGCAAAACAATCGAGGAAAAATGACCCAGGCCTGGTTTATTTTGGGCAGCAGTGCCCCCAGCTCCCTCTGTCTCTGTCCCAAGTGCAGAGTCTGTGGTCTCAGCTTTAAAAGGCTCTTCAGCTTCCCTAAACCAAGGAATTATTCATAGCAGAATGTACACCAGAGCTATTCTTAGAATGTGCAGACGCCAGATTATTAATTTTATATTTACTTGGGGATTTGGACCCTGTTTCATGCTGGGGACCACAGAGTTAAAATACCCTGGTTAAAATACCCTGTTAAAACACCCTAGTTAAAATACACTGGTTAAAACACCCTGTTAAAATACCCTGTTTAAAACACTCTGTTTAAAATACCCTTTTAAAACACCCTACTTAAAATACCCCATTTTAAATACCCTGTTTAAAACACCCTATTTAAAACACCCTGTTTAAAATACCCTTTTAAAACACCCTACTTAATATACCCAGTTTAAAATACCCTGTTAAAATACCCTGTTTAAAACACCCTGTTAAAAATACCCCATTTAAAATAACCTGTTAACATACCCTGTTAAAAATACCCTGTTTAAATAATAAAACACCCTGTTAAAACATCCTGTTAAAACACCCTGTTTTAATTACCCTGTTTAAAATACCCTGGTTAAAACACCCTGGTTAAAACACCCCATTTAAATTACCCTGTTAAAATACTCTTTTTAAAATACCCTGTTAAAATACCTTTTTCAACATGCCCTGTTAAAATACTTTTTTAAAAATACCCTGTTCAAACACCCAGAGCTCTCAGAGGGAGGGAGGGAGCAAACCCTGGGCCTCGAGGGGTGGTTTGTGCATTATTGGAAGAGGCTTTGCTCTCCTTAATTAATTAATTTTCTACTCATTACAGGAAAGAAAGACAACCTTAGGTGAAACACCAGCTCCACAGGAGGCCCTGCCAGGGCATGGGCACATCCCCACTGCCTTTAGCCCGTGTTGAAAGCAGAAATGTCATATTTGCCAAGAGATTTTTAACAGCATCGGGCCCTGGATGTGTAATTTGTGTTTTCACACAGGATTAATGGCTGCTGTGCAATATTTTTTGGGCCCTGAGCATCATTTTCTCAGAGCATGGGGGTTGCTGGTGGTGTTGTTGGAGGGAGAACACTCAGAGATAAAATCCACCTTGCAAAATCACCCCTGGGAGGGGGCTTTTCTTACCAGCAAAGAAGAAAAACTGCATTTTTGCAGTTTCAGGAAAAAATTCAGCAAAAAGAAAACTGCATTTTTCTGCTCTGCCCACATGTGGCAACTCTGCACCAACCCCAGACACAGTTTTGTACACGCCTTTAAGTGGCACTGAGGAGAAACGCAAGGAAAGCATAGAAAATAAGGAAAAAACACTTTTAAAGTGGGGGAAAAAACCACTTTAAAGGGTTATTTAGTCTGAACTAGCTGCAGAGGAGTCACTGGAGTGTTCCTCTGTGCTTGGCCATTAATATTTATCTTGGAGGAGCTGAGGAGGCAGAAAGGGAAATGCTCTGGTGCTGCTCCATTAGGCTGGAGGGGAGACAGGAGATCACATGAAGGTGCTCACTGACCCTGCATGATGCATTTCTTGCAATAATAGAAATATATTCCTATTTTTGGGGCTCCTGAGGGAAGCTTTGGCTTCCCTGGGTTAAAGCTGGGACCTGCTCAGCCTTCCCAGGCAGACCTTGGGAGGGCAAGGCTGGAAAAAGGAGCTGGAAAAAAGAGGTGGAAAAAAGGAGATGGGAAAAGGAGATGGAAAAAAGGAGATGGGAAAAAGGAGATGGGAAAAGGAGATGGAAAAAAGGAGATGGGAAAAGGAGCTGGGAAAAAGGAGATGGAAAAAAGGAGATGGGAAAAAGGAGATGGGAAAAGGAGATGGAAAAAAGGAGATGGGAAAAAGGAGATGGGAAAAGGAGATGGAAAAAAGGAGATGGGAAAAGGAGCTGGGAAAAGGAGCTGGAAAAGGAGGTGGAAAAAAGGAGATGGAAAAAAGGAGATGGGAAAAGGAGATTAAAAAAGGAGATGGGAAAAGGAGCTGGGAAAAGGAGATGGAAAAAAGGAGATGGAAAAAAGCAAATGGGAAATGGAGCTGGGAAATAGAGCTGGAAAAAAGGAGCTGGGAAAAATGAGATGGAAAAAAGGAGATTGAAAAAGGAGATTGAAAAAATGAGATGGGAAAAGGAGATGGAAAAAAGGAGCTGGGAAAAATGAGATGGGAAAAGGAGATGAAAAAAAGGAGCTGGGAGAAGGAGCTGGAAGTTTCTTCCCAGCCCCAAAATCACCCCCAGAGCCGTGTGTGAGACCCAGGGCCACAGATCCAACCCTGAGTTAAACCTGCAGAAGGATTTGGCTCTTGAGGAAGCTCAGAGTTGGTTTCTAGGCTGTTCTCACTGGGAATTTGCAGCTGGAGAGGATTGGTGTGGATCTAAAAAGAGGCAACTTTTCTCCAGGAACTGGTTCCTAAAATGAAACAGAAATTCCTTTGGCTCCAACATCCTGACAAAATCATCAAATAGTGCCTTGACATAAAGAGGGTGCCCTGCTCCATGTGGATTATTATTTTTTTTTTTTGATTGCTATTTCCAGTTTCTATATTCACTGGAATTCTGTCACAGGTCATAAAAATAAAAAGAAATAAAATTAAAATTAAACAAAACAAAACAAAATAAAATAAAATAAAATAAAATAAAATAAAATAAAATAAAATAAAATAAAATAAAATAAATAAAAAAATAAAATAAAATAAAATAAAATAAAATAAAATAAAATAAAATAAAATAAAATAATAAAATAAAATAAAAATAAAACACACCTTGCATTCACAGCTGAGGTGGAACTCCCTGGTGAAGCCCAAAATGCAGTAATTTATCAAAGGAGCTTTGAGGAAAACCACATTTAGGAATATCTGTCCCTTATCTCCTGTGTTTTGCAGTAAAATCTGTCTTGTCAGCTTGGCTGTGCTGGATGGGATTATTGCACTAAACTGAATATATTGATAGATAAGAATGCTGCAAAACCACAGGCAGCAGAGTCCTGCCGAGAATTAAAATCACAAAAGGGTTTTAAACTCTCCCGACTTCACTGCAATTATTGTGGCCTGTTAATTATTTGAGTTTTCTTGTTCATTCTTTTTGACTGGATGCAGAGACATTATCAGAAGGCTAAAGGCATTTTATGAGAATTTAAAACTTTCAAAAGAACTGTAAAAGAAAACTTAAAAACCAGGGCAGCAGATCCACCTGGGGCAGCACAAGAGCCTGAGCAAGGCTAAACCCAAGATCAACCCTGAGTCAGGAGTTTTCACATTTTTATACATTTTGTTCCATTTCCATCTTGGGGTTCATTGTCCAATTCCAGCTCCAGGTTGGAATTGTCCTCCCAATTTCCTCTCCTCCCTTCCCTGCTGGTTGCATCCCAAAATTTGCCATGGTGTCCATGGTTCTGGAAAAGGATTGTTGTGTGTGCCCGAGCTGTGAGCAGAGCTGCTGCCCTTTCTGTGAAATTCAGAGGTACACGCGGTTATAATTCAGTACATTTGGAAAATACAGTAAATATTCAGTAAATATTCAGTAAATATTCAGTAAATTTGGAAAATGCAAAGCTAGAACTTAAGGCATCAACAGCACAGAGCTGTGGGATGCTTTTCGGGGTGCACAACCTGCAGGAAAAAGCCTAGAGCCAGGGCTGGGCTGTAGGAAAATGCTCATTCCAGCTGGATTTCACCTTGGAATTGATGAAATTCCAGTTGGAATTCACCTTGTATTCAAGGCTGGGCTGTAGGAAAATGCTCATTCCAGCAGGATTTCACCTTGGAATTGATGAAATTCCAGTTGGAATTCACCTTGGATTCAAGGCTGGGCTGTAGGAAAATGCTCATTCCAGCCAGATTTCACCTTGGAATTGATGAAATTCCAGTTGGAATTCACCTTGGAGCCAGGGCTGGGCTGTAGGAAAATGTTCATTCCAGCCGGATTTCACCTTGGAATTGATGAAATTCCAGTTGGAATTCACCCTGGAGTCAGGGCTGGGCTGTAGGAAAATGCTCATTCCAGCTGGATTTCACCTTGGAATCGGTGAAATTCCAGTTGGAATTCACCTTGGAGCCAGGGCTGGGCTGTAGGAAAATGCTCATTCCAGCCGGATTTCACCTTGGAATCGATGAAATTCCAGTTGGAATTCACCTCGGAGTCAGGGCTGGGCTGTAGGAAAATGCTCATTCCAGCAGGATTTCACCTTTGAATCGATGAAATTCCAGTTGGAATTCACCTCGGAGTCAGGGCTGGGCTGTAGGAAAATGCTCATTCCAGCAGGATTTCACCTTGGAATCAATGAAATTCCAGTTGTCTGTGCAGTTCTTTCCTCTGGGTGGGCTCCCAAATCTCCTGAAAGCAGCTGGATTTTGAGTTTCCCCATCATTCTGGGTGGTAAAAGCTGCTCAGGGATGATGGAGAGCCTGGCTGTGAACAGTTTGCCTTTTATTGCAATTTATTGCAGCATTTTCCCTGGGTAATTGTTCTTGTTTTCCGTGGTGGACCCACATCAGCCCTCAGTGTAAAGCCAGGCCCCAGGATTGTGAAGCTGATTTAATTTCTGTGCATATTTGGAACAGCAGCATCGTCAACCTCAGTGCCAGGCTTGCCCTGATAAAGAATTTATGAAAACAGATCATGTTACTGCAGATTTACCAGGCAGATGATTTTGTGTACACGAGGCTTGCCACTTTTATATCATGTCCCAACTCCAGCACCTGTGTTTGAGTCCATTATTTTCCTTTTGAAAAGCCAGAAAAAAAAAATGTTAAAAATATAATTTATTTTATTTTATAAAAAGAAAAGCTAAAAATACAAATAGCCTTGTGTAGATGAAATCCCGTCAGCACTCACTGTTCCTCTGGGTCCCATCACAGATATATAAATCCTGCATCACCCCCAAAAAATGGGCCAAATGATGCAAATTGTTCTTCTCCAAGTGAAGAACATTTCTTAGGAATACATGTTGCTCCTGGGATAACAAACCCTGGCTTCTCTGTGTCATCCAGGCTTCAGAACATCAAATCCCCAAATTACTCCACAACTCCTCCTCCCAAACCAGATCATCTCCTCCTTCACTCCGCTGCTGTGTCAGAAACAACAAAGCCAGAAGGATGGAGAGCCCCTGCTGCATTTCCCTCCCAGCTTTTCTGGCAAGGGCTGCACATTATTTATCTTTAAACTCTTTTGCTGTGCTCTGAGTTGCCTTTGGAGTTCAAAGAGGCGACAGCTTTGGGGAGAGGAATTTTGTTGCAGGGTGTGTAAAGCAAGAGGGTGTTTGTGTAGTGCTGCCTGGCACTAGAGGGGCTGGATTTATTATTTATAATAATATAATCCAGCCAGGCAGTGAGTGTCTTTATTAGAGCTTGTGCTGCTCATAGGGAGGTCGTTCCTGCGATATTCCAAGTGCTGCCGCCCTCAGTGATAGTAAAAGGGGTTTAAAATCATGGGGATTTTGAGTTAAAAAGGAAAATTAAGCTTAGTAGGCCCTGAAAAAAATAAGCACCCTAGGTACATGAAGGCCTTGTACCTTGCTAGAACTGCACCCAAATCTGACACCGACATGGCTTTTGAACGGAACGTATTTTATATTCTATCCTTATATAACTTACATATTCATAGTTAAACTTATATTGTTCTATTGTAAACATTGACATGAGTTTCTCATGACCACAGTTTCTTATGATTAAACAGTAATTATATTTAATTACTAAACAATCATCACATCTAACAATTATATCATTTATCATGCACAAGGTACAAAGCCTTCATGTACCTAGGGTATTTATTTTTTTCAGGGCCTACTAAGCTTAATTTTCCTTTTTAACCCTAAATCCCCATGATTTTAAAACCCTTTTACTATCACTTCCACCCCTCAGCACTTTGTGATTCCGTGATTCTGCTCCCACCAGACCTGCAGAAGGCCAAGTTTTTTGGGCAAACCACCTGGATTCATCCTCCTGCTCCTGCCCCTGGCTGGGAATTCTGTCCGGAGCTCTGAGCCCAGCCCAGTTTTCCCTTCTTGCTGCCCTTGTCCTGCTGTTCCTGAGCCAGGCTGCTCCCACTTCTCCTGCTCCTTTTCCTCTCTCTGCTCCTGACCTTCACAACTGCACCAGATGCCTTTTCTTCTCTTACTCATAAATCACCTCCTGTTCTTTTAGCAGGGATTTTTTTTTTCCCCTCATCTCTTTATTTTTTTTTTTTTATATATATTTTTTGCCAAGTGCAGAGCTTTATTTCCCAGCTGTCAGCACTTATTTAAAGGGTACCAATGTCACTCCCCTGAAACTCTGCCAGCTGGGACAGAACTTCCTCATCACCTGCTGATCTCTTCCTAAAGTGTCTCTCTACAAATATTTAGCTCCACTATTGGAGAGCTCTCATCTCAGGTTCTTTATTTAGGAGAAACTCAACAATTCTTGTGTTATTGTGGCCTATAGGAGTTTTGTTTTATATTTGGGTTTGACACTTCTCGTTCTTCATGAAGGTTGGTGAAATAAGATAAAAAATCATTTATCCAGAGGTGTATTCCATGCAGGAATCTGCACTCTGAGCAGATCAGAGCTGGGTAACTCTCTCCCCAGCTCTCCTATTTCCCCACTGAATTCCATGAAAGAATTATGTGATTTATTCTTTTCTCTCAGTAGATTTCCTCAGTCTCACAGGACTAAGCTGCACTCCTCCTCAGTCAGGTGCTTTGGGAAAATTCATGTTCTGTTTCTTCACATTGCTTCCCAAACCCTCGTGGCTGCACTGAAAGGAAAAAGGAAAGGAATTTTGTAAATAAAACTCACTGAATTTGATTTTCCTCTCCCTCCCTTTCACCTCATGCCGTGTATTGGAAATGTGGAACGTGCAATGCAATTAAGGAGGAGCACAGTTCATTAAAACCCACAACAAAGCTCTGGATTTTGGGATTGACCCACAGGAGCATCTTGGAGCAATCCCAAATTTCAGCCCAGCCTTTGGAAATGTTCTTGGACAGCACCACAGCAAGTGGCGATGATGAAAAGCTTTTTTTTTTTACAAATTTGCTGGTGGCTAAATACAGAATTATTCCTGACAGTTGGCAAGGAAAATGAAGGGATATTGGGATTTAGTGGCTAAAGAAACAAAGCTGGAAAAATCCTTCTGCTCATGGATGAGGAGCAGCAGAGGTGGCACTGTGGAATTATTAACATGGTTAACATTATTAATGATTATTAATTATTAAGTGTGGGATTATTAACGTGGAATTTACCCCATTCAAGGGCAATCCTTTTGTTTTTTTGGGTGCAATGTCAGTGCCATGGGAGCGTGGTGGGAAGGAGCAGAGGATAATTGCTGTTAAATCAGTTTGCCTTGCATCTGTGTGGCCAAGGAGAATTTTTGGGACAGAAGTGTGGCCACAGGGCTTTCCTTGGTGTTTTATCAGGTCACATTCCTCTTTTTCCATGTCCCTTCTCCTCCCAAACCACCGGCATTTTAACAATTTTTGGGTTTTTTTAAATTTTTTTCCTCATTCTTTCAATTTTCTACCAACATTCCTCTATTGGATGTGTCCAGGCTCTGTTTCCCAAGGTCCCATCCCTGTCTTTGGGATGTTGTTGGGGGTGGGATGTGAAAATCTCCCCCAGGCTGGATTCTGGACCAGCAATTTCCATGGCCTGAATATTATTCCATCTTTTTTCCTGGCAGCTTCCAGGGCAAAGCCTGTGCTTTGCACATCGGGACGCAATAATTCCATTTTCAGAAGCAGAATTCACAAACATCCTGTCCACTCCGCTTCCAAAAATGCCTCCTCAAATAATCCTGAAAGGGACACATCAAAGAGGGACCTTGTCAAAATCTCCCCCAAAATAAACCTGCAAACAAAGCCCTGGCGAGGATGTTGGAATTAATAATATTTCGTGTTGTTTCCTTGCGAAAAGATCTGTGAATTTTAAGGTTTGTTGTCTATTTATAAATCATTTTTTCTCTCAGTGGTTTCAGTACAGTGGATTTTAATTTGATTTATGAGTTACAGTTAAGGTAGGCTGACTTTTCCTTCAGTTCTACGTCTATGTACAGGCAGTGGTGAAAAATTAATTAAATTATGCTGCCAGGAATGATTACACTGCTCCCTGGAATGGGATACCACCAGGAATGGGATGCTCCAAGCACTTTATTTAGAAATTATATAGAAATTATATACATAAATTCCATCCATAGCACATCATGTTCCATACAGGAAAATGAGATTTTTTCTTTTCCTCTGTCAGATCTGTTCTGTTCACACCATTGCTCTGTAGCTTCCTTCCATTTTCCTTCACTTCCAAGGAATTTTTTAACTCGTGGCCACTCAATTTTTCCCAGGAAACCTCCACGCAAACTGATTTAAATGCTTCATGTCCTTGGTTTTGTCTTTCTGTGACCTGGTTGAGCTCTTGAATCCTGCAGAACGAGGCCAGCCAGCAAAAAAAAACTCCAAGTTTTACCCTGCCACATCCAGTGGTGCCACCCAGACTTCAGGCAGGCCAAAACTTTCTATTTTTACACCCAAAATAATGCTTTGAAGTATTCATTCCAGCCAGAAAAGGCACTGGGATCAGCACAAACTGTATTTTATTTATGCCTGAGGTACAAAATAGAGGTTTTTGCTCAGAGACAGGCAGAGGTTGTGCCTTGCAGAGATTTAGGCCTGGAAATGGGAATACTTTGATTTTTTTTTTTTATTATTCCTTGGCCATTCCTTGGCTGAAGGTTTTTTTAGTTTCTTTATTGATTTCTTTCTATTCAAAGGAATAATTGGTGCCACGAAGCTCCCACTGGGGTGAATTGTTTGGGGTATTAATGCAGATTTCTACTAGTCAGATTTCCAGCTGTCAGCATATTTGGTAGATTTATATTTCTTTATTTTATATACATAATATATATTATATATATATTACATAGATATTCTATAATTTAGAATAGATAATAGAGAATATATAAAATATATATACACTATAACATATTTAAGATATTATATAGTGCACTATCTAGTTATTGTAGATTTCTCTATTAAATATTCTATCTTTTAATATATTTTTAATATTTTATATATTTCTTAAGATATATTTTATATATTCCAGTGGTGGAAACGTGGAAAAAGCCTCTCTCCTTCCCTCTCCCAATGCCCCACAAAGCAGAAACTTCAGGATTTGCATCCCCTGTTTTTCCCCCTGGAATTGCTGCAGTTGTTCATGGCCAAAAAGTCACAAGAAGGTTCCAAAAAAAATGATGGAAATATTGAGGAAAAACTTTTGCTTCCCTTCTTTCCTGTTCCACCAATTGGTGTTTGATTAAAAACTCCAAATCTGGCATCTTTGTTTTATGCAAAACACCTCGAGTTGGAAAGAGTCAAACGTGAAAAGCGGGATTTATCCCCAATTCCCTGTGGGAATTATCCTGAATTCCCTGTGGGATTTATACCCAATTCCCTGTGGGGTTTATCCCAGTTCCCTGTGGGATTTATCCCCAAATCCCAGTGAGAATTATCCCAAATTTCCTGTGGGAATTATCCCCAAATTTCTGGTGGGATTTATTGTGAATTCCCTGTGGGATTTCTCCCCAATTCCCCATGGGATTTATTGTGAATTCCCTGTGGGATTTCTCCCCAATTCCCCATGGGATTTATTGTGAATTCCCTGTGGGATTTCTCCCAAATTCCCCGTGGGATTTATTGTGAATTCCCTGTGGGATTTCTCCCCAATTCCCCATGGGATTCATTGTGAATTCCCTGTGGGATTTATCCCAAATTCCCCATGGGGTTTATTGTGAATTCCCTGTGGGATTTCTCCCCAATTCCCCATGGGATTTATTGTGAATTCCCTGTGGGATTTCTCCCAAATTCCCTGTGGGATTTCCAGCTCATGGCGTTTTCCGTGTGAATACCCGGACAAACTGCATGGAAATGATTTTATGAGCTGCCTTTCAAGGTTAAGTGCCTGTTAGTCCTTGCAGAAGGGAACGAGCTGCGGGTTCTTTTGGCAATATTTGGCAAGAGAAAAACAGATTTTCCTCATAATTGATTTCACTTTAAAAATCCACAAGGCTCAATCACCAAGAGTTGTTGTTTGAGCGCATTCCTCGCTCGGTTTCTAAGAGAAAATCTGATTATTCCTTGGCCTCCTACCTATGAAAACATTTTAGCAGCTTTTTTCTTGACCCTATAGTTACATATTTTATTTTAAATAATTCCTGTGAGCACTGAGAAAGGCCAAAGGAAAAACCACAGGAATCAGCAGGAAAAGGCATTTTCTCTCAAGCACATCCTCCTGCTGCATATAAAGTACAATTTAACAAGATTTTAAGGAGTTTTATTCCACCCCAGTTATATTCCCCAAATGTGGAGTCCTCAGAGTTTGTTTTTTAGGCCCAGCTGAGCTTCACTGCTTTATTTATTCTCTGATTATTTCACATATTAAAAAACCACAGAATAATTTAGTTTAGAAAAGACCTTTCAGATCATCAAGCCCAATAATATTCAGCAGATCATAAAGCCCCAAAATCTACAAAATGCACTTCAATATTCAAAATTCACGATGCAAAAATAGCACAGTGAGAAGCAGAGGGTTGGGGAGCAGCGTTTGGGCTCTGCTGGAAAGTTGAGGCCTTAAACTCCCAAGTTTTTAAGGACTTTTAAGGAGAATAAAAGGAGATTCTGTAAGAAAGGATGCAAATAACTGGGATTGGGGGAGGAATGGGAGTGGGAAATCTGTGCAGAGAGGCCAAGGGTAAAAAAAAGAGAAATAAAAATAGCAGGATAAAGATCATTCTGGTACCAAAAAATAGCCTGTAGCTCCTCGTGTGCATGTGAAAGGGGAATAGTGACCAAAATAACCTCCATGGACAAGAAATGCAGGATTTTTTCCCCCATTAGCTCTCCAAAAAATCTGTGTACGGATGGGGGTGAGGGAACATCTCTTGTGAAACAGCTTCTGAGCCATAAAACCCAGAGAAACTCCATTTTTAGTTCTTCATTTGATTGCTGCGGTTAAATATTTCATTTTTCAGGTAATTTAATCTGCAGGTCTTAAAAAAATATAATATGCCCTAATTGTATGCAATGAAAACATTCATTGCATAATTCTGTGCTTGGATTCACTCGCCCTCTGATTTCCACCTGATTTCCAGGCAGCAGAGTTTATTGCAAAGCTTTAGAAAACCAGATTAGAATATTATTTTAAGTGTCAGGAAACATCAAGCATTTTATCATGATTTCCTGCAGTCGTTGCTCTTGCAAATCTGATTTCTTACTTCACTAAAATCCACTTTATGAAAATACTGCAGCCACGTGTGGGGGAAAGGCAGTTTATGGGCTCCAAAATTGGGATAAGGAGTTCAGAAATAGCCCTGATTCAATTTTCCTGGGCTTTTTGCTCATGTGCTTTGTTCTGGTGGAGCCTCTTTGGGGGGAAATTAAATCAAATGTTTCATTTAAAGCGGCGTTTTCCCCTCCCAGAGCAACACATTCATTTCCTCCCAGGTTTTCCTCCTGGGATATTTTTGGGTTGGTACAGGATTATCAGCAGCTCCTTAAGGTGAGGAGTTTATTTATTTAATTTAATTTAATTTAATTTAATTTAATTTAATTTAATTTTATTTTATTTTATTTTATTTTATTTTATTTTATTTTTATCCCCTTCAGTGTTTATTTTGCAGGGAATTTTCTGCTCCCTACAACAGGGTGGAATTAAAATAGCCAAGATTCAATCCCAATGCCAAGCAAGGCAAAATAATCTGATTTTGAGCTGCACAAACTCCTGGGCAGGGATCAGCTCCAGGCTTTTCCTGGGGCTCTGCAGCTGGAAAAGCCACCTGGAATTCACAGTTCTTTCCTGAGCCCAAGCCAAGAGGCTTTTCCAAAAAAAACATGGATTTAATTCCTGTCAGGGCACCCAGGATTTGCCAGCAGAAACCTCCCGGGAGCTGGAGCAGCAGCAGGAAGGTCTCGAGCCTTGATTTTCCTTCTCCTTGGGAAAATGGGAGAGGTTTTTATGGAATGGAGCCTGCTCCGAGGGGTTGGACTCCCCAGAAGGCCACGGGTGAATTTTGGGAGATTTTCATCTTTTTACCTCTCCTTTCTTTTGGCCTCTCAGCAAAGCTCCTCCTTAAAGGTGTCTCCCAAAATTCCCTTTCCTTCCTCTCCCAAAATTCCCTTTTTAACTTTCCTTTAATCCCCCAAAATTCCCTTTCACTTTCCTTTAATCTCCCAAAATTCCCTTTCACTTTCCTATAATCCCTCAAAATTCCCTTTCACTTTCCTCTAATCTACCAAAATTCCCTTTCCTTCCTCTCACAAAATTCCCTTTCCTTTAACTTTCCTTTAATCCCCCAAAATTCCCTTTCACTCTCCTTTAATCCCCCAAAATTCCCTTTCACTCTCCTTTAATCCCCCAAAATTCCCTTTCACTCTGCTTTAATCCCCCAAAATTCCCTTTCAATCTCCTTTAATCCCCCAAAATTCCCTTTCACTTTCCTTTAATTTCCCCAAATTCCTTTTAATTTTCCTTTAATTCCCCAAAATTCCCTTTAACTTTCCTCTATCTCCCAAAATTCCCTTTCCTTCCTCTTCAAATTTCCCTTTCCTTTAACTTCCCTCTAATCTCCCAAAATTCCCTTTCCTTTGACAAGCTCCTTGGTTCTCAGCCTTCCCTTTTGTCCCTTTTCCCTCTTCCTGACTTTCTCCCTCCAAAATGCCATTAATTGGCTGAAACCAAAATAAGTTTCTCACTCTTCCACACACCAGGTTTTTCCCCCCCCTCAACATTTCCTGCTGGTATTTTATTTTTCTCAATTTAGATGAGTTTCTATCACACCCACAAGTTTCCCAAACCCTGTTTTTTACCCTTTTTTTTTTTTTTTGCTCAATATTGGCAGCATTTCTTTGAGCCTCAACGATTCTTTCAGATGTTGTTTTCTCATTCCCTGTTTGTGTCCCGCTGTCGGTCGTCAGGAAACAAACCCACTTTTTTTGGGGTGGAAAGCTGCAATTCCTGCCCAAAATTATTCTCTCACTTTTTTTTTTTTTGTCCTGATCTGTCTAGACACTTCAATCTGTTGAGTTTTTTTCCATTCTCCTCTTCTCCTTTGGCTTCACCACAGTTCACCCCTTTAGTGTTTAGGGAACAAATCCGGATTTATTATTTAAATTGTTCTGATTTATTATTTAAAGTGTTGTTGGGAACAAATCTGGATTTATTATTTAAATTGATTTATTCCAGCAGCTGGGATCAGGCAGTGCCTGGAGGGAAGGGGTCGTGTCGGTGGATTTAAAAGCAGCTGCACCTGGAGATGAAGGTTTGGACATGGTTTAGAGGTCAGGTGTGCTAAACAGGGATAACACCTTGGATACATCGTTCTGGGAATAATCCTGGAGTTCTGGGGGATGAGAGGATGAGAGAAGATTTCAGGTGATGCTCCCACTGCTCCATCTGGCTTGGGTTGGAGTCCAAGAGTTGCCAAGAGTTTCGAGATTGGGAAGTCATCAGTTGGGAGTGGGGCTCAGCCGTGATCCTTGGGCAGCTCTTAGGGAACTCTCCGGGAAATAATATGGGAAAAACTGCCTGGAAAATGATGGGAAACCTGGTGGAGTGGGATTAGTTCTGTGGAGATGATCCAGGTGGAAGAGAAATCCCCACGGAGCTCCCCAATCCCGAGGGATGAAGTGAGGGAGCAGCGCCGGGCTGAGGGACGGAGCACGGCACCAAAGAGCCCAGAGACTCTGGGGAGAAATATTAATGATTTTGGGAGATAATTAATCAGTGCCTGAGCGACAGCAAAACATTGATTTGCTAGCAGCTGTTTTGCTGAGGAATAAACTCAGAAATTCCACCTCAGAGGCTGTCAGAGACCTGGCTCAGGACTGGTTCACCGCCGCGGGATGAAAGCCCAACCTGCCCCTGGGATATCTTGGGTTTCTCTGAATTTCAGATTTGTTTTTCTTCCAAAACGCTGGCTCAGGTTTGCTTACATTTCTGTTTAAACTCCTGGAAGTGAAAGGTTGAATATTTTCGGGAAGGTTGCCAAAATGTTGAGCTGGGCTGCGTGAGTTGCCTTGCTCCACGCTCTCGATAAAAGGTTATTTGCTTTTTGTTGTCTCAAGGCTTGCCATGAAATCTGAAAACTCCAGGCTGTGTCACTTTAATATACAAACACTCCAAGCAATACAAAAGCCTTAAAATCAAAGCTGTGCTGTTATCTCTTCAGAGCAGGAGCTTTTTCAAGGAGCTTCTAATGCAGAAGTAGAATCACTTCCAGTTGCTTCTTTGAAGTTTTTTTTTTATAGTGTGCTATCATGGACCTTTAATCCCTGCTGGGACTGCTCTTAAAAATAGGAGGAAATTGCAAAGTGAAGCAGTAAAGGGAAAGAAACAGCTTGGACATTTCATCAGCCTCACTTGGGAGAGGAAACCTGGTCACGGCTCTCACTTGGAATGGCCCTGGCTGGGTGCACTGCAGCCTGGCCAGGAATAAAGGTATAAAAAAGATATCATAAAAGATATAAAATCTGCTCAGTTGTGGCTGCAGCACTCTGATGTCACCCAGAGTGTCGGTGCTGGAGGTCTCAGCTCGTGGCAGGCACTGTTTACTCCTCTCTGTATTCAGGATGGGTCAGCCTGTCCTGAAGTTATTTTACTCCCTCAATTGGATAATTCCCTGCTCAGCCCCCCATTCTCCATCCATTCAGAGATGAAAATAGCTGGGAACCTCCTTGACCTTCTGGATAATAAGTGCAATTAACAACCCGTGTCCTAACGAGCTGGAGAAACGCAATGACTACGTACCATCTTACTTAATTAAACTGTGTTTCAGGAAAATTTCCTTTAAATAGCTATCTACATGGCCATTTAAAGGAAAATATTTCTAATCTTTTGGAAAGATTTCCCTGGCATTGAGTCACTGGGGTTGGAAAAGGTTTCCAAGACCATCAAGTCCAACCTGTGCCCGATCCCCACCTTGTCACCAGCCCAGAGTGCCACCTCCAGGTGTTCTTTGAACACAATTGGTTTTATCTTTCCTTTTTCTGGCTGTTCCACTTTGCTTGATGCCTCAGGTTTCAGCTTTTCTATTTTTTCATATTCTGTGCTGCTTTAGTGTGTGGGTCTGGGTTTCACATGATGGGATGCTGAGCTCTGTGCACAGAGCAGAGACAAAACAATTCCTGCTCCAGCTGGGCACCAAGGACAAATGATCCAAACCTCAGCCCAGGAGCACAAACAGCGTGGGCTGGAGAGAGAAAAACAAGCAGGGTGGGACTGATGGGCTGGAGCTGGAATGGGACAATGAACTCCAAGGTGCCAATGGAGCAGAACTGATCCCAGGGAGAGCCCCGGGAGCGCTCGTGCATTTTGGGACCATTTTGGGTCATTTGGATGCAGCCCTGGCTGGGCTCTGGTGCTGCCCAAGGTGGATCCATGGAGGAGATCCTTGAATAAATCCCTGCTTTGTTCTGGGACTCTGCCCAGCCTCTGCTCCAGCTCAGCCTGCACAAGGCATCACATTCCTGTTCTCTCTTCCATCAGTATCTGTCTCCCTTCTTTTCTCCTCCATCTGCCTCCTCCCTCCTTGTTTTCCATCTTTTGGCATGCTCATGAACTTGAGGAATATGAACAAAAACACCTCCAGACCTTTCCCTGCTCCCCACGTGCCTTTGGGCTCAATAACCAGAGATGTTCTGATCCCACAGGCAGGAAAAATCCTATTTTTATTCTTTCACATGTACATTTGTAGAGGGAAGAAGGAAAAACACCCAGGGATTGGTGTTTGTCTTAACTGGGGCCTGATTTATTTGGGGCCTGATTTATGTCCCTCGTGCTCCCCAGGGTGCAGCTCTCCGAGTTTGTGCAGTGAAATGCCTCTGGAAAAGGAACAGGCTTTGGAAACTATTTATGGATTCAAATTGGCTGCTCTATTTAATGAAGTCCCTGTCTTTGAGCCTCTGCCATTTAATTAATGTAATTACTCTGTGCCATCAGTTCTGTCCACCCTGGAAGGTTTGTCAGTTCTTCCTGAAGGAGGTGTTTTGTTTAATGGGAGTTTCTGGGACCTTCAGCTCGGGAGGAGAAGCTGCAGCTGAATTCTGCAGCAGGGAGACCCTGATCTGAGACCCTGATCTGGCCGTTCTTTTTTTTCCCCTCCGTCACTGATTTCCTAAATTTTTAAAATTTAGAAATTGAAAAATTACCCGAAAATTTTCTCAGATTCCTCCTGTTTTTAGGAAAAGGAGCTCTGTCACTACAGCCAAAGCACCTCTTCCCTCAGAGCCTTCACATCCTCACCTCTCTGAGCTCCTCAGAGGGAAAGTTTCCTTCTCTGGGGAAGAAAAAAAAAAAACTTTTAAAATAAATTTTCCCCCTTTTTTATTGTTTTCTTAAACCCTCAGATACTCTGTCGATCCTCAAATTCCAGGTGCTGCAAGCAGACAGGGTTTTCCATGAACAATTCCCTAATAACCTTCCCCCAGTCAATCATTATTACCCCACTATTTACACATCTCAGGATTCCAGGAGCCTTTTTAAGCACTAAGTTGTGCCCCAATCTCCTGTTTCAGCTGCTTATCACCCACATGATCCTAAAAATCTCTTTTCCTGGCAGCCTGCTGTTCCTGGAGCACACAGAGAGGACACAAAAGTTTGCTTTATTCCGGATTAGTTTTACAGGCCCCAGGAATGTGGCTTGTGAAAGTGTTTTCCTCGCTGCGAAATGGAAAATAATTGGGATTTCATGGATTGTCACCCGCGTTGCTCCATGCCCAGCTGCAGCAGTGTGTCCCTGCAGTGTCACCCTGGGACTGCAGGGCACAGGGAGAGCAGAATTTAGCATTTTTCCACCCCAGAATTTATCATTTTTCCACCCTGGAATTTATCATTTTTCCACCCCAGATCTTGTTGACTTCCTTGCTCCTCATTCCATCTTTCCTGGCTTCCTCCAGCTCATTATTTGGGTCAACGCAGTGGATTTTTCAAACCCAGAGGGAGGGGAGGACCTGAGAAAACAACCATAATTGCATTTAACCAGAGCTCATTGAATCTTCGAGTTGCTCCCCTCAGAAATTTCAGTTCCTGGAGGGAAATGGGATTCCACCTTTCCCCGTTAACTCTTTGTGTCCCAGCTGTGGCAGGGACAGAGCCAAGTCCCAGTGGTGTCCCCATTCCCAGGTCCCTCTGGAAGAGCTGCTGGGTGAGGCTCCCCAAGTCTGGGGTGACCCCAAGAGTGTAAATTGTAAAAATCCTCATTTTCCCA
This sequence comes from Lonchura striata, assembly GCF_050655825.1. Taxonomy (NCBI): domain Eukaryota; kingdom Metazoa; phylum Chordata; class Aves; order Passeriformes; family Estrildidae; genus Lonchura; species Lonchura striata. The sequence continues at coordinate 29,829,872 of NC_140711.1, forward strand.
GCCCGTGCAGCCAAAGGAGGAGTCTGGATGTGCAGGATCATCTTCTCAAGGTTGTTTATTTTCCCTTATCTAGAACATTCTCTCTCTGCCCTGCTGAGCTCTGTCCAGCAGCTCGGCCATGGCATTCTGTCTGCCCTCAGGGCGGTGTTTGCATTTTACACCAAAAATTATGTGTGTCACATTTACAATAACGTGCCAATATCTGTCATTTATGTTGGACAGTGTGTCCCTACCTTAAACCAACAGAAAAGTGTCACCATTCTCTCTCTGCCCTGCTGAGCTCTGGCCAGCAGCTCGGCCGTGGCGTTCTGTGCCTCACCTCGGGCAGCATTTACATTTTATATCAGAAATTATGTGACTATATTTACAATAACGTGCCAATATCTGTCATTTATGCTGGACAGCGTGTCCCTACCTTAAACCAACAGAAAAGTGTCACCAGCACAGCAAGACACGGAGGGCAAGGAGAAGGAGAAGAAAGTCAGGACATGCCCAAATCCTCCATCTTGTCCCCTTGAACCCCATTCTAAAAACCCCAAAATTCTACTTTTTCACCCTGTGTTAATCCAACTCCCACACTACTCAAACCCTTGTGGTTTGTAATTCCTCACACAGAGTTGGCAGTTTTTTTCCATGGGTAAAATGGAAGCCACAGGTGTTTTTGAGTTTGTGCCAGGCTCTGGGGACAGCCAGGGGGGTGTCCTGGGTCCCCACATTCCTCACCCAAAATGTTTTAGGTTTTATCTCCATCTCCTCCTCCTCACAGCTTTGGGTGGAACACGAGGCTGATGATTGATGGGATTTCTTCGTGGAGAACTTTTTAAGGTCAGATTTAGGCAGGAGCTGAAGGACTGTCCCAACATCAGATTTATCTCGTGGAGGAACAGCCTGACCGGGGCTCCAAGGGACACCACCTCCTGCTCCAGGAGCTCTCCTGCTTCCTTGGGGGATTTACGGCTGGGGAAGGCAAAATTATCAGATTTTACACGTGTTAGTGCAAAATTCTGTGTGCTTGCTGCTTGCTGAGATTTGGGGTTGTGTTGGATGGAATTACAGAAATATGCCATGGGAATTACAGAAATATTCCGTGGGAATTCCAGAAATACTCTATGGGAATTTCTATGGGAACTACAGAAATATTCAATGGGAATTACAGAAATATTCCATGGGAATTACAGGAATATCCCATGGGAATTACAGAAATATTCCGTGGGAATTACAGAAATATTCCGTGGGAATTACAGAAATAGTCCATGGGAATTACAGAAATGTTGCATGGTAATTACAGGAATATTCCATGGGATTTACAGGAATATTCCATGGGAATTACAGAAATAGTCCATGGGATTTACAGAAATGTTCCCTGGGAATTACAGAAATGTTGCATGGGAATTACAGAAATATTTTATGGGAATTAAAGAAATATTCTGTAGGAATTACAGAAATAGTCCATGGGAATTACAGAATTATTCCATGGGAATTATAGAAATATTCTGTGGGAATTACAGAAATATTCCCTGGGAATTACAGAAATACTCCATGTTAATTACAGAAATACTCCATGTGAATTACAGGAATATTCCATGGGAATTACAGAAATATTCCGTGTAGATGGAATATTTCTGTGCTAGGAAGAGTGAGAAACAGGTTTGTGACCAGCTGGTGAACACTGCTGAAATTCTAAGCAGGTGAAAACAGATTTTTAAATTTATTTTTTTTATTTTGTCTCCTGTGTAACTCACCCAGACTGAATCTTTTCTGCTTGGCACAAAGTGAAATCTCTAAATCAGGAGAGTCCGTTCAGGCTAAAATATCCAAAATATTCCAAAATATTCCACTGCTCTCCCTCAGTGCACAATGGCAGAGAAAGATGAATGTTTCTTGCTCTTTAATTGACTTTAATGGGCTATAAATACATTTTTTTCCCTCAACTACAGGAGCAGAATGAAAGGCTTCTGGTAAAACTGGTTTTTCACTTAAAAAAAAACCCTTTTTTTTTTAAGAAAAAACCTTTTTTCCCTGCTCTTTGGGAAAGCTTCTGCACCTGTGGAAATCCCCTGGAGTAGTTTGAAGGCATTTTAATTCCTAATAAAAGCTTTCAGTTACAGAGTTGGAAATGTCATTTATTTCAAGTTGAGTCATTTCACAAACCTCCTTTTTTATTTTGTTTTATTTTATTTTTGCCTTCAGCGTGGAACTTGATGAGCTCAGTAAAATCCAAAATGCAGCATTTTGCTGTACCACAAAAAAAAAAAAAAAGGAAAATAAGCAGCCCAACACCTGTGTACATGTAGAGATTTTATGACACTCTGAGCATTATTTTTAGGGTTATTGCTCTTTCTCTCTCTTCTGCCAATATAAAAAATTAAAATTGAATTTTTGAATAAAAATTATCCTTTTTGATTAGATTTTATTACAGAGATATAAAAACCATTTCAGTTAATCCTGCTTGGGTGAAATGCTCCTGGCTGGCCTTCACTCACAAAATTTAGGAAATAAATTGGAATTTGGGACCTGGGTTTTTCTGCATTTTTACCTGGTAATGGCCAAATCTTTTTCAGGCATTTTAAAACATTTCTTTTTTTTTTTTAACAGACCTTAATTTCATATTCAGCTCATCTCTGTTAATAGCTCCACCCAATTAACATCAAGATCGGGTGAAATCTTGACATCCCTATTTTTTATTTTCATTTTATTTTATTTTAGCACGTCAATCAATGATTCGTTTCATGCCATTAAAGAAATGGTGCCCTTTGGTAAATTCAAATATTAGGGGAACACTGGGGCCCTTTCCTCGTGGGTGTTTGTCAGAATTATTTGTCAGAATTGACAGCAGTTGTATCAAAAACCTGCTTTGGGCCTAATTTTCACTTTAATTTCCCCACTAATCCTAATTTTTCTCCTAAAAGAGGCATGGGTAATGATTTGCTTTCTAATTAACATTCAGGGTTTGTGTATGTGCCATTTAAATGCCGGTGCTTTTCTTTTCGCTGCAGGAAGAATTCCTTTAAATTCGCATTATATTCTTAATTCTCGTTACATTCAACTTCTATATTCTTAATTATATTCTTAATATTCCTATATATTCTCATTACATTCTTAATATTCCTATATATTCTCATTATATTCTTAATTTTGGGGGTGTGTGTGCGTGATTGTCAGAACAAATATTCGGGGTGGGATTTGATATTTCCATATCAAATGGAAATTTGGTGACTCCAGGGCCTCTGTTTGAGCAGAAAAAAAGAATTTTTTATTTCAGTTTCCATGGAATTTCCTGCATTTCAGCCTGGGCATATTCAGGATAAACGGAAATTGTTGCCTTGGTGTGTTCACTTGGAAAATTGTCCTGTGGTTTCTCCAATTTCTGATGGAATTATCGATAAATAATTGATAAATCCAGGGCAATTGCACTCGTTTGCTGGGGGGGGGGGGGGGGGGGAGGCACCTGCAAATAAAGAGTAAATTATTTCTTTATTATGAATAAATAAATTAATACATTTATTAATAAATCCAAGCATGAATTTGGATGTTTGATATTGCACAGGGTGGTCCTGGAGGAAAATTTAGGGGCTCCAAGAGCTCCCAGGGCAGTGGTGAGCCCATAATGACCATAATTAATGCAAGGAATCAATATTAAATATTAATAAAGTATTGAAATAAAGTACTCAAGTATTAAAATAGGAAATAGTGATAATGTAATACATAAAAAGTAATATATAAAATAAATATTATTTATTTATTTATAAATAATATTCATCAATAATATTTATAAATAAATATTATTTCTTAAATAATAAATATTATTTCTGAAATCCATGAGCTTCCAGACAGTGGTGAGCCCATAATGGCCATAATTAATACAAGGAATAAATATTAAATATTAATAAAGTATTGAAATAAAGTACTCAGGTATTAAAATATGAAATAGTGGTAACATAATAAATAAAAAGTAATACATAAAGTAAATATTATTTATTTATTTATAAATAGTATTTATAAATAATATTTATAAATAAATATTATTTCTTAAATAATAAATATTATTTCTTAAATCCATTAGCTGCCAGGGCAGTGGTGAGTCCATAATGGACATAATTAACAAAAGTAATAAATATCAAATGTTACTAAAGTATTAAAATAAAGTGCTAAAGTATTAAAATATTAAACAGTGATAATACAATAAATAGTATTGATAAATAATATTTATTAATAAAATAAATAGTGTTTATAGTTACATTTAATAATTTATTTATCATGATTTGCCACGTGGTGCCTTAAAATTTAGAATTAAAATTTAGAATAAATACTTGAATTTGGTTTCACTCTGCCACTTTGTGCCTTAAAATTTGGGATAAAAATTTCGAATAAAAATTTCAAATAACGCCGTTAATTTTGATTCCGCTCTGCCACTTTGTGCCTTAAAATTTGGGATAAAAATTTCGAATAAAAATTTCAAATAACGCCGTTAATTTTGATTCCGCTCAGCCACTTTGTGCCTTAAAATTTGGAATAAAAATTGAGAATAAAGCCATTAAATTTAGTTTCACTCTGCCATTTTATGCCTTAAAACTTAGAATAAAAATTTGGAATAAATACATTAAATTTGGTTTCACTCTGCCACTTTGTGCCTTAAAATTTGGGATAAAAATTTCGAATAAAAATTTCAAATAACGCCGTTAATTTTGATTCCGCTCTGCCCCTTTTTGCTTTCAAATTTGGGATAAAAATTTCGAATAATAATTTCAAATAACGCCGTTAATTTTGATTCCGCTCAGCCACTTTGTGCCTTAAAATTTGGAATAAAAATTGAGAATAAAGCCATTAAATTTAGTTTCACTCTGCCATTTTATGCCTTAAAACTTAGAATAAAAATTTGGAATAAATACATTAAATTTGGTTTCACTCTGCCACTTTGTGCCTTAAAATTTGGGATAAAAATTTCGAATAAAAATTTCAAATAACGCCGTTAATTTTGATTCCGCTCTGCCCCTTTTTTGCTTTCAAATTTGGGATAAAAATTTCAAATAATAATTTCAAATAACGCCATTAATTTTGATTCCGCTCTGCCCCTTTTTGCTTTCAAATTTGGGATAAAAATTTCGAATACAAACCCGCCTGGCAGCCGCTGACTTGGGTGTCTGTGCCCGCAGTCGGCGGCCGAGTACGTGAAGGCGCGGCTGCCCGAGGTGCTGAGGCAGCACCTGCAGGACTACGAGCGGGACAAGGAGAACAGCGTCCTGTCCTACCACAGCATCCTGGAGCAGCAGATCCTCTCCATCGACAGGGAGATGCTGGAGAAGCTCGCCCTGGCCTACGACGAGGCAGGTACGCCTGAGTTCTCATGTTCCTGCCCCAAAAATCGCTGATTTTCCCCAAAAACCCTGGTGCGGGTGGAGCTTTTGTCCTTGTTTCTGTCAAATGTTTGATCTTTCTCAAGTGATTCCTCATAATTCTCATTTTTCTGCCCCCAAAATCACTCATTTCCCCAGACACTTTGTGCAGGTTGAGATTTTGTTCTCTTTTTTTTAACTGTTTGTTCTCCTGGATTGGTTCCTCAGAATTCTCATTTTACTGCCCCAAAAATCGCTGATTTTCCCCCAAAACCCTGGTGCGGGTGGAGCTTTTGTCCTTATTTCTGTGAAATGTTTGTTCCTCTTCAAGTGGTTCCTCAGAATTCTCATGTTCCTGCCCCAAAAATCACTGATTTTCCCCCAAAAACCCTGGTGCGGGTGGAGCTTTTGTCCTTATTTCTTTGAAATGTTTGTTCCTCTTCAAGTGGTTCCTCAGAATTCTCATTTTACTGCCCCAAAAATCGCTGATTTTCCCCAAAACCCTGATGCAGGTGGAGCTTTTGTCTTTGTTTCTGTGAAATGTTTGTTCCTCCTCAAGTGGTTCCTCAGATTTCTCATTTTTCTGCCCCAACAATGGCTCCTTTTCCCAAACAACTGGTGCAGGTTCAACTTTTTCCTTATTTTTTTGAAATGTTTGTTCTCCTGGAGTGGTTCCTCAGAATTCTCATTTTCAGGCCCCAAAAATGCCTCATTTCCCCAAATACCTTGTGCAGGTTGAGCTTTTGTCCTTTTTTTTTTTGTGAAATGTTTGTTCCTCTTCAAGTGGTTCCCCAGAATTCTCATGTTCCTGCCCCAAAAATCACTGATTTTCCCCAAATACCCTGGTGCGGGTGGAGCTTTTGTCTTTGTTTCTGTGAAATGTGGTCTGTGATCTCTGTCCATGGGTTCCTGACCCCTGCCAGGGTCCCAGACCTTCAGGGCAGCCGGAGGGAATCCCTGGATTCCCACACACAGGTGGAATTCCAGCAGGTGGAATTCCAGCAGGTGGAATTCCAGCAGCTGCCAGCCAGGAACGAGGAGGGGCTTGAGGGGCTCCAAGGGCTCTGACACCGATTTGGGTGTGGTGGGCAGGGAAACACTTCCAGCAGCTTTTCCAGCCAGGAAACCTTTCCCATCCCTCTTGGAAAGCCCATTTTTGCACCCCCAGGTAAATCCTTTCACCCCTGGGGTGTTTCCCTAAGTGGGATGAGTTCAGCTGCATCCATTTGCCAGGAGAAAGCTGAGCTGCTCTGGGTTTGGCACCATTTTGGGTGTTAATTTGGCCTTTCTGGCAACATCCACTGTCAATAAAGTGCAGCCTTGGTGGAGTTCCACATCCCAGTGTGGATCTTTCCCTCTTTTTGTGATTTTTGCCCTTTAGGAAATCAATCCATCGGAGCTACAAATAAAATGAGTTTGTCTGGAAATAGTCAAATGCTGGCAAGATTTTCTGTGAGGTTTGAGTAAGGAATCTTTAAAAAATGAAAGGAGGCCAAAAGTGACAGATGGGGACAAATCCTCTCCTAATCTCTAAATCCTTTAGTTTAAAAAGTGGCATTCTTGACTAGCTAAGGCTGGGGTAATTTTGTGCAAGAATATTTTCTCCCAACAAAGCTTTGCTGGCTCTTAATCCCATTCCTTTGATTCACAGCATCCCTAAATATCTGAGGTGGTCAGTGCCTGATCTGTGGCAAATTTTGGTGATTTAAAGGCATTTTGGCTTTTAATTCCAGCGTGCCAGGGAATTCCAGCCTGCTGAGAGGTTCTGGAGGTGGTTTTGTCCTGAGGAAATTTTTTTTTTTGCCTTAATGGATGGCCCTTCTTCCCCAGGAATACTGAAAAAATTGAGTTTCATTACTGCACAACAAAAAAAGAGATGGAATTCATTTTTCCCTGCTGTCAGGCAGTCCTGGAGATGTTGATATTTAGGGATTGCATCCAGAGCCAGGTGCCAGGCCCAGAATGGGTTTTTTTTTTTAGCTAATATTTGCTGGTTTTGGGTGAGGGAAGCAGGAAGGGGAAGATGGGAAGTGGAGAGGAGATGGAAAATGGGAAATGGGAAATGGGAAATATTCCTCCCATTTTAAGTGGGCTCAGTGCTCAGGGGGGTCACAGCTGGGACTCCCCAATCTTGGAAGTCGTCCCCACCTCCACCATCCTGGCATTCCATGACAGGAACGACATTTCCCTGCTGATCAGGAATATCCATTTCATGACAAAAAATGTGATTTTTTTTTTTTTTTCACATCTAAAAGCAGTCCCTGTGGTTCTCTGCCTCACACTGATTTATTAAAAAATCTGGATATTGATCTAGTACCAGTACCCAACTGTGACAGACAAAACCTCTCTGACAGTGTAAAGTTAGGAAGTGTGTGTTTATTGTGTGTGGGATCATTCCCAAATCCACACTGCTCCTTCCAGGTGATGACAGAGCCCTTTTATCCATCCAAGTATTGAACACCCAAAATACAAATACAAATTCATCATTTTGGTACATCCCATTCCGAAATCCACACTGCTCCTTCCAGGTGATGACAGAGCCCTTTTATCCATCCAAGTATTGAATACCCAAAACACAAATACGAATTCAGCATTTTGGTACATCCCATTCCTCATTTCGTGTATTTGTCCCTTGAGATGGGTCGGTGTCCCTTCCATGGGAGGGGTCCCAAAATGAGGAAGTCAATGAAGTCTTCCTCCTTCTGACCTTTCCACCTTTCCAACGCCAATCTGACAAATGAACTCTTGGTAGAACTCCCATTCCTTGTCTCCAGTTGGTTTCAGAGCAGAGGAGCCCCACAATTGTCTTACGTTCCTAAAAGCAATTTGTCAATTTATATTCTTCATTATAAACCCAGCTAACTCAACATTGTGCTGACGAGCAATCAGTTATTAGTTAACCACTAACTCTTAACTCCATCAAGGCCTACTCATTTATTTTAAATGAATAAAATTATTTTTAAATGCCCCATTTTCAGTCCTTCCCCAAACCCCTTGTGCAGGTTGAATTTTTATCCTTGTTTTTGTGAAACGTTTGATCTTCCTCAAGTGGTTCCTTATAATTCACATTTTTCTTAACTCCATCAAGGTTAACTCATTTATTTTAAATGAATAAAACTATTTTTAAATTGCTCATTTTCTGCCCTTCCCCAAACCCCTTGTGCAGGTTCAACTTTTCTCCTTCCATAAATTCCTGATTTTTGGGCTTTCCCAAAAAAAAAAAATAAATAAAAAACTAGTAAGGCTTATCTCTAACTAAAACCTTAGCTCCTGTAAAATCTCTAAATTCCCTAAATTGACGTTTCCCCACTCTGCTGTTGCTGCAGGCACCACGTGTCTGATCGCCCTCCTGTCCGACAAGGAGCTGACCGTGGCCAACGTGGGCGACTCCCGGGGCGTGCTCTGTGACAAGGATGGCAATGCCATCCCCCTGTCCCACGACCACAAGCCCTACCAGCTGAAGGAGAGGAAGAGGATTAAGAGAGCTGGTGAGTTGTTGGAAGGTTCTGCTTTTACTTGTCACTAAAATTGGCATTTTCCCCTGGGAGAGGTGGGACGCGCCCAGCTGAGGTGGCGGCAGATCAAATCTTTCCTTTTCCACCCAAAATTCTGCTGGGGTGTCCCAAGGCAGAGGTGGCAACAGATTAAATCTCCTGTTTTCCATCCAAAATTCCACTGGGATGTCCCAGGGCAGAGGATCTCCTGTTTTCCACCCAAAATTCCGCTGGGGTGTCCCAAGGCAGAGGGGGCAGCAGATCAGATCTCCTGTTTTCCATCCAAAATTCCACTGGGATGTCCCAGGGCAGAGGATCTCCTGTTTTCCACCCAAAATTCCGCTGGGATGTCCCAGGGCAGAGGTGGCAGCAGATCAGATCTCCTGTTTTCCACCCAAAATTCCAATGGGATGTCCCAGGGCAGAGGATCTCCTGTTTTCCACCCAAAATTCCGCTGGGATGTCCCAGGGCAGAGGTGGCAGCAGATCAATCAAATCTCCTGTTTTCCACCCAAAATTCCACTGGGATGTCCCAGGGCAGAGGTAGCAGCAGATCAAATCTCTCTTTTTCCACCCAAAATTCCCAGGGGGTGTCCCAGGGCAGAGGTGGCAGCAGATCAGATCTCCTGTTTTCCACCCAAAATTCCAATGGGATGTCCCAGGGCAGAGGATCTCCTGTTTTCCACCCAAAATTCTGCTGGGATGTCCCAGGGCAGAGGATCTCCTGTTTTCCACCCAAAATTCCACTGGGATGTCCCAGGGCAGAGGTGGCAGCAGATCAAATCTCTCCTTTTCCACCCAATATTTCATTGGAATGTCCCAAGGCAGAGATGGCAGCAGATCAGATCTCCTGTTTTCCACCCAAAATTCCACTGGGATGTCCCAGGGCGGAGGTGGCTGCAGGTGACCCACCCCTTACCCAGCTGGGTGGGGTAAGGAGAGCAGCCTTCAGCAGCCCAGTGACCATCCCTTGGGATCTCCACGTGGATAACCAGGAGCATCCCCAGAGCTTCAGCCCCAGCCCTGCCCAAAGCCTGGCTTTGAGAGGCCTGGCCTGAGCCTGAGGGAGGTTTAGTGCTAAAATCAGCTTGGAATGTTCCAAAGAGTTCCTTGGATGTCCCAAAGTGCAGTCTGGATGTTCCCCAGAGTTACCTGGATGTTCCCAAGAGCTGTCTGGATGTCCCAAAAGCTCCTTGGATGTCCCAGAGAGCTCCTGGATGTCCCAAAGAGCTCCTTGGATGTTCCCAAGAGCTGCCTGGATGTCCCAAAGAGCTTCTGGAAGTCCCAAAGAGCCCTTGGATATCCCAAAGAGCTCCTTGGGTATCCCAAAGAGCTCCTTGGATATTCCCAAGAGCTCCTTGGATGTTCCAAAGAGCTCCTTGGATGTCGCAGAGAGCTCCTGGATGTCCCAAAGAGAAGCTTGGTGTCCCAAAGAGCCCCTTGGATGTCCCAGAGTTGCCTGGATGTCCCAAAGAGCCCCTTGGATATCCCAAAGAGCTCCTTGGACGTCCCAAGAGCCCCTTGGATGTTCCAAAGAGCTCCTTGGATGTCCCAGAGCTCCTTGGATGTTCCCAAGAGCTGCCTGGCTATCCCAGAGAGCTCCTGGATGTCCCAAGAGCCCCTTGGATGTTCCAAAGAGCTCCTTGGATGTCCCAAAAGCTCCTGGATGTCCCAGAGAGCTCCTTGGATGTCCCCAGAGCTGCTCCAAGCGTTGTGTTTCCCCCCAGGTGGATTCATCAGCTTCAACGGCTCGTGGCGCGTGCAGGGCATCCTGGCCATGTCGCGCTCGCTGGGCGATTACCCCCTGAAGAACCTGAACGTGGTGATCCCCGACCCCGACATCCTGAGCTTTGACCTGGACAAACTGCAGCCAGAGTTCATGATCCTGGCCTCGGACGGGCTGTGGGACGCCTTCAGCAACGAGGAGGCCGTGAGGTTCATCAAGGAGCGCCTGGACGAGCCGCACTTCGGGGCCAAGAGCATCGTGCTGCAGTCCTTCTACCGGGGCTGCCCCGACAACATCACGGTGATGGTGGTGAAGTTCAGGAGTAGCAGCAAAGCAGAGGAGCAGCAGTGAGGAGCCCCCGGGCCCGCTCAGGACTCAGAACAGTTTGGCCGTGCTGGGAAGCTCCGGGAACGCCGCGCGGGCGCTCCCGCGGCAGCCGGTCCCTCCGGGCTCTGCTCGTGGCTTGGCAGAAGGAGCAATACAACGAATCCACGCTGAGCGACCACAAGAATCCAGTTTGTCCCCGTGTCCCCGCCCCGTGCCCTCGCTGCTCCCTCGGAAGCTCCCGTTTCACACGTTTCTTTAGGAATCCCGTGTAGGTTTTTGGTTGGGTCGGTCCCCCGTGGTGTGGCAGCCCCTGGCACGGCGGGGTCAGGGCGGTGCTGCTGCTTTTCCCTGGTGGTGTCACCGCTCAGGAGCTGCCCTCGTGCTCCTCATCTCTGGAAGGGTTTGTGGTGTGAAGGAGGAAGAGGAGCCAACTCTCAGCCTGCTGCCACTGCTGGCTCTCGCTTTGTTCAGCCTCACCCCAAAATAAAGCCCTGCCGAGCATGTGAGTAGGTAGAGCTCCTGAATGCCCACGTTGATCCGGGTGTGCGTTACTCCAGAGCAGCTCTTCTAGGCCATATTGTATCCAAACCAACTCACGGTGAACTTCAGCAAAGCCCTGGGAGTTCTGAACCTCCTGGATGGGAACAGAGCTCAGCAGCGATGGCAGAATGTCTGTCCTCCACCAGGAATCACCCTGACCTTATTTCTGCGGCGCAGACTTGGGAAGTGATGTGAGGGAAAATGGATTTCCCTGGTGACTGTTGGGAAGCTCACCCAAGCAGGGCATTCCTCGGAGCTACCTAGCTGGAAGTCAAGCTTGTGGAAGACTTCCAGATGGATTTGTGGTGTTAATCCCAGGGCAGACCCCTCTGGAACGGGTTTTTGGGATGACATGCAAATGCCAGGCAGCATCAACGCACTGTAGAGATGAAAGGTTGTGTTAAATCTAGATTTTAAAAGTATGTTTAGATCTAACTTTCAATATTTAATTGTATTTTGGGATCTGTGACTGCTGTAGGTTGGAATGAGGAACAGTTTGGGTTTGCTGCACCTCTGGTGCCAGCTGTGTCATGGCAGAGGGACAGGGCAGGCAGGATTTTGGGTGGCTGCTTTATGCTTATCCTGCCTTACAGAAGTCCTTGGGATCTCCCAGAACGTGGTCCTGGACCATCTGCTCAAGTCTCCAGGGCGATGGAGGCTGCCTGTGCTTGGCTGTGGAGCTGGGTCGGGGCTGTGATGGATTCCTGGCCGTGCCTGTTCCTTGGGGAAGGAGAAATATTCCTCATTCCCCAGCTGCCTGCCCCCCGCTCACCTGCAGGGCTCTGGGGTGGGGCTGAGCTGTGTGGGGAGGTGCTGAGGGGGTCGGGGTCTCTCAAGGCAAAAACTCAAAGAGCACAAACTTCTGCTCGAGAAGGAATCCCCCATCTTTGTCTTGTTTTGCCCCTAGGTCAGCTCTCCCCCAGCAAACTTCCCTCCTTTAATTTGTCTGGGGATAATCTCAGCCCTCAATTGGCTCTGGTGGCATTTCCAAAATGTGTCTGGACCCCTGTGCTCGTGCTGAAGTCCAGGGAGAGCCCTGAGCAGTGTCCAGCAGCCTCTGTGCAGCAGGGATGGGATGGGATGGGATGGGATAATGGGATGGGATGGGATGGGATGGGATGGGATGGGATAATGGGATGGGATAATGGGATGGGATAATGGGATGGGATAATGGGATGGGATAATGGGATGGGATGGGATGGGATGGGATGGGATGGGATGGGATGGGATGGGATGGGATGGGATAATGGGATGGGATAATGGGATGGGATAATGGGATGGGATGGGATGGGATGGGATAATGGGATGGGATAATGGGATGGGATAATGGGATGGGATAATGGGATGGGATAATGGGATGGGATGGGATGGGATGGGATGGGATGGGATAACGGGATGAGATGGGATAATGGGATGGGATGGGATAACGGGATGGGAGCTTCCTGACTTTCCAATGCCCTGGCCTCATGCAGCTGAGCTGCAGCCTGGCTGCTCAGCTGAGCAGCTGCCAGGATTTGGGAATAATTCCTTCAGCTGTTCAGCGTGCAAAGGTAGCTGAGGTCAGAGTGCTGCCAGTGCAGCCCCTGGGCGATGATTCCCTGGCAGGGCTGGATCCTGGGCTGGAACGGCCCAGCAGCAGTGGGGAGCAGCTCCAGGCAGAGCTCAGGGTGTGGAGTTTGCCTTCCCTGCCCCCTTCACTGTTCCCCTTGTTCCCTTGTTCAGCACCTTCAGCTTCCTCTCCCCATCCCTGGCAGGGCTGTCCTGGCCAGAGCCATCCATGCCAAGGGTCTCTGCTCAGCCCGGGGGTTTTTGCTTCATTTGCTTTAAAAAAGGAGCTTCAGCTGCTTCAGGTTTACAGAGGAAGGACTGGTGGAGGTGAGAGGCTTTGTGTGCTCTCCCACATCCACGTGCAGTGCCTACCTGTGCTCCCAGCTGGAAGGTTTGGAAGTTTTCCCTCCAAGTGAAGGCGTTTTCCGACTTTCCAGTGGTGCTGATTTGTGCCAAACTCTGTCGTGACACAGCTGGAGGCTGACAGGATGAATTCCTATTGTCCGTATTGCTTATGCAACCTGACCAATGCAGGGTTCTCCCACTGCCTTAACACTGCATCCTCCAGCTGGGAAGGGCTGCCAGGGATGTCCCTCTGGAGGTGGCCAGGGATGTCCCTCTGGAGGTGGCTAGGAACATCCCCATGGATGTGGCCAGGAACATCCCCATGGATGTGGCCAGGAACATCTCCATGGATGTGGCCAGGAACGTCCCTCTGAATGTGGCCAGGGATGTCCCTCTGGCTGTGGCCAGGAACATCCCCCTGGATGTGTAGAGGAACATCCCCCTGGATGTGGCAGCAGGGCTCCAGCCTTGCTGCTGCTCTCCTCCCAAAAACTGGGAGCTGCCTGGGCACAGCTGGGAGCTCCAGGGCAGCTTGGTGGCTTCATCCCGTGGGGACATCCGGAGCCTCAGGGCACAGGGAGTGGCTGCCAAAGAGCATCCATGGATGGCTGGAGGTGACAAATGGACCCTGAGCCTGTGCTGAGCCAGGATGGGAACTGGGCTGTTCCCAAATTGGGATGTTCCCAAATTAGGATATTCCTGAACTGGGGTGTTCCCAAATTGGGATGTTCCCAAATTGGGATGTTCCCAAATTGGGCTGTTCCCAAATTGGGATGTTCCCAAACTGGGATGTTCCCAAACTGGGCAGTTCCCAAACTGGGCTGTTCTTGAACTGGGCTGTTCCCAAATTCATCTGTTCCCAGGGATGTCCCAGCTGCCAGTGCTGGGGAATTGGGCTGTTCCCAAACTGGGCTTTTCCCAAACTGGGATATTCCCAAACTGGGCTGTTCCCAAACTGGGCTGTTCCCAAACTGGGCTGTTCCCAGGGATGTCCCAGCTCCCAGCTCACTCCCTGGGATGCTCTGATGATTCCCTCAGCCTGCAGCAGGGATTGCTGAGGAGTTCATCCATCCCTGGGATCCTTCTGGAATTCCTGGCAGGGCCGGGGCTGTCCCTGGCTCGGTGGCCCCGTGGCTCCTTCTGCTGGCCCGAGACATTCCCACAAACCCCACAGCAGATAAAGGATTCCAACTCCCACTGCTGCTGTTCTCGCAGGGTTAAACCATTCCCAGCGGTGAAATTAAAAATATTGTGAAGGTTTTAGAATCCAGGAGGCAGAATTAAAAGTGCTGCATCAGCTTGAGCAGTGTTGGCTGCAGAAACACCAATGCCACAGCCTCAAAAAAACAAAAAAAAAGGGAATTTTGTGTCTCAGGATACGGGACAGCCCTGCTTTAAAGAATATGGATTTATTGCTAATGTAGCTGATACTTGTTTTACACAGAGAAGCATTTAGTCAGTGATTATACTACAGAAAAAACACCTCACCAGCCTTTCATCCCCCCCAAGTAGGATTTTAGGCCTCTGAACAAAATTCCAAGTGAGAATGTTCTGCTGGAATTTGGCCACTGCAGAGCCCAGAGCTGCTGCCCCTTGTGCCCAAAATATTCCTAAATGGCCTTTCCAAAACTCCCAGAGAAAAAAAAATAATGTACAGATAATTCATAATGAGCTGAATTTTTGTTACTTTTAATTTTCCAGCGCTGACTGGACAAGGCTTAGGGGAGCAGGTGGATAAATCTGGATTGCATCCATGGACACAGGCAGCTTCTCTGACACCAATCATCCATAAATGTGAGGCAAAATTTAGGGAAATATCCCAAAACTCCTATTGTACTGAGCACAGGGAGTGCTGCCCCTACATCTCCCTTCTGATTTATGGGGAATTTCTTTGTGCCAGGATGCACACAGAGCATTGCAGCATTTTAACTCCCCTGAAATAACAGCCAGACTGGGAATTTCACCTTGGAACCCACTTGTGCTCCCTACCCAGCAGCAACTTCCAAACATCTTTGCCCAATTAATTATTATTATTAATATTATTATTATTAATATTATTTTTATTATTATTGTTAGACTTTTTGTGTCAGGAAACCCCAGAGTTTTCCTATAAAAACCACAAATATTTCGAATTCTGATTTCATACAGCTGCATGAGAAGAAATTGGGAAACCTTTAGTCTGTGTTTTACACTTTGTTTTTAGTACAATATTCTAGGCAGATGCAATAAAAATTTGCCACCAGCCCACCCCCACTTCAGTGCCCAGATCATTTTGTACTTTTAAGGTTTTTCACCTTTTGCCAGGCTGCTCACACCAAAAACCTCCCTAAGAATGGCTCTGAGCAGAGACAGGAGCTCAGTTTGGAATTTCGCAGCCTTTTAAGCAATAATAAAGTCAGAATCATATACAAGCCAGATTTGGAAATGAGGTTGCTTGTTTTTTTTTTAGGAAAACCAGGAGCAGGATGGATGTTTTTCCAATGCTGCTGGCACTGTAAATGATAATTAACTTCAGGTGGCACAAAGAGATCACTGTGTATAAACCTAAGCCTTGGAACCTGTGAGCAGTGTCAGCATTTGGGGCACCAAAACCCCAAATTCCTGCAGGTGGCAGGAGAATTTCTGGCCATCCTCACCTCCCCAGGACTCTCATTCCTCCCTCACCACGAGCACTCTCTGCTTTATCCATTTTCTGAAGGCGGCAGAGCCACGATTGCATTTTTATTTTGGAAAGAAAGCAATACAAGCTGTGCTGTAGTGTCAGTGATCTTGTGGTAAATAATTTATTTCGAAGCATTTCACGCGGCAGGCTGAGAGAAGAGCGGAGGGGTTTGGGGTTTGAGGTGTGAAACAACCACAGAACAAGGCAATTCTCCCAGAGAACAACCAAACCCCAGTTCCTAAAGCCACAGCACAGCTGGAATTTCACCTGGATCTCGGAATACAAGAGCATCATTCCCTCAGTTATGCAATACTGTATCCCCTCCCCACAAAAAAAAAAAAAAAAAAAAAAAACCTTTAATTTTTAAAAGCTTTGACCTTTTCACCATCAGAACACTGACATCTGAAACCCTTGTCTGGAGAGTGTTGTCCCCAAAACTTTTTCATCCCTAAAAAAACCACACGAGCCCCTCCTGAAATTGCACCCCAGCCCCGGGAGCAGCTGTGGAGCAGAGCAGAAGCCAGCGGTGTCCCTTGGGTGCTGGAGGCACCCGTCAGCCCTGGGCACCCTGAGCTCTGTCCCTGGGAGCCACCAGGGCTGTGGGGAAGCCCTGGGAGCGTGGCCAGGACGTCTCCCCAGTCCCTCCCCCGTGTAGTGGATGTGTCCAGGTTAATTCTGTTCATGCAACTGCAAATCCTGTATCGTTGTCCATTAGAAGTGTAAACTACTGAAAACTGGGCCTTGCTGATATGAATAAAGTGATTAAAAAAACGGTCTTTACACACAGGGAGGAGTTGGGTCTTCTTTAAAGTAGCAACGGGGGAATTTCTTCCTTTTCCCAATTTTAAAACTGGAACCAAAAAACTCGTTTAGAAACAGGCATAAATCACAACAGGGTTCCAAAACTCCTCGGATGCATCTCACACACACAGAGGGGTGGGGGGATCGATGATCCCAATGTTTTTGGGATGTCCAAATTGATCGTGAGCTCCGCTCCATCTCCCCGCTCTGGGAACACCCAAGAGAAACACCCAAGTTTAATATGGACACACAAAGTGCTTCACATTTCCAGCATTTCTCACCAGCTCCTGCAGATCCCACAGGATCCCCAGGCTGGGAACACTCCTGGAAGCCTTGTGGAGGTAACATATTTCAATAACGAGGTGTGACAGTCTCAGGACGGCTGCACATCAAAAAAACAAAAGCGTTGGGTTGGGTTAAATTCCACGCTGAGAACAAACAAAGGAGAGTGGCTATAAAGCAATAAAACCAGTCCGGGCAGGAATTCAGGAAGAATCCTCCAAGCTGCTTTCTGAAAAGAAATGCCTTTCCTCGGTGGAATCTGTTGCATTCCAGAAGATTCAGGGAGAAATCCCAGGGCTGCTCAGAGGCAGAGGGACACAGCATTCCAAGGCACCCTCTGGGTGTGGGATGCACACCTGGAAAAGTGCTTTGTGCCCCTGTTTTCACTGAAGAGCACTGGAATGCCCCAGAGAAACGCTGCCCCTGCAGTCAGAGTTCATCTCCAGAGGCCACTCTTACAGCAAACTGAAATTTCTAAATAAATCCACCATCAAAGGCAAGTTTCTGAAGTGCTGGATGACAAATCCTGCCAAAACTGGACCAGTTCGCTTGATGTAAGGCCATGAACTGCAATCAAATGTCTGTACTTGCAGATATCGAAGTTGATTTTATAGAGAAAGAATTGTTCCGCATCTTCCGGAATGGTGATGTTGACTTGGAGGATATTTACGCAAATTCCCACATAAACATCCTCGAATTTCAGAGGCTTGACGTGGCCCATCAGCTCGTAAGTCCTCAGAGCCAGTTTTCCATCCAGGATGTAGCCCAGGCCGCTGCAGTAGGGAGGATACAGCTTGAAGGGGTACTCCTGGTAGGAGATGTACCTTTTCCTGTCGAAGCCTCTGTAGGCGAAGTTCTCGATGAGGGGGTAGCCGGTGAAAACGTTCTCCGAGGAATTCAGCTGCAGCAGGAACTTCACCAGGTTGGGAGTGTTGATGAAGACGTCGGCGTCGGTCTTCATGAAGAACCTGGCGTTGGAACAGAACTCGGCGAGCCACTGGAACGCCATGATGGTCTTCAGGGTGAGGTTGTCGTAAGTGTCCACGAAATCCTGGCGGATGATGTCCCCGTAGAGGATGCTCTCGTCCTCCACCGCCAGCGCCGCCGCCCTGTCCTCCCTCTGCGTGTCCTGCCCCAGCAGGAACAGGGTGAGGATGTGCTGGCCCCACCAGGAATCCCGGGAGCCCCACGTGATCCTGATGGCCTGCCTGGCTTTCAGGTCGCCGGGGCTGGAAGCCACCAGGATGACCAGGAAGGGGCGGAGGTCGGCGCAGCGCGGGCGCTCGCGCAGCGTGAACGGGCGCGGCCGCCGGTACATGGGCTCGTGCTCGTAGAAGTACAGAGGGTTGAGGTTCTCCAGGCCAGCCCTGGAGGAGAAGGTTATGTACCACATGGTTGTCAGGGCAAACACCAGCAGCCACAGGAAAATCCATTTCAGGGGTCTCCTGTACAAGGCGCTGGCCAGGTCCAGGATCATGGTCGGGATCTACTGGCGCCCCTCAGAATCTGTCCCATGAATCCTGGAGCATCTTCCTTGCTGAAAAGGAAAGGGGAAAGCAGCATTCAGTGCACTGGTAGTCAGAGATTACCTTTTCCTTGTGCTGGCTGAAGTGCCAGCTGGGATTGTGCTGTGGTAGCAGCCAAATCAAGCATTCCTCATCCAGCTGTCACGGCCCTGATCCCAGGGATGGCAGCAGGGCACGGAGCCCCTGCCCAGCAGGGTTTGCAGAGTTTGCTGAGGAGAACATGGAGCCCCTGCCCAGCAGGGTTTGCAGGGTTTGCTGAGAAGGACACAGAACCCCTGCCCAGCAGGGTTTGCAGGGTTTGCTGAGGAGAACACAGAACCCCTGCCCAGCAGGGTTTGCAGGGTTTGCTGAGAAGGACACAGAACCCCTGCCCAGCAGGGTTTGCAGGGTTTGCTGAGGACACAGAACCCCTGCCCAGCAGGGTTTGCAGGGTTTGCTGAGGAGAACATGGAGCCACTGCCCAGCAGGGTTTGCAGGGTTTGCTGAGAAGGACACAGAGCCCCTGCCCTGTAGGAAAGGATGGATAAATATAATTGCCTGGCAAAAGATTTACAATAGTAAAGCCAGGATGAAAACAATCCTCCCTACTGGCTGGACAATACCGTTACCTAAATATAGGTCCAAAAGTCAAATGGACTGTTCCATCTCAACCCCCAAAATGTACAGTTCATCCCACACCTGTAACCCTCCCCTGAAGCATCAAGTGTCTGTAACCCCAGTGGCCCAAGTCTTGCTACAGCCCACCTTGAAGCCCCTGATAAGGGTCTCTGAGGGGCCAGACGCCGTCTTGGATCTTCCCCCCTCTTGGAACCTCCACCCTCTCCTAGAGCATCCTCTTGTCTCTCCCCTCTCCCATCTCCTCAAGCCTCACCACGTGCTGCATCTGGCAGCTCCAAGCAGGACCTTTCTCCATCCCTAATAAACCTGATATCCCAAGAGCAGCCTCAGAGATCTCTCATCTCCATCCATCTAAACCATCCTGGAGCCCAGCCTTCCCCACACTGCCCAGCAGGGTTTGCAGGGTTTGCTGAGCAGGACACGGAGCCCCTGCCCAGCAGGGTTTGCAGGGTTTGCTGAGCAGGACACAGAGCCCCTGCCCAGCAGGGTTTGCAGGGTTTGCTGAGCAGGACACGGAGCCCCTGCCCAGCAGGGTTTGCAGGGTTTGCTGAGCAGGACACAGAGCCCCTGCCCAGCAGGGTTTGCAGAGCAGGGCTGAAATCTCTGCTCTGCAGCACTGAAAGCTCGTGGCTTTCCCCCTGGAGATCCCCCCACCCTGCACAGACCTGCTCTCCAGCCAGGATCCTGCTCCAAGGGCTGTGATCCCAGGGATGTCAGCACCACGCCAGGAAATGGATGCTCAGAGGTTCAGATTTTTGGTGTTTCTGTTAAAGGCAAAGTCTGAGTGATCTGCCTGAGCTGGAGCACGTGGGACAAGGAAGAAAGGATTTCATCATCGTTCAAGGTTTGAGCAGTTCCTTGTTCCCAGGGAGGGGGGTGAAGGTAAAAATCAACTTCCTTAAACCAAGCTGCATGCTAAAGCTGGTATCGACCAAAATCATGACTGTTTTTATCACTGGCCAGGTAATTTTTGGATTTGAGGCACACAAATCCACAGCAGGGCCTTCCAAACTCCTGTGGAATCCGTGCTGAAGCCGCTGCTGCAATGTCAGGATTAGAGATTCCAATGGATAAATCTTCACAAAACCCAGTTTAAAACCAGACCCCCAGGCCTGTACCCTCGTGTAGTTTTATTTCCCTAAAATCACACGTGTTCTAGCATTTATTTTAGACATCTTTAAGCCAAAATAACTCCAGTGCCTGTGGGAAGTCCAAATGGTTTCTGATGTTTGCAGTAATAATATTTATCCTGCACGAGCACACACAAAGACACAGTCAGGATGATGGAAGGTTTGATTTCACAGCGCAATTAATTACTCCTTATCTTCAAAAATATCACCACAGGGCTCATAAATGTTTTAGATTTGGCAAATAAATCCAAACCCCAGAACAGCACTCTGGAATCCAGGGGAATTTGATTTTCCAGAGCCCACCTGCCTCGTGTTTCTGTGTAGGATCTGATTTGAAATTAATCATCCTTTAAACGAAGCATTTGGAGAATATTTCACCGACAATGGCCTTAAAACGGATCAAAGCAATTTTATATAAAGCATTTGAATAGAAGAATTTTGGACTGATTCCTCTCAAAATCAGTAATTAACTAATAGGGATCTTCTCTTTTTATGCATCAATCTGACTTTCAGTGGACAGCAGGAAATACATACTGGAAGAAAATAACCTCGGTTATGTATCAGTGCTTATTATCTGATTTTAGATCAATAACATTTATTTTGATGATCAACTTTAAAGCATATCAGTGAAAACTGATCTTGGCTGCTTAATGAGAAAAAATATTATAAATTGTTTTGATCCTTTATAGGAAGAAAACCTGGTGTCATGACAGTGTGAACAACAAAACTGGATACAAATCCTGTTACGTAAGGAAAATAAACATCAATTCAGGTCTTTGAGGAAACAGAGGGAGATAAATCCCCACCTTCTCCTATTTCGAGTGCTTGAAGCAAAGGGAGGCAGGTGAGTCAGCGAGGTCTGAGAACTTCTGGTCATGGTGCAGGTTCTGCCCTTGCAGCTCCTCCTCCTCCTCCAGGCTCCGTGCCGGCAGCTTCTCCCTCCCAGCAGGGGACGGCAGCTCCTTCCAGGGCGCTACTTTCATTTTCTTCCCAGCCCAGATTGTGCCAAAAAGATAAAACCGGTGACTTTTGAAATAAATGTGAGGCAACGCATTTATTTTATATTATTACATTTCTATTATTTGTTATTTTTTACATTTATAATTATTACATTTCTATTATTTCTATTATTACATTTCTATTATTACATTTATATTATTACATTTATATTATTACATTTATATTATTACATTTATATTATTACACTTATATTATTTGAAATAAATGTGAGGCAACACATGTGAGGCTCACAATGTTCCACAGGGATTTGGATCCATATCCCACACAGGTAGGGGACATGCTTGGTCAGGAAAAAGTTGGGAAATTCTCATATTCATTAACGATTGCTAATTAAAATAACCAATAGTCCAACATGATGATTTTAAAATAGCATAGTAAAAGGTGTATAAGAAAATAAATCCTTTTTAAAGCTACCAGCAGAAATAATTTGGAAATATATTATTTAAAGCTGGCTTTAAGGCCGGCTTGGACACGGCCTGGACTGTGGGAGGTGTCCTTGCACACGGTGAGCGAGATAACATTTAAAAGTCATTCCAGCCCAAGCCAGCCATTGATTCTTTTCTATTTAAATTTTTAACTTAAAACCAATCGAAACTAGAGGCGATGTTGCAAAACCCCGAGCTGCGGTGCTCTAATATAACAACACTTCAAGGTTTTTTACGTAAAAAAAAAATTTTAGAAAGAAACTTTACAAGATCATCGGTGCTCGCTTTTCCAAGGGCGGGGATGAGCGGGGAGGTCCCGGCCGGGCAGGAGGGGACGGCAGCGGGATGTGCTTCCCTCTCCGAGCCCGGCACCCCTTCCAGCCTTTTTTTGGGATTTCTGATCGCTCCGAGCCCGGCACCCCTTCCAGCCTTTTTTTGGGATTTCTGATCGCACCGAGCCCGGCACCCCTTCCAGCCCTTTTTCTGGGATTTCTGATCGCACCGAGCCCGGGCACACCTACCAGCCCTTTTTTTGGGATTTCTGATCGCACCGAGCCCGGCACCCCTTCCAGCCTTTTTTTGGGATTTCTGATCGCACCGAGCCCGGCACCCCTTCCAGCCTTTTTTTGGGATTTATGATAGCACCGAGCCCGGGCACCCCTTCCAGCCTTTTTTGGGGGATTTCTGATCCACTCCAGCAGCGCACCGAGCCCGGCACCCCTTCCAGGCCTTTTTTTGGGATTTCTGATCGCACCGAGCCCGGGCACCCCTTCCAGCCTTTTTTTGGGATTTCTGATCGCACCGAGCCCGGCACCCCTTCCAGCCTTTTTTTGGGATTTCTGATCGCACCGAGCCCGGGCACCCC
Source organism: Lonchura striata (assembly GCF_050655825.1). Classification (NCBI taxonomy): domain Eukaryota; kingdom Metazoa; phylum Chordata; class Aves; order Passeriformes; family Estrildidae; genus Lonchura; species Lonchura striata. The sequence goes on from NC_140711.1 coordinate 29,852,513, forward strand.
TTCCAGCCCTTTTCCTGGGATTTCTGATCGCACCGAGCCCGGCACCCATTCCAGCCCTTTTTTTGGGATTTCTGATCGCACCGAGCCCGGCACCCCTTCCAGCCTTTTTTTGGGATTTCTGATCGCACCGAGCCCGGGCACCCCTTCCAGCCTTTTTTTGGGATTTCCGATCACCCCGGCAGCGCTACCCCCGCACGCCTCTCGCTCCGCCTGGGCTGCCCCAGGGCTGCATCCCCATCCCATCCCATCCCATCCCATCCCCATCCCATCCCATCCCCATCCCCATCCCCATCCCCATCCCATCCCTATCTCCATCCCATCCCGTTCCCCATCCCCATTACCGTGTCCCGCTCGGGGCGCTCGGGGCCGGCCGCAGCGGGAAGGAGCCGCCTCCTCTTCCGCCGTGCCCGGGCGCTGCCCGCTCCTCCCCGGCCGCCTCCTCGGCTCCTGGGCTCCCCTCCGGCCGCAGGCAGGGCAGGCACGGCGGGGCTGCGTCCCCTTCGAGCCTCTGGGAGTGCCCGCAGGGAGGATCCCGTGCCTCATTCCCGCATCCAGCACATCGTGGCACTCACTTCACCGCTTCATCCCGGCTGCCCGGAGGAGCCGCGGGTGCGCGGGGCTCACGCTCAGCTCTCCGGTTTGCCAAGTTTGGTACCGGGCGGGTTCCAGCTCTGTCAGCTCTCCCGGGTTTTTATGGCTCGGGTTCTGCAGCGGGACCGCGAGGCAAGCTCGGCACGCACGGGGCGGTCGCAGCCGGGCGGAGCAAACCCACCCTTGGCCGTGTGAAAAACGCCAGTCGCTTGGTTTTTAAAACGTAAAAAGTTTCATAATAATAAAATGGTTATAATAATAATAATACAATTAGGGTAATAACACTTAGAGTTAGGACAATGACACAATAAAAAACAAAGAATTACGGACGTCCGGATGCTCTCGGACACTAAGTCAGGAAAAGCATCACCCTTAAACCAATACACTTGTTGCATGTTCATACATTCTTTATGGTTATGCATACATTCTATTTAAAACAAGAAACTCTGTCTGTTGTGTGTCAACTGTTTCCTTTAATTCCCTGGCGTCTTTGAGTCTGAAGAAATGAGTTTATTCTGATAAGAATCCATAAATCCCTCTCCTTTGGAAGATTCAGGTGTTCCTCAAAGCAAGTAACTCATCCTAAAACAAAAACTCCCCCCACATCCATAGTCTCTATTTTAACATTATGTTGTAACCTAAAACTACATTTAACACACTACTTAAGAGAATTAATACAGCACAACTTTCTAACATTACACATATAATATTCATTGTAATATTTGCGAAAAGCCAATCATAAAATCTGCAAAGGTGGGAAATTCTCATATTCATTAAATATTACTAATTAGAATAACCAATAGTCCAATATGATGATTTTAAAGTACCGTAATAACAGGTGTATAGGAAAATAAATCCATTTTAAAGCTACCAGCAGAAATAATTTGGAAATATATTATTTAAAGCTGGCTTTCAGGCCGGTGGTGCTCTGGCTGTTCTGTCCTGCACTATTGGAAACGCAGGTGAACCCAACGGGAAGAAATGACCATGTCTGACTCAATTCAGAAGGCTGAGTGATTTCTTTATTATAACTATGCTAAAATACATCAATATACTATATAAAAGGAGGATATTACAACTACACACTACTTTCTCTGACTCTAACACAACTTGTGACCCTCTCTGAGAGCCCAGCCCCAGGTGGGTTGGATTGGCCACCAGGCTCAAACAATCCTCATCAAAATCTAATCAAGCACTCACTCCATGTAAATAATTCTCTAAACACATTCCACATAGGAAAAACAAGCAGCAGAAATAGAAATTGTTTTCTCTTTCATTTCTCTCTGTGCACCTCTATGAAAAATCCTGAGAGGGAGAGAAATGTGCTTGCCACACTGCTGTTTGACTCGGGAGCAGCTCAGGAATCCTTCCAGGAATCCTTCCTGGGAGCGCCTCTGGCACGGTCAGAAACCTGCAGAGCCCCACACGAATTACCACAAATTACCTCGTAAAAAGCCAGGCTCTGCTCCATCCCTGCTCTGAAGTGAAGCTGGTGGAGGAAATCACAGCTGGGACCACGAGCACCCTGTGCAGGTGGAGCACACGGAGCAGAGAAGTGTGAGTGATCTCTGAATCACACCTGGGGACAGACCATCCATGCCTGCCTTGCTGCAAATATTCCTATTTTACTGGAATCTCATCAGGGAATTGTGGTCCATTTGCCATGTTAACCCGGTGTTCTGCAGTTTGCTGCCTCCCCACCCTTCAATTCATTCACGTCCATTTATTTGTAAAGAAATGCAAACACTTTCTTCCCTGGTTTAATACATCCTGACCCACTCCTGAAAAACCCTACACATAATCCATGCGTGTTATTAACTGTGAAAAACGTGCAGCAGTGAGTGTGTGGGTGTCATCTCTCTTTGCCCCCAGTTACTCTAACCCTTTTAGTCTCAAGAGAAAACCAGATTATAACTTGTCTGTCAGGGCTGAGGTGGATTTTACGCAACCAATGTCGTAATTATCGAAATGATTGCTCTATCAGTCAGCAGCTTGCTACAAGACCTTTACGTCTTTTTGCTGATTCTGGACTTTCTGAAGCAAAGAGAAATGTTTTCCTGGGTGTAAGGGCAACTCCTGCAGTAGTCAGGATGTGTCAGAGCAGCCCAAGGTGCATGCACTATCAGGAAAATGAGCAGTCAATAGGAACTCATTAATAGCTGACTGTATTTTTATCTCCTCTTGTTTTGTTCTGCTACTTGGAATGGTGGCCAAAAAAAAAACTTATCAAGACTTGGTTATTTAAAAAAAAAAAATTATCAAGGCTTGGTTATTTCCTCGCTTCTTGACCCTTTCCTGAAGGAAATCTTCATTGGGCAAGCACGGAGTAGAGCGAAATGAAGGTAACAGGAATTTTTAATGGAAGGCAGCGGGATCTCAGTGATGACCAGAGCATCAGGCTCCACCTTGTGGGGCGCAGTTAAACTCGTTCACCAACAACACAAACAAACTCCCGGAGTTTACAGCCCTGGCAGGAGGAGTCCCTGAGGCAGCTGCTTAGAGCAGAGCCCAGTTTTAGTGGAGTTCTCTTAGGGTTTCATCGAGACCATGGGCTGGAACTCACATTTGAGACCACCTCAGATCAGTTTGTGGGAGATGAGCTGCACTGATAAATCAGCTACCTGCTCATTTTGTGGCTTGCTAAGTATGGACAAATCTTAAATCTTAAATCTCCCCTCCTCACTGCTTGTGTTCATGTCTAGATGCCTTGTGCAGGCTGAGCTGGAGCAGAGGCTGGGCAGAGTCCCAGAACAAAGCAGGGATTTATTCAAGGATCTCCTCCATGGATCCACCTTGGGCAGCACCAGAGCCCAGCCAGGGCTGCACCCAAATGACCCAAAATGGTCCCAAAATGCACGAGCGCTCCCGGGGCTCTCCCTGGGATCAGTTCTGCTCCATTGGCACCTTGGAGTTCATTGTCCCATTCCAGCTCCAGCCCATCAGTCCCACCCTGCTTGTTTTTCTCTCTCCAGCCCACGCTGTTTGTGCTCCTGGGCTGAGGTTTGGATCATTTGTCCTTGGTGCCCAGCTGGAGCAGGAATTGTTTTGTCTCCTGCTCTAGAGCTCACCAACACTTAGCATGAAGCTCAGACCTCCACACTAAAGCAGCACAGAATCTGAATATAAAATATCAGAATGTAAAAGCTAAAACTTAAGGCCTCGATCTCATTTTTCCCCCAGATGTCTGTGGATGCTCAGGGGGATTCTCTGGGAGCCAGGACCTGGCTGTGATCAGGGAATCCATGGATCAGGCTGCTGTTCAAACAAGCTGGCAGCCTGTAACCTTTGTGCCTGTGCCAGTGGGGCCGTGGTTACTCATCCCAGTCCCACCCACGGGCTTGGCACGGAGCTTCCGAAGCCCCGTGGCTCCTTATCACCTCGATAAAAGCAGCGTGTTTGTGCAGAGATCCGCCTGCTCCAGAGCTCCCAGCTGCCTCTTCTCCCTCTCTGCTTCTGCCTCACCTCAGCAGGGGGAAAGGCAGCGACACAAACTGGGCCCAGGGAAGAGGGGAATATCCCTGGAATCCAGAATTCCCCGGGATAAATGGGCCTCCACAACGCCAAGCCCTCCATGAAGGGGGCCAACATCGTGATGCTGGGGCTGGACTCGGCGGGGAAATCCACGCTGCTCTACAAGTTCAGGTCTGACGATGTTTTTGTAACAATGCCAACGGTTGGCTTCAACGTGGACATGATCGAAGCAGGGAAAGATTTCACACTGACATTCTGGGATGTTGGAGGACAGAAGAACATGAGAGAGCTCTGGAGCAGTTTCCTGGAAGACGCCGGCACGCTGCTGTACGTGGTGGACAGCTCTGACAAGCGGCGGCTGGAGGAGTCCAGGAGGGAATTTGAGCTCATTTTGAAGAACGAATCCATAAAAAACGTGCCGGTGGTCGTGCTGGCCAACAAGCAGGATTTGCCTGGAGCTCTGAACGCCGAGGAGGTCACCAGGAAGCTGAAGATGAAGAAGTACTGCAGTGACAGGAACTGGTACGTGCAGCCCTGCTGTGCCATCACGGGCGACGGGCTGGCAGAAGCTCTCCAGAGGGTGGCCACGTTTGCCAGGCAGTACAAGAAGTCAAAGGAGACTTTCATCACTCTGAAGGAACTCAACTCTTTTTAAGGATTTCTATCATCGCTTCTGATGACTCTTTGTTGGACAGATTAAATCTGGAATATCAGATTCTGAAGAACTTTTATACGTAAATATTTATAAAGGACTTTGGCGATATTAAATTCTGCTGTTGTACCTGCAGAAACTTGATATACCTGATGGGTATCTCATACCTGAGATGAGACTCTGTAGCATTTTATTATTATTTTTGTATTTATTTGGGTTTATTCAAGTTGAATGATGAGAAAGGGGCAGTCAAGCACATGGAAATAAAATAGGTGAGCAGTGTTTAAGTGGTTAAATCAAATGAAGAGTCAAATCAATTTTTTTCAAGATGTAAACCAGCCAAGCCATTTGGTGAGCAGTGATCAAATGCTGTTTTGTAATAAATGCCATAGATGTGTTGCTTACTTAAAAATAGAGTGAGGTGAGAGCTTTAACTCAGTTATGTACAAGAGAATTTGGCTGTTTCTGCACTCTGGAAACAATTCCAGCAGAGAGGTGGTGACGAGCTCCTCGGCCAGCCCCAGGCAGAGCCTGGCTCCAGTGCTGTCCCCAAGGTGCAGCTGGGACCTCCCATTGTCCAGAGATCCACGTGCTGCTCCCGTTGTTCCTGCACCGCCCTCCTCACAGGGATCAGCCAGGGAAGAGCTGAATCCCATTGGATTTGTGCTGACTTCCCTGGCCTGGGCTCTGGAAAAGTCCTGGTAGGGATCCTCTTGTGCTCCTGGTTTTTTGTTTCAGGATTGCTACTGGAGCCCACCCTAGGTCGGGGGGGGCTCTGTGTGGTGGAAAAATCTCTCCTCCAATGCATGCTTCCAAAAAAAAGCTCAGCAGTCTCTGTTGTTGGGTCTCAAGGCAGTTTATTGCAAGTTATCTAAAAGATTTTCTCCTGGAGCTGCTGTGGTTTGCTCAGAGCTCAGGCAGAGGCACACACACACCCTGACATCCTCTCTGACTCCTCCTCCTCCTCCTCCATCTTCTTCTTCTTCTTCATCTTTGTCTTCTTCTTCTTCTTCTTCTTCTTGTCTCCCCCACCCAGGGCTGCTGCTATCTTTTATATGGTTTTACATTTTAAATGTTTTTAGTTTTTCCCCAATGCCTATTACCTATATTAAATGGTGATTTTCTATCTTTTAAATGGTACATTACGTGTTACATGTTTACAGTTTTTCCCAATGCCTATTACCTATATTAAATGGTGATTTTCTATCTTTTATATGGTACATTACGTGTTACATGTTTACAGTTTTCCCCAATGCCTATTACCTATATTAAATGGTGATTTTCTATCTTTTATATGGTACATTATGTGTTACATGGTTACAGTTTTTCCCCAATGCCTATTACCTATATTAAATGGTGCTTTTCTACTCTAAACCAATCTGTGAGTGCCAACATCACCAAGAACATGGAGGTGGGGAAGGAGAAAGAGGGAGGACAGGGCAGGCCCAAATCCCAAATCCATCTTAAAACCTCTGACCCCCATGTACAAAACCAAAACTCCCCGGTACAGCACTCAGAAATTCTTCCCTTTACTTTGTGACTACTTCTACTCTAATATCTAAACTTTTGTGACTTCTTGTTCTTCCTGCAAGGTTGGTAAATCATCCCATGGCTCAAACCCAAAATCACAGCTGTTTGCAGCTGTGCCAGGGTCTCAAATGCTTCTGAGCTGGGCCCGGAACATCCAGAAATGTCTGAGGGACATTTTGAGTTCCCACAGATTACACCAAGGAAGTAGGTGGGAAGTAGGAAGTTTATATTTCATTCTTACTAATAAACAGACAGGAATGTCCAGTTATAAAAGGGTGAAGCAGCAATAAAATCACCCAGACATTCCCTGTTGTCTCATGCACGGGTTATTCATAGACAAAAAACATCAGGTGGGTTTGCTGAAATTGTAAACAAAGGGAAGTTTCCCAATAGTAGCTGTTATTAATACTGAGACTAATTAATTACCGGGGGCTGAATCCTGAGTCATGCTGAGACTCTTGCTAAAAGCAGAGTAAATGTCTGGATTTCTCATTGCCCGCTCTGGTGATTTGGGCTCAATACAAAATACCATCTTCTGTCCCTAAAAAGATCTTTAAAAGTCATTAATGTTGGTTTTCCAAGCCAAAAAAATTCAAAGTTTAAAAATGTGCTATTTCACGTTGACACATTTATAAATATTTGCATGTGCGTAGGGTGAATTCTCCTAATCTGATCACATGTCTGTTATAAAGCAGAATTTAGTTCTGCAGCCTCAGGACTTCCTGAGGGAGAAACACTCCTGAGAGATTTAATGAGGGTGCACCAGGGTCTCTAATTAGCCAAGAAGCAAGTTCTAAAGGGAGAAATGAAGTTGTAAAATAGACCAGCTCATACAACTAAAAATGAAAATAAGCTCTCTGGCACACAGGCCCTTCTGCAGGTTATCAAATTACACTAAATGACACTCACATCAACTCGAAGAAATGTTTTACATTATGCTTCAAAGGAAAGGAATAAACTCAATTCCATTCACTTTATAGAATATCAAGTATTTAAAAATGGCATTTTCGAACAGCTTAGTTTCCCAGAGAAGTGAAGGCAGGCCTGTTTTAACTGCCCAAGGAGACTCCAACCTTTTGGAATCATTTTAATGGTTTGAAATAAGTATCAGTCAAACTGGCTTGGAGGCACAGGTTCTCAGAGGAATTAGATGCCTGAAAGTTGAATTAAAAACCTCAGTGAGACAGAGAAAAGTGACCATCCCTTAAAGGCAGGGCTGCTAAGGCACAAAAAGCTGATCCCCACTTTGGGGATAAATGTTCCATTGATGAGGGACATCAATCCAGAGCTTCACGGGTTCCTCTGCTCCTGGAGCTGCCGGGGCTTTTCCATCTGCTTGGATCAGCAGAGCACTCAGCTCCCTCAGGATGGGACAGAGATGGAGTGCACTGCTAAAAAACCTGGAGCAAAAACCTCCCTGGCACTCAGCACATCTTGGGAAGGTGCAGAGGAAGGGAATTGGGGCTCAGCTCTGAGCACAGGCTCACCCCAGTGCTCTGTGTGCCCCTGGGGTGTGGGAGTCCAGAGCTTCCCTCTGGCTGCCCTGGCAGGTCTGGGACCCTGGCAGGGCTCAGGAACCCCCTGGACAGAGCCCCCAGAGACACTGGCTGTGATCTCTGTCCATGCAAAAGAGTTTTCAATCTTACAGGATCAATTACAAGCTCTGAGTGTTTGATATCAGTAATAATTAAGTGTGGCACGGGTGCAAAAGTAAAATTTTAGGATTCTAGATGAGGGGTCCAAAGGGGACAAGCTGGAGGAAATTGGGTGTGCCTTGTCCTTTTTCTCCTTCTCCATGCCCTCCGTGTCTCACTGTGGTGTTGGCATTTTTCTGTTGGTTCAGGCTGGGGACACACTGTCCAACGTAGGTGACAGATATTGGCACGTTCTTGTAAATGCAGCCCAGGGAGTTTCTGGTATTGAATGTTTGTCACATCCCACTGAGGGCAGAGCCCCACACGCTGCCCTGCAGGACAGAGCTGGGCAGGGCAGCAGAACATGTGAGAGATAAACAGAATAAACAACCTGGAAACCAGCACAGACCAATTATGGCTTCTGCTTTGGCAGGGGGCTGAAAGACAGAGACTTTTACAATCTCGGAATCATCAATACCTCAGATTCCATCACTGGGGCAAGCCTGGGAATTGTTGGATATCTGATCCCATCACATGTTCCGTGGTGAAATCAGTACCCAGGGACTTCCAAAGGTTCCAGAGTTTCCAGCTCCATCCCGCTTGGGGAGTTTGAACTGCTTGACTGAACACCATGAGCAGAATTTTCAGGAATTCTGCCAGTGCTAAAATCCAACCCACAGCACAGGGATAATTTATTTCTGCATAAGTTTGGCTTATTTAATTATTCAGAATTTTTACAGACCGCTCACTAAAAAACTTCTAGGATTTTTGAAGGGTTTGGGATGTTTTGAGATGGTGAGAAATCAGAATCTGAAGAGCCTGGAGGCAGTGGAGCTGAAGTTTGGGAGCTGAAAACATTTCATGGGATGAAAAGCCTTGAAGAGTTGGGGTCAGATCTTGGGGTCAGCTGTTTATTTTGCTCCAAATTTGGGTTTTCATTGGCTCACCCTGCTGTTTTGCATTTTTAAATACGGCAGTCTCATGCAGGTGTTGTGGAGCTGAAGGGCTCCAATCCTTCAGTGTCTGCTCCTATTCCTTAAAGAGTTGCTGTCCCCCATCCTTTGTGCTGACAGAAGAGTCAGTGTGACAAAACGAGTGGAACACAAAAAGAGAAGGATCTGAACCCCAAATCCTGCAGGACCTTCCCAGGGAGATGTGTTTGGATGGCAGCATTTAAAAGCTGAGAGACCCAGAGGATGGGACCCGTCCTGTTGGCCATTCCTTGGTAAGATCCCTGTGGTTTGAAGTCACATTGAGGTTTCTGAGCTTAGGAACTGAACATGGGTCCAGTGGGGTGAAATGGGGATGAAATGTCATTTTAAGGGAAGGTGTGGAACAGCAGAATAATTTGGATAGCAGCACTCCCTCCTGCTTTGCCTGGGAGACAACATCCAATAATTTAGAATCCAGGAGAAGTGTGCTGTTTAAGGAATGCAGGACAAGGCTCCTCCAGTGTCAGATAACTGGTGTTGATGGCTCTGATAACTGGTGTCAAAATGGCCCTGTGCCATCTCACTTCCAACAAGTAACTGAACCAAGGGAAAGACTTTCCTGTGTCAAACAAGTTCTAGGTGCTGCAAAGGAGACAGCACCACTTTGAAGTGCTGTGTGCACATTAAACAGGGTTTTTTCCCCCCAAGCAAACGGGCCATGCTGAGTTTTGTGCTGCTACAATCAGGCTTCCTCCATTTTAATTAGCTCAGGTATCCTGCTTGGATTCTGGACATCCATCTCCTCAGGTGCCACAGCCTGGATTAACCAAGTGGCTGTAATTTGGGATGTAAATTCTGGAGGGTGGAGGCCCTCAGCAAACACCCCACTGCAGGGACCATTTGCAAATGGAAATTCATGGACTGCAGCGAGCCCAGACACATTCTGAAGGCAGGGGATTTTAGTGAACTGGGCATTCCTCGTGCTTCAGTTTCTCCAGTATTCCATTCCACAGCCGTGCTCTGTGGCAAGCACATTTCTCTCCCTCTCAGGATTTTTCATAGAGGTGCACAGAGAGAAATGGAAGAGAAAACAATTTCTATTTCTGCTCCTTGTTTTTGGAATGTGTTTGAAGAATTGTTTCCCTGGGGTGAGTGCTGGGTTGGATTCTGGTGAGGATTGTTTGAGCCTGGTGGCCAATCCAACCTGGGGCTGGGTTCAGAGAGGGTCACAAGTTGTGAGTTAGAGTCAGGGAAAGTATTATGTAGTTTTAGTATCCTCCTTTTATATAGTATATTGATGTATTTTAGCATAGTTATAATAAAGAAATCACTCAGCCTTCTGAATTGAGTCAGACATTGTCATTCCTCCCCGTTGGGTTCGCCTGCATTTACAGTAGTGCTCGGTGTTCCCATGCTGCTCCTGCTCATCCCTGTTATGATCAAAACAGCCTTGCTGGTTCCTGTGTCAACACTGGGACACTGCTGGCTTGGGCTAAGTACTGACACTGATATGTTAATTAGCTAATTGCTCCTGGGGATCACCTACACTCCCCACCCACACTGCCGTTCTAGGACTGGGATGCAAAACAGAGGGACCAGTGGAATCATGGGAGGGGGTTTTGGGGATGAAAACACCCCTAAATGGAGAAGATGGGCACAGAGGAGGGGGCTGGATGGGGAAAAGGGAACCACATCCCTGCTCTGTGTCTGACCTGTCACCAGAGCCTGCAGAGGACCGGACTGAGCTGTGGGAAGCAGGAACAAAGGAGCAGCTCTTCCTGGTGTGTGGGACTCAGATTCAGTCAAAGGAAGAAACTGAGAGTTTCTAGGCAGGCAGAGGCCTGAGAAAGAGCTGGAAAAGAATGTAAATAATTCTTTATCTCTCTTGTTTTCACATTGTTTATAGTTAAGTTCCATCACTGTGCATCAAGCACTTTGCACCAATGTGTTGGTTGTTATCCCTTCAGGACCAATGGAGTTGGTCCTCACGAAGTCTGTATAAAAGAGCGGGGTATTTGGAATAAATCAGAGTTTTATTCTCACCAGCCTTCTGAGCCAGGTCTTCTCATTGGTGTTACCAGGAGGGGAGGAGAGGGGACAGCAGCTGCTGAATTTCAGCAACAGATCCTGGCTCGTCCCCTCACCCTTTGGCTCCCAGTGTGCCAGGAGGAAAGGAGAGAGGACGGTCTGCTGGTCAGGGTGTCACATACAGACTGCACACCTCTTCACTAATAAAGGCATAAACCCTGTTCACCTCAATCCCCAGGAGTTTGTGGCACTTGGGCTGCCACGCCACCCCTCAGCCCTGTCACCTTGGGGTCCCCTCCCTGTCTGTCCCCAGCAGAGCTTTGTCCCTGTCCTGTCCTTCCCAGGAGTGCCAAGGGCAGTGCAGCTCCCGTCTCTCCTTATCAGATTTCCCCAGGGTTTTTGGCTTTGCTCCCAGCCGCTCCTCCTCGGAGTGACCTACAGACATTTATTTACAGACATTTACATTTACAGACGTTTACATTTACAGACGTTTACAGACATTTACAGCCCCGTTTCACTGTTTTCTGCCACGTCCTTCCTCAAAGCTCTCCTCTCCCACCATGCATGCAAACCTCCTGACAATGCTTTATGAGCCGCGGCTTTTGATGAATATTTTTATTATTTCCTTGTTCTCCTCATATTTATTCAACTGCCTCACAAGGTGCTTCCATTGGTGCAAAGATCATCGTTTTGTTCTGGGTTTTTACTTTTGTTTTAACCTCTTGTTGACTTGTTTTTGCTTTGTTTTATCCTTTCTATTTGCCTGGCCAATTAGAAGTTTCCAGGCCTTGTATTACCCTGATTCTGGCAAAATACCTGCAAAAATAAGTAATTTTGTGAGTTTGATAAACCACCTGGCTCTGAAACCTGAGCCATGCATATTGTTTGGTTTCAGCAATTATAGCTGGGAACAGCAGCAAGGATTTTATCGATCCAGACAAAGGCCAATCTCCTCTGAAATTCTGCTTGGCTGTTAAAGGGTAACTGTGCCTTAATCAATAGTTTTCAGGTATTTTATCTAAAGCACACACGTTTATCACTGAGGAATGTGAGTCCCTCAGCTTTCCCTGAGGAACTCAGAGAAGTTTTATTTCTTACGGGGCCATCCCAGATGGCTGTGGAAATCCCTCTGCCATTTGGATGTAACACAAAACATAAAAGCGTTCTGCAAACAGCTTCATTAATAATGATAAATTCATGTCTGGCTCCTCACAAGGTGGCTCAGGGCTGGATGCCTTTCCCAGCAATAGGGAATAATTTCGGATTGAATTCACGTGGATTTTCCTTTATTGAGAATTAACAATAAAGGGAATAATTTTGGATTGAATTCACGTGGATTTTCCTTTATTGAGAATTAACAATAAGGGGAATAATTTCGGATTGAATTCACGTGGAATTTCCTTTGTTGAAGATTAATTAATAAAGGTTTAATGTACCTAAAATGTCTGTAGGTGGTCACGCAGTTCTTAGGTGCCCATCAGTATTGAAACAGCTTGAATTCTCTGAAAAGGTGAAAAAAAAAAGAATTACAGAAGAAGAATTTAAGGAGTTAATCTGGAGGGATGGTGGGGGAAGATAAACGACTGCAATACCAGGAAAAAGGGGAAGCGAAAGGAAAAGTGAGAAAATTCTTAGGCCAGAGTACTGAATGTTGTGAATACACAAAGCAATAGAAAGCATAAAATAAAATAAAATAAAACAAAATAAAATAAAATAAAATAAAAATTCCTTCCCAGCCATTAACTTTGCACTCTGATGCAAAAGCTGCGGCTGCTCCTCTTTCAAAATCAACATTTCATGTGTGCAATCCCTCCTGGAGCTCACAGGGGGAACTTCCCTGTGCTCTCCCTGAACGGTCAAAGCTGAAGGCAGCAGTTTCACAAATAATATCAGGCCATAAAGATTATGTAACTTTGCAACTTTGGAGAAAATATTCTGCACAGAACTGTCTTCTCATAGCAACTCTAAACAGTCTTAATCCTGAGTGTGAATAGTTAAAAATAATTAACATATTGAAGTCAAACCTTGTGGAAATGAATTATAGTTTCAAATAACTCTTCAATTTAACCTACACATTAAAATTTAAAATTTCTTAGCTGTCACCTACACTGAGCCCTTTCTTTTTGACGCTTAAGGTTTTCCACTGAGTCATTTGGATCATTGATTATTTAAAATACCATTTATTGCCCACGCTAACGGGTGAATTTTTACAGGCTGGGCTTCCTCGTGCGCTGCTGAAAAGCCCCCGTCAAGCACTGAGGAAAAACCGAGAAAAACACCAGAAAATTGAGTAATATTATTAAAAAATATTTGTATAAAATGTGTTTCCTCGCTGAGACATCTTGTGGTGTGTGAGGCTTCCTGCAGCTCGTCAAAACGAAACTATCGGGTTGCAAATTCAAACGGAGCGCGAGAACTCTCTGAGACTTAAACCAAGCAGCCAAAAATCGCTTTTTTTAAACAAAACCTGCCTCAGTGCAGCACCGATGGGCTTATTTTCAGGGATTCTTTTCAGTTTGGTAAATACAAATATATTAAATATATTAAATACATATATATATAAATATATATAAATATATAAAAATATAAAAATATAAAAATATAAATATATATATATATGTGTATATATGTATATACAAATATATAATTTCTGCTCTGTAGGTAAAGCCCACATTTTTTTCATCAGGCATTAAAATGAAGTTTCACTTTGTGGCACTGAAAATTCCTAACAATGAGTGATGTCCAAACTGCCCAAACAAGCACATTCCTAAATGGGAATTCCCATTTTTGCCAAAGTCGGTGGTGATTTGGAAGAGCCCTGGTTACCAGTTCATAACCGAAGTGAGATTTGAATATAAAGAGGAATAATGAGCATTAAAAGAAAGGGTTGAACTGGGTGATCTGACAGAGGCACAGATCCCTGAAGCTGCTGAAATGCTCCGTAATTCAGGAAAAATGATGTGCCCATTATTCCCCCTCCAAAGAAAAGCTGAACAGAAATATTACCATTTATCAGCCAGCAGAAAATCAAGGAAATCTCAGTCCTGAGCCTTGGAGAATGGGCCTCGTTAGTGCTGCTGCTCAGAGCTCTCATTTTCTCCATTACAGCAGAACAAAGAGAGATGCAAACTTGGATTATTTTCATTTCTCTGCTCAATACCAAGCCCGAGTCTTTCAAAATTCCTTATTCAGCCCATGATTCGAGTTTCCTTTCAAACCGAGCCTGAGACACAGCACTGACAGCAGCAATCTGCATCTGGACATTTACATTTTTGTTGTGTCTTGGGTTTGCTCCCTAGAAGTGTTAAAAGCCAGAAATAAGAGTTTAAACCTCAGCTGCTCCCCAAAAAGTCTCCGTTTTCATGATCCTGTCAGTGTTTCTGTGTCCAGCATGAGCCACATCACCTAACACGTCACACTGAATTATCTGAGCATTTGTGCAGATTGATTTTTCAAATCCAGTGATCAGCCTTCCTTTTGGAAACCTGAGGAATTAAAGATGGAAAAGCAGCTTCCCTTCCTGCAGTCAAGTGGAACAGGATCCAGAATACTGGAGCTCCCAGACCTGCCAGCAGATCAGAAGTTTTCCTTTCCTTTTGGAAATATGCTTGAACTCACCCCAAACCAGCAGAGATAGAAGCATTTTTTTTTGTCACTGTCCCACCATCAGCAGTGCTACAAGGATTTGTTTTAACATGGAAAAAACACATCCCGGGATCTTCCAGGGCACACTGATATGATTCATTTCACTAACCATTTCTTCACTTTTTTTTTCATCCTCAAACGATTTTTTTCCTTTCCTTTAATAGGAAAACTATACTTTTTTTTAAGGAAAATTTCCTTTAGTAGGGAAATTGTGCTGGAAAGGCAAAGCAGCTGGACACCAGCAGGGAAGTGCAGCTCCACAATCTGCTGATTGAGGATTGACTCCTCTTCTTCTTGAACTATTTGCAGCTGATGGATTTTTGGGATCTACTCCAGCTCTGGTACCAAGGAATATTTTTGCCAATGGTCACATCGTGACCTACAAATTTGTCTGCAAAAGCTCTGTTTTAGCACATTAAAAGCTGAAGGTTTAAGGGCTGATTTGTAGCAAAGGCAATGATGCAAATTAAAGGCAATCCCCCCGTGGAATGTTTTTAACTTTAACTCGTGGGGAAATGCTCATTGGGGGTGTTTGACGTTCAGAGGCCTCGTGGGATGAGATCCCCGAGGCAGCTCTGAGGGACACAGCAGAGCCCAGGGCTGGTGGGAATGAGGGAGAGATCCCAAAAAATCAGTGCCACAGCCAGCCCTTGGCTGCCCTAAGGTGTGAGAGGGGCCGGAGCAGCTCCAGGATCCCAGTGGCCCACCCAGAGAAAGGGTTAGAAATGGAAAAGCAGCGAATCCTGGCACACTGGCAACACCTAAAACTGATTTTCCTTCTCAAGCCTGTGCAGTCCATCATGGTAAGAAGCTGGTTTTAAAAAGTGAGTTTATAAGTGCCACCCTGACTGAAGAATCTTTTCTCGAAGTGCAAATACTTCTTTTTGTCTAAATAGAAAGAAAAGCAGAACACAGTGTAACCAGCGGTTCTAAATGAACAAACCCAAGGGAAACAAGCACAGGAACTCTGCAGCTTTTGAATGAAAATGTTCCTCCACAAGGGAGCAAACACTGCTGCACTTTGCTGCTTTTATTATATATAGAGATTAGTAAAAATATGTAAAAATATGTAAAATATATTACATTTTTAAACTTATATTAGTATTTACTAATATTCATTAGTTAAAATATGTTAAAAATATAAAATTTATTTACTAACACCCCGTTTCTTTTCTGTGTAACTCCATATAATAATATCCAATCAAGCTTTGCTCTTGCTAAGTTATGAAGGAAGACAGCAGAGCTGTCCAAGTGTCTGTGGGTCAAATCTTTGATTATTCCTCTCATCCAAAGCACGTCAGCCAACTCCCATCAAAAACCTCCTTCCAACCTGTCTCTTGCAAAAGTCAGCACAGCAGCTGAAAGATTATTATAAAATATCCTCCCAGCAGCGGGCTGCTTCTTTGTTAATAGCAGCTATTCCATTTGGCTAAACCCCAGGATTAATGGGTGTTTTTCTGTGTGCAACACAAATCTTTGCAGCTTTACATGACATTTTGTTTCTTACAGGAGGGAGATAGGGCTATGAAAAGCCATTTGCAGGAGCTCCTTTCACCTAAGTGTACAGTTAATAAATAAATTTTATCTATTTTATATATTTTTTTACTAATATATTAGGAACAGCATTCAGATCAATTCACATTATTCCTCAAAAGAGGTGTTTAAGATAAGCTGAGAATTAAACATTTTCTAATTGCATAATGAGGTTCAAAATTCACAAACTGTGAATTGTAAAGAAAATGTGAACCCTTTGTAAAACAAATCTATCTGTTGCTTGAAGGATAGGAAGGTGAGCAGATCCTAATTCCCACCTTGATATTTGCATTATTATTTTCCAAGCTAAAAAATATGCAAAAAATATTAAAGAAGCAGAGCTTTGTTCTGTAGCATCACATGAAGTTCTGAACAGCACCATACCATGAGAATTTGTGTTTTATGCATAATTTATTATGCTGTAGGCAGCTACAGTAAAAAAAAAACCTGATTTAGTAAAAAAAACTGATTTAGAATCAAAATATCCAATTGTTTGGGGTTTTTTTAAAAGACAGCCCAGTGACACTGGATCAAGGGTTTGAAATTGGTCTTCTGAGTGTTTTTGTACTGTGATCCTGAGGTAAAATCAAACAGAAATTATTCCTCTGAAAGCCAAGCAGTTTAATTAGATTACAGTTACACAAAATGCATTTGATTAATCTCTGATGTCTACAATGAAATCACAATGTAAATTATTCCTTGGATGATATCAGATCAAAAGACCACCAGAGGATTGTTTTCCTTCATAACTTAGCAAGAGCAAAGTTTGTTTTGGCTATTATTATATGGAGTTACACAGAAAGGAAATGGGGTGTTAGTAAATAAATTTTATATTTTTACATATTTTAACTAATAAATATTAGTAAATACTAATATAAGTTTAAAAATGTAATATATTTTACATATTTTTACTAATCTATATATATAATAAAAGCAGCAAAGTACAGCAAGATGATTTTTGGGCTGGATTAGGAGGAAGATTCTCCAGGACTAGAATTTAATAGGAAAATTATATGCTTTTTTAAAGGAAAATTTAAGCCAGGATGTGCTGCCTTTCCCATTCCATCCTTCCCACACCAGGGGTGGGATGGGCACGTCTGGGGTAACAAAAACATGGAAAAGGTGGTGATGGAAAGGGCACCGATGGAATAAAAGGGTTTTGTTCCCTTTCATAAAATTCCAGGCTGTGTCTTACACAGGGGGGATTTTTTTACCATCATATTCGGACAAGTTCTGAGCACTGGGCAGGAATGGAACACATAGTTCACACCAGAGTCCAGTTTCATTATTCATCATAGAATTTCTGCCTAATATCTAATCTAAACCTATGCCCTCTCAGTTCAAAGCCATTCCCTGTGTCCTGTCCCCCATCCCTTGTCCAAAGTCCTTCTCCAGCTCTCCTGGATCCTCTTTAAGCTCTGGAAGGGGCTCTAAATTCTCCCTAGAGCCTTCTCGTCTCTGGGCTGAACAATCCGAGCTCTCTCTTCTTTCTGTAAATGAAACAGAGCACTAAATAAAAATACTATTTTTTAAAATTTTATCTCTATGTATTCTTTTACAACATTACCACGTGGCAAATCCGCATTACATATTAAAAAGTAAATAGCTGTATCAAGAAAATGTCATTTTTGTCCATCCAGACTGGGATGTGAAAGGGTTGCTGTCCTACACCACTCTTGGAGAAAATGTTTTATATCCTCTGAGATAAGCCATGCCTCCATGGAATAGCACCAGCATTAATTAGCCCCGACTAATTTACCCTCCTCATATTGCTGTGACATCGCTGCCACATTTGTGCAACAGACGGGGCTGCGGTGACTCAGCCTCTGTGACTTTTGGGGTTTTTTTGGAGAAATATCTAGATCCAAGCCTCGTCCTCTGGGAAATGTCCAGGGATAAAACACACATAGTCTGAAAAACCATTGTTTTCCTCAGGAGCTAAATCAAATTATCTTTCCTGATACTCCTCAGTCTCCGAGGGACTCGGTGACTTCATTTTCACACTTGGGAAAAGCATCCCCTGTCATAACTTTGATTTTTCTCAACAAGTGTCATGGAAAATTATAATGAGCTCTGTCAACATGGAAGACTTTACAGGGCTCATTTTCAATCATTAAAAATAAGTAGAGACTATATGCAGGGTCAGGGCAGTACATATATATATATATATACATACATATATTATATATATATATATATATATATATATATATATATATATATATATATATATATATATACACACACATACTCCACAGAATTCTTCTAGTTATGGTACACAGGCATTATTTTCCAGGTAGAATTTCAGAAGTAGGAACAAAATTACCATCCCCTCTGCTCCGCAAGTGTTTCTCTCTATTGTTTTTAATACTGTTTCTCTTTTTTCTTTTTTTTTTTTTTATTTTTTCTTTTTTTTTTTTTTTTGCTAAAATTCTGGAAGACTGGGAGGAAGGGGGATTACTCTAGGCAAACGAAAGTGTAAAGAGAGTGAAGATTGAGGTGTAATTTTTGTCTTCATGATGCAAATAAATGCAAAGTGTAATGAGGGGAAGGATTAAACTTGATTTTTTGACTCCATGATGGGGGCAGACACAAATTTTAGCGAGGGGAAGGATTAAATTCGATTTTTGACTCCATGATGGGGGCAAATGCAAACTTTAGCGAGGGGAAGGATTAAACTTGATTTCTTGACTCCATGATGGGGGCAGACGCAAATTTTAGCGAGGGGAAGGATTAAACTCGAATTTTGACTCCATGATGGGGGCAGACGCAAATTTTAGCGAGGGGAAGGATTAAACTCGATTTTTGATTCCATGATGGGGGCAGACGCAAATTTTAGCGAGGGGAAGGATTAAACTCGATTTTTGATTCCATGATGGGGGCAGACGCAAATTTTAGTGAGGGGAAGGATTAAACTCGATTTTTGACTCCATGATGGGGGCAAATGCAAACTTTAGCGAGGGGAAGGATTAAACTATTAACTTTGGGCTCTGTGAGGGGAGTGAATGTAAAGTGTGGCGAGGAGAGCGCCAATTCTCGGCTCCATGAGGGGAGTGAACGCCAAGCCTAGCGAGCGGAATGTTTAAACAGCCGGCTCCACGAGGGGAGCGAAATGAAAGCGCCGTTGGGAAAAGGATTAAAAGATAAATTTTGGTCCGCTCCCGGCAGCAGCGCAGGCGCGGGGCGCGCCCGTCCCGCCCCAGCCCTGCCCTCAGCCCTCAGCGCCCAAGATGGCGGCGGCGCTGAGGCGGCTCCTCCTTCCTCCCCCTGCCCGCGCTGCGTCACCGCTCCCGCCCTCTCCCCGCCCGCCGCCATTGGCCGCGGGGCGCGCGCGGCGCAGCCAATGGGCGGCGGCGCCCAGAGCGAGGCTCCCCCTTCTCCCCCCCCGCTCGCCCCGTCCCTTCCCCCGCTCGGCGGCACCGGCGCGATCGGGCCGCCGGCACCGGCCCGGCCCGGCCCGCTCCAACCGCCCGGCCCCGGGCCGCGCTCCCGCCCCGCGCCGGCCCCGCCGCCGGCCCCGCCACCCGGCCCTTCCCGGCTCGCTGAGGCCGACTGCGGGCCCGCCGGGCCCCCGGCGCGCTACGGGCCCGGGCGGAGGCGGAGGGGCCGCGCTCCTCCCTGGCCGCCCCCCGCCATGGCCGACAGCGAGAAGCTGGACAACCAGCGCCTCAAGAACTTCAAGAACAAAGGCCGCGACCTGGAGGTGAGCGCGGCGGGGCCCTGAGCCGCGGGGAGGCGGCAGCGGCGAGGGAGGGAGGGAGGGAGGGAGGAAGGAGCCGCCGAGGCCGCGCTGAGGGCCGGGCGCGGCCGGGCCCGCGGGCTCCCGGCGAGGGGCAGCGGCCGCGCCCGCCCGGGCCCGCTTCGGGCCCGCTCCCGGCCCCGCTCCGGCCCCGCTCCGGGCCCGCTCTGGCCCCGCTCTGGGCCCGCTCCCGGCTCCGCTCCGAGCCGGCTCCGGGCCCCGCTCCCGGCCCCGCTCCGGCCCTGCTCCCGGCCCTGCTCCGGCCCCGCTCCGGGCCCTGCTCCCGGCCCCGCTCCGGCCCCGCTCCGGCCCCGCTCCCGGCCCGCTCCCGGCCGGCTCCGGCCCGGCTCCGGGCCGGCTCCGAGCCCGCTCCCGGCCCGCTCCGAGCCGGCTCCGGCCCCGCTCCCGGCCCGCTCTGGCCCCGCTCCGGCCCCGCTCCGGCCCCGCTCCCGGCTCCGCTCCCGGCTCCGCTCCCGGCTCCGCTCCCGGCTCCGCTCCCGGCTCCGCTCCCGCCCCGCTCCGGCCCCGCTCCGGGCCGGCTCCGAGCCCGCTCCGGGCCCGCTCCGGCCCCGCTCCCGCCCCGCTCCGGCCCCGCTCCGGGCCGGCTCCGGCCCCGCTCCCGGCCCGCTCCGGCCCCGCGGCTCCTCCCGGGCGGCTGCGCCCGCCGGGGCTCGGGGCCTGGCCCGGCCCTGCCCCAGCGGCCCCGCTCCGGGGTGGGCTCGGCGGAATCGCTGCTGGAACAATTCTTCTCCCAGCAGCTCCTAAAAGCCTGAGTCAGTATTAGGGCCCTACTCTGCTGCGTGTTTCCAGGATACCTAATTAAATAAATAACGCCGTAACTTTCATAGCAAGATTATTTTTTAAAAAAACTCTTCTTTTTTAAATTCTTTTTTTTTTTTTTTATTTCTCTTTTCTGCTCAAGCCGTTCTGCCTTGTAGCCCCTGAACGCTGAACTTTTTGGTGGTTCAATTATTCGAGCTCTGTAGGTGCTTCCTAAACACAGCAGGATAAGTAATTAACTTGGGGTTTCCTTAGGAAATAAGCAAATTTTAAAGCTAGGTATCAATCCTCGCCTTTAAACACTCGGCCAGGAGTGCTGGTTGGAGGTTAAAATTGTCTGTTCAGGGTTGTGGACAAGAATCTTGGCATTCCTCGTGGCTGTCTTTTGCTAGTTTCAAAGTGTCCCTTGTGTTTTCCATAATATTCTACTCTTATATATGAAGACATTACAATGTTTCAAAAGTGAAAACTCCTTTATATTCCCTGTATTGATTTAAACGTCAGTTTCCCAGAAGTCTGTAACACCTGGATTTTTAACCTGCCCACTTAGATTGATAGAACATTTTATTACTCAGTTATGCCCAAACTTTTGGCAAAAATATTGTGAGTGGGGATAATTAATTGCTCTGCTTGCTAACAGTGTTGTGAGGTTGGTTGGCAACCCCTCGCCTTAGATACTAATTTATTTTTATATCAATTTTGTTACCACTGAATAGGCAGCTACAGGAAGGCATCTTTAGGAATGCACACAGAATGTTCCATTACAGTGAAAAATGGGATTCATGAGTAGACACAGGCTGGAATTCAGGTGCTTTGGTGCAGAATTTCAACGGGAAAGGGCTGAAGTAGGGAAGGTTCAAGATGGACACGCAGGTAACACCACGTGGGAGTGTGTCAGAAGGCAGGCAAGCTCTTCAATCTTTTTTTTTTTTTTTTTTTTTTAATTTGCTGCAGCACTGAAACGCCTTTTTCCACAGCCCAAACCCACTGCTGGGTCGTGTTAAATTTTAGAGAGTGACATTTATCCAGCAAATCCTGGAGCACATGCCTGCTCCCTAAAATAACCACGGTGCAGGGCTATTTTTCATACAATAGCTCAGGCTTCTGGCTGTCCCTGCTGCTCATCAACTGCTTACACATCACACTGGGCATCAGGCTGAGGGAATTGCTGCTGCCCACTCCCACCCAGCCTCCAAAATCCGGCTTGCAGGGCTGTTTGGGCAGAAATTTGTGTATTTATTTGGCAGAGGAAACCAACATTTGATCTTTATCTCCTTCACTCCTCCCCCTTTTTTTATCTGCGCTGAAATTGGCCCTGGGTTGTTTTTACAAAACTATCGGGGTTTTTTTTAATTTTCCATTACAGTTTACCCCTAGAGAAATGAGAAATCGCCCGAATTTTGGTGAATGCCAACTGGAGAGGTTATGAAAGGTTGCCATGTTGTGAATTGCAAACTTCCTAAAAATGTTATCTCTTAATTCCATGTGCTCAGATCAGTCCATTGACAGTTACAGTTCCTGTCACACTGCCCTTGCCTTCCAGGTTTTACATATTCACTGGAAGTTCTTCTATTTCTGACCAAAACCAGGGAATTTCCTACATTTTATCCCTTAAAGTACCAAACATTTTTCACCTTTTTGGCTACTCCAGTTATTTGTTTTCTTTTCCCCAATATGCTCCTAAAAATACAAATTCTGGCCTGGAAAAAAGAGGAAAAAAAAAAAAAAAAGCAAAGCCCAGCAGAAGCACCTGTTTTACATAAGGTGTTTGACAAAATTCCTTCAATGCTGAAGTCTTGGGTAAACATTTCCTGCACGGGCATGTTGTAAATAATTGCTGCCATGTGTTTGGGGATGACAGATTGGTGGTGACACTGGGAATTCAGGGATTCACTGGGACCAGAAATCCCCAAGAATTCCTTGTCCTCTCCCTGGTTTCTGCTCCTGCTCAAAGGAATACACGTGATAAAGTTTTTAATAGTGGGGGAGCAGTAATTTGGAGCTGAGGCAGCATCTCTGGGGGGAATTTAAGATTTCTGGTCAGTGCTTGCAACATTTTTTTAGGGTCCTCAAGATTTTAGAGCTGTGGGGGATAAATAAAATTGGTTCAGCACAAAGAGGAACCTTAAAAACTGCAGAAGTGTGGCCACAGTTTTAACCTCCAACCCCAGAGTCTGAATTGAAGAAGGGCTTATCTGGAGTCAAATTATGCAAATACTGATCCATTAGGGAGCAGGGTAAAGTGACTTTTTTCATCTTGTCTTCAGTGAGGAACAGGTTTTACTTGGGTTTTTTTTCCTTGGATGAGAAGGGTTGAGCTGGTTTTTACTGGTTGTTGTGGGGAAGGCTGTGCTGACACCCAGCCAACCTTTGTTTTTAATGGTAATACCACAGATCTTGGAGTTAAATTCCAGATCTTTACTATACAAAGGCCAGATAAGTGCAAATTGATCACTGTGGCTGTGCTGGAGTTTTATGGACAAATTGAATTTAAGTAATGCCTTTTTACTCCTGCATTTAGGGGTCTTGATTTGGGAAGTTTTGCAGAGTTTTGGGATGTTTTATTTGCTTCATTTTCTTTCACCTGGTGATTCAACATTTCATTTTCTCTTGGTGATTGTTGCCTGCTGCAGCATTGCAATCTGACTGACATTTAAGAGGTTTTTTTTTTTTTAATTAAATAAAAAATATTTTCTGCATTTTATTTCTCTGGAAATCCTGGATGAATCTGCTGAATCTTTTCTCCCCTGCCTCACCTGTGTTGCTGGGCAGGAGATTAAGGATTGCTTGAACAGTGCCAGCACAGGAGAGGTGTTAAATTGAGATTTCTGCTCCTCAACTGAGAGATGCATGAAGGGAAACGATGAGAATTCCGTGATGCAGAGCACTTCAAAACTAATTTTGGAGCAGCCATTGCATCAAGATGCTTGAAGATCAGTCATGTCAGGATTTTAAGAGTTGCCAGCATCATTCAGTGGACTTCCAAAATACCAATATATTTGGGAGCACCAGGGAAGCTCCAGGGGAGTGCAGGAAAGGTGGTGGTGTGGGATATATTGAATATTGCAGGTACTTTGAAGCTTTTCAGCCCTTTCTGTATCCCACACAAAATAGTCTGCTTGGGATTAAATATGGAAGAACTGAAGGAGAGCAGGAATTTCACTCAGTGAGATAAAAATAGGTTCCTTTAAGCTGACTTGGAGTTCTGTGGTGAAGCTCATCCATCTTGTCACTTTCCAATGATACTGAGATATTTGTTTAAGGCATTTTCTCTGCCATGCACAGCTTCTCCAGGAAAAATGGGCCTGGTGGCACATGTAATGTCATATTGATTTTTATTTTTTATCAGACTGCCATTTTCATTCTGAAGTTGCTGAGATGTGACTTCTGGGGGTGTCTTGGGTTGGCTTTATGATCCCAAAGCGTTTTTATCAGTGATATTGAGAGCAGATTTCATTGCTCCACTTTGGAATTGAGATGGGATTTGTATAGGAGGGGGATAATGGATGGAGGAGGGCCTGAATCACTGGATATAGCTGAGGAAAAATAGTCTGGTTTCAGCTGTCTGTTCCCTGTGGGGTGTGTTTTGTTTTTATTTGGAATCCCAGACCACACTGGTGCTGGTAGCAACTTCCTGGGAAGGAAGGAAGGATGGCACAACCAACTCATTTTTTATTTACAATAACTGTTGACTTTGCAGTTCCCCAACAGAAACAATGAGCCTTTGGAGACCATTCCCTGGGAGAGCGAGAGCAGCAGCCAGAGTTCTACAGTTCCTCCTGTGCTGTCAGACCTCCCTGCTGGAGGTGCAGAAATGGAATGGAACGTTTTAGAACAGCAAAAAATCCCCACCCCACCCAGGAGTGAGCACAGGCTGAGTTCCTGATCCCTTCAGGGAAGGGATCCCCCTGCCAGGAGTGTTTAGGAAGGGCTGGTGCATCCCAGAATGTCCCTGGATCCTGCAGGCATCACTACCACGAGATTTTAATGATAAGCTGAGGGACTCAGTTATGACTAATGGTCAGAAATAACCCTTATGATAAATCTGAAGCTAAATATAATTGAAAAAAGGAGGATGGAGGGATGACCATCGTAGGCCGACAGAAATAGACCGGCTCCTTTGATTTTTGATGTACAAATGACAAACAGGATCCAGTGACTGGGAGAGCCACGTGAATTCCTGACAGAGTGGTGTGTGTTCTTCAAGTGGAGCCCTTCCCGGGCCTTCTGAGCTCTGCTGTAAAGCCCTTTCTGGTGAGAGTGGTTTCCTGTGGTGGTGTGAGCTGGAGCTGACTCACAGAGCTCAGATCTCCCCCGAGCAGAAGCAATAACTCCCCACGTGCCATGACCACCATCCCTCATCTCTGCCCTTGGAGCTGTTCTCCAAAAGCTGCACGAGTCCACCTTGGCTCTCTTTGGCATTTTACTTTCTCCAAACTGTTCCATCTCTGGCTGGGCTGGTGGCACTGGGAAAGGCCATGGCCGAGCTGGCTGCAGTTCTCATTTGTGGTGCTTTTCCTCCTCCTCAGAGGATGAGCAGTGCCAGGTTGACCTGTAACTATTCTGTCAACAGACTGTGTTTACACAGTGATTTTAGTGGAGCCAGGGTTTGGTAAATCGTTCTTCAGAGTATCTTCACTGCTGGATTGTCTTTCATGTGAAGGCTTTTGTGATTCCAAGGTGTGCAGGCAGGAATTCAGAAATTCCTGACAGCTTATGCCAGGAGGGAGAACATTCTTCTTGTCCTGGCAGAGGATCCTTTAAAGTCTGATCACCTGCAGATAGGATTTTTAAAGTAAAGGATTTTCTAAATGACCCATCTGAGGCTTTTTGGTTGTAATATTTGTTTTGGTCCCACTCAACTGTCTCTGTGTCAGCAGCGGCTTTGCTGTGAGCAGCAGTGTCTCCCTTGGGGTCTGGGAAGAGCCACCCCTGTCCCAGGGCAGCTTTTGGGTGGGAATGCTGATTTTGTTGCCTGAGCTTTGGGAAGGTGTTAAAAGCCCTGTGAGATCATCGGGGGCGTGGTACAGTTCTGCAATCTGATCATCAGAGGCTTTCCTCACATTATTTTCATTTTGGATATGGCAGATCAGTGGAGTTTGGAGAAACTCCAGTGATCATTTGAGAGCAGGAGCCTGGAGCACCTAAGGCAGGTGGAAAGCTGCAGCATCTTTGCAAAGCCTGGAAGTGCTGGGTGGGATCCAGCTGGGGATCAGCTTCTGGAGCTCAGGGAAACATCCCTGGAGTTATTCCTGCCTTGCCTCTGCTCTTCTGAGCTGCATCCACTGTCCTGGGGGCTGGGCATTGCTGGGGAATCCCAGGCTGGGGGTATTACCAGCAAAAAATATAATATAAAATCAGTATTCCCACCCAAAAACTGCCCTGGGACAGGGGTGGCTCTTCCCAGACCCCAGGGGAGGCACTGCTGCTCACAGCAGAGCTGCTGCTGCTGACACAGAGAGACAATTGAGTGGGACAAAACAAATTACAACAACAACAAAAAAAAATGCCTGAGCTCCTCTCCTCTGGCTCTCCCAGGTTGCTGAGCTGCTCCTGGCACTTTGCATTTCCCAGGGCAGGAAGCTGTCCCTGGGGGAGGTTGGATTTTCCCCTCAGCCCCTGCAAAGTTCTGCTCCCAAAGCAGCGGGGAACCATCCCTGCTTTGCCACTTCTTCCTGTCCTTAACCTTTTGCTTTGGGGAGCTGCAGTGCTCGACTGAAATCCGATCTGATGAGCTGCACCTTCTTTTTGAGAAGATAATGATGCTTTGGAAGTGAGGTTTGATGCTTATCTTCAGCTCTCCTCCAGCTTTCCCTGGGCTTGGCACAATAAGAATGGAATTGTTTGGAATTTTGCTGTTCTCGTTCGCTGTGGAGTTCAAAGTGTTCAAATGAAATCACTCCAGACTGATTTATTTCTCTGTTTTCACCGCAGTAGCACACGCAGCAATAAACCCATTTATGTATATTTACAATTGATTTGTTTCCCTGAGTACTGTCAATGGCAGCTGTAGAGAAAATGACAAAAAAATACTGCAGTTAAATGACAAAGGTTTTCATTTATAAATAACAGTTCTGGAACTCATTTTTGCTTGTAGGGTCTCTTAATTTGAGCTTGTTTATAAAGTTATTTTATTGTTAGATTGCCATGGTCTTTATAATGCTTTTGGTGCTGTTTTTTACAACTCCTTTCCATTCTGCCCTTTGAAAAACATGGTTTATTCCTAATTCCATCTTTCCTCTACAAGAAGACTTAGAAGAACGTTTTACTATGAATAACAGAAATATTATAGTTATTTCCATTTCCTGTAGGATCTGTTTTTATAATGAAAATTAAACCCTGTGTGTAAAAGTTGTGTTTAAAGTGCATGAACTGAAATAGTTGTACAATAACTTTTTAAATTGATCTAAATTCAGATTATCTTTTTTATCTTTGTTCTTTCCAGACTATGAGAAGACAAAGAAATGAAGTTGTTGTGGAGTTGAGAAAGGTGAGATGACCCACAGTTTTTGTTCTTGTATTTTATATTATTATGCTTTTATTTTATATTATGATTATTACCAGGTGGGATTTGACTTTGTTGTTACTCTGATAAAATGTAAGAGTTTTCATTAAAGACTCAAAAGTTCTGAAGTTATGGGAGTTCCACAACTTCTGCCCTGAAAACCAGGAGTTTATTTTTAACCTAATTAAGGGACTCACTCTTGCACTTCCAAAGGTTTTTAAAGATTCAGTTTTTCCTTTGAAAATCAGCTGTTCCTGCACCTCTGCAGGCAGAAAATTATTTCCTTACAAGTAAGTGTGGAAGAGTGTGAAGGTAAAACTGGAATTATTGTTGGAAAAAAGGAATCAAAACTGGAATCACAACTGGAATTATTTTTCTTTTGAACTTTTGGGAATTGCTGTGTCCTGCTAGAAATGATAACAAATTACCTGAAATGTTGATGGATGTGTGCACATCAAACTTCCAGCCAAGTTGGATGCAGGATCTTTTAGGAGGAATTCCCAAAATGTGCTTCTCTGTGCAGTCCTTCCCAATTTTTTAGGAAGATTTCAATGTCAGTCATGGTATATTTATGATTGTTTGAAACAGAAGTTTCTCTTCCCATCTTAACACCCCTCCCTAAATCCAAGTTTTAAAAGTATTCCATCATTTTCTCTTTAAGAACAAAAGAGATGAGCATCTCCTAAAGAGAAGGAATGTTCCCCATGAGGATATCTGTGAGGATTCTGATATAGATGGGGACTTCAGAGTGGTAAGAATTTACTTGCAATAATTTCTTCTTTTTGCATCTTTAAAAGACATTTGGAATTTCTAACTGCTTCTTGTCTCTGTTTTCTAGCAAAACACTTCTTTGGAGGCAATAGTACAGGTAAAAATAATTAAATTGTTTGAATATTCTTCCTGGCATGATGACAGATGTGTGAAAAAAAATCTATTTTCTCTTATTTTAGAATGCTTCAAGTGACAACCAGGGTATTCAGTTAAGTGCTGTGCAGGCAGCAAGGTAAGAACACACTTTGCTCAAATATCCTGATTTTATTCTTATTTTATCATGCTCTTAATGTCAGAAAATGGGGTCTAGCTTAACTGAAATTGTATTAATGAAGTGATTTTTAAAAGGAAAATAGAACTGTAAAGAAATCAGAATGCACAGACCTTTTAAGTAGTGTGGATTTACTTTATATGTAAATACCTGGATTTGTCTTGGTGCAGATTTGGTGCTTCTCAGAGAATAAAATACACACTTGAAAGGGCTGTAAAATCTTTGGCTTCAAGTGCAGAAAAGCTGAGTGTCTCCTTTTGTAGGAGTTGGAGCTGAATAACTCTTTATCTCTTATTTTCCTGGCTGGTGATAAACTTCCAGAGAGCAGAAAGCATGGAATGAAATAGCCAATGGATGTAATGGCTTTGCTCTTCCAGTGGCTCAATAATTTCACTTTGGGGGATTATTTTCACTTGGAGAGGAAGAAACAAATCCTGTGGATCTGTGGGAGGAGGAGAGAACCCTTGGGAAGGAATTCCCAGCCCAGCAGGAGCAGTTTGGGGCTCCATTGGAGATTCCCAAACTCAACCAGGGGAAGCCTTTCCTGACCTGCTCCAGTGGCAGCACTGCTCCCTTTTTGAGGGGAAAGTTGGATTAAACAGCTCCCTGGTTTTTCAGACCTTTCCAGGTCTGTAATTTGATTTTTTTATCCATTTCCCTGCAGGAAGCTGCTGTCCAGTGACCGCAATCCACCCATCGATGACCTAATAAAATCAGGAATATTACCAATCTTAGTGCACTGTCTTGAAAGAGATGACAAGTGAGTACTGCCAAAACTCAAAATCCTGCACCAGTTCTTGCCCTTTAGCTGATGTGGCCCAGATGTGAATAATAACAACTGTGCTTTTCCTTTCTCTGCAGTCCTTCCTTACAGTTTGAAGCTGCGTGGGCTCTGACAAACATTGCCTCTGGCACCTCGGAGCAAACCCAGGCTGTAGTTCAATCCAGTGAGTCCTGAGGGGGGATTGCTGCCATCCACACCTGGCATTTGCTGCTGCCAGGTGTTCACCTCACACACCTGGTTTGGGCTTCATTTCCTCAGGGTTTAAACCCATTTGGGTTTCCTGATGGTGAGCAGCAGCTGGGAAGTCAGAATATCTCAGAAGAGTTGATATCTGCTGGCTTCCACTTTTCAAACTTGAAAAAAACAAACAAAAAAACCACCAAAAGTCACCAAAAATCTTGAAATAAAGCTAAACAACCCCCCTGAAAAGCTCCCTGTTGAGAGGAGGGAAGAATATTCACAGACCAGAGGCTGCCTGACACTGAGCTCTTCCAAAACTAAGCTGAATTACAAAACCTGTCCTTCCTATTCTGAGGCATCTAAACGTGGGAAGGAATTGTTGGTGGAATCTGAGCTACCAGGCAAAGCAAACTTTGTTCTGGACTCCCAGCATGTCCTGAAGCAGAGCTTCTGTTGCTAAATCAAAACTGAGTGGGCAGAGGTTTTCATTGAGTGAACAAACCAGAGCTTCTTGAAGAATCTAAGATACAGTGAAATGAGTTTTTCCTAAGATTTAAGGAAAAAAAAATACACAAAAATTATGTTGGCTGCAAGATCAGTTGCTTCTACTTTTGGAAACTCAAGTGTTAAGAGCCTGTGAACTTTGATGTAATTTGATTTTCACTCTTACAGGATGTCGCTTTGGTAATACTTTCACCTTTTTTTCCATCCTCTTCTTTTCCCAGTTGCAACCTCAGTTTTCTTTGGGAAATCTAATTAATAGATAATCTGTCCCACCCCTGATCTAGCACACTTTAATTTATCAATGGATTGAGCACTTTCAGTGATTTCTGTAGGTCTGTATTGCACTCAGTTAATTTAATAGCTGTCACATATGAAATTATTATTGATTTCAATTTAAATTACGCTTTTTTGTAATTTTTCCATGAGAAATTATTAATTTGCTTGCTGGAGATGTTTTTTTGCATACAGACACTGTAAACACATTTATTTAACAGGAAATAAGAATCCTGCTGATTAGTTGTTACTCTAGCAAACACATGGTTTACATTAAGAAAAAATCTAGCTAAAAATTTCAATTTTCTCTTGATATATATGGAATAAATGAGTTCCTTTCAGACTGGGCTAATGTGTAAGCAAGCACCTCAATGCTGGGGGAGAATAAAACAGGATCAATTATGTCAGTGTGGATTCCTTTCCTGCCCTCCTCCTGCATTCCCACTCCTCAATTCCCACTCCATTCCTGCTTATTCTCCAGTTGCTTCACTGGAGTGCCTGAGTTTGGTCTCTCTTGTTCCTTTGCACTTGGGGCTGCTGCATAACTTAGCAGAGAATTCTGAATTCCATAAATGAAACTAAATTTGGATCCTGACAAGCTTCAGTAAACTTGAGACTTGCAAACAAATTAAATGTCAGGAGTTTAATATTCTCCAGTAAGAATATGCAGCAGAGGAAGAATCATTGCAGTGCTTTATTTTAGCATCACCTGGGAAATTAGTGAAGCTTTGACCAGGAGAGTTAATTCTGTGAATTATTTGCTCTTTTGAGATGCATTTTTAACCATTTTTCTGGGTTATTTTTGTACTTTTCAGATGCTGTGCCGCTTTTCCTGAGACTGCTGCATTCACCTCATCAAAATGTTTGTGAGCAAGCAGTGTGGGCTTTAGGAAATATCATAGGTGGGTGTTCTTCCTGCCACCACCACCCTCTGGGCATGTTTTATTATTATTATTTATTATTATTCTTGTTACTCCTGCCACCCCAACCCTCTGGGGATATTTTAATAATTATTGTTACTCGTGCCACCCCAACCCTCTGGGGATGTTTTATTATTGTTATTATTATTATTGTTGTTACTCCTGCTATCATCAACTTCTGGGGATGTTTTATTATTGTTGGGAGATTTTGTCAAGGAATCCTCAGGAATATGTTGGGATCTCGCTATTCTTGGTGGTCTGGTGTTGTCTGCCACCCCTTTCCCTTACCCACCACCATAAATCTGTAAATCATGGGTTGTTTGCTGGTAAAAATCTCTAAATAATGGGATGTTTGCTGGTAAAATCTGTAAATTTTAACAGAACAGAAATCTAAACAATGGGATGGATGTTTGCTGGTCAAATCTCTAAATGATGGTTTGGGATGTTTTGCTGTTAAAATCTGTCAAGGCTGGGATGTTTTGCTGTTAAAATCTGTAAAGGCTGGGATGTTTTGCTGTTAAAATCTGTAAAGGCTGGGATGTTTTCTGTTAAAATCTGTAAAGGCTGGGATGTTTTCTGTTAAAATCTGTAAAGGCTGGGATGTTTTTTGTTAAAATCTGTCAAGGCTGGGATGTTTTTTGTTAAAATCTGTCAAGGCTGGGATGTTTTTTGTTAAAATCTGTCAAGGCTGGGATGTTTTTTGTTAAAATCTGTCAAGGCTGGGATGGTTTCTGGTAAAATCTGTCAAGGCTGGGATGGTTTCTGGTAAAATCTGTCAAGGCTGGGATGGTTTCTGGTAAAATCTGTCAAGGCTGGGATGGTTTCTGGTAAAATCTGTCAAGGCTGGGATGGTTTCTGGTAAAATCTGTCAAGGCTGGGATGGTTTCTGGTAAAATCTGTCAAGGCTGGGATGTTTGCTGTTCAAATCTCTAAATGCTGGCATGTTTTCTGTTCAAACACCCCTCTTGTGTCCCACAGGTGATGGACCCCAGTGTAGAGATTATGTCATTAGTCTTGGAGTAGTGAAGCCCCTGCTGTCCTTCATCAGCCCCTCCATCCCCATCACCTTCCTCAGGAACGTCACCTGGGTCATGGTGAACCTGTGCCGCCACAAAGACCCCCCTCCACCGATGGAAACCATCCAGGAGGTGATGGGATGGCTCTGCAGGGGCTGGGTTCCAGCTGGGCCTGGGGCTGCTCCCAAAATAACCCTCGGGTGTTTCTTTCCCCCCTCAGATCCTGCCAGCGCTCTGCGTGTTAATTCACCACACGGATGTAAATGTGAGTGACCCCTCTAAACAGCTCCTCCCGTGCTTTCTTAGCTGAAATGTAAAATCAAATTTAAAATCTGTGATGTTCCCCTCGATTAGGGCAAACTTCTTCAGATATCTATTAACTGCTTATTTTAAAATGTTGGTGTTATTTTTAAATAGTGATTTTTTTTTCCCCCTTGGTATTTCTGTCTTAGCAAGTGTTTATTTGCTTGTATTTTCCCTGCACTTGCAACTGAAACTGCTTTCTATTTTTATTCCTGTGAGCATTCATTCACAGAGAAATACAGGAATTTTTTGCTTAGCACTTAAATTTGTAATGAAAATCGGTGTGAATGAATGAAAAATCAGTGTATGCTGCACATGTCAAATGTCAGGGTTAGATGTAACTTCGGAGGTGTTAAATATGAAATTTTATTTAAAAGTGAAGTAAATGAGCAAAACTTCATTGAAATTATGGCATGAGTCAGCTTTCTAAATAAATCAGAATTTAAGATTAATTCTTTGCTTCCAAAAGAAGTTGTAGCTAAGTTAATGGCAACAGTGCTCTGCAAAAACAAAACAAAACCAAAAAAAACCAAAACAACACTGTATTAACTGTACTATATTTTGTCTCTAAGGAGGTGAAATTAAATTATTAAAATTTTGGAAACTCCTGTATTGGTGAGCCAGTCAAGAGCTGTCAGCTGAAACAACATTGACTCCATATTTTTGCCAGCTGTCAGTTGAAATATTCACATTTCCTGCTGCTTGAAGTGGCTTTTGTGCATGTGCTGGGCACACCAGGCAGGGCAGGGAGTTGTCAGTGTATCCATGAGCGTTCCCTGTCCTGGAGCTGTTTCTGTGCTCTGGCTGCAGATTTTGGTGGACACAGTCTGGGCTCTCTCCTACCTGACGGACGCCGGCAACGAGCAGATCCAGATGGTGATCGACTCCGGGATCGTGCTGCACCTGGTGCCTCTCCTCAGCCACCAGGAGGTCAAAGTGCAGGTCAGTTTGGACCCCAAAATGTGCTGCTGCTGCACAAAATGCTTTCCTTTTATAGCTCTGCTATGGTTTGATTTTGGTGTCATGTTCATTTTTCTGTCCACGCTTCTCCATCTCGTAGCATCACTGTCGCAGGTCTTCAACTCTTAAAACAACTAAAATCTTAACTCTTAAAACTGCACCTCCCACAACTAAACACTGTTCTCTTTCTCACTTTACTTTCTCTTCTACCAACACAATTTCTCTTTCACTCTTAAAAAAAAAAAAAAATTCAATTTCTTTTTACTTTTCTACCTACAAAAACCAGCCTAATTCCAATCCCTTCACGCCCTAAACCTACTTCTAAACAACATCATTTGCACTCCCCCACCCAACCTATAAGAACAAAAAAGAATTTAACTCTTCTACTAATCAAAACCAAAAAATAAATTCCCCTAAAAACGCTTTACTTTTAACCCTCTGTATTCTCAAAAATATATCCAATAATCACTCCAAACATTAATATCTAAATCTAACCACTAATTAGTTTAACCCTAACTTCCTAAAAAAACTCGCTTCTTTGTCGAACCAAAACAAGCTGACACTGAAATTTAACAAATATTTTTTCCTGTAGCATTTGCATAAAGCCTTTGAGGTGCTGAGCTTTGCTGCAGGAGTTGTTTTGAAAGGAAATATTTTGTTTTCAGACTGCTGCCCTGAGGGCTGTGGGGAACATCGTCACTGGCACAGATGAGCAGACACAGGTGGTTCTCAACTGTGAAGCTCTCTCACATTTCCCAGCACTTCTGACACATCCCAAAGAAAAAATTAATAAGGTGAGCAGCACCAGGGATTTTACCTGGTTGAGAACTTTTAGATTTGACTGAGCTTGGGTTCCACATGGTGTAGTGCCATAAAGATATGAATAATCAACTCCTTCCTCCAGCTTGTGGCAAATTTCAGCAAATACTGATTTTTTTCTGGAAATTAATATTCACAGGGAACTCTCTTAGGAGCTGCAGACTTGTGCTTGACAGGAATGTCAATGTTTGCAGGAAATCAAAGTTTTCTGTTATAAATCTGGCTGTTGACTCGAGTAGGAGTTCTCAATATGTGAAATGTCACCTTAATTAATTAACCTGACTCTCTGAGAAGTGATGAGACGGAGATAATTGGGTTTGGATGGAGTGTGTGTGTGAGGGGGGGAACTGAGGCAGAGCTGGGCAGGCTGTGTGTGGGGTGTGTGGGGGCTCTCGTGGGGGCACTGATGGCAGTGCTGAGCCAGGAGTGCATCTGAGGCGTGTTGGGCACCTCGGGGCCCCTCTGCAACACTGCCGGTGATTAAAGCCCCAAAAAGCCACCAGAGAGCCCCAGGCAGCCCAAAGGTCTCCAGGGTCACCAGTGATCCTCTGCTCTGATCTCAGAGAGTCACGGAGCTGCTGAAGCTGGTTCTGAGAGAATTCTCTGCTGAAATGCTCTCCTTCAGGGACACTGAGAAGGGAGTTGAACACTGGAGCGTTTATAGGAAAGGAGAAATCTGTCAGCAGTAGGATTTTAAAAGGTTTGATACTCTGAATATAATTAAATTGGTATTTAAAACTGTTACTTCTTGTTAAAGTTTGTATTCCCACTCTAAAAGGGAGGTGAGGGCTCTGCATTTAACTGGGGGAGGAGCTGCTGGGGAAGAGATCCGTTCTTGCTTTGCCTGGGAGGAGAGTCCTGGGCTCATGAACAGAATGAGCATAAAGAGCCATAAACTTCAGAGTATTGCTAAAAATCAAGTGTTTAATTCAGTGATTAAAAGTGTTTAATTCAGTGCTTAGTGCTGCATTTTCCTGAAGCTAAGAAGAGACCTCGGGGAGGAGGTGCAGAGCTGTCTCCTGCACTGTCGTGTCTCAAGACAGGATTCTGTCAGGCCATCAGCTGGAACCTGCTAATTGGCAGTGCTGGCAGCAATCAGAAGTGCTCATTTGGCATTTTCTGTCTCCAAACAATTTCTCCTTTTAATTTGAAGTATTTGGTTGAAGCTGGTGACAGTGAAAGACTGAGTAGTCTTGTGGAGTCTCCCGAGGTGAGAATGTCCCTTTGGTTTGTCTCTGCCAGAATTCAGCTCTGCACAATCCAGCTGAAGGAGTGCTTGGTTGTGTTTAAGGTTGGCCAGTTGCAGTGGACATAAATGATGTAGAATCCTTCTGTGAGTTATTCCTGGTGCTTTATTTTGCAGGAAGCAGTGTGGTTCCTATCTAACATCACTGCAGGAAACCAGCAGCAAGTTCAGGCAGTGATAGATGCAAACCTTGTTCCAATGATAATCCATCTTCTAGATAAGGTCAGATCCCAAGGATTGGTGGTGGGCTTCAAATCCTGCATTCCTTTCCAGCTCTTGGTGCCTCTTAAAAAGTGACTTCCCAAACCATTCAGTGCTGCCAAGGATCTGCTGTGGCAGGAGTCGGGAACAGCTAAAAGCATGTGGGAATTATTTGTGGGAAAAGACAAATAACCCAGAGCTGGTCACAAATAGCTTTTCTTAATTGCCAATTTATTGATGTGTGAGGAGAGATTGGAGACTTTTCCATGTGATCCCAGGCCTGAGCTGCTGCAGCAGCCCCAGCTGCAGCGTGTGCAGCTTTATCCCAGCCCCAGGGCTCAGCTGGCCCTGCAGGATGTGAGAGCTGCCGAGTGCAGTGCTGCAGCTCCTGCTGGCTGTGGTGTCAGCAGCATTCCCTTCCCTGCCAGACCAGCCCTGCTTGGAGGGAGGGGATGAACACAGAGGGACTCAAACGGGACGGGATTTATTTGTTACTCTCACACAAAACTGCTACAGTGACACCTTGCAGAGGGGACTGTAACTAATGCAGCTTTTGTGGGAATCCTGCCTGACACAAACCCTGGGATGACTCTTCCTGTCTCTGGTTGTGCTTCCAGGGGGATTTTGGGACTCAGAAAGAAGCTGCTTGGGCAATAAGCAACTTAACAATCAGTGGGAGAAAAGACCAGGTGAGTCCAGCTCTGGGCAAAGCTCCATTTCCTCTCTGGGGAGGTGCTGGGGTTGGTTATGGGTGTCTGCTCCTCTCTGTTCAGTAACTGTCCCTTCTCCTCGTGGGATTTGAGTGACCTCCCCTTGTTTTGGGGTGACCTGAGGTCAGGAGCATCCCTGGGGTTTGTTGGGAGCTCTGTTGGGATGAGTGACTTCAGTCAGGCTCTGATGGGATTCTCCAGCATTCCACATTTCTTTTTACCTTCTTTCCCACACCATGAGCATGTGAAAATTAAAAGGACAGTAAGCAATGGGTACACAAGTCCCTTGTAAGCCCAGAGTAAGAGATTTGTTGGGTTGGGGTGGTGCTGTCACTCTTCAGAGGCGAGGTTAAAACTCCTTACGTACTCTGAAAAATTCACAGTATTTGCTCCTTGGATGTCACATATCTCAAACCTATTTGTAGTTTAGTAGCCAGATGTTTCTTTTGAAGGTGCCAAAAGGGGTTGCTGGGGTGGCCACTGCAGAGTCTCTGGCCTGGGGGTGACTGAGGTTTGGGCTTGCTGGGGTGTGTTTGTGCTGCTGCCACGTTCCTGCTGTAACTCCTGCTGTTCCCCCCTCAGGTGGCTTACTTAATTCAACAAAACGTAATTCCTCCCTTCTGCAACCTGCTGACAGTAAAAGATGCACAAGTTGTGCAAGTGGTTCTGGATGGACTAAGTAATATATTAAAAATGGCTGAAGAGGAAGCAGAAACCATAGCCAATCTTATAGAAGAGTGTGGAGGTAGGAGGAGCAAGATTTTAAATAACTTTTCCAGGGATTGCTTCTTTGGCATCCTGCTCGGGATGGGTTTGTTGTTGGCACAGATATTTTAAGCAAACCTGTTTTAAAGCACCATTTTCATTCCTATCGGGTGAATAGCCCACAGCTTTTCCTAAGTTTATGATCAAATAAAATGTGGAGGAGCAGTAAATGGCAGTAAATTTCATGAGCTGCTAATTTTGTAGCAGTCTGCATATTAGACAAATTACTCTAATTAACAGAAAGTAAATTAATCAATGTGGGGGTGATGTGCTTACCTTAATCATGCACAAATCGAGTCCAGGTGAACTTGGAAAAAATAATTCTACATACAGTGGTTGTGAAAATGAAATAACATGAATTCCCTCATGGTTTTGAGACTTTCTCCATGTTGGTTGTGGTTTAAGTTGACTGAACTTTTCAGGGACGAAAGAACATTGATATTAAACTTGGGCACAGGTAAAAAACTGTGGGATTTGTTAACATGGAGTAGAAAAATCTTTAAAATGCCAAATCTTGAGGGAGGGCAGAAAGGTTAAGTGATGGCTGGGAGGGGGAAGGAGGTGTTTGTGCCAAAACTCTGCTTGTCAGAGCTTCAGAAGGATTTCTATGTGCTCAGCTTCTGTGTTCATCTGTATAAAATATATATAAATATTCCAGGTGGGTTTAACAGCATTTTATTCATAACCAGATCATTCATAACTATTCCCAGATGTATTTTTAATTTCTTTGTTGGAAGTTGTTTGGCCTGAATTTGGTGTTCTGAGATCTCTTCTGTGTTGGTTGCAGGCCTGGAGAAAATTGAACAGCTACAAAACCATGAAAATGAAGACATCTACAAACTGGCTTATGAGATCATTGACCAGTTCTTCTCCTCAGATGATGTGAGTGTGCAGTTCCCTGCTCACTGTTTTCATTTACAAATAATTGTTGTCATTACAAATCTGCTGCAGGAGAAGGAATTGTGGCACTTGAGGAATGAGCCCTGGTGTGAACCTCCTGCCATTGCTGCTGCTGAAGCATCTAAAGAAGATCTGGGGCCTAATTTAAGCCTCATCTCCAGGGATTAAAATCCCAGGCTGTGAATAGTTCCCTGAACTCTCAGCTTGACATTTCCCATTTGATAAGCTCCAGGCTGAGGCTGCTGCTGGAGAAACAGAGTAGTTGGAGAGTTTGAATCATTCCAGGGTGGGATGTGCTGATCAGGAACGTCGTTCTGGTGCAGCCAAGGCACAGAAATCAAAGGGAGGCTGATTTGTGTGCACTTCCAGTCAGGAAGTTGAGGCAGGGAGGGGAAGGGCAGCCCTGGCAGCTGCAGAAATGGTTGGGTTCAGCTGCTTTCATGGCCTCTTTTCACTTGGAAGGTTCTTTTGTGCTGGAGTTTCACTTTGATGTGAGCAGTAAGATCCGAGTCTTGTTTAGCAACTCAACTTTGGCATTTACAGCCGGACTTGGAATTTAATCCAGTGTCAGATTGGGAACCACAAATTGGGCTTAGTCCTGCCTTGGTTTAGCACTGCTGGTCTCCTAAGAGCTGAGAGAGTTTCTGAGACTGACAGAAAGTTTCTGAGTTTCTGAGATGGACAGAAGGTTTTCCAGGAGAGAAAGTTCTGTCAACAAAAGCGTTTGGGGTGCCACGTAGCACTCCTTGACAAATACAAGCTAAAACATTTGGGTTTAAATCACTTCTTTTTGGTGCTCTCACTAAATTGGGGCAGGGATGGCAGGACTGGATGCAAGGAGGTGAAGAGAGAGCTGCTTTTGGGATTGCCCAGCTCCTGGGAAGGGAGGATTTGCTGCGTCCCTGCTCACGATGTTCCCGTTGCATTCCAGATTGATGAAGATCCAAGCCTTGTTCCGGAAGCGATCCAAGGCGGAACGTTTGGTTTCAATTCATCTGCCAACGTACCAGCAGAAGGGTTCCAGTTTTAGAGTGGTATTTTGGAAGTTTAGGTACAATGCAGCACTGAATAAAAAAAAAAAAAAAGGTTTGATCCATCAATCTTGGCTCATGGGATCCGCTGCTGCATTAAATCGGGCAAGTCAAACGTGACGATTTCATTTGGAATCCCAGAAAAGCCCAAATGAAGTCGGGATGGCGAGTGGGTGCGAGTGAGAATGAGTGGCAAAATGCAACGACAAACTTCACACCGAATGCTTCTTTAGATTGTTCCAAGCAAAAAGGGCTACAGGTCACAGATTTCGGTGCCTGAGGAGGAGCCTCCGCAGCGGGGGGAGCAGCACTCTCATCATCAGCGTGGAGAGCAGCAGGGCGCCTGGGCCAGCCCGCCCCGCGGGACCGGCCCGCCCTGCAGCGCCTGCCCCGTGCCAGCCCTGCCCTGCCGTGCCAGGCCGTGCCAGGCCGTGCCAGGCCGTGCCAGGCGTGCGAGAGGAGAGTGCCTGTGAGTGTCTGTGAGCGTGCGAGCTTGAGTCGCCTCGGGCCGAGAGCCCAACACCACCCAATGAGTTCACAAGTGTCGACCTACACTGGACACACCGAGACCGGTTTAGCAGCAGACTCTGGTTTACTCCTGCAGCCTGTGTTTTCCTCTTTTTTTGTTTTATTTTTGTTTTATTTTCCCTTTTTTCCTTTCAGTTCTTTTTAATTTCTTTTCCTGTTACGGCTTCTTAGTTGTTTTGTAAAGTCAGAATTTCAGGAAGGCTTCCCTGTGCATTTGCACCAGATGAATGTTTGATGTTATGAAAAGCTTTTCCATATCATCAAAACTAATTTGTAGATTTTTTTGCATGGAAAAACAAACAAACAAAAAAATCCTCCATTTCCCTTCAAACTAGACTGTGTTGCAGTACACAAGTTGCCATAATAGTAGAAAGCAGTATAAAATGTGGTAATAAAACCTCATCCTTTTCATTTTCAAAGATAACATGAAGACCTTTGCATGTGATAATCTCCAGCATAGTTCATTTTTAGATTTCGTTGAGTCCTGTAACCAAAATGTTTCTGTTGTGGTAGGATACCGTGCTGTGTTTCAATGTTACTTGTTTTCAAACTTTGTTTTCTATGAAAATGATATGGAAACGTCTAAAAATGAAATTTGGTGCATATGTACTGCTGAATAAAGAGCGAAAAAAAGAGGTGTGAATAGATGTACAAATCAAGTCATGGTTTGAACACCTTTAATATGCCTAATCCAATTGTTTTAGACTCTTTTTATCTTAGATGTAGGCAGCCATGAACAATCTATTTTGAGCCACTTTAGAGAGGAAAAAAAAAAAGAAAAAAAAACTTTGTATTTTTAAAACTTGCACAAAAAGGATGCAAGTGTTTTTATAATTGGAGGAATGCCTCAGTTTTGAGGTGGTGCACACTAAATTCAAGGTGATGTTACAAATTTGTACCAAGTGAACTCTTGATAAGGTGGCTCATTGTAGGAAATGCTGTGCCTTCCCCTTTGAGCACAAGTGTTGCATGAACAACAGTTTGCTATAATCAAACATCCCGGGTTAGCCACCATTAGCATCTCTATCTACCTTGTGTTTTCAAATCAGCTGGTAATTCTGAAACACTGTAGAATGGATAAAGATTATTTTGTGATCATAACTCTTTGTTGGACTAGAGTATTTTTGCAGCATTCCTTGTCATCAGAAACATGGTTAAAAGTTTAAAACTAGAAGCAGCGGAAAACTAGCTTGTGAATTTATCCAAGTAGAGTGCAGGCTAGGCTGTCTTGGGGAAAATAAACATTAAAACTTGCAACTCTGCTCTGCCTCTTTCTTTATGGAATATTCACTTTTTTTTCAGCGTGGAACACAGAGATTATTTGAAGAAAATGACTTTTAAAGGCTTTGGGTTGAGCTTTTTTTACCTGTTAAATGTTCGTGTGGTGCAGGCTGGAAGCATGGAGACATTTTGCTGTAAGTGTTAAAAAAATAACAATTTTACTTCACTTTTACTTAAGCACCTCTTTATATTCACTAAATAAATCAGGGCTGATTTCGTGGGAAAGCGTAGGGAATCCATGGAGGAGGGAAGTGAAATCTTTTTTTCTGGAAGTTGCAAGGAATATTCTCAGCAGTAAATTACAATTTTCACCCTGGAACACCTTTGTGAGGGATATTCCATAGAAAAAATCGATGTTTTGTAAACATTTCTGGTTGGGGTAAGGGAAGAACAGGTCTTTGTGGCAAACTTCTGCTTTCCCAAGAACAGAATACCCCCAAAACTCCGTATTTAATACCAAAAAATGCATTTTTGGGCACTTCCTGGCTGGAATAGAACTCTGAAAACTTCCCCTGAGCTGTTCCAGCTTTTTCCCTTTTCTTATGGATTTGGGGGGTTTGGGTGAGTTTTTTAACAGGGAAATTCTTTTCCTGCCTTACAGCAGATCTGTGGCTATTTCACCAAAATAAAGGAATCTGAAATATTCCGAATATCCACAGGGTGGCACCAGCCGCTTTTTTGATGTTTTTCTCCCAAAATTTGCATTTTGAGCTGATGCAGAGGGAGATTTGTTGGGGAATCCTGGGATATAAACGAGAATTAACTTGGGAATGCTGAGCACCGAATTTGGATGTTGTATCCTTATTTATAATATGTGTTTTAAAATACATATTATAAATGTATTTTGGAGTAGAAATATTATCCTGTAATATATTATGCATTAGTAAATATTATCCTGTATTTTAGAGTAGAAAATTATCTTTTCATCTGAGTTTAGGATAACGAATTTTAAAAAGATTTAAAATATTAAAAGGGCAAAAATGCATCCACAAATCAGCTGTGCCAGGTGGGAATTTTTATTTTAAGGAAAAAAAAATAAAACAAGTGCCCTGGAATTTTAGGACCTGGGAAGAAGCTGAAAGGGGTTTCTTGAGAAGTTTTGATCCTTTCTCTGCTGAAAGTGGAATTTTCCCTGGTTCCTTCCAGCCTTCCCTGCACAGAGCTTATCCCATCTTCCTTCCCAGGAATTGTGAATTTCTGCTTTGGGAGTGGGACAGGCTGGTAAAAATCCTGATTTCTGCACAGAAAGTCAGAAAACGGAACAAATGAAAAGGATTTCGAGGCAAATGAAAGCCTGGCAGAGTCATTCCTGACTTTGGGATGAAAATTCGGGGAATTTTGGCGCTTTGGGCTGGGGATGGATCCTCCCTGGCAGGGAGCTGCTCCTGGCTGGAAGCGATTAAAGGAATTTTCATCTGGAGCAAATCCTGCTGAGAGGAAACTCGGCAAAACGCGTCGAGTTTACAAACTCGCCCGCGGCAAGTTGGAGCTACTGCTCCACAAAACTCAGGGGGCTCAGAAAGCGCTGGGAAATTCATATTATAAAATGAATATTATCCACAGAAAGTGGCTGGGAGCTTCATTTCCCTCAAATAATTCCCATTTTTGCCAGTGGATCCATTATAAATCCTGTATTTACCCTGCTGGTTTGGTGTGCCCCAAAGTTGAGGAAGAATTTTTTTTAAGTTGTCATTAAAATGTCAATACTTTCAATTTTAAATTTCTATAAAGCACTAAAAGCTGCTCTTACTAGAAAAGGAGCAATTTTGGGAAACTTGAAATGCCAATTATTGGTAAATGTGTTCCAGGAGTTTTGGAATTTGATGGAAAGGCAGGTGAGGGTCAGATTTCCTATCAGCAATGCCGACCATGGGTTTAATCACTGATTTAATTCCTGGAGTGCCAGTTTGCACCTGAAACGCTGCTTCTTAAATCTTAATTTCAGCACATCAAATAGATGAAAACCAACATATGTTCTTACTCTCAGTATTGTGAATTATTGTCAAAAGCTCCCTTATTTTCTGCTCCTGTAGTTTTCCCCTTATGGTTTTCCTGATGTGTTGGGTAATTTGTGATTCGAGCTTGAGGATTTTTATTTTTTGCAATGTAATTCTGGCTGTTTCCCAGATATGTGTCTAATATTCTCTACAGCGTAGTTTTAAGACACATTTAGGTAAGTTTGGAATGATGGTGCCTTGTGATTTGCATCACAACATTAAATGAGTTCCATTTCTCTTTCAAGTTCACTTTGTAACAGCTGAGAACAACTTCTGTGAACTGTAAATTAATAGAGAATAATGTGGAATATGAGAAAAGCCTTCACTGGGCGCTCCTCTGGGCCTGCCCACCCGCCCAGGGCGGAATTCCTTCCCAAAATCCCACCCAGCCCTGCCCTGTGTCCTGGCACGACCTAAAAACCTCTCAGCGAGCCCAGCACAGATAAATGAGCTTCAGAGGAAAGAATAAATCATTTAAATTAAGTTGCGGTTCCGCATCTCCCGTTTTCCGCCTTCAGGGTGAATTTTGTGCAGAGGAATGAGGTTGCGATGCGGAGCGGGGACGAACGCGCGGCTCCCCCTGCGTGTCCCGCGGGTCCCGGAGCGGGCTCAGCCCCGCGGTTCCATCCGCGCGGGTCCCGGAGCGGGATCCCCTCCGCGGTTCCATCCCCTCCTTGTTCCATCCCCTCCTTGTTCCATCCCCTCCTTGTTCCATCCTCTCCTTGTTCCATCCTCTCCTTGTTCCATCCCCTCCTTGTTCCATCCCCTCCTTGTTCCATCCCCTCCTTGCTCCATCCCCTCCTTGTTCCATCCCCTCCGCGGTTCCATCCTCTCCTTGCTCCATCCCCTCCTTGTTCCATCCCCTCCTTGTTCCATCCCCTCGTGTCCCGGAGCGGGCTCAGCCCCGCGGTTCCACGCCCTGCCGCGGGTCCCGCCCGGTGAGCCCCGCGCGGCTCCGCCACCGCAGCGCCCCACGCCGCGCTGCCGCCGGCCGAGGGCGGGACCCGGCGGCGGCTCCGGCCCTGCCCTCCCTCCATCCCTCCCTCCATCCCTCCCCCCGTCCCTCCCTCCGTCCCTCCCTCCATCCCTCCCTCCATCCCTTCCCCCGTCCCTCCCTCCATCCCTCCCTCCATCCCTCCCCCCGTCCCTCCCTCCATCCCTCCCTCCATCCCTCCCTCCCTCCATCCCTCCCTCCGTCCCTCCCTCCATCCTTCCCCCGTCCCTCCCTCCATCCCTCCCCTCCCTCCGTCCCTCCCTCCATCCTTCCCCCGTCCCTCCCTCCATCCCTTCCCTCCTCGGCTCCGCCCGTTCCTGCCCCGCTCCCGCCATCGCCATTCGAGGGCCGCGGCCGTTACCGAGCGGGGCGGCGAGAGCGGCTCCACCGCCGAGCATCGGGACCCGGAGCGGCTCCATATCCGAGCACCGGGACCCGGAGCGGCTCCATATCCGAGCACCGGGACCCGGAGCGGCTGCATATCCGAGCATCGGGACCCGGAGCGGCTCCACCGCCGAGCACCGGGACCCGGAGCGGCTCCACCGCCCAGGCGGTGCTCCCCCGCAGCCCGAGGGGCCCGGCCCGGTGAGCACCGCGTGGTTCCGAGTCTCCTTTCTCGTCTTTCAGCTCGTCCCTGTCGCTGTGAGTCGCAGGTTCCAGGTGTGGATCCCTTTCCCGGCCACTCGTGCAGGGGACAGCCGGAGCTGTGTGTGCTCCTCGTTCCGGCTCCAGTGCCCGGGGCTGGGCGGTAAAGAACAGGTAAATGCATGGCCGGGGGCTTCGACACGGTTACAAGGGGTGCAGAGTTACTCTTGGCAATGGAACCGAAAGATAGAGCGGGATATAGAATCATAAAATGCCCTGAGGGTTTTGGAAGGGACCCACAGTGACCCAAATTCCTGCCCTGGTTTCTCCTGCTTTCTTGAAGTTTGCTGTTAAAATTCCCAGCGTAGGTTCCTGTTGTAAATGTCTGCATTGCAATGCTGCCTGTACCGGTCTTGAAACATCTCTGAGATGGAGGCAGAGTACCAAAGTTGAGTGAAAATTGCTGTGGATTCCTTACAAGCCAAGGCTGGCACTGAATTGTTTCTGACTTTAAAAGAGCAGAGAACAGCCCTGGCTGTGCCTTGGTTTGCACTCAGCAGTGCCACATCTGGAGAGTGCAGATGTTTCCTTTGCTGGCAGCTCTCGTTCCTGGGGGGGCTTTGCCCTTGGAATGGGCTCTCACAGCCATTATCCAATGCCAAATTCACCTTTTAAATCCTCACAGTGGCATGGGGTGGGATTGTCCCCTAAAGCAGTTATTTACCTACACGCTGGTGGTTGCTGGATTCCACAGCAGTGTCTGTGCTGTGGCAGATAAAACCAGCATTTCCCAGCTTCCTGCTGCTTTTTTTTTCCCCTGGAAAACTTTTCTGTTCTCTGCTGAACTCTGTGGTGTCTTCTCTGTCCTTTCCGTTGTGTTCCCAGTCTGTTTCCGA
The DNA here is from genome assembly GCF_050655825.1 of Lonchura striata. Classification (NCBI taxonomy): domain Eukaryota; kingdom Metazoa; phylum Chordata; class Aves; order Passeriformes; family Estrildidae; genus Lonchura; species Lonchura striata. The sequence continues at coordinate 29,897,488 of NC_140711.1, forward strand.
CCTTTCAATGCACTCTGCAGGCAGAAATCAGTCAGTAAATGAACATTCATGAAATCCTGGAGCAGGGCAGGCCTGGGGCTGGCTGGGGCAGGACAGCTCCATGTGCTGGGGAGGATGTTCCTCCTGCAGCTCTGAGGGCATTCCTGACACAGCCAAGAGACGTTTGGTGAAAGTTTTCCTTTTCTGGCAGCAAACAACTCCTTCTCTCACCCTTTCCATAGCTCAGGTAAGTTGGATGTGTGTTCTTTAGGAAGGAAATTTCCCTCCTGTACCAGTGTGGGAACCCTGGTGCTGATCCTGAGCTTTTCCTCTCTTTCCTTCCTCTCCTTCAAAGCTGGAACTCCTGCTGCCATTAATAAAACATCACAGTTGATCATTTGGCCTCATTTCACCTCAATTTCAGCCCAGGGGCTCAGTCAGCAGCCCAGGCTGCCCGCCCTGATCGACCCTAGCCTGGCTAGGCCACTGAGATAAGCCAGGCTTATTTCTGTGCTGATGTAGCTCCCAAAGAACTGGGTCTGGCTGTTCAGCTCCTGCCTTCCCTCAGCCTGAGCCCAGCTGCAGATCTCACGTTAGACCCTGGGCTTTGATCCTGAATGCTCTGACAATTTCTGCATTGTAGCAAAGGCCACAGAGCTGGCTGGAACCGATGAACGGGGACAAAAGTGTGGCACAAAGAGAAGGAACTTTGGTACCAATTTCCCTGTTTTTAGCAGAAGGAAAAGCAGGATTGTAATTTGTTATGAAAACGGGCTGTAGTGTTACTTGTGACTTTGCAGTGCGATTTCACTTGGCTGGGAAACAGAACAAGGAAACGTTGCAGAGAATGGAAAGTGAAAGTTAATTTTTCAGTTTGGTGCTTAAAGCGACAGGAGTAATTCCTGGTGTGGTGTTGCCTCTGAGGGCTGCTGAGTTGGACTTTGTGTGCCAGAGCCTTGAGAGCTTCTCAGCGTGACTGTTTAGTGAACTTATAACTATTTCATGTTACAAAAGTAACGTTTGAAACAAGTGGGGGAAAAGAAAAAAATCTGTACTTCTGCTTCCATTGAAAACGTTACTGCTGGAGGGAGAAAATTTCCATAGCTCTGAGGTTCTTCAGAAATTCTAGTTCTGGCTTTTCCCACTGGAAGCAGTTTTTAGTGGCAGATTGCTGCTTTTCCTGGGTTTTTAAGGGCTGGCTATGGATGATTTGGATACGGTTGGGTGAATGCTCTGAGTGCAGCTTGGGATTTCTGTGCTCCTTGAACCGTTGCTCACTTCCATCCTTTTTCCCCCCCAGGTGCTGAGGCAGGGAATTCCTGGTTAGGAGATGTGCTGCTGGGGCTCGTGGGTGACTGCTGTGAGCAGAGCTCAATCCCCGCTGCCTGTGTGTGTGGGGATATTCTCAGTTCAGTCAGAGAGAAAAAAGGAAAGATTTCTGCCAGGCTAAGCCTGGGCTAAAGTCCGAGAGGAATGTAAACAATCGATTATCCTGCTTTCTGTTCATATTGTTTATAGATATGTTCTACCCCACTGACCCAAGTCCAGTGTAGCAACCAGGTAAAATGCTTTTAAGACCAGTGGAATTAATGTTCACGGTGTTGTCTACAGAAGAGAGAAGCGCTTTGGAACAAGCTCCTTTTGCCTTGCGAAGTCCTGCGGGTCCTTGTGGCCGCCACGCACGTGTGTGTGTGTGTCCCCGCAGGCCATGGAGCGGCTGGAGGAGGAGCTGACCTGTCCCATCTGCTGCGACACCTTCGTGGACCCGCGGGTGCTGCCGTGCTCGCACACCTTCTGCGGGCCGTGCCTGCGGGAGCTCCTGCAGCCCGCCGCGGGCCTCAGCTGCCCCAGCTGCAGGGCTGCGGTGGCCGTGCCCGCCGCCGGCATCGAGGCGCTGCCCATCAACTTCGCCCTCAAGGCCGTGATCGAGAAGTGCCAGCAGGAGGAGCGGGCCGGCACCGGCAGCACCGGGACGTGCGGGGCGCACCCCCGGCAGCCGCTCAACATTTACTGCCTGCGGGACCGGCAGCTGGTGTGCGGCCTGTGCATCACCGTCGGCAAGCACCGCGGGCACAACATCGATGACCTCCAGAGCGCCTACAGGAAAGCCAGGGTGGCATCGGGGCAGCTCCTGGGGCAGCTGGCGGATCCGTGCCGCTCCGAGGTGTTCCTGCGCGCCGAGAGGCTGCTGCAGCAGAAGGCCCAGTGCCAGAGCACCCTGCAGAGTGACAGGGAAGCTGTGCTCAAGTATTTTAAGGAACTCGGTGATGTCTTGGAGGACAAAAAAGCAGCTCTGCTGAGTGCACTGAATGAACTCGACAGCCGCATTTTGGAGAAATACGATCCCCTCATTGAGGAGGTGGAGAAACTGAAGTTAGAAGAGATAGAGCTAAAGGAGCTGCACTTGGCCCTTGTGATGGAGGAGTCCCCACTGCTTTTCCTGGAGAAGATGAACGAGCTGCAGCTGCGGCTCCACGCTCTCAGGCTGAGGCAGCTCCCGGAGCCTGAACCTGTGGAGATCTATCCTAGGATGAAGAAGGTGCTGCAGTACATGTGGTCTCCAACTGAAATAGGGCAGGTGCACAGGATCCGCACGCCAAAGCTCAGCCTGGCTCGCAAAAGCTGTAGAAATCGAGCACTATCTGCGATTCCTTCTCTTATACTGATGCTGACTTCACTTCTGTTGTTATGGCACAAGGACCCATATGGTTTTCTGCTGCTCCTGATTTCATTTGCGATGTTATGGTATGAGGAAATCTCATGTGACACCATCTCAGCTCCTCTGGCGCAACTCTGGGAATTCCTGCTGTGCATTTATCAGCATTTCTGCACCTACCTGCAGGCCCCAATGCAGGAGTCGGCTGTTTAGATTGAAAACCTCATGCAGCAATCCAGCATTATTTTCAGTTTCTACTTAAAAGCTGTATTGTTAAAGCTCTACACTTGTTCTGTTTCTGTATCCTCCCTTTTCTGTATTGCATGGATCCCCTCTGAACTACAGTTCTGATTCACTTCTGGTGAGGAGAGGCGAGTTTTGCCTTGATCCACAGCTGCGGAATTTCGGTCCTTAACATGCTGGAATTCTCTGCCAAAGATTAGGTGCACTGCTGAGCTTCTCCTGTAACTCTTGGCACTTTTGAATTATGTAGTAAATTACACTGATTCCTTAAATTGCTGTCTGTGTCTTTGGTGCTGCCCCTGCCCAACCTGATGCATTCTTATTTTCACCAATTTACATCCATCTCCCTTTCCTCAATTTTTTTGAATGACATTCAAAAACTGGAATTTATTGATGCTGGATTTATGTTAACAAGATCAAATTTTTATAACATTTATTTAGAATTTATAAACAAAACAAAGTCTATGATACAAAATGAAATCAGACAAATGATTAGACAGCAGCCATGGGGCTGGAATTTGCTTCCTCCCTATGTTTGGGCTACACTGCCCAAAGGGAGACCAAGTTCCTCCAGTCCTTTCAGAGCCAGGATTTTGGGGTTGGTGGCCACACTTTTGGTGGTGTTCTGGGTTTTATAAATCCCAATTAATCTGTCTCCAATCTCAAACATGTTGTTCCGCAGGGAGATGATGATGAACTGGGCGTTTTTGGTTTGTTCCTGAAACAGAAGTGATTTGTGTTAGTGCCTGGCATTCCCAAAATCCCCTCTGTCCTGCTGTGGCACACAAAGCCAAGTTTAAAACTGCAGCTGCAGGCAGGGAACTTCCAAGTGTTTCCCTAATCTGAAGTAGCTGCTCCTAATCTTTGTCACTTGCTTCCAAAACTGCAGATAATAATAACTGAATATTCAGTGTTTAATTACCTGAACTGGAGCCGTGTAAGGGGTTTGCTTCGATTAAATGTGCTGAGGGCAAAAGTTTTAAAGGCATGAAAGAAATTAATTACTACTAATTAAGATATAGATAAAAGACACTGGTGGGAATGACATGGAAGTATAAATCCAAGGAAACTCAGGAAATCACGAGCCTGGATCCATGGAGACATCATTAACAGCTAAACTTGTGGATTCTGACAGCAGCCGATGGTTTTGGGGGAAGTCTGTGTGTGCCAGAGGGAGCAGTAAAACTGCAGCAGCCCAGACCTTAAATCTGCCAGGAATTGTGTGGCCACTTTGTCCCTTCTGGAGGAGGGGGAGCCCCTCAGGAGGATGAGCCATGAGGAACTTACATAGATGTAAAATGCTACGATGGAGACGTTCTTGAAGTCGAGGGCGGCGTCGATCTCGTCCATGAAATACAGCGGGGTGGGTTTGTAGTGGTGCAGGGCAAACACCAGGGCCAGGGAGCTCAGGGTCTTCTCTCCTCCTGACAGGTTGAAGATTTTCTTCCAGCTTTTCTTGGGAGGTCGGACGCTGGAACAGAGCAAGAGTTGGGTCTGTCAGGAATACTGATCTCTGCCTAGCTCAGCTGGGTAACACGGGGCTGTTCCTCACTGCCTTGCCCAGCTGAACTCCCAGTTCATGGATTTATCCTGGGAGCATTCTTGGCAGAACACTGCCATCATTCCCTAGGCAGAATGAAGTGACCTGGGAATTGAGAAGTGCTGGGAAATGAGTTCAGAGCTTACCAACTGCTTAGTTCCTGATTTCTCCAAGAGAAACAAATTAATCTGAGAGCTACAATGTTGTGGTTTCTGTCACTATTTGCCCACATTGTGCCCGTCTTGGTTCACTGATGGTCAATGAGCATTTGCTTTAAAAACAGGTTGAAAAAGGACTATGATTAAAAATTAATAAAGCATTTTGAAAACCTGAACATGATTCCCTCTGAGAACGGATCCAGACTGTCCACAAGCTCCAGCTCAGCATCCCCTCCCAGTGTGAGCATCTGGTAGTTCTCCTTCAGCTTGTTGGTGATGACATTAAATCCTGCCATGAATTCATTCAGCCTCTGTTTCCTCAGCTCTTCATAGGCCTCTCTGAATTTGTCCCTCTCACTGGTGATGTTGTCCAGTTCTTCCACGTGCTTCAGGTACAGCTCTTCCTGCAGGGGAAAACAACCAAAGCCAAGGGCACTTGGAGCAGCTGCCTCCTCAGTTTAGTGTTTACATCACTTTTCCTACCATTTGAACGTTCCTTTTCCCAGCTTGGCTAACAGCCCTGAAACAAAACCCCCAGATTGTCTCTCTTTTCCCATCTCTCCTGCTGAGGGAAAACATAAAAACCAAACGTGTGTCAAAATAAAGAAGACTTCATCTGCTGAATGGTTCACTATTAGTGATGTGAGGAGGGCAAAATCTGAGTACTGTGTGTCTGTCTTGCCTGTGAAGACTTGAGTCTGTTAAACAAACATTCCCAGGAGAATCACAGAATTGTTTAGGTTGGAAAAGATTTCTAGATCACCTAGGAAGTCGCTGTCACCTGATATTGATGGTGTGGGACACAAAAGGCACATGGAAGCTCCTAGAAACAGCTTCCTTGGCTGAAGACGAGCTGCTAACAGGAACAGGCAAATTCCAGGCTTCCAAAAGGAGGGAGGGAGGGGGATTGGGGATCTCGGAATGCCCGGGGCTGGCCGTGCCCGCGGGGCTGTACCTTGCTCTTGTACTCCTCGATGGCGCCCAGGTTGGGGCGGAGCTGGTGGCGCTGTGCCTCCAGCAGCGCGATTCTCTTGCTGAGCACGTCGGGCTCCTGCAGCGCCTCCAGCTCCTCCTGGCTCAGCACCCGCAGCTCCTCGGGGGCCTCGCCCTCGATGTCGTGCAGGGATAACTTGGAGATCTGCAATGCAAACACAGCGCCTGGGAAGCTGTTTCTAACAGGAGGTTTTTCTGGGTTACTACAAGAAAGCTTCTGATCTCCAGACACTCCAAGATTCTTCCCACAAGTCCCTTTAAAAATAGGATGTGAAAAAGAGAATACATTCCCTGTATCCTATTGTCCTGGTCCTGCATACACAGCAATAAGCTGGGGTCTGAAGAGGAATTTTCTCCCAAGTGCTCTGTTTTCTAAGGGGATTTTGAGGGTTCATCCTGAGATCCACAGAGCAGCTGTGGCTGCCCCTGGATCCCTGGAAGTGCCCAAGGCCAGGACAGGGCTTGGAGCAACCTGGGATAGTGGAAGGTGTCCCTGAATGAGCTTTAAGGTCTCTCCCAACCCAAACCATTCCACAAATTCCCTGACATAAGTTTTAGGAACTAAACCATTCCCTACCTCCTTCTGCCAGTATTTAACCTTTCCCTGGTGGGTGGAAATGTGGCTGTCGATTTGTTCAATTTTCAGCTTGATGCTCAGAGCCTCACTCTGAAGGGCATGTTCAGCATCTTGAATAGTTTTCATCTCCTGGAGTAATTTCTTCTGCTCCTCCTGCACTGCTGGCAAAGCTTCCTGAATAGAAAAATGGCAAATGCCCCCAGAAAGGGCATTAATCAATCACCCACAAAAATGCTGCCCCTTTTTTGGGTGCAAAGTGTGTTTTCACTTAATTTACTCACGGCTATGGATGGAAACAAATAAATATTCTTGGATTTATAACCTATCCCTGAATTCTGGAATGACTGAGAAAATGCTGCAGTTTGTATTTTCATTCCAGATCTGAATCAAATGGGTCCTACACTCATTTTTAGCTGATAAAATACATCAAATCTTAGATTTATTTGAAAGCATTTCAGCCATCCTGGTTTTGCCCTCTCTCACAGAGATCTACATGGGAAAATCCTACATAAGTGTAAAAATTTATGTTTAAGCGACTTTTAAACCCAGCAATTTCTTTGGGGAGACTTAGGATAGATTTCCAGGTGAGTATAAAAAATAAAAATACACCATTGCCACAGCCTGGCTGCTCTGCAGAGAGAATGGGTATCAGGGAGGATTTAACTCTTCTCCCTGATTTCCCTGGAGCCCAAAGTGGTCCCAGGACTCACCTCAGCCTGCCTGCACTCGTTCATCACCTCGGTGGCTTTTTCCTCCAGTGCTGTCAGCTCTGCTGTCAAGTTCTTCATTTCCTTCTCGTTTTCTTCCATCTCCTTCTGCGTGCGCTGCAGAGCCTCCTCAGATTTCTTCAGGTTCCTGCCCAGGGACAGGGAGCTTTGTGCACCTCACAGCAAATAACCCAGGAGCACAATTTCACTGGCAACAAGGAGGAAGTGCTGGTTTAGGCACCAGCTCCCACACTCCAGAGGAATCCAAGGAAAATAAAGTTGTCTTCCTCAGCAGCCAGACCTCACTAAATGACTTCATTTCTTCTTTAGGAGTTTGGAATCTCTATGGAGTAGTGAGCTCCCATAAAAAATAGATCCCATTTTATTTCCTGACAGAGCTCCTAATAAGATCAGTCCCTTCAGATTTGAACTGCTCCAGCACATCCAGTCCAGTGCTATTTTGGACTTTCTCCTAATATTTCAGTTTAGGTTAATATTCAAGAAATAATTCAGGCAAATACTAGAGAAATGCTGACTAAATGTGACTGTTAAACCATTAGAAAGTACAAAATTTGACTTCCCTTTCCCTCCCTGAGCCCCGCTTAGCACAGACACTGCGTGCTCCAGCCTGGGGCTCCCTGTGCTGTACCTGTCTGCACTCTTGGCTGCCACCTGAGCCTTGGTGATGGCTGAGGAACATTCATCAATTTCCTTGTCAATCTTATCGATTTTGTCCTGCTGAGCCTTCAGCTTCTGGTTGTTGGTGTCCATGATGAGCTGGTGCAGCCGTTTCACCTCCTCCTCCAGCTTCCCGGCCTGCTCAGCCACACGCCCATAATCTGTGCGTGGAAAAGGGGAGTCAGGGGCCCTGTGCCAGCCTGGCACTGCTCAAGGGCACCAGGATTGAAGGGATACAGTCATGGAAGTGATTTCAGATGGAAGCTCTGCTCTGCTTCTCTACTGAGAAGTGCACATATCCCCCACGTTGTGACAAATGACCACAGTTTAACAGACAAACAAAATCCACCCGCTTCTTTCTGCCACTGCTCCACCAAAGCTCTCCTGCCACAAAACCCACTCAACATGGATTAGTTAATGTGCACAGAGTACTTAAATACATGAGGTGGTGCATTAGAGGTTACTCCAAGCTCGTTGTTTGCATTTAATTAACAGGAAGATGCTCAAAAGGTAAATATCAAGAACTGGCCAGAAGCACTTCCCAGGAGTTGGTGTGACTGTGTGGTTCCTGCCCCTGCTGAACAGCATCACTGCACTAAAGGGATGTGCTCCCACAAAGAATGCAGGGGTTTCTTTTATAGACTCATGGCAGAGCCTGGTTAGAAGGCAAAAACCTTCCCTTGACTTTTATACCATTGCCTCCTCATTAACAATTCTTAGCCCTGATTAAACTAAGTTTCTCTATGAATGTGTGATACAACCACAAAAATCTAAGTAAAGAACAAAATACTGAAATTCATGTTTACTTTAGCTTGACTAAAACATGAACTTGAGCAATTTCAAAGAAAAGGGGTTTTACTTTCTGATCTCTAGAAACATCTTAGAAAAACAAGGTCGCAAACCAAGACAGTGAACTGAAGCACAAACCCAAACCCATTCCTTCCTCTATTGCTAAAAGAGATTACTACAACTTTTATCTGAAATCCCCTCTCCAAAAAATGTACCTTTTTTATAACCATCAAGGGCTTTTTCCAACTCCTTCTGTTTGGTTTTGTCTGGAGCAGCAGCAGCAACGTTGGCTTCGAGTTCCTTGATTTGATTTTTGAGAGCAATTTCTTGCTCAGAAAATCCCTGCAGGGAACACAGAACTGGGCTGGAATCTTGTCCTTGAAAACTCCCTGAGAGCAGGCAGCCTGTGTGGGGCTGAGCTGGGAGCAGCTCAGGGATTCTCACCTGGAGAGTTGCTGTGTATTTCTCCAAGGTGTTCCTCATTTCCCGGATGTCCACCTGCAGTTTCCTTATGTCTTCCTCAAGCTGGGATTTTTCCTCCTGACACTGCACGGCTCTTTTGGAATCCCTCTGCAGCTGGGATTCCATTTTGCTGATCTACACAGAATGAGAGGATTATTTACTGGTGTCACCATGACAAAACCAAGCCAGGGCTCATCCCTGTGCTCAACAGCTCTTAAAACACAGGAGAAAGTGGAGTAGAAACTTCAGCTTGGGGAGTGAGAAACAAGAGAAACTCCAGATTTTTTAAAACCTAAATGAAGTTCAGCAGGAAAAGTAAACGGTATCCTGCTCCTCTAAAATGGTGTCATGTCCAAGCTATCAAAGGGAGACTGAATTAGATAATGGGCTGGGCTGTGAACAAACACAGAATCCCTGAGGCTGGAAAAGCCCTCCGGGACAGGGAGTCCAGCCTATGCCAGGTCACCACTTTGTCCTGAGCCCAGAGCACTGAGTGCCACCTCCAGGGATGGGGACTCCAAACCTCCTGGGCAGCCCCTGCCAATGACAACCCTTTTATCCCTGATGCACTTCAAAGCGTTCGAAACTCTGCTAACATTGGGAATTTTGGCTTTGTAACCTTTTCTAATTATCTTCCATCCAAGACTGCTCCTGCTGCTTTGAAAGGCACACATGTGTCAGAGCTGGCCAAACGAAGGAATTCTGCTGGAATTCCATTTCCATGATGTACTCACCTCTTCTTCTGAGACATCTGTCACAACTGAGGAGCCCATTCTGCCCTTCATGACTTTTCCTCCCCCACCAGTCATGGTTCCTACCGAAAAAGGGATGAAAAGAGCTCAGAGAACTCCTTGGGCTGTGATATCACCCACAAAGTGCTTCCAATGGAGCTCCGGTGGGGCTGCAGTACCTGACACCTCGATGATTTGTCCTTGCAGGGTTACCACCCTCCACCTTTGCTCCTTTTCAAATGCTATTCTGGTGGCGTCTTCCAGGTTTTTGGCCACCAGAGTGTCCCTGAGAGCAAAGTAGAAGGCCACACGAAACCTGGGGTCCTCCATCCTCACCAGGTCAAAGAGCCGCGGGACGTTCTCAGGAGTTGGGATTTTCTGCATTTTCTTTTCCCACACATCCATCTACAGGAAATCAAGGAATGAATCTTTGGGATAAATGTTGAGGTCATCCCGGTTATTCTATGGGATGTTAAGGCTTCAAAACAAATGTAATTAGATTGCAATTAACAGTAAAATGATTTGTTTTCCCGAGGATGGGACTCACCTTGTCCAGGGCTATAAAGGTGGCAGCTCCAATCCCTCCAGCCTTCAGGAAGTTCACACAGATCTGGGCAGTGTCAATGTTGTCCACAAGGATGTGATCCAAGGCTGCACACGAGGAGGAAATGGCCACGTCGTATTTGTCATCAATGGCTCCCAGGTCTCCCTGAGAATGGAGGGACGAGGGGCAAACACTCATTAGTTGGCACCTGAGCTGCCCTTTTGAGTCGTGTCCCAGTAAATCTGTGAATGCACTTCTTAAAATTGCAATAAACTGATTTTCCTGAAACAGGGTAATTCTCCTTGGACAAAAACTGCAGAATACAAAACCAGCACTTTTATAATTACACTGATGTGCAACAGGAATGGAAAACTCAGCTCTGAATTTTCAGAACTTTAAAGTAACATTGCTTGGAAAGAACTGAAAATGTTTGATTTTACAGCAAGCCCATGGGATTTACAGCTCTGTTCTCCAAACTTCTAACACCAGGGAAGTGAGGCATCCCTCTCCAAATTCCTAATACCAGGGAAGTCAGGCATCCCTCTCCAAATTCCTAATGCCAGGGAAGTGAGGCGTCCCACACTTCATCACAGGAACACCACTCAGCTCCTCTAAAGTTCCACACTAGAATTGTAGCAGCCTTCTAACACTTACCAGCCTTCCATAGATCCCAGGAATATTCCCACATTTCTTCTGCTGGAGCAGAGCCTCCAGCACTTTTCCTCGGCTGCGACTTTGTGCTAAAGAACTTTTGGCTTCCTCTACTTTTAGGCGCAGGTTTCGCACGAGATCCTTGGTATTGGATTCTTCCTTTTCCAGCTTCTCCACAGCATTCTCTTTCTGGGGGTGCAAAGACATTGGCTTAGCCTCCCAAAATCTACTGGATCCAGGGAGTCTTCAATGCATGGCTTTGTTCTTTGGGGAATGATTGAGGAGCAAGAAATTAAATTCAAAGAATAGTTAGAGTTGGGAGGGACATTAAAGTTCCCCCAGTGCCAGCCATGGCAGGGACACCTTCCACTGTCCCAGGTGCTCCAAGCCTCGTCCAGCCTGGCCTGGGGCACTTCCAGGGATGCAGGGGCAGCCACAGCTGCTCTGGCACCTGTGCCAGGGCCTCAGCACCCTTAGGAAGGCTCAGAAATGCAGCCATATCTCAGTATCAAATTAAATCTGTTCCCTTGCAGGAATATGTAGGATTTAAGTTAAGTCAACACTGGCTTAACAAAGTCTGAAATCCAGTATTTGCTCCACCAGTAAAGTATTAGAAAACAGCTTTTCAGTGATGTTTTAGAGAAGATGGGTCGTGGTTTATTTTCAGCACGATTACTGCCAAAGAGAAGAGCGGGCCTTTGGTTTGTGTGTGACTGGAAATGGGAAAGTCAAGGCTCACCTCCCTGAGCTGCTGCTCAGCCTGGGGTAATTTCTCAGCAATGTCTCTGATGGCAGCTTTCCTTTCCTTCAGGGTGTTGGAGGTGCTCTCCAGGGCCTCCTGGGCCTGGCTGAGCTGAGCCAGGGCAGAGTTGTACTTGCTCATGTAGAGCTCCAGCTCCGACTGCGCTATCTCCATGTTGGCGCGGGCCTCGGTCACCTCCTTGCTGAATTCCATCAGCTCCTGCTCCTTGCCCTGCAGGAACAGCAGGGACAGCTCAGCCCCTCAGTGGGCACAGGGGACAGCACATGGGGTGAGATTTTCCAGCCCTGGCAGCAGGGAACACTTCTCTGGGAGAAGCAGCATTGCCTCATTAATCAACATTAATGGCAGGGAATTTAACGAGGCTTTTCCTAATTATAAAAGAACTTCAGGGAGTTATCACAGAGCATTTCCATACCAGCTTTGGATTGTTTTCTCGAAGGTGGGAGGAGCCCTACATATTAAACTAAATTACAGCTCAAATCCATGGAGAATCCACGTTTTCAAGGACAGAAAAGAACCCTGAACATTTGCAAGATAAATTTCCAGCCTCCAGCTACTGAACAACACCACCAATAACTAAATGTAGTAGTTGTCCATTAATTCACAGACAGTGTGGGAAAGGCTGGGAACAGATCATTCCAGAATATATGTATTTATTTACTTAAGCAACACCACTGGCTTAAATGTTTTGGTGGCAGAAAAACAGAGTGTATTATTTATATTAAATCTATAAATTAGCTACTTGATAATGTTTGAGCAGTCAAAAAACAGCCAAGGGATTAGCTGTAATTATTCATTTAAGATTCATTTCCCACCAAGGCTCCTCTGAATTGCCACGAGAACAGTGGAATTGTCAATAAATGGCATTTTACAAGTGCCTGGTGCTGCTTTCCTTCAGAAGAGTGAAGTTACAGCAGGTGGGTAATTCCTGCCTGTCCAAACCTCTTTTTCCTTCTGGATTCCCTTGGTGTCCTCCTGCAGGCTGGCCAGGACCTGCCTGAGCTTGGCCTCCTCCTTGTCCTTGGCCTTTGTCAGCTGGTCCCTCTTGGCCGTGGCGTCCTCGATGGCCTTGGTGCTCACGGAGGGGATGTTCCTCAGCTCCTCCACCTGCACAGGAAAGGCCTTTGAGCTCCTGTGCTGCTGGACAGGAATTCCTGAGTCCCTCCTGGATCCAAAGGCAGCCCAAAACCTCTCAGGGACCAAGTGGGTGACACAGCTCCATGAATTAACTCCACTCATGGAGTGGTCACTGCAGTGAGTGATTAGCAAATGAAACCTTGGGCTGATTTCATGGCTTAAAATATCTGATTAAAATAATTCCAACCCCATTTCCCACCTTCATCGTGCCCTTCCCATTTTCTCCCAAAATTACTGCACTTTTCCAAGCCAGTCCAGCTCATCCAACCCCTACCTTTTCCTTGTCCTTTTGAAGCTGCTTCTCCAGTTTTTTAGCCTTGCTCTTGGTGTGTTTGAGATTCTCCCTCACTTTCACATCCTGCAAATCCAACTGAGTGAACTTTTCTTTCTTTTCCTCTATAAACTGTGTAATTTTATTGGATTTCCTGGAGGAAAAAAGAAAAAAAAAAGAATTATTTCATACAGAAAAAAAAATAAGGCTTATTAAGCTTGGTTTAATAAGTCAACATGAAAAAATTAAACTAATATTACTCAGGTTTTATTATTAATAACACCCAATATTCACTTTATTCCCAGTAGTTTCCCTGGGAAAATGATGCTCCATCAGAAGATGATCAACTACCCAAGCAATATTAAACATATTTTCAGAAATTTTCCTTTTTTTCTTGACAGAATTAGTAATTCCCATCTCTCCCCAGTAACTTCCTGAGGGTGAGCAGGTCAATATTGCAGCTGGACTGGGGATAAGCACCCAGGCAAAGCAGCTTTAAGAAACACAATTTATGCATAAATGATCCATGAGGAATCCAGGAAAAATTCCCAAATCCATGTCCTTAAGCATTAGGGCTGTAAATCTAAAAAGTATGTACTAATTCTTTTTTTGTATAGTCAATACAAAGAAATATTTAAAATCCATTAAAAAGATCAGACATTTCCTTACTGTAATTGTGAATCTCACCCAGACCAAATTAAACCAATGTGCATTTGCTTTCATTTATTTTTGTGTATTTCATTTATTTTTGTGCATTAATTTAAATGCTTCTTTGTGTATTTAGATGTACCAGAAGTGACTCTGGTCATCAGATAATTATATTTTTTAGTGGGAAACATGTAAAACACAGAACTACACATCCCTAAAGTACTCACTTCTCAAGTTCTTTCAAAGTTTTATTCTTGGTTTTGGTTTCCTCTGCAAGTTTACTGCTTTTCTCATTAACACTTTTAGTTTCTTCATTAACTTTCTCCTTCTGCATTTCCAGGTCATTTATTCGTTTCTTTAGGTCATGGCTAGGAAAATAAAGCAATAAATTCTCACTTTTCCCCATCTTCACAATGAATGTCCAGTTCCAATTCTCAGTGTAACAACAGAATTATGTAAAATATAAAAAAATAACAATAATTTGGAGTTAGAAATGGAAAATATTTTTAATTAGAGATACTGAAGCAAAGTTTAACAGCAGCCCCACCACATTAAAACCAACCCAAAATCCTGAGAATTACTTACATGTAATATTGACACAACTGATTCTTTTCCTTAAATATTTGGTTTTCCAAGCAAAGGAACTCAATGGCTTTATTCTTGTCCTCTTCCAAGGCATCTTTTTCTTTCTCCACCATTTTAACTCGGTTTAACTGCAGAAAACAGAGGAGCAGAGCTGAGGCAGGGCCAGCACTACAGGAGGAAACCATGAGGACAAAATTCCAAACCCTTAATAGGACACAAATCCTCTGGAACAATGGCATCATGAATTACCTCTGCAAGGCAATTGTATGGTGATTTCCTTTATCTCAACCTTCTGAGTGGCCATTTTAAATTTAATTTCTACAACTACAGGTGTTGTTTTACCTTTAAAACAAGTCTGCCACAGGATTTACCACGGATACATGAAGAAAAACAAACTTTGATTTTATTTAGAGCTTTTTTAGTCCTTTTAGCACTAAATGCACCAATAAAATTACAAAAGCAGGATTTTTAGCAGCAGCAATGATGCCTTGTGCAGGCTGAGCTGGAGCAGAGCTGGGCAGAGTCCCAGAATAAAGCAGGGATTTATTCAAGGATCTCCTCCATGGATCCACCTTGGGCAGCACCAGAGCCCAGCCAGGGCTGCACCCAAGATGACCCAAAATGGTCCCAAAATGCAGGAGTGCTCCCGGGGCTCTCCCTGGGATCAGTTCTGCTCCATTGGCACCTTGGAGTTCATTGTCCCATTCCAGCTCCAGCCCATCAGTCCCACCCTGCTTGTTTTTCTCTCTCCAGCCCACGCTGTTTGTGCTCCTGGGCTGAGGTTTGGATCATTTGTCCTTGGTGCCCAGCTGGAGCAGGAATTGTTTTGTCTCCCTGCTCTGTGAGGAGAGCTCACCATCCCATCATGTGAAGCTCAGAACTCCACACTAAAGCAGCAAAGAATGTGAAAAATAGAAAAGCTAAACCTGAGGCATCAGCAGTAATTCTGTGCATTTTGAACTCTCCACAGGGCTGCGTGCAGAAATGCTGGGATGTTTGGGATGCCCCAAGAGTTCACCGAATTCACAGAATGACCAGGCTGGAAGACCTTCAAAATCATCAAGTCCAACCCAGCCCCAAGACCTCAACTCAACCCTGGCACCCAGAGCCACATCCAGGCTTTGTTAAACACACCCAGGGATGGTGACTGCACCACCTCCCCGGGCAGAACTTTATCACCTTTCTGTAAAAAACATTTTCCTAATACCCAACTCTATTTCCCTTGGCACAGCTCGAGGCTGTGTCCCCTGGTTCTGCCAGCTCTGAGGGTCCTTTTCTCCCCAGCTGCTCTCACCTTCTCCCCGCGGCGCTCGTTGAGCAGCTCCACCCTGCGGCACAGGGTCTGGATGGGCTCCTTGAGCCGTGCCGATCCGATCAGATCCTCCAAATATTCCAGCATCCCCTCGTCGTGCTCTGTCTGCCCCTTGGGCTTCATCATGGCAATCTGCTCCACCTCCCCCTTGGGAAACAAAAGTTGGGTGGGGCTCGTCTTAAATTTTATTTTTTTTCGGGGGATAGGGAAAGTATTCTGAAAGAAATCTATGGAATGAGCATGAGATGTTTTAAAAAAAGAATAAAATAAGGCAGCAATTAAAATTATTCAAACTGGAATATCACAGAATTGTTGAGGTTGGAAAAGATGTCCAAGATCAAGTCCAACCTTCCCATTTCTTTGGGAAAACAAAGAATATGAAGAGAAATTTCCTCTCTAAGGTGAAGTGGAGCCACCCTTCAGGTCTGACCGTTCCTTCATTCTCTAAAGATTCAAAATGTGTCTCCCCAACCTAAAATAAAAAGAGAATAAAGCAGGCCCTTGGCAAGAGAGTTGAATCAGGATTGAAGTCCCTGAAGGATCTATTTTGAAACAGAAAGTCCATAAAATCCTGGTTGATGGATGAACTGGAACTGGAATTAATTTAATTGAATTTAATTGAGGCTTCCTGGTGAAAAGGATTCTTTAGATAAGAGGGTTCCTTTTTGTAATTTGCCTTTATGAACCGCATTAATTTTAATTGATTAGGTGGTATTAAAAATAATTTGAATTTTCAGAAGTAAGATTTAGAAAGGATAAAACAGCCAGTGACAAAGACAGTTTGTGTTACTGCTGCAGGTCTGACAAGACAAAAAAGCCCAACCCAACTCTTATTTTTATTTCTTGCACATCTCAAAAAGCAAGACAATCAATTTGTGAATAACTGCTGCTAGATTGTATAAAACCCCAATTACCCATTTGCTCCCTTGCCACAAAGTGTGGATTCTCTCCCCAGAACTGCCTGTCAGCTCTTGGGGGAGGAAACTGTGCAACCTCCCCAGTTATTCTGGGATTGTCAGAAGTCCTTCTCCTTCTTGCATTACAGCATTTCCTCTGTTTACATCCACGAGGAAACAACCACAGGAGAGATTTAACTCCCTGCTGATCAGGACTGGGAGGTTTTTACACTGGGTTCACAGCCCTCGTGGTCAGTGGTGTAAATCATAAACCCACCTTGCATTTAACAGGGGAAAATGGCAATTATGGACAAGCAAGGAATGAATCATATTTTCATTATTTGGCTAAACAGAATTAACCACCTCTAAGAAAGAAGATTATGCAGTTGTCAGGGTTCTCTGTAGCCCACTAATGTGAGTTAATTATTTGCTTATTGAGGGTAAAAATAAGTGTATTTATAAGTTGTTAATTAAATAATAAAGCATTATTATTTAATATTTATACTATTAATATATAAAGAAATCCTTTTAGTTCAGCCCAGATTTAAGAAATAAAAAAAATTTCCAGAAAAAAGTTTAAAAATATTTTTTCAGAAAAGAAATGAAAGGTTCCCTTTCATTGATAAAGGAGAGTAAAAAGGTTGTACCTGTCCCTGCTCTTCTGGGCAATATGAACATTTTACAACTGCTAAAGCTGCATTTAAGTGTTTCCTAATTAACTAGCAGTGCTCCTTACTCGATCCATGAAGTGTGGATTTGGAAGCCCCAGGGCTCCCTGCTCTCTCTGAGCGCTGAGCTGCCCCGAGGTTGTGAAAGTGAAACCAAGGCGGGGCAGACATTTGTGGAGCACTGAGGGAAGGAGCTGGGGCAGCTCCCCGGAGCTGGCACTGCCAGCTCTGCCCAGGCTCCAGCAGAACCCCTGGAATTGTGCAATTCCTGCCCTCGGTTGTCTTCCTGGGGCTCAGGGATTCGGCACAGGAAGCAATGTGTAAAACTGAGAGGAAATGCAGGCTCTGCTCACACAATCAAAATGGATGTCAACAGCCAGCCATGGGCAATGCCAACAAGGAACCAAATGCCACGAGGGAAGAAATTCCTGGGAAAATCAGCCTCGGATCTGCTGCAGAAGATGCAGGGTGCCTGAACTGTGAGCTTCCTGCCTGAAGGAGCTGCAGGAAAGCTGGAGAGAATGTTTACAAGGGCTGGAGGGACCGGGCACAGGGAGTGGGTCCCACTGCCAGAGGGCAGGGCTGGATGGGAGATTGGGAATTGGGAATTGTTCCCTGGCAGGGTGGGCAGCGCTGGCACAGGTGTCCAAAGCAGCTGGGGCTGCCCCTGGATCCCTGGCAGTGCCCAAGGCCAGGCTGGACACTGGGGCTTGGGAATGCAAAGGAATCCCAGTCCAAGGCTGGGGTGGGGCTGGATGGGATTTAAGGTCCCTTCCCACCCAAGCCATGCCAGGATTCCACGTTCCCATACCCACCAAGCCCTTTGGGAAGGTTCTACACTCAGTGCAAGAGTTCTAAATGGAATTACAAACCCATTTTGTAATTGGGTTCTGCAGCGTGTGGAGTCTTCCACATCCATGTGGATCCATGTGGCCAATGCCAGCTCTGCAGCATCACACACATCCCAGCAGTTCATTTCCCACAGAATTCCTCAGGGAACAACCACTGGGAATGCTACACCACCACCTCATCTGGGGAAACATTTCCAAGCCATCAGCTGAGCCCTGGGACAAATCAGGACAAACCTGCTTAGAGACCAGGCTGTAAAATAAGGCAAGAGCCCTGCTCAGCTGGAAGTGGCTCCTCTGCTGAAGAGCAGGAGGAATAAATCCCTGCAATTTGGAACCTGTGTCCTTTGCACAGCTGAATAATTCACAGCTGTGATGTTTAAGATACTTCCTCAATTTAAGAACTTAATTTTCTATTGTACTTAAGTAAAGAGAAAAAGTTTAAAAGAAGTTTCAGGACTGGAAACACCAGCAGCACGTTCCAGCACTGGTTTAAAATTCGGAATTTGCCCACAAGCACTATTTTCTCTAAAAGCAGGAAAACAGCTGATCCTCACCACAGCTCTAACCTGAGGTTTTCTGGCACATACAGATTGGAATATTTAGCGAGGTTTTCTAACTCCTGATAAAGAGGTTTGACCTACTCATGAGGCTTTTCCTGCAGCTGTGGCCTAGACACAAGATCCTACAGAGGCAACTCCATTGGCTGCACCGTGTTCCAGAACATTCCCTGTGGGAGGGACTGGCTCCTGTTCCCCACAGCTCTGGAGTGTGATGGCACAAAGTCACAAATCCAGCAGGGATCCCAGCCCCTGGTGCTGTGACTGGCACTGTGGGGCACTGGGAGAGTGCAGAACAAGAACCAGGCAGTTTTGGGATCCAGCCACCACATTCCATCCTAGAGCTCTGCTCTGGAACAGACAGGGATGGCAAAAAGCCTCTGGCATTGAAAGATCACTGACAGCAAGCTGAGAACTCTTCATGGAGAACAAACTGCACTTTTTGGGTTGGAAGGGGCCTTAAGGGACACTTCTCACTATGCCAGGGTGCCTCCAGGGATTCAGGATTTGGGAATCCCATCCCAGCCCTCCCCACCCTCCCAAGGCAGGAATTCCTCCCCAAAATCCCATCTAGCCCCGCCCTCAGGCAGGATGAGCTCTGGAGAACCTTAGGAAGATATTTTTCTCGATTATTGCTTCCTCTTTTCATCCCTGAGTATTTGGGATAAAGCTTTGGGAAGGCAGCACCTTGAACAGCCTGAGTTTTGTCCAAACTGTCACTGCAGCACCCCCAGAGCTCTCTGCCAATGTCCCACAGAATAATTATGAAACCAAGGAGGTAAAACCAGCTTTCCAGGATTTTGGAGTCTCAATTTCTGCTGTCTTAAGCTCAGCTTTAAAAGCTGAGGACCTTGGGATAGCTTGGAATTCAGTAGCTGGGAATGCACCGTGCCCTGGGCAGAGCTCAGGGAAGTTTGGGTGGTTTCTGAGGGGAATTTTGTGGTGCACTTGTGGTGGTTTAGGTTTTGGGTTGTTTTTTTTTTTTTTTTAGGGGATCCCTCCACCACTTATCAGAGATGGAGAAATGTGACATCTGACTGAAGTGAAAATCACAGTTGTGCTCAGAAGAAACGGCTTTAGAGGAAATATTTCCTGGAAAATGCAACATTATGGATCAGGAGAACCTTACCTGGTTGGGGACAGGTCAAAATATATTAATTTGTTTCAAGAACCCATTAAACCACCAGAAAATTTAATGTATGACAACTGTGATTATGATACGTGGTATTTTTAGGTATATTTTGTATTTTTAAGACTTTTTTTGAAATTCAGAACAATATTTTAGTAGTTTCACTGTAACATCAGCATACTTTTATAATAGAAAATCTTTTAAGGTTTTTTAAACCTTCATAAAAGGAAGTTTTCTTATTGAGACCAAAATCTCGTAAACTTTACTGTAACCCAACCGTTCCAGCTGAATTCCAATTATCCTGTAAATTAATACTTAACAATAATAGTACCTTAGTATTGTAACTTATCAATATATATAATTTGCTTTCTAAATCAAGTATTACACCAATCAGTTTGCAATTTTATGGTATGACATAAATGAAATGGAATTAATACCTGGATGCAGTGTTTAGGACATAATTGAATTTCTCAAGCATCACAAGCTTAAAGGATATTTGTAATGAAATAGAACTATAAATGCATAGGCAATGCAAATTTAATGTAAGCAGTGCTTGCAGTTGTAAAAACCACCTTAACTCACATTTTTGTGGAGGATTAGAGCAGCCAGAGCTAAAATCTATTTGTTTGTCCAAATGTAAAAAAAAAAAAAAAAACTATCTTAATTCAAATGACACCCCAATTTCAGTCATTTTCTGAACTTTTTACCATGGAATTGAGCCAAAAGTGACCCAGTACAGGGCAAACCTCTCTTAGTAAAAGTCAAATTCTATTTGACTCCGTTTTCCAGAGCACAGCAATGTTTCACTTCTCTCAAACCCTGAAGCAAATGGAAGTGAAGAGATTTTTGCAAGAGCTTCTCCAGGAGCTGAAAACTCCTCAGCATCACAAGGAGCAAAGCCAGAGTGACACAGGATTTGTTCAAAGGAAAAATCCCATTAAAACATCTGGAATGTTTATTATAAAGCTGTTTTTCTAGACATTTGGAAGAGAAACTCCAAGTCTAATTCCTGTATTTCCTTGGGTCCTTTAGCCCACCGTTCCTGCTCCTGAGTTCAGCTTTTGGCTGTTCAGCTCCAGTTCCACCTGCCTGACACAACCTGGAACTGCAGCAGAATGCAAGGGGAATTTAGAGGAAAAGTAGCCTGGATGTTGTGGAATTTTATTTTCTCACTACGTTTTTATTTCCTGGCTTTTTTGTGCCATCAATTTCTTATAACAAGGCACCAAAAGTGTATTTTTCTCTTCAAAAGGCTTTAGGCAGCAAAATGAGACAAGTCTTTCTCTGTCTGCAGCTTCCACTGATTTCACCCTCTCTTCCAGTTTTCAATTTTTTTCTTTTATGTGCTCATACTTGGCTTTGGGGTTTTTTTCCCCCCCTACTTTACCACAATAGTAGCTCTCATTTTTAAGCAGTAGAGAATGGCAACAAAAAGTCCTAAATTTCTGTATCTTCAGTTTATTTATTTTATCCCATCTTGCAAAGCTTTGCCCATGAATTGCAATTCTGCATCCATGGATTTTGGAATATGTATTGAGAGAGACAATATTCCCATAACCTCATTATGTTCCTGCTGTAACACAGCTCTGGGAAGTTACAACAGATTAATTTGGGATTTTTTTCCTGTAATTCCATGTTATTGTTGCTATTATTTAAATGCTTGCAATCCTATCTCATTTTTACCACATGGTGGATATACAGGAGAGGAAAAAGCACCAAAACCTCTTCCTTTTCAGGAAAACTGAGTGGGAAATAAAGTCAAGTACAAAATAAAAGCACTTATAAAAATCTGCAATGTCACCACTGGCCAGAGATGAGGAAAATCTCAGACTGAGCCTTTATACAACATTCAGTCATGTTCACAAAACTGCAATTCTGCATTCTGGAAATAAATTTACAAGTTTTAAGGACATTCCTGTGTTTAACATAAGAGCACAAAGTGAGTGAAAATCCAGAATCACTTTGGAATTTAAGCCAAACCCAACCTGCAGTGTTTGATTTATTGGGGTGTTCTAAAGAAATTCTTCAATTATCACTCATTTTCTCCTCCCATTTTTCCATGTTTTTCTGCAGAATTTCTTACAGGAACAATCCTCTCTTCGTTCCCAATGCTGGCAGCACAGATATTTTATGATCCCATTTATAATCCCATTTATAGCCTCAGCTCCCATCAGGAGCACAGACCTCAACAATTGGGAATTTCTGGTTTATCTCAAAAGGAGAAGAAAATCTCTCCCTCGTTTCCTTCCCACTCCCCTGGAAGTGACTCCCACATTGTTTCCACACAGGAGCAGGTGAAAAACCTGACAGAATTTCCTTCCTGGCAACCCCATCTTGCCACAGGATAAAACTGAGCTCCAAAATACAAAAGACACCAAATAAACCCAGTTACAAAATAAAACAAACCAGTTACCAAATAAAATCCCTTAAGTTGTTTAAACCCAAGATGACAGGAGAATATTTTAATTAGGTTTATCAAATATATTCAAGTGAAAATCATTGCAATTAGGATAAAAATTGACTTAAAACAATTCTAATTTGTTTGTAAGATTCTGAAATAAATTAAAATCCATTTACAAGTTTGCTGCCATGAATGCAGAATGAATTCTGCAATATTGCTGTGCAGCATCGTGATGGGGGGGTTACCTGGGCAGCTCCACTTGGCTTTTTCACCCTTTTTGGTGACTCTGCTTCTCACCTTGTCCATCCCAGAGGTGGCCACAGATCCCAAATATTCTCCCTCACTTCCAACCCTGCCATTCCCCCATTTCTCTCCTCCTTCCTTAGAGGAAAGCACAGAAGGCTGAGATGTTTGACCCTTCCAGAGAACAGCACAAACACTCTGAGTTTGTCAGCCTGGCCACAGCAGGGCTCCAAGGCTTCCAGTGAAAGCTCAATTATTTTATTTGTTGTTCTTACACCTCTCCAAGCTCCTGGAAGGTGTGGAAGACAGAAAAGCAGCAGCAAGGTGCCAGATTTTCCCCCAAACTCTCTTTTTCTAAGTGACAAGATGCATTTTTTCATGCTGCAGTTTCAGGCTGTGGCAAGCTCATTAAAAATGCAACAGATCTGTGATTATTTTAAATAATAATTATTATAACGATGCAGAATAATTGGCTATTCCTGAAGTACTAAAAGCACAGAGAAATTTATTAAAAACATGCACTATGGAGTGTTGGAGTTAAGGATCCCAGAAGTGACAAACTCCTCCTGTTCTGTGCTGGCAGCTTCCCACTGGAAGCAGAAGAATTCTGAAACCAGATTTATTTCAATTTGCAAGTTCAGGCACAGAATTTGTAATTTCTCTAGAACTACTCAATTACTCTGACATTTTTTGTTTTCCCACAGTGGTTTTTTTTTTGTCATGTTATTCACAGAAGTTAGCAGCAGTTTGATTTGATATTTTCAGTTTGGCATCAGCAGAAACACCTAGTTCAAAACTCAGCTTAGAACTTTTACCCTAAAAAGCACAAAAATCAGCAGAAAAACACTGCAAAATAGGGGGTGAAAGGGGGGAAAGGAAGCAAAAAAACCCTGAAGCAGTCTTCTAAAAAACAAATATTTTCCATTGAGTAATGGCAATTATGTGAGCAAGATAAAATCAAAATTCTAAAGGTGTTGGTATTAATGTAGGATATGTTCTCTTACAACATTTTCTTTAGTACTGACAGCAAATGTTCTGTCACACACCCAACCAGCATTTGATAATCCTTCATTAATATTTTTTCCCAAAATCTGCAGTACGAATGAAATATTTAAATTACACCTGATTTATATAATCAAAAAGAAGAGATTTATGAATTATTTTAAATGAGAAATACTTGGTTAAACTTAGTTTAATTAAACTCTTAAGTTTTGCTGTTTAAAAAAAAGAGTAAAAGCCAAATAAACCTGTTATTTATCCCTTCAATTTTAAATAATTTGGAAAACATTATGGGGAAAAAATGTAATTCTTGTGATAACAATCCATAGCCTTCTAATTATAAATTTTAGGATTTGGGGGTTGAAGTTCTGCTGTCATTCTGTGGAAAATACTGCTACATTTCCCACGTGGAAATACTGAATTTTGGACAGTCAGATCAGTGGATTTCACTTTAAAAAGGCAAAGAGAAAGAGCCTGTCCTCAGTCAGAAAGGCTGAAGAAACCAGAAAATCTCAGTGCAGTTTTTGAGACAAAGCCTGGTGGGATGAAATATAAAAATTACGGTGGTGGTGAATTATAAAAATCATTGCTCTACTTCCCCTTATTTCCCTTTGTAGGGTAGAAAGCCTGAAATTCCAGCATTTAGGAAAAAAGGGATGCTCCCCTCATTGAAACAATTTGTGGGAGAAGAACACAAATCCCATTTTGGGGGAGGGGGGAATATAAAATAAATGAAGCTATCAATAGTCCCTTCCAAAGGTATCTCTGGATGAGCATTCCCACCCTGCTTCATCCTTCACTTTACATTTCTCCTTTCTGGAAATTTTGGCAAAATGAGATTTCAGAACTGTATTTTTTTAAAAAAGGATGTATTTACTGCAGGTTGTTTTCTTGGAGGTGCTTCTCTCTCCATCCTGAAGCAGAAAATACAGGAATAAAGTGTTGGAGGAAATAATTAATTGGCATGGAGACTTGCAAACAGAGATATCCTCTTTTTGTGGGTGTAGCTGTAAAAAAGGACTGCTCAGAAAGCCTGGAGGAAGTGAAGCAAGCACAGCCACCCAGCTACAAGTTCTTTAAATATTTTGGTTTTTTAGAGGGGAACTGGAAGCTCCTTTGACAAAACCAAGCCTAAAATAAACTATTAAATATTTCAGACCTTGGGAAGCTCCTACTGATCACTGATTTCTAGGCCAGAGTAGATTTGGGACTTGCTAGTAATTACAGGTAATGGCAGAAATAGTTATTTAATGGAATTAATATTTAAATACTTGTAGCTTAATTTACATTTAAATTGGCTGGTATGTAGCAAAATTCTCATTATTTAAAAACTAGGGAAAAAAAAATAATGTTGTTCCTTTCAGCCTGACTTTAAAGCAGCAAACAGATGCAAACAAGCCTCAGAATCTGAAGGTCAAACATGAATATGAATGATATTATATTGACAAATTGTGATTAATTTTACAGTATGGTCTGTAAACTGTAACTGGTTATAAACACTGGTTAAAACTATTTCTGGAGCTGGTAAACAAGTGTAAATAACAAACACAATTCAGGGGATTTTTCTTGCACTTATTTCATGCACAATTCATTTTCCCACTCCCATTTCTCAGTAAAACCAGGTCTCTACGAGAGCAGCAGACAAGAGGAGATGAAACAATGAAACAATTCCAATTTCAATTCCTGCTGCTGGAGTTGAGAGCTAAAAGCAGCCCCAGTTGCTGAGTCTCTGCCACGCTGAAGCAGCACAATAATATTGGGGTTGAAGGTTTCTTTGACACTCCAATATTTACGTGCTGCTAGGGCGGAACGAGCACGAGTCCTGCAGGCAGCAGCACCAAATTCCCTCCTGGAAAAGGGACAGGGGATCCCCCAGTGCTTCTGAGCCTTCAATTCCTACAGCAGCAAATCATGATTTGCACCCTGAGCAGAGCATGCAAACCATGATGTGCTGCTACAGCACTTCGAGGCCTCCCAGGCAACATTTCAAACCTGCATTTTTTCAGTTTTAACTGGAAATACAACTTTCAAATGGCTTTTATTCACACACCAACCTGTAAAATTAAGAACCTGTTATGATCCAGATCAATCCCATGGCTTCGGAGAAGCAGCCCCACATCTCTGAATGTCTTTTTCTTGCCATTGATGTAGTAGATGGAGGAATTGTCTCTATAGGCAGTTCTAGAGACATAGAATTTGCTGTCAGGAATGACTTCGTAGTCATCTCCTTCCTGCTTTGAGGAAACACAAAGCCAGAGAAACAATTACTGTAGATGGGAATTTACCTCCTATTTCACAATGAACCATATAAGTTTCATCATGAGATGTTTTTATCATGGACTCTGAGTTGTAGAAGTGGGAGCTGTCTTAAAAGTGCATCACTTAGAAAAAGAGAGAAAAACAACAAGAAAAAAAATCCTTTGAGAAGTGGACAAAAAAATCCCCCTGAATTGTCTTCCTCTGATGCCTCTCCCCCCAAAGTGAGCTGGGGAAGTGCTGCAGGAATTGCCTGTGCATGGCCAGGCTGCAGGGCTGTGCTGTCCCAGCCTGCAGTGGCTCTGGGCACTGCAGAGCTCTCAGCTCCACAGAAAAGTGCACGAGATAAAAAAACCAAACATGAAAGATGTGACAAATGTGACAGCAGCAGCTTCAAAAGAGAGCTCCCATCTACCTCCAGAGCAGCAGCCAAAATAAAGCTGCTGCCAGGCCTGAAGAAGTCAAAACTCACCCAGATTAACCCCCCCAAGAGCTCTCAAATTGCTCTCTGGTTTGAAATCAAACTCAGCTTCTGCATGTTCACACAAAGGCAAAAAAAAAAAATTTAAAAATTAAATAGATGAGTTTTTAAATCTGGTTATTAAAAATACAAAAAGAAATAAAAATAAGTGTGTTTTAAAAGAGTTCCTAAAAAAGGCTGTAAATGCTGCCTCTTTATTAGCACCATTTTTGGAATTTCAATGTACACTTCTCACTTTTTTAGTTGAACCTAAATTTAAAAGTTCGGTTGTGTGCACAAAAAAGAAATTTAAATTAGGAGAAATAAATTCTTTGTACCACAATTGCAATAAATCAACAAAAATGTGCTACATTTTTTATCAATACACAAAGCAGCAAGCAAAAGAAATATTTTTTTAATTTGCCTACACTTTCTTTTCATTCAAACAAAATATCAGCTTCAAAAAATTTTAGTGGTAAAATGTGGGGTCCAGAATTTTTGCTGAAAAATGTGTTAAAAAATTGCAGGCTTGCTTACAGCACATAAAGTGTAAATAAGTTTCAGATCTGTTCTATATTCTTCTAAATGTAGATAACCTAAAACACTTTCTAATTGGTTTGAAAAGTTTTGCTTAAATAGGTTTTATTTCTTAATACATTTATTTTTGTTATATATTTAAGAATATCTAATATGTCTAAATACAGATTTATACATTTTCATTAAATTATTTTAATTGCAAAAATAAATTTATTTACCTGAAGTAAAACGAGAATACAGATTAAAACGAGTTCTTTTTAAAATGATGATTAAAAATTTCTAAATGGCTTTCAAACAGAAATTTATCACATATTAGTCCTGCAGCAAATGAAAGAATCCTTACTAGGATTTTAAGAGCTTCACTACTCAACAGAGGATTTTTAAAGTTAATTAACACTGATGGTTTATATCCCAAAGGTAAACTAATCTTGCTCTGAAGTTTTCCCCAGCTCCAACGAAAATAAGCAAATATTAAAAGTTTTTCAGCTCCTTCAGGGAAAAAGCCTGGGATCATACATACCTTGTCAGTGATCTTTTGGAAGTGAACTTCCACAGAACAGCTCTGGATGTTCTCGTGCTCATCAGAATTATGGATCAGCACCGAGAGCTTTTTGGAGCGGATTTTTTGGGCTCGATAGCCAAAGACAAAAAGCAGGGAATCAATGATATTGGATTTGCCACTGCCATTTGGCCCGATAATACATGAAAAACGCTGCACAGAGAAGGGAAAAAAGTGATCTTCAGAGGGAAATAAATCCTGCCCAGTGTCCATCACCCATTTCAAGCACAATTATTCCTCGTGCGTGCAAGTGTCTGAGAGCTGAGCTTCTGCTGCCAAGGTAAAAGTGAATAAAAGCCCCACAGCTCAGCTCAGCTTTCCCAGCTGCACTGCTTAACCCAAAGCCCTGCACTTCACAGCCTTCACAAGCTAAGTTTCATGCTCAGCCACGTAAGTCTCTTGTGGGCACAAAAAAATATTCTGTCTTCAAACACAGCCCTAAAAGTTCTCCAGCAAACGAAATCAAGAGAAAAGAGAGCTTTTCTAAGCTGTGCTGACAAATTAAAATTGCACAGCATTGGAAAGTTGCACTTAGCTGTTTTCTCTACTTAATTTAGAATATTACTATCAAAATATTTCTAAACCTTAAATATTTTTTCAGTTATTTTGAGGTCAGCTTAGATGAAGAAAATGCAGGAAGGAATAATACCACCCAGTAAAGTCTTACCTTCAGCTCAAAACTACTTAAGGAAAAAGAAAGATACCTTGTGAAAAGGTCCCAGAATTTGCTCCCCTGCATAGGATTTGAAGTTCTGGTTTACAATGTGAGTGATCATGAGGCGAGGAGCACCAGGTTCACTGGTCATTGCTGGAGGTGGGGGAGGAGTGATGCTACCCAAAATCTCTTCTAAACTTCGATTATCCACCACCTCATCTGAGGCTGCTAAAACCCATACAAATAAACAGAAAGATAAAAAGAAAACAACAAAAAAACAACTGTAAGCTCTCAGTGATTTGACACCTTTTAAAATGTTGAACCGAAAAAGCAAACATCACTTCTGTCTGAAACAAGCTACATTTTGGCCTGTAGTTATTAATATGAGCTGAGTGGAATTAAAATTCTTCTTTCCACAAACAAAATGTTTTTTAAGAGCTACTTAAGATGTCCCATCGCTGGGTTTGTCCTTTCATTATGTAATTCTTATTCCAACACACTTTAACAGGCCCCCTGCAATTCCAACAGCTCCAACCATCACAATAAATCTGCAAATCTGGAGCAGGCAAAGCCTTTCTAATGAATAAGTGCAAAGCCACATTTCAGAGCCACTGTGCAAGATTTGGGGATCTCTCAGGAGGCTCTGAAAGCTGCAATGACAGCACGGCTGCTCTGCAAAGACAGGAAGTTTGTTACGAAAACAAACTGGCCCCCTGGATATCAGCAGAGCAGCTTTTCCTCAGGCACCAGCAACTCCTCCTTCCAGCAAGCAGCAGTTTTTGCCACCAACTTCTATGTATTTGTCAAATACCTGCCTTTAACAACTGCACATCTGGCTCCCTAAAAAGTTACACAGCTGCTGGTTTTGCAGATTTTTTTCTGCGAAAGCTCAGCTCAAGGAACTCAAGAAAACACACTGCTTCATGAAAAAGAAAGTCAAATCATTTTAAGAGTTAAGTAAATAAACTTGACATTTATACCATTCCAAGAAATCCCATACCATTGGCTGCCTATAAATTTGAAAAATCCTGCTGCTGTACCACAATCTTAAGTACAATGTTCCAGATCAGAGCTCCGAAATAGGCTTTATTAGGAGAAAGTCTACAAATTGCTTTTGCACTTGTATCGGGCCAAACCCCTTAACTCTTTGCAAGCTCTTTTGACCACTTTAAAACCGGTTTTAAGTTGCCAGGGGTTTCAGCGTTGCTTTGTAGAAGGGAAAAGAGCAAATCCCATCTGGAAGAGTTGGGAAATTCAAGTTGCTGCTAAGGAAGCTCAGTCAGCACCACCACAGGCAGCCCAGACCTACCTTGGGGAGGTTCTTTGTCAGGCTCCCTGGTGCCTTCATCTTCCACTTCCATGTCCGTGGAGGACTCCTCCAAGGGCTCCCTGCCCTTCCTACGGGCTGCAGTGGAGGTTTTGGTGCTCTTGCGTGGCACGGTCCCTGTTGGCTGCTCCCCTTCCATTCCAAGCAATCAAACAACTGAAGGGCTCTATCTCCTTTGCTAACACAAACAAGAGAACCCCGTGATCTCAGCACTGAGCTACAGCCCCGGCGAGGAATTCACCTACACCTCTGCCCAGATGCTTGACTCATTTAGAAACTCAAGACTGGCAGCATTTAGAAGATAAAAATCCAAATTTGAAAAAAAAAAAAAACCATCGAGGTTAGCTTTATAATGATATATTTAAGACACATCACCCCCCTAAACGAGGGGCTTTAACAGCGTGGATCTACCTGCTGCCAGCTCGTGGGGACACGCTCAGGGCAGTGACTTTGCTCCCTGAAAGCCACCGTGGTGCTGGGGGCAAAAGAGTTAAAAGACACATTCAACAACAAGCCCAGGAGCCACATGTCCCTAACTCTCCTGCAAGAACTCGTTATATTTCAGACCTGACACTCGTTTTACTTTCAGTAATCCGTGCTAAATATTTGTATGGCTATTAAGAGATTGATAAACAGATAGAGAAACAAAAACCCTGCGTGATTATAGCAAAGATTTCACTCTTAAATATTTTAAATCGACACACTCTGCTCACAAAACACAACACAACCCTTCCTGCCAGCATTCAGCATTTCAGAGAGAAAGCAAAGACGAAATACCTTCATCTAGTCGGGATGTTAAAGTGATATGAGTAAGGACGAGCGTTACAAAAGCCATCAGCTGGCACTCGAGCACAGCTCCCCAAATGGGTGAAGAGAAAGCACCCGATGAGAAGAAAAGGAGCGAAACTCTCCCCAAAGAGTTGAAATCGCAGCAAGTGGCGAAGTGAGTTCACAGAAAAACAGACATGAGAAAGTTTACTTCTCACAAGATAAAAAACTGACGTGGTTAGAAAGTCATCTTACAATTGGTGCCAATCATTTGACGTTTTCAGACCTACCCCCAGCCCACACTCTCATGAGAGTCCTTCTTTTGGGACAATGGGGGAGGGGGGGAAATGAGAGACAGAACTCATTTTCAGGCAATTTCAGTCTATGCCCCCGTTCAGAACTGTTCCGCAATGGCTGTCGCGGACAATTACAGCCTCTCAAAGCACATTTATTATTTTTTTTTTTTCCGAACTGCTCCACTCCAACAGAATTGTGCAATATAGACCTATTTACCTACCCAACCCTTCCCCCGCCTCGGACACTTCACCAGAATGAACAAGCCGAACTACTTGACCTCAGCTTTTAAATCGCGATAAATCAGCTGCCATATAGTCTCTAACAAATTTAACAAATTCGTGCCCAGCCCCTCCCCCGAGCCAGCTCGAAGGTGTTCGGTAAAAGCATCTCTCCTGCCAAGCGCCGTTTTCCTCACGGGGATGGCGAAAAAATGAGCTGGAGACGGACAGAAAAGCTTCCTTATTAACAGCCGATTAAATCTGATAGAGACAAGCCCTGTCAGTGACAAATCTGGGGCTTTTTTTTTAAAGCCTAAAGGAGCCAGACTGCACCCTTGTCACGCTCTTTCCAAGTCACACAATCCCAGAATATTCCGAGTTGGAAAGGACCCACGGGGATCATCGAATCCAGCTCTTTTACGCGAATCGTTAAGGGCTTTCTTGGGATTTTTCTCTCATCCTCCGAGCATCAGCAGAGCCGGAGCCAGAAGGGTCCCAGCTCTCAGCAGATTAAAATCGGGTCTCTGCGCTACCCAAACGCTCAAGTTCCCCGCCGCGCTCCGAGCCGCGGGGCTCCCTCAGCGCACCGCGGGAGCCCTCGGGCTGCCCAGCCCCGGGGAGCCGCTCCTCAGAGCCCGGCGCCGGCAGCAGCCGGCCGGACCCGCCGGAGGAGCCCCCAGCGGGGACAGCCCAGCCCGGGCAGAGGCGCTGCCGCCGCTTCTGCTCCCTCCGGGCGAGGAGGGAAGCGGGCAGAACCCGCCGGTCCCCCAGCGCCTCCGGCCATGCCCTCAGTACCCCCCGCCTCAGCGCCGCCTGTCTCCCCCTCAGCACCTTCCCTTAGCATCTTCCCCTCCAACATCCTCCTCTCCACCTCAGCATCCCTTGTCTCCCCTCAACTCTCGCAGCATCTCTTTTTTTCCCCCCTCATCAGCACCATCCCCTCAGCACCCCCCTGAGGGCAGCTCCTCCGCCGCGAAGCCCCCCCACCCCACCGCCCTGAGGCGAGCCACCATCGCTTCCTCCCGCCGAGCTCGTACCTGCTCGTCCCGGCGGCTCCGTGCCCCGGCGAGGCGGCGGCAGCGGCTGCCGTAGAAGCTCGGCCGCTTCCACGCTCGAAAATGGCGCCGAAACGGCGAACTCGAACCGAAATTCGTTAAAAAAGCGCGGGGCAGGCTGGGACGGGAGGGGCCGGGCCCGCGGGTTTGAACGGCACCGCCGCCCCCGCCCGCCATCTTGTGTTCGTTACGGCGGGGAGGGGAAAGCGCCCAGAAACCCGCCGGGAGCGGCTTTTGCTGGGCACAGGCGGAGGGCTGCGAGACACGAGGGGCTGAGGGCAACGCGGGGACACAGCCCCGCGGCCCTGCCGGCGGAGAAACGGGTTAAATTTAATTTTAGAAGTAGGTCAGTGGGCGGCGCCTGGTTGCCGGGCGACGCGCGCTGGTTTAAAATTAATACCACAAAAAAAAAAAAAAATTATAAAAAAAAAATTTTTTACAAGTAAAAAAAAAATTGAAAAAAACCTGTGAGAGCGCGGCGATTTTGAGGCGGGTTTAATTAATCAACGGGCGGCGCCGTGGCACCTTGAGGGGGGGGCACCCGTGAGGTGGCGGAGGAGGAGGATGAAGAGCATGTGGTCTCGCGAGAAGTCGCCATAGCGACGGCGGCGCTTGGGCGGCGGGGGGAGCGGGAGCGCCGCTCCTGAGGCGACGGGAGCGGGAGAGGGAGGCGGGAGCACCCCGGGATCCGCCGGCCGCGGGAGCACCCCGGGATCCGCCGGCCGCGGGAACACCCCGGGATCCGCCGGCCGCGGGAGCACCCCGGGATCCGCCGGCCGCCGCTCTGCGCGCTCCCCGCCGCTGCCCGCGCAGGTAAAGGCGCGCTGGCCGCCCTCCCCTCAGCTGCGTCAGCGCCGCGGCGGTGGGCGAGCGGCTCGGGAGCCGTGACCCCCGGCCGGGCGTGGGACGGGCGGATGGAGGGCAGGGAGAGCTCCGGGGGACAGCTCAGCCCCGGCCCCCAGGAGGGGTTGGATAATTGCTGCTTGGAAAGCTGGAAAAGGAGGGAGCAGCGGGTGCTGGCGCGGGCGGTGCTGCCCGAGGCTGCCCCGAGGGTTTGGGGTCTCCTTCTAATGCCCCCCGTCCCGCTGTGGCATTCCTTCCCTTTCCTGTTCTGCCCCCGTCTTTTCCCGTTGTCTTCCCTTATCCAGCTCGCTGGTTTTCCTCCCCGCTGCTCCCCCGTCCTTCCCTCTGGCATTCCTTCCCTGCTTCTCCCATCCTTCCCTCTGGCATTCCTTCCCTGCTGCCCCCATCCTTCCCTCTGGCATTCCTTCCCTGCTTCTCCCATCCTTCCCTCTGGCATTCCTTCCCTGCTGCCCCCATCCTTCCCTCTGGCATTCCTTCCCTGCTGCCCCCATCCTTCCCTCTGGCATTCCTTCCCTGCTGCCCCCATCCTTCCCTATGGCATTCCCCGCTCTCCCTGATCCTCATCTCCAGGGCCAGCAGCTCCGGATGGGAAAGGGAGGAGGCGTCAGGCACTTCGATTTCTCCGAATCGGGATAATTCCTAGTTATAATTCCTGCTTGTAATTCCCGGTTATTGCCACATCGCTCCTGAAATTCCAGCGGAGCCCTGCTGGATTCCTTGGGACGGAGGGAATACGTGGGCTGGCAGTGATGGATGTACCTGTGGGTGGCCCAGGGTGGGCGTTCAGCCTTTTAGTAGCACATACAGAGCGATTAAAATGCTTTAAAAGTTATAATAAAGTTCTGGGCTTTGAAAGGAAAATACCACATTTCCCTTTCCTGGCTGTGTGTCTGCACAAGGGATCTCCAGTGCTCCAACCTCTGATGTTTCAGGCTTGATATTAAAGGTTTTTTCCAACTTTAAGGATTCACTGTTCACAGCATCAATTTTTCTTCAAGTTGTCCATATTAAGTTGAAAAATGTGAAAACAAAATTCTCTTTAAACTCAGGTATTTCTAGGTGCTTATTTTTCCCCAGTAGTGATGTAATATAACTTCAGAACTTTTAATGGTAGTGTTAGTGTCTTCCTTTTTCATTTTGGCTGCTTGTGTATGCATATATATTACATTAATTATACAGTTTGTATTTGTTTTATTACAGTTATAACACATGGTTTTAATGCTCCATCTGAACAACTGAGATGAGACTGAAGACTTCCCTTTTAAAGGAGCCAAAACATATCCTTTGTCACAGAAAAAAACATGGAACATCGTGTTCATTCTGACTAGACGCTTCCAGAAAACTTTTTCTTTTGTTGTTGAAGTTACAGTGAAATATTAGTAAATTGCAGATGCCTTTATTTTTTTTTTTCTGTTCTTCCTTTGTTCCCCTTGTCATTGACTGCAGCCTTTAAGGACAATGTTTTAAGAGATATTGAACATTTAAATATGATGTGGTGTTAATAAACCAACACTTTTGAATGATAGTTGGATGTTTTGCACTTGTATTTTGCACTAAGACCCTTCACTAACCCAATGTTTTAGCCATGTTTCCATTACTTTAACTTAACATCATGATAAGAATTTTTATTTTTATGAAATATATTCATTTTATGAAATGACAATTTGCTTCATTTTTGGCTGAATTTTTACCAGCTCTTCTTCACACAGAGGAGCAAACAAAAGAAGTAGTTTTTTTTATTTGAAGTATTAAACGTTCCACGCAATCTTACCAAACTAATCTTCCTATTGTCCTTTCTGAATAGATGGGGTATTTGATTATTTTTAATAGGTAAATTTTCAGATTCCTTAGCTGAAGGACACATAAGGACCTGGTGAGCTGTGTGGGCTGGACAACAGCTGACGAGCTCTACTCCTGCAGCGATGACCACCAGATCCTGAAATGGAACCCTGTGACCTGCGAGACCACTCGAGTGCTGAAGCTTCCAGATGATGTTTATCCCATAGATCTGCACTGGTTTCCCAGAGGGATTGGTGGCAAGAAGCAATCCCAGGCTGAGAGCTTTGTTCTGACCAGTTCTGATGGTAAGGCTGTTTGGTTTGGCAAGACAGGTCTGTTAAGTGAGGCAGGAGCCTCCCGTGAAATGGAAAAAAATGTAGGAACCCTCCCCTCCAAATTGTTATAAATTTGAAATTAAGGGGGGCTCTCGGGCAAAAATATGGAAGCAGGAATAACAGATCTTTAAAAAGATAAATAATGCAGTGAACCAAATCAACACTGGCAGAGTCAGAACACACTCTGACACCCTGTTAGGCCTCAGTCCAGTTGGAATTGTGGCTAAAATCCTCCTGGAGTGTCAGGTGTGGCTCTGTTGGAGCAGTGATCCCGCAGAAAAGGGTGCAGTCTTCCTCTGGAGAGGTAGATATTCCTCTGGGAAATCCAGAGCAGGAAAAGCCGTGCTGGTGTCCCAAAAACCCAGATTATATCCAGCTGGGAATGCTTGGTTCCTCCCTCAGGGCAGAGCATCTCCCAGTGGGATATTCTTAATTCTTATGAGTTATTCAGTGACATTCAGTAGCCCATTATCAGCAGATGTCTCCCCTAAGAGAGGATTGGTTGTGGAAGAGATAAGGAAAACTGCTCACTTAACACAAGATGGCAAACAGAAAACATCTTGCCTTTAAATCAGGGACAAAAGCAATTTAAAATGTTTAGGTGAATTTAAAATCTTTGTACCCTTTAGTGCTCATCTCAGTCAAATACAAGGCATTATCTGGGGAGCAAGAAGCTTTGAGGTTTGCTTGGGATGGGTTCTTTTTTTTCTCTTCCTAAATAGATCTTGTGCCCAATCAGATTTTTCTTCCTGTGTGAATTTTCCTGCACCAGCTTATTCCTGCAATTTTCCTGCACCAGCAAACTCCCCTCTGTGATAAAGATTTCTGGAAACTTGCTGAATCCAATGGAAAAGCAGCATAATGTCTTTACATTAATTCCTAGTTGAACTGCAGATGTTGGAAATCAGAGCAAATGTAAATTTAGTCCCTTGGGTTTTCTTCTGAAGTGCATCTCTTGGGGAATATTGTTCTTTTATTTCCTACTGACATTGGTCTTGCTGCTATTTTTTGACAAAAATGAAGAATATTTTTGGCTTTAACCTTCAAATTAAGGACAAATCGTAAGTGATTTAACATTTTTTTTCTTT
This sequence comes from Lonchura striata, assembly GCF_050655825.1. Taxonomy (NCBI): domain Eukaryota; kingdom Metazoa; phylum Chordata; class Aves; order Passeriformes; family Estrildidae; genus Lonchura; species Lonchura striata. The sequence continues at coordinate 29,932,854 of NC_140711.1, forward strand.
TTTTATTTACAGTTTTATATTAGGTCAGCATTTAAGAGTCCATGGAAGTTAATGAACAAAACATACATGTTTTATATTCCATGTTTGGATATGCTGGGATTCTCCCACTGGGAATTCCTTCAAAACTGGGGAGTCATTTTCAGGTTGAGGACATTTTTTCTTCAGTACTTAAAAAAAAAAAAAAAGGACCAGAGATTAAGTGGAATCACTTCTGTCTACTCCAGGCATTTTGGCTCAAATTTTCTCTTTTTTTGTGTAGTAAGCTGTAATTTGAAAGTCTCTGTTGCCTCAGTTGAAGAACAGAAATCCATGGAAATGGAGAAACCTCCCTATGGGAATGCCATGGAAAAAGCATTTGACTGGCAGCAATTGTGAATCTCCCTGTTGGAAAAGCAAAGAAGTTACAGAAGTAAAGCTGCTATCCCTGAAAACTTGATCTCCCTCTTCTGCAGAAGGATTAGGATACAGTTTTAAGTGATGATCACATTTTTTCCAGAGGAATTCTGGAAAGTTGATCCTGCTTTTACATGTAACCGTGTTCTTCCCTGCCCCGCTACAATTTCCTCTGTTTCCCTCTTTGGAAGGGGCCTTGTGAGAGAAGTAGGAGCTTGAGGAGTGGGAGAGGATGCAAAAGATTGGAAAATCAGTGGAGTTTTCCCTGGATAACAGGATTTTATCTGATACTTTGCCCATTTTCCTGATATTTTCACTTTGCCAAGGCCTTCAGTTCCTTCCCAGCTGCTTGAGCTTTTACTGGAATTTCATTTGTCTCTTATGAGCTGAGGAATTGCTCACAGAAATATCCAGGTGTTCTGCTTAGATCAGTAGAGGCTGTTTCAATATATAAAATCCCATGGAATTCTGTTTATCCTGAAAAAAGTGATGGCTCTGAAGAGCTCAGACACTTCATGCTGAGTCCTGTAGGTGATGGCACAGGAATATTCCTGCTCCTGGGAGATTTGGTTTAAGGATTCTCCAGTGAAAAAGGTCTTGGATGCAGGTGGAACAAAGACACTGCATGGAAAAAGGTGCAGAAAATAAAATATGTATTTCTCAGAAAATAAAAATTGTTTTTAATGTAGAAGCAGAAAAGGCCATTTTGGCAATTGAATTGGAGAAATGAACACTGAATTCCTCTAAATCCAGTTATTGCTTATACATGGAACATGAAAATCTCAGACCTGAGAGGTGTTCTATGCAATAAGTGATACATTTATGAGATAAACTCTATTTTGTAGTTATAAAATAATGGAATGCATTAAATTTACACCTTGGAAGTGTTGGAGGGGGCTTGGAGCAGCCTGGTCTGTGAAAGGTGTCCCTGCTCATTGGGTGTCTCTTAAATTGGGATTTAAGGTCCCTCCCAGCCCAAACCAGTCTGGGATTCCATGGAATTCTAAATGATCTCTTCAAATAAACTGATTTCTCCAAACTGTAATTTTTTTTTTATCAGTGTTAAAAATCTTTTCCTTGGAAATCTTGCACTGACAGAGATTTGGCTGGATGATAGTGCCAAAAGTTCTGGGCACTCAGGAACTTCCTTGCAGTGGTTCAGTCTGGCAGCTTAGATCAAATAAATAAAAATAATTTTATTTTAAAGTCATTTATTTCAGTTACTGGGCTGCTCATTTTTACAAGCTCTCCATTGTCTGCTCTTTGCTCCAGTTTAAATTTGATCTTCCTGGATTTAAGCAGCATCCCTTATTTGGGAAGAAAAGCTTCCTGATCCTTCTGTTGAAATCATTACAAACTTTGGGGGTGGCTGCTGGGAGCAGGAATAGTTGTGATCTGAGCTGTGAAAACAACTGGATGTTCTCTTTGTGTTGTTGCTTTCTTTGTGTGTTTTCCACAGAAGGTACCAGCACTGCTTTAGTAATATATCATGTAATTAATAATGTAATATAATTAATTATCTATAATGATGTAAGTTATATATGCTGTCGCTTTTTTTTTTTTTTTTTAGGGAAATTCCACTTGATTTCCAAGCTAGGAAGAGTGGAGAAAAGTGTAGAAGCACATTGTGGAGCTGTCCTTGCAGGAAGGTGGAATTATGAGGGAACAGCCCTGGTTACAGGTGAGCATTCCTGTATTAATAAAGTGCTTTGAAAACTAAATAATCTACTTTTTTTGGGTCTTAATTATCAGAGGTTGTTACCACCTTGTTTACTAGGAGTTCATTTTGTACTATTTAATTAATGCTATTTTAGTTTAGTGTTGTCCATTCTAATTAATAGATCTAGTAAAAGTATTTTTCTTTTTTCATTTAAGTCATCCAATCCAATTGAAAGTAAGTATTTTAATACCAGAGTGCTTAGATGGTTTTGTGGCTGTTCTGTACTTCAGAAAGGAGAATATTTGATTTCTTTCTTTTCTATCTGCTACAGGAAAAAGTTGCTAAGTTGATACATTTATGGTACATTTATCTCTGCAGATTTGGGTTTTTTTAGCCAGAAAGGCTCGTTGATCTTGACTATTCCTGTGCTTTATCCCTTAATTATCAGTAATTCTCACCTACAGCCTGTTTATATTAATGCTAGGGGAGTGAGCCCACAATTTCCTCATCTCTACACCATTTTTTGTCCTCAATCTTTGGTTAATGAGTTCCTTTTGGCGTTTTTCCTCCCAAATTCTGTCTGGTTTTGGGGGAGCTGCTGAAATGCCTGTGCTGGGCTCCTTGCTGGGTTTCCTGGTGTGTCAGCTCCTGCTGATGGAGCACAGCTGATTCCTCTGGCCACGTTCCAGCTCAGGCCACAAGAACTGAAGATAATTTTGGATCTGCTCATTTCCAGCCTCTGCAATGCTGCTTCAAGGAACTCTTGTCTGGCCTGTTCCTCTGGAATCCCAGAGGGACACAAATATTGTTCTTTTTAAAGACAGCTTTGCCTCAGGAACTTCTCCAAAGACAAAGTCAAAATTGTCTTTTGAAACCCTTTTTTTTTTTTTTTTTTTAATGAGACTGCATGACACTGACACTTTTTGGGGAGTGTGGGAATTCATCACCACTTCCAGTTTGTACTTGGAGGAAGAGTAAATAAATCATTGCTACTGCACTACTTCAAATTTTTTTATGGTTATATTTCAATAGCATCAAATGTGCACAAATAAGATTTTTAATTTTGTTAATTTTGTTGAGATTTATTTTTAAACTTTTGAAACAACATTGGCCAGATATAAAAACCTGAAATGTGGTAAATAAATTATATTTGAATGGAAGAATCCATTCATTTATAGGTGCATCTTTTTCCTCATTAATTAGAGCTGGGAGGCCTAAATGGGAGGACCAGAGCATTTTAAAATTGACACCACACCAGGAATTGTGTGCTATTACAGCAGCCCTAACTGTGTAGTGTTGAGCAGTGAATTCTTCAATAAATAAACTGGATTATTGGGTAACACACAGTTATGGTAGAAAACTGAGCCATCTAAACAGAGTTTTCTTCACTTCCACCATTTGTCAGCTGTGAAATCTCCAGTTTCATCCACCAAATCTGCTCCTGCTCCCCTGGGCCTTCTCAGACTCCTTTAAGCAGCTTCTGGGCCATTGAAGGAATCAAAAATACAGAATTTGGGATGCTTCAATAATGATGGATTTTCCCTTCCTGGGAGCAGCTTCAGAAAAGAATTCAGGGATTTTCAGGAAAGGAGAATTTCTCGATAATAACAAAAGGACAATCTTAAATACTTTTCCTTCATATACTTCCTATTGCATGTTTGGAAGACTAAACAAAAGGAATTCACCTGTAAGAAAAGCTGTATTTGTTTTAATTGAAGTGTTTCCTGAGTAAAATACAAATACATTTTTGGACTGATTATTGCATGGCATTTGCTGATTTCTGTGCTCATTTGCAGTTGGGGAAGATGGCCAAGTGAAAATCTGGTCTAAAACTGGAATGCTGAGATCCACTCTGGCTCAGCAAGGTGAGTTCTGTGCTCCAAGCTCCATCAGAACTTGTTATTCTGAAATATATTTAAATAACAGACCCTAAATATGGCAGTGATTGTTCAAGGGTGTTAAGGCCTTAATTAAAATCAAATGTAAATCAGAGTTGCATTTTAATAAGATTTTTTTTAAGTATTGCATTTTTTCCAATTCAAAAGTGTTGCAATATTTTTAGGCAGCACTTTCAGTCCCACGCTGAGGATTTGGTGCCATTTCAGTGAAGATCCTCAGCTAAATTTTGTTTTTCTGCCTTCATAGATGGAGGCCGTGTGACCCTGTGACATTTTTGAAGAAACCACATGCACCTGGGCTTGGGTTAAATGTCAGGCCCTTATCTCTGTCTGAAACAAATGATCTGAATTCTTTCAACCTGGGGAAGGCATTTTAACCACAGCAGTGAATATAAAATGTATTTCAGTTCTTTTAAGGAAGTTCACTTGCTCATGCAGTGTTTGTCAGGTAAAAAGATAAACCAACTGAACAAGAATTGAAAAAAAAATATTCAAACTGAAGCATATAGTCTTTAACATTTCTCAGTTTGTGCTGTCAAATTTTTTATGCATTATTTTGTTTATCTGAGGTTTGAAAAAGCCTATCAAGTAAATTCTGTGTTGTAGTTTGAAATATGAATTTACATTTATTTCTGCAAGTTTCTGGTGCAGTACAAAAGCACAGCTGAGTCCCCATGGAGTAACTGTCACCTTGTGTTTGTGTTTTCAACTTAAAATCTTGTGAGGCCCTGAAATCCTTTAAATTCAGAGTCAGAATCCCACAGTCCCTGTGGTCAGCATGGCCATTCCTGGGGTCAGGACAGGATTCTGCAGGAGTGGTGCATCGTGTTCAACCAATTTTTCCCTTCCTTTATTAGAATAAGAACTGAAAAAACCCCCACTGCCAACATTCCTTTGCCTCATTGCATTCCTTGTGTTAGAAATAAATTTTCAGGCTGGTATTTTGGGGTGATGATCCACATGCCCGTTCTGTCTTTGGCCTTTATTTCTCCTGAAGATTCCCTTAAAATTCTTCCTTTTGTTCCTCCTTCTCCTTACACTGAAATGTTCTGTCTGGGCTTCCACTGATCCATTTTGATGAGGAAACTTTTTTTCCATGGATTTCTTGGATGATGTGTTGGGAACCCACAGGATTTTCATGAAATGCTGGGATGGTTTGGGTTGGAAGGACCTTAAAGGAGGGACACCTCCCACCATCCCAAACCTGCCTTGGACACCTCCAGGGATCCACAGCTGCTCTGGGAATTCCATCCCAAGCCTCCCCAGGGAGGAATTTATCCCTGATATCTACATGATTTTGGAAACACCCTCACCAGATCGAAAATTATTTCAATTAATGTTTCTCCTCCTGTGACAATCCAAAATCTCCCACGAATTCTTGCAATTATCAAGTCTGCTGTGGGATAAGCCAGACCTTCCTTCCTCAAATCCCAATTTTCTGCCTTTTTGCCTCCTTTTCTGCCAGAATATTCCTATTTTCCCTGCAGCCCAGTTTTCCTCTGGGCTTCCCAGGGTGTTGGCAGCATTTTCCCAAGCCAGTCCTTGTTAAGTGCAGGAGGAAATGAGTTAACTCAGCTCCTGCTGTTAAGCCCTGGAAATTGTGGTTAAATCCTCAGCCATCATAAAAAAGGCAAACATTTGGTTTAAATAGAAAACTCTTCTGATTGTTAGATCAGCATTAGGAAAGGACAAAAAAAAAAAAAAAAAAAAAAGAGTTTATTTAGAATTTCTGCTCCAGCTGGGGACAGAATTTATGGCATCTTCACCAGGAATTGCCAGGAGGAAAACAGCCAGAGCCACATTTCTTTAATATATGTTGTGTTTCTGGGGCTTGTCTGCTCTGATGGTTGACAAGTTCAAAAAATCAGCCATAATTCTGTATTTTTAAGGAATAAAATTCCCTGAAAGAAAATCTGTGAAATACAGAAATCTTCAGGAGCAACAACACCGGGTCTCCATTGAGAGGGTGAATATTTGGGAGCTCAAACGGAGTTTAACCATAATAAAATCAGCTTTTTGCACAGGGAGAAGTGGGCAGATACTGGATGATTTTAGGGCAGTTCAATCACTTAGTCAGCTAAATCTCATCAAAATATTCCCATATTTTAATTTCCCATATTTTTAAGAATACTCCTGAGTCATTTTTGGAGATAGAATTTAATATGCCAAAATTGTCACTGAGAATTTTACCCTGTAAGATCATTTTTTAACCCTTTTGGGGATTTTTACTACCATAAAGTTCCATTAAAAATAGTTTATCTGAACAATTTTAATTCAGTTGCTCAGTTTAATACTTGGAAAAGCTTTTTACTAAACTTTCTTACTTTTATTCCAAGGAATCAAGTAGCAAAATCCTTTGATTTTTCTTCAGAGGAGACAAATCTTGTCAAATAATATGGAAAATATTTGCATAGTTGGCAGGTCTGACTTTTTTAAATTCTTTTTTTTTCCTTGGATCTTTTTCCATGTAAGTTTTGCTTTATTCTCTTTTCAAAAAATCTAATTTGAAAACTGGAACATGATTTTAAAATGGAGCAGTCAGCTTTATTCCAGATACAAAATTCTGGAGAGTTTCAGTCTAAGGAAGTTTCAGTTAATTGGGAAAAATCTGTCCAGCCTGTGGCCAGTTGAATTTATTGTCATTTATTTTGGAAGTTACTTGTGAATGGGATGTTTGTGAAGCAAAACAAAAATCTGTGTTAATTATGGTACCTAAAAATCTAAAAAAAGCAAATTTAGGTGCAACACAAGAATTTTTCCACCCATTTTTGTGTCCAGCCTCATGATTTGGGGTAAAAAGATTTATTTTCTGATGTCACTTGGTGAGTATTATTTTGATTTTCTGTATTTCTGGAGTGACAGTTGGGACTAAAATTGTATCAGTGGATAAAATCTGAATATACCAGTGAATTAAATCTGTATTTATCTGAATATAAATACAAAGTGCAGCTATTTCCTGGTGGTTTTCTGGACTTTTCTGTACTTAAAACCCTTCATTTGGGCCATAGAAGGAATCAAAAATACAGAATTTGGGATGCTTAAATATCTGTCTTTATCTATTGCCATTTACCACATTCTCAATTTTTTAAAACTACAAACTTCATTTGTAGTTTTAGAAATTGAGAATGTGGTAAATGACAATAGATAAAAAAGCTTGAGAAACGTTTAATGTGCATTTCTGTAATACAGTGTTATCTACATAGATATTTATCTAATAATAAATCTAATTTATGCAAGAATTATGTATTATATTTTATGCACTTAAATATTTTATACATATTTCTATATATTGCATGTAATTATATATTTTATTTATTATGCACTATTGTATATTGCTAATAATAATAATAATAATAATAATAATAATGTTATTATTATTATTTCTTAATTTTTATTTTTATTTTATTAAAAATATAGTATTTTTTTCCATGCCCACAGGATCTCCAGTGTACTCAGTGTCCTGGGCACCTGACTCTGACAAAGTTCTCTACACCTCAGGCCAGCAGCTGATTATTAAACCCCTCCAGCCAAATGCTAAAGTTCTGCAGGTACCATTAATAATCTGATTGATTAATAAGATTTATTTACAGAAATAAAGATACAGAAGCCTTTTCTCTTTTCTCTTGTTAACAAGGTGTTGTTGGATTTTAATTTTTTCGGATTAAAAATCGGAATGGATTTTTGGATGAAGGATTTTAATGCAGATGTTTGTGCTTTGATTCTGCCTCGTTCAAGCTTTATTTAATTTATTTTTCTGCTAAATCATAAAATGGTTAAGGTTGGAAAAAAACCTCCAAGATCTTCAAGTGCAAGGATTGATGAATATTAAAAATAGAAGCTGTCAGCATTGTTGAATTGATTTTTTTGCCTTTCAGTGGAAAGCCCACGATGGGTTAATTTTGAAAAGTGACTGGAATTCCGTAAATGATCTGATTCTTTCTGCAGGGGAGGATTGTAGGTACAAGGTGAGTTCTGCTTCAGTTTGAACTCCCTGCCCAAAAATTTCTTGAATATCCTGAAATTTTTGAATTTTACCCTGGAAGCCCAAAATGAAATGAGAAATCTTTCCGTTTTCAAAAAAAAAAATTTCTTTATGGATAAATTTATTTATTATACATAAATTTATTTATTTATTTTTTATAAATACACCTCACTCTGTGTAGTAAGATAAAATTACAAATCTTTTTTAATACAGCAGGAGGAAAACTGGTAAAATTGGAGTGAAACAAAAAGAAATATGTACAAATATAGAAGTGATTATTTGAATTAATTTAAGCTGCCATATCAAATTAGAGGAGATAAAACTGCTGTTTTCTACTGAGGGAATCCCTCAGTAAATTTTAAAATATATTAATGATACTAATATAAATACAGTCCATTTATATTTTATTAATATCAAATATTAATTTGGATGCAGGAAATGTAATCAGTAATCTGTATCCAAAATACAAAGCACCTTTTGAGAATCTTCCCTTAAATAAAAACTGATTTTTAAATGTGTCATGGGTTGGTTCTGTCATTTAATTGTGTAGTGAATGTGATAGAAAATATACAATTAAAAAAATTTAAATCTCCAATAAATTATTACTTTGATTGACTTCGTGGTATTCTGTTGAATTCCATTTTTAAAAAAATCTCATTTTTTGGAAATTTCCAGAGGGATCTTTTAGAGACTTGGGGTAATTTACAGGAAATAAAATTCAGGGGTGCAAAATATTTTATCCAGAATATTTTATTCAGAATTATGTGACATTTGCCATGGCAAAAAGCAAGTCCGTTACAATAAATAAACCAATACTAACTAAATTAATTCTTATATTAATGTATATATAGGTATGTGTGTGTATATATGTATATATACACACACATATATATATAATTACACTTAATTAACTTGGGCAATTATTTCTCCAATTTCTATGTCATGAGGGAAAATTATAGTTCTGGAATAATGAAAGTATAACAAGTGTATATATAAAATAAAAGTGAGGAATAGTAGAGGTGATTTTCCAGTTACACTTCATCATGAGGGAAAATTGCACTTCTGGAGTAACAAAAAAATAAAAATATATCTATATAAAAAACAAAAATGAGATATATATTAAAATATATATATTATTTATTTATTTATTTATTATTAATTTATATAAAATGCAAGTGATTTTTCAAATAACCCTGAAAACATGAGGGGAAATTCCACTTCCTGCAGTATCAAAAATACCAAAAATATGTCTATATAAACCAAAAATGAACCGTAGAACTGTGATAGAGTGATTTTACAAATTACCCTAAACCATGAGGGGAAATTACACTTCTGCAGTATCAAAAATACCAAAAATATGTCTATATAAACCAAAAATGAGCTATAATACAGTGATTTTTCAAATCACACTGAAAACCTGAGGGGAAATTACACTTACACAGTATCAAAAATACAAAAAAAATATATATACAAATCAAAAATGAACTGTAATATAGTGATTTTTCAAATCCCACTAAATCATGAGGGGAAATTTTTCTTCAGACTAACAAAAATTCCCCCAGAGCGTGGTGCCAGGGGTGGAAATTTGAATTTTCTGCAGGTTTGGGACAGTTTTGGCCGTGCCCTGTACAATTCCCAGCCCCACGAGTATCCCATCACTTCCATTGCCTGGGCTCTGGATGGAGAATTCTTTGCTGTGGGATCTTTCAACACTTTACGTCTCTGTGATAAAACTGGGGTGAGTAAAACTCTGCACATTTATTTTATAGAGATTATTTTTTAATATATCAAATATAATAAATAAATGTTTAAATATTTTCATTTTTTTTCCTATTTTATTTTTATTTTTTTATATTTAAAAATATTTTCCCGAGTAAAACTCTGTAAATTTATTTTTATATATATGAAAAAAAATTATTAAATATAATAAAAATAGAAAATTCCAGAGTAAAACTCCAAATGTATTGATAATAAAGCAAATATTCCTTAGGACATCAGTATACAGGTGGGTGTTTTATTAGCAGAAACTGCTTGTGATTGCCAGCACCTTTTGCTGACCAGAATATTTTATTTTTAATAATATTTTGCCATTTGGGACATGAAATTCTTTACCTGTAAACCACAGAGTTCACAAGCATCTCTGGTGATCATAACTAATCATAAATTGCTATTTTTAACCATAAAAAGGAGTGTATCACAATAACCTGATAGAAAAGCAAATGGAAGAACCATTTATTATTATATTATATTTCTATATTCTATTATAACCACTTTTATTGTTTACTTTTTTCCCCCCTTGAAGGTTTACTCCTTATTTTTATAGGGTTTTTTGCAACTTGATCTCCATTTAAATTAATTTGAAATGTATTTAATGCACTTTCACCTCTGCTCCTTGAGAGCACAGATTGTCCTCATTGTCTCTGTGGTTCTGCACATTTTTGCTCAGATTTTTTTGCAGCAAAATTTGATTATTTGGGATTTTTATTGTCCTGGTTTCCTGTTGTGTTTATTGTTCTTTTTTGGGGAAAAATTGCTGTGTTTTGGGTGTGTTCAGTCAGTCATGGTTCACCTCAGCATGAATTTGCAGTGTGTATTTCAAATATTTTATATACATGAAGAGGAACCTTTAAAGATTATTTGAGAAACTATAAGGTTATAATAATAATAATTTATAAGGTTATAATAAGGTTATAAAAGGTATAAAGTTAAAATTAAAGATTTATTTGAGAAGTGGCATAAGGATAAACTCTGAATTTTCCTGTTTCACCTTCTGTAGTGATTCTGATTTCACTGATTTTCATTGACAGTATATAACTAGAATTTAATCATAAATTTGTAAGTAAAATTTAATTACCATTATCTTGAAGGAAAAGTACTCACATACAGATTTCTTTTGCAAAGTGTCGGTTTGCTGATTTAAAAAGGATTTTTTTTGATATCTATAGACCTCTAATTTAATTTACTGTTAAGTCTGCCTCAGACCTCCTGCAAGCTAAAAAGCAATGTTTTAATGTTTTAATCAGCATTTAACACTGAACAGGTCATTGGGAATTTTAATGCAGACTGGATTATTTCTTGTAGAAAATGAAAAGATTATTTTACTTGAGTTTATTAAGAGGATGATGATGATGATGAAGATTATTTTACTTGAGTTTCTTAAGAGGATTATTATTATTATTATTTTATTCTTGTTATTTTTTTATACTTGAATTTATTATTTACTAAGAGTTTATTACTCAATTCTTAAATAAAAATGAACAGTAGCTACTCGCAGCTGCTTTGTGTGTTGAGCAGGTTTTATTCTCTTCAAATGGAGGATTTTAAATCTAAATAATGTCCCTGAATGTAAATATTGCCTGATGGAACTGAGCTGCCCTGGCAAATTGCTCCCCAGGGAGCCATCAGGACAATAAATATTTATCATTAACTCCCCTCCAGCATATATGTTCATTTTGGGGCATCATTCCATGAAATTCCTGCACTCGATCCTCTTTTTTCTCATTTTTTCCTCCCTCCCTGGGATGTTCAAGCAGCTTCCTGGTAAAGACCAAACGTACAAACTTAATGTTAACATTTTAAATTGTTAAATTCAAATTTAAACTTTAATTGTTAAATCGATTTCTTCGATTAAAAATCATGAAAAGAAATGAGGTATTTATATATAAAATATAAAAAATATATAAAAATAAGGAATATATAAAATATATATAAAATAAATTATTACAACTGTCCTACATGCAAGTTGTGTTCCCAGAGCCTTGGGAGTGTTGAAGGATCACTGATAAAAAATATTAAAAATTAAACACTGGTCAAATGAATAATTTTAATTAGTAAATAGGGGCATCCAGTAAATAATGCTGAATTTAATTATGTATCTTCTCTTAATGACTTGCTTACCCTGGATGGGATTGATCAGTTTAATTTAAAGTTTTTGTTTATTTTCCAAATTGTTAGTGCTCTTCTTGTCGAACATTTATTTTCTGCTGATGTTTATCTATAAATCGATGTTTATTTGACTGTTAAATCCTGCCCTTTGTTTTGCTCCCGTCTTCAACACTCTGCTGAGAAAATTCTGTGTAATAAAAGCAATTATTTCCATTCATCCATCAATTTTAAAATCATTTTGTACACTCTTCAAACTTTTCCTTGTATTACAGAGTGATTTTTGGCCATGTTACTACGCTGGCAGTTTGCATATTTGGCTGATCCTCTTCTATTTTTCTCTTCTATCAAATTTTTCTAGACATTCTATTAAAAATATGGAATATTGCCTGATATCTTTGGAAAATAGAGGAAAACATCCTGCAAACTTTACTGCATTGTGCAATCAGGAAATGGAAATTCAAGTTCCGGCTTTTATAGATTTCTTTAATAAATTAAAACATTTAGAAGTCCTGGCTTTGTTCTTGAGAGAATTCAGTGAAAAATTAATTATGACACAGGAAAAGTAGAAGGCAAAAATTGCATTTATGTTGGACCAGCATTCATCCCTGGAGTCATAGTCAGACCTTTCCTAAAACAAACAAAAAAATTCCATGTATTTAGGAATTCCACAGCAACTATTCCAGTTTTTAAATTGTTTCTATGAAAAATGAAGAGCTAAAATGATTTTTGTGATAACATTTTATGGCCGTGATAAATGCCCCAGCCATCTGCAGGGAGTGCTCTGACTTACCCAGAGCCTTCAAAACAGCTGGAAAATAAAGCTTGGAAATGGAATTTTCTGGGATTTTTTTTTTTTTTAATGTAGGTTATGATCTGGAAATATTTGAGTGATTTTTCAGTGGCCTGAAGAAAAATAAAAATCATTAAAAAAAGGAGTTTTGGGAATGGATCCCATCAGAGCTGCAGTGTCTCTGCTTTCCATGGAAAAGGAGCTCCAAAAAAAAAAAACCATTCCTGGAGTTCCTTGAGGTGGTTTTGAATTTTGGTTTGGTGGCCTTTGGTTCCTCCTGGGGGGGATCCTGGATCCAGGGAACAACCTTCCTTGGGATCCAAAAATAGGAATTTTCCATCCTTGGGATTCAGTAATGGGAATTTCCTTCCTTGGGATCCAAAAATGGGAATTTCCTTCCTTGGGATCCAAAAATGGGAATTTCCATCCTTGGAATTCATAAATTGATATTTCCTTCCTTGGAACTGAAAAATGGGAATTTCCATCTTTGGAATTCCAAACTGGGAATTTCCTCCCCAAGTGCAGCTCACACAGGGGCTGATGGGGAAGGTGAAGCCTTTAAATCAAGGCTTGAAAATGGAATTTCAGGCAGTGCCAGCATCACCTTTTACTGCCCCTGGTGTGGAAAAAAAGAGCTTTAATTCCACCCAGAATTTTTAATTTTTAATTAATCCTTCACTGGGACAGTAGCAGAGTGGAGAAAACTTAATTATTTCTTAAGCACCTTAATTTTACGTAGTGATTACCTGGATTTATGAATGAGAACACACTTGGAATAATAAACTATGAGTAAAAAGCTGGTACCTGATGTACTTAAAGCATTGTGACTTTTGAATTTCTGCTTTACCCGCTGCTTTTCCCTTTATTTTTTCCCCAGACTCCGCAACATCCAATCTCAAAACCATCATTTATTGACATTTCCTTCCTTGAAATTCAAATATTGGAATTTAAAAATGGGAATTGCTTGAAAAATCCCGACCCTGCAAACGTGTTCCTGGCAAGAAATGATTTCTAAAAGTACAGAGTGAGTGAAATGATGATTTTTCTCTTTTTTTCCAGTGGTCCCATGCCCTGGAGAAGCCCAGCACTGGCAGCATTTTTGGCATCTCCTGGTCCATCGATGGCACGCAGCTGGCAGGAGCCTGCGCCAACGGCCAGGTCATCTTTGCCCACCTGCTGGAACAGCACTGGGAGTGGCAAAACTTCCTAATTACCTTAATTAAGAGAAGAACCATGAAGGTAAAATCCCCTCAGAGCTGCACAGCCCGATCCCAAAGCTTGTTTCAGTGCAAAATGGGGATTTTGGGTTGAATTTGTGTTGCCAGACGTTGACTCACAAGGTTTTTTTTTCACTGGGATAATCAAGATTTCCATCCTTCCACATTTTCCAAGTTACACATTTGGGGCTTTTCAGCATCGAGTTCCTAAATTCCTGATGAGACCCTTCAATGTTTTTTTTTTTTCATTTTCATGTTGGGTTTGGAATTGGGAAGAGCTGGAACAGGGCTGGGTTTGGGGCTGGACCGTGGGTGGGATGCTGTGAGTCAGTGTCTGGGAACACACAGCACAAATGGGCTCAAAATTCCCAATTTTCCCCTCATTCCCAGACACCGACTCGTTCCAGATGCACTTGGGAATGATCTCTATGAGGTTTGAATTCTCTTTGTCAATTCAAAGAGTGAGGAGACGTAGCTAACCCTGACTCATTTTAAATTTTCATTCTTTTACGGTGATTTTAATCCTATGTATTATGTAGGAAAAACTCTACCAAATCCTACAAAAAACTTGCAGATGGATTTTTTTTTTTTTTTCCCTGAGTATTACAATGGCAAAGTTAATTAGTGATGCTGTGGTGGGCATAGTAATTAACATATCCTTGGAAATGGTTTCCAGGCTCTTGGAATAATTGAGGTCAGTCCCTGTTTTGCATAATGGAGAAGATCAAAAGGAAGTTACCACCCTCAGAATGGTGACATCTTCAAAAAAAAAAACCCAAAACCCCACAAAAAACCAAAATACTCTTTTGTTTGAGGTCCCCCCCCATCTAAAATCTCTGAGCTGAAAAATCTGTGGCAAATTCTGATTTTTTTGAGCAAATTTTAAGCAGATTAAGAAGAGCACAACCTGCTCAGCCAGCCCATCTCCTGAATTTCCTGTGCTTCCAGCTGTGGAATCCTCAAAATTCCAGAGCTCTGCAACATCTTCACCCAGTGCTGGATATTGCTGGATTGTTTGGATGAAGTGTTTATTTAAATAGCACCAAAATTTATTTAAATAACACCGAAATTTATTTAAATAACAATGAAATAAACATTGACGTGCTCATTTCAAATACTCAATTTATCAACAGCTGAGCAGTCTTAAAGTGGGAATTTTCAGACCTCATCTAGTTAAAAATACAACCTTAAAATATAAATATATAGTATTTATATATAAATATAAAATATTTATATTTATGTTTAAGGTATATATAAAATATTAAAATATAAACTCAAAAATTCATCATTAAATAATCTATTTAATTAACTAAACATTACACCATTATAAACGTTTAAAAATAAACATAAGTATTAATTATCATAATAGTTATACAAATTTAACAAAACAATATTCAAAGACTCCTCCATCTCAAATGACTTTCTCAGCAGGAATATTTGATGGGCTAATTTGAATTTCAGCTCTTGTGTGTAATTCCATGAGATTTCCCTGTGCTCAGGTGCACAACGTCATCAACGAGGCCGTGGATCTGCTGGAATTCCGGGACAGGGTCATTAAAGCCTCCCTGAATTTTGGATATTTGGTGGTCGCCACTTCCCTGCAGTGTTATGTGTTTTCGTGAGTAAATAAAAAATAAATTCCTCCTCCTCACTTTGGTTCGAAAAGTGGCAGAGACTTCATTGGAAGCACAAGAATTCAATTATTTTAAATTTTTTTTTTTTTAAATTTTATTTTTAATTGAAATAGTCAATGGACTATCTGCTCAGTGAACACTAGTAAAACAGAAATATTTTAAAAATTAAATAATCCATATCAATATAATTTTGCCATTTTTTCCCTGCAATGTGATGTGTTTTTGTGAGTAAAATAAATTCCTCCTCCTCACTTTGGTTGGAAAAGTGGCAGAGACTTCATTGAAAGCACAATAATTCAATTATTTTAAATATTTTTTTTAATTTTATTTTTAATTGAAATATTCAATGGAATATCTGCTCAGTAAACACTAGTAAAAGAGAAATATTTTAAAAATTAAATAATCCATGTCAATATAATTTTGCTGTTTTTTCCCTGCAGTGTTATGTGTTTTTGTGAGTAAAATAAATTCCTCCTCCTCACTTTGGTTGGAAAAGTGGCAGAGACTTCATTGGAAGCACAAGAATTCATTTATTTTAAATATTTTTTTTTTTAATTTTATTTTTGATTGAAATATTCACTGGAATATCTGCTCAGTGAACACTAGTGCAGATCACTCTAAATCAGTCAGAAATATTTTAAAAATATTTTACAAGTAAAATAATCCATAGAAATATAATTTTGCTGATTTTTCTGTTACATGTCTTCATGAGTAAAACAAATTCCTCTTCCTCACAATGTTTGGAAAAGAGTGGCAAAAACTTGATTGGAATCAGAGTAATATATTTATTTTTCATTTTTTTAAATTTTATTTTTAATTGAAATATTCAGTGGAATATCTGCTCAGTGAACGCTAGTGCAGATCGCTGTAAAAGAGTCAGAAATATTTTTTAAATATTTTACAAATAAAATAATCCACATAAATATAATTTTGCTGGTTTTTCAGACTCCTGGGGGTGTGGAGTGGATGAAACAAAGGCAATAATATTATTCCATCATATTTTGTGCTCCTCAGCGTTCCTTGGCTTCCCAAAAGCTGCTTGAAGCTGGAAAATCTCCATTTTAGGAAGATATGATGACTAAAAATGTGTCTTTTACATAAAATACATGTGATTTGATGATTAAAAATGTGTATTTTATGTGCTGAATCCAAGTTTGTGTTTGAAATATGTGGAAATTACTGATTTTAATGCTGATTTTCTTATATTTGCAGCACAAAGAACTGGAACACTCCATTGATTTTTGACCTGAAGGAAGGGACTGTGAGTTTGATTCTCCAAGCAGAAAGGTGCCTGAATTTAAAATGCTCATTAAGAACATAATAAAATTATTAAATAAATACATTTATTATCTATACTATAAATAAATTTATTTATTATGTTATCTGTATTATAAATCCATTGTTTTATTTATTATAATAGAATTATTTATTGTATACTTATTAGTATTTTATACTAATTTTTTAGTATTTTATACTGTTTTATACTTTGTTATATACTTATTAGTATTTTATACTTTATATATACATTATTAATATTTAATAGTATTATATATTATAATACTATTATTTATTATAATAGCATTATTTATTATAATAGTATTATTGATTATATTTTCTTCATTGTATATATAATGAACAAAATAAGCTCAAATTGAAATAGCAGAAATAAACAAAAAAATACCCAGATAAAATAATAAATATTTGACATAATAAATATTTCTCCTGGAAGAGGATAATACATTAAAAAATCCAAACTTTTCCATACAGAATTTCCAGAATATCTTGAAAATTTAAAGCTTAGGAATGATGGAAGCTGGAAGAAAAGTTGCAGAATATTAAACATTTCCCATTGTTGAAAATACCATTTTTTATATAATTTACTGATTTACTGATTGTAGTGGGGGTTTTTTTTCTTTTTTTTTTTAGGCATTTTCTTCTCGTGGATGGTGGAGGACTTTATTTATATTCCTATGAAGGCAGATTGATTTCCTCTCCAAAATACCCAGGCATGAGGACAGAGATTTTAAATGCCCTGACAGTGTCCCTGAGCAATGACACCCTGGCAGTGAGGGACAAGGCTGATGAGAAGGGTAAAATCTGCTTTATTTTGGATAAAAATACATTTATTCAGTATGAAACACACACATCCATTCATCTATTCAGTATAAAAATTAATTCAAGTTACGGGTCTTGCTTAAAATTAATTGAATTACTTGAAAATTAATTCAATTAATTGAAAAACTTCAAGAGAATGGTTTGGCTCTGAATTTCCAGTTGATCCATGGAATATTTACGGAATATTGAATACATTTTTACTCCCTGAAGGCATTTCTCAATTTTCTCTCTTTCCAAGCATTGATAAATTGTGAGTTAATCTGATATTGAAAATGTGGATTTATTTAGATTATGGATGCAGGCTTTTATCACAATTTGGTGTCATTTCTGGAAAGCTCCATTTGAGATAGGAAATGAAAAATAGGGATAGGAAGTGAAAATTCAGATTTTTTTTAAAAATCTTTTTTTAATATTTTTTTCACCACCATGTGAAAGTCCCTGGTAAAACTCACGTGGAATATTTTACCACTTGCACTAATTTACACTCAAAAAAGAATGGAGTCACTGGAAAAATACATTAAGAATTCTGCTTTTATTAATAAACTATACAATTATTTTTCTTCAGTTATCTACATCTTTGAAGCTTTATCTGGGAAGCCACTGGGTGATGGAAAACCTCTGACCCACAAGGTAAAGTGAAGGCTTTAATGTTTTTATTTTACTCAAAAATTAAGAATCACTAATGGTTTTCTTCAATAATGGGACTAAAAACCCGTGAAAGGTTTTAAAATCTTAATAGAAAGGAGCTTTTCAGCTGACTTTTAATGCTTTGTGTTGTCTTCATAATTGTTTTAATCTTCATGAAATTCAGTTTATAAACTCACAGAATCATGGAATGTGTTGGGTTGGAAAGGACTTTAAAATACTCTTAATTTTAACCCCATGGAATTATTTATTCCACAGAGAAATCACACACAAAGTGTTTTTCCAACCCACTTTATCCAAGAATTTTGTGCCTTGATTTAAGGAAAAAAATCAATTTGAATGTTCAAATATAAAATCTGCAAAAGAATAATCAGAGATTCTCTTTTTATCTTTTCAGACAGAGATTGTAGAGATTGCTTTGGACCAGAAAGGACTGACAAGTGAGAGAAAAATAGCTTTTATTGATAAGAACAGAGATCTTTTCATCACCTCAGTGAAAAGGTTTGGGAAAGAGCAGAAGATCGTCAAAATAGGTGAGAAAACTTCAATGATGTTTGGGAGATGCTGGGAGGGAAATAAATTTGTACTTAATACCAGAGGCAACATTTTACTTAATTAATAGTGAAATTGAATTGGAAAAAAAAAACCAACCTGTGGATTTTATATGATAGAGGTAAGAACAATGTCACTAAATTTTATCTAAATTCTGCTAATTTTTTTAGCAGTACCATGCAAAGCAGCTTTTAAAATGTTACAAATTTGGGGTTAAAACCTTAAAAAAGCAACCAAAAATGCTGAATAACCACCCTGTTAGAATTTGAAGTTTTTCCTTGAAATGTCTTCTTTATTTCTTTATCTATTTATTAATTGTTGATAATTCTCTGCTGTCTGTAAATGAAGGGACAATGGTGCAGAGTTTGGCCTGGAATGACACCTCCAACATCCTCTGTGGCATTCAGGATTCCAAGTTCACAGTCTGGTATTATCCCAACACAGTCTACGTGGATAAAGACCTTCTCCCAAAAACCCTGTATGAAAAAGATGCCAGGTAAGCAACTTTTTTAATCCAAATTTGATTTATTTTAACTATTTGCCTCATTTCCTAACAAATGGTGCATGGGAGAAGTAAAAGCGGGCCTTGCGACTTGTAAAATTCTCCTGTTTCTTGCTTGGGAAATGAAGGAAAAGGGATTTATAAGGAAAATTATAAAGTTTAGGGTTGCAATGATGATGCAAGGTTTGAAAGCAGAGAGGTAATAGCAAAGTTTGAATTCTTTCTCCTATAATTTTACCTCAGGTTTTGTAAAAAAAAAAAAAAGAAAATACTTATTCTGATGATGTCTGAAATTAAAAGCGGCAAAACAACACCTCACAGAGAAACAAAGAAATACTGACTTTTTTTCTCTTTTTCCACGCAGTGAATTCAGCAAGGCCCCACAGATCCTGAGCTTTGTGGGGAGCCAGGTGACCATCCGGAGGGCGGACGGGTCCCTGGTGCACCTGCACGTGTCCCCTTTCCCTGCCATCCTCCACGGCCACGCCAGCGGCGCCCGCTGGGAGCAGGGCCTCCGCCTCTGCAGCTTCGTCCAGGTACCGGCCACCACCTCCTTCTTTCTTCCAGGATTTTTCATCCAGGAGCTGTCCTGGCTTCTAAAATCAGCATGGATTCTATTTGCCATCTGTTGGAGGTTGAGCAGTTTTCTTGTCTCTTCCAAGAGCAATGTCTCCCTCCAGGGTGAGATCTGGCTGGGAAAGTTCCATCATCCCATGGTGAGATGCTCCACCCAGAGGGAGGAGCCAAGCAGCCCCACCTGCAAAAAATCAGCATTTTTCTTTCTTCCAAGATTTTTTATCCAGGAGCTGTCCTGGTTTGTAAAATCAGCATGGATTCTATTTGCCATCTGTTGGAGGTTGAGCAGTTTTCTTGTCTCTTCCAAGAGCAATGTCTCCCTCCAGGGTGAGATCTTCTGGCTGGGAAAGTTCCATCAGCCCATTGTGAGATACTCCAACCAGAGGGAGGAGCCAAGCAGCCCCACCTGCAAAAAATCAGCATTTTTCTTTCTTCCAGGATTTTTCATCCAGGAACTTGTAAGATCAGCATGGATTCTATTTGCTATCTGTTGGAGGCTGGGAAGTTTTCTTATCTCTTCCAAGAGCAATGTCTCCCTCAGGGAGAGATCTTCTGTTAATGGCCATTAATGACTCCCTGCATGGCTGGGAAAGTTCCATCAGCCCATGGTGAGATGCTCCACCCAGAGGGAGGAGCCAAGCAGCCCTACCTGCATAAAATCAGCATTTTTGGGACACCAGAGACTTTCTATAATCTCATTTAAATCATTTAAATACCAAAAATTCCATCATACCTGGGGTGATTGCTTGGTTGGATTCTGGTGAGGATTGTTTGAGCCTGATGGCAAATCCAACCCACCTGGGGCTGGATTCTCACAAGAAGGTCACAAGTTGTGAGTGAGTTAGATATGGTAGTTAGAACAAGTAGGTTTGCAGTTTTAGTATCCTTTAAATAGTATATTAATGTATTATAGTATAATTATAATAAATCATTCAGCCTTCTGGAGTTACACATCATCATTCCTTCCCACCGGCTTCACTTGCATTTGCAGTAAGGTACCCGTGATTTTTGGCAATATTCACAACCATTTTTGATGGTTTTAAGTGTTCTTCAATGGTGATCTCTCCATATCAAATGGTGCAGCTCATTTCCAGCCTGCTTTGTCACTCATGGAAAATGAGGTGGTTTTGTTAATGCCATAACATCATCATTCCATAAGTTCCATGATAAATAATAATTCTTATTTTTAGCCACACCAGAATTCAGCTGCACTGAACACAAGTGCTCACAGAATTCAGTTCTAAACTTAAATTTTCTTAAAGTTTTTCAAATCGAACACAGGTGCTCAAAGAATTCAGTTCTAAACTTAAACTTTCTTAAAGGTTTTAAACTTAAGGTCTGGGCCTTAATATAAACAGTATTTAAGGTCTGGGCCTTAATGTAACCAATGAAAAGTGACATTTCCACAATTACTGTTTATTTGCATCTTTTATTTCACTTCTTTTTATTTTCTTCCTTTCCCATTGCTTTCTTTTGAGTTTATTTAGACAACAGGAGCAGATGAGGTGAGTGTGGTAGTTTATAAAACAATATCCCTTCAAACCTTCCTTCCCATTTATTCCTAGAAAAGTTTAGTGCCTTAAATGTGTATTTCAGATATTTGTGTAACCAATTATTAATTGATAATTTGGGTTATAGCAGATTGAGATTTCAGATAAATTGGGATAACAGTTAGTTTGGGTTGCATAATTAGAATTAATTGTAACAATCTTTATTTGTAGTGTCCACATCACCTGATTTAAGCATCCAAGTCAGGATATTTTGATTTTGGCAGTCCAGGTAGAGAATTGTTATTCCAATCAGGAATAACAAAATGAGTCAATTTTTTGAGGGGGGGGGGGAAAGCAGCAAGAAACAGCTTGGAACCATCAAAAAAAAAAATTTCATCTCCTGGATAATTTCAAGCTGAGCTTTCAGTATTTTATCACCTGAATTTCTAAATAAAAGGGAAGTGGGAAGGGAATGCGACAAAGATTTTAAGAGTGTTTGATCTCTGAACAATCTGAATTTTCCCAAATTCTTGGGAAATATGGGAATGTGTTCAGAGCAGCCTCAGTGCAGCTGCTCCCTCTGGTTTCAGGCAGGAGGATCCTTTTCAAACCCTCACCAAGTCTTTATTTCCACATTTCTTACTGAGCACACTCAACAAAATTCTCCTGTGTTCCTGGACTAGCTCATCCAAAATTACATTTTCCTGCCTGAATAGAGTTTTAGATGTTGTAGCTTAAACTATATTAAAATATCATCTATTAGTCTATAAAATATCCTCTATACTATGTTAAAATATGGTTTATTAGTGTGTCTTTGCTGTAATGCTGTCACTTGAAAATCCATCAAAATGTCATTAGGATCTTCCTAGATTCTGAGTTCATGGGGTTTCCTCAAGGTTGGGTAAAATACCCCAAAAAACCCTCACAGAAACTATAAAAGTAATACATAAAATAATAATAAAAGGGTAAAAAATTAATATATAAAAATAAATAAATATTTATATTTATTTAAAAATATATACACAAATAAGATATAAAATATAATATTTGTATTTTATAATATAGAATAATAAATGTTATTTATATTTTATTTATTTATTGTATCTAATTATTATTTACATTTTATTATATAAAATAATAATTAAAAGGGTTAAAAAGTAATATGAAATATATATAAATAAATAATATATATTTATGTATTTATTTATAAATTTATAAAGAAGATATATAAAATATAATTTAAAGTAATAATAATAAAAAGGTTAGAAAGTAATATATAGTATAAATAATATCTATATTTTATGTATTTATTTATAAATAAACAAGATATATAAAAATATCATTAAAAGTAATATATAAAATAATAAAAAATGTTTTAAAAGTAGCATATGAATATATAAAAATAAATACATAATATATTTGTGTATTTACTTAAAAATTTATGAATAACCAAGATATTAAAATATAATAAAAAGTAATATGTAAAATAATAATTTAAAAGTGTAATATTATTATTACCATGAAGTTTTTCTAATTCCTCATTCTGAGAAACAAAGAATAATTTCCTAACAATAGACTTAGAGCACAAAGCCATAAAGGACACACAGAGAAATGCAATATCCCACATCATTTCTAAACCTTGTGTCGTTGCCTTGAGGAGCCGTTTGCAGCCTGACGATGAACATTTGAAGGTCCCCATGTTGTTTTTATTTGGAATTTCAGGACCAGACCCTGTGGGCTTGCCTGGCTGCCATGGCAGTGGCCAGCAAGGAGATGAGCACGGCTGAAATCGCCTACGCAGCCATCGGCGAGGTGAGGAGCCAGCTGGGAAATGGGCAGAACTCAAAATGTCCCAAAGACGTTTTTGGAGGTTCCAGGCCCTGGTCAGAAGCATTTGAGACCCTGGCACAGCTGAAAACAGCTGTGATTTTGGGTTTGAGCCATGGGATGAGTTACCAACCTTGCAGGGAGAACAAGAAGTCACAAAAGTTTAGATATTAGAGTAGAAGTAGTCACAAAGTAAAGGGAAGAATTTCTGAGTGCTATACAGGGGGGTTTTGGTTTTGTACATGGGGGTCAGAGGTTTAAGATGGATTTGGGATTTGGGCCTGCCCTGTCCTCCCTCTTTCTCCTTCCTCACCTCCATGTTCTTGGTGATGTTGGCACTCACAGATTGGTTTAGAGTAGAAAAGCACCATTTAATATAGGTAATAGGCATTGGGGAAAACTGTAACCATGTAACACGTAATGTGCCATATAAAAGATAGAAAATCACCATTTAATATAGGTAATAGGCATTGGGGAAAACTGTAACCATGTAACACGTAATGTACCATATAAAAGAGAGCAGCAGCCCTGGCGGGGAGAGAAGAAGAGGAAGAGGAGAAGGAGTCAGAGAGGATGTCAGGGTGTGTGTGTGCCTCTGCCTGAGCTGTGAGCAAACCACAGCAGCTCCAGGAGAAAATCTTTTAGAAAACTTGCAATAAACTGCCTTGAGACCCAACAAGAGACCGCTGAGCCTTTCTTTGGAAGCTCGGGTTGGAGGAGAGATTTTTCCACCACACGGAGCCACCCCTGACCCAGGGTGAGCTCTGGCAGAAAATAGAATTAAATCCTGATTAAATCCTTGCAAAACTAAGCTGACTGAATTTCCTGCTCACAGATTGACAAGGTGCAGTACCTCCATTCCATCAAGGAGCTGCCCTCCAAGGAGTCCAGGCTGGCTCACGTGCTGCTCTTCAGCGGGAGCACGCAGGAGGCTGAAACCCTCCTGCTCCAGGCAGGGCTGCTCTACCAAGCCATCCAAATCAACATCAACCTCTACAACTGGGAGAGGTAAGAGATTTTTTTCCATTAAAACATAAAATTTTAAATATGAAATGCAAACTACAAAATAATAAATACAAAATACAAAAAAATTCTTAATTATTTCCATCAGTTGTTATATTACTGACTCACTTTTAATCTTTTAATCACCCACCAGTTCAAAAAAACTAATTAAATCTGACAATAACCAAAAAAACAGCATTTTTGTATTTAGAAAATACAAACATTTGGTGATAAAAGCCCAAAATATTCCTGGAAACATTTTGAAATAACATTAGTTTGCTTTCTCATCGCTGCTAGCACAGAGGAGCCCTCAGTGATGTCCCAGACTGGCTGTGGAATTTGGGCTGCTTGGAAATGTCTTGATGCTAAAAATAAAATTGTGGCTACCCAGACTCCCAGCATTGTGTAGGTGGAGAAAATATGAATTAAGGCTGAGAAAACAAAGGAGGAATTTGTCATTTAAACAAAACCCCCACATTTTCTGAGTTGTTTACTCCTAATTTCTCTGCCGTTACATTGATATTTTCAGGCAAAAGGTTGATTTTCCCCCACAAATCTGTAATTTTGTTTTGTTACGAAGCTGTAAACCTCAGGGGAGGTTTAAGCTGGATATTAGGAAATAATATTCTTTTATCTAAAAACTCTCTGTAGATCAAATATCAGTGTTTTTAAGCCATTGAGAAGAAACCAAGTGTGAGTAATTCATTAAATCAATCCAACGTCTGACCTTTTCCACTTATGCAGTATTTACAAATGTTATATAAAATATATAATGAGTGTTCAGAACCTATTTCTGACTAGAAAAAACTTACTAAACATTATTATTTTTGTGCTAAACTCAGAAATATTCTTCATTTCCATGAGCTAAAAAGCCTCCTAGGGTTAAATTAATGATGTGATGAGGTTGTCAGTGGGAATAATTATTGGGTTTTTTCATCACTGGCTACTTTTATCCTCCTGATCCTAATGTGGGGTTGGATTTGGGATCTCTGCCCTGACCCGGGTGGTTGTGGTGGTGCCAGAGCATTTCCCCAGCCCAATTCCTGCTCCCTTGCAGAGCCCTGGACCTGGCAGTGAAGCACAGGACACACGTGGACACCGTCCTGGCTTACAGGCAGAAATTCCTGGAGGATTTTGGGAAAAAAGAAACCAACCAAAGGTTTTTGCAGTATGCAGAAGGTGTAAGTGTCCCTCAGGGTTGTTCCTGCTGGAGGGTGGGGTGGGTTTGCATCTCACTTTTCCTTCTGGAGTTCAAAAGTGAACAGAAACGTGGAATTTTTACAGGTTTTTTACAGGTTTTGGCCTAATATTGGGCTGCTTGGCCAGGAATAGCTGGGCATGGGTTGTATTTGAAGATTCACAATATATAGATTTAATATCTGGTGAAGATCACACAAGTGAAAGCACAGTTTATAGAAAACAGGGAGTTAAACTTTACCATGATTCATGAAGCATGGTTTCCAACATTTATTTCTGGCATTTTATGGATAGAAACAGTAAGAAACTTTGAAGGAATCAAGATATTTATGAACCACAAACAATTCTGATTTAAAATATGATCAACAGTTCAATATCCATTTGTTGGAAACCTTCTGCATCACCAGGAAATCAATTTATTAGTGTTTCACCGAGGGCACATCCTGAAGGATCTTGGATTCCACTGGAATATTTCCACACATTTCCCTCAGGAGAGGCACAATTCCCTCCTGTCCTTCTCCCCTCCTTGTTCCTCAGCATTCTGAGGAGGAATGCTCAAAAAAAGGTCTTTTCTTTGTGTGGAATCCTTTTATCCCCTGCAGCTGAGGGGTCAGGGAACACCTGGGCTGGGAATTCCCATCCTTCCATGGACACTGCCCAGAACTCTTGGAATAAATCTGGATTTCCCAGGGAAGCTCATTAGCTTTGAGCACTTTTAAGGAGTGTCTCATTTCCTAAGCAAAGGTCAGCCCCTAATGAACCATTCCACTGTAATTTACCTGGAAAATACAGAAAATAAAGCACAGAATCCAAGCATTTTTACCCTGCAGCTTTTCCAGCTCTGTGTGTTCTATAAAACCCATTATAGAGCAAAAATCACAGAAATTCCCTGATGCTTCTGATGGACATTGGAGATAATCCTGATTTTCTAAAAATCCTGCAGGAAGCTGCAGATTCCAGAAGGTTTCCTAAGGAATCCCACCTTGGCAGTGACAAGGTGTGAGCAGGATGGTTTTTCAGCTTACTCAGTCTTGAAGTTTGGAGATTTTTGAAGCTTTCTGAAATTTAATTGGGAAATTTGGAGATTTGATTGAAATTTGAATTTCTCACTCAGGAGATTTCTGGAGGGAAAAAGTCCTTTTCCACACCCAGGTGCTGGAGGTCTTTGCTGGATCTGTGAATAGGAGGGATCCACATCATGTGAATTTTAAGCTGTAATTAAATTCTGCATGGAACCTGTCAGACACAGAAAGCAAAATCAGAAAGAAATTGAAAAGAAAAGCAAGATTTTGTGCTGCTGTTCCTTCTCAGGGATAAAAAAGAGTCTCAGTTTCCCTCTCACAGCCTAAAACCTCTTTAGGCTTAAATAAAGAGTTTTTTTCTCTCTTTTCTGCAGCCAAGCAGAATCTAAAATTGTGCTTAATTTACATATCAGGTTCTCAATACCTTACACATATCCTGAGAATCCTGGGCCCAGCCAATGCCTCTAGAACTGAGGTGTTATTATTATATTTTCACCTGAGAATGTGGGTGTTTAATTTCACTTTCCCTCTTGGAGAATCTCCCCTGTTATTCCATTACTTAATTACAAGTGAAAATTCCCTGTGCAGCCCTTGAAATTCTCCCATCCCACCTTTGCCAGTGTTAATTCTCCAGCAATAAACTGAGCTGCACAATGACATTTTTGGATGTGCTTTATGGTCATCAAATGCACCGTGATCCATTTTTTTTTTCCTTGTCAAGCATTTTTTGGGGAAGAAACAACTTTTCTGCCCACGTTGGTGCTGTGGTATTGTGCTGTGTGTGTTGCTTGGGGTTTCACTGGCACAAAACACAGCCAGAAAATGCCAAGGTTAAAACCAAACCTTTTATTGATGCAGAAGGGCAGTTTCCAGCAGGAATCTGATTTCTCTTGGAGCAGATAACTGCTTTGATATCCTATCAGCTCCTTGGAGGAGACAGCACTCCTAAATTAATGATGCAGGGCTAAATTTTCAGTAACAGGACGCTGATGTCATAAAATTAAATTAGAAGCAGGTTATTTTTGTGTTTTATTGCCAGACACAATGAGATTTATTAAAATAGCTCAGGCTTGGTTTATTCTAAAGGTGAAGCTCAGTTAGAACTCAGCTGTGCCTTTGTATCTTCCATTAGTTTGGGTACCCAACACCTGGTAATTGTATTTTTAAATGGAATAACTGACCTGGCTCTCTGATGTTGAGCTCTGTGTGTTTCATTTTTCTCTTCTTGCAGCTGGAAGTGGACTGGAATAAAATCAAAGCCAAAATAGAGATGGAAATTGCTAAAGAGAGAGAACGAGCAGCAGCCAGTGCTGCAGGAAGGAGCAGTGTGACTGTGCAGCAATAATTCACATTTTGGGCACCTTCAAAGTGCTGCTTCAATATTTCATACTGGTTTGTTGTAAAAAAAAAAAGCCACAGCAAACATTTTGTGGGTTACAGGAGTGAGAATTTCTGTGGATTTGAATCTTTGGGTGACACAGGAGGAATTATTTCCTTTCATTTCGAGCTGGGTTTGTGTTCTGATGTCAGTGATGACTGCATATATGAGAAAAAATGGAATTAACAGTTCCTCTCTTAGTGATGTTAAATTTTTATTGCCATTAATATTCTTTAACCTGGGTTGCCTCTACTGAAATCACAATTTGAGCCCCAAGTGAAGCAGTTTGGTTATTTCTGCAACCCCAGGGACCTCTCCAGACTGATTTCAATTGCCCTAAAAACAAATTTAGCAAACTGGAAGTGCTGAAAATCCAAAAAAAAAAAAAATAAAAAGGAGCTTGAACCTCTCAACTACAAATATTTCCCTCACAGTAGAGGGAATACATATGTGTTAGTGAGTTTTTTAATAGATGATTTCAGATCATTTCAGCAATTCAGGTTTGTCACTGAGCAAAACGTTCAGCAGTAAAAGGATTTTTTTGTTTTATTTAAAATACTTTGGAATGTGCTTTCAGGCTTGTTGGAAGTAACAAACAGCATTTGCAGCATCTGACATGCAGAATTGACAATACTTAAAATAAGAGAATATTTCATGTATTTTTTCTGCCCAAAGCACTTGATTTGTAAATAATTTTTTTTTAATTTATGTTATTTCATCAAGATACACTTTCCTTTGTTTCGCACCAAAGCTGGCTGCATTCTCTTCATGTTATAAATATATTACCAGTTTGTTCATCACTGACAAAGTTTATTATGTATCTTCCAAATGTTACCAGCAAAATGTTCAATATCTGTACATACAGCAAATTTGTAAAGCATTCTGTGACCCTTCCTTGCACAGTTCATAAATTTCTTAATAAAACCAAATTAAAGTGGAGGTTTTTAATGTGTCTGAGAGCTGCTGCACGTGGGGATCTCCCCTGAGTGCTAAAAAAAGAATATTTGGGGTGTTTTAATTACATTTGGAAGGGATGGGAGAGGTGTTTAATTCCATTTTTTATCACACACATCCTGGTGTTAAATAGAAAACAAAGCAAAATATTTTGGAGGAGCACTTTTATTTCTTGTTTTCACCAGGTTCCAAATACAGTCATGACCCTGGGTATGAGATCAGAATTTCAGGATATTCTCAGGAGAAAATGTTCCTATATGATTTTACTGGCAGGGATTTTGGGGATTGTCGTTCCAAGCTGGTTTTTCTGGGGTTTGCAAAGTTTTGCATTGTATTTTTACCTGTTTTCAGTTATTTTCAGTATTAAGTAAAAATAAATAGCAGAAGGATACAGATGTTTCAGGTACATTTTGGTTACATTACTGCCCAGAACAAGAAATTATTTCAAAGCCCTCTTTTAAAAAGAAATACCTCTTATTTAATTATTGACTGCTTAATGTAAACCATCATAAACCAGTTTAAAAAACAGAGAATAATTAACAGGATTAAAATTCAGTCATTTAGGTGCTGCTGTGATGGATCAAAAGTCAAAAATAACCCAAATTTTGCCATAGCAGGGTGGGAGTTGAGTTCATTCACTTCATTTAACCTTGGCCACAGTAAATCCTCTCTGATTATAAAAAGGGAGGTTGAAAAATACATCTTTAGGTGAAAAATGAAGTCCTCAAATGAGGCAAAAGTAAAAGCTCAGGTGGGTGTTTAACTCCTACTGCATATTTGTAAGAGTTCAGAGGAAAAATTAAAAATAGCTTTTGTTTTCTGGTTTTTAAGGCAATAAAACTTTGAGATCTGGATTTGTCTGTGGGATTTTACCCTTTGGGACTGGCAAAGGAGGAAGGTTTGAATCATCTGACATGAAAATTTGATTTTACAGATTATGTGGAACTGTATCCTGCAGAAAAACTGGTGATTGTTGCCTGATTCACTTGAACGTAGTCACAATTATAAATGAGCAACTATGGAAAAGCTCAAAGCTTTCTAAAATTTAATTCTGAAATTTTAATTGGTATTAATATAAAGTTTGTATCACCTGCTGCTGGGGGCAGGTTGGAGAGAAGCTATTTACTATTTTTATATTATAGATATGTTTTTATATTGGTTTTATTAAACATTTGAAGACCTCAGTTTCTTTATTTTCATGATAACAGAGATGAGATTTTACTCTGCAGGGGATGGGGAAGAGCCAGGGAGAAAAAATGGTTTTTATGAATTGATCACATGTGAGAATCTCTATTTCCAAAGTTTATTTGTATTGGTCCGAATCAGTCAGGAATTGCTTTGTGCTATAAAATTTCCAATCCTGAGATTTGACCTTTTTCATTTTAGTTCAGGTGCCTTTGCCCTCCTGTAAAAGTTTGGGAAAATAGGATGGGGCTGGTACCTTCAGGGGAAGAGAGGGATGAGTCTGCACAGAGCTTGGTTGTACAAAACAATTAAATATTTCATTATTTCTGTGTTTTCCATGAAGGGTTTGCAGGAATTATTTCACTTTCTATAAAGCAATGAGTGTGCTAGTTGGAGCCCTGCCGTTTGAAAAGCTCTAATGTGTATTTTAAATAAACCTGCAGGTTTGCTTTGCCTTTAGAGACACCTTCAAGAGAGAGAGAGGAAAGTGAAAGGAGCTCGTGGCTGCTGCTCCTGCACTGAGCACACCCTCCGTCCCAAGTGCTAACAAGCCAAGCTAGGAAAGGAAAACAAAAGGTATTGAATGCAAATTTTGGGCAGTTCCACTGTCAGCGAGCCGGGCTGATGCTGCAGGAATAATTGAGGAGCGCAGGAGGCACTCCTGGAAAAGGAAAGGAAAACAAAAGGTATTGAATGCAAATTTTGGGCAGTTCCACTGTCAGCGAGCCGGGCTGAGCCGGGCTGATGCTGCAGGAATAATTGAGGAGCACAGGAGGCACTCCCGGCTCCTGCAGGGGTGGAGGAGGTTCCTGCCTGGCCTCGGGGTTTGGGGTTTGTCTCGCCGATGGGAGAGGTGCCAGCCGTGGGCAGGAGTCGTGGATCCATTCCCAGCTTGAGCAGGGGCAGGATGTGCCGAGATTTCATTTGCAGGTTTTGGAGAGGTTCCCTCCTTCCCCTGCTGCCCAGGCCAGGGGGCACAGCCTGGTCCTGCTGGCCCAAAAACTCCCTCTGGCACCCGTGAGGGTGAGAATCACCCACTCGTGTCCACGCAGCAAAATCCCACAGCCCAGCCATCCCAAAATTCCCAGGGAACTCGAGCCCAGGTGAGAGCAGCTGGGAATGCTGCGCCGAACCACAGCCAGGGCTCCCCATCCTCCGTGTCCTTGCTCTGGAGGTGATGTCCCCAAGTCACCTTCCTCCTGGAACTCCTTCCAGGGCTCCGTGTCCCTCTGGGGCCCTGGTGTCCTGCAGGCTATCCCACTCCTGCACGGGTCCCTTGTGGAGCATTCCCGGGAATCCCAGTGTCCCTGGCGGGTCCCTTTGCAGAGCCGAGTGTCCCACAGGTGTGCAGCATTCCCGGGAATCCCCGGTGTCCCTTTGCAGAGCCGGTGTCCCGCAGGTGTACAGCATTCCCGGGAATCCCCGATGTCCCGCAGGTGTGCAGCATTCCCGGGAATCCCCGGTGTCCCGCAGGTGTGCAGCATTCCCGGGAATCCCCGATGTCCCTTTGCAGAGCCGAGTGTCCCGCAGGTGTGCAGCATTCCCTGAAATCCCCGATGTCCCGCAGGTGTGCAGCATTCCCTGAAATCCCCGATGTCCCGCAGGTGTGCAGCATTCCCTGAAATCCCCGATGTCCCGCAGGTGTGCAGCATTCCCTGAAATCCCCGATGTCCCGCAGGTGTGCAGCATTCCCGGGAATCCCCGATGTCCCGCAGGTGTGCAGCATTCCCGGGAATCCCCAGTGTCCCGCAGGTGTGCAGCATTCCCTGAAATCCCCGATGTCCCGCAGGTGTGCAGCATTCCCGGGAATCTCCGGTGTCCCTGGTGGGTCCCTTTGCAGAGCCGGGTGTCCCGCAGGTCACCAAGCGCCGTGGAGCATTCCCGGGGCTCCTCCATCCCACCAGGGAACGCTGCTGGATCCTGCCCTCGCATCCCTGCTGGGACACCGGGGGCTGTCCGCTGTCCCTCCCGGGGCTCCGGAGGAGGAGGATGAGGATGCTCCATCCCGCATCCCCGCGGCCGCGCCCCGTTGCGCGGGCGGGCAGCGCTGCGCCTCCTCGTAGCTGGGCAGGTGCTTCACCTCCTCGTAGCTGGGCAGGTGCTTCACCTCCTCGTAGCTGGGCAGGCGCGGCAGCTCCACGCCCGGTGCCGGCCGGGGCGCGGCGATGCTGCCGGTGCTGCCGGTGCTCCCGGTGCTGCCGGTGCTGCCGGTGCTGCCGGTGCTCCCGGTGCTCCCGGTGCTGCCGGTGCTCCCGGTGCTCCCGGTGCTCCCGGTGCCGGCGGCGGCCGGGGCGCGGCGGGGCGCGGGGCGGGCGCGGCGGGGCGCGGGGCGGGCGCGGCGGCGGAGCGCGCAGCCCGCGGCCAGCAGCGCCAGCAGCACCAGCAGCGCCGCCAGCCTCCGCGCCAGCCTCCGCGCCCGCGGCACCCACGGCGCCCCCGGAGCCGCCCCCGGAGCCGCCCCCGGGCCGAGGCAGCCGCCCCGGCCGCAGCGGCCGCCCGCCATCCCCGCTGCGCGCCCCGCCCGCAGCGCCGCGCTTTATCCGCGCCCGGCCGCCTTCGGGCCGCATCCAATATTGATGGGGAGGACATTTGGCCGCCGCTCGCCGACTAATGGGGCCGGGGAACGCGGCCAGGGCTCGGCCGGGGGGGTCACAGCGGGACCCAGCACGGGGAGGAAGCCGGGGATGTGGGGATGAGCGGCACCCAAGGATGGGAGGGTGAATGTGAGGATGCAGGGACGGGCAGGAGCCAAGGTCACAGGGATGGGCAGTGTCTGAGCCCGTAGGGTGAATCTGAGGATGCAGGGATGTGTGGATGGGCAGTGCCTGAGCCCGTAGGGTGAACCCAGGGGTGCAGGGATGGGCAGGAGCCAAGGACACAGGGATGGGCAGTGCCTGAGCCTGTAGGGTGAACCCAGGGGTGCAGGGATGTGTGGATGGGCAGTGCCTGGGCCCGTAGGGTGAACCCAGGGGTGCAGGGATGTGTGGATGGGCAGTGCCTGAGCCTGTTGGGTGAATCTGAGGATGCAGGGATGGGCAGGAGCCAAGGACACAGGGATGGACAGTGCCTGAGCCTGTAGGGTGAATCTGAGGATGCAGGGATGTGTGGATGGGCAGTGCCTGAGCCTGTAGGGTGAATCTGAGGATGCAGGGATGAGCAGGAGCCAAGGACACAGGGATGAGCAGCACCTGAGCCTGTAGGATGAATCTGAGGATGCAGGGACGGGCAGGAGCCGAGGACACAGGGATGTGTGGATGAGCCTGTAGGATGAATCTGAGGATGCAGGGATGAGCAGGAGCCAAGGACATCAAGGCAAATGACACCTGAGCCCTGACCAACTCGGGGTGCAGAGCCCACCGTGGATTTTGCATCTTAAAAAGGGAGGCAACAGCAGAGTCAGAGCAGGCACTGACAGACTGGGGCCCTGGTACCTGTGCAGGCACAGTGAGACCTTCTTTCTTCATTTTGGTTGGGTTTTATTCCTGCTGTTAAGGTTTCACAGGTCCCTGTGTCACCCAGTGATGTCCCTAACCTCCCCCATGATGAGCACAGCCCCTCATCTGTGCGGTTTGCTGATTACCTCCAGCTTAATTGCAACATTGCAGCCAAAGGGAGAGGACAGGGAGCTGTCATCATGGAAAAGCTGACTAACATCAAAGCCAGTAACGCGGCAAAAAGTGACCAGACCTTTTCTGCTTGGTTTCCTCTTGGGTGACCCTGCCAAATCTGATAGGCAGCTGCTGACCCACCTACGTGAGCCTCACGGGGGGTTCATTTGTTTCCTTTATCCTGTTTACCCGCCTGGTGATGATTTCCCTGCTGATAGCTACAAGCCACCCCCTGCTGTCAGCCCCACTTTTGGGTAATTGTGTTTATGACAAGTTTTGGAGTGCTCGGGGCCAAAAAAATGAGGGGAAAAATTCTCAGCCGTGATCCGGAGTTTGAGGAAGGAGGTGTCGGTGGTGCCGGGCGTCTGGCAAACCAGGAAAAGCTGTTGTTTCTCTCTGAATTTCAGGGGTTTATTCTGCATCTGTGCCCTCATTTTGGGCACATTTCTCCCTGCAGAAGGAGGCAGGGGCTGGGAGAGGAGGGCAGGAGGTGCCAGCAGCGGGTCCAGCCCCAGCTGCTCTAGGAGCTGCTGCCTCACACAGGGGTGACTTTTTTGGGGGCTCATCCCTGCCCGTGGCCAGCAGGATTTGGGGTGCCCAGCAGCATCTCCAGGGCCCCCATTCCCTGCAGAGCTGACAATAACCGGTGTGGTGTTTTGGAGGCAAACTGGGAGCAAACAGCAGGCTCCTGGTGCATCCTGCCCTCCCGTTAACAGAGCTCAGCCTTTCAACAGCATTTCTGATCAGCTGGGGCTCCCTCCGAGCTCCATGAAATATTAAAGCTTGTTGATAGCTCCTCAAACACAACGTTTTGGCCGGCCCTGGGCGCTGCGAGCTGGGCTTTGCTGCTCAGCCTGCAGCAGCGGCTCGGGAGCTGCTCCACCACACGAGAAGCATTGTGGCTGGAGCGAGCAGGGCACAGGAAGGAATCAAAAATTGCAATCCTGGCGTGCAGCTGTGCCCTGCAGCAGCCCCAGCTGCCTCAGCCCCGTGCCTGCCTTGGGAAAACGCAGGAACAGGAGGAACCAGGGCCAGGGGATTCAGCCTGGAGTGGCTGTGGGTGGAGGGGCTGCACCCTCGGTGGGTTTGGGGCGTTTGGGGAGGTGCAGCTGCCTCAGCTGCTACATTTTGGAAATCTGTGGGGAGCGGGAGTGTGGTGGCAGGCAGGGATCTTTGATTCCAGCAGGATTGCAGCAGGATTGCAGCAGGATTCCACAGGCAGGGACACCTTCCACTAGGGCAGGGCACTCCCAGCTCCATCCAAGCTGGAATTTCTCTGTCCCCAAGCACAGCAAGCACTGGGGCAGGAGTTGTGAGCAGGAATAAATTCATCATTAGTGGCCACATCCTGCCTCCCCCATCCCAAAATCTGTAGGAAACCCACTCTGAGGCTCCCTGGAGTCAGGTAAAACCCGGAGCTGCCGTGCTCTTTCTGGGAAGGAGCTTTCAAGCTGATTTTCTCCAGTTTTGCAGGGGATGGACAACTATTGATCCTGCAAATGACCCCTGCAGAAATCCATCGATCCTTTTGGAGCAGCAGATCATTAAGGTTCAACTTCCAGACCTTTCGGGTGGTGCCAAAGCGCTGACACAGCAAAACAACCATTTGATGGTGTCACTGTCCCTGGGACCTTTGGCATTTGGGGACCTCCAAACTCTTCCCCACAGGAACTGCTCCATAAAATGCTCTTGGCACAGTGATGCTTCACATCTGAATTTGCCTTGATGTGTTTTTTTCCCCTCAAATATGGGAAAACTGCTCAGGAAAAAAAACAAACAAACTCATAATGACTTGAGGTTTGGTTTTTGGGAAGACTCTGAAAGCCTCGTGTTTGGCAGCTGGAAAAATCCCATGGATTGATGGAGGGAAGCACAGCTTTGGATGTTGGTAGGAACAAGCCCAGCGCTCTCAGCTTCAATATTTTAACATTTGATAGATCTGAGCCTTGTGATAATTGAGGCTTTTACAGAAATGAAGGAGCTAATGGTTGCTGTAGTGGAGGTTGGACAGGAAATCCGTGGCTGCCACATCCCTGGAAGTGTCCAAGGCCAGGTTGGAGCACCCTGGGATGGTGGGAGCTGTGGATGAGTTTGAGGGTCCCTTCCCACCCAAACCTTTCCAGGATTCTTTGAAAATCAAACACAGCCTGCTGGGAACCTCCTCCAAGGCCAAAATA
The DNA here is from genome assembly GCF_050655825.1 of Lonchura striata. Classification (NCBI taxonomy): domain Eukaryota; kingdom Metazoa; phylum Chordata; class Aves; order Passeriformes; family Estrildidae; genus Lonchura; species Lonchura striata. The sequence continues at coordinate 29,968,543 of NC_140711.1, forward strand.
ATCCTTAAAATCCTTCTTAATAGCGCCAAGTGGTTCTGAAAGTTGCTGTAGGAGCTGCCAGGGCAGCTCCTGAGGAAACTCATCCAGAGCAGGGAGCTCGGAGCCGGGCTCGGCGACAGCTCGGAGCTGCTGGAATCAAACCCAAAGCTGAGCTCCAGTGCCTCCCCCTCCTCAAGCACATCTGGAACTGCAATAAGGCCCAAACCTCGAGGAGATGACTCTGCAAATGTGAACAACCCCACCAGCCATTACCTCAGAGCTCAGAAATCTCCCCTGCCAGCAAATATTTGCTGTTGGACTGTTTAAAACCCGGGAAAAGTGAGGGAGGCTGAAACCCCCCTGACAGCTCTGATTCCTTCCCAGGCTGTTAACAAGTTTGGGTGTCCTCCAGAAAGGAAATGTGTTTTCTGTAATAAATCAGATCGAATAAATAAATAAAATTCATTCATTGCTATCTATTATGTCTTTATTTCTATATCTTATATATAAAAGATTTATTTATTTAACACGATTTTCTTTTCTCCAATAAATAAAAGATGGAAGTATCAGGGCACTGATATTGATATCAACGGGTTTTTCAGGCTTCCAGCTTGCATGTGACATTTAAAATATTCTTCCTTATTCCTTCTGCTGTACAGAAGCATTAGAAATATTGGCTCGGCCTGGTTTTCCCATTGCAATAATTCCTCATAATTAGGATTCTAATCCCCCGACTCCATGGAAAGGCTCCCACTCATGCAATGACTGCACATCTTCCTAGCAGGGATGATTTGCTGCTTTTCCTTGGAATCAAACGACCTTAAGCCCTAAAAGCGATTTTAGGATGAAGCCTCGATCCCAAAGCATCCCCGTGGAACCCACACGGGGCAGAAACACCGAAACACCCTAAAAGGCGCTAAGGACAATTGGGATGGAAGGCTCCCCGTGGAGGTCGGGAACAACGAAAACCTTTTGTTTTTCCTTTCGAAACCCTTTGTGTTTTCCAGGGCGTGGATTTGCGGTGATTCCGCCCCGGTGCCTTCCCGGGCTCCCGGCGCGCCTCGGGAGCGGCAATTCCCGGCGGGACCCCCGGGACCGGCCGCGCCTGGGCCGGGGCAGCGGGAGGGATGCGCTGCCAGCCCGGCATTCCCGGGGATCCCAGTTCTTCCCGGCCCTTCTCCGCAATTCCAGGAGATCCCAGTTCTTCCCGGCCCTTCTCCGCAATTCCAGGGGATCCCAGTTCTTCCCGGTCCTTCCTCCGCAATTCCAGGGGATCCCAGTTCTTCCCGGTCCTTCCTCCGCAATTCCAGGGGATCCCAGTTCTTCCTGGCCTTCCTCCGCAATTCCAGGGGATCCTCCTGCTGCTTCCCGGCCCTTCCTCTGGAATTCCAGGGGATCCCGGCTGCTTCCCGGCCTTCCTCCGCAATTCCCGGGGATCCCGGCTGCTTCCCAGCCTTCCTCCGCAATTCCAGGGGATCCCGGCTGCTTCCCGGCCTTCCTCCGCAATTCCAGGGGATCCCAGTTCTTCCCGGCCCTTCCTCCGCAATTCCAGGGGATCCCGGCTGCTTCCCGGCCTTCCTCCGCAATTCCAGGGGATCCCAGTTCTTCCCGGCCCTTCTCCGCAATTCCAGGGGATCCCAGTTCTTCCCGGCTCTTCCTCCGCAATCCCGGGGGATCCCGGCTGCTTCCCGGCCCTTCCTCCGCAATTCCAGGGGATCCCAGCAATTCCAGACAATCCCGGCTGCTTCCCGGCCCTTCCTCTGGAATTCCAGGGGATCCAGGGAATTCCAGGTGATCCAGGGAATTCCAGACAATCCCGCCTGCTTCCCGGCCCTTCCTCCGGAATTCCAGGTGATCCCAGCTCTTCCCAGCCATTTCTCTGGAATTCCAGGTGATCCTGGCTTCTTCCTGGCCATTCCTCCAGCAATTCCAGTTTATCCTGGCAATTCCAGGTGATCCCAGCAATTCCAGTGATCCCGGCTGCTTCCCGGCCATTCCACCTGGAATTTTCCAGGAGATCCCGGCTGCTTCCCAGCCATTCCTCTGGAATTCCAGGTGATCCCAGCAATTCCAGTCATCTCAGGAATTCCAGGTGATCCCGGCTGTTTCCCAACTATTCCTCTGGAATTCTAGGTGATCCAGGGAATTCCAGGTGATCCCAGCTCTTCTCGGCCATTCCTCTGGCAATTCCAGGTGATCCCAGGAATTCCGGGAGATCCCACTTTTCCTGGCTGCATCCCAACCGCTTTCCATTCCACCAGAGTGGAATTTCGGACGACCCCTGGCTGCATCCCAGCTGCTTCCCTGCCATTCCTCCAGGAATTCCAGGGGATCCCAGTTTTTGTGGGGGTCAGGAGAGGGAATGAGCAGCAAACCCTTTCCCGTTTTCCTCTCGTTCTCCCCTTCCTCCTGAAGAAATTTCATTTTTACCAAACTCAACATTTGCCACCCCAGTGCATCCAAAGGGAATCCACAGAATTCCCTGGATTCCCTGCGCAGCCAGAGACTTTTCCTAGGGGAAAATCCAGCACAGGGAATCCACAGAATTCCCTGGATTCCCTGTGAAGCCAGAGACTTTTCCTAGGGGAAAATCCAGCACAGGGAATCCACAGAATTCCCTGGATTTCCTGGGGGAAAATCCAGCACCCCCAGCTGAGGCTGCTCAGGGCATCGCCCAGGCAGGAGGTTGTTAAAAAATGAGGAAAAAAGGGAGAAAATGAAGGGGTGAAAAAAGGGATAAAACCCTCTCCACTGTTTTTGTTCCAGGAGCGAGGGCTGTGTGCTCCACAGGGAAAATCCTCAGGGAACGGTGCAGATGCAAGGAGGGATGATGAGGATGCTGAGGGGGCAGGAGAGGTTTGACCCTGCTATTTTTACTCTCCTTAAACAACCGTGTCAGCCTCGGAGGCGGCGTGGAAAACAGGGAAAAGCTCTGGAATGGCCCCTCCTGGATCCAGCCCAGGCTGCTGGCGCTGCCGGCTCCCTTTTGGGCAGCGCAAAGCGGTGGGATGGCTGGAGAAGGACAAATATTCCCTGCTGGAAAATGAGGTGGGTGGCTCCTGCCGAGCCCCAGGAGATTCACCGTGTCCAGCCCCGGCTTCCTGCTCGGGGTTGTTGCTTCACTCGGTTATATAAACCTTACTAGAGTTAATTAAAATAAATGAGTAGGCCTTGATGAGGTTAAGAGTTAGTGGTTAACTAATAACTGATTGCTTGTCAGCACAATGTTGAGTTAGCTGGGTTGATAATGAAGAATATAAATTGACAAATTGCTTTTAGGAACATCAGACAATTGTGGGGCTCCTCTGCTCTGAAACCAACTGAAGCCAAGGAATGGGAGTTCTACCAAGAGTTCATTTGTCAGATTGGCATTGAAAAGGTGGAAAGGTCAGAAGGAGGAAGACTTCATTGACTTCCTCATTTTGGGACCCCTCCCATGGAAGGGACACCGACCCATTCCAAGGGACAAATACACGAAATGAGGAATGGGATGTACCAAAATGCTGAATTTGTATTTGTATTTTGGGTATTCAATGCTTGGATGGATAAAAGGGCTCTGTCATCACCTGGAAGGAGCAGTATGGATTTGGGAATGGGATGTACCAAACTGATGAATTTGTATTTGTATTTTGGGTGTTCAATACTTGGATGGATAAAAGGGCTCTGCAATCACCTGGAGGCTGCAGTGTGGATTTGGGAATGGGATGTACCAAAATGCTGAATTTGTATTTGTATTTTGGGTGTTCAATACTTGGATGGATAAAAGGGCTCTGTCATCACCTGGAAGGAGCAGTATGGATTTGGGAATGATCCCACACACAATAAACACACACTTCCTAACTTTACACTGTCGCAGAGGTTTTGTCTGTCACAGTTGGATATCGGTGCTAGATCAAAATCCAGATTTTTTAATAAATCAGCAGGACCACCAGAGGCAGGCTGTGCCCCCGTTTCTGTGCAGCTGGGGGACACAGTTTTGGCTCCTTCAGCCCAAGGAGGCGCTGGGTTTTTGGGATGATTCCTGAGTGACAAATTCACGGTGCCACCAGCGCTGGGCCGAGCGGGATGCTCCCAGCTCCAGCGGCAGAGGAGAGCTGGAGTGCGGGAGAGGATTTGGAGAAAAGTCTCAGGATTTGATGAAAGGCTCACATGGAAATTGGAGATAAAAAACCCCTCGCAGTTACCCCATCTTTAATTAAAAAAATGATATTGCAGCATTGGTGGAAAGCAAACCCGGCTCGAGCTCGGTGTGCACAGGCCTGGGCACGGTTCTGGGGTCAGGAAGGGGATGAAGGCCTCGGGAGGGGACCCTGCTGCTATAGAATAGGAATTGTATATTAATGATAATGTAGAATTAAAAAAAAAAAACATATAAAAATAGAAATATAAATTATATATAAATTTATAAATATATATAACTAGAAATAATCTATTTATAATAATTATATATGAAATTATATATATACTGAGTAAATTTATTTATTTATTTGTTTATTTATTTATTTATCTATCTATTTATCTAAGTGATATTTAAAGTAAATTTAATAATAAATTATTAACTAAATTTATTATTATTGTTTTGGTTTCTGGCTACAGCATTATTTTTTTATTCTTATAACATTACTTCCTTATTTGGTATAATAAGGAAGCATATGATAATAATTATATTATATTATATTATATTATATTATATTATATTATATTGCATTGCATTGCATTGCATTGCATTGCATTGCATTGCATTGCATTGCATTGCATTATATACATAATTATATAATATAGCTAGTATAAATAATAATATATATTACTCTATATAATATAAATACATTCTAATAATATTTTCAAACAACAATTATTTGAAATGATTATTTCAAACAACACATCTATTAAGAATATCAACCCTACGACTAAATTATTCAAATTAAATCTGGAATAAAACCATCCCTGACAAATCATTCCTTCATTTATTACTTTGTTTTGTTTCTGATGACCCCGCGGCGCTGTTTTCACGGCCCGGTGCCGGGCCCGGGAGGAGGCGCGGAGCGGGGCTGGCCAGCTGTTGCCACCTGCAGGCGGACGGAACATCTGGCCGGGGGTCCGCGTTGGGAAGGCAGATGTGCCGAGGCCAGCGCACCCCTGGCTGTCCCAGAGCCCGGCACCAAGTCAAAAACACCCGCGGCTTCCATTTTACCCGTGGAAAAAACCTGCCAACTCTGTGCGAGGAATTACAAACCACAAGGGTTCGATTAATGTGATATTTCAATTAACACAGGGTGGAAAAGTAGAATTTTGGGGTTTTTAGAATGGGGTTCTGTCGCCCTGATTCTTAAGATTTTCTAAAGCCTTCTGAGTTTACATTCTGTTGGAGAACTTTCCCACACCATTTCTATAAACAACACATTGTTTTGCATTCCTTCGTGGGGGTGGAGGAAGTTGATGTGCTGGTGGTTTGTCCAATGTCATTGGAGAGGTGGCACCTCCACTCTCCAATCCACTGGCACCTTTGGGAAAGTGTAAAAGTTGGAGTCAGAAAATAAACTTTCTTCTTTACCTTGCAAATAGCAGGTGGCTCATGTCGTGCCTTCACGTGTCCCGTAGCGACAGGGTCCAAGGGGACAGGATGGAGAATTTGGGTGTGTCCTGGCTTTCTTCTCCTCCTCCTCCTTCTTCTCCTTGCAGGTTTGGGCTGGTTTTATTTTGTCTTTTGTTGTAACTTGCCCATTTTTTCCCCCTCAGCAGCCGTGCCAGCAGCAGGCAGATCCCGACGCGTCCAAGGCCAGGTGAGACAGGGCTTGGAGCAACCAAATCCAGGAAAATTCTCCCTTCCCATGGCGGGGGGGAACGAGACGATCTGTGAGGTAACTTCCCACCAGAACCCTCGTGGGATTTTAGCATAATGATAATGATAATAATAATAATAATAATAATAATAATAATAATAATAATAACAACATGTATAATAATATATGTGTACTAATACATGTACACTAATACATGTATACATGTATGCATTATACATGTATAATATAATATACATGTATAATATAATGTAATGTAATGTAATGTAATGTAATATAATATATAATATATAATAGATAGATAATAGATAATAGATAATAGATAATAGATAATAGATAATATATAATTATATTATATATAGTTATATGTAATATATTATATATGATATAATATACATAATATAATAATATAATATAATGTATACATTATACATGTACACTAATACATGTATACATGTATGCATTATACATGTATAATAATAATATACATGTATAATAATAATATACATGTATAATATACTATAATATACTATAATATACTATACTATAATATACTATACTATACTATACTATAATATACTATAATATACTATACTATAATATAATATAATATAATAATATAATAATATAATATACTATACTATACTATACTATAATATAATATAATATAGAATATAGAATATAGAATATAGAATATAGAATATAGAATATATATAATTCTATATAATTATATTATATAGAATTATATATATTATATATTATATAATATACATAATATAATATCATAATGTAATGTATACATATATACATTATACATGTATATAATAATATCCACGTATAATATACATAATAATGTATAATACATGAATAATAATAATACCATGTCTAATAATAACACAAACGCTTCATGAGTGACACGGAAGTCCCGAGAAGATGAAAATTAATCTCTGCATTTATCGATTACACCGAGGGAGGCTGCGGTGCACACGGGGCACCGGCCGGGGGAGCGGGGCGGGGGCGAGCGGGGCGGATCCGTGTCCGTGGGCGTGTCCGTGGGTGTGTCAATGGGCGTGTCAATGGGCGTGTCCCGGGCCGTGTCTGTGGGCGTGTCCGTGGGCGTGTCAATGGGCGTGTCCCGGTCAGTGTCCGTGGGCGTGTCAATGGGCGTGTCCCGGTCCGTGGGCGTGTCCGGGCCGTGTCCGTGGGCGTGTCCCGGGGCGTGTCCCGGTCCGTGGGCGTGTCCCGGGCCGTGGGCGTGTCCCGGTCCGTGTCCCGGTCCGTGGGCGTGTCCCGTTTAGTGGGCGTGTCCCGGTCCGTGTCCGTGGGCGTGTCCCGGGCCGTGTCTCGGGGCGTGTTCCGGTCCGTGGGCGTGTCCCGGTCCGTGTCCGTGGGCGTGTCCCGGTCCGTGGGCGTGTCTCGGGGCGTGTCCCGGTCCGTGGGCGTGTCCCGGGCCGTGTCCGTGGGCGTGTCCCGGGCCGTGTCCCGGTCCGTGGGCGTGTCCCGGGGCGTGTCCCGGTCCGTGGGCGTGTCCCGGTCCGTGTCCGTGGGCGTGTCCCGCGCTCCCCGCCCGCCCCGCGCGGAGGTCGCGGCCGTTCCCGCTCGGTGCCGCCGCCGCGATGTCGTGCCCGGCTCCGGAGCCCGACAGGTGAGCGGGGATGGCCCCCCGCGTGTCCCCGCGTGTCCCGCGTGTCCCCCGCATCCTCCCACCCCCTGCATCCCGCGCATCCTCCCGCTCCCCGTCCCGTCCGGGCCCCGTCCCCATCGCCGCGCACGGAGCGCGGGGTCCCTGCGGAGCCCAGATCGCCTCCCGGTGCCTTTGGGCGCCCCGGTGCGCCCGTGCACCTGCGGCCGCGCCGGCTCCGCGCAGCGCCCGCCAACAAAGCGGCGCTGCCGCCCCGCCCCGCGCTGCCGCCGCCTCCCTCCGCCTCTCTCCGCCTCCCTCCGCCTCTTTCCGCGCTCACTCCGCTTCCCACCGCTTCCCTCCGCGCTCCCTCCGCGCTCCCTCCGCCTCTCTCCGCGCTCCCCCACTTCCCTCCGCCTCTCTCCGCGCTCCCACCGCCTCTCACCGCTTCCCTGCGCGCTCCCTCCGCCTCTCTCCGCGCTCACTCCGCTTCCCACCGCTTCTCTGCGCGTTCTCTGCGCGCCCCCTCCGCCTCCCTCCGCGCTCCCTCCTCTTCCCCCCGCCTCCCTCCTTTTCCCTCCGCCTCTCTCCGCGCTCCCTCCGTTTCCCTCCTCTTCCCTCCGCCTCCCTCCGCGCTCCCTCCTCTTCTCTCCGCGCTCCCTCCGCCTCCCTCCTCTTCCCCCCGCTTCCCTCCTGTTCCCTCCGCGCTCCCCCGCTTCCCTCCGCTTCCCTCCGCCTCTCTCCGCGCTCCCTCCGCCTCCCTCCTCTTCTCTCCTGTTCCCCCCGCCTCCCTCCGTTTCCCTCCTGTCCCTCCGCGCCCCTCCGCGCTGCCCGAGCCCGGCCGGGCTGTGTTTATCTCTCCGTGCCTTTCTGGCGCTCGGGGACCCCTCTGGCTCCGCGCCGCTCCCGGCCGCGGGGTCTGAGCTCCGCCGTGCCCGCCTGGCCGAATTGGGGTTTTTGTTTTCCTTTTCTTTGTTTTGTTTCTTTCTTCGCCCTCCCCGGCCGTTTCCGCGCGCGGGAGGAGGGAAATGCAGCTGGAGGGTTCGCGGGAAGCGGTGCCGAGTTAGCAAGCCGCCACTTGGTGAAAGGGTTGTACAAACATTGCCTGGCCCTGGAGAGCATCCAGGCTCCATCCAGTCCTCCAGATAAATACATTTACTCTTTTTTTTTTTTTTTTTTTTTTTGCAAGATGCAGTTTGGAAGGGCAAACTAAACTGTTGTGTAATTTCTTGGCGGGGAGTGGGGGGGAAGAAAAACTTTTCCACTTCTTCCTGCCCTTGACCCAGAAACTTTTGCAGCCCCTTTGCTGTGTTTTGCCAGGATCTCCCAGCTTCCCCCAGCTCCTCAGGAATCCTCACATACTGATTTTCCTGCCTCTGCCGTCCCCATCTCTTTATTTCTTGTCCAGTTCTGTGGCTGAGTGCCCCGCTGTGGCCCCCCTGGCGATGCCCACTCATTCCAGGAGCTGCCAGGGTGGCCAAAACCAGCCCCCAGAGCTGAGCAGCTCCCACACCTCTGCTCCACCATCCCCAGCATCTCTGGACCTTCACTGGACCATCACTGTGACCTTCACAGCCCCAAAAAACAAACAAACAAACAAAACAAGGGCTGGGTGATGCTTCCCTGCCCTCTCTTCCAGCTGCCCCTTGGCAGGGCGGAGGTTTTGGGATATTTCCTGGTGCCACCACAGTGCAGCAGAGCTGAATGTCACCTGCTGGATGTCACCTGCTGCTTGATGGTGACAGCACCCAGGGCCGTTCCCTTCCTCAGGGCAGCTTTTCTTTGCTGGATCTGCCCGACAGATGTCGTGGAGCTCTTGGAAAAGCTTCCCAAACAGGATTTTAACCTGTTCCAATGACACACACAGCAGCTTTCCCCTCCCCAGGGGTGGCTGGAGGCTGGAGGTTGGTGTGGGTTTGCCACGGATGGGATTTTAATGGGATTTTAACGGAATTTTAACCTGTTCCAATGACACACACAGCAGCTTTCCCCTTCCCAGGAGTGGGTGGATGCTGCTGTGTGTTTGCCACGGACGGCTCTGCTGCTGAGCAGAGTTTATCTGTCCCTCCTGCCTGCCTGGAGATTGGTTGGATCGCTCCCAAATCCAACGGGTGCTTGGCACGGGCTCCTGGTGCTTGGCAGAAGGGGCTGGAAGCAGGAGCTGGTGCCAGTGGGAATTGTCCAGCAGAGCCAGGCGTCCCCAAAAAACCAGGAGGGGGCCATGGCTGGGGGATGCTGCAGGAGGTGAATGTGGAATCCCCCATGCCAGGGCAGCTCCCAGATTCCCGGGAGCGATGCCAGGGCAGGGAGCTGGGAATGCTGCCCCTGAGGAGGTGTGGGCAAGGGCTGGCAGGGTTCTCATGTGTGCCTGCTTTTGTCTTCCAGCGGGGCAGAGTCCCTCTCCTCGGATGAAAAAGGTACAGGGATTTTTGGGAAAATGGGGAATGGGAATTTTGAAACCGGCTTTAAGAGGCGGCGCCAGAAAAAGTAACGCTGGTTTTGGGAAGTGCCCATCCTTGGGAATGGGAATTTTAAAATTGGCTTTAAAAACCAGTTGAAAAGGTACAGGGATTTTGGGAAGTGCTCATCCTTGGGAATGGGAATCCTAAAATTGGCTTTAAAAACCAATCGAAAAAGTACAGAGATTTTGGGAAGTGCTCATCCTTGGAAAATGGGAATTTTAAAATTTGCTTTAAAAACCAGTTGAAAAGGTACAGGGATTTTGGGAAGTGCTCATCCTTGGAAAATGGGAATTTTAAAATTTGCTTTAAAAACCAGTTGAAAAGGTACAGGGATTTTGGGAAATGCTCATCCTTGGGAATGGGAATTCTAAAATTGGCTTTAAAAACCAATTGAAAAGGTACAGGGATTTTGGGAAATGCCCATCTTTGGGAATGGGAATGGAGATTCTAAAACTGGCTTTAAAAACCAGTTTAAAAGGTACAGGGATTTTGGGAAATGCCCATCCTTTGGAATGGAAATTCCAAAACTGGCTTTAAAAAGCAATTGAAAAGGTACAGGGATTTTGGGAAATGCTTTGGAATGGGAATGGGAATTCTATAATTGGCTTTAAAACCTTGGTGTAAACGCTTTGTTTATGGGTTGCTTTGTTTTCTTTTGCTGGGTTTTAAAATGCCTGTTCTTTTGTTATTTATTCCCTTTCTCTGAGTACAGAATTGGTAAAAAAAGAGTGAAATCCTGCTCAGACTTTTATTTAATTTTACTCCCTGCCTTTCTCTCGCAGAGGTGACACCCAATGGCTTGGAGGGGTCGGGATCGGGATCGGCCGAGGAGCACCCGGAGGGTGAGGCCACCATGGCTCAGGGATTTCCTCACTCCTGGGCTGCTGTGCCTGCTCTTGCATCCCAAATTTCCCCCCAAACCACATGCCTGGCTTTCCAGTGCTGCTTTCTGTTCCAATGATGTTTGTGAGAACGACGAAGGGGTTGGTGCCTCCACGTGACACACGGCTCCCACCAAGGCTGCTCCCACCTGCCTTGGGAAACCACAATTTAACTGGGATGGGCCGTGGGTGGAGCTCCAGAATTGTCCCAGGTTGTACAAAACATGAGAATTCAATATTCTGAGCACCCCTCAGAAGGGGTCTCCCCTTGGGTTGGATTTGATGCTCTCATGTTTTTCTCTGCTTCAATATTTCTTTTTTTTTTTTTTTCTGTTCCATTATTTATCCTGCTGCCTGCCCTGATGGATCCAAACCTCTGGATGGGTTCTGGACTCACATTCCACCTGTGCCTGTTTTTAAGGAGAAGCCAGCTCTGAAGACAGCTCCAGCAGCAGCTCGGAAGAGGAGTCAGGTGAGCAGGACGTTGTGATTTATTTACCTGTAATCCCCTTTTTTAAAACTGATGTTGAGTTTAAACCAGCTGCCTCTCCTGGATATAATCTTATAATTAGGGAATGCTAACTCTGATTGCTTTCCCAATAAAATTTTGGGATCCAATGATTTTCTGTCAGTGGTCAAAGGGCAGCAGCTCAGGAGTCAGGTGAGCAGAACATTATGATTTATTTATCTGTTTGCTTTTTTAAAAGCTGATATTCAGTTTAAACCAGCTGCTTCTCCTGGGTGTAGTCTCACACTTATTAGGGAATGCTAGCTCCGCTTGCTTTCCCAGTAAATTTTTTGGGATCCAGTGATTTCCTATCACCGATCAAAGGGCAGCAGCTCGTGCTGCTTTCACCCTGCAGACACAATACCCACGGATATTTGTACACCACAGCAGTTGTCCAAACACCACGAGGCCATAAATTTCCTCAAAAGTTGGCAACAGAGCCGGCCAAACAGGATGGGCAGGAAAATAATGCAAGGAAGTGTTTGCTGCTGGTGGGTTTGTGCTCCCATGGGATTTGCTGCCAGCAGTTCTCCTGGCTTTATGGAACACTGATCATTTAACAATCCCCATGTTTTATTCTGGGCACATGCAGGGGATGGGGGGAGGAAGGCTGGGTGAGTGTGGTTTGCTGCCCCTGTGTTTTTTCCCCTGCTGAGGAGGGGGTGAACAGTGCCCGAGGGGGGTGTGGGGTGGCAGGGAGGATCCCGGGCTGGCCCAGCCATCAGCTCCATCTCTTTTGGGAAAAAGATGCTGGAGAGCATCCCTGGGGGCTGAGGGGTGAGGCCAGGAGCTCCCAGGGGCAGGGAGTGCTCCTGGTGCTGCTCCAGCCCTGGGATGGCAGGGCTGGGGCACACAGCCAGTGTGCCCTGCCCCTCCCAGCCCAGGGATAGCCTCCAGGATCCCTTCTGATTCTTTTTTTGGGAGGAAGAAATCAGCTGATCCTGGCAGCTCTGCCACTCCCCTGCTCCCAAATCCACCCCTCAGGACACAGCCTTTGGCCTGAAGTGTCAGCTCTGCTGGAATTCCATCCTGTTGGGTTCAGCCAGGAGAGTCCAGGCACTTTAAAATCATTTTAGGGACAAACACCCTGCAGAAAATGTGGTGTTTTTTCAGGAAAGCTGTTCCTGGTTTCCATGCCATGGGCTGAATTTTGTCCTTGGAACCTTGGTACTGTGAAGCTCATCCCAGGACAAATATTTTTTTTTTTTTTTTATCCCTGTGAAAATTCCCAGGAGTTTGGGCAATTTAGGAGCTTTTTGGAAAACTTGTATCCTGATGTTCAGCTTCACACCCAGGCTGTGCAAAGCCTGCAAGGACTCTCAGGAATGTTCTCCTGGGGTGAATTTAGGCAAATGAAAGTGTGGGGTTGTCCTGGGTAAATGTGGGAGTACAAACCCCCTGGGCATTGAGATGTTTCCTCCAAACTCCTTTTTCCTAGATGAAGAACAGGAGGAGAAGGAATCCCCACCTTACTGCAATGAGTCAGGTAGGAACAGATCTCCTCAGGGCTTTTTAAAATTTTTTTTTCATTCCTGGCTGTTTAATTATTTGGCTTTTCACGAGCTCATGTTCCTCTTTTCCCACTAGGAGGGAGCTGCTTGCTGTCCTGTGAGCACTGCAGGAATGAAAATGTAGGTTTGTGAGGGGAAAAAACCCACCCACTTATTTTGCATGAGATCATTTGCAAACTGTAGTTCTACTCTCTCCTCACCCTTTTAAAGACAATTTTTAAAAAATCTATTTCCAGGACCAGAAGGAGCAAGTGACCCCCAGGAGACTCGCTGGAGGACAATTTATGTATGGATTTTTTTAATGTAATGGCTTTGAGTTTGCATTGTTCTCATCAGGGTGCTTCAGTCTTTGGTTGAAGTGGGCAAACAGCTCATTTGCTGCACAAACACGTTTGGATTTATACTGGAAGGGGCACACAAATCCTTAAAAATCACAGTTTAGAGCCTGTGCTGCCTCCAGATCCCAGTCCAGGAGAGCTCCTGGGAGGGTTTTTCAGGCTGCTGCCTGGTCTGGCTGCAGGGATGACCTGCAGGTCCATTTTTATGTGCTGCTTTCATCCTGCCCTGCTTCTCCCTCCCCTTTAACCCTGCATTTTCCCTGGGATGCAGCACTGCCCATCCTCTGTCTGCCCTGGTGTGGTCCCTGTGGGATGTCCCTGGCTGCTCTCCCTGCTGGGTTGATGTGGGATGTGACCCCAGTCCTGTGTGGCAGCAGCTCCTGGCACAGGAAGTTTTATGCAAAACGTTCCTTTCATGCAAAACGTTCCTTTCCAGCTGATTTGCTGAGGGCTGGGCCATGGTTAATGAAAATACAACCCCCAAATGATCTGCTGTGAGATCAGGAGCAGAGCAGAGCAGGCCCGAGCTTAATAACAAAGGAGAGACTTTATTAAACTACTACTCCCATGAAAGGGAATAGAAAGAAAAAAAAAAAAACAAACACCACTAAATCCAAAATGGAAACCTTCCAAACCATTCCTCCTCCCCCCCACCCAATTCCAACAAACAACAGTGAGACACAACTTGGACCCCCAGTCAGGTTCCCACCCTTCAGATAATCAATACTCAGCCCCTCCTGTGCCACAGACCCCCCAAAAAACACAGCTGCCACTTTGATGCTTCAGATAATCAATACTCAGCCCCTCCTGTGCCACAGACCCCCCAAAAAACACAGCTGCCACTTTGATGCTCCTGCCCCTCTCACCCCCAAATTATCAGGCTAGCCCAGAGATACGAGGCCTTGAGGGGAGGAGTGTCAGGAGAGGTTCAGACGAGGCTTTATCCCCAGTGTGGTTGTCCAGATTCTTTATTCCATGAGATCAGGGGGAAGGAGAGAGAACAGGAAAGGTCGTGGCTTTATTTTGGCTCTGGACAGGGAGGGCTTTTCTGGCTCTCCTCCAACCCCATCAGAGCAGGAAGGAAGGGACCACACTTACCTGATCCCAGTCACAGGGGTCCCTGGAAATGGGGAAAAGCACTGCAGCACCACTCCTTGTGTTCCCTTGGTGTTTCTTTTAACCCCTCTGTGTTCTCAGAGGTGTGTCCAGCCTTCACTTGGTCACCCAAGTGCCAATATCCAACCCCAATCACTGCCTGGCTTGACCCTCTTCCGAGAAAATCTCCTTCCATGTCAAACCACGACACTCCCTCAGGTTTGACAGCCCAGGGGCAGCTCCAGAGCAGCCTGGAGTGTTTCTTGACAGCCCAGGGACAGCTCCAGAGCAGCCTGGAGTGTTTATTGACAGCCCAGGGGCAGCTCCAGAGCAGCATGGAGTGTTTATTGACAGCCCAGGGGCAGCTCCAGAGCAGCCTGGAGTGTTTATTGACAGCCCAGGGACAGCTCCAGAGCAGCATGGAGTGTTTATTGACAGCCCAGGGACAGCTCCAGAGCAGCCTGGAGTGTTTATTGACAGCCCAGGGACAGCTCCAGAGCAGCATGGAGTGTTTATTGACAGCCCAGGGACAGCTCCAGAGCAGCCTGGAGTGTTTATTGACAGCCCAGGGGCAGCTCCAGAGCAGCATGGAGTGTTTATTGACAGCCCAGGGGCAGCTCCAGAGCAGCCTGGAGTGTTTATTGACAGCCCAGGGACAGCTCCAGAGCAGCATGGAGTGTTTATTGACAGCCCAGGGACAGCTCCAGAGCAGCCTGGAGTGTTTATTGACAGCCCAGGGGCAGCTCCAGAGCAGCCTGGAGCAGCTGTGGGTTGGGATGAAGGGGAGGGAAGCACTGCTCATCCTGGCAGCTCCAGGAGGTGGGCACTGCTCATCCTGGCACTGCTCATCCTGGCAGCTTCAGGAGGTGGGCACTGCTCATCCTGGCACTCCTCATCCTGGCAGCTCCCGAATGCCAACTCCAGAGAAGCCTGGAGCAGCTGTGGGTTGGGATGAAGCAGGAGGGAGACACTGCTCATCCCTGGCACTGCTCATCCTGGCACTGCTCATCCCGGGCACTGCTGACCCTGTCACTTCTCACCCTGTCCCTGCTGACCCTGTCCCCCTGACCCTGTCACCACTTGCCCTGTCACCTCTCACCCTGTCACCTCTCACCCTGTCCCCCCTGACCCTGTCCCCCTGACCCTGTCACCTCTCACCCTGTCCCTGCTGACCCTGTCCCCCCTGACCCTGTCCCCGCTCACCCTGTCCCCCTGACCCTGTCCCCGCTGACCCTGTCACCTCTCACCCTGTCACTGCTGACCCTGTCACCTCTCACCCTGTCACCTCTCACCCTGTCCCCCTGACCCTGTCCCCCCGACCCTGTCCCCCTGACCCTGTCCCCCTGACCCTGTCCCCGCTGACCCTGTCCCCCTGACCCTGTCACCTCTCACCCTGTCCCCCCGACCCTGTCCCCCTGACCCTGTCCCCCTGACCCTGTCCCCGCTGACCCTGTCACCGCTCGCCCTGTCACCTCTCACCCTGTCCCCCTGACCCTGTCCCCCCGACCCTGTCCCCCTGACCCTGTCCCCCTGACCCTGTCCCTGCCGCCCTGGCATCTCCGGGCAGCTCTGCCCAGCGCCGTGTCCCCGCAGGGTGCAGCTGGAGGCCGAGGGCTCCTTCCAGTGCAGCGTGACGGGGCTGCTGTTCGAGGCGGCGGCGCCGGCCCGGGTCACCTACTCGCTGCTGTCCTGGAGCAAGTTCGCGGCGCTGGTGCCGCGGGCCTGGGCCGTGGCGGGGCCGCTGTTCGACGTGCGCTGCTCGGCGCCCGGCGCGCTGCGCTGCATCCACTTCCCGCACTGCCTCTGCCTGCGCGGTGAGTGCGGCCGCGCCGCCGCGGAGCTGCTCCACGCGCAGATTACAGGATTAGCACTATCTTTATTTATTTATTATTTTATTTTATTTTTATTTTTATTTTTATTTTTACTATATTTTATTTTTATTTTTATTTTTATTTTTATTTTATTTTTATTTTTATTTTTATTTATTTTTATCTTTATTTTTATTTTTATCTTTATTTTTATTTTTATTTTTATTTATTTTTATTTTTATTTTTTTTATTTATTTATTTATTTTTAATTTTTATTTTTATTTTTATTTATTTTTATTTTTATTTTTATTTTTATTTTATTTATTTATTTATTTTTAATATAAATTTTAATTTTAATTTTTATTTTTATTTTTTATTTAATTTTAATTTAATTTTAATTTATTTATTTTTATTTATTTATTTTTATTTTTATTTATTTTTATTTATTATATTTTTATTTTTATATTTATACTTTTAGTATTTTAGTATGATTCATATTATTAATATTATTACTATTATTTTTACTATAATTATAATTATAATTATAGTAAAAATAATAGTAATAATATAATTATAATTATAATTATTTATTTATTATTATATTTTTGTTTTATTTTTTATTATTATATTTTTAGTATTTTAGTATTATTCATATTATTTGTATTATACATATTATTCGTATTATTCATATTATAATTATAATTATAATTATAATTATAATTATAATTATAATTATAATTATAATTATTTATTATTATATTTTTATTTTATTTTATTTTTTATTATTATATTTTTAGTGTTATAGTATTATTAGTATTATTCATATTATTCATATTATTAGTATTACTTGTATTAGTATTTCATTTTATTTATTTATTTTATTTTATATATAGTTGTAGTTCACATTTAATATTTTATACATAGTCGTATTTTACATTTTATAGTTTATACATTTTACATTTTTTTTTACATTTACACATTTTATACTTCATACAACACAAAACAATCATTATCCACGTAATTAGCGCGCGGGAGCTCCAGCAGAAACACGTAAATATTAACAGCAGGTTAATGAGAAGACTTTCAAAAAGACCATTGAAAGCCTTTTAGCGACCCAAACCCAGCCCTCGGCTGGCTCTGAGGGTGGGGAGGCGCGGCCGCCCCGGCAGTGCCGCCTCCGCTCCGTCCCCGCAGGTGACGCCGGGGCCGGCGTGGCCTTCACGGTGCTGCACGTGCAGGGCGGCGGCGCGGCCGTCGAGCCCTCGGCCGAGTTCTCCTCGTCGCACGTCAAGTGGGTGGTGAGCTCCTTGTCCCCCGTGGGGCCCCTGATCCGCAGCCAGCAGCCGCCGCGCTACCACGGCGCCGTCATCCTCTACAAGGCCGTGGACGAGCACCCCTCGCTGTCCTTCTGGGTCTACCTGGCCACCAACAACGACTCCTTCATCAAGGTACGGCCGCCCTCGGCGCGGGGCTGCCCGTGGGCTGGGCGAGTGAAGAGTCCTGGTTCCGTGCCTTGGGTGGGGAGGGGAGTGAAATTCCAGCTCATCCCACCCCTGCATGGGCAGGGACACCTTCCACTTCCAAGCTCCAAGGTCCAATTCCATCCCATCCCCTCCCTCCCAGGGATGATCCATCCCAACATCCCATCTAAACCTACAGTTTTTAACCCCAATGTCCAAGCTGGGCACTGCCAGGATTCCAAGGGCAGCCACAGCTGCTCTGGAAATTCCATCCCATCCCCTCCCTCCCAAGGATGATCCATCCCAACATCCCATCTGAACCTACAGTCTTTAAGTTTGAAGTCATTCCCCCTTTTTCCTGTCGCTGCATCCCTTGTAAATACATTGTCTCTCTCGGAGCTTTTCCATTTCCATTCTTTACTTCTCCTGGGTAACAAGAGGAAACGACCTCAAGTTGTGCCAGAGGAGGTTTAGGTTGGCTAATGGGGAAAATTCCTTCAGGAAAAGGGTGGCCAAGCATTGGAATGGGCTGCCCAGGGAGTCCCCAGTGAAAATTTGGGGATTTGGGAAAGCAGCTGACAATGGGTTCATCCAGCAGCTCTCCTGCTGGCAAGGGTCACGTCAGAAATAACTCTGAGGAGAGCAGAGCGTGTCTGCAGAGGAAAGAGAGACCCTGGATTAAACCAGCTTTGGAAAATTCCTTGCCTTGCCCTTGCCTAATTCCTTGAATTAGGAAATTTGGTTTGTGGGATCATTCAGGAGCTCTGGCGGCAGCAGGACTTTAATTCACCCTATCACATTGAGGACAGGGACGAAAAGCTTCCTTTTATTCAGCTGGTGAACTCCCTTAACCTCATTTCACCCCCATGGCAGAGCAGCTGGGGAGGTTTAGTGATGCTTTTTCAGTGTGGTGGTTATTCCTCAGCTTTTTGGGACGTTTGTAGAACAGATCATGGCTCTTCTGCAAAGCTGGGGCCAGAGAACAGCCCAAGGAGCCACCTGAACACAGGTTTTAGATGTTCAATCCTTTACTGAAATGAGCAACATTGAAATCTTAACCTTGAAATGGTGTTTTTAAATTTTAGGATATCTCAAAGGCTGTAAAACACTCGAAAAGGAAATTTGTTCAAATTGAAAAGCCCCCTGTGTGCCAAAAATTGCTGCAGGAAGGAAAGAAGTACAGACTGATCTGTGAGCCAGAAGCTGAAATAACTCCTGAGGTGAGGCCCTTACACATCCCTCACTTCCTGCACTGCAGCTTCCCTGGAAGTGTGCCACAAAAAGGAACCGTTTGCTTCTTGGAGCCCTAAAATTTTGGGATGAAATCCCGCTGCTAAAGTCAACAGCAAAACTCTGAGGAAGTCGGGGTTTGGTTGGGATCTCTCCCACCAGCCAGTTGCCTTCCCTTCCATTTATTTCAGGTGAATATTTACGTTTATTTTACATTTCTGTTGTGCAGGAGATAGAATTTGTGGATGGGTCCCTGTTGAAGCTGAAGAGTTACTTCGAGGTGTATTTGGAGAAGCCTGACGACTTCACCTTGTCCCTGGTGGAGCAGGACTCGGATGAGACCGTGTGGAAAGCCAGGCTGAGAGAGAGTGAGCCCTGAGGGGGTGGGCAGGGCTGGGGGGACCTCAAAGCCCACCCAGACCCACCCCAGGGACACCTCCCACCACCCCAGGCTGCTCCAGGAGCCAGGGTCCAGCCTGGAGGTGGACACTTGGCCACAGCTGCTCCGGGCACCCTGTGTCAGCCCTGCCCAGCCTCGCAGGGAATTCCTTCCCAAAATCCCACCCAGCCCTGCCCTCTGGCACTGGGAGCCATTCCCTGTTCCTGTCCCTCCATCCTTGTCCCCAGTTCCTCTCCAGCTCTCCTGGAGCCCCCCCAGGCCCCACTGAGGTCACCCTGGAGCTTCTCCTCTCCAGGCTGAGCAATCCCAGCTCTCCCAGCAGAGCTCCTCCATCCCTCTGCTCATGGAATGGTTTCTTCTGGAGCTCAAAGGCCATTTAGTTCCAACCCTCCTGCACATTATTCCATGTTATATTATCATTCTGCTCATGGAATGGTTTCTTCTGGAACTCAAAGGCCATTTAGTTCCAACCCTCCTGCACATTATTCCATGTTATATTATCATTCTGCTCATGGAATGGTTTCTTCTGGAGCTCAAAGGCCATTTAGTTCCAACCCTCCTGCACATTATTCCATGTTATAACATATTACTCCATATATTATCCAGAGGATTGTATAATATAATAAAAAGTTGCATGTTATTGCATCGTAACTTGCAATCTCTGGAATCAAAGGGGAAAAATCTCTTTATGTGAGGGGTTGGAGTCCATTCCTTTGTGGATTCCAGCTTTGTGCCTGGGAATTCTTGGAGCTGGGGCCCAGCACTGGGAATTCCTGGCTGACATTTCCCTGCTCTGCCCTTTCCCAGGGGATTGGATCCATTATGACCAGAACAAGAACGAGCAGAAGAGGAGCACAGGCAGTGAGTGACGAGCTGGGGTGGGACCCTCGTGCCCCTCTCTGGCCCTGGCCCAGGGGACAGCAGGGACAGCAGGGACAGCAGGGACAGCAGCTCTGCTCCCTCCCCAGGTGTGAAGAAGAGGAAGCCAGCCCTCAGCATCCTGGAGGAAGAGGAGCTCCGCAGCAAAAAGCAGAAAACTGGCAGCACTGCAGGTGGGGCCTGGCTGGGAAAGGACCTGGGTGGCATTTTGTGTTCTGGGATTGGGACTGAGCTGGCTTTTTGTGTTTGTTCTGGGATTGGGACTGAGCTGGCTTTTTGTGTTCTGGGATTGGGACTGAGCTGGCTTTTTGTGTTCTGGGATTGGGACTGAGCTGGCATTTTGTGTTCTGGGATTGGGACTGAGCTGGCTTTTTGTGTTCTGGGATTGGGACTGAGCTGGCATTTTGTGTTCTGGGATTGGGACTGAGCTGGCTTTTTGTGTTCTGGGATTGGGACTGAGCTGGCATTTTGTGTTCTGGGATTGGGACTGAGCTGGCTTTTTCAAGGGTTTTTCCCTGTGGAATGGTCCAGGCTTGGGGAAGGGCAGCTGGGAATGTGCCTGGTGGAAAAGGGGCTGGGGGTGATGCTGGGCATGAGCCAGGGGTGGCCAAGGAGGTCCCAGGGCTGTGATTGTCCCCTGAGCTGTCCTTTCAAATGCAGCTAAAAAAAGCAGTATCAGACTCTTCCAAGTGCTGGGAAATTGCTTCTCTCGCTGCTGCTTGGCTCATTTCAGTTCTCTCTTTTGGGATGAGATTTTTCTTGATTGGGTTTGGGCAGACTTCGATTTAAACATCTGAAAGTTCCACAATAATGGTTGTTAAGTGTTTGGTGCAGTTAATGTTTGGAGAGCTGGCACTGCTGAGGCTCCTCCAGCCCTAGGACACTTTTGGGTTTCTCAGGAGGACCTGGAGGGGCTGGAGCATGTCCAGGGCAGGGAATGGGGTTGGGAAAAGGGCTGGAGAGTTCCTGAGGAGCTGGGAAGGGTTTGGAGAATCCTGAGGGAGCTGGGAAGGGTTTGGAGAATCCTGAAGGAGCTGGGAAGGGTTTGGATCCCCAGGAGGGGCTGAGGGAGCTGGAAAGGGTTTGGAGAATCCTGAGGGAGCTGGAAAGGGTTTGGAGAATCCTGAAGGAGCTGGGAAGGGTTTGGATCCCCAGGAGGGGCTGAGGGAGCTGGAAAGGGTTTGGAGAATCCTGAGGGAGCTGGAAAGGGTTTGGAGAATCCTGATGGAGCTGGGAAGGGTTTGGAGAATCCTGAGGGAGCTGGGAAGGGTTTGGAGAATCCTGAAGGAGCTGGGAAGGGTTTGGATCCCCAGGAGGGGCTGAGGGAGCTGGAAAGGGTTTGGAGAATCCTGAGGGAGCTGGGAAGGGTTTGGAGGATCCTGAGGGAGCTGGAAATGGCTCAGCCTGGAGAAAAGGGGGATCAGGGGAACCTTGTGGCTCTGCACAGCTCCTGCCAGGAGGGGACAGCCGGGGGGATTTGGGATCTCATCCCAGGGAACAGGGACAGGAGGAGAGGGAACGGCCTCAGGCTGGGCCAGGGGAGGTCAGGGTGGGTTTTGGGGGAAATCCAATGTTTTTCAGATGAAATGGGAGCAAAAAGCTTAACGGACCAACAGCTGCTGGTGATTGCCAAGCTGCTGGACCGGAGCTGGAGGGAAATGGCCATCGAGTGTCTGCAGATGGAGATGAAGGACATCGATGACGTCCGGGCCATGGAGGAGGACGTGACCATGCAGAAGCTGCTGGTGCTGAGGAAGTGGAGAGAGAGGGAGCAGGGCCACGGCACTGCAGAGGCTTTGCAGAGGAGCCTGGGGGAAAAAGCCACCTACGAGATCCTGCAGGCGCTGCAAGGTACCAGCTCCCGGGCACCGAGCCCATCCTGACCCAGCTGGCCTTTGGGAATTCCATCAGGGAATCCACCAGATCACCCCTGCAGCCTTTGCTGTGGAGCTCAAATTGTCTCCTTTGCCCTTTCAGCACTGACTTTATTTGTTGTGGTGTTTTTATCCTTCAGGGATGGGTACAAAATGAATATTTTTGGCCCAAGTGTGGGGAGCTCTCCCAGCATGACCTGGGTGTCCAAAGCAATTCTTGGGATTTTCTCAAAGTCCTAAGAGGAGCTGTTTGGGTCTTTATTTCAGGAATGGTTAATTAATGGTTAATGACCTGGGTGTCCAAAGCAATTCTTGGGATTTCCTGGAAGTCCTAAGAGGAGCTGTTTGGGTCTTTATTTTAGGAATGGTTAATTAATGGTTAATTAACACCTTCCCTGATGGAGGACTTGGTGGTTCCATCCCATGTGGGGATGGATTTCCCAAGGGAGCTCCCCCTCCTTTCCATGGAGTTCTTAGTTCAGTTCACCTTCTGCAAATCCAAGTTATTCAAGGAGCTGGGAATTATCCCTGCCCATGGCAAGGCTTGGAATTAAATGACCTTTAAGGTCCTTTCCAACCCAGACCATTCCATCATTTTATTATAATGTATAAACCACATTCTTTTGCTCCAATATGATTGATAGAAATACTAATTATCAAGATTTTTCATTCAGGCTCAGCCTGGTCAAGCAGAGGATGCTTTGAGGTGAAGGAGGAGAAGCTGGATTTCTTCTTCCATTGGAAACAAAAAACTCCACTCACCGGAATTAAAATTCCAGAATCCTGGAATGTTTTGGGTTGGAAGTGACCTAAAATCCCATCCCATTCAGCCAGCCAAGGGGAATTGTCCTCAAAAATTAAATTTTTTAATTTTTTTTTTGGCAACAGCAAAACTTTGTTCTTTCTCAGTTCCTTAACTTAGAACCAAAGGAAATGGCCTCAGGTGGTGCCAGGGCAGGTTTAGGTTGGATATTGGGAACATTCCTTCCTGGAAAGGCAAAAGCAGCACCCTGGAGGGATTTATCCAAGGTGTGGATGTGGCACCTGGGGACGTGGAGCTGTGGTGGCCTTGGCAGTGCTGGGAATGCTTGGGCTGGATGATCTTGGAGGCTTTTCCACCCTAATTCCACGATTAATTCTCCCCGGAAACAACGTGGCTGGAAGAGGTGGAGATGTCTCCCTCGCAGCCTCCGTGTGCACCTCGTGCTGCCTCAGGGAAGGGGTTTGGTGCTTCCATTTTCCAATTGAAACATTTTTAAACTCAAATTCCCTCGGTTTGAGTCTTGCAGGAGCTTCCAGAGATCCCCAATCCAGGGGTGTTTTTCCTCTCCCTCAGGTTTCTTGGCTCAGAGCTGAGCCAGCTGCGAGGAGGAGGAGGAGGAGGAGGAGGAAGAGGAGGTGGGAGCTTCCCAACCCAACCCTTCTGCTCCCCCGGGATCCTGCTGGGACTCAGGAATGTTCCTGGTGGGAAGTTCAGGCAGGACCCTCCAGAGACACGTGGATGGAATTTGGCGTGGATAGGAGCCACTTCCAAGACTTCTCAGGAGAGGTGGATCCTGGAATTCCGGGTTTCACCCACGGGGAAAAGCCACTCCAGGAGGACACAAACACTGGAAGAAACCACTTGATCTTTTTCATCTCCTGGAAATGATTTTGATTTCCATCAGGGAAAACCAGGGAGAAGAATTCCCCTGGAAACTTTCACCCCCTTCCAAAAAAACCACTGAACTGCCAGAATCGTGAGGTGTGTCGGATTTCTCATGGATCAGGGAAGAAGAATCCTAAACTTGTACCAAATTTCTTTGGCATAATCACTGTATAGATGGAATTATTGTACAGATCCTCTACATCCAGTCCTTGTTAAGCTGTGGTTCTGCTTCCTGAAATTCCCAAAGATGGGAGCACCACTATGAGCTCCAGGCAGCTCGGAATTTCCCATGGAATTCCTTCTCCCCTCTTTTCTGTATAGTTTGTCTCAGTTTTTTACGTTGTATAATTTTTTTTTTTTTTTTGTATGAGAAACTTTTTATACTTCTTTTTATTTTTTTTTTTACTTGATTTATTTTTTACTTGGATAGAATTTAGGTGCTTAAAATGTGAGGAGCCGAAATCCCTGTGCTGCAGGATTGGAAAAAAATCAGGAAAAATGGAATTTGCAGAAGAGAGGAGTGACCAGATCCAGGATTGTCTTGTTTTCAAGGCTCTGGGATACCTGGGATGATCTTCCTCTGTGTGTCTGGGAAAGGAAAACGTACTTTTGGAAAAACAACGATTAAACAGGAAAAATTTCCATAATTTCCACCTGAATTTTGATTTTTGTTTTAGTTGGATGAAGTGTTGGGGAGCTGTTGATTTCCTGGGATGAGGATGGAAGTTGTGGAGGTGCCACCAAAAGCATCCAAATCCCAAAATCTCCCATCCCATTCCAGCCCCTTCCCTATCCCAGGTTTTTCCAAGAGGGAAATTTGGATTTTAAAACCCCCCAATTACAGGGAGGTGCCTTCCCATGCCAGCAGCATCCAAAGGATTTCAAAGGATTCATGTCGGGTCCCAAGGGACAAAAAAATCACTGTGGTTTTGAAGGAAATCTTGATTTTATTAGGCAATAAATAGAATAAATAGGGAATATCATAAATAAGTCATGGACTGGAGTGGAATATCATCATAAATCAGGGAATAGAATGGAATTGCATAAATAAATAATGAAATAGAATGGAATCTCAAATCATGGATTATCACAAATCAGGGACTAGAATGGAATATCATCATAAATGAAGGAATACCATCATAAATAAATCCAGGAATATAATCTTAAATAAATCAAGGAATATCATAAATAAATAAATAATGAAATAGAATGGAATCTCAAATCAAGGATTATCATCATAAATCAGGGAATAGAATGGAATATCATCATAAATGAAGGAATACCATCATAAATAAATTAGGGAATATAATCATAAATAAATCAAGGAGTATAATGAACAAACCATGAAAGAGAATGGAATCTCAAATAAATCACAGATTATCACAATAAATCACGGAATAGAATGGAATATCATAAATAAATCCAGGAATATAATCTTAAATAAATCAAGGAATATCATAAATAAATAATGAATTAGAATGGGATCTCAAATCAAGGATTTTCATCATAAATCAGGGAATAGAATGGAATATCATAAATAAACCATGGGCTAGAACACCCGGAGTTGGACGGGATCCCCAGGAGAAGGAATTGCCATAAACAGCTCTCAGCTCCTGAGAAATCAGCGGAATAAACGCGGATAAATCAGAATCGGGAACGTTTTGGTGCTCGGATGTAGATAAATCCCAAACCCCCCGTTTTAAATTCACTTCTTCAAAGGCTGGGGGTGCCGGGGGGTGCCGGCTGGGGGCTCCCCCAGATCTCCCGGGGTTCAGGGGGAGCTGAGGAAGCTCAGCATCCTGCAGATGGTGACGCTGCGGATGCGCAGGGCCTGCAGCACCCCGCAGAGCCGCAGCCGCTCCGGGAACGGCGCCGGCCCCCGTGATCCCCATCCCGATGGTCCCGATGGTCCCGATGGTCCCGATCCTGATGGTCCCGATGGTCCCGATGGTCCCGATCCCGATGGTCCCAATGGTCCCGATGGTCCCGATCCCGATGGTCCCAATGGTCCCGATCCCGATGGTCCCGATGATCTTGATGATCCCAATCCTGATGGTCCCAATCCCGATGGTCCCGATGATCTTGATGATCCCAATCCCAATGATCCTGATCCCGATTGTCCTGACGATCCCAATCCCGATGGTCCCAATCCCAATTGTCCCGATGGTCCCGATCCCAATGATCCCAATGATCTTGATGATCCCAATCCCGATGGTCCCAATCCCGATGATCCCAATGATCTTGATGATCCCAATCCCAATGATCCCGATCCCAATGATCCTGATGATCCCAATCCCGACAATCCCAATCCCAATGGTCCCGATGGTCCCGATCCCAATGATCCTGATGATCTTGATGATCCTGATCCCGATGATCCCAATCCCCATTGTCCCGATGATCCCAATGGTCCCGATGATCCCAATCCCGACGATTGAAATGATCCCAATCCCGATGATCCCGATGATCCCGGTGGTCCCGATCCCAGCGGCGCCTCCGGGTCCTGCCCGGTGCTGCTGCCCAAAACCTGCGCGGGGTTAGGAAACCAAAAAATTCCTGGGATTTTCAGCCCCTCAGGGATGAACGGCAAGAGCGGGAAGTAAGGATGGGTCAAGGGGAAAATTTGGGATGTTTAATTTGTCATTAATAGGGGAAAAATTTGGGATATTTAGTTTATCATTAATAAGGAAAAATTTGGGATATTTAGTTTATGATTAATAGGGAAAAATTTGGTATGTTTAATTTGTCATTAATAGAGGAACATTTGGGACGTTTAATTTATCATTAATAGGGGAAAGATTTGGGATGTTAAATTTGTCATTAATAGGGGAAAAATTTGGGATATTTAGCTTATGATTAATAGGGAAAAATTTGGAATGTTTAATTTATAATTAATAGGGGAAAATTTGGGATGTTTATCATTAATAGAGAGAAAATTTGGGATGTTAAATTTGTCATTAATGGGGGAAAAATTTGGGATGTTTAGTTTATCATAAATAGGGAAAAAATTGGGATATTTAAATTATCATTAATAGACTGAGGGGAAATATGGAATATTTAGTTGGTCATAAAGAGAGTGAGGGAAAAATTTAGGATATTTATCTGAATAGACTGAGGGAAGAATTTGGGATATTTAATTTATCATTAATAGGCAGAGGGAAAAGTTTGGGATATTTAATTTATCATCAATAGAGTCAGGGAAAAAATTGAATATTCAATTTGTCATTAATAGGGTGCATTTTGAAGTATTTAATGGTACCAATAGACTGAGAATGAAAATTGAAATATTTACCATGAATATGGACATTTTGGAAATATTTAATTATTGCATTAATAGACTGAGGATAAAGTGTTTAATGTTATCATTAATAAGTTAAATTTTGAAATATTTCATTTCTCATGAAATAAATTTTGAAATATTTAATTTATCAGGAAGAGATTGAAGGTAAAGTTTGAAATATTAAATTGAATTAATAAGGTAAATTTATAAATATGTAATGATTGTATGAATAGACTGAGGGTAAAATCTGAGAGAATTATATCATTAATAAGGCAAATTTTCAAACATTTCATGATAGCACTAAAAGACTCAGGATAAAATTTGAAATATTTAATGATAGCATAAATAGGGTACATTTTGAAATATTTCTTTTACCCTGAATAGAGTGAGGGTAAAATTGGAAAAATACCGAATTGATCATTATTAAGGTAAATTTTGAAATATTTCACGATCGCATTAATAGACTGGAAATGAAATTTTCAAACATTAAATCTTACCATGGACGAGCTACAATTTCAACTATTTCATGATCGCATTTTATCGACTGAGGCTAAAATTGGATTTATCAACCTCTACTCCACCCCGTGTCGCAGCGGGCCTGTTAGATTTCGATATTTGGGGGAGAAATTGAGGTTTTTTTTCCCAATTTCCTGAATTTTGGGGGCAGGAATCCTCACCTCCATCATCCCATCGAGCGCCGCCAGCAGCTGCGGGTCGGGCAGGGAGCTCAGCTGTGCCCTGTAGGCTCTCACATCCTCAGAGATTCCCTGCAGGCATTTTCCCTGGAGGGGGAAAAAAAATGGGAATTAGCAGGAAATGTGGGAATCTGCTGCTCATTTAAACACGCGACGAGAAAAAGAAGGAGTTTTAATGGGAAATTCCCATTTACCTCGTCAAAAGTTGATTTTTCCAGGGTTGGGCAATTTCCAGGCTGCAAATTGAAGAAGAAATGAGGTTTGTGATTTAATGGGAGCGTGGAGTTTGATTTAATGGGGGCGTGGAGTTTGATTTAATTGGGGGTGTGGAGTTTGATTTAATTGGGGGTGTGGAGTTTGATTTAATTGGGGGTGTGGAGTTTGGAGTTTGATTTAATTGGGGGTGTGGAGTTTGATTTAATGGGGGTGTGGAGTTTGATTTAATGGGGGCGTGGAGTTTGATTTAATTGGGGGTGTGGAGTTTGGAGTTTGATTTAATTGGGGGTGTGGAGTTTGGAGTTTGATTTCATGGGGGCGTGGAGTTTGATTTAATGGGAGTTTGGAGTTTGATTTCATGGGGGTGTGGAGTTTGATTTCATGGGGGCGTGGAGTTTGATTTAATTGGGGGTGTGGAGTTTGATTTAATGGGGGTGTGGAGTTTGATTTCATGGGGGCGTGGAGTTTGATTTAATTGGGGGTGTGGAGTTTGGAGTTTGATTTCATGGGGGCGTGGAGTTTGATTTCATGGGAGTGTGGAGTTTGGAGTTTGATTTCATGGGGGTGTGGAGTTTAATTTCATGGGAACGTGGAGGATGCGTTCCAGGGGAGGACGAGGTGAAATTTAGAAATGATTTGTATTTTCTCTGCGCTTTACCCCCGCGTCCTCGGCGGTGCAGGCTCGGAGGGTGTTGGTCCGGTTCTCGGTGATGTCCTGCACATCCACCTCCTCCAGGGTGCACTCAAAGCCCAGGGTGTTGGACTCCTGCGTGAAAAGGGAATTAAAAACGGGTCCTTCACTGGGCAATTTCTGTGTTTTTATACATTTATCCGTGAATAGACACAATTCGATACAAGTTCATCTGTCTGGGATGAGCCCCAGGAGGGACTGTGGTTCAATGGGGAATACAGGGAATAGTTTGGGGAGCATCTCTGACGTCCTGGGGCCACCACTGATGTCCTGGGGACCAAAACTGCTCCAGCATTTCCCGGTTTGGTGTCACCACTATCCCATCCCTGCTCTCCTGGGTGTCACCAATGTTCCCTCCCTGCCCTCCTGGGTGTCACCACTGTCCCATCCCTGCCCTCCTGGGTGTCACCAGTGCCCTCCTGGGTGTCACCAATGTCCCCTCCCTGCCCTCCTGGGTTCTCAGCACCCCCCGGATGCCCAGCTGGTACCTGGGGACAATCCCTGCCCTCCTGGGGACAGCGATTTCCCCATCCCTGCCTGCTTGGTGCCATCCCTGCTCTCCTGGGTGCCACCACTGGCTCCTCACTGGCCTTTGGGTACCTTTGCCACCTCTTTGGGTGCCACCCCTACCCCATCCCTGCTTTCCTGGGTACCACTCCTACCCCATCCCTGCCATTCTGGGTGCCATCCCTACCCCATCCCTGCTTTCCTTGGTGCCATCCCTGCCCCATCCCTGCTTTCCTTGGTGCCACCCCTGTCCCATCCCTGCTTTCCTGGGTACCACTCCTACCCCATCCCAGCTTGGTTTGGTGCCACCCCTACCCCATCCCTGCCCTCCTGGGTACCACCACTGCCCCATTCCTGCTTTCCTGAGTGCCACCACTGCCCCATCCTTGCTTGGTTTGGTGCCACCCCTTTCCCATCCCTGCTTTCCTGGGTACCACTCCTACCCCATCCCTGCCATTCTGGGTGCCACCCCTGTCCCATCCCTGCTTTCCTTGGTGCCATCCCTACCCCATCCCTGCCATTCTGGGTGCCATCCCTACCCCATCCCTGCTTTCCTTGGTGCCATCCCTGCCCCATCCCTGCCCTCCTGGGTGCCACCCCTGCCCATCCCAGCCCCCCACATCCCGTCCCGTTCCCCGCTCACCTTCAGCCGCTGCGGGGAGGCGTTGGCGGCCTCCAGCAGCTCCCGGGAGCGGCTGAGGCACCGGGCGGGGGGCTGGCAGTGGCGGGCCGGGGTGGGCAGGGGCCGGGCCGGGGTGGGCACGGGCCGGGCCGGGGGCAGCAGCAGCAGCGCCAGGCACAGCAATGCCCAGCCGCGGCCGCTGGGCGGCGCTGCCCGCCCGCTCCCGGTGCCATTCCCCGAGTTATTCCCGGTGCCGTTCCCGTTGCCATCCCCGAGGGTCCCGGTGCCGTTCCCGGTGCCATTCCCGAGGGTCCCGGTGCCGTTCCCGGTGCCATTCCCGAGGTTCCCGGTGCCGTTCCCGGTGCCGCTCCCGGTGCCATCCCCGAGGTTCCCGGTGCCGCTCCCGGTGCCGCTCCCGGTGCCGTTCCCGGTGCCGTTCCCGGTGCCGCTCCCGCTGCTGCCGCCCCGCTCCATGTCGCTGCCCCGGTCCCGCCGGGCGCGGCTCTTATAGCGCGGCCGCAGCCGCGGGACTTCCCCGCGCCTCGGCTCATCCCGAGAGCGGCGGGGCCGGGAACCCCGCGGGGCCGGGAACACCGGGGATCCCGAGGGGGGACGGGAACACCGGGGATCTGGGAATCCCGGGAACCTGGGAATCCCGGGGATCCCGAGGGGGGCTGAGAACACCGGGAATCTGGGAATCCCGGGGATCCCGAGGGGGGCCGGGAACACCGGGGATCCCGAGGGGGGACGGGAATGGCTGGGAATCTGGGAATCCCGGGAACCTGGGAATCCCGGGAACCTGGGAATCCCGGGAATCTGGGAATCCCGGGGATCCCGAGGGGGGCCGGGAACACCGGGGATGCCGAGAGGGGCAGGGAATACCGAGGATCTGGGAATCCCGGGAATCTGGGAATCCCGGGGTTCCCGAGGGGGCTGGGAACACCGGGAATCCCGAGGGGGGACGGGAACACCGGGGATCTGGGAATCCCGGGGATCCCGAGGGGGGACGGGAACACCGGGGATCTGGGAATCCCGGGAATCTGGGAATCCCGGGGATCCCGAGGGGGCTGGGAATACCGGGGAGCTGGGAATCCCGGGAACCTGGGAATCCCGGGAATCGGGGAATCCCGGGGATCCCGAGGGGGGCCGGGAACACCGGGGATCCCGAGGGGGCTGGGAACACCGGGGATCTGGGAATCCCGGGAATCTCGGGAATCTGGGAATCCCGGGGATGCCGCGGGCTGGGCTCTGCACAAAGGGTTCCCCCAAAATCGGGGTTGGCTGGGGTCAGCGCGAAGCGCGTGGATAAACTTCCATGGAATCACGGCCTCGGGAATGGTTTGGGTGGGAAGGGGCCTCCAAGAGCCTCTCTTTCCATTGGCAGGGGTTCCAACTGTGCCAGCCTGGCCTTGGCACTGCCAGGGGCTCCAGGGGCAGCCCCAGCTGCTCCGGGAGCTCCATGCCAGGCCTTCCCCATCTCCCAGGCAGGAATTCCTGCCGATGTCCCACCCAAACCTCCTCCTGGCACAGCCCGAAGCCATTCCCTGTCTGTTCTGTCACTCCATTCCCTTGGAAATCGTCTCTCCCAGCTTTCCCATCTCTGTCCTTTATCCTGCTTTCCTCTCAAGGAAAAAGTGACCAAACAAGAGGAAACAGCCTCGGGTTTCACCGGAGCAGGTTCAGGCTGGATATCAGGGAATATTTCTTCATGGAAAGGGTTTAAATCCCTCCAGGATTTAAAGCCCTGGGGAGGTGGCACTTGGGGACAGGGCTCGGGGGCACCTTGGCAGTGCTGGGGATGGTTGCACTGAATGAACTCTGAGATATTTTCCAGCCCAAACCACTCCAAGATTCTCCAATTCCCTAATGGCAAGTTTGTGAAAACCTGCCCGAATGTTTGATTTTGCCGAAATACTTGCGATAATCAAGGGATATTTAAAGATCAGCTCCAATTTCTCGTGGCCATTCTCAGCTGCCCCAAAAGGCTGCAGCAAACTTTTCTGTGCTTTGGGACTGCCGTGAAGTCACCGGGATTTTTGCTGTCAAACTGGGAGGGAGCAGGATGAATCAAGAGTTTTCTATTGCATTTTCAGGTTCTTTGTATTTTCACTGTTTCCTATAAGAAGCCTGAGGCGTGTCCTTAGACTTCTTTTTGCCCCAAGGCCAGCAGCAGTGCCTCATTTTCCAATTTCTCTCTGTGTTTTCCACTCCTGCCCCGTCATTTCACTGCAGGCTGTGGTTTCCAGCTCGAGGAGGAGCTTCCGAGAGCCAAAAGTGAAAGAGAATTTTGGGATGTGCAGCAGGGCTGTTCCTGAAAGGCTCCACTTCGGCTTTCCAGGTTTCTCAGTCGGATTTGGGGCTCATTTTTGGCTAAATTGGGATAGATCCCAATGATATCCCGTAGATCTCTCCCAAAATCCTTGCTGGGGCTGCCCCTGGAGCCCTGGCAGTGCCCCGGGGTGGGTTTGGAACACCCGGGGGCAGTGGGAGGTGCCTGCCCATGGCAGAATGGGATGGGAATTTAGGTCATTTCCAACCCAAAATATTCCAGGATTCTGGGATTTTAATTCCGGTGAGTGAAGTTTTTTTGTTCCCAATGCAAGAAGAAATCCATCTTTTCCTCCTTCGCCTCAAAGCGTCCTCTGCTTGACCAGGCTGAGCCTGAATGAAAAATCTTGATAATTAATATTTTTATTAATCATATTAGAGCGAAAGAATGTGTTTTATCCATGATAATGTATTTAAATAAGAATTAGTCCTTGAGCAAGTGCAGTCCCAGAGGAATGGGAAGCAATGCTGAAATGGAATGGGAATAATTAAAGATCTGTGATGTTCCTTTGTGTTTCTTTCAGGGAATCATAAAATCGTGGCATTTTTTAGGTTGAAAGGGACATTAAAGCTCATCCAGATCCACCTTCCACTGCCCCAGGTGCTCCAAGCCCAGTGTCCAACCCGGCCTTGGACAATTCCAGAGATCCAGGGGCAGCCAGAGCTGCTCTGGGCACCCTGTGCCAGGTCCTGCCCAGTAAAATAAATATAAAAAATATAAAAAATAATATAAAAATATAAAAAAAATATGTTAAAATATAAAAAATATAAAATATATAATATTGATAATACATATAATATATATAATATATTATATATATAATATATTATATATATAATATATTATATATATTATATATATTATATATATTATATATATAATATATAATATATATAATATTTATAATATAGATAATCGAGATAATAGCGATAATAGAGATAATGTAGATAATACAGACAATATAGACAATATAGACAATGTAGATATATAGATATTAGATATAGATAGATATATATAGGTATAGATAGATAGATAGATATAGATATTATATCTCTTATATATCTTATATATCTTATATATATTATATATTTTTTCTATTTTTATATATATATATACAATTTATAACTGTTAAGTCAGCAGCTGAACGGTTTTTCCACAGGAAAATATCATTCCACGGCCTGATTTCAAGCAGAAATCACCTTTGTTGGAATTACCCTCCAGAGAAAAGTGAGGGTGGCTCTGGGTCTCTATAAAATTCGATTTGATGCAATGCAAACCTCGGGGAATCCCTGGCCCGGGCTCTGCCCAGATCAATGCCCAAAACTCCTGCCTGAGAGAGAAAGGGAAAGCACAGATCAGAAAAATCCCGGCCAGAAAAGCCCCAAAACCCAGCCCTGGGCTGCCTTTGGTTCTGAGGGGTGAGAGCTGGGGTCAGCTCCGGCCTCGTTTTCCTGGGAGCTTCCTGGAAATCTCCCGGATTTTCCTGTCACCCGCGGCTCCTCTCCCCTCCAACCAACAGAAATTGAATTTTTGGCTTCGTTTTGGCCAAAGGACCAAAGGTTTCCAGGTAAGAACGGTGAGCGTTCTGAGGGAAACGAGGTTTCGGGGTGGTTCCTGCCAGCTGTGGGATGTTGTTTCTCCTGGAATTTAAAATCCGATGGATTTTCCTCAGGAACAGGCTCCAAACCCTTTGGGAAGGTCACGGAGCCGCTCGTGACATCCTCGGCGGGAAGGGTTCGGTTCTTTGTAGGGCAGCCCTGATGGAATTAGCAATCATTTCATGTCTCTCATTAAGCAATAATCACAGAGAAATAGAAATTAAAGCTGCAGGGGGATTAAATCCCACCCAGGCTGACGGCCAGCTGTAGACAGGGATCGCTGCTCCTTTAAAAAATGGGAAAATATCTCATGGAATGGGATGCAATATAAAAAAGGGATTTGATCCTATTTGCCACTCGCAGGACTTGTGGAATATTGAATCATTTATTTACCTCTGCATCATTTTTTTGGGGAGATCCAAGGTCACATTTATCATTAGGAGAGCCCCAGTGACAGAAGCTGTTTCTGATTTGGGCTGGGAACTGATGGCTCCATAAAACAGGGGGGAAAGGGTCGGGAGAAACTTTCCTGGTGTTTTAGTGGCTGTTGGTTCTGATTCCTCACGGAATTCCCTGAAATTCCTAATCCCAAACCCCTGCTTTTGCTGCTATTTCATCCGGGGGTGACTGAAGGGTGTTTCTGGAACTTTCCTGGGGTGCTGGAACCTCTAAAATCCTGGCTCAGTCGCCTGCAGCTCTTGACTCTTTGTTTTTTTTCCAGTTGTCACCAGAATTCCTGAGATTTCCCCAGGATCCCTGCTGGATCCTGGCTCCTGGATTCCCAGCAGCTCTGGGAGCACCCAGCTCGGGATCCCCAAATTCCGAGGTGGTTCTTTGCAGGCTCCAAAGCTCCCATCCCCTCTCCAGGGGAAGGGATTCATCCTGGGAAAGGGGTGAAGCCACTGGGAACCCCCGGCTCAGGGCTGGGATTCCCTAAAAATCTCACCGGGTGCATTTGGGGCAGGGAATTTCTCCCACTGAGCTGGGAGGAGCAGATATCAGGGAGGAATTCTGCCCTGGGAGGCCCCAGCCCAGGGAAATCGTGGATTCCCAGAGGAATTTTGGATTCCCCATCCCTGGAAGTGTCCAAGGCGGGGTTGGATGGGGCTTGGAGCAGCCTGGGATGGGGGAAAGTGGAACTGGGTGATTTTTGAGGTCGCTCCCAACCCAAACCATTCCATAATTTCATGGTTCTGTGAATAAACACGGAGGAACGTGGCAGCCCAGCCCACAAATCCAGAATTATTCCCATTCCCTGCCCACGGAACTGGGATTTTAAGGTCCCTTCCCAACCCAAACCATTGCAGGGTTTTATGGCTCCCTGTGGGTCCATCAACCCTGTGGGGTTTGTTTTAAATTTCCACAGAATTAAGAGGAATAAAAACCATCAGGAAGCACCGGCAGGGCTGGATTTTAACATCTGCAGTGTCTCACCCTTCTCATGAGACTGAAAATGGAAGAACAGTTTGTAAAAATCCTCTCAGTTAACCCATCTCTATACAATAAAAAATAAAAATATGATGCAACATCCCTGGAGATTTGGGAATCCTGTGAGCTCACCCTCCCCAAAAGCCGTGGGTGAGGAGGGAGGGGGTGCCAGCTGTGCCCGTGGTTTCGGGGCACTTTCGGGGAGCTCTTTCTCTCTCACTTTCAGTTTTCAACCTTGACAGAATTTCTCAGCTCTGGGTGATTTTTCTGCTCCTCTGTCACCTCGTGGCCGTGGGTGCTGTGCTGGGCAGGCAGCAGCACAGCAGGGATGGGCAAAAGCAGGAATTTTGTCCTTGCTGGGTCTGGATTTGCCCCTTCACCTCACCCCGGCTTTGAAAGAAATCTGATCCTGGATGAGCAGCAGCTGATCAGGGAGATTTTATTTTTTAGCATTTCTTTGGTTGCCATATGTGGGAGTCCAGGGCTTCCCTCTGGCTGCCCTGGGACCCTGGCAGGGCTCAGGAACCCCCTGGACAGAGCCCCCAGAGACACTGGCTGTGATCTCTGTCCATGGAAAAGAGTTTTCAATCTTACAGGATGAATTACCAGCTCTGAGTGTTTGATATAAGTAATAATTAAGTGTGGCACGGATGCAAAAGTAAAATTTTAGGATTCTAGATGAGGGGTCCAAAGGGGACAAGCTGGAGGAAATTGGGTGTGCCTTGTCCTTTTTCTCCTTCTTCATGCCCTCCATGTGTCACTGTGGTGTTGGCATTTTTCTGTTGGTTCAGGCTGGGGACACACTGTCCAACGTAGGTGACAGATATTGGCACGTTCTTGTAAATGCAGCCCAGGGAGTTTCTGGTATTTAATGTTTGTCACATCCCACTGAGGGCAGAGCCCCACACGCTGCCCTGCAGGACAGAGCTGGGCAGGGCAGCAGAACATGTGAGAGATAAACAGAATAAACAACCTGGGAACCAGCACAGACCAATTCTGGCTTCTGCTTTGGCAGGGGGCTGACAGACAGAGACTTTTACAATCCCAGAATCATCAATACCTCAGATTTTTACAGATTTCCCAAGTTCTATTAATGATAAACTCTCCAAGAAGTGCCGGGCCAGCAGCTGGGGAAGCCCAGTGAGACAGAGTGAAAATTTAACAGGGTAGAAATCCATTTAGATTTAAGTGAAATGTGCCACTTTAAGCTTGCTTAATATGCTGTTTAGTCTGGTGACTGCAGGCCTAGCAAAACTACCCCAGCTAAAAAGAAAAAATACAAATTTCCACACTAAAAGATAGAAGAAAAACTCCTCAAAACTTAAAACAGACAGCAAAGTGATCCAGGAGTTCTTTCTGTGCTTTCTAACAAAAACCGAGTACAGGT
Organism: Lonchura striata; assembly: GCF_050655825.1. Taxonomy (NCBI): domain Eukaryota; kingdom Metazoa; phylum Chordata; class Aves; order Passeriformes; family Estrildidae; genus Lonchura; species Lonchura striata. Next base: position 30,004,785 of record NC_140711.1, read on the forward strand.
GTAACTAACTGCAAGTGTAATGTGAAATCAGCAGAATGAATATGCATTAACCTATTGTGAAATTCTAGACATATGAAAATTAGTAAAAATAATAAAAAAAGATTGAGAGTTCTCAGGGGTGCTTATGTCCATTAAAAAGCAGTAAGTCCCGACATGAATTAACATAACAATTCCCAACAAATCTTTATTAGAATTGTAGAGTTTAATTTTTCATCCACATTTCACCAGGAGAGGCACAGGATATGATTATCTGCAGGTGCTTTTATTGAGAGCTCTGGGAATCAAAGGTCCAGACCCAAATCTGAACATATTTTATATTCTATCCTTATATAATTTACATATTCATCATTAAATTTGCATTGTTTAGGAACACAAATAATCACAGGATGTGATTATCTGCAGGTGCTTTTATTGAGAGCTCTGGGAATCAGGGGTGCACACCCAAATCTGACACCGACACGGCTTTTGAGCTGAACATATTTTATATTCTGTCGTTATATAACTTACATATTCATTATTAAACTTATATTCTTCTATTGTATACATTGACATGAGTTTCTCGTGATCTTTCTCAGGTCCCTGACCACAGTTTCTCATGATTATTCTTACGATAAAACAGCAATTATATTTAATTACTAAACAATCATCACATCTGACAACTATATCATTTATCATGTGCAGGTGCAGTTCCAGCAAGTTCTTCATGTGCTTCGGGTGCTCATTTTTTCAGGGCCTATTAAGCTTATTTTTCCTTTTAATCCTAAATCCTCATGATTTTAAACCCCTTTTTCTATCAGGGAAGGGACCTTTAGTCCTTCCCATGAAAACAGGGAGGGGAAAAGCTGCAGGGAAGCCACAGGGGGAATGGATTCCCACTGCCAGAGGGCAGGGATAGCTGGGAATTTGGGATGAAATCCTTCCCTGGCAGGGTGAGGAGGGGCTGGGCTGGAATTCCAGAGCAGCTGGGGCTGCCCCTGGGTCCCTGGCAGTGCCCAAGGCCAGGCTGGACCCTGGGGCAGTGGGAGGTGTCCCTGCCATGGGAATGAGGTGAGATCTCCCTTCCAACCCAAACCACTCCATGATTTTGGGGTGATTCCATGATTTTGGGGTGCTGTGGGTGAGTGGCTCCCACCGAGGGCACGGGAATTCCCTGTTTTCCCACATGCCAGGACGTGGGTGGCATCCAGGGCTCCCTCTCCATCCAGGGGCAGCTGCTGGCAGAGCCCTCGTGGCTTCCGTGGCAAAACCCAACTCTGCATTTCATGCAAAATGAAAAGGTTTCACTCTGAATCCCGCGAGCCCTGGGAGCTGCAGAGCTCGGGGGCATTTCCCCAGCTGTGAACAGAAACAAAGCAGAAATAACCCAAAAAGAAACGTTCAATGAACAGACCCCAGCCTGGAGGAGCAACCCTGGCTTTGCCATGCCCAGAGGTGCCTCCCATGCAGCTTTGTGGGAATCCCAAACCCCTAATTCTCCCTTCCCTTCCCTTCCCTTCCCTTCCCTTCCCTTCCCTTCCCTTCCCTTCCCTTCCCTTCCCTTCCCTTCCCTTCCCTTCCCTTCCCTTCCCTTCCCTTCCCTTCCCTTCCCTTCCCTTCCCTTCCCTTCCCTTCCCTTCCCTTCCCTTCCCTTCCCTTCCCTTCCCTTCCCTCCCCTCCCCTCCCCTCCCCTCCCCTCCCCTCCCCTCCCCTCCCCTCCCCTCCCCTCCCCTCCCCTCCCCTGTGTTGGGTTTGGGGATTTTTTAATATCTTTAAGAATGAAAAAAAAAAAAAATCAATCTTAATTTTCAATCAAAGAATGTTTCTATGTTCCAAATTTCCTATCTTTAAGACTTTTTCCTGTCGTTAAGTTTGGGATTGAAGATACTTGATTGGGTCTAGACTCGGGTGTTTGATATTTTTATTTATGTTACAGTCTTACAGCCACTGAGTTCTGTAGCTCTTCGCTAACGAGGTACAAAATGGTTAACAATCTTTCATCTAATTGCTGAATGATACTTAAATTATTTTTATTTTTGACGTACTAACTAATCACTTAAACTCCGCAATGGGGGCTTTTGTGTTTAATTACAAAATGCTATGATGAAAAAGGAAGAAGAAGGCAAAGAAGAAGGAGATTAAGTTCTGGTTTAAAACTTCTATTTTGTTAAATATATTATTATATTCTAGTACTTTAAATGTTAATTTTTCTACTTTTTGATATGACACACTTTTAATTAACTGCACACTTGTAATTTTAGTGTTATCATTCCATTTTGGAAGCTTTTCCACGGCCTCAGGTCAATGCAGAGTTCTCCTGGGGGTCCGGGTCTGGCAGCACAGAAAATCCAAAATTCTCAGCATGCAGAACTCCAGGCATGGGGATCCCATCCATCATCCATCATCCATCATTATCCATCCATCCATCCATCCATCCATCCATCCATCCATCCATCCATCATCCATCATCCAGCATCCAGCATCCATCATCCATCCATCCATCATCCATCCATCATCCATCATCCATCCATCATCCATCATCCATCCATCCATCATCCATCCATCCATCCATCCATCCATCCATCCATCATCCATCATCCATCATCCATCATCCATCCATCATCCATCCATCCATCATCCATCCATCCATCCATCATCCATCCATCCATCCATCCATCCATCCATCCATCCATCATCCATCCATCATCCATCATCCATCCATCATCCATCCATCCATCCATCCATCCATCCATCCATCCATCCATCATCCATCCATCCATCATCCATCATCCATCATCCATCATCCATCCATCATCCATCCATCCATCATCCATCCATCCATCATCCATCATCCATCCATCATCCATCCATCCATCCATCCATCCATCCATCCATCATCCATCCATCATCCATCCATCCATCCATCATCCATCATCCATCCATCATCCATCCATCCATCATCCATCCATCCATCCATCCATCCATCCATCCATCCATCCATCATCCATCCATCCATCCATCCATCATCCATCCATCATCCATCCATCCATCATCCATCATCCATCCATCATCCATCCATCCATCATCCAACCATCCATCATCCATCCATCCATCATCCATCCATCCATCCATCCATCCATCCATCCATCCATCCATCATCCATCCATCCATCCATCTATCCATCCATCCATTATCCATCCATCCATCATCCATCCATCATCCATCCATCCGTCATCCATCCATCCATCCATCCATCCATCCATCCATCCATCCATCATCCATCCATCATCCATCCATCCTTTCATTTTTTTTCTCCTCCACAGCCAAAAGAGGCTTTTCACAACATTTTCCCGCTGGGGAGGAGCTGCTGTGAGGGAAGAGGGAAGCGCTGATCCCACCAAGGGACCGGAAAACCAGATTTGAACTGCTTTGATCCCATTTGACCCGGAAAATTCCCTGTGCTGTGGGCACACGGATGTCCCCGCTCAGCCCTGGAGCAGCAAAGGAGGAAGGGAGCCCTGCACTCGAGGCTTTCCTTTGGTTTATGGGAAGAGGGAAGAGAAACTGGCCGGGGAGAGGCGTGGGACGTGCGGGGAAGCGGGAGGGACGTCAGCTCCAGCCCAGGGACCCCCCGGCCTGGAGGGAGCCTTTGCTGTGGGAAGGGACAATTTGGGAGCTGTGCACCCTCCCCGGCAGGGTGGGAGGCAGCAGGGGTGGCCTGGAGGGGCTGGGGACAGGGGACACACGGAGGGAGCATCCCCCACCCCACAGTGTCCCACGGGAGCCTGCCCTCGTTATCACAGGTTCATTAGTGCTCCTCATTAGCGCTTCTCGTTTGGAGGGTGAGAAGGAAGAGGAAAAGGCCGTGTGTGGGGCTTGGATGGGATCGTGGAACGGGTTGGGTTGGGAGGGACATTGAAATCATCTCGTTCCACCCGTGCCGTGGCAGGGACGCCTTCCTCTGTCCCCAGCCCTGTCCAGCCTGGATTTGGGACCTCCAGGGATGGAAGAGCCACCACATCCACAGAATCCCAGAATCATCCCAGAATCATCCCAGAATCATCCCAGAATCATCCCAGAAACATCCCAGAATCATCCCAGAATCATCCCAGAATCCCAGAATCATCCCAAAATCATCCCAGAATCATCCCAGATTCATCCCAGAATCCCAGAATCATCCCAGAATCCCGGAATCATCCCAGATTCATCCCAGAATCCCAGAATCATCCCAGAATCCCAGAAGAATGAGGTTGGAAGAGACCTCTGAGATCACCAAGTCCAACCCATGCCCTAACACCTCACTAGACTACAGCACCAAGTGCCAAATCCAGTCTTTTTTTAAACACATCCAGAGATGGTGATTCCACCACCTCCTTAGGAAGACAATTCCAGTATTTTATTATTCTTTCAGAGAATTTTTTTTCCTAATATCCAACCTAACCCTTCCCTGCCGTAGCTGAGGCTGGGTCCTCTGGTTCTGCCGGTGCTGCAGGTGGGAGAGACCAACCCCACCTGTCTGAACCTCCCCTCAGGAGCTGTGGTCACCTCTGAGCCTCCTCCAGGCTGAACAACCCCAACTCCCTCAAAAGTTCCTCGTAGGGCTTGTGTTCCCTTCTTCTCCCTGCTCCCACCCTGTGAAAAATGCAGATTTTATGATTGGCTTTTTGCAAATGTTACAATGAATATTATGTATTAATTCTCCTAAGTAGTGCGTTAACTGTAGTTTTAGGTTCCAACATAATGTTAAAATAGAGACTATGGATGTGGGGGGGAGTTTTTTTTTTTTTTTAGGATGAGATACTCACTTCGAGGAACACCTGAATCTTCCAAAGAAAAGGGATTTATGGCTTCTTATCAGAAGAAAATAATTTCTTCAGGCCTTGCTCAGACTCGAAGACGCCAGGGGATTAAAGGAAACAGTTGAGATACAACAGACAGAGTTTCTTGTTTTAAATAAATGTATGCATAACCATAAAGGATGTATAAATATGCAACAAGTTTATTGGTTTAAGGTTATTCCTTTGTTCACAAGGGATGCTTTTCCTGACTTAGTGTCCCAGAGCATCAGATGTCCGTAATTCTTTGCTTTTTATTGTCTTGTAATTGTCCTAACTCTAAACTTTATGACTCTAATTGTATTATTATTTTTTATAACCATTTTATTATTATTAAACTTTTACAATTTTAAAACCCGAGTGATTAAAATCTTAAAATCCAAGTTTTTCACACACCCCACGGCGCTGCCCCTGTGGCCAGGGAGATGCTGCTCAGCACACCCAGGAGCTGCTGGAGAGGAGGAGCCTAAAAAAGGGCAGAAAATCCCAAAAAGGGGGACCCAAACCTGCAGGGAAGCTGCTGGCTCAGAGCTCACCCCAGCTCCCAAGGGTGGTGGAATTCCCACCAGCAGGAGGAGGATTTGGGGTTATTTTTTATTTCATGCAACATTTCAGGTTCTTCAGGCACAGGTTTAGGATCAGACTTAAAAATATTAAGGGGTGTTGTGGTTTGAGACCAGCTGGAGAACAATTCCCAGCCTGGCATCCTGTGGGAGAGGGGTTATGCTTTTTTTTGGGAATCAAAAACCCACTCAGGAGGGTGCAGGAGGCTCCAAGCTGGACCAAGAGCCAGGAACGAAACCCAAAACCCAAAACCTTGCTCAGAAACCACACCGGATCCTTTTCAGAAATATCCTTCAATCCAGCAATTCCAGCATTGCCATCACCCACGGCAGCCCTGGGAGCCAAGGAGACCCAGAGCAGGATTTTCTCCTGGAAAAACCCAAATTCCCCCAGGCCAGGAGGGGAAAACCAGCGGGGGGGTGAGGGGGATAACAAATTCTGTCCAGCAAATCTGAGCAGGGGATGGAATTCCAGCCTTTCCAGAGCTGGGGATGCCAGGGGGGCACCCTGGGGCTTTCTTGATTTTTTTTAAAATTTTTTCCCCTTAAAACTGAGAGCAAACTTTGTGGATTTGGGGTTTTTCGTGCTTTAAATTCAGCTCCTCCCTGAGAGCCAGAGCTGCTTCCCATGGAGGCAGAACATCCACGGAGAGATTTTGGGGTCAGACACCACAAATTTGGGGGTTTTGAGGGAAAACTTTACCTTTAGAGCAGCTCTCCCCACGTGCAGGGAAACCAGCACCCCAATATTTATTTATATTTCTGCATAGATTTAAAAAGAAGGATGAAAAGAGTTGACTTTTTTTTTTTTTTTCCTGGGCTGCAGGAATCGTTCCAGTTGCTAACTTATTATTAAATTAATCCATCCCTACTCCCTAAATTAAACCAACTCCCATCCCAACCCCCAAACCCCTCCAAGGGCTTCTTCCAACCCTGCCCTTTCTGCAAAAAAAAAAAGGGGGGAAAAGTAATTTTCTAAAAGAAAGAAGTGCTTTAATAAAAGCCATTCCTGGCAGGGGATGAAATTTTAATGCAGCTGAGGCCTTTTGCAAACACCCTGAATAAGTCATCAGGCAGAGCCTTGGCTGGGATGGATTTGCCCCCAAGGAAATGAGAATTAAAAGGTAAAAAGCTGCTGGGAGCACCAGGCTGGGACGTAGGAAGGGCTGGCTGGGTCCTTCCAGCTGTAAATCCAATAAAAGAGGGATGGAGACAAATTTATTTTGTCCCAGTGTCCCCTCTCCTACAGGCAGAGAGAGGAATTCCAGACTTAATCCATTTAATTTGCTGCCCATTTTTAAACATAAATTATTCTTTTTATTTCTAAAATTTCATTTAAGTGTTCAGCCCAGACAATAAAATATAAAATATAAAAAACCCACCTGGGGTGTGTGTCTGCTGCTTCCAGCCATCACAAATTCAGGGCTCAGCGTTACAGAAGAATCCATGTGAAACAGAATTAGGAACTTACAAATAAATAACTCTACAAAACCCCTCTCTTCTCTCAGTTTCATGTCATCAGCAAGGCAAAAAAAAAAAAAAAAAGAAAAAAAGGGGTTTTTTTACACATTTAGTTGGGGGATCCACCAGCAAATCCACCCCTTTGGCAAGAAACAGACGTGTCATAGGAAACAATGGTGGTAATTTTTATTTTACAGCTTTATACAGAAAACTTCCAACTCTCTGCACCCCAGCGAGTGTTAATAGCACACCTAAAAATGAATGTCAGGTAGCCAACATTCCCCAAAATGCTGAGAACTGAGGAAAATGTACAGGTTACTGAAAGCTACGACGTCACTACGAGGCAGGCATGGATTTTTTTGTTGACTTGTATAGCACCGTCAAGAACAGGTTCTTTATTTCAAAACTACAGTGAGGAATAAAAAAGTAGTCAATGGTAAAATATCATCCAACCCCAAAAAAAAAGTCTCTAAAACGACCAAAAATAAAGTTAAGCTACCCTCTCTTCTCGCCCATGATTTATAATGTTATAAGTACTGTACAATTCTCTTTGTTTCTGTAATAATAATAATAACATCATTATTATTATTAAAATGCCTGATAATATTTAGTGGCACGAGTAAAAAAAAAAAAAAAATAAATTAAGAAGCAGAGGCCAATCACCAGACAGAAAGCTTGGGACATGGTCAATGAGCAACATTGGAATTCTGGACTCTGGAATTCCCTGGAGAGGACAGAGGCAGGAGGGATTCACTTGGTTGGCATCTTCTCTGCCAGGTGCTTCTGCTGGCTCTCGGCGTGCCTGGGGACAGCAAGGGGCTGTTATTCCCTGTTTTCCAAAAAAAAAAGAGCTGGAAAATCCAACCCCCCCCTGCTCCAGCACCCAGCTGGGAATTGCGTTTTCCCAGGGAAAACCACCACGTTTTTGTGGATCTGTTCCTGGCAGGAGGGTGGGTGAAGCCCTTTGGGTTTGGTTTGGGATTTCGGGGATTTTTCCCTCCCTTCCCACAGGGATGGGCAGCACTTTTCCCCCAAATCACAGAGGGGATCCCCTCCAAAGCCCCCAGGTAACACAGCCAGTGCCCCAGCACCCCCAAAATTGGAAACTGGGGGCAGGAGGAGAGCCCAGGAGCTGGGTGGCACCGGCCCAGCTCCAGCTCCCATCCCAAACCTCCCCTCCCCGCTGGTATTTCATTTTTCCCAACCCCAAATGTTTCCCTTTGGAATCCCAGGCCTGGTGTGCTGACACTGCCCGGGGCCTCTCTTCTTCCCCAGCTCCTTCCATCCCCACTCTTGGCATTTCTGAATGGAATATTCAGAATATTTGGGAGCATTTGATATTCCTGGAGCCCATCCCTAATGATCCCAAAGGAAAACGCCTGCTGGGCCTTGCTGCCAGGGGACGGAGCCCTTGCGGGAGCCTGCAAAGCTTTTTGGTTTATCTTCTATTATTATTATTTAAATTAATGTTATTTGATACTATGTAATAGGTAATATCTAATTACTATTAGATATAATACAACTATATTAAATATATTATATATAACATAATATAAACTATATATTATATATAATATTGTATATATATCTATTATAATATTATTATGTAGAAAATATATACTATTATATATTATATATATTATTATAATATATATTATATACAATAAATACGTAATATATATACTATATACAATATTATAATATATATTTTATATAATACAACTATATTTTATATATTATATATAACATTATATAAACTACATTATATTATATATAATATTGCATATATAATTTTATATAATATAATATAATAATATGATGTATAAAATATATACTATTATATATAAAATCTATTATATATAATAGATATATTGTAACATATATATTGTAATTACTATTATATTATAATTACTATAATATACAACTATATTATATATAATATATAATATAATATAAACTACATTATATTATATATATTGTTTATATAATTATATATATTACAATATAATGTATAAAACATGTACTATTATATATATAATATTTATTATATTGTTATATTATTATGCTATAAAATATGATTAAATATATTATATTATTACGAGATACAATATTATAAAATATATATTTCTTAAACTTTTTATTATTTTATATATTACACAATGTTATATATTATTATATTATAAATATTTCTAACGTTTATATTATCTTATATTTATATTGAAATACGTATTAAAGGAATATTTATATTAATGAAATATTAATGTTTAATCGATTCCATAGCTTTCCCCCTTGTCCAGCCCTCCTGATGGCAAAGACAGATCCCTGCCCAGCCTGGCCTGGGACACTTCCATGGAAAATCCACCCCGGGGAACAATTCCTTCCCAAAATCCCAAAATCCCAAAATCCCGGCGGGGGGAGCAGCCCGGAGCACCTGGTGAGGTCCTCGATGTCCACGAGCATGGCGTCCTGCTCCGTGTGCAGCTCGTCCCGCACCAGCAGCAGCTGCACCAGCTCCTCGTTCAGGCCTGCGCCGGAGGGATGGCCCAGGGGTGTGCTGGGGACGGGCCCCAAAAACACAGCCCGGATTGACCCCCCAAAATCCACACCCCGGATTGACCCCAAAAACACAGCCCGGATTGACCCCCAAAAACACAGCCCGGACGGGCCCCAAAAACACAGCCCGGACGGGCCCCCAAAATCCACACCCTGCTGGGGACTGACCCCCAAAACCCACACCCTGCTGGGGACGGGCCCCCAAAACACAGCCCGGACGGGCCCCAAAAACACAGCCCGGATGGGCCCCCAAAAACACAGCCCGGATTGGCCCCCAAAAACACAGCCCGGACGGGCCCCCAAAACCGCACCCTGGATTGGCCCCAAAACCACACCCCGGACGGGCCCCCAAAAACACACCCCGGACTGGCCCCCAAAATCCACACCCCGGACTGGCCCCCAAAAACACAGCCCGGACTGACCCCCAAAAACACACCCCGGATTGACCCACAAAAACACACCCTGGATTGGCCCCCAAAACCCACACCCTGCTGGGGACTGTCCCCCAAAAACACACCCCGGACTGGCCCCCAAAACACAGCCCGGATTGACCCCCAAAATCCACACCCTGGATTGACCCCAAAAACACACCCCGGATTGACCCCCAAAAACACACCCTGGATTGACCCCCAAAAACACACCCTGGATTGACCCCCAAAACACAGCCCGGATTGACCCCCAAAAACACACCCTGGATTGACCCCCAAAAACACACCCTGGATTGACCCCCAAAACACAGCCCGGATTGACCCCCAAAATCCACACCCTGCTGGGGACTGCCCCCAAAACCCACACCCCGGATTGGCCCCCAAAATCCACACCCCTCTGGGGGTAGTCCCCCAAAATCCACACCCCACTGAGGATTGCCCCCCAAAATCCACAAATCCCTGCAGCCATGGGGATTGTCCCCCAAAATCCACAAATCCCTGCAGCCATGGAGATCCCAGCTGACAGCCCTTCCCATGGGGAATATTTCTATTTATCCCAGAGAATGGTCCTTAATTAAAGCAGGCAGAGCCGCGGGTAATGAAGCAATTAGCGCTTACTCTCTATCTGGGAGTGCAGGTCATTGACGATCACCTGGAGCTGCCCGATGGTCATGTCCCTCAGGTCCGTGGGCTTTAAACTTCTCTTCATCAGGCATTCGCTTATATGAGGCATATGTGGCAGCTGGAAAGAAATATTCAATGTTTTACCGCTTTCTTCCAGTATTTTGCCTTTTCCTAACAATATTTTACTGTTTTCTTCCCATTGTTTCTAGTTCTGAGCCGTTTGTCCCCTCAGTTTTGCATCCCCCCCTCACAAATGACGACTCCACCAAATGGAGTCCGGCCAGCAAGACAAAAGTGGGCCTAAGGCTCCTGGAGGAGCAGGAGCAGGAATATCAGAGGGAACTGGCTCCCAGTGGAGCAGGAATATTTTATGGAATTGGCTCCCAGTGGAGCAAGAATATCTGACAGAACTGGCTCCCAGTGGAACAGGAGCAGGAATATCTGATGGAATTGGCTCCCAGTGGAACAGGAATACCTGATGGAATTGGCTCCTGGTGGAGCAGGAGCAGGAATATCTGAGGGAATTGGCTCCCAGTGGAGCAGGAATATTTTATGGAATTATCTTCTAGTGATGGAGGAGCAGGAATATCTGAGGGAATTGTCTCCTAGTGATGGAGGAGCAGGAATATCTGAGGGAATTGTCTCCTAGTGATGGAGGAGAAGGAATATCTGAGGGAATTGGCTTCTAGTGATGGAGGAGCAGGAATATTTGAGGGAATTGGGTCCCCGTGGAGCAAGAATATCTTATGGAATTTGCTCCCAGTGGAGCAGGAATATCTGATGGAATTGGGTCCCAGTGGAGCAGGAATATTTGATGGAATTGCTCCCAGTGGAGCAGGAGCAGGAATATCTGAGGGAATTGGCTCCCAGTGGAGCAGGAGCAGGAATACCTGATGGAATTGGCTCCAAGTGCAGCAGGAATACCTGATGGAATTGGCTCCAAGTGCAGCAGGAATACCTGATGGAACTGGCTCCTGGTGGAGCAGGAGCAGGAATACCTGATGGAATTGGGAGTGAGGGTGGTGGTGACAGCCCTGGACTGGGACAGGAGCACTCCAGATGGGATGAACAGGCCCAGCTCAGAGCATGAACACCTCAGGGCATCACCAGCCTCCAGCACCTCGTTCCCTGCTCCCACTTCTCCTTCCAGCCCCTTCTCCAGCCCTCCTCTGCCCATCTCCCACCCCGCTGGGCCAGCAGAGCTGCGGCTGCCCAGGGCTCCCCCCCGGCCCCACTCACGAGATCCGCTACCGGCGACTTCTTCCTGTTCTGCTTCTCCACCTCCACCTGCATCTTGGCCATGGGCTTTGCCATCGCCAAGGCCATCTTGGCTTCAGCCTGGAGCTTCTTCTGCCTGCTGAGGAAATCCATGTCATCCAGGGACTCCGACTCCTCCTCCGTCGTGTCTCTGTCCGAGTAGGACGAGCTCTGCTTGCTCTGGGGAAGCAAAGAAGCCACAGCAAAGTTTGACCTATTTTTGTGCTTTTTTTTTTTTTCCCCCTACAGAAGCTGTGAAAGGCGTGGATTTATTTTTTATCTTAATCCACGGGATTATCTTCAAGAATCAGAGTGATTCCCAGCTTGGCCTCCTTGGCTTTACAGGGAAAGAGGAGCCCAGCAGATCAGAAGGTGTGGAGAGGTTAAACTGGAGGTGAAACACTCGGGGCTGTGGTGGTGGATCCAAAAAGGAACGTTGGATCCATGAAGGAAAGGAAAGGAAAACAGGAAAGGAAAATAATGAGAAAGGAAAATGGGAAAGGAAAATAATGGGAAATGGGAGAGGAAAGGAAAATGGGAGAGGAAAGGGAAAGGGAAGGAAAATGGGAACAGAAAGGAAAATGGGAAAGGAAATGGGAAAGGAAAATGGGAAAGGAAAGGAAAATGGGAAAGGAAAGGAAAATGGGAAAGGAAAATGGGAAAGGAAAATGGGAGAGGAAAGGAAAATGGGAGAGGAAAGGGAAAGGGAAGGAAAATGGGAACAGAAAGGAAAATGGGAAAGGAAATGGGAAAGGAAAATGGGAAAGGAAAATGGGAAAGGAAAATGGGGGAGGAAAGGAAAATGGGAGAGGAAAGGAAAATGGGAAAGGAAAGGAAAATGGGAAAGGAAAATGGGAAAGGAAAATGGGAAAGGAAAATGGGGGAGGAAAGGAAAATGGGAGAGGAAAGGAAAATGGGAAAGGAAAGGAAAATGGGAGAGGAAAGGGAAAGGGAAGGAAAATGGGAACGGAAAGGAAAATGGGAAAGGAAATGGGAAAGGAAAGGCAAAAGGGAAAAGCCTTCACATGAAGGCATCAACTCCCCAGCAGCAGGGGAGGTTTCTCGTGTGTCCCTCAGCATCTCGGGCTGCCCCGGGGCTGCAGCCTGAGCAGGACCGTTCCCCAGGGACTCCCGGGGCTGTCCTGCTGCGGCTGAGGCGCCAGACCCACCATGGGTGACAAGGGTGTGTCCAGGCTGGTCTCTGTCCTGCTGTCATCGCCGTCGCTGTCCTTGTCGCTGCCGCTGTCGTTGACGAAGCAGATCTGCAGGTTCATGCCGCTCTGCAGGCTGGGGGAGCACGGCCACAGGTGACACGGCCACCCCGGGCTGCGAGGGCCACCAGCCCCGCAGGGCCACCAGCCCAGCAGGGCCACCAGCCCCGCAGGGCCACCAGCCCCGCAGGGCCACCAGTCCAGCAGGGCCACCAGCCCCACAGGGCCACCAGTCCAGCAGGGCCACCAGGGCCACCAGCCCTACAGGGCCACAAGCCCAGCGGGGCCACCAGCCCCGCAGGGCCACCAGCCCAGCAGAGCCACCAGCCCCGCAGGGCCACCAGCCCAGCGAGGCCACCAGCCCAGCGGGGCCACCAGCCCAGCAGAGCCACCAGCCCCACAGGGCCACCAGCCCAGCGGGGCCACCAGCCCAGCAGGGCCACCAGCCCAGCGGGGCCACCAGCCCAGCGGGGCCACCAGCCCCACAGGGCCACCAGCCCAGCAGAGCCACCAGCCCAGCGGGGCCACCAGCCCCACAGGGCCACCAGCCCAGCGGGGCCACCAGCCCAGCGGGGCCACCAGCCCCACAGGGCCACCAACCCAGCAGAGCCACCAGGGCCACCAGCCCCGCAGGGCCACCAGCCCCACAGGGCCACCAGCCCAGCAGGGCCACCAGCCCCACAGGGCCACCAGCCTCACAGGGCCACCAGCCCAGCACGCCACTGGGAGCCCTGTGCCACATACATTCAGGGCTTTACCACCATCTGCTGATAAACTGCAGAATTACCCCCACGCTGCAGCAGTTTTGGGTTTTTTTGGTTTTTTTTTTTTTTGGTTGGTTTTTTGGTTTTTGGGGTTTTTTTTTTTGTTTGTTTTTTTTGGGGTTTTTTGGGGTTTTTTTGTGTTTTTTGCGTTTTTTTTTATGGTAGTTATTTCGGAATGCCACTGTTCTTTTTGATTATTCGGACGAAATAAAATCTATAAAATGCAACAAAAAGATATGGAACGTGCCACCATTAAAAAAAACACCACAAAAATGAATTACAAATAAAGAACAAAAAAAAAATAGACAAGTATAAATATATAAATAGCATATATAATAATATATCTTATTAAATATTTTGTCAGTGGTGGAAATGATTTATTCACTGTTTGTTTCCAAGACACTCCTGTAGCGCTGGAGTTTATTCTGGTGTTTTCCAAATCCCCCTGCTCCACTGCTGGACTGGGATTGATTAACCCCACCCACATTCCCCTCCCCGGGAATGATTTTCTCTGGAAGCAGGATCAGGGAATCCTGCAGGATGAGAGAAGGGAAAAGCCCAGGTGAGAGATCCCAATCCATCCCCAAAGCCCAGGTGAGAGACCCCAATCCATCCCCACCTGCTGGAGATGGAGAATTCCCCAAATCCTGTTATTCCTCATTCCCAGTGTGCTGGGAGCTTGTGCTGCTCCTTAGGAACAGCAAACTCCTACTTTCCATTTATTTCTGTGGGGGTTTTACTTACCATTAGCCCAAAATAAATAGGATTAATCATTGTTTGTTAATGAACAAGTGAAGGTGGTGGCTGCCCCTGGATTCCTGGAATTGTTCCAGGCCAGGTTGGACAGGGTTTGGGATAGTGGGAGCTGTCCCTGCCCATGGACAGAGAACTGGATGAGCTTTAAGGTCCCTTCCAACCCCAGCATCCCATGATCCTACTCTGCAACTCCACACAAAAACATGGGAATAACGTCCTGCAAATGTTCCTGCGGGTCCTGGAACAGGGAATACTTTTCCTGGCTTATAAATATTAACAAGCACCAAATCCTTCAGGCACAGCTGGCAGTTTCTGGGGGCACAGCTGCCAAACCCTGATGAGCTGCATTAATTAGAGCCCTGCTCTAATTACCAGACAGCAGCTCCTGGTTCAGCTGTAACTACACACAGCAAAGCTGTTTTCCCTTTCAAATGATCTGCAGCTCAATTTAATTCCACAACTGCACCTCTCCCCTGGAACAGCAGGATTCCTCCTGCATTTCTGCCTCCCTAAACCTTCTTTCTCCCATTCCATGGCAACAGGTAGAGCTTCACTCCCAGCATGGGAGGTGTTTGAAGCTTCCCCAGTGTTGTGGGTTTCAGCTGAACACAAAAAGGACTTTCTGGAGTGCATTTGACGCAGAAACCTTAAAAATCCAAGGGAGGAATCCATGTGCAGCTCCAGGGATGGAGCCATGTCCGGAGCAGAGCTGGTGGATGTGGAGGGGAGGCAGGAAGCCACATCAAAGCTTCTTTTGTCCATCCTCCAGTGCTTCCCGAGCATTAATCACTTTTCCAATCATTGGTCACAATTCCACAATCATGGGGGTTGGAATTCCCAAATGGTTTGGGTTGGAAGGGACCTTAAAGCTCATCCAGTGCCACCCTGCCACGGCAGGGACACCTCCCAGTGTCCCAGGTGCTCCCAGTGTCCAGGGGCAGCCACAGCTTCTCCAGGCACCCTCTTCCAAATCCTAAATGAAAACCTGAAGGAAACCTAACTCAGAAAACTTCACCTCGTTTCCTTTATCCCCTCAACATCCAAACACCTTTTTGTGGCAAGCACATTTCTCTCCCTCTCAGGATTTTTCACAGAGGTACACAAAAAGAAGAAAGAGAAAACAATTTCTATTTCTGCTCCTTGTTTTTCCCATGTGGAATGTGTGTGGAGAATTGTTTACCTGGGGTGATGCTTGGTTGGATTCTGGTGAGGATTGTTTGAGCCTGGGGGCCAATCCAACCCACCTGGGGCTGGGCTCTCAGAGAGGGTCACGAGTTGTGTGAGAGTCAGAGAAAGCAGTATGTAGTTTTAGTATCCTCCTTTTATATAGTATATTGATGTATTTTAGCATAGTTATAATAAAGAAATCATTCAGCCTTCTGAATTGAGTCAGACATCAGAATTCCTTCCCATTGTGTTTGCCTGCATTTACAACACGTTTCTACCCAGCACTAAATGAGAATTTCCCCATCCCTTACAAGTGTTCACATAACATGCAGGACCCACACCTGGGTGTTGTTCTGAGCATGGAAAATTCGGGAATAGGGCTAAAGGGCAGTGTGAGGGGTGGTCCCGGGATGTCCATGCAGAGCTCTGCCCCGTGCCAGGACGTGGGCTCGGCTTACCGGGAGGACAGGCTGGGCTTGCCGCTCTTGCTGCAGCTCGTGTAGAGCCCGGGGCCATCGTCGAAGAAACTGCCCAGAGCCAACTTCTGCCTGATGGACTCACGCTCGTTCTTCTGGGCCTGCAGGGAGGGACGGGGTGAGCCCATGGGAGGGACACGGGGTCTGGGGAGGGACACAAGATCGGGGTAGGGACACAGGGATTGGGGTCTGGGGAGGGACACAGGATCAGGAGAGGGACATGGGGTCTGGAGAAGAACATGGGGATCTGGGGAGGGACACGGGGATTGGGGTCTGGGGAGGGACACAAGATCGGGGTAGGGACACGGGGTCTGGGGTCTGGGGAGGGACGGGGTGAGCCCATGGGAGGGACACAGGGATTGGGGGAGGGACACGGGGATTGGGGAGGGACACGGGGTCTGGGGAGGGACACAGGGTGAGCCCATGGGAGGGACACGGGGATCTGGGGAGGGACACAGGGATTGGGGTCTGGGGAGGGACAGGAAGGGATGAAGCTCTGGGAAGGGACAGGGAAAGATGAAAATATGGGAAGGGATGAAGCTCTGGGAAGGGACAGGGAAAGATGAAAATATGGGAAGACATGAAGCTCTGGGAAGGGCCAGGGAAGGATGGAGGTCTGGGAAGAGACAAGGAGGGCTGAAGATCTGGAGAGGGACACAGGGATCAGGCTCTGGGAAAGGACAGGGAAGGATGAAGCTCTGGGAAGGGACAGGAAAGGATAAAGCTCTGGGAAGGGACACAGGGATCAGGATCTGGGAAGGGACAGGGAGGAATGAGGTCTGGGAAGGGACACATGGAAGGATGAAACTCTGGGAAGGGACAGGGAGGGATGAAGATCTGGGAAGGACACATGGAAGGCTGAAGCTCTGGGAAGGGACAGGAAGGGATGAGCTCTGGGAAGGACACATGGAAGGCTGAAGCTCTGGGAAGGGACAGGGAGGGATGAAGATCTGGGAAGGACACATGGAAGGCTGAAGCTCTGGGAAGGACAGGGAGGGATGAAGCTCTGGGAAGGACACATGGAAGGCTGAAGCTCTGGGAAGGACAGGGAGGGACGAGCTGTGCCCAGCCCAGGGCACAGGAAGGGGACTTGTCCCAGCAGCCCCACCACCAAGCTCAGCACGTCCAGCACCTCCCAAGCATTCCACACGTGGCTCAGCCACAGAGCACGTCCCACTGGGAATCCCCAGCTGCACCTCTCTCCACGTGGAACCAGCCTGGTCTGCCTTGGAGAGGACCTTAAAGGTCCTCTGACTGCGCCCCAAACTCGCTGACAGATAAATCCTGGTACATTCCCCAGGATCTGTTCCTACATCCACACCCAGCCACCTCCATCAGCCTCCTCCTCTTCCCTGAGCAACTTCCAGCCCCACAAAAATCCTGCCAGAGGGCTCAGGGATGGAATTTGAACCATTGTCATCAAATTACCCCTGGGTTTTAAACTGTAATTACATTTTATATATAAATATAAGCCCAAACACCACTAAAAAATCTAAATCTACATAAATATATGTACGGGAGTTTTAAAATAGCAATCAACAAAATTATTTGCAATGAATCCCTGATCAATAACTGTGCAATCAATGTGCAATAAATGCAAATCTCAGCTCCGGATTCAAAATCTCCCCCAGAGTGTGTCACTAATGGGTCACGTGCCAACACTGACAACAAATTCAGGAAGTTATTGATGGAAGGAACACTTGGAAAGCCTCAAACATCTAATTATAAAATAACACTTAATACCCAACCCAGGAAACACAACAAAAAGAAACAGAGCAGGCAAGGCTGGGCTGCTTCCACGGGGTTAATTTATGGAATTGTGCTTCTTATATCCCACCTCAGGAAAAAATAAAGCACCTTTTTGTACAAGGAAGTGTGACAAAATGCAAATTACTCACCTAAAATAACAAATGATTTAATTCCAGCTCCAACGCTGATTATACACATCATTACCCTGCCCATTAAATTGTCAATCCCTCACCAAAATAATTCATTTATAACCTAACTCCTTTTATTTCAAATCCTGAAAATAACAAAAATAACTCCCACGACACCGAGTCTTTGGGCTGAGCTCCAGGTTCCTGAAGTTTCACCCAGACCATTGTTTTTAGGTTTCAATAATCAATACTTCAATCACATGGAGACAGATTTAGGATTAAAAATAGCCAGCCCTGCTGGGGAGGGCAGAGCAGGGGAAAAAAAAAATAAGGAGAAATGAGTGGAAATAAATTTTTAATGAACTGAAAGCAGAAGGAGGGAGGTTGGTGCCCATCTCAGGGTGCCCTTGGCTGTGCCACTGCACCAACATTCCAGCAAGTCCTGGACATTTCCCCTTTCCCAGCTCAGAGGATCCTCTCCCACATCTTCCCGTCTAAATCGGATTTTTCCTTGTGCTCCAACCAAAATCCAGCCCCCAGCACATCCCCACCCCCACTCCAGCTGGGTCTTCTCCCTCCTCAGAGCGTCCCCACCTCCTCCACGGGCACCAAAACTGCTCCTTTTCCATTAAAATCCAGGGAGATGGGACATTCTCCTCCTTTCTGATGGATCTGCCTCTCCAGATGTGTTTTAATTTTGCTCTTTCCCACTGCCCCCAAGCTGACATCTGTACATTCCATCAACATGCAATTTGTTTTCTCCACCAGGTCATTAATGAGGATTCTCAGTAACTCTGCTCCCAGGACTGAGCTGGGAATATCCCATTTTCCAAGCCAGGCCCAGGCTAAAGACCATAAAGAAATCCAGAATCCTATGTGCTGTTATAAAATGGGGAGCTGTTAGTAAGAAATAAAATATACCTGAGGGAACTGGACTTTAGGCTTTGGATAAATTACCTGACAGCTGCACTCGAAATCCAGAGCTGGGTATGAAAAAATATAAATGGAGAAGGGGAAGAGCAAGGTGGGTTTTGACTATCAAATATTCTGACTTGGTACAGAAGGAATAATGGGTCAAATCCTCAAAATGCACAGGTAATTCCAAGGAAAACACAACCCCGTGGTATTGTGTAGTTTATGAAATGTGTCTTTTGGCACTGACCCAAAAAATAAAAGTATTTCTGCTCTGTGCAGAGCTGAGCCCAATTCGGTTCTCACAACGATTTTAAACAAAAAGCTGCTTTTGGCTTTTAAGGGGAAAACAAAACATTCCGGGGTGGATTTTTGGATGTTTTCCTTCTTCCCCTCCACCTTCCCTGTGGGCAGGGCAGCAGTGCTGGAGCCTGGACTGGGAGCACAGCTCAGGTTTGGCTGGGGCTGCTCCAGGGAAAGGGCAACCAGATCCTGGAATGGTCTGGGATGGAAGAGACCTCAGAGCTCATCCCACTCCCACGGCAGGGAATCCATCCAACCTGGCCTTGGGCACTGCCAGGGATCAGCTGCTCTGGGATTCCATTCCAGACAGGAATTCCCAATTCCCAATGTCCCACCCATCCCTGCCCCCTGGCACTGGAGCCATTCCCTGTTCCTGTCCCAGTCAGGAATTCCCAATTCCCAATGTCCCACCCATCCCTGCCCCCTGGCACTGGGAGCCATTCCCTGTTCCTGTCCCTCCATCCTTGTCCCCATCCCCTCTCCAGCTCTCCTGGAGCCCCTCCAGGCCCTGGCAGGGCTCTGGGCTCTCCCTGGAGCTTCTCCTCTCCATGTTGAACATTCCCAGCTCTCCCAGCCTGGCTCCAGAGGGGCTCCAGTCCTTGGAGCAGCTCCATGATCTCCTCCAGCCTCCCTCCAGCAGCTCCAGGTCCTGCCCTGCCAGGACCCGTCCCCATCCCTGCCCTGCCAGGACCCATCCCTGTCCTGCCAGGACCCAGCCCTGGCACAGCCCTGCAGGAGAGGGGAGCAGGAGGGGGAGGGAATCTCTTCCCACCCATCCTCAGGCAACAAACACTTTGGGAACACTGGGACACCAGCAGGGACACTGGGACACAAACAGGGACACTGGGACACAAACAGGAACACTGGGACACCAGCAGGGACACTGGGACACAAACAGGAACACTGGGACACCAGCAGGGACACTGGGACACAAACAGGAACACTGGGACACCAGCAGGGACACTGGGACACAAACAGGGACACTGGGGCACAAACAGGGACACTGGGACACGAACAGGGACACTGGGACACCAGCAGGGACACTGGGACACAGACAGGGACACTGGGACACCAGCAGGGACACTGGGACAGCCAGCAGGGACACTGGGACACAAACTCCAGGGACACTGGGACAGCCAGCAGGGACACTGGGACACCAGCAGGGACACTGGGACACAAACAGGGACACTGAGACACAAACAGGGACACTGGGACACAAACAGGGACACTGGGACACCAGCAGGAACACTGGGACAGCCAGCAGGAACACTGGGACACCAGCAGGAACACTGGGACATGAACAGGGACACTGGGACACAAA
The DNA here is from genome assembly GCF_050655825.1 of Lonchura striata. NCBI lineage: Eukaryota > Metazoa > Chordata > Aves > Passeriformes > Estrildidae > Lonchura > Lonchura striata. The sequence continues at coordinate 30,025,269 of NC_140711.1, forward strand.
CAGGGACACTGGGACACAAACTCCAGGGACACTGGGACACCCAGCAGGGACACTGGGACACCCAGCAGGGACACTGGGACACGAACAGGGACACTGGGACACCCAGCAGGGACACTGGGACACCAGCAGGGACACTGGGACACAAACAGGGACACTGGGACACTCGGCCAGGCCACCAGGGCTATTTTGGCCAGGCTCTGTCCTTCCCAGCCCGGCCCAGGACTATATTTAAAGTCCCGGAGCCGTAGGCAGAGTCTCATTTTATCTCTGCACTGCACGAGGGCTATTCTGGGATTTACAAACAACGCAGGAGCACACAAAATGTGGTTTTATCTCCTGGTTTCTTCCTGGGGTCAATGCCCACCCAAGTCAAACTTTTTGAGCCACGTTAAAAACACCTTAAATAAAAAAAAACCCGGGGGTTTCCAGGAACCTTTGGAAGTTCCTTTGGAACCTTGTCCTGCTGTTTTATCCTCAGGAGCTGAGGCCAGAGGGAAGGAGGAAGGTTTGAACACTTCACAGACCCCGGCAGCGTTCCCGGCCTGCTGGCACCCACAGGCTCCTTTCTGTCCCTTCTTTGTCCCTTTTACCTTTTTGTAGCTGCCCTCCGCGGGCGGCGGGGCTGCTTTCCTGAGGATGTCACCCATTCCATCACCCCGCTCCCGGCTCATCTGCCCCGCTCCCGGTGGCACATCTCAGTCCTGCCCCGGGCACCGAGGTTCGGGATGCTCCTCCAGCCCCTGGGCTCTCCCAGAGAAAGGCAGGGAGCCCCAGGGAGAGGAGAGGAGCCGCGGCCGCCTCCAGCCACTGCCAGCGCCGGATAAAAATAACCCCGAGCTCCAGCGGCTGCACAAGGGCAGGAAAAACGCCGGTGTCTGGTGTCAAAGTGCCAGCCTGGCCCTGCTGCCCGGCCCGGGGCAAGGGGCTGCCTCCCTCCCTCCCTCCCTCCCTCCTTCCTTCCCTTCCCTCCCTTCCTTCCCCCTTTCCCTTTCCTTTCCTTTCCTTTCCTTTCCTTTCCTTTCCTTTCCTTTCCTTTCCTTTCCTTTCCTTTCCTTTCCTTTCCTTTCCTTTCCTTTCCTTTCCTTTCCTTTCCTTTCCTTTCCTTTCCTTTCCTTTCCTTTCCTTTCCTTTCCTTCCCTTCCCTTCCCTTCCCTTCCCTTCCCTTCCCTTCCCTTCCCTTCCCTTCCCTTCCCTTCCCTTCCCTTCCCTTCCCTTCCCTTCCCTTCCCTTCCCTTCCCTTCCCTTCCCTCCTCTCCTTCCTGGGGCTTTTTCCCCAGGGAAGTTATCCCAGTGAATTCCCAGGGTCCATCACAGGGATTCACATCCCACAGATGGGAGCTGCCAGCTGGAATTTTTACTCCACGTAAAACCCACTAGTAAGGACCCCATGGAACTGTTCCCCACATAATTCGGTTTTTTCCAGGTGCAAAAAAATCCGAAATTTGTTGGGATGAAGCAACAGAGGCACCCAGCCTAACCCCACTCCCCATCCTGTGGGTGTGGAGAGCCTGGGGATCCCCAAAAATTCCATCCCTGGCTCCTGGGGGACTCAGCCTGCAGACCTGGAGCTTCCCAAGGGCACCACGATGCCCTGGCACACAAATCCCGCTCTGTCCCCGCTGAGATCCCATCCCAGACCCAGGAAAGTCTGCCTGGATCAGCTGCAGGGAGAGCAGAGCTCATGCTCAGGGAATTCCCAAAAGGAACCCTTAGGAAGAGGAAATTATGCCACAGTTACCCCCCAAAACCTGGCACAGCAGCAAGAAAATTCCTGATTTTTGGTGCAACACAACTATAGAGAAATAATCTTCATTTCCCTACGATGTTTAATGAGATATCCAAGCCATGCTGGCATCATTCCAGCCCAAATGCAAATTCCAGGTACATTCCCAGCTCCAACAACACCCAAGTGATGCAGCCCAGCATGAATCTACTCTGAATTTTCAGGGCAAAAGCAGCAGTAATAAATGTTTGATTCCATTCTTGTCCCCAACTTTGCGACTGTAATTCCCAAATGAAACAAAGTCATTCTCTGGGCATTTCCTTATTTTCAGTTCCCGTCCGCCGCCAACTCATTGTGTCCTTTCCTGCAGCTGCTAAATCCACTTCCTCTCCCAGCTGAGGACGGATCCTGACACAATAAATCCCAAATAAATAAAAAAACCACGGCACGGGCCCGGGGGAAGGATGTGGTGGCCAGGAGCAGGGGCTGGGATTTGTCACCTCAGGGCTGTGACAATCCTGCTCCATCCCCCCGTGTCCCCTCCCCTGCAAAGTGACCCCAAAGCCACCCCAAAGGGGAGGAAGTGACACAACGCTAAACACAGAAATAGGAATAAATATACTCCAGCCTTGCCAGCCACAGGTTTGAGGATATTTTAGGATATTCCATCCCCTATGGCAGCTCCCAGGCCAGCTCGCCCCTGCCCTGCCCTCCGGGCATTCCCTGAGCTGATCCCACTGAGCTGATGCCAACCTCCAGGGAAAACCTGCAGGAGCTGAGAAAGCCCAAACCTGGCCCAGCAGCACAGCTGGGCACCCCTGGAGCCACAGCTGGGGCACATCTGGGGCCTTCCTCAGTGCCAGAACTGCTCCCCTGGGATGGGCTGGGAAAGGCTGATTTAAATCTGGGATATCAACAGGGATTTCGGGATTCTCTCGGCACAGGGGCCAAACTCTTTGGTGTTCAGCCCCTTCCCCATGGGCTGAAGCCACAGCCAGCATTGTCCCTCTGCTGGGAACATCCCAAAAAAGGGCTCCACGTGCCCCAGGGATGCGGGGGAAGAGCCTGGTTTCCCTTTTCCAGCAGCAAGGGAAAGCTCAGAGCAGCAAACTCCGGAGCAGCTCAGATTCTGGGGGGTCCCTGGCACGGGAGCACACGGAGCCAGCTCTGCCAGGAACGCCGGGATGGGCACGCAAGGCTTGGAATCATCCCTGAGTGAGGCCAGGAAATGGTGCTTGCAACACGCCTCCATGGCTCCAGGACAGTAAAACAGCAAAATTCCCTTTTCCTGGAGATAAAAGCATTGCTGGAGTCAGGGAAATCCCCCTGGGGCTGGGGTGTGCTGAGGGACAGGAATTCCCCCCTCCTTCCTGCTGGGATCAGCTCCCAAACACCAAGGGAGGAGAGGAGCCCCTGGATTCCCAGCAGAGTTCAAGGAATGCCCTCCAAGGTGCCCAAAATCATGGGCACGGAGCACTCAGGGACCGGGGTAAATTCCAGCACCTTGGAATGTCAAGTTGCCAGAACTATCAGGGAGATATTCTTTACAAGAGGATGGGACAGGAAAAGGGGAATTGGTTTTAACCTGGAAGAGGGCAGGGATGGATGGGATATCGGGAAGGAATTCCTCCCTGGGAGGGTGGGCAGGCCCTGGAATGGATTTCCCAGAGCAGCTGTGGCTGCTCCTCAATCCCTGGAAGTGTCCAAGGCCAGCTTGGATGGGGCTTGGAGGAACCTGGGGTAGTGGGAGGTGTCCCTGCCCATCAGGAGGGGTTTTAAGGCCCTTTCCATTCCAAATTATTCCACGATTCCGTGCCACAAAACCTCGATTTTATTCTGAGTGTTGGAATAAACCTCTCCCACCAGCCCCTTCCCAGCACTCCTGCAAGTATAAAATTCAGGGATGAGCTGCCCCCGAGCTCTCCCTGTGCTGATGCTTCCCTGAGCTTCAGCACATTCCACGAGCTTTTCCAGTGCTTGGCAGAGCCTTTTTTTGGGATCTCTGTCTGAACAAGGCCCCAGAGCTCCCTGACAAAGGCTCTGTGGGACGTGGGGCAGTGGCACAGAGCCCCCTCAGCTGTGCCAGCCTGCAGCACTCTCCATGGGAAGGGGCCAGGCCAGCAGCTCTCCAGCTTCTCCACGCTGGATTTTTATGGAATTTGAGGTTTTCCCCAGGGCCTGTCCCTTGGAGTTATATTTTGCCACCAGAATTTGCACTCACTTTAAAGAAAAAAGGTGATTTTTGGAGCCTCCAAACCCCTCCTGAGATGAAACCAAAGAAACCTGATGAAGTCTCCAATTCTTTTGTGAATTTTGTGGATCTGTTCCGGGGTTCTCTGGGATCCTGGGAGGGGTGGGGGGCATCCAGCCCTGCCTGGTTCATCCCTGGCACTTCCAGCCTGATCCAAAGTGGCACCAGCACCTCCCTGGAACAGGGTTTGCCAGCAGACCCCTCCCAAAAACAGCCAAATAAAGCCAATCCCAACACCCGGACACATCCCTGAAAAACCCACCAGGCTCCACCACCTCAGAGATGATTTCTAAGCTCATAAAAATCTCTTTTCTCCTCGGATCTCTTTTCCTTTTTAATTTTCCTCGCACGTGTGGAGCCTGGAACCATCTCCAGGGCGAGCCTGGTGCCAGCAGATAGCTCAGCCCCTGCCTGGTGCCAGGACATGGAGCCAAATCCCGTTCCCAGGGGAACTGGGAGGCTCCTGCCACGGGCACTGGGTGCCCCTGAATCCTCTGCTTTTAATCAGAAATTCAAAATTCCATGATTTAGATGCACCACCCACTTGTACGGCGACGGTACAAAATGTGATTAAAGCAGGAAGAGGCTGAGGAGCCCAGAGCTGCTCCGTGGCTCTGTCAGGCCCTGCTGAAAATACAGATTTACAAAGCAAACTGAAGGCAGAACAAAACCTGCATTTCTGGGATGAAGCCTGGATTTTCATGCTGGATTTTTATCCCCAGGTGGGCTCAGGAGCTCACAAAACATCCCTGAGCCAAGGTTTTCCTGGTCAGGCTGCAGCAGGAATGATGGAGCCCTAAATAAAATGTTTGATATAGGGAAATTAATTGGAATAAATAAGGAAAGAAGCATAATTAAGAGAAAAATGGGATGGGGAGGGAAGGGAAGGGAAGGGAAGGGAAGGGAAGGGAAGGGAAGGGAAGGGAAGGGAAGGGAAGGGAAGGGAAGAGTGGCAGCATCCAGCCTGATTCCAGGATGCATCCATGGAAAAGATGGCAGATGCTGGGGCACCCAGGCCATGGAAGATCCACCCTAAATTCCAGGAATTCACCTGATTCAGCCACATCCAAACCCCAGGAGAGCCCAGGGCCACCTGCACTTCCCAGCCCAGCACTGCCAGCTCATTTCTGGGGGAAGCAGGGATTTGAGGAATATCCTCCTCTTCCTCAGCAGCTGCCCCATCCCAGCTCCCTCCCCGTCACGGGTTTGGTGGCCCAGGTCAGAATTTTTCTGCTGGAATTCTCCAAAACAAACCCATTTTTCAGTTTTTCCCAAGTGCTGCCTCGTTGCTCTCTTTGATTTATTTTTAGTTTCTTTAACAGCTCCAAAAAAAGGGGTGTGGGGAAGCAGCAGAGGAGATGAAACACTGCCACCCCTCCCCTGGGCAGCCACCAAATCCCAGCACTGCTGGCTTCCAGCGTGATCCCAAACCCGGGATCCGAGTCCACAAAAGGATTAAAACATTAAAACTCTCAAACTCGGCCTTTGGGTTAATGGGGTTGGGAGGGGGCTGGGGTTGCTCTTCATCCCTGCAGCACCCCGGGAAGGTTTGGAAACACACTTTAATTGAAAAGATGATTCCCTATTTTCTTTTTTTCCCTAGGATTTTGCGTGGTTTCTGGTTGGTTTCCCCCCGATATTGATGGGTTTGGAGGAGAGGAGCCAATCCATAAACAAGCAGGGGATGGCAGCAGGGAAAGGTGGCGGATTTTGGCCGGACCTGTGCCGCAGCTCGGCATCATCATCACATCACCATCATCATCATCACCATCATCATCATCACCATCATCATCATCATCCCACCCCCCCGGAGCTTTTCCAGCCGGGAAACAATGCCCAACCTTTAACCCCTGCGTTCCTGAGTATGCTGGGAAAACATCCGCTGCTCCCAAACAATGGCACCATTTATCCCGGCTGTCCAGAGCAACAGGCTCGGAGCTGCAGGGAAAATCAAAAGGCTGGGGGAAAGAAAAAAAACAACAACAACAAAAAAAAACCCAACAAAAAACCCCCAGGATATTTTTATTTCCAAAGAGGTTAAAAATAGAAATTCGCTTCCACAATTGCTAGACTGAAAATATTCCGTAAAAAAAAAAAAAAAATCATTTCAGCTCCTCTCTGTTTTCGTATCTTTTCCCTTCGCGAGATATTTTGCATCTGAGATATTTTGCTGGAAAACACGGCCTGAGGTTGGAAGGAAACACGGGAACGGAGGGAAAACAAGGAAGGGGCGCTGGCTTGGGCAAGGCCCTGCTCGCTGAGGCTCCGGCTCTGGGGATGTTTGGGAATGGGGGTTCTCCAAAGCACCCTCACTGCACCCAGGCAAAGGCATTGCTCAGCCAGAGGGACAGGTGCTGGTGCATTTAATAATCCGACGGTGCCACCGAGCCCCTAAATGAGCCATCGGGCCCCTAAATGAACCACTGAGACCCTAATTGAACCACCGAGCCCCTAAATGAACCACTGAGACCCTAATTGAGCCATCGAGACCCTAAATGAACCATCGAGCCCCTAAATGAACCATCGAGCCCCTAAATGAACCACTGAGACCCTAATTGAGCCATCGAGACCCTAATTGAGCCACCAAGCCTCTAAATGAGCCACCAAGCCCCTAAATGAGCCATCGAGCCCCTAAATGTGCCATCAAAGCCCTAATTGAGCCACCGAGCCCCTAATTGAGCTGCTTCTCGAGCAGGTGCACCCACAGCACCCATCCTCTCACGTATCCTCCCATCCATCCTCTCATCCATCCTCTCATCCATCCTCTCATCCATCCTCTCCCCCATCCTCTCATCCATCCTCTCCCCCATCCTCTCCCCCATCCTCTCCCCCATCCTCTCATCCATCCTCTCCCCCATCCTCTCGCCCATCCTCTCATCCATCCTCTCCCCCATCCTCTCGCCCATCCTCTCATCCATCCTCTCCCCCATCCTCTCCCCCATCCTCTCGCCCATCCTCACTCCAGAGGGAAATGAAGCCCCAAGCCCAGCCCAGCCCCCAAGTTCCCCACCGAGATCCCCGCGATGTTCCGCAGCCCGGGGAGCCCGGGGAGCCCGGGCCGGGGCCGGGGCCGGTCACGACCCCCGCCGTGGCCGGTTCCTGCGGAGCCCGAGCAGCCCGTGAATCGCCGTCCTGCGCTCGCAGAACCGTGGGAAGCGCAGGAAACGCTCCGGAGACACATCCCCGCGCTGCGGCAGCTCCGGCACTGCGACCCCGCGGCTCTCCCGCTTCCCGGGAGCGGTTTTATCCCGGCAGGAAGACAGCGGGATGCAGGCAGGGGGATGTGGGCATCCCCGGCCCCGCTGCGCCCCTCAACATCACATGGAGAGCACAAAAGCTCCGGGGCTGCTCTGCCCGCCGAGCCCCGGGGTGCTCGGAGCGAACCCCGGGATGCTCAGAGCGAACCCCAAGATGCTCGGAGCGAACCCCGAGATGCTCAGAGCGAACCCCAAGATGCTCGGAGCGAACCCCAAGATGCTCGGAGCGAACCCCGGGATGCTCAGAGCGAACCCCGGGGTGCTCGGAGCGATTCCCGGGATGCTCGGAGCGAACCCCGGGGTGCTCGGAGCGAACCCCGGGATGCTCGGAGCGAACCCCGGGATGCTCGGAGCGAACCCCAAGATGCTCGGAGCGAACCCCGGGATGCTCGGAGCGAACCCCAAGATGCTCGGAGCGAACCCCGGGATGCTCAGAGCGAACCCCAAGATGCTCGGAGCGAACCCCGGGATGCTCGGAGCGAACCCCAAGATGCTCGGAGCGATTCCCGGGATGCTCGGAGCGATTCCCGGGATGCTCAGAGCGATTCCCGGGATGCTCAGAGCGAACCCCAAGATGCTCAGAGCGAACCCCGGGATGCTCAGAGCGAACCCCAAGATGCTCAGAGCGAACCCCGGGATGCTCGGAGCGAACCCCAAGATGCTCAGAGCGAACCCCAAGATGCTCAGAGCGAACCCCGGGATGCTCAAAGCGAACCCCGGGGTGCTCGGAGCGAACCCCGGGATGCTCGGAGCGAACCCCGGGATGCTCGGAGCGAACCCCGGGATGCTCGGTGCCAGCCCGAAGCGGCGGCCCCGCGCTGCCGCAGCCCCGGGGGTGGCACAGAGCGGGTCTGGCTCCGGCCGGGGGTGGGCCGGGGCTGTCCGCAGCTGCCCGGGGCCGGGGGCCAGGCCCGCTCGCCCCTTACCTGGTAGGAGCAGTTTTCCTGGTGAACCATCTCGGTGCATCATCCGCCGCCGCCGCCCCGCCGGCAGCGCCCGCAGCCGCCGCGGCCCCGGCGGGGGAGGAGGAGGAGGATGGGGAGGATGGGGAGAAGGCAGCAGGAGGAGGAGGAGGAGGAGGAGGAGGAGGCAGCCCGGGAAGATGGATGCGGCCGCGCTGCTCCGCCTGCGCAGCGGCGGCGCCGGGAGCGCGGCGGGGGCCGGGCCGGGGCCGCTCCGGGCGGGGCTGCCGCGGCCGCGCTCCTCTCCGGGAGGAGGAATAAAAAAACCCTCAAACCCCCCCTGGGCACGGGGAGGCTCCCCCGGCCCCGGCGGGGCTGCGGCAGCCGCGGGTCCGGTTCCCCGGTCCCCCCGGCGGGGATGCGGCAGCCGCGGGTCCGGTCCCCCGGTCCCCCCGGCGGGGATGCAGCGCGGCCCCGGAGCCCCGGAGCGGCCGGCTCTGCAGAACGGCCCCGGCCGCCTCCCTGCGCCGGCCGCCGCGGAAACGGGAGCGGGATTTCCGCGAGAGGCCCTGCCCTACATTCCCGGTTATTTGGACCTCCTGCAGCCGGCAGGGACGGAGTGGAGCTCGGCCCCGGCGCCCACCTGGCCCCGGCCGGGCTTGGGGCAGGGAAAGCCCCGGGACACGGGGGAAAAGCCCAGGCTGGGCTCCAGGGAGAATTCCTGCACTCAAGGGGGGTTAAGCACGGGAAGGGGCTGCCCAGGGCAGCGGTGGAGTCACATCCCTGGGAAGGTTCGAAAAACGAGTGGGTGGGGATGAACCCGAGCCCTGGGGAATGCGGCTCAGTGAGCACTGGGTGATCTTGGGGGGCTTTTCCAAGCACAACACGAACCCAAACATCCTCAGTTACAAGCCTGGAGGGGGAGGACACACCAAATATCATTTTAGGTCCTTGTTTTGTCTGGGCACAGCGGCACTAAAACACCCAGAGAGCGCTGGTGGGGCCACAGGCTGGGCTCACACCATGCCCTGGGCACTCCCAGCCAGGCAGGGAACAGCAGAAATTCCATTTTTCCCTCCTTTCCTTGGCACACAGGGATTTATCCTGCTCCTAGGCCCAGCTGTTCAGGGATTCGCATGACTAAATCCAGGAACACTTGCTCAGGGCAGCTCGGATTTGATTCCCCCACACCAGATGTGCCTCTAAAAAGAAAAAGGCCTTTGTGGGATCATCACCCTGCCCCAGCTTTCCCAGCTTCCCACCAGCACAGACAGGCTGGAGCAGCTGTGGGAGGATGGATGGAGAATCCCTGGAGTCCCTGTGCAGCTGGGGCAGGGATGGAGGCAACCCCCAGACCCTCCCCCCCCAGTGCTCTCTCTCCCCTGCAGCAGTAGAGCTTAAAAAAAAAAAAAAATAAAATAAAGACACTTCATTTAAAAAGAAAAAATTAATATATTCTGCATAAATTTTTAAGAGAGCGTGAAGTCATCCTTGGTTTTTCCTGGATCTGCAGAGGATCCCATTCAAGCAGACATCAAAATAAAAAGTCATCCAAATAAACCATCCCCACTCTGCAATTTTCTGCATAACCTTGGCTTTGTTTGGAGAAGGATCTGTGCAAGCTAAAAGCGGCTCCACGCATTACATAAATTCCATTTATTCTGTGCATCACAAGGAAAACTCCCAGTCCCTCCCCTCAATGGTAGCACACAGGTTCCATTTTCTGTGGGACAAATTCTAAAGCTGGATCCGAAGTGCTTAAAAGGGAATTTCCAGCAGCTCTGGAGGTGAGGTCTGAGCCCACCACGGAGTCACTGCTGGGAACAGAGAAGGTCCAGTGCTGACCCAAAGCTTGGTGCCAACCTCCCCATTCCCAGGGCTGGGGTGGCTCCCCCAGGAATCAAAAATTTCTCCTTTTTGGAAAAAAAAAATGATGCCAGAGAGAGGCACGTTCACCTGCCGCAGCAGGCAGGATCCCCCCAGGACACGGAGCCAGCCACGGGGGTGGAAAAGGCCAGGAATTATCCTCGGGGGTGGAAAAGACCAGGAATTATCCTCGACCCCTGGATTTGCTCCTCTGTGTCTGCTTTACATTCCCTGGCAGGAAGGAAGGAGGTGGCCAGGCAGGTAATGATTAAAGCTGAGAGGATTAAAAGGAGGGAAAGGTTCCTGGCAGCTTTCCAGCTGGGTCAGCTCTGGGATGAGGGATGAGGGATGAGGGATGAGGGATGAGGGATGAGGGATGAGGGATGAGGGATGAGCCCAGGCCGCTGCTTCCCATGGAGCCACAACCCTGTGGGCAGCTCCACGACCTCCAGCAGCCCCTTTCCACTGGGAAAAGCTCCCCAGGGATGCCTCAAAAAGAATGGATTTCTGCTTTGCATTGCTTATCCTCATTTCAGGTGCCTGATGCCACCTGTGAGATGATCCAGACAAGTTTTCCCCCCCAAACCAGCTTTGGGTTAGGAAGGTGTGGCTCGGAAATCCCTGGAGAACATCTCCAGAGGGGCTGACACAGCACTGGGGTGAAACCCTGCCCTCCAAACCCCTCCAGGGCTGGGTTCCCAGTGCAGAGGGGTTGGGAATGTGCCCTGGAGGTGAGGTGGGCACCAGGAACCGGCCAGACCCGATTCCTGGCCTCAGGGCATGGGAATTCAATCCATGGCACAGGCAGCACATGCCAGACACCCAAATTCTTCCCCTGAGACAGCGGAATTCCCTCAATTATTCCTCTGCAGAAGGAGGAAACAGCTGGTATCCCAAACTCTGGGGGAAAAGAGAGAATTTCTGCTTCTGGGCTTGTATTTTTAGGATTTTTTTTCCTTCCACTCTTAAGCTCATAAGAGCCCTCGGCACGTCCCAAACCTCGTCCCAGGGAATTCCCAAGTGTTTTGCTTTTCCTGGCTGCCCCAGCTGCAGGGAAATCATTAACGGGCGGAGGGAGGAGCGCAGGGAGGTTAGCGGCTCTCCCATCCTCATTCCCGCTGGGAAAAAAGCTCCTTCAAAGGGATAAAGGGCCAGGGAAGGCGATCCCTCCCATTCCCGGCGCCGGGAGCCGTGCAGGAGGGAGGGAAGAGCCCGGGCTATTGCTCCTTCCCTCCCTCCTCGTCCAGCCCTTTTCCCGGCGTTTTTGGCATTTCCCACATTTCTTTTTACACGCTCGTGTCGTGCTCTGAGCCCCCCCTCAGCTGCAAGAGCTGCATCCACAAACCCTTGGGATGGGACTGGGAATGGGAATGGGAATGGGAATGGGAAGAAGCAGGAGCAGCAGCGAGGCAGGCCAGACATGGAATTGCTGCTGGAAACACCAGGAATGTTTTCCTGCCCACAGGCGTTCCCTGCGGGGCCTTAGCAGGTAGGAAGGTTTGTTTTCCAGGCTGGTGTTGGCCAACCCACCCGGCTGATACAAAAGCCAGGCTCAATTAGTGATTTTATTTTATTTTATTTTATTTTTTCAAATCCCAACATAAATACGCCGCTGGAGCAGGTGAAAATCAGGGAGGAGTCCAAGAGCTGGGAATGTTTTGTCTCAGTTTTCAGAGAATTGCGGGATCGGGGAATGGGTTTGGTTTGGAAGGAATTTAAAACCCATCCAGCCCCACCCCTGCCATGGGCAGGGACACCTTCCCCTATCCCAGATTGCTCCGAGCCCTGCCTGGCCTTGGGCACTGCCAGGGATGATGAATCCCTGGGAAAATCCACCCCAGCCCCTCCCCACCCTCCCAGCCAAGAATTCCTTCCCCATATCCCATCTAACCCGGGCATTCCCTGTGTCCTATTCCAGCCAGGAATTCCCAATTCCCAATCTCCCACCCAGCCCTGCCCTCTGGCACTGGGAGCCATTCCCTGTTCCTGTCCCTCCATCCTTGTCCCCATCCCCTCTGCAGCTCTCCTGGAGCCCCTCCAGGCCCTGGCAGGGCTCTGAGCTCTCCCTGCAGTTTTCCCTTCTCCAGAGGAACATTCCCAGGGCTCTGAGCTCTGACTGCAGTTTTCCCTTCTCCAGGGGAACATTCCCAGGGCTCTGAGCTCTCCCTGGAGTTTTCCCTTCTCCAGAGGAACATTCCCAGGGCTCTGAGCTCTCCCTGGAGTTCTCCCTTCTCCAGAGGAACATTCCCAGGGCTCTGAGCTCTGACTGCAGTTTTCCCTTCTCCAGGGGAACATTCCCAGGGCTCTGAGCTCTCCCTGGAGTTCTCCCTTCTCCAGGGGAACATTCCCAGGGCTCTGAGCTCTCCCTGGAGTTCTCCCTTCTCCAGAGGAACATTCCCAGGGCTCTGAGCTCTGACTGCAGTTTTCCCTTCTCCAGGGGAACATTCCCAGGGCTCTGAGCTCTCCCTGGAGTTCTCCCTTCTCCAGGGGAACATTCCCAGGGCTCTGAGCTCTCCCTGGAGTTCTCCCTTCTCCAGAGGAACATTCCCAGCTCTCCCAGCCTGGCTCCAGCCCTGGAGCAGCTCCATGGAACCCTCTGGGATGTTGATCCTCAGGGAAAACACCCGTCAGAGGGAGAGACAGGGACAAGGCCCAGGCCAGCCCCAGCACCTCCAGGATGCTCCTGCAGGGCTCCCAAAGGCTTCCCAAGCACAGCAAGCAGGAATTATACCCAGCATCCCGGGATTTCAGCTCTATTTGCTGATGATTTCCTGGGAGTGAGGGATTTAGCTCCTCTTTAAGCCCAGTTAAGCTTTCTCTGGGTTTAAATCCAGCAAGAAAAATAAAGAAAAAAGCGATTATTTTTAATCAGTTAATACCCGACATCTGTTGGAAAGGGGAGTATTTGTTTGGATTACATCCATGGATAATGCTCTGCACTATTCCTTTTTTACTGGAGGAAGATGATGCCCAGGGCTTTTCCCTCATTTTGGACGTGTTTCTCTGTTCCAGGTGGGAATAAACCTCCAGCAGGTTAAAGACCAAATATCCCTCCCTTTTCCAAGCCTTTTTCACATCCCTGGAATTTTCCAAAGTCCTTTACAACCCCACCTGAAGCACCAGAGATGGATTTGGGATAAAAACACACAACCAAACCAGGGTTCTCCCTTCCCTAAAAACCTGGAGCAGAAGGATACAGCAATTCCCTCTCTTGACTGAAACACTTCTCAGAGAACTGCAGGGACTCATTGAAGCCACCCAAGTATTTATAACTCCCCAGTGATATAAAAGCCACCAAACATATGGAAAACAAACAGATTTTTCCATGGAAGCCATCCAGGATGGCTCCACGGTACCACACACGCTTCATTTTCAGTGGGACAACTTCTAAAGCTGGATCAGAAGTGCTTTGAAAGGGAATTTCCAGGAGCTCTGGTGGTGAGGTCCGAGCCCACCAAGGATTCACTGCTGGGAATGGAGCAGGGAAGGATCCAGGGAGAGCTCAGAGCCCTGCCAGGGCCTGGAGGGGCTCCAGGGACAGGACACAGGGAATGGCTCCCACTGCCACAGGTTAAATGGGATACTGGGAAGAAATTCTTCCCTGAGAGGCCCTGGAATGGATTTTCCCAAGGATTGATCATCCCTGGGAGTGTCCAAGAACAGGGCTTGGAGCAGCCTGGGATAGCTGCAGGCGTCCCTGTGGCAGGGATTTGGACTGGATCACCTTGAAATTCCTTCCCACCCAAACCATTCCCTGTCTCCATCAATTTACCTCCAGCACTTCAGGAGTGTGGGGAGACAGCACGGAAAAGCTCCAGCTGCCTCCTTGCAACCTGATTTATTTCTGTTGTTAGGAATCAACAGTTCTTCTGGAAATGCAGCATTCCCAGAGTGCAGGATCTATGGAGAACACCAGCGGGAAAAATCAGGTTTTATCTGAGCATCAATAAATTCACAAATTCCTCACTCCGCAGCACAGTTTGGGAGAGGATTTGTAGCAAATCCCATCGGCTCCAAACGATTTTCCCAGGTTTTGGCTGGCACACACAGGCAGTGCAGACCTGACACTCCAGGAAAACAGAGGGATTGGGCTGGGGGGGATCTGCCTGAGCTGAACCCCAGGGAAACCTCACCCAAACCAGAGCAGGCACAGCTTTTCCCACGGAATTCCCAATCCTGGAGGAGCTCAGAGCATCCCTGCCTGCAGCTGCTGTGCCCCAGCTCATCCCTGTGCCTCTGCCAGGAGCATCCTGGCACTGCCAGCCGGGGCATCCACACCCGGCACGCGATTCCAGGGAATCAACTCCGCCTCCAAATCCCATTTTCTGCTCCAGCCTGGGCTGGACTGGAATTCCCAATTCCAAGTCCAGTCCCAATTTGGGACTGGAATCCCAAAGCCATCTGGAAAAGGCTCCCAGAGTTTCAGCTGTATCTGTAGTAATCCAGAATAAACCAAAATCATTCAAAGGAACACCCTCATCTGATCGCTGATAACAAATTTAGGATTTTCTATCAGCCCTGATCAAATCCATGGGCAGCACATCCAGCCAAATTTCCCCATCCCTCCTCTCCCATATATTTGGTTCATTTTCATTTTTCCAATGTAAATTTGCAATGTTTGGAAAGAGATTTGAAAAATGCAAAATCGTCCCCTCCAGCCCCATTAAATCAGCAGCAGGGAGGGGAATTAATGGATTTTTCCAAGAGGGGAAAAAATGGCCCAACAAGGGATTTTCCCTGAGGATGAAGGACAGGGTGGGACAGCAGGAATTATTTGGAATCCTTGCTGGATTGGAAGCACAAACAGAAACTCCATGTCCCCTCCTCAACACTTAAATTACTGCTCTGGGAAATATTTCTGGATTGGAATACAAAGCCCTTTGAATTGTGGCAAAATCCCTGGAATTGCAGGCTGAGGGAAGCCCAAGCTGATTTAAATCCAGGGGATTCATTAATTAATTAGTCCTGAGCGTGGAATGTCCACTGTGCTGCACCTGCATTCAGCCAACAACAAAAATCAGGTTATTAATTAGAAATAAAGCACTGAGCCAGAGGGCAAAATCTGGGAATGAGGATTATCCCACTGCTATCACTTCCAGCCCATCCATCCTTTTCTATTCCCTTTGTGCTTCCTGGTGGGAGCAGCCGAGAGGCCTCACTTCTTTATGGCTTTATTTTGTAATTTTAATTGCAAAAGGGGTGGCAGAAGCCCAGGACCGGTTCTCGCAGGCTGCAAAAACAAACACAGCACGCTACAAAGTGGACGTGGGATGAAAAATTGTCTTTTTAAATAGAGCCAAACACCAAAAATAGGAATATCCTGAGCCAAACAGGTGCCAGCAGCGGCCTTTAGACGCCTCCTCAAAGAAGGAGTGACTTTGAGGGACAAATCTTCCTCTGAGTCATGGTCAGGACGAAAATAAAAGGGGATTTTTCCCCCAGCTCCTGAGGCTGATGCCCATAACTCCAAAGTTTTTTGGCAGAAATCCACTTTTTTTGAGGGGCCTCCTTAAAACCAGCACCCAAGTGTCCCCAAATCCCCAGAGGTTCCAACCCTGCTGGGATCAGGGATTTTGGGAAGGATGGAGCAAACCCAGTGTGGCTTTTGTGGCTGGATAAATGCAGGGGCAGCACACCAGACTCCCCACACTCAGGATTAATTAATGAATTAACGAATCCCCCGGATTTAAATCAGCTCTGTTCCCTCTGCCTGCATGGCCAGCCTGCAGTTCCAGGGATTTTGCCACGATTTGAAGGTTTCTGATTCCATCCAGAAATGGCTTTTGGCCCCAGACCAGGAACGTAATGGTTGCTAAGGAGAGGATGTGGGATTTCTGTACCTGCTCCCATTTCCATAGAATCCCTCTTCTCCCAGGCTGATCAAAGCCCTGCTCCTGCTTCAGGATCATTTTCCATTTCCAGCCTTTAAAAAGTGGACGTAAAGATGATTTTTGGAGTTTGTCTTCCAAACCTAGGGTCCCTGGGAGAAAGGAAAAAAAAAAGAATCCTCTGGTCTGGAGCTGCCTGGCTCACAAAGGTGATTCTTCCTCAAGGGTTGTCACTGCCAGCTCCAAAAACAATTCCCTGAGGGATGAGAAATCCCATTCCTGCCTGCTCTGGACAGCCACCGAGGGTGCAGCCTCAGTAATTCAAATGAGACGGGGCAGGCACAGCGAGCCTGGAAAAAGGAGGCTGGAAAAAGCTAAAAATAACAGGATAAGCACGGGTGGATCCCAGCTGAGCCTCATTAGTCACGGAGCGAGGGAGCTGCTGGTGGCACAGCAGCACCATATAAGAGCAAGAAAACAACTCTGGTCTCTTAAATCTCCTTTTTTTTTTTCCCCGCTCTTGTTCTACTTCAGGCATTCTTTTCTTGCTCTGGCAGCCTGCAGCTTTTCCTGCTCCCTGAGTTTTCCTGGAATCTTTCCACAGGATGGAGATCCAGGCTGGTTCATTTGAAGGTGTCTGCTGGAATCGGGCCAGTTTTTACAGACAGGCACGTGAGGGGCCATTAGAGGCTGGATTTGGGATTTTTTTGTTTTTTGTTTTTTGGCCATTGACACCATCGGATTGAGCCTTTGAGTTGAGCCATGGAGGTTCCTGGTGGCAGGAATTCCCAGGAAAGGTTTCAGAGGCTTCACTGGGATGAGCACCAAGGTGTGAGCTGCAGTTTTGTTTTGGGATGGAGCCACAGGATGGCAGAGGGATTGGGAAGGAGGGGAGGCTCAGGCTGGGCTGGAGCTGAGCCTGGCTCTGGAAGCACAGCTGGAATTCCAGGAGGAAATGGAGAAAGGGAAGGAAAGGAGATGGTGATGATTTGTGCAGGCTGAGCTGGAGCAGAGCTGGGCAGAGTCCCAGAATAAAGCAGGGATTTATTCAAGGATGTCCTCCATGGATCCACCTTGGGCAGCACCACAGCCCAGCCAGGGCTGCACCCAAATGACCCAAAATGGTCCCAAAATGAACCCTAGATGACCCAAAATGGTCCCAAAACAAACTCCAGATGACCCAAAATGGTCCCAAAATGCACGAGCGCTCCCGGGGGCTCTCCCTGGGATCAGTTCTGCTCCATTGGCACCTCGGAGTTGTCTAATTAGAACTTTACTTTATCAAGTCTTATTTCAGAATCTGAAAAATGCAAAGCTAAACCTGAGGCATCCCTGGCAATGGGAAGACTGGGTGCTGCAGCAGGGAGCTGCAGCTCTGAGGGACCAGAGATCTCCCTGCTGTGCTGGGGAGCACAGGAGTGCTCAGCTTCTCCCAGGAATTCTCCTCTCCACGCTGGCAACAGCAGCACTGGGATACTCCCGGTGCCTTTCCCAAGGGAAGGTTTATTTTCCAGGAAATTGTGGTTTTCCCCAGCAGTTACAAGCTTCCAGATTTCCCTCCACATCCACTCCTGTCACAACCAAAATCCTCTTCTAAAGCTGCAGCTGCTGCCTCTGGCTCCTCGTCCCTGGGATTCCCTCGGGATCAGGGCACGGGGAGCTGCCAGCTTGGATCCAGGCCTCCGTGTGCTCCTGCTCTGCTTTGGTCCTGCACAAACCCAGGGCCACCAAAGCCACTGACGGGGCCTTGGGCAAGGTGAGGGATCCTCCGGCAGCGCCGGCTCCGAGTTCAGAGATCCCAAAGACCCCAGAGTTCCTAAAGGTCCCAGAATTCCCAAATGTCCCAGAGTTCCCAAAGACACCAGAATTCCCAAAGGCATCCATAGTTCCCAAAGTCTCACAGAGCTCCCAAAGTCCCCCAGAGCTCCCAAAGGTCTACAGAGTTCCCAAAGGTCTCCAGGATTCCCAAAGATCCCAGAATTCCCAAAGTCTCCCAGAGTTCCCAAAGGTCTCCAGAGTTCCCAAAGTCCCCCAGAGCTCCCAAAAGCCTCCAAAATTCCCAAAGACCCCAGAATTCCCAGTCTCTCAGAGCTCCCAAAGGTCTCCAGAATTCCCAAAGGCCTCCATGATTCCCAAAGACCCCAGAATTCCCAAAGGCCTCCAGAGTTCCCAAAGGTCTCCCAGAGCTCCCAAAGGTCTCCAGAGCTTCCAAAGGCCTCCAGAATTTCCAAAGACCTCCAGGATTCCCCAAGTCCTCCAGAACTCCTAAAGCCTTCCAGAATTCCCAAAATCTCCCAGAGCTCCCAAAGGTCTCCAGAGGTCCCAAAGGCCTCCATGATTCCCAAACTCACCGGGCACAATATATTCATTTACATGGAACACGGCACATGGGGACAGGTGTGAAAGGAAGGAAACCCTCATCCATGTGATTTTTGGCCAGCCTGGATTGGCATTTCCTGGGAACAGGCACAATTCCTGCAGCCTCTGAGCAGGAGAAGGGCTGGCTGAGCTCTGAGCACCTGTTTAGAGCCATTTCAATATTATTAATATATGGAAATATCAGCCAGTTGGGCCACTTGAGGATGGATTCAGAGGAATTCCAGGAGAACGGGGGGTCACGGCTGTAGCCAAGATTTTCAGGAGCATGCCCTGGTTTCCACCTACTCTGCCCTTCCCAGAAACAGACCCTTGGGAAAGGTGCTGGAGGTGTTTTTCCAGCAGGATTTTTGCTGCTCCCAGCAGCTGCCAGGCCAGCCTAGGGAAGTGCCAAGCTGGGAATGCTCCTCTCAGGAAAAGGCCCAGCTGAAAGTCGCCTTTCTGCTTTTAAACTGAGAAATAATAGATGAGACAGCAGCAGACGAAAGGAAAGAGCAGCTGGAATGAGCCAGGAAAAATGCTACGAGCTTGGATGTTATGCATTCATGCAAATGCAGAGCGCAGAGAATTCCAGATGGAAAAATGATTCCCACAATTATTTTGTTTTCTGCACTCCTCAGAGCAGTGGATGATCAAACACCTGCCAGGCCAAGCAGCCAGAGAAGAGGATGACCCCAGTATGGAATGCTGCCATTTCCCCAAATCCCTCTTTAATAAATCCAATATAGGAATTACACGGAATAAAAAGTTTGGATTCAATTTTTAATAACTCACTAAAAGCATTTGGGTTCCCCAGGGGCCACACACAGCAGCAGCTTTTGTGTGCATAAAGAACCCAGCACTTTAATAGAGTTCTCTTTTATTTTTTAACATTGCCTCTGCCATAGAGGGGATTAAATCTCGGCCTGGCACTTCTCTTTCCTTGGAAATCCTATTTCCTCTCAGATTTCCCAGAGAACAGCAGGAATAAACGGCCCTGGGTGTGATTTTCTCATTAAAGGAGATCTATAGATCACCGAGCTGCACTCCCAGATGGGGGCTATAAATAAAATCTCCCACTCTGCTGATGCAAACGGCTCCCCAGGGAAAGATGAGGTGCCCCAAAATGATCCCAGGGCTTGGAAAAAGCTGGAAAACCTCCAGGGAAAGAGGGGTTATGGAGCACCTCACGTGAAAGGATAATTGGAAGAGGGAAAATCATTTCCCACCGAGTCTTGTGGGTGCTCTGCTGGAGCAGGATTGATTTCAGAGCCAGGGCTGGAAGAGAGATTTTTCAATCTTTTTAGTTCTGACCGAAAAAATTCCTGCACAAAAGCAGAATTAGTTGGGATTGAGGAGCCTGAACACACCCAATTCTGGTTCTCCTCAGCCCCCTCAGCAATGTTGCTGTGCCCAGGACTGTGGAAATGTTTGGAGATATAATTATTCCCACGGGAATTCCTGGATCACAGTGGCCAGCCTTGGAAAACATTGAACTGAGCATGAGCAGATGATGGGATTATTTCAAACAGCATCCCTTTTATAAAATAAAATTAAATTAATACCTACAGTGAGACACTGGGAGAAGCTGGGAAATCACATTTCCTCCCAGAGAGGATTACACCCAACTTTGGTGAATTACACTGGGATTTTATATATCCTTTCAGGAGGTTTTCTCCTCAAAAAAGTCCATTTTCCCCACTAAATCTGACGCTCCCTTAAAGCTCTTTTGGGCTGCAGCACATCCTGAGGAGATGGGACACAAATTTATGTCAGTGATATTAATTTTCCTGGGTTTTTTTTTGCTGTTAGGAGTAGGAGTAATGATGCTTTGAGCAGTTTCTTCAGAGTTTCTGCACAAATTTTATAAAACGATCAAGCGCTGCACCTGCTTTTCCAACCAGTTAAATCCAAACCACCTTAAATCCAGGCAGAGAGGAAGAAGGAAATAAATCACAATTCCTGCAGTTCTTATCACTGCTGAGGCAACAAACTCTGCGAGGGCGTGGGGGACATTTGGAACATTATTTAGAATATTTGAACCAATCTTTAAATATTTAAATCATTTTGAAGGATTAGAACCTCCCTGAGGTCCCTGGCGTTTTGGGGTCAGCACAATCCTGGTTTTCCAGCACTCCTCAGCAGATCTTCAGCGTGGTTGGGGTTAAATAAACCCCTTTTCCTCTGGTTTTTAAATATCCTCTGCCTACGGTTTCTCCCTCCACATGCACCTGGATTTTCCACAATTCTGGTGTTCCAGACACCCCATCCCACACCCACCCTCTCCATCCACAGGGAAAATAACAGGTTTTGCACAGCACAGGGCAGTTGTGAGAACTAAACCCCCCCCGCCTTGCATTTATCCCACTTAATAAGCAAGGAATATTTGCCTAAGTACATAATTATTATCCTGGGAAATCAAAATTCCTGCTGCCTGCTGCTATTCCAACCTGAGACACTTGGGTTCAAGTGGGAATTTGAAGAATTAGGGGAGGAGTGCAAGGCTCCAGAATCTCTATTTTTTACAAAAATAAAAAACCACTGTTCTGAGGTATTCAAAATTTTGCCTGGCCTAAAGGCTCACTCCTCTCCTTGGAAATCTTTTGGATTTCCTACTTGTGATTCCCAACCACCAAAAATACTCATTTACAATAAATTTTGCTGGTTTTACACAGCTGGATCGCAACAACGATCCCTTCGCATCACATTAAAGGGAGATTTACTGCTGCCTGCACCACAATTAGTGCTGGAAAAATCCCATTTTTCCAGCTTTTCCACATCCCACAGGAAACATTCACTCACCAACCGACCGGGCTCCATCACCTGGAGGAATTCACATTATGGCAGCACTGGGAAAAAGGAGAATCACCCATCCAGGCAGAATCCATAGGCTGTTCCCTCCTGTGTTTGCCACTTCCTCGGAGGAAAGGCTCAGCAGCGGCGATGGGAATCGAGTTTTCCCTCAGGAATTTTGATCCTGGGAGTTTTGCCTGGCCTGGTTGAGGAAGCAGCAGAAGCCCATCCCTCCAATGTCTGGCATTCCCAGCGAGCAGCTGGAAAACACCTCTGGATGTTTTCCCAGGGAATGGCACTGCTCGCTTGGGCAGGACCAGGAATGGCCCAGCCAACCTTTGAGCTGGGTGGAAGTGGCCAAAGTGCAGCAGGGATGGAGAATTCCTGCAGCTCATCCCAGCCCAGCACAATCACACTTTGGCCACTCTCAGAAGGGTTTCTTCTTTTTCCATGTCAAAGCCTCACAACAAATTCATTGTCCTGGAGAAGCTCCCTGATGATGGAGTTCCCTTTTCCAGGTGCCTGGGGAGGAGTTTGGTGCTCAGGTCCAGCAGGGACAGGAGCTGCCAGGTGGACAGGGAAGGTCTGGCTGAGCAGTGACAGCAATGCAATTTCCTGCAAGCAGAAGTTGCCACACTGACAGCTCCTGGCTGGAGAAATTCCTTCCAGGAGCTCATCCCTGGCTCTTCCCTGCTCCCATCCCAGACAACACCACATCCCTGGGGAGGAGGGAGCTCACACTTCAGTCAAGCAGTGAAAAATCATTTTCAGTGAGAACCAGCCCACTGCCAACCTCCAAGCCAATATTTGCTCCCTGAGCGTCTGGGCCAGCGCTCCAAGGTGGATCAAGGCTTTACACCAAAGGTCTGGCCTGGATCCCAGCCCACATTCCCAAAAATCCTGCTCCACCAATACTCCCACGTGGCTTGAACAAGCACCTGTTGGCTCCATCCCTCTTGCCAAGCTGGTCCAGACATTCCTCCTCCATTCTGGCTGCCCTGATCCATGAAAATCAGATTTCTGCCCATGGCCAATTAGGAAATTATTTTGAGATTTTAGCTCATGCTTTGAATTAGTTTCACATTTTCAGAGTGACACGGGCAAGAAGGAGATATTCACATGGTCCATGCTAAATTCCATCCTGCAGCTTCTGGAATATCCTGGGTTAACCCTGAAGTCTTTCCACGGAATCATTAAGATTGGGAAAGCCCTCAAAGACCATGAAATCCCAAAATGAATCCACCACCATTGTCTTCAGTGTTAAACCACGTCCCCAGGTGCCACTTCCAGAGTTTTGGAACACCTCCAGGAGGTTCCCAGCTGATTTTGAACGCATCCCTGAGGCTTTTCCACCCTCCCCAGGGGGAGTTGAGGACTCTGGGTGCTCCCTGCTGCCTTCCAGGGTGGCTCCGTCACTGATGGGACAGCTGGGAGGGAAGCAGGAGCACCATGCCCACCTCCAGAGGCTCAGCACAGCCTGGAGGACACAAATGCAACTTCCTGAAACTCTGGAAATGCAGGAGTCCAAGTGTCTGGAGATGTGTGGTTCCTCAGGGACGGGCTAACCACCATCCATCGGCCTCAGCACAGGCAGGAACGTTCCAAGGGTGAAAAGATAAAATAAGAGATTCCAGCACATCCTTCCCCAGCCTGAAAGCTGCTGCAGGAATCCTGGAAGCTGCAGGGATGAGCTTTTAGCAGCACTAAGCCTTGTGGGCAGCAAAATTCCGTGGGCAATTCCATCCCTCCCTGCCCAGCCCGTCAGCGCCGAGTCTGCCTGAGCCGCGTTCCCTCCTGCCAGCGTTCCTCTAATTGATTCCGGAATTTGCAGATCTTCTTCCAGGCCAATCCGTCCTATTGATTGCAATTATCCTCGGAGAGGCAGCGGGAGGAAGCTTGAAGCCATCAAGGCTGATTTGGGTTTGATTGGAGCCATTGGAGGCACGGCCAGCGGAGCCTCGGCACCTCCGCGGCTCCTGAGGGCCACCAAGACTCCCTCGGCACTTTGGCACCACTCTGGATGCAGCAGGAGCTGAGGGAAGGGGGAAATGGGGAAAAATGGAGAAATGGAGAAATGGAGAAATGGAAAAATGGAGAAATGGAAAAATGGAGAAATGGAAAAATGGAGAAATGGAGAAATGGAGAAATGGAGAAATGGAGAAATGGAAAAATGGAGAAATGGAGAAATGGAGAAATGGAGAAATGGAGAAATGGAAAAATGGAGAAATGGAGAAATGGAGAAATGGAGAAATGGAGAAATGGAGAAATGGAGAAATGGAGAAATGGAGAAATGGAGAAATGGAGAAATGGAGAAATGGAGAAATGGAGAAATGGAGAAATGGAGAAATGGAGAAATGGAACAATGGAGAAATGGAAAAATGGAGAAATGGAAAAATGGAGAAATGGAAAAATGGAGAAATGGAGAAATGGAGAAATGGAGAAATGGAGAAATGGAAAAATGGAGAAATGGAGAAATGGAGAAATGGAGAAATAATGGAGAAATGGAAAAATGGAGAAATGGAGAAATGGAGAAATGGAGAAATGGAGAAATGGAAAAATGGAGAAATGGAGAAATGGAAAAATGGAGAAATGGAGAAATGGAGAAATGGAGAAATGGAAAAATGGAGAAATGGAAAAATGGAAAAATGGAGAAATGGAGAAATGAAAAAAAAATGGAAAAAAATGGAGAAATGGGGAAATGGAGAAATGGAGAAATGGGAAGGGGTGGCTTCCTGCAGCTGGGTGAGGAGATTGAGCCAAGCATCTCCCTAGCGAATCCCGAGCTCCAAGGGTTTCTCCTCTTAGGTGGAGTCCAGAAAACTCAAGAGTCGCCTGACACAGCCCATCAGGCTTGGGGGGACCTCATCCACTCCATCCAGCTCCAAAACCACCCTTTTTTGGGGGAGAAAGACGGGAATATTCTCCATTTCTAACCAGCATCTGCCCACCTGGCCCACAGGGAGCAGCTCCCCGAGGACATCCCGCCCTTGGATTTGGGATTTCCACCCCACCCCGCCGGGATTCAGCACAGGGGCTGCCAGTGCCAAGCAGAAGTTGCCAAACCCATCCCAAATTTCCTGGCAGGAATTTTCGGGCACCTTCACCCTGTGTGCAGCCTGGGGGAGCAGCCTCGGCCCCCCAGCATCACCCGGGGCTTTAAAATCACCAAGATTCCCTCGCAAGACCCCCAGAGGGTGAAAGTCTTTTTTCTTTTTCCCAGCTGCGAAGAAGAGGTTTGGAATGTGTGAAGCCGAGTTCTCAAGGTTGTTTATTTTTCCTTGTCTAGAATAGTTTCTGTTTGATTGCTGAGGCCCAGCTAGCACTGAAGCCATGGCAGGCTCCTCCCACATCACATACCCAAAATTACGCGTGCCATATTTATAATTTCTGTACCAATACCCAAAATCTACGTTGGATAAGGTGTCCCTATCCTAAACCAACAGAAAAGTGTCACCATCACACCGAGACATGGAGGAGAAGGAGAACGCTCAGGGCACGCTCAGATCCCTCCATCTTGCACTTTTGAATTTCATTCTAAAAAAACCCCAAAATTCCACTTTCCCACCCTGTGCGAATTCCTTTATTATTCATCATGCAAACCCTTTTTGCTTGTAATTTCTCATGAAAGGTCGGCAGCCTCCCTCACATGCCAAAATTGAATTTACGGGTGGATTTTGTTTGCTGCTAAGGGGCTTGAGACATCCGGGGCAGCCAGAGGGATGCTCTGGACTCCGACACCAAGGATGTGAGCAGAGTCCCTCGTTAATTAATTAATAATTAATTAATTAATTAATTAAACCGTTCCTTTAGGGCAGTGCAGCATTTCCAGCCCCTCCTGCCTGGAAATCTCCTCCAGCCATGGAGGGGCTCCCTCAGGAATGGGAATTTCCTCCTCCTGGGAGCCCAGATGGCATTTCCCGTTTGGATTTTGATATTTATTCATTTTTATTTATTTATGCCACAGTTTTAGAAGTTGTGAGAGTTAGGGTATTCTATCTGGACGAGGTAAAAAACGGTCATGCGTTTCTTTTTAAAAAGAAAAAAAATTCTTTTTAAATTGCTTAATTAAGAAATGAGGTTTAAATGATTTTAATCTCTTATCATGTTTTCTAATGTGGGTTTTTAAAATTTAATTACATAATATTACTTTGACGTATGAAAATGATGAAGAAGAAGAAGGTTAAGAAGGACTAGTTTCTGTTTTAAAATTTTTATCTTGCTTTATATATATTATTATATTTTAAAACTTTAAGTTTTCTACTATGTGGTATTACATACTTTTATTTAAACTACGCATTCATAATCTTAGTTTTATTATTTATATATTTATAGAGTTTTCTAGTTATATAGTTTTTATTTATATATTTAATTGTGAAAGTTATTATATTTATATATTTAATAGATATATGTTCATATGTTTTATTTATATATTTAATTGTGGAAGTTATTCTATTTATATGCTTAGTAAATATATATCTATATATTTTATTTATATATGTAATTGTGAAAGTTAATATATTTATATATATAAATAATAATATATAATATATATTAAAAATATATTATATATTTACATGAAATGAATATACATTTATTTATTTAATAAATATAGTTAATAAGTATATATTTCTATTTATTAAATATAAAATAATTTTATTTCTAGATTTAATTTTGGACGTTTTTCCTATGAAATGTAAAAGATTTCATTTGATTTCTAGATTGAATTCCGGACGTTTTCCCTATTAAATGTAGAAGATTTCCTTTGATTTCTAGATTGAATTCTGGCTGTTTTCCCTATTAAATGTAAAATATTTCATTTTATTTCGAGATTGAATTCCGGACGTTTTTCCTATGAAATGTAAAAGATTTCCTTTGATTTCTAGATTGAGCTCTGGCCCTTTTCCCATGTCAGTGTGGCCCAGCCCAGCCCGGGATCAGCAGAGATCCCGGGATCGGGTCGGGATGCTCCAGGGCCAGAGGGGAGGATGGACAGGGAGGGACCCCCGGGAGCAGCAGCTGCCCCCAAGGGTCACCCCTGTCCCCTGGGGTCAGCCCTGCCCTGCTGAACCCCAAGAAAGCCAGGTCCTGACAGCAGAAAAAACATCGTTTTAATAATCTTAATCAATCATCCTAATCAAATCAGCTCAACGCAACATCCGGGGTGCTGGGAGCAGCCTCGGGAACGCTTCCACCCCCAGCTGCTTCCACAGCCACCCCATTCCCTGTGCCACCAGCCCATCCCACTGAAATCCCCATTTTCCTGGGATTTTCCTGGGATTTTCCTGGGATTTTCCTGGGATTTTCCTGGGATTTTCCTGGGATTTTCCTGGGAATTTTCCTGGGCTCTCCAGCACGCAGCAGGAGCAATCCAGACACATTCCCTGGATTCTGCTCTCCTCCCCTCCATCCCCATGTTTATAAACACTGGGGCTTCCAGCAGGGCTTTGTTAGAAACACTGAACCGCAGGGAAAACACAAATAAAACCAAAATAAAAGTGAACTTTTCACTTCATCTGGTTCAGCCTTGAAGGTTTTGGGGACACGCTGGGTGCTGACACGGCCAGGGAGGGACAGGAGGTGACGTGGGGACATCAAATGTCCCTTCCCTCCGGTCCCGGTGGGAAGGAGCAGAGCTGGAACACCTCGTTATGCATGATTATAATTTGTGCCAATGAAATATTGTTGTATTGAATCAAGGGAAATACAATTTGGCGTGTATAATATTTAGTTATTACACAAAGCACACGCCAGCACTGTGAGCTTCCCCCTCATGAATTTGGTTACACCAGAGCTGGGTTTTTTTGGACAATGCCTCATTAACAATTTAACACATGTGGCTGGTCTGGAGATGGGATGGAACACCTGGGAGCTGATCAATCCCAAAGGAGCTGGGAGCTGATCAATACCAAAGGGCCTGGGAGCTGATCAATACCAAAGGACCTGGGAGATGATCAGTCCCAAAGGACCTGGGAGCTGATCAATACTAAAGGAGCTGGGAGCTGATCAATACCAAAGGACCTGGGAGATGATCAGTCCCAAAGGACCTGGGAGCTGATCAATGATAAATGACCTGGGAGCTGATCAATAGATCAATACCACAGGAGCTGGCAGCTGATCATCCTGGTAAAGACCCGAGATTGGGATCTCTGGAAAGGGCTGACACATCTGAATCCACAGTTCTGTAACCATCGGGAAAAATCGTCCACACCTGGACCTGCATTGTTCCATTTGCAGAGAAAAGAATTTATGGGACTCTGGATGGAAAGGAGATTACTGAAATCCTGGATGGATACATGGGATTCTGGATATGTGGAACTCTGGATAGAAGGAAAAGGGGATTGCTGAAATCCTGGATGGATATGTGGAACTCTGGATAGGAAGAAAAGGGGATTGCTGGAATCCTGGATGGATACGTGGGACTCTGGATAGAAGGAAAAGGGGATTGCTGAAATCCTGGATGGATATGTGGGACTCTGGATAGAAGGAAAAGGGGATTGCTGAAATCCTGGATGGATATGTGGGACTCTGGATGGAAAGAAAAGGGGATTGCTGGAATCCTGGATGGATATGTGGGACTCTGGATGGAAAGAAAAGGGGATTGCTGGAATCCTGGATGGATACGTGGGACTCTGGATGGAAAGAAAAGGGGATTGCTGGAATCCTGGATGGATATGTGGGACTCTGGATGGAGAGAAAAGGGGATTGCTGGAATCCTGGCCTCGGGCAGAAGATCTCCTATAAGAACTCCAGGGCCCAGGAGGGTGTCCAGGGAACCTCTGCATCCCTCCTTCCACACACCCAGCACCGACCCCGGCTCAGCGCTGTCCTTTTCTTGTGGCTGGCTCTGAGAGAATTCGGCCCTAAATACATTTTTTATAATTTCATTTTATAATTTGGCTGGACTCATTTTCATTTATAACAACCTCTTCCTCCTCCTCACCCCTGGGAGCCGAGGCAAGGGGAATCCTGGAGCAAAGGTGCCTCCAGGACAGCTGGGGAGCTGAGGGAAAATCTCTCCAGGGCCACAAACTCTGTGAAAATCACATCTGCAGGGTGGCAAAATCCAGCTTGTGAGTGGGAGGAGACCTGGAGCTCGGTGCCACCCCTGGGAGAAGCTCTCCGTGCTCCTCTGGGTGTCCATCCAGGCTATTCCAGGCCTGGAATTGCACAGCAAAGCTCCAAGCCCAGCTCTGCACGGGACAAGTCAGGGCGTGAGGCAGCCTGAATTCCTTCCAGGGCCTGCAGGAGGGAAGGGGAGGATGGAGGAGGAAAACCCTGGCAGGGGCAGAATTCCTTAGGTGACAGCTCACCTGGTTAAGCTCATGCCTGGAGGCAAAGAGTTTCCAGCAGTGCCAGCAGAGCTGATCAGATAATGCTGGAGAAATCAGCTCCCAAACCACAAAAATGAGGTGGTTTTTTTTGTTCTTTTTGGTTTTTTTTTTTCCTTTTTTCTAGGCTGAGTTCCTGCACAAATGACTGTAATTAAAGCTGTTACCTGTCAGTTCCTCAAGGCACTGAGGCTCCAGTGTTCAGGCTTTGGAAAAAAGCATCCCTGCATGGCAGCAGTCCCACTCATCCCTCAGCTTACTCATCCTGCCCAGCACCCACCCAGATTTGTCACCAATTAGTTGTAATTCAAGGATTCAGGGGGAAATCCCCACCTCCCTGAGCGAGGTGACTTCACAGGAAGTTCAGGCATGGAACAACAACAAAAAAAAACCATGGAAAAAAATCATGTGTGCCAGAGGCAAGGCCACGGGCAGGGCTGGAGAGGGATCCAAAGGCTCCTGCAGAGCTTCCAGAGAGGTTTGGTGGATTCCTTTGGAATTCATCCCTCATGGAAGAGCCTCAGCCCTGCCGTGTCCCCAGGGTCTGCAGCGCTCCTTCCTCTCACACCACTGCAGCTCAGAAGTTCTGTGCAATTCCCAAATCACCCTAAATGGTGGGATGAGGTCCCAATTTTCAGGGGTTTCTGTAAGACAGCACCGGCGGCTCCTGCTGGCCGACAGCGAGGCCTTGGGAAGGATCTTTCCCTCGGGAAAGGAGAGCACCCAGAGCCAGCCTGGCACTGCTCCCAGCCCTGAAAAGATGATGTTGCTTGGCCTCTCCCAGCTCTGAGACAGCCTGGTGGTGGCACCAGGCTCCTGCCGGGGACACCAGCCCCACCAGTGGCCAAGGATGCTCCGGGAAAGTTGGGGAATCATGGAATGGTTTGGGATGGAAGGGACCTTAAAACTCATCTCATTCCCTGCCATGGGCAGGGCCCCTCCCACTGTCCCAGGCTGCTCCAAGCCCCGTCCAGCCTGGCCTTGGGCACTGCCAGGGATCCAGGGGCAGCCCCAGCTGCTCTGGGCACCCTGTGCCAGGGCCTCAGGACCCTCACAGGGAACAATTCCTTCCCGAAATCCAATCCAAATCCACCATCCTGCAGCTTAAAGCCTTTCCCCGTGTCCTGTCCCTCCATCCTTGTCCCCAGCCCCTCTCCAGCTCTCCTGGAGCCCCTCAGGCCCTGGCAGGGGCTCTGAGCTCTCCCTGGAGCTTCTCCTCTCCAGAGGAACATTCCCAGGGCTCTGAGCTCTCCCTGGAGCTTCTCCTCTCCAGGGGAACATTCCCAGGGCTCTGAGCTCTCCCTGGAGCTGCTCCTCTCCAGGGGAACATTCCCAGGGCTCTGAGCTCTCCCTGGAGCTTCTCCTCTCCAGGGAACATTCCCAGGGCTCTGAGCTTTCCCTGGAGCTGCTCCTCTCCAGGTGAGCCCCCCCAGCTCCCCCAGCCTGGCTCCAGACCGAGGGGCTCCATCCCCTGGAGCATCTCCGTGGCCTCCTCCGGCCTCTCTGCAGCACCTCCCCATCCTCCCGCTGGCTCCGGCATCCCCGGCAGCATCCCCCGGCCGTGCCCCGGCCGCAAGCCCCGCGCCCCCCGAGCGCTCCGCACTCACCGAGGCGGGGCTGGCCCGCGCCTGCCGCTGCTGCTCCCGGCTCTGCAGCCCGGCCAGGTGCCGCTCCAGCGCCGCCCAGTCCATGGCCGGCGGCTGCGGCTCCCGGGGCGGCCGGGGCTGCCGGCGGGGGCCCGAGCGGGCCGGGGGCCGCGGGCAGCGCCGGGCGGCGGCGGCCGCGGGGCCGCAGCGGCGCCCATGGGCGGCCGGGCAGCGCGGCGGGGACGCCCCGTCCTCCTCCTCCTCCTCCTCCTCCTCCGAGTCCTCCAGCGCCGCCAGGTCCAGGCTGCTGGGGGACGGCGAGGACTTGCCCTCCGAGCACGGCGTGGCTTTGCTGGAGTTGGATTCCGAGCTGGAGCGGCTGCTGCCGGCGTCGCTGCCTAAATCCATGCCATCCTCGCGGGAGTCCTGGCGGAGAGAAGCGCAGCGCGGGCGCGTCAGGGATGCCCGGAGCGCTCTGCCCGCCGGGCACGGGAAACGCCGGCCCGGGGCCGCCCCCGCGCTCCGGAGCCGCCGCCGGCGCGGGGCGGCCCCGGGCGGAGCGGGCGGGCGGAGCGGGGCCGGGCTCCGGCTCCGCCGCTCGGGAGCGGCGGGCAACGCCGGCTGGCGGCGAGGAAACACCGCTCCGACGGGCAGAAAACCCCGCGTTCTTGGGGTTTCCTTCAATTATTCTCGGTTTAGCGTCTTTTTGTTATTTTTTGTTGTTGTTGTTATAACTAGGATATTAGCTAATGTTATTGTATTCGCTATTGTAGCTAATTTTTTTGTTACACAAAAGAATATTGTTATTCTTTATTCCCGCCGTTGTTGGGTCGGGAGGATCCCAAGCGATCCCAAGCATAAATCCAGGCTGGTGAGAGAATGGATCGAAGCAGCCCACAGGGAAGGGGTTTGGGGGTGCTGGTGGGAGAGAAGCTCAGCCCGAGACGGGCACAGGCGCTGGCAGCCCCAAACCCCCGTGCTGGGCTGATCCCACGGCGTGGGCAGCACGGGAGGGGATTCTGCCCCTCTGCCCGCTCAGGTGAGACCCCACCTGCAGAGCTGGGGGCTCCAGCAGGATCCGAAAGTGCTGCAGAGAGGAGCCACGGAGCTGCTGCAGGGCTGGAGCCCCTCTGGAGCCGGGCTGGGAGAGCTGGGAATGTTCCCCTGGAGAAGGGAAAACTCCAGGGAGAGCTCAGAGCACTGCCAGGGCCTGGAGGGGCTCCAGGAGAGCTGGAGAGGGGCTGGGGACAAGGATGGAGGGACAGGAACAGGGAATGGCTCCCAGTGCCATTGATTGGGAGATTGGGAATTGGGAATTCCTGGCTGGGATGAGATCCCCAGAGCAGCCATGACTGCCCCTGGATCCCTGGCAGTGCCCAAGGCCAGGCTGGACATTGGGGTTGGAGCAGCTGGGACAGTGGGAGGTGTCCCTGCCATGGCTGGGGTGGCACTGGGTGGGATTTAAGGTCCTTTCCAACCCAAAGCATTCCATGATTTTATGGCTGGGTTTGGCAAGGGGGTGGCATCGTCTGTGTGGGGCTGTGGGTGACTGCAGGGAGTGACATGGAGTGACATGGAGTGACATGGAGTGACATGGAGTGACATCCAGTGACTTCCAGTGACATCCAGTGACATCCAGTGACATCCTCCCTCCCACGCCCCGAGGGACCGCAGGGACCCGCCACAAATCCCCGCTGCCACCCTCTCCCTTTCTTTCCTTCTTTAAAAGTAATTTAAAGTAACTCGTTAAGAGTCTCCTATAAATAACTGGGCTAAAAAAAACGAATCTAGTTTCTGCATTCTGGGTCACCGGAGCCAAGTTTAACACGCAAATGTTCCCAAATCCACGGCAGGGAGACCTTTTAAGGTGGCTGAAATGGGGAGCATCAATCTCATGGATCAGGAATTTCCACGCGGGGTGTGGGAGATGTGGCAGCAGCAGCTGCCCCCTGCTCCCTGCAATCCCAACGCTCTGGGCATGCAGGAGGGAGTTCAGGCCCAGGGGAGAAGCAGCAGCTCTTAATTGGAATATTGCAACACTCATCGGGGTAGGAGCTGATTTTGGGGCAGGATTTCGTGTGAGAAATATCCTTGAGGTCACCCACGAGAATCAAAACATCTCTGTGTTATCCACGGAACAAATCCAAAATAGGATTCCAGCCTGTCCCAGCACCGGGAGGAAATGACCTCTGCCCCAAGAGCAGCACGGGGGGTTAAAAATTAAAGTTGTGCAGGGTGGGGAGGTGATGCCAAGGCCCGAGGTGGGCACGGCTCCGGGGCAATCCCCCCTCGTGGTTCCCCAGTTGTCAGGAATTCCAAAGGGATGAGAGGGAGAAGGGAACATTTACAGCAGTTAACGCTGGGACTGGGAACTGCTCATCCCGGGGACCTGGGGAGGGGAGGGGAGGGGAGGGGAGGGGAGGGGAGGGGAGGGGAGGGAAGGGAAGGGAAGGGAAGGGAAGGGAAGGGAAGGGAAGGGAAGGGAAGGGAAGGGAAGGGAAGGGAAGGGAAGGGAAGGGAAGGGAAGGGAAGGGAAGGGAAGGGAAGGGAAGGGAAGGGAAGGGAAGGGAAGGGAGGAGGGGTCTCCTGTGCCAGGTCTGACTCCTCATCCTCCTCTTGGGCAGCAGCGAGAAACTGGGAATGGAAAACTGGGAATGGGATTGGGAACTGGGAATGGGAAGCTTGACATGGATGAGTGAGAATGGAAAGATGGGAATGGGGATGGGGATGAGGACTGGGAATGGAAAACTGGGAATGGGGATGAGAATGGGGATTGGAACTGGGAATAAGAATGGGAATGGGAAACTGGGATTGGGAAACTGGGAATGGAAATCTGGGAACAGGGAGCGTGGAGAAGCATCCAGCATCCCAGCAGTCCTGGGAGTACCAAACCCCACCAGCATCATCGGGGACAACCATCGGGAGCAGGGGGCTGGGGCTGAGGGGTGTCGGTGTCCTGGAGCCATCCCCTCTCCTGTGGGGTGGGAATCACGGGCTCCTGGGAAGGTTTGGGCTGGAAAGGAACTTCAAACTCATCTTGTCCCTGTCCCAGCTGCTCCAAGCCCCGTCCAGCCCGGCCTCGGGCACTGCCAGGGATCCAGCCCGGCCTCGGGCACTGCCAGGGATCCAGCCCGGCCTCGGGCACTGCCAGGGATCCAGCCTGGCCTCGGGCACTGCCAGGGATCCAGGGGCAGCCTCGGGCACTGCCAGGGATCCAGGGGCAGCCTTGGGCACTGCCAGGGATCCAGCCCGGCCTCGGGCACTGCCAGGGATCCAGGGGCAGCCTTGGGCACTGCCAGGGATCCAGCCCGGCCTCGGGCACTGCCAGGGATCCAGCCCGGCCTCGGGCACTGCCAGGGATCCAGCCTGGCCTCGGGCACTGCCAGGGATCCAGGGCAGCCTCGGGCACTGCCAGGGATCCAGCCCGGCCTCAGGCACTGCCAGGGATCCAGCCCGGCCTCGGGCACTGCCAGGGATCCAGCCTGGCCTCGGGCACTGCCAGGGATCCAGGGCAGCCCCAGCTGCTCTGGGAATCCCATCCCAGCCCTCCCCACCCTCAGAGGGAGAAATTCCTTCCCAGGATCCCTGAAGCCATTCCCCCTCGCTCTGCCCTGGTTAAAAATCCCTCTCCAGCTTTTCTGTAGGAGACTGCCAGCCCCAAGCAGGGATTTGGAGGATAAAGGGGCCGGGATACACAGAATATCACAGAATTTCTTTGGGATTAACCTTTCCCTTGAGGTGTCTCCTCCGGGTGCTCAACCCGGATTATCCCAATTTTCCCTCCCGAATCCCTCCCTGTTCCCAGCTGATCCCTGCTTCCCTCCCAGGCTGCCTGGCGGCCGAAACTCCAGGAAAATCGGGAACTGCAAAGTGCAGTTTTAAAAATAATCCCAGCAACTGGCAGGAAGGAGCAAAATCCTGGAGATGAATTACACGGGGGAAAAGTTTCGTGGCGGGGTTGGGAGGGGGTGGCATTTGACACGATTTGGGTGGTGCAGCTCTTTATTTGGGGCTGCTTTAACGTCACCACCAGCCTCCAAAGGGATTTTTTTTTTTTTTCCCGAGCCAAGGAGGAGCTGCCAGGCTGCAGTCACTGATGGGGACAATTTGATTTATAGGATTTTCCCTGGGCGAGTTTCTTCCCTTCATCAGCACTGAGAAAAGGACAGGAGCGCTTCCCTCTCCCTGAATTTCCACCTGTGGAACGTGGAATGGCACGAAACGAGTGCCAGGCACTTCCCAATCCCAATTTTCCCATTTTAGTGGGATAAAGCTGCTTCAGCCTTCATTCAAGCCATGCTTTAAGGTGCCAGTCCTTGCAAATCCCTCCCTGCTGCCCTGGCCTCAGACAAATTTGTTTCTTACAAGGTTTAACACATCACACACGTGATTTTTCCAAGATTTTTCCAAGCTTCCCTTTTTTTTCCCTCCCTCTACAGACCGATCCAATAATTTTTAACCTCGTAGTAAACCCTCCTCACTTCTAATTATACACAGGGAACAAATTTCTGCTCGACCTGCTCAGGAAGGAGCTTTTCCAAACACAAATAACATTTCTCTCTTCCACAAACCCTTTTCCAACACCATGGAAAACTTGGGATTTGTAGGAACTTTCAAGGGTGTGAACACAAACCCTTGGAGATGAAAGAATCTCCTTTACATCTCTTTTATTCAGTGCAAAGGAGGGGTTTAATACAAACGAGACTTGTGGCAGAAATACATCACAAAAATCAGATTTTTATTATTTTCCTGGTGTCGGTTCCAAAGGCAGTTTGCTGATTATCATAAGCTTTAAATTTATTTGATTTTTCTATTTTGGTACTGCTGTAACCCCATTCTAAAATGGGCTTCTTGTGTTCACTCCTGCTAAATTGCCAAAGTTTTTGGGTCAGAGAAGGAGGAAAGCAGGGAAATCACAACCACCCTTAAAACACCATAAATGCCTAAATATGGGAATATTTCCAGCTGGGTCTTTATCCCAACAGCCTCGTGTCCCCCCCCCCCAGAGCTCCCAAATTGTGTTTTTACTTTAAAAACGGGTTTGGGGGTTTTGTCCCCACCCAGGTGGGATTTGCCAGGGAAACGCTGCTGGGATAAAAAGATCCCTGGGATAAAGCAGGAAAGGGAAGTTTCCTGTGAACACAGAGGATTTCCCTTTCCTGCACTGAGGTCAGGGAACGTTTCCTTTTCCTGCTGCCAGCCCTCTGTGAGCATTCCTGGCTTTTCTTGGATCGGGGGCAGGAAAACGCTGCCAGAGCTCACCTGGCATGGGGAAGGTGCCCCTGCCCAGGGCATTGGGGCTGGATGAGCTTTGAGGTCCTTCCCACCCCAAACCACGCTGGAATTCTGTGATTTGATGATTCTGGGATAACAAATCCAGCAGAGAGGAATATCCTACAGTTTATCCAGAGGGAAAAGTTGTCTCCTCTCCAGAAATCCCAAAAACATCCTGCAGTCCCTGTGCACTCCCATGACCCCAATCCCTGTTTTTGGGATCAGAAGCACTGGGATGCCCAATCCCTGTTTTTGGGATCAGGAGCACTGGGATGCCCAATCCTTTGGGATCAGAAGCACTGGGATGCCCAATCCCTGTTTTTGGGATCAGGAGCACTGGGATGCCCGATCCTTTGGGATCAGGAGCATTGGGATGCCCAATCCCTGTTTTTGGGATCAGGAGCACTGGGATGCCCAATCCTTTGGGATCAGAAGCACTGGGATGCCCAATCCCTGTTTTTGGGATCAGGAGCACTGGGATGCCCAATCCCTGTTTTTGGGATCAGGAGCACTGGGATGCCCAATCCCTGTTTTTGGGGTCAGGAGCACTGGGATGCCCAATCCCTGTTTTTGGGGTCAGGAGCACTGGGATGCCCAATCCTTTGGGGTCAGGAGCACTGGGATGCCCAATCCTTTGGGGTCAGGAGCACTGGGATGCCCAATCCTTTGGGGTCAGGAGCATTGGGATGCCCAATCCCTGTTTTTGGGATCAGGAGCACTGGGATGCCCGATCCCTGTTTTTGGGATCAGGAGCACTGGGATGCCCAATCCCTGTTTTTGGGATCAGGAGCACTGGGATGCCCAATCCTTTGGGATCAGAAGCACTGGGATGCCCAATCCCTGTTTTTGGGATCAGGAGCACTGGGATGCCCAATCCCTGTTTTTGGGATCAGGAGCACTGGGATGCCCAATCCCTGTTTTTGGGGTCAGGAGCACTGGGATGCCCAATCCTTTGGGGTCAGGAGCACTGGGATGCCAAATCCTTTGGGATCAGGAGCACTGGGATGCCCAATCCCTGTTTTTGGGGTCAGGAGCACTGGGATGCCCAATCCTTTGGGGTCAGGAGCACTGGGATGCCCAATCCCTGTTTTTGGGGTCAGGAGCACTGGGATGCCCAATCCTTTGGGGTCAGGAGCACTGGGATGCCCAATCCCTGTTTTTGGGGTCAGGAGCACTGGGATGACCAATCCTTTGGGATCAGGAGCACTGGGATACCCAATCCTTTGGGGTCAGGAGCACTGGGATGCCCGATCCTTTGGGATCAGGAGCATTGGGATGCCCAATCCCTGTTTTTGGGGTCAGGAGCACTGGGATGCCCGATCCTTTGGGATCAGGAGCACTGGGATGCTCCCCCACCCCAGGTTTTCCAGCCCTGTGCATCCCTGAGATTCCAGCACCAAACCAAACCCCACCCCTGGGATCTGGTGCTTGCTGGGATGCTCCACCCCTGCCAGGGCTTCCTTCACTCCCAGAAACTTTCCCCACATCCTAAAACACCCCCCAAATCCTCCTTGTCTCTTGTCCTCTGGAAAAACTGGAGGATGAAAGAGCTGCTCCTGCCCAGATGGGTTTTCCTCGCTCTGGGCTGAATCCTAAAATCATGGAACGGGTTGGAAAGGATTTTAAAGCTCATCCCATTCCCCTATCCATGGGCAGGGACACTTTCCTCTATCCCAGATTGCTCCCAGCCCTGTCCAAGCTGTGCTGAAACAATTCCAGGGATGGAGCTGCCTCCCCTGCCCTGTCCCAGCAAAATCCTCGGAGGAAACAAAAGGAATTTCCTTATCTGCCCAGCAGCCTCTGGAATTCCTCGTAATCACCAGGGCCAGGGGGAAAAGAAAATGCCCTTTAATACAGTGCTCGGGAAGGCACGTGGGTAAGGAATGCGAGCAGGGAAATAGCTGGAATATTTCAAATGCATGAGTCCACAGAGCCCTGCTGAATCTTAATATTTATGTTGCTTCCTCGAAATGCATTAACTCCCCAACCCCAGCGTGTGCACGGAAGCTTTTGCAGCATTTCCCCCCCAAAATTCCTCCCGATCCTTTGGGCAGAGAGGAATCAGCCCCTAAAGGAGGTCTCAGCTTAATTAAGGGGTGTGTTAATCACCTTGGGGGCCTCCGGAGCCCAACAGAAGCGGGGAGGAGCGAGCTCAGCTCCAGCAGAATCCGGGAGGATTCATCCCACCTGCCTGAAGCCGGGAATGTTTGGAGAAAAACCCAAAATTCAGGAATTTCTCCCAATTTTTTGTTGCATTGTACATTTTCTGGGACTGCAAATTTTTTTTTTTTTTTTTTTTTTTACAACGAATCATTTTTTGTCCAAGTCAGCTGAAGGAGAGGCACAGAAAACGCTTTGGAAAAATAAAGTTTGGCTATTCCAACAATCCGCAATCTCACGGTCACTCCCTGGCAGCAGCGTCTGAGCCCAGCTCAGGGTTGGGTCAGGTTACAGATAATTAATTAATTAATTTATTAATTAATCCCAGCCCAAAGCAGCCAAAGCCCGGAGCGAAGCAGGAGAGGGGACGGTGCAATTCCGGCTGCGAAAGGAATTCCTGCTTCAAAGGGAGGCATCAAATCCCGCAATCCGCTCCATGTCCAGGGAATTTGGAGCCCAAAAAAATGTGGATTGTCGGTTCCCATCGAGGACAATTCTCCTCGGCTGTTTCTGCCCCTCCAGATCCCGTTCCCGTCCCCATCGGATGCGCCTCAGCTTCGCTTTCCCCGGCGGATTCCCAAAATCCTCCATCAGCCCTTCCAAGCACAGCTCAGTAACCAGGCTCAGACTAACTGTTCTGGGTTTAATTTTTGGGTTTTATTCCCAATCTCAGGGCCAAGCCCAAGCTCCCCGCGCTGCCTTCTCCTCCCCAGTTTTCCTCTCTTTTCCCTGCCAGAGGTGCTGGGTGTGCGGGATGCTCCCTGGATGCCCTCAGAGATCCCTGGATGAGTGTTTGTGTTTCCTTGGCTCCCCTCCTGCTCTGGGGGATGAAAAGGTTGGATTTGATGGGCTGGGAGGGCTTTTCCAACCTAAATGCCTCTGGGATTCCTTTTTGTTAATTCTGGGATTCTTTTTTGTTAATGGTTCTGGGATTCTTTTTCCTTCATGATTCTGGGATTCCTTTTTGTTAATGATTCTGGGATTCTTTTCCCTCAATGATTCTGGGATTCCTTTTTGTTCATGACCCTGGGATTCCTTTTTGTTAATGATCCTGGGATTCTTTTCCCTTCATGATCCTGGGATTTCTTTTTGTTAATGATTCTGGGATTCTTTTCCCTTCATGATTCTGGGATTCTTTTTTGTTAATGATTCTGGGATTCTTTTCCCTTCATGATTCTGGGATTCCTTTTTGTTAATGATCCTGGGATTCCTTTCCCTCAATGATTCTGGGATTCTTTTTTGTTAATGATCCTGGGATTCCTTTTTGTTAATGATTCTGGGATTCTTTTCCCTTCATGATTCTGGGATTCTTTTTTGTTAATGATTCTGGGATTCCAAGAGCTGTTTTGGGAAGGCATCACTGACACCCCTGACCCATTTCTGGTGGCCTCCTCGAGCGTCTCCCTGCATTTATCACCCAGACCTGGGGTGCTGCATCCATGGGGCAG
Source organism: Lonchura striata (assembly GCF_050655825.1). Taxonomy (NCBI): domain Eukaryota; kingdom Metazoa; phylum Chordata; class Aves; order Passeriformes; family Estrildidae; genus Lonchura; species Lonchura striata. The sequence continues at coordinate 30,064,040 of NC_140711.1, forward strand.
CCCCAAAGTCACAGAATCATGGAATTCTTTAGGTTAGAAAAGATCTCCAAGATCATCCAGCCTGAGCCTGATCCCCACCTTGTCCCCAGCCCAGAGCACTGAGTGCCACCTCCAGGAATTCCTTGGACACCTCCAGGGGTGGGGACTCCAAACCTCCCTGGGCAGCCCCTTCTGGTGTTTAACAACTTTTCCACAAGGAAATTCCTGCTGATCCCTGATCCCAGAGCTCCCCATGCCCAGCCTGGGGCCGTTCCCTCTCCTCCTGTCCCTGTTCCCTGGGATGATCCCAAATCCCCCCGGCTGTCCCCTCCTGGCAGGAGCTGTGCAGAGGCACAAGACCCCCCTGATCCCCCTTTTCTCCAGGCTGATTCCCTTTCCCAGCTGCTCCTCCCAGGATTTGCTCTCTGAGGAAGCCAGAGGAGCTGCCCAGGAGCCAGAGAGGCAGCAAAGGGTGGCAGAGGTGCAGCTGCACGGGCACAGATTCCTTGCAGGCACTGCAGAGCTGCTCTCCAAAATAACCGAGTGTGGAACAGCCACCTGGGAGGGGGAATTGCTGCAGAAAGTTTTCCCTCCCCCTCCCTTGGGATGCAGGCTGGGAAAACCATCCCTGTTAGCACCCCAAACGCTCTGCACCATCCAAAAGCTCTTTCCTGGCTTTTCCCTGCTTGGTTTTCCCAGATACATGGATAGCCAGAGATTCCTCATGTGCCTCATCAGGAATGTGGCCACCCAGCCCAGGGAAGTATTTTTATACTCATTTACATTCAAAAAAGAGAAATACAACTTCAAAAAAAAAACCCACCCCAAACTCCTTTATGACACACAAATCCAGGGAAAATAAAATCTGTGAGTGCAGCAAATGGAGCAGCGAGGAACGAGCGCTGCTCCCTGATGAGGAATTGTGCTTCACCCACAACAGATGCAGCTCTTGATATTTGTTTTCTGCATAAATCTACATTTTAGGCTGGAAGCAACTGCTCAGGCTTTGTCTTGCTCTGTTCCATCCCTCACTGCTCTTTTCAGCTCAGTGCCTCACACAAACCGCTCTGGTTTTGTTGGAACTCAAAATGTCCCTCAGACATTTTTGGATGTTCCAGGCCTTGCTCAGAAGCATTTTGGACCCTGGCAGGCAGCTGCAAACAGCTGTGATTTTGGGTTTGAGCCATGGGATGAGCTACCAACTTTGGAGGTGGGACAAGCAGTCACAAAGGGTTAGATGGGATAGTAAAAGTAGTTACAAAACAGAGGGGAAATTTTTTAGTATTGTCCAGGGGGGTTTTACTTTGTACATGGGGCTCAGAAGTTCTAAGATGGAGGAAAGTGGGCTGATCCTGTTCTTCCTCCTTCTTCTTCCTCACCTCCATGTTCTTGGTGATTTTGCTCCATTTAAATCTTCCCAGTGGTTTGGTTTTTTTTTTTTTTTTGCCATTCCAGATGCTTCCCAGAGTCAGAACCAGCAGCTCTTGGCGTGAGTTATGGATTTTAGGTCTGGGAATATCTAAGGTGTTGCTTTTCCCCTGAGAGGGTGCTGGAGTTGAACTTTGCTCTGCCCCCCAAACCAAATCCCTCCCCATCCAGAGTGTCCAACCCCCCAAAAAACCTGGCCCAAGCAGGAATTTTAAATCCAGCCACGATGAGTCTGAAAACCAGGGAATTGCAGGGAAATGAGTCAAAGCTGTGAGGAACAGATCCCAAACATATCCAGAGGACTGGGGCGGTTCCTGGGGTTTTCCCAGGCTCTGTGTCCCAGTCCCCATCCCTAGGGATGGATTGAGGGGCAGCACATCCATGGAGCAGCTCCTTCCCTTCCCTCCCTCCCTCCCAGGGCTGGGAATCCACAGCTGGAGCAGCCCCTGGCACCCAAGGGATCCGGGGAGGGATCCTGGATCCAGGGGTGCTGCAGATCCCAGCGGATCCCGGAATTCCTGCACACAGCTCCTGCTGTCCCTCCCTCCCCCCGGCACCTCCAGCCCTGAGCTGAGGATGCTGAGTCACAATCCCAGCCCAGCATCCCAAATTCCCGGGAAATCCACAGCTCTGCTGGCAGAGTCTCACACAGTAAAACCCTCCTGGAATAATTCCCCATCAAATCCCCCGCCCCACAAATTCCCTTTAGGCTGCTCCAAGGAATTTGTCCCCTGCCCTTGATGCACTTTTTGAGAAACAAAAAGGTAAAATTCATCTAATAAATCAAATTAAAGGTAAAAAGAATTAATTAAGATCCATTAGGATCCCTCCCAAGGATCCAAGATTTGCTGGTGGAGATGTTGCTCCTGCAGAAGAATAAAACCCATGGATATTTTTGTCTGCTGAGCTCAGAACGGAGCCTGGGGTGCACTTTGGGGATGTGGAGAAGGAGCCAAGAGATTTTGCATCATCATCATCATCATCATCCTCATAAATCATCATCATCATTGTCATACTACTACTACTACTACTACTTATTATTATTATTATCATCATCATCATCATCATCTGGGTATCCCTTATTAACTATAAATGTATTAATAGATAAAGATCCAATTAAATATACAAAAAACCAAACAAACATTTTAATAAAAATAAATGCGTTAATAAATATCTTAATAAATAAATAAATAAATAAATAAATAAATGTCTTTTAAAATAAATAAATGTCCAAATAAATAAATGTTTCAATAAGCAACGTCTTTGTGGGCTGCTGAGGTGGGTCCAGGCTGAGCTGGGCTCCAGAATCAGAAACCCCGGAGTTCTTCCCTATCCCTCAGCTCCTTCCCCGGTGCCTATAAAACCCTCCCGGTTCCAGCGAGGCCCAGGAGGGTTTTTTGGGAATTATTTAAAGGATCTGTCCCCAGGCTGTGCCTCAGAGGGGACAGAGGTACAAAGGAGCAGCGGGGCAGAGCTCAGGCTGCAGCAGCCCATCTCAGGTACTCACATCCATCTTCCCCCGCCGGCTCCTTTCAGGGCATTTTGGGAAAATCCCAGGGATTGGGATGTCGGGATGCCGAGCCCCGCTACGGCTGCGCTCCCCCCTGCCCCTTCCCGCTGCCCATTCCTCTGGGATTCGCCCGCGGACTTGGAAAATCCACTTGGAATTCCTCTGGCATCCGCGATTCCAGCTGAACTCCGCGCCCCGCCGACGGAGCCGCTTCCAAAAGAATCTCCCAAAATCCAGACGGTTCCTGGAGTCGCCTTGACCCTCGGGATGGAGCGAGATCTCTTCCCGAGGAAAGCGGGATGCTGCTCTCTCCAAAAAATCCTCCCCTTCACAAGCCTCGACCTTGCCAGGGAAATCCTGTCTGCCTTGAATTATTCATCCTCTTCCCGTGCTGCTCCAGCAGACAATTCCAAGCATTAATATGCCGTGACTTTTTATCCTTTTGGGCTTATTTTCCCACCCGCTTCCAAACTCGCGCCATCCTGGAGGTGCTCAGCAGCATTTTTGGGATTTCCAGGATCAAGTGGGCGTCTCCAGCCCCTCGCACGCCCTTCCCGGTGGGAATGAGCACGGGAACAGCTCGGGGAACAGGGAGAGCAGGGCTGGATCCAGCTCCTGCTGCTGGCAGCACTTCCCAGCCTGCCTGGGCATGGAACGCAGGGGAGGCGTCCAGCTCTGCAAGGAAAAACCCAGAGCAAGGAAAATCCGTGCTGGGAATTCCAGGAAAAACCGTGGGATTATCCTTAAGGAATGCTGGTGGCGACCAGACCAGGCCGGGCTGTGTTCATCCCTGTGCCTCCCACTGGGATTTGTCCCTGGAATTTCGCTCTTTGTGCCAATCCCAGACCAGGTCTGGAAATGGATTAAAGTGTCCAGAGGATCCCTTTTCCTTCCTCATGGAGACCAGTTGGAATCTGGGGTGCCTGAAGCTGTTCCACCGTGGCCAAACCCCAAAATCCGCTCTTTGCCATGGAAAACCCCTTTCCATTGGAAGTGGGATGAGCAATTAGCTCGTCACTAACTCTTCCCTCTGCTTAAATCAGGGCTGGGAAAGTTGGAATTCCTGCCCTGTTAGCTGAATCAATGTCATTCCAGCAGCAGGGAACTCCAGCCAGTGAATTCCCAGCCTCAATTCCTTGTGTTTGTTATCCCTTGGATTATTTTCCATATTTAACGTGGGCTTGTTGCTACCCTGGGATGTGTCTGAGAGGAGAAGGTTGAAGTGTATCCTGAGACATCCCAGCATGGAATTCCCAGGCTCCTGCAGCTTCAGTTTTTCCAAAATAGGAACAGATTCCAACAAAATCCCCTTTTTCATGGATTTTGGAAAGAAGAGAATATAGGATATATTTTCCCTATGGAAAAATAGCTACACTTTGGGATGGGCTGTCCTTGGCTGGAGCAGGAGCCAGCTCTGGGATTGGGAACTCTCAGAATTTAGTGGGATTCAAAAATCCCTGATTCCACCTGGGGGCAAAAAAATTATCCCTAAATCCAGCATTGCTGGGAGCTGCATCCTGATCCACCCGGAGGGTGCCGCGTTCCACCGCAGGGAACTTTAAGGAGATCTTTTAAAAACATGACCAAAATTAACCCAAACAAGGCAAACATTGCGTCTGAGAAGTGTTTATTGATAACAAAATAAAACCAAAATAAAAATTAGTTACTTCACTAAAGAGCGATAGAAAAGACAGATCAAGAAAGAGAAAGATAGAAGGGAGAGAGAAAGAGGAGTCAGAGGGAAAGGAGGGCATTAAAAATAAATAAAAAGGAGCTACTCTACTAAAGAGGAATAGAAAAGATAGAGCAAGGGGGAAGAAGATGGGAGGGAGAAATAGAGAGGAGAGAGAGAAAGGAGGGCATTAAAAACCAAAATGAAAAGGAGTTACCCTACTAAAGTGATAGAAAAGACAGAGCAAGGGGGAAGAAGGTGGGAGGGAGAGAGGGAGAGGAGGAGAAGGCGATACCAGCGGCGGTCGGGGAACGCCGGCCGTGTCCCTGGGCCAGGGCTGTGCTCCTTCAGTGAGGGGACACTCAGGGGGATGGACACTCGAGGTGATGGACACTCAGGGGGATGGACACTCGAGGGGATGGACACTCGGGGGGATGGACACTCGGGAGGATGGACACTCGAGGGAATGAACATTCGGTGAGGGGACACTCGAGGGGATGGACACTCGGGGGGATGGACACTCGGGGGGATGGACACTCAGTGAGGGACATTGGAGGGGATGGACACTCGAGGAGATGGACACTCAGGGAGGTGATGCTCGAGGTGATGGACACTCGGTGAGGGACACTCGAGGCCATGGACACTCGAGGCCATGGACGCTCTGTGAGGGACACTCGAGGCAATGGACGCTCGAGGCAATGGACACTCGAGGCCATGGACGCTCTGTGAGGGACACTCGAGGGGACACAGCAGGGCCCGGACGGGCTGTGGGCAGTGCCCAGGCTCGGAGGCGGGCAGGGTTGGACATGAGCGACTCGGGCAGTGAGCAGGGACAAAGCAGGAGGGACACGGGCAGGAAGGACGGCCATGAGGGAGAGCGGGGACAGCCGTGAGGGAGAGCGGGGACAGGCGTGAGGGAGAGCGGGGACAAACAGACATGAGGGAGAGCCGGGACAGACATGGGGGAGAGCCGGGACAAACAGCCGTGATGGAGAGCCGGGACAGCCGTGAGGGAGAGCGGGGACAAACAGACATGAGGGAGAGCCGGGACAGGCATGAGGGAGAGCCGGGACAGACATGAGAGAGAGCGGGGACAGCCGTGAGGGAAAGCGGGGACAGCCGTGAGGGAAAGCGGGGACAGCCGTGAGGGAAAGCGGGGACAGGCATGAGAGAGAGCCGGGACAGGCATGAGGGAGGTCCGGGACAGACATGAGGGAGAGCCGGGACAGACATGAGAGAGAGCCGGGACAAACATGAGGGAGAGCGGGGACAAACATGAGGGAGAGCTGGGACAGACATGAGGGACAGCCGTGAGGGAGAGCGGGGACAAACAGCCATGGGGGAGAGCCGGGACAGGCATGAGGGAGAGCCGGGACAAACATGAGGGAGAGCCGGGACAAACAGCCATGAGGGAGAGCCGGGACAGACATGAGGGAGAACCGGGACAGGCATGAGGGAGAGCGGGGACAAACAGCCATGAGGGAGAGCCGGGACAGACAAGAGAGAGAGCCGGGAGAGCCGTGAGGGAGAGGCGGGAGAGCCCAAAGGCAGGCTGGACAAAACACGGGCTGGGCCCTGGGTAAAAGGGATAAAACACGGGCCGGGGCCAGGGTAAAAAGCCTAACACTCAACCCCCCCACTCCCCCCTCAAAAAAAAAAAAAAAAAAAAAAGACAAAAGCATACGCTCCAAAAGCCTCAGAGTCGAAAAGCAAAAGGCACAAGATCCCAAAAGCCCAGCCTCACAAAGGCAGTTGGAAAAGCCCCCGCGGGTTGTGACGCAGTTATTTTCTGGCCCGGGCTGCTCCCAAAGCCGGCAGCAGAGCTTTGGTAGGGACCTTTCCCATCTGGTGACAGTGTCCCTGCAGGGGACAGTGTCCCTGGGGTCCCTTGGAGCTATCCGTGGTGTACCCTGCTCTGTCCCTGCAGGGGACAGTGTCCCTGGTGTACCCTGCTCTGTCCCTGCAGGGGACAGTGTCCCCAGGGTCCCTTATGCCTGTCCCTGGTGTACCCTGCTCTGTCCCTGCAGGGGACAGTGTCCCTGGTGTACCCTGCTCTGTCCCTGCAGGGGACAGTGTCCCTGGGGTCCCTTGTGGCTGTCCCTGCAGGGGACAGTGTCCCTGGGGTCCCTTGTGGCTGTCCCTGCAGGGAACAGTGTCCCTGGGGTCCCTTGTGGCTGTCCCTGATGTACCCTTCTCTGTCCCTGCAGGGGACAGTGTCCCCAGGGTCCCTTGTGGCTGTCCCTGGTGTACCCTTTGTCCCTGCAGGGGACAGTGTCCCTGGGGTCCCATGTGGCTGTCTCTGGTGTCCCCTGCTCTGTCCCTGCAGGGGACAGTGTCCCTGGGGTCCCTTGTGGCTGTCCCTGGTGTACCCTGCTCTGTCCCTGCAGGGGACAGTGTCCCTGGTGTCCCCTGCTCTGTCCCTGCAGCGGACACTGTCCCCGTGTCCCCGGTGTCCCCTGCTGCTGCCCGGCCCTGTGGGACATGTGCTGCCAGGTACAGTTTCCCCACAGACGGAGCCTTCCTCCATCTCCTCCTCACCTGTGCAGCCCCTTCCCCACAGGCCTCTGACAGCCAGGGCTGGAAAAATCCAAAATAAATTTGTCCCTCACAAGGGGATTAAAGGGGGCGGTGTGCTCGGGCCATACAAATCTGCTTCTCTTCTCTCAGCTCTTCCCCCCTGCTTTAGCCAGGACCAGTTTGTCGCTGATTCCCCCAGAATTAATTAATTAATTAAATGTTCATTATGTGCTACAACTGCAGGTACAGACAATTCCATGTGTCCCTTAATCCTCCCTTTCCAATATGGGATTAGGGTTTTCCCTAATGGGTTTCTGCTAATTCCTTATGAGATTGGAGCACAAACAAACACATCCCTGATTGCACCTTCCTCTTGCCATTCCCATCCTGTGAACACATCCCTTGGAAGAGGACAGGAAAAGGGGGAATGGCTTCACAATGACAGGATGGGACACTGGGAAGGAATTTCTCCCCGTGGGGCTGGAATGGATTTTCCCAAGGATGCCCCATGCCTGGAAGTGTCCAAGGCCAGGCTGGAGCACCCTGGGATAGTGGGAGGTGTCACAGAAATGTAGAGATCATCCAAGAAAAAATGGGAATGTTTCTAGCAGCAATAAAATTGCAAGAATCTCAAAAATGGGGATTCATTTCCAAGCACCAACCCTTGAAATCCATCCATGAATTTCTCCTTTCCACAGGCTCTATGGATGCTGGGAAAAGGCAGGGAAAATTCCACCTTTTTCCAAGTCAAACCACAAATGAAGCAATTCCAGACCAATATTCCAGCACTTAGTTCCATTCTGCCTTTTAAATTCCAACCTGTCATAATTCACTTTTCCATAGTAAAGCTTGGAAATCTCACCCCCGTGGGAGGGACAGAGAAGTAATTCCCTTAAAGGTTATTCCCTTAAATGACCTGTCCTGACTTTTAAAATTCCCTTCCTTAACAGACTAAAAGGAGCTGTGAAGGTTTCAGCAGCAGCTGTTGGGATGTTCTGCATCCTGACAGGAAATCCAGGCTGACACTTGGAGCAGGAGAATCCCAGGAGAGGCATCCTCAGTGCCCTCCTTTAGGTAAATTTTAATTTTTTCATGCATCAGCACAGCTGGAAAATGGACACAAAGTACTCCCTGCAAGTCTCGCCCGGGGAAAAAAAAATAAAATAAAAAAATATTTATTTTCCATCATTTTTTTCCCATTGAAGTTCCTCAGGGGTGTATTAATCCTCAGGGTATTCGTCCCAGGAAGAGCCACAAGGCAAAAAATTCCTTCAAGCTTAAAGAAAAAAAAAAGGTGGGGAATGTTCAGGAGAGAATTTTTCATTTTCAAGGATTAAATTATGCCCAGCTCAAACAAAAACAAGGAAAATAAATCCCAGAAAAAAGGGAATAAATCCCAGGATTTGGCATTCTAGGTCCATCTGCTGTTGGAAATATGGAAAGATCATCAAGATATTTTGGCTGTAAAATACGTCCAGCAGGGGCAGATTGAGGGAAAACCTCCTGAGCAAAGCTGGAGTGAAAAACACCCAGAGAGAATGGATGAAAGTGCAAAAAATGAGGTGAAAATAATTTAAAAAGGGGAAAAAACCAAAAAAATCAGTGGGGGTGGTGGCACAGAAGGCAAGAATTGGAGGAAAAAGCCCCCAAAAAATGAGATTAAAGGGAAGAAATTGAGCAGACAGGAAAAAAAGGCCTGGGAAAGGTCCACATAGGAACACAGTGACAGGGAAAATACAGAAAAAGGGGGAAAATGCACCAAAAAGTAGAAAAAAATACAGCAAAAAGGGGGAAAAACACACCAAGAAGTTAAAAAAATACAACTTTAAGTTAAAAAACTGAATTTATTTCCCACCTGGGCAGTGGTGGAGCCTGAGCAGGGCAGGATCAGCCTTGTTCCCTTTCTCTGAATCCCTGCTTGGAAAAAAGAGATTCCAGAGCAAGTGAGGCTGTTAATTATTAATTAGCAGGGGAGAATTCAAATTGGAACGAAACCTTGGTTGATTTAAAATAAACCTAAAGCAGAGCTGAGCTGCAGAGGGGGAGGGAGGGCTCGGGAAAAGCTGGGAAGAACTGCTCCAGAGGGATAAATAATTCACAGGGCTTTTCATTTATTCAGCTTTCTTTACTTTCCTAATGTTCCAGAGAGGGAGGGAGGGAGGGAAGGATGGGATGAGTGCTCAGGCTGGAGAGGAGGGAATGTGGAGAGCACAGCAATCCCTGTCTGCAATCCCAGCATTTCAGGACATGTTTCAATCCCTATTTTACATGAAAAATGGGATTTTATATCCATTGATATCCATCAGGTGGCTGAAATCAGCCCTCGGTAAATAATTTACTCCTGGAGCCACAGGGATGTCCCTCTGCTGGTATCTCTGGAATGAGCACTGGGTATTCCCAACCTCCTGCTCCAGGTTCCTGAGTCTGGAATATCATGGAGAGATGGGTTAGCTCCTTGAGTCTGGAATACCATGGAATGCTGAGTCTGGAATATCATGGAGAGATGGGTTAGCTCCCCGAGTCTGGAATACCACGGAATGCTGAGTCTGGAATATCATGGAGAGATGGGTTAGCTCCCTGAGTATGGTATACCATGGAATGCTGAGTCTGGAATATCATGGAGTGATGGGTTAGCTCCAGGTTCCAGAGTCTGGAATATCATGGAGAGATGGGTTAGGAAGGGCTCCAGGCTCTCCCTGCTTTGGAGAGGATTTGGGAGCGCAGGAGCAGAGGGAATGTGGAGAGCCCAGCAGAGCTGCTCCTTCCTCTCTGCTGCAATCCCAGCCTGTCAGCACACATTTCAATCCCTATTTGACAACAAAAGTGGGAATTATCTCCATTTATATCCATGAGGTGGTTGAAATCAGCCCTCGTTAATTAATTTATCCCTGGAGCCACAGGGCTGTGCTTTCCTGGTGCCTCTGGAATGAACGCGGGGTATTCCCAACCTCCTGCTCCTAATTTATTCCCCGTCCCGTATTTATTTCTCAGGCTCCGATCAGGAGGAAACAAGTGATTAGCGCTGATGGGAGGCTAATCAAGAGATTATCAGCGAGGACAATAAAATCAGCGCTGGGAGACAAAAGAAATCCCTCCTGGAAATGCAAATTCCGGCTGGGACAACAATCGGATTTTGGGCTCCGGCAAAGGGATAAATTTGGGTTGGGGAGGGCTCAGGTGAGCTCAGAAAAGCAGAGTCAGCTTTAATTCCAGGAGTTAATTTGCATTTATGCGGTGACATCACTCGGCAGCGGTGACACAGCAAAATTAGGGATTTATCCATGAATTTGGGAGAACTCTTCACTTCCCGGAGTGTGGTTTCATGGACGGATGGGATGGGAATGATGGGGCTGAACCCTGGAGCAAAGGGAGGTGTGGAATTCACCCCAGCTGGGATTTTCCCAGGGGCAGGCAGAAAACCAGCGCTGGGCATTGCTGAGGGACCACAGGTGCCGTGGTGGAGCCATTCCCAAAGCAGGAATTGCTTGTGGAAGATAAAGATTCCCTGCAGGATCTCCTGAAGGGCCTCACAGCAGCACCCAAATTCCCTTTGCTCTGTGCCACCGGGGCAGCTCTGTCAGCTCTGGTCCCAAATCCTGCCCCCTAAGGACAAATCCAGCTGGGAAGAAGCAATTCCTCACTTTGAAAATGAGGATTTTTAGCACCAATAATTGTTTTGTGTCATTTTCTGCATTTCAGGACAGGGAATTGAAGGGCTGAGTGAAATTGGTGGAGACCAGCACCAAAAAGACCCCCCCGGCTTTGATCCGAGGCCAACCCTCAATATTAAAACTGCAAATTGATCCCAAAAGTTCTCAACTGGGGTGACACATTTTAAAATCTTAAATTAGTTTTAATTTAAAATTTTAAAATTTAAAGATTTTTAAAGATTTATTTAATTTTTTTAAAATTTAATTGGTTTGAATTTTTTTCATTTTTAACTTTTTTTTTTTTTAACTCTGTTTTATTTTCCACCACATAAACATTGCTAACCTGTGTTACAAGAACCAATCCATGGACACCTCAAAGGTGCTCCAGTTCCACACCTGGACACAGCTGGGTAGGGATAAATAAAAATCAAGGATTTCAAGGCTCCTCTCATCCCATTGCTCCCAGCCCAGGAATAACAGCACCAGGATAAATTCCCCTCCCAGGAAACAGAGTAAAAAATCCAATGGCAGCACAAACTCTGGCCAGGATCTCCTGGATCCCAAAATATGAGGTGGCAGCAGCAGAGAATTTAATGAAGAATAAAGAACTTTCCAGAGCATAATTGCTGAATGATTTTTTTATCACTGGAGAGTGGAAAAATCCCGATTTTCTTTGCTGGTTTCCATTTCTCCAACTCCTGTCAGTCAAAATAGTGAAGGGCACAGAAACTTTTCAAATGAGATCTGGCAGATTGGTGGGAAAATAAATTTATTTGAGTTCCACACCTTTTCCTTGATACTGTTCCCGGGAAGAGGATTTGCAGCTGGATTTGCAGCTTCCCAGTGCCAATCTTTTTTAGGAATGGTTAATAAAAGTCAGATCTCCTGGGGGCAGAGGGTGGGGTTGTTGTCTAATGTTTCAAATCTAGAATATTGTAATAATCCCTCATTAATTCCATCAGCTCCCTGGCAGACAACTGCTGGATAATTGAAGGGGAAAGGATTTAAAGGAGGATCCTGATTTAACACCCAACTTCCATCCCAGAGAAATCACAGGAAGAAAATTCATCTGAAAATTAAAGGTAAATGCCAATGGAAATGTCTTTACCCTCCATATAAATATTTTCACTCTTCCTTCCCCCCCTTTTTTTTTTTGTAGGTTTATAAAAAACAGGTTAAAATAGGTTTATCAACCTATATTTATTTGCATGTTTTTTAAAATGTTGATCCAGGTATTCGTATTTTTAGGCTATTTTAAATACTTCATCTTCAATTGTCTCATTCCTTTAGAAGTGAAGCAGAGCTGAGTATTACAGGCATTCATTAGGATTTCTATTTTAGCTTTTATTATTCATTGTGGACAAAAGCCACTGCAGGGAATTGTTGTGTCGCCACCTCTGGTTTTTAACTGTCTCTTTGGGATTCCTGTTGGTTTGGAAGGAGCAGGGAATGGATGAATTGAGAAGGAATGCAGGAATCTGGGTCCATGCAGGGCCTGATCAGGTTGTTACAAGCTCATTTATTGAATAAATCTGTGATAAGAGACAAGAGCATCACAGCAACTAAGCATCTGCCCACAAAGGTTAAACTTCAGGCTGCCTCATTTGGAGAAAATCATTGTTTTCCTAAACCAAACAACCCATGAAAGTGGGAAATAGCAGGAATAATTCCTGGAAGAGCCTCCATAGCTCTCCTGAGGCTGATCTGTATTGGCAGCCAGGGGAGCACAGCCCCCTAATGGGACAATTTAAATGCATAACAGCTCCAATAAACTCCTTAAAGGGTGTCCCCACATTCCTTATGCTGACTCCCCAGAAAATCCTGGATAACTCACAGGCCTTTAAAGCAGGGGAAAATATTGTCCTGGCTGTCTCAGGCTGGGCCATCACCACTTCTGCCCTGAAAGACAGGATGGATTGCATGGAAGGTAAATTCAAATTCTCCTTCCCTTCCACAGGGCCCTGTTTTAAACAAACCAAAAGAAAAGCTATTTAAAAAACCCAAAACTATTTCTGTGACCATGTCAGCTCCCCCAAAATAAAGCAGCAGCAACCTGCAGTGATGGGGGAAAGTGCAAAGTTTGGTACAGCATCTATGAGAGGAAAATTTTCATATTTTGGGAGGAAATGCCTTGGGAACAGCTCCTATTTGTGTGATCGTTTGAAGGCCACTCAAAATTGAACAATTCAGGTGTCCAGGATCTCCTGAACACCAGGAAATTTAAATTTCAGATTTTCCTGATCTGATTGTCCAAATTTCCCTGAGGGTATAATTAATCTGTCAGGTTAATTAGGTTCTAGTTTTACTCATTTAATTTCTTCACAGTTCTTGTGTTGAGGTAACAATTATTTGAAATTTAGCAGCACCTTCAAGTACTTGATCTCTCCCAGTCTTTTCCCCACTGGGATTTTGCTCCTCACAAATTTGGGCTCTCAGAAAGTCATGGCTGAAATGCCCAATTTTCTCCTGGAAAATTAAAAAGTAGGCCCTGGCTCTGCTCAGGAGCAAGACTTGGAGTAAATTAACTTTCACTTCATGTTTTGATGGATGCTTAATGAACCCAGCATTGTTCAGCTGGAAATCTTGGAGCTATTTTTCATCCCAAAGCTCTCCTGAGCAGAGCCTTTGACAGGTTATTAAGATTTTAGTGTCACTGTGGAAACATTTTTCCAGGCATCTCGGCTGTGATCAGGAGAGGTTCTCTGCTCCTTCTCCATCTGCTGATCTCCCAAACCAGCTACATTTAAAAACTCAGCTCTTTTTTTTTTTTTTTTTTTTTTTTTTTTAAATATTTAATAAGCAACAATTTCCAATCCTGGATTCTTCATCCTAATGACCAAGCAAAGCTTTCCCACCATTTAACAGAGGTGCTGAAGGGGAGGAAGTTGAGTTATCAGTGGGAAAAGTCAGGCTGCTCTGATAAATCCCCAAATTATGGGGAGACTAATTTAGGGACTGATGCCACAGCATCCCTGTGCCAAGGGATCCAGGAGGTGGGATGCAGATGGATACCAGATGGATGCTGGATATTTGTGTTGTGCACAGGTCTGTCCAGATTTATGGAACAGGAAAACATCTGCATCATGCAATTATAAATTACTTCATGTATGGAAATATTTATATTAGGATACAGCTGCATTTCCCATTTACATCAAGGTGAATTCCCAAAAGCTCAGGTAATTTCTGTGTTTTATGTGAAATTCCACAGGAATTCAATTGATCTCCAGCACTGATTTCACCAAGGAAATGAACAAATTATTGGGATACCTTCCCCATCCCTGGGAGTGTCCAAGGCCAGCCTGGACAGGACTTGGAGCACCCTGGGAGAGTGGAAGGTGTCCCTGCCCATGGGATGGGATTTAAGGTCCCTTCCCACCCAAATCATCCTGGAATTCTAGGAAAACACAGGAGGAGCAAAAAATCCAAGGCATTGGGAGTTCACTTTTAGACATCCAACTTTCTGACATGGTTCAATCTAGAATGTCCAGCCCTGCAGCCAAACCTGTGTTGGAGTTACAAACACAGCTCAGTCCCACTGGTTTGGCTGCTCTACGACTGGAGAAGATATAAAATTTTTTTAAAAAATTATTTATATATATATATAAATATACATATATATAAATATATATTTTTTATTTATTAAATGAACTGTTGAAAGGAAAACACACCATCAACCAATCTCATACTCAAGTTCCTGTTCAGCCCTAATTAAGTGAGAAAACCCCAACATCAGGTTATGATAAATATGACTTTTAATTCAACTTCTTAAAAAAATTGATTTAATTAAAGTTTATACTTACACATTAAAAAAAAAACCCTCTTGGAAATGGCCCAGTTTGGGAGTAAACCCAGATTTACCTGGATTAAACCTGGCCCAGCCTTATTTGTTCTGTCACACTCTAAGCAAGGCTCTTCTCCAACCTTCCCTCTCTTTATGATCCTATTGCTGCAATAAAACATTTACTGAGGTTCATGTATCCCAAAAGAAATTCCATGAGGTTTTAGGACCTTTTCCACCATTGGCATCAACCCTTCCAGCAGACAAAGCTCCACTGTGTGGCAAAGGCTGGAAACAAAGGACAGTGGTGCTGTAAAAAGCCAAATAAAGCCCTTCAGTGCTGCTGGAAAATGCATCCATTGACAGCCAGGAGCTCTGCAATTCCTTTTTCATGGAGAGAGGAGTCAGTGACAGCCTCTCATTTCTTTGCCATGATTATCTCATGGTGGGCACAGCCTTTAATAAATGAAATAATTCTTTTCTTGTGTCAAAGAGCAGGGTTTAAAATGAAAGCACGGAGGAGATAAATCCCCAAAACAAGGACAGCTGAAAGGACATTGCCACGGAAGGTCTGAGTTTATGCTCTGAGGGAAATTAAGTGGGAACATTTGGAATTAAAATATCTCCTTGCTGGGGAAAAAAATGTGAATATTCTTAATTTTCTGGATCATTAAACACCTCCTGGAAAACGAGTTAAGGAACACTGGGATATTTTTACAGCATCGAGGGTTTGGGGATGATGTGAGAGTCAGGCTCAGATGTGCAGGGAATCAGTGCCCTCCCAAAGATTTCTCCAAGAGGGAGCAAGAATCCTTAGGGAAAGGTCACAATCCAGGCACAGAGTTGTCCAATTCCCTTTCTTTTGGGACAAGGAGCAGCAGAGGATCTGTTCCATTCAAAGGGAATGAAGGAGTTCCTGCAGAAGGATTTAACAAGGAATTAAAGACATGGAATTAAAGGCATGGAATGGGAACTGGGACATGGAAAAGCCAGACTGGGATTTGCAGTTGCAAGGTCCAAGCTCCTCTGAGCCTCAGTGTTGTCCTAGAGGAGATTTAGGGCTCAATCAATGGTTTGGGGCTTTTTTCCCCCAAAAATGGGAAGGGACAGACAAAGGTCCAGCCCTGCCCTACAGCCACCCATGGAACCCCACCCCACAATGTGAATTTAGAATTATTTTGGAAGGAAATCCAGGAAATATTTGGCTGTCAGGAAGAAAAACATCAAAATGGGCCCCAAGTGGGCAGGAAGCCACAGCAGGATTCCCAGTCTTGGGAGGGACACCAAGGCCAGAATTTCGTGGAATTACAGAGTCCTTAAGGATGGAAAAGACTCCCAAGATCAAGTCCAACCATCAACCCACATTCACCACTAAATAATGTCCTCAAGTGCCACATCCACACATTTTTGGAACACTTCCAGGGATGGTGACTCCATGAATCCACCTCTTGCCTGGGCAGCCTATTTTCATTTCTCTACATCCCAAAAAACACACCTCTGGATTAAAAATACTGAATTCTCCACGGCACCTCCATATTTCCCTTCCATTTCCTTCGAGGTAGGAAATCTGTTCCTGAAATTTGGCTTCAAGATTTCATATTTAAGTTTGCATCCCAATTTTGTAAAATTAAACACGGCAGACAAGATAAATCCCTGGCATTCTGGGAAGCACAGCAGGTTTTTACAGGAGAAGGAGAAACAGGCACTGCAGTGTTCATAAATAGCATGAATTCAGCACGGGAAATATTATGACATCTTCATCTAATTTACATAATTTACATAAAAATAAAATTAGAGGGGAATATTAAATTCCTGCATGCAAAACCTTCTCTTCCTTTCCCTCCCTGGATGAGATTCTCCTTTTGCTTCTCAGCAGATTTTATCCAATATCTGGGATTTCTGGACACTGACATAATCAAATCTAACAATAATTTGATTTTCTTCTGAGCTCCTCAGAGCACCAAAGCAATTTTATTATTCTGAAGATGGTTTGAAAGCATCTTTATTGAAGGCCCATAAATGTCTTTAAAGCTATCTCGGTGCCAATGGATCAAGAATACTCCTGAAATTCCTTGTTATGCCTTGTACCTGAAAAATCCATTTGGAACAGCTTCTCCTGTATTGAATTCCTGTCTGGAGCAGCTGATTTAAGCAGCTGATAGAGGATGGCAAGTGGCCCATTCATTGTGTTATCATTTTATACACTCTGTCCATAAAACCCCCAGGAGAAGGATGGACTGTCTGTCCATGAGAAATAATCCACTGGCTGAGGTTTATTGGAACAGAGATGGAATTTTAAATACCTTGGAAAAGCCAAAGCCTGGCCCTGATGTGATTGAAGCAGCGTTTTCCAGGCTTGGAGTGACAGGAATTAATGCAATTAAAGCAACGCTTTAATTAGCAACTGGAAACAAGGGTTTAGTTGGAAAAACAAGAGCTCCTAAATGGTCAAATAATGAAGGGCTGGTGTAGACGGGGTGTGGGGAACGCGTTATCAGAACAGCAGGAAAATGTCCAATGCAATAAAGCACAGGAATATTCCACAGTTCACCTCTGGCCCTGGGTCCCCAGGTGGGAACTGCTCAGCTCCCAGCATTTTCCTGCCCTGCCCAACAGGAGGAAAAATATTCCATTCGATGGCGGCAAAGAAGGGCAAAAGAAGGTCAAAATTTCAGAAGTCACCAGTGAAGGAAAGTTTAAAGCACAGTCCAAGGGAGAAGGACACAAGTGGGGTCTGAGGTGATCCTGGCACTGCTAAACAAAATCTTATTGGAGAGAAGAGCCTGGGAAATGGGAAACCCTCCAAAATTCACTGTCACAGGTGTAGGACAGAGGAGCTTTGGGGAGTTTTGGCATCCATAAAGGTTGACACTTTAAAGGAAGGGGAGAGAGAGCAGCAGAAGTTAAAAAAGGGAGAACCAAGTGATGCAATCAAACAAATAATGGAAGTAATGAATAATCCAGAATAAACCCCAAAGTCCACTGCTGGGCTTAGATCTCTTAAAGACCATTGCTGAAGGGTGGCTTTGCCAAAATTTATTGGTATGAGATGGGGCTGGGAGAAAATCTGGAGACCTGAATAACTCCAGCACAGGACTCTCCATTAACACAGGATTTAACCAGGTTTTGTTGAAATCCTGAATAGCTCCAATGTGGGAAAGCCCATTAAAACTGGATTTAGGGAGGTGTTTGTCGAGGAGCAAAGCTGCCCAACCTTCCTCCAAAAGCATCACCTGTGGTTGGGCTTAGCTCCAGAATGGGCAGAGCAGGTGGGACACGATTCACCACCACCAGGACACCTCCCTGCTGCTCACTTTGGGTTCTTTGCTAAAATTAAAATGGCTTTTTTTACCTCCAGTGTGACATTTTAACTCCCTTGAAAACATTCCCAAAGAAAATACGACTTTTTCCTTAAATGCTTCTCTAAAATGTAGTTTATGCCTTCCTAATGGCCTTTAGCTGACCCTAAGAAGGTGGAAAATTGCCTCAAATAATGGAGTTAGAATCTCCCCAAAACCAGAATAATGATTATTATTTGCCTAAATTCCAAGCAGTAAAATAGCTCAAGTCGTATTTATTCCCACAAAAATGTACTTTTCCGGTGTATTTACTCTGAAAATTCATTTTACGAGCAGAAATCGATACTCTGCCCTTTGGAAGGAGATAACCTGGATATATTTGGGAGGATCCAATGTTCTGTAATAGACCCTATTAAAGTGCTACTGCCACATTTCAGTGGTGATAGAGCCACTAAAATAATTTAATGGCTCAGGCTGGGGCAATATCCATTGGATTTTCCCTCCACCCCAGTAAGTTTCTATTAAATATATTTTATACATCTAATTCCTCCTGGTCTAATCATGACTTTATTGGCCATTACTTCAATTTCTTACATTTCCCCCTCTTTTTTGGTCTCATGAAAATAGAATTTATTCCAGCCAGTGAAGATAATTCCTTGTGGGAAACGTGTGGTTGGAAATCTCCCCGTCTCAAATAATTCCATGTTGGACACACACCATCATTCCCACCTTTTCCTTCCCACTCCAAATCCATTCCCTTTTCCTGCACTGCTCCAGCGTTTGGCTCTGGATTGAGCTCTTTGATCTCTGTCCTGGGCAGGGCTTGGGAAGGGTGACAACAAAAGGCCTCGTAATTTTGGATTTGCCAGATAATAATTCCTAGGAATTCGGAATTAATTGTGTCCTCTGCGTCCTCTCCTCATCCATGCCCAGCTCTCAAACCACCCACACCCAAAGCTGTGATCCCAGAGGGTCTCACTGGAAGCTCTCCATGTTTTAGGATATTTTAGCTGTGCATCCTCAAGAGCAGGAAAAGGTGGGATCTTTTCCAGCCTAAAGAAATCAGGCCACTCTCAACATTCCCAAAGGTTGCAAATGCCAACAGCGAAGCTCGCTGGTCACAGAGGAGAGAATCATGGAATCGTGTGGGTTGGAAGGGACCTCAAAGGTCATCCAGTCCCACACCTCCCACTGCCCCAGGTGCTCCAAACCCTGCCCAGCCTGGCCTGGGGCACTGCCAGGGATCCAGGGGCACCCCCAGCTGCTCTGGGAATCCCATCCCAGCCCTCCCCACCCTCCCAGGGAACAATTCCTTCCCAATATCCCACCTGTCCCTGCCCTCTGGGTGCTCCTCAGACAAAGGAAATCCTGAATTTTCCTTGTGCTGTCACAGGGCTGGAGAGAAACCCCCCCAGGAACTTTCTGTGATGCTGCAAATCTGCTCTGTACCCCCCTGCTTAATTAAGCATTAAAGTCTTCATTAATATTTTCATTTTGGGGCCTGGCTTTGTAAAAGGCAGGCAGTGGAAATTCCCTGCTGTGGGAATAAATGAGATATTGTAGATAGAATGAACTCAAAAAGGATTTATAAAGGATTCAGCCAAATTTCCCGAAGTGGGACATAAATAAAACTGTTTTTGAGACCTCTCATCAATACCCACCAGATCCATCTCACTGTGAAACTTCCCAGAGTTAAACCCACTCCAGAACTCAAAAACTGTTCTCAGGTGTCGCAAGCAACCAAATATTCCCCCAAAAACATCATCAGAAATGTCTTATCAGTGGTTTTATCATCAACCAAGGGCATTTCTGGATTGATTTTGCTGCTGCTAATCCACAAGGACTCAAATTGACATCAATAATCACATCAATACCCAACCTTCAATGCACACAACATAAAAAAGAAGAAATTATTGGTGTTCTGCTCCCACCAGCAGAAAGGATCAAGGGGGTCCTTTTGTATCCCAGTGGTTCAAATCCCCTGGGATAATATTTGTAAGGGATTTACACTTGGATAATCACTGGGGATGATCATGTACACAAATAAACACAAACTCAACAACTATTTTTCCATTAAAAAAACAATTAAAAGACAAATTCCATGTTAGGCCACAGCACTTTGAATTCCCTGCTCACATTTGGAACCAAGATTATCCAAAGCTGATGGGGAGGATTGAAAACAACATTTTTTTATTTTTTTTCCACGTTCTCTTCATTCCAAGTGTTATCTGACAGCCACATCAGCGTTAATGTGTCTCCCCAGCCCATCAAATATTTGATTTCTAATTAAGGCCTTTTCATCTCCGTTGGATTTGTCTCCCTCATCTTTAATTATGTTTCCATCCACGCTGCTCAAGAGCAAGGATTTGCATTTTTACATTATCTAGAAATCGCATTGTAAATATTTATCAGCTGGTTCCCTCTCTGCTGCTGCTGGATTTGGGAATTCAGGCTCACAGGGAAGAGGGAATGTTCCCCATATTAACACCCCACTGCTTGTTAGGATTTCACTGCCTCCCACACGTGGATTTTCCCTCTCCCTCAACTTCCCATCGCTCCTCCAGGTGCAAAACACACTGGAAATGTCACAGACACCAGTGGAAAAACGGGATTCTCTTGGGACACCTAGGAACGTGCAAAGGGTGCAGAGAGATTTTGTTCTATTTTAGAACCAAACCTTAATAAAGCACTGAGGAAAGTCCCGGGTTTGGAGGTATCACTCAAGGCAGGAAGGACAAACGAACTGCGGTTTGGGGCAGAGGAGTTCCATCCTGCTCTTTTCCCCACGGGATATTTCTGTGGCATCAGCCGATGAGAAAGGGTGGGGAAATAACCATTCCTGCTTGGAAAAGCAGGTTTTGTGTGGTCACACCTCTGATGAAAAGCATGTCTTGGCAGAAAGTTGCCTCTTGGAGCACTTGGCTAAAGCAAAAAAATGGGAATTTTACGGAATCGGTTCCTGCCATTCTCTTGAGCATCCCGGTGATTTTTAGGAGAGGGAAAGAGGTGCTTTGCCAGGATGGGAGGCCAGGAATGACAGGGTTGGGGTAAGAGCCGCATGGAAGGACAGCGAGCCCCGAGCCCCGGGCGAGGAGCGGGAGAGCCTGGCCGCTGTCCGCGGTGCTGAGCCCGGCCCCGGCCCCGCCGCTGCCCGCGGTGCTGAGCCCGGCCCCGCCGCTGCCATCGGTGCTGAGCCCCGGCCCCGGCCCCGCCGCTGTCATCGGTGCTGAGCCCCGGCCCCGGCCCTGCCATCGGTGCTGAGCCCCGGCCCCGCCGCTGCCATCGGTGCTGAGCCCCGGCCCCGCCGCTGCCATCGGTGCTGAGCCCGGCCCCGGCCCCGCCGCTGTCATCGGTGCTGAGCCCCGGCCCCGCCGCTGTCATCGGTGCTGAGCCCCGGCCCCGCCGCTGCCATCGGTGCTGAGCCCGGCCCCGCCGCTGCCATCGGTGCTGAGCCCCGCCGCTGCCATCGGTGCTGAGCCCCGGCCCCGCCGCTGCCATCGGTGCTGAGCCCGGCCCCGCCGCTGCCATCGGTGCTGAGCCCGGCCCCGCCGCTGCCATCGGTGCTGAGCCCGGCCCCGGCCCCGCCGCTGTCATCGGTGCTGAGCCCCGGCCCCGGCCCTGCCATCGGTGCTGAGCCCCGGCCCCGCCGCTGTCATCGGTGCTGAGCCCCGGCCCCGCCGCTGCCATCGGTGCTGAGCCCCGCCGCTGCCATCGGTGCTGAGCCCCGGCCCCGCCGCTGCCCGCGGTGCTGAGCCCCGGCCCCGCCGCTGCCATCGGTGCTGAGCCCCGGCCCCGCCGCTGCCATCGGTGCTGAGCCCGGCCCCGCCGCTGTCATCGGTGCTGAGCCCCGGCCCCGCCGCTGCCCGCGGTGCTGAGCCCGGCCCCGCCGCTGCCCGCGGTGCTGAGCCCGGCCCCGCCGCTGCCCGCGGTGCTGAGCCCGGCCCCGCCGCTGCCATCGGTGCTGAGCCCCGAGATCAATGCTGGGGAAACTCTGGAGCACCCGGCAGCGTCCCTGTGCAGGGTACGAGGGACCTCTGGTGGAAGCAGATTCCAGCGGCAGATAAACATTCATATCCTCATTTATTCCTCTAATTAAAGGAGCCAAACCCCTTAATCCATGAAATGTCAGTGTCTAACCCACGATTCCAACTCACTTTATCCTCCTGCTCTCCGGTTCCCAACTAAAAATAAAGCCGTGCCCTTAGGAATATTTTATTAAATTCTGTCAAGCGCCACGTCCCAAAATAAACCTGCTGGAAACAGCTTCACTTTGGGCCTGGGTCAACACTTGGATCAACACTGGAAAGAGTCAAATTATCCCCAAAATTCCAAGATCAGAGTTTTCAGTGTGGAGGAGGGAGACACTTCTTGCACCACACAGCAGGGCAGTCCCTGCTCCTGGAATTCCTGAATTATTCCATGTGCTCCAGTCTGCAATTCCCCCAAATCTTGTCTTCTGTCACAAAGCTGAAGGCAACATCTCCAGACTCTATTTATTTATTTATCGAGCTAAAAATTCCAATTCTGAGTCAGTCGCAGAGCTATTTGTACTCCAGAAGTGGGATCTGTATTTGGGGTTTATTTAGGGTCACCTTAAAAAGAGAAATGCAGCCTCCAGCCACTGATCGAGGTGGAATATTTATTCAAAAATTAAATTTCATTTTGGTCCCCTAAATCAACTTCTCAAAGTCTCTTTCAGCCTCTTTGTTTTAGTGTCTTTTTTGATAAAAATCAACCAACAAAACAAAACCAAAAATCAACCAAGAAACCACATTTCTCTACCTGAAAAGCACCACAATTTGAGTTTTTTTGGGGAACACAATATCCTAAACACAGGGGACACAAGACCCCTTGGAAGCACCTTTTTACCAGCAAGAACACCTCCCAAATCTGCTGAATTCCAGGTCAGATACCCACAGCCACACATCCTGACGAGCCTACGAGAGCAATCTCTGCCTGGAGGTCATTTGGGACAGCAAAAATTCCCTTTTTAACCCGTTGCCAACCCCGTGAACCCACAACTGAGCTTTCACTTCTCCCCAAGCCCGGAAAGGAAGGCACGAAGGAGAAGGAGGAATTGCAGCCGGACTCACGGGGGTGCTGCTGTCGGAGAAGGTGCTCATGCTGACAGACCTGCTCGTCTTGCCCGAGGCCGGCGACGTTGGGGACCTTGGGGACATTGAGGACATTGAGGACATTGAGGACATTGAGGACAGGCTCTCCTTGTCCCGCAGCTCCGGGGATGGGGACAGGTCCTGGTGCTGCAGGTGCTCAGGCCGTGCTCGCTGGATGCTGAGGGAACAAAGGATTTCAGTCCAGATCCCCGGCTCGAACCGTTGGGCCTGGGGGGTTCCTGTGCTTGTTTTCCTGTCTGGATAAGGATCTCGTGGAACTACCTCTGCAGGCTTTGTGTAAGGCACCGCTGGGATAATTTCGGATATTTATTAAGGAGAATCAGGGAATTCTCCTTAATGTGGTTTGGGTGGTTTAGGAGTGGTTTAGGTTGGAAAGGACCTTAAAGATGATCTGGTTCCAAACTTTTACCGCGTTACTCAGAGTCCAACCCAATCCCCAGACCCATGGAAGTGATTTTCGCAACTCAGAATTTCTCCTACATTCCACAATCAAAATAAAAATATCCATTTGGCCACTTAAAGGAATTAACAACCTTCTGCATTTTATTTTTATACCACATTTCAGATTAGAATTCAGATATGACTGGAATTTGAGAGCCAGAGCAGTATAATGGAATTATGGAATCCCAGAATGGCTTAGGGTGGAAAATGTCATCGCATTCCATCCTCTGTCATGGGCAGGGACAATTTCCACTATCCCACGTTGCTCCAAACCCCATCCAACCTGGCCTGGAACGATTCCAGCATCCACAACTTCTCTGCAGGATTATCTCCTTGTAGAATTTTTAAGCAATTGAGGGTTTATTCACTGGGATGAGCAATATTTACATATTTTTATATCTATATCTATCTATAGCTATCTATATCTATATCTATATCTATATCTATATCTATATCTATATCTATATCTATATCTATATCTATATCTATATCTATATCTATATCTATATCTATATCTAATCTATCTATTTGTTTTAAAGCTGGAGAATAGACTGAGCTTAAGTCATAATTACTCTCCTGGAAAGCTCCCTGAAAATGGATTCTTTTATCTGGCTTTTATCTGCATGACTAAAAGCTTAGAAGACACTGGATTTTAATTTGAAACTTCATGTCCTTTTAATATTTTAATATGCATTAATATTTGAATGGGCTGTAAGTGAGGCAGTGTTTTCTGGATGGAGGCAATTCCTGCACCAGGCCTGGAAGATCCATGCTGGGAGAGGCTCCAAAAGGAATCCTGGAGTCTAATAAATATGTGGGGAAGTTTAATTATTCAAAATCAAGACTGACATCAGGGGAAACTCCGTTTCATGTCATGTATAACAAAATTTAAAATTATTCTATGATTCAAAGAGAGGATTGATTTCGGACATGAGGAAAGATTTTTTTTCCTATGAGGGTGGTGGGGGGAGATTCCCCATCCCTAAAAACACCCCAAACAGCCTGACACCCTGTCCTAATTGAAGCCAGCCAATCAGGGCTGGACTCAAAGGTCCTTAAAGGTAATTTCCAACCCGGACCATTCCATGATTCCCTGGTTTGGAAGTTCAGAGCTCATTCCCGGAGCCCGGGCGCGCATCCCTCCCTCCCCACGGGGCGCTAGGTGCAGCGTGTGCCTCGGCTGAGCCCGCTCCCCCAGGAATTCCCTCCTCTCCCGAGCCCAGGGCTCTGCTGCACCCCCAGAGCGGCAATTCCGCACTTCCAGGGCCGCTCCTTCCAGGGAATCCCTGGGGAAATGATGCCGGATGGGAAAATCAGCACAGAAACGGCTCCGTGCTGCTCTTCCCTCCTCTGGCTTCTCTGCACACACGGAAAAATCCAGCAGATTCCCAAATGTTCTTTAGTGACACAGAGGAAATGACAAAATGAGCACAACACTGATGTTTAAGAGCTGGAACTCGGTGTAAAGGGAATCCGTGTGATTCTGTGATTCAGCCCGGGATGGTTCGGTGGGAAGGGAATGGAAATCCCACCCCATCCCACCCTGCCACGGCAGGGACACCTCCACTGTCCCAGGGGCTCCAGCCCCAATGCCCAGCCTGGCCTTGGCACTGCCAGGGATCCAGGGGCAGCCCCAGCTGCTCTGGAATTGCATCCCAGCCAGGAATTCCCAATCCCATCCCTGCCCTGTGGCACTGGGAGCCATTCCCTGTGTCCTGTCCCAGCCAGGAATTCCCAGTTCCAAATCTCCCACCCATCCCTGCCCTTTGGCACTGGGAGCCATTCCCTGTGTCTCATCCCAGCCAGGAATTCCCAATTCCCAGTCTCCCACCCAGCCCTGCCCCCTGGCACTGGGAGCCATTCCCTGTGTCCTGTCCCTCCACCCCTTGTCCCAAATTCCTCCCCCAGCTCTCCTGGAGCCCCTTCAGGCACTGGAAGGCCACAATTTGGTCACCTTGGATCCTTCTCTTTTTTCCAGGCTGAACAACCCCAATTTTCCCAGTTCCACATTCTTAAACATAGAGAATTCAATAATTTGTTAATTGGAAGCTCTTTTATCCAGTTACACAGAAATCCAGGATGGATCCAGTGTGGATCCTGCAGCTCGGGAATTGGACACCCCAGCTGCATCCCAAGGCAGGCCCAACACTTTTCCTTACTCACATTTTCACTTTGGATTCCAAGGGCTGGAGGTTGATAGGATATTCCTGGATATTATTTTCTTCATCCATGGCGAGCTGATGGCTACAGAAAGAAAAGGAAATGAGGTTAATGTGTTCCAGCCTGACATTCCTGCAACCCTGTGAATGAATTCCCTAATCTGGACAAGAACAAACTAGAGCTGCTGATCAGAAGGTGTTGCTGTCTTTGGAGGAAGTTATCTGGACCTCTGTATCCACTCCCAATAAAAAATGGGAATTTGGACCCAGTTTTCCAGTGGGAGCCTGCCTGAATCCCTGTTTTAAATCTCCCAGCTGCCACAGCTCCAGGGACAGGCACAGCTAGCAAAAGAGCTGCTGTAAATAATAAAAAAAAACCCAAACCCTGGTAGATCTAACAGATATTCCTGCTAAATTAACTTCCACCCCTACGGCCACGCTGGAAAGGCTGGAGAGGGAAATGGGAAGGAACAATGGGAATGCTGGCAGCAAATGAGTTACAGCAGCAGAAGCCACGTGGGGGCGAGGAATAAATTCTTTGTAAGAAATGATGGCAGAGGAGTTGCTGCTGGGAACGGATGGCTCGAAGGAAGCAATTTGAAAATGTTGGAATATCCAAATCCAGTGTCTGGGAACACTGCCCTGGGTGGGAGCAGCAGCATGGATTGAATGGCAGCTCTTGGCACGGAAATTTGGGAGATCAGACCCCAGCCTGTGGAGTTATTTGGAGACTTAACTGGGCACTCAGTGATATCATTGCCAGCCATTGCCCTCTTGTAACTAGAAAGAGGGATTTTTAATGGGAGAAAGGCAAAATTTGGGATATTGTCTGTGACAAAGAGGATCCCTCAGCAAAGGTTTCACACCTTGGAAAATCCATTTCACTTTCTCATGGCTGAGATATTTTGGAAAAGGCACATTTACCTTTGGAGCGAGTCTTTGCCATCATTGACCTGTTCCAGGGTGTGCTGGAGCCTCCTGAGTTCTTCCTGCAAGGAGAAAGAGGAAAAAAAAAATCATTATTTTTCTGGGAAGCCCTTGGAGATTTCCTCTCAGCCTCAAGACAAAGCAAGTTTTGGGTCAACCCCAAATCAAAACAATCCCTCAAGTGACACCTGTGAGATTTTAAACTTAGAAATGACAATGGTAACAATAACAATGACAAAGAAACCAATATTTTATTGGTAATCCAGCACAAGTTCAACAGGAAATATCAGAGCTACAAAAATGATACACAGAGTAAAAGGGGGAAGTTTTCTTTCACTTCTTGGGTATCTTTAATTCCAGAGATGCTCCTGGGAATCTTTGTTCTGCAATCAAAACCTATTCAGGCTCTTAATGAAGAGATTGCCAGCCTGCACCAGTTCCTGTTCCAGCAGTTTAGTGTGGCAGATGTGGAGCTGGGAATCCCCACATCCATGGTAATTCCCAGGAAAAATCCATCCCTGGCATCCAGCACAGAGGTTTGGCTTAAAAAATGGAATTCTTCTGAGGCACAGCTCAGTTCAGAGACAGCCACACAATCTTTCCTTCTCCCACATTTTCCCTCCGGCAGTTTTTCCGGCCTCCTCCAGAGCTGGGTACAGTAATTTAGAATGTGAAAACAATTTGCAGTTGACTTTATCCGTAGCTCAGTGTGCCAGAAGCTGCCTGACTCCCACAAATCACTCCTGGTGTTTGACATCGTTTTCCATTAAGCCCGGGGTGAAGACTGAACGGGGAACACAAAAGCACCAGGCAGAATCGGTTGTGATGGTTTTGACCATCCCGAATGGAACATCGCTGGGCAGGGCCTCTAAAAGCTGGGCTACAGGGCAGCTCGGGAAGGGGCACAGCCAAGTTTGCTTCATCGGGAAGAGGAGGAGACAGGAAATCGATCCTAATTCCAGCTGGCCCTCATTAACCGTGGCACATCGATCGGCGCTCCTCGCAGAGGGGTTCCTGGGATTGATGGGATTTGTGGGATTGATGGGATTTATGGAGCTGCCCGTGGTGCTGAGCCCGGGGATGCTGCAGGGACACTGCGGGGACAGGGACAGCCAGGATGGTGCCACCCCCAGCTCCACCTCCTGCAGAGTGACCCAGCTCCAGGGAATTCCAGTGGAAGGGATCCACGCTCCTGTTGGAGCCCAGGATGAGTTACGGTGCCTCTCTGAGCCCGGATAAAACAAACATACGGTGAAAATTCCTGGGCTTTTCTTTTTCCTCCTTCTGCTGGATACGGATGTGGGATTGGGCAGCTCCAGACACGGAGACACTGAGGGAAGAAATCCAGGAAAGCTTGAGGAGCACATTCACAGCAACCTGGAGTGTCTTTTCCTAGTCTTTAACGTGCTCATCGCATTTATCCATTAATTATTTTTTTATCTTGAGCATACCCAGCATCCTGGGGTTTGTTCATTTTATATTTTTTTTCATTTTTTAATTACTTTAATTGCATGACACACTTGAGCCTGGATTACTTTGGAGAGGAAGACGAGGAGATTGGAATGCAGCAGGATGAATTCCAGCATGGCAGGAAGGAAAGGCAAGGGAAATCTCACATGACAGATCCATTTCTGAATTCCCAGGGGAGGAGTTTTCCCCAGAAAAATCAGGGAGCTCTTTTTAGAGCCCCTGAGCCTCTTAATTTTAGTGAGAACAATAGAAGAGTGTTTGAAAACGGAAAGGAAATCTATTAATCCAATTTTCAGCATGGGGGAATGTCTGTAATCCTCAAAAAAGAGGGATGAACTAGTTTGGGAATCAGAAATTTCCTGTAAAAAGCAACAATCCCATCAATGAAAAAAAAATTATTTCTACAGTATTTTCTTCCTGGGGTTTTAGGAGGAAACCTGAGGGGTCTGGAGGTGGAGGAGGTTCAGGGGGGACCTTGTGGCTCTGCACAAGTCCCTGGAGGGAGGGGACAGTTGGGTTGGGACTGGGATCTGCCACCAGGGAACAGGACAGGAGCAGAGGGAATGTCCTCAGGCCGGGCCAGGGCAGGCTCAGGGTGGAACCAGCAGGAATTCGGGAATTTCAGCATGGAAGGGGAGCTCAGGCCTTGGAACTGGCCAGGAAGGTTGGAGTGCCCATCCCTGGAGGTGTCCCAGGAGTTCCTGGCTGTGGCACTCAGTGACCAGGTGGGGGTCGGGCACTGGAGGTTTTTCCAGCCTCGGTGATCCCAGGATTTTGAGATGTGCACAAATCACTGGAGAGAAGAAAAGCCCTGCCAAGCCTCCAGGTGAGCCAGCACGGACGGGGACGAGGCTCTGGAGCTGCAGCGACAGCGCCGCTCTCAGGAGGTTTCAATGCATCCCGGTGTGGCGGCCACCTTCACCTGGAGCAGGGAAACACCGCAGGGCTCCTCAGGAACACCGGAGGGCTCCTCAGGAACACCGGATGGCTCCTCAGGAACACGGGATGGCTCCTCAAGAGCACTGGGATGGCTCCTCAGGAACACTGGGATGGCTCCTCAGGAACACCGGGTGGGCTCCTCAGGAACACTGGGATGGTTCCTCAGGAACACTGCAGGGCTCCTCAGGAACACCGGGAGGGCTCCTCAGGAACACCGGATGGTTCCTCAGGAACACCGGAGGGCTCCTCAGGAACACTGGGATGGCTCCTCAGGAACACCACATGGCTCCTCAGGAACATCCACCTGCATGGCTCCTCAGGAACACTGGGATGGCTCCTCAGGAACACCGGAGGGCTCCTCAGGAACACCGGGAGGGCTCCTCAGGAACACGAGGATGGTTCCTCAGGAACACCGGATGGCTCCTCAGGAACATCCACCCGCATGGCTCCTCAGGAACACCGGATGGCTCCTCAGGAACACCGAGATAGCTTCTCACAAACACTGGGATGGTTCCTCAGGAACACCGGATGGCTCCTCAGGAACACCAGATGGCTCCTCAGGAACACCAGGATAGCTTCTCACAAACACTGGGATGGCTCCTCAGGAACATCGGGTTGGCTCCACACCAACATCAGGGATAGCTCCACAGGAACACCAGAATGTCGGGATGGCTCCACACAAACATTGGGATGGCTCCTCCCAAACCTGAGCAGGGCCAGGAAACTGCTCCTCCCCAAGTTGTGCCTCTGGTGCCCAGCAGCAGGAAAGGGCAAGGAAGCTCAGCTGCAGGTGGGACTCTCCTCCTCCTCCTTCCCACCAAACCAGTCTGGAATTCCATGGCATGAGACTGCCCCCAGTGTCCATGGGATGTGGAGATGCTGCTCATGTTGGAGGCTAGTGGGGCATGGAACTCCAAAGAAGCCTTGGAGCACACACTGAAGTTCATCCCAGTCCTGGATCTCTTTCCCAGCCTGGATTTGTTTTCCCAACCTGGATGTCTTTTCCCAACCTGGATCTCTTTTCCCAACTTGGATCTGTTTTTCCAACCTGGATCTGTTTTCCCAACCTGGATTTGTTTTCCCAACCTGGATCTCTTTTCCCAACTTGGATCTGTTTTCCCAACCCGGATCTCTTTTCCCAACCTGGATCTCTTTTCCCAACCTGGATCTCTTTTCCCAACTTGGATCTGTTTTCCCAACCCAGATCTCTTTTCCCAACCCGGATCTCTTTTCCCAACCCGGATCTGTTTTCCCAACCCTATCTAACACACCTTAACCTGAGCAGGGTTCAAGTGGCAGCTGAAACAGAAGGCTTTGAACTGGGCCTTAAACCCCATCTCATTCCACCACCTGCCAGGAGCAGGGACACTTCCACAGCCTGGGGTGCTCCTGCCAATCTGACCCAGGGGTTGGGGTGCACAGGACCCCTAAAATCAACCCCGAGCTAAAATAACAAACACTTTTCCCTTGGAGTCCCACTCCAAAGCCGAAGCAGAACCAGGACATCATTCCCAAGGTTTCTCCGCTCCTCAGTTTCCCCATTCCCTCTCCCTCAGCCTGGTGCTGTGGGAAGCTCTGGGAATTCAGCACAGAGCAGGTTCTGGATGTTTGGCTGACAGAGTCCCCCAGCATCCAGCAGGGCTTTGGGATAAGGGGCATCCCAGGAAAACCTGAAAGGCAAACAAAGAAGAGCAGCACGGGGAGCCCTGAGATGGAAACTGGTCACATTCAATCTGGGCAAGCAAAGAGCTCCACTGGGTATGAATAATTCACAAACAGCCTCAGACAAATGATCTCAGGTCCTGAAGGAAATGGGAAAACCTCTGGAGGCTGCAGCTCTTTTTATTCCTGCCTGCTTCCTGCTGAATGCTGTTTTCTCTGGGGTTATTTTTTAGTCTTTAAAAAAAAAAATATATATATGGATATCTAAGCAGTTAACCTGCATGTTCAGAGAACACAGCAGACCCCAGAGAAATCCTTTCATTTTATTTTCATCTCTGGCTGCTGAATTATTCATTAACAGGGATCATGCAATGGGGGGAAAATTAAAAATTGGCAAATTAGTTTTCATTTGTTGATGTTAATTATTTAGTGTTCTTCCCTTTTATTAGTGGAAACACAGAGGGGGATTAGTCTTGTTCTGGCACTCTGAATTTGCTCCCCAGACAACTCCCAAATTAGCATTGCTGTGGCTACTTCTGTGGAAAATCCGTGAGAATGTGACTCCAGGGCTGAGATGCTGGGCAGAGCTGGATTTCAGAATTCCAGAGAAACTTCTGGATATTTTTCCACAGCACTTTGTAAAAAAAACAGGCAGGTGAGGCTTTATTTCCAGATATCACCCCAGCCACGGCATTAATGGAGATCCCATTAATTAATCCCCCTGAGCTCAGCCACAAGCACCCAACATTCCCATCAAGCTCATTCTAAGAAAGAAATATCCTGATATTTAATGGGCAGTGGGAATGGAATTGTCTCTGGAGCAATTTGGTTTGGATTTTGCAGCCTCGCTGCCCTGAAGAGCAAGAGGCAGGAGAAGTTAATCACAAATGCTGGAGGCAGACAAAAACTGAGCTTTGCCTCCCAAATCTCCAGCTCTCCCAAATCCTGCTCCTCAGCTCACAGCAGCTGCCAGGAGAACTCGTTCAACACCTCATCCCATTTTGCTTCCTTCTCATTTCTGTGGCTGCTCCATCCTGAAAAGCTGGAAAAGCTTTGATTCCTCCCAGCTTTTCTACCCAGGCAGCCACACCACTCCCAGGCTCAACTCTGATTTTTCTGAAATACTCTCCAAATGAAAGCTGCCACTCTTTTATATAAATAGATACAAAATAATAATAAAATAATGATTAAAACCCCACTTGGCTTTGTGGGAGTCCCCATTACAACCAAGCAACACCTATTTCAAGTTTTTTAACAAGTTCCTGAGAGATAAAACTGCTCCTGGTGCTGCTCAGCTGAGAGCCTGAGAGCAAATAATCCCAGCTGAGCCTTTCCAGGGAAGTTCAATTCTTCAATCACAGAGCCAAAATCCCAGTTTTCTGCAGCAGCTGATCCTGCTCCACTGCTGGAAAATGTGAAGGTGACCCCAGGACCTGCAGCATCCTCAGTTAATTCAGGTGGGGTCAGCTTATAATGAACTGAATTAAGGAATATTGGCTTGATTGTGTTGTTCAGTCTGCCCTCCCTGGCTGAGGTTTGTGGTGCCTCCCTGCAGAGGGAAGGGGCCTTTTCCCAGTCCCACTTTCCTGCACGCACACATCCCTAGGAGGATTTCAGAGGCAGATCCACCAGGACAGGAAATTAAAGGTTTCAGCTCCCAGACATCACAAGATCAGATCAAAACCAAATCGAATCCCAGCATTCACAAACAAAACCTGGGATAATGAAAGGAGGCCCTGGCCGCGGGGAGGGGTGGAATTACATCAGCTTTGTTTCCCTTGCAGGACCTTCCTCCAAACTAAACCAAAATGCTGCATAATTGTTCAGGGTAAAAGAAGCCCAAAAGTGACAAAACCCCCCGTCCCTCACTGCCTGCTCTCCCTGCAGCCTCTGCCAGGAAGGAGCCTCTGCTTTGGGTTTCCAAGACAAAAACTGAATTCAAAAGTCAGAAAGGAAAAGGACAAGAGTCTTCCTTTGAAATGTCTCCATCCAAGGGACAGAAAGGACACAAACTCAATCCACCAGAGCTTTGAACTTCTCTGCCATCCCAAAGCAAGGCAGAGCCCTTGGGCTCGCCCACGGCAGCATCTCACTGATTCAATCTCTTCTTTTCCAGCTGCTCTTGGAACACTTTTCATTCTCAAAGTTCACAGGGACACCAAAGACCTTTCAGAGCCAAGCCCGAGAGTGAAACATCCCATTTTTACCAGGTTTAATGCTACAGGAATGTCAGGAACACCACGGAAACAGCACACAACCACTGCCGAGCTGCACCGGGGTCACAGGAGTGAACTTCATCAACTGAAAAGCAGCAGAAAAGGTCAAACAGGCACCCGGAGTCCATCCCTGTGTGTTCTGTGTGTGTGGAGGGGTGAGGGGGAAGCTGGGAGGAATGTTCTGGAAATGTTGGAGCTGCTGCTTTAATGCTCTGCTTGGACCTCTGGCAGCTGCAGCATTCACAGGAGGGATCTGTCACGATCTGGCTTTAAAAAATACCAATGTTGGTGCTGAGTGTTCTCCTGCTGCCTTTGTCAGGGATTGCTGGAGCTGGTAAAGGTCAGATTGCAGGAAAGGCTTCCAGGGAGAGCAGCTCTGGCTGTAGGAAGGAAAGGGCAGCTGGGTGATGCTTTGTGAGCTGGGTGAGCCAGGCAAAGCTCAGCGCTGGAAATGCTGCAGGGATGCTTTGGCTGCTGGGGTGTTTGGGGTATTCCTGGCATGGGAAGGAATCCCACCCCTTCCATCCCTGTGCCAGGCTCTCCGGTGGGACACGGAGCTGGGATGGGGGAATTTGAGGCACAGGGCACACCATGCCATGTAAAGCATTAAAACCACCATGAAATATCAGCCCTAAATTTAGGGATTAAGCCCAGGAGTATCAATTGGGTCTCTGATTCAGTGACCACTTCCTTGCTGGAAAATACATTTTTATAGGCAGAAAACACCAAAGCACCAGGACTGCAGAGCTGTACCATCCCAATCTGAGGAACTCCCGAGAGCCAAACCCTCCTCCTGGAGAATCTCAGGATGGTTTGGGTTGGAGGGACCTTAAAGCCCATCCAATTCCACCTGGGACACCTCCCACTGTCCCAGGCTGCTCCAAGCCCTGTCTAGCCTGGCCTTGGCACTGCCAGGGATCCAGGAGCAGCCCCAGCTGCTCTGGAAATCCCATCCCAGCCCTCCCCACCCTCCCAGGCAGGAATTCCTTCCCAATCTCCCATCAACCAGCACAGCTCCATGGAAAGAGGAAAAGCACTCCCAGCTTAGTTATGAGGATGATGAGCAAAAATAAACCAGCACTGAAGCGTTCCTTCCTCCATCACACAAATAATTAGGAATGCACAGGGCTGTGCGATGCTTTTTAAATAGGATCTCGTGCTGCTTGTGGGAATACAATTCCACAGCAATAGTTTATCCTGGGAAGGCAGCTCAGTGGGGTTATAGCATGCCAAGTTGAAATGGGAACCATTTGTTTTGTGTCTGCATTGCAGCAGGAGCCGGCAGGGTTTTTATGGAGCATCCCTGACAGCCTCCAACTGTTATTTTTCCAAATGAACGCCGTGCCTATGGAGTTAATGGGAGCGCAGGCAGCGAGGGGTCTCTCCACAGCCTGGATCCTTTGCAGGAGCAGAGAATAAAATCTGACAAAGCTTTCTGTAATTACTGCTCTGCTTCTCGGGCTGTCACCACAGGCACCCCGTGCTGCTCTCTGACAAAGGACACGGCGCCACTGCTGCTCCCCAAACTGAGGGCACAGAAAGGGGACACCCGGAGGGAGCTTGGGAAACCCAGAGGTTTTAGATTCGTGAGGAGGTGGGGAGCCCACCTCTGCCTTTCCAGGGAGTTCCACAAGTCCTTGACCCCACCAACATTAATTTCTGGAGTGGGCTCTGAGAGTTTTACCTGAGGACATCCTGGGGGACAAGGAAAGGCAATTCCTGCTCACAAAGAGGTGGATTGCCCCAAAAATTCACCCCAGAGGTGAT
This sequence comes from Lonchura striata, assembly GCF_050655825.1. Taxonomy (NCBI): domain Eukaryota; kingdom Metazoa; phylum Chordata; class Aves; order Passeriformes; family Estrildidae; genus Lonchura; species Lonchura striata. Next base: position 30,098,589 of record NC_140711.1, read on the forward strand.
GTAACTCCAAGGTGCACATTCCTCCTGCCACAGGAGCTCTGGCTTTGGGACAGAAGGAGTCACACAAGTCTGTCTGATGGAAAAGAAAGAATCCTGGAATATCCTCAGCTGGAAGGGACCTGGAGGATCATCCAGCCCAGCCCTGGCCCTGCACAGACACCCCAAAAATCAATCCCACCCTGGGCATCCCTGGCAGTGCTGTCCCAGCACTCCTGGAGCTCTGGCAGCTTTGGGAGTGTGCCCATTCCCTGGGCAGTGCCCAGCACCCTCTGGGGGAAGAACCCTTCCCTGATTTCCAACTCTAGAGAAGTAGCAAATCCTGCATCCTTCACCTCTCCAATTCCTATTTATTACATAAATATTCCATGTTGGATGTCTCCAGGACTTTATCCTGTGTCCCAGAATTTCCAGGCCACGTCTCCTCTCTCAACCTCACCCTTTCCCTGCTGACCCCTGCCCACCTCCAGCTCTGGATGTGCCACCCTTCCCTTGGGCCCTTCCCTCCTAACCTGCATTTGATCCCTCCTGGATAACAAGGAATTCTTCCAGCTCCAAAGCACCTTTAAACAAGTATTTTGCCCCTACTATATTAATCTGGTTGCCACAGAACAGCAGCTTTGCCACTGGACTGGAGCAGGGGAATCCATTTCCCAGGAGCAGCTTGTTTTTATTCCATCAGCTCTCCCTTCCCAATGATGCCTTGTCCCTCGCCTTGCCCCGACAGATTTTTGCATGCAGAACTTTTTCCAGATGGCAGATTCGGTGCAGACAGAAATTTGCATAATTTAAATCTGCTTCCTGGCATAAATTACAGCACAACACAGCACAGACTTTAATTCCCAGCTCCTCACAGCCAGGGCTGGGCAGTGCCCAGGAATTGCAGGTGACTCTGGAAAACCCATGGCACGGGGGAAGAGCTGAAATCAGAAAGATTTCCTCATGGAAGTGCTAATTCCCAGGGGAATGTGCTCCAAAGTGCAGCATTCCAGGGAACTCCAGGAGCTGCTCTGGGGTGAGAAGGTCAAGGAGAGCTCCTGGTGAGAAAACTGGATTTTCCTACAAGGACAAACACAACTTTGGGGGTGCTCCAGGAAGGCTGAGCCAAATCCATGGTCAGTGAATCTCTTTGCTCACTTTGCAGTCCCCAGCAGCCGGGCTGAGGTGGAGTCACCTCTCTGGGATTCACTGATCCCAAACGTGTGGCCCCAACAGGGGCCTCCTGCCCAAAATGAACGATCCACCTTCCAGAGGCCCCAGCTCACACCAAACACAACTTTCTGTCCCAAAATACACCCGGGAACAACGGAGGCATGGAAGCACTCGGGACAGAAACGTGCTGGCAAACACAGAATGCAAACGGATCCCTCTTGCAGAGAGCCCCACGAGAGAAGCCTGAAACCCAAAATAATCCCACTACAACACACACACTGCCCAGAGCCTTGCTCCATCGCTTTGGTGCCACGTTCCCAGCCTTGGCACCTGCACTGCACTGGGGCTGCCCAGGAGTGAACACCCCTCTGTCCATTTGGCACGGGCACAATGGGCCCAAACCCTACAGTCTGCAGCCATCTGGGATGCTGAAAACAGCAAGAAACTCAAAAAGGGCTTTTGATCTGCCAGCACCCCGAGCAAGCCAATGTCTTCAAACATTCGTGTGTTTATGTCTCAATTAATGCAGTTTCATTTCTGCCCCAAGTGTTTGCAGCCTTCTCTCCCTTTTAGAGGAGCATTAATTCTGCCACCCCCCAAGTCCTGAGTCTGGGCTCCCTGAGCCCCATTTCCACTGTTCAGAAATGTCCCATGCTAAATTCCTTCATTCCTTAATTAATTCCTTCATTCCATTATTTGTGGGGTTGTTTCAGGCTCCACAAGGCTGAGGCCACTTCATCCCCAGGCAGGGAGCACCTCCATCCCCTCATGAAGTCACCATGAAATTCCACTCAATCAAGGCCATGTTTTCAATTAAAATTGGCCTTGGAATATTCACAGGCTGCTCCTGGTGCAATTCCTTGCCCCCAGCTCGGTGTGGATGTGTTTTCTCCGTCCTGATGGTGAATTCCTATCAACTTTCTGTCAGGGAAAAATCCCAGAGGCTCCTCAGTGGGGATCACACCCACCACCCTCAGGCCTCTGCTGCACTTTTAATTACAGCACTCAGGATCCTTCCTTCAAATCTTAAACCCGAGGGGAGAGGAGCTTGCATTTGCACAGCATCCATGAAATTCCCTGCTCCAGTGACACCCATGTGCTGCTGTTTCTCTCCCAAGGCAGAGATTCCCTCTCTTTCCTTTTTCCATGGAAGATGAGTCTGCCCAAAGTCACAATCACTTTAAAATCAGCTGGTTTGTGCCCACACTGAATTGTAAGGATCATTTTCCATCAGCAGCTGTGCTTGTAAATGGAAAATTCAGGTTAGTTTTGCCTGGGATACACTGCAGTTTGAACACTGGTTTAATGTAATTATACCCAATTTGGGTCTTTATTTCTAGGTGTAGTCAGATCCCATTTCCAGCAGAACTTTGGGATGAGGGGTTTGACACAAATCAGCTGCTGAAGTCTGGCCTAAAACAATCCTGAGAGGGGCTTACACAGACACCTCCCCCACTTAGGCTGAGCCTAAACCCCACCAGCATTCCCAGATTCCTTTGGCTTCTCTCCCTGTGCAAGGGGACATTTTCCATCAGGATTCCAAATCAATGCCCACACAACCACGTCACTGTCCATGGAAAATTCCCTTCAGGCACTGCTGGCCCCATGGGATCCCTCAGGGAGAGAAGGAAAGGATGGGATAAAAACTTGGGATGTTTTGTGAGAGGGAAAACAAGACAGGAGACGAGCTAAAATCCCCCTGAATTTCAGGCACCTGGAGAATGTACCACTCCACACTTCTCATCTGTTATCAGCACCTAAAAACCACTTTAAATACCTGATCATTGAAGGAATTGAAAGGATTAACAGGAAATTAATTAATGAATGACCCTCTCTGTGTCTTTCTGAAAGCAGCTGCTCCACATTGTTTTTAAAAGGCACCAAGTTGAACATTCTCCAACTGCTTTTTAATAAATGTAAATAATATTCCAAAGCAGGGACGAAATGCCAGCAGTTGAGGGGTGGCTGAGCCATCCACGGCATGTAAATGAATTCCCTGCCTGGATATCAGGATGTGGATGTGCAGCCTTCAGGAATTAAATGAGCCCAACTTGCACAGCTTGTAAAGAGCTTCCCAGAGCTCCCAAAAATCCCTTTTATTATTTATGTGGGACGAGCAGAGGAGCAGCAAGGGGGGAGAGTTGCAGGTGACACCAGGAGTCAGTGAAACCTGACAGAAAATGCTGCATTTTGGTGAAATCGAGGGCAAATAAATTAATCATGAACAAGGGAAATGCAACAAAAACACTGGAGGATGTAATTGGATTTACACACAAAAAGGAATGGCAGCATTCCTGCAACTGGGAGAGCAGATCCAGCTTCCTTCAGCGGGAATCATGGAATTATTAAAGCTGGGAAAGGCCTCAAGGCTATTCCTAAATCCAACAGAACTGCCTGGAAATCATCTCCCATTCCCAAGGGATGGGAGCTCCTCTCTCCCTTGCTCCCAACAGCTCAGCCTGGATCATCCAGGGATCATCACTCACTGGCCCAGCTCAGGGTCAGAGGGGTTCCCAAATTCCCACTTTTCCCCAGTTTTCCTGTTTCCACTCTGGGACCAGCTCTGCTTCCACTCCCTTGGCATCCCTTTAGATGAGGGATTGTCCCAGTTCAATCTCCAGGTGTCCCAGAGAAAAGGGAGAGCTGAGAATTCCTTTTCCTCATGGAGATTTTCCCAGCTCCTGTTTTTCCCTCAAAGCCCCTCTTCACACCCTTCAAAGGCTCCTACCTTGCTAAATGGGAATTTCCCCATTGTCCTGCTTAAAACCTGGGATGAGCAGAGCTGCCCAAACTCCAGCTGAACCCTGGATTAAGATCCTTGTTTCGGGAGACATTTCCATGTTTCCTCAGGGTGATTTTACTCTCTGTATTTACACCCTGTATTTACACCCTGTAGTTACTCATCCAACCTGTTGTAGAGGATGAGCAGAGCTGCCCAAACTCCAGCTGAACCCTGGATTAAGATCCTTGTTTCGAGAGACATTTCCATGTTTCCTCAGGGTGATTTTACTCTCTGTATTTACACCCTGTATTTACACCCTGTAGTTACTCATCCAACCTGTTGCAGAGGAGTGAGTTGGAAGTGAGGTCCCAGCCCCTGTTCTCAGGGGACAGCACAGAAATCTGGGACAACACCTGGAGGATTCTCCTGCCCACCTGATCCCGGGATGCTGCAATCAGGATTCCCAGCTGTAGAAAATACAGAATATTGGCTTTGCTGTGCTTTCCCAGCTGCAATCAGGGCACAGGAAACAGGAAAATTTCCCCTTCAGAGAGCTCATCCCAGTCAGTCTGTCTTTTATTCCTGCGTTTTCTTTGGCATCCAGGGAAATTGCTGGAAGTACAAACATTCCCTGGCATTTGATCTCTTCCCTGTATTTCAGGTCTGGAGGAGCTTTTGCACACAAAGCCAGGCTTTGGCCCCGGGGCACACAAAGCGTCTCCCTGGTTTTATTTGGACTCCAGGAATCCCCAAATTGCCACAGCAGGAGCCTGCAGGAGCCTCATGACAGAAAATCTGAGTTTTAAGAGATTTAAAGCAGGGAAAGGACTCCAATTGTGTCTGTGCCTTGGAATACTCAGGGAAAGAAGGGAACAAAAATATTAGACAGAATTCCAGAGGTTAGACAGTGCTGCGCTGGGAACATGAAGTAAATCCCAGCACCTACAGCTCAGGGAAATTCTTATGGATTTATTTTATTCATAGACCCCTCTAGAACTTCTCCGGCCTTTTGGGAAGCTGAAAAACTTGAACCAGCAAAGGGAATCCGAATAAATTCAGCTCCAGGTAAGTGAGATATCCCTAATGCAGCCTTTTCATCCCTGTGCAATTTAACAAATGAGTTTCCAGTGTCTGGCAAGTTGTCTGGGAAAACAGAGGAGCTGGGATTAATTCCATCTCGGGAGAAATGAGAATTCAATATTTGCTGATTTCCAGCCACCCACTCTGGAGCTGGGAGCTGTGGAGGATCCATCAATCCCAACGTGTTCAACCTCCTCCTCCCATGAGGAATGGGATGTGCAGGATGGATCCTCACCTGAGGGTCAGCTCCCTGCCCTTGGAATTCCTGAGGAACCAGCCCCAGCTCCCTGCCTTGCCTGCCAGTGTCTCTCCCTGCTTTATTTCCACCCTCTGGTGTTTGTATCACTCCCATCCATCACATCCCGATGGATAGCCTTGGAATGAGGCTTGGAAAAGCCTCGTGGGATGTCTGTGCCCTGGGAATGAGGTTTGGGGAAGCCTTGTGGGAATGAGGTTTGGGAAAGCCTTGTGGGAATGAGGTTTGGGAAAGCCTTGTGGGAATGAGGTTTGGGAAAGCCTCGTGGGATGTCTGTGCCCTGGGAATGAGGTTTGGGAAAGCCTCGTGGGATGTCTGTGCCCAGTGCAGACGGGATGGAGTTTGGGATGGAAGGAACCACCCTGTGGAAGCTGCTCCTGCTGGAATCTCTGCTCCAACGTGCTGGGAAGATCCTGGATGCCCAGCCCAGCCAGCCCTGCTACAGCTACTCCGACAAAACGCCACGATCAATCCGGCACCGGGGATTATCCCAGAGCCCGGACTGGCCCCGCAGCATTCCCGGGATGACTTCGGCGGGAGCTTTCCCGTGTTGACAGCCAGCGGAGCTCTGGGCTCCAGGAGCCCCGCGTGGATCCGCTCGGAGCCGAAATCCCTGCGGAATGCCGAGCGCTGCTCCCCACGGGAAGCACAGCCACGGTTTGCCCCCCATTAATTGCACAGCCAAAAGAAAAAAAAGGCTGCGAAATGCAGGGAAATCCTGCCACAGCAGCCCTGGGAATCCCTGGGAATCCTCAGGCGTCTTTTCCAAGCGCTGTTTGGACTTGTTATCAGCCGGAGATGATTCCCTCCTTCCCGAGCACGGGACCCAGCCTTAAATCCCCGTAATAAACTTACAGCACGTCAGGTCGCTCCAGCCGCTTTCTCCCGAGGCAAAAGTGCCGCCAGATCCCAGATTCCCTACGGAAATATTCCTGCGCATCCCTGGCGATGCCACATCCGCGTCCCGCCGGGCAGCCCTCACCCCCCATCCCTTCCCCGAACATTCCCGGGGGAGCTGCTCCATCCCGGGGCTCCCGCAGCGCGGGGAGCCGGGGCCGCTTTTTTGGGAATTCAGTCCCTTACCAGCCGCATGCTGAAGTTTGCCGGGAAAAGGAGGCAGGAGCGCGGCTCCTCCGCCCGTGGAGCAGCGGGAGACGGGAGCGGCGCGCCGAGCTGAGCTCGCTCTGCAGGCACCAGGAAAACCTCCGAGAGAGGAGGGGAAAAATGGGAAGAGCCGGAGCGGGAGCGGGCAGCGAGAGGAGAAACCTCTGGCGCGGCTGGACCCGCAGCCGTGGGAATGGGAAATGCGGATTTACCGGCGGCGCCGGAGCCGCGCGGCTCCCGACGGGAACGGCGGGGCGGGAGTGCGCCGCGCAAGGAATGACATCCATATAGGGTCTGCTTCTGTGGCTTAAAATGCATTTTATTTCATGTTTTCTATTTATTTTCTATTCTCTATAATATATAGTATATAATATAGTATATATAATACGTTAGATAAAATAAATACGATAGAATATATAGTATATAATATACATAATATATAATATATATAATATAATATATATAATATATAATATATAATATATAATATATAATATATAATATATATAATATAATATATATAATATAATATATATAATATATAATATAATATAATATATATAATATATTATATATTATATATTATACATTATACATTATATATTATATATTATATATAACATAATATATAACATAATATATACTATATTGTATATATAGTATATATATTACACTATAATATATATACTATATATAGTATACATAGTATATTCTATATATAATATATTCTATATTATAAGTATATAGTATATTATATATTATAAGTATATAACATATATACTTATATAGTATATAGTATATATAGTATATTATATATTATAAGTTATATATAATATATTATATATATCATACTTTATATTTCATAGATTCTATTTTATAGCTTTAATTTTATAGATTCTACGTTTTATATTTTGTATGAATAAACCCAGCTGCCAGCACAAACTCCAAACAGCCCGTTCCAGCAGCTCCTCGATGGGAATTTTATCATCCACAATTCCAACCCCAAACCCGCATCCAGGGGTTAATGATCACTGGGGTTAATGATGCTCTTCGGGCACAAATTCCTCAAGGGGTCTTTCCCTAACGTTCCCAAAATCCATTTTTCCAGAGGCAATTCCAAGGATTTCAAGCACGTGGTGCATTGTGCTCGGAGCCCAAAGTCGAGCAAGGCTGAGCTGGCTCCCTCTGCTCCATCCTCCTCCCGGGAGCTCCTTCGTGTGGGAACCTTGTGGAGATCTCCAGCGACCTCTCAGTGCTGCCTCTGCCTGGGATTCCCACTCCTGCATCTCCCCCAGCCTCCCCCAGATCTCAAGGAACAGATTCCCAGATATTAAAGAATGAAATTATTCAATTGCCTCGGTCAAATATTGGACTAAGCTGGAGTTGTCTCATCCTGCCCACACTCGGTCGCTTCCAGATGGATTTATCCAAGAGAAAATGAAATCCTGGATGTGGCTCCTTGCAGGGTGTCTGTAGGAACCTCAAAGTCCTTGTAAAATGAAGCCTAAAAAGCAGTTTTCCAGGAGCCACGAGGATGGGAAAACATCATTCCTGCTTTCAGAAGGGGAAGAAAGGAAAATCCTGGGAACTGCAGACCAGGGAGCCTCACCTGTGTGTGGAGGTGGGATTTACCTGGGAGACTGGGAAGGAATTCCTGGCTGGCAGGGTGGGCAGCCCTGGCACAGGTGCCCAGAGCAGCCGGGGATGCCCCTGGATCCCTGGCAGTGCCCAGGGCCAGGCTGGACAGGGCTGGAGCACCTGGGATGGTGGAAGTTCCTGATAGCAGGGCTGGAATGGGATGGGATTGAAGGTTCCTCCCAACCCAAACCATTCCATGGCTCTGGAATGGGATTGAAGGTTCCTCCCAACCCAAACCATTCCATGGCTCTGGAATGGGATTGAAGGTTCCTCCCAACCCAAACCATCCCATGGCTCTGGAATGGGATTGAAGGTTCCTCCCAACCCAAACCATTCCATGGCTCTGGAATGGGATGGGATTGAAGGTTCCTCCCAACCCAAACCATTCCATGGCTCTGGAATGGGATTGAAGGTTCCTCCCAACCCAAACCATCCCATGGCTCTGGAATGGGATTGAAGGTTGCTCCCAACCCCAACCATCCATGGCTCTGGAATGGGATGGGATTGAAGGTTCCTCCCAACCCCAACCATCCACGGCTCTGTGATAAGATGGGGATCCCATCTCCAATTTTTCCATGGGATTGGGGGTCAGGGGATCCATACCAACCCCACCTTTCCTGACAGGACACGATGGGCCCTGGCAGCAGAGACCCCATCCCAATTTCCCCGGCACTTCCAGGCCTTGGATTCCTGGTCTGGATGAAAATGGAGAATTCCCCATTTCATGCACCAGATACAAGCACTTGTGCATGGCAATAAAATTCTTATTGATTATTATTTTAATAACTTAAAAGCACCGATTTGCTTTCAAATTGTGCCATTTCAAGAATTCTAAATGATTAAATGGTTTTAAAACAAAACCACATGGAAACACTTGGAAAACACAGGATTTATCCCTGGAAACACCTAGAGATGGCTTTGGATGCATCCTGAGAACTCCATTTTGGTGCTGGGAAATTCCCCCTGTAGTCCTACCTGGTTAATGAATAAAACCCAATATCCCAAAAAGAACTTTTTCTGCTCTAAATTCCCTGGAATTCACGGGAAATGCCCCTGGTTTGCTCCATGTGGGAGCTGGACCTGAGGGATGTGCAGGGAAAGATTTCCAATGCAAAGTAAGGAATAACTGAGTCGAGCAGGATCTGCAGCCTTTGGGGCCCTTAATGAGTTGTTGGAGAAAATTAATTTAAATGAGTAATATACATGGAGACTACAAGGAAATCTGGGAATTTGATTAATCCCAGCATAAGAAAAAGGGATTGGATATAATTGTAAGTAAATATTTCTTAATTATTCTTCTAATCCCATGGCTAATTTAGAGGCATTTCCCTGGATACTGCTCCTGGTTCAGGCTGGGAAATATTTGTTGGTCCAGCCATAAATTCCACATTTTTTGTAATAATGATGGATTTTCAATGCTTCTGTTTAAAACCCCAAAAGTTTAAACCCCCCTCCCAATCCTGAGCAGAGCTGTGGGATGCAAAGCCCATCTTTTCAAGGAAAAGCAGCAGGAATTATGCAGATTTCCATTAATTCCTCCTTAAATCGGATGCTGTCATCCCCCCCACCCCCTTAATTATCCCTAATTAATTGCCCTGCCCAACACCTCATGTGTCTGTTCCTCCCCTCCCCAGATTTATTGTGGATTTTGCTCCATTTAAATCTTCCCAGTGGTTTTTTTTTGCCATTCCAGACGCTTCCCAGAGCCAGAACCAGCAGCTCCTGCAGTGACTTACGGATTTTAGGTCCTCGAATCGCTCCCAAATGTTTCTTTGGAGTGTCCTTGTGCTGTGCAAGATGAGTGGAACTCCTGGAAAATCCATTTTTCTTTCCAGGGGGAGCTGCCCTTGCTCCCTTAAATCGAGCCACCGAGCTTCAATCCAATCCAGGCGTCGCATCCGGCAGCCTGAAGGAGGAAGGAATGGGAAGATCCCAAATCCCAGCCTGCTTCCCATGGACGTGGCTCGAGTTGTTTGGAATTCCCTTCCCAGCCTTCCCCCCAGAGCAGAGGCATTACAGGAGCTCAGACTCCAGAGATTCCAGAGGCAATGTGAGGGATTATCTGGAGGCCAATGCTCATGGTTCACTCATAAAATATTCAGGATTTTTGGTACAAAACAGGAGTTAAATAACAAATGAATTCCTGTATCACAGGATATTTGGGTGGTTTCTGCAATACTTCACATCTTAATTGAAATGAGGTGCTGCATTTTTGGTACAAAACAAAAGGTAAATAACAAATGAATTCCTGTCTCAAAGGATATTTGGGTGGCTTCTCCAATATTTTACATCTGAATTGAAATGAGGTGCTGCTCTCCTTTTTTTGGTGCTGCATTTTTGGTACAAAAGTTAAATAACAAATGAATTTCTGTATCACAGGATATTTGAGTGGCTTCTTCAATATTTTACATCTTAATTTAAATGAGGTGCTGCATTTTTGGTACAAAACAAAAGGTAAGTAACAATGAATTCCTGTCTCAAAGGATATTTGGGTGGCTTCTCCAATATTTTACAACTTAATTTAAATGAGGTGCTGCTCTCCTTTTTTTGGTGCTGCATTTTTGGTACAAAAGTTAAATAACAAATGAATTTCTGTATCACAGGATATTTGGGTGGCTTCTTCAATATTTTACAACTTAATTTAAATGAGGTGCTGCATTGTTGGTACAAAACAAAAGTTAAATAACAAATTAATTCCTGTTTCAAAGGATATTTGGGTGGTTTCTGCAATACTTCACATCCTAATTTAAATGAGGTGCTGCTCTCCTTTTGGTGCTGCATTTTTGGTACCAAAGCACTGTTAAATAACAAATTAATTCCTGTATCAAAGGGCATTTGTGTGGTGTATGTAATATTTTACATCTTAATTTAAATGAGGTGCAGCATTTTTGGTACAAAACAAAAGGTAAATAACGAATGAATTCCTGTCTCAAAGGATATTTGGGTGGCTTCTCCAATATTTTACATCTTAATTTAAATGAGGTGCTGCATTTTTGGTACAAAACAAAAGTTAAATAACAAATTAATTCCTGTCTCACAGGATATTTGAGTGACTTCAATATTTTACATCTTAATTTAAAATAGGTGCTGTTTTCCTTTGGTGCTGCATTTTTGGTACAAAAGCACTGTCAAATAACAAATGAATTCCTGTATCAAAGGGCATTTGGGTGATGTCTGCAATACTTTACATCTTCATTTAAATGAGGTGCTGCTCCCCTTTTTTGGGTGCTGCATTTTTGGTACAAAACAAGAGGTAAATAACAAATTAATTCCTGTATCAAAGGGCATTTGGGTGATGTCTGCAATACTTTACATCTTCATTTAAATGAGGTGCTGCTCCCCTTTTTTGGGTGCTGCATTTTTGGTACAAAACAAGAGGTAAATAACAATGAATTCCTGTCTCACAGGACATTTGGGTGGCTTCTCCAGTCCTTGCTCTCCTTTTTTTCGTGCTCATTTTGGTGCTGCCCCTTCCTCCATGCTCAGGGGAACCAGATCCCACCTGTGCAACCCCCCCAGGTGTGGACGGTTCCTTTTCCCCTTTTTTTTGGTGTTTTTTTGTTTTTTCTTTCTTGCTCCCGGGTTTTTGTTCCCTTGTGCTGCTCGGAGCCGGGATGGAGGCGCCCGGGGGCCTCAGCCCTGCTCGGGCCGGGCTGAGGATTCCTTGGGGGTTTTATCCGGGGCTGCGCTGGGCCTGGGGGGCCCCGGGATCTGGGGGGGCTCGGCGGGGCTCAGGGTGTCCCTGCTCCTCTGGGGACAGCGAGGGGCCAGCGAGGGGACAGCGAGGGGACAGGGATGGGACAGGGATGGGGACAGGGATGGGTTTGGGGACAGGGAGGGGACAGGGATGGGTCTGGGGACAGGGATGGGGACAGGGATGGGTTTGGGGACAGCGAGGGGACAGGGATGGGTCTGGGGACAGGGAGGGGACAGGGATGGGTCTGGGGACAGGGATGGGGACAGGGATGGGTTTGGGGACAGGGATGGGACAGGGATGGGTTTGGGGACAGGGATGGGACAGGGGTGGGTTTGGGGACAGCGAGGGGACAGGGATGGGTCTGGGGACAGCGAGGGGACAGCGAGGGGACAGGGATGGGTCTGGGGACAGGGAGGGGACAGGGATGGGTTTGGGGACAGCGAGGGGACAGGGATGGGTTTGTGGACAGGGAGGGGACAGCGAGGGGACAGGGATGGGGACAGGGAGGGGACAGGGATGGGTCTGGGGACAGGGAGGGGACAGGGAGGGGACAGGGATGGTTTTGGGGACAGCGAGGGGACAGGGATGGGTTTGGGGACAGGGAGGGGACAGGGATGGGTTTGGGGACAGCGAGGGGACAGCGAGGGGACAGCGAGGGGATGGGGTGGGTTTGGGGACAGGGAGGGGACAGGGATGGGTTTGGGGACAGGGAGGGGACAGGGATGGGTTTGGGGACAGGGATGGGTTTGGGGCCAGGCTGCTGCTGCTGTGGGGACAATTTGCTGCCACCTGTCCCTCACTGCTCCTCCTGCCACAGGTGAGTCTGTGCTCCAGAACTGGGGTTTTGTCACCCTGACCTCGCTGCCGGGGACCAAAATCCTTGTGCTTGGGGGAATCCCGGGACCCCAATCCCTGACCCCTCTCTCTGGAGGGTCCCTGCCCCTCTGCTCGGTGCTTTAGGACAAATCCAGACCCCAATCCCAGACCCCAATCCCTGCCCCTCTCCCGGCTGCCGCTGCCACCCCAGGACAGTGCATGGGGCAGGTGAGAGCCGAGGAAAACCCCAAAATGTCCCTCTCTCCTCCCGCTGCTCCCTCCTCCAGGTGTTTCCTGCTGCTTTGGGGTTTTTGTTCCCCTTTGACCAAACCCCACATCCAGCCGGACATCCCGCTGTCCCCACAGCTACAGCCAGGGGAATGGTGGGAAAGGCTTTTGGGATTGTTAATGGGATTGTTCTCCTCATTATATGCATTCTAGCAAAGAGCTGTCGTTCCTTTTACCTTTTTGGTTTTTTGGGGTTTTTTGCCCATTATTTTCCCCCCATTGTTTTCCCCCATTTTTTTATCCCCCATTTCCCCCCCTATTATTTTCTCCCCAATTGTTTTCCCTCATTGTTTTCCCCCATTGTTTTCCCTCATTGTTTTCCCTCATTGTTTTTTCCCAATTGTTTTTCTCCCATTGTTTCCCCACATTGTTTTCCCCCATTGTTTTCCCTCCGTGTTTTCCCCCATTTTTTCCCCATTGTTTTTCCCCCCATTGTTTTTTCCCCATTGTTTCCCCCCATTTTTCCCCCTATTATTTTCCCCCCATTATTTCCCCCATTGTTTTCCCCAATTATTTCCCCCATTGTTTTCCCCCATTTTTTCCCCATTGTTTTCCCCCATTTTTCCCCCATTGTTTTCCCCCATTTGTTTTCCTCCATTGTTTCCCCCATTGTTTTTTCCCCATTGTTTCCCCCCATTTTCCCCCTATTATTTTCCCCCATTTTTTTCCCCCATTATTTCCCCCATTGTTTTCCCCCATTTTTTTCCCCATTGTTTTCCCCCATTTTTCCCCATTGTTTTCCCCGTTTGTTTTCCCCCATTGTTTTTTCCCCATTGTTTCCCCCCATTTTCCCCCCTATTATTTTCTCCCCCATTGTTTTCTCCCCAATTTCCCCCCATTTTTTCCCCTATTTTTTTCCCCCATTGTTTCCCCCCATTATTTCCTCACATTATTTTTTCCCATTTCTTTCCCCAGTTATTTTTCCCCCATTATTTCCCCCCATTGTTTTTCCCCCATTCTTTCCTCCCATTTTTTTCCCCAATTATTTTTTCCCCATTATTTCCGCCCATTATTTTTTCCCACTTTTTCCCCCAATTACTTTTTCCCCTATTATTTTTCCCCATTATTTCCTCCCATTATTTTTTCCCGTTTTTTCCCCTATTATTTTTTCCCCAATTATTTTTCCCCATTATTTCTCCCACTATTTTCCCCCATTATTTCCCCAATTTCCCCCATTTTCCCCCCATTCTTTTCCCTGTTATTCTCCCATTTTTCCCCTCCAGGAGCTGCAAGGAGGATCCCCGCGTGCTGCTGCTGCCGGCCCAGGCGGGAACCCAAATCCGGGGGTGCAGGAGCCCTGGAACCCCAAATCCGGGGCTGCAGGAGCCCTGGAACCCCAAATCCGGGGCTGCAGGAGCCCTGGAACCCCAAATCCGGGGCTGCAGGAGCCCTGGAACCCCAAATCCGGGGCTGCAGGAGCCCCAGGATCCCGTTCCCATCCCAAGGGGGACCCCGGTTCCTGCCGGAGCCATCCCGGGCACCCCCCGGATTTCAAAGGTTTTTGGGCAGCCCCACCCCCATTCCTGCAGCAGCATTCCTGAGAGAATTAAAAAATGGAATTTAACACCCAGAGGCAGCTCGGAGCCCTGGGGCAGTGCTCAGGGACTCAAATGACCCAAAGTGACCCCAAAATCACCTTGAGGGACCTTCAAATGACCCCCGTGACCTCGAGTGACCTTGAAATGACCTTGAAATGACCTAAAGTAACCCCAGTCAGAAATGCGAAAATTCTCAAAACCCAAAAATGACCTCAAGTGACCCCAATGACCTCGAGTAACCCCAAAATGACCTTGAGTGACCTTCAAATGACCCCAGTGACCCCAAAATGACCTTGAAATGACCTTCAAATGACCTAAAGTAACCCCAGTCAGGGAATCAAAAATCTCAAACCCCAAATTTGACCTCAAGTAACCCCAAAATGACCTCAATGACCTTGAAATGACCCCAATGACCTCGAGTGACCTTGAAATGACCTTGAAATGACCTAAAGTAACCCCAGTCAGGGAATCAAAAGTCTCAAAACCCAAATTTGACCTCAAGTAACCCCAAAATGACCTCAATGACCTTGAAATGACCCCAGTGACCCCAAAATGACCTTGAAACGACCTTGAACTGACCTAAAGTAACCCCAGTTGGGAATTTAAAAAATCCCAAAAACAACATTGACCTCAAGTAACCCCAATGACCTCGAGTAACCCCAAAATGACCTTGAGTGACCTTCAAATGACCCCAGTGACCCCAAAATGACCTTGAAATGACCTTGAACTGACCTAAAGTAACCCCAGTCAGGAACTGAAAAATCTCAAAACCCAAAAATGACCTCAAGTAACCCCAAAATGACCTCAATGACCTTGAAATGACCCCAATGACCTCGAGTGACATTGAAATGACCTTGAAATGACCTAAAGTAACCCCAGTCAGGGAATCAAAAATCCCAAAACCCAAAATTGACCTCAAGTAACCCCAAAATGACCTCAATGACCTTGAAACGACCCCAGTGACCCCAAAATGACCTTGAAACGCCCTTGAACTGACCTAAAGTAACCCCAGTTGGGAATTTAAAAAATCCCCAAAACTAAAATCGACTTTAAGTAACCCCAAGGACCCCAAGTGACCTTGAAATGACCCTGAAAGGACCTTGAAATGACCTAACCCCAGCCAGGAACTGAGAAATCTCAAAATTCCCTTAGTAATGATAAATCCCTTAGTAATGATAAATCCAATTATAAATGAATAAAAAATGCCAAGAATTGTAGTCTGGAATTGTGAGGGATATAAATGAGGGAATTCTAGAATTGTATGGTTTTAATTATAGATATAAATATATATTTTAAAATATATCTATTAAAATATATATGTGTGTGTGTGTGTATAGATATATGAATATATGTGTGTATACACATATAATTTAAAAATATGTATTTAGATATTTAGATTATATAGATTGTTACATATAATACATATTATATAATATACAGTACATAATATAATTATATATTTCTATTATATATAATATATAATATATAATATATAATATATAATATATAATATATTATATATTATATATTATATATTATATATTATATATTATATATTATATATTATATATTTACTCTAATATAAATATTATATATATTTTTATATAAATATATAATTTTTTTTTTTTTCCTAGAATTGCTATGCAAGAACTCTCCAATCCTTCAGAATATTCCCATGGATTCCCTTGGATTCTCCTCCTCCGTGTTCTTCTCGTTCCTGCTGGATCAGAGCCTTTATTCCATGATTTTCCTGGAATATTTTTCACTGCTTTAAATCTTTCCCTGTCGGTGCCCACGCTATGAACTGGAATTGGACAGAAAATTGCCCAATCCAGCCCCAAAATCAGCCTGAACTCCTGAATTATTTCTCCCAGGCCCCCAGAAGCAGCACAGCACGCACATTGTGTGCTCCAAAAAGGAAATTTTATTTCAACCGTAAAAATTTATTTTGGTTTCTCCCTTAGAGAAGCTCTCAGGGAGCCAGACTGGAAAAAAATAATAAATTATATTAATTGTATTAATATCAGCATTTTCGTAGTATGACATTCCTTCATAAAACGTATACATCCAGACCATGTATTTAATTATTCATTTTATTAATGTGGATAATATTATTAATATTAAAACCTCCGAATGAATGGAGCATCTGCAAACAAAATGAGCATTTGATCCCGACAGAACCTCAAAGCTCAGCTGCTCCCTGGGACAAAATTTCCCTTTCTGCTTTTCCTTCTTCTTAAAAATCCAAAAGGCTCCAACGCTGCTGGAGCAGCTGCCGTTGATGTCACCGCCAAACTTCTGCTAAAAAAGTGAAATTTGGTTAAAATCTCCCCGTTCTCAACAGCAACGTTTGCCAAATCGGGGTTTGAAAGGAGCGGGAGAAGCTGATCTTCAAACCCACCTGCCATGGAAGTAAAATACAATTAAAAATCGTTTAATAAGAATTAAAAATGGTTTCAAAATAATGAATAATATTTTTTTTTTTCCAACTGTGTTGGAAAACACAGTTCAAGCCTTGTTCTTCTAAGTTAACCTGTTCCATTCCCATTTAAAAAAAGAGAAATAAGAATTAGTTCACACGACAAGCTGTTGTGACAAAAAAATGGAAAGTCTCTAAAAAGAGAAAAATGTGATAAACACATGCATTAGTCATTAGCAGCCAATAAGCTGAGTTTCACTAATTAACTAATTAAAGCCATACGCTCTACCCTCTAATACCACATAAAAATGAACCATAAATAAAAATTCTCCTGTTCTACACAAACCCCCCACGTGTGTCTGTCTGTTATGGCACCTAACCATAATTAAGTTAATTAATTAATTTATGGCTAATTAATTAATTAACGACTGAGATAATACAGGGGAGAGCACTGCCAAGGGCAGAACCCCAAATCCAGGGGCAGGACCCCAAATCCAGGGGCAGGAACCCAAATCCAGGGACAGGAACCCAAATCCAGGGCCAGGAACCCAAATCCAGGGGCAGGACCCCAAATCCGGGGGCAGGAACCCAAATCCAGAGGCAGGAACCCCAAATCCAGGGGCAGGAACCCAAATCCAGGGACAGGAACCCAAATCCAGAGGCAGGAACCCCAAATCCGGGGGCAGGAACCCAAATCCAGGGGCAGGAACCCCAAATCCAGGGACAGGAACCCAAATCCAGAGGCAGGAACCCCAAATCCAGGGACAGGAACCCAAATCCAGAGGCAGGAACCCCAAATCCGGGGGCAGGAACCCAAATCCAGAGGCAGGAACCCCAAATCCAGGGGCAGGAACCCAAATCCAGGGACAGGAAAACAACAGAGGGAGCAGCAGGGCTCACCCCAAACCTGGAAGGTGCTGCAGACCTGTCCCAAATCATCCATCCCATCCCAAATTCCTCATCCCTGTCCCAAATCCCCCATCCCATCCCCAAATCCCCCATCCCATCCCCAAATCATCCATCCCATCCCAAATCATCCATCCCATCCCCAAATCCCCCATCCCATCCCCAAATCCCCCATCCCTGTCCCAAATCCCCATCCCTGCCCCAAATCCCCCATCCCATCCCCAAATCCCCCATCCCTGTCCCAAATCCCCATCCCTGCCCCAAATCCCCCATCCCATCCCCAAATCCCCCATCCCATCCCAAATCCCCATCCCTGCCCCAAATCCCCCATCCCTGCCCCAAATCCCCCATCCCATCCCCAAATCCCCCATCCCTGTCCCAAATCCCCATCCCTGTCCCAAATCCCCATCCCATCCCCAAATCCCCCATCCCATCCCCAAATCCCCCATCCCATCCCCAAATCCCCCATCCCTGTCCCAAATCCCCATCCCATCCCCAAATCCCCCATCCCATCCCAAATCCCCCATCCCATCCCAAATCCCCCATCCCATCCCCAAATCCCCCATCCCTGTCCCAAATCCCCATCCCTGTCCCAAATCCCCCATCCCATCCCCAAATCCCCCATCCCATCCCCAAATCCCCCATCCCATCCCCAAATCTCCCATCCCATCCCCAAATCCCCATCCCTGTCCCAAATCCCCATCCCATCCCCAAATCCCCCATCCCATCCCCAAATCCCCCATCCCTGTCCCAAATCCCCATCCCTGTCCCAAATCCCCCATCCCTGTCCCAAATCCCCCATCCCATCCCCAAATCCCCATCCCTGCCCCAAATCCCCCATCCCTGTCCCAAATCCCCATCCCCAAATCCCCCATCCCATCCCATCCCCAAATCCCCATCCCATCCCCAAATCCCCCATCCCATCCCCAAATCCCCATCCCTGTCCCAAATCCCCATCCCTGTCCCAAATCCCCCATCCCATCCCAAATCCCCCATCCCTGTCCCAAATCCCCCATCCCATCCCCAAATCCCCATCCCATCCCCAAATCCCCCATCCCCAAATCCCCATCCCTGTCCCTCCTCCTCCTCCTCCGGCTGATTTTTGCAGCAGTTAATGAGCAGTAATTAATACCCAGGCAGGAGGAAGCAGAGCAGGGTTCCCACTGCTTGGAGATGTTTATTATTAATTCCTCGTTAAGCCTTGTTGGATTAATCCCTTTCCAATTAGCCCATGCTGCCAGGCACGATTCTTGTCATTTCTTGGGATCATCCCGGTGCTTTATTTCCCTGGGATGGGCGGCGGGGGCGGCTCTCCCAGCGCTCCCAGGAAGCTGCTCCCGCCTTCCCCAGAGGGAACAAGCTCCAGGCCACAGCAATTCCTGGTTTTTGCAGCAGAGAGCGATGACAGAATCATGGAATGTTTGGGATCTCATCCCATCCCCTGTGCAGGGACGCCTGGGGCACTCGCAGGGATTTGCTCTGGATGGAATTCCTGTGCCTGAACATCTCCCTGCCCCTGTTCCCCAGGTGGGAATGCTCCTCCTCAGACATTCCCACATGGAAACGCAGGGAAAAATCCTCCAGCTCTGCCCTGTGGCCAAGAGTTCCCCTCATTTCTTTAGGAAAACGCCACATTTCTGTCCAAAGCTGCATGATTGCATTTCATTGATGCCCTCGGGCTGGGCTGCAATGGAATTATTCTGCTCCGGGGCTGTGGGGAAAAGGGGAAATGAAGGAGGAGAAAAGTGGGCAGGAGGGGCTGGAGCAGGGGAAGGAAAGGAGAGGCTGAGGGAGCTCAGGTGGCACCTGGGACAGGGACAGGGATGGGACAGGGATGGGACAGGGATGGGACAGGGACAGGGACAGGGATGGGACAGGGACAGGGACAGGGATGGGACAGGGACAGGGATGGGACAGGGACAGGGATGGGACAGGGATGGGACAGGGACGGGACAGGGATGGGACAGGGATGGGACAGGGGACAGGGACAGGGATGGGACAGGGACAGGGACAGGGATGGGACAGGGACAGGGACAGGGACAGGGATGGGACAGGGACAGGGACAGGGATGGGACAGGGACAGGGATGGGACAGGGACAGGGATGGGACAGGGACAGGGACAGGGATGGGACACGGATGGGACAGGGACAGGGACAGGGATGGGACAGGGACAGGGACAGGGATGGGACACGGATGGGACAGGGACAGGGACAGGGATGGGACAGGGACAGGGATGGGACAGGGACAGGGACAGGGATGGGACACGGATGGGACAGGGATGGGACAGGGACAGGGATGGGACAGGGATGGGACAGGGATGGGACAGGGACAGGGATGGGACAGGGACAGGGACAGGGACAGGGATGGGACAGGGACAGGGATGGGACAGGGACAGGGACAGGGACAGGGATGGAACAGGGATGGGACAGGGATGGGACAGGGATGGGACAGGGACAGGGATGGGACAGGGACAGGGACAGGGATGGGACAGGGACAGGGATGGGACAGGGACAGGGACAGGGATGGGACAGGGATGGGACAGGGACAGGGTGGCCTTGGAGGGTTTCCCACCCTGAACCATTCCATGATCCCATCATCCAGAATTGGGGCTCTGGGCACCTCCTTCCCACCCCAATAAAGTGGGGAGTCCATCACCAGCCACTTTAAACAGCACTTTAAATACTTTAAATGAAAAACCAGCATTTTAAATACTATCACTTTAAATAACAGTACTTTAAATAACACCTCTTTAAATACTTTAAATTAAAGCCCAGCATTTTAAATACTATCACTTTAAATATCAGCACCTTAAATAACAACACTTCAAATAATATCACTTCAAATAACACCGCTTTAAATATTACCACTCCAAGAAATAGCAGGTTAAGTAATATCAGCTAAAAAACCACCACCTTTCCATAATATCCCTTTAAATAATATCACTTCAAAAAAAAATCACGCAAAAAAAAAAATTTTCCCTCAAAAAAATATAGCTCCCCTAAAAAAAAAAAATCACTCCCAAAAAATGCCACTCCAGGAAAAATCTCACTCCAGAAAAACACCAGCTGAAATAATATCACTTCAAATACTATCACTTAAGTACCACCACCTTAAATAATACCAGTTTAAATAATTAATGTTTTTAAACACCACTTCCAGGGCCATTTCCTCCCCTTGGAGGGCAGAGCAGGAGGAGGAGGAGGAGGCAGATCAGCCCCAAATCCCCCTCCCCAAAGGCTGAAGGGTTTCCCTGGGGTCTCCCGGGGGGAAACGCAGCCATGAGGAAAAAAACCCCAAAAAACCCAAAAAAAACCCCAACTTTTGAATGGAGGAAGAAGCAAGGGGCTCCTTGGAGTAAAACAAAAGGCAGGAGATGGAATTGAGTCTCCTGGAAATTCCAGCCTTTCTCTGGGAGTTCTCAGCTCTGGAGCAATCTAACAAAATGATCTCGGTGCTGCTCCCCCCCCGCCTCCATTATGTGAATATTGTGAATTTCGGGCCGTGCCCCACCAGCTGTGAGCAAATAACACCAGAATATTCCATTTTTTCTGCCATTTACAGAACTCCCCATTCCCTCTCCTTTCGTGAGCAGAGGGGGAAACGCTGGAGTCACCAGGGGCGGTCTCCCAGCAGGGAAAAATCAACTTTTCACCTCATCCACGGGGCTCCAGGAGCTCCTGCAAGCTCCGGTGGTGCTGCTGAGCTCCCCCACGAGCCCTGGGAACGGGAAGATTTCATTTCCATGGGTGGGGAGGTCACGCAGCAATCTTTTAGATAACTTGCAATAAACTGCCTTGAGACCCAACAACAAGAGGCTGCAGTTTTTCCTTGGATGCACGGGCTGGAGGAGAGACTTTTCCACCACACGAGACCCCAAACCAAACCTGGGTTCTCACATCCCATCTCATCTCCTGGGGGGCTGCACCTTCTTATTTGTAAATCAGCTTTTAATATACACCCGGTCTCGCCTGCGAGGGTGGGGGGAACCCCAATACAAACGTGTACACTCCAACAAATATCCAATATCTCATCTATCATATTAGAAATGGCACAAATTACATCTACTACACAGAACAAAGGGAGCCCATTAATACCTGATGATGCCAAGCCGCCCTAAATCCATCCCCGGTGCCAGGAGCTGGAATGGGATTTTCCCCTGGATGCCAGCCTGGCTCGGAGCTGGATCTGCAGCCACTGCAGCATCAGTTCCTGCCTGCAGGGCTCTGCTGGGAAAGGGCATTTCCCACTGCAGGGGATCGGGATCCAGGGGTTGTCCCAGGGCAAGGGCAGAACTTGGAGCCTGCTCCAGTTCCCTCCCCACCCGCTGCCAGAGCCAAGGGGAGCAGCATGGGGAATCTGCAGCTTTCACCAGGATTTGCTGAGTTTCTGCTGCACAGAAGGAAACCTAAACCCCCATTTTATTGTCCAGGAATTCACTAAATAGAGAGATGATCCGTAGGGGAGAAAACTCCTTGTGGCACCACCTACCACTTCTGTTTCCCCAAAAAGACAAACGAATCCTGGAATGCCCTGAGCTGGCAGGGACCCACAGGGAGCACCAAAGTCCATCCCAACATTCCCAACCTTTTCCTGAAAGCTTTGTCCAAACATTCCTGGAGCTCTGGAAGCCTTGGGACTGTGAGCATTTCCCTACCAGCAAAGGCTGGAATGACATTTTATCTCATGTTCTTACACCAACACCCACACGACTTCCAGGGAGTTCTGAGCAGGTGGAAGTTCAGTCTGGAATTGCTCATGAACCATGGAAGGACCCTTGAGGATTGGTTTAGAGGGGAACACGGAGCTGCTGAGTTGAGAGTTGGACTTGATGGCTTTAAAGATCTTTTCCAACTTTAATAACGCGGTAATTCCACAATTCTATCAAACTCTTCCAAGCCCTGGGATCCTGGGAGGTGCCAGGGATTGATCCCTGAGCCCAGGGCTTGGCCATCCCTGTCTGTGGCCAGGACAAGGCTCCCTCCATCCCTCCCTCCATGAATTCTATCCATGAATTCCATCCATCCCCCCCTCCATGAATTCCCTCCATTAATTCCATCTATCCATCCATGAAATCCATCTATCCATCCATGAATTCCCTCCATGAATTCCATCCATCCATCCCTCCATGAATTCCCTCCATGAATTCCATCCATCCCTCCATGAATTCCCTCCATGAATTCCATCCATCCATCCCTCCATCCCTCCATGAATTCCCTCCATGAATTCCATCCATCCCTCCATTAATTCCCTCCATTAATTCCATCCATCCATCCCTCCATGAATTCCATCCATCCTTCCCTCCATGAATTCCATCCCTCCCTCCATGAATTCCCTCCATGAATTCCATCCCTCCCTCCATGAATTCCCTCCATGAATCCCATCCATCCATCGTCCATCCCATCCACGGATCCGTGGTTAAGCCGTGCTCAGCCCCGGGGAGCTTTGCTTCCCAAAAACCCAGCTTTGCTCCCAGCCAGGGAATCAGATGGAGGCTCCTGAGTTCCTGTCCTTCAGCCCTGCGAGTGCCTCAGAGCTCCGGCCCCTGCAGCTCCTCACAGGGAACTGCTCCAGGGAATCCCTGGCGTGTCCATAAAAAACCTCGGGCAGGGATCACAGAGCAGTTCTGCAGCTGCTGCGCTGAATCCAAACTGTGTTTGCTACCTGAAAAACACGGATTAATCCCCCAGAAAAGCCAAGGTTTGCTCTGGATTTCATCGTCATGGGGGCCTGGAATGCAGGATGGGCAAGGAGGGACACCCCAAAAACCTCCTCTGGTCCAACAAATCCAAGCTGATTTGTTCCAACTGCTACACCATAAAATAACCTCCAAAATCCATCTCTAAAAATATCCAACAATATTAGAAATCCGTGTGAAACGTTCCTGGCAGTGCCGTGCTCCTGGCTGGAATGAATCCTGAATCCTTCTGGTTCACGGGGGCCAGCTGCTGGCTCTGTCAGGCAATACTGCAGTGATGGATACCCAAAGGATGTGCAGGGCAATCAGGCTCTGCCCCTGAGGGCACTAATTGGGTTAAGCTCATTAACAAACCCTTCAGAGCAGCAGCCTGGGCACAGGGAGAGCAGGAAATGCAGGAGGAAAGGAGAAGGGGGGAAATGATCCCGTGCAAAGGGAAAAATTCCAGGCTGTGGATTGTGCCCTTCATCTGACACCTTCAAACGATTAATGGGAATAGAAATGTCACAGAAACGGAGGGATGTGGCATGATGGAAGTGCCATCATCCTGGAATGGTTTGGAGGGACCTCAAAGCCCACCCAGTGCCAGCCCTGCCCTGGCAGGGACACCTCCCGCTGTCCCAGCCCTGCCCAGCCTGGCCTTGGCACTGCCAGGGATGGGAAATCCTGGGGGAAACCCATCCCAGCCCCTCCCCACCCTGCCAGGGAAGATTCCTGCCCAAAATCCATCTCACCCTGCCCTGGGCCACTCCCCTGGTCCTCTCCTCCCCTGGTCCTCTCCTCTCCCCCTCATTTGCAGCCATTACCAAAGGAGAGGGCTGGATTTGCTGCCCCTGCAGCAGAACAAAGCCCAGAATTCCAAATTCCAGCAGCACCAGCGAGAGATTTTTCCTGGAGCCAGCTCTGAATGAATATTGGCATTAGAGGCAATCCATTATCTATCATTGAATTCATGTCAGGGTCCATGGGCAGGGAAATCAATCCATGCAAATCAATCCATGCAAATGAGGAGCTCCTGGATTTCCATGGAGCCTGGAGTGCCACCTCTCCCCTCCAGTTTTCCCTCAGCTTTTCCTGTGTGTGTCCATCATTCCTGAGCTGGGATGTCCCCTCCAGTCTCACTACAAACTGCTTGCAGGGATTTGATTAATCTAAAATCCTGGGAAATTTGCTGTAGGGAGCTCTTCTAAGCAATGCATTTTCTGATGGATTGGGAAGCCAAGGTTTGCTCTGGATTTCATCGTCATGGGGGCCTGGAATGCAGGATGGGCAACGAGGGACACCCCAAAAACCTCCTCTGGTCCAACAAATCCAAGCTGATTTGTTCCTACTGCTACACCATAAAATAGCCTCCAAAATCCATCTCTAAAAATATCCAATATTAGAAATCCACGTAATGCTCACCTGCAGACGTTCTGGGAATAAAGCCGGATGTTCAACGAAGCCCTGGAGTCTGGAGTTGAAGGAAATTCCATCAGGGTTTAGGGGACACCTGATGCACCCTCAGGGTTTGCCCCAAGCCCTAAAAGAGCATTTCCCCCCAGCTGCTCCTTCCCTGAGCTTTATTTGGCACATTAGCTCAGATCTCCAGGATTATTTCAGATTCCCATTCCAGCTGCCAGCAGGGATGTGGGGTGTGCCAGCTCCACCAGGGCTCAGCTCCTGCCATTCCCAGCTGTGCCCACACACAGAGATTTGTAAACTCATCAACAGCCCCGTTAATTAAAGGCTAACCTCGATTGGAATCACTTGAGGAGCAGCCCCGTGTTCACAGAGCCACAGCTGCAAAATCAAAATCCCAGGACAAGCAGGGGAAACAGAGCAGGGATTTTTTTCCTTCTGTCCCACCTTTGGCCTGAAGAACAGAGGGGTTCCAGCCCCAAATCCCAAAGAAATGAGGAAGTTTTCTTCCAAAGGTCGGGTCCAGCTGGCTCAGACAAAGCTCATCCTCCAAGAGCTCCCCAAGCCCACTCAGGAACACGTGGAATAAGCACAGAACCCCAGGATCCCTCCCAGCCCACGGAGTCCCAGCTGTGCCTCATCCCCACCGGCCCAGCCCTGGGTGCCACCTCCAGGTGCCACCTCCAGGGATGGGGATCCACAGGATGGGCATCCAGACCTCCGTGGGCACTGCCAAGCCCTGAACTCCCTTTCCATGGAGAATTCCTCCTGGTGTCCATCTGCAGCTCCCCTGGTAAAAGCTGACAGGGAACACCGAGACCTCACCCACCTTGGGAATAAATTCAGTCCACGAGAAGTGAGGGATGGAGGTGCTTTTCCCAAAGATTGGACTCTGTTCCATGGAATCCCAGATCAGTTTGGGCTGGAAGGAGCCTAAAAACCACCCAGCCATGGGCAGGGACTCCTCCCAGCCCTCCAGGGAGCTCCAAGCACGGTCCAGCCTGGCCCTGGGCACTGCCAGGGGTGGGCACCCGTGCCAGGACCGAGCCGTGCCAACCAGGCACCAAACCAAACCACAGCCTGGAAGGTTTTTATCCCAATTCCCAACATTCTGGTGATTTATTAAAAAAAATATGAATATTGATCTAGTACCAGTTTCCAACTGTGACGGACAAAAACTCCCTAACAGTGTAAAGTTAGGAAGTGTGTGTTTATTGTGTGTGGGATCATTCCCAAATCCACACTGCAGCTTCCAGGTGATTGCAGAGCCCTTTTATCCATCCAAGTATTGAACACCCAAAATACAAATACAAATTCATCAGTTTGGTACATCCCATTCCCAAATCCATACTGCTCCTTCCAGGTGATGACAGAGCCCTTTTATCCATCCAAGTATTGAATACCCAAAATACAAATACAAATTCAGCATTTTGGTACATCCCATTCCTCACTTTGTGTATTTGTCCCTTGAAAAGGGTCGGTGTCCCTTCCATGGGAGGGGTCCCAAAATGAGGAAGTCAATGAAGTCTTCCTCCTTCTGACCTTTCCACCTTTCCAATGCCAATCTGACAAATGAACTCTTGGTAGAACTCCCATTCCTTGTCTTCAGTTGGTTTCAGAGCAGAGGAGCCCCACAATTGTCTGATGTTCCTAAAAGCAATTTGTCAATTTATATTCTTCATTATCAACCCAGCTAACTCAACATTGTGCTGACAAGCAATCAGTTATTAGTTAACTACAAACTCTTACCTCCATCAAGGCCTACTCATTTATTTTAATTAACTCTAGTAAGGCTCATCTCTAACTGAAATCTTAGCTCCTCTAAAATCTCTAAATTCCTTAAAATTTACGTTTCACCGAGGCAGCAGCGTGGTGGTGCTGACCTCCAGTGAGAGATCCCCGGGCACGGGAGGGTTCCTGGGGTCCCCCCCAGCCACTCAGGCAGATTCTGGGAAACTGCCCCCATAAATCCCCCATTTTGGGATGTTTTCCATAAATGTGTCCATCACTGCCCTTTCCCCACTCAGGCTCACAGGGGATTCTGTCCCCCAGAAGTCCCCCCAGGACTGGAGCAGGGAATTCAGCAAGTGAAACCAAAACAGGAACTGAGGCTTGGAAATGCCAGCCTGGAGGGAAGAGCAGAGGAGCTCCTCCCACCAAAACATGTCAGAGTTCAAGAAAAATTCAATTTAATTCTCTCTCTCCCCGAGGAAAAAAATCATCAACCCAGCAGTGGGGGGAAGCTTTGCCTTTGGATCCTCAAAGAGAAACTTCCCTCAAAGTCTCCAACCCTT
This sequence comes from Lonchura striata, assembly GCF_050655825.1. Lineage (NCBI taxonomy): Eukaryota > Metazoa > Chordata > Aves > Passeriformes > Estrildidae > Lonchura > Lonchura striata. Next base: position 30,125,592 of record NC_140711.1, read on the forward strand.
CTCAGGGAAAAAAATGCCCCAACAACCCCCAAAGGCAACAACAGAAGCCTCAACAAGCAAAAACCACAGGTGCCAGTGTCTGGTGGAAGGTTTTATTTAAAAACACTCAAAATTCACAAGTCTAAAGGAAAGCACCCGGGCACGCCAAGCCCTCAGGGCTGGATCAGGAACCCAGCAAGGACCAGTAAAACCAGCACAGCTCATGGGGCAGGGAGAGCCCAGCTCCTGCTTTGCTTTCCCACATTGTCCTTCAGAATCCAGAACTTCCACCCAAAAAGTCCCTCAGGAAAAATGAGATTTTTCCAGGGATATCAAAGAAACCTCCACTGCGAAGTTTCTTTTAAAACCAACTTTTAGGACTGTGAGTTCTGCTTGAATTAAAAATATTAAATGAAGGATGTCCTACATCAAATGCAGCATTTTTGTTCTAAGACTCCTTTCTCTGCAGCCAAGCACAGGGCAGAGGCTCCTGAGCTTTTTGTGGCACACGGGGATTCCCTGGAGCCATCCCAGGAACATTCCCCGTTCCTGGGGCTCCACGAACCTCCTGCTCCTGCCCTGTAAGGCAAGATCAGCTCCCTTCATAAATTATGCAATTACCTCGAGGAGTAATTAACCCAAAGCAAACTGCACTCTGCAGGAGCTCTGGGAGCTCCCTGCTCAGCACAGAGCTTCCCACTGAAACCACGGGAAAATGAGGAGTTCCACCATGGAATTCAAGGCTTTTCCCTCTGGAAGCAAAAATCAGTTCTTGCTTTAACTCTTTTTATAGTTTTCAGTCATTAACTCTTAAAAATAAATCAGTTTTCACATTATTCAGGCTTGGAGAGGTCATTGCTGCTCCTGCCCTGGGATAAATTCCAAGGTGAACACTTTTTGTACTTCTGGAACTGGAGATTCCTCTGAAATATTCACCTGGCAGCTTTCTCACCTTTTCCTCTCAGAAAAACCAAAACACAGCAATAAAGGTGTCCAAGAGGAGAGGCTGGAAAAGCCCCACCTCCATGCAGGCTCACGCCAGCAATTTAAGGATTGAATTTTCCCATTTCACACCCAGAGATGAAATCCTGACTCAGCTACTCACGGAGTATTTGAGCCAGGATCTGGAGCAGGTACTCAGAGGTTCCAGCAGAGCCACAATTCCCCGTCAGGATCTCTGCACTGCCCAGGAAGGAGGAGTTTTAGGCAAGATCTGCAATCTAGGATCTAGGCTTGCAGCAAAGCACGGAGCATCTGCTGGTGCTGGGCTCTTGGCCCAGGAAATTCACAGTATTCCTGCTTTTCCACAGGGCCAAGCTGCTATTTCAACACACTTCTGTGGGCCAGGGTGGAGAAACAGGAGGAGTAATGAGCTGGGAGCTGCAAAAAAAATAAAATTAAGAATTCCTCAGCTTCTGAGGTAGGCCAGCCTTTGATTCCTTTCCTTCATTCAAATTTAATTACTGGGAGATTTCTTTCTGAGAAAAATCCCCGGAATTTCCATCAGAGGTGGAGCTGCTGGCTGTTAAAACCAATTCTTTAAATAAACCCCTGATTATTCTGGTTTTTAATTGTCTGTGAAGTTGTTGGTGATACCTGAGCTCCAAGCTTGGACAGGTATTTATTCCTTAAACTAAAGGCATCAGCTTTTGGCAGCAATTTTGCCAAATCATCTTCGTTCTGCCTTCTGAGCCTCTCCTGCTCTTCTGCTCTGCAAAAGAAAAGTGGCAGAAAGGTGTTTGCCCTGAGGGAAAAGCCTGCCCAGCAGGGAATGATTGGAATATTATTCAATCTTCTAATATTGTTATTTTAATAGCTAGGAAATGTTTTGGGGTATCAGGTGAATGACCCTGAGAGGTGCAGGGATCAATAATTCAGTGGAAAGAAAGAGAGAGGCTGATTTCTGCAGGTTCCTTTTATTTCATTCCAAGATTTCAGTAGAAAGAGAAACCTTCTGGTTTTTCCCAGATTACAACGTGCTCAGGGAGCTTCAGTAACAACTTCTGTATCTATTAAACAAACTTTCATCCTTAAAAGAAACATTACAATACAAAGAGAATCGAGAAGGCAATAAAAGACCGCTCAGCAGTCTCAGAGTTCAGAAATCTACCCCAAAAAAAAAAGTCCCTTGAGCATCTGTGGCTCTTTTTGCATTGTGCTGGAAGGACACAAGCCCAGAGGTGTAAATACATTTAAAAAGTGGTTTTTGCATTGAGACAGTGACAGAAGCAGCAGCAGGGAGCTGTTGGGAGCTCTGGGTGAGAACACAAAAATGATTTTGATCAGAAACTCCACCCTGTGAGCACAGGGGGTCTGAGCTCAGCTCCACTCCAGGTCTGTGGGGTGGCACAGCTCAGCCAGGCCCTCAGCCCAGCAGAAAAAATGGGAATTTTGGCATTGTTAGAGCAAAGCAGGAGCTGAGGCACTGCTGGAACCCCCAGGATCTTCCAGAGAGCTACAGAGCAACCTCAACTCTGCTGCTGGCAGCTGGGGAGGTGCTGGAGCTCGACCTGGGATGGGCTTTGCTACTCAACTTTCCTTTCTGAAAGAAACAGGGGACAACAATTACTGCAAACCCTGCCTGGGGCAGCCCAGACCCCACAGAATCCCTGGAATTGTTACACAGGGGTGACAAATATTGAAATGGCACATCCCAGATCCCACAGAATCCCTGGAATTGTTACACAGGGGTGACAAACATGGAAATGGCACATCCCAGACCCTACAGAATCCCTGGAATTGTTACACAGGGGTGACAAATATTGAAATGGCACATCCCAGATCCCACAGAGTCCCTGGAATTGTCACCCATGAGTGACAAACACTGGGCTGGGACATTTTAACTCCCATCAGTGCTGTGATTCAGGCTCAAAGCACATTTTCTACCACACTTCAATTGTGAGACCTCTGAAATAAAGGAAAGCAGAGAGGAAAAGTGCCAGGGAAGGACACCTGGATAACCTCAAATATTGACTCACAGGAGGCAGGATATGAAATCCTAAAACACACTGAAAGTAAGAAAATAATTTCTCCCATCTGATTTCTGTTGGATTTATCTGCTTGATCCCTTCAGGACAAACAGTTCCCAGGGGCACTGACATTTGCTGGCTCTGTACTTACTCAGAAGCAGCTGCTTTTTGCACTTTTGCCCTTTTCTTTGCAGACCAGTTGAGATCACCACCTGTAAGAGCAGCAAGGAGCACTCTGAGACCTTTAAAATTGGGGTTTTGTGGCTTTGGTATGAAAATTCCCCCCAGGAGTCCTCAGAGCACTGAGGAAGCAGAAGGATGATTTTACAGAAGTGGAAAGTGAGGTAAGGAGCAGCTGCAAAGCCTCACCTGTGAGGTGGTTCACAAAGTACAGCATGACCACAGCAATCAGTGACACTGCAAAAGGAAAGGGACATTTTGAGCTGACAATAAATGAACAGGTTGAACCCACAGCCAAGATCTTCATGGCAGCTGTAACTCAGGGCTCTCTGCTTTTGCAAATCTCCCTGTGCTCACAATTCAGAAAGGATTTTAAACTTGTAATTCACACTTTAAAAGCATTATTTGTCTATTTTCACTCCATTTTTTAAACACTGGAACTCTCCACACTTCAGGGAAACCCCAAGCACTTCACTGGCTGTGAGTTCATCCCAACACTGCCCCAGCTGACACCTCTAAAAGAGGACTGGTTTCTGTTTCCCAGGAAATATGAAGCCCAAGAGCCCCATGAAGCCTCCTGAGCCCATTCCCAGCGTGTTCCACACTCACAGCAAACACAGGCACTGAAGAAGACCTCCAGGAACAGGTATCCCCTGGTGTCCAGGATCATGCCAGCTGCTATGGCAATCACTGCCAGGCCCAGGTTCTGGATGGACTGCATGCTGGGGCAGAGCAGAACAGCAATGATTGCTTTTTCCAGGAAAATGGATTTTCATTTCTCAGGAAAAGCTCCTCAGTGGTGCTGAGCCAGAGAGAGGAGGAGTTTCTCCCATTTGCAGGGCCTGGGGAAGGTAGGGCTGGGCTCTGCAGAGGTTCCTGTGCCTGTCCCAAACCCCCTGCCCCAGGGCAGGCAGGAATTCCTGTGCCTGTCCCAAACCCCCAGCCCCAGGGCAGGCAGGAATTCCTGTGCCTGTCCCAAACCCCCTGCCCCAGGGCAGGCAGGAATTCCTGTGCCTGTCCCAAACCCCCTGCCCCAGGGCAGGCAGGAATTCCTGTGCCTGTCCCAAACCCCCAGCCCCAGGGCAGGCAGGAATTCCTGTGCCTGTCCCAAACCCCCTGCCCCAGGGCAGGCAGGAATTCCTGTGCCTGTCCCAAACCCCCTGCCCCAGGGCAGGCAGGAATTCCTGTGCCTGTCCCAAACCCCCTGCCCCAGGGCAGGCAGGAATTCCTGTGCCTGTCCCAAACCCCCTGCCCCAGGGCAGGCAGGAATTCCTGTGCCTGTCCCAAACCCCCTGCCCCAGGGAAGGCAGGAATTCCTGTGCCTGTCCCAAATCCAGGCTGTCCCAGAGCAGGCAGGAATTCCTGTGCCTGTCCCAAACCCCCAGCCCCAGGGCAGGCAGGAATTCCTGTGCCTGTCCCAGCCCCAGAGCAGGCAGGAATTCCTGTGCCTGTCCCAAACCCCCAGCCCCAGAGCAGGCAGGAATTCCTGTGCCTCCCCCAAATCCAGGCTGTCCCAGAGCAGGCAGGAATTCCTGTGCCTGTCCCAAATCCAGGCTGTCCCAGAGCAGGCAGGAATTCCTGTGCCTCCCCCAAATCCAGGCTGTCCCAGAGCAGGCAGGAATTCCTGTGCCTGTCCCAAATCCCCAGCCCCAGGGAAGGCAGGAATTCTGCTGCCAGCCTGCAGGAGCTGCAGCCAGGAGCAGGCTGGCTCTGCCCAGGTTCAGCTCCAGTGTCAGGGATCAGGGGGTGGCCTGGGGCCCCTAAAGCTCCCCCACATCCATGGCAGGGACACCTCCCACTGCCCCAGGGATCCAGGGGCAGCCCCAGCTGCTCTGGGAATTCCCTCCTCAGCCTCCCAGGGAACAATTCCTAATTCCCAAAGTCCCAACTAAATCTCTCCCCCTTTAGTCCCAACCATTCCCCCTTGTCCTGGCACTTCCTGCAGGCTCCCTCCACTGGAATTCCCAATTATCTCCCCCTGGCAGTGGGGCCATTCCCAGTGTCCTGCCCCCTCCAGGCCCTGTCCCCAGCCCCTCCCAGGTGACCCCAAAGCTTCTCCTCCCCTGCCCAGCTCCCATGGGATACTCACAAGCCATAGGCAGTTCCCAGCTGGTGCTCGGGGACAACAAAGGCCACCATGGGCCACAGGGCACAGGCCAGCAGGGAATAGGCCACCCCCAGCAGGCACTGGGGACACAGGACAGCACACAGGGTCACCCACACTCAGTACATCGAGAGACCCCCTGCCCTTCTCCACAAACACCCCGTGCAATGGAATTCCACACAAATACCCACGCTCGGGACTTCTCCCAGGAACAACCCCCAAAGAAAACTCTGTTCATTTAAATTCATTTCAGTCAAAGGGCCTGACTGAACAGCCAGAGCTGCACCTCACTGGAAAAATGCTCGAAAATCCAAGTTTTTCACCCCTGCCCCCACTGGTGAGCACCATAATCCTCAGCTCCAAGCAAACATTTCAGGAAATCTGCCCTCAGTGATGCAGATTTTTACTGAGGTTCAATCCAGCACATCACAGACAGTTTGAGTCATTGTAATAAACTTTAGAAATAAATTAAAAGAATAATTCTTAGGAGAAAAGTGAGTAGTTTGAATAATAGTAATGAACTTCAGGAATAAACTAAAAGAATAGATTTTTTAGGAGAAAAGCGAGCATCTGGCACAGGAATTTAGTAATGGAGTGAGGAACCTTTTCCACCTCACAACACACAGAATAATTCACTGCCAACCCCATTGCTTTCTTTTGTATTTATGAAACGAATATTTGCTATTTTATTTCTGTTTAGCTCTAAATCCCAGAAATAGAGCTTTGCTATTTTATTTATACTTATTTTTATTTGCTATTTTATTTCTACTTAGGTCTAAATCCCAGAAATAGATCTTTGCTATTTTATTTCTATTTATTTTTATTTGTATTTTATTTCTACTTAGATCTAAATCCCAGAAACAGATCTTTGCTATTTTATTTCTATTTAGGTCTAAATCTCAGATACAGATCTTTGCTATTTTATTTCTATTTATTTTTATGTGTATTTTATTTCTACTTAGGTCTAAATCCCAGAAATAGATATTTGCTATTTTATTTCTATTTAGGTCTAAATCTCAGATACAGATCTTTGCTATTTTATTTCTATTTATTTTTATTTGTATTTTATTTCTATTTAGGTCTAAATCCCAGAAATAGATATTTGCTATTTTATTTCTATTTAGGTCTAAATCTCAGATACAGATCTTTGCTATTTTATTTCTATTTATTTTTATTTGTATTTTATTTCTATTTAGGTCTAAATCCCAGAAATAGATATTTGCTATTTTATTTCTATTTAGGTCTAAATCTCAGATACAGATCTTTGCTATTTTATTTCTATTTATTTTTATTTGTATTTTATTTCTATTTAGGTCTAAATCCCAGATATAGATCTTTGCTATTTTACTTCTATTTATTTTTATTTGCTATTTTATTTCTATTTCTTTTTATTTGCTATTTTGTTTCTACTGAGCTCTAAGCCCCAGAAATAATCTTTGCTGCTGTATTTCTGCTGAGGACTGAATTACCATGGCTATCCAGGGGTTCCAGAAGGTGAAGGCCAGCATGATGTGCGAGGCCAGCGTGGTGACCACAGCACACAGCACCCAGATGATGTTCTTGCCAACTTTATCCACCAGCAGGCCAAACACTGGGGACATGGGGGCTGAGATGATGTACACGATGCTGCAGCAGAGGGAAATTCAACATTTAACACCCCCAGAGTTCTTTGTTAACTCTGAGGCTAGAGAAAAAAACACCCCCCCAAAAAAAATCCCAGTAATTTAGAATTTCCAAAAGGTTTGAGGACACGGAAGTGCTCGGCAGCCAAGGAAACAGTGACAGACTCAGGGCCCTGCAGGTGATTTCTTGTGGGGTTTTACTAAATTCATCCTCAAACCACCCAAATGGAGTTCCTTCAGTGTTGTTATTAAACTCCTTCTATCACTCAGAAAAGAATCACTAAATATTAAAACAAAACCCTTCAGAGCTTTTTCTTTCCAGTGTGAACATCTGTTTTTAATAAAAAACCACATCCACATTTCCCAGTTATCCCTTAAGTCGTGTGAAATTATTTCTCCACCTAAATGCAGCTCACAGGAGATCCCAAATCTCTTCCCACCTGCCCAGAGCTCAAAAATACACCCTAAAACCTGGCACTGTTCCTTGTTCAATCAACCACAATGTACCTGTTAATTGCACTGGCTTCTTGAGGGGAAAATTGGAATTTTTCAATAAAGAAAACCCTGAAGGAAGAAAAAGAACTTATTTAGGAAAATGCAGACTTGAAGGGTGTGAAATCAAAATGAAGTTAGACAAAGACATGAGAATCTCATTTACAAAAATATTAAATAGAGCTTTGACAGAAACATCCCAGATTCTCATTTAGAATTTATTTAGGAGCTTGCTACCAGAGTCCATAGATTTTAAATTAAGAATAATTTAAATTACACTTTGGGGAACACATAAAAAGTCCATAACCAAGATTTAACCCAAATAATGAGGTATTGGGCTGTAAATATGGAAGGAATCCTACAGGACCCCAAATTCCAACCCATGTTTTAAACTTGCATCAGGAAATCAAACGTCCCTCGTGCTCCTGAGCTCTGACAACTCAGAGCAGGAATTCCCTCAGAATGTGAAGCTTTTAAGCATTTTGGTGAAAAGCTTGGCCAAATTCCAGGAGAATGGCTGGAAAAGTGAGTGGCACTTACTTCCCAAGGCCAATGAAAGGGAAAACTGCAGCGTAGTAACAGACACAGATGACAAAGATGAGCCACAAGGACAGGGAGAAATCCTTCACATCTGTCAGCTTGATCACTTCTCCTGCACAGGGAGACACAGCCTGGCTTCAGTCAGGGTAAGAAACCTGGAGCCATCCCCACTGCAGAACATCCAGCTGATCCCAAATCCCTCCTAAAGCACAGCCCTGCTTGGAGAGTAAAGGTCCCCTCCACCCCAAACCAGTCTGGGATTCCACTGGATCTGAAATTTAGTTTATTTTCCATTGGCCTGAGCTGTCCCACGTGGAGAACTCAACCCACCACACACTGACAGGGAGGAGCTACATGGTTCTGCACCCCTGCTAAAGGAAATCAACTCCAAAAAAAGCACAGAACCAACAGCACAAACTGGTGCAAACCTTGGTTTTTATAAATAAAGCAGCTGGCAGTACATCTGCCTGTTGAGCTGGTGTTTAAAACTAAAACTCCATGTAAAAATGAGCTAAAAATGATGATTAGCAGTGTGACAAGGTTAAGCAGCAGGCACTGAGTTAGCTGAAATGCAAACCTGCCTGGTGCAGGGCAGCTGGAAGGGTCTGCCCCAGCACTCACCTGTTTTGCCCTGCTCTTTACAAAGCAGCTTCTCTGCTCTCCTGTCCAGGTAAGCCAGGATTAAAGCACAGCTCAGGGAGAAGAGGCAGGTGACCCCACCTGAGGAAGGCAACACCACATGGTCAGCTGACAACTCGAGCAGTAATTTGGTTTTCCAGCCCAGTTAGAGCAGTTTTTGCTGGACATCTCAGGCACGCCAAGTTTACCACCACAACTCAAGGGTTCAGGTGTAAAACAGAACCTGACACGTGGCACACAGCTGCCTTGGAGCACAGAATGTACACGGATTTATTTTATTTAGAACATCACCACCACTCCCCCTCAGCTCCTCATCTGCCCCTTGTAGGAACAGAAACAAACCTGGCCTTATTCCCAACACCAAAATCTCCATGCCCGTGGCTCTGAGGGAAGAGAACACACCCCAAAATTGTTCAAATTTCCCTTTTACAATCAGATAACCACAGGCAAGCTTTGACACTCCTCAGAAAACTTTTCAAGCCTGTCCTTTGCCCAGAGGATGTGAAATATTTCACCTCCACAAGACACAAACTTGAATTTGGCAGCCCCAAAAATGCCACAGCGTTTCAGAAGCTGCAGTAACCTGAGAGAAAATGAGAATGTGATACAAAAAGTGTTGGAATTTTTCTTCCTAAGCTCAAACAGAGTTGTGCTGCTTTTAAGTGGTGAATAAATGATCTTAATTAATAAATGCTTTTCAGTGATTAATAAATCATGAACACCAAGCCAGAACATCACTGACCTATGAGCAGAGCCAGGCCGAGGGTGCTGGGACCAGCGTAGCCCAGGAGGTCCTGAACTCTGGAGTAGATCCAGCCCATAATATTCATGTTCACCGTGCTCCCCTAGGCACAACAGAGCCACGTGAAGCACCCAGCATTTCCCAGCTCCAGGGATACACCAGGAGTGTTTATTATTAAAATGCCACCCAGGGAACAGCAGGGGAAAGGATCCAAGTGATTCCAGGCTGGGCTGGTAACAAATTCATCAACAACAAGGATGTGACACCACAAACTGAAATTTATCCAAGGCTGCAAGAGTTTTCACTTATGAGTCCTGTCCTGATTTTTAAGTGTTAAGTTTTCTTTTACAGTTCTTTTAAAAGTTTTAAAGTTCTCATAAAACTTCTTTAGCCTTCTGATAATGTTTCCATATTTGAAAGTCAGAGCTCCCACACAATTTCATGTATAAATAGAATAGTTTACACATTTCTCTGTGGGTGGAGAGAAATGATTGATTGATCTTTGGAGCAGTGTGGTTGGAGAGGTGGTAAGTCCATCCTCCAATCCACGGTCACCTTTGGAATTCTATCAATACCAGATGTTTGAACAAAACTGGGTCTTTTCTCTTTTGAACTTCCCAAGCTTCTGTGTGCTCATTTTATGTCCAACAGTGACACGTGGGAAGTGCATAAACCCACGTGCAGGAGCTCATAAAAAGAGCTGAATTTAACCAAACAGGATTCCCAGCTGACAGGCACCAGGAAAAAGCCCCTTTTCCCCTTTTTCTGCCCCAGGGTTGCCACCACGATGAACATCCCCCAGCCCCACCACAGCTCCAGCAGGGTTAAAAACCCCCGAAAGGAGCCCTAAAAGGAGGAGCACGGCCTCTCTCTCCGTGCCCTGGTGCAAACTCACAATCCTGGCCATGCTGAGCTGCAGTCCAAACACCAGGTTCAGCTCCTTGCCCTTGAACCAGCTCACTGCATAGGTGTTCTGGGCCACCGCCAAGGACTCGCCACCAATCCTGGAAAACAAACACAGCATCTCCAAAGCAGCAGGAAAAGCAAAAAGGGCCTTGGCAGGAGCACAGTTCCAGAGAAACCTGCAGATTTTAGTGCATATCCACATATACAGGGCAACAGAAATCAAAGATTCAACAATGGAAGTGCAGGGATTGAAGAGTAATTGGTGGCTCCAGAGGTTTTGATTCAGCAACGCCTCAAGTCCTGGTTTTGGTTTTCTAAGTTAGAAAAGAACTGGAGATCTTCTATTCCTCAGCTTCAGAGGTCTCAGAATGCAGCAGTTTTGGCTCCAAGTGGCAGCACTTTTCTAGGAGAGCTTTCTGGGGTTATTTTTGCAGTTGGCCTTACCTCAAAGAGCACAACTCTGCCCTTCCAGACTCACCCAAATACGAATCTGCCCACTTCCATCAGCCAGAACGTATTGAACAGCGCTCCCAGAGCAAAAACCACCTGCACAGCAGCAAAGGAGAATGGTAATTGTGCATTTCAGGCATGCAACAAGGCAGGACTGACTGAAAACAGCAACAAAAATGCTTTTCCCTTCCCCTTCCCCTTTCCAATCCCTGCTCTGTTTGGGTTTTGCTGCCTCTGCTGTTCAGCATCTCCAGCCTGGCCCACCCGGGACTGTGTCAGCCACAAGCAATTTCACATCAAACAGATAAAAACATGGATCTTTCCCACAGTCTTAGCCATTCCAAGGCATATAAAAAACGTGGATCATTCCCACAGTTTCAGCCATTTCAAGGCATATAAAAAACGTGGATCATTCCCAAAGTTTCAGCCATTCCAAGGCATATAAAAAACGTGGATCCTTCCCAGTTCCAGCCATTCCAAGGCTCCCTTGGCCAGGCTCTCCCAGTGCAGCTCTCACTGCCTCAGGTGAAACACAAACTCCAGACCTTCCCTCCCTCCCTGGACTCACCTGCCCCACACACACGAAGCTGCTGAATATGACAGTGCCCAACCTGCAAAGAGAATAAAATCACTTCGTGCACAGCCAGAATCCTTTTTTATTCCCCTGCAAAATGCTATTTGAGATCTGCACAGGGAAACAAGGGGAGAGGTGGGTGGGCAATTAAAAGGTCTGTGTAATGAACTGTGCAGCTCAAGGATTCCCATAGAGAACAGGTAGTACAAGGTGTTGTTTTTGAACCAAATTTATTTAAATTATTTACTTTATTTAAATATTTAAATAATAAATGTATATTATTTAGATCATATTATTTTATTTAAATTATATTTTTATATAATACAAATATATATTTATATACTTATGTTTATTATATAATAAATTTATTTATAATGCAATAAATATAAATAAAAAATATTATATAATATAAAAATTAATATAAATATTATATAAAAGTAAGAAATATACTGGTTAAATACTATTATTTATATTTATTATATTTATATAATGTAATTATAATTACATCTTATAATTCTAATTATAAATTATATTTATTTTAAAAATAATAATTTTTCTTGTTTAAATTTATCCTATTAAAATTATCCATTTAAATAATTTATATTATTTAAATTATATTAAATTACTTAAGTTATTTAATCACAAATTATTTAAATTATAAATTTTCAAACTATACTGTTTGAAAATCCTAGCCTGTGTAGGGGAGGAATCCTGAAGAGGTTTATTACAACCTTGAACATAAAGTCTCTATAATTTAAGTCTCAAGCTGAGCTGCAGCTGCAGCTCACGGCTGCGGGCACTCACCTGACCCCAAACACTCACCAGACCCTGAACCCCAAACACTCACCTGACCCTGAACCCCAAACACTCACCTGACCCCAACACGGAGCCCAAACACTCCCCAGACCCTGAACCCCAAACACTCATGGGACCCTGAACCCCAAACACTCACCAGACCCCGAACCCCAAACACTCCCCAGACCCTGAACCCCAAACACTCACGGGACCCTGAACCCCAAACACTCACGGGACCCTGAACCCCAAACACTCCCCAGACCCTGAACCCCAAACACTCACGGGACCCTGAACCCCAAACACTCACGGGACCCTGAACCCCAAACACTCCCCAGACCCCAACATGGAGCCCAAACACTCCCCAGACCCTGAACCCCAAACACTCACGGGACCCTGAACCCCAAACACTCACCTGACCCTGAACCCCAAACACTCACTGGACCCCAGCATGGACCCCAAACACTCACCGGATCCCAAACACTCTGTCGATGAGGAAGCCCCCGAAGAAGCAGAGCACCACGTTGGGCCAGGAGTACCAGGCATAGAGAGCCATGAACTGGGCCGTGTTCACCTTCATGTCCTGCACACACACACACACAGTGCTGAGAGCCTGAACTGGGCCGTGTTCACCTTCATGTCCTGCACACACACACACACACACACAGTGCTGAGAGCCTGAACTGGGCCGTGTTCACCTTCATGTCCTGCACACACACACACACAGTGCTGAGAGCCTGAACTGGGCCGTGTTCACCTTCGTGTCCTGCACACACACACACACACAGTGCTGAGAGCCTGAACTGGGCCGTGTTCACCTTCGTGTCCTGCACACACACACACACACAGTGCTGAGAGCCTGAACTGGGCCGTGTTCACCTTCATGTCCTGCACACACACACAGACAGTGCTGAGAGCCTGAACTGGGCCGTGTTCACCTTCATGTCCTGCACACACACACACACACACACACACACACACACACACACACAGACAGTGCTGAGAGCCTGCAGGGACACAGCAGCCAGGAGCACCAGAAAATGGCATTTTCTGTAAGGCACTGAATTCCTGATGGGCTGGGAGGGAAGGCATTCTTCTGCTCCAAGCTCAGGAACACCTTCCACTATCCCAGGGTGCTCCAAATGGGCGCTGCCAGGGAGCTGGGGCAGCCACAGCTGCTCTGGGCACTGCCAGGGATCCGGGGGCACCCCGTGCAGAGCCTGCCCACCCTCCCAAGGAACCATTCCTGCCCAAATCCCAAACGCCATCTCCCCTGTGCCGGCGGGCAGCCCTTCCCCGCTGTCCCGTCAGCCCATGCCCACACAGAATCTCACCGTCCGTGTTTTTCAAAGCGCCCTGACAGCGACTCACCCGCTGGACCTGCGTCTGCAGAGCGGCCGGGTTGTCATAGCAGAAGTAGCTGCCTGCAGGGAGAAGGAGACGCCTCAGGGCTGCGTCCCGGCCCTCACACCCCACACCCCCAAGGGGCCCGTCCCGCACCGAATCCCAGGAAGCACATGAGGGCCAGGACGAGCAGGCGGTGCGGGAGGCGGCGGGGGTCGCAGGCGGCGGGCAGGGCGCGGGGAGGGCCCGGGGAGCCGCCGCCGCCCTCGGCGCCATCGGCGCCCAGCAGCGCCCGCTGCTCCTCCGCCATGGCGCCGCCGCACGTGACCGCCGCACGTGACGCGACCGCCGCACGTGACGCGACCGCCGCACGTGACGTGACCGCCGCACGTGACCCGTTGCCATGGCAGCGGCGGGGCCGGGCCCGCCGGGGCCTCCATGGAAACGGGAGCGCCAAATAAACGTTAAAAACGCGGAAACTGGGAAAAACGCCATTTAAAAAGTTTAATAATAATAAAATGGTTATAAAAGTAGTAACATAATTTTAGTAATAAAGTTTAGAGTTAAGACAATTACAAGACAATAAAAAGTAAAGAATTACATACTTCCGGATTCTCTCGGACACTAAGTCAGGAAAAGCATGACTTGTGAACAAGGGAATAAGCTTAAATCAATAAACTTGTTGCATGTTCATAAATCCTTCATGGTTATGCATACATTCTATTCTAAACAAGAAACTCTGTCTGTTGTATGTCAACTGTTTCCTTTAATTCCCGTGGCCTCTTTGAGTCTGAGCAAGGCCTGAAGAAATGAGTTTATTCTGGTAAGAATCCATAAATCCCTCTTCTTTGGAAGATTCAGGTGTTCCTCGAAGCGAGTATCTCATCCTAAATAAAAACAACCCCTCACATCCATAGTCTCTATTTTAACATTATGTTGGAGCCTAAAACTACATTTAACACACTACTTAAAGAGAATTAACATAACTTTCTAGTATTACACATCTAACATTCATCGCAATATTTGTGAAAAGCCAATTATAAAATACACATTTTTCACAGAAACTGTGAAAAATAAGCTTCAGTTTCCTGGGAAAAGGTAAAAAAGTTTAAGGAAAAGTGTGAAAAATGCAGATTTTATATTGGCTTTTCACTAATATTACAATGAATATTATATGTGTAATGTTAGAAAGTTGTGCTGTATGAATTATCTTAAGTAATGTGTTAAATATAGCTTTAGGTTCTAACATAATGTTAAAATAGAGACTATGGATATGGGGAAAGTTTTTTTTTTTAGGGATGAGATACACTTTGAGGAACACCTGAATCTAACAAAGAAAAGGAATTTATGGCTTCTAATCAGAATAAACTCATTTCTTCAGGCCTTGCTCAGACTCAAAGAGGCCGTGGGGATTAAAGGAAGCAGTTGACATACAACAGACAGAGTTTCTTGTTTTAAATAAATGTATGCATAACCATGAAGGATATATGAATATGCAACAAGTTTATTGATTTAAGGTTATTCCTTTGTACACAAGTCATGCTTTTCATGCCTTAGTGTCCCAGAGCATCCAGATGTCCATAATTCTTTTTTTTTTATTGTCTTGTAATTGTCCTAACTCTAAACTTTATTACTCTAATTATATTATTATTTTCATAACCATTTTATTATTAATAAAGTTTTTAAATGTTAAAAACCAAGTGATTGGCGTTTTTGACAGTGGCAGATCCGTACAGGTGCCCTCAGCCTGTGGCCATTGGGTGTTATCCCATGCCAGCAGGCATTTTAACATGAGCACACTGATACCAGCTATTGCACTAACTTAATTAAACAGAAATTAAAACTGTATCTTTGTAGCAAACTTATTTTAACACCCCACACATAAAATCCATTGTAAAAAGCCAACATGGTAATTTGTATCTGTAATAGAAATGGAGGTGGAAATGGAAGGGGGGAATGGGAAGGGGGGAATGGGAAGGGGGGGAATGGGAAAGGGGGAATGGGAAAGGGGGAATGGGAAAGGGGGAAATGGAAGGTGAAAGTGGAAATGGAAAGTGGAAATGGAGTTTGAGGGCCAGGCTGCAAGCATCCAGGGAAATGCAAAGCTTGTGGAATTGCTCCCTTGTCCTATTTTGGGTGTTAAAGTCGTGGGATCACGGAATCACAGCACGGTGTGGGATGGAAGGGACACCAACGGATGGCAGGGACACCTCCCACTGGCCCAGGAGCTCCAGCCCCAGGGTCCAGCCCGGCCTTGGGCACCTCCAGGGATCCAGGGGCAGCCCCAGCTGCTCTGGGAATCCCATCCCAGCCCTCCCCACCCTCTCAGGGAACAATCCCTAACTCCCAGTATCCCATCCAGCCCAATCTCCCTGCTGGCAGTGGGACTTCGTTCCCCCTTCTCCTGGCACTCCCATTCCTCATGAACATTTCCTCTCCAGCTTCCAACACTGGAAGGTTTCTCTTCTCCAAAGTAATTTTTCTTGAGCTCCTTGCTCCAAAAGGTTCTTGCCATATTAGACAAACCCTTCAAACAGCTACTTTTTTACTGTAAAAAGCTCCAGTATGCCATCAAATGTCACCTTCTTGCACCAAAAATGACCTGAATCCTGTGTGCAGGAAATAATCAATTGCTTTCTGATTAAAAGATGCTCTTTTTGAATGAAATATGCCCTTAGTGAGGCACAACCACTTGTGATTTAGGCCAAAGGATTTATTTATTTACCTTTTCAAGGTGTAGAAAGCAAAGGGCTGAGTTTTACCCGAGGTGCTGAACAACACATTCACTTCCCAGCTACTGTGTCATGAATTTGATAAGGAACCATGGAGGAAAGTCAAAACAACCTCTCAAAACATGCAGGTATCATGTGAATCAGCTGCAAACTCCTCTTGGACACAAATCACTTCATTTCACTTGATATGTGTCTGTTCAGAGTCCTGCCAAAAGAGAAATGTGTTATTAAATGAATCATGTTCATCTGCTCTGAACTGGCTCCAATTCCTTGAAATCTGAGCATCTCAGTTTGCAACAGTGAAAAACAGGGTCTTAAATTACAAGGCTTCACTGGAAAAGTAGTTGTGCAACAAATTGGAGAGCTTCAGTGACAAACTTGAGGATTTCAGTGACACACTCCAGTGTTTTTGTAAAAAATGTGAGCGTTTCAGTGACAAGCTCAAGGGTTTTTGAAAAAAAAAAAAAAACAAACCTCAGGGACTTCAGTGAAAAACTCAAGGGTTTCTGTAAAAAATTCAAGAGTTTCAGTGACAAACTCAAGGATTTTGTAACAAACTCCATGGTTTCTGAGACAAACTCGAGGATTTCTGTGACAAACTTGAGGATTTCATTGCCACTTGAGGGAGCTCAAAGGTAATTGTCCTTGCAGAGCCACCTGGAATTTCCTAATTCCAGGGAGACAATTTCTATCCACAGGTCAAACGGATAACTTCGGGAAGCAAAGCTAAATGGAGCCCGGGGTTGTGTTTATCTTGTTCTGTGTAACATCAGGCTCTTTATCAGAGAGCAGGAAATTACAGCCACGCATCCAGAATATATAACAGGAGGAAAAGACGCTCTTCCATTTGCCAATTCCCAATATTTGCCTTTCCCCCAATCACCCCCACCTTCACCTTGCTGTGGCTGAGATGCTCCTGTGAGCTCAGCCCTGATTCCCACATGCACTGCAGTGTTTATGTCCCAGATAAACACAGTGGATTGCTCTGAAACTCAGCCTTTAGAATGTTGATTAGAGATGCAGTTGCTGCCTCCCCATAAATCAGAGCACTTAAAGTGCCATATGATCCCAAATGCTGTGGTTAGCAGCAGCAAATGGAGGAAATGCTGTGTACAGGACTTTATGGGGGCCATAAAACCCTTGTGCCTGTGGCCTCCCCTCCTTGCACAGATCAATCAGGTGCAGGGAGCACTCAGGACAGCAAACACTCCCAGGAAACAAGGAGGAGTTTCAGGGTTCAGCTGCTCAGTTATTGCTGTCTTTGGGGAGACTGCAACGAAGCAGGAGCCGTGTTGCACATGTTAAATTGACTCCACCATCATTACCCCATTATCCATTTTCTGAAGGAAAAATCTCATGCTTCCTCCCTCCAAGGATGAAGGATGTGTCCCACACAGGCATGCAAACAGTTTTTAATCCCTCCATGTGCTGAGGAATGGGTTATTACAAACCTCTGTGTCTCACTCAAACGTTATTGGGCATTTATGCACCATCCCAAGACAAGCCTGACTCCTTCAAGGTGCTGGGAAGAGGCTGAGGAAGCTTTTTCTGCCCCATAAATCTCTCTGAGAGCAAAGATCCCGGCCTGAGGAAGCTCCTGTGGCTGGGAGGGATCCTGTGCCACAGCAAACAGCTCCTGCCTGTGCAGAGTCTCACTGAGCAGGGTGGGTTTATGGCTCCTTGTGCTAAATATTGTTCTGATCCTGCCTAAAATTCACAGCTCTTCTGTGACAGCTGCTGCCAGGCCCCTTCTCCAACAGCCAGCTCAGGTAATGGAGTGAAAACACTCCCTGGAGAGTGCAGGAGCACCATTAATGGTCTGTAGCTTCTCAGAAAATCCTCCATCAGAGGATTTTCTGATGTTCCAGGCACAGGCTGGACAGGGTGTGGAGCAGCCTGGTCCTCTGGAAGGTGTGGGATGAGATGATTTTAAGGTCTCTTCCCACCCAAACCAGTCTGGGAATTCAGAGCCTTGGGCTGTGGGGACTAGAACTGAATTTCTGGGTAACACTTGAACTTGGCTCCATGCACAGCTTTCCCTTTGTGCCTGTTTTCCTCAGGATACACAAATTCCTGGTGGATCTTAACAGTGCTAAGTTCTAAAAATCCCCAGGTTATTTGCTGGAAATACTGAATAACAGCTGCCCGAGAGCCACTGAGCATTTCCTGGATAGTTCATCTTGGAAAAGATGCCTTCTCAAAACATTTACACTTCTTAAAACTCTCCTGTTTCTTCCAGCAGGATGGACATGAAGGATTTCAGGACACGAAGGATGCCACAGGAATTTCAGGAGGCAGCTCTGATCCTGAATCAAATGCTGGAGGGTGGTGCCACCCAGGCTCAGTGTCCTGGGGGTGAAGGAAGCTCCCACCCTGGACAAGGCTCTGCTTCCCTCCCTGGCTGAAGGCCAAGGAGAGCTCATTGTCACCAGGGCTCCTCATCCCCTGGAGAAGGGAGTGCTGGCAATGGATGGGAGAGGGAACTGCTCCCACTGCCCCGGTGGCAGGGCTGCAGTGCCCCCCTGGCACCCCTGTAATCACAGAAACCATCAAACCACCCAGTTCCCAAACCAGGGCTGTGCCCACTGCCCAGCTGTGGGACACCCAAGGGTGCAGCTCCTCTCTCCAGGCCCCTGGCACCCCTGTAATCACAGAAACCATCAAACCACCCAGTTCCCAAACCAGGGCTGTGCCCACTGCCCAGCTGTGGGACACCCAAGGGTGCAGCTCCTCTCTCCAGGCCCCTGGCACCCCTGTAATCACAGAAACCATCAAATAATCCTGTTCCCAAACCAGGGCTGTGCCCACTGCCCAGCTGTGGGACACCCAAGGGTGCAGCTCCTCTCTCCAGGCTCCTGCAGGCCCCTCTCAGCTCTGTTCTCCCCCTCAGTTCATTCCAGAGCAGATCTCCTGCCAGCTCCAGCTTTTTTCCTGCCCACAGCTGAGCATTTTCTGCACATCCAGCAGCTCCTCCTCAGGCATTTCCTCTGCCCTCGAGAGGCTGAACTCTGCTGGAGGCTTTCCAAGACCTGGCTGAGGTGGGGTGGATTTCTTTCCTTCTCTCTGCTGCAGCCTGGAGAAGTTTCCAAGCAAACAACTTGATTCAGTGGTCCCGTTGTTCCCTGAGCTTTAATTCCTTTGCTGATACACCTGATCCCTCACTTCCAAATTCATTCCTCCCCTCAGTGGAATTCCTTCTCACCAGCTCTCCCAGGCCTTGGATCTGAGGAAATTCAAGTAAATCCTATCCCTGTAGTTGACATGGTTATGTTAAATATTCTCATTGGGTTGACATTGTTTAAAATAAAACAAAAAATGAAAAATCACAATTATTTCAATAGTCCTGAGTCATCTCCATGTATCCAGCTTTATCTCTGAATATGGGGCTTTGCTTCATAACCCCATGGGGAAAAAATTACAGAAAGCTCTAATTTTGAGGAAAAGAGATAAAGGGTGGGAAAGGGGGAGCACAATCATTTCCTTATAGGCAAAGAATTGGAAACAAGCTGGAGAGGGGAGGAAAATAACATTTCACAAACAGATAATTCAAATTAGAGGACAAGAAATTCTGCCCAAGTATTTGTTAAAGGGGCTGGAGAGAGAGATGAAATGTAATTTTCTTTTTCATTTCCTTCAAAGAGTGAATGAGAAACTATTCTGTACAGCAAAAAAAAAAAAAATCACTTGTGATCTAATTCTGAAAATATATTGTTTCCTTTAGAAGCATCTTACTCAACATTTGATTTCACAGTTTTACTCACAGATTACAATTCTTTGCATTTTTATATCCCTGACCTCCCCACCTTGTGGTTTCCAAGTGCAAACAATTTCCTCAATGTTATTCATGGCCTGGGAGAAGGAAAGGAGAGGGTTCACGTTGTTCCCCATAAATGACAAGTGAATAAATACAAGTGCTCCAGGTGAGTAACTGGAATATTCCCCTCACCTTTCCTGGCACCACAGCCAGCTCATCCCCACTCAGGACATGTGAAGGGAATTATTCCTAGCTCAGAGTTTCAAGGAAAGGTCATTCCATCTTCCCTGGCTTGGAAATTCTGTCATTTCTTGGGGACCTCCAGGACTCACCTTCTTCCCTCAAGGCAGGAAAATGGTGCTGTGCTTTTACCACCTGAGTCTGAGCTGGTCCTGGGCTCCACATGGTCCTTGAAAGGAGGAAAAGAACAGAACCCCTTGAAAAGAACCTGGTTTGAGCAGAAGGAAATGAGTAAAGCAAGTTCTCAGATGGTTTGAGTGGAAATTGTGCTGTGCTTGGAGAACCTTGCCCTCACAACTTGGTTTGTTTCTATTTTTTCCTCTTCCATTTAGGCAAATCCTGACTTCCATCCACCCCTTACCACCAGCACAAGGAATGATCCCAGAGACATGGGAGGCCACAAGGAGGTAAAATCCTCTCCTTGCTTCCAGTGGGAAATCATTCCCAATGATGTCAATATTTAAGTGACAGAATTGCACATATAAACCAAATTCTCCTTGGATGGGGAGGAGATCCCACCACACTGACCTGGCCATGGACAGCTCCTGTAGAATCTGCTTTGGTTACACTCAGAGGAGCTGAAATCCTTTTGAACCACAAGTTCTTTTTTCTTTTTAAAATCATCCCAGAATCCTTAAAGTTGGAAAAGATCTCCAGGACCATCAGCCCAGCTGTTAACCCAGCACTAAACCACATCCTCAGGATTTTTAAACACCTCCAGGGATGGGGACTCCACCACTACTCCCTGCATGGTAACCAGGAGATTAAACCAGATTAGAAGAAATAAATGAAGTTTTCTTTTTTCTCTTATCTGGAAGGAAAATACAGCTTTTTTTTTTTTTTTCCTGGATATTTGAGATCCACAACCACAAAGCATTCATAGAAAATACAACTCCAACTTCAAATATCTGACATCTGACAACAAGTGCCAAGGGCATGGCTCTGGAAAGCGATAGGGAATGGAAAATGGGGAGGGAAAACTGAACTCAGGAAAGGGAACAGATAAAAATCCTGCTTTAGAGAGCCATGCCAAGTAGGAACAGCCCATCCTGCAGCTGGAGTGTTTGCTTCCTTGTCTGAGTTTGCTGGCAAACCACAAACTCACACGTCTTATGTTCCACTCCAACAATAAGAGCTTTGGGGCAAGCCTTGGCTCCAGCACCCCCAGCTGAATTCCCTGGACCCAGCTGACATCGAGCCTGCTGGGAAAGGAGTCCTCATTCCTTTGGATTGCACCCCTGGGGCTCTGCCCAAGCCTCGTAACCACTGGCGTGTTTTGCTTGGCTCCCCTGAGTTTACACCCCTACCA
Source organism: Lonchura striata (assembly GCF_050655825.1). Classification (NCBI taxonomy): domain Eukaryota; kingdom Metazoa; phylum Chordata; class Aves; order Passeriformes; family Estrildidae; genus Lonchura; species Lonchura striata. The sequence continues at coordinate 30,146,960 of NC_140711.1, forward strand.
AAAGAGGAGAAACAGCTGATGAGGGCTTTTAGAACTCCTTAAAATCTGATTATTGCAGGGAATTAGAGCCAGCAGATGCACTGGAGATAAGGGGCAGGACAAGCACATCTGAGCCCTGCTCTGGTGCTGCTGGGGAGGAGGGGTGGCACCACCACCAAAATTCAGATCACAGCTCTGACAGTCAGGGGTTCCAAATCCTCACAAGCCCAAACCTTTCTTTTCCAAAGTCACTTCACCAAAGTCATGCTGCAAGTTGGTCATAATTCATCAGCTTTGTATATATTTTTTTTTTTGTCTAGAATTCACATGTTCAAGTTTTCTCTTCCTTTTAAGGCTGCCTGTTCCTTCCCTGCTGAGCATTCCTGCCTCCAGCCTGAGCTGTCCCAACATCCTTTCAGCTTCTGCTCCACACATTCCCAGCCCATTTTCCTGCACCCACTTTCTGCTCACCAAGCAAAACTGGAGCTTTTTTATAAGCTTCTTACACTGACACCTGAAAGAGCAGTGCTGCTGTCAGCACATTCCCAGCCTTTCTTCCCTGGGAATATTTCCCAGAGCCAGCCTCACACCCTGTGTGCCCCAAAGGAGAAGTGATTTCCCTGCAAAGCTGAAGGGCTGGGATCCTCAGGGATCCCACCCAGCAGAAAGTGCCTGACAGTGGCTGTGGATGGTGTCCAGCAGCTCCTCGTGGCCCAGCAACCTTCCCCAAACACCGAGTGCTTCCAGGAAATGGGAAACAAACACAAATCCCACAGCACTGGGAAGAGGGCCTGGATGAATCACTGCTCCCCACACACACATCTTCAAGGAAATGAGGAAAAATAAACGGGTTCCAAGCAGCATAATTGGCTCCCTGGGGGCCTTGGCTGGGGGTTTATCCTCCAGCCACAGCATCCCAATCCCCATGGATGCAGTGCCTGGCTCAATCCCACTTTGGGGCTGGAAGAAAAGCAGCAGCAAGCAGCTCTGCTGACGCAGCAGCCTGCGGTGGATCTGGAAGAAAACCTTTGTGCTGTTGCAATGTTTTCCTTGTTGCTTTGTGCACTCTGCAAACAGACTTGGCAAGCAGGCATTGTTACCCTGGGATCCTCCCCCAGGGATTATTTGGGGTGTTTAATACCTGCCACAGCCATCCTGCATTTCTCTGAGCTGGCACTGAATGCTGGCCCTGAAGTGACAATTTATTCTCGGTTCTGTTGGCTCAGGATAAGCCTCAAAGCCAATAATGGTTATAAAAGTGTCCCCCTCCCAAAGTGTCCCACCCCCAGGGTTTGGGGATGCTCCTGCTGGTTCTTCCCATCACCTCTCAGCTAAGGGATATGCAAGAGAAAACAGGGATAAAATGTCTGAAATTCCTGTTCTGATCAACAGCTGGGAAGGTGCTTTAGCCCCCAGTCACTGCTGGCTCCATAACCAGGTTCTCTTTGGGGTGGAATCATGGAATGGTTTGGGATGGAAGGACCTTCAAGCTCATCCAGCCCCACCCCTGCCATGGGCAGGGACACCTCCCACTGCCCCAGGCTGCTCCAGCCTGGCCTTGGGCACTGCCAGGGATCCAGGGGCAGCCACAGCTGCTCTGGGAATTCCATCCCAGCCCCTCCCCACCCTCAGAGGGAGGAATTCCTTCCCAAGATCCCACCTAAATCTCTCCTCCTTTAGTTTAAAGCCATTCCCCTTTGTCCTGGCACTCCAGGTCCTTGTCCAAGGGTCCTCTCCAGCTCTTTCAGGTTCCCTTTAGGTCTTGGAAGGCCCCAATTAAATCTCCCCAGATCTTTCCCTTCTCCAGGCTGAACACTCCAACCTTCAGCCAACAGTCTGAGAAAAGTCTCCTGCAGCCAACTGCAGAAAATCCAACAGCTTCTTCAGTTCTGCATTTTTAGTTAATTAAGCAGATTGATCACAGAAACCCAAGTTGCTTTATCAGCAAGACTCACCTGAACAAGACTCTCCTAAACTCCTGCCCCTTCCTTGCTTTGGAAAGGAAACACAGCAACTGGAAAGATGGAAACACAGCAAAAATAAAAGAAGGAAGAATTCATTTGGTTAGATTTTTGGTATTCATCCTCTACCCCCTGATATTTCTTTTAACACACAACCTATTTCTGTTACTTTCTCCAGCTCATTGAAACCTTCTCTTGCTTTGTGTCAGAATTGTTTTCTGTTCCACTCACAATGAGCAATTAGATCATTCCTGCCAAAAATCTGGGTGAGTTCAGCACAGGTGCTGTGACTCTTCCCCTGGGATTGCCAGGCATTTCCTCTCCCAACCATGTGAAATATTAATATCACTCCCCTCCCTTTTAAGAGTCTTGCTATGAAATGGCAAATCAAACCTAAATCAAATTTAGGTATAAATTAGGTATCTGCTGCCACTCAAACGTTACTATCACTACAAATATGGAAAATTGATCAGTAGATTTAAGAAGTCTGGGAAAAAAATATTAAAAATAAATCTTGACCTTTGGAGCTGTTAGAATCAGTGCAATTCCCCCAGCAGCACCTTCTGAATGCAGCAGGAAAGTGGATCCTGGGCTTTGGATGAGGTGTCCTTGTGCCCTTCCAGTGGTGTCCCTGCAATTCAGGAGTTCTCCCCGTGAACAATTCCCCTGGGAAAGAGGCTCTGGAGCACAGCCAGGGGATTCGCCAGGGGAAGGAAAAGGGCTCTGTGGTGATGGGAGCATTTCCCATGATTGTGCTTTAAATACCCTCAGCACTCACTCCCCTCCCATTGTTCTCCTCTGGAATCAAGGGCAGCCAGGATCAGGGAAAAAAGGGAACCAAAATGTCAATACAGGTTGAAGCTTTCTGCAGGGAAACTCTGAATGGTTTACACAAAAAAAAGGGAAAGTTCTCCCTTTTTCCTTTATGTAAGAATTGCCCTTAAATTTTCTCTATTGGTTTGGATAATTAAATACTCAATTAAAAACCCTTTCAGAGGGAAAGGTGGATGATATCAGGGATTCAACCACAATATCACTTCAATCATGGGTTACACGCCTCTCACTAAATACATATACATATATATATATATATATATATATATGTATGTATTTATAATTTATGTAGATGTGGCAGTGTGTTGTTTGTGAACACATCACCAATCTAAAAATGCTAGCACCAGGCTCTTAACTAGCAGCAAATTATTTAATCTGGGATAATTTCATTCATCTCACTCATACAAATATTTCAGCACATTCTGTAACACCAATACCTGGAAGAATAAAATTCCACAACTCTGAAGGAATTTTTTTCTTTGGAAAAAAAAATTAACAAATCCATCCTGGACTTGGCTTTCTATTCTAAACCAAACCCAAACATTATAACCCCAAATCCCTCTCTGGGAGGGTGGGGAGGGGCTGGGATGGAATTCCCAGAGCAGCTGTGGCTGCCCCTGGATCTCTGGAAGTGTCCCAGGCCAGGCTGGAGCAGCCTGGGACAGTGGAAGTTATCCCTGCCCATGGCAAGGGCTGTGAATGAGAGATTTAAGATCCCTTCCAACCCATCCAGTCTGGAATTCCATGATTCTGTGAACACTGGAAGGTACCAAAGGCCCATTTTCCAAGCCAGAACCACCATTTAGACATGAAGCTCTTCCCATTTCCATTTGCTGTCTCTCCTAAAAACTCTCACTCTGTAGGAAAACCACTAAACATCAGTGCCCATTGCAGCTTTTCTGGTCCATTGCTCCAGTGGAGCACAGGGAATGGTGAGCACAGCCCTGGTCACTCCCTCCCTGGGATGGGGCTGGTGATGTGGTGGGGAAGCTGTGCCAGCTCACACCAACTCCCTCCCTCTTCCCAGGGATGAAAGTGGAGGAGCTTTCTCCTTGTAGTGCCTCCAGGGGGATGAAAGCTGCTGGGAATGACTGTGCCCCTCTCCTGCTCTCCACAAACTGTTCCTTGAGCCTGACATGTTTGGAAGTGCTTTGGGCAGCTGCTGACTGGATCAAAGCCACGCTGAGCTCACGGCTCTCGCCTCTCCCTTGGAGTCTGTGCAGGATAAACACTGGTCAGGCATCCAACACGCATGAAAAGCACCACACTGCCCACACTGAACTTTGCAAAAGCTGCCATTTTACCAGAGGTTTTCATCCAAATCTTCAGTTGGACTCCCCCATCCTCCTGCTGGTCAAGGCTGTGGAGAAATAAACACAGTGGTGCTGATACATTTCATGAGGAAACAAGGCCATGTTTGTCCTAACACCGTGACTAATCCAGGGGAAAAAGATCATTTTCTCAGAAGTTCTGGGAACACAGTGATGCAGAAAAGAACAAAGGAGGAGTTATTGCTAATCACAACCAAGAAAACGAGATTATTGTGAGATAGTTCACTGACCAATGAGAGATGAGAGAAACCAAACCATTCATCAGTATGGAAATGAGATTTTATCTACATTAATTGCTTAAAAGAACTGGACATAGCTGCTGTGATGTTTTAATTCCATGTCCATTTAATATCAGGCTAAAATGTAATCCTAGTTGATTTTTAAGTCCCAGGAGTGGTGCCTACAATAACCAGATATGAACTTTGCAATACAAACAAATCACAATGTGGATTTTGATTTGTTCTTTGATATTGTAGGGGTTCCAGAAGAATAACCTTTCTGTCTTTCATGCTGTCAGGGTGCTCAATCTGTTTCGATCACTTGGGTACTGGAAATCCTGCAGAAGAGTAAAATTAATAACCTGTGAATTATCATCACACATTTTATAGGTGAGCTGAAAATTGGGTAATAGAATTCCAGAATCATTAAGGCTGGAAAATATCTTCAACATCATAAAGTCCAATGAACAATTCCATGAGCAATTAATGTATCTACTGACATAAATACAGGCAATAAGTGTTTAACTTTGAGCAGATCTTTAAAAAACCTAAGTACAAAGTTCACATGTGAAGATAAAAGGCCACATTTAAGTTAATTAATCTCCCTGGAACACAAATTCTTCTTAGAACAGAATTGACAATAAATTCTACCTGTTTTCCACTCTAAATGACATGCCCAGCTACTCAAGGAAGGTCTCAATGAGGATTATTTTTGTGTTTTATTTTGTCTAAGAGATGTTAACAATTATTAAATAAATAATGTCAGGATCACCTTTGAGTGTGCCCAGAGCAGTGAGGGTGCAGGGCTGTCCCCACAGGAGTTTCTGTCCCTTTTGGGTTTTGATGAAAGGAACTGCAGAGCTCAGCACCCCCAGCTCCTGGAAAAGGGCACAGAGAGGGGATCCAGTGAGCAGGACATGGAAAATTCTCTCCTCTCTGAGGGGCCACTGTCACCTTGCAGAGAGGGGTGGCTGGTGAGACTGCGCTGAGGAATTTTGGTGAGAATCCCTCTGCTGTCCTCACCTTATATCAAACATCCCTGAGGCATCACCCCCTTGTTGTGCAAATATTTAATCCCTTCTCCAAACATTGTGCAACCAAACACCTGCCAAGTTATTGTGCTGTTGCAGCCCTCGTTTCACAGGGACTGAATCTTTACAGAATCAGTGTCAAAAAGTCAGCATTACAAGGGGATTTCTATTGCTATCAGGTAAGTAAATGTTAGCCTCAAACAAATAAAAGTTTTGTGGGGTGAGGGGTTGTGCCTCCACGTCCATCATCTGCCAGGAATTCCATCTGAACAGAGCTGTAGAGGCTTCATTTCAGATTCACACCTTTTAGGGATCTGCCCAAACATCTCTGCAGAGGCAGAACTGCTGCAAGAGCTGTCCAACAACCAAACATCCCAGCTGAGCTCCCCTGTGACAGCCATCAAGCACTCCAAAAAGCTAATATTCCCCTCAGCAGCTCAGCTCCAAAGGGCTGCTTTAATTACTGTTTGTTTTTAAACAGGCCTGAGCATGATCCCACATGCTTTTGTTACAGTTTCACAAGGCAACACAGTGATTTCAGGTTATTAACAGGGATTATTTACCGCCTGTGTTTATTCCTGGCTCTGGGTGATGGGATCTCACTGGGCATGGAAGGGATTTGTTTCTCTGGAAAGCTTTCTCTGTTCCATAGCAGCTCCAGAATTCAAAGGAAATTACCCCAAAGAGTTTTGCCAAATGTTCTGTGTCTCTCTCCAACATCAGGATCACAGTGATTGTCTGCAATGATTGACTCCCTGTTTATAATCCATGTCCTTTTACTTTCCTGGGATAAGGTCGTGGCAGGTTTATTCCAATTTCCTTGCAAAACAACATTTGGGGAAGTGCAATAAAAGAGGATCCTGTAAATGCTGACGTGCTTGGGAGTTTCTGTGCTTCTTTGTTTCACTGGGGTCACAAGGGGTTTTTTTTCTGTGTGGGAATGTCTAACACTGCAAAAGTATTGGTTTGATACAGTAAAAACACCAAAGTGAATGGCATGGGGCATTTAAGGTGACTTTACACCATCAGCCCTTCAGGCTGGAGGAGCCTCCCAGCACCAGCAGCAGAACTGCTGGTGGACAATTCACTGGGGAAGTGGAAACAGCAGCTAAAAGAGCCCAGAAACGCCATTTCAGTTGCATAGGACCTCGGCACACATTTTAAACCCAACATAAAAATACACAAAATAATGCACACAGCATCAATGAGCTTGTTTTGGCTAGAAGGTGTTACCAGACCTTCCTGGATGATTTAAATATTGTCCCTTAAAAGTCAGGTGCTGGGGTGACCTAATTATGGCCTTCCAGTACCTGAAAGGAGCTTCAAGAAAGATGGAAAAAGACAATTTGCAAGGGGCTGGAGTGACAGAATGGCTGCTGACACAAAATACAAATATTTCATTTAAATAAAAATCCTATCTGTGATTTAAAAATAATCAGAAGCCTTCAAACCTGAATTTTCCTGGAATAAATCAATATAAATTTTCTTCACTAAATCAATACCCATATTTTATTCCTATAGGTAAGGTCAGCCCAGAAATGCATTAAAAAGTGACCAATTCTTGATTAATCCAGCAAAATATTTGGAGAATAATTAAAAATAAATTATTGGGCTTTATTATTGAGAATAAGTCCCAAATAAGTTAAAATTAAGTAATAGAACTTGTTCATAACTACAACAAGATGGTGAAGTTAAAACTGGAAAAGTTGCACAACCAAATGAAGTGAATTTTGTCCAAATTCACTGTATTAAATTGCAGTCAGCTGGTAATGATTGTGAGTCAGTGAGGTCTGGTGTGTACAGGGGATATAGAAATCGCTCCAAATATGAAACTAATTAGGAATAATTGGCCTCTAAACAAGCACTTGATGTATGAAAAAGGAAAATGCAAACCTCAGAATGCTCTTTAGAGCCACTGCCTGAACCAAGCCTCGTTTGCAGTTCCAAAGGGTCCAAGTCAGCTGTGACAGAAGTGTGATGCAAACCACCTCGGGGGCTTCCCAGAATGTTCCTGGTTCCTGCAGGGGACAGAGAAGGGGACAGGGACAGAGCTCTGTGAGATGGAACTGGCACCAGCTCCGTCCTCTTTGCTGCAGCAAATGATGTGGGATGAGAGGGAAAAATACTGTGAAGGACAAAACCTACCTACACCACATTCTAATTAGCCAGAATATAGAGAATGATGGAATTATGGAATGGTTTGAGTTGGAAAGGACCTTAAATTCCATCCAGCCCCACCCCAGCCATGGCAGGGACACCTCCCACTGTCCCAGGTGCTCCAGCCCTGTCCAGCCTGGCCCTGGGCACTGCCAGGGATCCAGGGGCAGCCACAGCTGCTCTGGGCACCTGTGCCAGGACCTGCCCACTCTCCCAGACAGGAATTTTTCCCAATCTTCCATCCATCCCTTCCCTCTGGCAGTGGAGGTCATTCCCTGTGTCCTGTCCCTCTATCCCTTGGAAATAGTCTCCCTCCATCCTTCCTGTAGGCTCTTCAATGAAGCCACAAGTGAAATCACCCCAAAGCTTCTCCAAGGCTGAGCAATCCCAAATCTCCAGCCTTTCCTCCCAGCAGAGCTGCTCCATCCCTCTGATCATCCTCAGGACTCACTCCAGCAGTGGGTGCATCCTTCCAGGTCAGGTAATTCCCTCAGCTCCTTTGGCTCAGCTCTGACACACTGCAGAGCTTCATTTCACCCTCACCGCAGAGCCTGAAGCAACCTTGGCTCTTGAAGGATGCAATTCCAGCTTTTAAGGGTCCAAAACCCTCAGAGCTTAAAATAAATACATTCCCTAAATGTTGTGGAAGCACAAAACCTTGTGGAAGCACAAGACCTTGTGGAAGCACAAGACCTTGTGCTCGTACACAGTTACAAACATGCCCCAGCCTTGACCTGGACCTGTTCAGCATCTGAACTTCTGTTTTTCCCCAAGTCAAATTGTTTTGTAAATCCAGATCAACGGCAGACTACTGCAGCATGATCCCCGCAGCAGTGTAGGAGACTGCCCTGGGGTTGTCCCTGCTTTGTCACAGGGTTCAGTGCCCTTGTCACACTGACTCGGTTACTCCCTGGGGAGGAAGGAAACTGCCCTGTCACTGGGACAGCAGGAAAGGAAATGCATCCCAAGTCAGGGCTGGGGGCAGCGCCCCAGGGCTTGGCTCTGAGCCTGGCAGACTTTTTGTGACAAAGCCGCATTTAGAAGCTTTTACCTCTTTTTAAGAAACTCCCCCACAGCCGAAGCACCGAAGCCGTGAGTGTGAAACCCCTGCGCAGGGTGGGTTTAACCCCTTCCCTGAGCAGCGGGAGAAGCAGCTCCCGCCCCACCCTCACCGACATCCTGCACCAAAGGCTCCTCACCGGCCGGCCCCGCTCGCCTTTCCAAGGAGCGGCGCTTCCTGCGCTCCCACGGCATCCTCGGCGCTCGTCCCACACCCAGGGCGCTGCAGGAAGGGCAGCACAGGACACAGCTGGCACTGCCCCACCCCTCCCGCTGCCAGCCGAGGGCAATCAGCCTGTGGATTTCAGTCCAAAAGGGACATCTGCGCTGCCACCACAGCGAGGAGAACGGGAAGATGTTGGTTTCTTCCAGAAAAAATATTGAAGACAAACATGGCACGTGTCCCAGTAAAGAAAAAAAAATCGTCCTCCAGCTAGCCTTGGCACCAGGCAGGGACACCTTCCACTAGTCCAGGTTGCTCCAAGCCCCCTCCAGCCTGGCATGAAAAGATACAAACTGTTAATTACAGAATCTATTTCAGGAAGGAAAAAAAATCATAATCTACAAATTCAGGAAAAACAGTTGGGTGATATAAAAAACTGTAATAAAGCATGATATTATACCTTTGCTGTAATAATTCTTTCCCTCACTTAGGAAAGCCTCAGAAATACTAAACTTCCAGTTCTGTGAAAAAGTATTCCAGTAATAAAGAGAGACTGAAAGCTCCACAGGAGACAGTTTGAGTCCTTAACCAGAGTTTTGATTTAGTTTTGATTTACTTCTCTGAGGTCCCAGCCCAGAAACCTGCCCCAGTACTCATGCAGAGCACAAAAATAGATTCCCAGCTGCACATACAAACCCCTGTCTGCTGGGATGGTAATCGAGCAGGTCATTAAAAATCAGCTTTTTTAACACAGGAAGTGCTGAGCCTTTAACATTTTACCACATTCAGTCTCTCCAAGGGAGATGCTTCCAGGAGGAGCAAGGCAACAAGCCCACTTCTATCCCAAACATCATTTTAAGGGAATCTGGCTGCCTTCTCTGTTGATTTTCTTCATGTTACCAAGACATGACTATACTGGTTCCAAAAACTTCACTGAGTTTTATCCCAGAGATGAATGCTTCTTGTGCATTATACTTGGAATATTTTTGCTGTGTCCCAGGCAAAGTGCACCATGGTCTGAGCGAGGCTCTGGACTTTTGGGAGGTGTTGAGTTGTGGTAACGCTGAGAAGGAGCTAACTGCGTTTTTCCAACAATTACCTGTGTGTGCTCTGATCTGTGTCAGGACTGCACATCTGGCTCGACCTGCAGGCTCCCTTCAGACAAATCCTGTGACCCTCGGTGTCCCTGGCTCCCCTCAGAACTCCCAGTCCTGCTCAAGTTCCAGCATCTTTCAAGTCCCCTAGGCCCCCTCATCTCCTCTCAGAACCCCCCTGGCTCTCCTTAGGGCCCCTCAAATCCCTCTGACCCCCGCAGAACCCCTGCTCCCCCCCAAGCTCTTCTGGTTCCCCTCAATTCCCCCTGGTTCCCCTTCAATACCCTGATCCCTCTGAAGTCCCCTGGCTGCCCTCCAAGTCCTCAGTGCCCCTCAAATCCTCCTGGTTCCTCTCAGAACCCCTGGTCCCATCAAGTGCCCCAGGCTCCCCTCAGTACCTGGCACCCCTCAAATTTCCCTACGCCCGATTCAGAAACCTCCAACCCCCTTAAATTCTCCAGCCTCCCCTCAGAAACCTCTGACCCCCTTAAATTCTCCAGCCTCCCCTCAGTACCTGACACCCCTCAGATTCTCTGGGCTCCCCTCAGAAGCCTCCAACCCCCTCAAATTCCCCATGACTGCCTCAGAAACTTCTCACCCCCTCAAATTCCCCTGGCTCCCCTTGGAAGTCTCAGACCCCCTGAAATTCTCCCGGCTCCCCTCAGTACCTCACACCCCTCAAATTCCCCATGCACCCCTAGAAGCCTCCAACCCCTCAAATTCTCTGGACTCCCCTCAGTACCTGGCACCCCTCAAATTCTCCAGGCTCCCATCAGAAGCCTCCAACCTCCTTAAATTCCCCATGACCCCCTCAAATTCTCTGGGCTCCCCTCAGAAGCCTCCAACCCCCTCAAATTCCCCCAGCTCCCCTCAGAAACCTGCGAGCCCCTCAAATTCCCTCAGCTCCTCTCAGAAACCTCTGACCCCCTCAGTTTTTCCAGCCTCCCCTCAGTACCTGACACCCCTCAAATTCTCTGGGCTCCCCTCAGAAATCTCTGACCCCCTCAAATTACCCCAGCTCCACTCAGAAGCCTCTGACCCCTTCAAATTCCCCTGGCTCCCCTTGGAAGACTCAGACCCCCTGAGATTCTCTGGGCTCCCCTCAGTACCTGACACCCCTCAAATTCCCCATGCACCCCTAGAAGCCTCTGACCCCCTCAAATTCTCTGGGCTCCCCTCAGAAGCCTCTGACCCCCTCAAATTCCCCCAGCTCCCCTCAGAAACGTGCGAGCCCCTCAAATTCCCTCAGCTCCTCTCAGAAACCTCTGACCCCCTCAGTTTTTCCAGGCTCCCCTCAGTACCTGACACCCCTCAAATTCTCTGGGCTCCCCTCAGAAATCTCTGACCCCCTCAAATTACCCCAGCTCCACTCAGAAGCCTCTGACCCCTTCAAATTCCCTTGGCTCCCCTTGGAAGACTCAGACCCCCTGAGATTCTCTGGGCTCCCCTCAGTACCTGACACCCCTCAAATTCCCCATGCACCCCTAGAAGCCTCTGACCCCCTCAAATTCTCTGGGCTCCTGTGAGAAGCCTCCAACCCCCTCAAATTCCCCATGCACCCCTAGAAGCCTCTGACCCCCTCAAATTCTCTGGGCTGCCCTCAGAAGCCTCTGACCCCCTCAAATTCCCCCAGCTCCCCTCAGAAACGTGTGAGCCCCTCAAATTCCCTCAGCTCCTCTCAGAAACCTCTGACCCCCTCATATTCCCCAGGCTCCCCCCAGTACCTGACACCCCTCAAATTCCCCGGGCTCCCCTCGGAAACCTCCAACCCCCTCAAATTCCCCGGGCTCCCCTCGGAAACCTCCAACCCCCTCAAATTCCCCGGGCTCCCGTCGGAAATCTCTGACCCCCTCATATTCCCCAGGCTCCCCCCAGTACCTGACCCCCTCAAATCCCCCGGGCTCCCCTGGGAAGCCGCAGACGCCTCAAAGCCCCTGCTCCCCTCAGCACCCGGCTCCCCCTCAACCCCCGTGTGCCCCGGTGCCGCCTCCCCTCAGCGCGGCTCCGGGTGGGAGGGCGCAGGGCGGGCAGTGGCGGGCGGAGGGCGGGCGCGGCCGCGCTATTAGCGCGGAGCGGGGCCGAGCCCGCGCAGTGCCGCCGCTGCCGCACCATGCCGGGGCTCCGCGCCCCGCCGCCCGCCCTGCTGCTGCTGCTGCTGCTCGCCCTGCCGCGGGGCAGCGCGGCCGGGCGGGCGCTGCAGCCCGGCAGCCGCTCGGCCGCGGCGGCGGCGCGGGTGGCCCTGCAGTACCGCAACGCCCAGGCGGGATCGCCGGGCGGGCTCCGGGCGCTCGGGCAGGTCCGCAAGGCTACGCTGAAGGTAAGCGGGGAGCCGCGGGGTGCGCGGGGCGGCTGTGAGTAAGAGTACTTATTACGTTAGTATTGTTGGTAGTTTTTACATTAGTGTTGCTAGTAGTTATTACATTAGTGTTGCTATATGTAAGCGAGCTGAGCGCGTTCCCACGCAGGACACCGGGCGCCTTCCCGCGTCCCTCAAGAGCCGCTGCCCCATCCTCGGGGACACCCGGGTCTCCTCAGGGATTCCTATCCCTTATCCCCTTCCTCAGGGACACCCGGGTGTCCTCAGGGACCGCTGTCCCCTCTCTCCATCCTCAGGGACACCCGAGTCCCCACAGGGATCACTATCCCTTATCCCCATCCTCGGGGACACCCGGGTCTCCTCAGGGATCACTGTCCCTTATCCCCATCCTCAGGGACCCCTGGCTCTCCTCAGGGATCACTGTCCCTTATCCCCATCCTCGGGGACACCCGAGTCCCCACAGGGACCGCTGTCCCACAGCCTCGTCCCTCCTGGGACCCCTGGCTCTCCTCAGGAGCTGCTTTGGTGCGATTCCCACCAGAAAATGTACCTTAATCTTCCAAAACTCACCTGGAATTGAGACAGGAGTCCCAGAGAGGAGCAGCTACGGGGACAGAGCCTTCCCGTCATGAGGAGCTTGCTGGGGATGCTCGAGGTGGTGCTCAGGGTAGGGTCCTCCTCCTCCAGGTTTGGTTGTTTTGTTTTTTTTACAGCTTATTCACTTTCTGAAAGTATAGGATCAGGCAAAAACTTCTGGGGAATGTTTGTCCGGGGCTGTAGATCCTGGAAGGAATGCATCACCTTCCCGGGGAGCCGAGGGATGGGATTTAAATCCAACCCTGTGCTCCTGCTGCTGGGCAGCTCCTGAGAGAACGGGCTGCTTGTTCTGGGTTCCCAGAACAAATTCTGGATCCTGGATTCTGCTGGGCAGCTCCTGAGAGCAAGGGCTGCTTGTTCTGGGTTCCCAGTGTGAGATGCCAAAGGACCCACTGGATCCTTTCCAGGATTTGGAGATCTTCCACCACTTGTCCTGTGCAGCTCCTAAAACTGAGTAAGAGGGTGTAGTGTTAAATCTCCCCCTTTGAAAAAGGTATTAAAAACCAACTAGAAATATCTAGGATGCATTAATTAATGCAGCCCTTGTATTACAGAGATCATTGGGTGCTGAGCATGGAAATGCTCTTGGAATATTGAAGTTTTCCTGTGAAATTGCTACAAACACCTATGACAGGAATTCTCTGTTATTTTATACTCTCCAAAAGTACACATGCTCCTACTGTAGCTCCTGGGCACTTTGCATATGTCTACATGTAAATATTTCCGTATATAAACACCTGTGCCTGGCTGAAGAATAAGTGAATATTTAAGTGAGTATTTGTAGGGAGGGAAAGGGGTTTTTCCACCCTCTATCAGCCACCTGCCTCCTCATACAGGAAGGCAAATAATCAAATAATTGGCTCATTATAGAGAAGTTTCCTCAGTGCTGGGTGCTGTAGGAGCTCCCTGGAACCACTCTCTGCAGTTTATTTCCTATTTTTTTTTTTTTTTCTCCGCACACTCTATGAAAACAAGAGGAGAAATGCACTAAAAGTGGGCACTTCCTTCTTTCCTGTCCTCCCCTGAAAAAAAATGAAAATAATTTCCTGCAAGGAATTTGCTGTATTAGGTGAAGGCAAGAGGGAGAAATATTGGGATTTGGGTATTTTCTTAGGTTTGTCTGGTTTTTAATTATTTTTGAAAGTGGGCTAATTTCCTATTGGTTGGTTTATTACTGGATCTTGTAAATAAAATTCAGGATAATTTTTAGTGGAATTTAATAATGAGCACTGTAATTGAATACTGACTTTATTAGCCCATGAGCTGTTGAAACTGGTAATTGGAAACAGGACTGGGAATTCTCTTAGATGGGAAAGATCTTCCAGGTTAGGTAAAATGAGACTTTCTTTCCTGGCAACAAAATGCCAAACCTGGAATAATCCCTACCTTGCTGCTGGATGCAGATGGTTTTTGTTGTCCCTTCTTTTCTCTTGACCAAGGATCTTCCAGGAAACAGCAGCTCCAGGAGTTGTTGTCCTGCACTTTAAAATACACTTTTGAGAATGAAGCATTAGTTTGTGCCAGCTGAAGATCCCAGAATTGAAAGGGAAGCTTTTGGGAGTAGTTTCCCATCCCAAGCTGCCCTGGAAATCCTAATTTAGGAGTAGGGAGGTGAAAGGGAAAAGCCAGGTGACCTAGTGCAACATTTACGTAAATTGGAGTAGGAAATGCAATTTTCAAATACCCAGGTGGACATTTCACAGCCTCGCCTGGACACGAGAGCAACCCCACAGCTCTGCTCCCTGGTATCAGGAATCAGGGGGAAATGTTCTGTTCATGTCCAGCAGTCAGAGCCCCACGCTGGGGGGAAGGCAGAACCCACGGCAGGGGCAGCTCTGACTCCTTTCCCAGCTTCTCCCTGCTCGGTGATCCAGGCAAAAACCGATCCTGGGGGAAAATCCTGCTGGGAAAACAGAGATGGGAACCTCCTCAGGAGGTGGGGAGAGAGGGATCCTCCCTTTCCGTGCCTCTGGGGAGTGAGGGGAGTGCAAACTGATTGGAAACTGATTGGAAACCGATTGGAATCTGATTGGAAACCGATTCCTTGGGGACTCACTGTGAAGCTGCTCTGAAACTGCTGTTTTTGCAGATTTAAAAAATCTGTCAGGAAAGTTGCGGTAATTTGGAGCCCAGAAGTAAAAGAATCCTGTGACCCAGATATTGAGTGGAAAAATGAATTACTCACTTGTTTTCTTCTCTTTTTGGACACTTTTATCTTTGGCTGCTTCCCTGGGGGTTGCCAGACATCCCTGAGCTCTGCTCAGCCCACACTCTGGGATTGGGTAACAGCATTTTGGGAAGAGAGTGGGGAAAAATAGTGGAAATAAAAGTTTTTCTCTGGGACTACAAAGACTTTTGTACAATTTCGTGCCAAATGGAGCTTCTCCCTTCTCCCTGGTGAGCTCAGGAAGCCTCAGGTGTTCACACCAAACTAAATATTTGTTTTAGCTGTGTAGCATCATTTGAAAGCTGTGTAGGCAGCAGTAGTAGGGTGGTAGTAGCTACTAGCAGTACTATGGAGAGTTGTTGTAAGTCAGGAGGGAATCTCTGCTTCAAAACCCCCAGAAACACAGAATTCTGTGCTCTTTTAAAAGTTCTGCTGACTATTGCAGCTCCTCTCTCCTGCAGGACTGATGATACACTGTAAAAATCCCCAAATTCAGTCAGATGAGGGGTGTTGTAACCCATAGCAATAACACCTCTTGGGTGGCTTTACAACAGTTAGAATCTTAGACTTAAATGTGGTGATTGCACATGGTGAGATGCTTCTAAACCTAATTTCACTGCACTCACTCCTCCTTTGGTGACCCTGCATTTCAGAAAGCCAGCTTTCACTGCTCTGCCCATGTCCCACTGTCACTTGGGGGACAATGTTTGAGGCAGTACACAAAAAGGGCACAAGGGGACAAGGAGGATGCAGAGAAGAAAGAAATTATCAAAAAGTCTGAGCTCATCCTCTCTGTTTCCTGCACCTCCTTCATGGTGAGATTTGGCTCCACACTGGACTTGCCTCATCCCAAAGCTCCAGGAGGGGATTTTATAAAAACAGAGTGACTAAAGCAATTGTTTACCTGCATTTTCCAGCTCTGTGTGGGTGCCACAGGCAGGTGCTGAGCTGAGGATCTGCTGTGGGTATGAAACTCCACTCACCTTGTACCATTAAACATCTCCTGGGAAGTGTGCTGGGAACAGGAAGGCTCAGGGTTAGATAAATAACACACAAAGGTATGCTTTGGGTCCTGCAAACAGCCAGAATTGTATTTCTACACCAAGAAAGACTAAAAATCAGCAATGCTGCACTCAAAACCAGGGAATTTCAGAAGGACCTTCCCTCCTCAGAGCTCCTTGCAGTATATAAGGCTTTAATTCCACTGCTGGCTCCATCTTCTCTTCCAGAACATCCCAGAGTCTGGCCACAAGTATTACCTGCAGTTCAGCACTGAGGACTACAGGACTGGGGTGAGTTCCTGCTCTTCCTCCTCACCCGGGGCATTAAATCAACTCCAGCAGCTCCAAAACAGGGACATTTGTGTCCTAAACAGATCATGCCACCATGGAAAGACCTTTCTGCTCCTCCCTGCCTGTCCTTGCTCTGAGGCTCACCAGGTCTCAGTCCCAAAGGGAATTCTTGCTGGAGTCACTGAGGCAGCCAAAGGCCTGCGTGGAACTGTGCAGTGGCCCAAGCTGGGTGGCAGTGTGACAGTGAGGGCCTTGTTCCCCTTCTGTGCTCCCCATTCCCATTCTGTGCTCCCCATTCCCCCTCTGTGCTCCCCATTCCACCTTCTGTGCTCCCCATTCCCCTCTGTGGGCCCTGTTCCCTTCTGTGCTCCCCATTCCCCCTCTGTGGGCTCTGTTCCCCCATCAGATCCCATTCCCCCTCTCAGGTCCCCGTTTTCCTGCTGTCCACAGCCCAAAATGGGAATCAGGAGTTGGCTGCTCCATGTCCTTTCAATTCCACCCCCCTCCATTCACTCTGCCCCAGCTGTCAGCAGCATTTTACTGTCCTCTTCCTTCACACACACTTTGTGGAATTCAAATGATTTTCAGAACTTACTCTGAAGCCTCAGATTATTTTTGTTTCAAGGCTGGCACAATGAAAGTCCCTGTTATCAATTAATGTTGTTTCTTGAGCTCTCACAAACATATTTCCAAGATGACTTAGAGCGTTGTCATGTCCTGAAAGCAGGACAAGCATTAATCAAAACCTTCTGTTAAATCCCTTTAGCCTTGTGGCTTTAACCTCTTTCCTGGAAAAAAGAAAAATAAAATCCTTCTTGACACTTTCCTAACCCCTGAACAGCTTCATACAAAGAGTGAGCTGCTGGTAAATAAAATCTTGATTAAAAATAACAGTTTTAAACTCTCCCTTGACAGGAAGATGCTGGGAACTGCCTGGCTACAGTGCTGTATCCAAAGAAAAAGTCTCGTCCTCTTGTCAGCATTAAGTGCTCCCACACCAAAGACCAGAAGGAAATCCAGGAAGAGGACAACAGATTTTACCAAAGGATCAGGCACCAAAGCAAACCAATAACTGCAAACAACATTCCAGGTATATTCCTCCAAATATTCACCTGCACTTCACTTTATCTCAAAGGCCATGAAGGACAAAGCATTTGAAAAGGAGACACACTACTGACCATAGCACCCAGGGATTTTTGGGAGAACAGAGCCCCTCTGGATTTACCACTGGCACTCAGCACCATCCTGGGAGGTGGTTTGGGTTTAAAAGCAGCTCCACACCACTTTTAAGTCAAATAAATGCAGATTGTCCTCCAGGAATAACGAGTGCCCAAACCCACACACCTCCCCAGCTGTGGTCGGAAATTCACTGAGGATGGCCAACACAATTTTTTCATCCTGGAAAAATTCCATCTTTCCTCCCAGCTAGGTAAGGACTCCCATTATTGTGGATTTTTGAGTTTCTTACCTCATCATGGGGATCCCTCTCTTGGCAGTGTCAACTGTGCCACTTTTACTCCCCTGGGACCGCAGGTTCAGCAGTTCCCCTCCTGGTGACACATCAGAGGGAGGAGCCCCATGCAGGAATGGTGTGCCAGGCAAAACTGCTCTGAGGTTCATCATTCTTCTGCTGCCCAGCCAGAATTAATATTATTTTCTCTTTCTCCTTGCCTTGCAGACAGCTATGGCAACATTGAGCCTGCCCTGGAGCCCGTGTGGGCTCTGGCTGTGGCTGGCAGCAGCTCCATCATGTGGGAAAAGTCCACGGAGACCTTGGGATACTTCCTGGCCCAAGTGAAGTCTGTGAGGCAGTGGGTGAGTGACAGGGGCAGCACAGAGCCTGCTCTCAGGGGGTTCCCCAGATCCCAGGGCCTGCTCCCCACCAGCAGCTCCAGCTCTGCACGAGCACTTTGTCCAGGTTTTGCTGGGGAACTGTCCTGAGCTGGATGTGCAGCAGTGGCTTCTGCAGGGGCTGCAGCCCCTGAGCCCCAGAGCAGAGCCCAGCAGCTCTGCCCCGGGCTGGGCAGCAGCTCCAAGGCCTGCAGCACATCCAGCAGCACTTCCAGAGCCCTCAGCCAGCTGGGATCCACGGGCAGGATCCAGCTGTGGCTCCTCAGCTATCCTGCATCTCTCTGAAGGAGAGGCTCATGTATGCTCAGATGTAACTGAGGGTTAAATCCAATTCATTAGCACCTGGTTTCAGTGCAGACGTGCTGCTGAGCCACACAGCTCTTGGTTTCCTCAAACATTCCATGCAGGAAGGGCTCCTAATTCCATCTTTCCATGATCAAAGCCCATTTCACTGCAGCCACAGCCATGGGGCCCTGCTCACCTCCTTCCCTGAGCTCCAGGAAATCACAGCAGACATTTAAACAATATAAACCTCTGTTCCTGATAATTCTTCCCTTTTTTGCACCTGCCCAGATCAGGAAAGATGATTTTATCGAGTTTGACTACACTGTGCTCCTGCATGAAATGCCAACCCAGGTAAGGCAGTGCAGGTGAACAAGCCCTCCTGCCAGCAGGAGAGGAGCTGCATCAGGGTGATGAGACCTGTGTTTGAACCCCTTCTGCAGGAAATCATCTCCTGCCACATGCGCCTGACGTGGCTCCCGGGGCGGCCTCTGAAAGTGAAACATTCCTGTGCCTCCGAGGGCCACGGGGCAGAGGAGGGCTCCGGGGCAGAGTCTGGATCAGCTGCTGCGCCTTCAGCTGAAAAGGGAGCCAGTTTCTAAGTGAAATCCTCAGTTTTGTGGCTATGATCCAGCCAGCAAGTCCTTGTGTTGACAGACCTGGAGCTGGGATCATCCTTCCATGCAAGTCAGCGATTGGGAGTTTCACTGTTCTGTGCCAAAATCAATTCCTGTCACTTCTTCAACTGCGAGATTCAAGTTCTGCAGCTCTTCCTGAACCCTCTGCTACTCCATATATACACAGATGAACATACAGCAGTTGATTTGATGTCACAATTAACTGTTTCTTAAGAGTTTGTATACAAAATTAATATATTTGGATAAAAATCGTGAGCAAAGTGTTAATCTGTCACTAAGAGAGATTTGCCTACTAATTTTTTGTCATGTTTTGGGCTAGAATCATGCTGATTTTTAACTCACATCTCCAATAAACCAAATGCCATCACTCAGGGTCGAGGCTGGGTTTTCCTTCTGCTGCTGCTGGAGCCCAAATTGCCACCTTTTCTGCCACCTCGACTCAAACCAGACCTGCTGAGCCAGGGAGGCTCCTTCTGGAGGAATCCCCATGTCTGGGAACAGCTCCTGTGTCATTCCTGCCATGGCTTTGTCCTGTGCCACCAAGTTCTCCAGCTGGCTTCCCAGCAGATCCATCACTGCCCCACCTCTGCTCACTGCAATGTTCCAAACCGTCCCAAAGTCACCTTTTTTCCCCATCAGCCAGGTTTGTGGCAGGATAAAAGAAATCCTTGATTTCCTGAGGAACAGAGGCTCTGGGGTGGCTGTTCTGTTTAACTTGGGGTGGTTTTCACAATCCTTGAGCTGTAACTGGGAATAACAATTCAAGGATTTCACACAACAAAAAAAAACATCCCTGGATGTTTTTAGGCTGGGTGATGTCAGCTTCCCAAATTCCAGCATTTTACACAAATAAGTCTGATTTCCTGACTGAAACTTCTCCTCTCAGCACCCAATAAACTCTGGGAAGCAGCATTCCACACCCTCCTGGTGTTTTCTTCCCTGCTGGGAGAACATTTCTCATCATCAGAAGTGTGAAACCAGGGAGCAAAATTCCAACATTCCTTAAAGAAGCTGGTGATTAACATGTTTTCTTGGAATTAGGCAAGAAAATAGGATGGATTTGGCACTTTGGGGTTCTGCTTTTGTCTCCTTACCTTGTTCTGCCTCTGCTCTGCAGGGCTGGGATAGAGGCTCTGGCACTTCCCAAGCACCAGGGTGGTGGAACTGGCTGCTCACAAACTCACAGCAGTTCAGGAACTCCATAGGAACTTCTGGATAAGTAGCAAAGCTGTTGGAATTCTAAGGCAAATTAACCCCCAGCTGCTTTTAGATCAAAGTTTCAGCCTAAAACCCCAAAGCATATACAAAAATTTTTGGGGTTTGTTTCTCTCCTAGGTTTGTGAAGAACCAGCACATCTGGCAGAACTCATCAGCCAGGAATTCACATCACAACTGGTCTAAACATAATATAAACCCCATAAACAGAAATAGATAGAAATAAACCTCAGAAACACAAATATAAACCTCAGAAATACAAATATAAAGCTCAGAAGCACAAACATAAACCTCAGAAACACAAATATAAGCCCCAGAAACACAAATAAAATCATACCCACCCTGTTTCTTGTCCTGTGCTCACACTGCTTTTATCAGACCTCTCCAAATTTTGGGGAAAGTGCTACATTTGCTTGTTTTAGAAAACTTCCAAATGTCTGAGAAGCTGCAGGGCTTTTCTGGGAATGAATTCCAGCTGAGCATTCCCAAAAACAAAGCCATGGATGTACAGGAGTCAGGGATTTGTCCCGAGGCAGCCCCACATGGACACCCCACATCTCGCCTGGGATCCCTCAGCAGCTCCAGGCCCTGGCAAATCCTTTCCCAAGGTTTCCATAAATCATTTCCCAGTCCTTCCAGAGGAGAAGCAGCCTGGCTGCTCCACTTGTTTCTGTCTGGGAAGCAGCAGCCCCAGTGCTGTGCCAGGAATGTCGCTGGGTTTGAACTGGAAGTTCACTCCCTGTTTACTGGAATCTGCAAAAACACTTTTCAGTGGAGCAGGGCAGGAAGGAGGAAAGAAAACCCAACGTGGACATTCTGGGAATAATTACAAATACAGAATTATGGGAATATCTTCTCACCTAAACCTTTTGAGTCAACGAAGTCAAGTGATTCCTGAGCAGAATATCAGCTGCAGCTCAGCTTCTGGATTGGGAGATTCTGGGAAAAGGGATCTTTGGTTTGGATTTCTAACCAAGAGCCAAAAACCAAGCCCATACATGAATCCATACCCCAACCAAATAAATCCACATCTCCAAGCCACACAAGCAATTCCATCGTGTTCCCAGCTTTAGGAAGAGGCAGCTCCTCCCTTGGCAACTCGGCTCCATCCTCGTGCACCAGTGGAAGTGGATTTGGTGACAAGCACTGACTGGTGGCTCTGCCCAGTAGCTTGAGACTTTCGAGGATCCTGTGCCATTTCCAAAGGATCTGGAGGGGAAAATTCCATCTGCTCCCTGGAGGGAAGCTGGAGCACCATGTGCCAAGTGATGTCTCACACCCTGTACCTGGTCCAGCAGCTCTTACCTCAGTTTAACATTTCCAAATAAAGATGTATCAAGTAAAAAATAAAATTATTTTAATAGATCTTGATTAAGACAAATCATCAGCCGTGTTTTAACATCTATTTGTTACAAGAGCATTTACACAGAGCAATCCCGTGGTGATCCCCTGGTGCTGCTGACACCACCCCAGAGGAAAGGTTCTATGTTAAAATTCCAAGTCCAAATCCCACTGGAGCCCACCTTACCCAGCCAGCCTGGGCTGCTTCCATGGCTTGGAAAAGTGAGCTGTTGGAGAAGACTGGGACAAACTGTTCAGTGGGCTCCAGAGGAATCCCATCAGCTCTTGGCTTTGCCCTTTTTGGCAGGAAGTCTCCCCGTTGCTTCCAGGTATTTGTTGATGATTTCCTCCTGAGTGCTGGCTGAACAGGGGTGGTATTTGGAGTATTCCATGGTGTATTCCCCTTTTCCCTGAAGAGTTGGGAAAAGAAAGTGAGGATGGGCCATGTGCAACCCTGCTGGGCACCCAGCTCCTGTCTGTGAAGTGACAGCCAGGGACCCTCTGCAATTCCACCCAAAGAAAACTCCTCAGGCACAGGAGAATTGTTTGGCCAGCAATGCCCCAGCTCTGATCTCATTCCCTGCTGCAGCTGCCATGGACAGGATGACCCACTGAGCCCAAATTTACAGAATCAAACATGTTTTAGCAAAAAGGACCAGGAGGACTCACCTCTGTGCAAGACCTCAGCTCTGTGGCATATCCAAACATATCGTTCAGTGGCACCTAAAATCCAAACATATTTGCTCAACAAGAGGTTTTTTCCATCACTTTTGGGCTATCACAATATTGGGCTAATTAATCCCAACTATGACACGAAGTGTCAGTGCTGTCTGTAAACAGCTCTGATTTAACGGTCTGATGTTGTAAAGTATCTGTTCTTTTAATTAATCCGTATTTGCAGTGTGTTTTCAGCAAGAAAAATCTGAGAGTTCGAGTGCACCAGGAACTGGAATATCCTAAATTCAGTGATGAGTCAACCAGCAAGGTCTGAGGTATCTCCAGACATTCCTCCAAAAATAATTTGGGAAGCAGGAGGGTCACAGGGTGTGGCTGTCCTGAGCCCCTGACCCAGCAGGAAAACACCCAGTGATCCTTTCCAATCATTTTTAGGAGGGAGATAAAAGAAGAAACATTGAAATTGAGTCAACCTACAACAAGTATCCACATAAACTGAGGAAGACAATGGAATCAAATGGGGAAAGGGAGAGGGGAAGCAGCAGAGAGCACAGACCTCAGCATAGAGAGTGAAGTACCCCTCGGAGCCGTCCTGGCCCGTGATGACGCCGTGGCGCCGGTTGATCCCGGCTATCACTGCTCCCTGGAATTCCACGGGAGCCACCACCTCCACGGCCATGATGGGCTCCAGGATGCGCACGGCAGCGTTCTCCATGGCTGGGGGAAGAATGCAGAGAGGAATCCAACATCAAAGGTGAGCCTGGTGCAAGGCAGGCTGCTCCCTCAGTGCCAGGGAAAAACCACGATCAACACACGGAATTCCAGCTCCTGGCCTTTCGTGAGAAAAGACCTCCAGGATCATGAAGACCAACCTTTGGCTGATGGCAGTGTGCTCACTAAACCCTACTGTGAAATGCCACATCCACACGTTGTCTAAGCACCTCCAGGGATTGTCACCCCACCACTCCCAGGCAGCCCCTTCCAGTGTTTAACTCTCCCTCAGAGAAGGAATGTTTCCTAAAAAAGGCCCAGTTGGGCCAAATGTTCTCTTCCTACCCCGTAAGGATGAAACTGGTGGTATTGCTGTACTGAATTCTAGGAAAACAGGATTTCCTTTGTACAGCCACAGGAATTACTGTGCCTCCCTCACAAATTCTATAAACTCATGCACATGTTCTGCTCCACAAAACTGCGAAAGCTTTGGGGGGATGGATGGATGGAGAGAAGGAAACAGGGATGGATGGATGAGGGGATGGGATGGAGAGATGGAGGGAAGGAAATAGGGATGGATGGGGGGATGGATGGGGGGAAGGAAACAGGAATGGATAGGGGGATGGATGGATGGGGGGATGGAGGGAAGGAAACAGGGATGGATGGATGGATGGAGGGAATGAAGCAGGGATGGATGGGGGGATGGATGGATGGGGGGATGGATGGATGGGGGGATGGAGGGAAGGAAACAGGGATGGATGGGGGGATGGATGGATGCATGGGGGGATGGATGGATGCATGGGGGAAGGAAACAGGGATGGATAGGGGGATGGATGGATGTGGGGATGGAGGGAAGGAAACAGGGATG
Organism: Lonchura striata; assembly: GCF_050655825.1. Lineage (NCBI taxonomy): Eukaryota > Metazoa > Chordata > Aves > Passeriformes > Estrildidae > Lonchura > Lonchura striata. The sequence goes on from NC_140711.1 coordinate 30,170,741, forward strand.
GATGGATGGATGGATGGATGGATGATGGGGGGATGGATGGGGGGATGGAATGAAAGAAGGAGGGAGGGAGGGATTTGGATGGATGGGTACCAGCCAGCAGAACCCATCCAAGGAGGAGCCTGTACCTTGTTTCAGGGCTCCCTCTCCTGCCCTGATGAAGGAGATCTCGTTGGAGTCCACCATGTGGTGGGCCCCGTCCTCCAGCACGAAGCGCACGCCGGAGATGCGGTGCCCCGACAGCAGACCCTTCTCGCAGGCGTCCCGGAACCCCTGGGAACGACAGCTCCCGGTCACCAGCAGGAACCTGCAGCTCTGCACTGCCAGGCACTGCACCTCCCTTTGATTTTACACACAAAAATCACACAACAAGGAAAAATGGCCTTTTTTACAGATTCCATGGCCAAACCCCAAAAGAATGCCCAGTGTGGAAAAAGCTCTTGCCCGGAGAACAAGATGCCTTTAAGACTATGTTTTGTTCAGGATTTGGCAAAAATCTTTAAGTGTTGCAACATGGAAAAATGAAGGAGTAATTGTAGGTTATTACAGGAATTCCAAGATGTTGGTAGGTTAATTAAAGCTGTGTGTGATAAATTATACAGTGAGGCAGTCACAGAAGAGATAAAGAAAGAGAATTTGGGAACTGAAGCAGGAAATGCAGCTTAATTACAGTTTCCTCTAGAACTGGCCTTAGAGAAGTCACAGAAGAAGTTACACATTTTGTGGTTGGGAGGAGAATTGCAAGCCCACAACCAGAAGCAGAAGAGGCCAGGAAAAAGCAGCCTGAGCAGGAGGCTCTCACAAGAGGCAGCACACACCACCAAAGACAACAGCAGCTCCTGAATTAACTGGAAACCCCAGGAATGCAAGACATGAAGTAAAACCACACAGCTGTGATCCTGTTGCCACTGGAGCAATGGGAAAAGCCTCCATTCCTGGGGTGAGGCAACAGGATTTTCTGTATCACAGAGAAAGGTTTGTACCTTTTCCACAGCGGGCACAAACTGCTTGGGAATATTTGTGCCAATGGTTCTGTCCTCGAATTCCAGTTTGGTGAAGTCCTCTGGCTCCAGCGGCTCCAGCACGCCGATCACTTTGCCATACTGGCCTGCTCCTCCCGACTGCTTCTTGTGGGTGAACTCAAACCTAAACCCCAACAACGCCCCAAACACCAGGTCATTTGTGACACAAACCACGGCTTTCTATGGAAAACACGCCCATTCTGCATTTCAGACAACCACAGACTGCTTTGGGCCGGAAGGGAATTTAAATTCAAAATGCCATGTGCAGGAACGCTCTCTGCTATCCGAGGTTACTCCAAGCCCTGTCCAACCTGGGATAAGGCAGCCACAAATCCCCTGGAAAACCTGCGCCACGGCCTCCCCGCCCTGCGGGGGAAGGATTAATTCCCGATTTCCCATCGGAGGCTGTGTGACACGCTCCCCGCGCGGTGCGGGGGTGCCCGCAGCACCCGCCCCGGCCCCGCCCGGGCTTCCTGCGGGAGGAGGAAGCGGCTCCCGGGCCATGGAGCTGCCTCCGGGCCGCTTCCCGGCCGCCCGCGCCGCGGCGCCGGCCCTGGGCTACCTGCGGTACCTGCGGGGCGGCCCCGGCCGGGGGCTGCGCCTGCGGGAGCTGCGCCGCGCCCGGCGCCAGGTGAGCGGGGGGACGGACCGGGACGGACCGGGACGGACCGGGGAACGGCACCGGGAACTGGCACCGGGAAACGGCACCGGGAACTGGGCACCGGGAAACGGCACCGGGGAACGGCACCGGGAACTGGGCACCGGGAACTGGGCACCGGGAACTGGGCACCGGGGAACGGCACCGGGAACCGGCACCGGGGAACGGCACCGGGGAACGGCACCGTGAACTGGGCACGGGGAACCGGCACCATGGAACGGCACCGGGGAACGGCACCGGGGAACGGCACCGGGAACTGGGCACGGGGAACCGGCACCATGGAACGGCACCGGGGAACGGCACCGGGGAACGAGCCCCGCGAGCTGGGCCCCGGGAAATGGCACCGGGGAACCGGCCCCGGGGAACCGGCCCCAGCAAGGGCTTCTCCCGCGGAGCGGGCAGGGCACGGCCGCAGGGAGGGTCCCGCTCGGGGCCACCCGAAGCTCCGGTGTCACGGAGCTCCGGTGTCACGGCTGCCGTGCCCCGCCTGGGCTGGGCGAGGCGCAAAGTTCCTTCCCAGCCGCGGCTCTGGGGCTGTGGCACCGCCGGTGTCCCGGCAGGAGCTCGGTGCCACCGCGGGCGGCTCAGCGCCGTGGGACTCGGCCCGTGTGTCACTGCGGGGACAGCGGCGCCCAGGGAGCCCTGCCCAGGGCACGGCACCGGCACCGGCCCGGAGGAACTCCCGGGGAGGAGCAGGAGGGTGCTGGGTGCTGTGGGTGCCAGGACACAGCTCAGCCCTGCCCTGGGTCTGCAGGGACACCTGGCACTGCGGGGGCACAGCAAAGCCCTTCCCAAAACAAGGGCACAGCAAACCCCTCCCAAACAAGGGCACAGCAAAGCCCCTCCCAAACAAGGGCACAGCAAACCCCTCCCAAACAAGGGCACAGCAAAGCCCCTCCCAAACAAGGGCACAGCAAAGCCCCTCCCAAACAAGGGCACAGCAAACCCCCTCCCAAACAAGGGCACAGCAAAGCCCCTCCAAACAAGGGCACAGCAAAGCCCCTCCCAAACAAGGGCACAGCAAACCCCCTCCCAAACAAGGGCACAGCAAAGCCCCTCCCAAACAAGGGCACAGCAAACCCCTTCCCAAACAAGGGCACAGCAAAGCCCTTCCCAAAACAAGGGCACAGCAAAGCCCCTCCCAAACAAGGGCACAGCAAAGCCCTTCCCAAAACAAGGGCACAGCAAACCCCCTCCCAAACAAGGGCACAGCAAAGCCCCTCCCAAACAAGGGCACAGCAAACCCCCTCCCAAACAAGGGCACAGCAAAGCCCCTCCCAAACAAGGGCACAGCAAACCCCCTCCCAAACAAGGGCACAGCAAAGCCCCTCCCAAACAAGGGCACAGCAAAGCCCTTCCCAAAACAAGGGCACAGCAAACCCCCTCCCAAACAAGGGCACAGCAAACCCCCTCCCAAACAAGGGCACAGCAAAGCCCCTCCCAAACAAGGGCACAGCAAAGCCCTTCCCAAAACAAGGGCACAGCAAACCCCCTCCCAAACAAGGGCACAGCAAAGCCCCTCCCAAACAAGGGCACAGCAAAGCCCCTCCCAAACAAGGGCACAGCAAACCCCCCCCCAAACAAGGGCACAGCAAACCCCCTCCCAAACAAGGGCACAGCAAAGCCCCTCCTGCTTCCTTCTTTATAGCCAGAAAAATACAGAGCACTGTCCAATTCATAATAACCTGCAAAATGGAATTAATAGAAGGAAGCACCGAAGGCTCTTAGGGGAGTATTTAACCAAGCAGTAAAATCTTGGAAAGCATCACAGAGGAGCCCAAAATTGGAATTTCACAGGTATTAAAGGATAGAAATGAGGGTGGAGAGGACCTGGAACAGAGTGCCCATCCCTGGAAATGTCAAATGCCAGGCTGGATGGGACTTGGAGCAACCTGGGATAGTGGAAGGTGTCCCTGCCCACAGCAAGGGATGGCACTGGATGGGATTTAAGGTCCCTTCCAATCCAAACCATCCTGGAATTCTCTGATTTTGTCCAGGACACAGCCATTCAACATTTGCCAAAATAAATGTTAACAATATTTTCCCTTTTTTAGGACATTGATGATGTGGGGCACAAGTACTACCTGGAACTGGAGCTGGAGGATGTCCTGGACAAAGTGAGTCAGACTGGTTTCATCACACACTCTGTGCACACAGTAATTAATACTGTGAATCATGCTCCTGATTTTTCTGTGCTGCCAATCAGGCCCCAAAAAGGCTGAATTTTAACCAAAAAGAACCCACTGCCCATGTGGTACCTTCCACTACACCACCAGGCAATGCTGCAGGGAGGACAAGGACATTTCAGTGTCACCCAGCTCCAACTGAACAGCACAAGGGACACTCTGCACCCCAACCACTTCCCCTTCCATCACTGCAAAAAAGCAAATCCCACCCTTAAACATCCACAGAAATGCCAGGAATTTAACCTTGTCTTAAATAATCACAAACCTCTCCAGACCAGACTCAGAGAAAACAGCAACTACATAAAAATGACATTTTCAGAAGTGCAAATGACCCTGGTAATGCACATATTCAATCAGATAATAGTGCACATCTTTAACTCTGCCACAGGACAGGACTGTGAACTGCACTGCTGAGGTTCTGTATCACCTGGACAGCAAAAACTCTGCTCCAGATGTGCAGGTCACTGTGCAAGGAGAGCTCAGGAGCACAGAGGAAGCAGACAAGGAGTTCTACAATTGGATCAGGAGCCTGGAAAAGGAGCTTGTGGCTGAGAACATCCCAGGTACAAGCCAGGAGAGGGCTCAAGCCTTCACCTTTCTCTTTTTGGGGGGTCTGCAATCACAGCCACTGCATTTTTTCCTGATTCTGAGTGTTCTGGAAAACCAGCTGGCACTGGCACCTGTTCCTGCTCCTTCTGAGGGGTCCTGGCACAGCACATCCAACACCCCAAATGGACAACGAGGGGCTGCTCTCACCTCAGAGCAACCCCTGCCTTTGAGACCTGGAATTTCTGTTAGGAGAAAATGTGGAGGAGAACCTGGCAGTGCCCAAGGCCAGGCTGGATGGAGCCTGGAGCACCTGGCACAGGGGGAGGTGTCCCTGCCATGGCAGGGTGACACTGGGTGGGATTTAAGGTCCCTCCCAAGCCAAACTTGGACTGTGTGAAGTGGGAGGAAAGCTCTGTGCAGCTCTTCCAAACGCTGTGGGAGGCTGAGTGACAGGGATTTGAGCAGCAAGCCCTGTGTGAGGTGACAATGCTTTAACATCCACTGCTTGTTTTTGTTCCAGACAGCCACGGGAACGTTCCCCCAGAGCTGGAGCCCATCCACCTGCTGGCCTGGGTGGCCTCAGGCTACGTGATCTGGCAGAATTCCACCGAAAACACCAAGTTCCACCTTGCCCAAGTCAAACACGTGAAGCAAGTGGTGAGTTACCAGCAGGAGCAGAATCCCAGACTGGTTTGGGCTGGGGGGACCTTCAAGCTCATCCCATTCCCCCCCTGCATGGGCAGGGACACCTCCACAGCCCAGACTGCTCCAAGCCCATCCAGCCTGGCCTTGGCTTTCCCTGGAAAGTATTCATGAGCTAAGCAGCTGTGGCAAGGACAACAGAATTAACAGAATTCCACAGATCCTCCCAGTTTTGCTGTGTTCCATTAGAGAAAATAGATTCTGAGTTAAAAATGACCCTAAAGTGATCATCAGTTGTAAATTCAAGGCAATTTCCCACATGAGCCAAGAAAAAGCAGCATTTAGAAAACTGAAAGCTCCAGAAGTTTTGTCCCTCTGAACAAACAGTGAATTCTCAGGAAGTTCTGGGTCTGAAGCAAAGTCAGGAATTCCTTGTGGGAATAGGATTTGTGAATGTTTTGCTCCCTCTGATGGCATTTTAGAGAATTCACAGCTGCTGCAGGGCTGTGCACCAGCAAGAGTTTAAAGATTTTTCTCTAACAAACTTAAGGATAAAGGAGACAAATAAATGCCAATCCAGCTGCCATCTCTTTAGCTTTGTCCCTTTTTCCCTGAAAACGCAGGAAGAGAATCTATTCCAAAGGCCAGGATTTATTTTGTCACTCAGAATCCCTGGCTGTCACTCACAGAAAGGCCTCTGGAGTGTCCTTATCCTCTTGACAATTTTATTTGGGATTATTTGGGTTAAACTGACACCTGCTAGAATGAGGTGTTCTCATCCCAGAGAATTCCTGACAGATCTGGTCTCTGTAAGGCAGGAATTAGCAGTTTAAAGCTTTACATTCACTGTCTCCAGTGCAGTTTTGGAGTGCACAGAAATTCAAACCAGGAGCTTTAGTTTTGTTACAGTGCTTGAGCTCCATCTCCTTCACTTGTGATCAGTTTTATCTGAAATCCATCAGGGAATTTTTGTGGTAACCACAGAGAACTGAATCACTTTTTCTGAGGTGGAAGAATGCCCAATTCAGCCTTTTTCATCCTGTCTTTCCAGAAAAGAAGTGATGAAGATCTTCAGTTTGACTTTGTGGTTCTACTCCACGAAATGGTGTCCCAGGTAAATGGTTTTATTCCTAAAAAGCCTTTTTTGGGTGTTTGAAGACTGCAGCTGCGTGAGCTCCAGCTCAGACACAGATCTGATCCTGCAGGGTGAGCTCAGGGTCCCCATCCCTGCCTGTCTCAGCATTCCAGGAACAACAGCAGCAGCTTCCAGCTGTTTGGGGGCTTTGGTGGGAATGGCTGAGGTTCAAAACTCACAGCTCTCCCTTGGGAGATCCCAGTACCAGAGTGGGCAGGGATAAAGGGAAGGGGCAGCTGGAGCATCCTGGATGCTCAGCTGAATTCCAGCTGGGCTGTGGATGCTTCCACGGCCCAGGACAGCCCTGGTGGCCCAGTAGAGAGACCTCAGCAATCCCAGTAACCCCCAGCAGAAACTGGCTGCCAGAACAGCATTTACATCCTGTGCGACTCTCCCGTAAAATTCTGGGATCTGAGCAGGTGTTTTCATAGGAAAACCACAGAAAACTGGGAAGAGAAGCTCTTGACTGTAATAATCCAGGGATCTCCCTGCCAGCTCCAGCTCTGCTGCTCCTGCACGCCCATTCCCTTGGGTTTCATTCCCAGGTTTTCCATGAGGAAGCTCCTGGCTGGCTGGAGGGGGCAGCAGGGGTTGCTGACTGTGCTCTCTGTGCCCCACAGGAGGTGCTGCCCTGGCAGGTGACCCTGCTGTGGCACCCCCAGCGCGGGGCCCGAGTGTCCCAGAGCCACCCGGCGGGAGCGGGGGACAGCTGAGCACCCCTGGGAACACCTGAGCACTCCTGAGCACCCCTGGGAACTTCTGGGAACACCTGAGCACCCCTCTGGGAACACCTGGGAACATCTGAGAACTCCTGAGCACCCCTGGGAGTACCTGAGCACCCCTGGGAATACCTGAGCACCCCTGGGAATACCTGAGAACATCTGAGAACACCTGAGCACCCCTCTGGGAACTCCTGGGAACATCTGAGCAACCCTAAGAACACCTGGGAACACCTGAGCACCCCTGGGAACACCTGAGAACTCCTCTGGGAACACCTGGGAATACCTGAGCACCCTTCTGTGAACTCCTGGAAACATCAGAGCATCTGGGAACACCTGAGCACCCCTGGGAGCAGCTGAGAGCTCCCACAGCTGGGAGGAGCAGGTGACAGAGTGGGGACCACGGTACAAGACATTAAATGAAACCTTCCTGGGTGTTTCTGATCCCAGAATTCCAAAGGGATTTCCTCTGCCTCCAAGGGGATGAATGCAACAATTCCCAGCAGGAATACTCACGGCACAGGGGCAGAGATGTTCTCCCTGAAGGCAACTTTGGGCTTCCCCATGGTGCAAGGACAACCATATTCCCTCTCCATTCTCTGCAGGAAAAAACCCACAGTGATTAGGGTTATTCCACTGGGAATTATTTAGTAACTTTATCAGGATTAATCACTTTTTTGGTTGGGGGTTCGATTGATTTTTGGGGCTTTCTGTAATTTTTTTTAATTAACAAATTATTCCCCATCAACTTCTTTAAGACCTGCAGCTTCAGATGAAGGGAAAGGAAACAGCATGAATTATGTTATTAAAATTCTGGTTTTTCAAGGCAAAAATCACTTTTTCTTCATTCTGTCAATATTTAAGACACATCTGTTTGTGTTAAGATTAAAATATAGACATCAGCTGGAAAGAAACAAATTCCGGCAACCACTCCTTTCTCCCTGCACCAGCTATTATTAGGGAATAATACATTTAAAACCACAGAAAGAGAGGATTTTTTCTGTAGAAATTAATTATAATTGGATATTAATTATTATAAACAAAGGCTGCTAGAGCAAAGTGTAGTGTTTAATACATCTTTTATGGATTTGAACCAAATCCTAAAAATATTCTAAGCAAAATCTCCTTTTAGAAGCCTTCAGAATGGAACCACTGGAGAGAAAAAAAACCTTCAAATGTTGACTTAAAAGCTCAACTTTTCCCTAAGCAGCTGGAAGGAGCAAGAGGAGATGGGAAAAGCAGGCAAAAGCAGAGTCCGTGGAATGTGCTTCCCAAATTACCTGGGCATAGATTTCCAGGTGCAGCTCCCCCATGCCAGAGACAATGGTCTCCTTGCTCTCCTCATCAAAGTGGGTCCTGAAGGTGGGATCTTCCCTGGTGAAGCGGCCCAGGCCTTTGGAAAATTTATCCAGGTCATTCTGAAACGCAAGCCAAGATTTACTTAACATCCATGAGTCATTCCAAGAAAAAAGCCACAAGTTTTCCCATCAACTGCTGAGCATTTCTGTGTTAATTATTTATTTCAAGTTCATGTTTCTGGCTGAGTGACAGCATCCAGCTCAGCGCTGGGTTATGCAAGAGATAAAATCCTGGATATTGGGATAAAACACTTTCAAACAGTGCTTAGACTGCTCCATAAAATCACAAAGCAGCAAAGGGAGGGAACTCGGGGAGAAGAGGTTGATCCAAAGGTTCCTACCTTGTTGGAAGGCTTCATAGCCACAGAAATGACAGGATCAGGGACGTGGATGGATTCCTGTGTGGCCAAGGAAAAGGGGATTATAAATTCCAGCAAAATCCTGGTGACTGGCAGTGCCCGAGGCAGCCAGGGCAAGGGGGGCTCACCATGGAGATGTCAGTGCTGGTTTTATCCGTGAACGTGTCCCCGCTGGCACAGTCGATCCCAAACAGGGCACAGATGTCCCCAGCATAAACTTCATTTACATCCTGAGGGAAGGAAAATTCCTCTTCAGACAGCAATGGGCTAAGAGCAGCTGTGGCTGCCCCTGGATGCCTGCAGGTGTCCAAGGCCAGGCTAGACAGGGCTTGGATCACCCTGGGACAGTGGAAGGTGTCCCTGCCCTTGTGGCTGGATGATCCATCCCAAACCATTCCAGGATTGATTCTGTCTTTCCCTCACATCCAAACTCCACCTGGATTACAGAAGATCCATAAACACCGTGTTTTAAAGCTTGACACTGAGCTCCTTAAAAACTTCCAGCTTGGATAAAAAGCCCTGCAAATCTCCTTCCTTATTCAAAGGACAAAAGGGAGGGCTCAGCTTGGATCAATTCAGGATCAAACAAGGAAAACTGTTAGGAAGCAAAGACCATCCTGTGCTTCAGGATCATCACCCAGGCTGACCCGGGGCTGGCAGCCCATCCCAGGGACCCACTCACCTCCATGTTGTCCGAGTGCATCCGGACCAGTCTCTGCACCCTGACCCTCTTCCCCGTGCGGGTGTTGTAGATGTAATCCGACTTCTTCAGCATCCCCTGGTACACCCTGACGTAGGTTAACTGCCCAAACCTGCCAGCCTGCAAGCACAGCCCACCAAAATCTGATCATTCTGGGAGCCAGCAATGCCCCAGGTTTCAGCTGTTTCTCAGATCCTGTGCTGCTTCAGTGTGTGGGTCTGGGTTTCACATTATGGGATGGTGAGCTCTCCTCACAGAGCAGGAGACAATTCCTGCTCCAGCTGGGCACCAAGGACAAATGATCCAAACCTCAGCCCAGGAGCACAAACAGCGTGGGCTGGAGAGAGAAAAACAAGCAGGGTGGGACTGATGGGCTGGAGCTGGAATGGGACAATGAACTCCAAGGTGCCAATGGAGCAGAACTGATCCCAGGGAGAGCCCCGGGAGCGCTCGTGCATTTTGGGACCATTTTGGGTCATTTGGGTGCAGCCCTGGCTGGGCTCTGGTGCTGCCCAAGGTGGATCCATGGAGGAGATTCTTTAATAAATCCCTGCTTTATTCTGGGACTCTGCCCAGCCTCTGCTTAGGGCAGCCTGCACAAGGCATCACCAGCACCAGTTCCAAGCACCAGCTGCACTGACTAAATGTGGTGTGAGTTTCCACACTACTAATGGAAATGAAAGATTTTTAACAGCTTTCACCTGGCTCTACAATGCAATTTGGCAATTTTCTGAACCAATCTTTCACTCCCAAACCTTCCCAAGAGACACACATTACCATGGAATGTGGCCAGCCATTTTCCATATTCCACAGGAATCCTGAAGTGCTGCTCTCTAAGTAGCAAACAACTTATTTTCTTAAATCTCTGCACTTTTTCCTCTCTCTCATGTCTCGTTGTTTCCAAGTGCAGGATTTTCCCCTGAAAATATTTCAGTTCAGCCAACAACCCCCCCAAGATGTTCAAGAAAACCAGGAAATACTTGAGGTCCAGAACCCAACCTAAAGTTCCAAATTGGCAGCGCTTGTGGATTTTATGGTTGAAGCCTTTTTTTAAAAAAGAAGTTACATTTCAATTGAAGTTAAATATAAACTGCTTTTCAGTAAAAAAAAAGTCTGCTGTAGGTGAGTTTTGGTAGCACCACCTGGGCTCTCTCCATGACTGTGGGAAGGAGCAGAGTGAGACTCACCTCCAGCTTGAAGGCAAGGCCGATGAAAGGCTGGGAATCGTCACGAGCAGAGTTCAACAGGAACTTGGTTTGGTCCTGAGAATCCCTGAGAAACAGGGATGAGAAGGAGGAGAGGTTAGGAACCAACACAGGAGTCTCCTCTGAACATTTATGGGCTCTGCTGTTGGGGTTGACTCGTCTGGGTGGGCTCTGCTCCCAGGGAACAGGGACAGGAGGAGAGGGAACAGGCTCAGGCTGGACACCAGGAGGAATTTCTCCATGGAAAGGGTGGTGAGGCCTTGGAAGGGGCTGCCCAGGGAGGTGTGGAGTCCCTATCCCTGGAGGTGTCCCAGGAATTCCTGGATGTGGCCCTCAGTGCTCTGGACTGGGTGACAAAGGGAGGACTAGGCACAGCTTGGACTTGATGATCCTGGAGCTCTTTTCCAACCTCAGGGATTCTGGGTTTCATGTCCATCACAATAAAACACTATTTAACACTTGGGATGTGCTCTCTCCTGTAGGCAGGCCTGGTTTTAAGGGCTGCCAGCAGTTCTAAAGAATTACCTGACAATCTTTGTCCAAATGTAACACTGAATGTGGTAAAATCCAGCACAGAGTAACCCTCGAATGAGAGAGGAGCTTTGGGACTTTGTGCCAAATGCTGGTGGCACAGTTTGATACCAATGGTAAAGGACTGTGGATCTTGTTAGGAATGTTTCCTGCTTTGAAACTATTCCATGGAATCCCAAACTGGTTTGGGTGGGAAGGGTCCTTAAAGCCCAGCCAGTGCCATGGGCAGGGACATTCTCCACAGCCCTGCTGCTGCTGGGTGTACTCACCCCTGGTTGAGGAGAGCGTAGTTCTCCACCTCGGAAGGATTGGGAAGGTATTCCAGGACAGCATCCAGCAGTGGCTGCACCCCTTTGTTCTTCAGAGCACTTCCCACGAGGACAGGGGTGAAGCATTTCTGCAGCGTTGCCCTTCGGATTGCCAGCTGAAAAATATCCCTGTGAATTCCTCCTGCAGCACAGCCCAGTCCTCCACCTTTCCTGGGCTCCTCCATTCCTGGAGCAAAGAGCTGCTCCCACAGTCCCCTGAACACCCCGCAGCACAAAGGCTTCCCATAAAACCTGCTCTCCAGAGTTCTTTCCAATGCAAAGCAACACCAGACTGGGAACAGGCCCTCCCTGGGGGGAGCTGGAGATCAGATGAGGTGACACAACTCCAGCAAACAGAATTCCTGATATTTATTGAGGAATGAGGGACAGGGACACAGGTGAGGGAACAGCCAGCACAAGGAAGGTACCTTCAGCTGTGCAGCTGTGGGAATCTTCTCCTCCAGGAACAGCTCCCCCAGGAGCTCGTCGGCGTTGGCCACGCACTCGATGAGCTCCCGGCGCCGCTCCGCAGCCTCTGCCCGCAGCTCAGCCGGGATCTCCTCCTCCCTCAGGGTCTGCCTGCACACACAGGGAACGCAGTGACTCCCAGGAATTCCACAGGGATCAGCCCCTGCCCGGCCCTGGCATGACCACCCTGACCGAGAACAATCCACCCTTCACATGGATCCTGGGAAAAAATGCCCTGTGAACATCAGCGTGTTATCTGTGGTGTGGGAGAGTCCTTCCCACTCCTGCAGGGATCAGCAAACTCCCAACAGCTCACCCACAGCTGATCTTCATCCCAGGGAGCCACCCACGCTGCAGGATCCCATCACGGAGCAGTCTCCTGCTTCTCCATGTGGGAAGTGTGGCCACCACCCCTTCACAACAACCAAGTCCTGCTGCAGCCACCCCCACCCAGAGCTCCCTGCAGGCCCCGGGCCTGGGAGAGCTGCAGCGGGACCCTCAGCCCCAGCACAAGCCCTTCCCAAATTTACAGAGAGCTGGGTTTCCTCTCTGAAGAGAAACTGCAGGAATTCCTCTTGCAAAGAGCAGCTCCAGCTATAAAAGAAGGAATTTCCAGGACTTACCCAAGTGCCCCATCAAAATAGATTGCTTTTTCTTCAATGAGATCTATAATTCCTCTAAAGTTTCCTTCCAGCCCAATTGGAATCTGAACAAAAGCTGCATTGTGTTTCAACTTGGATCTGAAAAAGGGAAAACATTATAGAATTATATATATTATATACATATTACATACACACACACATATATATATATATATATATATATATATATATATATAATATAGAATTACGGAAGAAAAAAGTCATGTCTATGTGTGTGCTCCAGATGGTCTTTGAGCAACATTCCTCTCCTACAAAATCCCTGTGTCTTGTCCTTTGGACAATAGCAAAATCTGCCAAAATGGATAAAAACCACCCAGTTGTGGTTTAGGGCTTTGTATCCCACCTTTTGTATTCCAGCAAGCCCTGGGAGCAACTCCCATGGGAAAGGCAGCAGGGGAAACCACTTTGACATTGATTGCTTGATTAAGGGAGTTGCTTCTCCCTTAATGAGTATTAATGAGTTCATCTCATGGATCAAATTAAGCAGGGAAAGTTTGGGAGTAAGAAGGATCTCCAGGAATCCAAAGCACCTGTGTCACCTCTCTGTTGGAATTTCAGCAGCACCAGGATCTAGGGTGCTGCTCTCAAAGTGGTCCTGATACAGTTCCATCAACAAAATAAACATCAAACCCCAGCCCTTGGTCACTGCAAGTCTTGGCTGACACCAATATTTGGGGGTTTTGGGACAATGGAGATTTGTCCTGGCTCAGATCAGGATTTAACCTCGAGTCAAGAATTCTCCAAACTGCAGCTCCCAAGAGAAGCCTTTCCAATATTGTTCCTAATGACCTGCCATGGGGATGGAATTTCAGGAATCACTGTAAATGCCAAAACCTGAGCTGCTGCACTGCTCTGGCCGGGTTGGAGCCCATCCTGTCCAGTTTGTTGATGAAGGTGAGGAAGGGGACGTTGTAACGCTTCATCTGCCTGTTGACAGTGATGGTCTGGCACTGGACACCTCCCACAGCACAGAGAACCAGGATGGCTCCATCCAGCACCCTCAGAGACCTCTCCACTTCGATGGTGAAGTCCACGTGGCCTGGATAACAAATACAAATAACAATTACAAATGTACTGGAAAGGAGCAACAGCCAAGGGAATCACACTGAGTCACATCAGCTGAAGTGATGGAGCACAGGGTCATGGAAGGGTTTGGGTGGCAAGGGACCTTAAACTCCATTCCACTCCCTGCCCTGTGCAGGGACACCTTCCACTACCCCAGGTGCTCCAAGCCCCCTCCAACCTGGCCTTGGACACTTCCAGAGATCCAGGGGCAGCCACAGCTGCTCTGGGCACCCTGTGCCAGGGCTGCCCACCCTGCCAGGGAACAATTGCTTCCCAGCATCCCATCTAACCCTGTGTCAGATTGAACCCATCATGTTCTATCACAGCCAGGGACACAAAGACACACCGCACCCCCTGTATCCACGAGGATCAGCAGTGCCCAGGTGCTGCCAGCCGCCCTCACCTGGGGTGTCGATGATGTTGATGTTGGTGTCCTTCCACATGGTGTAAGTGGCTGCAGACTGGATGGTGATGCCCCGCTGTCGCTCCAGCTCCATGGAGTCCATGACAGCTCCAACTCCATCCTTACCTTTCACCTTAGGAGAAATAAAAAAATTAGTTCAAGGCCTTTGAATTTGCTTCAAGAATTCCTGTCTCATTCTTGCTGAGAATTCCTATCTCATCCTTGTAAGTGTCCAAGGCCAGGCTGGACGGGGCTTGGAGCAACCTGATCTATGGAAGGTGTCCCTGCCCATGGCAGGGGGTGGGTGAGCATTCAGTCCTCTTCCCACCCAAACCATTCCATGATACTGTGAATCCACGTGCAGGAGTGACGCTGCACAGACTGAGCGTCCTCCCTCACGCAGAAAAACACAGTGTGGAGGAGGGTAAGTCCCGGGAAGATCCCGGTGGGAGCTCAGCCCACCTCGTGCATCTGTGCGATCCTGCCCGTGTAGAACAGGATCCGCTCCGTCAGCGTCGTCTTGCCGGAGTCGATGTGAGCCGAGATCCCGATGTTCCTGATCCTCTCGTTGGGAAGGACCCCCGAGGAGCAGTGCCTGCAGGAGGTCAGCAGCAGCTGCAAGGCAAGAGGGGGGCACTGGCTCAGCCAGGAGTGGATCCGACAGCTCCCAGGACACCAGGAATGGCACAAGGGAAAATGGCCTCCATGGAAAATGTGGTCAGACTTTGGAATGATGTTATGGTTTGATAGAGAAGTAACATAAAAAAAACCAAAAGTCAAAATAAGAGATTTTCTCCAAACAGTACCATGGATAACACAGAAATACAAGAAGCTACAACTGTGTTTCCTGAAAGTCTATAACACAACAAACTCCTCTCCCTTAACAGACTAAGTATTAATTATCAGAAAAGTAGTAACGTAATCAAGAATCCAAGATTGTGTCTCGCTATAGTTTGTTAAAGTTTAAATAAAGAGAAAAAGAATGTTTTAAAAAGTTTTCATTCTAAATTCAGTGTATCTCTTTTATCATAGCAGTAACTTAATTAAGTTCTTTCATTTTTAAACTTAAACCTACTCTATTACTAATCACATCTCACAACACTCATTTTTTAAAAAAAGTGTATTTTCATAGAAACACTAACATTACACCAGAATCAAACCATAACCAAGGGGCTGCCCAGGGAGGTTTGGAGTCCCCATCCCTGGAGGTGTCCAAGGAATTCCTGGAGGTGGCACTCAGTACTCTGGGCTGGGGACAAGGTGGGCATCGGGCACAGCTGGGACTCGATGATCTTGGAGGGCTTTTCCAACGTAATTTATCCTGGGATTCACTGTGCCCACGGCTAAATAGCCAAACCGTTTCCCCGCGAGTTTCTCTGTCTATGGCGACGCGGTCACCTCCAGCCCAGAGGCCTTTCCAGGGTCACCTCGGAGCTGCCACTGCCCCGCTGCCCGTTCCCGGTGTCCCTGTGCCCACCCGTGTCACCGGTGGCTGCCCGTTCCCGGTCTCCCTGTGCCCACCCGTGTCACCGGTGGCTGCCCGTTCCCGGTGTCCCTGTGCCCACCCGTGTCACCGGTGGCTGCCCGTTCCCGGTGTCCCTGTGCCCACCCGTGTCACCGGTGGCTGCCCGTTCCCGGTGTCCCTGTGCCCACCCGTGTCACCGGTGGCTGCCCGTTCCCGGTGTCCCTGTGCCCCTCCGTGTGGCCGGTTCTCTCCCTGCAGCTGCTGCGGCCCGTCCGGGGCTGTCTTTCCGCCCTCCAGCCCTTCCGCTCGCGGCTCCCCCTTCCCCGGGTCCCCTCATGCGGGCTCGTACCTGGATGTGCCGCGGGCGGCCGGGGGCCAGCCCGGCCCGTAACACCCCGAGCATGGCCCCGGCTGCGGCGGCGGCTGCGGCCCGGCTCCCGGCTCCAACCGCGGCCCCTCTCCCGGCTCCAGGCCCGGCTCCAACCGCGGCTCCAACCGCGTCCCCGCTCCCGGCTCCAGGCCCGGCTCCAGCCGCGGCCCCGCTCCCGGCTCCAACCGCGGCTCCAACCGCGGCTCCAACCGCGGCCCCTCTCCCGGCTCCAGCCGCGGCTCCAGCCCCGGGTCGCTCCCGCCTCTTCCGGGACCCCGCGCAGGCGCCGCGGCCCCGCCCGGCCCCTCACGGAGCCCTCAGGGAGCGGCGGCACCGGGCGGGATCCCTGAGCGGGGAATGGAGAGGGGAGGCTGTCACTGCCCGGCCCCTCAGGGAGCGGCGGGATCCCTGAGCGGGGAATGGAGAGGGGAGGCTCGCACTGCCCGGCCCCTCACGGAGCCCTCAGGGAGCGGAACCAGGAGGGATCCCTGAGGGCGGCATGGAGAGGGGAGGCTCGCACTACCCCCGGCCCCTCAGGGAGCGGAACCAGGAGGGAGCCCTGAGGGCAGAATGGAGCGGGGAGGCTCGCACTACCGCCGGCCCCTCACGGCTCCTCAGCGGCACCGTGCGGGAGCCCTGAGGGCGGAATGGAGAGGGGAGGCTCGCACTGCCGACCCCTCAGGGAGCGTCAGGATCCCTGAGGGCGGCATTGACAGGGAGGGCAGGCTCACACCGCCGGCCCCTCACGGGCCATCAGGGGAGCCATGGAGAGGGGAGGCTCACACCGCCGCCCCGGCCCCTCACGGCTCCTCAGCGGCACCGGGCCGGAGGGCGGCATGGAGAGGGGAGGCTCTCAGTGCCCCTCACGGAGCCGTCACGGAGCGGCGGCACCGGGCGGGAGCCCTGAGGGCGGGATGGGGAGCGGCGGCTGTCACTGCCGGCCCCTCACGGGCCCTCAGGGAGCGGCGGGAGCGCTGAGGGCGGCATGGAGAGGGGAGGCGCACACTGCCCGGCACCCCGGCCCCTCACGGAGCCCTCAGGGAGCGGCACCGTGCGGGAGCCCTGAGGGGGGAATGGAGAGGGGAGGCTCGCACTGCCGACCCCTCAGGGAGCGTCAGGAGCCCCGAGGGCGGCACTGACAGGGAGGGCAGGCTCTCAGTGCCTCACGGGCCCTCAGGGAGCCATGGAGAGGGGAGGCTCGCACCGCGCCCATCCCCGCGGCCGTGCCGGGCAGCCGCGGGGGTTCCCGCTGGGCACACGCGGAATTCTCCGCTGCGGCCCGAAAGGGGCGGATCTCGGCCGAGCCGCGGCCCGGGAGCCGGGAGCCGGGAGGAATCAAACCGGAGAGCGGCGCTCCCTGGCCCTGCGGGCTGAAGCGCCGGCAAAGGGCGAGACAAGGCTGGGATGGCGCACAGGGACTCGTTTGGAACACGCGTTAGCTGTTAAAATATAAAATTATATAATTTTTAAATATACATTGATATAAAATTATTCCCCGGGAACTGCCTTTCATACCTGCAAAGGTGCCAGGAGCTGCTCTGAAACAGAATTTCTGAGGCCCTCTCCGTTCTCTGGTTCCATCAGACTTTATTTTTTGTGGAAAATGCATGCTCGCCTCTGGAATCTGAGGATTTCCAGAGGATCCCGGAGTGGTTCTGCTAAATCTCATCCCATTCCACCCCTCCCTGGGCAGGGACACCTCCCAAAGCCCAGGTTTCCTTCACTGAATCATTTCAAAGCAGCCCAAACTAAATAATGCACAAGTCTCTCTTCAGTGAAGAATAAACCAACAAACCCCATAAATAATAAATAACTTTATTAAAGAATTGCAGTTTCAGATGTTTTTACAGAGCACAACTTGTGCCTTACATTGGAGAACATCTTGGCGTCGCAAAGGGGATCTGGAGGGAATATTCACCTCTTCCCATTGTCATTTCAAACCCAGGATATGCTTGTTTTATTTCACAAAAAAAATCTGAGTTATCAGGATTTAACAGCAGCAACTCTCCAAGATTCCTGCTCAAATTCCAACACAGAAAACATTGCTGCTGTTAATTACTGAGAATATTATCTCATAAATTAGCTACCTGCAGAATCCATATTGTCTCCAGTGGATGGAAAACAAGCCCCTGGGTTGAGCTCTGACTTTAAGGGGTGTCCAAGCCCCCCTGATTCCCACTGCTCATTAAATGGTTTAATTATTGCCATGAATATTGATCACATCAGTTTATTGCCACTGATACCTCTCTAATTCAGGAAGAGACCGTAAATAATTGTCCTTCCCTTTTCAGTGCTTAACAGAAGTGCTGCTGATTAGGTTTGCACATTAATAAACATTAATTAAAATTAAATAATCTGGGGAAACTGCAGGAAGATGAAGTAAGATTTAGAGGCTTTTTGGCCAAACAAATATTACTCTTAACTTACTAAACCCTATTTTATCATACAAACAGTACTTTTAATGGCTACATTATAATGGAGCCTTGAATTTATGTAATGCTTTAGTGTTATAATTTATATTATTTAATGTTACCTTCAATTTACAGGAATTCTTTCTGCTACACCACAGGGATAGTTCTGTGTGGTAGAGCAGTACAGGGACCGAACACCTGGAATCCCAGGATTTTCCTGCTCTCAGACACTGCTGGCTCTTCTGAACTCCTATCAAATGTAATTTAGGGTCATTCTACCCTCGGTAAAACAAAAAGAACACAGAAAGGAGAGGGGTTCCTGTATCCAGGGCTCTTTAGAACATAAGAAATGGTGAAATCATTCCAGTTAAACTCATTTCTCCCACGTATTTTTCCTATGAGTAACTCCTAGTTGCAGCTGATCTCAGGACACTGTTATTACTACAGGGTAATTAAAGGAATTAAATACTACAGATAACAATCCTTAAAATGGAAAATGATGGGCTAACTCCACAGAAAACAAACAAAGGATCAGGAATACAAAGTTGACAGTTCAGGCACAGGAAATGAGGTGCAAGCACAGCTTATTAACATAAAACCTCTGATAAATGTAAAGTCTTGTCATATTTCAGTATTTCCTCTCATTTTATGTTACACCAAAGTGAGTGTGGGGGTTCTGTAACAATTTATAATATGATTTTAAAGGTGTAGATAATAGTGCTTTCCAGTATATTCAAATTCTGTTAATTAACCTAGAAAATCAGTAATTCTTTCAGCAACCCAAACGAAAGGAAATTCTGTAACAATTTATAATATTATTTGAAAGGTATAGATAATAGTGCTTTCCAGTGTATTCAAGTTCTGTTAATTAACCTAGAAAATCAGTAATTCAGCAACCCAAACTAAAGGAAATTTGCTTTCTGTGCAACTCAGAGTGGGAAGGAGGAGCTGCAGCACCAGGCTTCGTAAAGCCCGAGATTGGTGCAGCCAGAGCAGAACAGCTCTGCAAATCCAAGCTGGTTTTACCAGGCTTAGGGATGTTCCATAAAGTGCTTTTAGGCAGAAAGTTGCTGGGTTTGGATTCACTGAGAAGCAGGAGGAGCAAAGGCACAACACAGAGCAGAGATTGGTCACAAATCCAGGTGTATTTTTACGGACACGAGCACTGAGCACCATCATCTGCTCCAGGGAAGCTCCATCCCCAGGGAGGGGGGACGGTTATTTCCTGGAGCCCTTCAGGGGGACGGGCGTTCCTTTCACACTCAGAGCCTCCAAGGAATCCCTGGGCACTCTGGATCCTGGAGCTCCAAGTAGCTTCCCTCTGGAAAAAGAACAACAATGGTCACAACCTCCATGAAGAAAGGAGGAATAAACCTGCAGTTCCCCTTGGAATATTGCTCCAGAACTGGATTTTCCTTCTGCCGCTGGAATTTCCTTATCCTGTAGGATAGCAGGGAACTATTTTTACCTTCTTGCTCCACTTTCCCTGTGGTTGTAATGGCCACTTCTGGATCTTGAAGCTTGCACAGCTTCTCTGCTTCGGCAAGGCCTGAACTTCATGACCTCCTTCTGCCACTCCTCATTAAAGGTGTCAGCCTCAGCTGGAAAACAGATACATTTATTTGAAATGTTAATAAAGAGAGGAAAAAAACATTGAATGAGTATTAGGGGGTTTGGGCAGTGATTTTTAACTTTGTAGTCTACAATTCTCCACATGACCTGCAACTGTTTTTGGGGATCTGTAAAAGAGAATTTGGATTTGGAGACTCTCAGTGTAAAAGTGCCTTTTAAGATATCTCAAGCTGCCACTTCCAAATCAGAGTGTGAAACAGTGTAAAGCCCATTAGCTGCCTAAAAACACCTACATTCATCCAGGTTGATGAATTCTTGATTCAGCTCCTCATCCCCAGTCTTGGAGTTCTTGGATTTTTTGATGACATGAGCCCGATCCTGGATGTGGTGACCAACAGATATTTTCTCCACGCCACTTTCAGAATCCTTCAGTGCTTTTCTTGTTTCCTTAACCTGTTAAAATAAAAGGGAACTGAGCGTCCTTCCCACTACAAATGAGGTAAAAGGGTTCGCAGAATCCCAGCACGGGTTGGGTTGGAAGGACTTAAAGCCTGCCCAGTGCCACCCCTGCCACGGCAGGAACACCTCCCACAGTCCCAGACTGTTCCAAGTCCCAGTGTCCAGCCTGGCCTTGGGCACTTCCAGGGATCCAGGGGCAGCCACAGCTTCCCGGGAAGAATTCCCTTCCAGTGTCCCATCCAACCCTGCTCTCTGCAGTGGGAAGCCATTCCCCCTTGTCCTGTTACTCCAGGCCCATGCAAAGGGTTAATTCCTCCTCCAATAGTTTTACATCTTCCCTTCAAAAAGTCAGGTTTTCCATGCTTTTCCAATTCTCTAATTTCCTGTGTTGGCTGCAAACACAAATCAAGCCTATTTCCCTTTGGCCATCAGAGAAGAAGATGAAACAACACCTCAAGGTTTTTAATTTGGTATTAATTACTGGGGAAAAACCCCTCAGTTTAAAAATGCTACAGAGCCAAGTTTCCAACACTCTCCTTGGCAAGAGAAAGAGCAGCACCCGATGCCAAAATTCCCAGCGTGAGGAACAACCAGTTATTGGGCTGTGGTGTTGACTGGCTTGGAAGGCAGGCTGGCCCTTATCAGTGTCCGGGGCTATTATTAGAAGCCTTGTGATAAGGCTGTGCTGGAGCTGGGACACATTCCCAGCCAATCCTGCCCAGGCCCTCGGGGATCCTGGCTGGGCTTTCATGGCCGGGCCAGGTTCCCATTCCCGCTCCCAGTTCCCGGCAGGATTAGACACAACAGCTGCAAGGGAGCTGCAGCTCAGGGTTATGTAAGTGTCTGGGCAAAGGGGTGCTTTGAAGGCAGGGCTTGCATAAATCAATGCCTCCCCTGCAGTATAAGTGGGCAGGAAAAGGATTCCTTACAGCAAAGGGCATCGGGAAATTGCTGCTCTGTGCTCAGTTTTCCCAGCCTTGTGTGGGACTGTAATTTATTTTGGAGTGTACCTAAAGCACAAAATTACAGGGAGGAAATCAGACCTTTAATACAGAGCAGGGTTTGAGAGCCCTGTGTTTTCCTCAATCCCTAAATTTTCTTTGTGCAGTTGGGGCAGGGGGTGGAGGTCGGGCTCTGCTCCAGGGAACAGGGACAGGAGGAGAGGGAATGGCTCAGGCTGGGCCAGGGGAGGGTCTGGGTGGACATCAGCAGGAATTTCTCCATGGAAAGGGCTCCCAGGGAGGTTTGGGGTGCCCAAGGAAGGGCTGGAGGTGGCACTCGGTGACAAGGACTCAACCCAAGCTCAGTGATGCCAGGATTCTGTGAGTTCCAGGAGTAACTGTCTGCAGGAAAAGAAGCTGCAGACACTGCTTTGGTGTGGCTGCACCTGAATCCTGGGCAGTGGCAGCTCCTGTGTGCTGGATCCCAGCGTCACTCACCCCTCCTGGAGCCGTGCGGGTCTGGGCCGAGGCTTGGAAAACTTTGGGAGGTTCATCCCCCACTTTGGAATAGGTCATCACGGAGGAGGAGCTGAAACTGTGTCCCTCAGGCTGGATGGACAGGTCATCCTACAGAGCAAGGCAGGCCCATGAATGGAGGTTAAAATTTGGGTAAGAGTTACTCATTATTTTATTATGGAAAATATCCCTTCACAAAATTAACCCTCCTGGCCCCACATAAAACTTCAGTCTCATCTTCAAAGAATAAAGAAAAATTATAAACACAATGTAATCTGGGCAAAAACCCCTCAATTCTTACTATCTCCTTAAGGTTAGTCCCATTTTTCTTGGCATGATTTTCTGAGGAATATTTGAAATAACTGGCACTCTCCAGTGCGATAAATTTCAGAATGATTTCCAAAAGAACTCACAAATTTCCTGTGCATTTCAAGCATGCTGTTCCTCATGTTTGACATCATCCTGTCCATTGCAGAAAATGGATCCCCAAAATCTGCATCCCACTAAAAAAAAGGAGGGAAAAAAGACTCCAGTTAAAACAATCTCAACTCTCCCAGTCCTGGAGCTGGTTTTCACATGCATTTTTAACTCAAAAAGCTTTTCAGACTGCACTTCACACACAAACAAGCCAAAATGCATCTTTTCAAAAGGCAATTGAGGGAGCTGGATTAAGATGGAAATACTGGGAAGATGAAAGTGGAAGATTTGTCGCTCAGATGTCAAACTGGCCACCAAATGAGTTTATGTAACAAAAATGTTCCTTGGATATTCAAATATCCAATTATTTCAGAAATGTGTTCATAAACCTCACCAGCTTCTGCTCTGAAAGTCCTGTATGACCCTTCAGGGTTTAAATTTCAATAAATTCATTTATAGAGTTATGGCAGTTCAGTGTTGCAAACTTAAAGCTGCATTTAAGCCCAAAATGAAGTAAAATTAAAGGACAGAAAATCTTCAACTTTTTTTCTGAGTACAAGAAATTTGGAATCCTCTGGGCAAGAGCTATGGAGAGATGATGGATATTTCCCAGGATACTCCAGACCCCAACCCACAGCTGGAAACCATCCCAATCCCATCTCCAGGGGCTGCTCTGCCCGACTGGCAGCAGGGGGTTTGTGCCACCCCCACAGGAGCATTCTCCAGCAGCACTCAAAAGTTTGCAGTTTTCCCAGGGATTATCCCATCCACTTCCAGAGGTTAATGCCCCAGGAAGGATTTTTCCTTGGATTTTCTTATTCCCAAACTGCAAACAGCACCAAAAGCAGGATGCAAGCACAGAGCTCAGCCTCTGCCATGCTTTGGTTACACACAGCTTACACAGGAGCTACTCCAGGGATACTAACCCCTCTCCCAAAACCAGCAAAGGGCATGAGGGAGAAGCTGGTGGCCTGGAAAAAAAACGAGCAACATCTGGAATAATTATCAGGAACAGCAGAAATTACTTTTATATGCAGCAGATTACATGAAACATTTCCCATTTAATCAAAGTCACTCAGGAGAGCCTTGGTAATTAATTAATCCCTGGGTATGTGGAAATAATATATTTATACTAATGATATTAGAAAGTGCTAACTGCCACATCTAATAAACACTGATAGGAGTGTGTGAAAAGCACTTAGAGGTTGGCAAACATCTGAACCTTCAAGAACCCTTTGTGCTGATTTCACACTTCAGGCCCCACCCTGCAATGCTCTATTCCAGTCAGGCAGCACTGAAAGCTGATTAAAATCAACAAATCATCCCACAAATCATCCCATGTTGAGGATTCCTGCAAGGCAGGGCAGCGAGATCCTGGGAAACTCTGGGGTGTTTCCAGGAAACCCAGACTGCAGAGTCAGATAAGGCCTGCAGACACAGGGAGTGCCAGAGGATCAAGCCCCTGGCAGGAACCTTAATGGAAAAAGAAGGAATTCTCCAATTCTGGACTAGCTTTAGGAACTCTTCAGATTTCTGTCAGGACAGATTAGGCAGAGATGTAAATAACAATATGTATTTTTTCTCTCGATATCAAGTCCTCACCAGTAAGAGTTATTAGGCATACAAAGATTACAAACTGTGTTTTGTAACACTAAAAAGCCACTAAAATCTGTTAAACATTTGTCTGGTATACAGGATCATCAGATATCCCAAAAAATCCAATTAACAGCATCTCTTAATATGTTTCAGCTCTTTTCTCCTTCCCTAAAAACTGAACTACTAGCCTGCTGGAGAAAGGAAAAGCAGTTTTAAATTTGAATCCTACAGTGGCACTCATTGAGTTGTCCCAACTATTTTGGTTCCTTTTAAAGCAGTTTTAGGCCTGCTGCAATTTAATTAAACACAGAATTGCAACACTACTAATCAGCATCAGTAATCTGAATGTATTTTGACATGGTAGCAAAGCTCCACCTTTTCCTACATAAAAATGTAATTTTAAAGGTTTCAGTCCTTGGTGGAGCAGCAGTTGGAGATGACAAGGCAAAGCAATCAGCGCTGAGCCTGGTGTGACATCTGACAGCTCTTCAGTGCAACAGGAGGAACACCAGAAGATCCTGGGAAGGGGTTGGCAGCTGTGGAATTCTTTTGCCACGGAGCTCCTGTACCTGTAACTTTTGCTGCAGATCAAGGGTTTGGGCCTCACATTTGTCCCTCTGCAGAACTGGGACACAACCCCTGAGCTTTACAGGTTCCTTCTCTAAAGGAAAAGCTCTGATCTGGCTTTAGGCACCACTGATGCAAGGCCCAGGGATCAGCAGAGGGAAGCTGATGCCCTAATGAGATGCAGTTTCTATATTTGCCAGGAACTGAGTGAGCAGGGGCAGGAATGTGCCAGTTCCCCTCTGGAGCTGCAGGTGACAGGCTCTGCTCCAGGCCTGGCCACCAGCCCCTGTCACCTGCCTTTTCTCAACCATCTCTGCAAATCCAGTGGGAAACATGAAAGCAAAAGGGAGGCAGCTGCTGAGTATCTGCAGGGAAAGGAACCAGCTCCCAACGTTTATTCTCTATAAATACAGCTCTAGATAAGGGTTAGATATGATGGCCCTGCCTGCCCAGAGCTGAAAAACCACTTCAATTAAACACAGACCATCGGTTTCACTTGGTAACACACA
The DNA here is from genome assembly GCF_050655825.1 of Lonchura striata. Taxonomy (NCBI): domain Eukaryota; kingdom Metazoa; phylum Chordata; class Aves; order Passeriformes; family Estrildidae; genus Lonchura; species Lonchura striata. The sequence continues at coordinate 30,195,531 of NC_140711.1, forward strand.
GAAATACTGAATTTCACACCAATTTCCCTGAGCTTTAATTCTTACAGGTTTGTATCTGAGAGAATATTAACAATCAGCCCAAATTCAGAGCACGAAGTGTTTATTTTATTCCCAGCTGCAAAGCTGAAACAGGGTTTAAAATCCATGGATGGATATTCCTGAGGTGGTGAAATCCAGGCTTGTGGAAATCAAACTGAAATAGCTGCACACAAGGGACTGAAGTGCACAGGGAAGGCACAAATATATCATGGAATTATGGAATGGGTTGGGCTGGAAGGGACCTGGAAAAATCTGGCCTTGAACACTTCCAGGGATAGTGCAACCACATCCAGGCACCTTTTTAAGTCAAGGTAACATAAAAAGGAAATACATGTGGGACACTTACTAAGAGAGTAAAGTGCTTTTCTCTACCAGAAACATTTAATGTATTATATTTATGAAAGCCAGCACTGGATAAGTGATCAGTTTGTTCATTAAATAGTCTGTTCAATGATCAGTAAAACCCTGACAGATGTTTAGCAGAGATAAGGAATGTGCCATGAGAGCATAATCTGAAGAGATTTTCAACAAGGATTTTGTCTTTTTCTCACATGTACAAAAAAACCCCACCAAGTCTATTTAAATTAACTATACTCCTTCCCCTGAACTGAATTTACTGGTTTCAATATAATCACAAATTTGGCACCATTATTTAATATCAGGACTTAATGAATGTGGTCAGATCTCCTTAAGGGATACATGAGGCTTCTGCTTCACTTATGCCATGTAGTCTTAAATTAAATTTAACCAAAAATAGGTTTAACCCTCTTTCTTCCCTTGACCTGTATGACACATCTCTGAACACCTGTGTGTTACACCTGTAGGAAAATGTTCCCCTTGCAGCCCTTCAAGCAATGTGTGAAGGCCCCTTACACTTCAGGCTCATAGCTTAAAGCTTCTGTTCACCTTCCCAGAAGCAGAAGAGCACAAGGAACCGGGAGAGGAAGCGCCGGGGGAGCAGCTGGGGAGGCTCCGGAGCAGAGCCAGGCTGTTCCCCGGCACTGCCCGCTCCCGAGCAGCCCCAGGCCACTTACCCTGCGGCTGTCCCTCGTGGCCACCCGCGCGTCCCGCGGGGCTCGGCCGCCCGCTCTCCTCTCCTCGGGTCTCTCCCCTCCCTCCGGGAGGCTCGGGAACGGATCCCGCCCAAAAGGCTCGGAGAAGCTCCTCATCACCTGCCTCATGTGCTCATGGTGGGCGGCATAGGGATCCCTGCGTGCCAGAGAGGGATGCGTTACTCCAGCTGCTGGACAACGCCCCCAGGACAGGTCAAACTCTGTTCTTTTAATATTCCATAGGGGGTTTTAATCCAAAATTTTTACTTGAATTACCCAACTGGGTAATCTCCCATTCCCAATAACTTTGATTTTCTCTTCCCTTCCCATCTCAGGTTGGGTTTTTGAGATCTGTTTTTCTCAGCTGCACTCCTGAGTGTGCCTTTTCCTTATCTTTTCCCAAGTATCCATCCTTGGCTCCACCTTTCACTCCAGCCTGTGTTTAATACCTGCCAGAACCATAAGCTGACCCATATTTTATTTCTCACTATTTCCACCTCCAACACCTGACACTAAAGGAATTTATTTTAAATTTTCCCCCTTCATCTTCCAAAGCTTAGCACAGCCCTATTCACTGAACTCCTCGTGTCCTACTGGATCCCCCCCCATCCCTCAAATTTATCCTGCTGGCAGTTCCCATCCTCCTTTTCCTTCTCCCTGTCCCACATACCTAAAAATACCCATTATCTTCTAAATTCAGGCCAGCTCTGTCTCCTATAGTCACCCACTGCTGCACCTGTGCCTTCTCTCTCCACAAATCCTGTTTCCACACCCCTTTCCTGTGCTTAGGAAGGAGATTATCACTGGCTTTTTGTTTCCCTCCTATTTCACCCCTCTTCCACTAGTACAGAACTCCACTGGTATTTATTCCCAAAGAAGCTTGGCTTGCAAGGAAAACACTGCTCAACTTCCCTAACTCTCCAAGTTGGACAAGCCCTGATATTCCTAATTAAGGCCAAAAGAGGAGCAAAGCAGGAATTTTTCAGAAGTGCAGGGTATGAGCAGTGCTGCCTGAGGGCCAGGCTGCAAAGGAACTTCCCACACAAAATGAACACTTCCCACACAAATTACCCTGCTTCATTTCCTCCTTCCATCTCATCTTCCTCTTTGCTACCCCACTGAAAACCACTTTATGACTGTGAACAGTCACTTCCCAGGTATGTTTATTTAGGTTTAATACACCTCATCCTCCTTCCCCTCAACTCCTCCTGGCACTCCCCACACCCTCCAGGACAGCACAGCCTCTCCTGGGACATCTCAGGAGGAAAAGCTCCAGGCTGCTCCTGACTTTTCCCTGCCCAGTTATCTCCTGCCCAGCTTTGCTGCTCCCCACCCCTTATCTCCAGCCCCACAAAAAACTGTTCCCACATCACGTGGCTGCTTTGATCTTGTGCCAAAGTCACACTTAATGTTTCTTTTTTTTCACTTTCAAGTGAAAAATACAAACACGAGGTTGGCTTCATTTTGAAATAAGACTTTTTAACACAAAAATATCCCTTTAAGCTATACCTAAATTCGTCCCAGAAGAGACTTCCCTGGGGTGATAAGGAGCTCAGCCAGGCCAGGATGAAGAACAGATGGAAAAAGCTCTGCCATGAGCCAAGGGCAGGGAATCACAGGGGCACCACCCCAAAATGTGCACAGTTCCAGCAGATCCCAAACCTCAGACAGGTTTGGTTATCACACACAGAGAGCTCCTTAGTACCAGGGACAGGGAAATCAGACACAAACTGGGGAATGGCAGCCTTAGGAACAGAAGGAAAGGCTCCCAATTCCCGATTTTAGGGAGTCATTAATAGAAAGAATTGATGCTGTCAAGCTCAAAAGAAACACCCCAATTTTGGTATGATCTGGAATAGGGTAAAACCAATGGAAAGGGAACAGAAAATCCATGTGGAAGGCAAAGTTTCCAAGGAATTAAACCTTGATGGTTCCAATGACTGAAACTCAAGCCAGAATGCCAAGAGGAGGAGCTCACCCTGACAAACAGGGATGTACTGGACAAGGCACAGTCTCTGCAGGGGACCTGCAGGATCTCCAGATCCTTGCTCCAAACACGGATTTCATGTGATGGCAGCAGGTGTAGGACACTCTAATTTAACCATTACTGACTTCAAACATGACCTTTATTTGGGGGGAAAGATAGTTTTGATGACAAGGATGTGATTTTTGTTATAGCATAGAAATGATGAGGTGAAAGTGAGGGCTTTGCACACCAAATCTGTGCCCTCCACGTGTTGAACACTAAATTATTTTTTAAATTAATTCTGGATGGAGACAAACAATTTATACATTTATTCTTCAGCACTCTGCAGTAACAGAATTTTGTCTAATATGTATTAACCTGACATTAAACATTCAAGTATAATGTTACTGCTTACTTCAGTGCATGAAAATCGGTCCTAGAACAATAAATCCCATTTATTACTTTTCTAAACTGTACTTGGTATTAGATGGGTTTCTTTTTATCAGCTATTAGATGGAAATACTAGATCTGTTTTCCCTACTCAGGAAGTTATGTAAGGCTGCAGATTCCCTCGGGAGAGAACACCTGGCACAACAAACTCCAGGGAATTAACTGCAGAGTGTGCAGTTGGCAGGGCAAACACAACTCTGCACCTGGGCAGGGCTTCAGGCATGGAGCCCAGCACCTTTGGGTGAGTGAGTGACTGCTGCTTCCCTGGGACAGCTGCTCCAACCCAGCACTATTTCCAGTTCAGCACCAAACTCTCTCCTTATGAGGCAGCTGGAGCCCATTATGACTCTATTTTGGAAGCTAATCTTCTCTGAGGTAATCAGCTCATTTCCTTCACTGTATGCAAAGCAGCCTGACAGGACAGTGCTGAGAAAATGAGTCTCAGTTTCCAGCTCATCTTTCACACACTCCCTGCCTCCACCTCCTGCAATCCCTTTTTCCCTACACCAGTGGCTACAATAACAAGGAATACATTAAAAAAATAAGCAAATGTTATTTCAAACAAGACCTAATTTCTATTATTAATTGAATTTCATGCAGTGGATCAGCACAGTGAAGTATCCTGCACAGAACTCATAAGTTGCTATAACAGCAGGAATATTCCTGGAAACCAAGAGTGCTAATCTATGTGGCACAGCTTTGGGAATTCTCCTGGAATGTGCTGTAGCTCAGCAGGAGATTCTCCTTTAAGCAGCCTCAGCCAGAGCTCCCAGTAACCAGGAGATGCAGACAACAAACCACCTCACAGGGCCTGCTGCTCCCTTCCTCACCCACCCCTTATCTTGGCTGCTAATTAAACTCCTGAGAGATTTTTCAAATATTTAAAATAATCATCGAGGCTCCTCAGCATGCTCTGATCCCATTTTCATCCACTACAAATCACAGTTTCTGACCAAAGACATGAAATGGGGCCAGAGCAGGTAATTCAGCAGCTCTGGCTGAGGAGAGAAGCATTTGCATCAGTCACTCCTTACATTTAAATTCCAGGGGCAAAAGAAGATTCCTACAGGGAATAAACTGGGCTCAGACTTGAATACAGAGACAGGAACCAGCACTATGCTCATGGTAGGGAAAATCACAGAATGGTTTGGGTTGGAAAGGACCTTAAAGATGGTCCCGTTCCACCCCCTGCCATGGGCAGGGACCTTCCACAACCCCAGGCTGCTCCAAGCCCTGTCCAACCTCAAACAATTCCAGAGATGTGGCAGCCACAGCTTCTCTGGACAACCTGTGCCTCACAGGAGTAAGAACAAAAACCAATCTGCTGGGATTCTGTCTCTGTGGCTCCACAAATTGCTCTGTTCAATCAGCACAAGGAGACAATTTGCCATCAGTGCTCTCACACACGAAGTTTTAACTGAAGGACACCTGGTGTTCCAAGCAGTGCTGGCATTGAGAGGGCTCAGAGACAGCCTGAGGCTAAGCGATGAATTAAACACGCACATAAATCCGGATGAGCTGCACTGCTCAGAACCCGCACTCAGGAAACTGAAGAGCAAACAAACTGCAGAATCTCCAGCCCAGGAGGTGACGATCTCCTCCGTACGAAACGTGGATTAAACCCTTCCCTGCTGAGAGGGGAGGCAAACTCAAGTCTCCGCTGCTGAACCTCGCCGAGGACGTTTAACCCCTGCAACGGCTTGAGGGGGGCTCGGGTGGGGCACACGGGCGGGGAAACGGCCCCGAGCCCCGGAACCCGCCCGGGTCCCGACACCGAGCCCCGGAACCCGCCCGGGTCCCGACGCCGAGCCCCGGAACCCGCAGCGACCCCGCTCCTTCCTCCCGCACCGATCCCTTTAACCACCCGGGTCATTCCATCAGCACCGACCCCTTTAACCACACTGGTCCCGGTCCTTCCACCTACCCCGATCCCTGTAAACCGCCCCGGTCCCGACACCTGCCCCGCTCCCTTCAATCGCCACCGACCCCCGGCGCTGCCTCAGCCAACGGCCTGTCCCACACGCCCACCCCAGCCGCCGCTTTACAGCCGCGGACTGGCCCGTGGGAACCCGCCGCCACCTCAGCCCCCTCCCGGCCGGTCCCCCTCCGCCTCAGCGCCGCGCCCCGCAGCCGCCCGCCCCTCACCTGAAGAAGGGATCGTCCTCGAAGCACCGCCCGAGCCCCCCGAACATGGCGGCGGCCGCTGCGCTCTGCGCGGCCCCGGCCCCGCGCGGCCCCTCCTCACCGCGCCGCGCGCCGCCCCGGCCGCTCCCATTGGCCGGCGCGCCGCCTCGGCCGCTCCCATTGGCCGGCGCGCCGCCTCGGCCGCTCCCATTGGCCGGCGCGCCGCGGGGGGCGGGGCTAACCGCGCGCCGCCGTTGCCGTGGCGACCGCGGGGCCGCCGCACCGGGAGGGACCCGGGAGAGCTCCGGGAATTCGGGAATAAATCGGGAATAAATCGGGAATAATTCGGGAATTCATGCGGGAATTAATGCGGGAATCGCGGCCTCGCCGCCCCTCCCGCAGCCCCGCTCTGCGCCCCGGTGCTGGGCAGTGCGAGGCGGGGACAGGCCCGGCCTCCGAGGGGCTGCGGCGCGTCCCGCTCCTCGGCGATTTGAGGAAAAAATTCATTTTTTATCCCGGTAGATGGCAGTAAAATAAAGCTGCGGCCTCCTCCCGGCGGATGGGAGCTGGCGGGACGTGGGAAAGCACCGAGAGGCTGGGATGCAGCTGTTGCAGGGATGCAGCTGTTGCAGGGATGCAGCTGGTGCAGGGATGCTCCGGTGCCTCCAGGGCGCTTCCCCTTCCCAAGGCTCTGTGGCAGCTCCTTGGCCCTGCCCTCCCCCGATTTTGGGCTTAAAAGGAGTCTCGGTTTTAGCAGAAGCAGCAGAAAAAGGGAAAACCCCCCAGCAAACCTTTGGAATTGTCAAAGGGAGGTTTCAGTAAAAGCACGGATTTGGGAGCTCTTTCCCAGCATTAATGATTAATCACGAGAAGATGAAAGTTCCAGGAGCAGAACTTGCAGAATTTTATATTTGATGCAGGAATGGATGCACCTGGCTGCTTTGTGACAAGTGAACATTCCAAGCTGGAATGGCTGCCCTGAAACCAACCACAGCATCTCCGTTCATCACAATATTGACAAGTAATTAATAAATGACCACTGTAAATGATTTAATCACTGTGCCCAAGACACTGCTTGGGGTGTTTTTAGTGTGAACAGATTTTACTGCTGCCCCTGGATCCCTGCAAGTGCCCAAGGCCAGGATGGACACTGGGGTTGGAGCAGCTGGGACAGTGGGAGGCTGCAGGATGAGGCTGCAGGGGCTGTTCATTCCCATTTTTCCTGGATCCTGTAAGGATTCCAGGGATGAGGCTGCAGGGGCTGTTAATTCCCATTTTTTCCTGTGCAGGATCTGGGGGATGAGGGGTTGTTAATTCCCATTTTTCCAGTGCAGGATCTGGGGGATGAGGGGTTGTTAATTCCCATTTTTCCTGTGCAGGATCTGGGGGATGAGGGGTTGTTAATTCCCATTTTTCCTGTGCAGGATCTGGGGGATGAGGGGCTGTTCATCCCCATTTTTCCTGTGCAGGATCTGGGGGATGAGGGGTTGTTCATCCCCATTTTCCCTGGATCCAGTGCAGGATCTGGGGGATGAGGGGCTGTTCATCCCCATTTTTCCTGTGCAGGATCTGGGGGATGAGGGGCTGTTCATCCCCATTTTCCCTGGATCCAGTGCAGGATCTGGGGGATGAGGGGCTGTTCATCCCCATTTTCCCTGGATCCAGTGCAGGATCTGGGGGATGAGGGGCTGTTCATCCCCATTTTCCCTGGATCCTGTGCAGGATTCCAGGGACGAGGCTGCAGCTGTCGGCAGGAGCTCATTATGGGATGCTGCTCCCAGGGCTGTGTTGGCACTGGGATCTCTTGAATTGCTCAGGCCCTGCCCAGCTCTGGGGCAGCTGCAGCTCCTTTGTGCAGGTGAGTTCCGTGAGGAGCTGCAGCTCTGCCAGCCTGCAGGGCATCTCCAACGAGATTAACCGAAGAAAACTTGGCATAAACGAGCTGATGGTTTCTGCTGAAACCTGCCAACTCTTATTCATTTGCGGTAAATATTATCTTTAATTAAAAGTTTTAAGGTATTTTGTTCCTGAGCTAATGAGATCTACAGTGATTTCCCTTAGGAATTAATTTACCTTTTTAATTCTTATTCGTTTGGGTGAGAGGACTATTTAAATCTGCTCCAGACTTCAGAGCTTTCTTGAGCACATTCAGCCAGAACAAAAGGTCATTTTGCCATATTGATGTTTTGTTGGTATTTGTAATTCCCTTGTTCTCTCTCCATTCCAAAGATCTCTGTTTGGGTTCCTGCCCCAAACATTTCCTTCCAATCCCTGAGTTCTTCTTAACTCCTCATGCTGAAACGTTTTTTTCCCCACCAACCTGGGTTTGTGTTTTCTGTTCCCTCCAAAGTAAAAATAAATTCTGGTGATGCTGAAGAAGATTCTGATTGCGATCAACTTTTTATATAAAATACACTAAAATCTGTGGGAAACACCTGCTGAAAACCAGGAATATTTCTGCCTTCTGGGAAATCATCTAATTCCTGTAATAATCCAAAGGATTATTTTGAAGCAGCAGGGATGATGCTTTAACACTTGGAGGTGAAAATTGCATTCCTGCACTTGTGTTTGAATGGGAAAAGTGCCAAACTGGGCTGGGAGAGCTGGAGCCAGAGCCCTTCCTGAGGCTGGACACTGACTGAAATGAATTCATTATTAGAACTAAATTATAAGTTTCCCTTCTTTAAAACATAAATACAGATAGAAATGAAACAGCAAATTCCAAAGGAAATACCTGGTTTGTACACAAGAATCCAAGAGAAAAGGAAGAATTAATGCTCCTTAGCTCATTATCAGCAAACTTTTCTGTTGAAATCCAGTCTGAATCCTTTGAGTCTCCTCTGAGCATGCTCAGATGGGTCTGACAAGGTTAAAAGTTGGGAAATTAATTATGCTAACAAGGGCAATGGAGCAATCCGAGCCAGGTGTTGAGCAGAGGTGGTTTTGTTCTGATGAAATGTAAAATACCTGTTCAGGACTATGCTGTCAGCCTTACCTGGATAAGTTGAACCCTATTTTATAGAAGATGCAAGCCAGGGAAAGACAACTCCTCCTTTCTATAGAAAAAAAATAAATTCAATGTCTTTTACTATTGTTCCAATTTTTTTTCCATTTCCCACCCAACAACTTGTGACAGAAAACCTCCCCATGTCCTCTCTTTGTGCATAATTAGGAAATATCCCTAAAAAAACCTGCCCTTGTGTGTCTGCAGCTGATAAAAGGAGTCACTGAGAGGCTGCAGGAGGAACTCCTAACCCTGAACTTGCAGCACCAAAAAAGGGGAAGAAACACATTTTGGGGCCTGGGCTGGGCTATAAATAGAGCTGTCAGCAGCTCGTGCAGGCTGCTGATGACCTTCCTTTTATAGCTCCCTGCAGCCCAGCCCCTCCACCCACCCAAATGGAGATTGTCAATTAGGGATGAGCTAATGAACAGGGCTGGCAGGGCAGCAGATGCCCCCTGAGAGCAGGAGGGACCCTTGGCTGTGCCAGGGGCACTCTGAGATTTCCCTGTCCACAAGATTTCAGCAAAGTGGGAAAACTGGATTTGGGGAAAATTGGATTTTTTTTTTTTTTGGTGTGTTTCTTCGAGGAGGCTGAGAATTGGTACAAATACCAATGACAAACACCAGTCTGGGTAACAATACCTGCAGGGATTGCCAGGCTGGATTAGCTGGGTGGCCTCTCCAGGATCTCCCCAGGCTGGGGGTTTGCTAAGGAGCTGCCAGAGTGTCCCCAAGAGCTGGGTGTGACACAGCCAGCCAGGGCCTGCCGTGTCACTGGCATCCCAACTCATGCCCAAGAGAGCCAGGAGAAGCTTTGGATTTTTTGAGTTCTGGAATGTTGCTTTTCAAATCATCTCCACAGCAATGATCCAGTGGAGAGTTCCTGAGGTTTGGGCTTTACTGAATCCCTGACCTTCACTTTCCACCCTGTGAACCAGCATTTCTTTTAATCAACCCGAATTTTTGTGACTTTTATCTTCTCCTCTTGGTTTTGTTCAGCAGAGTAAAAGCTGAGGCACAGAAATATTCTTTCCCCACACCATGGGCAGGAGCTGGCTGCACTGGGAGCTCCATCCCTGGCTCCAGGATGTGATCCCAACCAAAATTTGCTCCAATGGGCTCTGTTGCCATCGTGGGCACTCCCTGGTGATGGACAAAGCCTTTGGAAGCACAGGGAATTCTGATGCAGAGCTCTCAGTTTGCCATCCCCAAGTCACCAAAAATACCCATTGAAGGTGCTTGAACACCTTCTATGAAATGTCAGAATTATTCCTGAAATCCTGGCAACTCCTCTGTGCCACTGCAAAGGAGGGAAAAACTCCTGCTCCAGCCTCAGCTCCAGCAGTGGGGGAGGAGATGGAAAAACCACCTGGATTTTGGCAACACAACAGGGGAGGAGAGGGAAAAGCCACCTGGATTTTGGTGCTTCCTTCTGCAGCACCTCAGGGGAGGCACAAATTCCTCTGCAAAGCTGGGGAGGCACCAGGAGCAGAGATCCTGGGATTTGGGGTGGCATTCTGGAGGTTTTTCCCAGGGGAAATCTGTCTCAGGTTTATGGTGAAGGTCACCAAAACCGAGCCCAGGTTTGGCCACGGCCTCAAGCTGGAAAATCAGGCAAAAATCCAGAACAGATAAAAAATCTCACCTGGGCAGCAGGAGCTGCTTGATTTATTTGAGGCTTCCAGGAGCCCTTTTCCAGAGGGATCCAAATCCAAGTTTTCCTGGGACTGGCACCAGGTGAAGGTCCCTGTTTCAAGCCTGTGCCCAGCTGAGGCCACGCTGTGTTTGTTCCAAAGGGTTCTCCTGCCTCAGGCTGCTTGTGGCTGCAGCTAAAAATTCCTCCTGCTGCCTCAGCAGATCTCATTAATTCCATCTTCCAATTAGTCCTGGACAAACTGAGTGTACAAGTTATCACAACATCGAGTTACCAGCTCAGGTTCTGGCTGATTTCACAGGGAGGGCAAGGATAAATTGTCAGTTCTAATCAGCCAGGAGAGGTTTCACTGCTCACTTGAGAAAAAATAAAACCAGCTTTTATTACACAATTACTTCATAATTGTATTTTGTGCAGTCTCAAACTTCCAAACATTTAGCTCTGCTTACCCAGCTAGTGAGAAACAGCAGAGTTAGTAAAAATAGGGATTTTCCAACGATTCTGGGAGAACAGGGAGCACTGGGGACCCTGCTCCAGTCTCTGCTCAGACCCCCAGGGCTCCATCCCCAGCAGCTCCTGGACCATTTCCCAGGGATTGGCAGAACTGAGGAGTCCTCACTCCTCCAGCTGCTCCTTCCCAGGTGGGCTCAGAGCTGCTCTGCACTTTCCAGAGGTTTCAGTGCATTTTTAGAGGGAGAGGCCTGTGCTGCTCCAGAGCTGATCTCAGTCCATCAGCTTCTGCCAAGGCAGCTGGTGATAAATTGTTGGGAAATGTCAGATAAAAGCAAGGACTGGAGGGAGATGTGTAAGAACATGGATATTAACATTTGAGTTAAATATCTCTTCAGCTCCCAGCTGTCCAGTTCAGGAATTTGTACAAGGCCTGAAATAACATAACAATTTATAACAAAATACTGTTCAATTCACTGGTACAGAATCAGAGAATGCTTTGGGTGGGAAGGAACTTTAAAGTTAATTTAATTCCCACCCCTGCCACGGCAGGGACACCTCCCACTGTCCCAGCTGCTCCAAGCCCAATGTCCAACCTGGCCTTGGGCACTGCCAGGGATCCAGGGGCAGCCACAGCTGCTCTGGAATTCCAGCCCAGCCAGGAATTCCCAATTCCCAATCAATGGCACTGGGAGCCATTCCCTGTTCCTGTCCCTCCATCCTTGTCCCCATCCCTCTCCAGCTCTCCTGGAGCCCCTCCAGGCCCTGGCAGGGCTCTGAGCTCTGCCTGGAGCTTCTCCTCTCCAGGGGAACATTCCCAGGGCTCTGAGCTCTCCCTGGAGCTGCTCCTCTCCAGGGGAACATTCCCAGGGCTCTGAGCTCTCCCTGGAGCTGCTCCTCTCCAGGGGAACATTCCCAGGGCTCTGAGCTCTCCCTGGAGCTTCTCCTCTCCAGGGGAACATTCCCAGGGCTCTGAGCTCTCCCTGGAGCTGCTCCTCTCCAGAGGAACATTCCCAGGGCTCTGAGCTCTCCCTGGAGCTTCTCCTCTCCAGGGGAACATTCCCAGGGCTCTGAGCTCTCCCTGGATCCTTCTCCTCTCCAGGGGAACATTCCTAGGGGCTCTGAGCTCTCCCTGGATCCTTCTCCTCTCCAGGGGAACATTCCCAGGGCTCTGAGCTCTCCCTGGAGCTGCTCCTCTCCAGGTGAGCCCCCCCAGCTCTCCCAGCCTGGCTCCAGCTCCGTTCTGGCCTCTCTCCAGCAGCTCCAGAACTTTTTTGGGAGCAGAGCAGCTGGAAGGTGGGAGCTGGGCTGGAAGCTCTGAGCATCCTCCTCCCCCCAGGCTCCAGCTCCTGCTCCCTTCCAGCCAGAGGAGCCACCTGGAGTCCCCTGGGTGGCACTTCCAGAGGGACTCAGGGGCACTGAGCCATTCCCAGCCCAGCCACTGCTGCTCTGCATCCAAACTGGGAACAACAAAGCAGCCCAGACGAACAGAGGGGAGTGTTTGCAATCCTGGTTCATTGTGGGGTTAGGTTTTCTATCACTTTCAAGCTGAGGAGCCTCCCCAGCTCCGGGTTCCAGCTGATCCCTCCTCACTGAGGCTTCTGGAGTTCAAGGATCCCCAGTAAAAATAACTCCCTCCTTGTGAGCTGACAAATGGCCAAGTGTCACCATCCCCAGGGCTGGTTTTGGGTTACAGAGCCTGGGAGAGCCGTGCTGCCCTCCTGGAGTGACTGCAGCAGCAGGAGCTCAGCTGATCTCCTGGCCAGGACAGGAGGCTCCTCTGTTGTGAGAACCCTGGGGTCTCATCTGGTGCTAAAATTTCTCCTCCAACCCGAGCTTCCAAAGAAAAACTCCACAGGCTCTTGTTGTTGGGTCTCCAGGCAGTCCATTGCAAGTTATCTAAAAGATTTTCTCCTGGAGCTGCTGTGGTTTGCTCAGAGCTCAGGCAGAGGCACACACACACCCTGACATCCTCTCTGACTCCTTCTCCTCTTCCTCTTCCTCTTCTTCTCTCCCCCTGCCCAGGGCTGCTGCTCTCTTTTATATGGTATTTGGGAAGATGTTGCTGCTCAGATGATGCTGTCACAGAATATTGGAACTCAAAATGTCCCTCAGACATTTCTGGAGGTTCCAAGCCTTGGTCAGAAGCATTTGAGACCCTGGCAGGCAGCTGCAAACAGCTGTGATTTTGGGTTTGAGCCATGGGATGAGTTACCAGCTTTGGAGGTGGAACAAGCAGTCACAAAGGATAGATAGGATAGTAAAAGTAGTTACAAAACAGAGGGGAAATTTTTTAGTATTGTACAGGGGGGTTTTAGCACCTGTCCAGGGGGGTTTTACTTTGTACATGGGGGTCAGAAGTTCTAAGATGGAGGAAAGTGGGCTGACCCTGTTCTTCCTCCTTCTTCTTCCTCACCTCCATGTTCTTGGTGATGTTGGCACTCACAGATTGGTTTAGAGTAGAAAATCACCATTTAATATAGGTAATAGGTATTGGGGAAAACTGTAAACATGTAACACGTAATGTACCATATAAAAGATAGAAAATCACCATTTAATATAGGTAATAGGCATTGGGAAAAACTGTGAACATGTAACACGTAATGTACCATATAAAAGATAGAAAAACACCATTTAATATAGGTAATAGGCATTGGGGAAAAACTGTAACCATGTAACACGTAATGTACCATATAAAAGATAGAAAATCACCATTTAATATAGGTAATAGGCATTGGGAAAAACTGTGAACATGTAACACGTAATGTACCATATAAAAGATAGAAAAACACCATTTAATATAGGTAATAGGCATTGGGGAAAAACTGTAACCATGTAACACGTAATGTACCATATAAAAGATAGAAAATCACCATTTAATATAGGTAATAGGCATTGGGGAAAACTGTAAACATGTAACACGTAATGTACCATATAAAAGCCCTGGGTGAGGAGACAAGAAGAAGAAGCAGAAGAAGGAGAAGAAGGAGGAGAAGGAGGAGTCAGAGAGGATGTCAGGGTGTGTGTGTGCCTCTGCCTGAGCTGTGAGCAAACCACAGCAGCTCCAGGAGAAAATCTTTTAGAAAACTTGCAATAAACTGCCTTGAGACCAAACAAGAGACTGCTGAGCCTTTCTTTGGAAGCTCGGGTTGGAGGAGAGATTTTTCCACCACACGGAGCCACCCCTGACCCAGGGTGAGCTCTGGCAGAAAGAGAAAACAATTTCTATTTCTGCCCCTTGTTTTTCCCACGTGGAATGTGTGTGGAGAATTGTTTCCCTGGGCTGGTTGCGTGGTTGGGTTCTGGTGAGGATGGCTGGAGCCAATCCAGCCCTGGGCTGGCACAACTCCAGCCTGGCAGCTCCTTCCTCCCCCAGCACCAGCACTGCCAATCTTCCACCCCCATGGATGTTCCAGGGAAAGAAACCAGAAAAATCCCTCTGCAGGCAATGCCCAAGTTGTTATTCCATGAAAAGTGCACAGTCCTGAGGAATTCATGGACATCCTGATCAGCGAGCTGCTGCTGGAACTATAAAAATCAACTTTATCTGGATTTGCTCCATGTTGCCAGTGGTGTTTGGAATATTTCTGTACATTTTCCATTCAGCCAAATTTTCTGGTATTTAAATTATCTAAATGTTATCTAAATGTTTTAAAATGTATTAATTTAATTTAAATTAATTTAATTTATTAATTTAATTTATTGATTTTAGTTTCTCTATTTTTAGATATACTGATTCTAGTTTTATCTATTTTTAGATATCTTTTAGTCTATTGATTTTAGTTTTGTCTAAATTATCTAAATATTATTTCCATTTCCTTTCCAGTTCTTGCTCCCAACTCTCCTCCAGCAAATTTAGATGTTGATTAATAAACAATAAATAAACAAACTGTACTTTAAATCTATCTACAACATATTGTAAAGTTTTCTAATATTCTACAGGGCTGCAAATAAAGAGAATAATTTCACATCCAATAAAAGCACCAAAATTATCCAAGACAATGCATGAAAAGAGGAATTTACACCTGGACCTTCCATGGACATCAAACAGTTTTTATTTTCTATGAAAGAAACATAAAAGGTGATGAGAAAATGCAGCAATGACAAATTTTACCATTTGAAAATGCTGAAATGAAACAAGGGAAACAAATTTTTTCCCACTTTTTCCTGCAGACAAGCTCTTGGGATATTTTGATGCAGGATAAAATGAAACTAACACTTCATAAAGGAAGTAAAAACGTGTCAGAATGCAAATTCAATAAATTTTCCTTTTATATCCAGGATCTAAAATAAAAAAAACAAACCAAGCAAAGTCCATTTGCAGGGTGAGCCTCCATTCTGCATCACCACAGGTCTGAGAACCAGGAGAAATAATCCCAAAAAGCAGCTTCCCATGGGAATGCTGATGCAGGGCAGCTCCAGGAGCACACCCACAGCTGGGGCTCACTTCTCTCCTCTCCTGATGTGACAATTTCCTCCCAGCCTCGCTGAAGAAATACTTTCATTTATTTGATTTGGTTGATTTCCTGCACTTAGATGGATGACGGGCAGATTTTTGTGGAAGTTTATCCAGGCTAAATTCAGATGTTCACACTAAACTTTGATTATTTGAAAGTCCCACCTGGCCCAAGGGAGCTCCACGGGCTGGGAACAGCCACTGCCCAGAAGCAGCTGTGTGCTAATTCCATGATTTGGTAATTACAGCAGTGATGAGGTTGATGAAATTGCCCATTTGGAGGTGCAGCAGTGGCAGATGCTCAAGGAAAGGTGGAGCATTTCCCTCCCAGAGTGAGGCAGATGGATGAACACATCCAGGAGAGGATTCCCCCAGCCAGGAGCTGCCCAGGATTCCACAGGAAGGGAGGAAGGGAGAACAGGGATGCTTCCACCCATCCCTCACTGTCCCAGCCCTGAGCCTCAGCTCCCACTCATCTTCCAACTCCTACCTGCCTCTGTACAATTTTCTGCACTGGGAGGGATCAAATGCTATTTCCTGGGCTGCCAGGTGTTCTTCACCTGAGGAATTCCCTCCAAAAAATGGAAATGGCCCTGGCTATGCTGCCCTGCCCATCTCCAGCACTGAGCTTGGAGGGAACCAGGAGAGAACATTCCTGGTTCTTCAGGAGAACCAGGAGAGAACACTCCTGGTTATTCAGGGGAACCAGGAGAGAACATTCCTGCTTATTCAGGACAGAACATTCCTGGTTATTCAGGGGAATCAGGAGAGAACATTCCTGGTTATTCAGGAGAACCAGGACAGAACATCCTGGTTATTCAGGAGAGAACATTCCTGGTTATTCAGAGGAACCAGAATAGAACACTCCTGATTATCCATGTGGAGCAGAAGAGAATATTCCTGGTGATTCAGGTGAAGCAGAACAGAACATCCTGGTTATTCAGGGGAACCAGGAGAGAACATTCCTGGTTATTCAGGGGAACCAGGAGAGAACACTCCCAGTTATCCAGCTGGAGTAGGACAGAACATCCTGGTTATTCAGGGGAACCAGGAGAGAACACTCCTGGTTATTCAGGAGAGAACATTCCTGGTTATTCAGGAGAACCAGGAGAGAACATTCCTGGTTATTCAGGGGAACCAGGAGAGAACATTCCTGGTTATTCAGGAGAACCAGGAGAGAACATTCCTGGTTATTCAGGAGAGAACATTCCTGGTTATTCAGGGGAACCAGGAGAGAACACTCCTGGCCACCCAGGTGGAGCAGGGCAGGCCATTCCTGGTTATCCACTGAAACCCTCCCTGCCTGCCCAGCTCATCCAAATCTCCTCTGAGGGACAAAAAGCACAGCTGAGTGTAGGAGCTCCGTGTGGAAGTGGCCTGGGATGTCCTGGGAGCTGTCAGGCCACGGGGCTCCCCATCAGCCGCTCCTGGCGCAGAGCCACCAGCCTCTGGAACCACTTCTCCTCAGCCTCTGCCTTCTCCATGAACAGCTGGCACGGGAGAAAAGTTGGCACAATCAGCAGCTCCAGGTTTGTGATCATCCCCTGGAGCAGCCACGACTGCCTCAGTGCCCACAGGAAAAGCTCAGGGGGGTTAAAGACAGAGGTGAGCCAAAAACATCAATAAAAGCAGAGACTTTTCAGGGAATCCTCAAATAGTTTGGCTTGGGAGAGGTCTTAATCATTGGAAAAGCAAAGCTCCAATGCAATTCATCATTGACATGTCCTGGTCTCTGCTCTGTGCCCACTCTACAGAACTCACACTGATTTCTTCTACCTTGCTAGTTCTTAAAAAAAACCAACAAAACAAACCTTTTCTTTCCCTCTAAAGCTCTCCCAAAGAGATTTGCTCAAGTTTAGGCTCAATGATTTAAAATTATCTGAAGTGTGTCTCAACTTTGCAAGTTGGCAAAATGGGCAAGTTCTGAGTTTCCCTCCAGGTTTCCAACTATAGAAACCAATTTGTCCTGAATTTTTATCCCTCTTAAATTCCCCAGTGATACATGAATTATATTTTATTATATAATTCATTGACAACTCCCAAACTCCTGCTGAACCTCCTGTGGGACTGCTCTGCTGGGTGGTGGGAGCAGTGGGATCTCTTTTTGCCAGGGCAGGGATTGTGTGAGGAGCTGCACAGCCAAGGCTGTGAGGTCACACAGCCCTGCTCTCATTCCAGGGGCTGCTCTAAAGCTGAAGGTGGGATAAATTCTGGCTAAAATGATGGGATAAGCACTCACATTTGGATGAGCTAAGGAATTGTCATCCTGGTACTTGATGGCAGTGGGAATGTTGGCAGCTGGAGGCTCTTTCTCAGCAGCAGCTGCCTCAGTGGCTCCCACACTGACAGGCTCCTGTTGGAGTTCAGCAGGTTCTGCTGACTGAAAAAGGAACAAACACACAAAATTTGAGTGTTTTATCTCAAAAATCCCAGCTGTGCCAGTATTTTAACTCAATACATGTCTGTCTTCCCTGAAAGGATCCTCTCAGGGATGTCCTCTCAGGTGTCCTCTCACTGGACAAGGACATGAAGTGACCAAAAAAAGGTGTAGGGAGAGAGCTGGAAAACCTGCACCACTGGGATTTTGGATCACTTCCTGAAGAAGCTGCATCAGATTCTTGGAGATTTCTACAAAAGCAAATTGCACATTCCTGGGGAAACAGCCAGGGATAATTCCAAACACTCACTGGCCAGGTGGGAAAATGAACATTTCCCAAACCAGTTCCCTACAACACCTGGGGGCCAAAATTAAAGTAAATTCTGGGATCTGGATGTCTCCTGTTGGGTTTCTGGATTGAAACCAGGCTGATTGAAAACCAAGCTGCTTCTTTTCAGGGAGTAAACACAGACTTAAAGTCTGGCTTTAGATAAGCAGCATTAAAATCATCTCCACTTTAATTACAAAGTAAATGTGATTACTTTGGGATTTCAATTCTTCTGCTTTTCCTAAACAAAAACTCTTCAAACCAGGTGATTTCCTTAAATTCTGCCACATTTAAATCCCCTGAGACTATCAAGGAGTCCTTGGTGGGATTTCAGGTGGACTTAAGGTTCTCAACATTGATGCTCCTTCATAGGTGAAAAATCCTTAAATAGTGCAGCTTCCTCCTGGCTCTGAGAGGATAATGCAGCAAGAAAGGGACTGAAAATGTCCCTTTTGGAAGGAAAAATGTTCCTTTTGGAAGGAAAAATGTCCCTTTTTGGGATAATGCAGCAAGAAAGAGACTGAGAATGTCCCTTTTGAAAGGAAAATGCCCCTTTTGGAAGGAAAAATGTCCTTTTTTGGGAGGAAAATGTCCCTTTTTGGGAAGAAAATGTACATTTTTGGAAGGAAAATGTACCTTTTTGGAAGGAAAATATCCCTTTTGGAAGGAAAAATGTACCTTTTTGACTTCTTTGCTGGACCTGAAGGTCTGTGGGACGAAGGCGTCGCTTTCGATGGCTTCGATTTCCTTCACTCGCTTCACTTGGTCCAGGAGGGTGGCTTGGTCTGCACAGGGAAGGTGAGATTTATGGGATTTGTGGGATTTATGGGATTGGTGAAATCCCGGGATCCAGGCCCCTGTCCCAGCCATGCCTGAAGGAGATTTTGGGACACGCCAGGAAAAGCTGCTCGTGCAGTGCAGCCCAAAATCTTCTGTTCCAAGGGAAAGCTCTGAGTAAAAATAAACCAGTGAGGCTGGGAACATTCCAAATGCTGACCTAAGGATTTGTGGGATAACTGGGGAAGAGAAAACTCCAGGGAGAGCTCAGAGCCTGGTGGGGCTTCAGGAGAGCTGGAGAGGGGCTGGGGACAAGGATGGAGGGACAGGAACAGGGAATGGATGTGTGGGAGATTGGGAATTGGGAATTCCAGGCTGGAACAGGACACAGGGAATGGCTCCCAGTGCCAAAGGGCAGGGATGGGTGGGAGATTGGGAATTGGGAATTCCTGACTGGAATGGGATTCCCAGAGCAGCTGTGGCTGCCCCTGGATCCCTGGCAGTGCCCAAGGCCAGGTTGGACATTGGGCTTGGAGCAGCTGGGACAGTGGGAGGTGTCCCTGCCCTGTCCCTGGATGGGATTTAAGGTCCTTCCAAGCCAAACCATCCCATAATTCTAAGTTGTCAGGAGCTGCACTACAAGCAAAGTCCATAAATACAACTTTAAACCTAATTTTTTTAGGGATTTAGAAGGAAAAAAAGGGTTTCCTACATTTAAACTTGTGTTTGCAAGTCCTGCTGCCTTGGTGCTGAAAGCTTCTCCTTTAGAACAGATTCCCAAGGATTTTTGGGACAAATCAAAGGAGAGGGAATCAGAATTCACTGAGGCTTTGGATACACCTGGTCTGAGGGTAAATAAAGGGTCCTGATTAAAGCCAGGCATGGAAAGGCAGGAAAAGGAGATTTCAAATCCACAGCTCAGCTCGTTTCACAAAATCCCAGGCAGCTCCAGGATCCCACCCGGATCCTGCACAAAGTGATGGGAATGACAAATCAGGGAAGGGGCAAAAATCACTAAAAGCTGCCAATGACATCAGTGACATTAACGGGGGAAAATGGACTGGAGGAAGCAGAGCCCATTAGTGCAGGGCACTTCTGACAAACACATTATGGGGAGATAAAACGACTTCCAGCTGTTGTTTGTCAGCTGTCAGGGCCAGGGATATGTATTTCATAGGAAAATCAAAAATAATGGAGTCAGAAAGCGCCGAGGCTTCAGACAAAAAAAAAAAAAAAATCAATACTAACTCAGTGCACGGTGAGTCTTTTCACCCTGTTAGGGTGGAAAAACAAGGAAGTAAATCTTGGATTAGGGCTGGTTTATAATAAAAAGGTGATTCCAGCAGCAGGCACAATTTCCAGCCCTGTCAGCTTGGCAAGGGAGGATTTTCCCAGTTTAACTGGGAACATCATCAGCATCATCCTTCAGGGATAATTTTGCATTTTACAATTCCCTATTTACACCTATTGCTCTCCTCCAGTGTGTAAATATACACACTCAGCTTTATAGCTGCAAATTCCTATGGAATTAGGCTGGAGCAGCAATAACCTGGAATGTCACTTGAGAATTAAAATGTGCATTCTCTCGATGCCACCCCAAAACATTGCACACACAAGAATTAGAAACAGCAGAAAATCAGACAAAAGTAAAAGAAACAGAGAATTCTATGATTCTACAAATCAGGTGAAAGGAGAACTTTCCTGCCTAAAATATTCCCATTTTTTTCCTTAAAGACAAAATTTATTCCACTAAGAGTTTTAAAATCATGGAAATAGAAACATTAAATGACCAATAATATCTTGTGAAAGATCCATTAAACAAAAACATGTTTTAAATATTTCTTGGATAATCTCCGAGTGTAAATTTTTATGGATTCATTGCTTATCCATAATCCTGACCATGAACATGAACTTAAAGAGATTTTTTCAAGCAGGTCTAACTCCAGAATCAAAGCAATGGCAAAAAACATCCAATATTCCTCTGAATCTGTTTCTTCCTATTTTACTAATTAGATTTAAGGGGTTAATTTAATTTAAAAATGTAACACGTTTTACATGAAAAGCTTTGAAATACAGAAAAAAGCTGTTAATTTTTCTTGCTCTTTTGAGCTGAGGATTAAAAGAGGGAAACACCCCCAGATCCCAAACTAAACAAACTACAGCAGAAAATATTTCCCCTTTGATCCCATTTTATTTGGGGTTATTGGAAGTGATATTTTTATGCTCTGTGTTTCCCACCACAGCTGGGTTTTCACGCATCCCAAAGTTTTAACTGATTCCAGTTTTACTCAAACTGACAAATTAAAGAAAAAATGAAGTTTGCCCCGGGTAATTTGCAGTGGATGACACAAAAGCCTCCCTGGCTGTGGGAGATCCTGGATCCTTCACTCAGCACTGGGAGAAGGAGGAAAATCCAGCAGGAAAATCCAGCAGGAAAATCCAGCAGGAAAATCCAGCAGGAAAATCCAGCAGGAAAATCCAGCCGGAAAATCCAGCCGGAAAATCCAGCAGGAAAATCCAGCAGGAAAATCCAGCAGGAAAATCCAGCAGGAAAATCCAGCAGGACAGGTGGGACTCGCGGTGGCTGTGTCACCCCTGGGCTTCACCAGCCCTGGGGCTCTGCTTCTCAGGGAATTCTCCTCAAATCCTTTGTTTGGATCAGGAGAGGAGCAGCTGTCCCACCCTGATCCCGCAGTGTCCCGGAGTCCTGAGTGCTGGAACTCCAGCTCCAGTGGGAGCTGCTGCAGACCCTCCCTGGAGATCCTCCTTGGGGATCATCCTTGGAGATCATCCCTGGAGATCCTCCTTGGGAATCATCCCTGAAGATCCCTGGAGACCCTCCTTGGAGACCCTCCCTGGAGATCATCCCTGGAGATCATCCCTGGGAATCATCCTTGGAGATCATCCTTGGAGATCATCCCTGGAGACCCTCCCTGGAGATCCTCTTTGGGAATCATCCCTGAAGATCCTCCTTGGGAATCATCCCTGGAGATCATCCCTGGAGACCCTCCTTGGGAATCATCCCTGGAGATCATCCCTGGAGATCCTCCTTGGGAATCATCCCTGGAGATCATCCTTGGAGATCATTCCTGGAGATCTGCCTTGGAGATCCCCATTGAAGAACCTCCTTGGAGATCTTCCCTAGAGATCCTCCCCAGAGATCTTCCCTGGACAACTTCCCTGGCAATTCTCTCTGGAAACGCCTGCTGGAGAGCTTCCCTGGAGAGCTTCCCTGGAGATCCCCCCGGAGATATCCCTTGGAGATCTTCCCTGGTGATCCTTTCTGGAGATCCCCCCGGAGCCTCAGTGACCACTCCAGAGGTGAGACCTCCCACCAGCTGGAGCAGAATCCAGAGGGGATCAGCCCAGGAATGTCCCATTGCTGCGAGCCCTGGGAGCAGCATTCCCGGCACGCCGGAGCGGGGCTGTGCCCGGAGATTTCCCGGGAGATTTCCCGGGATACTTCCCGGGATCTCCGGCGGCTGATCCCGTTTCCCGGCCAGGCTCGGCTGCCGTTAGAGGGAGGCACCGCCTCACTCAGCAGCGCCGCAGCCGCGGATGCCGAGCCCGGGGATGCTCCGAGCGGAGCGGCCCTGCGGGATCCATCCATCCATCCATCCCTGCGGGATCCATCCATCCATCCCCGCGGGATCCATCCATCCCTGCGGGATCCATCCGTCCATTCCTGCGGGATCCATCCATCCATCCCTGTGGGATCCATCCATCCCTGCGGGATCCATCCATCCATTCCTGCGGGATCCATCCATCCCTGTGGGATCTGTCCAACCCTGCGGGATCCATCCATCCATCCATCCCTGCGGGATCCATCCATCCATCCATCCCTGCGGGACCCGTCCATCCCTGCGGGATCCATCCATCCATCCCTGCGGGATCCATCCATCCATCCCTGCGGGATCCATCCATCCATCCATCCCCGTGGGATCCATCCATCCATCCCTGCGGGATCCATCCATCCATCCATCCCTGCGGGATCCATCCATCCCCGTGGGATCCATCCATCCCCGCGGGATCCATCCATCCCTGCGGGATCCGTCCATCCATCCCTGCGGGATCCATCCATCCATCCATCCCTGCGGGATCCATCCATCCCTGCGGGATCCATCCATCCATCCATCCCTGCGGGATCCATCCATCCCTGCGGGATCCATCCATCCATCCATCCCTGCGGGATCCATCCATCCCTGTGGGACCCATCCATCCCTGCGGGATCCATCCATCCATCCCCGCGGGATCCATCCATCCATCCCTGTGGGACCCATCCACCCCTGCGGGATCCATCCATCCATCCCCGCGGGATCCATCCATCCATCCATCCCTGTGGGACCCATCCATCCCTGCGGGATCCATCCATCCATCCCTGTGGGACCCATCCATCCCTGCGGGATCCATCCATCCATCCACCCCTGCAGGATTCAACCCTGCGGGATCCATCAATCCCTATGGGATCCATCCTTACAGGATCCATCCATCCCTGCGGGATCCATCCCTATGGGATCCATCCTTACAGGACCCACCCCAGATTCCAGGATCAGCTTCCATCCCCCTCATCCCTCCCATAACTCACCCTGGCTCATTCCCATCCCCACTTCCCG
The DNA here is from genome assembly GCF_050655825.1 of Lonchura striata. NCBI lineage: Eukaryota > Metazoa > Chordata > Aves > Passeriformes > Estrildidae > Lonchura > Lonchura striata. The sequence continues at coordinate 30,218,821 of NC_140711.1, forward strand.
ATCCCTGAGCTCTGCTCCCACACTTTCCCAGCTGTTGGGATTCCCAGGGAAGGATTTCCCAGCCAGTCACAGGAGCAATAAATGCACCCCAAAACCAGAAACTGCAGAGAAACCTTTGCCCGCTCATTTCCCTGCTCCCAACTTCACCATAAGCACTTAAAAATACAATTAAATGTATTAAAGTAGCAAGTTGGGAGTACTCCAGAATCTATTTACTACAGGGAGCACACGGGATTTACAAATTCAGCTGGAGAAATGCAAATTAACAAGAAAAACTTTGTCCAGGCTTGTTTTAACATCCTGTGAAAATGAGGTTGCCATTAAAATATATTAAAAATAGCATTTTATGAGCACTGTGGTACTTCCTACAGATAATAGCACAGAGAGTTCTACAGAGAGTACCAGACTACTCTGAGTTTGCTGTTTTGATACATTTTCATGGTAATAACCTCATTTTTATAGGATTTTAAGCCAAGTCTGGACACTAACAGCTTTTCTTTTAAAGACCTGGGAGCACTAAGTATAAAAAGCAGTGTAAAACAGGAGGGGAAAGTTCAGCAAGTGAGCTCTGAATTTAAGAACCCTACATTTAAGAAAATATCATTTAAGAACACTGACTTTAAGAACTTTGAATTTAAGAAGGTTTCATGTAAGAATTTTTAATTTAATGTTGAATTTAAGAAATTGCTGCTGGAGGCCTGCACCTCCTGTGTGCTGTCCCCACAGCCCTGGTCTCTCCTGCACCCCCATTCTGGGACTTTTTGGGGTGTTTTGGAGACCATGGCAGGCTCTCAGTGGAGGGGTGGGCACAGCCCTGGCACGGGAATTCTGGATTTGGGGGCACAGCCCTGGCACGGGGAATTCTGGATTTGGGGGCACAGCCCTGGCACAGGGAATTCTGGCATGGGGAATTCCGGATTTGGGGGCACAGCCCTGGACAGGGAATTCTGGCACGGGGAATTCCGGATTTGGGGGCACAGCCCTGGCACAGGGAATTCTGGATTTGGGGGCACAGCCCTGGCACAGGAAATTCTGGCACAGGGAATTCTGGCACGGGGAATTCTGGATTTGGGGGCACAGCCCTGGCACAGGAAATTCTGGCACGGGGAATTCTGGATTTGGGGACACAGCCCCAGCACAGGGAATTCTGGCATGGGGAATTCCGGATTTGTGGGCACAGCCCTGGCACAGGGAATTCTGGCACGGGGAATTCCGGATTTGGGGGCACAGCCCTGGCACAGGGAATTCTGGATTTGGGCACCCCGTGTTTGCCAGCCGAGCCCGCCGCGCTCCTTCCTGGGCACACAAAGCCAGGCCTGTAATTCAATGCTCATTTTACCCTTGTCTCAGTGGAGATTTCTCCCCGCTAATTGATAGAAATTAAGCCATTAATCAAGGCACCAGCCATCATTCAACCCGGGGAAGATGAATCCAAACTTTCATCATAACCACCTTCCCCATTTTAGTGTTCATTAGCATTAATTTTTAATGCAATTATGCTCTTCTTTTACGCTGAGCTCATAAATTACTGCTCTTTTGTTGCTCGCTGGCCTTGTAAAATCCAAGGTAATGCTTTGTGCTCTGATCTTAAAGGCAATTACTGCCTGCTCCTACCTTTCCCAGCCCTCCATCCCAAATAACCTCTGTGCTGGAGGTCCGGGCTCAGCAGTGGGGATCCCACACGGATCCTTCCCACAGACCATTTGTCCACGTTAAAACCACACAAGGCAGAGCCAGAACCCTACATTGAAGAAAACAGCATTTAAGAACACTGACTTTAAGAACTTTGAATTTAAGAAGGTTTCATTTAAGAATTTTTACTTTAATTTAATGTTGAATTTAAGGAATTGCTGCTGGAGGCCTGCACCTCCTGTGTGCTGTCCCCACAGCCCTGGTCTCTCCTGCACCCCATTCTGGGGCTTTTTGGGGTGTTTTGGAGACCATGGCAGGCTCTCAGTGGAGGGGTGGGCACAGCCCTGGCACGGGAATTCTGGCACAGGGAATTCTGGATTTGTGGGCACAGCCCTGGCACAGGGAATTCTGGATTTGGGGGCACAGCCCTGGCACGGGGAATTCTGGATTTGTGCTGCTGGATCCCAGCATTACGTTTCTGTTTCTTCATGGAATAAAGTCACTCACTCCAGCTCAAGGCCTGCCCAGCACCAATAAAACATCACCCACCTCTGAGCTCCCAATTTATCTAGGCCCTAGACAGCCTAAACAGGACAATTCCCAGTGAAGTCTCATGCTCATCCCACAGATTCCCAGAAAAACACCCTCTGGAAGTACCTGTGTGATGGGCCCAGATCCACAAAACCCTAATTTCTATCAAAATAAAATTCCCCACACCAGGGACTGTGATCTGAGCAAATGGATCTGGAATTTTGTTCCATACACCCCTATTTATTTTCCACATACACCCCTATTGATTTCCCCCACACACCCTATTTATTTCCCCCATAACCCCCTGTTTATTTCCCATACACCCCTATTTATTTTCCACATACACCCCTATTGATTTCCCCATACATCCCTGTCTATTTTCCCCACACACCCCTATTTATTTCCCCCCACACCCTTTTATTTCTCCCCATACACCCCTATTGATTTCCCCCCACACCCCTATTTATTTCCCCACACACCCCTATTTATTTCCCCCATACACCCCTATTTATTTCCCCCATACACCCCTATTGATTTCCCCCCACACCCCTATTTATTTCCCCCATAACCCCCTGTTTATTTCCCATACACCCCTGTTTATTTGCCTTTAGGAACAGCTTTTCAATACGTAGCCATAAATTTGTGTTTCAACTGACTGGAGTCCAATAAGCAATTCCATGATGGTTTTTACAACCCCATTCCCTTAAGTGACTTTTCCTTTAGCACAAATAAATGCCATGGAGATGACAGGGAAACACACAACATTAATGAGGTACAGAAATCTGATTTGTTTCTCATCTTGAAATTTGAAGACCATTTCAAGACTTTTAATTTGTAAAAATAAATCATAAATTTCCCTGTTAGGGAGATCATAAATTTCTGTTTCACTTGTAGAACAGTAAAACTTTAATGACATCCCTGCTGCAATTGCTAAAATAAAATCACTCAAATGTCAGCTTCAAATCTACTTTGATATTTTTAAAGATTCATGGAATGGTTTGGGTGGGAAGGAACTTAAAGATCATTTAATTCCCACCCCAGCCATGGCAGGGACACCTCCCACTGTCCCAGCTGCTCCAGCCCAATGTCCAGCCTGGCCTTGGGCACTGCCAGGGATCCAGGGGCAGCCACAGCTGCTCTGGGAATTCCAGCCCAGCCAGGAATTGGGAATTCCCTATTCCCAATCTCCCAATCAATGGCACTGGGAGCCATTCCCTGTTCCTGTCCCTCCATCCTTGTCCCCATCCCTCTCCAGCTCTCCTGGAGCCCCTCCAGGCCCTGGCAGGGCTCTGAGCTCTGCCTGGACTTTTCCCTTCTCCAGAGGAACATTCCCAGGGCTCTGAGCTCTCCCTGGAGTTTTCCCTTCTCCAGGGGAACATTCCCAGGGCTCTGAGCTCTGACTGCAGTTTTCCCTTCTCCAGGGGAACATTCCCAGGGCTCTGAGCTCTCCCTGGAGTTTTCCCTTCTCCAGAGGAACATTCCCAGGGCTCTGAGCTCTCCCTGCAGTTTTCCCTTCTCCAGGGGAACATACCCAGCTCTCCCAGCCTGGCTCCAGCCCTGCAGCAGCTCCAGGATACTGGGATCAGGGCTCTCCAGGGAAAGCAGGGAAGCAAAAGAGGGAACTCTGGAATACAAAGGGGCAGGAGAGGATGGGCAGGCACCAAGCAGGGCAAAATTTAAGGAAGACATTCAGAAGTGATCATTAATTACAGCAGCTTTAATAAAAAGCCAGGAATTGATTCCTCCAGCAGCCATTATCCATTGGGGGCCATCGATTCCCTTTCCAATTCCCTTTCCAATTCTCTCTCCCTCAGCTCTGGACACACAGAGTGGCCAAGACCCCAAATTCCCCTTGCCCTTCCCATCTCTCATCATTATCCTCACGTGGCTGCTCTTCCTAACAAGCCCCACTCTGCCGCTGCACCAAAACCTGGCATTTTTTATTTTCCCCTTGATTTGCTCCTGCCCCCTTTCAATCCCAACCCTGCACCGTGAAGATTAAACAGAGATAAAAGAAGATCAGAGTGTGTGCCAGATGCTGGAGCTGCCTCCTGGGAGCAGCAGCACAGCACCAGGTGTTGGTGGCAGCCTAATGAAGTGACACTGGCACACCAGGGACACCCAGGGCGGGGCTCCAAACCTGCCATTAGCCAGGCAAAACCCAGGAATATTGGAAATTCCAGGGAAAAACAATCCATCCCTTCATTGAAATGCATTACCCGTATTCAATAATTTGGGGGTTAAACAGACTGAGTTTGGTCTTTGCCACCACAATGAAGTTCAGGATAATTTACTGAAGATCAACGAGGAGCTCAGGCAGTAAGTGATGAACTTCAGGGCATCCCAATGGAGGCTTGAGTGAAGCACTTTAACTTATTACAGACTGACCTCACCCTAGCAAATCTTCTCCTGGCGTGGTTTAATATCCATCACACCCAGGGAAAGGCTTTTAACTCCCTCCTAAGGAAGTGGGAAGGGAAATCAGTGGGTTGGGGTGTCCTGGGCAGGGTTGGACACACCATCCCTGTGGGTCTCTTCCAGCTCAGGATATTCTGGATGAGATTCTTCATGTGAGAGCTCCTGGCCAGCAGGTGAAAGATGAATATTAAAAAATAAAACTTTTCATTTGGGTTTACAGAGTTTATACTTAAGGGATTTTCTAAAAGCTGAGTCCTCCAGGTTTTTTGCTTTTGTGACCCCCCCCATCAGTCAAAATCACGGAATCACGGCACCACGGGGTGGCTTGGGTCGGAGGGACCTGAAGACTTGAAGGATTTAACTTTTGGTGAAGAAAAATCACCCCAGCAGCACAGAGAGCTCAGTAGAAGCCAGGAAGGACCCTCAGGGATGGGTTTATTCCCCGTTTATTCTCCAGCTGTCTCCCAGCCACATTCCCGCTCTCGTTTGCATCCCTCCCTCCCCCTGCCCACGTGGGCCTCATTTCCAAGCCCATTCAAAATGATATTTTCCAAGCATGTGCCACACGACTTGTTCATATAAATGGAACAAATTAAACTGTCTCCACAGATATCCCCTCACATTTGTAGCCCTGATTCCTCTCCCTCACACGTGGCCGAGACACCGAATTATCTCCCTGCAGAGGTTGACCTCAGGATATTGGATTCTGCCACGGAGCTCTCCGGGACTAAACCGACGGGAAACACTTAATCACCCCTGCCTTTGCAGGGAGAAAAAATCAACTTTAAATTTGCCCTGATGAAAAATCAATAAAGCAGTAATTGCTTGGCTTATCACGGCACGGAGGGACAAATTGGGAAGCGGAGCTCGGCGCGGATTCCGGGGAAAGGCGCGGAGCTTCGGGATCGCTAAGCCAGAAAAGGGAAAGGTCTCAGAGCGATAATTAAATCTACTCCCGCTGATTTTCTGCCAAATTTATTTCCCCCGAGTTCATCAAATTGCTGCAGTGCTCACCGGGGGTGGGGAGAAAGAACGAAACAGTTCAGAAGTGGGCTGGCACGCGCCGGGCACGGGAACACAAATCCTGGGATAAAGGCACCAGGAAATGCAAATCCTGGGGTAAAGGCACCAGGAAATGCAAATCCTGGGATAAAGGCACCAGGAAATGCAAATCCCAGGATAAAGGCACTGGGAAATACAAATTTCAGGATAAAGGCACAAGGAAATGCAAATCCTGGGATAAAGGCACCAGGAAATGCAAATCCTGGGGTAAAGGCACCAGGAAATGCAAATCCTGGAATAAGGGCAGCAGTAAATTCAAATTCTGCTAAAAAGGCACCAGGAAATGCAAATCCTGGGATAAAGGCACCAGGAAATGCAAATCCCAGGATAAAGGCACTGGGAAATACAAATTTCAGGATAAAGGCACCAGGAAATGCAAATTCTGGGATAAAGGCACCAGGAAATGCAAATCCCAGGATAAAGGCAAAGAGAAATGCAAATCCCGGGATAAAGGCACCAGGAAATTCAAATCCTGGGATAAAGGCAAAGGAAAATGCAAATTCTGGGATAAAGACACCAGGATAACGCTCGCCCCATCCAGCACCACCCTCCCTCCATCCACCTATGGAATGATTGATTGCCAAAAATCCACATTTTCTATCCTACTGTGCTCCAGAACAACTTCTGTTCCTGGTTTCCTGATGCATCCCCAGCTCCTCCTCCCCACACGTGGCCCTGCCGTGGTGTTATTTCAAACTCAAGATTTAAAAATCTTATTATTCGTGGGAGATTAAGAGAAACGAGCCCAGAACCTCTCCCTAACATCATCCAAGATGTCCCAGTTTTTCCTTTGCATTTTTTTTTCCAATTTTCCTCTTGTCCACTTCATCTATTCGGAATTTGTCTGGAGTAAAACCCAGTTGGGTGGCAAAATCCCCTCTGGATTTTTTCACTTTTCAGGCAGCCCCAAAGCAAGTAAACAAAAACCAAACTAGGAAAACCCAACCACTGAAAACACTCCTGGAAAAATAGTAGGTTTTGCTAATAGACCTAATTTCATGCAGCAAATTAGCATAGCTCCAATGGAAGTGCAAATGTAACAAAACTGGAAAATTCAAATGAGGTGGGGGGAGCCTTTTTCTTTCTTTCTTTGCTTTTTAGTCACTTAAAAAAAAAAAAAATAAAAAAATCAGCATTTTGCTGTGTGTCCTTCACCGGGCTGGAGGGACTATGGTAATTAAAACATTTAAACCAGCACGAGCCCCCAGTCTCTAATCTGGAGCTGGGGTCAGCTGTCTGCAGATTCTAATTTATCCTCAATTTTTTATTCATGCTGGGGAAATGCTGCATATTTAACAGGAAACCAGCAGGAAGGGGCAGTGCTGGCCTTGGAGGTCAAATAATTTGATTTCCGAGCAGATTACATGGAACATCCAACGTCTAATCTCACACCTGATTTGGCAATAAAATGACAATAAAAGGAATGTTAAGACACCCCTCGCTATGGGGTGGGCAATAACCAGTTTTTATGAGTTGGGAAAGGATTGGTTTATTTGTAGAATTATTTTTATTGCAGCTCCTGAGTAAAGGAGTCACAGGATGCCTACAGGGGCTGGAATTTCCTTTTGGAGGGTTCTAGTTAGGGAAATAAAATAAGGGATATTAGAGAAATAAAAATTCTTTTAAAATAGTAATTTAGAACTTTTTAAAAAAGATTTAATTCAATATAATTTTGCTTTATCTTATTTTATTTCAATGATTTTGTGTAGCACTCGGTGCTCTGGTGGGATCAGTCACAGTTTGGAATTAATGGTCTGGAAAGTTTTTTCCAACCTCAGGGATCCCCATGAGGGATCAAAGAGGGTTAAAAACCACCCAGAGGGGTTGTGTGAGGAAGGAAGAACTAAGGAAAAATGCAAAATGCTCTTTTTCCAAGCAAAAGATGTCACTGCAGCCTGGGACAGGGAAGGGAACACATTCTAAGCACTGGATAAATGTCCTGTTTGCAAATCCATATGGGACATAAACCCACCTAAAACTGGAATTTTGAATCCATTTGGACATAAACTTAACAAAAAAATGGAGTTTCCCCAGTGTGCAATTCCCCTGGATGTCTTGGAATGCTCCAATGCCTCATACACAATTTAATAAGATTTTGTATTTTCCAGGGAGAATGAACTTTCATTCCTAACTGGGAGCCAACTCCTCAGCAAATGGATGAATTTGAGTTGCTCAGAAAAAAAATCTTCATTTTCCAACACTGTGACATCCTCACAACCCTTCAAAGCCACCCCAGGACAGTTTTCATGGCTTATTAATAAATTGTAGAGGTTTTCCTCCCCATTCCCTGGAAATCCCATTGTTCCCAAGTCATGAATTGCCCCTTTTTTCTTCCCTCTGCCTCTCCACACTCACCCTTCCCAATCCCTGCTGGCACAGCAATTGCCAGCACATCTGCCACTCACAATGAGATCTGAGCACAAAAAATCAATGTATTTTTCCACACAAAAATGTTCCCAAACTCTATTTTCCCTGCGGATTGGTGCTGGTGGGACCCAACCAGCTCATCCCAAAATCCCTGTGCCCATGGGAGCCTGGCTGGGTGACAACTCCAGGTGGAAAGGCTCCCCCTGGGCCATGGGTTCCAAAATCCAGGAATCACAAAGGGGAGGGGGCACAGCTCCTTGGTTTGGTCCTTTTCCAGTCAGATTTGGATTTTTTCCCTCCTGCCTTGTCAGGGTCACTTTTCCACTTGAATTTCCTCCTTGGGTACCACAACAACCTTCTCCAAGCAGGATTAACTGGGAACATCAGTTAATTCCTCTCAGCATCCCAGGTAAAACTAAAGATTAGAACATTTTGATTTTGAGTGAAATTCTCAGCAGCCGCGGTTTCAAAAATGGGGAATTTTCCTGAGTTCCCTCTTGGAATTAAATCATGGAATCCCGGAATGGTTTGGGTTGAAGGGACCTCAAAGCCCACAGAGCTCCAGTGAGGATTTGAGGCTCCTGGATTGTTTGGATTGGCTCCCTCAGATATTGGAAATGTCTCTTCCATCACTCCCTGACATTTCAATCCATGTGGTTTCATTATTCCACCTGCTGGACTGCAGAGAAGCAGCTCAGGGCACCAGATTCCATCATCAGCCCAGGGAGGAAAATCTCACAGCCCCACTAGAGCTTAAAAATAATAATTTCTGTCTTCCTGGGCTTTAGTTTGTTATGAAATAGAAGAAAATTCCTCACCTTCTTCCTTTCTTCTCTTGGCTTCTTCTTCACTTCTCTCCTTGGCCTTCAACGCTTCATCTGCTTTGGCTAAAAAGAAGAAAACCAGTTGGAATTAGTTAAATTTATCCAATCAAATAAAGGAATTATGGAATGGCTTGGGTTGGAAGGACCTTAAATCCCATCCATGGCAGGGACACCTCCCACTGCCCCAGGCTGCTCCAGCCCCAGTGTCCAACCCGGCCTTGGGCACTGCCAGGGATGGGCTGTCGACAACCTCTGGCCAAACAATGTTTTCAGGGCTTTAATCCCAATTTCATGTTCCTCCCTGCAGGCCCCACAATGAAATCCACGTGCCTGACAGACCAGAACTTGGTTCTTCATTAAATTCATTTAAAGCCATTCCCACAGTTAAGGAATGGCATAAATGGGATTATGGAGGGTAATATCAGGTCAGTATTAGAGGCAATATTAATTCAGTACAAATCCCCACATTGATTTTGGGGTCAGTAAAGCCCTTAAGAGACTTTTAAGAGGTTTTTTTTTCTTTCTTTAAACCCCAATCTCCCCTGCCCAGCTGCCCCCAGACCAAACTGCACCGACCCAAAGGTGGTGCACCCATGCGGTGGCAGATTTTCTGAATAATCCATCAGGCCTATTTTGGGGGTAAAACAGAAACAAAACAATATTTCCAGGCCTACAGACTGTTCAGAGTGGGAGTCAGCTCTTCCTCAGGACTTTATTAGGCAGTACACAATTTTCTCTTCACTCCAAATCACAGCAGCAGTACTTAATCCATGTTCCAACAATCTTCTTTAAAAAGAATCTTTTTCCCTCTAGAAACCTCTTCCCTTATTACTTAATTATCTACCAGTTGCTCAACTGCAGGGGTTTTCAAACACTTTCCTACAGATGTTAAAGAAGATTAAAAATATACAGCACAGTAACAAGGGACTATCAATATACTCTGTAAATTAATTAAATTTCTGTTCTAGCACATCATTTATTCCAAAGCATTAATGTCTCAAAGGAGCCATTCTCTTTTATTGCCATCTCACTGCCTGATGAGTGAACTAAGTGAGAATAAGTCTCTAATAACATTATACTTGATGAAATATTAAGTTTTCAAAAGTATCACCAGGCCAGAAAGGAAAGAACCAAAAAGGACCAGAAATCCAGCATTTACACCAGGCCTTCCCAGGGAGGGAAATCACTACAAACTGTGCTCTGAATGGCAAGAGCTCAGTCAGATTTGCAAATATTTAATCCCAGCACCTCCTGAATGAAGCAATAATTGATGAAAACCAAACTCAGCTCAGGAGGGAGGTGAAGGGGTCGCTGCTTTTTGGAGCCACCGGCTCCAGTTTAAAATGCACAACCTGACCAGGGTGTTACCAAATTATCCAATCACTGCACTGACAGCTGCTTCCACCTCCACAATTTTATACATATTTAGACAACACTTAAAGCCGTGAAATATTAAAACTTTTTCTGCCACTCAAGATCATTACAAGAATCTATTAAATCCCATAATAAAACCAAACCACGCGTAACTCTGAAGACTTTTACTTCATTTACACTTTATTCTCCTTGGTAAAAGGACAGGGATAATAGAAATTCCATTTAAATTCAATTTTGGTGATATGTGTAATTGTAGATATACCCCTTGAGTCATGTAAAATGCTCAGCTTATGTTTCTTTCAAATTATCCCGCTCCCATTCCCATTCTGCTCCTTACAACTGTCTTCAATATGTATTAGCAGAGCTCATTAGGCTGGAATTTAATAATGCAAACATCAGGTGGATTTCAAGACCCTCCATTATCAGCACAAGATGGATTGCTCATATAGCTCGTGGGCCAACTGGGCACAATTTAGATTCAATAAACTACCAGGCCTAAATTTGATTTATCTATTCCACTGAGCTACTTTGTTCTTCCTGCCCGATTTGTTGCTGCACAGGAACAATTCATTGGGTATCTCAGTGGCAAAAAGATATTAAAACACACAGGAAAGATGCTGCTGGTCAATGAATAAATTTTTAGCTTGTCTTTGTTAACTTTAAATCGCTGATTTTCAGCCCTTGTAAGTCAAGTTAAAACTGCTGCCGAGGCAGAGCTTGGCCTTTCAAGTCCTGGTTAATTAGAGGGACAATGGGGCAATTTAGGAAGTATCACGAGGACAATTCTCCACACAAAATTGCTCATTAACAACAATTTAACTTAGTTCATAAATCTTCAGAGCAGTCCTGAGCTCACAGGGCTGTGTCCACCACAACCAACAACAGGCACTGAAACTCTGAGTTACTCTCGGGATTGAACACCAAAGATTCTCTTCAAACATTTCACATTTTCTGTCGTTTTTGCACAGAATCCCAGAAAGGGCCAGGCTGGGAGGTACCACAGTGGCTCAAGTGGTTCAGCCTCCAGCAGGGTCATCCTGGAGAGCATGGCACAGGATTGTGTCCACTCTTCTTCTTCCCATCCTTCTCCTTTTCTTCTTCTTCTCCTTCCTTTTTTCTTCTCCTGCTTCTCCTTCCTCTCCTCCTCCTTTCTGTTCTTCTTTTCCTCCTCATCAATGTTGTTGTTATTATTATTATTATTATTGTTGTTATTATAGAGTGAATATATTGTTGTTCATTGCCCAAGCGCCATCAAAAGCTCTAAAAGAGATTCACTTTTCTCAAACCAAGCTGCAGTTAAACAACATTAAAAGATCTTTACAACTTGGATTTGATGGTCTGGGAGGGCTTTCCCAACCGAAACAATTCCACGATTCCATGGAACCCCTGGGAGTGCTCAAGGTTTGGGAAGCAGTCACTCCCTGATGGGTGGCTGATGCCTTAATCCTGACCAGTCTCACGCTGAGCCAAGGTGAAATTATTCCAAGCAAAGCTGCTAATTAAGAGAAGCCAGGCAAACTGTGAATTATTCCACGGTAGAAACAGAGCAGGGCATGTTTTGGGGCTGGAAAGGGCATTTTGGAAAGTGTGGCCCAGGCTGATGGAGGAGCTCCTGCAGCAGAGTCCTCCCCCAGAGCATGGGAGAAGCAGGGAAGGTACATGGAAAAAACTCAGCCCTGCACTAAGGAGATTTCATTTTCCTGTCAAAATTAAAAAGAGAGGAGTGTCAGAACACCCACAACTGCAAACCACAAGAGGTCTGGAAAAATAAATTAATTCAACTTAATTGTGGACTTTCCAACCGCTCAAAGTTGAAAATACAAGATGTGTCTGAGGAAAAGAAAGCCAAGAAACTGTAAAAACACACGGACATCTCATTTAAAATGCAGCCAACCATCCACAGTGCTCATCAGAAAGACTTCACCTTTTTTTTCTTTTAAACACAAACATTTTTGCACTTATAAAATATTCAGTCAGCTCACATATAAAAATACAAGTGGAATCCATTATTAATTTACAAGGCCCTGTTTAATTTACATGTTATTTTTCTCTGGTATATTAAATTTATCAAGGCTTGTGGAAATCCTCTCTGCTGAATATTCATAGGCTGACGTGTAAAATTATCTGTTATCCACCCGACAAATTCCAGCACAAACTCCAAACAACCACTTGCTCAGAGAATTCCTCTGACAGGAACACCAGGAGCAGCACCCAGGAATTAATTCTGAGTTCCAGAGGAAAAGTGACACCAGCACACACATTCTTATCACTCCAGATTTAAGCTGGTTTTCGGTATTTTTCCCTTCAGTAACATTTCACCCCAAATTTAAACATCACCAACATTCTTGGAGGTCTCAGAGGGCTTTTCCAGCCTGAATGAGTGTATGATTCTGTTAATCCATGATCCCATAAATCCACGGGGTGCTGTGATTCCATAAATCCATGGTTCACCTGCCCAGTCCATCATGGCCATGGATCTCTCAGTGCCACAGGAGCTCCCTGTCCTTCCTAATTACCCCTGAAACACCCAATTCCCACACATGGGAACTTCTGCCCTTGCTGCCCTGTAATTTAATTACACCAGGCTCTAATTATGGATATTGGATCCCGGAGCAGGAGGGTGAGGGAGGAGCTCGCTGCCCCTCCCCTGCTCTGCCAGTCACACTTAAAAACTTCCCCAAAAGCCCAAATCTGGGTATTTTAAGCTTCTCCAAATTCCCTGGGGAACACGCCCAGTGTTTGGAAGGAAGATGCTATCCCACTGATTCCTCCTGGTGTGGGAATGCAGCATTCCTGCTCAGTTCCCTCCCCTCAGGCATTTTGGAAAACATTCCTTACCCTAGGATAAACGTCCTGTTATGGCACAGCTAACCAGCAGCTGGCTCACAGCCACGAGGGTTTTCCCAAACATTCAATGGATTTTTGGTAGAAAACAAATCCAGCCATATGCAACCCAACTGAAAAAACACAGGCAAAACCCAAACGTTGTCCTGCTCCAAAGGATAACTGAGATATTTGGTGTCACCAAGATATTAGTTTATATCGGGTACAACCAAGAATCATCAAGATCAACCCTTTCCCACCAACCAGGCAATTTTCTCCTGGTTGTTACCATTTTCAGGAAGCAGTTTGTGGCTCACCTGCACAGGGCAGGGAGAGAGCCCAGCAGGGAAGGAGAGAACATCCAAAACCCGCGAAGCAGCCCCGAGTCCAAAGGGGTTAAAACCAAACCAACTCCTCTGGAGAGAGGGAGGCATGCTGTTCCTGGCTGGAATATCAACAGATCCAGGAGAGGAAGAGGCTGGGGAGGGACACGGGCTGTGGGGCAGGGAAAGGGAAGAACTGCCAGCTAAAATCCCGTCCCGGCCGAGCTCCCCGAAGACTTCCCGGCTCCCGGTGACTGCCTACTGTATTAAGACTGCCTTTCTCATCACTTAATGCTTATTTTCATCACTTTGCTTAAAATATTGATAATCAATTAGGGCTACGTCTGTTTTGCCACAGAATCTGTGTCACAGTCTATCAGCCTGTCAGGGCCAATTCAATCCTCATTCAAAGTTAATTTTTTCTCCATAAATCCGCCTTTGGAGGAGTCATTAGGCGCAGAACATAGCCCGAGGTGCAATCACCTATTCTCTTTCATTAGAGGCAGGCAGGGAAGGTGAGGGAGATTATTAGAACTTTGGAATGATCACAAAGCAGCGTGCTGCCTGTCAGATCCCCCCAACATTTCATTCATCTCGCCAGCTCGCTGCCAACGCTTCTAAATGGACATTATTCATGAACATCTGTGACACGCTGAATATTCCGAGGCTGCCAGGGATGAAAAAGCCGTGCCCCCCCTTTGGCTGGGAAATTAATTCTATGGTCAGAACAATTAGGAATATAACAAACTTGCTCCGTGATGTTATTTTTAGGCTTTCTGAGATATCCCCCTTAAAAAGGTGGGGTTTTTTTTTTGGTTTTTAAGCATAAATGTGGCCGCTCCGAATGGTCAAACACTGGATTTGATGGTACTGGAGAATGATGAAAAAGCCGTGCCCTCCTCTGACTGAGAAATTAATTCTATGGTCAGAACAATTAGGAATATAAAAGAACTTGTTTCATGTTGTTATTTTTAATCCTTACAAGATATTCCACTTTTTAAAGTGTTATTTCAAAACTGGATTTTGTTTGAGTCCACTCCAGAGGGTCAAACACTGTATTTGAAGGTATTGTTGAACAAGGTGCATTTCCTTTGCTACGGAACTAGATTGTTGGTTGGGTATTTTTCAGCATTTACCAAAGCAGCAGCTTTGCAGTCTGATTCGTTGATACCTTTTCTAAAATGCAGCCAAATGAGACCCCATGTTGGATTTGAAATCGCTGCCATCTCAAATTCCAGCCCACTTCACTCCTGGTGGAAAAGCAGAGTGGGAAACAGATTTCCACAATCATCTCTATTTATTCCTATTTCCTTCCAATGAACACGGGATGGCCATTGAGGCATTTTTAGGTAGGAATGGCAGAAATGCTGGTGCAAGAGACAATCACCCACAAAATTAAATAAACCACCACATTTTCCATGCATATTCCCTTCCCACATGCAGGGGGTTAAGATGCAGCTACTTGGGGAAAAAGTAATTTCCATCTAATGAAATCACATCAAGTAGTTCCTTGAATCTCATTACAAAATTCAAAAGAATAGTCATTTACATTTTTTTCCCTGATATTAGCAGGAAAACAGTGTTCTCATCACCAAACTTCTCACAGCCCCCATCATTCTCCTCCCCAAACATCCTCCTTTTTCCAGAATTAAAGGCCAGATCCTCAGTGAATTCAAGCTGGCACAAATCCACTGACTTGAGCTGAGCCAAGCCCATTTACTCCAGCTGAGGATCTGGCACTCCCTATTTATAATAATAATCCTAAAGAAGACTTAATCAGCAAATCTTGGCTAGATACATTCATCCATTATTTAGTGCATCCCTAATTTCTTTCTTTCTCCCACAGTTTCACCCCCAAACACAGGTTGGAGGAAAAATCCAACCTAAATAGGGTTTAACACTAATGATTAATTGGCTTCTGACTCATTGCAGGGGCTGCTGTTAAATATCCCAAGGATTTGTTTCCACCCCAGAGAAGGCTGTACATCATCCACCTCGACACCTCCTAACCAAGCAAGGTTTCACCTCAGATCTGCTCCCCCAGCCTGCAGCCCAGCTCAGGAAAACAGCAGAACCGGGTGGGATTCCCTGGGGAGGAAATCAGTTCTCAGAACAACTCAGTGACTGCAAGGGAAGCGTTCAAAGGGCACCTTCCAGGTGAGTTTCTTTAAGGGGACAGGGGTGGGAATCGTGGAATCAGGAGGTCATTAAGGTTGGAGAAGCCCTCCAAGATCATCAAGTCCAGGTGTTGATCCAGCACAGGTCCAGCACTAACCCTGTCCCCAGGTGCCACATCCACACGTTTTCTGAACACTTCCAGGGATGGTGACTCCACCACTTCCCTGGGCAGCTCATTCCAAAGCCAGACCACCTTTCCCAGGAAGAAATTGTTCCTCAAATCTAATCCACACTTCCCCCAGTGCAACTTGAGGCCGTTTCCTCCAGCTGATGAGAAAGGAAAAGCTTCCTCTTCCTCAAGGAACAAAGAGCTAGGGAAAGTAAAAGGATGGCCTGGAGTTAAACCTGCCCCTAAACTACTGAAACAAAAGAAGCAGCAACATCTAGAAGCAAAAAAATAAATTCCAGATATAAAAAATGATGGAGTAAAGAATGCTGTTATTGCTACATCCTTCAGGAATAATTCCCAGCTCAACCAGAAAACCAAGAAGCGATCCCTATGAAAAATTCCAATTTGATTTGATTCATTTAAATTGTTCTTCAGCCAGTATTTGTTCCAGAGCAGTTTCTTTCCCTCTGGCACACCGTGGGTGGAGAAAGGAGAGGACAATGGACAGGGCTGCCACGGATCTGGTGAGCAGGTGAGAGGAGGAAGCCAGGCTGGATGGGGCTTGGAGCCACCTGGGCCAGTGGGAGGTGTCCCTGCCCAGGTCCTGCGATGGAAACGCTTTCAAAAATCATCACACCAATTCTGGAGGATAAATTGAGGCTCCTTTTTCCCTCCTCAGTGGCTTCAGGGCTCCCTTTCCTGTGAGGATCTCGGCCCAAAGCACCACCAGGTCCTGCACCCTGTTGTAAGCAGAGCTCAAGCGAGCCCTGCAGCTCCAGGGATTGTCCCACCTCACATCCCACCTCCCAGGAAACACTCAATCCTCTCAGGATCTGCCAGCCACCCAGCTCCACCACCCACTGCATCACTGAGATCACCCACTGCATCACTGAGATCACCCTGACCTCCTACTGCCCACCTACCTTCACATACCAGCTCCTCCATTTACTTCCACAAGTAAATCATTTTAATTCAAAAAACACTTCCTTGCTTAAAATATAACCACAAAGACAAATTCCTTAAATGATTTCTAGGGGAAAAAATGGCACTGCCTCAAATACAATTGTCATTACAGGCTGTAGATTGGCAGTGACAGTCAGCTTTTCTTTCTGGGGTAAGGGCAGAATTCAGCCTGACAGCTTGTCAGCAAACTTGAAAAATTCACTCCCAAAACTTCGATTCCAAACGAGCCCTTCTTTCATCTGCCAATTTCCCAACGTCAGGAAGGGCCACGTTAAGTGAAAATCAAGTAGATGACAACTCCTGTGGCTGTGGAAAGGAAGCAATAAAGCACAGAGCACGCACAGCTGATTACAGGGAGCAGCTCTGAGAGAAACCAAAGCGGCCCCAGCACCTTGGGAGGGCTCTGGGAATTTCCAGCTCCTGTTTTCCAACCAGGAAACGTCAGGAGTGAAAACATAAGGAATAAAGCTGTGTAAGTGGAGCATACTTAATCAAGAATGGAGCACAATTAATATTCAAATTGTGCTGCAAGGAAGCATTCTCGAGGAGTTTTTGAAGAAAGAAGGGAATTTGTTCACACTACGTACGATCGTTTCCCACTCTGACCCGACGTTAATAAAAACTTTCGTGAAGCGACCAAATGCAAAGAAAATCAAAAAGCACTTTAAAAAGTTATTTTTAAACCCCTGTAAGTCCATAGACACCAAGACATGGTTAAAGAATTTTAGCGCCGAGGAGTGTTAACTCACAAAGACACCGAACAGGGCACTGGAAAATCAGGAAAGGACGAGGTGGAAAACTCGGAGTTGGAAAACTCGGCGGTGGAGGCGCAGCGAAGTGCCAGGATTTAGCGAGCTGGGAGCGTGCAAGGATGAGGCAGAAGAAGCTGACATCTGGCACCAAAAGGGGGAGCGTGTGTCAAGGAGAGATCTGTGGGGAGGACTCGCAGCCGATGCCAGCGCACGCTGGATTACAGCCCGGCAGCCTCGGGAACGCCGAGCTCATCCCGCCGGAGGAAAGGATGGGAAAGTCCACGTTCCCAGGCTGTACCCTGAACTCCTCCAAGCATTTACTGTACTCAGCCTCATTAAATACTCCCCCAGGATAAAAGAGGTAAATATATTGCTTAAATATTCAGCGGCTGGCTGTAAAATTTCATTGCAGATGAAGGGATGAAGATGAAGAAATGCTGCTGAAAACAAACAATTTATCTTCACTCCGCGCAGCAGAGCGCTCCTGGAACCCCGCCAGAGGCTCTGTGGGTTGGAATTCAATAACTGCATTAAAAGAAAACTACACCCCTACTACACACCAGGCTGAACGTCCCTGAGTAAACAGTTTGCTGCAGCGGCGCTTAAATAATTCAGGGAGGAATTTGGGGTATCAAGCATTTTTTCTGAAGTGCTGTGTTGTCTAATGCATTTCAAATAAATGCTTGTTTTTAAAAGTTCGAGTGGAGCCCATTAGAGCAAGTGGGAAAACAGACAAATCCAAGAGAGAAAACCACCAAAGCACTGATTTCCAGGAGAGGAGTGAAGAAAGATTTGTCATCAGGGAGGAAGTCACCGCCAAGGGCACGGAGCTGATAATATACACATGCATTTCCACTGCTCATCTGCAACCTTGAGAGATTCCAACTGGCTCTCATAAGTCTGGACAGCATAATTTTCCCTCAGACACATGTGCATCCATATATTTGTATAAAGCTGTAGCAAAGTAATAAATAAGCAGACTTATTCAACACCAGAACTTCCATAAACTTTCCCCAATTAGGTATCATTTGCAGCCAGCTTTAACTTCGATGGGAGAGCTCTGCCAAGTACTTCAGGAGGGCATTCCTCTCATTCTTAGAGAACAGAAATAACTTGAAATATTAAAAAGTCATGGGGTGTTTAAGGGTTTTAACCCACATAACTGTGTGGGACTGGCAGCAGAGCACCACTGAGGCCCATCGTCCTTCATCATCAGAAGGAACCTGGTTCTGAACTCGCACGTGCACCCACGGGATGGCTGGGGACCCTTCATATGGAATTTGTGCTTTTTAATCAAGGTGATTGTGTTAACCACACTTTTAATTGCACTGCTCAGTCACCCAGCCATAGAACCATGGAATGGTTTGGGCTGGGAGGGACCTTAAATCCCACCCAGTGCCACCTCTACCATAGCAGGGACACTGCCACTGTCCCAGGCTGCTCCCAGCCCTGTCCCACCCGGCCTTGGACACTTCCAGAGATGGGGCATCCATCAGAAGGTGCCAGAGGATGGAACTGGCTGGTCTCTAAAGGTCCCATCCAACCCAAACCATTGAGGGATTCTACAAAAACATTCTTAAAAAAAAAAATCACCCCTTTTTTTCAGATAACTTCCACCATAACAGTTGTGGAAATAACAATAAAAGATTAATTTTACAATTGGTGAGGATGGGGGGAGAGGATGGGGGGAGAGGATGGGGGGAGAGGATGGGGGGAGAGGATGGGGGGAGAGGATGGGGGGAGAGGATGGGGGGAGAGGATGGGGGGAGAGGATGGGGGTGAGGATGGGGGGAGAGGATGGGGGTGAGGATGGGGGGAGAGGATGGGGGTGAGGATGGGGGTGAGGATGGGGGGAGAGGATGGGGGAGAGGATGGGGGTGAGGATGGGGGTGAGGATGGGGGGAGAGGATGGGGGGAGAGGATGGGGGGAGAGGATGGGGAGAGGATGGGGGGAGAGGATGGGGGTGAGGATGGGGGAGAGGATGGGGGAGAGGATGGGGGTGAGGATGGAGGCAGGCCAGCTCCAGCCCCGCCGTGCCTGCAGCCACACTCCGAGCGATCTCCGGGTCCATCCTGCATCCCCCCATCGATCCCTCCCCTCTCTGGGTGCCCCCATGCCCAGGCTGCCCCCCAGGAGTGGCAGGAGCTGCTAATCCCAGCTCTGCTGGCAGGGCACAGCGGCCAGCCTGCCCCCAAAGCCAGGTGGGAGGGAGGGAGGCAGAGCAGCAGCTCCAGCAGGGAATGGTCCAGGTCAGAGCCATGGACGGCACAGGGAGCTCTGCTCCCTCTCCCTGGCAGCTGGCGTGCTCCGAGCCTGCGTTTGATTACTCTAATTAATATAACATTATCAACAGATTCTCGTATTGATCCCCAACCCTCCTTCCTAAAGGAAATTCTGAGCTCGGAGGGAGGGAGTGGAGGCGAGCGAGGTTAATGGTTTTAATCCTACCCCAGCTTTCCTAAAAGTGCCATTGATTCCTTACAGCAGCAAACTGAATTTCTTACAGTATTTAATATTTTGTATTTTGGTATTTTCCTTTGTTACAGTAACATTCATTACTTTGTTACCAGTTGAATCAATAAAAATAATATCATGAACACACACATCCATTATTTTCACTGAGACTAACAAAAACATTAAGTATGTTGAAATGAATAATGAAGCTGAGCTTTGATTTTAACCTTCATTTACAAAAAATAAACTAATAGAATCATTAAGGTTGGAGAAGACCTTCAAGGCCATCCAGTCCAACTTCCAAGAATTATTTATGTTGTTCTCAAAAGTTTCTTTCCATAGCAGGTGACTAAACCATTTAACTATGAATAATTGCAAATAGAATACGCTGTCAAACAACATTTTATATCCATGAGAAAGAAAAATGAGATGCTGCTCCTGAAATTACAGTACAAATGACAAGTATTTTAAATTTTGGGATTTTTCCCCTGAGTTTGCAGCGCAACAGGGACGTTCCTTATTACCAGGCCCAATTCCACACGGATCAAACCATAAAGGACTTTCTAATCCCCCGGCTTTGTCCTTGAAAACTCATTTAGCCCCATCCCAGGCTGTGGCAGGGCTCCCCCCATTCATCCCCTATTCCCCCAGGTGTTCCTCCCTGCTCGTGCCCAAATGGCACCGACCTGTCGTGCTGCACATCCCTGAAAAGCCCAGCCTGGAGCATCCCCAGGGATCAAAGCCCTGCCAGGGCTCCAAGCTGCTCCTCTGGCTGCCAGGAAAAGCCCTGCCCTGCCAGCCAGGCCAAAGGGGAAGGCAAATAAAGCTGATTTTAAGGCAGCAAAAGTCAAAGTGGAGCCCTTCAAAGCAGCCCCAAACGTGCCAAATGCATCAGGTGCTGCTGCATGTGTTTGCTGCCTGAAATTTTGGGGAAAAAATATTGGGAAAGATGGAGAGTTGTGATGTTCTAAGGGGATTTGTGTTGAAACACACTGATATTGGTAACAAAACCCGACACTTTTAATAAAAACCACCTTCCACTGAAAGTTCTGCACAACTCTGGTTCCAGCCCCTTGATATTTTTTCAATATTTGGTGTTTCTGAGTGAACACCTCGGCTTTACCCCCCTGCTCACACGGGGAAGGAGCTCTGCTATTCCTGCAGCCACAGCCAAACCCTGATCCCGAGGGATGGGATGATACAAACCCCACCCAGGACCCCCAGGGGATGCTTAAAGCAATAAAATTAATGGCATTTATCAGCCCGGGCAGCAGCAGAGCCCAGGGAGGGAAGGACACATCCAAAATCAGCTCCAGGGCTGCTCCCGAGGAAACACCCGAGCTCGGGATCCAGCCCACACAACTCCAACCTTTTCCATTTTCTTCCTCCACGCTCCCAAGTTTAATAAACAACAAACCCATCATTTTTTTTACACTTTAACCAGCGACAGCAGTGATTCATAACTCTGTCATAATTAAAATTTTATGGCAAATACACACAGCCATCAGTCATCCAGGCAGGAACGTCCGAAAAAAGTGGGATTTCAATTTATAAGCCCGTGCAGGATTGTGCGAGTTACACTGTATAAAAGCACATTTCTAGGGAGTTATTGAACTGGGGAAAGCAAAAGTTGGTTGGGTTTATTTTTTTTAAATCAAATACAGAGGAGGTTATGAATTTGTTGGCGCAGTGGCTCCGTACAGTGACTGATGGTTAAAAAAGGGAAGGAAATATTATCCTGTGTCTTCTTACAGAGCTGCACTAACGAAGTTTGGTGCTGTCCCTGGCACTCCCTAATGCAACAAGCACAGATTTCCTGAAATTATTAAAATTCCAAAAAAAAGAGAGAAAAATCCACATGGATGCAAGGGGATAAAAGGGGTAAATCTGTGAAGTTGGTAAATTGTGAGATACCCACCTACAGAAACATTTTAACATCACGTAAGATAATATGGATTAATTCCATTTCAATTTTATCCCAGCAACAACATGGAATTCTCTGAATGAATGAAAATAATGGAATTAGTGCTCTGGTATGGACACACATTCAGGGATTTCCAAAATTTGTACTTGGTTCTCCTGTAGATCCATCCTGGATCCAGCCATAAAATGAAATACCCTTTAAAACATGGATCAGGATGATTTTACTCATTTAATATACAGCTGGGTTTGGGATAGAGTAGAGAATAAATAAATGTTTGCAGATCACTTTCACAAGCTGCTTTTTTGCTTAGAAATACCAGAAACCCAAAAACTTTCAGTAACTGTTTCTCCTGCCTGCCCTTAAAAGGACCTTTTCCTAAATCCCATAAATATTCCACATCACCTGGGGAATCCCTTCTACTGGCACACACCCAGCTGATAAATTCTACAATGCCTTGGGAGGGAGTGGATCCTCCATGGCTTTACAAGAAATATCTATTTTTAAGACATAATTGACATCCCATTCCACCCTAAGGCCAGATGAAAGGAATTTTCTGTAGGAATATTTAGAGATTCCCAACACTCTTTGCCCCCTCTTTACACTGTCAATATTTGAGATTTTTTTCCACTTTTAAGATGAGAAAAACCTCACGGGACGTGCAGTGAAAAGTTGGATTAAGTTTTCCAGTGAAAATGGTGGATGTGGCAATGCTGGGTGTTAAAGGCTGGGCTTGATGAGCTCGGAGGTTTTTAGGTATTTTCCAACCTTGATGATTCCATGATATAACTTCTACTTGGAAAAAGAATCAGTTTGTATTTTCACACACGTAGAAAATAAAATAAATAAATAAAAAGGAAAGAAAAAAAGCTAAACACGAGAATTGGAGCTCCCACAAGCTGTTATTACAGCTCTCCCCAGTCCATTAAAGGAAGTAATTGAATCAGTTTGCGTTTTTCTCCGTAAAATCTCATTCAGAGAAATTTTATTGCCAGCCATCTAAATAGTAAATACTTATTATCCTCTCCAAATGAGGTTGTGCTTGCCAAGGGCAAAGCCATGGCGCTCTGTCAGAGGCAGCAGAAGTTAAAAAGGTTATAAAGACACCATTAATGTCACGGGAGGGCCTCGGCAGGGCTCTGTAATTGGGGCCTTTCTTCCCAGGCTCAGGCCCTGCTAATAGGATGCTTTAGGGTTTCTTTGGTGGCAGCCCCACATAATCACCTCCAGCAGCTGAACGTGGACATTTATCTGCTGAGCCTGGGAATAAAATGTCAATAATGGCCAGCTGAAAGGAGAGCCAACAGGGGAGGGCCACACCAAGGAAAGGCACCTAAATATTGGGAGTAAGGCTGGAAAATGAACTTTTACAGTCAGCTCCTACTGCAGGGAAACCTGGGAATGGTACAGGCCAATATTTAAATGATTTTAAATGATGTATTTCTAACTCGAGTGGCACAGACAGCCCCAGCCCTGGAGGAGGCCAAGGAGCAGCCTGGCCCATGGAAGGGCTGGAACGAGCTGGGCTTTAAGGTCCCTTCCAAGCCAAACCGGTCTGGAATTCCATGGACTCTTCCATAACTTATTTCCTTTCCCCCTTAGCTTTACCCAACTTCAGAGCAGAAGATGCAGACACAAACGCAGGGCTGCTGCAGGTTAGGAATGCACAGGAGGCAAACACAGAGCTGCAGGGAGTGAGAACCCCAGGGACGCTGGGCTGGAGGGACCCCAAAACCCATCCTGTGCCATCCCCTTCCAGGGACAGCCACCTCTCCCCCTGTCCCAGGCTGGAGGGACCCCAAAATCCATCCTGTGCCATCCCCTTCCAGGGACAGCCACCTCTCCTCCTGTCCCATGGAACCACAATTTCCTCTTGCTCAAAGGGACTCATCACTGTAAAATCATTCACATTTCTCAGAGAAAACTCTCCAAGGTTTTCTCTCCATCTCTTTAGATCAGCAGCTCAAAACCTTTAAGAAACTACTGATTAAATAGTTTTAGTGGGTATTTTAAGAGCATAAGGGGACACACGATGGCTTAAAGAAAGCAGCTCAGAAATCTTCAATAATAAATCACAGTGCAGCCACAGAGGGGAGAAAAAGAACTGGAATTAAAGGGAGGATCTGCAATAAAGGCACCTAATTTGATTTTTCACATAAGCTGTGTTTTGAAACACTTCTTTTTTCCTTCCTGGGGTGATCAATATGAGAGATTGGCAAAGGACACGAGTTTCCACGACTGTTCCCTTTTACTGACAGTGCTGTTCTGCCCTTTCCAATGGATTCTTTCATGGGCTTGTGGCAACAGGGCTCAAATCATCTGGTGTAGATTTAATTCAGTGTGAACCTGCCTTGCTTCATATTTGGAGGAGTGGTAAAACTTACTATTACAGAAGTTTGACATCTGCTTTTCAAGAGCACTATTTTGGCAGAAAATGTTGTATAAAATCCTGTCCAAGTCACTAAAGTTACCAAACACCCCCAGGAAAATACTTTAGAAAATACAGATATTAGGTATTCATAGAATAAAGGTGCATAAAGAACAAAAAAAATAAAAGAAAATTTTCTTACCAGCCTCTTATAGGTACGAGGAGAAATGTTTCACATATAAAAATACGTTGGGGATCTTGTTTCTATCAACCTCTACGACCCCCCACATTTGCAAAAGCCTAAGGATGAGAACTCCCCTTAAACCACCCCAAAATCCCTGCTCATGACAGGCAGCCTCCCAAAAAGCCCACCACGACTGAAAAATCCTTGCCAAGCACCCTGTGCTCCACGCTAAGATTTATTCGGCCGACACCTCATAATCATCTCTAAATCTAATGGGACACAAATGCATTTCATCACAGATTAAAATCTTCAGCGACTGCTCCAATGGAAATCAAGGAATTATTACAATCCCGTGGTCTGGCCTGCAGCAGGCATTAATCAGAAATCATAATAAATCCACACAGCACATTCAGGCAGCACATTAGTCAGGCGGTTTTGCATGATAACGACGTTGACTAATGGGCTCCGAGTTGGAAGGGTCAATCATAAACTCATCAAATGCTTCATTTAATTTCTTAATTTGGACAAACACGATTTGTTTATGGGAAAGATATCAGGTGTTCTTGAATGAATAATGGCTGTGAAACCAAAGTCCATTAATCAGTGCTTGATTACAAACGACTCGGAGATTGTTTGTTCTAATTTCATTCATTTGGGGCAACAAAGAGAACACGAGCGAGCGAAAGCACTTGGCCAAAATGGCACACTTAGTTCTCCGTGTTTAATAAAGTTGTGATAAATGGGCTTTCAATAACTAAAACAAGGGGGTTATTACCCATATTAAATACTGTCCCTGAGAAAATGAATATCCAGGAGTTACAAGGAGCTGGTGCAGGCACACAGCAAGGTGCTGGATGAGTGCTGAGCTCGTGTGCTGGCATTCCCAGGTTTTCCTGAAAGGATGGATGGGAAAAGCACAAAGCCAGCAGGGATTTATTTCTACTTCCTGTGAAATACTTTAAGAAAATGATGAAATTATTTGGGTTGCAAGGGACAGGTGCCAGCCCTGCCATGGCAGGGACACCTCCCACTGTCCCAGGTGGCTCCAAGCCCCAGTGCCCAACCTGGCCCTGGGCACTGCCAGGGATCCAGGGCAGCCACAGCTGCTCTGGGCAGCCTGGGCCTGCCCACCCTCATTGGGATTTGTAATTAATTTAATCTAATCTAATCCATAGGTCCTTTCAGCAAGATGATTCCAGCACACTTGCCATGTAGAAATCAGGGAGGCCCCCAGCACCAGAACAGCACCAGCCAGAGCAGATGGAGCAATTTAAAACCTTTTCCCGGGCATTCAGGCTATAAAATCCACCACTGGAATTTACATCCGTGGATAAAAACACTCTCCATTTCCACCTGCAGAAAATGTAAACATCCAAAGATGTTACGGGGGAAAGTGCCAGCACAAAGCTCCTGGACAGCCATTCCTGGGATGCCTGGATGCCCACAGAGGGCAGAGGGACAGAGATGGGGCTCTGCCAGGCCAGGTAAAACACCACAACTGAACAGTTCCCCATCAAGAGCAAGAAATAACATTTCCCAAAAGACTTGCTGAAAACAAACCAGCCCCACGACCACATATGGTTTGCACAGCCAAACCAGTGGATAATTAAATTACAGCAAAGTTGCTAAATAGGAATTGATATAAAACTTCAGCTAACTGAAAAATTGTCTTTGACTGCAGATCAATAGCAGGCTTGCAAGATTCATCTGCACATAATTAGCAGAGAGATTTGCATCAAAATCCTGGATCCCATATGCTGCAACATTACAGAAACCCATTAGGCACCTTGTAAGCCTGAGATACTTTTGGTGCCACAAAAAAAAGAAAAAAACCAAACCCACAAAAAAAACCTTGGATAAAAATCTAACAAAAAAATAGAAATTCTAAAAGCTTTAGAATGATTTCTGAAGGCAATAAATGTTCATTAAGTAATGAAGTTCCTCTAAATTCTACTTACAGGCTCTGGTTTATATTAAGGAATCCAAACAACTCCTCATTGGCTTCTTACTCTAAAAACAAATTGATATCCAACAAAAATGGTTCAAAGCAATTTTTTTTAGTCTCTTGTAAGAACCTAAAAGAGGTCCCTGAAGTGAACAGCTTTTAGACACCAACAGAATGATATTATTAATTGTAAAAGTGAATTATTTAATTTCAAACACATTTATTCTCTACCTACACTCAATTAAAATCCTGTATTTTTAAATCAATCCTGCAAGTTAATTTAAATTATTTAATTAATTACTATTATCCAAGTGTTTGCTCACCACAAACCAGCTGCACTTCAGAAATCACAAATTTTGTAAAGATAACACTGTTAATATGTTTAAAAAACAATTAATTGGAGAAAGACTCTTTTTTCTACTGTTGTCACTTTTTGTGCATAAACTCTCATTTTTTTTTAGAACTCTAGTGAGATTATGAAGCTTTGCCAAGAGCTCAGGGGCAAGGAATGGCTGAAGAAATGTTTCTCTGTCCAGCTTGGCTGTGAAGCTCATTGGGGTGGAGCTCCCAGGTGAGCTAAAAACTTCCTTAATTTCCTGAAATTCAGTCTTAAAACACCTGAAATTCCCATCAAACACATAATATAAAAAGTAGCCACTTTGTCTAATGTACACCTTCTTGATTTTTAAATAATTGTGTAATTCTTCTGTCGCTCAGAGCTTTTCCAAGTGCTCTTTCTCCTGATGCTGTCACTGAAATGAGTTTTGACAACAAGATCTGCTGAGTAGGAACCAGCAGTTAACCTAAAAACTGGGTTCATTAACTCCATAATTAGATGGATTTCCTAAATTAGCTGGTGTGCAAGAACAGGATAAACCTCCCCTATGGAGCCAGGAGAGGAGAAGCTCCAGGGAGAGCTCAGGGCCTGGAGGGGCTCCAGGAGAGCTGGAGAGGGGCTGGGGACAAGGATGGAGGGACAGGAACAGGGAATGGCTCCCAGTGCCAGGGGGCAGGGCTGGGTGGGAGATTGGGAATTGGGAATTCCTGGCTGGGACAGGACACAGGGAATGGCTCCCAGTGCCACAGGGCAGGGATGGGTGGGAGACTGGGAATTGGGAATTCCTGTCTGGGACAGGAACAGGGAATGGCTCCCAGTGCCAGAGGGCAGGGATGGGTGGGAGATTGGGAATTGGGAATTCCTGACTGGGACAGGACACAGGGAATGGCTCCCAGTGCCAGAGGGAGAGGATGGATGGGAGATTGGGAATTGGGAATTCCTGGCTGGGATGGGACCCAGGGAATGGCTCCCACTGCCAGAGGGCAGGGATGAGTGGGAGATTGGGAAGGAATTCCTGGCTGGGACAGGACACAGGGAATGGCTCCCAGTGCCAGAGGGAGAGGATGGGTGGGAGATTGGGAATTGGGAATTCCTGGCTGGGATGCAATTCCAGAGCAGCTGTGGCTGCCCCTGGATCCCTGGCAGTGCCCAAGGCCAGGTTGGACATTGGGGTTGGAGCACCTGGCACAGTGGGAGGTGTCCCTGCCATGGCAGGGGTGGCACTGGGTGGGATTTGAGGTCCATCCCATCCAAACCATTCCCTAATTCTGGAATCTCAGGTGGCCCTGGAGCAGGACATGAAGAGAAGGTGTTTGAGCAGTCACTGCTGAGGTGCTTCCCAAAGTACTTCCAGTTTTTTTTTCCTTTGACACAGGGAACAGAACAGCCTGGGACTGGTGAAGACTCACTAGGGATGAAAATTCCTCTCCTTCCTGGGGGTTCAGGAAATTCCACAGAACACCCTCAAAAGCCTTTGCAGCACCTCCGTCCACATTTGTCACAAAGAGAAAACATGATTCAAGGAAGACACCTGTGCTCTCCAAATAGAGATTTTTATATAAATAGAAATAAAATTCAATTACCTGAAGTGTCAACTGCCACTATTCAAAACAAATATTTGAAATTGATGAAAATTAGAATTTTATATTAAACCAAACCTACACAGCAACTAAATTAATTTTTTTTTCAATATTCAGAACTTTTAAGCTTCTTAAAAGTTCAGATTTTTTTGCAATTTCTGAGGCAAGAATTATTTTTAAAGCCTGCTTTAAATTTCCACAGAACAAGTAAAATATTTTAAGTATTATTTCATCCTTTGTGTGTCTATAACAGCACATGCTATCCACCCTTCTAAAATTCATTGCACAATTACAAATTTAAATTAAAGCCAGTGAGTTCAGTGGAAAGAACACAAATAAGAAAACTGAAAGAAAACCATCATCAAAACGAGAAATCCATAAACATTTGATAAATTTGGCAGTTGAAAAGAAGCCCCAATAAAAGGAAATTTTTCATACTTGTTGCCACCTGCCCACCCGACTGCTTTGCTTTGCTAGAAAAGAGCAAAATAGAGGCCAACCTATTTAACT
Organism: Lonchura striata; assembly: GCF_050655825.1. Taxonomy (NCBI): domain Eukaryota; kingdom Metazoa; phylum Chordata; class Aves; order Passeriformes; family Estrildidae; genus Lonchura; species Lonchura striata. The sequence goes on from NC_140711.1 coordinate 30,247,477, forward strand.
AAACAGTTTTTATTAAAGAAAAAGAAAAGCAAGAATCTATAAAGTAGCAAGTGATCCTATTAGTTCCACCAGACTAAAATCATACAGTCTACGTATGTGGTCCTTTCAGCCACATCTGTTATGAGCCATTTTGATACCCAAAAGCAGAGAATATTTGCCTATATTTATCAGGCACTGAGTGCAAATCAGGCTTTTTCTCCTCAATAACTCCTGGTAGAATGGGTAGATTAAAAAAAAAAAGCAGTCAGAATTATAAAACATTTGTATTTACCACGGTTAAGGCCGAAGTACTCATCGTATTCCATGACTTTCTCTTTGAGGAATATGTAAAATAAATTAAAAATGCAGGGTACAAAATTAAAGGCAGCAATCTGGTGGCATAATTCAAAGATGAGTTAAATATCCAATATCCAGAACTGGATGTGATACATGGTAAATATTTGGGATTTTTATTCCCCCAAATTCATCACCTCACATTTAGTGCCTGGGTCCTGAAGTTTCCTTTAAATAAACTCCGGCAAATTCTTTGCACAAAACGTCCTATTCTTGACTGCTCTTTCAGCCAGAGATTGAAATGCAGATCCCAAAAATAGATCAGTCACTTATTTCAACTCCAGACCTTTGAAAATCCAGATCAATTGCCTTTTGTCATCGTCTTTATATGGAGAGTAAGAAATTTCTGCTCGGCACCATGGAAAAGCTCCCGGAGCCCTTTGGAAGAGGCGGCAGCATCGATAGTTTGAAACATCCGCGCGCCACTTCACGGGAATTTATTGACATTTTGGGACTATTCCTCCATATTTTAATCTTTATGAGAAAGCCACATAACTTACAGCAGGCACTAAGCAGCTTTCAGGTTCCGAGGTTCGCCCTAAGCTCGGGATTTCGGATTTGAAACCGCGCGACCTTCTCCCTAAAACCGGCGCCGCGAGCCACGCTCGACGCCAAGCGCGGCTCCCGCGCTCGGTCCCTCGGTAACCAAGTCTGGGAAAGAAATCACAGACACCCAAGTGGTTTGGCAAGTGTAAGTGCCAGAAGCTGAGCTAAATCCTCTGTTTACACTGGGGATTATCCGCGTGGATGGCGCGGCGCTCCCGGAGCCGGCGCTGGTCAGGGGACGCTGCTCCCCGTCCGCCCGCGGGGCAGGGCACAAAGCCCCGGCCTGGTAGGAAGTGACCCAGAAGGAGATGCCGAGCAAGGATTTCCACAAAGGCAGTCTGCCTCAGAAAAACTCCATATGACCATTAACGGGCCGGCAGGGCCTGCCAGGAGGCCTCATTACAGCCCTACAGAGCCCGCGGACAAAAGCTGGAGAGCTTTAGCCCAGGGATGATCTGCTTTATACTGACTTGAGAGAGTCCATATAGAGCGAGCAAAAGAAAGAGGTTTAGCTTGGAAATTCTCCCAAGAGACAAAGCATTGTCGCTCAGTCTGGAAGGCCCACATGGAACATACTTCTGATGGGCTTAAACATCCCACCCTCTCCAAATTAACATTCAACTATTGCCTGCTTAACATCTGCTCGGGCACGGCGACTTGTGGGAGGTTGTCAGAGGAGCCTAAAAAGGCTTCCCCGGCACCTCAATATTAAAAAATCTAATTCAAGAAATCGTGGAAATATGAATTTATAGCTGGGACCAACAACTCCTGAGGAATGAAGGGTTTTATAAATCAAAACTCAGTTGTTCTGAGAATCAAACTGTTTGAGTACCTCCCAATATTGCCCTGTTTAATGAGAATAAAATACTGACATTAATCTACACTTAAAAAGAAAAAAAATATTTAAGAAAGTCAGCATGAATGCAGGACTTGGAGAAAAACCTCCTCAGCACGGTAGAACCTAAATATAAAAATGGCCATCTTACCCTCCTCCCCCACAGACACAGGCGGATATTTTTATTTTACCTGCTCTCCTAATGAGAGACTGGAGTCACAATTCCCATCTCCAAATCCACCAGGGAAAAAAAAAATCTCAATAATAAGAGTCTGCCTTACTACTCGCTGATTTCTGCCTTTCAGAGAAAGCAGCTGCTATTTCCTAAAATAATATCTAGGTTGAATTCTAAAAGCGGGTTTTCTCAAGATCCTGAATATCTCCAGAAGGGAAATTTAGATAGGGAAATAACAAACAAGGAATTCAGGATCCCTGGCAGTGCCCAAGGCCAGGCTGGACACTGGGGCTGGGACACTGGGAGGTGTCCCTGCCGCGGCAGGGGTGGGATGGATGGGATTCAAGGTCCTTCCAGCCCAAACCATTCCATGGATGAAGCAGGAAGGGACTGTCCCAGTGTCCCTACAACCCCTGCAGGTGATTTGGAAGCCCTGCTCTGTCCAAATCACACAGGAGCAGCATCTCCTCAACACCAGACCCAGGGACAATCCACTGGGAGCACGGCACAGCTTCCTCCTCCCACGCAGTGGGGCTGGAGCCAACCCTGCAACGGGTACAGACATTCCAGGAGCTCATTCCCAAACTTGGGAATGCACAGAGCTCTGTGCACAACGACAGCTCCACTCACCATCACTGAAGCACAAATTGAATTCTATTCAAATAGAACATCACCACAACAGCAATGAACCTGCTGAGCCCCAGCTCCTCAAAAAGCTGCTGGGTAATGGCTCAGCAGAAACTTATTTTTAAGTTTGAAGACTAAAAGGTGCTGATTTTTCAAGGAGTAAACACGCAAAAATATATTGAAACGACATTTATCAACATTTCCAGCCTCTTCTCACAGCAATTAAATAAAAATTAAATTTAATTGGCTGAATGCAGGACTTGGGGAAGAAGGTGGGGGATGATCCCATAAATGCCTGGGATGACCAACTCTTAAATAAAGCCAAGAAGGAACTTAATTCTGTATTTTGGATTGTAAGAGACACAAAGATATTAAATCTCTTCTGTTCCTTACGAACAACCTGCAACTTCAATCTAAGATCCAGCCCTCAGTGGTGGATATTTAAATTTAATAATGTCACAGACCTTTGATAAGCTTTGGAAAATTTTGGAGCCCAGGTCATGATGATATACAACCCCCAGTTATCTTTTGTACATCTCCCAGGTGTGAAATTAAAAAATGAGAAGTGATCGATGGCAGCAGAATACACAAATTGTGCTTTTGAGGTCAGGGCTGTCACATCCATTTCATAATTACATGCTTCAAAGATTTATTAAAGTTCTGGAGAACAAGGAATGTATTGGAAAAGAGACAATGCAAAAGGCTGGATGGATTTTGGAAAAAAGAAGTACATAAACAACGTGAGGAGATTCCTCAAAACAGAGGGTTTCCAGAAGGAGGGAAAAAAGTACATATATATATATATATATATATACACACATATACACACAAACCTATATATATTCACATACACACTTGTACTAGTCTAAAACAGTGCTAAAAATAAAGAAAATTGCAAAACATAAACAACACCAAATTTTTGAGAGCACAGAATAACATCTCAGTAGCAGCAGGAGCCAGAGGATAAACATGAGGTTTTAGTGCAAAAAAAAAAAAGGCTTATTTTGATTTCCTTAAAGGGTTTTACTAAGTGCCAGTGATGATGCAAATCAATTTAATCTTAACCTGAAATTCAAGTGGGCTGCGGAGAACGGGATCAGCATCTGCCAAACACAAAGGGATAAAATCCCACCTGAATAAAATCCCACCTGAATAAAATCCCAAAAATGAAGCAAAGTTTTGAAGAGTCTCATTTACTCACCAGCTGCCTCCAGAACCAGCTGCAGCCTGGCCTTGGCCTGTTCAGCAGGAGTCTGCAAGAGAGGACGGATCAGCTCACACCTGGTTGGACTTTCCATGGGACATCCCCACCCTCAGAGAGCTCCTGCCTCCTCCAGCCACAGGAATTCCAGACTGGAAACAGTGAGGGAGGAATTACCCAGGAAATCTTCACAACTGACCCAAACCCATCCCCACGTGGTGGCTGTGGCACCGTGAGCAGCCCCACTTCCAACCCTCCAACCCCAAATCCTGCCTGGCTCCCGGGTGACCTCGTCCCATGAAACACTCCAAATCTGGGTTCAACGTGATTCATGTGGTGAGTTTTTCCACTTTTCTCTTATCTGGGGTGACTTTTCCCTCTCCTGAAGGTATTGCTGCACATCTGCAGCTCGAGGAGCACGCTGCTGGCTGTGGCCCCACTATGCTAATGAGTGCCAGTGATGTTGCACTGTGTCCAATGTGTTTGCCATCCCTCTAAATGTGAAGCCACTCAAACGTTGCCGCAGTTAAATTGAGACACAAACCCTATTTGTCACGGAGTTCAGAAGTTGATTATTTCTGGAAGCATCACAGAAGTTTGGGAGGTTTCTGCCCTGCGCTAAAAACAAAACCCAACGGGAATTTTTGGTGGCGTTTTGCAGCTTAGGAAATTCTTCTCAAGAGTCAAAATGGCTGCAAAAGGGAAAATTAAATAGGAAAATACAGACAAGAGCAGCTGTGGCTGCCCCTGGATCCCTGCGTGCCCGAGGCCAGGCTGGACACTGGGGCTTGGAGCAGCCTGGGAAGGTGTCTCTGCCATGGGAGGGGTGGGAATGGGATTTAGGATCTCTTCAACCCAAACCATGCCATGATTCCATGATTTTAATTAGGCAGAGCTCCTTGCCATGAACGTCCCAACTGGTGATGCTTTGCATGGCCTCACCACCCCCATCTACACCCACGAGGAGAGGCTGACAATGACAGAACAATTTCTACTCCAAGAATTTACTGCTCCTTCCAATAAGAGAGATTCTGCATTAAAATGAAATTTAAGTGAAAATCCAGATTTTGGTTGTATAGAGATCTATTATTTTTAGTTCAGATTTTTGCTGTTTGCATAAACCCAGAATTACTGAGCAGAATTTATTATTATAGCTGCAATATCAATCCTACCATCACACCTGACCATTAGTCCTGGTGGCAGCAAGAAACATCTTGAAATTTATCAAAAATTATCTTCCCATTTCTTCTTCTTGCCACAAACTGATCATTGCAATCTGTTCTGGCATCTTTAGAAGAAGGGAAGGATCTGCTTTTTATCCAGAACCAACTTGCCCAGCTTCAGTTTCAGAGAAGCTTTACTTGGGTTTGTGCTTTCTCCATTCCACGACAACTCTAAATTTAAAAATAATTTCACCAGGATTAGTTGAGTTCAGCAAAATTTTGCAGGATAAGCAGAGAAAGAAAATTATTTGGTGTCAAACACCACCTGTGCTCACGTCTGCACATCAACAGCCCAAGTCTTTGTGCACCTCATGCATCCGGTGGGTTCTGGCACCCCAAACCACAATTTCCTATTCCAACAGCAGTTATCCTCCACAAAACCCTGGATCTCTGAGATCATTGGATCCCTTCTTGCTGGCCAAACAACCACCAGTGACTGGAGAAAGATGTTCCACTGTCAGCTTTAGGATATTCGTGGCACCACCACACCCACAGGAATTCCACAAAAGAGCAAACGCCAAGCAGGCTCCAGAGGAGGAGAGGGGAAGCAACAGCAGCTTCCTGGTACTTTCCTCGTGGTCTTAAGCATAACACAGAAGGAAAAGAATTCAAAGAGTGAAAGGAAAAATAAAAGTATTTCTAGTGGCAGCTGTGAAGGAGTCTACTAAGTGTCACTTCCAGCACTAAACAGGGAGTTCCACAACTGATCCGGCGGCTCTGAGGAGCTCCAAACCCCTTTTCCCACTCCTCGCACGGAGTTATGGATGTGCCTTGTTGGTGTAAGGGAGGGAAGACTCAAACCCTCCCTTCACTCAGCAGTTTCCCACTGGGAGCAGCCCAGGCAGTTGCTGTGGAGCATCTTCCCCTTTGCCCTGGCCCCAGAACTCGCACAGACACCTTGGCATCAATCAATAAGCCCTAACCAAGGAGTGAGAGGAGGATTCTGAAATAAAGGTGACTGGCTTGGCCCCAGAAAACATCTCTCCAACTGGTGGACGAGGCCAGCACTCGGAGAAAAAAAGGACAGAGGGGATTGCAGCTGAAAACCACAATTAGAGCCTCAAACAAGCCAGGAGCAATGTGTGAGAACAAGCAGCTACCCCAGGTCAGTATTGATTTAGGGAACCATTAAGTGAAAAAATTCAGCAAGAGCCTCAGGAAACTTCAAAATGGTGAAGTGATCGGTGGAGGAAACGTTACCAAGAGTGGTGTCGAGCAAAATAAACCCTTGTACTTTCCTTATGGTCTTAACAGAAGGAAAAGAATTCAAAGAGAGCAAAAGGAAAAATAAAAGTATTTCTAGTGCCAGCTTGTGAAGGAGCCCACTAACTGTAAAAGCAGGAGAGGAATTCCCTAAAATTCCTTAACAAGCACACTGTAAAATGACCTGAGGTCATCCCCAGCAATGAATTTTACACGTGTCCAAAAGTGTCTGGTGAGACACTGGAATCCCAGCTCAGAAAAGGATGGTATTCCATAGGACACCATCAACACCACTGTGATTAATAACAGATTTAATATTTCAAATAAAAATTGGATTAGATCATTCATTTTTTAATGGTAGCTGATTTATGAAGATGCAGCACACCCTTAACTTGTGTTTCTTTGCAGTTCATCCACTGCATTGCATCACTACTCCTTTCATAAATAGTTATTTTAATAAAATTACACTAAACCAGACGTACAACTTTAAACTTAGTGGGTTTAGTGTAGAAGTGCCCACACAAGCTGCTTGTCACTCACAGCTCCATGAAACAAGATGTAATAGGCAGGAGAGCCATGGCTAGCTTCCCAGATATTCCATTTCAAGGGAGATGCAGCTTCTCAATTAATTAATAGACTACAACACTTTAATTCAGCTTAGAACATATTTTAAAATTATTCCTGCTATTTGGAATGAATGGTCAATGTTCTTGACAGAGGAAACAATATTAAAGTGAAAACTTGAGAACACTGAGGAAAACAATTTGAGAAACATGAGGTTTACAAGGAGAGTCCAAGTTTCTGCTGGAGCCAGCCACTGGGAATGCTGTGGAGCAGAGCACGTGGCTCTTGGCAGCACTGGGAAACTTTTATCCCAGGATTCCAGCAGCTCGTGAGGCTGCAGCATTTTCAGTTGCAATGCTGCCTCCCTGAATTTTTATCACTGTGGAATTTCGTATGGAAAATGTCTGAGACGTGCTAAAACTGGACAGGTCCCACTCCTCCTGATCATCCCTGACACTGCTGGGGTAAAATCTACCTGTAGGACTTTCCTGTCTCAAAACAGCTGGATAAAAGCCCAACAAATTCCTGGTGATGTCGATCAATTCTGGGGGGTTTTTACACCAATCTTTTCTTTTGGTATTTGATAAAGAAAAATCCAGCCCTCACCATTCCCAGGAAAACCTGCTACCTGAAAACAATTTTATATTGACTCGCACAGAGGACATGGGGTATCAAACCTGTTTAACGAAAATAATCAAACTCCTAATTTAAAAACAGGTAAAAATTGGAAATCAAAACCGAGTTGTGCTTGTACCTACTGTGGATCTTCTCATGTCATCTCCCAGGGTTTAAATTCCTCTGGAAGCAAGCATAGGTGGTAAAATCCCAGTTTAAGAGCAAAATCCAAATGATACCCAAGGAATCAGTAAATAAATAGTAATTAATAACTCCTCCTCAGAGCACAAATCCATCCTCCTGCTTTAACTCCATCCTCTCACCCCTTTCCTAGGGACATTGATCCGACCTTTCCATGCTTGATGAGCTCCACAAAAGGTTAAGGAGAAAAGTAACAAGAAAGAGCAAACCAAACACACATTTTCCAGCTGTCTGAGGGGGTGGCTGCCCAAAACTACGGGGGATAATTCCAAAGCAGGTCAGAAACTACAGCAAATGTTTGGAATGAATCCCAGAAAAACGGGAAGTTGGCAAGGCTGAGGACACAAGAGAAATTCCCAAGTGGAGGTAAAAGAGAAACCCCAGGGGAATGAGGCCTAAGAGAGGCTGTGGGATGAAGGGAATTGTTTAGCAGGGATAAATCCAGGGGTTCTGGTATTACATGGATGGAATTCACGTGGAGGAAGGAGAGGGAAAGGACAACAAATCCCACTCAGGGACTGCCTGAGAGGCGATTTCCCTGGAGAAACAGCCACATCCCACAGTGTGGGGTCCCATTCCATCACTCCTCACACACAGGGATGGCTTGGGAATTTGGTGTTTCCATGGAAGTGCCAACGGTTGTGATCCAAATGAGACACAAATCAGCAGCCAGGCACTGAAGAGTCCAAGCCCACTGCTCCCAAGAATCTGTGAGACTGGAAGGGTGTTCCAGCTGCAGGGGGATGTGGGAATGCACTGAGTGACAACACCCCATCCCATTTATACAGAATTCCAGCAGTTTGGGGTACAGCAGGGTGACAGGCCTGACCAGCTGCAGCATGGGAGAAGTGCAATTCCCACTGGGAGAACTCCTCTGCCTCGCTGCATTCCCAAAATCCAGCACCAATTCAGCAAATCCCCAGGCTGGGGCTGGAGACCTCAGTGTCAGTGAGGGGCAGAACCAAGGAAGAAATCAAACACAGGGGTATTTAGGTAATTTAGGAAACACCTAAAATTACATTTCAATTTATTCTGTAAGTCAGGGGCCTGCCTTCACCTGCAATATTTATCCATCCCACTTCCAGCAAATCCCAACAGGAGAGAGCAACAAAGGAGCCTAAACCCAGCCAGCTTTTAAATAGAGTTTGATCAAATTATGGAAAAGATTGTGGGACAGGTTTATCATAGGAATGCTGGATTCCTTTCCTGCCATTTACTTCTCTTTGGGTGATTAAAAAAGCAATTACCAAAGAAAATGCAAATACTTATTTGTATAAGAGACTTCACAGGAGAATAAAATACTAAAATAAAAATAAAACCAAAGGAGATTGAGAATTTGCAGTTGTCATCTTTTCCTTGTATAAATCTTTGAGGGTGGCAAATTCCAGATTGACAGAGGAATGGTTTTCACACTAAAAACATAAAAAATAAAATCCCACAGAAGAATCCCTAATCTGAATTAATAGCACAGAAATATAATAAGCACATCTGGCACTATTTGAATTAAACCCCTGCATTTTCAGACATAAATCTGTTGAAAAGATTGGACGGTAAAATTATATTTATGTCTGAGTTTTTCCTCTGATACAGTTAATCAACAACACCACTCAGGAACAGGCTATGGTAGAATTTCCTGATGGGATACAGTTCCACCTGCTCCCAAAAAAAAAAATAATCTTAAATTTATCAAAGCAAACCATAAGTGGAGAAAAATCATGTAAAACACGGAATAATGGCAATTTCTGTCCATGGAATGCACAGATGCTCTTGGTATTTCAACAGAAATAAAAGAATTCAGCATCAGGGATGGACTAATTAGGAAAGGCAATTCATTAACCAGAACAATGGGGAGAAAACCCGAAATTTTAATTTATGGAAAGGCCACAGAAAACATGACCAATAATGAAGAGGCCATCTCAATTGGACACCAACACTACAAAAACCAGGGAAAACCTGGGTATGGAATGGGGCTCCTGCAGCCAGAGGCAGGAAAAACCATCTGAACCCCACCAGAAAAAAGGACAGAAACCATTCCCAGAGCTCTCCTCCTCCAAGATTGCCAATCTGCCAAAACGGGAAGGAGAGAGCCAACACTGACAGGGCCCAGTCCTGAATTCAGAGCCCGGTGAGGAGCTAAATGAGGCAGAATTATAAAATCCCAGCTCTGAAGGGAATGTCCAAATTTCCTGCTGAAACACCGCAGGACAGTCGGACTCCGAGCTTTCCATCCGAGGGAATTTGCACTCAATTTTGGGATCAGAACACCTTAAAATGCCCCCAAACACCAGCAGCACTTTGACCTGAGGATTCCCCAAGTCCTCTCACCCAGGACACACGTGGCCACTGGAATATTTGGATTTGTTAACTTTAACTGTGGATTTTTAATTTCGCTCCACTTCAGCAGGAGCCACGTCCCGGAGCAGGGCTGGTTTTAACCCAGGATCTCCAGAGAACCCTGCAACACCAGGTGGGTGGAGAAATCCCATCTTGTTTCCACTAAA